>NW_026138055.1:2525000-5050000 GCF_025592945.1 Manacus candei | reverse complement strand
GTCTGAGCCTTCTCCTACCTCACAGCAATTCAAAGGATGCGGTCGCAGCTCATTAGAATAAGGGAAAGACCTAAACTAAATATTAGAATATTTAGAATATTATTACAATAAGAATGCCTACGTGTGATAAAGGGATAGAAAAAGGATTAGACCGTTTCCCAATCTTTTTTTGTGTTCATATATATGTATTTATTTGTTTGTCTCCTATATTTGACTGCTGACAGGGCAGTGCAGATCTGACTGATTTACTGATGCTTTAGGGCACACGTTGCCCCTTACACCCTTCCACTGTGGGTGCAACTGTGTTTTCGCATGCAATACGTACTTTTAAAAATTATTCCTAAATTACATTCACCCTTATTTACTGGTAAATTAATTTGAAACTAATTTGAAATACTTTTGACTGTTTATTAAAAATTTATTTCATTTTTCAAATGTAATTTTCATGCAGTTGCTCAGTAGTTTTAGACCAAAGAAGCTGCATGTATCATCCAGTGAAACACTTGACTGTGTTATAACAGAATGGGAATTAGCTCTGAAAGAGAAAGAAAAGACAGATTTGAGCTATAGAAATCTCAGCTAAACATAACTGGAAAGTGAAATAGCTCACAGACAACACACTTTGTGAAGTTTTATTGGCAATAAATAATATGTTGATGATAATGTTTTGAGTGGTGTGTTAAGTGTGTCATAATTCTCTTGCAGAAATCCCCAGTGAAAATGTACACTTGATATAGCACTGTTTTAATTTAAAAAAACAGATATAAATCATATGCAGGAGAGGAAGTATGTTATAAACAGTGCTGGGTTTGATTATAATTTTTTGAAATAGTGTTGGCTTAGCATTAGGTTTGAATTTTAAGTATTAATATTTGCACACACTGGGGAGGGAGCCCCTGTCGTGTGCTCTCTAATAAGATTGTTAATGCAAACTGGTTTTGTGGGGAAGAGGATTAGATGGGTACCTATTATTACAGCTCTAGCTCTTCATATTCCAGCACAAAATAAATGCATATTGTGCACCTGGGTCCAAATCATATTCACTTCTTAATCTCAGTAGCCAGTGGTACTTTATTTGAGTCAAGTCATCAGAACTTGGCCCCTCTGTGGGAGTTTTTACTGCAAATCATAAACATTCAAATTGCCACGTTAGAGGTTACAAGTGACTTCTGTACGATGCTAATAGTAGCAAAGAGTCTTAGTGGACCTAAAGGCAGGGGGAAAAACAGGACATGGAGTCTAAAACCTCTCCCCAGTAGCACCACAGTAGTTCTGGGTCTGTCAGCATTTCCACTCCAACCCCCAAATTTCAGAGTTTATAACTCAGCTGTTTTAAATAGCTTCAAGCTGAAACCTGCTGTATAAATTGTCGGCCCAGATGTACGTTTTGAAACAAAAAGTAGCGTGAATCAGTTATTCTGTTTTAACTTACAGAACATTAAAATATTTTTAATAGTATCAGATGCTCTTTTGGCAATCTCTGGAAAAAGCATTCTCAATACAGAAGATTTTGCATTCAGAGGCAGTTTGACTTCAGTGTTTCGCAAGAAAGTTGTTGAAGTGGCAGATAGCAGTGTTTGGGAGGAACTATTTAGCATGTACATTGGTGGAGGTTTTTTTAAACAAGCTTTTTACTCTGCAGAAAGTCTGAGTACCTGCTGCTGTGTACTAGTTTTGCTTTGTGCCTATAACTTCCGTCTGTAGGGTACATGCTTTGGCCAGTTCAAATCCCACTGGACCGAAACTGGGCAAACAGGTTGCCTAACCAGATGAGAATCGTGTTATGCAAAAAACACATAGTTATTTTCAACTTGTAAGAATTGGTTTGCTTTTATTTTGGGACTTCATTTGACTTTATGTACCATTTTGAGCTTTGTTTTAAAAAAAAAAAAAAAAAGCAAAGGCAAAATCTACCTTTAGTCCTAGAAATGTGTAGAGAGCTTATAATGGAAAATAAATGTGTTGAAATAGTAGAGACACTGAGACAAAGAATAGGTAAGGAATGCACTGTGGCTGCTTCTCATCACTTCTCATCTTTAATTTTTTACACAGTCTTTACTCATTTAACAGTGCATTTACAATCCTCTTTCTAAGAATATGTCATTAATTTTGTATTGATACATGGTATAAAATTGCCAAATAAAGATTTATGCCAACAGTCTTTCAGCAGGTACAGTTACTTTTTAAAATTCTCAAAATGACATGTATTTCTCCAGGTTTCAAACTTGTTTGGCAAAGCTTTTTTTTCCTATCCAGATCTACTATGTACCTGTGCAGTAGTCCTCTGGTATTTTGTGGCAAAAAAAGTATCAAATTATGAAAGGAACACGCATTTTACTCCTGTTGGCTGGCAGGGGATCTTCCCATGTTACAGGATTTTAGTTTATTAGCCAAAGATTTTATTTTCACCTCTGATTTCAGTTTGTCTTGTCCTTCGGTCTCCTCTGAGTGAGATGAATAGTGATATTGCATCATGCTGCTTCCAAAGCCTCTCAGTACCGATGCAGCTCTCGATTAGGTGCGATTGCCCGGCGGTGGCAGCAGCACGTGCAGCTCTGGGCTGATGGCTGAGCTGACAAATTGAACTGACATCCAGTGGAAGGGGCAGGCAGGAAAGCTCTGAGAAGCAACAGGGGACAGAGGGGAGCTTTTTAAGAGGTTTTGCTCCCTCCTGTCCAGGTGTTATAGACTGTAACTGTGTTTGGGGCTGTGATGGAGCTGTGATGGCACTGCCTGTCTGTGCTCTGGGTACCTGGGGAGAAAGAGGTGACCTGAGGCTGCAGGCATCTTGCTCCCTCTCCCGAGGCTCCTGGCGGCCTTGTGCTTCCTCCTGAGCTCTCAGATTCTTTGCATTTCTGGAGTTAATGTGATTTTTTGTTGTTGTTTTGTGAGATATGAAAAGCGTAGGGTGCAACTCCCTGGGATGCTGATGGGCGAGACAAGACCGTCCAGAGATAACGTGGTGTGTCGCAGGCTGGGAAGGGAGTGGTTTATAAGTAGTCTTAAGCCCCATGCTTTAAAGCCAGTATCCATTTATTAACTGTTAGAGTCATCTCTATAATCTGTTCAGCAGATTATTATTTGTTATTTGATTATTATTTATTATTCCTTACACCTGGCTTTGAAGCTGTCAGATCTGGTTGCTGCCAGACCCAAGCCAGAGAGTTAGTGAGACCTCAGATCTTACCCACAGCAGTGGTTCCTCTGTTTTTATGTTGAGGGACATTCATATCACTGTAAAGTAAAATCTCTGTTTGATAGATGAAAACCTCACACTAGTTTGTGGCAAAACTCAGTTTTCAGTTTTGGGTGGTATTACCTGGTGTTAATGGAAAAAAAGACTTTCAGCTTTGGTTGCTTTTTTCGATTCAATATTTCTTTTAAATAAGACAAGCTGTACTTTTCAGTAATATGGTCTATTTCAAATATTTTCATATTTTTTATACCTTTGTAATTTGTTTTTATCGTTTGAGAGAAACACTGTACAGTGTACTGGGCCTCATGCTCTCCCTGCATATCCAGAACTCCTAATTCTTTCCACTGAATTAATATCACCGTGCAACCTGCAGGTATTAGTTTCAGCCAGGATCATTTATAGGAAAGACGTTTCAAGCAGGCCATATCACAAAATGTAATATATGTTTCTGGAGACAGAATGAATTACTCTGAATAATATAAGAAGTCATATCTGACCGTGTAAACTGGTAGAAACTGCAAGTGGAGACACTTTGTAGCTCAAGATGTTTTTCCAAGTTTGAGTTCGGCCATGCTATATTTCTGAATCTCTTTTTGTTATAAATTTATTTCCATAAACAGGGAAAAGGAAATTATTTTATTCATACTTTTGTGGACTTTTTTCCCCCATGTGTATATTTTCTCCCTAGTCAATTAACTCCTGTTTACCTTTATTTTTAATTTAAAAAGTCACAGTACACTGTAGGAATCCCTGGTGTTTTCAAATTAGAAGCTGTCTGCTCTGTGACATTTATCTACTCAGATATTGGAGAACTATTCAACCACTGAAGCATAAAAGTGAGACTATCAGGTAGCTGGAAAGTAAGGAGAAGTGAAATACTTTGATATCTTCTGTTCAACCATCCTGGAATTTGAGGGAGGTATCAGCACTAACCACTTGCGAGCGCGATGAAAATTTACATGCCTGCAAGGAAATACAGCTTTGTTTTATATTGCATCTGAAGAGTTTGAATTCCAGCCACAAAGTGCTCCATCCCAGAGCGTGCTGGGCGTAGAGCTTTGTCTACTGATGCCCCGAGTGCCACTCCTGGGATGGGTGGATGTGGGGTTCTCTCTGGCTTGAAGTCTGAGGAGCTCGGGGGTTGGGGTGATGGGTGTAAACAACAGAGAAGTAGAACCGATTCTGGGTGATAAGGCTGCTAATAGTAATTTCCAGCTTTCCATTTCAAATGTTCCCATGTATAATTTATGGATACGAGCCGTGCCTCGTGTTCTCTCGCTGCTCGGTGGTTGCTAAGAACAAAGTTGGCCTTCAGGAAGCATTAAAGCAAACACTCTGTATAAGGACACTGAATGTTTCTGAAGAAATGCAACAAAGAAGAAACTCCCTGTTAGGCTCTGAGAAAGGGAGACAATACATGATGCTTCTGTGTTTGATGTGGCACTTTGTTCTGCGCGCAGCGAGTGCAAGACTCCTCACCGCAGCGGGCTGGAGAAGCTGCCACGGAGCCTCATAATGAGCGTGGCAGCCTGGAAAGCTGGAAGGGAGACACAGGCTTCCAAAGTGTGGCTTCACCAGTTGTGCTTGTCTTCCCCTTTTTACAGGTGGTGGCCTTAGGAGAAGTGCCCGATGGGACAGTGGTCACTGTCATGGCTGGAAACGACGAGAATTACTCTGCAGAGCTGCGAAACGCGTCTGCCGTGATGAAGAACCAGGTGGCCAGATTTAATGACTTACGATTTGTGGGCAGAAGTGGAAGAGGTAGGCCACTGCCTTTTATGTGTCCATAATGAAGTGAAAAACAATGTCTGGACGTCAGGCTTACTCTGCAATGAAATACTGATTAATCCATAAATCCATTGTTCATAGAGTCATTGAAAAGTTTGGGTTGTAAGGGTGACCTTAAAGGTCATCTAGTTCCAACCCTCTGCCATGGGCAGGGACACCTTCCACTAGATCAGGTTGTTCAGGTCGTCAGCCTTTCATTTGGAGGGGCATACACGTGTTTTGGTGGCAAACTTCAGCATTTTCACAAAGTAAGTTAAGAGTTTTCTTCAGTTTTTCTGACTACTCATGTCTCTGTGGTCTTTTATCAGACACAGGTTTTGAAAAATGATTCACAGAGTACCCGCTTTCCTGTTTTAATCACACAGGAAGGGTGGAAGGAGAAGGGCATATGTGTGATCTGGGTTATGTGGAGTCAAAAAGTGTATCTCAGTCCGTGGCAGTGAGAGGTGGAGAATTCCCTTTAGCAGTAAAGCTGCTTCTGAAGTTGTTGTAGAAGACTTGTAATTAGGGGGATTTTGCATATCACATGTGCTATAGGTTGTATTCTTTAAGGACTTAGGTCTTTCAAGGCTTAACAGCTATTGGTGGAAAATTTACTAGTGACTTCTCTGCCCTTTACGATCAAACTGCTGATAACCTGTGAAAATCACCCCTGTGAAAATCTTTTTAGTAAGCTGGTTGAGTTTTTATGAATTGCTGGTAAGTTTGGGCTTGAACTCAATGTTAACTTTAGTTTATATGACATGGTAACTTCCAATTTTATTTTTTTCCTGAAGTTGTAGAGTGCTGTCATTGTCTTCCAGCTGTTTAGGAGCTTCCTATAATCTGGAAAGGGCACTGTACTTACAGAAAGCCTTTGTAATCATTGCAAGTTTGCAAGAATTCCTCTTTAAGGGTCTCATGGCTGCTTTCAAACTTCAGGTAGTGATTGAAAGGATATCTTAAAGGAAGCTGGCACTGCAGTTCTTACTGCATGAATCTTCAGAATGTTTGGTTGTATCAGTCATTGTTTCAACCTACAATTTTTTTTTCCTTTATGTATTTGAAGTAATTATTCATTTTTCTAAACTAGCCCTGCATGGGGCAAACCAAAGCAACAGAAGCAGAACAATTATGCTAGGAAATTAGCAATAAAGCTAATTTTACAGTAATATTCCTTAGAAAGCAGTTGCAATTCATCTTAACGAAGGAACGAATTTTTTTCCAAAAAGAAATTAAACATGTGACAGAGGCCCAGATAGTCTAAATCTGTCAGCACATTTTTACAAGCATTTTGTGAGAGTGAGTCCATAAGCATGGCTTACAGTGACTATTCTTTATTTTAGTGACCTGGCCCAAAATTCTCTTTATCATTTTAAAACTTGCAAAGTATTGGTAATAAAGAATAACTTGAAAGACAGAATAACTTTTGCAACAGTAATGCAGTATAAATACAGAGTTTATTCCCCTTGTGAACAAGGAGTTATCTATCTTTTCCATTTGTCTTCCTTTCTTTTAGAAAAACAGTTTACTTTGTTATTCTGCTGATGGACTAGGTTTGAAAGTTCTCTGGCTCCATCTCTACTGCTGCCTTACAGTAGAAGTTCAGTGGTGTATCAGTTTTTCAGTAGTGCTGAAAAAGGACAGAAATGTGATGTACTACCTCTGATCTGTGAATTTAATTTCAAACCCACAATATATACTTTTTATTAAAGCATAGGAAATTAAATAAAGGCCTAAAGCCTCCATAGATACAGCTACAGACACAAACACAAACCTCCTAAAATTTGGTTCCAGTAGTTTAATTTATATTTTTATCTAGCAGACTTGGAATAGACTTTCTCTCTGATCAATCTGGGTAGAATCTATGGAAAAGTGATAGTGTACTTTTCAAACCCTCAACATATTTATTTAAGAGACTTCAAAGAAAAACAAAGGGTGTGCACTGTTTTACTATATTGGCTTTCTGAGTTTTGGCCAGTTTCCCAAATAGCAATTTTTATATTTAAAAAAAAAAAAAAAAAAAGAAAAGTTAAAAAAAAAAAAAAGGAAGAAAAAAGACAGACTTAACTGCTTGCAGACTTTTCACGCATGGAAGATGAAGAAAGCTTCTTTTGATGAAGTGTAATTATGTCCAAACAGAGCTGACCCCCTCCCCCTATATTTCTTATGATCTTAACGGAAGAAAGTAGGGCTTTTCCTTTGAAGCAGCCGGGACTCGGTGGAGGATCTGAAATGCTGCATTCTGCTGCCAGAGGCAGGATGGAGAAATTGGTCCAGACTTGTCTTCCAGACTTAGAACGCAGAGGGGGAGAAGGAGAGAGAGAGAGAGAGAAGGAGAGAAGGAGAAAGAGTTATCATTAATGATAGATTTTTAGAACTCTGCTTAAAATACCAGGAAAAGAAAGCAGTGGTTGCAAACAGAAGTGAGAAAGCTCCTTACATAGACAAATATCGGTAAACACAAGTCTTGAAGCAGAACAGGAAAAAATAAAGTAATAAAGAAATCCTTTTCTGGTGGCAAGAAACTAATCCACACCTGTTCCTGACTTCAGATTTACATCTTTCTAAGCAGCTCATGCTTTGATCTCTGTATCTCTAAATTTGATTGTGAAGTCTGAATCATCAACTTACCACTTCACCTCCCCTCCCACGTTTTTACTTGCTTCCCATGGCTCAATGGAGAAACTCAATTTTTATACATATTTATGTTGCTTGCCTGACAGAAGCTTCACGTTTCTATTTGTATAATTTCTCCTAAACGCCATTTTTGGATTCATAAGAATAAGTAAACCAGAGTGTTTGATGCAAATGCAGCAGTTGTTGTATGTGGTTTTCAGGCAGTAGCTCACTTTTACAAGCCTGATCCACAGCACATAGAAGAAAGAATTCCTGTCTTCAATAAGCAAAGGATCATAACCTTAATTTTGTTGTGTCCCGATACTTTAATCACATTAGCATCTAACTGAAAAAATATGCAACACGCACACACAGGCTGCTGAGTCTCCTTTCAAGATCATTTCTGGGGTTTGCCTTGTGCTTCAGCATATGTCCATCTCGTCCTCCTCTGTGTCAGCTCAGCTCACATGTGTGAATAACAAAGAATGCACAGTTTAGACACACTGAAGCAATAGTGCCAGATGACTGCTTGGCTGGGGAATTTAATAAAAGAGAACTACAATTAGTCTTCAGCCTCTGAAAGTGGATAGTTGAAGTGACTAAGGGCAATAAAGAAAGGTGATAAAAAGTGCATTAAAGGATTTTGTAGCTGAGGAGGGATATCTGTGAAATAGCTGTGGAAGGCATCAGCATCACTGAAACAGTGAAGAACAGTAAAAATTTATTTCATTCTTAGTCCTGTAATATGTAAATCATCTCTTGAAAGCTCTGGAGTGTGCTGGCAGGGCTGTGCAGCTCCCCACAATGAAGTGCTCTGTGGTTTATGGAGTGCGAGGGGGCTTCGTCGGTGTTACTACATCCATACTTTGGTTTGGTAAAATACCAGTTAGGGAACAAAACCAGTTTCTCTTTCAAATTAGCTGCTCACCTCTTCAGCTTAGGCTGGCTAAGAGGTGACAGTTCAGAAATTCTCACTGTTGAGGTCCAAACTCCTCAAATTAAGAAACTCATTTTTTTCTGGCCACTGTAACCTGTTGAGTTATATTTAGTATAGAAAACCTTGCAGTGCTTTTCTACAGAATGATTTTACAGCATCTTACAAATAGTATATTTTGTTCAGTTAATTCTTTCTGTCTTGATAGACTTTTGTATGGATTTGGCATATAAAGGGAATGGTAGCATGGAAGGCCAAATTCTTCATTCAAAGGTATATGGAAATGCCTCTTTAGTATCTTTGTTACCAATAATATTCTACTGATTTTCCAGAGGTAGCTGTAATCTGAATGTCATCAGCATAAAATTTAATGGTCAGAACTTTTTGACATGATAAGCTAGTGTCAAAGGAAGCCTTAAACCTGTACCTAGAGAATTATATATGTCCAAGCAGTAGGCTGAATTCATCCTTGGAGAGGGATAAAAGGCACAGACTCTCCTCAGCCCTAAACAAGCAGGCATGGAGGAACTGTGTGCTTGAGCAGGGCTGTTGCTGCCCACACACCCACCATAGGAGGGTAGGACACACAGTTCACCTCTGGGACAGCAGGTGGGCGAGACTGGACAAAGACTGGACATCCTACACACACCTAACTCTCCTCCTGTGATGATCTGAGAAATAATCCCTTTCCCAGTGAAACTGGGGAAAACCACCTTCAGCTCTGGCCACTGGACAAAGTTCAGACTCCTGAGATTTTTGCACATTTCAACTGAAAAAGAGCAGGGTTAGATTAGATATGAGAAAGAAATTCTTCCCTGTGAGTGTGGCAAGACACAGGAACAGGTTGCCCAGAGAAGCTGTGGCTGCCCCATTCCTGGAAGTGTTCAGGACCAGGCTGGATGGGGCTTGGAGCAACGTGGTCTAGTGGAAGGTGTCCCTGTCCATGGCAGGGGGGTTGCAACTAAATGATCTTTAAGATGCCTTCCAACCCAAACCATTCCAAAATGCTGTTTTTTTCTGGGGTCCTGACCATCCCTCTAACCTGCATCTCCCAGAGAGTTGGGCACAGCTGGAGCACAGCTTCACCTGGAAAATCATTTTACTCTAAATTACAGTTATGTTTCCTTTAAAAAAAATTCCATGTCACATTCTAGTTCCCGAAAATTATAGCCAAGACAGTTTGAAGTTGCACTCCTGATAATAAATGATGCATGTCCCAGGCAGGTTTGGGGGATATACGACTTGGACCAGAAAGAAAGACCAATTACTAGATTTGACAGCCAAAGCTCTGTTCTGTATTATGCCTTATATATAAGCTGTTCTGTATTAGGCTTGAAAAAACTGCATTAAGTTTGCACTGTTACATATCGTTTAAGATCTGTGCCTTGATTGAATGCCTTCAGAGTTCAGCAAGAGGAAAAGCCTTAGCAACAAAAATGCACAAATACACCCAGGGAAGGGGAGGGGGGGGTGGGAGGGGAAAGAGTTTTAAGTGTCTGGTAAAGTAGCAGCTTAAATGAGCATGAAGGCCAAAGATTGCTGACTGTTTTATTGAGTCACTGTTGTACGCCCACCTTTTCCTGTCTTGAAACAGTTTTCAGTTTTGACTATCTGACATGACTAACCGTTGCATATCTAACAGATTACAACTGTCAGTGAGTCTCCCAAACAGGGGCCAGCGCCTGTGAGAATGTGTGCTCAGACGCAGGCAGCTCCCTTTATTTATTTCTTTTTAACGTTTTCATTCAGTTAAGAGTCTGTGGATGATCTTGTGCAATCCCTGCCTGAATTCGAGCTTTGTAAAGTTAAAAAAAAACCAAAAACCAACAATGCAGACTGACGATAGTAACGTACGTGCACACAGACATTTCTCACCCTCACGGGAAAGCTGGGGGCTTTCTTAGGATTTCATGGATGGAATATATATAGGGAAAAAAAGGTGTGTTCCAGTAATAATGATATCATCATATTAGCCCTGGCATATGAAGGACAGGAGACACTGATTCGCTGTTAAAATATCTCCCAGGAGGAAAATATATTCTTTCCTCATCTTATTGTAGTCAAGTCAAACAAATGAAATGATAAAACTGTGTGAAGTAAATAACATGTGGTCACATTCTGCTCTCTGTCACACAGCTGCGAAACTGGAGTAAATTTTTAAATTATCTGACTTGCTTTGGATTTACACCACTTTCAATACAGCAAAGAATTTGGCTTGTCCTCAGCAGTGAATCACTTTTGTTCTGTCATTGTATGATGACCCATTATTAAATAAGAAACATTTAGATTGTCAACACATGGACGTATTCTTGACATAGAGTAAAACTGAAGGGGAGGAAAACTCCTATGGTCAGTTATGTTTTTAATTTTCACGATTGTGGTAACGACAGGGAATAATTTTAAGCGTCTCTGATTCTTTACTGAACATGCATGTGACTGTTTTCATGTTGTAATCACTCATTCCTTGTTGTTTTTTTCCCTTTGTAGGGAAGAGCTTTACTTTGACAATAACTGTCCTGACAAATCCCCCCCAAGTCGCTACATACCACAGAGCTATAAAGGTTACAGTGGATGGGCCAAGAGAGCCTAGAAGTGAGTATTATATTCTTGTTTTCTCTCTTATGTCTGCTTAATTTTGCTTAACAGAGACCCATAAATGAAATACGTATATCTTTGTCAGACTTTGGTTCTTGCTCAGCAAAATATGCGAGTGCATGCTTAATTTGGAGTCTATTGGACCACACACATACTTGCATTAAACACACACTTAAGTGCTTGGCTGAATTTGGGCAATCCCAAACCTGATTCTCATTCACATCAAGGTCTTGATACATTATCTGCCAGTGCAAATGAGAACTAAACCCACTGTATTTATATGTAATCTGATTTAGGCATAATAGATACAATCCTGCAATGTGCTGGATTCCCTGAACTCCTGTAAGCTTCCAAGTGAAAACGTTTAGAACAAAACAGGAGCCTGATCTTTCAGGATCAATCCTAGTGCAGAGAGAAAATATATAATATAGTGCCTTTTTGTTTGCCCTTAAATTCTTTTGCCATCAGATAATTAATGCACCTGGTTAATCTCATCATACCTGAAATTGGTTTTCAGCTATGGACTCATCGTAGACCCTGAGGGGCCAAAGAAAGATAAAAAAAAAGGCAGTGTATCAGCATGGTCTTTGTTTCTTATTTGTACACAGAAAGTTTATTTTATTTAAACATGGTCCAGCAGATTTTCACTTAGCAGATTTATCTCATAGCCTTGCAAACTTACTAAGAACATATTTGCAATGATTTGTCTATTTTGCAATGGCTGTATTTTTATGACAATTGTGTTTTGTCATGTTTGAGCAGTTTTATGGGTAGCACTTATTTTTAGATGCAGTCAAGCCTGGTTAATCCATCAGGATTTATCTGGCTGTCTCTCTGTCTAGCACATTTAGCTGGTAACTGATCCCACATCTTATGGGTATCACTGATGAGCCAGTTCTGGAGTTTTTTCTTAATCTGACTAGAATGACTCTTTCTAAATTGATTGGATTAATCAGGTATAGCGTTATTTAAATTACACTTAGAGATTAAGAATTATTTGATGAATAACCACATTAAAAGCATCCCTATAATGGAAGCATCTCAAATAATTATTTTACCTTTGATCTGCACATACAAACGAGACCTTCAAGGAGCTTTCATGGTGTTTTGTTTAAAATACCACAAAGACAGAAGTAGAAAGACGTAGACAGAATTCATGCAGTTAAGTGTTTCTCGTGCTAATACACGCTGCAACGTCACCTCCTCTTTCATAGAGACAGGACTGAAATGCCTCCTGTAAGAACTGCCCAGGCTGTAGAGTTTCGTCTTGAATAACAGCTAAGAAAAAGCAAGTAGCTATGAAAAAATGTCATTACGTAGATCCTTGTGTTGCTACCTGCTCACAGCTGAGGTGTCCGGATGTCACAGAAGGGGGATTTTCGTTCTGTCTTCTCTCTGAGCTGAATCAGTTCCCATTTTCAGTTTTCACTTGCAGTTGTTGCTCTGTGTAGCTTACTTGGGGGACACTGGAGAAGCTGCATTCATGGAGTGAAAAGCGGGGAATAAGTTATTTAGCAGTTCTCATTTGGAGGCTGCTTCCATGTAGGAGGCACTACAAAAGAGGTGGTCTCCCAGCAGAGGACAAAACCACTATGAAAGAGCAGAGAGGTTTGAAAGTGGTGTGGAGAGTAGCGTGGATTAACCTGTGTAGCACAGGAAGGGAACCTGCTGGCATGGGGACTGAGTGTTCTGGTGATCAGTGGATTGAAAGAGAGGCTGTGTCCAAAGAACTTACTAAGACAAGAGCTCCAAGTTCTACTATAGTTTTTTAGTTTACACCTGAAAGGCCTCTGTACATGATACCTGTTGCTGTTCCCATTGAATAGCTGAACCTAGCAATGCTCAGTAACTGAGTTAGTGCCTTTCTTATATTTTTTTATTTTTTTTTTAATTTGTAAGAAAGTAAATTTTGAGCTTGAGTGTCCATTTGAATCTTAATGTTTCAGCAAAATACTTAGTGGAGCTCTACTCTAGAGTCAGTTGGATTCTGCAGCTTCTGTCACTGCAGTCTGATACTTTCAAGGCTATGACAACTTCAGAATGATTCATTATCAAACTTCAATTTGTAGGTAAGGAGTAGCTCCAGCGAGCTGTGGGAGTTTGACCAAAGTTCTGCTTCCTTCTTAGAGCCCCTGCATTTGTGTAGATTTATTACTGTTTGGTAATAACCATTTGAGGAGCGTATCTGGCATTTATGTTGCTTAAGGGAAATTAGGTGGTTGGGGGCAATAAGGAATTCAAGGAGTGGCTCTGATAGCAAAAATGTTTGTCTTAACAAACTATGTATCGGTAAATAGTGCCCCTCTCTGCCAGGATCTGTATTTCACTTCAACATCTCAAGCATGTTATCCTAGTTTTCCTCTCTCTGGCAGCTCCACCAGAGCTGTCACATCACAAACAACTTTTTTCTTAATATACACATCTGGCGTTGGCAGTTGGAGCAACTTCATAAGAGCACATGATCATCATTCATTACAAGATTAAAAAGTACCCCATGGCATCATTGATGTTTTTTAACTTTGATCTTTTGCAGTTGTGATTCATCTCAGTTATAAAACTTCCCTTTAAAGGAACACAACCGATGACTTATTAGAACCTTCATTCTAAGGAGCGTAAACATAAAATTATGCACATCTTTACAAAATGTCATTTACTCTGTTGCCAGCTTATCATTTTAAGACATGACATCATGCTTTAGATCGTGAATTTGTAAGGCTTGTTTATAGGCAAGGCACCCTGACCTTCTCTTGGCAAGTTGACTTGAGTGAACGAACGCTGCGAGATTCCCAGCAGCAGTAGGAGTAGCAGCAATGCCATGACAGATATCACAGTCATTTAGAGCCTCACTTCAAGAGTGCTGAACAGTCGTGGCATGCAGGGACTCCGGTTGGTGTTTTGGATGCTCAGCACTTCAGAAAGTTGGGTTCTTAAATGTAAGTGCCATTTAGTCGTATTAAACATCTGCTTGTAGAAGCTTGCTGCCTTGCCTCTCTGTTATTATTTTAAAATATTTTAATAGAGACAGTGATGCCAGGTTGCTCTGTTAGGAAAACTTGCCCATTTCTATATGAGAAAAGGTCTTCTGATGATTTTTTTTCTTAGAAAACATTTATTTAATTTTACTTAAATCTCTTCCAGTCTATCTAGATTACTATCCAGGGACATCTACTGTGTTGCACAGTCTCTGTGCTGGACTGAGGCAGAGCATTGCGCTCTGAGTGACGGAGTCTAGAGACAGGGTTGTATAAGATCTTTGGGAATCATTAGGAAATCCTGCAGATATTTTTCTCTCCTCATATTCAGGATAAAACCTCTGCCATATGCACATCTTAGCCAGCAGAGCTGCCTTCCAGCTGGGAGGGCTGAAAGAAGTTTTCCGGAGAAGTTGTCATGAGGTCATAACTGACGGACAGATAGCCAGAGATTACTGTAAAGGAAGTAAAGGAAGAAAAAACCCAGAACGAAAAACCACCTAAAATCTTTACCTAAGACACCCTTTAATGCCTTTGTCTTACCTCATTACGACCACAGAAATAATGATTTGCCCTTCCATAACGAATAGGAGACACATCCTCCTTTCTGGCTGTTTTTGGGGCAAACCCAGCCAGGAGGGAAATCATGAGGAAGGAGGGAGGAGAAGTCTATATTTTTATATTTGGCCTGACTTCCAAAGGCTTTAGTTCATCTCTGATTAAAGGTAGGCTCTAAAGTCACCGACCCCAATTGTCTTTATCAGTGTGAATGGAAAAGTGCTTCTGAGCTTTGAGCTGAAGCGTTTCAGGGGAGAAAACTGCTCTGTTTCATTCAGCTCTCGAATATTTCTCTGCTGCCGCAGCTTGCAAGGTGCACACGTGATGAAAGGTATGAGCAAACACCACATCGCCTTTTTGTCTGTGCACGCTGCGGAAGGCAGCAAAAGCCAGCCAGGGGTTCTGCTCAGCCTCTGCATTAACTGTTTGCCTGACCCGGCTTATAAAACGCAGATAAGTGATTGAGATTTTTGAGATTCCTCGACTTAAAACCATAACAGTTTTTAGGAAGTTCTCCCTCTTTTCTTTCAAAGGCAGAGTGGGTGGAGGGATAAGTCTGGGGCGAGTGGAATGTGCTTTGGAGTAGAACAGCTTTAAATCTTTCAGTTTGCCTTCTTTTTTTTTTTTAATTTTTGTCTCTTTTTTTTCTTCTTTTTTTTTTTCTCCTTTTTTTTTTTTCCTTTTCTTTGCTTTTTTCTCTCTTTTTTTTTTTCTTTTTTTTTTTTTTTTTGTTGACTGCCTGTCAGGAGCTGGGCTGGTGGCCAAGCAGGAAATGACACATCGAGAGGCATTTGTGTTGTGCAACATTTTGTGGAACTGATGCAAGGATACATTGTCTGTTTACGCATTCCTCTGCTAACAGCCTGCATGGCAGTAATTTTATTCAGGGACACATGGCATGCTACAGCAAGGAGCTCGAGCCTTAACATCTCTTTATGCAGAATTATCACAGCAGTTAAAACAGGCTGTGTTGTCCCCCGTTTTGAATATTCTCTGGCTTGCCTTCAAAAACCACTGTACCAGCCCCCCCTTCCTTCCCAAGAATATATTGGTTTGACTGTGGGTTTTTTGCACTGTGGTAATTTGGGGCAGTGCAGAGAGAGTTTGCAGAACAAGAGGAAATTTTAGAGGCAGGTCCCTACTTCACGCATCTACCTCAAACTGTAAACGGAGCCGTGCCGTTTTTTTGGGCAATGCGCTGCAGACGCTGAGGGCGTCAGTTTGCATCTGCATGTGGTTTGGCACGAGGAGGTTTTTAATTAAAGTCAACGCTAAATACCCTGAGATAGGATGAACGAGTCCTGGGGTTTCATCCAAACCGAAGTTAGAAAATCTGTGGCTTGCGCTGGTGTCTTTCAGAGTGACAGATCTCTGCTGAGACCGGCTGGGTTAGCCTGGATTTATCCCGGCGGCTGCGGGAGCAGGGGAAGGCAGAGTGGGAGGTTTGGGGGTTTGCAAGTTGCTCTAAATGACTTTGTAAAAATAATGTATGTGTTATAATGCTCCTTTGTAAGAAATGAGGCAAAATGTGCCAAAGAAATGTCCAGCAGGGCCATGCTACGAGGTTTAGGTTCTTTTCTGTGACCATCATTAGTGAATTTGAGAATGAGCAACAGTCCACTGCCAGGCTGGGACCTGTGCTCAGGTCCCCAGTAAGGAGGTGTAGTGTTTCTGTTTCCAATGGTACAACACCAGGTCCTTATTGCAGTGTAAAATGCAAGTCATCATATTTTCACTCACCAGCGTTTGCTGCTGGTTTATTTTTTGCAAATGTATAATTTCACAAAACTGTTCTAGCTTGGACTGGAGCTCCTGAGCATTCCCGGAGGCTGTAAGCAACTGGTATGATGATTCAGGTGTTCCCCATCAAAGGTGACAGACATTGCATATGCCAGTGGTTTAGGTTTACTTTTGAGATGAGTGTGTAACCCACACAGCAGAGTTCCTTAAGGTTACCTCAACCAGTAGTGAGGCACTGGCATAGGTTGCCCACAGAAGCTCTGGGTGCCCCGTCCTTGGAAGAGTTCAAGGCCAGGCTTGGACAGGGCTCTGGGCAAGCTGGTTTAGTGGAAGGTGTCCCTGCCCATGACAGGGAGGTTGGAACTAAAGGGTCTCTAAGGTCCCTTCCGATGCAAACCATTCTATAATTCTATGAATCTACAATGCATACTGCTGTAACAGAGTGATCAAGGGGCTGTTGGAATGGAACCTGCATCCCAAGGAACAGTCAGTTCTTGTTTGTTCCACCGTGGCTAGAGAGGGGTTCATGCATAAAATCTCATTGTCTGAGGAACAGACTGTGAACCAAAATAATTTCTTTTCTGGTGATCGTGACTTTTTTTCTGCTGGTGTAGTGCCTGGAGTGAGACAAAAGTGGAACCTACTTAGTTCACTCATGGCTTGAATTCATACACTGCAGTTCTGAAATCTCAACATTGTGGTGTCTCCATGGGAGGACACTGCTGCCCAGGGAGGTGACAGAGTGACCATATATTCACTGTTATGGTGAGGAGATTATGTAAAACAAATGCCCAAATCTGAGCATAAAACCATTCCTCAAGATGTCCTCACCAATAGTAATGCAGTCTTGGTTTGTATTTGTCAACAGAACATTGTCTCCATCCCACTGTAGAAGGAACACTTGCTTCCAAGCAATCTATCCCTGGTACATTTGGCATCTAAATTGGCTATCAGAGTGACTTTTTTATATTGCAGCTATTGCTGTTTGTATTCAAAGTATCTCTCCAAGCTACAAATAAAATCAGGGCCCCTCTACGTAGCTGCTTAGTTGTATAAGAGGGTTTTTATAGCTTATAGTCTCTATTCAAAATACAGATGGAGAAAGGGGTTACAACCAAACAAATGAAGTAACAGTGGAAGTGAGTTCATTCTGTATCTCCATAGGGCATGACTAAGAGGAAAGGAAAACTATTTCACAGGATCACAGAACCAACTATCTGGAAAAGACCTCTGAGATCATTGAGTCCAGCCTATGACTAAACACCAGCATGTCAGCTAGACCATGGCACTAAGTGCCAGATCCAGACTTCTTAAACACCTCCAGGGACGGTGACTTTTTATAAGTCTGTGACTCTACTCCATGTGGGTACTGTGGAGGAAGATGATCTAGAAAAAAGGCATTAGAGTAGGTTTTCCCAAACTGTTTTGTTGCATACTTTTCTCCCAAGAGAACTCTTGGACATTGTCACTTTCGAAATGCATTTAGCTTGTTGCTACTAATAAATATCAGGATGTATTTTCTCACACTGTAGTGTAGCACCTCTTTTGCCTCTCCCTCTACTTTCCAAAGTGGGTTGGGGAGTAGGGAACAGGGCGAATATATTTGGGAGATGCTGCATCAGGGTAGTGTAAGTGGAGTAGTTATGTAGCATTTTGCTGTGAATACCAAAGTTCTATTTAAAGTTTTTATAAAATTTATTTTTATTCTCTGTATAAACTGCTTCCTCCACTGAAACATGGTCATCCCAGACGTGAAACACAGATGCTGATTTAACCAGACAAGGAATGCAGAAGAGGAAATGAGGATGAATATCATACTTAATTGAAACTTCAGGGGAAGAAACTTAGTAATGATCTCATGCTGCAGTACGTTTGGGACACCGGAAACCTTAAACTGGGTTCCTCAGTGCCTGTGTCTGCTCAGATCCCCCGTTACATATCTCACCTACAGTAGACCAGCTTGCTCAGCACAGTGGTGGTTTGCTGTTGGCTGAGGGTGGCTTCCAGGTCTCCAAAAATTAGACTTGTAGGGTAGGTTTCCTCTGAAGGGAATGAAGAGACGCAGGCCCTTGCAGAGAGTGATTCATATGTCAAAGCTTGTCTTAGAGTGCTGTGCTTAGAAGTGCCCTTTGGAGCTCTTATCCCTTTCCATTGGTAGTAAATGGAGGCTAGATGACTAGCCTAGACTAGGCACCCTGTTTTTGAGATGGCTGGAATCAGATGAGATTATGAGATATTATAGTCCTAAAGAATACCTAATGAATGCTGTGAAGCTCAGACAGCTCCAGCTGTAAGGCAGGAGCCTGGGTAGTGACAGCAGTGCAGTCACAGGTACCAGGAGCTCAGCATGGGTGAAACCCACTGTTCACCCAACTTCTTGGGTGGGGGCTTTGTCATGGGTTGAACTGTGAACAGTCCCTGCTGCTTTTCTGACAATGTAAGGAATCGTTTAAAACTGACTTTGAAGTGTCTCTAGAGCTGCCATAATGAGTGCAATACACACATACCTTGAAAACGATGCTATCTACTGAGGCATCATTATCACCTCCTGCAGGATTTGGGTAGTCAGGTACTGCTCAGGCCCTACTCATCTTGTGTGAACTGCTGAGATTAAAACTCGGGTTATTTAGCTGTAGGCAAGGTATTTGGTAAGGTTCTCACACTAACTAAAATATTGCAGCTGCATAAGAAACAATACAAAGGTGGCAGTAGACTTTATATGTATTGCTTAAAGGTGAAGAATATTGGGAAACACATTTAAAGATTTTCCTAACACTGGGAAATACTCCATGATTCCAGTGTTTTTGCTTCACAACAGAACATATTAATTGTTCCTTCCTTATTCAAACTTAACATGCTGCCCTTTCTCCTGTGGTTCTGAGATGTAATCTTTCCCACAGCGTGGGAAGACAAACCCTTTTACCTCATTATTGTTGGTGTAAATATTTGTTGCTTCCATCCCTCTTCAAACTCTCCTATTGCATTTTGTGAACTTTACTCCCACTTCATAATGCCCTGATTCTTTAGTAGCCCATCTCATTTAAATTCAGGGTTCCAAAGGAGGTATTAATCAGGGTGCTTACAAGTGTAGAATCTGCTTCCCACCTGTCTGTAATACATGTGAGTAATGCCAATTAGTTGTCTGCTTCCTTAAATCTTCATACACTTTCTCATTCTTGCATTCCTGCAGAAGTAGACATGGTCTTTGGTGTCATGTGCAGAGGCACTTCATGGTGTTTTGTTTCATAGCTCTTAGAGCTGAACAGGAAAATCATCACCTCTGAACACCACAGGAGTGTGCTTCAACTAATGATGAGTCCAGCTCTGGCATTTGTAGTTTAATTTGCTAGAACTAGGGATCTATCTCATTATGTTCCAGAATATCACATGTCGTGAGACAGGTAGGCAATTATATCCAGCAGTTTCACAGTGGTGCATCATCCTCTTGGAAAGGAGCAGGCACATTCAGGCATTGTTGTAGTCCCAGATCTGTGTTTGTTCAAATATGTTAAATGTTAGATTAGATTTGCAAAGAAACCAAATTTTCATAGAATCTATGAAAATGATTCCATGAAATGATTCTATGAAAATTGGGATTCTTTGCATATCTAGTCTAGGATTTAACATATTTTAAATGATTGTTTCAAAAGGGATCAGAAATCCAGAGATGACCCATTGAAAAGGGATGGTACTTACGATGGTACTTGAGTGCTGTGTCCAATTCTGGGCCCCTCAGTTCAGGAAAGATGTGGAGGTGCTGGAGCAAGTCCAGAGAACAGCAACAAGGCTTGTGAAGGGATTCGAGCACAAGTCCTATGAGGAGAGTCTGAGGGAACTGGGGTTGTTTAGTTGAGAAGAGGAGGCTCAGGGGAGACCTCATCACTCTCTACAACTTCCTGAAAGGAGGCTGTAGCCACGTGGGGGTTGCTCTCTTCTCCCAGGCAGCTCTCAGTAAGACAAGAGGGCTCGGTCTTAAGCTGTGCCAGGGGAGATTTAGGTTAGATATTAGGAAGAAATTCTTTACAGAGAGGGTAATCGGGCGTTGGAATGGGCTGCCCAGGGTGGATTCTTTGTCCCTAGAGGTTTTTAAGATGAGACTGGATTTGGCACTTAATGCCATGGTCTGGTAACCACGGCGGTAGTGGATCAAGGATTGGACTTGATGATCTCAGAGGTCCCTTCCAACCCAGCTGATTCTATGATTCTATGGTTATTTGTGGTGTTTTGAAAATTCAAATGTGTGTTTCTCAGTAGTATGGAAGCTGGAAAGGAATGGAGACCTGGAAATACAATACAGGGTTGCTGTGTGATACAAACCACTGGTTGACAGTACAGAGGCAATTACACATGGAATAGTTTTGAGGGCTTTTTTGCATGTGTACATATGTAATCAAGGACCCAGATTCAGATTCTTATATGACAATATGCTTCAATTAATTAAATTTATATAGTGAATTTGTAAAGCACTGTAGACATATGAAGTACAATAGAGTTGGTTCCACATTTCTAGGATACCAATTAAATGAAGAATAATTTAATTTAATAATTTAATTTTTTGTTTCTTGGGCCTCTTATCACCACAGACTAGATTTGTGGAACAGACTTTTTTCTTTCACACTGGACACTTTTTGGCTTTGATGATCTGGGTTGTGGGTCCACTCCCACTTTTGGTC
The DNA here is from genome assembly GCF_025592945.1 of Manacus candei. NCBI lineage: Eukaryota > Metazoa > Chordata > Aves > Passeriformes > Pipridae > Manacus > Manacus candei. Next base: position 5,028,946 of record NW_026138055.1, on the reverse strand, counting down.
TTTTTTGATGTTGTAAAACCAGAGCTGCAGTAAAATCATCATCTCTGCAGATGGAAGTATTGACTACAGAAGAGGGCTCTGCAGTAGAGCTGTAAATTATTCGATGTTTCAATTCATCAGCTAAGCAGCCCAAATGAAAATCTTTTGTAAAGGGACATATGGCTAACATTTTCAGAGACACAGGGTGGATTGACCGTCCTTAAGTGTAGCTGCTTAAAAGCTTCATATAGTGTCTCAATGAGTCATCTCTGGCCCAATGTGCTCAAGAGAGAGAGTTAGAAGATGGTTTATCTCACTCTAAGCATCTACAAGTGTCAGTGGGGGTGAGTGGTGGAGAACACTGACTGCAGAGGGGATGTGGAACAGCCTGGAACACAGAGGTGGCACTTGGTGCCATGCTGGTACATATGTCAGCTTTAAACAAACTATCTGGCTTACCAGCAACTGCAGCTCCAAAATACTTCTTTATATTAATTTTTGTTGTTATTTAAGCATTTTAAAATTGCCTGCTTTCTCAACAGCCACATTGAAGGGCTGCTCTCTGAAGTGCATTACGATTTGGGGTGTTGGTGAACCCCTCCTCGTTAGACGTAAATAAACACTGTGTGATCTTTTATGTTTTCCTCTTCAGTGCCTGTTTGGTTAAAACTCTCAGGCACTCGGTGCAGAAATGTCTGTCCTGCTTTAAAACCTCCTTCCCCACGCCCATGGCCTTGTTAGTGTTCTCCCCCAAAAGCTGTGTCCCCTGCAGCTCAGCAGCCGTCGGGCTTTTATACGTGATCCTCATCAGCTTCACGGCAGAGTCAGACAGTTTAATTAGCCTTTATCTTCTGCTGTGGAAGAGTGAGCCCAGGGTATGTCTGTGAGTGCTGTGAAGGAGTCTCACCCAGCTGTATTTGTTGCCCGCGGTATGGCACAAAGGAATAAGCATCCCTGGGAATTGGGGCAGCAAAATTACAGCACAGGGATACTCAGACTCGGTGTTTAGGTAGGGTCTGTGCTTTGCATGTGTCCAGACTTACTGATCTATGTTATTAGTTTCACTCTTCTTCATATTTGTTATTCCTGAAAGATGGCAGCAAAAGAGAAGCCTGATAGCGGTTGGCTTGTAGAGATTGTCTTTAATGTAGGCGAGAGCAGGAAGGGCTTGGTGCTTCCAAAATCCAGATAACAGTAACTACTCTTTAGTCCCAGCACAAACATGAAGGAAGTTTTTTGGGAAGCGTGTTTACGTGCATGTGGGATGCAAAGTAAACCTCACTAACTACATACATGCCATGCAAATTAAATGAGAACTGTTTTTCTCTGATAACTTGGTGTAAAAGGGAATAAACAGTAGACATAAGGTATGTGACAAGGGGATACTTACACATGAGATAAATAATAACTTGTTGACATAAAGTAGATAGATATTTTTTTTTATTAAAGAGCAGATACCTCTAACTCCAGGTCTTGCTTTGTGCATATGCCACAAACAAAAATTACAGTAGGAAAAGTCCACGTCCGAGCACTCAGACTTGGGACATGCCAATGGGTTATCAGTGTGGCTTTAATTCATACCTGTTGTGTGTTCGTGAGATAAAAAGAGTCCTTCTCTGTAAGAGCATGTGCTGGTTTATCCATTGGACAGCAATATCCTGTGGGATGGAGCACACCCACTTGCTCTTATTCTTCACACAGTAAATACGATCTGTGAACACTGTGTTTTAAGCAACTTAACTATAGTCACTACAAAAAATCGTGTGGCAGAAGCATAAATCTGTGGGCCAGCCATCAGTTACCTTTGCCAAGCTGTAATCAAAGCTTTTAGCTGATAAAATTTAAGGAATTTCCATTTGATGAAAATCCATTTCTCAAAGTTTTATAATTTTACTAAATCTGGATAGATTTCCATGGAGATTCTGAAAATAAAAAAAAAAGCTAACCTGCTGGGCCAAGTTTCAAATCTCCACTCCAAAACTGAGCGACAAAAAAGCTCCTTCAAGAAAAGATTGCCAAAAATGTTTTTGAGGTGCTACGTTTTCCCTGAGCTAACTCATTTCCAGGAACATCTGAGCCATTTTGGTTGAAATTGAAGAAATGTGTTCCATACTCCTGAAAGAAAAAATGGAACTCAAACAGTCAAAAGTTCAGTAAAGTTGGGAACAGAAAATTGGATCTTGTAATGGGAAACGTTGGGTAACTGGAATGATAGGCTGTCCTACCAGCTCCAGCTCTAGCATATTTAATCTGACATGTTATTAATTTGCATTGAAAAGTAATCCATGAGGTTCAGTGCAGATTCTGCATAGGAAATTAGTTGGCAGCTGGCAGGGTCTCCTCATGGAGACATCAACAGGTCGAGTCTCCAGTGGCCAAGAGGTGATGAGTGAGGTGCCATCTCCAACAGCCCAGGAGAGCACGGTGTGGCTCTGTCTGTGCTCCAGGGACAGGGTGGAGAAGGCAGCAACCTTTGGAGAAGACGAAACCAGGGCCACTGCAGCTGGCAGGGCCTCTGGAGGCATCGTGGGTTAGAAAGCAGCGTGCCCCCAGGCACCAGCGTTTGGCAGGGCTCTGCATCCCCACCCTCAGCCTCTTCAGAGGGGTAATTTGGGGCACTTACACTTCAACCGAATTGGCACAGTCCACATGGGCATTGCAGGCTGTAACACACACACACACAGGGAGTGAGCCTGGAGAGGTTTGGGCTGTAGATTGGGACTCCTCGGTGTGCCTGCAGGGAGGAGCCTCCTCACTGCCAGCCCTCCTGCACCTCAGTGCCCCTGTGAGAGAGCCAGTGAGGGCAATGCTGCTGCTGAAAAAGGAGTATTTTTAGGCAAAACCTCTCTAGTGTTTAGGAACCACAACCACAGGAAATAAACATTGGTAAAACCTCCCCAAACTGTACCCTAAAAGCTCCCTAGGATGGCTCTGCATGGCTGCCTGAGTCCCCTTCAGCTCAGGTGAGAGACAGCCCCAGCCTGTGCTCAAGCACCATCTGAGCCTTGTGGTGGGCACAGTCCAGACCCAGTCTCATTGCTGAGGTGCAGCTGGAGTCACTGAGGTGTGGAAATGTGGAGAAAGGCTCTTCAGTCTCCCAAAAGCCTCCTGGGGAGGGTGCAGAGCTATGTAAAATCTGGGAGAAATGACCAACCATTCAGCAAAAATAGACTGGGTGATGTGTGCACCCAGAGGCACTGTCTGGGGGGGGTTGGGTACTCTGATGTCAGCCAGTGAAAAAACACTTACTTGTTGTTACCTACTCCTCTTTGATATGAATCAGAGCTACTGAAGAATCATAGGATCATAGAATCATTTAAATTGGAAAAGACTCCTAAGATCATCAAGTCTAATCATTAACCCAGCCCTTCCAGGTCCACCCCCAAACTGTGTCCTCAAGTGCCATATCCATATGTTTTTTGAACACTTCCAGGGACAGTGATTTCACCACTTTCCTAGGCATCCTGTTTCAGTGCTTGACCCAGGATGATGGGTCCATTTAAAACCAGCAACCAAAGTTTTAATATGTTTGTAAACTGAAGGGGCTGATTGGAAGCAGGTAGCTTTGCAAGTTATACCCGAGATGTGCTTCTGCACAGAAATCTTTCCCTTCTTCTCTGCAAAACACACACTCTCTAATTTGAAGCTGCCTCCAGAAATAGGGATGCAGGGAGTGTTCTCTCTGTCAAGCCTTTTGCCATTCACTGGAATGGGGCTCAGGGATGAGCATTCCGCTGCCTGAATTTTTTTTCACGTTGAACCAAACTTTTTTTGCAGACAGATCTGAGTGCTGGACAAAAGGCACCTTCACAGTCAGTTTTATTCCCCTCACTGCTGCAGCTTCACAAGCTTTTCCTCATGTCTTTTACTCTCACGGTGTTCCCATCTCTGGGAGCCAAACAGCTTGAGAGCTGAAAGAGAAGTGTTGTCAGGAGGGTGATTAAACCAGGGATTGATGCAGCTGGGAGCCAGGGTTCAGTCACCTCCCTGGGCCTCTGCGTTAGTGTTATGTCAGACACAGTAGCTTTACCATGTGCCGCAAGTTTATGCGTTTTTTATTGTCTGATGCTGCCAGAAAACATTGACCCCGCAGTGGCTGGGCTGTGTGAGCGCTCGGTGGTGCAGGGCAGCCACTCTGCAGGCTTCTTACTTTCCCTCTTTAATTTGTCACTTATGGGTCATATCTTTTTACGTTTATATTTTTAAATTAGTTCAGTGTGCCCCGAGCTTCGGTTCCAGAATCCACGCTGAAAACTCCCCGACTTTACGAGTTCTTAGAAAAAAATTCCAAAATCCCCTTGCTTAACTGATGTTCAGTGTGCAGAACAGCTTAAAGTTATGGGAAGGCTTCGCGTTTTTATAAGGACAGAGTTTGGGGAGAGGTTAGATTTTAGGGCTGATATGCAGCATGGAACAATTGTGTCTATTTGGTCATCTCTTCAAAGAGGAAAGTGAAATTTGGCCCAAAATGTAAAAGAAATAAATATTTTTGGCATAAAACTCACACTGGTCAAAATAAAATGGTTTCTCCAACATGAATTCCATTAAATGTAAAGCCAGACTCAGCAAATGCTTGAGATCTCCCATATGGACTGAAAAACAGTTTTACATTGGAGCACAATACACTATTTTTGGAGTGCATTTGAGACTGCTCCTGTTTTGGAAGCCTGCTCAGGGCTTGTTGGAATGATGATTTAGACCGTATATAGCAAAAAGCAATGTTAGTATATCTGGACCATCAGTATAAAGGCTCTTTGTTAGAAGAAAAGTTTCTTTTTAAGGAGAACAAAACACTCCTAACCTTTGCCAGTGTTCTATCCTTTAATCCTCATGTCAGGAAATTTTGAAGACCACATGAGTAAGGCAGGGCTGTAGGAGGGTGGTTCAGTGGCTGACAGATTTGGACGTGGGTCCTCCAGGTCTGTCATCTGTCTCTGGCGTCTTTATGACGTTAGCACTTTTGAAAATCCCTCTAAGCAGATATCCAAACTTGCTGATGTCAGTGGAAATTGGGTACCTCTTTCCCTTGGCCTCAGTTCTCCGTGTGAAGTATGAATGGTGACACTCCAGGAATGACGCAAACATGGAAAGATGGTGAAGATCAAGGGGTTTGTTTACTCAAGTTGTGTTTTTAAGGCATATTGCCACCCAAGGTATATCACAGTATGAGTCAGAAAGCTTCACTTTTGTAAATGGAAACATCTTTATAAATGTATTTTTCACTTCATAGATGGGAAGAAAGGTTGTTTTTTTTCCTATCCTGTTAGCTTTGCCATCCCACCATACATTGCTGCTCCATATTGCTGTGTCAGAACAATATAGTTGTCTTAGGTTCCAGATCCCATATTCCTTCAACTCCTTGAAGGTATTGCTGGAAGTAAAGGTGGCTTGTAGTAGTGAGCCTGTCATTAAATCAACCCTTACTCAGAGTTAAATACCTGGTGCTTGTTTCAGAGAACGACAGCTACCAGCCTTCTTAGGAGCTTTACAGCCCAGAGAGATGAAAACCAGACAAGATAGAAGGTCTGGAAAGCTGAGACTCCTGATTCCCACCACTGACTGTTGAATGACTGCAGTCAGGTGCACGAGCTTTTATCAGCTTTTATCCCCTGGCTTTGGGAAGCGAATCAGCCCCTTTTGTAGAGCCAAGGGGAGGAAGCTCCGCAGCCGGTGCGGTTGCCTCGGCGCGCGTGTGTGTCTTGAGGGGTGGGGAAGGCAGCCATCCTTAACCAAACATTTGCAACCTGCTGTTTTAGCTGGAATAGGAAAACCAGCTTGACAAGAACGAACGGCTTCGCCAAGCGACATTTAGGGGAGGTTGGTGGGATTTTAAACAAATCTCCTTAAGCAAGCATGAAAACAAACTATTTAGCGCTCATTAATGTCTCAGGTTAAACTCTTGAATAATTTGTCATGGTTAGGCTCTTTTGGTTTCGTTGCTGTTTTTCTAGTGACTAACGAGATGACAGCTACACATGCTTCTTGGTATGCCACTGTTCACAATAGAGTTTAAAGTTGTGTATTTGTTATTGATGTCATTAAAGTGATGGATTTGAGCTTGGTTTCTGAGGCAGTCGACTGGGTGGTTGGGACTAATTTCTAGCAATGGTTTTGGAGGTTGAAACCAAAGTGTGTATAAAAGGAAATGTTTCTTCTTTTAAGCAAATAATTTGAACCCAGATGAATGAAATTTAAGCAAGTGGGCATCAACTCTGAGTTAATTTTGACATAGTTGTCTGGAAATCATCACCAATTAAAATATTTTTATGAGCTCGAATGTAGTATTGTCTTTCGGTGCTTATGTAAGAGAGGAACAAACTTGCTTGTTTAACCCCAGCCTTGAGACTACTGGCCAGAATATCTGACTGAAGTCATTGCCACATGGAGCTAGGAGGGCATGGACCTTGGCAAACCTCACTTTGGGGAGGAAGGCAGTTTCCCTACCTGAACTGAAAAAATTAATCAATTCAAGCAGATCACTTGCGCCATGCAGAAGTCATTGTGAGTCTTGGATGTACTAAGAGGGCAGAAGCAGCTCTGGGGGCCAGGTATCCTAGTTCAGAGTAAAAATTAATTGCCTGGATTATCATAATCAGGTTTTTTCATGTGGTGCTCCAGACTGAATAACTAGTCAGATAGTTCCTTCATTTGTACGCACACCTTTCACACCTGCACAAAAAGAAATCCTTTGATATAAAGTGCTTGATGGAACAGCAAGATGAGTAGGTGCAGAATTAAAAGGATACACATCACGCTGAGATATCTTTATATCTTCTAAGACTCCACATATGTAAAGTAATAATGAATACCCTGCCTGATGGGGAGGAGCACTCTCTGCAGTTTGAATTTGGCCTTTTCATGAGAGCACCATTGTTTTTCCTGGTTTTCATGTTGCAAAGAGAGTTGAAATGTTGAAGACTTGTATAAATGTCTGTTGCTGTACGTCCAACCACAGTCTTACTTACTCAATGAGACAGACTTTTAACATTTAAATTTTTCTCATTGGTGTTCTATTGAGTTTTTTGCATTTTCTTTTATTGTGCTATTTGCCTACATATGCATATATGTACATCATTGCAGAACATACCTGTGAAACAGCCTGTCACTAGTTCTTGTTGTCCATTCCATGAGTATCATCATTCCCATGCAATAGTGTGCTTCTATTATTCAGACTCCAAACACTGTAGATAGATGTTCAAATATTTCAACACAAACAAAACTGTTTCAGAATCATTATAGCTTTGGTATGTGCACATGAAATTTGCCCTACTGTGAAGTGTTAACACTAGACCTGTGGACCACTTCAGCCTGCAAGAAGGTAGAGCTGAAAGTTGAGTTCATACCGAGAAAATTTCAAGGCTTAGTTACATGATCGAGTTATAGGGGATGTCTGTGTTCATGTCAGCTGAGCCACAGCAGCTGCCTGGTAGGTGTTCTTGACTCCCCATAAATGTAAGTTGATTTGATTTAGCTTAGCCCTCAATAAACCAGGCTTGAGATAATTTGAATCGCTGCACACTCAGCACAGAGAGCTCATGTACAGATGGTCACCATCCAGGTTCAGGACATGGTAACCCATTCAACCCCAGGAAGTGGCTGTGTATCTGTATGGTCCTGTACTGGCAATTGTCAAGCCAATTTACATCCTGTTTTAAAAATTACCTGTTGAATCCCCTTAATCCCTGGGTTTGTTGTTTGCATAAGACCAGTTCTGTTAGTTCGCCCTACAGTCCACAAGCACTGTTGTTCACAGAGAAGGGCATTTTGGGGGACCCATTCAAAGCAGAAATTATTTTATTTCTCAGCCTGGTCAAGGTGAGACTTCTTTAGAGAGACTTTGACAGGTATTTTAGACCCTAGATTTTACCAGTCTTGACTGCTTAGATATTCTGGATATGGAAAAATAGCTTGCATTGTTACCTTTACTTCGTAATTCCTAAAATACGGCTATACATCCTGCTGTATAGTAATATTTAGTATATACCAACCAAGAGCTGATTTAAGAAATTTGCTTTTAAATCCCCTGTGGCCTCCTTGGCTTGCTGAGTAGGGTGAAGTTGCAACACCTCTCCAGGACATAGGCAATGAGCAGGATTGTAAGCTCTGTGCGAGTGAGACAGCGCAGTGTGTGAGGGCAGATTAGGAGCTGGACTTTGACTTTTGGTGTGAATGAGAACTCATTTAGTTGATTCAGCTCGGAGTGAATTATCTAAACTTGTACCTCCAATTTTATAACAACATATCCTTCAGCTGCTCTTCCTTAACATGTTATGACTCTCCTCAGACAAGGGATTTGAGAAAGTGGTGAGTTTGGGGCTTCCACTTAGAATCACAGAATGGTCTGGGTTGGAAGGGACCTTAAAGATCATCTAGTTCCAACCCCACTGCCATGGGCTTTCTGCACTTTCTACAGCCCCTTTGAACATGCAGAATTTCCAGTTCCATGACTTACAATCCTTGAAACAGTTCCTTCTCTGTGTCTGCAGTGGCCTAGCAAGTGGTGTCTGTCCTTGTAATGACTTTTGGTGTCCCTAATGAGATTTGGTTCTTATTGTATGTAAATTTGGGCAGTCCATGGATGTTCAGAAACATCCATGTCCGTGGGGAAACTCCCAGCTTTTCCTGTGGATTAAGATAAGATGTTCGTAAGGGAGGAAAAAGAGAAATAGGTAGTCAGCTCCTTCCCAAACTCAGGTGGACTTTGCATTCAGGATTTCTCGTGGCCATGTCCAGTGGGGGAACCTACTGCAAATATAACAGGAAAAGAAGAGGGTGTCAAGGTGGAGACATCTGCCCCAAGTGCCTTAGAGTCCCTGAAGGTCTCCAGGGAAATTGGGAAATTTTTGAGCCCTGTAGACCAGCATGACAGTAAATCCATGCAGGGAGGGAGGCTCGTGGCTTTGCCTTGCCCCTCCTCTAGCAGGAGAAATCCCAAGGGCTGGGGGAGCTGAGGGCTCCTTGGGTGTTCTCTTCCAGCCGTGGCTGCGCTGTCTGTGGAGAGCACCACTCCCCACTGCTCTTCTAATCAGCATCACACCATTCCCCAGTGCTCCTCTAATCAGCATCAGTCAAAATGAGCTGGCTTAGCAGAGGCCTGCTCCAAATCAGCAGTAGCTGTGGTCGAAGATGAGTGATAAGGAGCAGGGAAAGGTCAGGCTTGGATAACCCTGTCAGATGGCACAGCTGCAGCCTGGAGAAACCACGTGAACACCGTGTTGGACTTGTTATCCCCCTGCCCCCCCCCTGTGCTGATGGAATATCCAAGCTGTGGGATGGATAGCAGGGACTGTGGAGTGGACACTGACCAGGTTTCCATTAAACATCTTGCTGAGATCGGCTTCTGCTTTGGGAATGGAAAGTGAGCTCCAAAAAAGTCAGTTCCCATTAGCTGAGCACCTAAGCAAGATTTATTTTTTGAAAGCATTATTTAAAAATTTATAGAGTTTGTTAGGCAAAAAAAAATTTTAGTCTGAGTGAGCTCTACAACAGTGTCAGAAATCCCTGAAAACAGAGGCTTTTCCTGGAAATGTTGACAGTATACTGGCCATAAACCTGCTGCTGCAAGACCTAGTTGGTCATTTCTCCCTTAAGGGGGAAAAATAATTGAGATCTATTAGAGGGCAGAAAGCCTCCAGGCTGTTTTAATCTGGAATTCTGCAGCCTGACATTAATGAGAAAAGCTTTTTTTTTTTTTTTTTTTTTTTTTACCAGTTTTTGGCCACTTCATTTCTACATTACAGACAGTAATAAATCATCAAGTTGTTTGTGAAAAGTTTGGCTCGATGCATTTCTAAATGTAAGGTACCAGTGCAGTCGCTGTGAAATCCCATTTCACTGTGGCTCACGGTATTGCAATGACCTTTGTTGTTGTCTTTTGTAATTAATAACTTCATTTCCTGTCACTTCTCCACACTGCCTGTATAAATATTTCTGAAATGCAGCCTCTCATATTTGCTAACCTCGTAGTCCATTAGCAACAGTGAACACATGGAAGTAATTTGGGATACCAGGTGTGTTCCTCCCTGTGTTACTGTCCAACACCTCTCCTGTTCATCAAAATGGTGTAGAAAAGCTCAGGTAGAAGAGAAAAGCTGTAGAAATGGTGAATTTTCTCCTGCTGCTCCACGCATGTTGGCCAGGGTGCAACCGTAAAGAGTACCTGGTACAGCCAAGAAGTAACTAACTTCTCTACATCCCCATCTCTAAAGGCTTACAGTTCACAGAGAAGCAGAGAAAATTACTAAAATTGTAATTTTTGAGAAAGTAGACTTAAATGTCTAGTGCTGTTAGCATGATGGGAGGAGGTAAGAGCACCCAAAAATACGTGTGCAGCAAATACTAAGAAAAAGAGGGAAAATTAAGATGAATGAAAGACATTCAAGAAGCAATGCTGCTGATCTCTGTTTGTTTGTTTTCTGGAGGAAGCTGCTAGAGAATAAAATAGAGGAAGACAAAAAAATGGATTGGGTTTGTAAGGAATCACCTGTGGGAAAAGGCGGGGAAAGGAACGTACAAATATTATTTATTTGTGCTGCTAGCTGAGAAATTGTTTCTCTCTTGGCTGATCTGCTAAAAGCCAAGGGTCCAGCATGTTTTGAATGATCATATTGATCCCATTGATTTAAATTCAGTCGTTTCTAAGACATGGGACAGAGCATAACATAGAGCACTCTGGAACCTGCTAATAAACTGAACAGTGCAGATGCCAAGGCAACAATGTCTAACAAGCCCATTATTTCAGGATTAGTTGGTAAAATGTCCCATTAAATCATTATTTTCAGTGCTGGCAATTTCCTGTAGACCTCAGTACAGGGCAGATGGACACCTTTCCCTTCTTGAGAGGATTTTGGCTCTCTGAGAGAATTACCATTAATTTTGGAATCTTATGAGTCACTTAGGAAGAAATTCTTTACCTGGGAGGGTAGTGAGGCACTGGACTAGAGGAGTTGTGGATGCCCCATCCCTGGATAGTTCAAGGTCAGGCTGGGGCTTTGAGCAACGTGGTCTAGTGGAAGGAGTCCCTGCCCACAGCAGGAGGTTTGTAATGAGATGATCCTGAAGGTCCCTTCCAACCCCAATCATTCCATGATTCTGTGTCTTTAACACAGTTTTTTCCTAGTCTGACATGACCAAGACAGCCCAAACCTCCATATAGTAATCAGGTATTCAGGTATCTACTGAATTCACACATCCAGTGTGTTCAAGTAGGGGGAAAAAGCTTTACAGGTTCCATCTTAAAGAAGTTGGATGAGTGGAAATCCCCATCAAGATAAGGATCCAGCAGTCTGTGCCATTTCTCAAAAGACTGAGGGAACACTGGCTTAGGGGTGTGGCACAAAGCTAAGTCTGTTATCACTTGTGGTCAGAGACCTCATTGTACTTTCACCAGCATGTTCATGTTGGGCTTGGAATGCCAGCCAGTACAACCATACATGGGGGGGTCTTCATGGCTGCTTCTTGTGATTGGCACATTTACTCTGACTGCTGAGATCCTGAATTTTGTGCAAAGTCCCCAGATTACTTGATGTGATTCATTGGCCAGGACAACAATTCTTGCTGGTGGTTTTTAAGTCACTGGTGGTTTTTTGTTTATTTTGCCAAACTAAGATTGAATTCCTCTAGATAGTCATGATCCTGCCTATTGAGCAGGTTTCTGTGCAGGTTTGGTCTGACTTGTCTATGTCAGACTGGGAGAAAGGGTGTTAAATCCGTTAACTCATAGTACTCCAAAATTAATGAGTAAAGCTTTTGGAGAGCTAAAATCATCTCAAGGAAAAAGATGACATTTCATAGAATGGCTTGGGTTGGAAGGGACCTTTTTTGGCTAAATGGTTTCAGTGCGGGGCTGTGTCTTGATAAACCAGGTTGCATCTTTGAACTTTCATTTCAACTGTCAGAAAGTTAAATCAATTTATAGGGTGAATCAGTGTTTGAGTGAAGTTTTCCTGTCCTCCTCTTTTTTTTTTTGGTCCTTCTTTAAAACCTCAAAACCACAATGGGTAATTCCCCCAAGATCCACTTTAGACATTTGTGGTGTGTAGCGTGAAGAGTAGGTGCAGCTGGCCAAACCCCGGCACTCTTATCCTTTAGAACATTTTTCTCCTGTTTTGGCGAATAACATCAGCTGCCGCCCCTCTCCACACAAAACCAAAGGCCAACTGGAATACCTGTATCAGCCTAAATCTTGCTTCTCTTGAAGTGGGAGTTTTGCCATAAACTCAGAGGAGAGCTGGATCCAGCCATTCCTGCTGGGTGTAACTTTTGTCTCCAGTTGCCACTGCTCAGTTGACAGCAATTCTTCTGCTATGGAGCCGAGAGACCTTATCAAGCATGAAAAACTGACAAGTAGTGTTTAACCACAACGATCACCACAGGAAACGTTGGCCTGAAATTTCAGTTTTGTTTTGAAAACAGAAGATTTAGGGGAGAGAGAGCATTGTTAAATCCAGCTTGGATCAAAGTACATCCACAGCTTTTTTTCGTGTGCCACAGAAAGACAGTGCTGCCGCTGACATCTTCAGTGTTTCTTTACTGTGTTGAAAAGGCTCAGTCGGAGCATTTTGCTCAATTGTGGGACCTAGAAAGTCTGTGAACTTAAACCAACCTTATTTGGTTGCATTAGTAAGGGCAGTTTGATAATGGCCAGTACACTTCTGTAATTTTATCAGAGGTGCAATAGCTTTGTAGGAAGTTGTATTGACTCTGGTGGACAAAAAGCTGGCCATGAGCCAACGGTGTGTGCTCGCAGCCCAGAAAGCCAACATGCCCTGGGGAGGAGGGGGCAGCAGGTCCAGGAAGGGGATTCTGCCTCTCTACTTTTCTCTTTTGAGGCACCACCTGGAGTGCTGCATCCAGCTCTGGGGTCCACACCATAAGAAGGACATTGACCTGTTGCAGCAGGTCAGAGGGCTGAAGCGCGTTTTCTACAAGGACAGGATGAGAGAGTTGGGATGGTTCAGCCTGGAGAAGAGAAGATGCCAGGGAGGCCTCACTGCAACCTTCCAGTAGTTAAAGGGCGTTTATAAAAAAGAGAGAGAGTACTTTTTACACAGGCAGATAGTGATAGGACAAGGGGGCATGGTTTTAAACTAAGAGGGAGGAAATTTAGATGAGATGTTAGGGAGAAGTTCTTTACTCAGAGGATAGTGAAACACTGGCACAAGTTGCCCATAGAAATTGTGGATGCCTTATCCCTGGAAGTGTTTGAGGCCAGGTTGAATGGTGCTTTGAGAAACCTGGTGTAGTGGAAGGTGTCACTGATCATGGCAGGGGGTTGGAACTGGCTGATCTTTAAGGTCCCTTCCAACTCAAACCATTCTATGATTCTATGACTCCACAGCCAGGAGGGGGGATTTTTGAGTGCTGTCTTCCACCAACTTGAAATGGGAGAAAATTCTCTAGAGCTTAGAAGGAAAAGGGACAAAATCTGTGTGTAGGGGGGGAAGCAGAGAGGAGTCTGCCCTCCATATGGCACCATTAGGAGCTGAGCACAAAACCTTTGCCCCTCTGTAACAGAGCGTCCTGTGCCCGTCCTGCCTACAGAAACCTGAGGTGGTTGCCGGCGCTGAGCCGAAGAACTGAGAAATGGATTTTACTATTTACATTACCATAATTTATCTGTACCATAATGTTGAAATTGCCACTAGAAAAAGATTAGAACCATGTTTCCTGCTGAGTTTCCTCGCTGCTCAGGCCACACACATGCAGCGTGTGCCATTAACCGTTGCAGAGCTCCCGTGCCCGGCAGAGGAAGGTGCTCCTGCAGCAGCCTCCAGCTGCACCAAGATTTGCAAACCATCAAGAAAACAACCCCCTGCACCATTTGGTTGTGCCCTTTGGTTTGCTGCTGGTTTGTACCTGATTTCTGATCTGTCCTCATAGTCCTAGTTACTTTTTCTTTACATTTACCTTTTTAGTCTGAAGAAATCAGCATTTTACGCTGTGAAAAAATCCTCCAGTCCTGTGGAAAACTTCTTCCCCTTTCCTCACCCCCTTGCTGCCTAGAATTGTGTCTTTCTGACACCACAGACAGATTGGCACACTAAAAGTATGTGTGTGCTTTCTTCTGATTTAATTGGATTTGCTCGTCTGAAATGTAGTATGTTTGCTAATTCCATAAACGAGCTACTGTAACTAAAATCAGACACAGTCACCCCCCCAAAAAAAAAAAAAGCTAGATTGCATTTTAGTCCAAAAAGGACATTTCCATGCTTTAAGGGTGGTCTCCCTTCTGCCTTTAAAATATTCTTTAATCACTGTGTGTCTTGGTTAACATCTCTGTTTTTGCAGTATTCCTGTAGTTTACATTTGGAGTTAGATAGGTGATGTTTTAATACTTGTTTTATTGTTTCGAGTCAAAGCAATTTCATTTTCCCTGGATTCTTTACTCGCTGCTGATTGAAAGATTGGAATTTTTATACTGCAATCTTGCTTACAGTTGAGGGGAAAGATCTGCAGCCCAAGGTGGCTCTGAAAAAAAGTTCTTAGCAAAGAATCCATGTTGTGCTCGTAGCACAACCCAACACTGAAATTTAAAGCTGTGTTTCCATTTCCTTGTGCTTAATTTGGGGCACCCATTTGTACTTACGGCCTGTGCTGTTTCAGGGGCAAATGTGGGAGGTAAAATAATTGCATAGGAAACCTCAGCAAGGGGAGAGGTTTCCCCTCTGTAGAGATACGGTTGAGGCTCTGCTGTATTCTGGAGGTTTCAATCACAGTTTTGCTGTCTACCAACTGAAGGAATTCATGCAGTAGTCAAGGCAAGCCTTATGCAACGTGACAGGTGCTAATCTTCCAGGAAATTCATCCTACATCCCACCCATTAAGGGAATTTTATGTAAAAATGGTTTAATGTCTCTTTAAAGGTGTCAGCAGGCATGTGAGGACCACACAGCTTGGGTTCCACTGCAAGTAATGGAGTGAAATTGTCTGCATAATTATTTTGGTTGGATTGAGAATCTGCAGCCCTCTCTTGCTGCAGGAAATAAACCTCTGTTAAAACCATATGGCAGAATTCTCAGAAGAGATGTGAGTACAGGGCCACTTCTCTTTCACATCTCTAGGCAGAGCTGGAGAAAGTTGTAATGTTTGTGCATAATTAATCCTTCTTTTTCCTTGTGAGCAGACGTGAAAATGTCATTTTTAGCATGTGTGAGGGTGCTGGTGTGTTTGTTTGCATACACACACACACATACTCTTGCTTTCAGTGTACTGAAGCAGCAAGAAATGGGGCTGGCTCAGAACAAAATTAGAGCCAAGGAAGGAATGTACCGTCATGTGTACACAGCAAACCTGCATAACGGAGAAATGCCATCAGAATGATTTATGCTTAAATTTGGGATAAGCAACGGGACTTTCAGAAACTACAGCCAATGGAAATAATGTTACCTGGCTTTAAATGAGACCACTTAACGCGCACGCAAAGTAAAATGCAAAGGGCAGGTTTTAATTACAGTGCACCTTGGAGCACAAGTCTGATGAGGAGCAACTGAGGGAGCTGGGGGTGTTTAGCCTGGAAAAAAGGAGGCTGGGGGGGGACCTTACTACTCTCTTAAACTACCTGAAAAGAGGTTGTAGCCAGGTGGGGATTGGTCTCTTCTCCCAAGGAACAAGCGACAGGACAAAAGGAAACAGCCTCAAGTTGTGCCAGGGGAGGTTTAGGTTGGATATTAGGAAAAATTTCTTCACTGAAAGAGTGGTCAAGTACTCGAACAGGCTGCTTGTGGAGGTGGTTGAATCACCATCTCTGGAACTCTTCAAAAGCTTGTGGATGTGATGCTTAGGGATATGGTTTAGCAGTGGGCTTGGCAGTGCTGGGTTTATGGTTGGACTTGATGATCTTGGAGGTCTTTTCCAATCTTAATGATTCTGTGACTCTATGGTTCATCCTTCCCCCTACCGTGTTACCTCTTGCCTCTCTTCCAGGTGAGTGTGGGGTTACTTGGTCTGGCATGATGGGGGACATGTTACATTTTGGAAATGCAGTGGTACTTCTGACCCTGCCGTGCTGCAGGATTGTGGTCCCGTGCCCAGGCTGCTGTGGGCAGAGCCCAGGTCCTTGTGCTCAGGATACTCCCAGCAGCCATCAGGAGCTGGGTACCCATCCCTGCCTGGTGGGGCGAGAGGGAGGCTAGACCATTCTAGAAGGAGGCTTTGACCATTCTTTCTTTCATGCTGTGATTTTTGTGAAAGCTGAGAAGGAAACATCCAAACACTAAATACCAAGGTGTGAAAACCTCAGGGCTTGGTGGAGGTACAGTTGTCTTAACTGTAAAGTGAGTGAGCTGTGACCTTCACTTTAAATTCACCAGCCACAGAGTGGATCTGCTTATTTTAGTGAAGATTTACACCACAATCAACAATAAAGCAAGAAACATTATCAGAACATCAGCAAACAGTAATATCAGCCGTTCTCAGGCACTATCAAGAAACTTTATCACAGAAAAGCAAAACAGGAAAAAAAACTTTTCAGTCTCAAATCTGAGTGATGAGCCGGAAGCAAATTACCCCCACACCTGGTAAGAGAGTGAGGGTGAGGGACAGATGTTCAAATCTTCTGTTCAAATGATGCCATGAAATATCAGTATTGAGGAGAAGGGAGTGTATATTACAAGATACATAATTTTAAACCAGCGTCATGTCAGAAATGCTGTCAGATGCTGGGGGTTAGACTTGACAGCAGATTACCCTTGGCAGTAGTTTGTCCACCTAAATCCATCAGGCTTTAGAAAGTAGGCTCAGTCCTAGTCTAGTGTTGGTGCTTTGATGGAAGGGAATGGTTAGCACATGGAGTCTTTTGTCAAGGGAGAAATAACTTGTTTCAATATCAAAACTGGTGAAGGATGGGGACACTGACAGCCAAACTTCCTTCTGTTCCCAAAAGGAGAATAATCCCATGGGCCCTGTGGGAAGTCAGAGTGAAAGGACAAGGAATGATCCATCCTACTTGGAGAAGAGTTAAAAAGCAAATTTCTCCCTTTGTGATGATGCTGAGGTCTCTGTAGACTTTTAGTGAAAAAAACACTTTCTTTTTTTAAGCTTTGACTTCCTCACAGTTTGTGTTGAAGGTGGAAAAAGTTTTCCACCCCTCTTTTCTGTTTTTGCCTTTTTAGTTCATTTAAATTGGTTAAGACAGATGAGTTTTACTCGTTAAAAGCCCAAGGCAAGGCACCACTAGAAGATATCCAATTTCTTAGCATCACCAGGGTTGCTTGTTTTACTTTTCTTGGACAAAAAGGAAGAGCATTTTGTGTTCTATTTTCCATCATTCTTTGATGGAATTAAATCAGAGTTGTGCTTAAAGAAGAAGGAAACTCTCATACATATGTGTTGTCCTCTAATCCATGGAGCCAATGGCTCGAGTGTGCTTTATTTTCTTTGTGGAAAGAAATCAAACAGTAGGGCTAAGAGGTAGAGTTTGTATCTAAATTCTGTAACTGAGGCATCAAGTTCTGGCCTTGCAGAGGCATTAGCTGTAACCATTACAGTGGAACCAGCTATATTATTCCTTAAAATGAGTCATATGACATTAAAAACAAGTCAAATAGTAAAATTTAAATCTGTACAAGCTGTAAAGACTTCAGGGCCAAGCTGTCCCCCACCAAAGATGGTGGCAAAGACTCTGTTTATGGCTCTGGCAGATGGCTTGGGCCCCAGACAATCCCATTTTTCCAATTGTAGGTTTATACATTTTTACCCTCTGAATTAAATGAGGATTTGCCACCCATAAAATAAAACCTAAAGAAAGAAACTTGCTTTAAATAGAGTGAGTATTGAGGTGATATTAATAGCATGGGGATGATGAGTATTTCCAGAATTTAAGTACTTCAATGTTATTTCTGCCTGCTTTAAGAGAGCAGAATAAAATATCCTTGCCACTCTTGCATTGCAGAGGTGGTTTCCACTGGTGCACTCTAATGGGTGTCCAAACTTAATGACACATCAAAATATTAATAAAATATAGATTATTCAAAGCATGTGCCAGTGATGATCTAACACATTTTAACATCTTTCCAAGCTTGAAGCATATATATATATATGGCTGTATGTATGTGCTAGTGTACATCTTTGAAAGCTATCAACTACACAGCTGCCCATTTTAACAACTTGTGTTTTTATGACTAGGCATTTACAGCTTCTGTTTCTTGGATTTTCCTTTTTCCAGAGGATTGCACCATCCATCTCATAGAATCACACTGTGGTTTGGGCTGGAAGGGTCCCTAAAGATCACCCAGTTCCAACTCCTCTGCTGTGGGCAGGGTCACCTTTCACTAGACCAGGCTGCTCAGAGCCCTATCCTTTTGCTGGCCTTGAACACATGGGGCATCCACAGCTTCTCTGGGCAACCTGTTCCTGTATCTTGCCACACTCACAGTGAAGAATTTCTTCCTAAAATATAATCCAAATCTCCCCTCTTTCAGTTTAAAGCCCTTCCCCTGGTTCTATCACTCCAGGCCTTTGTCTAAAGTCCCTCTCCAGCCATGGCCAAGTGGAATCCTGTTCATCAGTGCAATAATATGGTAGTTACAGCAGGGTCAAAGTAAAACCTGTGAGCTATAATTTACTTTAAAAAATCAAGTTGAGGGAGGATTGTGCAGATCAGGGGCCTGGTGATTGAGACATAAGTTTCCTTGTCTCATATGCTACATCCTGTCCAGTGACCAAAAATTAATGCCCTCTGAGTTCCCTCGGCGTGTGGTCAAGGTGGACTCATAAATTCATAAACAAAAAGCAAGTCCTTCTTGGACGGATCTCCTCCTTGAGGAGAAGCCCACCTTCTGCTAAATCTGATATGGCTGGTAGCAGTAGAAGAGGCATTTGGGGTTCCTATGGGGTGAGCTCCTGAAGAAATCCCTGCAAAAGCAGCTGGAAAGGCCCCAGCCTTTCCCAGGCTTTCCCTGGTGTTCATCAGCGTTGTTTACTGCTCCCTGAGTGGCATCACCTGCTGCTTGTGTTGGCCACCCTCCAGCTCTGTCTCACAGGAGCATCCCCCCACCGCCCACATTCCTGGGGATTTGTTACCTTCTGGTAGCCAAACGTGCAGGCAACTGGGGTAGAGGGCGAGATTTATTCTCCAGAACTCTGTTTTCCTATTGTTTTTAGGTTCATGGGAAGCTCCCTGTTACTAAACAAATTTTAACAACTCTTGGGTCAGCCCCCTACCAAAGCCCTTCACAGAAATATTACATTCCTCCCAGCCAAGTGCTGTTGTGTCACTCACCTCCTCCCTCTCTGTGCCCCCTGGGGCTGTCATGGGAGGCATCACCCCTTGACAGGTTAAACACCTGGCTTAGGCACTGAATTAATGACCTTCAGAGCCCATAAGGGGCTTAACTTTGCCCAACAACATGCATCTCATGAGTTTTGGGCATGAAGTTGATAAACAGATGGTCTGGGGCAGGGACAGCCATCTTGGGGGTTTGTCTTGGGGGTCTGATGTGAGATGAATTTATACAGGACTGAAGTTTCTGTATGGATGGGATTTGGGTTTGTATATTCTTTTCTTTTCCACCAAAGAAAAAAAAATCCAGTGGAGATAGTTATGAATGAAGGACTTCCGAAAGGAAATAATGCAAATAATGAGGCTCTCTTGCTGGAAAATCCCAGGATCTTATAGTCTACTGCATTGAGAAGTTCCCTACACTCTCATAGAAGACACAGGTTGTCAAAAACATTTGCTTCCAGGCTTAGTGTGTGGTGTTTTTCCCCCAAAGAAGTTTGTCATTTTGATGTCCCTTGTTCTTAACACTGGCATGGAGAGGAGCACATAGGTTTTAACAGAAGGGGATGGCCAGGGCTACTGTGTGTGGGACCATCTCTCTTTGAGTGATGAGCAAACACACAAATAAAAAAGCAGCAGCCAAAACCAATCATGAACTAGGATCTGGACCTTCACTGGGGATTGTAGAAATACTCTCAAGCATTGGGTGTGAAATTCTAGTTTTACTTTTTTGTGTCTCCCCCAAAAACTAGTGGAAACTCAGAGTTTCCACTCGTTTCCACTAGCTTGCCAAATTAAATGTGAAATCAATCCTGTAATATCCATGTGAGGCAAAGAAATTACAATTATTCAGAGGTTAGAGCTGTAGGAAACCCCTGGCACGGAGGGGCTAAGACCAGCATTTCTAGACTCAGGTTCCTCATGGTCAGGAATACCTGAGCAGACAGCCTGTGTTTTGCTGTGCCCTTTCATGGCAGCTGGAGATGCTGAGCTCTTTGCAGCATCAGGCCCACAGTTATAGCAGGAACTCCCTGGCTGTGTGTACTCATGTTCAAAATATTGTGTACGTGACTTAACCCCGGACAGACAAGCACTCAGCCCCAGAACAGTAGGGCTGAAAGAAACCTCAGGCGACCTAGTCCATTTCTCCTCAGAGGAAGTATTAGATATACTTAGATCATCACTGACATCTGTCCAAATTTTTAAATCCTCCAGTACTGAGCCTTCCACTTACTTACCAAGTCTGGGTTTTGTGTTTCTTTCTTTTATACTTAAAAAGGAGTTTGCTAATACCGTGCATTAATCTCTTAAATCTCCTCTACCTCAGCTGAAGGCAGCTTTTTCTTGTGCTGTTCTCAGCTGACACAGAGATCAATCGATTACCATTTGCTGTAGAAAACATTTTACTCTTATCATGTCCTTTCCTGCTCGTCTCTTTTCTAGACTAAACAAATGTATTTCCTTCAACTTTTCCATGTTGCTCATGCTTTCTAAATCTGTTATCGCTCCTGTTGCTCTTCTCTGGATTCTCTCTCATATGTCTCTATCTTTCTTAGAGGGTGGTGTCCCACGCTGGGTAAAGCAGTCCAGCTGATGTCTCACCACTTCTGAGCAGCATGTAATAGTTACCTTCTATGTCTTCTATGCAACATGACCATTAATCTTTCCCAGAAATGCATTTACTTAATCTAAAAAAAAAAAAAAAGCAGAATCCCATTTTTGACTCACATTCAACTTGCAACTCCCTGCCACCCCCAGATATTCCTCTGCAATCTGCTGGCTAATAGGTTTGTCCTTGTGGTGCATTTGATCTCTTGCTCCAAAATGTAATATAATGCACTTAACTTTTACTGCATGTCATTTTACTAATGACATGTCAAATATAATTTCTCTTGCTTGCTCAGATCATTTTGAATTCTGACCCATTTCTCCAAGTCTGGAAGATTCCTCCCTACTGGAAGTCTTCTCAAGATTTTATAATCATGCTTTGTATTGTATCATCTAAGTTATTGCAGAAAATTTAGCCATTCATTGGCTGAAGCTGCATAAAACATCTTCCATTTCAATATTCCATTTCAATATAACTAGTGATAGTCAGCAGGCAACCTTGTAACACTGAACCCCCAGCCATTCATCCCCTATGGCTGTGTTTTAGCTTTTAAGTCATATAATCACAGAATGGTTTGGGTTGGAAGGGACTTTAAAGCTCATCTTGTTCCAAGCCCCCTGCCATGGGCAGGGACACGTTCCCCTAGACTATGTTGCTCAAAGCCCCATCCAGACTGGCCTTGGACACTTCCAGGATTATGGGACATCCAAGAATGGGGCAGCCACAGCTGTCTCAGGGCAACATGTTCCAGGGCCTCACCACCCTCACAGCGAGGAATTTTTTCCTAATATCTAATCTAAGTCTACCCTTTCCCTTTCCCTCAAAAGACCCAAAAGCAGAGGTTAATCCATCTCAACTTCCACCTGAGCCAGAAATGCCCCTGCTGGCATTGGCAGGGAGCGATGGAGCATAGCAAGGGGTTAAAAACTGCGACTCACCTCCTGGATTGTTGGCAGCATCTTCAGCCCAATGTTTCTTCTCTTTAAGCCCAGCTGCAGCATTTATGTGCCGCTTAAGGCTGTCCTTCTTCAGAACTTGCACATCATGTAGGTGCTTGTGCAAGTGCTCTGAGTGCACAGAAAGTTGAATCCCTTCTGCAACTTGAAAGTTGCCCCAATAATCCACTCATTGCCAGCAGCACCAGACTTTTTACGCACTTGAGTGTAAAAATAAGAGCAAAGAATAGTGTTAAACATATTTTTTACCGGGAAACCACCAATTCTTTATACCTTTCTGGAGGAAGAAAGGGAGGCATCCGTCAAACTGTCATTATAAATTTGATGCCACAAACCTAAGCTCATGGAGCCGCTAGGAATTTGTAAACCTTTTAAAGCACACGCCTGTTTTTGACATTCAAAATAAAAAATCTTTATAGATTTTTGTGGAAAACACTGATGGGCCAGCAACTAAATGACATTTTTCAACAGTCAGACAGACTCCACACAAACTGAATAGATGTCCAGTTTTAGAAGGACAGGTAATTACTTTCTGTTCTATGCCCAAGAACAGAAAATACTTGGCCTGTTTTACTCACTGAGTAGGAAAAGATGTTTGAGGGTGGTTTGCTTTTCTTTTTCCTAAAGGCTGCTACATCCTGGCTTCTGCCTCCATACAGCCTGAGTGTAGGTGCCCTTTATATAACAATAACTTGATACTACTCAAAATACTTGGCGCTGCAAGCAGGGGAGTGGAATGCAATAAGAACACTTTAGCAGGTCCGAGGGTGAGTAAACTCCAGTAGTTTTGGAAGGAGAAGGCAGAGTTTTCAGTGTGCGTCTCTCCCTTACTTGGCATCCGCCGACAATCAGAATACAAGGATTAACATTGTAGACTCCGTTTATTACACTTGGGTGGATAAAGCAATTATCTGTCTATCACGGCTGTAGTAAATTGTGCAACGGCATTAACATGGGTGGATACGTGGATAAATGCTACTCTGCCACAGAGGGTGCTGATACACAAGATAATCCTTCAAGCTGAGCTTGTAAAGACTGTTTTCTTTCAGAGTTTAGATCATGTTACCCCCGCCAGTGTAGATTGAAATGGCATCTTTTTTATTTTTTAACCACGTTTTCAGGTTTCCTTAGCCATCTGAATTGTATTAGTAAGGTTATTTTAGAAACATCCCGCTTTATTCAAGTTTAAACAGTCTGCTTAAAACCTGCTGCATGGATATAAACACAGTAGTCATCTAAGGCAGCAAAACAATCTGTTGAAAGATAGAGTGCAAACATGCACACATCCATCTATTATTGCTTAACTGTTGTGTCTTCCATGCCTGAATTCCCGTTGTAACCGCAGCGTTCAGCCGGCAGTACGCTCCTGGTTTTGGGGGTGTAAAACAAAACCAAAAACGAAAATGCACCTATTGATGTCTGGAGAGCAGCGCAGCATCTGAGAGCTCTACACTAGATTTAAACTAAGCGCCTTAAGTCTGGTTTAATGGCTGTGTTTACATCATCCCTCCTCCCCTTCTCATTCTTTTAAAGTAGTCAGGTTTCGCAAGCGTTAAGAAAACCATCCCCTCCTGCCAGCTGGAGGGAAGCCAGTTCAAGATTTTTTTTCTCTCCCCCCTCTCTTGCCCTCTTCATCACTGTGATCTTTACTGCCGGTTGCTGCAGCAAGGAGCAGAAATTGGCGGGATCTTCATGGGATAGCTACCTTTTTTTTTTTTTGGGGGAGAAAAACTTATTCCTCTAAGATATTGCTGAGTTCCTGAGGATGATAAATCAGAATGAGGAGCTCTTGCGCTTTTCGGGACAGCCCTTGGTCTCCGTTTTCCCCCTTGTGCTAAAAAAAAGGGGGAGGAGAAGGGGGAGAACGTAATAGATACGAGCATGCAAAGGGAACTAAGGCAGGACCAAGACTTGCGTGACAGTCTCTGTTTATGTGAGTTGTCTTTAATGTCTCCAAGTGGTGATGCCAGCAATGTTTAGCTGGTTTCCTGGCACACGTGCACACAGATTCCTTTATGTTCATGAAGGATGGGTAAAGGTGAAGGCAGAGCATCGCTGAGCAAGGGGGTCCCACCTGCTCCCTCCCAGATCCGTCTGGTTCGGGCTCATATTCCTATGGGGCATTGCTCAGCTTTGCAGAACAAGCTTCAAAATCCAAATCAGAATTCAGAAGTTTTTCAAAAAGAAGAGAGAAATTAAAAACTCCACCACTGCAGCAAGGGGAGACTTGGTTCATTCACCTGGAGCAGAGAGGCGGAGAGGAGGGCAGGACAGATCCTGCAACCCTGGGATGAGTTGACCAGTGGGAGGGAAGCAGTGCAAAAGCAATCCCACTTGAGCTCCTTCCTGCTCTGTTGTCCTTTTTCTCAAAGCACCATTTTGGTTTCATTCACTCCATTTTCCAGTTATTCTGCTTTAACACACCTTTCCCTGTGCAGAGTTCCTGGCCAACTCAGCCCCTGCCACACACCCCCATCAGTCCCTTAGCTGCTGGAGGAGGAGAATGGAGCCCTGCTCCAAGGAGGCATTTTCACCTCTCTACATAGAGAAATTCTGGGAGCAAGAGGCTCCTTTGCAACTGTTGCAGATTGCTAAAACCCCTGACCTCCAGGTCTGTCTTTCAACTGGATGTGTGCTCTTCACAGCTCCCAGCTGAACTTTGAAAATCATTGATAGCACTTTATATCCTCAAAAGCTTTAGAGTCATTCCCATGGGCATGAAGGGACATAGGTTACACCCCCAATGGGATCATTTCTTCTCACCCTTCCTGACCCTTCCTCCCTTTGCCCTTCTGGAAGCTTTTGGTTCCATGTTGGGCAGGCTGCCTGCGAGATGAGCTGAAATGACACTTCCTTTCTCCCAGAAAGTCAGTGGGGAGATGACCATGGACACCAGAGATGCTCCATGGGCTTGACCTCTACACTGACTTTCCAACCTGCCTCTGCCTCTGCTCACTCTGGTTTGGAGCCACGGCTCTGGGAAAATGGGAGTGTAACTGGTTCCCTTGGGAGCTGGATCTGGCCCTTTTGGAGCCATATCATCTGCAGACCTTCAGGAGAGCAGAGGTCGGGGAGGAGGAACTCAGTGGGATTTCGGCAAATGGATCCATGTTAGATCCATTTCATAAGAACTGACCCTGTCCACAGCGTACGTTCCCCTGTCTGTTTATTTCCATTTCTTTCAATAGTTTCAGGTACAGAGCTGAGCTGCTTTGGGTAAAAAAATACGTCTTTTTTAAGAACAAAAAGAGACAGGGGCTTATTTTCTGCCTGCGCCTGAATGACTCCTGTTGGGACTAACAGGGCTCTGTGTACAGTCAGGAGAATAAACTCCCCAGTCTAATGCAAACTGGTGCCCTCAGCTACTTAAAAAAAAAACAAACTTTTTTTTCTCCCTTGAGTGAATTAACTGCAGTTACTGCACCTATGTAGCTCCTTGTTTTATGAACTATAAGAACTTTTCCTATGCACAGCCTATGGCCTAATTATGTAATTATGTCTCTTGGGTGGATTATATTTTTTTCTCATAATTGTGTCTTTACCCAAGAGACTGGAAGGGTTCCAGGCTTTCCCCTTCCCTGGGTAAAAATTATTTGGCTCTTGAGTTTTGGGGTTTTTTTCCATGAACTTTGGATTGGGTGCATTCAGTAGGACTGGATGGGGAGAAGCCAGCCCTGAATGACAATTTGTCACAAGACGAGGGGCACAACAGGGAACCTCATGACTTGCTTCAGAGTTTCTTTTCCTTGCAAAGAGCTGATATGAATCTTCTAGTTTATGGCTCTCTTATTTTTACCTCCAGTGCGTAGATTGACACTGCTTTGGAGTGACATGTTGCTGCAGTGAAGTACTGTCTAAAATTTGTAACAGAACAATGAATATTTTTGCTTCATGCTGAATGCTCAGCGTTATTCAGTCCCTGCACAACAGCTGTTAGGAAGCCTTAGGCTCAGGTCTCAACTCCTTTATTGTGGCATAAATGTGGGTCCCTTGCCTTCAGCTTTACCAGCCTGTAGCTGAATTCAGTCAAGCCCATATTGGCACCTTCCAGTTACATTTGATCCATAGGACCAAATAGGGTGAAATGCAGGTAGACATCCAAAGAGAATTTAAGGTGAATTTGTGATGAAATTCAGAGGACATTTAACTTATCTTCTTTATGTTGTGAAATTGTCTTCTACAATATGTACACAGATGTATGTCCCTAGCGTGCCAGTGTTAATAGAGACACAGTCAGAGTGCTTGTCTCAAAGACATATAATGTTAGTAGGAAAAAATGTACCTATTCTTTAACCTTTTTTAAGCATGTCAACTTTGGAGAACAGTGGGAATAATCACAACTTGGGTTCTTGGTCTCCATTGTGCTTCTCTTGAGGTCAAGGAAAGCCTGGGGCGTGCCGGCTACAAATTCATAGGTCATGAAGTAGGTGATTATTCTTTCTTCTGCCAGCCTTTACTCAGAAGGAAAGTCCCTTTTCCATTGGGACTAATCCAGAGCCATAGAAAGCTTTGGTTACTGGTCCTGGAGTTCCAAGAACAGTTTGCCCTTTCCTAGTCACTCCATGGAGTGCAGATGCTGAGCACAATCATGACATAGGGTAAACAGAAGCCATGGTGGAATTTTATGTTGGGTCATCACCCTCCATTCTGCCTGGGATGTCCCAGAAAATGTGTCTCCAGCAGGATCTTACTTTCATGACCTTTCTGCCTTCCCTTGGCTTCTTTATGGAGACACCTGACTCCCACAATACTACTTCTTGTTAGCGCAAAAGCAAGAAAAGTTAGAACTGGGCGATGACTGAAAATAGCTAACCCACTGGAGAGTGATAAAAGCATCTGCTGAAAATCTGGTAACCAGATCTCCTTGGTACCAGAAAAAAAAACCCACACAAAAAAGCTGGTGGGTGGTGTACATGGTACAAAGAAAGGGAGTCCCTGAGTGTCAGCATCTGGCAAGGCCACGTGTAGCATAATCTGATTAGTTTTCAGTTCCACACCCACAAGCTGAAAGATAAAAACGCACACCCCTCCTCCCTGAGGAGGTAAAAATCTTCAAGCATCAACACCACATTTACATTCTGCAAGTCAGCCTCTTCCATGGCCCAATTTACATCTTGCCTTCTCCAGCAGAGTGGTGGAAGTTCAGGGATGAGAGAAGAGCTCACGTCCCTCTCCAGTTACCACATCCAACAGACTCAAGATTGCCTTGCTTTGATCTGGGAGACATTCCATTGCTTAGTTTAAACTGAAATGATTAAGAAGGAGAAGAAGCCTTCTCACATCTTCTGCCGTGCCTGGGATGTGATAATTGAACATCAGCTTCCATGGGCCATGTGAACATACTCTGAGGCCATCCCGGGCTGGCGAGCAGAAGCAGCAGCTCAGGCACTGGCTGACTGGCTGCAGTTTGCACTGACCTAATGACACTCAGTGCTGTTTTCTGGTTTGATTCATGTAAAATGACCAAAATTGGCACTGGAAGGGATTAATGGCAATGCTTTTGCCTCCAGAAACTAATACTTAAGTTGGTATTTAGCTTGAAATAGCTGAGTAGTGGCGAAAGATCAGAATATGTCTTGTCATTTTGGAGTGAATAATGGATTTCTGATATCCAGCGTGTTTTGTACTGTGCCAGCAGACAAATCATAACAGCTTGTTTAGCTTTTGCCTATGAATTCTCAATTTTTTCATCTCTTTCCTATCTCCTCTCCTGTGACCTAACCAGTTCCAAAGGCTACTGAGTCCCATCCTTACTCAGAGACTCATGGAACAGCCTCCATCTTTTTGACTACATTTTGTATCGAATACTGCCTGTGCCCATAAACATTTTTCCCCTCTCCAAGCCCAATCCATTCCACAAATTAATCTTTGTAACAGAGCAACAGACACTAAATGCAGTGTTGTAAGCACTGGGATAGCTGCAACATTATTTTATTCTACTCTTCACACAGATTTTATATTGCTTTTTAATGTACTCACTGCTGCAGCAGATCATGGATTCTCCCTCAGCTCTCCACACTTGCTACCCTAATCTTTTTTCCTGAAATAAAATTACGCCTCAATACTGAGACTGAGGAATACAGCTTTTCTTAGCACACTCCCCTGGGATCAGGAATTTCTCTGTCAACGGACACATATATCAATGAGAGATGAAAAGCAGCTTGTGGAATGAGTTTTAAACATGTATCACATATTTCATTGCTGCTGCTTATGTGCTGCTCAGAAGGTCTTTTTAGACTGTTTTCAGCCAATACCTCCTGGCTTCTCTGTACTTAATAGGATTTTTTTTTTTCTGCACAGGAATCAAGGCAGGATATTTAAGTTGCCCACACGCCTTTGTGAGCACCTCCTGATTTCAGAAGGTTTTGCTGAGTTTCCTGCTGACTTTCAGTGTGAGCACGTCTCAGCTTTTATCAAAGCAGAGTAACCCATGACGTGCGAAGCTGCAATGTCATCTTGTCTCCCTGGGACATTTCACTGGGGGAGTGTGGCTCCTTCTGTGGATCTCTTTGTCACAACATGACTCCGCGTTACAACCCTAAATTTTAAATGTCCAGAAGGGGAAGGCAAGTCTGCCTTTGGCCCCTTGCTGCTTTCTGGGGACTTGCAGTTCCATTGATGCCTGGGGTCTTCCAGATGTGCACAGAGCTCTCTTTTCCTACTCTTTTTTTTGGGGAGGGGGGGGCAGGGGCGGCAACACCCAAACCCACACATCTCTAGATCATTTCAATTTGACCAGATGTGAGGATCTTTCTTCTTAATTCTTTTTTCCCTTCTCCTTTTATTTCCTCTCTTCTTCCCCCCCCCTTTTTTTTATCCTGCCTACCCTAAAGTGCACTGCTATCCTCTTGAATTTTGTCTTTCTGTGACAGTCCTAGTTCATTATAAAAATAATATCCATAATTAGATATAAAATCTTCTCTGGCAGAGCTATGCATGACCAAACAGAGCGAGATGAAAACAGGGATGGGAGGTTTTGGGCATAGGTTGGTGCAGGAGTGGTGGTGAACTATGTAGTAAGTGTTCATTGAGTTATCTGAAGATAGTTAAAATAGCTTGTGCATCAGTTTCTTAGTGATTTTTAGTGACTTTCAGTGACTTTCCTTAAGGAAAAGGGCACTATATGAACATAACGTGGGATTTTTCTACAGATATTCAAATTACAATTTACTTTGGGGGTGGATTAATTTCCAGCTGAAGTCAGCCCTGGTGCGTGAGACCAGAGATGGGCTGATCATGTCTGCCTTATTTTGAGCCCTCTCAGATTTCACAGAATCGCAGAATGATTTGGGTTGGAAGGGACCTTAAAGATCATCACGTTCCAACCCCTTGTCATGAGCAGGGACACCTTCCACTAGACCAGGTTGCTCAATTTGCCAAATCATGATTAGGAATGAGCAGAAGAGAAAAGAGGAAGGGAAGAGGATGCCTTGAAAAGAAAAAAAAAAGAGTGGAAAATATGACAGGCAAGGGGAAAAGCAAACACATAAAAATCGTGGAGGAAAAGAAGATGGAGTAATCCCAAGAGAATATTGACTGCATGTGTATGTGAAAGTCATTTCTTCAGATACACCAGACCCAACTTGTACAAGTTGTAATTTGGATACATTGAGAACATAAAGCTAAAGAATACAAGTTAGATGTTATGTTGTTAATTAAGCTGCTGTTACAGAGTTTTTACAAGCCCACCAAAAATCGTTCCCCATTTAAAGTGATTGATCCCTCCTGAAGCGAGAAGTAGACACCCATGTCAGCTCTAACACGGAGCAGCACCTTCTCCTTGAGGAGAAGGCTCCTGCCTATCACTGTGCTTTTAGACTGAGTCATCCTGGGACAGAGAAATCATGCTTCAAAGTAACAAATAATGGGTCAATTAATTATTATTTTTTAAATTGCTAGAGAAGTTTCTCCGAAGTTAAATTCCATCAAGTTTCTCCTCATCTTGCAACCTGACTGCTCTATCTAAAAATGCAATTTCCCTGAATTCAGTTTAGATTTATCTGATTTGGATATTGCTTTACCAACGTGCCATGAAGGCACCATAGTCCCAGTTAGATGATGTGAACCCATGTAGTTAGTACTGTGATGAGAGTTACCATTAAAAATCTTTTTTTTTTTTTTTAGCAGTGGTAGTCTGATAGCTCAATCTCAAGACTAAGTGGCCTCATTTCTGCTTCTAAAAAAAATTAACCAGTGCAGGAATTGGTTCTCTGGCCCAAAGACTGATGGGACAATCTGCCCATGTCAGCAAAGCTGGACTCTTGTAGCCTCCAGGCAGATGGCTGTGTTCACACTGCTGAGGGACAACACAGATTACCTCAAGCCACTAGGGATCATCTGGAAGAGTTCAAGCCCAAACCCTTCCAGAGGCCCTTCTTATTGTTAAAAGCATTTAAATATCCCACCCAGTTATTGCTTGTGCCTGTGCCCTGGCACTGCTCACAGGGATGGAGACAGATGTGGTTCTGGGTCACAGTCAGGGGGTCTGGGCCCCCCTTTCAGCTCTGCAGAGGCTTTTTGTGTGACCTTGGTTGGTGACTTAGGGTAAGCTTCATTCCATTTAATGTTGACTAATGGCAAGGGTGTCTAATTAAACCAGTCATGTGTGCTCCCTCTCTGATCAGAGAAGGAAGAGAAAGCAAATTCAGAAGGTGAATCATGCTGTTTTAAGATGGGTGTCAGAGACAAATGAGATGAATTGCCCTCTGGAAGTAGCTATTTCTTTCCATTAACCGAAGAGGAAGTCTACATTAGAAGAGTTTAGACTAGATGCCTGATTTATGAATGGCTGAAGTTAAGCAAAATTAGTCCTGTCCTTAATCTTTATGCATGTCTGTTTCTCTGTGTGTTAAATAATAGAAATAACACCTTCTGCACCTCACATTGGAAGGCACCATTAGTCAAGGAGCATCCTAAAACTCCTTTGGAAAGAAATTAAACCTAGGAGCAAAAATACAACCACTACAGAAATAAAGTCTTTACTCTTGAACCAACTCAGTGACAACATGAGCAGTACCACTGGTGGCATCCTGGTGCTTTTGGCATTTCCCTAATTTACATTTTGACAGCAAAACATCCCTAAATGAGTGTTCTGAAAAATTGCCAGGGGCAATTGGCCTGTTGTGGGGGAGAGCAGTAGCAGCACTGAAGGCTGACCATGACAGGGTGTGAAGGACCAATCTCGGCCAGCAGCTTTAAAGATTTTCCTTGGATACTGCTCTTCTGGATTGACAGGGACTATTGACTTTTTGGAAAATATCCCAGAGGAATGAAAGCTAATGACTGACTGTGATAGAGTTAAAGAAAAAAACATAAAGGGAGAAGAAAAGATTGCAAAAATCCACAACATATGAATCAGGCATGAAATAATTGTCCCACTTGATAACTTGTATGTACTCATGAGGCTTGCTATTGAAAGGGGAAGTTTACCTCTTAACTATCTTGTGTAGTTAAAGCAGAAAAAAAAAACCACCAACAAAAAAGACCTTGTGTGAGTGTCCTGATAAGTGCTTATTTTGATCCAAATTGCAATCTGTTACACATGTGTATGGGCACTGTTGTGTTCGATAAGGCTTTCCCCAGCACAACCATGTCCAAAACACAAACCCCCAATGATGTTTCTGTGTTTTCAGGGGTAGCTGAGATACCTGTAAATCCATTAAATCTAACAACAGGTCCTTAGAGGCCATTTTGGGGTTTTTTTTTGGGGGGTGTGTTAAATTACTACATCTTGTTATTAACGCTTTTATTTTATGATTTGCTGTTTCCAGGGCACAGACAGAAGCTTGATGACTCTAAACCTAGTTTGTTCTCTGAACGCCTCAGTGATTTAGGGCGCATTCCTCATCCCAGTATGAGAGTAGGGGTCCCGACCCAGAGCCCACGGCCCTCTCTGAACTCTGCACCAAGTCCTTTTAATCCACAAGGACAGAGTCAGATTACAGGTAAGAGACAGAACCATAGGTTTGACTTGCACAGGCAATGGTAGTAATTGCTTATGGGTATTTGTGTCTCAGCTGCAGTCAAATAGGCTGTTACAGAGTGAGAGATGTTTTCCAAGCAAAGCTAGGTGGGAAGTGGATTTTTCTGTAGTGCTTGAAGCTGAAAATGTTATTCTTTTTCTTTTAATATCTTTTTGCCATAAATCTAACATAGTCAATCCAGGTAAATTGGGTAGGAATCTGGTGAAATTCTAACTGCCATGTTGCTCTGCCTTCTCCATGTTGCAATAGTACTTATTAGCGTATAATAGAATGAACATTTTTATCCAGCCTTGTTATTTTGCACCCATGTGGAGGGGAACAACCAGCACTTAATAATCTTTCTATCAGAATAATAACACAATCTTCTCACATGGCAGTTTCCTTCCAGCACCAGTGCTGGCCACGGTTACAATAAATGAACTGGGTTATGGAGAAGTCTCTAAAGGTTGCTTGTGGGGGTTGTATGCAACATTTATGATTGCATGCTGAGAGACAGATTTTGTTGTGCTGAGAGAAATCATAAAGCACCCACCATGTGTCACAGATTAGAAGACTGAAATAAGTTGTTTAACTGAAGCTAAGCCAGAAGTTTGCAGCAAAACTGCAAAGCCTACAAAATAAACCAATTTTGTCATTTTTTTCTAAATTCAGAGCTAGTTACATTTTTTAAAATAGTTTCAAAACAAACCAATTTTGTAATTTTTTTTTCTAAATTCAGAGATAGTTACATTTTTTTAGAATAGTTTCGAAACAATCTCTACCTAATTTTGGGCATTTCCAGACTCAAAATTTGTGTTGACATATTTGTGTCTATCCAGGATGTGAAGAGGTGTTACCCCTGACCAATTGCTCGAACTGTTGGCGAGCTTCACCTGGATACAAGTCTGTCAGCAAAGCTCTTGGCTCAAATTTCCTAGACTCATTTAATACTCAGTTCTGCTGCTATAGTTGCACCTACACCAGGAGTCCTTTGCCAGCATTATACACCAGCATTCCTTTCCTGGTAAAGCGCTCCTAGTATAGACATAGTCTTTGAGTCAACCTAGGAAGATTTCTAGTTTCATGTTTCAAGTGGTTTTGACATGATACCAGCTGAAACTTAGTGGTTTTAACAAAGTGTTGTGGCTTTCTTCTTCTTTCTTTTTCTCCTTTTTTTTTTTTTAAGTTCAACTGGTTTATTAATTTGCAGTAAGGAAGAGAAGTAAGTGAGTTAATTTGAACCCAAAGCTCTCAAGGAATTGCAACAAAAAAATTGCTCCCATGAGCTATGGCGAAGTTCTCCCATATCTAGAAGTCTAACTTTAACTAGTGTAAAATGTTTATAATATAATAAATATGTTAGTTGTACCCATTACATGGTATCTGATGCCCTCCAGCTTCTCAGAGCAGGTTTTTTTGGCCAGGCTTAGTGTTTTGTTCATAGGACATATGAAGTCAGGGCTCTTGTGCGCATCATTTTCTGAGTAAGAACTGCCAGAATAAAGGCCAATAGTTTTTCTAACCAACCATCTTCTGTCTGGCAGTGTTTGTTGGACATAGCTCCCAAGAAAGCAGAGGGGGAAATCCAGGCTATAAGCAGCTTTTTTCCTTCTTCCTTGAGCCTCCATAGTTTACCTATTGTGCAACACTATATCTAGGAACTAAAGAGGGTGAAATTCTTCCTGACCCCATCTGGTGATCAGCTTATGCCCTGAAGCACAAGAACTGAGATCCCCTTGTAATTTTCTTCCTAACTAAGTGTAACCTCATATGCTGCTCTCCTTCACATAAATGCCTCCCGTAGAAAACGTTCTGCTGGCTTTGATTAATAGACTACTTCTCTGCCTCGTTACGAAGCAGCAGCAGCATTTACAGATCCGGGAGGTGAAAACTTCAGATGAGCTTTAAATAAGCCTGACTGGAAACAAAGCTGTGTGGCATTCGCTGCCTTCTCTGCAAATTTAAGTCAGCACTTCAAAGCACCAGCTGAGACTTCATCGAGAGAGGGAAAATGCAATGCTGGTAGGGCAGAGGGAAGTGAGCTGAGCCAAGGGAGGCAGGCTGGCTTTCCCATCCATTGTGGATTACGTGTTTTTATTGTTGGATAAACTCAGGGTCATGGGATACATTAGCGTCCCAAATTGCTCTCATTTCCCCCAAAATGATAGGACTCAGTTTGTAGTGAATAAGTGGTCCGATACAGTATTTGCTATGATATTCCCCACCCTTATGTTATTCTCCTCCTCAGTTTAGTAAAGTCAAACACCCAGCCCTCAAAGGCTCCTCGTTAGCTCTCTGGTAGCCCTCCCATTTAGTAAGGCCATTGTGTGAGCACGTTACAGGGGTGCGAGCTCTGCGAATTGCCCTGACTTCCCACAAAGCTTTTTGGTGCTCCTCAGGACCTTGACTGCAATCTGTAAAGCTCTACGTGCTTTGATGTCCCACCAAAGCGCTGGGGTGCGTTTTGCGGATGGTCCCTCCGAGTTCTTCTGGGATGAAGGGATGATCTTTGCTGCACAAACCATGCCAATGAGAGACCAAGGTGATGGCGTGGACGAGGCACCGCTTTGATCGGGTGTCGTGTGGGAAATTGTTGAACATCTGCCTGTTCGGTGTGGTGGTAGGGAGCGAGGTGTTTGGGTGTCCAACATCAGTTTCCTTGATGTGGTGGGATATGCAGTTGGAATACCACTGGCTTCTTAACATGGACACTGCCTTGGGGTATCTATTAAAAGGAGACTAGACCCTTCTCTGAAAAACAGGGATTTTTTATTACCTTTATTGGAATTAACCAAGCATTCCTTTAGAAATAGCTTTATTTCATAATCTTTTTACCTAATAATTTAGGGAAAATAATTAATTCGTAATAACTTGGACAGTAAATACTGGTTTCCTATGACAAAATCCATATTATTGCTTGTAAGCACATAAGCTGTTTTTGTTTCGTTCCACTTGAAGTCTTGCATAGCTGTTGCATGATTAAACAGGAATAATATTTAAAGCCTGGCTGGCCCACACCTGAGCCTGAGAGAACTCAGCACTTTGGGGATCACTCTTATATTTCTTTTCTCTGTGTAGATTGTGTTTATTTTCCTGGAGTATCAGAGTACAGGTTGTACAAATCACAGCACAGTCCTTAACCTACCACTGGACTGGACTGTGGCCCTTATTCAACATGGCATTTTAACTAGGATTCAGCAAAAGCTACATCGAAGGGTGATTAAAAAACAAATGGTCCAATAAGCAGATGCCTTTGCTGAGGCAGTGCAGATCCAATTTGAGCCCTGCTTGCTGCCCGTAAATCAGGAATCCTGTCTGTTCACATTTGGATACTGGTATATTTGCTTTTTTAGTTTTTTCCCCTCTCCCTAACGGCACTCACACAACTTGCTCATGTATCGAGTTACATTCTCATTCAGACACTGAGCTGTGGCATCAATATTCCAGTACAAAATGAGGAAAACTTATTTCTCTAAAACGCTGGTGAGGATTAGCTTCTGCAGGCCAGGAAAAGCCACAGGTGCAAGGCAGGAATGTGTTCGATGCGAGGACCCCATCGGCTGGGCTGAGGGACAGCAAAGTGGGAGTTAAGTGAGGTTTCATGCTCCATCACCACTGTGGCACCAGCTGATCTATAGGCAACCTGTGATTTTCACCACTGAAATAACAGCCCTCGAAGACATGTCCTGTGAACCGTTTTTTTCCCCTTTTCCTCTTCCCCCTCCCCATTCACTTCAGGGATGTTATGCTTTCATTTCTTACAATTTTTAGGGTGGTAGGAATCAGATTTAAAGGCTTTGGAGTTGACTAACCTGGAAGGTAGTGAGGGGACACATGTCCACTGGCAGGCAGGGGCTGGTTTCAGGGATACTGTTATCTATGAGTCTACTCAGAGTACCATGAGCAGAAAGCACCTTTGACTCTCAGAGGATGAGGATGGTACCAACTGGGCCATCCTTAATTCCCCATTCAGGGCTTGCAGGCACTGCCCTTTTGCAGAGTAAGGGAGAAGGTAAAAAACTGTGCTCACCCCAGCACTGTCCTTGGCTCTGGATATGGAGCTGTGCAGCATCTGCCTCAGACAGCAGGGTCTCTCATCAGGTACAGGACAGGTTTGAAACAGAATTGGTGTAGCTGTTATTAGACCAGCACTGTGCAACTGCCCTGCCAGGGATTGGCTGTATTTTATCTGGGACCAGCAGCTCTCTGAAGCACTTACCACTTTATAGCTGGTGCACATCCATCTGAGAGCACGGTGGACAAGGTACATAGTTGTTTGGAATAGATAATTTAGAAATTGCCCAAGTAATAGGCTTATAGGGTGAATTATACCTTCAACTCACTATAATGTGGAGTAAAAGCTACAAGACTCATCAGGTGAGGTGGTGGAGCTGGGATTGCTGGTGCAACCCAAAGGTGGCTGCAGTCTGCTGTACTTTATGCAAATGGATTGCATCCTTCAGGCAACTGGAGAGTTGCCATTGTGGACCTCCATTTGGTAAAGCTTGTATCCCTCCTATTAAAGTATTCTTTTTAACTTTATTTCACCACCACCACCCCCTTTTACAATTTAGTGGCCCTAGTAGCATGATTCATTCAGTTTATCTTTTTTTTTTCCTTTTAGAAATGTGACTCTTGAAGAGGTGGAAGGAGGTTTAGAGGTTCTTCAGACCAAAATCTGGTCCCAATTACTCTTCTGTACATTGGGGTGTAACTCCATTGGATTTGACTTGATTGATTGAACTGGGCAATTCACATGAAGCCCTGGGCTTTTAAGGATGCCTAAGAAATAGTCAGAGAAGAGGAGGAGATTGCATTTTGTTGTTGTTTTGCCGGGGGGGTTGGTGTTACAACAATAGTTGAGTTACTCATGCAGAAAGTCATCTTGCTTTTGTTACGATCAGAAGCGAGGATATTTGCTTTAAGTGTTTACCAAAGATAGCTCCAGACAGCTTGTTTTTTACTATTGGCAGTAGCACTGTTACAACCAGCAGCAGCCAGTGCTAGAGCTGATGGCTGGGTTTAGATGAGAGTGAGATGTGTGACGTCTGGGTTTTATAGATGGTACGCTGAGGAGCTGCCAGCCTGTGATCATGCTCTGGTCATGTAACTCAGCTTGGAAAGTGGGGAATTGACTTTTTCCTATAGTGAATTGTTGTGCTTCATAATCCAGTGCCAAAGTGGTGGTAAAACTTGTTCTTCAGGGATATGTGCAGGTTTTTTCTTCTCTCCGTTGGCAGTTCGCGGAAGGTATCCCTACTCGCGGCGGGTGGGCTGGAACTTTAGATGATCTTTAAGGTCCCTTCCAACCTAAAATGTGGGATTCTGAAAGAATTGAAAGAAGAGAAGTCATTGTACTGGAGAGTCAATGCTGTTGGTGGGAGAATGGGTCACTAGAGGTTTTTTTCCATTCTTTCATTTTTAATTTTAGTTTTATATAGTGCATCCAATCTTGGACTGATTTTTAAAGACACTTATTGTCCATTAAACATCAGTTTCCACAGTCCATTTGACACAGTCAGTCACAGACCACAAAGGGTCAAGAAACCTGGATATCTCTCATGACTATAAGTGAGACAGTAAAACTCAGACACAAAATAATATGCAATACTCAATATTTCCCAATTTGTTGAGGTTCACCTGGAAGTGCAAACAGGATGGAGCTGTCTGTGCATTAGTTTAGGCCTCGCCCTGCTGATTTGTTTCAGCTGAACTGTGCCCAGGCTTTCTTAGCATACCCATGATATGCCCTGCTGTGAAGGAATACGCTGAGAGCCGCACTTCCCTTCACACCCACGCAGGCATAACAGAAATGTTTACAAAAGGAGGACTGCTCTCAGTAATCACTCCAAAGTTTTCAAGTGTAAATGCCAGCTCAGAGTGGCTGCTGCACGGGAAGGCGGGGGGGCCTTCTCCCAGGCTGTAATTTTATTTTTATATTAATGCTTTCCCTTGCTTTGGAGGTATTCCTGTAGGGAGGAATCCACATTCACTCTGCCTCAGAGCTTTAAGGTTTCTCATCTGCTCTGGGCTTTTTGTGATTGGGAAGATGTGCTGTGCCTGCAGAGCACGTGGTGCTTTGGATGACAGTGCAAAGTCCGTGGTCCACAGGGACCCTGTGGACATGTGTGGGCCCACCAACCACAGCGGATGGGGAAGTTGGTCTGTGATGTAGGAGGCCAAGGAAAATCTCTCACAAATCCACTCATAGCTTCTTCCCCAATGGTATGTGGTAAACAGTCATCCCACCCCTTCTGTGCCCAAGCGAGGAGGAGGTGACCCTCCTAAGAGGAAAGCGTTGTTGTGTTTCCCTCAGAAGCATCTGTGTGGATCTGCCCTGGAAGTGCTGTTGTGGCAGCTGGCACATCCCTGTGGTGTTCCCATCACCTTCTTTGCCCAAGGGAGTTTGGTGATGTGTGGGACCAGAAGAAATGGGCTGGCTGGGCCTCAGTGGCCAAAGTCACTGTTCCAGCATCATTGCCAGGACCATCTTCTGGTGGAACTAGAGGATGCCACGTGGGACCCAGCTGCATGTCCATCTTCAGGGACTAGATGGGACAGCTTTGGGCTCTGTCTTATGGCATTTTTTGCTGGGGATTGGGCAATGCTGCTGAGCAGTGACGTTTACCCTGTGGGCTAATGGGTCACCTTTGACTTGGCAAAGTCAATGGTGTTTCACCGCTCTCTTCTCTCATATCCATGTGCAAGCCTTGACCGCCATCAGTCAGCAGAGGTTGGCTTTAGGGCATTTACTCTAAGATCTGGTGAAACTTGTATCTTCACTTTTGGGTTTCCTGGCGGGCCAAAGATAACACTTGAGCCAGTCAGCCCCAGGACGAAATTCTCCAGCCTGCCTCAACCATGACCTCAGCTGCACCTTGATGTGGAGGAATCGTAGTAACCCTCTAGCCTGGGGTACTGTGACCTTCTCCTCAGTCACTGAGCTCTGATGCATCATCTGATGTTCAATTTGGTTGAGTATTTTCCTCTTCATTATTTCCTGTTCCCTGAGAAGACTGATCTATTTAAGGTAGATATTGTAAGAATGTATGATATGTTTTGGGCTCAACTCACTCCATCCAGCCTCATATCCTGCCTCTAACAGCACAGTATGAGATACTGTTTTGAAATACCACATAAGCCTTTGAAAGACAACTTTTTGCCATTCATCATTCTTTTGTCCATGCAGGCATTCACAGTTGCTGGATTAAGGACATTAAGTGTAAAACCAAGTCTTGCATGGGTGTCCAAAGTAATAAGGGTGCCAGAAATGCTCAAGAGTTTCTTGTGCCACAAGGATTACACCACCAAGAGTGTCATGAATCTCCAGAATGCAGTTCCTCTCCTAAGGTTTCCACTGTCTTAGACCAAAATGATGTAAAAACATCTTCTGCTGTGAATTTTTTAACCCAGCCTTTACCTGCTACATTATTTCCTTCCAGCATTGGAGCTGACCTAACCCCAAAACTTTTAAGAGACTTTGTTTTGGATTCAGAAGCAGAGATTGAAAAACTCTTAGAGTTTGAAGGATTTTGGATTTGAGATTGTGCTCCTAATACATCATTAATTTTAAGATTGTTTTCCCAGCAAGCCTAAGCTTTCTGTTCCCAGTTGAAGATCATTTACCATTGACTGCATGGTGGATTATTGTAGTGGAATGAGGCAGAGAAATATGTCGATATCAGATGTAACAACGAGCAGTCAGTCAGATTTGAACCTGTGCCAATCTATACAACCCTGGCCTTGAAAATGTTAAAACAAAGAAGTTCATTACATTTAATGATCAAGTGTCCTTTGCATTTCTGAGGAGTTTATATTAACCATTTATATTACTCAACTCTAATATAAATGGCAAACTCCAGGAAAATCCTCTTAAAATTAAATTGGAATGTTGTTTTTTTATATATATATCTATATAGTTATTTTGCTTCGAGGAAGTATCTGCTTTCCAGACATCTCTTTAAACAAATCATGTCTGAACAGAAATAATAAACAAGGAATAGCTGAAACTACAAGGTTTTGCTGTGTGGAAGAACAGGGAAAGGAGTTTAAAAAAAAAAAAAAAAAGAAAAAAAAGTTGAATTTCCTGAAGAAGTGCCTTTGCTTATGCCATGTGGCTGTCACATTGCTGTCTGCAAAGCAGGGCTTTAGCACAGTGCTCTGATAGAGCTTGTTCTTCAAGTGGAATGAGCCTGATATGCTTCCCTGAAAATACTGGGCAGGATTTGAAGAGGTGTGCTACAATTTCTATGAGTTGGTTCAGAGATAGTTTTCTGTTTATTGTGCAGTGCCCAAAACAAACTTTGGCGTTCAAAGTGCTTTGTTTTTATTGATGTAAAGAAACAAAAATCATAATTTATGAGGCATTCAGTGGTATCTTTATCATCAGATATTAACTGAGAGCAAAAGGTTTATAAATCCAAACACCAGTGAGTAAAACTAGGTCTCCATCTCTCTCACTTAGTTATTCCATAAGTGCTTCAGAAAACATTAAACTCTATTTATCCTTAAAATCATTTCCCCCACAGTGGACTGTCACAAGTACATCAAAAGGGATCATTAGCTTCCAATAGTTCTCCCAAACCATTTGGTTTCATATTTTGTAATTGAGGAAACTATAAGTAATTGGGCCAGTATCCAAATGTGACATTTTTGGATGGATTGCTGATAAGATTAATCACATTTTGCTCCTTGCTTAGTATTTTCAGGATTGAAAACACTACTGTGTGGTGTTTGAACTGTATAACAGCTTGACATGCATGTCAAGTGCTGTCTGTAGAGTCTCCCCACCCCTGAAGGAAACAGCCTTAGGTTGTGCCAGTGGAGATTTAGACTGGATGCTAGGAAAATTTCGTCACTGAGAGGGTGTTCAGGCATTGGAACAGGCTGCTGAGGAAGTGGTGAAGTCACCATCCCTGGGAGTGTTCAAAAAACTTATAGATGTGGTGCTTAGAGACAAGTCATGGACCTGGCAGTGCTGGATTAATGGTTGGACCTGATGATTTTAGAGGTCTTTTCCAAACTGAATGATTCTATGATTGTATGATGTCCACTTCCTAAGCTCAGACCTGGGGCTCATCCTTGCTCTCTGCTTCTGTCTGAAACCTTGAGGACTGGCCACTCTCGATATACCACTGTTGGAAGAGAGACACAGCACAGCTGCTGGATCTTTTAAAACTCTGCTCTCTGCTCTGCTCGTTTCCCCAAGAAGTTGTTCTGGGAAGGGAAAGGCACAGACCAAGGTTTGAAAGGGTTGAGCTATAGAGGAGCAAGTTGTGTTTCATTACATTCTCATTCCTCATAGCACTGATGTATGTATGTTCAGTAACCCCACTTCTTTCAGTTAGGCTGTTGATACCCTAAAATTTTTCTTCCTTTTAAAAAAATTTTCTTTCTTTTCTTTTTCTCTTTTATTTTTTTTTTTTTGTTTGTTTGTTTGTTTTCCCCAGACCCCAGGCAGGCGCAGTCATCCCCGCCATGGTCCTATGACCAGTCTTACCCATCCTACTTGAGCCAGATGACTTCACCGTCCATTCACTCCACAACTCCCCTGTCCTCCACTCGAGGCACGGGACTTCCAGCCATTACCGATGTGCCCAGACGCCTCTCAGGTAAAGACTGTGTTTTGCCTAAAACAATTACACAGAGAGGAACAGGACTGGCAGCGGCTGCCTCCGTGGCCTCAGACAAACCTTAGCAAGGAGAGCAAAGCTCAGCAGTGATATTAGAGTTTCTGCATGGCAGACAGGGGTCAAAGTCCCTTTTTTTTTGAGGTGGAAATGCTGCTGTGTTGTTCTGAGCATGTGTCACTTGAATGAATCAAAGTCCATTTCAGATCAGGCTATTTTTAAGTTGTAAACCTGATTCTATGAACAATTTTTTATTTTTTTTTTTATTTCCCCTACAAGAGGATGATTATTTGCATGTAATTAGGCACTGGCACAAGTTGCCCAGAGAAGCTGTGGATGCCCCATCCCTGGAAGTGTTCAAAACAAGGTTGGATGGGGCTTTGAGCAACGTGGTCTAATGGAAGGTGTCCCTGCCCATGGCAGGGGGGTTGGAACTAGATGATCTTTAGGGTCCCTTCCAACCCAAACCATTCTGTGATTCTATGTTTTAAATTAATTGTGATATTCTCTGTTTCTTTGTGCTTTATTTTTGTGGGGTGTGTGATGTTAGGCATCCTGAGAGATAGGGGCCCTTATTTCCTCAATAGTTAAAGCTGAGGCTCATTCTCCTGCATTTCAATCCAGTAGCTCAAGAAAGCCTGTTTCCTTAGTTCATGTGTATTTAAGATGCCTATCAGAAACAAGCTGAGTTACTTTAAGGTAAAGATTGGACAAATTGTCGTTTGGAATGATGCAGGAGAGAGGAAATATGTTTAGAAACATAGAAAAGACAGCAGTGAGGAACTGAGACCTTTTTTCTTTAATCAAACAAATGCACATTTACATACTGCGCAATTCATCTCTAATGGTCTCAGTGATAAAACCATCTGTGTAAAGTAATCTGATTGCCCCAAAGTAAGAGAGAGCCTGTCATGGCATACAGTCACCTTGTACATCTTGCCAAAAATGGGGAACCTTAGGGGAGGGAGGCTCAGTATTAAAAATCCAACCTTGCAAGTGTGGAAATATTAGCAGCGTATGCCAAAAAAGCATGTGTAATGTAAAGAAAGCCTTTATGATTCATTAATGAAAACCAAAGTATCAGTCTTATTACATCTATTTTTTGCATGTTTGCAAGATATTATTATAATCTTGGATGCTGCTGCCATACACCTGTTTGACTCCGAGCCAGGTGAATTTCTTGCTGTCGTGTTTTCCCCTTCCACTGAGCTCATAGCACTGGAAATGTTGATCACTCCGCTGAGCTGCATCCCTGACAAGCTGAACTGCAGCCAGCAGGCGTGTAGGATTTGATTAGCATAGACTCCTTGATTTCTTTCATCTTGGAGGAGGGAAGCTTTGTTTCTCAAACAAACAGCTGCAAAACCCTCTGCAGCCATAGTGCACTCTGCCTTGCAGAGATGCCAAAGATCTCCATGTGGTCTGAGGATGGTGGAGCAGGTTCCTGTGGGCTCTCTGTGCAACGCGCTGACTTGGGTCAAAAAACCTGATCAGCTTGATGCTGAGGAAATGCTTTGTTTAGCCCGAAACAGGTTCCCTTTGAGTCAGAGCCTCCTGATGGTCTGTGTTGTCAAATGGGTTATTTTTGCAATTGTGCCCGCAGCAATACCTGCAGGAGAGGCTCGGCTGGGACCTGGCAGCTGTACGCCGCATGCTTGCCCTGCAGCCCTTGCTTGTCTGTGTGTATTCAGACGTGAGTGCCTGGCATGTGGGCACAGGCAGAATGACTAAAAGACCTGGCTGTGTAAGTTGTGTGGCCGCGGACTGAACTTTTCTGCCGTACTCTGCAGTCAGTTCCCTTCGCGCTTCTTGTCCTTCATCTTTCTGGGGCTCGACTGGTGCCTCTGCAATGCCCTTACCTTTTCCCAGTGTGGGGATCCTGCACCCAGTTAGATTCCAGGCTGAAAAAGGGTACTTCGATCTTCCACAAGTGCCAGAGGTTGCCTACAGTGTTTTCTGATGGAAATAGAATTTCAGAATGGAAATTCTCTCTTCAGAACTAGAGAGCTCCATTCTGGCCTGGAGGACCAGCTTGGATGCTTGGGGTGCAAGGAGGCACGTTGCAGCCCCAGCTGCAAACCCTGCAGTTCCTCTCAAGAGTTTCTACCTGGCAGTGCCACAGGGATGGAGGACAGAATCTGCCCCCTCCTATGTCTAAACAGAGAGAGAAATGCAAGTTTTAAGCTGCCCTGTACAGCAACCAGTTCATCCCTCACACTCAAAGAAACGTGTGGATCTCCAGTCAGTTACTTGACACATCTTTCAGAAGAGAAGAGAGCTTTGAAGGGGGTAGAAAATGACTGCTAAGAAACACTAAAATCCTTAGAAAACTTCAGGCATCTCTGATACATGAGGGAGAAATTAGAGTTTTACAAGGCCTTGAATAAAAACAAACCTTGCTTTCCGATACAGTGGCAGAAATCTGATTATCGAGGCTGTTAAAAGTATACAAGGTCATTTTAATGAGTGCCATGTTTACTGCCTGTTGCCTAACATCATGCAGGAAGAAAAATGGGTAAAACTTCTCCCTTAGGCCTTGGCTGTCACACCTACAGGCACAGAACTTCCTATCTGCCACAATTTAACATCACCCACCCACAAGCTTCTACAAGCTTCCATGGCTCTGCCTGGACAACTGCTGAAGTTGTGTTCACCCACACATTGAAAATATTCTATCTAGTAAAGCAATAATGTCCTCCAGAAGGGTAGCTCCTGGTTTTATTGTCATTGGCAACCCTCAAGAGCTACTTTTGATGGTTCTCCCTTGACCAGAAACACACCCATCCCATGGCCAAAGCAGTGGTGTTCCTCCCCATCCTGGGATTAGATACATGAGCTAGCAGTGTGCCCAGGTGGCCAAGAAGGCCAGTGGCCTCCTGGCCTGTGTCAGCAATAATGTGGCAGCAGGACCAGGGCAGGGACCGTCCCCCTGTGCTGAGCACTGC
The DNA here is from genome assembly GCF_025592945.1 of Manacus candei. Taxonomy (NCBI): domain Eukaryota; kingdom Metazoa; phylum Chordata; class Aves; order Passeriformes; family Pipridae; genus Manacus; species Manacus candei. The sequence continues at coordinate 4,984,647 of NW_026138055.1, read as the reverse complement.
TGAGGCCTCATCTTGAATCCTGGGTTCAGTTTTGGTCCCCTCAATTCAAGAAAGACATTGAGATGCTGGAGCAAGTCCAGAGAAGGGCAACAGAGCTGGGGAAGGGTCTGGAGCACAGATCTGATGAGTAACAGCTGAGGAAGCTGTGAGGAGGCTCAGCCTGGAGAAAAGGAGGCTCTTCGGTAACCTATTGCTCTCTTCAACTCCCTAAAAGGAAATTGTAGCCAGGTAGGAGTCAGTCTGTTCTCTCAGGCAACAAGGATAGGACAAGAGGACATAATCTAAGGTTGCGCCAGGGGAGGTTTAGATTGGGTATTAGGAAAAATTTCTCCACTGAAACATTTGTCAGGCATTGGAACAGGCTGCCCAGGGCACTGGTGGAGTCACCATCCCCAGAAGTGTCGAAAAGGCATGTAGATGAGGTATTTAGGGACGTGGTTTAGTGGTGAACATGGTGGTGCTGGGTTAACAGCTGGACTCGATGGTCTTTTCCAACCATGATTCCTTGATTCTTGGTGATGAGACCACCTGTGTTTGAATCCCAGACTAGACTGAGCATCAGCAGAGGTTTGGGGCTATAGAATAGGAGGTGACAGGGAACTGCCATAGCAGTACATGCAGTTCCACGTCCCAAGGGAGAGGGGAAAAGGGCAGCAGGCTGTAACCCTGAGGAGTTATTTGGGTAGGCTGCAGTAATGTGGCTGAACTGGTCCTGTCAGTGTCTAGACTGATTTCTTTTCACAACTGACATGCTTGCATGCATGCTGCAGTCACATGTAAATGTGTGCCCGTGGCTTTCAAACTGAAAGTGTTCACCTTTTATTTTCCAGATGGGGATCAGTGCCCTGTTTGCACTGTCCTACAACTCATTATTGATGTGTTCCATGTATTAGGGCAGTATTCAACAGCACTAGTGGAAAAGCAAAGCAAAAAAAGATTATGTGACATCTTTCATGCAACTTTTGAATGAGTGATCTCTCAGTCCATAAGTCTCACGTTCATATCAAAAACAAATTAAAAAACCAAGCTCAAGAGGCCATGAAATTGCCTTACCTTATTGCACCAGCTCAGTCATAAAAAGAGTAGGATTCCCCATATTTTATTAAAATGTCTGTCTGCTCAGACTTCCCCAGAAGACAGTGAAAGTTGGTGGCCTAGCAGATTAATATTCTTAATTAAATAATATTGTAGTGGAAACCATGGGAATATATGTGAAAATGGTCATTTTAGAGAGAGTTTGCCTGAGGGATGTAGTCTTATTGCATGATTCATAGTGAATGCACTCAGTCTTTGTGTCCTATGCATAACCAAAGTGCATGTGGGATGGGGAGCATGGGTGTCTATTATGTAATTAATGTATATGATTCATATAAATATACACATCCCAGCCATTTTACATAGTGCTTTGGGGCTGATCCAGCAAGTCCTCTGAACATTGAAGGTTCAGAGCAGGGAGTACAGGTCGTGTTGTTCCTGCAGTCACAAGCAGGTTGCTCCCAGGCAGGTGAAGTGGGGAGGGGTATAGATGTCCTCAGGGAAGACATCCTCTTCTAAACACCCACCCTCAGCTCCCTTTTGAGTCAGTGAGGACAAACTGGCATTTGAAGGACTTGACCAGTCTGCAGGTGAGCTGTGCTCATCCCTGGCTGTGCCTGGGAAGAGCCTGTTTGTCTCCATGAGCTCTGAAGCAAGCCTGGGTGAGTAGCTCAGGTACAGGCATGTCTGATCTGATAGTGTGCCTTTGGTGAGGTGATTTAAGAGACAATTTAACTGTCCTGTAAACATATGCATATCACAGCCTTGTTACACTCTAGTCCTGCTTTAACCCTACCTCTCCCTGACCTCGACCTGCTCTGCTGCTGCAGGGTTTGAGCTTGATTTTGATTTTGTTGAGAATCCTTAGAAGGGGAAGGTGGCGAGACTTCATCTTCCCCTACACTTTTCCTACACCTCCTCGCCCTTCTCCCTAAACACTAGTCTCTTGCTTTTTGATTCACCTTTGAGAGACTCTTGCAGAGTCAAGGTCTTTAGATGCTGGAGGACCTGTCCTGCAAGTGTACCAGAAACACATTCAGTGCTGGCTGTGAAAGAGCCTGTCCTGTGCTTGACAAATGCCATATGACAAAGGAGAAAATTAAAACTGAATCTAAATAGCAGGACAAATCAGCAAACCTACCGTTTCCAGCTCTGGGCTTGCACTCTTTCTAGATATTTGTCAGTTGAGGGTGTGCCACCATGCCCAGAACCTGATGTCTCATATGCTGAAGTCCCTGCAGCATTTAGGGTGGACTTTGCTGTCTTTATATTTACTGCGTCGTTGAGTAGGGACACACTGAGATAGATGAGAGACACACCGAGATAGATGAGGGATGAGCTGAGACAGATGAGGGAGACACTGGGCTCAGTCTCTAAACAAAGGACTGCAGACCATCTGAATTTAAATGGCCTGAAAGTTGTGTAACAAATTACACAGTGGTAGGGCTGGACTGTAAAATACCGGTACTGTTAAATTGTCAGCAAGGTTGGTTTTGAACTGGATTGGCCAACACTGTTGCAAGCAGGTCCCAGCTGTGGTTTGGAAATGAGCAGAGTCCCAAACCTGTTCCTGTGGGCAGCTCAGAGGCAGCCACCCCATTATGGATTCAGGATTTAATATTACATCTGTGGCCAGACCATCCTAACTAGATTTAGAGCCAGGGAATGTGCCCCGACCCTGGGCTGTTTGCTAGTTCAAGTATAGCCAAGCTTTCCCATTAATTTGTCTCGCTCTGTAGATATCACCACAACGGTTTGGGCCATCCTGGACCCTCATCAAAAACTGAATTTAGGAAACATTCCTGTTCTCACAGCTCACTGAGTGCTGGCAAGTATAAATGTAATGCCAGCCATGCCCTAATCAGTGACACTACTGTTCCTTTAGACAATTTAATTTTCATTCTTGTAAGTCTAAAAATCTTAAAATAAAAACCCACATATAATGGAAGCAGCTCCAGCTGACCCTCTGGATTTAGTGTTTTTATGTTAATGAGAAAGTGAGTGACAGTGATGGGCTTTTTTTTTTCTTGTGGTCCTGTACTGGTTGTCATTTTGGGTTTCTAACCCTGAATGTGAATTACCTTGGATTTTGCTAATGTCATGTGCTCGCATGATCTCTTTAACAAGGATTGTTCTGGGGGGAATTTGGTCTTTGAAATGTACTAACTTTGAAAGAAATGTTTATCTTCTGCTAAGGAGCTCAGAAAACTTTACAGTGAAAAAGTAGAAACTCTGGCCACGGAAGTAGCTATTCTTGCATCCCTTTCTTCCTGTTAACTTGATTAAATGTTGTGGGCAATAAGCACATTTCAGGAAGGGACTCTTAATAAGAGAAGGCGCTGTTGCTGCCTCCAAAATACAATTCTTTTCTTCTTTATGTGCTCTGGGAAGCAGAAAAACAGTTAATACTGTGCCTATTGCCAGCACGGCCTTAGCGTTAGCGGCCCCTGAAATGAATGAGCAGTTCACGCTTCAGCAATATTGTCTCAGGCTCCTGGCAAACCCAAGAAGCCAACTCGGTTTCTGGTGCTCTTGCTATGCTGTGATGTTTTTCTTGGTGACTATAACAGTTTTCACTCTGTCTTCTTTTTTTTTTTTTTTTTTTTTTTAATTAAACGGAAGCCGAAAGACTCAAGGTTGTCTCTGTCTCCACTTCTCCTCACTAACGTTCAGTGCTTTCCCCGCGAGGTGACACTGAGTCAAGGCAAAGTAAAGACCTTGGGGGGGAGCTCAGGTCTTCAGAAACAACCCGCTCATTTTGCTACCTTCCCTAAACTTGTAACTTGCCTTCCCTTTTTTTTTTTTTTTCATTATTTTTCAGTGGTTCTATTTATTTTGTTTGCCACAGGTTTTCCATTTTTAGTCTCCTGCCCACTTGGTGCCACCTGGGAATCTCAGCACCTTGGCACTTGTCTGTGGGCTTTCAGTGGCAGCCTCTCCACTGGGTTGAGCCTTTCATTGGAGCAATTGTCCAGAAGATGTGTTGCATGATCCTTACCTCAAATTTTTCTAGCGTGGGTGGCCTCAAATTAGGCACCTATGCCCATATTTAGGTGGTAAAACAAGTGGGCTGATTTTCAGATGTTTGAATGTTATAATGCCTGTCTTTAAGCCCTTCTCATTTACTTAAAACAGCTGTTGGGGGAGGAAACAAACAGGAAAAATGAAGACAGAGGGAAGGAGTTTTATTCCTGAAATAAGGGATTTAAAAAAATACCAAAAAGAAACAAGTGGAATGTTTTGAAATGGAATAAATTTGTTGCTGATACAGGCAGGAAATAGCACACTCAAATATATGTGGATGTATAGATATATTTTTATCTGAGCTTTTTTTGCAATGTGTTTTATATTTAGGACACATATCAAGATTTGCATCTGTTTCCAGAACTTGCTGCTAACAGTTAGTAATGATGCCAAAACATACTTTAGTTCCAGCTTGAGACCAAATGATATTCAGGGCTCTTTTTTTATTACTAATTTAGGGTCTGATATTAATTAAGGAAATTTTCCATAAGTGCCAGGCATTTTCTGAAGAACTCATTAAAATTATATTAACTTAAACCGGAATCACAGTCTGAGCATGTTTTGTAATGATTATTCTTACTGACTCTGCTGGGTTTTGTAAACAGAATGCTAATTGTTAATGGGGCAACCGGGCCCTCAATTCCAGACTTTCAAAGGGCCAGATTCTGAGCCATTACCTAAATGTGTGTTCCCAATAAAGTCAATAAGCTCCTAACAGGAAGGCTGTGGGATAGAACTCTTTGTTTCATCCTTGTGCAAAGGCATTTGATGATTTCTCCATTCTCTTTGTGAAATTGCTGTTAATTTTCTACCTACAATGGAGCCAGTAATGGTGGCTGATGAAGGACCACATGTGTCCTGACACAGAGAGGGAATCAGTCTCCATACGTGAAGATCTTTGGTACACCATGTTCACTTATTTTATCCCCCTCCCCTGCAGAGGCTACAAGAAAGCTGGGGAGGGACTTTTGGCAAGAGCATGGAGTGACACAACAAGGGGGGAATGGCTTTAAACTGAAGGAGAGTCAATTTAGATTGGTTTTGATGAAATTGTCACTGGGAGCGGTGAAGTACGGCCACAGATTGCCCAGAGAGGTGGTGGATGACCCATCCCTGGAGGGTTGGACTAGATGATCTTTAAAAGGTCCTTTCCAATGCAAAACATTCTGTGATTCTATGGTTTTGCCCTTAAGTCTCCATGGCCTTGGGTCTTTGTTGCGCTGAATTTAGTTTGATTAATTGCACAGTATGAGTTTATGCTTGGTTCCATAAAATGCAGGAGAATTTGGTCCTTCTCAGACCATGACTGTGTTTGGTAGAAGACAGGTAGAGGAGTATCATATGCCCTTCAGAGACTGGATGGTTTAAGAGGCCCAATTCTGCAATTCTTACATTAAAAAATACAACTCAAGAGGCAAAAACTGCTGCTGGTAGAAATAAGCTGGATTTGCCTTGATTTTCAGTGAAATTGCCTCAAATTTCTGACCATGCAGAATTTGACCACACTGAATTTGGTCAACAAGGGAGTGTTGGAGTCCAGCAGAGCCTCACAACACCTTTTTGAAATGGTTTAGCAATGGTTGTTGGTCCCATTTTACACATGACCAAATCTCCTCCCCTCTTGATGGATATTTTAGCAGAAAAAGAACCTGGTGTCCTGCCAGCTTGGCTGTCAGATTTCAAAGAGCATTGATACTGGTGATAGTGGACCGATGCTGGTGACCAAAACAGAAGGCAAGAGCCATGCAAGTGTTGAGGTTTTCTGTGGTTGTACAAAAGCAAACAATGTAGGCAGTGAAGGAGAGGAAGATGACGAGATAAAATGAGGGAACGCACCTTCACGTGGCTCATGAAGGATGTTATTAAGGGAGAAGGAACTATTTCACATGCACGAAGGGAGGGTATTTGGGGACACTAATCTGGAAATCTCTTAATATTTGCTTTCAGAATGACTCAAAAGGGAGCGAGGGAAGGGATCAAAGCAGGAGATGCCTTCCTGAGCTTGGGCAGTTTCCCCATGTCCATGGGAGCAGTGTGCAGGTGGTGGAGTGTCCCCTCAGGGGGAACCCAACCCCATACCCATGCAGTGCTCAATGGTGCTTCTATGTCCAAGGAGTTTTTGTGGAGTGTGAGGATTTTTAGCCAAGGTGAAACTTCATATATAAAGCTTTGGGAAGAATAATTTGACATAAGGAGCTCTCCACAGATTCATAGGTTATTAGTACAGTGAAACCCATGTGGATATTTGCTTTAAACCCAGGAGTAAGATTTGCCCAAATTAGCTCTCATTTGAACTTGAGGATAACTTTTGAGAAAAAAAGAAAACCCAAAAGCTCAGTTGGTCTTCATTTAAAAATTTCCAGGGAAGCAAAATCCACCACAACCTTTGGTTACAGACACTAATTAGGCTCACTTTGAAATGTGGGTCTTATTACTAGTCTGAAAATCAGTTTCCACTCATTTGAACTTGCTGTAACTTGGCTATAACTTTGTCTGCCAGATTGCAGCACAAATTTTTATTTCTGAGGTTCACATGGGTGCCTGTGGCAGTGATACATACAAGGAGGAGGTGGGTAGGACAGGTGGTGGCTGTGGTGGTCTCAAGGAGGTGGCAGAAGCCACAGGGAACTGACTGGTGCGGGATGCAGAACTGGTTTGAATTGAGAGGAGGCTGGAGGGGCACCATGCAAAAATATTTTGGTCATTTTAGTTTGCTGTGGTTTCACTATAGTCTATCAAACAGTGGAAGTTCCTTTCCCTGTTCAGCCAAACTCCTACAGTATCCATTTAAAAGGTGTTATTTTTTGTTGAATTGCTGGTGGCACTCTACTTTTCTAACCCACCTGAAAAAACTTACAGAAAAAGCATTTTTCACTGACTTCGTGGACTTCTACAATTCCTTTAGGAATCTTTTTGCCTTTGTATTTGCCAGTTGTAGTGTCTCCCTTTTTTCTAACAAAATGAATTTAATTCCTCTCCCACTACCCTAGATGGAGATACAGGAATAGGACAAGGGGGTATGCATTCTCCCCTCGTTTTCATACATCATTTAACCTTTTATTTTAAGAAACACAACTGGTCACAGTGGCTTTTTCCTCCAAATTTCGTTAGCATTTGCACTGTCAAAAGCAAAGCTCAGAGCTGAGGCTGTGGCCCCATCGGGGAGCAAACACCCAGCCAGAGTAGCCTCCTTGCTCTCCACAGTTCTAAGGATTCCACAGGCAAATTTGCAAATATAGAGTTGAAACTGTCTTAAACCCTTGGGATTACTTGGACCACGCAACGCTCTCATTGTGTGAAGAAGTTTAATTCTAAAAATAGGAGTATCGTACACTTAATGCAGGGGATTTTGTGGTGGTTTGAAGGTGCCTTTGGAGGAGGAGAGGAGTCAATGTGCTGCATATTCAGACCTGACTGGGCCACATCACCTCCAAATTTCCTGGTGGTTGTTCCCAGAGGTCTATCTAACCACCCATTTGACTTTTTATCCTGTGGTAGCCATGAGTGTTTGCTGTAATACGTTAATTTGTAATTTAGAAGTGCTGGGATAGGCAGCTGGAGGAAGCCTCTTTGGGCTTGTGTAAGAAAGAGGAGCAATCGTGCTGAGAGAAGGGGAGCACCAGCAGAGAAAACAGCCCAGAAGATTTAAAACAAGGCTCAATTCTGAAAGCAAAATGGAGGGGTAGGGCATCTCACAGCCTCTTAACATCGCATTTCTCTGGCAGTGAGCAGTGGAAGGTGGTGTGCTCAAATTAGGATCAGTACCCACAAAGCCTCTTTCATTTCACTGAGATGAAAAGTCGCTACACAAGCTCTAGCGATGCCACATGTGTGGTTTCCACTCGTTATTTTTAATGTCTAACTGGGCTATCTCTGTCTGATCCATAGACATCATTGCTTTTTAATGCCCTTTTCTATTAAACAAGCACTGTTTAGAATTGGCAGAATATTATAAAGCCAGTAGCTAAAGGTATGTCCACCTTGGTTTAGTTTACGTAATTAGGCTGCACAATGAGCTTGCTTGGAAAACCAGTTTGCAGCACAGGTACAGGACCAAATCTGCAGGGCACATCATTTTTATTGGATAGATGTCTGTAAAAACACAGCTTGCCGTATTTAATTTTGTGCTGAAATGATGTTCTGTGTTGTGCTGAAAGCTGAATGTGGGATTGAAAGATTTCCACAAACTGGAGATCAGTCCCCTTGTCAAGGCATCAGTTGAGGTTTTGGCTTTAGCTGGGGCACCCAAATTTGGCTCCTGCAGGCGGTGAAGTTCAGTGATCAAAGCAATAGTTGTATTTGTGAATAGCTAATGGACCTTTGCTGGAATCACCGCTGGCCATGTGGCTGCTAATAGTGTTTGCATTGTGGCAGTGTCTGGAGGTCTGATCCCCTTGTGCTAAGGACTGTACAGTAAAAGAAGAGGAGGAAAAAAGAGAGATCAGCCTGTCCCCTATGAATTTGCACCCTTGAATACAGCACAACTGGGTACAAGATGTACAGTGGAAAACAAGAGGGGATTGTAGCATAAAGAGAGCCAGAGAGGTGGTAGCAGTGGCTTTAATCTCACTAGAGCCGACAGGTGGTGAGTGTGGGTCAGAAGGGAGTGCAAGGATGATGTTTGAGGGTACTCGTCTCAGGTTTTAGGGCTAGCAGGAAGGAAAGGACAAAGCTGCTGGTTACAGCTTCTAGTAAAAGGCAAGTGGTGTCTGTCAGCATCATCACTGAAAAAGCTGAGTGGGGCAGAAGATCAGCCACACCAGGTTTGATGAAGGGTCCATTCGGGACCTGTCACCTTGTCAGCATGGAGTGCAAGATGAGAATATTTACATATTCCCAAGCTCTAGGCATTGCCAAAGCTGGATTATTCTGTCTGCATCACTATGTTTAATAATTCTTAATAGAGATTGGTGAATCTGCTTTCCCCTAGGTGAGCGAGAATAGTCCCAGAGTATCTGCTGGATCAATTCTTCCATTTCCTATAGGTCTGTAGTGTCGTAATCATATAGGACTGACAGGAACCTTGTGAGATCATATGATCTGTGCCGCTCTGTGCAGAAATAGGATCAAACATCTGCAGATCATTCCAGTTCAGTGGAGCCAGCTAGTTATGTGTGTTGTTGCCACTGAAAACAAAAATAACACTATGTCCCAAAGAAGGAATCCCAGCCAAAAAAACTTCATTAAAGTTGAAATAGATAATTTGGGTGCAGTTAAAAGACTAGAGATGCATAGAGTTTGTTAGCCTTGACAGAGGGAAGGTATAGAGACCTCAGTGAGAAATAGCATAAACATTTAGATATCCTCGAGGGTGCAGATTGAAAGGGCTGGGATCTGGACTAGGGACTGAGGATTGAAAAACAGACCATCTGCAAAGGTGACTGGCTTGCCAAATAGGAAGGGAAGCAAGTGCCTCAGGAACACCAGGAGGGCTGCTGACCCGAAATCTCTGCAACATAAACCCAAGATGAAATGGCTCATTGGAAGAGGTGTCTCGCAGAAGCTGCTCAGAGGAAGTCCCCGGGAACTGTGATGTGGATGCTGGCATGGCCAGAGGAGCCACAGAGGAATCCTGGCAATGGGAAAAAGGCACCTCTCTTTCCCCTTTCTTCCCTCTTCCTCTCTCAAATATCTCCCTCTAAAGGGATTTTTTGTTTGTTTTTGTTTTCATTTTGATTCCTGCTGAAAGCCAACCCATGTTGTTTTCTTTTTTATGGGTGAAAAGGAGCACAGGGGAGGATCTAAGCACCACCAGAGCCGAATTGGGAGCCATCGTATTAGATTCCAAAATTAGATAGGAAGCTGGGTTTAAGGTTAGTCCAAACCCAACCAGTTCCTCGTTTGGCCTGGCCCACGTAGGTGGGCCAGACTGGTTTGGAGCTGTTTTGAGGACAGGCTGCTTGCCCATGGAGGAAGCCATTCCAGCCGCAGCGGAGCTGGAGCCCGGCGGCTGGTGCTCAGCCGGCCCAGCTCCTGCTCTCTCCGGTCTGCGCTGCAGATGCGCTGGAAGTTTGGTTTAAAGCCATTTTTGCTGCTGCTTTCTCAAGCAGATGAGGACAACTGAAGGCGATAACTCAGGCTGACTTTGTACGCATCTTTTTTATTTCAGAAAACGGGATCGTGCATGAAAGTTTATTTTAAGTCAAGTTTTCTCTTTGCTCTGTCTGACTTCCACTTTTTCTGTGTCTTTCCTGTTGAAGAGCTTAAAAAAATGTCTGTTGGGTTTTGCCTTTGATCTTTGTAATTTTACAACATTTCCCAACAAAAGATTTCATAGTATTTTTCAAACTGTAGAACTGGCCTTTGTCACTTGGCTTATAAGAAGTATTAAAATATTCATCCTATAGTAAGGAAAATTTACCCAGGAAAATCAAATTATATGCCCTAATTCACAAAACAAAGCAGTAGCAAGAGCCAGAAAGCAATGCATCACATTTCCCCTGGTAACAGCTTTAATGGATAAGTGGGCTTTCTATTTCTAGTCACTATTGATGATCTGAACTTAAAATTCAAGATACCATGTCCCAGATAAATCACCGTTGGTGACCTAAAGAGCTGCTAGTAGTATAGCCTAAGGTACATCAAACAGCCTAAAGCATGTTTGTGATGTGAGCTATTACAGACCAAAGTCTGTTTCTCTTTCTCATCACCAGCTTCCTGGGAGGATAAAACCTATATTCAGACTTTACACTATGGAGAAGAAGCATTTATTTAGAGGTGTTCAAAGTTAGGCTGGTTTAAGCTTCAGTACGGCTGATGAATGGAGATGCTGTGTGGACAAGCTTATAACGGATTGAAACTTTGCTTTGAGTAGTTTGCCTTAACTTAGTAAAAAAATTCGGTTAGGTCTGAAAGGAATGAAAAAAATATACAGAGGGATTTACAGGGCTTCTACTAAATGGGATTGAAAATCGTATATTGTTAACGCGAATATAAGAAGGAATACAGTTCCCTCTAGCCCTGCTCTACAACCGTGTTTAGCTGTCTGTGCCCTGCTGAATTTCATGGCAGTCTGGTGTCTAAACTGGGCTGAAACCTCTGTAGGTCTTTGAAATGCTCAGAGTTTTCTACTCTTAGCTACGATAGCAGAAGCTCCAGTGAAAACAGCCCAGTGGTTGCGTGCAGTTTTCCTCTGTCTCCCTGAAACTCGTGGTGATGGTGGCAAGTCCTGCTCTGTGGCTTCAGAGCCACCACTTTGCTCTTGCTATGCCGAGGGTCGCGACATCCCCGAGCTGCTCTTGCTCTGCCTCATGAGATGAGAGCAGCGTTTTGGCTCCATGTTCACCCACACAGGGCTCCTTCTCACCTGAGCCTCCCAGAATTCATTTGGATGGTGGGCCTTGAGTCATGCTGACGTGTTTGACAGTTTTATCACAATGTTACCATTGTTTGTGTTACTTGGGGGAAATGTGTTCTCACTGTAAGGGAAAAAACTCTGGCCGTCGCTGGGTGAGTTATTTTCCACTGTTTTCACTCCAACAGCGTTATTGCGCCTGCTGTTAAAATCCTTAACCTAAGATGGAAATGCCTCCCTGGTATCTCCCCTCTTCTTTCTCCAGTAGCCAGAAGCTCCATGGGCTAAGTGCCCTCATCCCCTCGGAGCGGCTGCTCCTGCAGGATCCTGTGCAGCCCCGGCTCCGAACACAAGCAGCCGCTTTCAGCTGCCTCCAGGATGAGGTGCGGCTGTTTACCCTCCGGGGACACGGGACTTCATGCCGGGGAGGATTAAAAATCAACATCACGGCCCTGCATGTGGACAGGGACCGAGGCTGAAAATGTCCTTTGAAAGGAGAAGTTATTTTGGAGGGGAGAAATGTGGTTTTAATTGTTTAGATGAGGGGGGGTTTCGTGTTTTATGGATGTCTAGGGGCTGGGGAGGTGCTTTTCTTCCTCTGTGTATGATATTGTTCAGGGAAAAAAAATGGACTATCTACATTTGTGAATTTAAGCTTTTTTGGCCAGAAGGGTAACAATTTGTAGGGTTTGATTTTTCTCTGGAAAAAAACCCCAACAACAGAGCTTTTTGAGAACAAGGCCGAGTAACCAAAATATGTTTGTTTTTGTTTAAATTGCTCAGTAGAGAAATCGTCTCTTGTCTATTGTTAGGAGCGAGGTTTAAATCAAAGGCAAGTTCTACATATTCTAAAATATACAGACAACTCTTTGAAAGCAAAGCCAAGCCAAACTTTAAAAGAGACCTTCTCCTTGATGCAGAAGTTTTCAGTTAGTTATTGTGCCGGAGCTTGAGTGGAAAGAACCAGCCTGAGAAACAAATGGCAAATCCTCATTTTGGTGGCAGAAGCCAGGGAGAGCATCGTATTAATAGCACACGAGACCTTTCCACAGCCGTTCTAGTCCAGGGCTTTTCCAGCAGCAGCAAGGAAAAGCCTTTGCAGTTCGTGGGTATTTTTTTGCGTTCGGATTTGGCTGTGGAAGGTTGAAGCGAGCGGCGGAGTGAGGGAGTGGAGGGTCTGATCCTCTCGTGTTGGGTGGTCCCTCCTACCGCAAATAACCCTATTGGAAACAGAGGGACTATTTGTGGAGTCATTTGTTTGTCAGGAAAAGTAGGGTTTGTAGGATACAGCCCCAATTAGCAGCCAAATTCCTGGTTATTTTCTCGTGATAAAAAGGCGGGTAGCTGTCACAGAGATGCACGTAGCATCCCTTCAGTTCCCACTTGAACTCCTGCCACTTGCTCCATGCTTCTTCCCACTTCCTCAGCTACGCAAAAGTTATTCCGGCACCACGCTAGCTCAGATGAGCTGCCTGCTTCCCTCCTGCCCGACACTGACGTGGCCTCCAGCCCTTTTCTGTGCTGTTTAGGATCGTCAGGGCACTCCTGGCTCCTGCTCGCTGGTACCTTGGGGTTGTTCTTGAGCTTTGGCTCCAAGCACATCTGGCAGGTGATATCCACCCCCTGCCTGGCCTTACGGCCCAAACCCAAACACATCATCCCACCATAAACTCTGCTTTTAGCATGGCCCAGATACAGCCAACCCCATCCAGGGGATGTCCCCTTCTGAATCCGTCCTTTCTTGGGAGATTTACTTAACGTACAGTTTATCACCAAGCTGCAGTTTTTGCAAGGGCAGGAAGGAAAGGAAAGGAAGGAAAATTTGTAAGGGGAGGAAAAAATTGCCTGCACAGGTTACCAGACAGTGGGCACCTGCCCAACCCACCCAGGCTGGTGCAGGCAGGGCCATGGCTATGCGGACCCTGTGTGAGCTTGGCAGATGCCAGGAGAGCTGTCTGGGAGCTGCAGGAATGCTGATAGCAGTGTCCTTATTTCGGGGAGGAGGAGTGCTCTTGTTAATTGTATTTTTTTGTGACTCCCTGTTTTGGTAGCCATAAGTCATTAGTGGGTTTTAGGTTGTTTTTTTTTTTTTAACTTTTTTCCCCCCCTTGAAACTGAAATGAGGGCTGAAAGGGTAGATTTGTCCTTCTTTTTTATTTCTTTCCTTTTTTCCCCTCTATTTTTTCTTTTTCTTTCTTTTTTTTTTTTTTTTTTTTTTTGGCTAATCTGAGGCACACTGCCACATCTGAAGCCACTTGGCTTATTATGGATTTCATGGAAACTGATTCCCTGAAAGTGTTTCCATATGTGTGTTCCCAATATATCCCATCCTTTTCTAAATGGGAGTACAAACTCGCACACGAGCTGGAAATGGCTTCAGGATGTGACAGAGAAGTCATATGACTGGAGTGGCACTGTGTGTGGCCCTCTCTGAAAGACATGGTGTCCTGTGTGCTGGCTCCCATCCTACAGTAGATCCAGTTTCAAAGAACATCTTCCTTCCCGGCTTCTTAAAAACTCTTAATCAAGAACCAGCAAGGAATCCTCTGTCCTCGGGAGAGATGTGTATTAGTTGAATGAGATTTGAAAGGAAAATTTGGAAAGGAAGGGAAAAAGAGGGGTTTAAAGGGTGAAATAACAGAGCAATGCCAAGGGCTTCCCCCCACCCTCCCTGTCCCTGCAAAACATAGTTCCTTTGTGTCTGCCTCAGGATCAGATGGTATTTCTGAGTTAGTAGCATGCAGTGGAAAAGTACAATTCATGACAACATTGGAAACAAATATTTATACTGGATAGTTAAGGCACATTTTTCTGAAAAGAAGAAAAAAAAAAAGAAGGAATAAAGTAGCCTGTGAACCATGATGTATATTATCTTCCCATTCACTGAATTTATTCAGGATTGCTGTCCCAACGCTTGCCTTCGCCGTGCCTGCACCGCAGTGCTCAGCCCTGCGGTTTCACCCCCTTGCTGTATACAACACGCTGAGGTTGCTCTCCAAGAAAAGCCTCAAGTGTTCCTGCTGATGCCTTTCGGCTGGAGGAAAACAGCAGTGGCTGAATTTCAGGCAGGAAAAATTGAGGAAAACCGAATGGAGAGCGCTATGCGCCTGTGTGCGTGTTTGTGCCATGCCATGGTGCAGAGCTCCTAGACTTATTTCCAGGAAGCATTATTTACTTTTTGGTTCCAGCATAGTGTATAGATGGCCTGAGACTTTAAACAAGCAGGGGGCTTTTGATATACTGCCAGTTCTTTTCCACCTGAATCACCCGTGACAGCTCCAGATTGGAGCTGCTGAGATGAGATGGCAAAGGCTGAGGAGTTAGAGGCTCCCCATCACAACAGGTCAACAGGCAGCCACGGGTGGCAGGTCACAACCACCAGCTGAGGACCTGTTTCTGTAATGCGACCATTTGTCCCCCTCCTGTGGTTCCCATTAGGAAGGTTTACGAGTCCTGTGTGAGGCAGCATCTGTAAATGAGACGGTGATGACTGATGCTTCCATAGCTTCATTTCCGCTCCCAACAGTCCATCTATGAGGGGCTGGTTGTTGCACTTTTCTACCTATTGATGTTCCCTAAATTTTAGATGAGCTAACTCTGGGGGTGCAGTGAGAAGCCACCTGTGTTTTGATGTGTAGTGTCACCCAGCAAGACTTGGGTGCCTGAAGGAAATGAGCTTCATCTGGAAGAAAAGTCCTATTGAGGGAACAGGACAGGTAATGATGGAGCCTGGGCTGAAGAAGTGCAGAGAGACTCCTATTTTGCTCTTAAGCAATATAGCATCTCTTCTTGGGAAATCCTCTTCTTTATCTGCTTGGGAAACATTCTCCTTTATTTGCAAGAGTGGTACTTTAATGGTCGCAGCTAACTGTTATTTATGAGGTGTTTCTCCCCACAAAGGGCTTAGGTGCAGCATCATAAATTCAGTGAAAACATCTATCTCCAAATTAATCCATGGTATTCGAGGTGCCAAAGTCCTGATACCTAAATACCAGGAGTCATAAATGTGCAGTTTACTGGGTGAAATGGGGTACTGAAGGATGACAGAAGGGATGCACTGCAATTAGGGTGCATCACACTGTTAAATGTGAGGCTCTGAAGGGGTTAAAGTGTTCCTTCCTCCCTCTGACTTTTGTGAGACTGCTGTGCTTAATAATGTTGCAGTTTAAAGGGTCCCAACTAGGCCTTGAAGTTAACACCTTGTTGAGGTGAAGAAAAGAGGAGGGGGGTGCCAGTTCACACCTTTTCTGCAGCTATTGTTTACCAGGAGACCTACTTGGGGTGACCTGGATGGAAAGAAATGAGAAAAAAAATCATGCTTTTTTTCTTTTTTTCTTTTTTTTCCCCCTCCTGAATTAAAGAGAGGGGAAAAGGTATTTGAAAACATACAATTTCCTATGATAAATGGTTCCAAATATCCAGATGACGCATGCTCATCCCAAAAGTGAACCGGGGAGGGAGAAGCCCTGTGCATTATTTCTGCTTAACCCTCACAGCATGTAGACACACATTCAGTGGCAGATGCATGGGAGGAATGTCCCCGAGCTTGGCAGGAAGCTGAGCACCAACCTAGGTTTCTGGGATCACGACCTAATGGCTACAGCAAGGAGTAGATACAGGAGGAGGTGGTTTGGGATCCCTGGGAATTGCATTCCCGGCTGCATCCTACAGTGGCGTCCAGAGGGAAGGTGGTACAGCACTTTTGGAGAGCCAAAGGCCTGCCTGGAAGGAGACAGAAAGATCATGCTGTGTGTGATTCACTAAACACTTATTAGCAGAAGGAGGGAACAAAAATTTAACAAAATGAAGAGCAAAATAACATTGTCTCCCTGATACAGAAGGATGCTTGGGAAAGACCCAAAGAGATGCAGCTAGGAAATAACTAATCTTCCATCCAAACACATTGCAAAGAATCCTTAAGATTGCAAAACGAAGTGCTCAGAAATTGAGAAATCTCAGTACTTACATTGCCTGTGCAACTCTACATTAGCCTCATTTTGCTTATGCATTATATTAGAGATTTTAATTACAGGATCACATGATACTTTTCCCACGGGATTCCTGTCTCATTCAGTGCACAAGATGGACAGTGCTAACTTAATGAGCAGCTCTTGTTTTCTTCTTGTTCTTTGCATTTCCTCAGGCCTTGCTTACTGCAGAGCATTAAATGCTGCTCTGAAGAAGGAATCCCTAATTTCTTGCTGGGCTTTGCTCTAATATTTCTGCCATAGCATTTGTATACAGCTCACTGTAGTGCAATATTCCCAAGAAAGAAAGAACCTGCTTTACATAGAAAACTGAGGCTCTCGTGTCATTCAGTGCACCTTCTCTGTGTCACCTACAGCACAATTTCTGTTCTGTCTGTAGCCTTATGTTCAGACCTGTGATCCCAATGGTTTCAGCTGCAGCTGGGAACATTTAGCGCACGTGCAAATCAGAAGCCAACATCTTTGCTGCACACAGAAAATGAGAGAAGTGAAAATGGGATTTGGAGAGATTTCAACTGAGTCATGTAGGAGCCATGTGGCAAAAACACATATAAAATCCAGTTAACTCAGGAAATAATTGGGTCTCTCTCACCTCGTTCACTTCACCCCTTCTGATTTCTTGGAGCAGTGGATTTTGGGGATCTGTAGACAACAGTCTTCTCTGTTCTTCAGCTGAGATACATCTCCAAAGGTGGCCAGCTTGAGAGGGTTCATGGAAAAGGAATAGTGTCTTGTGTAGTTGAATGCTGTGTTGTACATATGGAGAAGTAACTTAAATGCTGGTGTTTCCTAACTTTCTCACTCTTCACGTGGTAACCTCAATAACATCCTTTTGTTTGTCCCTAGTTGTGTTTATAGTTTCTCAGATTTCTAAAAAAAGCAAACCCCAAATAACCTTGCCTTTCCAAATTTTTCTTTGCAATACTATACAAACACCCATGGACTCCTTTCACTCAGGCTCTGCCATTCCAATGAGTGGAGCCATTGATGGACCAATCCTTCATGGGGCTGGCAAGGGCATGGGTGGCAACGTCCCTGTGTTTCAGCAATATTTGCAGAAAAAGGGCTGAGATTTGGGACTCTGGTATTTCATTCCAGTCTCTAGACAAGTGTCTTTGTAGGGGCACAGACTCTTCTGCCCATTTTTAGTCAGAATGCTTATGATTTGTTCATATTTGGCTGGATTTTTATGGCAACATCTCTCATACAAAAGCCACTCCTATTCCAAAGTTCAAGTCCTTACTTCAAAGCATGGAACTGGTACAGCTTTTCAAAGGAAGGCTCCTCAGAGTTTAAGATTAGTAAAACAATATATTTTTCCCAGCAGAAGAGTTTCAGCTGAAATTTTAAAAACAAATAAATGCATAAATCACAATTTAGACCGAGACAGACGCCCAGCATGGACAATTTCAGCCAGAACATTTAAAGTTTAGCAAAGCTGTAAGAGACTGAAAATGGTCTCATCATGTGAAGTGTGTGGCATGCTCCATCCGAGGAGATATTATCAGCTGTAAGCAATCCAGGCTGCACATATAATTCATAGATGTAGATGTTTAGGAAGGAAAAAACAATTTTAATGGGTCCATTGCTACAATGTCCCAGCCTGAATTGAACTATTGAACAAAAAATCAACAAAATCTAGTATCAACTTCAGTGAATGTCTTAACACTGAAGCTCCCCAAAACACAAGTGAATAATTTAGCTACTGATAAATATATTTAACCATATATAGATGAATTTCCTTTTCAGTGAGTCTTGAACACAGCATCACTATTTTCGTGCATCCAATGGTTATGCATTGATGGGCTAGAAATTTCCCTATGAAACATATGCAGTAAGCCAAGGGGGCTTTTTTTTTTGGTAGTCACCTTATAGTGACTTATAGCCACCTTATATGACAAAGCAAATTGCAATATTTGTAACTTATAAAATTATCCTGTAGCCCTTTAGAGTAGATATCAGCTTGCTGTACCCACAAGGAGTTAATCTGTCTGCAGTACATTATGATCTGTAATAACTGGAAGCGATTGGCCGAAATGCTGTAAACCTGACAGAAATTTTTTGCCCGATTTTCTGCAAACCACGAGCACAGCTTATTAGTTGAGACCTGAGCATTAATTGGCATTAGCTGGCATTTGTAAACTGCAGAAGAGAAACGACCACGGCACGCATGCAGCTGTGAATGGTAGAGCTGCAAAGCTGCAACAGGTAAAACTGTGTCCTAAGTGCGAACGCAAAACCGTTTGAGCTGGCTGCTGGCAAATGCCCATGTCTAGGGATTTTAATGAGTACATCAAAATCAAAATAAGTGAAACCACATGGAATTTTAATTGTTCTTATTCTAAATACGAAACACACTGAAGCAGTATTCTTGAATCTGGGATGTTAGCATATATATTGGCATGTTAACATGACCACTTTTCTGTTCGAAACGTATAGCTCTCAGAAAACTGGAGTGCCAGGTTACATTAGGGAGGAATCAGCTTGGAAGATTTAAAAATAGTTTAACTTGGACTCATTCAGATGTAAAATGGTTTGCTTTTTTCAAAAATATGCCTTTTTAATTTTATTTTTTTTATTGCTAAGCAAAACAGCCAACTGATGACACTATGTAGCAAAAGATCACTTGCTGTGCTTCTTGCCGTGTCTCTCTTTCTGGAGGCATAATATAAAGTCTTTCCTCTTTACACAAGTGTGGTTTCATCACGTTGTGGCCACGATGTAGGGCAGAGGGTCTGTGCTTCATCCATTTAATGCAAGCTATCATGAGAGTGGGAATTCACAGATGCAAATGGTTTTCTTGCTCTGACAGTAGAAAAATTAGCATAAATCTTTAATCCTGCTGGGGAGAGGAATAAATAAGTTATTATAATATTATAATTATTATATTATGAGTTATATACTTGCACTGTCATGTTACTGTATTGCTGATCAACATCGCTGTTTGTGCACAACTAGATACAAAGCTGGGTGCCATACCCAGTAGAACTATTTATCATTCCAGTCCAGCATAGAGCTAAACATGTATAGATGAATAGTCATCCGGGGTTTCCAAGTTAGAGCCAAAATCAACCTTAACATAAGGAGTTAGCACAGAGAAAGGAGGTGGAGGGTGAAAATGCATCAGCAGGATTGCATAGCAGTGAGGATGGCAAGAACCTGAGGTTTAGAGCTGACTTTTTCATACGTTTCACTTAGAAATGAGACTTTCAAACAGGCATCTCAGAGAACTTCTCCTGATCTCCAAAAATATCTTTGCCCAATGGAGATACATAAGGCTGGGAACAAGTGGCAGCCTTATGCAGGGAGTTATGGAGACAGCAAAAGGTGTTTGGGCAAGAGGGGAGTTGGAGAAGTGAGTGTGCAGGAGCTGTGCAGACACAACCATGGGTGAGATAAGACAGGGTTATGGTTATTTGGCCTTTGGGTAAATAGGATTGTGCTTTACAAGCAACAGTAAAAACAAACAAGTGTGGATTTACTATGGTATGTAACAAGGTCTGTAGCCCCACATTCGAAATGCCTACGTGTGGTGTGCACGTTCCCAGTGATTCGACGCAGACATGATCTCTTGGCAACACCCATACAGATAATATTTGGATCTAGCCCTGAGAGGGAGATTGCCTTTTAATGTGTAAAACTGCTTGGAGAGTTTGTTACTAAGAAAAAAAAGGTATTGATTGCAAAGAAACTGAAAATAGTGATGTTCTTCTACACCCTTACACTCATGCCTTTGGTTGTAAAAATCCTGTTTAGCTTCTATCAGGGTAAACTAAGAGCAATTCTGTTCATGTTGGGAGAGTTGCAACAACAATAATAAAAAAAAAGGAGTATAAGCAGCAGCAGATTGAAACTCAGTATTTTGAGCAGCTGGGGAAATTATGTTCTAACCTTATATATCCAGATACATATCAGACCTGTTCACAATATAAAGGATAGTGTTCCAAAATTACAGCTTTGAATCTGGGTGGTATTGCCTCTGGCTATTGTTTGCAGTTGGGAACGAAAGGAGTTGCATCAAGTAGTAGAGTGTTTGCTGTAAAGGTACAAGTTATATTACATTCCATGGCGCTGTGGTTGGAGGGGTTGATGATGGAGACAGACCCATTCACCCCTAGGTCACTGATTCAGTCCCTGATAAAGATAATAGTAATCACATTGTCATCAGAGTTTAGAATGGGCTTTTACTGCCCATTTAAAGCTCTGTACTCAATATCTTTTGAGATGGTAGATTATAAACCCCCAGGTTTCGGGGTGATTTGGATGCTTAGCTGGCTGTGGCCTGGGTCCTCCAGCCTGAATCCAAACTGTGCTTGAGCTTTACCCCGCTTCTGCTTTTAAATGTCGTTGTAGGCATGGGTTCAATGAGCTGGGAGAACAGGAGACAATATAGTGATCTAAATCCCAAAATGTGCCACACAACCTGACAGGGGCTGTTGAGTCTGTGGCTTGTGGCAGCAACAACCATTGTGGATCCTATAGGAGGCCAAGGGCAGAAGGGCTGTAGGGACTTTCTTTCTACACAGCAGTATCATCAAGTCAGATCTGAAGCCTGTCCACAAGGAAAATAAGTGCTTCATTTTAAACTGAAGATACACAGAGTTTTTCAGTGTTTAGCACATTAATTTGGCATCTAGAAGATGCTGTATTTTCCTTTTAGTTAAATCAGGTTCGGTAGGTTGAAAAAGAGGTGAGTGAACCCCTGGATCTGTAGGACTGTAAAGCTGTAGAAGTGTTAGGTGGGAAGTGCAAGGAGGATCCATTTGATTTCATAATTTTCCCCCTTTAGTTATACCCTGCTCTTTCCATCTCTTTATAAATATGTGTATATGTGTCTGCTGCATACTGGCCCATGCATTTACCTCCTCCTGCTCTGTGCTTCTTCATTAGGCTTTCCCTCTTTCCCCCTGTCCCTTTTCCCACACCCTCTTTGTTTTCCACTTTTCTGGCTCCCAGTACGAGCTTTCACCATCTTTTTCTTATGCTCCTGTCCATCCCACGGTCTCCTAAGCACATCACCCAACTACTAACGTTTGCTTTCCAGTTCTGCTCCAAAGCTTTGGATGTTTGATGTGGGATTAGAAATTAGCCAAAATGAGTTTACCCATCCCTGTTTTGCGTTAGACTCCAATTCACAGCGTTACCATCCAGACATGCACAGTAGCCATAAACTGTGTGGTCTTTTTTTTTTTTTCAACCAGACTGCAGTGACTACATATGAAAACAACTTTTTTCAATGGCAAAAAGAGTGTCGGGCTTGTAATTTTCCATCAACTGCTCTGAAAAGTAAAATCTGCATCTTTGCTATCAGCGCAGTGGCTTTGCCCGTCCTTCAGGTGCAGCAAACAGCATTTTTCAGCCAAAGGAAGCAGCTGAACACATTCTCACCTAAATAAATTATTTAAGGCAAGAAGTGGGTCTTAATCACCTCCAGTTTAACTCTCCTGGTGTCAGTGGTACAGTTAACTCGGTGTTGCCAGCTCTTGTAGCTTTATTACAAGTTGCATGATAATTTCTGCTTTTCTGGAAATGCCAGCTCCTGACAGCCTGTGCTGAATCTCAGCTTTTGTGTGCAACCAGACTTGAGTTTCTTGAGAGGCTCTAGCAAAAATCCAGAGATATGTAACCCTCAAAGCTCCGAAACCAGAAGGCAAATCAACTCCAAATCCACCTTTCTATTTTTGGCTCTTTTTCAATCCCTTGATTTCAGAGAATTTTTTTCCCCTTTCTTTTTTTGGCTCTTTTTCAATCTCTTGATATTAGAGGGTTTTTTTTCCCTGACCTGACTCGTGGCCTTTGAACACTTCAGGTTGGCAATGCTGCTCCCTCCATTGGCATCAGTGGAGTTAGACCACGGATGAGTTTGGCCCAGCGCTTGTAGAAGACAGATGTATGACTCTGTTCCTTGCAATGTATTGCTTGATGTGATCTGCTGTTCTCTTGGGGGCCAAAAGAAGTGGGTTATCTTAGAAAAATAAAATTCTATCATCACTTGATACAAAAAATGGTATTTACAGAATTGTTTTCCCCCGTCTTTTGTTATAATTTTTTAGGTGCTTCAGAGCTGGGCCCATTTTCAGATCCCAGGCAGTTCACAAGCATTTCATCCCTCACTGAGAGCCGCTTCTCCAACCCACGAATGCACTATCCAGCCACCTTTACCTATACACCGCCAGTCACCTCAGGCATGTCACTGGGTATGTCCGCAACCACTCACTACCACACCTACCTACCACCACCCTACCCCGGCTCTTCCCAAAACCAAAGTGGACCTTTCCAGACCAGCAGCACTCCATATCTCTACTATGGCACTTCGTCAGGATCATACCAGTTCCCCATGGTGCCGGGAGGGGACCGCTCCCCTTCCAGGATGCTCCCGCCGTGCACCACCACGTCCAACGGCAGCACGCTGCTAAACCCTAACTTGCCCACCCAGAGTGACGGGGTGGAGGCGGATGGCAGCCACAGCAGCTCCCCAACCGTCTTGAATTCTAGTGGCAGGATGGATGAGTCCGTTTGGAGGCCGTACTGAGATTTCTTCCATAGCCGGCCCGACCTCCGCAAGCCAAAAAAAAAAAAACCTAACACCAAACGGTCGACTAACTACGAAGTGCCTGTTTTTGGGGTTTTTTTCTTTTTCTTTAAAAAAAAAAAAAAAATTTTACCAATATGTGCAACTGTGTAGACGGGATGATAATGGCCATAAATAACACAAGAGTTACCAACACACCACAACCCATGTTTCAGATTATGTGAATCAAAGCACATATTTTCTTTTTTTCCCCCTTGGAACCATTTTATATTTAAAATGTACTTTCTCCACACACAAAATCACCCCCTCCTTTTTTTTTTTTCTTTTTTTTCCCCCTTCCTTTTCCCCTCCCCCCCAAGAGTTTTGTAATAACTAGTGAGTTACTTTTGCCAACGAGGAGAGAACGGACTCCCCGGCTATCAGGAGAAACATGGTGATGCAAGGCAAAGGCTGCATTCCCTTTTATTTTAATAAAAAACCCCAAACTAACCATGAACTCCAGATACAGTTGCAATCATACAACGTATGGGACCCTCTCCACACCCGTAGTGCAATTCACCTGGCTTGTATTGGTGCACATAAAAAGGAAAGCAAAGAGCGAGTTGCTTCCATTTTGCCATGATCCATTCAGATGAAAACAGCTGTCCCAAAAAACTCTGCCCAAGCCTTGCTGCGGATAACGGTTGGAACTTCTCTTTGTTCACTGCTTTTTTGGTTTGTTTTCGGGTACTTAAAGAGAATGAGTTTTCAAGTTAGGTGAGCCAACCCCAGGGTTTCCTTTTTGCTTTTGTATCCCCTCATTTTGCCTTCGATTAGCCAAAAACCAAAAATAACAACCAAAACCTTGAAAAACGAAAAAACAAAATGTTATTACTTATGCAAAATATGAGAATGGCAATATATATTACTAGAGCCAAAATGGTATACATAGTATTTGTGTTCAGCTATGTTCTCTTTTTATTTTCTTTTTTAAATTATAAATGTGTAAAATTTGAGGTTGTTTGCTAACGTGAATCATCATATAACTTTAAAAGAATATTTATAATTATTTAATGACATTTGGACCCTTTAAACATTTCTTAATGTAATGATATATTGACTTCGGTCTCTAAAAGTGTTTTTTGTTTTTTTGGTTTTTTTACTTATTACATTTCTGTGATGGTGTAAACCTCAAACCTTTACCCAACTCTGAAAAGCAGTTCCAGTGTGAACCAGTTTACAATGTGACTTAAAAATGACAAACCCAACCCAAATGCATCCACATCAAATGATTTTGGATGTAGGATCTTTTTATATAACTTATGAAGGAAATATTGTGTTTAAAATATTTTTATTAGCTGTCTGGTTGCCTTCAACACAGTCTTGCCTTTTAATCAGTAGTTGTGGAGACACTGGAAAAATGGTAGGAAGGATGAAATATTTTCCACCCTTCCCCTAATTTCTTCTTCTCCTAGGATTTTTCTCAGAACTTCAAAATTTGAAAAGATTCATATTTAAAATGGTCTATTTTGACAGCATAATTTGGATTTCAGAAGGGTTGTTGTCTTTTTTTTCCCCAAAGAAAAATTAAAACTGTTCAAGGACCGTATTTTTGCAAATAATGAATTGTTAAATATCTCAAGAAATGGGATTAAGGGAGAAATGGTGAAACATTTTCCCCTCCCCTTGCAATTTCAGCCCACTCAGTGGAATGAAAAGATTCCAAACTTGAGACAGAAGCTGCCTGGTAGCGAGTCACCGCCCGTTAGCATTAAATGCGGGAGCCATACGGATGATGTGGTGGCTCTGAAGCTGGTGTGGCTGTTGCTGTGTTAGAGGGACAAGCCCAAGGGCAGCAGTACTTACCTCTGCAGAAGCTGAAAATCTAAACTCACCTTAAAAGCTGCTCTAGTGCTCCCAGACGTGATACAGGGAGAACAGATTGCACCCAAAACCCAAAACCCTTGGCCAACCTGCTGCCAAACTGTCCTGCGGAGGGGCCCAAATTTTGTCCAGCCCAGGGCAGCAATATCAAACAGGGAGGTGACATGGCAACAGCTGGATGTGGTGGGAGCTGAACCACCTGCCCCACGCTCTCCCCAAACAGGTGATGTTAAGCCTGGTTTAGTGGGATGTTTGGCACGTGCTGGTGGGCTTGGCTGGTGCCTCCTCCTTCTAGTCCTTTAGTCACTGCTCTCTGCAGCCCCCTCAGGGGCTGGAGGCCTCCAAGCTGCTCCTTGGGTGTTCTTTGGCTCCCTCCAAAGTATTGCAATAAACCAACAGTGGGCACAGCCATTACAGAGCCAGACACCACCCCTACTGCTCGTTAATAGCGAAGCTGTTGAACGAGTTTCCATTAGCATGGTACATCCCTCCAATCTGCGTGACGACGTGCTCTTAAAACCAATAAATTAATAAAAAGTCTTTGCCTTCTAAAGGTTGTATACCAAGTATGCTTAAAGTATAAGTAAGACACTTTGTTTTTCTTCTAATACTTAGTTTTCCTTCAAAGATGGAAGCTGTAATTGATTCTATTTATTGTTGGTTTGTGGTAGCTTGAAGCATACCACTGTCCATTTATTTGTAACTGTAAAGTAACGTTTGTTAGTCTCAGCAGCACTTAAAAAGCCAGTGTCTGGTTACACATTTCAGTTTTGTTTTTTGTTTAGTAAGCAAGAGAAAAAGAGATGTACTGCCAGTGCAAGCTGTTTCCTATTTAATAAAAGGTACTATATTTGTACATTATTTGTTATTGCTGAGAAGGGCTTTTTAAGGTTTACTGTATGCATATTAAGTAATTTTTAGGGTGCTTTTGTGTTGAAATGTTGTTAAGAGTGGCTGCAGGCAGCAACCCAGATTTTCTTTTTTTTTTTTCTCTCTCTTTTTCTTTTTCTTTTTTTTTTTTTTTTCAGACTTTGTTGTAAAATTCAAGCACTTGGTTTTTGTTTCTGGATAAATCCAGCACAGACCAGATTTTTTTGTTTTGCCCAATACCGACAGGACTCTGTTTGTGTCCCCGCGGTTTTTCAACTGGACCATTAGGGACAGACGTTGAAAAGGTTTTCTCCGCCCGGTCGAGGCACATGTGCCTGATCCAACTGATCCGTGCCCTCGGCTGACCTGACTCTGCCTGCTTGAGATAGGAAGGAAAGGATTTTCTAAGTACCTGCAGACAGAGGAGCACCAGCCTCTTGACTTTCAGTAGCTCCTGAACCCTCCCGGTGCCTTTGGAAAATCTCTCCTCGTACATCAGGCTGGTCGTGGAGGGAGCTTGTACAAGCTGAGGCAGAGATGCTCACCAAAGCTTTCAGAAAATGCTTTTGAGTTCACTTGGAAATGCTCTTGAAACAGGATGTCAGACAAAAAACCCCAACCACCTGGTGCTATGTAGTGAATCCTATCAGTTTATTGGAGCTTTTGTGAGGTACTTGGCATTGCAGGAGTTTTCCCAAAGGTACGACAGCCCTTCCCTCGGGGCAGTGGCAATCTCTGGCACCAGTCATAGATTTAAAGATAAAAAATGGCCTTTTTCTAGGGTTCAGTTCTCTTATCCTACCAAAGATTTACTTCCAGCACAAAAGGCACGATGTCCCTTTTGCCAAATGGAGGATTAAAGCCTCCTCTCCCTCCTCCTAAGGGTAACCAGATCGGGGGCAGCCGGTAGGGACGGATGAGTAAAGCAAATTATTTACCCCACAGCATCACTTGTGTGGCGTTTGTTGTTTACTTTAAAAGACCAGCTGCTGTGTCTTTCTTAGCATTGAACTTTTTTTTGCCAGCAGTCCCCTGAGCAAAGATTGACCAGTTTCCACAGGTACCATCTGGAGTGGGGAGAATTTTGCACTTTCACCCTGAGCAAAGCGAGGCTCAGCCCCTCACCGGGCTGCAGCGCCAGCAAGCCATGAGCAAAAGCAATAATTAAACCTGGATCAGCCATGAGCTCAAAGAAGCCCCATTCTCTGCCCCCCTGAATTTCTTCTTGTTTTTAAATAGAATGCATTTCAGTTTAACATTTTCTGAGAACTTTTTTAGATGTTTGTTTACTTCCATGTTTACAGGTAACTCTTTGCTTTTTTTTTAATGCAGTACTTTTAAGTATATCAGCCAAAACCATACTTTTACAGTAACTTTAGGTAATATGAGTGACATTCCATTTTTTTTTTGTTGTTAATATGCTTTACCAATCTTGAACTTCTGCTGGAACAAAATATTTGTAGCATTTTGTGTAAATACAAGCTTTAATTTTTTATTTTTTCAAATGCTGTCACCCGAGATTTGCTTTTCATGCACATATTGTACAAACACACTCTGCTTTATGCCACAGACGATGATTGTGGATCAGTTTACTTCAACTTCAAAGGGACTATTTGTATTGTATGTTGCAACTGTAAATTGAATTGTTTGGCATTTTCTCATGATTGTAATATTAATTTGAAGTTTTAATTTCATTTTCAATAAAATGGCTTTTTTTTTTTGTTAATGTTCTTCTACGCTTCTTTTTCTTCCTTGTCTCCTCTTGGCACCAGGCAGGGTAAAGCAAGCACAGGGTAGGACACGGTACTGGCCCCATCAATTAAATATAACAAGCAAGTTTCCAGGCCTTTGTGTGGTAAAGAACATCTTCTAAAACTGATCTCAAATGCTGCTTCTTTTTCTGAGCCTGCAAACTATCAAAACCTGTGTTTCTTAGAGAAGTGCAAACTGCTCTTTCTTGCTGCATCATTAACTCTGAGACCTATCAGTTGACATTAGCTATGACATTCTGGTGCTAAGAGGGCTGTGGGCAGAGTTTGAAGTACAGGGAAAACCAGGATTTCCAAACTGGGAGGGAGGGATTAGGATTTATGACACTTTTCCAGGATGAGGCTTGATCCATCCCCACCTCTTCCTGGTCAGACCTGAGGAATGTAGTTACAGATAATCTTGTGATTTGCATGGCCTGAGGAAAGAATAGTTTTCAAGCAGCAAAAAATATATGGATTGGGAGGGGACTGAAGGAGGAGGCTATTTTTCCTCCAGCTTAGTGTCAGGGGTAGGAGGAGATGCATCTAATGAAGGTGAGGTTAAGTTCACCTGAGGCTGCCTGCAGAAGGAGAGGACAGGAATTGTTTGCAAGCTTATTCCTGATCTCATAGTAAGTTCTTGTCCTTCTTAGCTATTTCTTGAGTCTACAAAAGAGAAATAGTAGCAAAGAGAGGTGTGAGGTTCTGATCATTTCAAGAAACCTTCGTCTCTAGAGTCTAAATGTCAGTGATACTGATTTTGGGAGCTCTGTTGGCTTTACCATGGACCTACACATTTGTTATGTGGTGTTTTAACCTTGCAATAATATTTGAGGGTCTTCAAGAGTGTTTTCATTCCAATTCATAATCTGAGTCCTGATTTTAGGGAAGCTTGATCCAAGAGTGAGGAACCAAGCAAACCAATCAACACTTGGTGATGTAGTTACTCTATAATTTTTTTCTGGGGGACTTGTGCTACAAACATTAGTGCTAAGACTTTCTGTTTCCCTCTGGCACACAGATTAATTTAGCTATTCTTCCTTTCACGATCACTTAATCCAGATTCTCATCTATGAAAATAAACAATTTTCCTTCATTTTGTGTGATGGAGTGATGGAACAGGGGCCTTGAGAGATTGTGACACTTCTGTCCTTGGAAGTTTACAGGACCCAACTGCATAAAACATGGAGCAACCTGGTCTGACCCCAGGAATTGAGGATGCTTGAGCAGGAGATTGGGCTGGAGACCTCCCATGGTTCCTTCCTAATTATCCCATGGCCCTGTAAGGCAGGCTGGGAGCTGCCTGCTACAGGTTGCTGTCTGAGATAAAAAGTGCTTGCGTGACTGTATGGAGAGCAAATATTCAGTTAAATGCAATCTGAATAAAGTGGTTGGACAGGATTAAATTTGTGTATAGGCAGGTTATTGAGGAGTTACAGTGATCCCTCTGTCTTTTCACAGAATCATAGAATGGTTTGGGTCGAAAGGGACCTTAAAGATCAATTTTTGTTGGTTTCTGGCACATTTCTCTGGGATGTCTACAGCAGTCATAGTCTGAAAAAGGGCTGGAAGAGCCAAACCATCCCTCTGATCCAGTACAGCAGTTCCTGTCAAGTATCATACTGGGAATGTTGCTTTTGATTTTTTGCTTCATTTACCCTTCTGGAGCTTGTGAAGGTGACTCTCTTGCCTTAGCCAGAAACCAAACACTCGAGGCAAAATGACCGCCACTGGCCAACACGGAGGACAGCCCCTTACAGAGATATGTGGAGCAGTGGGGGGAGATAAAACTCAAAGCACTTTAGGAGAGAAGATTTAGAGACATTTCCTGCAAGTGGTGATGACTGTTCTCTTCCCCATCTTTTTGGTGTCAGTAAATATCTTCTGTGTTTTGGGTTGTGAGTGCTGAACATCAGCTTTGGATGACTGGAGTCAGACCTTGCTGGTCCCACACAGTCCTGCACTGCCTCTCTCTGCTGGCCTTGGTTTTAACTTTCTAATTTCCTGTGGCTGTGAGCAACACCAGAGGGACTCAGAGCAGGCCTGTTTTTGTGCCTAAAGCAAGCTCTTGGGGAGAGGTGGGGGTGAGAAGGAGCAGGGTCTGACCAAGCCCTATGCTGGCACCAATTAAAAATTTCATCAAGCAGTTTACTGGGGAAAAGGAGGAAATAACTTCAGTTATATATCTAAGGACTGATATGAACTATCTAGTTACCTTCTGCCCGGTCAGGAGGAAATGAATCAATATTTTGGGGTGAAATCCCTCCCTTGAGTTACTGCTCATGGATGGACAATATTCTGCCTAAGTCACAGCAGCTCTGCAGCATGGGGGAGGACACACTGGTCATATATTTGGGTAGGGGTGTAGTGAGGGTGTCCAGCTCAGGCACTCACCACTCAGCTGAATGCTTGCAGAGGACCGACTAAGATTGTTATTCCTCAGAAACATTTGTTAGGTGGGTTAAAAGTAATAAGCAAATCCACTAGAAACCCATAATCCTTGGACAGGTGATGTAGACGACCATGGAAGTTAAAATACTGGGAGCAGGTTGAGAATTTCTGCTCAACATCTTCAACAAAAGTTTTAGCACAAGCTTAAAGCAAAAAAAAAATTAAATATTTAACTTGGGCCTTCTGTGATTATCTTTTCCCTGTAGATCTTCTGGTGCAATGTCAGTCTGGGATGAATGGAGCTGTTCCCAGGAGGATTCTTTGTGATACTTGTATGTCTTTGGAGGGGGGGACCTCAGCATTTACCCCACTGGGAATAGGAAACTGTTGGCCTCACTAGTGGATAAGGCTGTGAGATACAAAGAGAGCAAAGCCCAAACTTCCAAAAGCTTCTGATGATCTGATGTAGTAACTTGGGACCCACAACATAATTTAAAATTGAAGTTCTCAGGCTTGCCTTGCTACTCTCATGCACATTTATTGCATATTTTACTTAGGGTAAATGCAACCTACATTTCTTGTGTTGACTGTGTTACCTAAATAACAAGCAGACTTGAATTTCCCTACTGCAGTTATGTGAGAGAATAAAAAAAAATCCCTATAGGTATATTTTAAGAACTTGTAAAGATGAAACAAATTAGTAGCTGGGAAATTGCAGCATCATCTATGATTCTCCAAATGACTTGGGACTCCTTATGCCTCAGTTTCCCTAAATATAGATCAGGGAATTTATTATTTCCCTACTTTGTCAGGGTGTCCCATGGACTCAGTGTTTACAGAGAGCTTTGGACTTTTGTTGTTGTTGTTGTTTAGCTTTTTTTCCACTACAAATCCAATGTTTGGTCTCACGCCATTGGATAGTGTCCTTTGAAACAGCACATTTCTAAACCACATGTTTAGAAAAATTGACCCAGTTTCCAGACTGCTGATCTGGTCAAATAACAATGTGGAGTTAAGGCCAAGTTGTGCTGTCTCAACAGATTTACTCTGAATTTGTGGTGGGGCAGGAAAAAAAGCAGAGATCGCTGCAATCCGTGGAGGCAGCCCTTGGCCGCTCCCTCCCAGCAGCTCGCTCGGGACAAGCAGCTGGAGCTTTGTGGGATGTCCCAACACTTAGAGAAAAGCAAACAACCCATGTTAAAGCTGATATGCTGCAGCAACTTGCCAGTGATTAATGTTTACCACGAGGCCAAATTCAGCTGGTGATTACGCCAGTGGAGATCAGCTGAAGTCCCTCTATTAATAGCCCCGCGGTTTTGGACGCCAGCATTTTCCTACCCGTAAGTGTGGGTGTTATCAATGAAGGGTCACTGAAGGTCTGGTTGGAAGGAGTCTCAGTTGGTCTCCCAGTTCAAGGGAGGCTCAATGCAGTACCACTGGCACCAGATCCTCTCAGCAAGGCTGTGCCCAGCAAGTCTTGGTATCTTCTAAGTGTGGAGATGGAGCCGGGATTTCAGCATCCCCAACCTTCCCCTAATATCCACCCCCCAGCCTTTCAAAGTGCAGAGGGTAACTTTTTCCCCAACTTCTGGTTTAGGGATTGGGTTTGTTCCTGCCTCTGGCTTTGGACACAAAAGGTGCAATAAGGGTTTAAAACCTTGTTGCACATCTATAGGACTCCAGTGCTAGGTGACCTCTCCTTCCTCCTTCATTTGTGTTCAGAGAATCACAGAATGGTTTAGATAGGAAGAGGCCTTAAAGACCATCTTGTTCCAAACCCCTGCCATGGGTAGGGACACCTTCTGCTAGATCATGTTGCTCCAAGCCCTGTCCAGCCCGGCCTTGAACATTTCCAGGGATGGGGCAGCCACAGCTTCTCTGGGCAACCTGTGCCAGGGCCTCACCACCCTCACAGGGAAGAATTTCTTCCTAATATCTAATCTATCCTGCCTTCTTTCAATTTAAAGCCATCCCCCCTTGTTCTGTCTCTCCAGGCCCTTGTCAAAAGTCCCTCTCCAGCCCTCTAATAGCCCCTTTAGGTGCTGGAAGGCTGTAGCTGTTCCTCCAGACTGTGACTTTAGAGCACTATTAAAAATAAAGTCGAACCCTAAACACAAAGGCAGCTCCTCAACCCCCCTCCCACTCCCCTCACCCCCTCCACCCCCCCAGCTTGTTTACTTTTTGATTTCCGCAGTTGGAAAAAGAAGTCCTTGGTAGCTGAAAATGATGCTGTTACTTCCAAATGCTGTGAGACAGCTTCTCCCAGGAAAGCACAATTTTTATTCCTGCTCCAGGGTGTGCGAGGCTGGTTAGCAAATATGAGGAAACAGGAAAGAAAGACTGCAACAGAAGGGATAAAAAACCCAAATAATCCAGACTGATCTTGGGAAACCTGGATGCAAAGGATCTTTGTCCGTTTATTACCAGTAGTGGTGTTCTCCTTAAAGAGCATGATGTTCTCATCTTTTAATAATAGCCAGGCCAGATGCTGAAGTCTCTCCTGCAAATACTGTATAAGTGAGAAGGAGAACAGCTGATTTCTGTTAAGATGAATACACCAGGAGGATAAGCCAAAAAAAGTATGAGAAACCTCCAGAGGTCTGTCTTTGCAACACCGCTTGGCAGCTGCATCTCAAAGTCGGGACTGAAAATCCAGCCTGTGCTTCTGTCCCTCCGCTGATCTGTCGCTGTGAGTGGAGCAGCAATTCCTGCACCACATGGGAGTTTGGAGCAGTGCTGGAAGGGATTTCCCCCTCTGTTTTAAAGAACTGCAAAATTCACAGCTTTTGTGGAGCTGTAGAAAGTATCAGGCGACCAGGAATTTGCTTGACTTACTCCTTGCCATAGAAAATGGTTCCATGCTGAGTTGGGGCCAGTGGTATAAAATGGCATTTTTGTTCCATCTTTTTTTGTACTTTCCCTTCTGCCCTGTTTTTGTTCTCAGTCTTTTTTATTAGTCTGGAAGAGACTAATTCAAAGTCCTAGATAAAGACGGGATTGGAGTTTTATAAGGCATTATATTGGGCATTAAGGAAGATGCTTCTGCCTCTCCCCACACTACCCCTTCAATCATCTTTTCCTTATGTTCAACCCAGAAACTGTATTTCCGTTGGGGCAGGGATCTTTGAACTCAAAGTAAGATCACTCATGTTTGTAGTATGTTTATAGGTATTGGATGGAAAGTGTTAGAGAAAAGGAGGGTACATGGTGATGTGATATTGCATTTGTGTAATGGGGCAATGCCCAAGAAAAAAAGAAACTGTGTATCATGGCCACACATTTTTCTCATATGCTGAATGGCAGTCCTCGAAAACAGTTCCTAGAAACCAGAAAAAAACCCATTGTGAAACATCGAGGGAGAACTCATCCAATGTTTAGGATTGCTGGCTAATGACTGCAGATAAAGATGTTTATGGAGAACTTGTGTAACCCTTTTCCTTGCCAACGAGAGAAGGTTTGGTACGTGCTGTTTCAAACCTCCCTGTCTCCGCCTGACCAAGAGAATCCCCCCAATTGCTATTTTCATAAGTTTACAACTAGGAACTCATTTTGGTTGCTCCATTTAACAGGGCACAGGGTCATACATTTTTTCTGTGCAGTGCATTTGTTTATAAAAGATACTTTTTGGGGCATGGTCATGTTAAGACTGGCATTTTGTTTATTGTGGGCATCTGTCCTGGAGCAGCTCACCAGCTCCTCCATGATGGAAAATACCAACAGATAACGTGCTGATGAACTGCAGCATTACCTGGTTACCATGGATTTACAGATCCAGGTGTGTGTGACATGGAGGGACAGACCCTGCTCCCACTATGTGTTGGCAGTGCCTGTGATGAAGGATGGACATAGAATCTTCTACCTGTGGCATGTTCTCCATGCTGGGGCAATGGGCTGCTCAGAGACACCTGCCTGTATCAGGTCTCACCATCTGGAGAAAAGAAAAAATACAGAGAGAATTTAGGTCATCTGCAGCGTGACAACCTAGAGACAGGAAA
Source organism: Manacus candei (assembly GCF_025592945.1). Classification (NCBI taxonomy): domain Eukaryota; kingdom Metazoa; phylum Chordata; class Aves; order Passeriformes; family Pipridae; genus Manacus; species Manacus candei. The sequence goes on along the minus strand of NW_026138055.1, from coordinate 4,950,907 downwards.
ACACAAACTGCTGGTGCTTGAACAGACTGAGGTTCACATGAGATAGCACTTCCCTGAGGCTGTTCAGGTGAAGTCAGTGGGGGCTTGGTGCCCATCCCAGAGGGGCTGAGGGCTGAAACCCTGGTGAAGATGGATAAATGCACACGATAAACACAAGTCCTCTCAGAGGCAAATCTCCATGCTCAGATCCTGGCTTTCCACTGGAAGTAGTAGGGCCCTGAAGTCACCCCCTCTTCCAGTTCCCCCAGAAGGTGTGAACACCTAAGGTCAGTGTTCAGATCTTACATTTGAGTCTTGCTTTCTGTCAAAAAGCAAGTTAAAATCAAATCCGGTTTGCGCTTTGAGGAACTGTAGATGTGCTGAAGTCGCTGCCAGATTTAATGTCATTGTTGGCCCTTTGGCATTTCAGTTACTGCTGTGTTAAAGTATTTTAATTACAAACCAAAACCTGACCCATGAGAGCTGATCCATCCCTTCCCCAGGAGTGTAACTGAGTTAATCACTGGTACACGTAGGGCTTCTCCGCCCCCATCGTGTCCTTTCAGCCCCATACTGGTGTTGTGGACCAAAATGAGGGGAAATTGTAGCAACTTGCCTAGTGCCCCTTGTCCCTCAAGAGATGTGAAAATGTGCACCCAACAGAGAAAAGGATAATACTGAATTTGCAAGGGTCCTGTGTTAGAGATGAGAATGACCACAGACCTCAGGTCTTGCAGATGAAGTGTCAAAGTCATTTCTTCAGTTCTTCTTTGCCACAACAACTGCAAATAAAAAACCAAACCTCAAAGAAGGAAGATGTGAAGCTCAGAAACACACCCACGCCCACATGCAATACGAGAAAGGGGGCAACAAAATTTGCAGCTGCCTCCCAAAATGAGAAGTTCACTTCTGAGAATGTTTTCTTAAACCTATTCTCCTCTCAAGTGTCCAGAATAGATGAATGCTTAATAAAAGTTATGTAATTCTTTAGAAAGACACTGGTGAAAATATGGGATATGAATGTGAATATGATTATGAATTGGCATCTGCATTTACCCCCTTGTTAAGTCAATGTTGTTCAATAAGAAGTATTATCAGGAATGGGTAAAAATATATATGGAACAGGGGAATTGATCTTACTATGAATCTCGCAGTTCCCGGTATATTTAGTTGCTTCTTTTAGTTTAAAATGCAGTTGCTGTTTTTCTTTCAAGGGTTTTTGGCTGCTTTACAGCTTTTGTTAAGAAATCAGTATTTCTTCATAAAATACGTACACATTTGTTAATATTTGTGATGAGGAAAATCTCAAAGAATTCAAAGGCTGTGATACCATTTCTGTGGAAAAGGCAAGTACCTTGTCAGTAGATACATTTCTCCTTAATGAGTCAATCCCAATCCCAATACAATCACAGTCACAATCCCAATTAAAAAGAAAAGAAAGGTTGCAGTCTGAGAATTTTTTTTTTGCCACAGTTGCTACAGTTGTTAACTCTAATTTTCCCTCTTTGGGTTCACAGTAAGGGTTTGAAAACATTATTAGCAGGATATACAAAGGAATGATTTTCTTCAGGTGATAAATGGTAGAATTGAATCCTGCTGGTTTTCCTTTTGTAGCCACTTGATGTTTTAGGCAAAGGTAACAGTGGGAAGCAGAGCATTGAATGCCCTTGCCTCCTAGCACATCTAACTCATTCCTAAAGCAGGATTTGAATCCCTAAATTGCCATAAAAAGGTTTCACAGACTATATAAGAAGTGTTACACAGACTGTTAAATCAGAAACTGAAGCTGGATGTTGGAAGGGATATCCTCCACCGTATATTTAAAGATGAGAGCCAGTAGCTTATTGAGCTTTTCCCCCCAATATATGTATTTATACACTATTGTAGTACTTACATGATACTTGAATACTTAAAAATGTAACATAAAAAAATTCCAGCTTCCTTTCTCGGAGAAGCAACCTAAAATGCACCTTTAGGCTTTGGGGATTTTTGTTTTCTGCGCATGTGAGTGGATCAGCACCTCATACCTGGGGGTATTTGTGAATGTGTGTGTGTGACCAGGGCAGATTGGCCCTCCCAGGATAAACAGAAAGTGAAGAGAATACTGATGAAAAGGTGGGATTGGCCTCTACTTTTGCATGGGAAAACCCATTCTCTGTGCAGAGAGGATTTCTGTTTCCTAGGAAAACCAAGAATTTTGGCCTTTAGATCCATGGATTTGAAGGTCATCTGGATAACTAAGTAGTGGCGATGCCGACAGTACTTACTGTTATACTCTTTGTTGCTGCAGTGCTGTGGGATGCCCCTGTGTCCAGAATCCCAGCTAGACCTTACTCCCTGGCCCCAAAATTGTGTGCATGATTGGACTGGAGGTTTCCATATAGTTTTGAAGACTTCAGAAGATGGGGGGAAGGCTTATTCTTCTTTGGTCAGTGGTTTGGTCATTCAGACTCTGACATAACCCACTGCCCCTCTGTAAACTCCAGTGCCTGATACTCCTGGTGTTAGAGATCAGTTTTCTGGATAAAAGTGAGATGAAGCAATATCTTTGCTAGACTGTTCAACATAGCTGGAAAAAATGACAAGTTCTTGGCTAAGTAATTTTAATACTATAAATAAAAAAAAAAAGAAACTGGAGAAACTGGGTAAAATTGCTCTGAATTCACTGTAATCTTATAAATTATCTGACAGATAGTGGAGCAGAGAGGGACCTTGCAGTGGGAGAGATGAGGGAAAAGATTAAGTGCCATAAAAGCAATATTTCTATTGTATCCATAATGATTGCCCTCCAGTACAATTATGAATTTCAGTTCTCAGAGGCATCTTCCATTGGTCTTCATCTCACAAGGACATAACTGGTGCATTGATCCTTATTGACAAGGGCTTTGTTAAAGTTTTATTTTGTATTGTTGTTTTTTCTTTTTTTTTTTTCCTGGAGTGAAAGAAATGGTACATAAGCTGTTGCTCAAGGCAGAAAAGCAGACCATCCAGGGAAAATGAGGTGTCCCAGGCTTTGAAACACACTAACGGATGCGATACGTCCTTGTACAGACGTTGTGCAGCCAGCACCTCTTAGTCACACCTGAGCAATGTTTAGCTACTCACTAGGTTGGGCTAAGTCATGAGAAAGCTGGGAAATGTTTCTTTTCATATTTAATGCAAAGAAAACAACCCCTGTTTTCTTGACACTTTGATCCTCTGTTTTCTCATCAGCCATCACCGCGGTGTTGCAAAAGTGCTGAAGATAGCAGAGGAAAAGGGCTAAACCACATGAATCTAGTTTCATTATTTGCATTTTATTTGCTCTGATTTCATCTGTGCTGTCGCATCCTGACTGCAGTGTGCCCAGGTGGCCAAGAAGCCCAATGGCACCTGGTCTGTGTCAGCAACAGTGTGCCAGCAGGACCAGGGCAGTGACTGTCCCCCTGTGCTGGGCACTGCTGAGGCCTCACCTCGAATCCTGAGTTCAGTTTTGGTCCCCTCAATTCAAGAAAGACATTAAGATGCTGGAGCAAGTCCAGAGAAGGGCAACAGAGCTGGGGAAAAGTCTGGAGCACAAATCTGATGAGGAGCAGCTGAGGGAGCTGGGGGGGCTCAGCCTGGAGAAAAGGAGGCTCCAGGGGGGACCTTGTCACTCTCTACAACTCCCTCACAGGAGATTGTAGACAGGTGGGGGTTGGTCCTTCTCCCATGTAACAGGTGACAGAACAAGAAGAAATGTCTTTAAGTTGTGTCAGAGAAGTTTTAGATTGGATATTAGGAATATTTTCTTCACATAAAGGGTGTTTAGGCACTGGGACAGACTGCCCAGAGAAGTGGTTGGGTCACCATCCCTAGAGGTATTTAAAAGACATGTAGGTGTGGCACCTGAGGACATGGTTTAGTGGTGGCCTTGGCAGTGCTGAGTTAATGGTTGGACTCAATGATCTTGGAGGCCTTTTCCAACCTTAATGATTCTGTGATTCTGTGACTACTTTGTTTGATGTGTTTGGAAGCAACTCCTACAAACACCTGCTGCCGCTTTGAGCTGTTCCATGAATAAGGGAGCTCAATGAACATGAAGCCAAGGTAGATAAAATGAGTGACTTTTTAAGTGTGCCCTTCTTTCAGTATAAGGATGTAACTTAGACTTTTGGGGATGTTTGATTTTCAGCCCCCGTTGGAATGAGATGGAACTGCTGGGACTGTGCCCTATGTGTGCACCAGGGCAATGTCTGTCTATCTGTCTGCCTGTAGCTTTTCACTCACGTGGTCAGTCAGTGAAACTCAGTAATTTCAGAACTCCTGTCTCTCCAGATAGCAAAGATGTTTCTGTCCAAGCCTAAGTTTGGATGCCACCTTTATTGTGCAGCAGAGGACAATCAAGACATGCTGTACTACAGCCCCTTTAAATACTTCTAGAAATATTCTTGTGTAGAAAACTATGAGCTTGTGATGAGCCTTTGCTCTCACAAACACTGAAATTCTGGAACTCAAGTGGTAACTGTTGTTAAATGTAAGGTAAAGTACATTTGCAGAAAACCCAGTGAAAGAGGTTTCAAGCTGATGTGTTTGGCCTCACCTTTGGGGCTCAGTGTTCATGGACTGTTGGTGTGGTGAAGCTGACGTGTTGTCACTCATTGAGCTGCAGTGACACAATCATGTACCTGAGCCCTCTGAGTCTGCAGAGCAAAGGACAAAATGTTTATCAGATTTGACCTAGATTTGGCCTTGATTTTGAAAGGCAGGCTTGTTGCTCTATGAATAAACTCAGGATGTTGAACATAAACATCTAAAAAAAAAGGAGAGAATGACTCTTCTCAGTCAAGCCCTAGAAACCAGAGAAGGAGATAATAGAGATTTAAAGAGAAAAGTCCTAGCAGTGTGGAAGCAAGATGGGAAGATGCTCCATTTAAAACAATTTGAGTTCCCATTTTCCATATCCTTGGAAATGTGATATTCCTGGACCATCCACAACCACATTGTGCATCCATGCACTACCTGCCCTACTCCTGAGGTTATTCCTCACATCTTCTGTAGGCTAGAGCTAAAGTTGGAGTCATACACCAGCCTGAGCCCTCAGTAAGAGGCAGCCACTGTAGAAACCAGAGACTTCAGCCTCTTCCAGGAACCTCGGGTGGGGTGTTTTCAGAGAAAAGGGTTCTCTCTTTCCATCCACAAAAAACAACTGTAACATAGGTTTTGCTGTTTTCTAAAGGGTTTTGCTGTAGCCAAGGCTCCTAGATAGAAAAATAATACAGAGTGAGAGTAAATCTTTCCTCCTGGCTCTGCTGGTTGTTTGCAGAAGATTTTTCCCTTATCAGGATTACTTGTCTGGGTGTTTGAACACTTTGGGGTCCTTTTGGCCTGTCCTTTGCACTTCTGGCTTCTACCCCTACACCCACCCTCGTGCACTGACCTCCTAACTCACAGAGTTCATTTGCCTTAGCAAAGCTGAGCTTGTGGGAATCTGAGTTTTCCCTTCTGGTAGAGCAAATGGGAGAATTCACATGTCCTGATGCTGGGCTACAGAAAGGAGAGTGAAATTTATGAAGCCTGGAAGAAAATAAAGCAGAAAGGGAGCTAGTGTAGCAACAGTGATGTGCCCTTGGGAGGAGACAGGAGTGCATTTCCATCTTGGTTTTACCAAGTGTGAATCTTTCCAGGACCTGACTAATTAATGCTTACACATAGCAGCCATCCCCCTCAAAACCCAGGCCAAAGTGGGGATGAGCTGTTTGGGAAGAACAGTTGCAAATGGACCAGAGCTGGAGCCCAAAGTGGTAAGATAGGGATTACTTCACCTAAACCAGGACAACTTCCACATACAGGTTAGTTACACTGTGTTCACTCCCTTTATAGTCAGGAGAGGGAAAGCTGTGCTTTGATCTGAATCAGATTAGTTGCCCACTTTAGGATGAGATACTTTAAAAGCATATTTCTCCTCCCTGACTGCAAAGAAAGCCCAGAAGCATCTGCCCTGGGACCTGGGTCATGAAGAGGTGCAAAACACTGTGGCTCTAGAGCCAATCTACCAACAGATTTCATGTACCTCATGTCCTGGTGTTGAAGTCCAAATTATTTTTCGGTTCATTGAACTGATGGCTGTCCTCAAAAATAGTGAGACAGCTGTATTTTTTAATAGAAGGGTCATATTTTTACAAAAAATTGTTATTTCCATGCACTACTACAGAAGTTAATCTCACTATTAATATTGAAAGACTTTGAATTGGTGTCAGTGACTGACAGGAGTAAGCAAGACCTGAAACCTGACCCATTAGCTGCTGGGCGTTGGGTTGAGTTTCATAGTTTTCCTCTTAGGGGCAAACAAAAAAATGCTCCAAGAATCAAATAAGAAAGAAGGAGAAGGCCATTCCTCCTGTGTTTTAGAGGGCTGGTAATCTTGTTTTTCTGGTACATAAATTAGATGCAAATTTACTAATATCACCACACAAATGGTGACTGAGATGGGGAGACAAGGAGACAATCGGACCTTGAAAAAGCTTCAAGGCTCCTTCAGGCAAGCAGTCATAGACTTGGATACTTTCCCAAGGTGTAGCTAAACATTTTGCCTTTTCAAAAAAAAAAAAAAGTTGGAAACCACCCAGCAAGTTTTTCTGAAGAGGTGTCCTGCTCCCACGGGGCTAAAATTCCTCCAGGACTTTAACCCTCACTCATGTTGGGGCAGTTGGAGGGGATCCAATGGCAGGTGGAAGTGAGGTTTGAACGGAGACAAAAACAGTCTGAGGATGGGCCTTCTGCATTTCAGCCACATCATTCACAGAGTCAGAGAACCTAAAAAGTAATGAGGGAAATGTGCTGGCAATACGGAGAACCGTGGCTTGGGTGCAGGTGGCACCCAACCAAGGTCTCTGGCCAGGCTGCACGTTTCCATAAACAGTGTGAGGAAAAACATTAATCAGCTGCACAAAGAGACGCTCTGGATGTGGGGTAATGACTGCCTAGAGGCTCTGCTGTCCCCAGCTGTGCCGTGCAGTCGGCACCTTGATGCCAAGCAGCGATCTGTGCTGCACACCCGGGTCCCCATCATCCAAGGCAGCGCATGTGCCTTCCAGAAAAAGCTTCTTCTCCATCTGTGCTCAGAAATGAGCTGGGGCAGTGCTGGTGGAGATGCTGGAAGGGGAAACTCTCTGATTTTGGGGAACCAGTGATTCCTCACAGCTGGTTCTGCATCCAGGCTGACCTTGCATTTGCTCCAACCTCCAAATGCTGCAGACACTGATCCCTGCAGCCCCCAGGAAAAATTGGCTTATTTTACTGGCAGATTTTTATTTTTTTTAATATTGTTGTCCTGATTTCCCTCTGGGCTAAGAACCCAGCAGGGGACACATAGGCTCTGGCATTCCTCTCCCATTGCACACAGAGCAGCTGTCCCCTCTGTGAAAGCAGGTTGGCCCCTGAGGAGCAGGTTGCTCCAGCCCCCTCACTGGGAGGTTGTGGGGCTTTGACTCCTTGATGAATAAATGATCATCAAAGTGACCAAGAGTTTGGTCCCATTGTGATCATAGCAATCAAGTGACAGCTAGTAAAATGTTGTCCCTGAGATATCTTTGCCCATGGCTGTGGGAGGCTTGATCACTGTAATAGCATGAACCAAACAGTGCCTGGGCTCAGACTCCGGTCCTGAAGCCACTTGGCTTTTTTTTCATTAGATCCACAATACCCTTAGCCCCTGCAAAGGAACAGCCACCTCCAAAATGCCTATTCAGTGTTCCTTGGCTTTAGTAACATGTGATCTCTGCCCAGAAATGGCTTGGGAGAGTGCTACTTGATTGTGCCCATGCTGAAATTTTTGCAGCACGGATATGATTTTGTGCCCATTTCTGCATGCCAGGACTGTTTAATATACTATATATAGTCACAGCATATGTGTACTGGAACATATTCTCTCCCCAGCCTGGTTCAGTGTAGAGGTTTCATGTAGCATACACTATAAAAAGTTTCTTTTTCAGATTTTCATCTTGACATGAAAGTGCATTACAACATTTGCCATCAATAAAACACAATTCCTTCCATGTGAAAAGCATTACAGCCACAGTATGGTTATTGAGTGATGATACCTGGATGACGGAAATACATGAACAGGAAAGTGTACATAGGGAAACTTCAGAAATGATGCCAAGTTTTTTAAGAAAGCAATGTCTGATAGCAATGCAGATGAGTTTGGAGAATTTAGTTCATTTGTACTCAAAAAAAAAAAAAAAAAAAAAGAGAAAAAGGCTGAGCTGAAAGAGAAATAAAAGCAAGTCAGGGAGAAGCTTCACACATGAGTCACTGAAGAGGCTGGCCAGGCAGTGAAGGCACTTGTAAAGAACAGATTACTTGCCTCTTGCTCTGTGATTCAGTCTTGGGCCAAGCCAGCCATGACCAGGCATCAGGATTCTCAGGAGCTCCTTCTGCTCTCAGCCTGTTGCTCATGCCCATCATTCAGTGCTGGGATGACGGGTACTGAAGGTACCAGTAACATAGTCTTTGACTTTGAATCCTAGAGACAGACTCTCCAGGTCAGGCTTGATGACACTTGGGACCCTAAGTGGGAGATTGCCCTCTCTTCTACAGACACTTGGGACCCTAAGTGGGAGATTGCCCTCTCTTCTACAGTTCACACCTAAATTGAGCAGCTGACTCCAAACTTGCTGAAACAGAGGGAAAAATTCCTGTGACTTTGTAAAGAGCCTTGCATCAAGCCCTTCTCCTGAAAATGTGCTGAGCAAGGATCCTTCTACTGGCTCTAAATTTTGGGTTTTATGAAAATGTTCCCATTAACACCAAAAGAAATGCTAGTTGTGTTTTGATTTTAGCAAAAGTTTAGCTTTGAAGAAAAAAAAACAAAAACATGCTAATTAACTTGTTAACTGAGTCCATTAAATACACATCTCCAAATCTTGAAAGTCACACAAATCCCCAGCGCTGGGTTCCCAAGATGCAAGGCAAGTCACTTGACTTTGGAATGCATAAACATTTAGTGGAAGAAATTGCGACTTAAGAGAAAGTCCAAACAGAGCAGCCTGTTTGTTTGTGTGGCTGCTTTTTCGCGGGAGAACAACTGAGAAGCATGGAAAGGCTGGAGTGTCCTCCATGGGCCGTGTTTGTAGCTGTGATCCAAAAGGGCCAGAACAAAGACTTCCCTATTTATAGCCAAGAGACTGAGAGCAAAAGCGCTCGAGTGATGAAAAGGCACAGTTTACCATTGTCGAGGCTTCTGACAAGAGCACAAATCATGGTTTATCAAAGAGCAGTAACAAAAAGGATTCTTCTGGGTGGAAAATAAATTATGATTTTCGAGTGATTCCACCATCCCACGTCGTATTTTTCTTCTGGATTGGTCACACTTCATCAGAGCAGTGATTACAGACAGTGGGGAGGTGGGAGGAGAAACACGTGTCTACGTGTGTGTGGAGGAAGTGCTCAGCAAAACCCACGCTCCTATTATTTCCATTTAGCAGGAAATGCCAATAAGACATGTCAGAGTCAAACTGTTATATGACATCATCAAAAGGGTAGAGTCTGATTTAAGGAATAAGATAAGATCTGCTGTTTGTGCTAACAACTGCTTTTAATGTTTTGGGGTTTTTTAAAATGAAATTATGTACAATAAATAAATAGCCTATTTCATCTACTTCTACCAGATCTTATTCAACATCTTGCCACAGTATCAAATTACTTCATTTCTCTGCTGTGTTATATTTACGCTACTACTGAGACATTAGGAAATTAGAGTCACCCAAATACATTACAAAGAAAAGAGCAGTTGTAGTGTGACACAAAATTCTTTTTCTTTTCCTGTCTGAAAGAGTTTTTCTGACAGAAATTCTTTTGTTTCAGTAAAGTGTCTTTTTTCATCAAAGCCTTGTCAGGAGAAAAAAAAGAAGAAAAGTGAAAGTCTATTTGAATCACAGTTTCTGATAGGAAGACATTTTCATGGGATTTTTTCTCAGTTCTAGCTCTGCTTCTCCCTTAGGGCTTCCTGGTACTGTAACAAAACTGATGACCAACACCACCCCATCCGAGAAATCAATTGGAAATGCTTCCAAAACCAACATTTATACCAGAGAGTCTGGAACAAGCAGCATAAAGTCTGATCAGGACTTGGTTCCCCTTATAACTATTCAATTTATGCATATCAATGTTACAACCTGCTACAGGGACACATCTGCTCCTCCTCCTCCTTAACACAACATAGCTGTTAACAACCTGCACTGGTTTCTGGCCTCATGTGAGGGTTTTCATGGGCATGTAACTCAGGTGTGTGCTACTGAGTTGTGTTGCTGAAAGCTGGGAATGCAGGATAAGCCAGAGGTACCATAGATGAGGGGGATTTCAGGAGGCAGGCTGGGTCTTGACGGTAAGGAGAGGCAGGATGGGAGCAGAGAATGCAGAAAAAGGGCTCAGCAGGTGATGGGACTTCGGCAGGAAAAATCTGAGAAGCTTGAAATGTCCCAGTCATGGATGGCCTACCTTAACAGAGCTGTTTTTGTGAATTTGACTTTCCACCTAGAAGATGGGACTTGATGCAGTCCCTGAAGAGGAAGGTCTTGCCAATGCCAGCTTAGGGAGAAAAATCAAGTTTGGGATAGGATCTTTCAGAAAATCCCACCCAGGCATCTCTATTTGAGCTGAGATTGTCAAAAAGGGTTGTTTACATTTGCAATCAAATATAAAAAAAAAAAAAAGTAAACAGCTTGCAGGGAGAGAGGGAAGAACTGTATAAATATATAAATCCATATGAAAGAGGCAGCTTGATGCTGGGACAAGGCAACCTACTCAGTGGTCGATGCTCCCTCTGCTTGCACAGCATCCCAACCTCTACCCTCACTGCAATTTCACAAAAACTGAAGCAAACCAGGTTAAAATTTGCCTCGTCCCTCCCCAGGCCACTTGTTCATCTGGGGTTAGTGAGAATGATATGGATGGTTAGGTGTGAAGGATCTGGCTTGGTCTTGGCTGGGAGCTGAGGCTCCCAAAATCAGATGGGCAGAGTTAAAGCTCCTCACCACTGCCTAGGGCCAGCATGCCACAGACTTTTGCTGTGCCCTAAGGCATCCCTCAATTCTTCTGGTTTTACACCCACCCCTCTGGGATCAGGTGGATCGAGGGTGAACTTGTACACAGGGGCAGGAGGTTTTCAGATCCTCTAATGAAAATCACTCTTCTTTTCCTTAGATTAAGGAAGGAGGTGGGGAGAAGGGGAAAAGAGGTGCCCCATCTGGGAGACAAGGCAGAGATTACACGAAATAATTGATGCCATATGAGCACAAAGTTGCATTTTCTTGCGAATGTTCACAGCACAGAGCTGTGATGGGCAATGAAAAGATGACAATGAAGATGGTTATCCAAAGAAAAGGAATTCAATAGTGAAAGCCAGTCTGAAAGGGGACATTTATACTAATAAATTAAACAGTTCAATGGACACATTGATTGTTGTTGTTAGCATGGACTTGCCCTAACAGAATTGTTAGGAGAGGCCTGGGCAAGCTTTTGGCTGGGGCCCTCCCATAAAATGCCTGGCACAGCTCAGGAGTGAGCACAGGCCAGGGACCATTCCCAGTGGACAGTTTGGACATGATCACCCTGATCTGGAGGCTAAATTGAATGCGGTGGACATGGCCAAGCCATGCTTGTTGGCCTTTTGTCCAAAGAATGGGCCCTGGTCCTTTTTCTTTTTTTTTTTATGTGGCCAAGTGTATTCATTTTGTTATCTTTCCAAAGCATTTAGCTGCCCCCTGTTATCCGTGTGTCTGCGTGCTACTCAATATGTGATGTATTTATCTTTGCAACTCATCTGGCAGGGAGGAGAGAGCTATTAACCTTATTTAAGGGAGAGGAACGGAGGTGGATGAAAGTGTCTGCACACCAACACACATGAACAGGGTTGGACCAAACCGGCTCCAGGAAAGTTAACAAAGTTAAACATTGTAAAGATTGAAAATGTAGTATATTTTTTGAATCAGGTCTTGCTTCTCAGCTTGGCAGCTGTGGTGCCACATCTTCACTGTGGGTTCAACCTGTGCTAAGCAGTGGGCACGCACCTACCAGTGCTACTACCACACCAGTGCTCGTCTGGGAGTGTGAGGACATGAAAAATTGCTGCAGGGTGAACAAGGGTGTGAACTTTCTGCTCCACATCTGCTCCCATGTGTACCCAGGTACCGACAGCAAGTGTTGGGTACCATGTGCCCATCCCATCTGTTCTGGAGGAACAGCCTGCTCCCAGAGAATTGGGGGGCTGAAGAAACACACTTGCCATGACAAAGGTGACTCAGTTGGAGCTTCCCCCATAGCTCACCCTGTGGGGACTTGTTTATACAAAGTGACTGACCCCCAAATCACCCCAGGAGTCCGTGGCAAAGGTGGAACTGGTCTCTATTGAACCGCCCACTGCCCACCTTAACCACCGAGCTGCCTTCAAGGCTCATCAGTTATTAACCAGTACATTTCTTAAGCACCAGCAGGGTGTTCATAGCTATTAAAAATATAAAGGAGCCAAAAGCTTTGCCCTGCCCTCTGTTCCACCCGTGTCAGATAGCCACTGAAATGAAGAGGTGTTTATTTGACTGGAAGTGTGGAGTCTTATGTCAGCTTCCAGTGTAGGAAGTAATTTTGCTGGGGGTCTGATCCTGCCACAGAGGAAAGGGCTGGTGCTTTTGTTTCTGTTTTACTCTGAGTGTGGTGCCTGCGCTCTTGACATACCTGGAAAATTATCTTACTTCACAGCCAGCACCAGTTCCTGGCCACCCCTGCTACACGTCAGGCTAAATTGGGAAACTAAACTTTTTTTTTTTCCCCCAGTGTACAGCTGGCCTCCCCACCTTGCCACTCATGAATGCCTTGCTGAGCTAGCTGTGATTTGGAAAATTAATTGACTCAGAGCCTACTGCTGAAGCAGCCTCAGACACAGAACACCCAAGACGCAGCGGTAGCAAGGTCAGAGGAGGTGGGAAATTTTGCGAGAGAGGTAGCAAGCAATAAGTAGAGCAGAATATGGGCAGTGGTGGGGAAGTGTAAAAGGAAACCATTCAGATCAGACACAGCCATGGGACGCAAGGCAATGGGACTTTGGGAGGCTTTGGTATTTATTGGGGGAGCTGGCAATGCCTGTGGCGGGGAATGCCCCCGGCTCACTGTGGGAGGTGGAGGATCTCCAGAGACCCCTTGCCTCAAGCCAGGATTTGCAAAGAGCACCCTAAGGACCATCTCCTGTGACTGCAGAGAGCAGTGTCTGCTGTGCAAAGAAATCTTAAATAATGTAGTTTATCTCAGGCATGCCATCTGCTTGGGAGTCAGTCCCTCGAGATAAAATGGAACAAGGGCTGGGTTCAGCTCCATCAGGGCTTTCCTCCTATGGCTTCAATGATTTTGCTCTCATTTTATGAATCTTCACAGAAAACGGAGCTCTCAGAATGTGCCTATTGTCAGAGTATGCCAAAACTTCATCCTGCACTGATATATCAAGGTTCATCTCTTCAGAAGTATCTGGGGACTGACACGTCATGGCCAGTTACTGAAACACCTCTGTAGAGCTGCTCTTCAGGGCCTGTCTGTGTGTGTAACCCTGCAGGTTGTGCAGATGGGATGGTCAGACATGCAGTCAAATGCTGGCAGCATAACCCTTCCTATTCACATCTGGCTGACGGACGGGAATGATCCACGAGCGCTTCCAATCCACCTTGGCTTGTACAGCAAGACGACACAGCCTCAAACCCCAGTGAATTAATTGACTAAATTAATTCACATTAATTCATGTTAACACGCTAAATCCCATTCATTCCCCTCCGAGGTGGCCTGGGGGCACATGCACAGACAGTTACAGAGGCTCAGCTGACAGAGAGGTGATTTGTTCAGCCACCGTCACTGCCCTACATGTTTGAAACTCCTCCGCCTGCACCACGGGCAGGATGCTGATGTTCCTGAGTGGAAAAGCATTTCTGGTGGTTGAGCAGCAGATATTTGTGATATTGGTTAGCCCATGCTGCAGGCACTAAGAGAAGGGGGAGAAGCACATGATGTGCAAAAGCTGGTGTCTTATTAGTTTATTTGGGACCAGGAGCAAGAGTTTTCCCATTTTGCCCAGCGGGAAAAAAGGGATCCCCATAAGATCTGAGTTAGTGACAGTTTTGTATGGCTTTGTCACTGAGCAAGAGTCAACCAGCTTGTCCTTAAAACACCTTGCCATGGGGAATGACACAACTCTCCCTCCAGGGCAGGAATACCAAACCAACCTGCTTTAGATAATCCTGAGAATATGCAGCAAAGAAGGGAACAACCCTCTCTCTCCCCAGGTCAGAAAGGCTGAGCCAGAAGGTGGTCTGAGATGGGTCTGAGCAGTGAGGAAAAGCAACATTTCCACTCATCATCACTTTGTCTGGGTTGTCTTCTCCTTGTTTCTCAGATGTGGGGGAAACTGAGGCACGGGATGCATGTCAGTGCCTCAGTTGGCAATTTTTGCTGATGTTCACCTTGTCTCTGCCTGGAGCTTTGTGGCATGTTGTAAAGTTAAATTGTGCAAATGAGTTTGGTCATTATTATCATGCAAAAAAAGATTATTTGTATACAGCTACCAGCTTCTGAACCCCAGCAGCGTGAGGTCACGGAGCAAGACCGTGACAATGCTGGCAGTCCAGCCCCACTGCTTGGCTCCCCACCTAGTTCCTATTCATTGCTTGTTTAGGGTAATGAAGAGCAGACTGAGGGAATTGGGGTTGTTTGCTTCGAGAGGCTGTTTAAAAAAAAAAAAATCTACTGCAATCTAATTCTGTCCTGGGCAGTGAAGAGCAAGTTTCCTGAGCATCCTCGCCTTGCAATTGTCCCCAAATCCACAGTGTTATACAGGTTCCTATTTTATGTCTAATTTTTAAAGCAATTAATATCAAGCAAATAACCATTCCACACATTTTGCCCAGCTGTTGTGCCTGTGATATCCACAGCAGATCTCATCCTCACGAATCTGAAGGGGCAGGCTGGGACAAAAACTCTCTCAAATGCTCAGGAGCATCATCCTCTTCCCTTTCCCAATTGATTTCCTCATAAAAAGCCTATGCCAAAGCCTTTATGAAATTCAAGTCCAGCTTCACATTTCATTGAAAAACCTTTAAGAAAAGCCATTTTTCATACTTAAGACTTTTTCAAATCTCCTCTAACCAGTTACACTCTGCATTGTATCTTTTGAATCTGGCCATTGTCCAACTACAATCCTTAAAATCCCTTTACAGTTTTAAATGAAAATACAAGCCTTCATTTACCACTGGATCCAGCCTGAAAATAAAAGCTTAATGCCTTGACAGGCCTGGATATTTTTTTGGGTCCTAAGTCTGATTTATGGTGGTAGCCAGCAAACCAGGCTGGTGAAATATTTGCTGCTGCTCGCAGGGATCTGGAAAAATGAAGTGTGAAGTTCTGAAGAGAGCAGGCAACAGTTCTCCAGTCACTAAACACTTCCAACGAGTTGGCAGCGGAACAGAGCTGTGGTCTGAAAGATGAACCTCAAAGGAATAGGGGAGGGGAGCAATACTGTGCACAGTGTCAAAATACTGCTGCAGCCTAAAGCTTTCCATACATTCCTGACATCGAGAGGGAAAGAGAAACATTTTCTTCATTATTTATTTATTCTCTCTCTCTCTCTCTTTTTCTTTTTTTTTTTCCTTCATCCCCCTGCAGGGGTTTCACCCGAAATAATGAAAAAAATTAAAAGCAACAACTGGAGCATAGGAAGCTGCTTAAGCCCACCGTAAAAATGCACTGGTTAAAAAAAATATATGTGATCTGGTTAGGGGAAAGTGTTGCTGGTGCTTTACTTGTTGCAGAGCAATCTCAGTGAGTGAGGCTGTGGAGAAGGATCTCTTGCCTTTCGAAGTGCCAAAGCCCTGCAATCTGTGGGCGTGGGAGCTGCGATTTTCATTCCCATGAAAAGGGAATTTCCTAGAGGTAAAAGTGAGGTGGGGATTTTTCAGTGCGTTATTGGAATGAATCACCCCTGCATACGTTTGCCAGGTAAAACATGTGGCTGCTTCGCTTTAGTTTCTTCAAAGGAAGTTAATATTCACCTCTATCGTGTAGATCATACGCAGACAGAGATAGGCTGATAAATGAGACGTATTTCAGCGCTCGAGGTTTCAGTGATCTGTGTTAGCTCCTATGAATTAACTCGATTTCCCAGTGTTATGATGAATAAAGTAGCCAGCATCGGGAGTGCTTACTGGGGATAAGCATCCCTGAAAAGCTGGCTTTGCCTACTTGTAGCTCAGAGGTTGCCTCCTTTTTTATCCATCTTACTCCTGTCCCAACACCTGGACACACTATGAAATGAAAGATCCCCTCCCTTACCCAACAAAGCCCCCAGAGGTTCTATTGCCCCCAGGTCCAGGAGGAGCGAGGTTGACTTCACCCATCAGTCACACTGATGCACGTCCAAGGAACCCTGTTGGCTTTGACATTTACATGAAAATGACAGCGGCAAAAGTGGGGAAAATTTATTCTTCTTCACGTTCATGGAAATGAGGATGGGATGATTTTTATTTATTTGGGTTTTTAACTCTAAAAAAAGAAAAAAGGCCCACTAACTGTTTAGCTTTTAAGCTATCTGAGGTCAGAAGCTGAGATGATATAACAATACGCTGCTTGTTTCCAAACACAAGCTTTTGGTTTGGGGAGGAACAACTGCACGTTCTGGTTATCCTTATAGCTGGGGAATGTTCTGCCTCTGCAGCAGCACAGTCTGGGCTGGGGAGCACCCTTGTACCAGCCTGCAGCCGCCCGCCCCAAGAGACAATGCATATTATTATTATTTTTATTTTTTTCTCGTTGTTATGAATTAGTTCCCTTTAACAGTAGAAGCATTTACGGGACATGCTCGCAGACGAACCCGTCCATGCCACAGCCGCACGGCCCCAAACCCACACTGTCTGTCACACACAGGCTCTCTGTGCCACCCACGCTCCGGCACAGCCGCGACGCGAGCAGGGCTCGGCATCGCCCGGGCTCACACACAACGAAACCGGCGGCCGCCGCCGGGCGCCCACGCGAACGCAGCCAAAACAGGTCCCTTCGGTCTCACACGTCCTCCCCTCGCCACCGCGACCTGCAAACATCCCGGCATCAAAGCGGGGAAAAGCACGACCTGAGCTGCTCAGGGTTTTGCAGTGCTGGGCTCGTCCAGGGGCTGCTGTCACCTCTGTCTGCAGATCGGTTGTTTTTGTTTCACAAAAGCTCAGCAAAATGCGGAATAAATCTCACTCCGTGAAGTCTGGGATCTTCTGGGCCTCTCACCTTCCCTGTACTGTTAAAATGCTGGTGGTCACCCTTTGCTCTTTTAGCAGCTGGATAAAGAGGCTGTTTTTAAAGCCAACCTTAGGTACACCACTCGTGGCAGTAAAAATTGCCCCGGCTCGTTTTGGAGGGATGCTTGTTGCAGATTCTGCAGGGCATGGGTGCAGATGAGGGATGTGGTGCAGCAATGCTGTCCTGTTTTGTGGCCACACTGCCCTTTCCTTGTGATAGTCCAATCCTCTTCCAGCAGCTTCACTTAGAAAGCAGTGGCTGGTGCCGAGCAGAGCACTGTGGGGGTGGTGGTGTCTTTGAGGGAGCATGCCTGGAGGTAGCATGGAGTCTTTGAATCCCTGTGGATGCATCCCTACTGCCACCCACTCCGAGGAGGCACACCAGGGCACGGCATTGCCACAGCCCCAGGAATACCTCCAGGCTGTAGGGTGCCCTTATCCCACCAGCATTGCCTGCCTGAGACATTTCTCAGGAAACCTGCTCACTTACCCCAATCCTCACATACACACTGGGTTTCACTTTCAGTTTTGCTTTTTTCTCCTCTCTCCCCTTCCCAGGGCTTTGGGGCCCCTTTAACTCCCCCATTTATAGCTTCTGAGCTGTGGTGTGGTGGTTCCTGGCTCTGGGAGGGCTCCAGCAGATGGTTCACCTTGTGGTTAGTGAGCTTCCCACAGCAGTGGGAACAGGAACCCACTTCCCTCAGGCTGGCCTCAGAACCCAGTATTAGTGGAGGTAGGGCACTAAATCGAGTGGCATCAAAGGGAGCCAGGTGCTTTCTGTACTAGTCAACCTCAGCAGGCACCTAAACACCTCCAAAAGTGTAATTCTGGGTTTCAGCAAAGTAGCAATTATAGCTGAAAGGGTGCTGCAAACACCCAGGAGGTTGTGCAGTGCCTCAGTGTGTGGGGAATGGGGACACATCCATCCCTTAACTAGAGAGGATTCATCTCTGAGCCATCCACTTCCCACACCATCACATTCCTGCAAAGTATTTCTGGAGCACTTTATGGGCACCAAATGCCTGGTGAGAATAGCCCTCTGAAGTTCATGCCCCAAATGGCAAAAAACACACAAAAAAAAATCTGTCACATGTGCTTTAGTTGCCCCTTTTCACTGGCACTTTCCAAGGTGCCTCATAAAGTTTGTAAATCAAGTTTAACTTCTTTTTCCTCCTCCAGAGGGGTGCTTATCATGGGGGCAGAATGTGGCCAAAGCTGATGAGTACTTAATGACATTACTCAGTGTCCTTTTCTTTGGAAACAAAGTTTCTACATTGAATTAAGTCTGGATGGAAATTCAGATATGAAGACTACTGACTGTGTGGTTCAGCCTTGTAGCTCCGATTGTATTTTTATCGGGACTGATTTGGGATTATTTCTCAGTCACTTTAAATGTTGGGGTGACACTCTCTACCCACTGTGCTAAGGTTAACCTGAATTTAGATTGGACTACAGAGATGATAGGGTGATAACACCTGATAGTGATATAATATATGATATATGATATGATATATGATATGATATGATTGATATGATATGATGACATGAGTTGGCAGTGCATGGCAGCCCTGAAAGTCAGTTGTATCCTGGGCTGCATCAGAAGAAGTGTGGCCAGCAGGTCAAAGCAGGGGATTCTTTCTCTCTATTCTGCTGTAATGAGACCCCACCTGGAGTTCTGTGTCCATCTTTGGGGTCCACAACATAACAAAATCATGGATGAAGATGATCAGAGGGCTGGAGCACCTCTGCTATGGAGACAGGCTGGGAGAGTTTGATATGTTCAGCCTGGAGAATAGAAGGCTCCAAGGAGACCTTTTTGGGGCCTTTCAGTACTTAAGGTGACTTATAAGGAAGATATGGACAAACTTTTTAGCAGAGCCTGTAGTGATAGGACAAGGGATAATGGTTTTAAACAGAAAGAGAGTTGATCCAGACTAGATATGAGGAAGACATTTTTTTATTATGAGTGTGTTGAGTAAGTTGCCCAGAGAAGTTGTGGATGCCCCAACCCTGTAAGTGTTCAAGGTCGTGTTGGATGACACTCTGAGCAACCTCGTCTGCCCATGGCAGGGAGGTTGGACAACATGACCTTTTAAAAGGTCTCTTCCAACCCAAATCATTCAGTGATTCTATGATTGTCTGTTAGCTCATACCATGCCTGGGTGATACAAGTGCAACTATGCTGCTTTTTAGTAGAATTGCTCTATTTTAATTCATAGTAATGAATTTTGGTAATTTTGGTAATGGATTTGGTAATGAATTTAGTAATGAATCATGGTAATTTTAATTGATGGTAAAAATATCAGCAGGTTAGAAGAACTGCTTTTCTGTGCATCTACTCAGCACACACTGTCACCACATGCACGATAACCTCAGTAAACCACTCAACTTTGTGGTGGGGAAGAACACCAGGTCACATTTTCCTCATAGAGACCTTGGGGCTGTCAGGCCTCTGAGCTACCTGGCTCTGAGTGGATGGGAACTTAAATGCTGTGCTTGAGTTTGGGTTGAGGGTTTTTTCTGAGAAGTTTGAAGGGAACTTTTTTTTTTGTGTGAAAAGTCTGGAAAAGGTCTTTTTCCTGTAAACAATTTCCGGTGGAAGTGCTCCTGGCCTTGCTTCGTTGGGACGTCCATTCTGAGCCTCACCCCAAAGAAAGACCCCTTTGTTGAGCAGAACAATGCGGCCACACGAAGAAGCAGGATCAGCTCCCACTTGCAGGGTAGGGTTTCTCTCACCTAACTTGAGCTGTCTAAAACCTTAGGTGTCTGGTCTAAACCCGTCATTCAGCCTTCCACTAATGACCCCAGGGAGATGGAGGCACCTTCTCGGGGGCGTTCGCTCCGTCTTCGGGCAAAACAAATCGCTCTCGGGAGGTGACCGGCTCTCCCGTGGCTGGGGGGGAGCTCACAAGATGGGGTCTGTGCAGACCACTGGCATGGTGATGGCTAATTAGGTGAGATGAATCCCACCCTGAGGAAATCGAGGTAGCTGCTGAGTTTCTGGAGTATGTGTTTGCAGAGAGCGTGACAGCACGGGGGGGCTCTTTGGGTAGCTATAAAAGATGAGGACTGAAAAGCTCAGCATTGCTAGGAAGTTGTTCATTATTATTATTATTACTACTATTATTATTATTACTATTATTATTATTATAGCCATACTATGCAGCTTTGCTGATGGTCATCCGCTGAATCAGCTTGTTGCATCTTGTCTTATGCCTGAATGGTAATATATTGGAGAACTTCAGCATATGTGAGAAATCAACTTGTGCTCTAACTGGGTTTTTCAGCTCGTGCTCTAACTTGTTTTTTTGCTGTCACTATGATGAAAATTAAGAAATAACCCTGTTTTCTTCCAAATTCCTGCAGAGAATAAGAATTCTGTATCTAATCTCAAATAAAATAAAGTTTTGCTAATGGCACGAATAGGAGAAAACCTCATTGTAAGTACAAAATTACTTGATTGAGGCTTTTTTGAAAAATTTCATTTAAATTCACATAATCCCACTACTTCTTGTTGAAATGGAATTTAAGACTTCGGGAGAAATATGTTTCTTCATTATCTTTTATTGTTTTCTTCACAAATGAGTTAATCTTACCTAACACATGTTAATCTTACCTAACACATGCACTGGCCTCAAATGGATGTCTCTGCTCTCAGCATATCAGAAGTTCTGTCTTTTGGGTCTGGGGGCGCGCAGGATTTAACAGGCAGCTTGTTGAGCATTTGTTAGTTCTTCTAGAAGGTGATCATTGCCAACTGCAGATTCTCAGTGGCTCATTAAATGCCTTCACATGACAAATCCATGCAGTGTTTTGTGTGGATGAACCCGAGGCTGTCACCATTTAGAACAAAATGCTAAATATTTACTGGCAAGGCAAGCTAAAAGTATAAATATTTATACCAGCATACAATAAAAAAGTACCATTAAACCAATATGTTATAAAGAATTTATGTGTTCAAATGGCCAAGGCCATTACAAAAGATGTGCTATTTCACTGTTGTATTGCATGCAGAGATCACAGTGTTTAGGTGTTTAATTTACTGCTATCTGGCCTTTGCTGTTTGACTCGTTAATCTGTGAGGTGAAGGAGTCCTAATTATATTTCTTGTAACCTGGCAAACTACAGAGAATTGTGCTCATACAGGGAATAGATCTTGTAGATTTACTGGTCTGTTGCTAATGGTCCCACAGGGAAAAAAATATACACAAGAGCAGAAAATGTTTACAGGGGAAATTTGTCTTCCTGATTATTGCACTGGATGTATCCTATTGTTCTGAGATAAGAGGAGAATAAGCACCAGTTTATGTAAAACTACTCACACAACCCTTTTGAGGCAGTAATTGATTTGGCTTTGTGCATGAGGCTGCACACATTCTGAAATTCAATGTCTAATCAAGGTGATGGAGCCTCTCTCATCTTGCTGCTGTCCCGTACTGCACTGCTGCCCTCACCTGCATCCTGCCAGGTTCCGGCCAGTACCTTCAGTAGGATCTGGTCTAGTGGAAGGTGTCCCTGCCCATAGCAGGGGGGTTGGAACTGGGTGATTTTTAAGGTCCCTGCCAGCCTAAACCATTCTGTGATACTGTGATTGTGGTTTCAGGGATAACAGACATAGCAGGGACATAGATATCCTCTTAGATGAGATGGCATGAAAGTAAGCACGACTGAAAAAAGCAATTCCTATCTGTTGTCAGTACTTCAGCATCCTCTCATCTTTTATTTTCTTCCTGTTGTTGCATTGCACTTGTGGTTTTTATTCTATATTTTAGGCTTTGGGGAAATGCCCTGTGATCTGGGACAGCCAGGAGTGGTGGGAACAGCTGCTGGGTGAACACAGGTGCTTTTGAGCCGGTGACGTCAGCAAAATTTCGGGTGATCCTCGAAGTAAACCATGCCACTTACCACAAAACAATAGAAGAAAAATACCATCATTGTGACCTCTGGGAAATTCCTCCCTCTCTGCATCTCTGATGCACAGTTTCGCTCTGAGGAGCCCCAGAGTCACGTTTTTACGGTCAGCGATGAGCACATCGCGCTGAGACTGCGATGGAAAACAGGTGCAGGGTCTCATGTCTTCAGCAAGAATGACCCTTTTAGGGGTGGGAAAACCTCCTTCTCGAAGCTATGGATATGTTCACACAGCCTGTTGTAGGCAGCTGGGGAAATCTTTGCCTCAAAGAACTTGCTGTCCAAATCTTTTACTACAACGTGAATAGGAAAGTGAAAATACAGCGTGTCTTATACATGGATTTTTTCAAAAGTGCTGTCAGCATAGAGCTTGTGGACTAGACATTCGGCCAATATAAACTGAGATAGAGATACTGAATTATTCCTTTTTACACCAGTGAAGGGTCTGACTCTATTATTCTATATAACAGTTTGATCAATGTTTTCCTCTGGCTCAGCTTTTGATTAATATCATGGACTAGCCCATAAAGCAGACTTTGGGAACTGCAAGATGTGATCCGTTTAATCAGTTTGTCAGTTTTATTTTTGAGACTTAATGGAAAAACAAAACCCTCTGCATAGCTATTGAGTTAATAGGCTTTGCCTTATATTCCCATGAAGGCAAATGAATAAATATTTCTGATGCATAAAGTGCTGGAAGAGCATTATCACTGTGTTCGGGAACAATTCATGTGGGAGGACTGTAATGTGCACTATCAGTATATCGTTAAGTCCTTTTGAATGCTAGCAGTGAAATAGATACTAAAATAACATTAATATGAAAGCAAATGCAGAAACATATGCTTACATTTACACAAACATACCTCTGGGAGCCTTTTGTTTGTTTTTGGAGCTATTTAAAGATATCGTCGCTCCCCCAAAACCAGTTTTTCTGTCTTGGGTTGATATGAAACTGGAAATGTTAGGTTGAGGCTTATCTAAAGAAGCATCTACTTGGTCCCAGGTGCTTCCAATGATTTTGTAGGAGAAAAAAGTGAACCTGCCAGACAGCAGAGGAAAGCTCTGTGAACCCAATTCAGAATTGCACAGAGTATCCCCCTGGAAATGGGAAAATTTTAAACACACTGATGAATAGAATAGCCATGTTGATTTAAAGGCTGAGCTGGACTTCAGGGAGATTTATCTCACCAACTTTATACTCTGTAGACATTTAGATCT
This sequence comes from Manacus candei, assembly GCF_025592945.1. NCBI lineage: Eukaryota > Metazoa > Chordata > Aves > Passeriformes > Pipridae > Manacus > Manacus candei. Next base: position 4,927,526 of record NW_026138055.1, on the reverse strand, counting down.
CTGCTACACCTGATACAGTCCCAACAGAGAAACTGAGGCTGTGGCTTGAATTGAAGACTGTTTTTTTTAGGTGAGATGAATTACACTGCTGACATGCCTGGGGCAAGTCAGAGCCCAGGAAGGTGCCCAGCACCTACATTTGATAAGAGAGCATTACTTCTTCTGGATGGAAGGCTATGAAGAAATAAATCAGAGAGAGAAAATTAATGAAACCAGTTGGCAAGGTACAGAAGCACCAACACTAAAAACATAAGCTGTGGAAATTTCTTACAGTTTATTCTACCTTCATATAAGGTGCTTGGGGGTGAATTTTTACATTTCCCTCAGAAAACTGATTTATAATTCCTTTTGATATAGTCCTATTAGGCTACCTAAACACAAATAAGAGTTTCCATTCGGGTTCATTCTGGTTTAGTGAAATCTGTCAAAGAATGCTAGTTCAGATGGAAATTGTTCAGTCAAAATTGTTGCATATGAACAAAAACTTTGTTGATTATTGAAGGTAAGTGCAGAAAGTTTTGCTTAAATATTATTTCTCTTTTGTCCCATAGCTTAGTTTATTGCCTCTGCTGTCCCTGGGCTGTGTCTCACTGGCAGATCCTCCAAACCTTGCCCATGAGACTCATTTTAATTTATCAGCACCTACCAAAGATCAGGAAAGAGCTACAGGGAATGAGGATGGCAGGAGTGAACAGGCTTCGACCTCTGTTAATTTTAGATGTCTGCCAGGTAGGCACAGCTGAGCTGGTGACTCCTGGCTGCCTGTATACTATGTGGAATAGAGCAATCACTCTGGAAGGCATTTTCTACCTAATGTAGGTATCTGTTTTAGGATAAGGTGGGTTGGGCATTGCCACTTCACTATCTGACAAAATGGTCTAAGATGTCTGGGATAAAGAGTGCACTGCAGTGAGACGACATTTAAACTTACCAGTGTGTCCAGAGAAGGGCAACAGAGCTGGTGAAGGGCCTGGAGCACAAGTCTGATGAGGAGCAGCTGAGGGAGCTGGGAGGGGCTCAGCCTGGAGAAAAGGAGGCTCTGGGGAGACCTTATTGCTCTCTACAGCTGCTTGAAAGGAGGTTGTAGTGAGGTGGGGGTCAGCCTTTTCTACCAGGTAACAAGCAATAGGATATGAGAAAATAGCTTTAAGTTGCACCAGGAGAGGTTTAAATTGGATATTAGGAAAAATGTGTTCATGGAAAGGATAGTGAGGCACTGGAACAGGCTGCCCAGGGAAGTGGATGAGTCACTATCTTCAGAGGTATTTAAAAGGCAGATGTGGCACTGGGGGACATGGTTTACTGTTGGACTTGGCAGTGCTCAATTAATGGTCAAATTTGATGATTTTAGAGGGCTTTTCCAACTTAAATGACTCTCTGATTCTGTGATTCTATGATTTGTTACTACAGAATTCATAATGCTACTGTTAAAGCTCGTACCTTAGTAGCAGCCACAGCGGTATCAATTGTGATCTAAATAGGAATTAGATGCCCACGTAATTCTGGATCTGCTCCTGTGCAGCTTCTGAAACTTCAAAGGCAGTATATCTTAAGATTAGAAATTATCATGTGTATTTGTAAATAACCTTGTGTAACTCTTTCTGAAACATGCTGGAGCAAACACCATACACAGTAGCCAGATCTCGCATCTTATGCATGGTTAATGTATTTTCCCGAGCAGTCACAATGAATTCAATGTGAACTGTGCAAATGAGAATTTGTATGCCCACTAGTGCAAGCCAGCTGCAGCTAAACAGTCGCTCAAGGTTTTGGCGTGTCTCAGTTTGTAACCTTAACCCTGTCTTTTGCCAAAAGGAGTCAGGAATTAAAAAAAAAGAACAGGAAGTTCTGTATTAGACTATGTTTTCACACCCTTCCTTACATTTCCTAACACTAAGAGGAGGTCCAGGCAGCTTTCTGCATTAAAGAAATCCAATTTCCTCTTGTTGGGCTGCTGATTGAACAGGACACCCTTCTTCCTGAACAACCTCTTCATTCTGGATTGGTAGGGTGTCCCTGGATTCTCTACTGCCAACAAGGACATGACACAGTTGTTGGAGGAAAACACCGATTTTCTTGTGGCTTTAAGAAATGCTATTTTACCTTCTCTCCTCTTCACTCAACTGCACAGGTCCTTTCACACACATCTGTATCCCACTTTGCATGGCCTGAATTAAGAAGTGGACTCATCCCTGACGCCCTGCACAAAGCACTCATGTTTTGCAAACACTTTTGAATGGAAGAAAACCAGATCCCTGGTAGATGGGCAGCAGGAGGTGGTTCCTTTTACCAGTGGCTAAAACACTGTTGTTTGTCACACCTGTGTGTTGGCCTGTTTAAACAGAGAAAAACACCAGAAAACACAGGAAGCTCTTACTCATTTTGCCCTGCCTGCCCAGCCCTGTTGTCTGTCCTAATGCAAACAAATACTTTTGCATCTAAATTCCACAGTGGTTTCACTCCTGAAGAGATGTTGTTGCCCCCATCACCGATAACAGCACCAAGTAACCATAGCCACAACCCCGAATTATGCAAAAACAAGACAAAAGTTTTCTCTGTGCTCTTGATATTTGATGTTTCAGCATTCTAGGGTGGGCTAAGTGAGTGGCTTGCTGTCTTGGCATGTTTAATCATCAGTCAATTGTAAACAGTTGTCTGGCAGAGGGAGGACCCAGGTCGGAGTACAGGGTTGCTGTGAGGTGTCGCAGGGAAGAAACCTCATGCATGAGCATCTCAAAGTCCAGATGCGTACAGAAAGAGAGCAAATTCTTCTCTCCTGATGGCTTTATCCCCTTGTCTAGCTTACATGAGAAATAAAATGAGAAAATGCACATGGTGCCTCCAGGTTCGTCATCGTGTTTGGTTACACTGGGAGGAGGCACTCACACCTGCCATCACCCAGGTGTTTGCCCTGCTGACACTCCGTACCTTCTAAAATACTTGCTGTTGTCAGTGCCCCTCACCAGAGCAGGGTCTTCTTGTTGTCACAAGAGCTGTTTCCTTGCAGGGCAATTCAATTTTTCCTACCACATCATCATCACAGGCATCGTGGCTGTCGTTATCACCTGTGTGTCGAGCGGTTGCAGTGGATAGGGGAGATGGACCACGAGGAGACTGGCTTTCTTAGGGGGTGGTCTGCACGAAGGACAGGATGAAGTATGCCTTAGATCAGAAGGATCAGTCCTCCAGAGTCCCAGACAGTGAGCAGCTATTAGTACATGAAAGCAACACTGACATGGTTTAGGACAGAAAGTGAAATTTATTGCCCTATTAGATTAAATGAAATAGGAATATAAAATAGTTCAAATGTAAGCTGGAACTCAGGCAGCACATCAGACTTAACACCCTTTTCTCACAGGCAGTCTCAATCCTAAAATTATGAAAGAAAAACCAATTTCTTTTTTTAAATTGTTGCTCAGCTTTGGGAGCAAAGAAAATATTTAAAGATAAAAATTATTATTTGGTTTTTAAGCCATCACGCCCAATCCAACAGCACCGAGCCATCAGATGCACCATTCTGAGGTGCACAAATGCTCCATTCAGACTCCAGAGGATGAATGCCACTTCATACATATGTGGGATAAACATTTCCAGTGAAGTGTTGGTAGTGAGGCACACCAGTCTGTAAGACCTGATATGATCACAGCATATGATCTGCAAACAGACAGATCACCTGAGCACCAGCAAAGAAACAGAGGCTGGTTCAAGCAGTGCCTGTGTGGATTCAGGAGTCTGACCTTCTGCAGAGAACTTTGTGATAAATTATCTATTTCTTTGAAATTGTTGTACTAAAATTAATTATATTCACTCTAGTCTCTGTAGCACTGTGCTTAGCAATTCTGATGTTTCAGTGAAGAAATTGTCTCATTCTTTGTCTGAAATCATATACTCTATAGCTCATATTTTTATTATCCCCTTTTCAACCTTAAGCTCGGCTACCTATCCTGCTCTTTTGTTTTTCTGTTCAGACTTGTTTATTATAACCATAATTACAATATCTGAGCTGTGAAGTGTTTGTTCAAACTGCTATTTTTAATTAAAACACACACAATAATTGCAATATTTTTCCTCCTATTTCCACCTACGAATGTCCTATAGCTTCTCTTTCCCATAGCTGTCAAAACTGAACTCCCACTGCTTTTGTAAGCTGCTGAGCCAATTCCTTTAAAATTCATCAGTATATTCAACTTAGAGATAAAGATACGTGTACATTCAAGTATATTTTCACTTGATATTCTCTTGAAGTGTTTTTTGCTACCTGCTGTCCAGACAAAGTGAAACTCCATTACCTAATTCCATGCTTCTTTCTTTCACTTGCATTTGTTAAATGATCATGAGTAAAACGGGGTTGGTGACACAGAAATTGTTACAGGAGCAGGTTTGGGTATTTCAGAGTAAAACAGATGCTTACTTTTCTTTGTTTCTACTGCATTTGATGAAACAGGGCTTTTAAAGCCTATTTCTTAGTTAAACAGGATTACACTCAAGAAACAGAAAAGTTCCTTCTACTAGAAATAGATCTGCAGGAGTCCAGATACCAAATAACTTGTCAGACCAGAGCAGCCATCCCAGTTTACATGTGTTGTCTGTCATTGGATGCAAGTTTCTCACTTGCTTAACTCCCATAGTTCCCAATAATTCTGTTGGGAATTCTGGGGGGGTTGTTATGCTTCAGATGAGGTTGAGACATTTCTGTGGTTTACCCAGTGAATCCACAGCTCTCACAGCTGTATCAAAGTTTGAAAAACTATTACACTTCCTGCTTCAGGGATTAAAATAGTGTTTCCTTTTTGAAGCCTCTTGGATCCCTGCAAGGAAGACTGGGGCAGCTCACGGGGGTTGTGCCAGCTCCATACGCTTCAGGAGAGCTTCACCTGTCCCAGAGGTGCATGATGCTGAGTTTGTTGGACTTCAGATCTTTAATTTGGTGTGGCAACATTTATGTTCCTGTACATGCCACACATCTAGGCAAGTGCATAGGGAATATGTAGCTATCCTAAAGAGGAAGCCTGGATGGAAAAAAAATCTCTCCTGCCTTTCTGCCAACCTCCTCGGTGTTGATGCCCAGAAATGACAGAAGTCCCCAGTTAATTGCCTGCTCCAGCCCAGGATTTTTTGATATTCAGCTTTACCAGCTGATCCCTCATCACAGACCCCAGCAGTAAGCAGAGTGGCAACTTCTCCTTCTTTGATTTTAGTTCATGTCTGGATATGTGATTATTTCTCACCGGAAATAGTTATGTGGGAACAAACAGTATCTCCCTTCTGCCAATGACTGCTATTCCTGCTGTCCGCTGGCTGGTGGAGCAACTCTTGGGATAATACACAGTTCCTCCCTCAGGTATGTGGTCTCTGGTAGTGCCAGACCAGTACCTCAGGGAAACCTCTGCTACAGGACATGGTAGGATGCAGAGAGGGATTACATTTGTCTCAGTTGGTCCATTTGTATTCCTTGATGAGGAGTGGCTTTGAGGGATATCATCATCCCTTGTTCTACCTCCTTCCACCACTAACACTTGACATTTCTTCCCTTTTTGACTCAACCTGAGCTAGTGATGTAATTCAAACAGAAAAGCTTTAGTTTGCATAGTCTGTTTGCCGGTGATAAATCGTGCACATGATGGATGGCTGTGGTCTTGAAGATGATGGAGGTGAACAGCAGGGTGCTTCATGGATTTGTGCTAGCAGCAACATTATTTAATACTTTTATTAATGGTCTGGAAGGAGGTGTAACCAAGTACATTAACTAGATCTGCACATGACGCTGCACTGGAAAGAACTGTAAACCAAGTGAAGACAGAGAAATAACATTAATGGAACCAGGGGTTAGAAATATGAGCAGGAAACAGAATGAGATTCTGTCTGGAAAAAGGCAAACTAATAATTCTGAGAAGAATAATCCAAAACACAGATATTTAATAGGAGGGTGAGAGATCTGAAAAAAATACTGATGTTCTAAAAGAGTGAATAATGACGGCTATGAGTGTTTAGGCAATGCCTGTGCAATGTGAAATGGTGCAAAAAGGCAATTTTGGTTTGTAGATTAAATCCAAAGATATCTTGCCCTTGTACAAGAGATTGTCCCTCTCTGTGGGTATGACTTTCCACAGCACTTTGATCCCTCACCTCCAGGCTTTGTCTTTGCGTAAAGCCCACCAGTAGAAAAATGTCTTTACGTCTGACTTTACAGAAACACAAATCTGGATGGCACCTTTTGGACCACTCAGAACTGAGTCTGCTTATTGTGGGAACAATACTGGTCCATGTTGCTCTCCTGTCCTCTCTTCTCAGCCCTTCTACACCCAAAGCTTCTCTGACAGTAATTTTGACACTTGACTATTTTGACAACAAGAGCAGAAAAATGGGGAGGAGAAAAATTCCAACAAAATTATATGGGTAAGGAGACAGAGGATGGATTTTTCACACAGAAAAATCCAAACAAGGTATGGGGACCATTCCTACTCATTTCACTCAATGCAATTAAGTTGTAGGTACCATTTCTGACACCTGTAATGTTTGTGTTAATTCCATGGCATAAATTGAAATCAATAGGCAGTGACATGTGGAAATGGATATTTGCCAAAGGACGACTTAGAAACACTGTAGGAATCCTCAGGTGGAATTAACCAAACAAAACATTACTAAATATCAAGATTTCTCCTAAAATGATTTGTGCTGAAGGGTCTTAAAAGTGTGTGGCCATTGCACTCCCCCACTCAGCAGCACGCTGACATGTGTGCAGACCTCAAGGGTGTGATGAATGATAAAGGGAGTAGTGGCAAGCTGGAAATCTGTCCCACATGTACTCACTCGAGGGCAGCCATCCCTCTCCGGTCAGGACTGTTATTCCCGTGGGGAAGGGATGCTGCGGAAGCACTCATTGGGATTCCAAGCCCAGTGCAAGCACAGAACTCACTGCCTGCTGTTCCTGAGGAATGCTTCATGCTGTGCAGCCCTGAAAATGGGAGTGAAATTATTTAAAGTGGCACTTATTCTTGGTATCGATTATAAGATGGGTAAGATGTGTGTGCAGGAAATACGGCTGCTACGAGCTGCCTCTCCAAAGGAATTCTCTGTCAGTGTGCAGAGCTGAGACTGCCACAATCCAGGAGTTCCTGCTTTTTGTGGTGAAAAAAGGGGCCTACTCCAGGCCCTAGTTAGCAGGAGAACTGGTTGTACACTTAGTCAGCAGCATTATTCCTGGTGGAAAGATTGTCTTCTTGTGCTGAAGCCCATCTAGGTTCTTCTCAACTGTCCAGCAACCCGAGGCATAAGGAAAGGGAGCAATGGGGTCTGTGAACTCAAACCCTTCACTTTTACAAACACCCCTCAGATACTGTAGTATCTCAGAGATTTTTGGTTTATTTTATTTCACTTTGCTTTTAAATGTGTACCATTAAGCAAACTGTGAGAATAAGAGGATGGGTACATTTAACTTATGAACAGCTCACATCTCTTGTCAATCCCCTCAACATCTTGAGGACTGAGGAAGAATTAGGAAAATATCTTGTTTAGCAGAGTAACAGAAGGGCCAAGCTGCAACATATATACATATTTATCTATATAGAGATATAAAAATTATATGTGTTCACTGAGTCAAGGAAAAAGTCCTTCACCCACTGTGAGCCACTTACTATCCTGTAGTCTCCGGTACCTCCACTGCAGGCTGGGGAATTACTCTGACATTCATTGTAAGAGTAAAAAATACACCCATCTAGCCCTGAGTGTGTATCATCCACTAGTCACTGAGTGGAAATGCAGGTACCTCCAGGGTGGAACAGAGAAACCACCCTGTGAGCTTCCCTGCAATATTAGTTCTCCAGGCTGGAGCTTTCCATAGCTGTGCTCGCAAACCCATCATTAAAAATGTTAAGTTACAAGGAGCTGTGTTAGTGTCAGAGGGCAACTGCCTGTACAGGAAAACCTTTGTTAGAATATTTTCCTTCAGTCAAATATCTTTATTCCTCAAAGTTCTCTGATACAGATATTCAACCATTTTGTGTTGTTTGTAGTAACATAATAATTACAGGCAGAAAATAATATGACCACTGTATGAAACACCTGGGTATATCATATGTTACTAATTCTGATTAACTATTTCAGTCTGTTGTGAACAAGAAGGCCAGTGAGAAACAAGCAATGCAAAAGGTCCAGTATTGGAGCTCAGTTGTTAAAATAATCTCATATCTGCTTATCCCTGGATGATCTTTCAAAAAGAAAAAATATTCTAAATGAGAATGTGAAACTTAAGAGGAAAGTGAGTAGGACCTTGTATTATTCTCCTGGCATGAATAGGAAGGGTGAAGTGATTGGCAGGACTGTGTTTGTAGCTCCAACATGGGAACCACTAATCCCTGTTAAATCTCCTGAGAAACAGCCCATACTCATGGCATCACACAGGTCAATGGAAACTGGGAAGCTGCAGGATACGAAAATCTTGAATGATGTGCTGTTAACTAAAAATCCTGATTTGGGCATTCCCCCCCCCCAACTCCATTTTTGCTACTGAAAAAGGGATATACCTGAGGCACAGCTCTCTGACTGATTATCTGATCCAAGTACACCCATGACCACCAGTCACTTCATGTGTGGTGAGATCAGGAGTGTCCTGTCCCTGCTGCAGCCCATGGGAACTGGAGCAGCCCGCTCAGAGCACTGTAGGAGGACTGCTAAGTGCACATAATTATGCATGTGAGCATGTATTTTCAGGATCAAGGCTTGGCCTTTTAGCTACTGGGCATTCCTCCTTATTCTTATTCTTATTTAAAGCAATGATCTTATTAAAAGAGCATTCTGGCACCTGTTGTACCAGACATCTACAATTTTCTGACCATGGTGTAGTCCCATATGGGGAAAGACCCTGATGTGCACCAGCCACCTCCCTGTTCCAACCCAGCCCAGAAGCCAGCTGGGGCTGTTCTGACAGGTCCCAAGTATGGCAAAGTGGGGGACCAGTATGCCATAAAGCACTCACTTTTCAGTAGCCTAGAGATAAAAATCCCATCCCTGAGCTTTTGAACAGAAATGAGTGTAGAAGGTCAGGCTGAGGCACATGGAATTAATGCTTCCTACAAAACATGAAAACTGCACAAAATCTGTGTTATTTTAGGCATTTCTTTTAGGAAGGATGAGTTCCTGTTTCTCTTCACTGACTGTAAACCTGTACTAGAGTCCACTGCAACTGCACTGCAAATCTCCACTGTTCACTGCATTAAGCTGTTAGAAGCAGCACCTGAAACATCCTGAACAGAATCACAGAATCACTAAATCATCAAGATTGGAAGAAACCTTAAAGATCATGCACTCCAACTGTCAACCCAGCACCACCACGATCACCCCAAGTGCTACATCCAGATGTCTCTTGAACACTTTCAGAGATGGTGATTCCACCGCCTCCCTGGTCAACCTATTCCAATGCCCAATCACTCTTCCACAGAATTTTTTTTCTAATATCTAATCTGAACCTCCCCAGCACAACTTAAGTCCATTTTCTCTTGTTCTTTCACTTGAGACATGGTAGAAGAGACCAATACCCACCTGGCTGCAACCTCATTTCAAGTAGTTGAGGGGAGTGCTTAGGTCCCTCCTGAGACTTCTTTATTCCCCGTTAAAATCCCCCAGCTCCCTCAGCTGCTCATGATAAGATTTGTTTTCTAGATCCTTCCCCAGTTCTGTTGCCCTTCCCTAGACATACTCCAGCACCTCAATGTCCTTTATAAAGTGAGGGGCACAAAACTGAGCACAGTTCTTGAGGTGTGGCCTCACTAGTGCCGTGTACAATGGGATGATCACTTCCCTGGTTCTGCTGGCCACACTGTTCTTGATACATGCCAAGATGCCATTGGCCTTCATGGCCACCTGGGAACAGACAATAGTAGTCAGCAAAACACTCATGACAGCAGCTAATAGGACAGCAACTAGAATTATCACAGGTCTCAGAGGTGAGCTGAGAACATAACTCAGCTCCTCTAAGCCATGCTTAAGCAAGCCACAAACTGCTGATGCCCTGCCAGTTTTATGGAATGGTGCCTCTCACTCATTAGCAATAGAAGAGATGGAGAAGGGCAGAAAATGGAGAAGTCAGACAGTTTTCTAATGCTGGAGACCTGGAGTGTAGCAGTGACTCCCAGACCCCCTGCAGAGGGGTCCAGCTTGGCTGTGATTAGAAGCTTCACAGTGTGTCTGAGCTGGTGGCCAAACCACTGTCACAGGGCCCCCAGGGCACAGGGCTCATCCCATCTATCTCAAGGACTTGAGTCTGATTGAGCTGCCTGGTCTCCAGTAGTGGAGCAAGGAGTTGCTTTTTCTGACACCTTCGGAATTTGTGTTCAGAAGTCCTTTAGGATGCTGCCCCCCCACTCCCCGTGGGTTACTGAGGGTTCATCGTGGAGACAAAGCTTTTCATTTCTGGGGTCTAAGGTTGAGGCTGAGCTGGGCTCTTCTGCTTTTCGGCTTCTGCGTAATTTAAAAATTATCACAGGTATCAGTGCAGACGAGGTTATTCTACAATGTGCTAAAATGTGACCTAACTCATGGCTGGTGCATGGATTGAACTCAGCCTCTTGCTCCTGCTGCACATCATAGAATCACAGAATGGTCTGGGTTGGAAGGGACCTTAAAGATCATCCAGTTCCAAATGGTGCTGTGTCCTTCCCACGTCATGCAGCCCAACACACACTTCAGTACAATGTGATAGTAACAATTTCCAGCCTGCCTATGGTACAAAATGATCCTTGGTAACAATTACTGTAAAAACAACATCCGAAATTTCATCTTGCTGGTCTCTGCTTGTAATCTGCCTCCTGCCTCTGTCCAAAGAAAATCTGTTTCCCTGACTCTCAGACTTAAACTACTTGTTTCCTGGAACTCGTTTGAATATTCAGCAGCTACGTCTAAAATAAGTATACTCGTGGCTTGAAAATGGGAAAATCCTGGCCAAAATCAATTGGCATTTGCTAAATCATACTGCAATTTATGATAGCAGAATTTGGCCTTGCTCAGAGGCACAATAGTCCACATCTCAAGGACCATTAAAATAGCCATTTCTCAAGGCAGGTCTTACATTTTCCCTATATTCCCAGACATGCCAGATGGCTTGCAAATCTGTTTGGCATCAGGGCACGTATATAGCTCTTAAATGATCCACACCCAGGTCATACAGGTTACAGAAACCCAGGATTGATTGTCTACTGCCCCCAACAGCTGCAGGGAAAAATAACATCTGCATCCACAGTTCCAAGCAGAAACTCTGGGAAGACACAGGCCGTACTTCCCAAGAGTTTCCCTTGGCACCGTGTGACCCATCACTGTTTGAGAGGGACTAAATATTAAGAGCCCACTGTTGTGAACACACAGAAAATAAAAGCTGAGCGCATCAGTGACATTTGTAAACTTGGATCTTCTCTTTCTAAAATTTCCCTTCCGCTGCTCCATTTGATATGCAAGTGCAGAGGAGTCACCTCTTGCTTCCCACGGAGATGGCTGTGTCGGGAAGGATCTTTGTAGCTTGCCATCAAAGGGGGCAGACAGACAGCTGGGGAACACCCACATCTGGGTGTGCTGGTGTTTTATTGCATGTTGCATTCCATATAAATTCCATATGGAGTCAAAATCATTTTGGACTTGGTACCTCCTCCGAGCCAATAGCTTAATTAGGAGTGTTTTGTTTTGCTGTTTTCCTAAAGGAGAGCTGCAGTCCAAGCGCATTATTATGGGTTTACACATCGCTGTGCTCTTAATATCAAAGCTTTCGTTTGGCTGGAGGCTTCCTTCCCTGTGTGTGGGGGGGGGGGTTGCTGGGTGAGTGTTGGAAGTTACACAATCTTTTCCCAACAGAAAAGCAAAGTGCTGAGTTGGAGTCTGTTGTGATAATGCATGGGGAGAAGTCAAAAGAAGTCTGTGTGTCAAAGGGAGCCTACAAGTGAGATAACATGCAGAGTCTCATGTAACCTGTGTAAAATTACAGCCTGATGGCAAATTCCTGTAAGTCTCTTAGAGCAAGAAGTGGGAAATCAGGTAAAACAGAAACATTTGCAAGATGTCCATTTACAGTTACAAAATGGCCACTTCAATGATAGAAGTATTCTTGGCCAGATTACCCAGACAGCTTGTGGAGTCTCCAACACTAGAGATACTCCAGAACCATCTGGACACAACCCTGTGCCATGTGCTCTGGGATAACCCTGCTGGGCAGGGAGGTTGGACCAGATGACCCACTGTGGTCTCTTCCAACCTTACCCCTTCTGTGATCCCATGCTTCTGTGACCACTTTGGATTGGTTGCATGCCCCTGAGTTGCATTGAGCAGTCTGAACTGGGTGTTATACCTGCACGTGGTCAAAAGACTCTGTCCAGAAACAATGGCAACCCAAGTAAACAAGACTGATACAAAATGGAGAATAAATTAATATTTTTGTTGTCCTGGTTGGAGATGGTAAAGATAAACTGAGTGCCTGTCTTGGTTATGTAAAGCTGGTAAATAAATCCAACTTGTCCCAGTTTCAGCTCGCTGTATTATCCTTCTTGTTTGGAAAGTGAGGGCACCTATGAGCAGAAGGTCCTTGACAGTGGTTTTAATTAGCTGGTGGAATAGTTTCTCAAAGGAAGTAGCAATCCAATTGCAGGGAATCCTCCTGTTAACTCAAAACATTGTTTTCCCCCATACAATGCAATGAGACTGACACCAAATTCTATTTTTTGTCTAATATTACTTATGCTGAGTGGGGATATAATAAATATTGTTAGGAAGGATTATTTGCATGAAGCAGTTGTAACGATCAGTTACGAGCAGTGGAAGAAATTTTTCCCCTTTCTCTTACTCTCTCATCACCAGCACAAGACTCTTGCACCTACCCACATCTTTGCCTTTGTTCTGTGGGACAGAAAAGGGATGCAAGGAAATCTGGCAAAACAAGCAAACATCCTCCACCAAGGAAGCCGTGCTGAGCTATTGATTGCACTCTCGTTTAAATGCACCATGCACACGTTCTGCACCACACATTTCCTTACCACCGTCTTCACAGGAGTGGAAAATATGACAAGTAATTTTCTGTGGGGACATAAAAATGCAGGATGGAAACCTCTAAGCTGCGTGGTCTTTAAGGAGCATTCATCCATTGAACTAAAGCTATATCCAGTATTACAGTATCTTGCTGATAGATGACATAAACCAAATTTGTTACTTAGAGAGGCATGTTGATTGGCTTCACGCTGGGCGCGCATGGAGAAAGACATCTAGGCTCTCTTTTATCCAGATGGAATTCCTAAGTCAATCAAATAAACTTAATAATAATAAGGTTAATCTGGTCTTTAGTCATTCAATAGAGAAAAGCAGAGATGTGGATCTAATTATGTAAATACTGTGAAATCAGTTTGCATTTATCTCTTTCCACATCTCCTTGGTACAGCCCTGGTTCAGCATGCTTAACACGGTCCTTTTTGGTCTCAATGATTTAATTCTCGGGCTAAAACCATTCAAGATTTGTTTGAACAGGAAAATCTTGTTTTCTTTGGAGCATTTTGAAGTAGGCATAATTACAGTGTTGCAAATGCGATGCTCTGCTTCAGGAGCTGTCAGCATTTCCATATTAAACCACTATTTTCGGGGGTTAACAGAATTGCCAGAAAAATAAAAAAAAAAAAAAAAAAAGAGAAGAGTGGAAAAAAAGGGTCCATTAAGGCCTGAAATTTGGTGTTTAGGTTTTTAATCCAGGAGGGAGGTTTCGAAATCAAATTGTGCAAAATTAATTTACACTGTATGCTTGCAAAACTGCTCGTGTCACTTTTTTTAATGATTTAAAAAAAAATAAAAAATCAGCCCACAATAAAGCCCACTTATTTTCCTTGCTTCTACTGTACACTGTCCTTTAAAGTTAATGTCATTTCCATACAATACCTCCAATGCAATATGCCTTAGAGGCAGCATAGATTGAATAAGTGACTTGGAGCCAGGGACTCCCAAGTTTATAATTTAGCCGCTGACTCACTGTGTGGCCTCGGGCAAACCACGTAACTCCTATGTCCTCATCTATGGTATGGTCTCAATTTTCCATTGTGTTGCACAACATGTAAGGAGCTCTGCTCATGTTCAATAGGAGCTTAACCCGGTGGTGAGTGGGTTACTGGAGCCATGTCAATGATATGAAACTCAACACAACTCCCACTTAGCAGGTTTTGACTGTGCAGATAATCTGCAGATCAGTCTTCAGTGATCTGGTCCAGGTGGGCATTTGGTGGAGGCATCTCCACCTGTGATGTCTGTGTCGTGGAGAGCAGTCTGTCTTGGTGGTGGCACTGAAATAAATAATGTTCTTCAAAAATGAGTAGAGTAACTGGGCAGTTGTTTTGACTGAATATGTAGGCTGCTTTGTGCTGTACCTGCAGGAGACTTGGCTGATGTTGACCCTTTCTGTACATCTTCAGCTTTCCTCAGCTCTTTATGTGTTTCTACACTGTCCCTTTATGGTTGAGACTTTCCTCTATTATCATAAAGCCTGTTTGCTTTTGCATACAGTAGAGTTAAATTTCTACTATATATTATTCAAGTCACATGGAGAGGAATACACGGATAGATTGTGTAGACAGTGAATAAGGGAACAAAAAGATTTTTTCCTGAAAAACAACTCCTAAGAAGTAGGTCCTTCAGCATTTACCAGGGCCCTTTTTCAGTAAGTACTGTCCTGATGTGGGCCTCTGTGAATGATACTGCATTTGTGGGGTCATGAGAGTAGAAATGTAAATTTAGAAGAGACTGTTTTGGTCATCACTTTGAGTCCTCCATATCACAGGTCACTGGGGTGAGTTCAGATGTGTCTGCAGAATGTTTGCTACCCAGGCCACAACACATCCCATCTCCCAGTCCCCTACAGCTGTCTACAGACCGGTAATAAAAGATCAAGAGTAGCTGCTGAAATGTGTCACAGAAGGAGAACAAGAAAGACTCGATGGGCTCCCAGTGGCCTGGGTCAAGAACAGCACGAACATGGGGAGACTGGGCAGATTTGGAGAGATGGGATTCACAAACAGCCTTCCCCTCTGTGAAGGGATCTCTGTTCGGCCAAAGAGGGTCACAAAGGAAACCTTGGTTTCGAAAAACGTCCCCCCTCTTCTTCATCCCCTTGCTACACAAGCTGCCAATAGCTGATCTCTTTTTGACATTGTGCAAATCTTTCTCTTGTACAATATCTTGCTGCACAGGCCCCACAGACTGATCACACATTTTGTGAAGAACCATGTCTTTCCTTTTTTTTTTTTTTTTTAATCTTCCACTTCACAGTTTCATGTGGTGCCTTTGTGGTCTTGTCCTGGAAGACAGCTTACCTCAAAGGGAGTTTTCTTGATAAGTTGATAGTTTTAATAGCTAGAGACCCTCCAATGTCCTTGAACTCTTTTCTGTATTGCTCATGTAGCAGTGCTCATGCAGTCCCAGTTCCCTATGTATGGAATGGGAATGATAGTGTATATTAGTCATATTATATGATATGTATCACATAATACATATGGAATTATGAAACAGAGCAAATCCCACCACGATCCAGTTTTCCCTGCCAGTTAACAAAATAGTTTTGTGACTCTGAGCAGACATGTCCCTACAAAGATCTGTATTTGTGTCCTGCCTTTAAGCATTCGTTTTCATCTTTGATTTGGGTCCCAAACTGAGCTGCTGGGAACTTATAGTAGAGTGAGACAGTTGAAGAAAAATCTTTTATTGTGAATGTGGGAAGTATTTTGAAATATTTTGTTTGTTTGGGCTGTTTCAACACTCAGCTGTACTTGCAGTTGTTCTCCATTCACCTTGTGAAGTTGTTCTCTTGTTGTTTTATTTTCTGGCTGGGCTTCCTGGTTGGAGTGAATCTCCATTGCTTCACAACAGATATGCGGATCCCAACATGTATGTGTAACTCCAGCTAAAGCAGATTCATGTCAGGCTGACTTGACCTACAATAGTTTTAGTTTGTTTAGACCTGACCTGAACAATTTTCAGATCGGGTTGACCCTGAGTTAAATGCTTTCCTTCAGCTCTCCTGAGGGAAAATGGACACATTTCAGGAAAATAGAGCTTTGTACAAAACACACTAAATATTAAAAAAGAAACAAATAAAATGGAAATCTCTGAATGCTCTACTTGCCTGTTCTCTTGATTTGATGTGAATGCTGTGGAGCTCTATCTAAAAGGATATGATTTCAATCCACGAGAAACAGCAGTGTTTGAATTCAGTGTTACAATGAAGAGGCTTGTCTTCCACCATCTAGTCAGCATTAGCCAGCTGCCAGCTAGTCTGGTATGGTGTGAGACAAACCTTGTAAAATTGGAGTGCTTTACAAAAATCAGAGTGAGTGATGACCCTTAAAATGAATACCTACAAGGCACTGTACCTTGGTAAGGCCAGTGGAAACAAAAGCCATGATCTTTTCTGCTGGAAAACATGTAAAATTGACACTGTGTGATTTTATAGTGGTTTGTAGGATTTACAAGATATTCTGCAAGTAACGCTTGCTAAAACTACAGCTCAAGATGTCTGGAAAGAAAAATATCTGCAGGAATGGGGAAGAGCAGAGTCAGCTGTTTAGGAATGGCTCTCTGGGATGCCTCGGTGGGGTGAATAAGTGGTGGTGTGGTTTGGTCGTCAAACGCAGCAGTAGAGGCACAAGGTTGGGGTGGTTTACAACAATTCATCTTTGGTTTGGAGGAGAAAGGGTTTACTTTTATACTTGAAGAATGGATTTAATATTAAGAAGAGCTGAATGTCTGTAAAGCTCAGAGACTGTCTTTCTGAAGTGTCAGCTAGGATGATCTGGACCTCACAGAAGGGACTGCAATGTTTGTGCACTGCTGAGTGGCTTTCATTGGTGACCTCTGCAATGTCAGTAGAGCTGAGCAGACGTTTCAAATATCACATTTTTTAATGTATTCCTTTTGTCAAAGGCTTTTCCAGAGAGGACCTCAAACCTTCCCACAAAGTCATTGCACACAATTAAATTCAATCTTCCCCCCCCCCTGCAGACGTGGGGAGACATGGTACTCTTTGGGCACCAGCTGGCAGATGATTCTGATACTGGAAGAAATAATATTCCACCACCACTTTTCTATGGTTCTGCCCTTTGTTATGTCCAGATCCCACCAACCCAGTGGTGTGAAGGACCAGAAGTGCTGCTGGACCAGAGCTTCACTCATGGTCACATGGGTGTCTCCAAGCTACCTGGCCCACTAGGAAGAAGACAACTTTCTCTTTAATAACAGATGGTGGTAGTGAGACATGAAAATTAGGACATATTTTCATTTGATATTGGAATATCATGAGCATCAGTTATTTTGGGAAGGAGTCCAAAAAATACTTGGATAGAGTCTAAAACTGCAGATGAATCCACAGGTTTATTTTATTGGGTGATTTCAGTTCTGCCAAATATTTGTAGTGTAAAGAAATCATAAAAATTGCTGGTGGTCCTCGCCTGGCGGGTACTTCTCACATATTTGAGACAGTTGTACGAACTGTGACAAGAATGTTTGATCTATTAGCTTAAAAACAAATTAGAGTCTTCAAGAGAAATAAATGAAGTATAGATGGTAGAAATACATTTCTCTTATCTTAGAGAGACCAGGAATTTTTGCCCCCAGGCTTTATTTGCATTTAATTATCACAGTTTGGATTTCCTCTACTGCATGCATGGAGGTTTAGTCTGTCTCGTTCTGTCCTCTGTTCTGAAATAACATTAGTACCTGTTAATGATTATCATTGTCAATTATGTATTCTGGTTACATGCACATTATAAGAAATATCAGTTTGTTTTAATAAATCTTCAAAAGGCAGCCTAAACCTGTGCCTTATCTCCTTTCTGCTTTGTAACTTATTTATTTTTATGGTTATGATATATGAAAGACTCTGCATGCTCCCAGGGTCTGTGAGAGGGTATCTGCTCAGCACTTGAATTCTGGGATGACAGACAGAAAAGTTTTTATTTAACATAACTTTCCAAATGAAGTGAGAGGGTCATGTATCTCAAAGATACACAGAGAAAGAAGTGAGGAGTATAGGTCTAGAAATCCAAAGACTTTGTTACATGCATAAAAGAGAGGAAACTGGTTGTATAGTGAACCCACAGGTGGTTTAATTTGACAAGTACTAAGGTGCAGAATAGCTGATGCTCACCTTGTAGCAATTATTCCTTTTCTAACTTAAATTATTTTTGCTAGAATAATAATTTCACTGTAGTCCTGACCTGGAAAAGCACTGATTGTCTCACTCCCTATTGATATGTAGGGACAAGGACAGTTCTGTATAGAAAGATTTTCACTGTGTTTTTAAGGAGAATTTTTTTTTAATTGTGCAAACTTGATGTTTATGCCATTTGCCCGTGCAGATTTTCAGGATTATTTTCGTTCGCTGGACCAGCACTGAAATGTCCACTCCAAAAGGAACACTTTAACCAAGCATTCTTTATGTGGTCTTCAATTAATAAACAGGAATACGCCTTTCTGAACCTGTGGGTAACGATTTTTCTGTTTGCTGCTACTGTAGTCACCTAAATGAATGGGGCATTTATATACTGCCCTTTCATCTGGGATATCAAAGTATTTTATAAATATGGACCAATGGGTCTGATGTGCAACCACTGAGCTGTGGCTGCCTCAGAGGTGGCATGCGGTTGACATTTTGGCTGGCAAAACACATTTGAACATCAGAAACTGTTGGTTTCCACAGAAAGGATTGGAGGTGTGGGGGGTTGAGAGTATCTGAATTAATCTCTAACACATACCTGCCCCAACACAGGAAAGCAACACCACGGCCTACTTTCCAGAGAGGTAAAATATGGTCTTGGCTAAGAGCATGACAAAAGCAGCTTCTATCACTGGATCACTAATTTTGTTCCAGCCTGAAAACGTGACTGTCAAAAATTATTACCATATGGTAAGCTGGTAAATTGCCACTAGAAAATGAGCTTGGTGGTCCCAGATTGGTTTCACATGGACAGGTGTCTGCACCACAAAACCACCATCATAACTGCTGCTGGCTGCGGGTGGGTTTCAGAAGGGAGGTCCAGGACTGAGTGGGCAATGGTAACACAAGTGGTGCTTCAAGAGGTGGGAGCTCCAGGGCAGAGAGATGAGGCTGTTTGCGTCTGTTGAGGTGTTTTTTGACTACTTCCATTTCCTGAGCTGTAAGCAAGCTTGTATGATGCTCTCTATAGTTGCTGTGGGAAGTGCTTTCTCTTACCTTTACACAGAGGCCCAGTCCCTTCTCTATTTCTATCTTGCTAAATGGATGCAACAAAAAATTCCAATGGGGAGTGTGTGTTGAAGGTGTTAAGTTCAGACCACACAAGTAGTCTTTAACATCTTTGGTATGACTTGAAAAAACCTCCAGGAACCTGGAAGGACCTTCTGGGTCACTAATCCCAACTTCCTGCTGCTGCAGGCTTTCACTTTGCATAATCCTTTAGAAAAGCTGATTAATCTCCAAAAGTGTGGACAATCACAGGAAATCTCGAAAGCCCTCTCTATAAAAAAGGTGTCAAATCTGTTTTGCACTTCTCAAACACCTTTCACCCAAAACTTGTAATGAGTTTTGCAAACAGGGATTTAAGAATTGCCGTGCCAGTGGGAGGGAAGAATTATCCTTACTGTATTTGTGAGACAGCAAAATTATGAAGCAAATAACAATTTTCATTCAGACAAACCTCTGAGTGGCTTGAGGACTCTGGCTCCAATGGAGATATGCAAGTCCATCCAACCAAATCAATTAGACAGCCAGGAATTAAAATCAGAGTTTCTGACTGTTTTACCTGCCTTCTAACCACTGAAGTGTACAACAGCTCCAGATTTTCCACCTGTCAGTCTCATTATTTATTCCAGAAGAAATGGATACTACATCCTATTTCTTTTGTGAAATAACGTGAACATCATCCCATCCCTGGAAGCCTAGCACAGGTTGGACAGGACTCTGAACACCCTGATCTAGTTGAAGATGTCCCTGTTTTTTGCAGGGGGATTGGACTAGATGACCTTTAAAAGGTCCATTTCAGCTCAAACTAGTCTGTGATTCTATAATTCTATGATATATCATAGTTAAGTGTACTCCAGGTGGGCAGGTGGTTCTGTTATAACAAAGAAGGCTATCAGCAGCAAATCTTGTGGGTTTTTTTATTTAATTATAGAAAGTACAGGTGAATCATCAGGCCTTCCTGAATTTTCATAAAATCAGAAAAAAGTAACTGAATTAATCTTCAAACTAATGGAACCACACATTCCTTCTGCAGGAAGAATGAATCCTGGGCAATGCACTGTTCTGTGTGTGTCAGGGAAATGCTTCGCTTGCATCTTTAAGCCAAATGCTGTTTTCAGTCTCGTTGACTCCTGACTGAATTTGACCTCTCCAATTTGCTAGTGAATTTTTTGAACTTGTAAGGGTAATTGGTGGTACAGTGTGGCCCTGGGGCTATTAATCAATCAGCAGATCATGGTAAAGTTGTAAGGAATATCAACAGCATTTAGGAAGTTGTGAAACTAGTCCCCCAAACACTTGAAACACCACTGTTTCAGGTTACTGTTGCTAAGATAATTGTATGGGTCCACCTTCAATCAACATATCTCTTAGGATTTTCTTCAAATTTGTTACTGTAGGAGTTGATCCCACTGCTACTGCACAGTGGATAAAAATCTATCTTTCTATAAATTTTAGTGGACATGAAAATTGACCTGCAAGTTTGCTAAATTGCTCTAATTCAGCAGTGGAATAAAGAATGCATGCTCTCCTTATCCCTTGTGCAGATGCTATATTGGCAAAAGTTAGTAAATCTGTGCTTGCAAACTTGTCCACAGAACATTTGGAGCTGAGGGTTTGTGGGGGGAAGCAAAATTCAGGATAAAGAAATGAAAGGTCCAAACCTGCTTACACTGAGAAGGATCAGCCCTAAATATTTGCTAGACCTGGAGTAAGCATCTAGGAAGTTGGAAGGGTTTTATTTGCCTCTATTGATTAAAAAAAAAAAGGTAGAAAAAACATGTGACTGGCTGTAGGGTATGTTTCTAAGACCATTATTTTTAGAATGGCTCTTTTCATACAAAGTCTGTAGCGGACACAAGTAAGCAAGAGGTAAAACTGAATTAAAGCAAAAAAATCAAGTGCTTTCTTACCTGTTCAGGATAATCTGGCCTTTAATGGAACAGGTCCTTGGCAATAAGTTATAACACTTTCCTGTTTTCCGGGACTAGCTTTTCTTGCAATGCCTCGGGAATTTTGGGAGTGAAAAGAAATGACTTGCAGAGAAAGTATGAGCTTTCATCATGAGCTCTCTGGGGTCTGTACAGACACCTGGAATTGCACTGGACTTCTGGTTTCCCAAAGCAGGCCTGGCCATGGGTTGGCTGTTCAGAATAGCATTGCCTACTAATGCTGCCTTGGCCTGCAAGAGGGGATCCACCACCCCCTGCCCCTCTGGGCCTGGCAGACCAACATAATTCCACCCTGCTGCAGTCCTTTAAGAAGTTCAGGTGCATCTGCTCTTTAGTGCTCTCCAGTCACTTGTGCTACAGAAATACTCTCTGTGCTGCCATATGGTGCATTGGCAAGGAAATTCATATGAACCAGGACATTTCAGATGACACTTTTAACTCAAGCTGCTGTGCAGGGAATACTCCAGCAGCCTGAGAAAGGGAGCTGTAATACATTGTGTGCTCAGCAGGGTTGGCAGATCTTACCCCAAAATTCTGGGTTTCACTGGCATCTGTCATGGTGACATTATGTATTTTTAATTCATGTCTATCAGTGCCCTCTTTAAGATTTTTTTGCAGTTTGTTTTTGTTTTCCGTAAGAGATTAATTTTCCTTCTCTGATCAAAGCCATGCTAGTCAGAGATAGACATGGACCTTCAATTATTTTTCCTTAAGGTCAAGTTAAGGATGCTTCAGCTGGGGACGTGTGCTCATTTTGGGGGTCCTGAAAACTGAGGTCCATCTCTACTCTGGAAAGCTTCAGGCAACTTTTTCACAAGTGCGATTCCCAAAATCCTGTGTCTCCCAGTTGTGTGTTTAAACACTTTACTGACTTTGGGCCGTGGAGATAAATACCAAATTTGAGGTTGTCTCTCAACCCAAATTGTGAATGTCCTGAAGATTACAGTGCTTGAATTTCATTATAAAAGACAAAATTCAGGATAATGACAATGTTGGTGGGTACATCTCAGCTGACTCACAGCACTGTTCCACATTTCGATGTTTGACTCAAGCCCCATCTCTAATTGTAATGTCACAAGGACTGGCCAATTGCAGTACTTCTGTCTGATGTTGTACACAGTATGTTGGACGGTCTATTTCATTCCAAACCTCTCCTCCTGTTACACTGGAGGCATTAGTTGTAGAGTGAGCTATGCAGGGGTGATTTGGGGCTCTTCTAGTCATTTCCTACGGTGTAACCACTTTCCTGATGCCCACAGAGGCTGAGCAGCCATGTTATCTTGAAATGGGCTTCTTTTCTCTGTGATGATTCAATTATGTCTACAGAACAAACGTACAGATGGACACACAGTGGTTTTGTATTGGTCGGGAGCTTTTTCCTTTCAAGACAATGTTTTCCCTTCTAAGTCAGGATCCTACATGAGTTTTCTCGTTGAGTCATTTATGAACTTCAGCAGGTGCACCTCGGCTCTTCCACATCCCCATTTTGCCAGCCTGTCTCTCCTTGAATTCGTGGTGGCGTCCAGGCTCCTTCTGACCTTGGTCTCCTGATAGTCCTGGGCTAGCACAGATGCCCCAGTTGGCTGCTCTCCCAACTTGCAGTCCTTGTTAAAGACAAAATCCCATCTTTTTACAGCTCAGTTCCTTTCCATAAAATTAATCAAGCAGCCCTCCTTTCACAAGGCAGATGACCTTTGGTATTTCTTGCTGCTGAAGATTCCCAATACTGCCAGAATCCCCATCCCTTCCCTTTATAAGGCAGTTCTGTACATAAAGCAAGTGTTTCCTCCAGGATAGAGAGAAGCTTCTTGGCACAGAGAGGAGCTGTTCCCTGACGAGGTATATGTATTGTGTCCTTAGAAAACTTCCTCTTTCCATTAAAATATGTTACTGGAGATATCTGTGTATTTCTGTTAGAGATGAGTCCAAACCATGAGGCTGGATCCAAACTTAGTCAAACTATGAGGTTTCTTACAGTAGGGAGTACAATATCAATGTGTGCTTTTTGGCTGGAGCTGCTCCCCTGTCTGCACAGTGCAACACAAAAAGCATCACTAGGCTGTTGGGGAAGCTGCTGACACAACTGAGAAACTGAGCGGTAAAGGCTTGTCGTCAAAATCAACAAACCTGAAGGCAAATGGGAACCTGGTGGTGTGAGTAATTGTGACCCCTCGCCCAGCCACTCGAAGCAAACTTTCTCTTCTCAATAATCACCAGGTTTTATGAAAGACAAAAATCAATTGCAGATGAAGCACAGAGCAAAATGTCCCTGCATTCCTCTTACTGGGAAAAAATGAAAATAATCTCCTTCTTTGGACTTAGTTTGTGCATGGCTTTACTGTGTACTGAGCTGAAAATGGTGGCCTCTCAGTTCATTAATTGACAAACACCATACCCTAAACATTTCCAGGCACAGTCATTTTTTTTTCTCAGATTTACTCAGTGGTTCTTACTGAGGTTTATGTTTTTCCACGCATGTGCTGAGAATAAACTTGCCTCCACAATCTCATCTCTTGTGCTCTGAGAAATTTTAATAATCTAATTCATAAGCAGCTTAATTTTCTGGGTCTTTCTCTTTTTGCAACTCTCCTGGCTTTGGCTGTTTACTCCTCCCTTTACAGCAACTGCCCCATTTCCCAAATACCGCAGGACTTTCTGAACTGCAGCATTTCATTCCATTTGTCTCTCTTTTTAAGAGGCTGATCTGTCTTAAAGAAATTTTTCTCATTTAAAAATAATTTTGCTGTGGTTTTACAGTCAGCATGGTTCCCCCAAAAGAAACAAAAAATCCCTGCAGGCCTATTTCTTCTCCTTCTCCCATGATTATGCTGATGTAAATGACACTGATGCCAACGGAATTATTCCTGTTTTACACCCATGTAAATGAGACCAAGGTCTGCAGGATGGGACGACACCTTCACAATATCCTATCAGGGACTGGGCAGAAAGGTATCTCCATCTATCAAAAGGAATCTCAAAGTGCTCTTTCATCTTCAATTTCTCAAGCAGAGGAATATAATCATCCACCAGCAGGACGCAACAACCCCTGGGGTGAATTCTAGCAATGCATTTAACGTGGAGAAAAGGCAAAAAGCAGCACAACACAGCCCTTTAGGAATGTAAGCAAGGAATACAGTGTCCAGCTGAAATTAGTGTTACTATTTGCCTCGTGGAAATGCTTGGGAAGCCCAGCCAAATTCAAGGCTCCAGTCTACTAGAGCAGCCGCAGTGAGGGCAGTCTCTGTTCCCCAGCAGTCCGAGTGACAAACAGCAATCAGACCGCAGGCCAGCAAGAAGTTGAGCCAGGCAGAACTAAAATATCCCTGTTGGAGTGCGGTCCCATGAGGACAGTGTTATGTCTTACCAGAAACAAAGAGAAGAGCACATTTCCAGTCTCAAAGACTTCTCTGTCCCATTAAGGAAAACTCCAGACTACAATTAGAAAAAAAACAAGTAAAAGAGACATAGCCACAGCGTGCCAGTTTGCATCCAAATGCAGCCTATAAAAAGAGGGCATGCTCCCAGGAGAAGGCTGCAAGCACCCTCTTGGGCTGGTGGCTCCAGCCACCTCACTCAGGAGGGTGGGAATGTGACCCCTGAGAGAGACCATCCCTCCCCCAAACCCAGAGCCTCTGGGTAAATATTGACTCAGAGTGAGGAGTGGCTGAGTCACTCCTTCCTGCCCTGCTGAGGTGTTTCCCTCCACCCAGTGAGCGTCCAAGCCCACCCTGCACAACCCAAAATATCAGACAGGAGTTGGTACCCATGGTGATCAAAGGACATGGACTCAGACAGAGAGACAGAGCACCTCTGTTTGGGCAGGGCTGACGTGTCTGTTTGCTCTCCAAGTGGGTGAACATCTCCTCCATTTAGTTGTTCAGGAGGACACACAGTAGGGAGGGTGGGTAGGTGGAGGGATGAGGGACTTGGGAACTCCTGGTGCAGCTCTTATGTTCTTATCACATGGATCACACTCCAGATTCTCTGACTGCTGTTACCAGCTCATAAAGGTGTACTAACATACTCAGTTAATGGTACAGCAACGGCCTGGGTTTGTGAAATCTCTGCCCCAAGATGCACTGAAGCAACAGGGAATTTGTGAAAAGAGGTAGGAAAAAGTCCAACTGAAACAGTTGACCAACTGTTGCCAGCTCAGGATTCAACCATAGGGTTGAAAGATCTGGCTTGTGTCCCAAGATCTATTCAGTTCTTAATCTAAGGATATTAAATTAAAGCACGGGAAAGACCTGGGAGCCAAACAGTGGTGACCACTGACTGGAGCTGTGAGTGGGTGTCATGAACATTTGGGTGACTACTGGCTTGTGTAATCAAACTGGATACAGGGGAAGGCTGAGTTTACTGTTGCAAGCACAGGTCTGGATTTCATTTCATGTCTGCTACAGATTTCCTAACTGGGTCACCATGCCAGCCTGGAACACAGAAATGATATGTTCCTCCTTCACTGAGCTGTTACAGAGCTAAAGATTTGATGGTTTCAAAACTGGTTGAAGATCTCCAAGAAAAAGGATGCATAAGAAAAAGCATATGCTATGGATGTCTCTATATATTCTACGTTACCAAAAGCGTTGTATTTATGTATTTCAAAACTGGGCACTGGGTTACATTTTCATTCCCCAGTACAAAGACAAATACATTCCAAACAAAGCAATGTTGTTTCAACAAAGCAAGGGTTGAAATCTCTCCAGGGCTTCATTCTGTCTCATTTAGATCGGGCATAAGATCTTAAAGCAGAGTTTAGTGGTCGGCCGATCATGCTCCTTTGGGAAATGACAGAGTGGTAATTCAAAAGGGGTAGTGAAGTACAGCATTGTCTTGGTCTGCAGGACTGTTCTTCAATAAAACCAGCGGCTCACCCGGCTTACAGGAGAACATTTTGTTCCAAAGGAGCTGTGGCTCTTCATTAAACAAAAGAATTCACCTCCGGCTAGACTTGGGTGTAAAATGAAAATGTTTTTGGAGACAAAATGTCTTTGTGAAAACAGCATTTCCATGATGCCTGCCACAATTGCCCAGGCATATCGAGCAGTTGAAATGAAAGATGATAAAAGGTACATCTCCAAGGTACCAGCTCCACATGCATTAAAAACTTCTTTCAGACTCGGGAAGCAGTTTCAGTTCAGGCCAGGAGCTCTGAAGAGGGAATAGACAGCCCGGGTCCTGTCTGGCCATGGGCTGGCACTCACCCACTTTGCAGTTAGGACCCAGATTTGATCATGAGTGAGTTGAACCTTTCAGGACTTTCCCAAAAACCTTTCTTTGGAGTAAACCAGTTCTCCCACATCTGACACAAGAGATTGGGAAAGCATCCCAGAGTATCTAAATCCAAAAAAACCAAAACAGATATGCCTCCTCCTCTCCGAATCTCCTGACACACTTGGGAAAGTTCACAAAGAGCAAAGGAGCAGTAGGGTCATTCAGGGAAATAATTCATGTCCAGACTGGCATAACTCAGGTGTTCAGATATGGCTGTCTCCCACCCGGATTAACTCTTCAGGGAAGATATAGTCTGTGCAGTTCCTTGGTGTATGAAGATGAGAAAAATCACCTCAGGCTGTGCAGTTTCAGGGGATTTTCGTTACAAGATTATTTTCCTACAAACAGCACCACCCCTCTGGGGATGAAACGTACTGGGAAATATATGCAAATTTAATCAATTACATGAGTTAGTTCCTACTTTTATTGCACACTTAAGTCAAGATCATCCTCTGATCACTGACAGGCTCTTTACTGTATAGTCAAGGTGTCCACTTTTAGATTAACAAGCAGGTTTTGTCCTGTAAACTCTTATGCAGGACAACAGCCAAGCTCATCTTGCAGACACACTCTCTTGTGTTACTCTAATTGTGGCCTCCTAATCAGCCTTTGTTTCACCCAAACGTTGCTCACTAAGGAGGACCAACAGTCTTGGTTCTGCTTTAGATGGGACAGGAGACTTCACACACTCTTTTTCATCATCTGTCCCATTTAGTACTGAGTTTCCACAGCTTGAGAAATGGTACAAGACAAGGACTGTTGGACCAGTGCTCTGCTGTGGTCAAAAATCTTACCTGGGCTCTAAGACTTAGCAGAAGCCTTGTGTTGGGGCAGTCAGATGGTAAATACCCAGGAAAACATATAGTTCCTCTATTTCAGCAGGGAACACTGCTGTGACAAGCCTTTGAGAGAGACAAATCATCCAAAAGCATAAAATGGAAGAGGTTGGGGTAACTCAGACTGGATGTAGTTTTTTGCACAGGTCAGCCCAAGATGAGCCACATGGTGTAAGGCAACAGATGTCCACTGTTGGCTGACAAGGTCCTTGCCGGACACTTTGTAGAACCTGAAATCTCATTGACTCATGTGGACCAAATTTCCAGACTTGACTCACTGGCTACGAAAACCATAAGATTGCATGGTGTGTCTCATATTTTTCCTGGAAAAAAAGAGCAGGATAATATAGCTATATTTGGTTAATTAACATCTGAATCTACTTTGAAATTTTCAGAGCATATACGTTAAGAAATTAAACTAATCTCAAACCAGCAAAGAAAAATAAACCCAAAATGTCTGGACTGTCAAGGTTTGTTTCTATAAATGTTCCCAGTTGCCTAATCCTGAGATACTGGAGTAGGTACAAAGAAGGGCAATGAAGCTGGGGAAGGGTCTGGAGCACAAATCTGATGAGGAGTGGCTGAGGGAGCTGGGAGGGACTCAGCCTGGAGAAAAGGAGGCTCAGGGGAGGCCTCCTCACTTTCTACAGCTTCCTGAAAGGAGGATGTAGCCAGGTGGGATTTGGCCTCTTCTTCCAGGTAACAGATAGGACAAGAGGAAACGACCTCAAGTTGTGCCAGGGGAGGTTTAGATTGGATATTAGGAAAAATTTCTTCAGTAAAAGGGTTGTCAAGCATTGGAACAGACTGCCTGTGGAAGTGGTTGAGTCACTATCCCTAGAAGTGTTCAAAAATGTGTAGGCGTAGCACTCAGGGACATGGTTTAAGGGTGGGCTTGGCGGTATTAGGTTAATGGTTGATGTTGGAGGTCTTTTCTGACCTTAATGATTCTGTAATCCTTTGGTTTAAAGGCAAAAGAGACACATCCTACCTCTTCTGTATCTCTTAGTACCTGCTGAATGTCATGTGATCACTGACTTATTCTGGTGCCATGTGTAGCAGGAAGTGCTGTTGAGAAAGTCACAAAGAGTAGACACAGGTGGTTTTAGAGAAAATGCTCCTGGCTGATTAGTATCAAAAATTTGCTGTGTAAATGGAAATGCTGCCTCACACATTGCAAAACTAATCTGAGAAACCGATTGCTGTAGGAATTAATTGCCAGAAGCTTGTCAAAAAACCCCAAAAAAATAAAAAAAAAAAAAAAAAAAAGAAAGAAAAGAAGAAAAGGAAAAAATAAACAGGAAGAAGAAACATATAAAAAATGATGGGATGTTTACAAGGCTAATAAAAACATAATAGGGACATTTAGAAAGACAATAGTACTTATTAGGGAAAGAAAACAAGACTCTCAGAAGAATTACACGTGTTGGGAAAGCTGTCTGTTTCAAAACAGGAAAAACCTTTTGGTGTAGCTAATGGACAGATTCAAAGGGGTAATTACACATGAGCTCTTCTTTCAGTTGCAGTCCATTTTCATCCTGATCCTAAATCAAATTTGTTGGCCTTCATAAAAGGTGATAGTTGATAGTGTAAACATCTGTCCTGGGCCAAAAACCTGATTCGTTAGTGGAACACTGGGAAAATTTCCTACAACAGACGATAGCATAACTGTTATTTTTGATTTTTTGATACTTCCTTGGAGGCAGCATTTACTGACCATTGGTAGAGGCAAAGTACAAGAAAATCTGGACAAAGTGCCCTGAACAATTATAATGCTTTCTTCTTCTACTTCCTGTTTCTTTTGGCTCTCCAGTAGTTCACAGTCTTATTTTAGAACATAAAAAGTCTCTCCAACCACTCTGCCATCCTCAGTCAGTTGTTATGAAGGAAGCACATGTGGGTGGAGATGAGATGTTCTTGCATGGCCACAGGAGGGTTGGGCTGGCAGGCCCCTTAAGCACCACAGATTTTTCTGCTGTGTCTTATTTCTGTGCTGCAAAAGAGAGGGAAAGAGGCCTTCCCCAGTTTAAGAAGTTACAGTAATAGAGGTGTAGGGTAAAGGAGACATCAGAGGGCTGCATTAACAATGTTGGTTGATGGGGAAGATGAAAGTGGCCTTTGCTCCCAGCTCCATCGTGGACTTCTGTCCAGGCATTTCATTTTTCATGTATTTCAGTCTGGCCCCCACAAAGTGCAGCCAGTGTGAGATTTGCTCAGTGCTTTGAGCACAGCGGGAAAAATGTGTTAGGCAATGAATACTGTCATGAGGAATTGCCTGCTGCCCAACAGTATTACCTCTCCATCGTGCCTACCTCCCCTTTTCCCATTCCTCCTCCACACTGAGATGTCAGGGCATCCTCAGGGACTCTTCTGTTTTAGGAAATAACAGGAGCTGCAGAGCACTTCAAAAAGTCTGGCTTTGTCCCATAGGTGTCAAAGAAGGACCTCAGGTTCCTGGAAAATCTGCTCCCAAATGAGTGTAAAAACGCACATTTTTGTCAGGAAGTGAATAAAATCTCACTGAAATTAAGCCAGGGACAAAGATGAAAAAGCAGATGGCCCATGACAAACTGTGAGAACAAATTTGTTCGCATGACATGGGAATAAGTATGTACTCATAACAGACTATTACTCAAGAAATTTTGAAAGAGCACAACTCCACAGGAGTCATAATGGGATTAGTCACATAAAGCCCAGTCCAGCTAAGCCTGGTGTACTTTACCTGAAAGAAGAGAAACAGACCCCAAAACAGACCACAATTAAAAAAAACAATGAAATAAATTCCAAAGAGATACACGAGTTTATGAAGTCAGAAAAACTTCTAAGTGAATTAAAATCTGCAGAGAAGCTTGTGGATTGTTATTTATCTACTTAAAAAATGAGAGGCCAGAGGAAGAAGCCTTACTGAAGTGACTCAACCAGTAGGTTTGTAATTTGACAGCACAGAGACAGAGTTGGTGTATTTTTGGTAAAATGTCATGGACTTTGGAACAGACTTTGCCATGTGCTCCATTACAGGATTGTTTCAGTAACCTACAATTATTTCCAATTATTTCCAAAATCCCTTTAAAAAAAATAATTATTTACTTGTGGAAGCCATAGGTGAAATTGAGTTTGAAAACTGTAAGAATAGGGCTAATTTGGGATACTATGATCTATTTTTTTTTATTCAACATTTTGCACTAAATGACTTGAATGGGCATGTTTAATTACATGAAAACACTTTTGTCATTAAAGAGGGCAGCATCTTGACATATATGATATTTTAGGATTTTTCCATCTATGCAGAGAAGAGTGGGTTCCTGGGACATAGATGTGATTTGCTTTGTCTACAAAATAATTAACAATAACCTTGCCTAATATTTTTGTGAATTTTCTATGCATTTCTGAGTTGCTCACCTAAATGCGACTGTTCAGAGCTAGTTTGGATTCATAAAAAACATAAATTAAGAGTCTAAAATCACACGTATGCAAACATCAGTCCTGGAGTGCTCACGTTGATGCTTTTGTTCAGACCTACTCCAGGGTAATGTCCAGTGGTCTCTTTGCCCAAGGCGATGATTTATTTCCTTCTAGAATTGATTTACAGCTTGAAGACCTTCTAAGCTTGACTCAGCCCACCAGTGGGAAGCAATGCCACTCCATCTGAATCAAACCTGAGCAGCACAGGAGGGATGGCTTCGGATTCAGATTCCAGAGATGGATTTTCTTCCGTGCAAAAGCAGTACCGCCCTCACTGACGCACATGCTGCTCTCGGGCTTTCATTTACCACAAGCTGTTGGGACTTCAGTTTCACTTCTCACCAGAAAGCGGAGGCAGGAGTATATTTAGACGTTCTTGGGAAGCAGCTGCAAAATGAAGTGGGAGAGCGCGCACGCACTCGGTCCCGCGGGCACACACGCAGACACTGACAGCTCAGAGCAGCTGCACAGACCTGAGCAGAAAGGACAGTGCACAGAGGCCTCCCACAGGTTACTGTCTTACTGAGGAGACTCATTTCAACATCTTAATATCCTTACCATTGAATCATAGAACGGTTTGGGGTTGGAAGGGACCTTAAAGATCATCTAGTTCCAATACTTCTACCACAGGTGTGGGGGTCCACTAGACCAGGTTGCTCAAAGCCCCATCTGACCTGGACTTAAATGCTTCCAGGGATGGGGCAGCTTCTCTGGGCCACCTGTTCCAGTGCCTCACCATGCTCTGAGCAAAAAAATTTCTTCCTATGTTTAATCTAAATCTCTCTTTTAGTTTAAAACTCTTCTCCCTCTCCCTATCACTGTCTGCCTGTATTAAAAGTTGCTTTCCCTCTTTTAAGTACTGGTTATTGAATTAAATAAATTAAGTATTGGTACTGTTGAAATAGATTGTTTGTTCAGTCCTGATCCACTTGAAAGATTATCACATTCTCAACCACCATCTCATTTCTTGAAGCTCTCTAAGGTTCTCAGATTCTACACTCTTGCATCTTAAACCTTATCTCCATGGTTTTATGCGTTCCACAGGAACACAGAGGCAGCACTACTCATTTAGTATTCTGATTTGATAGGAAATTGCAAATGCCAAGAGGATGTAGCCAGGCTCTTGTTGGGGCTGTCAAACAATAGGACAAGCAACAATAGGCAAAAACTGATGCGTAGGAAGCTCCTCCTGAACATGAGGAAGAACTTCTTCACTGTGCAGTCACCAAGCACTGGAACAGATTTTTCAGAGAGGATGTGGAGTCCCCCTCACTAGGGATATTCCAGAACCATCTGGACATAATCCTGTGCCATGTGCTCTGGGATGACCCTGCTTGAACACAGGGGTTGGACCAGGTAACCCACTGTGGTCCCTTCCAACCTGACCCATTCTGTGATTCTATGAGATTACTTGCTACATCTACACATAAAGTGAGGAATCCAGCTCACACAACTGTAGCTATTTAGAAGTTGCTCTGTCTATCTAAGGTAGTTGACTTCTCATACAAGAAGTGCTGGGAGGAGAGGGACACTTCAGAGCATGATGCCCCACCCTTCTTAGGGACCTGATAGCTTGGACCAGCTTGTCCCCAGAGGTGCTTCTTTCTCAGCTGGATCTAGGATGACTGCCTCTAACTAGATTCCAGCTAAAGGGCTAATGTTAGATGAGCTGAGTCCATGGAAAGTCATGCCTCTGCTTTTCCCTCAAGGTTTTTTCTTCACAGATCTTTCACTTGTGAGCTGAAAAAAGACTAAGAAATCAGAGTTTGCAGCAATTTGGCTGCAAGACAGATAAAATCAGTAGTCAAACAAAGGCAGTTAAGATAGCCAAGACTGCCTGTAAAGTGAAATACGTGCTCTTCTCATACAGATGAATGCATTTAAAGTAACTTCAGTTTCACCATACTCACAGGGCAGACCATCAATCTTTTGTTAACATCCATCATCATGGGCAGGACAAATACCAGGAAATCCTCTCCTGGAGGTGCTCCTCTGCTCCCTCTCATTACTTTAACACCTACTATTTACAGCCCTGTGAGTTTTTAATACCCCAAGGTCCTCTTGGAGGCAACAGAGCAGAAGTATTCCCTCTTACTTGTAAATAGGTAACACAAAGATGTACATTGGCTTTCCTTTGGAAGATCCATAGTAGATGAGAAGGATAGGGAATGTTTCTAATGTGAACATTCATCTTATTTTTATACATCTTGTTTAGGAGTTCTCTTTTGCAATGTAGGCGTTTTCAGTACGACATCCACATGCAAGTCAGTTATCCTACATTATTCCAAGTAAAGAGGTGAGGATAAATATTTCTCGTTCTAGCAAAAAAGAGGTGGTGCTAGACCTAATCTGCTGACTGTGAAGAAAGGCTTGGGAGTTAGGTAAGACATAGAACTATGCTGTAGACTGTGAAAGCTAAAGGTGACCCAAGGGAAAGGCATGAATTTGTGTCAGTGGAGGGTTAGGTTGGATATTAGCAAAAAGTTGTTCACCCAGAGGGTGGTTGGGCACTGGAACAGGCTCCCTAGGGAAGTGGTCGTGGCACTGAGCCTGACAGAGTTCAAGAAGCACTTGGACAAGGGACATGATGTGGTTTTTGGGGTGGTCCTGTGGACTCAGGATTTGGACTCAGTGATCCTCATGGGTCCCTTCCAACTCAGGATATTCTGTGATTCTGTGACCTGAATCCCATCTCAGTAACTCAATCCTCCTGAAGGAGGCCAAGCTCCCTATGCTCTCAGTAGAAAAGAAGTGACTGCAAGGCTGCTCAGAGAGATACAGCTCATGTGTCTAAGCCTTCCCTTCATGGGCTTTCCCTCTATATACAACATGGAAAATATAGGGCTTTCGTGGAATTTCTTCGCTAAGCACTTACAATTCAATTGTTTAAATGAAGCTGATCCCAACCAAGTTTTCTGAGTCCTGGGTCAGCTTCCTTAGCTGGCAAAGTAACTTTTCTTCTAAGCTACAAGCCTGCCTTGAACAGTCAATCTTTGGATTTGGGAGTATGCTACAAAACCTACCCAGCCTCTGTAGACTGGGTGTACTGGAGGATGCTGAATGACCATGCACAGATGGGTTGATATGTTTAGTGAAGGTCACTGTACTTGTCTGAGCAACCTGTGTCCAACAGCTCTCTTCTCTGCAGGCATCCATCCAACCCCACTTAGCTACAGCTCTGTCTAGATGTTGACTAAACACCCAGTAATGAGAGTGCCCCTGGATGCTCCAGTTGAGACTCTCTTTCTGCTAGGGCTGTACGAAAAAGCGAAAAGACAAGCACTAAAGTTGTGACAAGTTGCAATGAGAAAAAAAAAAAAAACACCAAAATTAGAGAGGAAGGAAATAAATAGAATCATCCTGTTGTATGTGATAGGCAACAGAAGTTGTTTGTTTCATGCTTCATCCTGTTTAGGACTCCCGCATTGTTGGGCTTTCTCAAACATGCCCTAGCAATTTTGTCCATGTAGAAAAAGTTGCTGACACTTC
Organism: Manacus candei; assembly: GCF_025592945.1. NCBI lineage: Eukaryota > Metazoa > Chordata > Aves > Passeriformes > Pipridae > Manacus > Manacus candei. The sequence goes on along the minus strand of NW_026138055.1, from coordinate 4,893,297 downwards.
TTTGAGGAGAGGTTGTGATTAGGCAGTCTCCAGAGATCCCTCTCAACCTCAGTGATACTGAGATTCTGCAGTTTCCATCATCAGTGTGGGTCTTCAGATAACTGAGCAGTTGGATCAGACCCCATCCAGACCAGCAGTTGTTCTGGGTGCAGAGTACTCTATGTCAGCTGTGCACATTCCCATTGATCTGAGCAGTGCAACAGCTTCCACATGTCCTGGATATGTGAGGTTTACACACACCCGTGTGGAATTTCTTGGATGGAAGTATGGGAGCCTGAGCAAGCTGAGCAAGTTGTGTTTAAAGGCTGCATGGCATAAGTAAACCTTAAGGGGAGATTAGGGGGATGACAAAGCTGTGGCTTCTGATAGGGAAACCATGCTATTTGAAAAGATTTCAGTCAAAAGGAGGAGCGTTTGGTGTCCTGATTTGTACCTCTATTTTTGTCTCTATTAGTTGCCATTACTTGTATTTTAACCCCGCTTGCTCTTCAACCATTTAAGAATCATTTGTGACAGTTATTTTTCACAGTAGCAAACCAGATTACATTAAGGTTTGTCAAGCTTCCTCTGCTCTCTAATGTATGGAAAAATGTTACACTTAATTTGGTTTGTTTGGGCAGTGTGGACAGGCATTAGCCATGCTATATGCAGACCATAAACGTTGTTCTGGTTAACACCACAGTGGAGCCAAACCTGAACCTTTCATCTCAGCCCTGCAAACTTTGGTGGTTTGGATGGAAAAGGAACCTGTATTTGAACTGTGCTTTATTTTTGTTTTTGTTTTGAAAAGCCAAAGACAAATCAATAGCACTTTGGAAACCCAACATCCAGCATCCTTAGCCAACCTCTATTGGACAGGGATCGAGCGCCTGTGAAGGCAAGGACTTTGTATTGGGAAGAAAGCCAATACACAAAGGAAGGAAAACTGTTTCAAGGAACCTGCAGTAACTTTCCATAAAAACCTTGGGGACCTAAAGGCAGTCTGAATTTTGTGTCATAATCCCCTCTAAGCCACACATTTGTTTGATTAGGAACAACATGGTGGTCCCATGTGGGACAAAGATGGACTTTTGCTCTCTGCATGTCCAGCTGGTTTGGTGTTAGAAATGACAGGGAGAAGCCTTCTTTGTTTCTGAGTCAGTTTCAGTTTGCTATCTGGAATATCAAACCAGCCAGTAATGAAAATGGATTTCTCACATCAAATTTTTTAGATGCCAGAAATAATAATAATATGGTGTTAACACCTTAGTACTTGGCTTTCTCTAGGTTGTTTTAACCTAGATAAATCTATTAATTTGTGTCTTTGTATCCACAGTAGTGCCTTAAAATTTGCACTTAATTGCAGCAGAAATAGTTTTGAAATCCATCTGTCTTACACTGACCACTCCTGTAGCATCTCACCACCTCCTGTATAATGTGTTCCCAACGCTAAAATAAAAATCTACAGAGTGGTATAGTAATTCCACCAATGCATATCTTTGAGGCTGTTGAAAAGCAAACATTTCCTATTATATTTCTGGCTTTCAGAATGATTGTAGAAATAGGATCATCCTTACCATACAGTATTTAACAGCTGGGCACAGTGGGTAGAGCACCTTGGACCTTAGTGTGGTTCTCCAAGCCTTTGTGTATCCCCTAGGGGCTGCTCTATCATCCTAGACTGTATTTGATGGATTCAGTCCAAGAAAGCACGTTTCTAATGGCCATAGGGGACATTGGATGAGGTCCACTTAACTACTGGCAAGAGAGCACAGGTGTCAGGCTGGGATGGCCAGTGTCAACAATTTCTTTTTATCTATTTGTTCTTTTTTTGATTTGATTTTCATAGCTGAAGCTAATGAAGGGATCTAGGTAGGGATGTATATCTAAGTTTGATTGCGTAAACTCAGTCATGTTTCCACATACAAAAAGAAAGAAAATTATTGAAGAGTTTAAGCGACCAAGTAGCTCTTACTGTTTCTGGTGTTTAGTTGTCTATTCAAATCAAAATGCTGAAAACTGGGACCCTCTATAAAGCAGTAATTAACTTTGCCTCTGGCAGCAACCATCCAGCCCTCACATCTCCAGGGGAGATCTGAGTCAGTTAGGACATTACCATCATTCTATGGCTGGCCAGGAAAACACAGCAGGGAATTCACCAGCTAATGCACAGCTATGAGACGCCAACCAGAAAAATGTTCGGGCCTGTCCACAGGCTTTATGAAGAATAAGGGTGGAAAGTTAATTTAGTTTTATAATATTAAGTTCATGTTTACCTACAATAGACTCTTGTCTTTGAGTACATCTGTTCTTTTCTAATTGGCCTACAGAGAGTATCACTGCCAGCTGATGAAATTCCCCCTTTCAGAAGGTCTGGTCCCATTGAGGGGACAGCAGACAAGAGTCTGTGTATGTGTAAGTCAAGGCTCATGATGTGTCTTCCTTACAGATTCAGATCCTTGCACACCTGATGCTCCACCTGCTGCCACTTCACCACCAACCTCTGAAGAACCTGGACCTTTCACAGCTCCAGCATCACCCTGCTCTTCCTCTGACACTGGTACTGCATCATTTTCACCACCGCTACCTGCCTGTGTCGCAGCCTTATGTCCCAAACCACCTCCTATTTCACCATCAACATCCACTTCTGCTGCCACTGTTCTCCCTGGACTTCCTTCTCTTCCCGCACCACCTGCCTCTGCTCCATCCCTGCACCCTGGAATTTATTTGCCAATAGTCCCACCCAGCGGTGCCACCCATCTCATCAACTGGCTGCCCTTCCTCGCTTCGGCAACACTTGCCACAATCCAAGGGAAGGAGGAAGACCAGCCACCCATAAGAACAGGCCCCCTGGAAGGCATGAAGCCCTGCAGCAGCCCACCCCCACAGCCCTCCCATGATGAGAATCCCCAGGCAGCACCTATGGGAAACAGTGCTCCGGGGGCTGCTTCCCCACCACCAGCTGCCCATGCCATGCCCCCGAGCTCCGAGCAGGCGTCGGCAAACGTGAGCGACATCCTGGCCGAGCTGCGGACGATGAACAGCCACCTCTCCACCATTGCCCGAGCCCTGACCCAGCTGGCATCGTCCCTGGCACCGCAGCAGGATGCACGTGGCACCCCCCCTCCTTAGGGCCAGGTCTGCACAGGCTTATCATGCTCATAGGGGCTGGAGGAAAGGGACCCTACCCAGACCTGCCCATACCATCTGTGTGTGCGCTCTCTGTGGTCGCTGACGCCGACCATGTCTCCCCAGTGGGTTTTTCTGTTTGTTTGTTTGCTCCTTGTAAATGGCTGCATATATTAAAAAATAATTTTGTGGTCTTGTTAATAAAATTGTTTATGTTTCTTTGCATTCCTTTCAGATGTGCTCTCTCCCCTTCTCTCACCCATTAACCACACGAGCGCTGGTAGTTGGTGAGGTCTCGCACAGTGAATGCCGAGAATCTGAAGTGGTGAGAAGTTACCACGAGAAAATACTCAAGGAGGTGACAAAATCCCTCTGGGCAATGTGGGGGGACACAGACAGGAAAGGACACAATAAAACTCTGAAAAAAATCCCTATTTCTCTCCATCTATACTGCATGGCGTGGCTCTGTTGAAATTGGAGCCTTTCCTGGTGCACTAAATCTCAGAGGTAATTGTAACTGCTGACGCAGGTACACGCCGTGATAAATTGTCCAAAACACAATGCAGGGTAGTTGTCTAAGCAGCTCTGGGGTTGAACAGCTATTAAACAGCCTCGACCACCTCTTGTCCTCCAGAGATCAAGATCTGAGGTGCTTAGCTGAAGTCAATCTATCTTACTTTACCAGTGGTGCCTCGGGTTCTTCAAGTGCATAAACAGGCCAAGCTAATTTACAACAATTAGCCAGGCACACGTGGATAGATCCTGACATTTCACCATCTTTTCCCTATTGCCAAGCTGCTGCAGCTGGCCTAAAGGAGGCACTGAAGGTGTGAAACCTCAGACAATCCTCTCTGTGGATGAAGAAATAGCTCTTGGGCATGAATCCGGAATTTGTCCTCTGAGGTACGTGACCTGTAGAGCAGCTGATGAGGTACCGCTGGACACTGTTTGGTCTAATGGAGGCATAAGAGCTGGGAGATGAAGGGTGGGATGTGCTCTGAGCTCTGGAAGAGCCCCAGGAAAGAGGACTCACAACCCTTGTGCCTGTCAGCCACAGTCTGCCCATAGTGCAAACAACCAGGCCAGGTTGGATGGGGCTTGGAGCAACCTGGTCATGTGGAAGGTGTCCCTGTCCAGGGCAGGGGTTTGGAACTAGATGATCTTTAAGTCCTCTTTCAACCTAAACCATTCTATGATTTTATGAACCATCAGCCAAAATGTATTTTCCCAAGGGTGGTCCCATAGGGCCAGTGATGGCTGAGCCAGGCTACTGCCTTTCATCCCAGTGGATGAAAATGAAATACATGCTCATGGCAAATAGAAAAAAATAAAGGCCTCTCTGAAGTCGTGTATGATCTCTCCTTAATTTAACCATGCAGCCCTCAGATATCAGGATCTGAGGCCATCTCTAGGAAAATCCCAGACAAACAGACAGATTGCTAGATAAGATTAAAGAGGAAGTATTCTGTCTATTTGCAAATATTTCTGTTACAGATGAGCCTAAGCCACAAAGATTGAATGTATATACAAACTTCCCAAAAGCTCAGGTGTATTTGAATTTGAGGTTTTGGTTACAGCATATGTATTTATATATAAACCTATCAATATTTTTGAATCTGTGCCTGAAAGACAAAGCAACTGCCCTGTTCAGTCATGGGGGATTTTTTTCTGACTTTTTTCCTCTGCTGTGTTTAGCAAAAAGGTGGAAGGAAAAAAAGTAATTTAATAGATGTCTTACACTACCTTTATTTTATGTGTTTCAGCAAAGGGAGATAAAAGGAGTATCTTAAAAACATTCTGGCTTTTGATTTTGCCATTGCAGTTTCCTTAGACTAAAAAAAGCAAAAATAAAGGGAAGTTTATCACTTTTCCTCCTTTCAATATGAAATATAGGACAAGAAAGAAAGGGGAAAGCTTTATGGTTAAAAAAAATAAAAGGAATATTTTTCATTTTTACTGTCTTTCCCTCTTTCAGCTTTACATGGTAGTAAATAAATAGCATATTCTCCCACTGTTGATAGTTTTGCTTGATTTATCCCGCTCTTTTCCAATAGTAACCTTTCATGGTCTAATGCTGATGAAAATCTCAGTGGAGTTTTTCTGATATGTGCAAGACTTGCAGCCATAATTTCAGAAAATCTTACTGTGCAGCTGCTGACACTTTATCAGCCAAGGTTAAATCGGACTTCATTTAGGTGTCTAAGGGATTGAGAACAGTGTCCACGGCATGCAAATTCAGAAAAAAAGCCTGAAAAATTTGCCTATAGTCAGCTGCAAAGGCAGTGTTCTTCGTTCTCAAAGATGCTATGCCCAGTTGGCAGGACGGCAAAAGTGCTATTCCTGAGCTTCTTCCTAAAGGAATGAGATTTCTGTGGTCTCACAGCCCAAGATATTAGATGCTGAACACCCTTGCAGTCTAGACTCTGAGCTGCCTGGTCCTGAGGCACCCTGACAACAAGGCAGGACAAGAGCCTGTAGCCAGAACTAGCAGCTTTAAGATTGGCTTAGTAACCACTGCTGGCTCTCACAGGGGCACAGCAACTGGCTCTGGGGCCAAGGAGACAGACAGAAGCTGTTTGTGGGCAGGGTCAGTCCCTACCACTCTGAGCCAGCCTGAGCCCGGCCAGGGCTCTGTGAATGCTGCAGCTGCAGGGTCCCCTTCTGCAAACTTTCATGCAGGGTTTGTGCCCAACCCATGCTGAGTTAAAACCCATCTCAGGAATGTATAGGCAGCCCCACCATGGCACAAAAGGTTTCACTGCCATGCAAAAGAAGGGCCCTGCCCATGGCCACCTCATTCAGTAAAGTGCATTATTCTCTACTTAATGCATTCAACAGACTTATGTCCCTCAGGAATTACTCCTTCAACTCAGTTAAGCGCTGCAAGAAACAAGTGGTTGCTCTGATTGCATCACTTTGTTGGCTAAAGGTTGACTCTGTCTCAGGTTTTGTTTGCTTTGCTTTCATTTGCCACCATCCCAATCCAGCTTGTTGCTCCAGCCCCGCTGCTTCTCTCTGTGTGCTCAGCAGCTTTACTGGTATTGTTGAGCTGCTGCTCCACATGTGCTGCTATTACGTGAAAAGCTGGAGTGCAACTTCTGAAAAAAAGTCACCTAAAGCACTTGAAACTGGCAGCAGAGTGGCTGAAGAAGGACTGAAACCCTGGTGCAGTTGGCACCGTGTCCCGGCAGTCCCCCAGCACCTGCCGGGTGCCAGGTGTTGCTCCAAGGTAACAGAGACATATAACTGATGACAAACAGTTCAAGAGACTTTCTTCTCTCAATTATTAATTTTGATTCATCTCAGAGAGCGAGGGGCTGAAAATTATAGTGCCTTGGTGCGTGTTCAAAGTCCTGTGTAGGTGTAACCTCCTCATCTCACACTCCAGTGGCTGTTAAATAATTAAAAATCCCCTGTTGGTCTTCTCTCTCTTGGGACATCTTCAGTCTCTCCTTCTTCTTCCTCTTCCACATCCTTGTTATTTGCAAAGGCAGCAATTTATAGGACAGTTATTTTATAACTGACAGATAGTTCTTTGGTTTTTTCTTTGGTTCTCATCTTTCACAACTACTTTCTAAACAAATATCAAGGATGGGTTTCAAGTCACCACTTGAATCATCTAAACCTTGGTTTTGTAGTTCCTCTACAGACATGGAGAGTGCTTTCAGAATGCAGTTCATCCTGGTTTAGAAAAGGTATTTAAAATAGGTAGGAAGGCATTTGACTTCTGGCAATGTCCATCCCTCCCCCCAGACTATAGACCATTCATTTAAGCCAGGTGTTTGACTTCTAGATGGCTGGAAGTAAATTAAATGGATCCTCTGTTGGTAATTGCAGTTCATTTCAGACTGGTGAAGCATCAATATATCACATTTATTTGAATCACAATAGATGTGTGAGGAACTGAAGAGAGGAAATGGGAGCTCAGGAGAATAGGACTGACAGTAAAACTGGAAGCCCATGCAAAATATGCAGCTCTAGCACCATGCCAGGAGTTATCCTGTGCCAGGAGAGCACCCTGAGGGACTCCCAGATCATTCCCTTCTCCTAGAGAGTTAACTCCTCAGGATGTGGAACTGGAAGCTAAACAACTTCATGGGATTTGAGTGATGTACTCGGTGTCTACTACTCCAGCAGGAATTATTTAAGGAGGCAGAAGGCTGTACAATATTGTATTAGACTGCAACTCAAGAAGGTGGGAGAAATCACAGGTTTACCCAGGAGAAATAGGAAGCTGGGTGGTTTTTCACTTCGTTTTCTCTAGCACACATTGTTCTTCCAGTATTTGTACACACATTCACTGTAACGACACTCAAATCTCCCAGTAAAAATAATTTATAAGGAAGCATTGCTAGGGAGTGCATTCCTTCACATTAGCCCAGCTGCAAGCTGGCAGTGCAGAGCCTGGGAGTGAGCTCCCTCCTCCAGACAAGATGGTTTTTCATCACAGCCCTGTCTGGGAAGCATAAAGCAGGTATCCTGTGCCAGATGTCCTTGTGGACACCTTTGCCCACAAAGCCGTAGGGTCTGTGTGCCTCCAGCTTCCTTCCAGACCTTTCACTACAGCATTTTTCAGAGTTCTTCGAGTTTCTGTTCCATTTATTTCAGTCGGTGAGCCAGATAGTCAGGACACCTGTGTCAGGGTAGTGGTTGCGCCCATCACCACAAGGCTGTGTCCTGAGCCCACAGCTGCCAGCCTGGTGAGAAAGGTCATGGGGCAGGAGATGGTACACCACCAGTGTGGGCAGGGATGCCCTGTGGCCACGGCTGTCCCTGTCCCGGGCTGTGCTGGTGCGTGGCTGTGCCTGGGATGGGGGTAACTCTGAGTCACCAATGATCAAACTGCATAGTCCACACTTATCCCACAGGCTGGGAAATCCTCTGCTCACATCACCCACAGGACCTGATAGAAATACAGGGTCTGCCCAGCCCCAGCTGGCTTTGGAGCCCACTGTGCCAGAGAAACACTGAGGCTGGCAGCACTGCTCCCAGATTGCACTGGAGCTGAATAAACCTGGACCCAGGGACCTTCCCAGCTGTGGCTGAGCTGGGAGACTGCTTTCACAGGATGTCACGTGCAAGTTAAAAAGCACCATATTTTGTGCTTGATGGACGCTTCTGGCCATCTCCCATGTGGAATTTTTTTCCCCTTAACTGACACTGAAAACCTGCTCTTGACTTAGCCATGAAGAGTTAGGCTGTAAGACATGAGGCAATTAGTGCTGGTCTTAAGGGAAATAAAGGTGACATACACTGGGCCAGGTTTTCTGATGACATAGAATTGCAGAATTATAGAATGGTTTGGGTTGGAAGGAACCTGAAAGATCATCCAGTTCTAATCCCCTGCCATGGGCAGGGACACCTTCCACTAGACCAGGTTGCACAGGCCCTGTCCAGCCTATCATGAAAGGATGAGACTGTCCTCTCCCCGGGGTGTGCCAGGACCACAGCACTGAGCGATGGTGTCCATCTGCTCCTCCATAATCCTCGTTGCTCTCTGCTCCCCATTGTTTTGCACCCAAGCTGTACGTTTTCAGAGCAAGGACTATGGTTTTTTCTGCCATCGTGTGAAGTTTATCGTGGAAAGGTACCAAAGCAGTACAAAGTAATTATTAATAGCAAGTGATATCATGAAACCAAAATCTTCCTCTAAAGAAGAGGAATTTAGTAATGTAGAAGTTGAAGACAGAGAAGTACACTACAACCCCTTGCTGGGTTCTGCTGCAGATTCTCTCTCTAAAATAAGCTAGGCAGAAGCAGTAACTTCTCACTACTGCTTTTACTTGTGGAAGTGGTTCCCAGACACTTGCTGTACATCGTATAATGTCAACATCTGATTTGATCTATATCATTACCATCTACCACTCAGCCTGGATTTCCCATTTATCTTGAACTTTGGCTGAAATCTCATTTTATTCAGAGACAGGTCTTACTGGAACAGCCTTCATGAAGAGCTTACTACTTATAACTGTAATTCAAAACATATTTTGAAGAGAAAAATATGAATTTACATGAGCTGAAGCCTTGGTGATTCATGATGATGGCAACAAATTGTTTTTGTCACAAAACAAAAATAAAAGGCCCCTGAAAAAAAGTCTGAAAAATGTCAAAGACTGTTTCTAGTTCTTAATGTTTATTTTATTAAAGATATTAAACGCATGCCAGTAGTCCAAGAAATAATTGAAGCATTTTGTTTCCTCTGCGTTGCTACTTTATCCATTTCCTCAATTTTTTTTGAGAGTATTTATTTTGAGTCAATAGAAAATGACATTTCTTCTTCCAGTCACCAGAATCAAAACATCAGATAGTCGTGTGGCTCTGCTATGGTTTTTAGGTTAACTTGGCTATCTGTGAGTGGAAATCCACACCCCATAGTTTCTCCCAGATTCCTCAAAGTAGTGGAAGTGTTGGTGACACCAGCCCTGTGTCTCACAGTCCATGATATATGTCACCAGTGAAGTGGTATATAGGCTCTAGTCCCTAAACTTGATTGGAAAGGGAGCTCACAGGCCTTTAGGTGAAATAAATTTCCATGGGACTTTGTGCTTTGATTGACCAACTAGGGCAATTTGATCTGTTCCAGATGGGACCTGACTCCTTGTGTTTAGTAAATGGTGGTAGACATTGGATTTTTCAAGCCATGCCAACGGATATGTGATAAAAGCTTCCAGGGGCTTATTCATTTCTTCCGTATAAAATAAGGTAATTTGCACATTTTATGTTAATTGTACACTGACTATCACTCTTGGGAGGTAAGGATGTCATTATTTTTTAAACACACAGGGCTTTACTCGATCAGACTCATTTGTTTCCTCTGGTGGAAGAAAAGGGCCTGAGGTAGAGAGAAGTTAAGAGCTGACTAGAAGGTTTTAACTGAAGTAGTGGGATGAACGTGAGCCAAGGAAAATTTAGTCTGCACATCAGGAAAATTTTCCTAACAACGAGGTCTATTACTATGTGGAATGGTCCCCCCAGGGAAAAGGGGGAAGCTGACTAGACAAAGCAATGAAGAACATATTGTAGGGAGCAACCTTTAAACAGTTGGGGAGTGGACCAAGTGACCTAAGTGCATTTTCCATCTCTAATTTCTCTGACTCAACCATTACAAGGGTATGCTGTAGAGTGTATGACTCCTGTGCTCTGCCACATCAGTACTGCCTTGGGAACACTTCTCATGAAGCCAGTCCTCAGGATGCAAAGGACAGCACTGCTCTGACTTCCAGGCATCTTCACTGAGGCCTACCAGGCATAGGCTGCTCTTACTGGGACCTTTGGCTACCTCTGGCGCTCACCCAGGGGCCACAGGGTACATGACCTCAGTGATTTCTGAGCATGAAAAGCTTTGACAACTAATAAGATATCAGGGAGAAAAAGTTGCAAAGGAAAGCAAAACTGAAGAATGAAAAAATCCAGTCAAAAATGACCTAAGTTGTTTCAGAGGCAGGCTCAAGCTTCACAGGTGGAATTTCTCAGCATCTGGTGATGCCCACGTGGCAGCTGACACAGTAGCTGACATCCAGGATCAAACCAGGAGACTTTGGAGCAAACACTTGAACTTAAGATGCTAAATCAGCTCACAGTACAACTCTCATGTCCTCATTTTCCCTATTGAATTGTACTGGATGAGCCAAGGAGTAGTTGAAAGCTATTCAAGGGTTTACTTCAGTCAAAGGAAATGTGACTCCCAGCAATTAGGAAGAATTATTCCTATTCTTGAATCCTGTATGTTTAAACGTCAGGGGCCTTCTGATGAAGTTCTTCACAGATTTTTTATAAATCTTCTTTAAAAAAAAGTTGATGCACTAACAGCCAAAAATTTCTGCAGGAAGGGCCATTTTCATCACATTTCCCAAGAAAAGTTCATCAAAACCTCAAAGTGATCATACTCCAAGTGGATCTTTTGCAATTTTTTAAAACAAAACATCATAGTTTTTTTTGTTTTGTTTTGCTTTAAAAGTAAGTTCTATTTTAAAATTTTAACTAATTAAAGTAAAACAAAAAGCACTCTTGATGTTACTTGGGGAACTGATATCTTTTCCTCTCAGAGGAAAAGTTTAATGTGCCCAAACTACAGTGAATTTTGTGTCTGAGTACTTTTATATCCTTTAAAAGAAAAAGTTCAAAATATCAACATTTCCATAGAAGAGAAAAATACATCCCTCTTTGGCTTATTTATTGTCTGAGCAGGAGTTGGTTGATAATATAGGCAAGATAATGAAGGGCCTTTTCTTCTGTGCCTGCCCTGGAAAACCTGTATTTATTCTCAGTTTAAATATGACCCTGAAAACACATGTTTTGAAAAAAAATAATAGGTATGTTACAGGACAAATTCAGTGTACCATGAATGAAGCTGGAGGAGCTGTGTAACTTTCTGACATAGATTTCACTTGTGCAAGTTGGATTTAGTTTTTCTTTTCAGCAGCCTCAGCGGTGTTAACCTCTGCAGTCTCAATTCACATCTATTTCCTCTGTGGGACAGATGTGTGCATGAATGTACGGACATCTAACAACAAAAGAGCAGCTTCATGGGAGAAAGGCAGCAGACCAACTCTATATTTACTGAAAGCTGGCTGCAGACCATAAAAAGTAGATATCGAAATGCAAAAAAGAAACGGCTGAAAAAGGCTCCTAGTCAAAGTGATTACTTCTACACATTAAAAAAATGGCAATGGAGTAATTAGAAGTAATGACTTTAGAAAATGCGTTGCGACAAGACAGGACAAATATCACTTACAGGGGGGAAAAAATATCCATGTCAGTAACACCTCTATCAACACCACTTTCGTTTTACCAGTTCCTGTCTAGCCGGGAACTAATTTCTTTACAGTTACTGAAGCAGAGTAACCACAAATCAAACAGTAGGAAAATGATAACCTGTTGAACTCTGTAGAGTCCTCTCAAGTGGGTTTGGTGACATCTGAACTATGCTTAGACAGTTGTGAAATGTCTAATGTGGGGCAGTCAATCAGGCTTTGCCCCTGAACTTGTCATTTTGTGAGACAAAGTGGGAATAAAAAAAAAAAAATAAAACCTACAAATATCCAGAAAAGTCAAAACTGTTACAAATTATTTATGAGCAGAAGTTGGCTATTTCTTGGAAGGTGATATTAGAATCCTTTAATATATTGTAAGGATATGAAGCATGAGGGGGAGTATAAAGTACAGGGAGAGACCCTGTTTGCAGGAGTTTTTCAAAGTTATGTTCTGCTGGATCAGGCTGCACATCACTGAAATGAAACTTAACAGGCCAATAAATACAGCACTGCTGAGCAAAAAGAAGAAAAAATTCTACTAAACTCTGATTATGCTGACATCAGGTGGCCTATAAATTATCGCCCAATAAAACCTATCAAGATGTGAACAAAAATATCCCAGATATCCATTCTGGGAAGAAAAAACAGCTTGGAGTTATTTCAGCATAATAATTCTTATATATATATTTTTTTGTATTGTGTTCATGTGAAGGTCTATTTGATCAGCTTCATCCCTGGGCTTTTTTACACTCACTCTTCTCTAGAAGAATATTTCTATTTTTAGTAATTTCTTTCTGGAGCATCTTTAAAGACTGAAAGGTCTATTTGGCCCACAGTTTCAGCTAATATAAACCATTGTGTTTGCATCAAAGTCAAGGTATCCAATCTAATTTACATTAGATAAAGATACTCTCCTGAATTTATTTCAATATTTCATTCTTTACTATAGTCAACCATGATGTAGACTCACCACAAATGCACTGATTTCTAGGAAGCAATTGAAATTTGTGCTGCCTGGAGGTCTGTCTCTTCACAACAGAGAAAATTATCTGAGAGGTTCTTGGTATCTCTTGGAAATCATTGTTGCTGGTTGCTTCATTTATATTGCTTTAAAGTGGAAATTTCTGTGAACATGGAGGATTTCTCTCTAGAGCAGCGAGTACTGAGTTATTGGACTGGTTTGGTTTGGAAGGTACCTTTAAAGGTCATCTAGTCTAAATCCCTGCAATAAGCAGGGACATCTACAACTAGATCCTGTTGCTCAGATTCCCATACAATCTGATCTTGAATGTTTCCAGGGATGGGGCATCCACCACCTCTCTGGGCAGCCTTTTCGGTGTTTCACCACCCTCATCATAAAAAATTTCTTCTTTATACCTAATTTGAATCTACCCTGTTTTAGTTTAAAACCATTACCTCTTGTCAAATTGCTGCAGACCCTATTAAAATGTCTGTCCCCATCTTTCCTCAAAGCCCCTTTTGAGTAAGTACTGAAAGGCCATTAGTGTAGTCTATGTGAATAAAAGGGGAGGAGAAAAGATGCATTTCAACATGATCTCCTCCTTGTAAGAGGTTTCAACAAGACTCTGAAGGGTATATTTTAATTTTTTCATCGAGATGTGTATATATATATATATATATATATATATATATATATAGTCTTGATACAGAGTAGAGGCTTCTTGAATACAAAGAAATATCTCGATATCTGGGAACAGGTTGCCCAGAGAGGTGGTGGATGCCCCATCCCTGGAAACATTCAAGATCAGATTGGATGGGGTTCTGAGCAACCTGGTCTAGCTGAAGATTTTACAAGGGTGTGTAGTGACAGGACAAGGGGTAATGGCTTTCAACAGAAAGAGGGTCAATTTAGAATAGATTAAGGAAGAAATTCTTTACTGGGATAGGGGTGAGACCCTGGCACAGGTTGCCCAGAGAAGCTGTAGCTGCCCCATCCCTGGAAGTGTTCAAGGACAGGTCAGATGGGGCTCTGTGCAACCTGGTTTCGTGGAAGGTATCCCTGTCCATGGCAGGGGCATGGACTAAATGATCTTGAAAGCTCCCTTCCAATTCAAACTATTCTGTGATTCTATGATCTTCACAGTGTAGCCTCACAGACTCCTTCAGCTAAATTCATCAGGGTTTTGTCAGTGAACTGCTAAGTCTAGGAAGTATCAGTTCCCAAAATCAATAGTAAAATAAGATGAAAAATCATAATGAGAGGAAAACAGATCATGAGAACTCAGGTTATTATCAGTCTCCTGTGTCTGAAAGATAGCATCTGTACCACTGAACCTCTCCTACCATCAGTTTGGGTGGTGACTGGGAGCAGCACTGGCTCAGACGGAGAACGTGCCACTCTCTGAGTCACTGGTACTGCTTCCTGTTGGCACAGCCCTTCCTATTAGGGGCTATTCTGCTGAACCTTCCTCACTTCTTCTTACAAACAGAAAGCAGAAGTGATGTGAGTCACCTCACAAGACCACCTGCTAAATTCTTCTCCTGTGGTCTTGACCCAGATGCCACCTGTTAATAGTGAATGTGAAGATACACGTCTTCAGGATATTGTTCAGAATCAGAGACTCTTTCTTTGGGATTAATTACCTAAGGAAAAGCAATAAATACCAAAAACATGAGTGCCCACTTCTCAGGAGCCCCAAATTCTGTAATTTCTTGTCTTCACAGAAACCTAACCACTGCTTTTACTCACCTCAGTGAAATAAAACCATTTTAGGGGAATAAAGCACATATCAAATATTTTGTGTTTGAACATGAGTTAAATAACTTCTAAATTCATCTTTAACAATGTGTATTCAGGCACATTTTCTGTCTTATACAAGTCTTCAAACTTAGAAGACTAAGATTGTGAGAGTCTTCCAGTGGAAGACTGGCTTCCATCTCCGGTGTTACTCTAACCCCTTTCTTCATATCCTGAATTATTTGCTGAAGCAATGACTGAAACCATGATATTATGACAGCCTGAACACTGGGAAAATACAGCTGGCACAGTATCAGTAGTTAGTAGTTTGCATTTGTCCACCATTTTCATATTTGTAGCTACTAACCAAGGACTCAGAAAGAAAATATTCACCTCTCCCACACTGCCACAGCCTGTGCAATGCAGATCTGTTGAGCTGATGTGCCCCCAGATTCCTGGGACTTATGAGTGAACCTGGAATTTTTGTAGTAATAGTAACTTGAGAGGAAGCAAGAAGAAAAGTGTCTTTCATCTTTTATACTCATCAAGTCTGGGACAGCTTCCAAATCAATGAGTACATGCACTCAGTTTTGTCTTGGTTTTTGAGTTACTACCATGAAATAACCAACTGAGACCCATAGATTTTAACAAACCAGTGTAAAAAACAATGTGGTCTTTGAAATTGCTTTCAAATCTCTCTATGGGTTAAACACTCAGTTTCTTGCTTTTGAAAGTCCTTAAGCAAAGACGCCTTTACCTCTGAGGAATGATATTTTATTAATGTGCATGATTGTATATGTTAGTGTGTGCATGAATATATGAATAAAAGTATAGACAACTATTATACAAATACTTCTTATAAAGATATAAGTTTATGGAATTAAAAACAGTAGCCTCAGTGTTGTATCTCTGAACATGTAGCATATGTCAGCATTTAGTTGATGTGTACCATTCAAGAACACATTTATCACCCAAAAGCATTCCTTATTTTACACCCTTGCTTCCTGTGTATTATTTTCAGCAATCATAATTCCTTAGGCATTTATTTTTACTTGTTGTTTAAGTGGTAGAAGAAAGAACAGAATCAGGATATAATGGCAGGCCAAACCCCAATGTCATTACTTAGATCTTAACTCAGATAAAACTGCTCAGGACTTCTACTTGCAGAAAGACCACAGGAATTAGCCCTACAAATGGTTTCCTCCCTTCCAAGAGGTAAATGTATATCTTTCTTCTTTTATCTATTTGTTGCCAGGGTGTCACTTTAAGATAACCACATACTCAGTTTTGTGTTTAGCTTCATTATTTTATTTTTAGTTTATTCATAACAATGTGCTAGTGAAAAACACCTATTGTCAGCTCCAGGTGTGTTTGCCAACATTAAAAAGTATAATCACAATAAAAGAAAAGCCAGGAGCAATTCCACCTCCCACAAGCCAAAATTAACAAACCATAGCAAGAATTAAAATCAACAATATTTTACTTCCCTCCCTTCTTTTCTCCATCCTCTACTCCCTCCTTCCCACAAACTACCAGGATTTCTTTCCAAATTCCTGGATAAACAGATAACCTGCAGCATGGATATGCAGTTGATGTTATGAAAACACATTTTTGGCCATGTTTTCATATAATTGGCTCTCCATGTGCCCTAGGCAGATTCTCTTTTTCATTTTAAGAGAAAACCTGAAGCATGACTTCTGTATGGTCATCTGACAGAGGGAAGCCCAAGCTTCCATTGTTCCATGGACTTTGGAGATATGGAAATCTGCAGTTATCTCCACAGCCTCTTGGGCTTTTACTCATCTTTCTGATTCAGACTTGTATTTGAGATAAAGATTTTTTTTGAAAAAAGTAATAGCTAATCTTTTTGATTTTCCAGGGAATATGTTCCGTGTCAGGTCTTAAAAGCTAATTCCATGTCATACTTTGATTTCATGCTCTATGTTATCTGACTTAGCTTCTGTTCCCACTCATTGTTTATTGCAATATTTAGCTGTCTACACTGATGATTTTTCTGCTCTCAATTCTCTTCTCCACAGGGGCACCACTTAACTTTTGTCCAAAGACCCATAATTTTGTCCTGCCTAGGTACTGCACTGTGAGAGGTCCTGATCCTTTAACCATTCTCCTAATCCTATCCTTGAACAATCCTCATGGTTCTTGCTTGAAATTTCTGCATCCTTTTCTATTTCACTGTGAAAGGCTGGAGACCAGACCCAGGCACAAAAGTCTAAGACAACCCACAAGGTATCTGCCACAGCATGAACCCCAGTACGTACACTCTCTGCTCTTACTCACAATTTTCTTATTTAAATCCAAACTCTGAATCTATTCTTTGTGTTGCATCATGGTTAGCTCATGTTCAGATGATTCTCTGTGATTTCCAGATGTTATCTGGAAGCAATGCCTGCTAAGCCAGATCAGTCCATGTTATATGGTGCTTGTGTTCTCTGGACAGGATTTGGTCAGTCAAAATCCCAACCACAGTAGGATTTAGATATCTAAAATCCAATTTCAAACCAAGGTAGCATCCAATCTGCTTGGTTTTGTACTTCTTCTACTGACCACACACAGATTTGTTGAAAATCTCCCATTTTAGCCTGAAATTTTCTTAGATTCTTCACAGTAGCTGCTCGGATATTCATGCTCCCAGGACCTGTCTCCGGCTGGGTGTCAGTGAAAACTCAGTTATGTACACAGGCCTCTAACCTCTGTGTAAATCCCCAAGAGAAGCTTGCAAAGTTGTTTTTGTTTAAATATTGAGGCAATCTTTCATCTTTTCTTTTGCAAAAAACAATGGCCCAGCCTTCACTCCTGGTCCCATCAGTGGATGGTGTGCACAGATAAGCTACGTGAGCAGTGAGTTGGGACAGTGAGTTGAACTGTCAGTAGTGATTTTTGTCCATAATTACTGCAGTTGCTTTGACATCCTAAAGCAACTCTGCAGATTCATCACATACCTAAAGATTTAAATTTGTCTTCCTCTTTTCTGCAGAGAGTTTTTGTAAATCTGTTGGATGTGGGCAGAGAAATGTTCAAAAGCCACTGGAGGAAGCAGCATGGTCCTGTGGCTACTTCTAAATGCCAGAGGAAACTGAAAACTGAGAAAGCCCATGTTTTAACCTATGCTGGGTTGCACACAGTTCTTGTCCTGTGGAAATTGCACCAGTTCAGCATTGCTGGGCTAAACTCACAGCAGGGTCCTCACATGGACAGAAACAGATGGATCTGCAGTATAAAAGAAGGTGGAAAGTAGCTGCAGTTTCAACAGCTTTTCAAGTGTGTATTTAGGTTACCTGAAGCATGGCCCCAAGTGGAAAAAGGCAGTTTGGGCTGGGCAGTGTTAGGACTTGCTGATTCAGGGTGTTTTCTCAGTAGCCCATTATCACTGGACCGTCCAGAGGGCTCAGGTGCTAACCCCAGTTGCTGCAGACCCGAAGGAAGAGCATTCCAGCCCTTGTTTGGATTCCCCCTCAACTCCGCAAACTGTTGAGCCAAAGCACGAAGGTATGAACAAAATCCCAGTAAAGATGGACAAATCCCGTGAGGCCCCAAAAAACATCTTTATCTGAGAAAGCTGAGAGCTCTGCCGTCTCCCACTGGCATCCAGCCACATGTGGCGAGCCAAGACAGGTGGTCTGCTGGGCTGGACGGCGCCCTAAGACCGTCTGGTCTGCCGGACGCGTTGGCATGAGCGGCTCAGTGAATGGTACTCTTCTCCCTGCACATGAACGAGTCCAGTGCAATACAATGGGGTACTGTGCTGCTGAAGAAGTTGTTCTTCGGGTGAGACATTACACTCATAAAACTCAGTGGAGGTCCTGACCACTTTGTGGGCATTAAAGATCCCATGACTTTTAGCAATGGCTTTGGTGTCCTGGCCACGCTCCAGCTTGGAATGCTTTTGTCTCGTCGAACTCCCTGCACAGCTCCTATTCAGAAATGTTGTCTTCACGAAGTCTGTGTTTAGATGAGCTCATGCTAAGCTGCTGTTTCAAAGTTGATGCCAAAGTGGAAAAAGAGTTGTAAAAGCAATTAGCAATCATTACTGATAATTACCTACACATGGTCGGTGTATCAGGCTCAGAATGAAAAATGTGTAAATATAGGGTGTTACCAGGTCTCTGGCTGGGGGTTTGAAACACTCAGGACTGTACGTATCACACATACTTGCTATCAGAACAAGAAGCGCCGCTGTGATGCTTAAGATCCTGAATTCATTTGGTGCTCTGGGTAATTTACCAATAATGCTCGCAAGGATATGAGATCCCTCTGGAAAAGTCCATCCAAAAAATTCGAATGTGATACTTGAAGCTGCTGTCTTTGAGAAATGGAGCTTTGAATCCTGTTCATCACTCTAGGAGGAGATTCTCACTGCACTTCCCTTCATCATTTGGAGGAGCAGGTCAGACACTGGCAAAACCAGGCCACTAAGTCTGCCAAAGGCAATTTAAATACAACACATCAAGATAATGTTTCCTTTAAGCTTTTCATTTTCACAGCCTTACACAGTGAGACCAGCCTATGAAGTCTCCCATTTAAAGTCTGATTTGTGATTTATAGTGATTTATAACAACACTAAAACCTCCCACAAAAGACAAATTAATACTCAGATGCTTTTTCAGCACCTCCTTTAAGAAAAAGGGTTTTGAGCCAGTGCCAAGGAGTGGGAGGCAAGTATTTCTACTGAAACACAAATGGGTGGCAAACTCTGGAATAACATTTTGGCATGAAACACACATTACATTTTTGGAGTCTTTTCTCTTTAAAGTGTCTGAATATTTCAATTTAACAAATTAAACGTTCCCTAATAAAATGAGTTGGTCAAGGAGAAAAGAAAGAATTTAAGTTAGGTCTCCTTAAATGTTTTTTGCGTTTAAAGTCCACTGCCTGGTCTGCCTTTGAGTTCATGGTAGTTCCAAAATACAGAGTACTTGTTTTGGCTCTAGGCTTACTATTATATTGCCATTAAAATTCCAGCTAAATCCTCCAGGTTTGTAATTAGAACTATGGAGAGACCCAGGAGTCAAACACGAAGGATGCTGAACTTCAGCAGAGGAAATTACAGCACAATTTGGTGTGAGAAGTGTTGGATGAAATTGAATGGAACAAAACAGTGAAGCAGATGGGGAAGGAGAGTATGTCCAAAGATCAATTAATGCTGTCTGAGTGTTACGAACACTCTTAAGCAGCAGTGCATTAGGACTAAACTGGGACTCCAACGGATGCAAAAGAAAGTGTAAAAACCATATGAAGGACAAAGCAAGACTGATGGATTCATTCTGTAGAAGACCAGTGAGTCAAATATTTTGGTTGGAGTTAAAAATGATAGGATTATTTGATGACCAGTTAGAGGAGAAAGGTAATCAAATTTATGCTTCAAGGTATAAACTGGTAACCACAAGGGGTCTGTAAGTAAGTTTTTCCTTCTCTGGAACGTTGCAAAATTGGATGACAGGGTCTTTACAAGGACTGCTCTTACTCTCCCTCTCAGTCTTCTGGCTTTGATTGAAACACTGGGTGTGTGTCAGTCTCAGACCTAGAGACAGGTCTCAAATGGTCAACTATGGCAAATTTTATTTTCTGTTAAAAGGGATGAAAACCAAAACACAAGAAGAGATTAATCTGTACAAAATAAGAGCTGAGTTCAGCCTTCCTTATTCCTGAGGGTTTCATAGTGCCTTGGGTGGGAATTGTGCCCCAGTATGGACTGCAGGATTGACTTTTTACTGATGACAGATGAGATTTTCTGTACGTGTAACCAACCTGCCAGGTATTGCTGGCAGCAGTGAAGGCCAGATTGAGTATCTAGTTCTTTTCCTTAAAATTACCAGATAAAATTAATCAGAAAAAATAGCCCAGAAACTTTAAGAAACCAAATACTTCCCATAGGTATCCTAGCCAATATTTCCTATTCATAAACAGGGAATCTAATAATTAAATGGCATTAATTCAGGGAAAAAAACCCACTAATGGCGAGTTGGTAACACTTTTGTAATAAAGAAAACACTGAATGCCCCACTGCATTGGCCAGGAGACCTTAGAATGGATTCAAACATCTCCAGTGAACAAATGTCTCCATAGGATGCCTCCTCTCTTCACTTCTCCCCATCTTGGTTTCTTGTTGGTATCACACATTTTGCCGCTTCCACTCCACCTGAAAGCCAGGCACAAGGGCAGCAATCCCTATGATCACATGTGTGTGGCTCCACCTGAGTTAACTCTCTAGACCAGCCACCAGTGGACAATAAAACAGATCCTTCTAGACCATGGTTGATTTAATTGTAAAGTAAATGTTTATAGCATTTCACATTAATTGTGCTGTAGCAAGAGTTTGTTTCCCCTCTCTTGGTGAAGAAAGCTCCAAGACAGAAATGTCTGCATCGTGGGCATCAAATGCTTGGTGACATGAGCCCCATTCACAGTCATGCCATGACTTTTATATGTCACTGTTATTCCATCTCTCTGAGTTTTTCTCAGGCCAGACAGGAATGTATTTGGGCTCTGAGACTTGTCCTTAGTCCATAGGGACTTCATTCAGCCTTGGTGGTTGTAGGTAGGAGGTGGACACACAAAAGGAGACCATTGTCCTCTACATTAAGAAGTGCTACCCATTGCACACCCACTTCACATGTAGGACCCTTTGTGGCTGAACTGAGGCTTACAGGTATCTTGCTCTCTCCTAATCTTGCTAAGAAATGAAGACAAATGTAATGTTAGGACCAGAGACTAGGACCATGTCAGTACTTTTCAAAGGCCCAGGGAATGGGCACAAGCCTCAGCATATGATTTTCCAGACTGATAAATTGCTAGTGCATAGTCCAGAATAACTTTTTTCCAGACCAGCCAGCATCATTCCAAGTAGCATTTAGGTCTGGTTATTGGTGTGAATCAAGGATGTCTCCCCACAGACTGGATGTGGCCACCCTGCTCTGGAGGTGAGTTGAGCTATGCCATATTCATCTGGACTTGAGCCCTGGCCTGTTTTATTTATTCATGCAGCAGCTATAGAGACTTCACTCAATAATTTTAAAACCTCTTCTGCTTCTTTTTGATCACAGAACATATAAAATAATATCTTGGTGATGCATGTGAAATTAATGTCAGTTACAAGCAAAAGCATTCCTATGAACCCACAGTGTATCACACATGGAAATGAAGCTTGCTCATTTTATTTTTTCATTTCACCAAAAGATGATAGAACAGACCAGAGCAGAATAGAATAGAATAGAACATTTCAGTTGGAAGAGATCTACAATGATCATTTAGTCCAACTGCCTGACAGACCCCCAGATTGAATGTTTAGGTCAACTAAAGTAAGATAAGATGGATAATGATGGATAATGAAGCAAATCCACTTAGGGTATTATGACAAAGTATTTTTTTATCACCTCTGAGCAGCCATCAGTAAAAAAAATGTTGACATGCTGTGTAGTGCGTTCATCTCAATGAAGAGCTGATAGAAGGGTCTACAACTGCTCCTGATTCAGGTCTCTGTCATGATCATGAACCTAGTCCTGTTTTAACAAGAGGGAAGTGTTGGAGATGGCAAATAATCCCTACAAAGCTTTTCCCTTGATGGTCACAAAATAGAGGGATAACAATTGAATATAGAATAGGGGGACTTGCCATAATAGGGAATAAAGACCAAAACTCCCATACCTGAAAAACCTCCAGGACATTTATCTCCCAGTTCATCTAGACATGGCATGAAGGACAGAGGCAATTTTCCACTGATGTTCAAAGTCCTTGGTAAAACTGGCTGTAGTGCTGAACTGGTGGTAGGAAGACAGGGACAGACCTAGATGGCAACACAGGTGGTATTGGAAACCTCAGCTAATCCATGTATCCCAAGAAGTTTTACCATTACTGCTTTACATTCATCAGTAGAATAAAATGGATGTGCACTGAAAGTAGAGTTCAGCTTCACATTTAAGAAGGGACTTGGGAAAGATTAACAAATTCTACACTTGTGAACATGATTTCAGGAGCTGGTAATATAACTGGAAGAGAGCCACACACATGGCAGGGGAATAACCACAATACCATCACTGATGAAAGGATGGCTTGATAAGAGGAAGCTGCAGACATCATCATCATTAATTAAACACTGAAACTGGAGAGAGGAGGGTTTTGTGGTTAAGGCATTGGACTCAAACTCAAGAGATCTGGGTTGCATTGCTGGCAGCATAAACATGGACAAGTCCCTTAACATCTTCTTTTACCAGGTCTCCATCTGTAAAATGGGAGCAAACCATGCTCCTTTTCTTTGCCTACTTAGAGAGGGATTTTTCCCCTGGACCAGCCTGCAGCAAGCTGCAATGCCTCAGCACAGATGAAGGTCCCAGGTGCTAAAGCCATTCAAACCAATAATAAGAAATAATTGTACTGCTGATAGAAAGCTTTGCTTCCTTGAAAATTAGTTTTCAATTCATTTCTCCTAAGGAAGAAATTCTATATTTTTACAGGCCAAAAGCCTTTTTTTCCCCCCCTATTCTACTGCTCACAATGTGGGAGGTGAAAATAGAGTTCATAATGAGAACTCGATTCTGGGGGCTCCCAATGGGAGCATACATGTTACAGGGTAAGTGTCCTGCCTTATAACAACTTTTCCTGCTACCACAGCTGTAACTAAAATGGTAGAGCAGAAATAGGAACAGGCACAATAAGTAAGTAAGGCTACACTTTACCAATTTTTTTTGTAAGGCTGTTAAATGGATGAGAAAATAACGTGTAGTTACATGAGTTGTATCTGCTAGATCAACACAAGACACTATGGATTTCATGCATGCACAGATTTCATGGAAAAGCTTTATTCCACATATTTTCTGGAACATCTAAATCAGAGATTATTTTTCCCCTAGTGCCCTCCCTTTATGGTAATTTCATCTCTCTCTCAAACACCTCGAGCACTGGGATATTAATTTTTGCAATCCCATGAAGCATGTTTCCCCTTCCTTTACAAACCTCCTCTCTTTTCCACATCGACCTGGCCACTAAAGCAGACAGAGCTTTGGTTGTTTGTGACCTTGCTTCATTTTATTGACCCCAAATATCTCAAGATAATTCCTCAGTTGTAGAACCACATCTGTGTAATGCCTCCCTCTACTGGATTTATGTAGATGGCTAAGGCGACTAATAAATTGTTGTGGGTCATTGATAGATTTGGGAGAAGATGCATTTCTGTGCACATTCAAAACTGAATAGTTTCGTCTGCCTTGATTTTACAAGGATTAAAAGAATGCTGTGCATGCAGCTTGGCTAAACAAGGGCTGAGGGAGATCTGATAACCATCTACAGAAAGCTGTGAGCATACTGCAGTTTGCAGTTAAACAGAGTTTAAGTGATTAAATTAGGAAGGGCTGAACTTTGCAGAGTCCAAGGCAAGCAAAACTTGAACAATTTTTGGAGGGAGTGGGGGATTTGGGAGAGCAGGTCACAGAACTGGCCTTACTTTGTGAACTTCTTTCTTTCCACTTGTAATTTAAACCTTTGCTGGTTCCTTCCCCACTTTGAACTCAATTAA
The DNA here is from genome assembly GCF_025592945.1 of Manacus candei. NCBI lineage: Eukaryota > Metazoa > Chordata > Aves > Passeriformes > Pipridae > Manacus > Manacus candei. The sequence continues at coordinate 4,869,212 of NW_026138055.1, read as the reverse complement.
AAGAACATGTGTTTTTGCTGCAGACAAATCCATGATGTACAGTGAGGAGGAAAGAAAGAGCCATTTAAAAACTATGTAGTCACTTCACTGTGGTATCAACTGTTCTCTTTACCACAAGTGGTAAAAACTCTGGCATAAGACATGGATTGCTGTAGATGTGAGTAAGAATTGGTGTCATGCTTGTGATTCACCTGTATGCAATAGTGTGAATCTCTGATTCCTACTGAAACTCCATGCCATACCATGAATTAGCACTTCCTAAACTTTTCACTTTCTCTCCCTCGTATACTTTCTTTTTAATCACATCACCATGACAACTCTAGTTCATTTTTTAAAAATTCCTCTGCGTTTGGACCATCTAGCAATGAGTCAGTAAAGCTTTGAACATTCTGGATAATCAATGGGACTGAGTTCCTCAAACCATGCTCATGCCAGGAAGGATTTTCCAGCCAGGTCTCAACAGCATCATGAGGCCATGGCTAAGGAGAAATGGGAATGCTATCATTGTCATCAAAATCAGAACAGGGTATCTGTTGAGTACAATGGAGTAACTTTTGTATATGATGACTCTTCATAACAGAATTGTCCTTCACAAATGCAGAGATGAGATTTGGTCCTGGCTGAATCATTGGAGAGTGTTCAACTATATCAACAACTGTATCAGCATAGAGATGGCAGGGAAATGACACTTTGCACGAAGCCAAATTATCCAGGATGCATCTGGCTGCATTAGTAATCTAAAGTGAGGTCATACTGCAAAAGAGATGTGGAGAAGAAGAAGGAATATAATCTTGTAAGAGAGCTTAATAAAGCTTGCACTTAATCAAGAAAATACTTCTGTATGTGATGATGTCCACAAAATACAAAATAACTCCCATGCAAAAGGCATTTGCTAAAATCCCTTAAAATGTTTTTCAGAAGTTTGAGCAGATAGGATTTCAACAAACAGGAAAACAAACTGGTGAAGGCTGCTGGTTACTGTGTTGGATTGGTAAAACAGAGCATCTGCTGCCGGCAGCCACAATTCCCTCACGTCTCACAACTTGCAGAGAGCAAAGGGTTGCAGAAGTCGAAACCATGGCAGGTCTGGGATCTTGCTCTTGTTTTTCTCATTTCTAGGTCTGAACCATGTGCCCAAACAAAACAGGCTCAGCACTCCAGAAAGCCTGTCTGCAGCCTGGGCAATCCAGCCTGTGTAATTTTGTAAGGTCACTTAGAGACACTGGTTGAGCGTTTATCACAACACATAAACAGCTTGAGCTACAGGAAAAACAGATAAAAAGAAGTCAAGTGTTATAAATTTTTCTCAAACCATCTACAAAGATATCTTCCTTTGATCACAGTCTCTGGCAATTTCAGGGAACAGCCAAGGATCCTGTGGGGGTATCCTTTTCCCTGCCTTATGTAATGTCCTTCCTTCAATCCCTTGGAAACATGTTCACACCCTTGCTGGATTTATCCTTCAGGCTGCATAAGGAAATACCTCTGAAGGACTGATGTCTTCCAAACACCTTTAGGGCCCATCTTCCCTTTCACAGATTAAAAGGACCTAAGAAATTAAAATAATGTTAACAAGAGCAGCATTGTTTGCAGGGGCCTGCTTTGCCAGGAGAAAGCATCACTGTCTGTGTCCCACTGTCAGGAAGAGGCTGTTAGATGATTTGAGCATCATCCAATGAGGTCTGCTGGGGTGGAGCTGGAGCAGAGAGTGAGGTGGAGATATGGATGAAAAGGGAAAAAGGAACAAACTGAGAGTTTGTTTCTGTGTTTGTGAGAGGTAAGTTTGTTAGTTCAAATTTATAAAATTCTTACTTTGTCTAGATTCATGAGCAAATGGTATCCTAATAAAAGTCACAGCTGAAGAAATCATCTTCAGTTTCTCCAGGAAGGTCTTTGGCTTTCGCTCTAAAGTAATCTCCTCCTCCTCCTCTCAGTAAAGCAGCTGCAGATGACAGCAACATCCAGACTTTTACTGATGCTGTTTCCCAGGTTACCTCTCTGCTTTGACCTTATTCCCAGCCTGGTTGTATCAAGCTACTCTGCAGAGCTTAAGGTGTCCTAAAATCTCAGAAAAGGCTGCCTTCCCTTACACCACTCATGCAAAAAACAGTCTTAATTCCAGTCTCTTCTGAAATTATGATTAAAAATACATTCAGGGTCTCAGAAGTTACTGTCCACTGTCCACTATCACTTTTCCCTGTATACAGTCCATAATGCACATTCATGGTGGACACCCTCCTTTGGACTGTGAGTTCTGCTGGGAAAAGACTGTATTTTTGTCTATTTCTATCAAGTACTTGTCACATAGTAGCAACAGAGGCCTTTTAGTATGTCCTTGGCTCTCAATGACAAATGCCTTCACTGGCACCTGAAACCAGATGTGCTCTGCACATCTGAACTACTCTTATCTCCATTTCAGCTGCCTTTTACATGAGCCAACTGAGAATACAGCTGGTTCAGATGAACTGAAATATTAAAATAGGCTTTGGGAAGCCCAGATATAGCAGAGGCATGTGCTTCCATGAGTATATAAGACTGATTGTTGTCATCATGATTCCACATAAAGAAATCTAGAATAAGATGTCTAGGCGTAGAGACCAGGATGCTTTTAGCACTGAGAGTTGAGGAATGAAGTTATGGTGAGTTCAAACTGTTTAAATTTTTACGTATTCATGAATAATCCGCTGACTCCCATCCATTCAGTTTGAAAAGAAAGGTAGGGTGGAAAATGTCTTTTTGCACTATGAACTTTCTTCAAAAGCATGTAAATGTGATAACAAGACATATTGATGTGCTTTTGGGGTGTGTGTATTTGTTTTCATCCAACTCTCTGTCATCTAGAGCTGAGCAAATAACAGGGTCAGTACAGTGAGTTGCAGGGTTTTCCTTGTGCAAGTAACAATCATTTACTGCCAACATCTGATGCTTTATCTCATGTTTGCTGAAGTGGGTGAAACCAAGAGGAAAACTGCTGGGAGAGCTTCATTACTCTCCCCTCATGACTCCAGGAATAGGCATCCCGTATCCAGATAACATTGCAGCTTTCTCTGGGAGTGTTCAAGGCCAGGCTGGACAGGGCTCTGAGCAACCAGGTCTAGTGGGTGACAGCACTGCCCATGGCAGGGGATTGGAACAAGGTGATGTCTAAGGTCCTTTCCAACCCAAACCATTCTGTGATTCTTCTGCACAGAAGTGATCAACTTCATGACTCTAATTTAGGAGCTTTCATTTGGTAATGCACAAGGTAGAATTGGCCCCAGTTTACCATCCCAAGACAGTGTTCATTCTGTAATATATGCATGGATAAAGCTTTCTTTATCAATACAGCTTAAGTAGAAACAACTTACCAGCTAGTTAGGGATAACTATGCTAACACAACAGCAGGCATACAGACACATTGACCTTGAAGGTACCACTCTTCCATAAAAATTGCTATAAACTGAAGTTGGAAGGTACCTTTCCATTGATTCCAGGACTGCAGGAACCCTTTTCTGATTGCAAATCCTTTAGTCTGCATTGGCTCTGCTTAACAGTGGTTTGTAATGTGATTATAATGTATATTTACACACACACCCTCTTAGCAGTAGCTGCCCGGCCAAGCTAGAAAACACTGATGAAATAATAAAAGCAGTTAATTCCCTTCCTGCTTGAAGGTTAATACTGTGTGGTGAGTGAAAGACTTTTAAAAATTGTTTTATTAAGGGAAAAATGGGAACCAGAAGGAGGTGTCTCAATGTCAGTGATTTCACAAAAAAAATATCTAGTTGTTTTATTTTTTTCCTTCTTTAGAACAAATTCATGTTAAGAGCAATAAACATTTTTTTTTGTGAAGATATCCTTACATGAAATCAGAGAAATAAATCTTCACTATCAGTGCTCAGGCAGGAACTTATTGGCACTCAAAAACTAAAGATATCACACTGAGTTCAGTTTGGAAAGATGAAGAGGAAGTGGTGAAGATAAAAGTAAAGAGGGGAAAAGAGAGGAAAAAAGAAGGAGAGGAAAAGTAAAGAGGGGAAAAGAGGAGAGGGTCAGGTCGGAGAGGAGAATTAAATGAAGCAGCCATGGGCTGGGTGGGAGTGGATGTGTATTTCTGGAGTGCATGGGGCTTACAAAGTCATTGGTTCCTGGTTTGCAGAGTTTCATCTTTTCCTTTGATGATAAGGAATAAATAATAAATGATAAATTATAATTTAACATTTATTTAATATTTATTAAATGGTAGTTTAATTTAATAAATAATAAAATATAATTTGTATTATTGGGGAAATGGACACTCAGAGCTTTTCCAGTATTGCTGCTCCTTGGGTGAGTAGGCAGCAGCTCAAATCCATGGCAAGACAGATTCAACACTGAGACCTGGAGAGCAGAGGGCACCAAAACCAGTGAGGTGTTAAGGTGACTCAGGCTCAGTAAGAGGAGCTTTTGTATCCTGGGGTGAATTCTGGGCCCAGTGGTGGTGATAGCCACTGGCTGCCTTTTGTGTTTATGCCAGTACAGATCACTGGAGAGGGTGAGATCCAGGGAGCTCTGTTCAGCTTCCCAGTATGCCAAGGAACTCCACTGCAGAACCAGAGTTCTGCAAAAGTGAAGAAATGATCACTGGGCTTTTCAAAGTCACCCAAATGAGTTTGACTCATCATTTCCTCAGCTTTCAGCAGGAATTAGGTACTTAACTCTTCCTCAAGAAATGCTTCATACCCTTAAAATATGCCCATTGTGTTTCTTGGCTAGAGGTAGACCATCTAAATTAAGGGACGCAAATAAGTGTAGGAGCTCTACTGCCTCAGAAGGCAGTGACGTCTTGGTGGCCTCCTTCCTGCACTGACTGCAGGGGATGTCTAATTCATTTAGACTCATCTGCCGTGTAAGCTGCAGGTGCTAAGCCAGGCAGGAAGAGCCTGGACCTCATTTTCTTTAAAATAGCGTGACTCCACCTTCCTAAGGCACGGGAATGATCTACAACATGAAGTACCGAGGTCCTGGACCGGTGGAGACTGCGAAAGCACACGAGGTGAAATCACTGTTTAAGGCTGAGCTGGCTGAACCCCCTTTTCCTCGGCTCCTAAGCTGCCTGGTATGTCCCTGGGTCAGCAGGGACAATGCTCTTTGACGTGGGTGGGTCCTCGATGCCTTTTGGCACCGGAGGGTTCTCTGTGGCACTTTGCATGACCCAGCCGACAAGTTCCCGGCCTCCGCAGGGACGAGGATTATGGATTTAATACACCCGCATGCTTATCCCCGTGTAAATCAGAAGCAACTCCACTGATTTCTTTGGCATCCAGCCCATCCAGCTCCTAATGGAGCCGTTCATAAGAATCCCACTAACTTTCCATGGGGGAGTGTGGATACGGCCCTTGCCTTGGGAGGTCGCAGTCAGACCGGTGGGGTTATCCAGTGAACAGGAGGGAAGAATCAGCCCTCAGGCCTTTCCTTTCTAATTCTGAGCATGCTGCCAGGCTTAACCGTGTTAATAATTAACCCACAAGCCTGGAATTCCCTTCTCCTTCTTTGTGGCAGCCACCACTGAGAAAAAAAAGGCAGCAGAAATGTAGGAGACCTGAGCTGGCTGCCCATGAACACATGGTACAATCTGTGGGATCTAAACAAAAGGGGAGGCTAATTTCCTGTAGAAAACTGCAGGAAATCTTCTCCTCAGCACAAATTTTCTGTTGCAGGTGAGAAAAGGGGAAAGTTTGCAAAACAACTGCATATTTGGATTTTATACTCTTCACACAAATTAACCTCTTCGAACAGGGTCACTCCATTATTATTATTATTATTTTTAGATACATAGTTAAAGTTATGGTTAGCTTTATCCCCTCCTGTGTTATTGTTGTTATACCACATATTAATGTAGTGCTTCTGTAGCTGGGAGAAGTATGGTTGAATTACAGTAACACGCTACAAGCAGGAGGAAAGTGCTGTGGTTTGGCTGGTCCACTACTAGATATACACCAGCACATCTGGACAGGAGATCATGTGACAAGTAGGAAAGCCAGAAACATATCCTGGATACTATAAAAAATGGGTTCTGTTAAATTAAAAAGGCTTTAAATATTGGCTCAGCTGGTTTCTGTATAGCGTTTTTAGTAGTTTTGGAATGTGTTGCAAGATTTGTGACCATCAAGAACTTGATTAAATATTGCAAATCCATTGTGCTGCTGGTTTGTTCTCATGGGCTCTGTGTCTCTTGCCAGTCCTCCTGTACTCTTGTAACACAAGCCATGACTTCTGATTCTGGATGAGAACTTTGTGTCCTCAGAACAACTTCTGTGAAAAAAAAAAAAAGAAAAAGAAAAGAGAAAAAACCAAACACACACTGCACCACCACCAAAAAAAAAATCTCTGCTTTTGCATAACATTTTGGACACTTGCAAGGCTATAGTAGGTTTTCAACTGCTGTAGGATGCTAGACATGACTCCCTCTGGTTAAAAGCCAGTCTGTTGACTCATAGAATTTTTAATCCTCAGCCAGACCAGTTGCTAAATTTCACTCATGTCTATTCATGACCTGCTATGAAGTGCTGTTCTGCAAACACAGCTTTGTGGCTATATGTGCCATCCTAACTTCTTCCTGAATGACCTGAAATCCTGGATAGCCTTTGGTTCAGGTCTGGATGAAGGTCATGTTCTTCTTCCTTTCTGGCACATAGAAGCAACAGTCTTACTGGAACAGATTGTGATTCTCCAAGGAGCAATGTACCAGCAATATTACTAAATTATTCCTGTGGAATCACAAAGAAAACCATCACAGCATCATGTAAATAAAGGGCTGGAAGAGATCACAGAATCATGAATCATAGAATGGTTTGGATTGGAAGGGATCTTTATAGGTCATCTATTCCAGCTTCCCTGCTAGGAGAGGTTCACCTTTCACTAGATTAGGTTACTCAGAGCCTCGTTCTATCTGACTTGGAATGTTTCCAGGGATGGGGCATCCACCACTTCTCTGGGCAACGTGTGTCAGTGTTGCACCCTCTCACTGTAAAAGAATTCTTCCTTATACCTAATCTATATTGTCCATCCTTCAGTTTAAAACCACTATCCCTTTGTCCTGTCACAACAGGCCCTGATAAAACATTTAGCCCCAAGTGTGAGGAACTGGGTTTTTTTAATTGTCTGAAAACATTGCTACTGTAACAAGCTGTCCCAAGTTGTCCCTCCCTCACCACCCCCTGACAGAACAAGACACCAGGGACAACAACAACCAAGCTGGTGGAAGACCTCTGAAGTGGTGAATATGAACCTTTATTCTTTTCTCTCTTTTTCTCTCTTTTCCCTTACACGTTATCTTGCGTGGCTACATTACAATCAAAACAGCTACATACCCGTTTTCCTTTGCAACCAAATTGTTCTAAAATAAATCCTATATAATAAATTCTGCAAACACTGATCATCTAGTATCATTTTACTTTAATTCGCTCCAAGGGATTTAATAATAAAACAAAAGTTACTCCTGCCTGGTAGGTTGAGTTGTAACACCAACTTTCTTACAAGCCCCCTTTTAAATACTGAAAGGACACAAAAAGGTTTCCATGAAGCCTTCTCTGCTCCAGGCTAATCAACCCCAACTCTCTCAGCCTGTCCTCATAGGAGATCTTAAGTAACCATTGTGTCCAAATTTATGCTCTGGTATTAGCTCTTAACCTGTGCAGAGGAACAACAAGAAGCACAGGACCAGGCTGCTTGGCTAAAACATGAACCCTTGGTATCTCAAGCACAAGAAGCATAAAGGGAGTTGACATGAGGACAGATTACTAGGACGAGTATATGGGAAGAGCAGAAACACATTAGGAATAACGTCAGAGAAGACAAAACAAAAATGGGTTTAAAGTTTCAATAAACATACACTGTATGAAGAAATCATTCTACAGATTCACCAGCAGCAAGAAGAGGACCAAGGAGAGCTGGCCTATTACCCAACAGAGAGTAAGAACTATTGTCAGATGATGCTGACACAAGGATACATTTAACACCTTTTTCAATAAGTTTTCATTGAAAGGCCTAAAATGACCAACATCATGAACAATGAGTAGTTCCATGATTTATTTATTCTCAGATTGGCTGAGACTGATGAACTCTGGTCTAGGATGCTGAAAGTGCAGCACCACATCCCTTGAGTTTGTTTGGGGAATGCACTTTTATAGAAGATCTCCTAATCATCTCCATTTACTGTGCTCTGGTTTTCTTTCCAGACAGAGGCTTAGGCTTCAGAATGAAACTAAACAGGAAGACACACTTTGGGAATGTTAATTAGTAGTTGCTAATGGGCATGAAGTCCCTGGGATCAAACTAGAGCTAGTCTGAGGAAAAACCCAAACAAACAGAGTGTGGTCACTGAGACTAAGCAGTTCTTAGGACTGATCCACTCCTATTGTACCACAATGCTTGCACAAACACACATAGCCTGGAAGAGCAGGGTAAAGTAGTCTTACAAGTGTTAGCAATTATCTTTGACAAGCCTTTGGCAGAAAGGTGAAAAACTGGAATTGGAAATAGCATCCATTATAAAAAGAGGCAAATAGAGAAGCCAAGGAACCATAGGCCAGTCAGTTTACATTTTAGACCCAGAAAAATTCTGGAATGAACAAGCGAACAAATTATTACACCTGGAAAATACTAAGGACATGAGTAGCAGCCAGTACCAGCGGGATTTGCTAAGAATAAAGCAATCTAGTATCCTTTTAAAACAGGAAAACAGGTTTGGAGAAAGTTGAAGTGTTTCACAATTGATACTTTTCATAAGCAAACTAAAGACACAGTCCAGGTGAAATTACTTTGGGTGAAAACTTGATCAAATTATTATATCCATTGAGTAGGTAGGAATCTGCCAAAATCAGAAGATATAACTAGCCAAGAGATTTCCACAGAGGTCAGTCCATGAAGCAGAGAGTAGATATAATAAATTTGCAGAGTGCACAAGGCTGGAAGAGACTGCAAAAGACTTCTTGAAAGAACATTCAGCACTACCATGACATTGTCCTTCTTGTCCTCTGTTGGGAATTACCACTCCAGAAAACATCTGGGGAGCACTTTTCTAGTTTACTCCCTTACCCTCATTTAGCACAAACTAGAGATTCATTGTTTTTCTCCAGCCTCAGGATGGTGCTCAGAGAAGACCTCCCGGTCTACAGAAAACTGCCAAGAGAAAGAGTTGTGATTTAGTCATCCTGAAACCTTAACTCCATCCACATGAGCACTTACACCACAGTGAAGTCCTGGGTCAATAAGCTTACACAGGATTTTTTTTAATTTTATTTCTGTTTCAGTCCCACTCTCATTTAATCAACAACAGAACTTCTGAGGGCTGCAAGTGACCAAGGTACCAGCTGAACAAAACAAGGAGTGGTGATGCTCTGCTTTATTTCTTGATGCTCTTGTTTGAAGAGCAATGAGTGGGGCAGGGAAGGACATGCTGAATAGTGCATCCATCAAGAGATGCCTACCCACAGGGTATCTGAGACATTACAGTTACACACTTCTTTGGGGAACCATCTCACACAGTGTGTACATTATGGTTTCTTTTAGAGAAGCTTATGGGAGTCATTGAGCTCCATGTATTAGTCACAAAATGATTAATAAGGACCCAAAGGTTCACATGCACATACTTCCATGTTAATGAAGCCCTCATGCTTTATGCATGAAGCAGAACACAAAGCTCCGGAAATAGTTCTTCTCAACGTTCTTTCCAATGTTCCCATTTTTAATGCTATAATAGACATTGATTTATTTGAAATCAGCATAAAATATGTACCAGCTCAATAAACCCCAAAGAGGTTCTCAGACTTTCTTGAGTGTCCTCACCAGGCAATAAATCACAGAAGCAATAAAGTATGTTAAATAGCTTAACCAATCATGAAGTGCAGAGCCATCAAATGACTCATTTAAATACTTGTAGGACATTAACCAAATAAGAGATACTGGAGTCTTTAAACACATAGCTCTTTCTCACACTTTTACAATAAGTATGGAGATAGGGCTGTGGAATTCTGAGCGATACAAAAGAAATTTAAAACAAAATATCTTTTTTCTTATCTTTGTAAATGAGAACTGCTATATGCTTTATTTACTTAGCATATATCTACTTCAGGCATTTCACATTGAACTGTAGTATTTGAAAGCTTAAAAATCTCTGCTATATTTATCTTCCCTGTATCTTATAGTAAAAAAGGAAGTAACCTTGTCACCTTCTTAAAATAGGGGAATTACAGGACAGAGATCCTTAGTGTTAGATCAATAAAGGAGCCAGCATTGACAATTTTTTAGGGTCTGCAAAACAAAATTCAGATTCTTGAGAATCTTAGTGTAAATCTAATGTTAGAAAGACATATATTCCCTTCAGAAATGTAGATTCTTACTGTCACAGGAAGCCAGGATAGGAGTCAGCTTGCCGGTTAAGGCACCTGGATCTGGTCAGCTAAATCAGTCCTCATTAACTCCACCAGCTAGAACTTCATGAAGGCACCTGGAGTTTAGAGATCAGTTTGCAGGTATTCATCTTCATTTACATGCCTTAAATCTCCATCACACCCTAGCAGACATCTTACCTTCTAGAACCTTCTAGAACATTGTCAAGGTCTTTGGGCCATGAGCTGTATTCATGTGGCACCCTAAGGCTTGACTCTCACTAGCTAACTCCCTTCTTGTGGCTTTATGGGGGCCTTCAAGATTTGAGTCAGGTCAGCGTGGGAGAACAAAGTGAGCCTGAAGTTCTGCCTCTCAGTGTGGCTGTTTAGGGTCTATTTTAGTTATAGTGATATTTTACATAGTCTGTAGTGGGAATCCAAAGCTGACCAATCCCCTTCTGCCACAGAAAAGGTCTACAGGATATTCAGACAGAATTTCCCACTCTTGCTCTTCCTCACTTTTGTTACTCTCCTAGTTAGACATATACTTAAGAAATAATATCATCGTGGCTGGGCTTCAAGAACGAAGATTAGGGAAAGGTCTCTACCCACGTTTGTCACAAGTGCGCTGGTGGCTAAAAAGGCCAATACAAGACAGGCATGTCCGGTTGCAAAAGGCACAGCAGAAAGACTCCTTAGATGGTAAATTCTGCAAGGCACGATTCTTTCTGCATTGTCTTTTCTCCTCAAGACTGATCTTGCATGCATTCTCAAAGGCATCAGCAGCGTTATAGATGGCGTGTCTCCAGGCCTCCCGATTGGAGGCCAGAGTAGACCAGTTGTGGTGATCAGTGTGGCCAAGGCTGAGATGTTGTTTCAGGGAGTCCTTGTATCTTTTCTTTGGGACTCCTCTCATGTGGCAGCCAGTGGCAAGTTCACCATAAAGCAAGATCTTAGGGAGGCGGTGGTTGGTCCTTCATCCTGGAGTTGTGCCCTGCCCAACACAGCTGTGTTCTCAGTAACATGGCCTCAATACTTGTGACTGCTGCTTGCTCTAGAATAGATGTATTGGTCACATCATCTGACCAGTGGATGTTTAGGATTGTACAGAGGCAACGTTGATGGAAGTGTTCTAGGAGACGCAGGTGGTGGTGGTAGATGACCCATGATTCAGATCCATATAAGAGAGTAGACAGCACAATGGCTCTGTAGGAAAATAAACCATATATATTCTCTTGTATTCCTGCAGAACTGGCAAGTAGGTGTTTAAAATGCAGGCACTAACCACTAGACAAGATTATCTCCCACCTACTTCCCTGCTCCTGGATTCCTGAATTTCCTCTGCCTGGAGAGCCAGTTAGCTCATTGCAGATGTGAGTCAGAGGATGAGATTAACACTGGCAGAGATGATCAGAGTTCAGGGCTGAGCACAGACTTGAGGCATGAGCTAACATGACAGTGTGGATGTACTCAGGGAAGAGGATGGCTCAGCAGATATACAGCACTTTGCAGGGAGGAAAAAAATCTGGGTTGAAAGCCAAGGAGAGGATTCAAATGTGGGGCTTTCCACAGTAACTCTGAGTGCACCAACCCGGGAGTAAGTATATTAAAGGGGGTCCTCCCTCTTAATTTCTGTGACAGAGCAATGGTAAAGCTTATGATGAGCAGGTGAGTAGGGATTTTTACTAGTTCCCACTCGTCCCGCAGAACAGTCCCTGTTCAGGCAGGGATTTTTTTGAATAGGAGGTTACTAGGTTCACTAGGACACCTACTATTATTACTGGATTTTTGAATCTCACCTTAAGCTCATTCACACTTCTGTACAAGCCTGCTACAGTGAGTTCCCCTGCTTAATTACATTTTTTATTAAAAAATACGTCTTTTTTTTGTCTAAACCTGCAGACTGATGATTTTCTGTGGTGTTCTCCACTTCCTACCTCCTACAAAATGGAAAGAAATTATTTTCTCTTTACTTTTCTTATAGTACTCCATTTTGACAAGCCTCTGTCAGCTGTCTCTTTTCCAGCTTCTCTTTATGCAAATACAATACATCTGATTGTCATTGATCACTATTCTCTTCACCTTTCCTAATCCCCCTTTGTGCCCAGATCTGCACAGTCTTCAAGAAATGTGCCCAAGAGACACACATATAGTTAAAAAATTATGTGTTCTGCTTTATAGTTTATTCTTTGCTAACAAGTTTTCTATCTCTATTGGCTTTTTAGACTTCTGACACCTGTGTTCATATTTTCAAAGGGTGACTCCAGGATCTCTTTCCTGACTTGACAAGAGCCCATTTAGAGCCTCTTATTGTTTATGAACACTAAGAACAATTTTTTTTTCACCAGTTGCCTTCACCCTTTCTTAAAAAATAATTTATTTTCTAATTGCAGAAGCAGGGTGGTTGGTTGGAAGCACACCTGAGCAGAGTTGGCCAGTCACTGCATATTTTGTAACCTATGACCAGAGATAGGAGTGTTCTCTTGGTGACAAGAAACCTGTAACACCAACTGGAACTAACCACTGTGTTGGAAAACTACCTAATGAGTATGGAGTGTGTTCAACTGACCATAGGATATGCTGGCACATGGGATGGAAGGGAGTAGTCATGTGTGAGAGGATGGAGACAAGTTGCGTAGAATCAGAGAATCATAAAATATCTCGAGTTGGAAGGGCCCCATGAGGATCAATTAGAGGATTAGCAGCAGCAGATCTTGAGCACAAATTCAAGTTTGGTTAAAAATGCCCAGGAAGGGAGATGGAGGGAAGTCATGTGGTGACCCTCTAGTCTGTTCCTTACCTTGTACTCGTCCCTGCTGCCTCAGGAAACTGTTTTTGTGTTTTCTTCCACATAAAGCAAAGCCCCCTGGCTTTTCACAGCCCATCACAAGCAGCTATATCCTCACTCCCTGCCAACCCTCACCCTGACTAAATGACCCCTCATCTAAATCTTTCACCTTCCCATCCCCTTCAAACTTGAGAGAGGTGTTTTTTCATAGGATCTGACAAAAATTAAGTACCACCATGATTTGCTTGAGTGTGAGGTGGTTGCTATATCCACTACTACCCACTTGCTCATCAACAATTTTCCAAAGACCCTCTGACCTCAGTCAATCCCTTCCCAGCCTAATGTGCATCAGAGGTGCCCATGAACTTCTCGATGGGTTTGAAGTCATGTACTATACCTCAAACTATCAGTGTTCCTTTCTCCTCATCCCCAGGCCCTTAGGCCCTGTGACTGATGAAACCAGACTTCTTGCCCTGGATCTCTCTGTATAAACAAAGTCACCCTTCTGCTCACTGTGATGGTTTGGAAAGCCTGGTCATGACTGCTCCCATGAAAAATCCTTCTGGAAGAGATAGAGGTGGGAGAAAAAGAGGAATGTGTCTGAAAGTAGGTCTGCAGGACCCTCAGGATCAATCCTTGGCTTCTGGAGAGGTGCATCACCTGATGATATCAATGGTGGTGTCTCACAGTGCAACACAAAGAAACTTGGACCGTGGGCTCTGCTCATCACTGCCTTCCAAATTATAGTAGGACTTGGGCCAAACTCTGACTCTTTGGGCTGTAGGTAGATTCAAATTAGTAGGTTAAAGTTAGGAGCAGGTGCCTACTAGAGGTACTTGTAGTTGGACTAAATGATTATTGTAGACCCCTTCCAACTGCATTATTCTATTCTATTCATTTTGATTCCATTTGATTCTAGATGTTCCATGAAAGGGATGAAGGCTCGATTCAGTTTCTCTGAAAATCAGTAGTCACTTCACTCTCAGTTCCAGTCATGTTGGCAAACCTCAACAGGCAAGGCAATATTACTAATTCTTAGCTTGGAGAAAATTGTCTTGGCACTCACCATTCTCCTGTCCTTCCAAATGTCTCTGAAGTTGCTGGCTGAAGAATTATTTTCTTCCAGACACCGTTTTCTCCCTAAGTGTATGAGTGTACATGCTGGTGTGTGTAGGAAACAGGGTGAGTTACTGTGGCTTGATTTCTTAGCCAGATCACCAGCTCCATTTGCAAAATCATCATGCATGTTTCCACAGGATTATACAATGCACTGGTCATTCCAACTTCAGCTGCAGTATTTGGCATGTTGATGGCTGACTCCAACCCTCCTCGAGACTGGCTTCACTCCACTGAAGTCAGTGGAATTGCAATAAAATAAAAAACAATGTTGTGGAGCAAAAGAATCAAACCCATCTGATGCTATTTCTTTAACAATCCACTCTTTTGATAGAGTTAAGGTTCTGATGAGTGTCATCTTATAGATGGCTCATTACTACCACGTGACAAGCCACTTCTCAATAGGACAGTGGAACTGGACTTATATCTGCAGACTTTTTTGACTTGATGTCATAATGCATGATAAAAAGCCCAGAGGAGAAGAAAAATATATAGTTAATCTAGGTATATAATGTTACAGGTGAAATAGAAATATGCACACACACATACATACACACAAATGTAAAACCCCAGACCGTGCTCAAACCATCATGCTGCAGATGAACTTTACCACCTACTCAAAACTCTGGGCATGAAAAAGAGCACAGGAGAACCCATTCCAAGCTGGGAGAGTGCAGGCTCCTGCCTCATCTCCACATAGCCTCACCTGATGGCAAGAAAATTATTGCACAGAGGTGTTTTAGCTGAGCAAACAACCAGCACTTCAACATGGCTTTGTTGTATTTACCAGTGCCAGGGAAATTTTCAACAGGACTTCAAAACAGTAGGATGAGCCTCAGGTCAATGTAGCTGATTTCTGATAGATAATTTTTATGTCTCTTCCCCTTTCCATGGGAGGAGCTGCAGAGGGAGCCAGTGACAAGGAGCCAAGGTCTGTAAGGTTTTCCCAAGAGCATGTAGCAAATGTAGGAAACTGTGAAGGGGAAGACTATAAATCAGGACCCAAAAGGATGCACTGTCCACACTAGCAGCTCTGAACCTTCAATGAGACATTTTTTGAGCAAGGTTTTGGAATTTTGGTGGGCTCTGACCTGCAGTTTTCACTTCCAAAATAACTTGACTTTTCTAAAGTGGTAATTTCATTTTCATGATAATGCTAAACTCAAGCCACATGTGCTTTAATTTAAAGCAGGAGTCAGGCAGTGGACCCTGCCAAGAAACAGTAGAGAAACATGCTTATTCTACTAGTTTGCTTGAGGCATTCAGCATTTTTGAATGCCTAGGCAGAAATATAGCTTTTAAATAAGCCAATCCCAGAAAGAGAGAGAGATTGAGAGACAGAGAGAGAGAAAGAGAGAGAGAAAGAGTGAGAGCAGAAGAGGGAGGGTAGAAGAAGGTTGCAGTACATTTTTGCATTAAGCTTTTGTTGCATTGGCTGGTTAAATAAGAAATGATGACTTGGCAACGGAGCAAATATGGTTTATTGCTTTCGCTGGCTGTTTGTTGGGTTTTTTTTAAAGCAAAGGTGTTGTCCAGACCCCTTTTCTTTTTCAGACAGAAACTGGGATGTTAGACTTCATCGTGGCAATGGCTATTAGATTGCTTTAAATATACACTTGGTGGTTGCACAGCTCTTTCTACTAATTAAATCCCAGTGAGACATATGTTTACAGTCCTTTTGGTGGCATTTTTAGGAGTATTTTAAACTCTCCTAGAAGGCTCAGGAAAGCAACCTTGTCTTTTTATGCAGTAAGAGGAAAAGAGAGAAAGAAAAAAAAAAAAGGAGAGAAGAGACAAGAATGAGTGGACTGAGAGGAAGAGAATTTTTCCCCCCTCCTCCAGAAAGCCAGATGACCGGGCTCTTGGATTTGGGGGCACTTAGTGTGGGGTGAGAAGCCAGTTTCTTACCCCCATTAAAGTGCCTTCTTCTGACTCTGGTATTTTTCAGTAGAAAATAAAATTTTACCTCAGATCTCGAACTGCATAGCTAAGGCAGGAAACTGTTATCTTCCTTGTGGCAGAAATTATACATCCCTGGGAGGTTAAAGTCAAAGATTGCATAGTCAGGTCTTGATTTTAAGTGACTTCTGCTGGACCTGCAGATACTCGATGCTTTCCTCAGTCAGGCTGCTCTAATTTTAGATGTTCACAAAAGAGATGTAGGTGCTTGACAAGAGGCAAGAGTGGTTGGAAAAAAAAAACAACGTTGATTGCCTACTAGGGAAAATGTGTTTCACCTTATTGGCTTCCAGACACTTACACTAGAGGTGCTCTTGTCTTGTACCTCTTGGGGATTTTCTTCATCTACATGTGTACAGTGAATAATTACAGGAATTGGAACAGCAATACCCACTGCTTTGTTGCTGCCCCAACTGTCTTTATGTGCTCCCATAGTGGCTTGGCACTACGCAACCCCATTCTATTCATACACATCTGATACTTCCCTTCTATGACACACAAGTGGGGCTTTAATACTTCGGGGTTTCCTCCTCTGCTTCCCTCAGCCCTGTCCCCAGATGTCCCCAATGGTTAATTCCTGAGCTTTCTGATCCGTGTTACAGTCCCAGGCACCTACAAGTGTCCCTAAACTGGGATCCAGCCATTTCCAACCAAGAAATCTTCCCTGCATGCCAGGTTCACAGTGCAGCATCAATTTTCTGTTTCCACAGTGTTGGACCACGTCTGAAGCTGGAAGTGGGATCAGCATGACAGATGCAGCTGGGTTCAGGCAAAAACCCTGAAAGACTCCAGGTGCCTGCTGTCATAATTAAAAAAAAAAAGTAAAGCACCCTCATAGGTAAAAACCCAGTTATCCACATCCTGCTCAGGGCAAGTTTTAAAATCCCATGAAATAATAACTCATGTTCTCAAACAAAGTGTGGGTTTTTATCTTAAAGAAAATAAAAGGTGCTTTAACAAAGAATTTCTAATTTTGAAAGGCTGAAAGTTGCTGTTCAAACAATTCTTCCCTGGCCCTGGAACGGGCAGCCCTAAGACTGGCTGTTTTACGGCGAAATATCTTCAGTAAGAAGTATTTAGTAAAGGAACCACAATGCCTCAAGACAGACATGATTCAATGATTTCCCAAAACAGAGATTTTAAATAAATACTGCATTACATCTTTCTGGTTTTGTTTTGTTTTTATAAGCCATCAGTAACATACATGTAGCTGCTTCCAGGAAGGAGGTGCAGGTAGTGAATTATCCATAAGAAATGACCAGGGGCTGAAAGCTCCAAGCTTCCCTCTTTCCTTGAATTACCTGGCTGGCAGGCTATAACAAACATACATGCCACCCACACACTGTTTTAAAAGAGCACCATTAAGGTTGCAAATCAATTCTTAACTCAAAAATGAACCTTAAATCATTTTCCTTGTGTGTATGAATTATGTAAGTCTTTAATTAAATGAACAGCTAGTATAGTTTCCACCACCTCATTCAGAATAGATGGTGCTCTCCTAATTCAATATTTTGTTCTCTGCTTATTATCTGAAGTGTGACCCCAGGCCTTATTTACAGTAAAAATCTCATTCTGAAGATAGAATTATTAATTTCCTTGTGGCTTCTCCTGTGGGGCTCACCACCACAGGATCCAAGGGATTCACAAACATTCACTCATCTGTCTTTCCAAAACAGAGAGGAGGGGGTGCTGTTATCCTTATTGGTCTGTCAGAGAAGCAAGGCATGGGGAGAAGGAAAGTGGGATCTAGGGGGACACAGCATGAGACATATGGCCTGATCTTGGCTGCAGTTGGGAATGACAGCAGCTTCTGCAAGTCAGAATCCATGATCTTATCAGATACCTGGAAGATGAGAAATGCAAAGTTAATGACTTGTGGGAAAAGTTTGGCTTCGGTGACCAAAGATCTGTTGAACAGACACCAGGACAGAAGTGAATCCAACCCAACTAATTTAACGGAGACCATCCCTTTTGGTCCTGCAATCTTTATTTTCTAGTCTTCTTACCCTTTTCATGCTTTGAAAGCATTGAGATAGCAGTACTGAAAATGTTTCCTTCATTCAGAACGTTGAGTCCCAGAGCAGACCCTCTTTGCACTGAATGAGGCAGGGATCAATAGGAAATGTAGGAACTCATCGAGCCATTAAAATCTGCATGAGCACCACTCGGACACAAGAAACCAAACTGAAGTTGCACAAGCAGTCTTAAATTTGGTGATTCCTGATCTTTGCATCATCCTGCAGTTAACATTTGTTGTTTCATTTCCTAGGTTTTTAAGAAGGCAGCCTGAAAAAGTAGACTTGGCCAAGGGACTTAACGGTCCTGGCACCCACATGGGCGACCAGCAGGGCTGGAGCCTCTGTATCGCCCTCTCGGACTTCTGCCACTTGAGATAACAGAATAATTGGGCAGAGGGAGGCTTTGAGGAGGTTGCCTAACATCCTTAAAAACTGTGTGATTTGTGGTTTTTCAAAAGCCTGAAACTTTGCCAATTCTGGGCAGATTCTCTTGGGAAATGCAAACGGCTCATCCCAACCATAGCAGCCAGCCAGTAAAATTTGAGATTCCCACTAGAAATCAAAGGGGATCATGCCCAGAATTTAACAGCAAAAATTAATTTAGTCTTCTTACAAATGGCTATTTCACCCTAAATTTCTCCCCTCCAAAAGGGAATAAAAGAAAATAAATGAGATATAAACTAGCAACCAAAATGGAAAATGTCGGTCCCAACACATAATCTTGGGAAAGTCACAAAGAATTGAAACTTAGAATGTTTTAATAGTATTTGTTAGGCAATCCTAAAAGTTATTGTGACAGAGAATGTTTATAAGTTTGTCTTTCACTTGGAGCCAGGATGTAATCTTAGAGATGACATGTCACCAGAAGTTATCTTTTACTTGTGCTTTATTTGCTTGCAGCAATGTAACTGAATCAGAAAATGTGATCCATTTATCAGGTGGTTTAGTATCTCTGCTTGGCTTTGTAGTGCTTTCACTGCTCTGGTTAAAATGGTGAGAGGAATATATGCAATGAAAAACCTCAGATCATTACTACATCTATTCCCACTCCCACTCCTGGATAAGACCTTGAGTAAGCCAATTCCTTTATGGTTTCTAGATAATTAGTTTAATTTTCAGAGGTGTGAAAAGATTACGATTCCCTCATGTTTGACAAGCACAACTGGAAAATTGCATGTCTTTGCTGCCCAAATAGGAACTGAGTTGCTGAACTGGAAACACTGTGACTGAAAATGTTTGACCTTGCTCTTGAAATGTTTGAGGCATTACCTCGTCACAGCTGTACAAAAGCCAATGAGAAGTTTGAGCACTGTTTGATGCACGGCTTTGTGCCTGCAGACTGAGCTGTCTCTCGGCCAGGTAGCTTTATGGGAGGTGAGGAGCTAGTTTATTGTTGGGTTTGCCACTGAGATTCTTTCTAAAGAGCAAATGCCACCGTCTGTAGGACCCAGAGGAAAGATCAGTCCATGCACGCCCAGGTGCTGCACCTCCCTTACTCTGTCAGCTGCTTGCCAAAATCACCATACAAATGAGACCTACCCTACACAAAGCAGACAGAGCAGGGAGCAGAGGAGTGCCAGGAGGTATTCACAGGTGGAAAAGGTGAACATCTCCCTGTGGGGTCCTATTACTCATTTCTGAGCATAGTGCTCCGTCCTAGCACAGGCTGGGATGCCTGTGCTGCTGGATATCTCTGCAGCCAGTGGGGTGGCTTTCCCAGGGGGTCCCAACCTGTGTGCAGTGCCAGCATGGGAGTCACATGTAAATGGCTTTGGAGTGAGTAGCTGGAGAGCCCCAGGTTGACCATTTGGATATTATTTTCATTTATGTTCTTCTCATATGCCAGCTGATTAGTATTTGATGTGTTAGGCATGTTGTTGGCTGCAGTTGGCTGGTAATTGGGTGGGGTTCAGACAGCATTTTTTAAAGAAATCGTTTGGTATTTTGTGATAGAAATGACAATTTGTTACAAAATCCCTTTTTTATCTTGGTAAAAAATAAGACGCTCCCAAATCCAGATTAAACACATCAAGTGTTCTAAATATTTTCCCCAAGACGCAGTTTGCAAAAGTGTTTGGATTTTGAGTAGTAAGGGTTTTTTCCCCCACATTCTCAAATTGTCAGCAAAAAAAAAAAAAGAAATTGATTTTGCTCAGTACTAGCTGGAAGATCATTTAGACAGATGCTTTGTCAACAACATCCATAGAATTTATCCCCTAGGGTGTTATATCTGTGTTTCTCAAGCTCTACTATATCAGAGCTTGCCATATCCTTTGCAAAAACCATAGGTAGACCACTGAATTAATCAGGTTTACTTGATTTTTGCCCACTAGATCTGGAATAAACAAAACAAATGCTAATGTCTAAACCAGAACAACTGCATGTCTCTCTGATGAATTAGGAAAGCCAAGAAGTATGGGAGTTTTTTTAAGCAAGAACAATAGAGAGCTGACATTGCAAAAGGCCTGATAAATGATACTATATTGTTTTTTTTTCAGTGCTTTCCACCATTACCCACTTGCTTCAAGCCCAAAAGACCAGCTCCAGAAAAGGAAATCTTGATGTTAGTGAATGCAACATATCCCAGTTGAGCTCAATGATTTATTTGTTCACTCTATCATTAAACTCCCTCAATCTGGATGCCATGTTCTGTGAAGAGCCTTACCAGACATGTTAGATTATTTGTGAGGAGACTCATTCATGGTAGTAAAAACCAAACTTGTGCTAGCAGTGGAATATTTAACTCATCTAAGCACCCAGCAATTTGTTTCCCAATCATCTGAATTGAATCTGCCAGGATGTGCCTTTGCAACGTGATGGAATAAAAAAAGAGACCACTACTTTAATACATGGTTGTAAGCAACCAATAAAATAGTCTGTTTTCCCTCCCTCTAAAACACTTGCGAGTTTAGCTCTGTAAAGGTTAAATAATTGGTTTAACCTGATCCCTCTATGACTCTTCTCTACCTTGTGGGAAAACTCCTGTAAGCTTATTGTAAACATAATTATGCTGTGTGGGCTTTTCATTAATCTAGCAAAAAAACCACAAGATGACATCCATCAGATTATTTTTTTTCCCTTTCTGGAACTTGCTTCTACTTGCAGTTGCTGCAAAATGCTTATTTGTATAGTCTGAGCTTTTTTGCAAATGTACTGCAAACTAAATCTTCTCTGTTTTTTACATTCTGAGAATTAAACAGGAGGTGTCCCAGAGTTAATAACAAGGAGTTTAAGACAGACCTACCTCTGTAGCCATTTCACAACCAAGAGAAATCTCTCACCCTCCTGTTCCTGGGCTTTGGTGTCAAGTAAAGCAGTAATATATTAGGTGAGAATGTGAAATACAAAGACTGGAAGTTACTTTCAGCACTGATACTGAGCCAAGGGACACATTGCACAGTGTCTTGGTGGCAGTGTAGCCTCCTGAATTACAGTTTGCAAGCTGTCCAGATGTGGATCCTCTACCTTGCTTATGGGAGGCAGCTGCCCTCCTACACTGATGTCTAGACCTGGAGACCCAAAATTACTGCTACAGGAAGAAGCAGACAAGTTGAAACCAACTCTGTGAGGCTACCCCAGAGCCAGCTGAGCACCCAGTCAAGGTTATTCTGCAGGGAACCAATGGGACATTGGGAGCCGTTGGCTTCTCCACCTCCTAAGGACTTTTGGAGAGTACTTTCTGCTTTCTAAAGTATGTGATAAGTATCTAGTGGCTCTTTGGGGATTTTGGCTCAAGATGTTTGGAAAGCAGTGGCTTATTGTGCTGGGTTTTGTGGAGGGCAACATGAACTTTTAGGGCATGTTCATTAAATAAAGGTCAAATCCAAGGTTATCCCAGTTTGCACATATCTGCAGGCTAGTTGAGCTGTCTTTCTCTGCTTTCTCATTTGGGATCAGATCCAGCAGTTGCATGCTGTAGGACAACTGAAGAGAGACCAGGGCTGGAAACCACCCTGCAATATAAGACTCATTTCCCCTCACTGTCTTCATCTAATAGGAAAAAACAAGACCGTGACAACCTGTTTGGTTGCCTAAAAGGACATTTAGGGACACAAAAGAGGACATTAAATAATACTTTTACATATGACTTTAAACTGAGAGTAAGTTTAGACTGGATATTAGAAAGAAATTCTTTACTGCGAGGATGGTGAGGTCCTGGCCCAGGTTGCCCAGAGAAGCTGTGGCTGCCCCATCCCTGAAAATGTTCAAGACCAAGCTGGATGGGGCTTTGAGTGGGTGGTGTCCCTGTCCATGGCAGTTGACTGGAATTAGATGATCTTTAAGACTCTTCCAACCCAAACCATTCTGTGATACTACGATTTTATGTTTCTGTAATATACTGAAATAACAGATACGGATTCTTTTTCTCTCTAAAGACAAGGTGCAGCCAGTGCTTGAATATGCATTACAAAGTGAATTTGTTAGCATGGCCTTTCACAAACAGCAGAGCTGCACTCACATCATCAGGACTCCAGCATGGGTGGAATGAAGTAGCTCTGATCCCAAAGCAATAACTGGCTCCTTGAGCAGCCCAGCTCTTCCAGCACACTCACAGATCTGTTTAGGCACAAGCACCTCACTAACGAAGCTGCTCAGTTTTCAAATCTGAGCTGGCTCCTGTCCAGCTGAGCAACTGCAGCTCTGTCTGCAGAGGCTGGTGCAGAAAACCCCACAGCTGGTGCTCCTAGGGTGGGAGCAGGGACAGGATCCCCCTTGTTAGCAGAACCCAATCCAGGTCAGCTGTTGGGGTAATGGTAGCACAGCTGCTGTTTCCAATCCTGCATCAGTGAGGTCTAGCTGAAAAGCAGGAAATAAATTTTAAAAATACACCTTTTTTTTAAATCCTACAATTGGGAGTGAGAGGTTGGGCTACAGCTGGTGTTGAAACAACATCCATATCATCATCTGTAAATGAATAAGGAGAATATACAGAGGTTTCCATTCCACGGACACTGTTACAGTCAAGGTGGGTAATGTGGGGGCAGGAAACGATGCACTTCAGGAACTTGTTCTGCAAATCAAGCTGTTTAGGTCTCCCATCAAATCCTAAAGCCAGGTGACTCTGTGGTCCAGAGTTGTTAGTGGGAACTACAGTGTCTGTGAAACAGCAAAAGAGGAAATATTGCTGCTGTGGTGGTTTTTTTTTTTGGAAGAAATCTTGCCAAACCAAGCTAAATTCTTTTTTCTGGCACAGCAACAGACCTTCTGGATAAGGGAGATGCATAGGTACTTTATCTTGCCTCTGATAAGCTTTTGATATTGTTTGAAGCACTATTCTTTGGAATAAGTGAAAGGGATTATAAATGGGAGAGAAGAAATTGCTGAGAAACTAATGATTGCAAATACTACATTCTCTACCAGGAAATATGTCGTGAGCAGAGTTCTGTAGTAGTCTTCTGTGGTAAGATTAAACCCCCTTATGAATTAGTTTGTGATAGAGAGAAAACTCATTAAATACAAGGATCATGAATTATGCAGGCATCCATAAGTGAATTCTGAAAGTATATTGAGGGACCAGAGTAGAATTAAACCAATTTTCATAAAATAAAGAAATTATTCATAAAAAATAGGATGCTATTTGACAAGGACAATAAGGAATATTATTAATAAAATATGTAATATACTCCTCCTGCTCTACCTGGTTTGGCTAAATTTAAATTGAATTACTCACTTCAGTTTGAGAAAGATGTAGTCCAGTGGCAGAAAACACACAAAAGTTCAACAAGAATGGTAAGAAGGCTAGAAAACATGGCCTGCAAGTGGAAGGGATTAAGATTATGTAGAATTTTCTTTACAGAAGATTACAGGCAGATACAATAGTGCTCTTCAGATATGTGAACTTAGCAGTAAAGAGGTAGAGCATAAACTATCCTTATGTCTAGTGCAGGTAGAACAAGAAGTAATAAGTTTAAATTGCAACAAGAAAGATTTAGGATAGCCTGTGGGAAAAAATGTAAACATAAATGTAATTAAGTGCTGAGATGGATTGCTTTGCAAGGCTGTGGAATCTCCAGCACAGGAGGTGTTCAAGAACAGGTAAAACAAGCATTTGTTGGGAATAATACAGCTATCACTTACCTAAGGATAGTTTCCCACAATAGACTAGATGACCTCTCAAGGCTCCTTCCATCCTTTTATAGTTTTGAGTGGAGAATAGGATGTAATATGTTAACTAGAGCACTGCAAGTATGAAGCAGAGCTGTAAGAACATACTTATTTCTACTATTAGTGTGTGACTGATTAAAATACTCCTTTTTCCACAGTAATCTTCCTTAAATTTTAATCACTTATCCTAGGAGTTATTGTATTATATTTCTAAGTATTTTTGATTCAAGGAATTATTCTATGCAGGTGTTCATATAGCCAATTTTGTAGTTCCTTTTTCTTGGGACAGTAAAACATCATGTAGGATATAAAATAACATGAGGAGGTTAGCAGAAGACGATCATTATTCCTTAAAATTCCCACTATCCTGAATAACAATTTCATAGGAAGGCTAAGGAGTTCTGTTTTTATTTCTACTTGAAGAGAGTTTTTCCATTAAAAACTTCAAATTGAGAAGAATGGGTTAACTTTAGCTTTTGATAATACTGTTCATGTCTCAGATTGCATTGCTTAGTTCTTCAGTTTCTCTTCTTGAAAATGCTGCTTAACAATATTGCCCAGAGAACACTGTAAAATGTCACTGTACTATAGCAACAAAGTCAAAGAAAAAGAAGATGCAGCCCACATGCCAGGACAAAGACATGGTCTGTCTGTAGTCATAGTACCCCAGGATTTTTGCAGCCCTTGGCAGAAGTACAGGATGCAAAAGGCTATGCACTTTCATAATACTAAGCAGGATATGACTTTAGTACTGGAAATATATGTGTATCCATATATACATGTGTATGTATATGCCTTAGCTGAGCATTGGTACCCAACCATGTTCCTCGGATGAACCGAATATAGTCCTTCTATGAGTGATCTGGAGTTCATGGCATAAATGAAATTCCTCTTTTTTTGAGGGCTGATTGCATATTTGAGTGACTGATTACTGTGCAAACAGAAAGAGATGTCACAAAAAATCCTACCCTGAACAGTCATGAAGAGTGACTCCGAGGAGCAGAGCAGATGCCAAACATATTGCTCTGCAGATCTTTTCCGTGGTTTCTTTTCATTTTGGATGCAGTACTGGTAGATTATACTTAGCATGTATTTTGAAACTAATTAAGTTTGACTGTTTATTATGTATCTACAAAGGCAAATGTCTAATTTCCACTTTTTAATATTCTGATTTCATATTTTCCTTAGCAAATTGCTAGTGAAAGTACTTTAAGTAGAAAGATTATGACACATCATCCCAAAAAATAAAGATGAGGGTCAATTTTTTCCCCCACATTTGCAGAACTTTTTTCCATAAACTGCTTTGGATTGAAAAGCCTTTTCTTTGGAACACGTACCACAAGGCAGAAGGATAAACCAAAATCTTCCTTGGCTGCTCACACAGCATGTTGCAGGAATCCCCTATATCCTTCAAGACATCAGAAAACATTGAAACAACATTTCAACAGAAATAAATCCTGCAGAATGTACTACCCCAAAATGAACCTGCCTTAGAATGGCTTCCTAGACCTTAGTTCTAGTCACAGTTTTTCATAAGCACCACTTGATGCCCAGGGTTTTGCCTTAGGTATTGGCTGTAGGTACTGCTGGCTTTTGGGTTGTGCTTTTACATCAGTGTAGGCATTTTCCACTGACTTTATTGGTCATGGGTTCGGGCCTTATAGGAACAGATGCAGTTTTCTAAGAGCTTAATTAAACCAATGCACGTGGGTCCAGATCATCTCACCTGACTCTAAAGCCTGCAAAGGTGAGGTATGTAGGTAGTTAGATTAGGCTCCCTAATGTGCTGTCAACAGATTATCTCTCTTTTCTAAATTATATAGGAGACACTGAAGGAGGATGTCTGTATTCAGCACAACATATAGGTGGGATGAACATACCTATGTAATACCTGTGCAGCTGAAACCCCAGCTAGAGGCTGAGACATAGAATCACAGAATGGTTTGGGTTGGAAAGGGACCTTAAAGATCATCTCGTTCCAAACCTACAGCCATGGGCAGGGACAGGTTCCACTCGACCAGGTTGCTCACAGCCCCGTCCAACCTGGCCTTGAACACTTCCAGGGATGGGGCAGAGATCACTGTGGATGCTACTGTCTCTCTGAAGTAGACATAGATGAATGCTCTGGAGGAACTTAAAGTTGCTCTGCAATGCTTTTGCTAGTCATGCAATGTGCTATCATAGAAATAAATGTTTCCCTAGTGCTGAATGCCTTTAAGATATGACAGGCCCTGTGATTTGTTAATATTTATTATTTTGATTAGTTTAATACTTTAACAGATACAGGGAGCATCGGGAGGGAAAATGACATCCAACCATAGTCAGAGATGAAAGATGCTGTAATTTAAAATAAGAAATATTGTCTCGGACCCATTGCCTTTAGCTTCTGTATTACCTCTTAAGGCTTATGCTTTTGTGAAATCCTTTCCATAAATTAAATACCTTCTCCACCAACTGTAAGAAGGAAAAGATGATTCTGAAAGCTGTTCTCCAGTGTAAGCCATGCAGAAAGTGTGTGTTCAAACTGGATACAAGGTTTTGTGGGCCTAGGACCTGGAGCTAGGTGCTTTGGGGCTGCAATATGTTGGTGTTGATCCTGTCATCTCTGTAATACTTTGAACATTCTGAGCTAGAGAAAGGCAACCTGTTTTGGTTTTTTTTTAAATGCCAATGCTTTAAAAATTAACTGTCATTTATAATACTGACCCAGCAGAGTTTTCTGGTTAATAAAAAAAGTCCTGTCTTCCTCTAACATATCGATTGCTCTCAAGAGTAAAACAGTTGAATACTCCCTTATCATCAGCAGTGAAGTCATCTAAATTTTGCTTAAGGATGCTCATACTATTTGCCTTCAGCTCCTTTGAACCAAAATCCTTCCTGGCTATTTATTATTTGACTAAAACAATGCCTCCTTCAATTCTTAGCTGATGTCATCTGAGGCATTCAGGATGTGCTTACAGAAATTGATGGGTTAAGCCTCACTATGACCCTAAAAAACAGAGAATTATTATATTTCTGACTTGGTAGAGTGGGGAATTAAGATAGAGGAAAAAAATCTCTATCCAAAAGACAGCTACATATGGTCTTAGCAGTGCAAAGCCTTAGCAAAGGGTCATTATTTGTTTTCTGGACTTCAAGTCCATGTTCTAGCAGTAATACAGCACTTTGCCTCCCCTGTGTAATACTTTCCCCTTTTTCTTCAAACACCCATCCTTGAAACTTCTGCTTAGTGTAAATGCACTATAATCCTTAGTTTCAATATTTCAGTCCAGTCATCCCATAATCAGACACTTTCAAGAGTAAATAATTCCATTTTGAATCACCCCCTTTTGTATGTGAGTCATTCTTCCAATGTATCATATTTGCAGTCAGATGCTTTGTGCTTTCCAACTGAAATGTACCTCTTGTCTCAGTAATTATTTAGGAATCCGTATCTGCTTTCTATATATTAGTCAGGCAAAGCTTTCAAATATTCTCAGAAGCTTTCTTGCATTTTCATCACAGCCAGTTCAGTGGCAAATCTGATTTTTATTCATATAGGATAAGCATGTCAAGCTTCTAATCTCCGTATAGTCTTTACTGCAGTCCTGTATTATTTACTCAGTTTATCCCATGTTTCCATTGTTTTCAAAAAGCACTGAATCAGTCAGGGATAGAGCTGAGATTTTGGAACGGATTTTCATTGGCATAAATAGCAGTGAGGTGCTTAACTCTGAGGCCATTCACATGCACAAGTAATATGGCTGTTCAAAGTCTTTGGAGATTTGAAAGTCTCTTCCCAATGCCCAGTGCAGTCAAACAACCAGCTCCACACTTACTTGTGGAAAGTGGGTCTGGTTGAGATGGCAGTGCTAAAGGAAGTGTGTGCTGTAAACTCACATCTGAATTTGCTTCACAGCAGCTGCCCTGTGTAGAGAAGCCTCTGAATATCTAGCAAAGGAAAATAAATTTCAGTGTGTTCACCACTCTGCTCTTTGGTGTTATCATATTAGGTTGGAGATTAGAGTTCGAAATTAAGTTCTTGCCACCCTGTTGGCAAACTCTGGGTATAAATATGATGTTTTCAGTGTCTGTATGAAAGAGTACACCGTGGTCCTTGCAACATTCAGTGAAATGATTGCCCCACATCCTGCTTTCTGTGTCCTGCTTTGTGCTCAGTTTTGTTCCTAAGCCCAGGGAAGAGAATTCACTTAGATCTTGGAGTTTGGGGAAAAGCATAAGATTTGATCAAATTCAGTGCAGTAACAGGATCCTTTTCCTGTAACCTGAATGTTTGTATGGGGTTTTGACAGCTAGAAGGAAAATGATTTCTCTCTCCTTTTAAACCTGTGTCTGATCTCCGGCTCATTGAAGCTTTGAGTGCTTTGGGCAAGCGATTGATGTCAGAGTCTGTTCCAGGAGCACCCTGCAGTGACTGAAAGGACACTTGTCACACTTGTGGCTCCTTCCCCATCAACGTTAATGGAGTATCCTCAGCTCAGGTTGGCCTTGGTGACTCAGCCCCACAAAATTCCCTTCTCTAGTGGGCAGGAAGGGCTGATCGTGGAAGTCAAGGTCAAAAAATCCTTTGACACCACTTGCCAAGTCCTTTTGGAACAAAAGAGACAGAAAGAATTGTAGAATCGTAAAGAAGCCCTAAGTCTGCCTGAGTTAAGAACAGCAGGGTTCAGTACTTGGTACTCATTTGGAGGGAGGAGAAAGTGAAACAAGATAGCAGAGACAGATATGCAAAAAATTGCTTTTGGCATCAGGGACTCAACAGATAACGAAACGTAGTTCAGGAGAAATGTGGGCAGAGGGAATTTGCTTTAGCTTATAGATGAAGGTAATTTGTGGTGGTGTGGTGTTCATTCATCTGAGTCCACCTGTCAATAGACTACAGCTTTCCAGGCCTCAGTTGTAACTACACAGTATCCTGTAAGCATGAAGGTCTAAGAAAGGTAGTAATGGTCCAGCTGGGTGTTTCTAGAGTCTGTTGATGTGTTATATGTTTGGTACCCAGAGGTAATACTTGGAGTTGGTACCACCTTAGTTCAGGTGAGACAAGGACAGTGTAGGCTGAATAAGGGAGTCACTCCTTGCCCCACTGCCAAGCAGAGGTGATGTGAAGGATTTAATTGATCAACCAGGATTTTGGTTGAACCGTTTTCAACAAATATCTTTTTCGTCAGCAAATCCTGCCTCTTCAAGTTCTTTGTAAATATGTATCCTTTCTGATCTCAAAAAAGTGAAGGCAACTGATGTCAGCCCAGTGCTCACAGCTACTGCTTGAGCTGTGCTGAAATCCATATTCACAACCAAGATTTGAACCTGCACTTTGCTGTTTCTTCAGCAAGTTTCCTTAACTATTTAATTGCCTTGGGTTTTTTTTCACCAAAGAGTTGTATTTGCCCAGCTTGAGTTGCAAGGGCCCTGCTGTTCAAGTACCTGTATGGGTGTTAGTCCTCCTACAACCCAACAGCTGCTTATATGGAAAGGAATATATGTTAGGAAACAAAAAAAAAAAAAAAAAAAAAAAACCAAAACCAAAACCAAAACCAAAAACAACAAAAAAACCCAAAAAAACCCCCAAACAAACAAACAAAAAACAAACAAAAAACCAAAACCCTTTAACAAAAGAGAAAAAGATTGAAGGATTTCATAAAAGTGACCCAATGAACTGTATGAATCCGGGCAAGTTCTAGTCACTTCTTCAAGATCTGGAGGGGAGTTGAAGTTTGCAGAAGAAACACTCTCCTGACAGCTGGGATCTCCCCGCAGATGGAGCACAAAGGTGCAGGGTATGGATCTCATCAAAGGCAGACGCGACCGGGAGCCTCTTTGGTTTGTGTTCATTCATGCCTTGCCAGTTCTGCTCACTTTGATGATAAAATTCCTTCTCGCTGCAATTTCAAGGAAATGGGGAGAAAACACACAAAATACTTTGGAAAATGTCACTAAGGCTTTTAGAACAATTTTCTGTTGAGGAGGTGGTGTTTTGTCTCTGGGGGGGATTCGCAGTGTTTCAACCAATGCTAAATAAGAAACTAAACCAACCTGTCACTAAAAGTAAAACGTTGACTCATGTTGACATTTGAGCCAAAACTCATAACAGGCCTTGGGAAGAACAGCTAAGATCTCTTGCATCTGCTTCCTATCTGGAGGTAGAGGTTATTAACATTTGCTTTACTTTTGACTACAATTAAAAATAAAAGGTGAATTAACAGCAAAAAGATGAATGTGAATTAAATATAACAACTCTCATATTTATAATGTCTCTCACAGAGAAGTAAACTCTCTGTAAAACTGTTAATATTTCCACAGAGTCATCCTTAAACACAGTACTTGTTCTTAAAACCTTTATTAATCCCATTCATAAGAATTCAAAGTATTCATAGTGTTAAGTGTGGTGAACTTGGGAAATGCTAAGAATTCTTCTCCAGTAGTATTCACAGTTTGCAACAGCTAAAATAACAACACCCAAATTCATGGAAACTCTGATAAGGAGACAATTTTCCTGACCCTGTAACTGATGATACAGAGGACACTGAATTCTGAGAGCTGCAGATGAAGCACATCAGCTGAGTTGAGGAGATAACCTAGGAATATTAGAGACTAAAATATACATAACAAGTGGCAAGCTGGCCACTCTTCCATAGAACTTCTCATATCTCTCCAAACAGGTATTCCAGACCTTTAGGAAAACATCTCTCTAAGACATCTGGGGGGGGGGGAGAAGAACAACCATTTTAAAGGTTAGAAAACACAACAGATCTACTAAATCCTGGAATACGTGACCACATGATGGTAACAGTGTCAGCCTCTGAGCCTTAGTCTCCCAAACTCTGCTGGAGGTGACTGGGACTGGTTTCCAAAGCTTTCAGCTGGGATGTTTTATTTAATGGGTTTTGTTGTGTGGGAACTGATGAAGACCAATGATATGATAAGGTCTACCACTTTGTTGGAGATTGTTTGACTTAATAAATGTGAGCTCAGGCACTGCCAAGTGCTATCAGAGGGTGAAATCGATGTATCAAAAAGCCCCACCAAACCTTATGTTATGGAAATGGGTGGCAGGATCTGGCTGGATCAGAGTCTGCTGGACCCAATGTGAGAATCACATGGTGAGGTTTTGTGGTTGGCATTATGCAGAGAGTCAGTCTAGGTGATCTGAATGGTGCCTCCTGGCCCCAGAAGATATTAAACCCAGGGATGTTTTGATCTCTGTGCCGTTTAAAATGGTATTTCTTGTGTCTGTTTTCACACTGCAGGTGCAAAGCATTCACTTGCACTCACATTAGTGAGCTCTTAGCTGCTCTAATCAAGATCCTGCAAATGTTGTCTTTGGGAATGGGGCTAAATACATTCATAAACTTTTGCAGGAGCAGGCATTAATCAGAGCAACCCTTTCTAAAAGGACTGCATTTAATTAAATTAATTATGTTTCTTTTTATTTAATTAATTCCATGCTTCAGGGTTTCCACTGGATGCCTAGAGAGGCCAGGAAGATTTTTTTTTCCCACCTTTGATGAACAACTTGGCTGCTGATTTTTGGTGTTTATTTTTTCCCTATTTTTCTCAGATTCCTCACAGATTGACATGGGACAAGGGGTCAGGTGCACCGTTGCTTCCCTCTTGACTTCTTTTTCCTCCTCTGCTGAGGTTTAAGCCATTCATCGGTTACAGGGCTAAGAAAATCTTCTCCATATCAGATTTGCCACAACTCTGTGTGTTGGCTGGATTCCTTGGGCATTTTCACCTGCCCATTGTCCTGTAATTGAAGCTGCCAAAACCAGCATCAATGAGTCTCTCCTGGGCTCATCCTGTGCAATACTATAATTTTAAAGTTGTTTTGCTTTCTTGAGCTATAGATCTAATTTTTTTTTCCTTTTGCTGGGTGTTGGGGAATGTAGCCAATGATGTTTGGATTTGTGCATAGAAAAGGCCCTTAGGGGACCTCCCAGGCTTAGCATCTGTTACGTCTTTGCTCACAGGGGAGTAGATTAGGTTATCCAGGTGATGTTCTCCAGTCTGACATCCCTGAGATAGCTGAGCATAAAGTCAGAGCTTGAAATTACTTTATGCTTGCAATTCTTGGGACAAATGCATGTAGCAAATGGTAAACTACGCCAATGACAAGTAGCCACAAATTTTTAAGGAGATTCTAATGCAGTGCTTAGTAAAGATAGATGCTATATTTATGCAATTATAGGCTCCTACTACAGCTTCTAACATCCACCATCCTGTAAAAGGCTTTAACACTGCAGAGCTGTACCTGGCTGTCATGCTGCAGAGGCAGAGCCTGGGGCAGATCCCAGCTCTGGGAGCCAAGGATGGAGGATGGGATCCCCTTATCGCTGGCATGAAACAAGCTGGAGACCAATGCTTTTCCTCCCTTCAGTTGACAGGGCTGCAGCTAAGTGCTCAGCTTGAAATAAAACCTTATGTTGATAGCCGGGATAACAAGGTACCCTGGCACGGATAGGGATTTGTGGTGATCATAATTAATTAGGACCATGACGAACTACTTTGTTCAGAAAGTACCCAAGAAACCCCAGTTTTGCACTGGATCTAACATACAGATCACAAAACACGACTTTATTTTTTTTTTTAAATCATGTTGCTGACCAGAGGGAATTTTTTTTTTTATGTGCATCAACACAGGGACAGACTATTCAGAAAATCCCATAGGAAAGGCCAACATCTAAGACTACCTTGGGCATGAAAGAGCAGAGGTATGAGATTGCAGAAATGCCTTAAAATCTTTCAGTGTCTGTATAGAACAAAGCTTGATTCACACTGGAACAACTAAGACTAAAGCCAAAGCCCTTAGACTTAGGAGCAAGTACCTGAGCCTCAGGGCCCAGGACTATGCTCTGATTGTCTGGGTAAGAGACATAAGGAGAGAGCAGCATAGCTCCTCAGCAGTCCACCCTGGGTTCCACCCTGTTAGCTGGAAACTGGTAGTTTATCAGGTAGGTCTTGCTCTGAGTTAAGTCCAGGGGAAGTGGTACTAAGTGTTCCTTCTCAAAATCCTCCTGCCTTCAGGTAGACAGGATGACAGAAATGTTCTGACACAAGTGCTCTTTGCTTCAGCTCACAAGTGGGGTTGGGATTGCAGATGCTGTGATGAAACTCAGTGTGGACTGTTGTGTTTTGGGGCTTGAGATCAAAGCCTGAGTCTCTTTTCTGCCAGAAATATTGATCTGGAGAGGAAGGAAAATTATTGCTGTTAATGCATCATGTCAGGTGTGACTTGCAGGGCTTTGGTGTTTTTAGGGTTCCTTGTCCAAAACAAGCTCAAAGCAAAACAAGCAGAAAAG
The DNA here is from genome assembly GCF_025592945.1 of Manacus candei. Taxonomy (NCBI): domain Eukaryota; kingdom Metazoa; phylum Chordata; class Aves; order Passeriformes; family Pipridae; genus Manacus; species Manacus candei. Next base: position 4,835,575 of record NW_026138055.1, on the reverse strand, counting down.
ACTTTCCTGGCTCAAGTGAATTTTTTACAATAAGGGTAAGGACAAAGATTTTTATTGCCTCAGCTGAGTTGTAGAATTAAGTTCCCCAGGAATTAATGCACATCACAAAACTCACCGTCCTCTGCTGAAATGCAAGACGTCTGCCTCTGAGCTACCTCCTCTAACACAGGACTCGAAAATATTCCTTGACAAAGCAAAATCCCCTGTTGCACACACTTGTCTCCTGGGGAAGGAATGAGACAGAGCAGACAGCAGATGACAAATGCCAGTCACAGCTCTCTATGGGCTCCTGGAAGGGGGTCACGTGTTATGGTGGGGAGCCCAACAAACACACAAACATGTCAACACAGGGCCTGTCAGCCCAGCGTCACAGAAACTTCATACCAAAGCCAGGAGGGGATTTTGCCTCAGTAATATAATGCCTCTTAGTCACAGACTCAGCATTTGTTGCTTTAAAACTCTTAGAGTTTTTTGTTCGGTTTGTCGTATTTAACTTTTTCCAGTAAGTTTTAAAGGAAAAAAAGTATACAAGAAATTCTTTCCTTTTAACAATGCTGTCTCCTTTTTTTAGATTTGCAGCTGAGGAAGGGTGTGTTTGAGAAAGAGAATGCCAGTTTCTTAGGAAAGCTTTTATTTGACAACAACGACAACAAAAACCCAACCAAAACAAAAGTCAACAAACCCATGAGTAAACAGTCCAACACAACAAATCAGAAACTAAACAGTAATGTCAGTCAAACAACAAAAAAAGGTTATCATTCTTAAGTAAAAGCTACAGATAGTGTGAGCCAGATGCCAAACTGATTTTATTATGCCTGTACTTTAGCATAAATAGGCAACTGTCAAAATACAGCATCTTGTCATTCGACAAAGTGAAATTCTACTAAATTGAATCAAGTTGAACAGAGAGACGACTGTAGTTTAGACAGGCACTCCCTCCCCTTCTGACATTGTGGGCCTGCTTGGCAGAGTGCTCAGGTTTCAAATGAAAGAAATGTGTTGGAATAGAGCAAGTGATGAAAAAAATGTCCTTAACAGGAACTTCATTAATTAAGACCCAAGAGGCTGACAAGCCCTGAGCTAATATCTTGCAGTGTTGGGGTGAAGGGTATATATTACTCAGAGCTACAAGCCAGATTTATCCCTATTATCAGGACTGGTGGAGGTTTCTACTGTAATTTAAACAGTATTCACTGTTGGAAAAGAAAAGAAAAGAAACACAACATCAATAAAACTGAGCACGTCGCACTTCTGCTAACCTTAGGGCAGTGTGCAGCTCTCATCATTTATAAAAATCTAGGCTATCAGTTTTAGGGTGTTATGCTGGTGCACATCACCAGAGTATCTCTCAAAGCACCTAAAGCAGATTAGCCCTGAAAATAGATTAGCCTCAGACTGGCTTCACAGCAGTTTTCATGGACTTGTTGACTTCCTCTGGCATTTTGATATTCACCTTGGACAGGATAGTGTCTCAGTTTGTTTGTCTATGAGTTTTGAGGGTTTTTTTTGCTTTCCACAACTAGATTTGACTTTAGGCTGGCCAAGGAGGTAGTTAGAGGGGTACCACCTAATGGCATTTTGAGCATCTTGCTTACAATAGTAGAAGAGACATTACAGAAGGAGTACAGCATTTCCTGAAGATCAAATGTACCTTATCTTCTGTAAGATCTATAAAGCAGATTTTAACTTCAGGTTTTTAAAGTTGTTCTGCCTGCCTTAATGCTGCATGGTATTTTTTCATTGTAGGACCCTGTGTTCATTTGTCTCTGAATGTTTGTCTGAACTTTTTCCATGCCATACACCTCCCTTCAAGCTGGATTTCTGTGGAAGAATCATCAAAATGTTTCAGCCCTTTGTAAGTACAGAACCCAGAAAAAATATTTACTTCTGTCAAGCAAGACATGAAGAGAGTGAGTTGAGAGGAGTTAAGACAAGGACCTAGAAGTCTGATGAAAAATGAACCCAAGAACAATTAAAATTGGAGTTTGTTTGTGAAATGGCTCAGGTGTGTCCTGATGGAACCTGAAAGCAAAAAGATAGAGATACTGGTAGAAAGTCACATTCCTGGGCATGATGTAGTTGCATGAACCAGGCTTCATGTCTCCTGTAACCTGCATCACTTTTAATCTAATTTCAGCATGTAGTGATAATGAATTATTGTGATAAGGAAGAAAGAACAGCCATCCTTTCAATCAGGGAGTATTTATTTATTTATTTCATTGAGTTCCTGTCCTGTTCACTGACAGAGACAATGACCCCAAAGCATGGAAATACCACATCTGATTGGGAAACATGAAATGGACATTTTTCACTGAGGACAATAGAATGGACAGGGCAGGGGTTAGGGTTAGCACCTTGCTCACTGTGCTCTCTTTTGCAACAAAGCAAATGAAAGAATCAATAGACCTTGCAATGAACCTCCCGTTGCCCCGAGCATCTGTGGGATTAACATAAGGTAGAGAAAGAAGAAAAAAACTAAAAATTGCAATGTTGCAAAGGAGATTATAAAAGAAACTGGTTTGTTATCTTTCTGTTTGACATAGGAGGGAGCATATTTTTAAACAAAGCCTTCGACACCTGGAAATTTCATCTTTTCATCACAGACTAACAGACCTCCCTTCCTTTCCTTCTGCTGGTCAGTCCCAGCCAAAAGCCAGAGTCCAACGCTCATGCTCGATAGACTACATGGGCTAAAACAATACACACGCTAGGCTACCAAACAACTGGTAGTAATCAAACTATTGAATTCAGGGGAGTAAAAGAAAAGGCGTTTGACCCAATTGCCAAAGCAATAAGAAAATGTATCCAAGGCTATTGTAAAAAGAAGACGAAAAGCGGCAACGAGAAAATTTTATTTTGCTAAATAGAAATTGCTTACTAATATCAAGCACTCTTCAGGGCAGAGGAAACAGCCAGATGCCTCACTCAGGCTAACAGCACTTTTGCAGACATATTTATCTCATAGATTTTCACCTCCAGCTGTCTGGTAGTTTAAGAAACCTTAATGCTAGTAGACTGACCATCAGATGTTTCCAAGTAACTTCTCCATCCACCAGTTTAGGCCATATGAAGGTTTGCATCCAAATTTAGATACAGCTTATAGCCTATGCCTGTCTCCATTTAAAACTTCCCCTCACAGCAGAGAGCAAAACACAATTTTTTTTCCATTATTAGAAACAAGATAAGACTACAGTTTTGTCTGACAGGTGAAGTGAAATTCTTCTGCATGGAATTACATAACAAAATTCTGGAGTACTTCATACAGCATTTCTAGTGACTCCATATTTAAAGAAAGTTTGAAAGATTGGAAGGCAAGTTTCAAGTTACTGGAAATCATTTTCAATGAGAAACTCAATCTTAGTTAAATTTCTTCATTCCATGGAGTTTATCAGAAAGATAATTGAGCAGTAATGCAATTAGATTCTGTGAAAATGTTCTCAAGGAGGAAAGACCCAGCATACAACTAGTCTTTAATCAATCAGAGAAAGGGGTAATGGGAATGGAAGCCTTAAAAATTACAAATGGAAATATGACAATGGAAGTGATTATTCATTATCACAAACTGTAAGGAAAGCGATGAAATATTCACCTGTGGAAATTTTAAAGGGCTATAAAAATGTCAAAGATATATTTTAGCCAATACAGTATTAAGGCTTTATCAAACAAAAATTATTGGAGTATGTAGGCAGGTTAGTGGGGATAATCTGATAGGTGCACCTCCATATTAAATGTCTTTTCATTGCCCTTCTGGCCTTAAATTCACTACCTAAATTAATCTACCATGGTGTCCCCGTTCCAACCTTGAGCACCTATGAAGGTACAGATCTAATCTTTACACAATGAGCACATGATTGAGGTGCTTTGGCACAGCTGAGGGTGGTAAAGCCCTGGCACAGGTTACCCAGAGAAGATGTGGCTGCCCCATCCCTGGAATTGTTCAAGGCCAGACTGGACAGTCCTTTGAGCAGCCTGGTCTAGTGTCACTGCCCATGGCAGGGGATTGGAACTAGGTAGTCTTTCAGGTCCCTTCAAACCAAAAACATTCTGTGATTATGGTATAAAAACTGGAAATAAGTTGCATGGATCTAGTTTAAAAGTCAATGCAGGCTATGTATGGCTTTTGTACACAATTTCCTAAATGAGCTGAAAGGGGTTTTGACTGCTCTAGAAGGCTGCTGATGCTGTCAACCTGCACAGATCTTCTCTCTGAACTGAAAACACATAGAGCAAACTGCGATTTATCAGCATAAAAGCAGTGCCAAGGGAGAAATGAAGACCTTCCCAGTCTCTCACATAGAGCCTTTGAATTCAGTCTGTCTTCACAGAAGTAATATTAAGCGAGCTGAGGAGACTGCCTTACAGTTGTTCCCAGGCTCCTTTGTGGAGTAGCTGGCAGAAAAGATGGGAGGGAAATGGCAGAGAAAGGTGAAGGATAAAAGGAAAAGTTTGAAGTGAAATGTTCCACTTATTTAACTGACTAAAGTTCACCATCTGTGTAGAGTGTGTTGAGAGCCAAGGAATTTGCATGTTACAGCGAACCGTTTATGAAATACACAAATATATTTATAAATATATTATACAAATTTTCTTGTAGTTAGGAGGTTTTAACAGTAAAAGACCCTATTTACACTAATTTTCATAATGTTACAATAATCTTTTGCTATAAGGGATCAACATATTTCTAAAAATTCTTAGGATTTCATAGATAGTTTCTCAGGATTACATACTTTTTCTCATGTAAGATTCTTTTTAGCATTTATTTGAAGTTTTCATTTCACTTCCAAAATGGAGCTTTTTTTCCCCCTCCAAATACTCCCACCATCATTTTTAACAGTTTAGTATTCTGATTTTTTTTTAATTGGACCATACAATATATATTAGGTTCAGGAAGAACATTGCAGATGAAAATGTTCCACTTTATCGCACAAAGTGACCTCCTTAATCCTTTCTGACCCATAAAGAGCAAAATACTCTCTAATACCAGATCACACTGACATATCTCTGGGTTTTCATGAGGAAACTCACTCTCATCTTAACTTTGTGTGAAAGGTTTTGGATTTGCAACTCTGGAGATGAGAAGCTGGAGACTCAGCTGCTGTGATCTAGTAGATAATGGCACAAGACGAAGTTCTGGACCCATCTGGTCACTTAATGGTACTTTGTGTGGATAAAGAGAGAAACAAGAGAAGTTGCCCAGAGGTATCTTGCTCCTGTGCCTTCTCTTGCAGTATTTATCAGTCTATCTGCAAGTACAGCTGTAAATTGTTCTGCATCATAAACACTCACTCAATCTTTAGCTAAACTTTCTACACTTCTTTAAGGAGATCATGATGGTTGTTCAATCCTGTTGAACCCATCGATTCTTCTCCCTCCTCCATGAAAACAGAGCTCAGGTTTTGGTAAATAAAATGTATGGAGGGGTCTGCCTTGGTCTAGCGCTTTCAGTATGGAGTGATTGGATCAGGATGAGCTGAAAAAAATGAAGAAATTGTCTGAAAGAACAGGGTGCAATCTAACAGTAGAACATGCAGAAATCCAGATTGGAGTATGAGTAATCAACTGCTCAAACAGAAGATGAGGACTGGCAGCTTTATTGAAAAAGATCAAGGTGTTACAGTGGATCAGAAGTTGAGTGAATGTATGTCAACGCTGTCATGCTGTTGAATAAAAAATAGGTCAACACAATAAAGTGCAGGGTAGTCCACAAGACTGTGAAGTACCCACCCCTTCTGCTCTCTTCAGTATTTTCATGTCCCCAGCTGAGATACAGCATCCAGTTCTGACACCTCTCTTAGGGAGAAGAGAGAAGCTGACCAGGGAGAAGCTGACCAGAACAGCAGTGAAACTCTCACAAGGATGGAAGAACAGCTAGAAAACCTAGCCAGGGAGGAAAAACCAAAAGAACAATTTTTAAGAAGAAAATAAACCTGCAACAGCTCCTGAAGGTATCTTCTATATATTCCTGTTTATGTGCAGTGTCCATGAAACATGTTCACTTTCTTACTTCAGCCAACACACATGAATACATTTCACTCTGTCCCCGTCAGTGATGACACACAGGGATCCATAGAGTCCTGGGTCTCCTCACTCACTCTCCTCCAAATTTGGCTTTGACCTCCTCATCTCAAGCCTTCAGACAGTTCCAAACCTGTCAGCCAGCAGGTCAGGGCTCTCCACAGCTTTACAGCTCCTGGATAAGGAGTTGGCTGGTCCCTGGCTACTGTGTACAAAATAATCTGAGTTTAGGCATCAACATGTAGATGATTTCTTCCCTCTGTACAGCAGCATCTTCCCATCTAAATTACAAGAACTCTTATTTGCCTTTAACTAAGATTGCAGGAAAGTAGTCAGCTACAAGCTGTAAATGCAGATCCATTGCCTTTTTAGCTCCAGGAAGCGGCAACTTCTCATCTTTAGGGCCAAAAAATTTACTACAATAAAGCATATACTTTCCTAAAAGGAACTGTAATTCGGTGGAGCTGAAATAGCATCTGTCTGAATAGGCAAAAGCACAGCTACTGGGATCCAGCCTCTGCCATGGGTGTAGCATTTGAAGTAGACCAGCCATTGATGCTCACTGACTATGAATATATCTGTGATTTACTGGATTTTCTCTGCACCAGCCAGAGTAAAACAGGTGAAGGTTGTAGGACCATGTGCACTTCCATTGCAACACTTACTGTTGTGCTAAGCAAAGGCCTTAATGATTAAAAACCCACAAACAAACAAACAAAACCCAAAAAGGATGCATTTTCATAGCGGAATATTTGATGTAGCAAAAAGTGTACAAACACTTGCAAACAGATACACTGAACTGGGTAAATTGTGGACACTCCCATTTAAAAACCTGGCCATGATTGACCAGTGAGTTCAGAACAATTTGCAAAAATTGTTTAATAAGCAATCATTAATATGGAATAAATTCAAGGGAATTGTGGAAGACAAAAAATGAGATAGGACTTATTGGTTACATAATTTTGTGAATTATTAGCCTGCAGTCTGCACATACCACATGTATCTTATAAAAGAAACTAATTTTCCTAGAAAAGAAGTCTTAGGATAGACTTGAATTATAGTGAATATTCCAGCTGCTCAAACTGATTATATCTCCATGAAAACAATTCAAGCCTCTGTTTATTTTTTTCAGCTATAGTTATTACTGAATGAGAAAACTGTGACTCCAAGTGTTGCATATGTGTACCCATGTAACAATCAGATTATTGACACTCTACTCCCCTTAGTATTTAGGCAATATCTCCAATGAAAAGCTTCTCTTTGAGGTGACGGAATATTAGATCAGACCTTGTTGTCGTGATCAATCCATGAAATGAAGCCAAACACATAGGAATTCTTTTTAAAAATATGTTGAGTGAATCATCTGAGAGCATTGCAAAAACTGAATAAAGGTGATATTTGGAGAAGAAAATACATTGCTTTGTTTCAAACCCATCAAACATATTCATCAACCCACTTTATGGGTAGATATGTGCATCTACACACACACATATGCATGCACAGAGACAGGTACGTGCACACACATATTTACATGCATATAGATAGTTTTATGGCAGGTGTCTCCAAATGGCAGTGTTCCCATAGATTCTCCAGTTCTTTTTCTTGGCATGCAAGCAGACTTTTCTGCCATGTAAAGACATGCTGTTATGCTCTTAAGAGTTTTAATTTTCTGGCTAATTGTTGACAGAAGATCATGAAATCTCAGGGCACCCAGTCAACCCTGAGACTGCAAGGGAAAGTGAGGAGCCCAGACACACTTAGCAGCTCTTAATAACTTGTTGAATCTGAACTTCTGTCAACTCTGGCCTTTATTTTTCCCTGAATTTGTGCTTGGAGCTGTTTTCCTTGTTGAGACATCTTGGGAGCCAACAACCAGCATGAAAGGAAGGATTGCTCTGCCCATCCTTGTAATCCTCTCTCTACGGGAGAGGTGCAGACATCTAAATAAAGAAAATTGCACTTTGTATGTCACCAGGCTCCTCATCCATCATGCTGTTCAGCCAAAATATGTGTATATATGCCTCCAGTGAGCTATCTATGGGGGAATAGAAGAGAGAGCAGGAGGGATTGCAATGTCTGCCTGGTTTCTAAGAAATGGACTTCCAGCCTAGGAAAAAAAAGTTTTCAGATTAGAACACCACAGCCCTTTCTGATTCATTGCCCTGGAGAAGTAAGAGCAGCTTTGGCATATACCTCTGTTATTGTGTGCCAGCTCTGAGAGAAGCCACACTGAGAAGCCTGGGGCCATACACCGTAAGCAAAAAAAATAATCCACCGCAGTAATTGCTTCTTGTTAGTGCAGCTCAAACCCACAGATTGCAAAAGGTTAAGCTTTTGGTATAAAACCTAAATAGAGTCTGTCATGTTGTTCCCTCATAAATACAGTACTCTACTGTTTAGTTTGTTGTTTAAATCCTCCTCTTGCCAGTGCCTGGGCCTTCTGCAGATGTCTGAACATAAGAGAAGCTTGCTGGTGTCAAATTCATTTTGAGACTAACCATTTCTTTTGCTTTGTTGGTTTGGTGTTGGGATTTTTTTTTGTGTGTCTGCGTGTGTGTTTTGTTTTTTGTTTTTTGGCTTTTTTTGATGGCTGTTTTGTTATTCGTTTTTTTATTGTTTTTTTTTTTAATTCTTATTATTTTCACTGGAATCAGTCTTCCCCATTTGACATGCAGAAACGCACACACATGCCTACACACATATGCTCACGGACCAACATCATGGCCACTTGCCAAGGAGAAGGTCAGGTCCTCAGGCCCCGAGCTGGTGGGTTTGCATAAGTGCACCTTCTTCACTGTGAACACCTTCACTGTGGAAGCACACCTGAAAGCTCTGTAACAGTGCTCTGGTCTCTCTCTAGGGAGGCCATGGAGAAGCCACAACCCCAGCCTTGCCTTGGTTTTGGCAAAAAAGCAGATTTCCAAGCATTGCTAACCCCGTCTCAAAAACCTCTGCACACAATTAACTTGGGGAACTCATCACCACTAGATAGAATTGAAACCAAGGTGACACTGATATTCGAAATATGGATAGTGAAGTGCACCACAGAAACATCCAGAAGCACAATCGCTTGCATAAGAATATGTGCATAGGGAAAACAGCACTGAATTTACATGCTCAACAGGCAAATTTCTGTGGTCTACACTCATTAACAAATTGCCTTAAAAGGCAGTGAAACAGTTAACCCAGTCTACAGCTCCTTGCAAAAACTGTGTATAAAAATGTAAAAATGTTGTTTTCCTTCTCTGTATCAGCTTGTGTCCCAGTGAACTGCTATAAATTATTCTGCAATACAGATTCTGAGTAGTACAGTTAAGCTCATCCCAGATAAGAAAGGTTTGTTGTTTGCAAAGATGTCATGGTTTTACCCACAGTAATAATGTATCCCCAGACACAGGAATCTCAGCCTGCTCGTGTGAATCCTCGTGACTTGGTACAGTGGGAAAATATCTGAGTTTAAGATGGGTCAGGAGACGTGAAGTGAGTGATCAGCAATTCAGTCTCCTGAACTAACCTCTGGAAACCATTGTACTAAACTCAGGGGTGAAACAAAAGTTCATCTTTAGCCATTTCAGCACGACCTAAACTGTGCTGTTCAGGCTGTAAAGACAGTGGAAAAGCATTTCATAGCAATTTCTGCAATTTAAAAGTATTTTCATTCAACAGACTTTAAACAGATTTCATTTTCCAACAAAAATTTTTGTGAAGCAATTCATTTAAGCACTTATCAGTAGGACAATCAGGATATAAAATCAACTTGAGAGTGAATGAGATCTTTAAAAGCAATTATTTTGCTAATGGTTAAGACAAGAATTTCCCTAATCATTTTAATTAAAAGTACATAGTAAAAAGTAAAATGAAACTAATAATATTGGCAATCGTGCACCCACAAAAATCCATCAGACCATTGTCCCTTCTTTAAAAGAAGCAGTTTAAAGACATTTGTTCACCTACTCTGTTCTTTTGCTTGAAGCTATTAAACATTCAGTTACACTGATTTCAGATTGTGATTGTGTTTTGTGTGATAAAAAAGGGAATGTGTTAGATTAGATTTACTGACTGTGGAGCCCAGATTACAACTGCTTCCTATTCACTTTAGAATGAATATGAAATTATTGGTTTAAAAATCACTTTATGAACCTCAAACCTGATTCAAGTCTCATTTATAGGGTATTTTACGAAAGCTCATCTCAGTGTCTGACCTCTGTCCTGACATCCATTGTCAGATTCCTGCTTCACCAGGTGGTTGGCCACTAGTCTGGGTTTCATTAAGCATGGCCCATACTCTCCTGAGCATCTCTGTTGATGGTCTCTGCTTTGGTGGTGGTTAGTTCTGCCTCTACTTCATCACTCCTACTCTTCCCTTTGTGTCTCCCCTCCCTTCTGCCCTGCCTCCCACATATGGAACTCACCCCCAGCTGCTTCTCAGTCAGCCCCGTTGGGTGCAGAGACTCTCATTATGAGCCCAAGACTTGGTTAATTTCCCTCTTACCCAGTACATCTTCCTGTAACCTTGCTGATGTTCTAGCTAAATAATTTCTAGCTATTTCCAGGCAACTCTCTGTTCTAATATTACCAAACCCTTCAGTGCAGTTTTTCCCTGCCTCACTTTTGTCTGCCCATCATTCCTTTTGTCTCCCTTTCTTCTTGAACTTTCTCAAGTCAGATCCCACTAGTGCTTTCAAAGGTGCAACATCACCTTCCTCTTGTTTTAATGCCATTTCTCTTGCTCCCCTCCTATCTCACATAACTCTCCTTCCCTATTTCTGATACAGATGAGGACATTTTTGTTCCTCCTTTAACACTGGCAGCCCCATTCCAACACAACATCTTTGCAGATTCTGTCTGTAATTCCTCTGAATTTTTCACTTTCTTTTCATTTTACTTCATTTCATACCCTTCCTTAAAACATTGTTCTCCTATTGCACCTCCAAAGATACTGGTCAAGGTTTGAGGTGCCAGCATACTTGAGTGCTGATTGTCACACTGGGGACACAGCCACCTCTTTTTCCCTGCCTTACACCTACTGCTGCTGTACGAGATCACATTACCAACATTTGGAGAGTCACCAGGACCCACTGAGTCACCAGAAGGGCCTGTGTGTGAGCCATTAGCCCTTGGCAAACACAGTGTAAGACAGCTTAGGTGGGAACTTTATTAACACAGGGTCTGTATTTATACAGCTCCTAGTTGGGACCTGACCCTAGAGTTCAGATTTCCCAGGGGCTAAGGTACAATGACTAATAATAACACTAATCCCACAAATATCAGTAAGGGAATGTTTTTGATTACAATACAGATGCTTATGTTTGAACACAGGATTTCAAAATCTGCTTGCATTGTAATTTAAAAGAAATGGTTATGCTGTGGAAGGCCCTTTGACCTGTCTATACTTGCTCCCAAAGTGATGTGAAATTCATCCCCTGCAGAAAGGCAACACAGTGAGCCAATTAGACCCCCAAGACCCACAAAGGGTGAGTTATGCCCAAAGAGCACCTACATGTTATGAAAGTATATATTGCTGAAAAAACGTACCCTCACTCTGTAACAGTCTCTTTGAACACAATATAAATGCTACTGTGGACCACAGGGGTTAATCCATTACAACAAGGCAATTAGATTTAGTGACTGTTTGGAAGATAAAAGCAGCGAGTCATAATCAATCCTGAGAACCCAGACATGATAAATTTCCATAATTTCCTCTTACTTCATAGATCTGAGCATGACAAAGCGAGTTAAGGTGGAGTGGTTACAGTCCCATGTCAGAAATGCAAGAGGAATTTTATTTTTATTAAACAAGTTACATGTGAAAAAGGAGTCTTTCTCTCGCTCTCTTTCTGGCAATCCCATTCCAGATGGTGATACATTTAGCCCTCAAATATTTTGTCAATGCCTCTTGCTAAGCTTTGAATGTCAGTTTCTGGAGGGAGATGGGAACAAAGGGGGGTTTTTTCCTGGTTTTGCTACAGCCAGGAGACTTCAAATTGAAGGTCTCATTTACCATCTTCTGGTTAAATCCTGCTCAGGACAGTAATGCTCTGCTTGCAGCTTGTTTCACCCACAGTGGCAAGTGGGAAAGCGTGTTTTCAGTCTTTTCTAGAGGTGTTATACACATCCAGATGCTTCCCAAGGCACGTTTGAGTAGTGGTCCAAACAGTTTCTGTAGGAGAGAGTGCAAGTCCCCAAGTCATTAAGCACTGGGCTGCCCACAGAGCCAAAACCCCGGGCCAGTATGAAAAACTCAAAGGAAATCCACCACAGTAGTTTGAGTTGTGCAACCATCGGTGCACTCTGCGGCACAAGCTGTCTCACCTAGCTGGAGGAGGACCCTGACTCCCTGGCAGTGTCCTCCAGCAGCCTTGGTGTTGGCATAAATTGGATACTCGAGGTTGGGTGCCTGCTTGGTGTAACTCCACCGATCTCACTATGCTGTGATATGCCTACAAAGCAAAAGATCTTGTTCTCATTGGATATGAGTATCAAGGTGATGCCCTTGAAATGCTGCTCTCTGTGCAGAGTCACTGCTCAAGCTTTCTCTGGTGCTAATGTGAAGGTGCTAACCACACAAGGAGACTAAACAACTCGTTTAGGCAAGAAACATAACTTTTAAAAAGCTGAAGTGAGATAAATACGAATCTTTAAATCTCTAGCAAGCTAAATGCAAAAAATTAGTTAAGATACCTGAAATTGTTTGATACACCCAACAGTTAATTTGCCCTCTGTTCTCCTTCTTTCTTTTTTCCCTTTTTCCAAAAGAAAGCCCCAAATTAGGCAGGTTGTCCTGGCCCTTTGTACAGATGTAAGTTCAGAAGCAGAGAATATAGGAATTCTCAGGAAACCAAACTTTCCCTAGTGGGAAAACCCTGCCTTTTCCTAGAAGAGTGTCAGTGAGTTGTGTTCTTCAGTGAGGCCCCAGCAGGAGTGAAATGCCAACCAAAAAGGTGACACAACTGTAAGAGTAAATAAGTTGCACTCCCCTCCTGTCCTCACCCACCTATCTCACCCAGCAATGTGTGTCTGCTGGTGGAATTTGGGTCAGAAGAACTGAACTTGAGCCACCTCACTGGCTGTGCTGTTTCTCAGTGCCTTAAGTGACACACAATCTCCTGTTTGACAACTGGCCTGCATATCTGTGGTGATGTGACCAGCTAACAGCAGTTCAAGCATTCCTCTTCTGTGTGTAGTTTATTAGGGCTTTCAGCATTTTTTCTTACTAGTATAAGAATATGTGAGGAGGAGGAACATGGTAGCAATTAAGTGCAGCCATGAATTTTATGAACAGTACGCTGGAAACCACATTAATGACTTCATCAAGGCTAAGTGCACACATCATCCCAGCAATATTTGCTTCTTAAAATAAATGTAGTGTTCAGGAAAGATGCCCAGCTGACAGCCCGGAGGACCAAAGCCCCCTCCTAGCCTACCATGAAAGCTGTAGTGGGATATACCTCACTGCATTGCCATGCACATGTGGGCCTCAAGCCTGTTGCAGAAGGGTCACCTCTAGACTGGCAGAATAATTTAATATTACATCCTTTGCTGCTTATCTACATTTGGAAGAGGTTCCTGTTTACGCCAGCAGTAATAGGATCCTTAGTGCTACAGAAACCAGAGCCTGGATTCTCCTCTGAACTGCAGCTGAAAAAGTCAAATTATAGTTCTCAGAGAGTCAGCATCATTTCGATGTACCTTTTGGCCTGACAGGAACTTGAGGCTCTGAGTTGCCTATGAATTTAATCTTTGTTGTCCATTTGCTATTTTTTTCTAATATATTCATGCCTTCTTTCAAGGCTGCCCCTTGAGTTTGGAAGAAGTTTACCATAAATATCTCTAAACTTTCCCTATTTTCATTACTTTGGTCCCGTTCTTAAACACCTCCTTTGCTGTACTGTCTAAAGATGACCAACTTGAAAGAAAAATCTTATCCCAGTCCTTATCATACTGACCAGCAACGTCTCAGTGGCTCTTACTCCAGGGATATCTGTTGGCTTACTCTCATCCAACTGGTGGCCATTGGTCAGCTCTATCCCACTGGATGATTTATTCTAGCTCCAGACACCAGACACCTCCCACTGCATGTCTTAGTGTCCACCAGTAAGAGGGGGACAGTTTCAGGCTATTCTGATGAATAATTGGCTTTTGAATGCAGAGAAGTGGAGACTTTTTTTTAAAGACAGTTGGCACTTTAATGGAAGAAGTCACTTTTAATACAGTTTATGCAGAGAGAACAGTGAGGTCCAGGTCTCCTGGAACAAAAAAACAACAAATATTTCAGACAACCCCAACTACAAAATTAATATCTAACTCAGGATTCGAACACCCATAAACTTTGTTCTTGGTTGTGAAATCCAGCTCAGAGTCTTGTTGCAAATGATTTCTAAGGGCAGTGTCATAACTGGACCCAGGCCATTCTCTGCTAGGAACTGAATCACTGCACTTAGAAAACTGGAAAATTGTCAAGTGAAGAGAAAAATACTGACAAAAATGCTAATAGACAACCCTTTCAGCAAAAGGCTATTAACTGGGTACTCTATGCATAATAATTTAGTCTGCTTTACCCTGTTTTATTCGACTTTTATTCCAGTGCTAGTGAAATGTATCACATGCGGGTTTTGCATAGCTACTATTTTATGAGAAGATATTTGAGATAAAAAGCAGAACCAAGTTTTTCTATGTACTCTCCTTCATAGTGAGACAACTAAAAGAACAAAGAAAATGGAAACAGAGTTTTCCAAACACAGGACAGGAAAGAACTTTTTAACAAACTGAATAATGAACTTGTGAAATGTGTTACTTTTAGATAAGACTACTAAATATACCTGAGGGCCTAAAACAAATAATTGTTTTAAAGCAACCATATGTATGAGCAGAGCAGATTTATTCTCGAACAAAGGCCATCATTTAATTTCTTTATAAAATTTTATGAGTTTTAATGAAGTTAAGCAACTGAGGAAATAATGAATCAGATAAATCCAAATAATTGTGTTGTCTTCAGAAGAATTGCAAAATAACAGAACTGTTGGGTCTGGAAGGCACCTCTGGAGATTGCCTAATCCAAGCCCCTACTCAGAGCAGGGTCACCTGCAACAGGTTGCATAGGACTGTGTCCAGTTGGATTTTGAATAAGTCCAAGGACTCCACAACCTCCCTCGACAACCTATTCCTGTGTGTGACCACTCGCCCAGTGAAAAAAGTTTCTTATATCATTAAGTGTAACATTTGCTATATTTCAGTTTGTACCCACTGCCTTTTCCTTGTTTACTGGGCTCCACTGAGGTGAGTCTGGCTCCATCTTCTTTTCCCCTGCCTCCTCCAACCAAGTATTTATACACAGAGCTAGGATTTCACCAAGCCTTCTCTTCCTCAGGCTGGAAAATCCACCAGAACCCCTGATCTTCAAGGCTCCTTTCCACTCAGGTGGCATGGGGTTGTTCCTACCCAGGAACAGGATGGCATTTCCCACTGCTGAACTTCATGAGGATGCTGGGGTGGTCCATTTCTCTAGCTTGTTGAGGTCTCTCTGGATAACAGCACATCTGTCTGGTCCATTAGCCACTCCTTCAGCTTTTGTATCATCTGCAGTCTTGCTAAGGACTCCATTCCATCAACCAGATCATTAATGCAGATATTAAACACGGTTGCTCCAGTATAAACCTCTGGTGCAACCACTAGTGACTGGCCTCCAACTGCATTTCATAGCACTGATCACAACCTTTTAAAACTGACATATTACATACACTTTTTTTCTTCTCTAGATCCTATATCACATGATACTGCAAACATTTTTATATGTATATATACACACAGTTATGTGGCTGGCTTTAAAACTGCATATAGTCCCAATCATTTTATAGTTACTCTTGTGTGCAAGCCTGTACAGGATCAGAAAATTTAAAATAACCAATCTGGATCCCAACAAGAAATATTCATCTGACCTCAGGATGCTGGGCATCTCACAAACATAGCTGAGAATTATGTATGTCAGGAAACTTACAGGGAAAAAGATTAGAAATGGAAACTATGAATATTTAAGTGTCTCCTTGGGTTTTTTAATGTAAATTTCACTGAGGCCAATCTCTTCAGTCCATGTTTTTTTTAAACATTTCCATACCTCTCAAAGTATCTAAGGTATGTTAATAGCCAGTTTTTATGCAACACAAGCAAAACGACACCGTTTCAAGTTATCAGAGTTCCTGCAAAAATGTCACCTTTCCAAGGTTTCGCACTTATTTTTGTTTGAGAAGCAAGGTCTCTTCCTGAGTCTTTTTGGAATTAAAAAAGGAAAGGCAAAGGTGGGTGATGAAATGTGCTATGAAACAGAGTTATATATGAGGAACCAGGCATGTAATGTGTATTTCCATAATGTTCCTAGCAGCAGCCAAACTTCCACTTCAGAAGAGCTAGCCTTTCACATTTCTTTTTTTTTCTATGGGAGGGAAGATTTCCAGCACTTCTGTGTTTAGTTTCCATATCATGCTTTTGCTGGAAATGTCCTCTTTCCATACAGTACCTCTGAGTCACGGCTCAACGGGAACGCTGACTATAATCTCCTCTTGACATTAAGATGTTGCTGAGCGACTGGAGGATATTTCAAGCAGTGGAATTCATGTTCAGCCACATGTTTGGGCTGACAACCAGTTAAACCTTGCTGGAGCAATATTTTTCTATGCCGTTAGTTTTTATACCAAACAAGGTCTGTAGTAACTGGATGCCCCAATTGAGCAAAACTGTTTACAAGAAATAAATCACTCCTGGCATTAAGAAAAACACAAGGCCCATGGCTTGCAAGCACAGCATCATTCAGATCTTTATTTCTCATAAACCTAACCCCCAAACATGTGCATTCTCATACACTGTGACTTGTGCTTTGAGTTGTGGTCAGCGCATTTCCATAACCCTTTATTATCGTGCTTACCTAATCTTGCAACCATATTTAGCTGCAAATGCATTAGACACCATTTCACTGCTCAGAAAGGAAAAAAATCCACAGCTGAAGACCTGACACAAGGTAGAAATTTTATTGGCTTGACACTAAACCTTAATTCTCACGCAAAACTCCCAGTGATGCATGAAGACCAAAATTTGGCGCAGAGAATGGTGTGTGGCTTGTGCAAGACCCTGGCATGCCTGAGTTTCAGGTCCTCTTTCTACCAACCCACAGCGGATATGAGTTGTTACAACTTCTAGCTCGGCTTTCCGGTCTGGAGGTTCCTGAGTTGCACCATGACGTGTCAGGTAAGCAGGACTCGTCTGACACTCGTGGGACTCAGATCTCGGTGCTGCAGACAAGCTCCCTCCAAATGGAGGAGGAGTGCAATCTCTACTGGCTTGGAGCTCGGTTTTCACAGAAATTTCAGGCCAGAAGGTGTTGTTCTATTTTGCTTATGAAGCAGCACCTTCTGTTTTACAAGTCCCAGAGAGGAGCTGCTGAGAGCAGAGAGCACTGAGCAAACCCCCTGGAAGGAAAAAAGGAAAGGGAGCCCAGCACAGTGCTTACTTCTCTCTCTGACACTGAAAGGTGAAAGTAAAGTGCTGGACCAGAACTTGGTGTCAACCTCAAACCCACAAGATGACAATCCCAACAGTGTCCATTTTTGCATCAAATTGTCAGGGTGACTGGATACAATGGCAAGCTCACTTCGATACCTGTACCTTCCAATGCAAGATCAGATAATACTGGAGAGGCTGCAGAGGTTGATACTCATTGGAAGAGACTTTTTTCCAAGCTGGAAATTTCTCATCTCAGACGAAATTGGTATTCAGACCTCTGCATGATGCACATAGCTGTTAGTTCCTCTTTTCTAACATAAGGAAAACAGTACTTGAATTTTAGTGCCTGTAATCTCATCTCTCCAGACAGTTATCTTTTAGCATCAGAGCCTGCTTCTTCCTCTCTTTCTATACAACATGTAGCGTAAGAAGACCTTGATTTTTGACTCAGACCTCTCATTTCCTCACCATGGAAAAGAAAAAAAAAGTTATTTTGAGACTTTAAACAAGTTCTCATGCAACAGAAGCTCGCAATTTTTTTTCCATATAGGTAGTAAAATGGTATCAAAAGCTGATAGATACTGCTCAAACACAAAGTGTTTTATTTAAATTATATATGTTACATGGTTCATTGTTTTCTGTGCATTATATTTCAAAACACAAATTGTTTTGAAACATTTTGTCAAATGTCTTAGTGGTTCTCAGCCTGTTTTATTCACCCTCTGGATACCCACTGAAAACAGCAAAAATATTTTTTCTTAGCTTTTATAAAATCACGCAATCATGAAGGTTGGAAAAGGCCTCTAAGATCATCGAGTCCAACCATTAACCCACCACTAAATTATGTCCTTAAGCACCACATCTATAATAATAACTACGAAACCTCTCATTTCTGCCAACAAATTAACAAAAATATTTGTCATTCAATCTCAAGTGTGTGTGTGAGGAAATTTTGGATACCATAGGAAGGGTGACTGACTAGATTTTAACTGTGATATTTCTGGTTGTAAAAGTAGAGCTCGCATCCTCATGAGAGACAATTTTCTGTATTGTTTTCAGTTACTTAATTAATTTTAAACAACTTGCTAGATTTTCCATCCTGGAAATGACTTTTTAAAGATGTACATTACCAGAGAGGCCAAAGGATCCTGCTCAGAACAGCCACATTTACTAAAATAAATCAAGTGGGTCAGGCTCCTTTCTCTGGTCCTAAGAGCAAATGGCACAGCATAGATCATGTCCACGTGTCCTTCTCACTCTTTCCCAAAAACCCCAATGTGTCATTGCCTACAGTGCTTATCAGGAACACTGTGCCACACCAACCAGCACAGACCAGGTAAGTGACCCTGATAAGCACCTGACACAGGTTGAGTTTCAGTGCAGCAGTTTAGCAGAGGTTAGTTTTTCAGCTCTTTGGAGATTCGTGCTTGTTTACATCGTTAAATAAAATATAATCCTAGAGAGATAATGCAGGGACCCTCCTTAGTCATATTTCAGCTATGGACAGTCCTCTGTCCATCTCTGCACAGACCCAGAATATTTCACCTTTGAGCCAATTAATGGAAGCAAAGGGGAGTATTCCTGTCCCAGGCTTACCCCCATAAGTGCAGGAGCCAAGTTCCCTGTGTGGTCGCAGGTTGAAGCTCAATGGGCAAATTTCCAGGCTCGGTGGCAAGTGCAGCAGGTAGATCCCATGAGACTCATGACGGGAAACTCTATGGCTGTGAAGTGCTTTAAGATGTCTTTGAAGTCTCAGCTGTGAATAATCATAACATTTCCACAAAATTGACATAAATTCTATGGTGATTATACTCAGTTCACATTAACTGTGGAGCCAGAGGTATAAAGCTGTGGCACCGAGTGGCAAGTGTGCTCGTGAAATCGGATAGCCCACACTGTAATTTGTAAAACTGGAGCGTGTGTTTGGCCGCTGGATGAAATTGGAACAGCTTAACTTTGTGTCATCAGTCCTAATAATATTAATAACAGTTTTTTCCTAGATGGTAATTTTGGCCAATATTCCTCAAAGTGTTTTACAAAGTGACAAGTAAAATTAACTCCAGTTTATAGGATAATAATTCAAGGCAGAGAGGTGAAATTTCTGGCATTAGGACTCACAAGGTTCTGCACACCCTGCACACCAGGCTGCTTTCTTGGTGCTGCTAAATCCATATTTTGGACCAGCAGATTCTATATTCATGTCTTTATCTACCCCAATGCCCTTTCAATATTCTGTGTATGATATCTGTATGTATGTATCTTGTATGTATGATATAAAGGATTGGGGCTAGTTGCTAAAAAGAAAATAATCTGTTGCTACTGGAATATTATTTCGTGTCCAAAGCTGTGTGAGGAAAAAAAAAATAAATAAAAGCAGGTGAAGAGAAAGCAGGATAGATTTTTTTTTAATGCAGTAATTATTACTTGTGAGGTCAATTTGCCTTTTTTAAACTGTCGAAGTGTCTCAAGAGCTCTTGTTCTTTAGAGATAGTGAGATAGGGAAAAAAACCACACTGGTATAAACCATTTAAATAAATAAATTAATAAAAGCAATTAGCAGACATGAAACCCTCAACCAGCCCTACTCTTCTTCTAAGCTCAAGTGTTGCCTTCACCCTCTCACAGAGCAGTAAGTAGGAAAAGAGCCAGACACATTGGGTTTAAAGGTTCATACACTTCCTCCTCCCCAGCCCAACAAAGAGAGATGTCCAAAATATTTCCAAAGCAAATTATAATGGAGCCAACCACAAGAATGTCCTGCCATTTCACAGTGGCTTTTTCCAGGCCAGTCTTGCTCTTTTCTCGGTGAAGAGGAGAAAAAGAGTTGCAGTGCGATCTTCAACCACAGCCCCATCAGCCCTTTCCAGCCTTAGGAATCTCTGGATAATTGATGACCAGCTGCCCTCTGCCTCTGTGGCCATCTAGGTGATTAGCAGGGTACTTGCTAAAGGGTGAGAGCCGTGCACTTTGGTTCACCATCCGTCATGAATGCACAGATCTCTTGCTGTGCTTGGTGCCAAGGTTGTGGGTGGACGTGGCATTGTATGGCACAGTTCCCTCTTTGAAATGCACCACTGGAAATGCAGGAGGACAACACCAGTGTTTGTTCTTACTTTCTGACAGCTTGGCTTTCTCTGGAGTTTTTCAAGGCCTTTCTCTTGGCTTTGTTAAGAATGGGTTTCCAGTTCAAATGTCCCATTTTTAAATGCAGCTTATTAAAAAGAGGGAAAGAGGCTGTTTAAACAGGCAGATACTGAGACGACAAGGGGGAATAGTTTTAAACTAAAAGAGGAGAGATTTAGATCTGATGTTAGGAAGAAATTCTTTACTGTGAGAGTGGTGAGGCACCGTCACAAGTTGCCCAGAGAAGCTGTGGATGCCCCATCCCTGGAAATGTGCAAGGCCAAGTTGGACAGGGCTTTGAGCAACCCAGTCTAGTGGAAGGTATTCCTGCTCATGGCAGGGAGATTGGAACTAGATGATATTTAACCAACCCAAAGCATTCTGTGATTCGATGGTTTTTAGTAATATCCTCTATTGCACAGCTGCTGGGGGTGAGAGCCACAAAAGGTCTCAGGTCTGTACTATTCTTCTAAGCTTCTATAAAATCCAAATCCTGAATTACCTCCCACCTAACCTTGGAGATGCCTCCAAGGCACCATCAGCTGTTTTCCCTAAGTTTGCCACAAATCCTTCCTCCTGGCACTGCTCAGTAGCAAACAGCCTAACCCGTGCTGCACCTGCAAATGCTGCCAATCCTCTTAAGGTTACACCTGTATCCACCCAGAAATACACTTACTAGAGGTGACGACAGGTGACTAAGGAGGTTCTAACCCTCCTTTAACAGCGTTGAGAAGAAGCTGGCAGGAGCCCAGTCCTTCACCTGCAGAAGAACTGCATTAACCCTTAGCTCTATACCATTATTCAGAGGACATTGCCCTCTTTGCGACTTTTATATCCTGGCTTATAGTAAGGGAAGTCCTCCCACTGTGACACTCCTTGTATAGTTCTGCATAACTTTTTAAATTTAATCATTTGGGCTGAAATTTTACAAATGTGTTTTACCTGTTTCCAAAATAGAGCCCAAGAAAAAAACAATTACATTGTCTCACAGTATAAAACACAACAAAACACAAATAGGTGTTTCATTAAAAAATTCTACTGTCCCTCTTCTCCAGAGCAGGGATTTGGAATTCATCAAGGGGCTTACCCTACTGTCAGAGACATGCCTTTTCCTGCGAAAACCTTCTCTGGCGAAATTACCCGGCGAAATTATCCTACGAAATGAGCCTTTGGGAACTCTGAGGTCGCACACACTCCACAGAGACTTTTTTTCAAGTTTAACAGCTTCGGAGTTTCCTCCAGCCCTGAGCCAAATATGAGTTTCCAGATAATTTGCTGCTCTTGGCTGTGGAAGGGGTGCTGTTAATGCTGGGGGAGCTGGGAGATGGGGGATGCCTCTCGTGTGCTCCCATTGCTCCTCCTGCTGGAGTTGAGCAGCATGAAGGAGGTTGCTGGGGAGGGAGATGGGTAAAACTCCAGTTGTGTGGGAAATGGGTATAAGTAGGGCAACAGAAAAGACAGACCCTCAAATATGGGGCTTGACCCAGTCATTGCTGCTCGGGTTGTCTGTTAAGGCTTTTCCCACAGTTACTGAAGTTGGCAATTTGTAAAATTCTTAAAGGAAAAATGAGCTTTCTGTGCAAGCTTTACGTGCTGTCAGCTGAAGGGTAAGAAGTCATTCTAGTTACATGGGGAGATGTAAGCACAAGTGTTCACAGGACCAAGAGCAAGAATCTCAGGAAAAAAGCACATGGGGCCTCTTACACCACTCTTTTCTTCCCCTGCAGTCCCCTACTCCATTTTCCCGCATCCTCACATGAGTTATGGTACTGCCATACAGCATCTCCTAGGTCTCTGCACTTCTTGCTCACCCTCAAGACTATTGATCCTGAGCACTGGATGAGATCAAGATGATTTGGAAGACATAGGATCTGATCATTTAATTCAGGACATTATATAATCACAGAATTGTTCAGGTTGGAAAAGACCTCTAAGATCATTGAATCCAACTGTTAAGCCACCACTGCCAAGCCCACCACTAAACAATGTCCCCAAGTGCCACATCTACATATCTTTTAAATACCTTTGTAGATCTTCTGCACATGGAAAGAAAACTGAGATTGCAAAAGCTACCTAAACTGTGTTTTTTCCCAATTTCTTGCTTGCCTTTGTGACTTAAAGCTCTTGGAGCATAGAGGGATGTGTACATGTATATGTACGTCATATACATTTTTCCCAGCTAATTTGTGCCTGGGATAACACAGAAACCAGACCATCTAGTGTGAAAATGTACAATATCCTAGGTAAAAATGCAGTCAGAAACTGGCATTTGGCTATGGGTTGCAAAGCTGAGAGACACCACAAATAGGATAACAAGGAGAGTTTCACGAATATTGCTCAATAAGCTAATGCAACTTTTTCAAAGCCTCAGTGGTGGATTCCTGTCTCCAGGCTCTCTTGTGGTCAAGGAAGTGTGAGGAGCCACAAATGACAGCATGATTTCTGGCAGCAGCAAACCAGCTTTGCAAGTCTTGCAGGACTCTGGTACTCCAAGACATTAGGTTTTCATTCACTGCAGAAGTAAAAAGGGCATGCACATGATTTTCTAAATTTTCTTGCCGTCTCCCCACTTCATGCACCCCCTCTCGTTCATATATGTGTAAGTCTGAGAATGAAAGAGGAAACGGACAGATTTATCTATTTCACATCACTTTTCAGTCATGTTATTAGATGGAAAATAAAAAAAAAAAAAGAAAACCCATCAAGCAATGAAAAAGAATTTTTAGAAATGGAGAGAGTAGACAGAATTAAAAAAAAATCCCCATCTGAAATGGTATAAAATTTTATGTGGACATATTTGAAATTTTTCAACAAATCTGAGAGGGTATACATTTATTTCATGCAGTTGGGATATAGGCTTGCAGATGGTTGGATATTCACTTTGAATTTCACTGCAGTGATTTTCTAGGTAAGTACTCTCACCACAAGCAGACACAATGTTTGAAGTCCTTTCAAATTGTAAAGACAAAAGCTTTTATGTTGGACACAGTGTGAGATAGACTTGCTTGTTGAGGTCCTCAGTGAAAGAAGGTGTTCAGAAATTACTCCTGGTGAATGGGAGAGGATTAAAGCACCATTCCCTCACCCCAAGAGCAGCTCTTCACTGCTGGGGAGGGGCGCTGCTCTTTGAGACAGTGGGGAGGACAAGTTCCTCTACAACTGGAGAATACCAGAGCTTCCTCTAGAGATGCCTTCTACCAAGAAAACCAGGATAAAACAAAATATACTCTAAGATCAAAGTGAAAATCTGTTTCCTTTAACCATGTCTTCCCAGACAGTAATACATAACTGAAGTTAAAACTTCCTTTGGAAGACAGAGGTTTTTCAAAACTCTGCTTTGGCCAGTTCAGAATTTTTAAGAGCTTGGACACACAAGGTGCAGACAAGGAGCAAAGGAAGACAAACAAGAAGCAATGAGCTTTTTTAGAACAGGCAGACAAGAGTGACATGAATGATGTTCATGTCTTCAATGTCTTCATGAAGTCTTTTCCAGAGTTCCAGGTTTGTATTCCTCTAATTCTGATATATCACACAAACACACGTAAAACTATATTAGAAAGACATCAGTAAGATTACAAAACAGGTTTCAAAATGTTAATAAAAATTAGACTTTATGCTTTTCTGTGCAATTTTCCAATCCTTAGCCCCTGTACACATGCATGATAAGCAGCAGTATTATTGTCTGTCTGCCATTTTCAGTAGGAGCAGTGGCATTGGGGCTGGTTTGTACAGACTAAATACCAGGTGTCCTTCTACTCCAAGTCTAAGTGATGATCAAAGGGTAAACTGACCTTTGCAACAGATTGTCAATGACTGTCCTGGATCTGCTGCCAAAACAGATTAATTTGTGCATCAGTTTGTTTGTGCTTGCTCTGCTGAGTGTTATGGTAGAAGAGATTTAAGACCAGGTTTGGAGCAGACACAAGTGAAATCATGTTTCACCTCCTTGTTGATAAGTGTGAGACCAGAGATGTTTGAATGATACAAAGAGATTGAAGAGATGCTGAGATCACCTTTTACTGAGTTGATCTTTGGTTTGGGTCTCCTGGTACAGAGACCACCAGTTCTACCATGAATATGCTTGTCTTGTGACAGACCAAGAAGACCCCATATGTCCATGACTTGTGTGTGTAAACACATAGCTTTGCCTGCCTGTCTGTAACAAAATGCTGTCAAAAACAGAACTTCTTTTTTTTTTTTTTTTCCTACCAGCAGGAGAGGAATGAATGAGATTACAGAAACTAGAAGGACTTCCCAGTTCACTGGGCAAAATCTCTGGAAGATTTAATCGTTTATTGTTTCAATCAAAACAGTAAAGGTGCAATAGCAATTCTGGTATATCTCTATAAATCTTCTAAGTTTGAATGAGTGTGAAGATTGCATTTATGGTTTCACAACAAGCTAGAATCTGCAATGCCTCAGAGGAACCACTTTGTCAAAGCGATGACTGCTCAGATGGTTGGTTATAATCTGAGTCAACGCTTCTCCAGATACAGAGATGAAGAAGACACCATAATAATTGTCAAAAATTTATGATCTCAAAATTAGCGGTTTAACTCCCCTTTTGGAGCTCTCAGCTGTTTTTTTTTTGCAGCTCCATTTTTTGCACTCAGTTCTGCTTCATTTGATGCAAGTTTAATAGGCAGATCTTCAATTTCTTTTTCTGCTCCTCATTGTTACATGTGCATTAATAGAGACAGAAGCCTTGAGGAAAAAACTGTATGTGATGAGATAACTAAAGAGTATCATAATTTACAGTGCCAGAGGGCAATGTTTGGAACTTGATTGACACCCTTAATTCTGGCATTTATCATCTTTTAAGTGCTTGATTCTACAACTATAAAATGTTCCTTCAGTATGGTTGGGTTATTTCTTTATGAATTTTCAAATTTAATATCCTAGGTCTCAAAAAAACCCCACTTCCCCTTCCTCCTCCATGGCCCATCAGGTGCCACCATCCCATTTATGTGGGAAGGACTGGACTCTATTCACGCAGACTGTGCACCAACCATTATTAAAGATAAAAGAGAAAGTAGCAATGAGAGTAAACTGTCCTATTCCACTAGAGTTAGGTAGAGGTGAGAAAACTTCAGCAGTAATTTTCACAGACATTTGCTGACTTCAAAGGAATAATAAGCAACAGAAATGCTGGGAGTCATCCAGACTGCAAAACCAGGGCTCATTCCTTCTTCCCCTTCCTCTCTTACCTCAGTCTCTTTCCTACTTCTGAGTATGCCTAATCCCATCCTTCTGCCCTAGTCCCTCTCAAATACAGCTGTTCAACACACAGTAGAAAAATATCCAGAGTCAAATTATACATGTGGGCATTTAATGATTCCCTGGATGGACAGACTAAGAACAGCAAGGCAGACAGACAAGTAGATAAAAGCTCCTAAATAGGTGGACTTGCACAAGCAGAGGTATGCTTTTCTTTGCAAAATATCTGATCTCAGATTTCATATTCTCACCGTGTCCAAAAACTGCATTAAAAATATTTAGGGACATATTATACTAAATTTACAAAGTCTGGAGTCAGCACTTGTTCATACACATCAAAGCCTCACATAAACTTGGGCACATTTGACTCCACCGTACAGATGCTAATGAAATTTTTTTCTGAAGAGATTTTCTTTTTGGTCACTCATGTGGTGGAGAAGATAATTTTCAAGAAGCCCAGTAAGTAAATTCAGTAAGGCCAAGGAAGTGGGTATTGTCATCTGTTAACTACCATGTTGAGCTTTGAAGCTGGGAGAAGCCACAGTGCTCACCACATGGCCATGGTCAATTTTTGAGTGGTAATGTCTTCCTCCAGATGACATTATGTCAACCACCGTAATAATGTGCTCTCTCTCTAGCTTTGAAGGTTTTTTTCCGATCATTTCCTAAGATTTTATCGGAAGAGTCATGGACCTTAGGGGAAAAACTGCCAAAAACTCATTGTGTAATTTTGCAGGATCAGATTACTGTGGTGGAGGGAGGGTGAGAGTCCAAGACAACTTTAGGCAAATCTGCCTAAATCAGTTTATTTGATACAGGTTGTCTGATTGCACAAAGCCTTATTTCAATAAGAAAATATTGTTGCTTAATAGTAAGACAATTATATGGCTGTATTCCAGCTCAACAGAATAGACCTTGTAGCAAAATTACTTTTTTTCTTTAACATAGCAATTTTCTATTAATATGAAAGAACAGTGTAAATCTTTGTAAAAATGATGCTTTATGAATGACTAAATGTTCATCAACTATTTATTACTCAGGTATCATGTACTGACAAGATTTCATGGCTTTGCTCTAATGCTTTCTACTCTTTACCTCTTTAACCTCTTTTTTCTTTGAGTGACTCCTCTTCTGTAGAAAAAGAAGTCTCTTTCAGGTCTGTAATGGTTGTGAAATGAAAATTAGCTCACTTAGATCCTCACTGTCTCAACTAAAATATGACCCAGAGCTAGTCAAAACCCCTGGGTAGCTTCCATTACTATTACTCTTACACTGTTACCTACCCATGTCACACAGCAAGACTGTGAGATGACCAGAGACCAAAATAATGTCTCCTATAACCAAGTCAAGTGCCTTGACCACAACACCATCTTTCTCTTAAATCAATCACATTTGATTTTGGTTACCCAAAATCTCATCTATGAGGTTTTGCATAAGCAGTGAAGCGCCATCACTGGGCTAAAAGTGGCAGCCAGAAGGAGTGGCTGATGGCTAATGGCTTCTGTGGGCTGGAATGGGTTATTAATGAGGGCAGGACTTGCCCTTCTGTTATTTGGCCCACAAAAGGATTTCAGTATGCAATGTTTGAGAGATGGGGATAAGGGGAAAAAGATAGTCCAGGTACGGATTTGTGCAAGCCAGCTACTTAGTCTTTTTGTTCAGTTTTTTTTTTTCAGGTTGTACAATATCATGGTCAGTCATTCCTCAAACATATTGATCTTCCATAGACTTTTTTTCAGTATAAGAAGTGTTGCATATTGTTAACACAATATGCATGTGTAGTCACATGTTTCAGTCAAGGCTTGTATGAAACCCATATAAAGATGTGCTCCTTGAACTCGGGTGACTGTGGTTTGTGGGTGGGGAGAGAGTTTGGATTCCAGCCAAACTGCCTTCAAGAAACATGCTCTGGAAGTTATGAGGAATTAAAAATTTTTAATTCAACAAATCTTGGTAATTTGCACTGAAAAACTGCCCGAAAGATATTTTTGTGATTTGATACTTACTTTTAATAACTGTAGAAGCTCAGAATTCCAGAAATAACATCAAAATTCTTGTGCAAGTTTTCAAGGCAGAAAGTGATGCTGCAGGAAGCTAAGACTGATGTGACTTAAATTCATGGCAAAAATAAAGAAATGCAGGAAAGTGATTCAGTAAGTAAAGAATTTAGAAATAATGTGTAATTGGGGCCAGTCAGTAAATTCAAATTAACTTGATTCTCTTATGAAACAGTGTATTTGGTCTATAATAATATTTTCTGAGATATATGAGTTATATAGGCTTTTGCAAGGTCAGTTGACTGTGTCATCATTCTCTGCAACCATGAACATTGCATAGTCTTAATGGCACATAAGTGAAATGAATTAAGAAATTATTAGCTAAGAGATCTCAGAAATAGGAATGTCATCAGGAAATTAGTTTTTAATATGGTACATCCATTGGGCTCCTTCAGGGATTGGTATTGTGTCATGCATTCAGTGCTTTTGATCATCATTCTGAAAACAATAATAAAAATTACTCTTCATGGAGTTTTCAGATTAAATAAAGTTTTCTGGTGGCTAAATATAAAATGAAGACAAAGCCTCAATGCCGAGTGAATTGGGTCGTTCAGTAACCTCATCCCAGTCAGGGATAGTTTAGCAGGTAGTTCAGACTGTGCAGGAGATCTCCAGACTTGCAACAGATGTTTTTCTGGAAAATATGGGTAGTCATATTAAAGTCATGCTTTAGCCAAGACAAGATGTAGGTCAGACCCCATTATTTCCAAATTTTCAGTTTTAGACCCCAAGGACCAAGTTCACCTAACCACAGGTATACATTTAAAATATGGACTTCTGCATAGAAGTGGTCACTCTGGACTCTATAGTCACAGAATCATAGAATCATGGAGTGGTTTGGGTTGGAAGAGACCTTCAAAGATCATCCAGACCAATCCCCTTGTCATGGGCTGGGATACCTTCCACTAGAATAGATTGCTCAAAGCCTCATCCAGCCTGGCCTTGAGCTCCTCCAGTGACATCCACAGCTTCTCAAGGCAAGTCATTCCAGTGTCTCACCACCTTCATAATAAAATAATTCTTCCTCATGTCCAGTCTAAATCTCCCTTCTTTCAGTTTAAAACTATTGACCCTTGTCTTATCATTTCAGGCACTGGTAAAAAGTCTTTCTCCACTTTTCTAATTAGCCTTCTCTATATATTGAAAGGCCACAATAAAGTGGAGCCTTCTGTTCTCCCAGCTGAACCACTCCAGCTCTCTCAATAGTCAATAAGGAGAGATGCATTTTAAATCCATGGCATACCTTTCCCAAATATGGATAACAAAACCAAGCTAGATTAAGCGATCCCTAAAGGATCATATTTCTTTCCTTTGCTTACCGTAGATGCCTGGGTGAGCATCCTCAATGTAGATATCCTCACTGTAGCATTATAAAGTTATACAAGATAAATCTCACCTCAAGTGAGAACAAAGGAAACAAATTCCCTTGAAGTCATGAGACATTAACATATCTCTTACTATATTATACCTTCAAACAACATATATTAGGAATAACACAATTCACTGTTAAAGAACTGACAACTCATATTGGAAGACAGTCTGAGAAACGATGAAAGAGACCAGTTTTCAGGAACAGTTTCCTGATTTCACAGTGCACTTTTTGAATCACAGACTGTGTACCCCTCGTATTTAATTTATATCATGACACTGCAGACTGAGCAAAACAGTGGGGTTTTGGTAATAATGTAATTAGTTTTCTCTTAAAATCCATTCTTCAAGGTAAAATTCAACAATAACAGCAATGTATTCTGATTGGTGGAGACTTCAGGGTGTCTTTATCACAAACTCAACCCCATCTGTCCTTCAAACAGGTCTACTGACATTTCCAATGAAGAGGAAGGGAGAATGGCAGGCCTGTTCACCCTTACGTGTCTGGCTTGCCTCCCTGATGTGACATCATTGCTCATGCCCTACTCCAGCATAATCGAGCAGGTCAGTGGTTATTCCAAGCTTCACCCATTCCAGATTCCACCCTTAACCCTCCAAAATAAGTCTTTTATAGTTAAATGATTCACTTATTAGGTAAAATAAACATGAAAATGATGTCAAATTAAAATAAAGAGAAGTAGCATGAAGTTAAATTCAGACTGACACTGAGCAAACAGTCTGGCTGGAATCATTATACCCTTTTGGAAACAGGCACGGATATCAGAGCATGGATCCAATTAGTTTCAACTGGGAGGACCCTTCCTTTTCCTGGCTCCCTGGGCTTAAATATCACCATTTAGATATTATTTTAGAGTTAGGGACAACTGTCCTGCAGTTGCCATCTACAGGAACTCAAGAAACCTGCAAACCGTGTTCTGAGCTCAAGTATTGAAACAAAGCATGAAATTTATCATTTGCAAAGATCATTAAGACCCTAGTCACATAAATGTTTGACAGGCCTTGGCTTCTATAAAAACTTGGACAGGTTCACCAAGTCCCAGCACTGGTCTTCATGTCTGGAGCCAACAGGCAGGCCAGCGTGCATAGAGGAAAAATGATCAGGAAGGGATGTGCAAAGGCTGCTCTTCAACTGCCCAAGAGAAATGCTAGACCACACTTTCAGGCTTGCTAGTATTAACTGGAGTCCACAAGTGATTTATTAAGATGCACTACTGGACCACCTATAACCACTCATTGGCTTTCCTGCTGGTGCTGCTTCCCTCAGCCCAGTGGGTACAAAATGATGTGCAAAGTGATACAAAAGAGCAAGTCAGGAATGTGGAGAAAACTTTTGGCTGTAGGCAACTTTCTGCCTTTCAGGCATAGCTCCCTTGTTGAAGTTGTGGTATCATATAAGGAAAACACAAAACCACAAAGTTAACTTGGTGATGCCAAGTGAAAGTCAGAGAGGAACTTTTCACAAGGACAGATAGTGATAGGACAAGGGGGAATGTCTTTAAACTGAGAGGCGGCAGGTTTAGATTGGATATAAGGAAGAAATTCTTTACTTGGAGGGTGGTGAGCCCCTGGTATGATTGCCCATTGAAGCTCTAGTTGCCTCTTTCCTGGAAGCATTCAAGACCAGGTTGGCGAAGGCTTTGAGCAACCTGGTCTAGTGTAAGGTGTCCCTGTCCATAGCAGAGGGATTGGAACTAGATGATCTTTATGGTCCCTTCCAACACAAACCATTCTGTGATTCTATGATTCTATGCCAGTTCAGGATATGTTGTACACAGGATTCTTCACTGAGCACATCTGCTATTGATGCCACTCAAATACAAACCCCAGAAGAGGAGGGAAGTACATTTCCTAGCTAAGCTAAGCTTGCTTGAGCTCACTGAGGGGAAGACACCTTTTAGGTTCACTTGGAAGAACAATTCTTAGCAGCACTTGGTAGATTTTAAACCACTATTGAAATCATGTGCAGGGTGTGTATAGTGCAAGGTTCATCCCTACTTGTTTGCAAACATACCACCACCCTGAGAACTGGCATTTCTCCCCAGCTTTGTCACAAGAAGTGACATTTTAATATCCTGACCTAATAGAGCTCAGGAACATCTCAGCAGCTACCTGTCATGAGACAACTGTAAGCACCACAGATTTGTGTAGTTCCTCATTTTGCATGCAGTGAGAATCAAAAAGAGTGTCAGGATGTAATTTCAAATACCCATGTTTTTATTTATATTTTAGGAGGAAAATATAGACATTAACCATCTTTTTTTTTTTCCTTTCAATTTCTTTTTAAAATCTCAAAGCAAATGGAGTCATAGTATTTCTACTGGTACAGCCAAATTGTTCTTCGGATTTCTGTGTATTTGATTGCAAGCAGTTTTCATCTCTTTCTGCTACACCATAAATTGTCAATGCACATAAGTGCATTATACATACATTTATATTCCCTTTCAGCCCAATGAAAACCATACATGTATTTTTAATTATTAAACTGCTGACTTCGAAAATTGGGTAACAGTGATTTAAAATAAAAATCAAAGCTGATTTCACCATCTCTGCAAAGTAAGAGTGATCCAATCAAAACTTGACATAATCAAGTGGTATGAATTCTTCCAAACAGTCATTACAATCTTTAAAACAATCCTTCATCCAAAAGGCTGATACAGCACCAGTCATCACTCCAAGGAAGCATTAGCAAAATAGGTAAGAGAAAAGAAAAGGAAAAAGCAAAAACGTCTTATTAAAAATCATGCAAATTGGGCAAGAAAAGTCTTGACTTTGTTTTTATTATACTTGTTTCTCAAATGTGACAGCTAATGTTGTCTTTTTAGGCTTCTCTAGGTTCAGTATTCTTTGGATGGGGACATCAACTTTTCAGCAGAACGCTCTACATCCTGGCAGTGAGTCACAGGGGTATGGCCACACAAATAAAAGCCATGTCTAGAGCATTCTTGAGAAATGGAACCAGCAAGATGGAATTGCTGTAGATTTTCTCCCTTACTGACCTGGGAAGGTTGAAGATCTCTGCCAGCATCTGGTAGCTGCAGGTCAAAACCACAAGTACAAATGAAAAAAGGTGGAAAATAAGCTTGACTGGGGAAAGGAAAAGGTATCCTTAGTGCCAAGACGATGTTCTGCAAGACCAGTCACCTTCCCAGCACACCCTTTGGTGGCAGCTTGGCCCTGTGGTTCATATGGCCACTGCTGCCAACAGAAAGATGATCCTTGACCCACACACACACCCCAAGCAGAGTCAGCAGCCTGGGCCTTCCCCCAGAACACAAATGGCCACTTGCAGCTTCCTTGCTTCCTCCAAGACACACTTCTTGTGCCCCATCACTCTGTCAGGTGGTACAGCCCAGCCCTGTCATCCCCCTGTTCTCTCTCCACAGTCCTCAAGGACCAGCACACCCATATCAAGATGTAACAACAAATTCAGCCTGTTGGAGTAGTTCTGCTTTGGCAAGGTTACCAATAAACCAATGTCTAATGGTCACCTACCTGCTAAAATAAAAGTTTTTGTTTACTTTAGTAGGAAAAAAAGATGCCCAGAGTAAACTACTGGCCCTAGGATGATTGCTGTTGATGACTTGAGCCAAAGTGTTACATCCAAGATTGTCATCTTGATCCACTTATACTTTCAAAACCAGAAAGTGAGGCTATCCCTGCCACCTGAATGAAACCTGCTGAGCTTGACCTCTTGAAGTATTATGGGAGTAATTACTTGTTCTACAACATGATCCACATCTTCCAACCAAGTCCACAGATTGCAAGCACAACTGAGAATAACAACATATGTCCTCACCAATTTGGAACAAGGTGAGACAGTACAGTCACTCAACACTGTTTGTCCTCTGTGGAACTCCAAATCTTTCTGTGATACTCTTATCTTTACCCTTAAAAATACAGAAGAGAGGCTGCAAAGAGCACTCAGCTTTTACTAACACTGGAATAAGATTTCCAGGGAAGTGGTGAAATCACGATCCCTGGACGTATTTTAAAAGACGTGGATGGATTACTTGAGGATATAGTTAGGTGCTGAACACAGTGATGCTGAGTGCTAGACTTGATGATCTTAGAGGCCTTTTTCCAACCCTAATAATTCCATGATTCCAACCCTTTGTACTCAGTAGGTGTGAGTCATAAAGTAATAAATCCTTAGAGAAAAATTGAGAAATTAAGTGTTTCTTAATTGCAAGCCTAATGCCACCATTTCATTAGATTTCAGATGAGAAACCTGGGAATATTGTATGGAACAGAAGATTCAGCATCTCAACACAAAATTAAAATCTTACCAAAAGGATGCTTTTACATAGAAGGTATTTAGTAAGACAATAACTGGTTGCCTTCATGGTCTGTTGATGATGGATGGTCTAAGGAAATTCATCCTAGGAGACGATGATGATGACTATAGTATGGCTCCTACCAACCTAGATGCACATGTAAATTAATATGCCTTTGCATGATCCCTCTCCTCCATTTTCATCTCACAATATTGGAGCAGCTTCAGGCTCAGCTTCATTTTTTTCCAGCACAAATCTCACCAGTTGCTATTTTATTCAATACAGCATTTCATCTATTACTATACTATACTGAAAGCCAGTTGAGCAGATGCTATGGTAGGAGATGGTAATGTTCTTGTTGACATCACAGAAACCAGAGAGAGACTGATAAGAAACGGTTCTGGAAACACCATCTTGAAGACACCCATGCAGAAAAAATTGTTCATCTTGATCTCAATAATGCTTTTGTTACATTTGTTGCCCAGAGGAACTGTGGCTGCCCCATCCCTGGAAGTGTTCAAGGCCAGGTTGGACAGGACTTGGAGCAACCTGGGATAGTGGAAGGTGTCCCTGCCCACAGCGGGGGGTTGGAACAAGATGGACTTCAAAGTCCCTTCCAACCCAAACCCTTCTGTGATTCTATGATTCTAGGATTTCCATTGCTTGCCCTGGCTCAGGGTGAAGTGCACAAATGAGAGTCCCTCCTGACGTCTGCATTACAACTAGAGATTGTGGCCATTCTGGCTCCTTGAATTTTATAAACAATGCAGTCTCAGCACACTGGCTACTGTTTTGTATATTAAATTGTTGGGGGGGTGGTATCAATAAACAGCTGCACGGTCCAATTAGTACTGTTTACTGTCAAATTAACAAGGAAAGTGATACTTTCTGCTCTTTGTTTATAACTCTGCCCAGTTGGCCCTGGCACCAGAAAGACTAAATGAAAATGGACAGCTCCCGATGGTAGATGCTCTCCTAGATCAAACAGAAGGGAAATTTTGTTTGCCTTATAAACTAAACAGTATCTTTTCAGGTTCATGTGCTCAGAATAACAGCTATTCAGTTGCACCAGCTGTTTTTTATTTCACTGCTAATTGTATGTCTCATTCCTCAGCCAACTTGCAGGTCATTGTTTGATTGCTGATGTTCACTCAGAGAAAGGGAACAGAGTTCAGTGCACATGTGTGTGCATGAGGTAGAACAGTGGGTAGAAGTTTAAATTCCTGGATGAAAGTTGTGTACAGTTGTAGGTTTGCTTCATACTGAGCTTTAGAAGACAGGCCCTGGCCTTTCAGCATGCTCTCTGAGCTTTGCTTTTGGAAAGATGGAGTGCAAGGGATGTCAAACACTTGCTTTGAGTCTAAAAAAATCATCTGAGCTCTTCAGTCAAAATACAAATTTTGAATGGAACTGAATCACCGCTTTTATTAAAATACCTACTTTAATAAGGAAAACTTAATTTATTCCAACCGAGCCCCATTTTCAGATGTGCTCTAGGCTACTTGAATCAGAAAAATGTTATCTCTGTGCACTGTGCTTCTTGCCATTTAGTCAGTCTTCTGACTTTTCCTCTTTCACCTCTCCATTCATTGCAATTTCTCTTATAATTGTTTGTTTTCTAAACCCCCCTGCACT
This sequence comes from Manacus candei, assembly GCF_025592945.1. Taxonomy (NCBI): domain Eukaryota; kingdom Metazoa; phylum Chordata; class Aves; order Passeriformes; family Pipridae; genus Manacus; species Manacus candei. The sequence continues at coordinate 4,800,375 of NW_026138055.1, read as the reverse complement.
CAGACAGAAATATAGAAACGCTGTCATCACATTGTAAAGTAAAAAAAGAATTGGTCACACAAATTGTGCACAACCTCTGGTTATGATAGACTTCCCCTAATTTTACATGATTTGCATTATTGCCACTTCAAGACAGGTTTTTGCAAGACACTTGATATTGGTGTATCCTTCTTTTTTAATCCAATAATAATTTTTCCATGTGCTTGTAAGAGTATAATGAGGAGAGCTGTGTGGAGAGCTTGCTAGGGCTTTATTTCTTATCAGAAGAGGCAAAACTTGGAGAAAGTAAATATACAGACTGTTTACATCCTTTTGTTAAATGCTCAGAAACTATGTGAATGAGGGTGGCATAAATGCTTGGATGCATTAAAACCAAAAGGTTTCTCTGTCTCCAGTTAAAAGGCTTTTGTCATGATATCACATTGATAAGAACTTTTAAATGCTATAAATAGGTAGATACAATCTCTAAAGAATGTCTTTGAGGTCATTCTAACTCATCCATCTCAAGAAAAAAAAATCACTACAGGTAACTTTTGCAGATCACGTAACATTTGGTAGACAGTTAAACAGTAAGAGGGGTCATTTCTCCAAAGTGACAGCTCTGCACTGCAGTGAGGCATGAAGGGTGGGTTGAATCATGTCCAGAGCTCTTTCAAGACACATTTACCTGTGAGCTGGGCATCTGCCCCCTGTTTTAGTCACTGGAGGTTTGATCCTAAGACTTGAGGTTCATCTTGCTGTGGACACCTACATCTGGTAAGATTTTCTTTGCCCAAGGTTCCACTACCTGTACCTATAAGATTTTGACTAATGGGACTCAAGACAACTTGGTGGACATGTACATATATAGAAACCTGAAATTATGAATTAAGGTGACATCTAAGTTACTTGCCTAAGTTTTCCGTATAAAATATGGAAAGGAGTGTTCCTTATTACACCCTAAGAGGCAAAAGTAAAATAACAGGCGGGATGTCCTACTCTGCTAAATTCTAAGGAACCTTAGATGAGTGATTTAAGCTATGCACAAAACTTTAGAGGAGTGAAATTCAATGGGAAAAGAGAAAGGGTTATGGGGAGAAGGAGAGGGAAGAGAAATAGAAAAAGAGAAAGAAAGAAAGAAAGAGAGAGAAAGAACACTAATTTCTCATTTTTATTAGAAAATAGCATCATATATTAAGAAATTATATGGTCATCTTTACTGGTAATTTTTGAGAACAAATCATAAAGTGCTATAAAGCAAAATTCAAATCAGGATCCTATAAATTGAAATTTTCCCTGTGCTTTCATCCAGATGCTTAATGATATACTTCTGATTCAAAAGCCTCTGTAATATTATTCCTTCAGTATAACACTACACAAATGACTAAACTTCAGAGATAAGTGAAGTTATTTCTAAACGTTTCGAGACATTTTAAAGCTGAGGAAAATTGCACCAGAGTAACAAAACAGCAAAAGGTGACCAAATAATATACAATGTAGCTCTGCTAAAACCTTAAACATGGTGTATACTTTATTTAACTATAACAGCATTTCTGTTATGTGATGCCAACTAATGCAGGGCAACGGTAAAGTCAAAGAGGATAAAAGAAATCACTTTTTCAAATCTCTGCCAGACTCTTTCAAAAGAGAACTAGGAATGTAGCAAAAGTGATCAAAGGCAAAAGAGCCTGCCAGGCTTTATTTACTCTCTACTCTCTGTCTGTTGGGGATTGACATTTTTTATATTTTTATTTCTTTTTTAAAAACAATAGTTTAGACAAATGTGTCTAGACTGATGGTAGAGCAAATGTGACATCAATTATGGATTCTTACACAGTGGCTCAGCGTATGTGGGCAGTTGCCAGTTCCCAGGGAAACAAAAATTGCCAGGCTGCCGAACTGGAAATAGCTGCTCATCTTACCATGGTCTCTTCTCAGAGTGTGACTGGTATCAGAGGCTTCTGAAGAGGTTGCTTTGTGTGGATATGGGCAACCGTAGGGCACCGTTTGCATTTCCAGCAAAAGATGTCAATGGAGTGGAGCCTACAAGGGGATTTCTTTTCACAGCTCTGCAGGAGGTACTTCAGATCCAATCACATGCCAAGTGAAAGCCACTTTGGCTTGAAGAAAGTTGTGTGCAAGTGTGGTGAGGTTGTCTCTGCACCCTGACCTGGCCCATTCAGTGGAACCCCTGAGTCTGCTCTCACGGGGTTGATTTTCTCAGGCTCGTCCAACAATGGGCACCCAGGAATTAGGCAATATTGTGGATCTTTTATGACAGTGGCAAACATCTTCCTTGCCAGGAACGTCTTCCATTTTGGGAAGACTTTTGTGTTATTCTGATTCCATTACATTGGTGGTTCCAAATAAATGTGCTATCAGCTAATAAACTAATGCTTTTCACATCTCAGTTGCTTCCAGGTGATGACTCCGATATTCTAGCAAAAATTCCCATTACTCATTCTAAGATGAATTCCTTGTATTTTGCTCTGCTGAACATCATACTATTTTTGCTTTTCTCACCCTCAGAACATCAGATCTCTCTTCATTATACCCCAGTCCTTCTCTTGTCATCAGCAAATTATAGAACCATAGAATCAAAAAAGGATTTAGGTTGGAAGGGAACTTAAAGACCATTCAGTCCTGACCACCTGCCATGGGCAGGAACAACTTCCACTAGACCAGGTTGCTCGAAGCCCCATCCAGCCTAGCCTTGAACACTTTCAGGGATGGGGCATCCACAGTCTCACTGTGTCTCACCACACTTAGAATTTCTTCCTAATATGTAACCTAAACATACCCTCCTTCAGCTTAAATCTATTCCCTCTTGTCCTATCAGTCCATGCTTTAGTGAGAAGTCCCTTCCAGCTTTCTTGTAGGTCCTCTTTAGACGCTGTAATGGGCTCTAAGGTCTCCTTGGAGCCTTCCCTTCTTCAGGTTGAACACCCACGACTCTCTCAGCCTGCTCTCACAGGAGAGCTGCTCCAGCCCTCTGATCAACTTTTCAGCTTCCTCTGGACACATTTCAACAGGCCCACATCTTTCTTGTGTTGGATGTTCCAGACCTGGATGCAGCACCACAGGTGGAGTCTCACAAGAGCAGAGTAGATGAGCAGATCAACAGCTTTTTGTGCTAAAGTGACAAATGGTTCTATTAAATGAACTCATTCTTAAAAAATGGTTAATGACAATCACAATTCTTGAAAAAACCTGATCTTGTAACCTCCTTCCAACCAAACCCATAATTTCTTTCATCACATTCATTTTTTTCTTTCAATTGAGCTGATTCCCTACACATCTTCCAGCTAATTCCTATTTGATCACTGATCAGCTACCACATATATTATGATGTGGAGTTTTTGGAGGCACAGCAAGACATAAACACAGTATAATAACAGGTCAATGTCACTTAGTGTAGAACATTGCTGACCATATCCTTCTCAGTTTATACATGAAAGTCTGAGTTATATTAGTATTCCAAACCAGATTGTCAGCTTCTACACAAGTTTATAGGTGATGTCTTTAGCAAGAAAAGTACTTCTTAATATTTGAGCCCATGACTGAACCTAAAACAAGAAATCTAAATTAAAAAAAAAGTGTAGGCAAATGGCTTTGTCTTTTAACAAAGACTCAGCGTTATAAATTTTAGAATTTGCCAGTGACACAACCCATTATTGGTTTGCCCATATTAAAAACTTCCTGGCTTTATATTTAATCAAAAATAGCTCTGACTGGCAGAAGTGCTGAAGGCTGTAACCTTCTGGTTATCCACAGAACTAGAATAACAAGGGCAATGGGGTAACATCTCCTCACCCTGCCTCTTTTCTCCCAGAGGGTCTAACTCTTCCCACTCAGTCTAGGGCTGTTTTGCTGAGTCTGACACCAAAACTGTGGAGCTAAATTTCCTGTAGGCATGCCAGGGACAAAACCAGAGTCAATGTGTAGCCACAAAGAATCCCTTAAAACTTGACTCACAAAAATGATTCAGACCAGCTGAGGAAGCCAATTCATACAGATAACTGCTCTCTGCAGCACTCAGGCGAGGGTGAAAGAGGTGGGTGAAGACTCCTGCCCTGTTATTAAACAAGCAATTTCCCTGAATTCTCCCTGAACTGAATTCTCCATTGCCTTAAGTGATCTGCTGGTGAAAGTGCAGCAGTCAGCTCCTCTGGTGCCAGAACCACAGGCGCTGGGCATCGCTAGAGCATCATGCATTCTCTCCACAGGCAACGCACCTCCCAAAATTTATAATTCCTCACTTTTTTTGAGAGGTGTGAATGTGGAGCCACCGAAAGTAGGTTGGGTGGGGATAGACCATACACTTCTCTTCTATGTGTGTTCAGCATGGAGAAGGGGAGGGTCCAGGAGAACTTACTGGGGCTGTTTAGTTCTTAAGGGGAGACTATGAAAAAGAGGGAGAGTGACTCTTTATATGGACAGATGGTGATAGGATAAGGGGGAATGGTTTTAAACAAAAAAAAGAGAGATTTAGATTGCATGTTAGGAGGAAGTCCTTTATTCAGAGGGAGGTAAGGTGCTGGCACAGGTTGCCCAGAGAAGCTGTGGATGCCCCATTCCTGGAAGTGTTTGAGGCCAGGCTGGAAAGGGCTTTGAGCAACCTGGTCTAGTGGAAGGTGACCCTGCCCATGGCAGGGGGACTGGAACTTGATGATTTTTAAGGTCCCTTCTAACCCAAACCATTCTATGATTCCATGACCCATGGCATATATGTGAATAGATTTACCATTTCATTTAATGGCCAAGAAGCAATCAGCGTGTTAGCACACAATCAGCACATCAGCACACAAGTAGTGTGGCTTTGTCCTCCTGAGCTAAAGAAATGATTTGTGCATTTTTTGTCTCTTTTCACTGGTGCAAGTGGGCAAGGCAGGTAGAAAAACCTGGAAAGCTAGGACTTCAAAAGATGTGCCAGTGGGAATGCCACCTTCCCTGTGGTCTGTATCACCTCCACTTTAGCTTCCACCTAACAGCTAGTGTCCAAGGAACATTCTGCCTCCTCAGCTCTACCACATCGCCACTTACGAGCTGATATCGTTGGGGTTTACATGAAGGCATCAGACTGTGAGCAGCAGGGCAGGGTAGTGAGCCCCAACAAAGAGGGAGAGTGGGCAGCTGGTGATGGTTGTGCCTGGACCCATCTCTGCCAATTCCACCAGCACTGTTTGTCGAACTCCTGGGTCCTCATGCTGTCCCTTTTTCATGTGGTTTGGTTTTCAAGGCAGAACAATTTATTCACATTAACTCCCTGATATCAGGAGGGTGGAAAACAATATAGCTTTTAACTCAGACCTTGCCAATAAAAGTTCTCTTTCTACAAGAAGAAAGCAGTTCTTTGGAGAATTGCTTCCAGCAAAGATGCACCCTGAAGAGAAACTTTTACAGCTACAACACACAAATGAAACTGGAATGGCCTTTAAATTGTATATCAAGGAGTTTCTAAAGAGCAATTCAAAAGAGGGCTTATGTTACCCAAACCAGTTTAAGGAACATAAGTGCACCTGCCAAACTAAGTGCCCATAATCAGGAACAGCAACAGGAGCAGAGAGAGGAGAAGATGAGGTAGCATATGGGGCCAGGGTATTTGCTCCCAGCATGAATATAAGTTCATGGTCCTTGCTTCCCTCAAAATACACAGAGAAAATTTGGATGTACAACCTTCCTTTGGATAATCCATGGTATAAAGGCACTAAGTCCATTAAAAGCATTTATTTCATAAGCACCAGGCAAACATGCCCAGTTGGTAAGGAACTATCACGAAGAATAGAAAGAAGGTAGGAACTACTGGGCAGAGTAAGATCTATCACATGACAGTGGAAGACTCTGAATTATATTTTGAGCTTCCTAAATCACCAAATACCTCTAAGGTTTTGCTGCACACTTGGACTGACACTGTCCACATATCAAATTTTTTAAAAATTTCTAGAGGATTATTCACTTTCCATTAAATCTTGAGCAAAAAAAAATACTTCTTTTTCAATGGAATCCATAAGTGACAACAACACATGGATTACAGAAACAGATCATCTGCTGTGCTGTTCCCACTGTGCACAGTTGCATTAGTTTACTTAAACTTGTCCAGCTTCTGCCAGTGGTCAAATCCTTAACCCCAGTCACAACAGGAGAACAGTGACTTTCCATCCACTCCCATTTACAAGATGTTTCCTAAAACACTGTCTAAGTCTAAGTAGGTGGTATTTTCCCATGGACATTCATAATTGAAGAAGCTGGAGACATAGTCTAGACATTCTGTATTTTAATACTTGTCTTATTAATGTTTCTCCATGCTTCACTTTCCTTACCCGTAAAAGGGCACTGATAAATCCTGAAGTACTATCAATACAAGGTAGTACAGTAAAATTAACCAGTTCTGTTTGTTTAAGCAAATTCTAAAACAGAAGTGATATTCAACATTAGTAAACATGCATGCAAATCTAATTGTAATTTTTAAAAATGCCCCAAAAGACTAAAGGTCTGCAAAGTAGTTGACTGGGTGCTGTTATTTCTTTTTCCTTTGATTTTAAACCATCTTTTTACAGCCTTTTTAAAGTTTCTAGTAATTTTCCTGGTTTTATTCGTTCCTAGTTTTTTGTGTTGAATAATGCCTATGTGTTGGGTTGACTTATTTTGTTTTGTTTTATTTTTCCCTTTCCAGTATTTTTTTGTTGCATTGGTCACTTCTCATGAAAAGTGCTTATCCTTCCCTATCCTTTTTGTGATAAGAAAGGGCTAGAGACTATGGACAATAGGCATTTTTCCTACCTTTTTTTTTTTAATAAATGGATTTTGGAAGAGAAAATCCCTTAAAATAAATACGATGCAACCTGAGAATAGGTTTTTTATATTGTGCTAAAACTTGATTTCTTCATGTGGGCTAGTCTGAGGCTGTTGCAATAAATTATATGTTCCCAGCATCCAGAGATTTTGAACGGTCACTGCCAAATGCCAGGATTTGTTATTAATAGTAATCTTTTGGCTACTCCCTGTCCCATAAATGACTGTTTCTGATATAGAATGGCTCATGCTTGGCATGAGCAACATACATGCAAGACTGCACACTCATGAAATACACATACTCCCTACAAAAACATGGGCAGAGATACAACAGAGCAGAGAAAGGGGAGATGGGAATACTTTATGTGTTGTGAGAGGGAAGAGAAAATTCAAAACACAACAAAATCAGCCTCTTGAATGGGGAGTCTCAGATGAGGAAAATGTGTAAGCCTGTGTGTGGAATCTCACGAGCATCAATGGGATATTGATGGCCTGAGCTCAAGTCCCACTGAGACCCTTGGAGATCCCTCCATTACCTTTTGTGGATCCTTGCTCCTCCTTCTCCCCTAACCTTGCAGCTCTTGCCTCAGACCTTCTTTGTCAACCTTTTGCTGAGCTAATTCAGCTAGTTAAAGTGACAAAAGATGTATCCAACAAAAAAAAGTGTGGAAGTGTGCCACTTCCTGCCATTTTACAGGGGAGAGTCAACTCACACAGGGCTGGGACACACAGTAGAGCCACCTGAGTGGAGGTGCAGGACTGCATAAAGACATGGATCAACCAAAACAACCAAAACCACTGTTGGTCTCCCAAGATACCATGGACTCCATTCACATTTTTATTTCAGAGCCTTCCTAACAAGATGTCTTGAGTCAACAAGGTATTTACTTACTTATTTGTTCTCTATCCCAGAGTTGAGTGACCAGTCTTTTATTGATTTTCTTCCTTTCTTGAGAGTTTTGTTTCATCTCCCCACCTCCTCTTTGTATCAGATGGCCCCATCACATAAACATTTCCCAAATACTCCCAGCATGTGCATCGCAAGTCGTCGCTTCTTCAGAACAGAGTTCAGGGCTCGTTTTTTATGCATATTCAGTGAGTGGGGGGAAGGAGAGAAATGGGAAAATGTAAAGAGTGAATTTATTTCTCCTTTTGCACTAGAACAAGTCCATATTAATTCCAGTTGTGCTGATGAAAGAAAAATTTGTCTTAGTGCTGCCCAGCAGGGATCTTGTAGGTTACAGAATATTCCCCTCCTTGGTTGTAAACCAGCACAACCTTACAGCACAGAGAGCTCTTTCTTCACAGCTTTCATCTGGCTCAGCCCTGATTTGCAGAGATGTCAATAAAAGCTTTTCTCCTGGCTCCAGTGGGGGATGTCTACAGCTCTTCCCTGGTTTGCTTCCTCCTCATCACATTCTGCTGGTAGTTATCTTTACACTGGAGGGACAAATGTGTTCTCAGTTATACATCTCCTGATTGTTTGCCTATGGCACTGCAAAGAGAGGCACCTTTCTGGGGCTGGAACACAATTTGTCTGTCCCTTTCAGGGGAGTGTTTGAGTCAATGGAGCCACAGGTAAACTTAGGGGTTGGTTATAGCAGCTGCTGACTGTTCAATCCAGCAAAGTGTGCAAGCCCAGAACTTCAGTTCAGGCCACCCATAGTCCCACTGGTGTGCACATGAGATTTTTCTCGGTTCACTTCACACACATCATAAAGCTAAACACGTAGTCTGAGGTGGTGCTCTGGAAAAGAGTTGTGTTTCTCCCATCCTAAGGGATGTGTCTACAACACTAGCAAGGCAAACATCTTTGTGGAGATGCTTATCTCATGTCACTGGTGGCAGAGACATCTTGGTCTGAGGTAGTCAACCACTCGTCCTCCTCAGATGAGGACAACCCCACCTGAATGGTTTGGTTTGAGCCCTCATCTTAACAAGGTGATACCGAGGAGCACTGGGCTCTGCAGAGGCAGCCCTTACTGACACAGAAGTTCCTGAAGATAGCTAAAACTCTCAGTTCCCTCCTGCTCTACATTGCCATTAACTAAGTTATTCCTCATGATTTGTAGAATCATAGAACCGTTTCGGTTGGAAAAAACCTTTAAGATGATCAAATCCAACCATTAACCCAGCACTGCCAACTTCAGCAGTAAATCATGTCCCTCAGTGCCACATCTACACGTCTTTTAAATCCCTCCAGGGATGGTAACTCCACCACTTCCCTGGGCAGCCTGTTCCAATGCTTGATAACAAAGAAATATAAATAAATAAGCAAATCTGTGATTGGCAGGTGCCAGATTTCTAAGAGGGTTTAACATCTTTGTGATTTAAGCTTTTTGCAGAGTGTGATACTGGTGTCCTAGTGGGAGACACCCAGTGCTTCTGACTAAATTGATTCGAAAATCTGCTCCAGTCTGTATACAGTAAATGGGAAGGAATCCAGCTCCTGGCTCTTTAGAAAACCTGAGCCCTTGCATTTCAAACAGTTTCTTGTTTATCTCCTCCACAACTGTCACCTCTTGCAGTCCTGCAAGGAGTCAGAAGCAATTCACTGCTAGAAAATAGTGAAGAAATATAGAGAATTTCAAAGAAAGCACCAGCAGGCCTTATTTCCAGAGCTCATCTCTGCTGGTACTGAAAACATGGCAAGAATTTGTAGCTCTCTGGGACCCAACACTTGCTATTCACAAAGGTGGTAGAACCACTTGTTCCTCTCAACCACTGCATGTGTGTAACCTACACAGCTGTGAGGTTTTTGCTACGAGCTGCAGTCACTCCTGGTTTGTACCATTCCAGGCTGTGTGCCTGGGAGAAGCCACATGGCTTCTCACAATGCTCCTGATGGCAAACACCAGGAAGGGGTTGACCACTGGGTACCACCACCAAGCCACAGCTCAGCTGGAGAGGCAGCTTCACCCCAGGTGGGGTTGGACACACGAGGTCAGAAGTCCGGTCTGAACCAGGACCTTGGCTTCTCTCTGCCTAGAGAGCATGTGGGCATGTACCACATTTTTAAAACAAGGAGAAAATGCTTTGAAACGGCCATCTCCACCACTGCCTTCAGTGCCCACAGCTATGTTTGCACAAATATATGAGAGGTATCAAGAATTTTATAATGATACTCCCTCACCCATGGTTCCAGTTAAAACCACTGTAATAAACAAAACATACAGAGCACATCACTGGCACCAGAGGCTATAATTTTCTCTGAGCAGAAATATTACCAAAAAAGAAAAAGAAAAAAGAAAAAAGACAGGATTTCATCCAATTTAGGAAGAAATCTATGCAGACCTTTCCTTTCATTAAGCTTCTCAACTGTTATTAAAGGAAAGTCAGTAGCCAAAAATTCTTTGATGATGACATTGAATCATTTGATGACAGAGTGTTTTGGGAAAGGCTACACATGCAGATCACTGGTAAAAACCTTGAATCCCAGGAAAAATAATCTTTCAAATATCTCAATGCTTTCTCTTTTGTGGGGAAACACTTTTAACCCTCTTTTTCAAGTGAGGTTTGGATTTTCTCTTAAGTCCTTTGATTTTGCAGATATTAGGAAAGTGATATGTGATGTCTTTTCCTCTGAAGCTGCAGATCTTGACTGATGAGAAAGAGAAAACAAGTACCAGGGCAAGAAATCTTGGTATTGTGGGATATGAAACATGCAGTGCTCAAGCATGCTGGGAGCAAAGGTGTTTACTTTCTTATTTTCCTGCTTAAGACATTTCATAAAACCACAAGGAAAACATGGGTTACATGGGGAACAGCTCATTGCCACATAGCTCCTCATTATTCCAAATACTGTTGTCAACATATCTCTATATTTCAGATACCCCTAATGATTTATTTTTTACTAATTTTTGCCTAGCTGTGGACACTTTAAAGAAACCACTTTTGAAGGTGTTTATCAGTGTTGTTCAGAGGATGGAGTTATCTGAAGGGTCTTCTATTGCCGTGTCACCCCTGTCCAGTGACATTGACCTTCTCCATTATCTTGTTGTGCTCTTGTTCTTCAGTCTCTCTCTCTTTAAATTCAGTGGAAATGCTCCCATTCAGTAAACCAAGCACGTCTTCAAGCTCACTCTATCCCAGATCAACAGACCATATAATCCCCTTGACTTCAGCCCTGGATTAGTATGTGCCCATGCATGTTTTCAAGCAGGAGTCAAAGAAACAGAAGATGCAATCCAAGCTTCACCTGGTCAGTTTTGGGCACCTGCAAAAAGAATCTGGGGGCTACCTAAGTCCAAGGCAGTGATCATTTACCACAGAATCGTAGAATGTGTGTAAGTTGGAAAAGACCATTCAGATCATCAAGTCCAACCGCTAACCCAGAACTGCCAAGTCCACCACTCAAACATGTCCCTCAGCACCACATCTACACACCTGCTAAATACCTTCAGGAATGGTAACTCCAACACTACCCTGGGCAGCCTGTTTCAATACTTCACAACCCTTTCTGTGAAGAAATTTTTCCCTAATATCTAATCTAAACATTCCCTGAAGGAACTTTCCATTTTCCCTTATCTTCTTTCTTGTTCTTTTGGCGATGAGACCGACCCCCACCTCTTCACAACTTCCTTTCATGTAATTGTAGTAAAACAAGGTCTCCCCGAGCCTCCTTTTCTCCAGATTGAGCCCCCCCAGGTCCCTCAGCTGCTCCTCATCAGACTTGTGCTCCAGACCCTCCCCCAGCTCCCTTGCCCTTCTCTGGACATGCTCCAGCACCTCAGTGTCTCAGAGCCCCATCCAACCCGGCCTTGAACACTTCCAGGGATAAGGAAGCCACAGCTTCTCTGGGCAACCTTTTCCAGTGCCTCACCACCCTCACAGTAAAGAATTATTTCCTAATATCTAATCTAGACCAAACATACTATCTTTCAGTTTGAAGCCATTCCCACTTGTCCTGTCACTTCAGGCCCTTGTAAATAGTCTTGTCTCATCTTTCCTGTAAGTTCCCTTCGGGTGCTGGAAGGCCATGATAAGGTCATCCTGAAGCCTTCTCTTCTCCAGGCTGAACAATCCCAATTCTCTCAGCCTTTCCTCATAGCAGAGGTGCTCCATCCCTCTGATCAACTTGGTGGCCTCCTCTGGACTTCCCCCAACAGGGAAATGTCCTTGCTGTGCTGGGGACCCCAGAGCTGGATGCTGTGCTTCAGGTGGGGTCTCACCACAGCAGAGTAGAAGGGGAGAATCACCTTCCTTCACCTGCTGGCCACGCTTCTTTTGACCAATTTTGACAGCAATTAAGTAAAGCAAGAAGGGGGAACATGAGGTGACCATGACTGTCAGCCAAACACAGTCCATATTGGTGTACTGGAAGGAACAATTCCTTTTGAGATGCTATCTTACTTAAAAATGTAATTTAATTTCCAAATACTGAATTTCGATGAGATATTTAACTTTGGTATCCTGGTTAGTAAATGAAGATTAACTGTTTTGGTGGGGTTTTGAGAGTGTGTCCAAACCAGAAATTTTATATGGAAAATTTTGAAAGGATTACGTTTTTTAATCAGAATTTCCTTTTGGCTGAAAAATGTTTTTCATCTGGGATACACAATGCTCAGAAGATCCCTTATCTGAGGAGTCACATACACGGCTTACACAACACCAAGGCCTTTTCTGCTCCTCACCCCAGCAGCGAGGAGGCTGGGGGGGCACAAGGAGTTGGGATGGGACACAGCTGAGACAGTTGACCCCTAACTGACCCAAGGGATTTTTCGGATCATAGGGCATCATTCTCAGCATCTTGAGCTGGGCGAATAAGAAGGGAGAGGGGAAGTTTGGAATGATGGCATTGGTCTTCCCAAGTCACTGTTTCCCATGATGGAGCCCTGCTTTCCTGGGGATGGCTGAACACCTGCCTGTCCATGGGAGGTAAATGAATTCCTTGTTTTGCTTTGCTTCCTTGTGTGGCTTTTGCTTTACCTGTTAAACTGTCTTTATCTCAGCCCCTGTGTTTTCTCATTTTTACACTTCCAATTCTCTCTCCCATCCCACTGGAAGCAGCTGAGCTCAGTTGCTGGTTGGGCTTAAGGCATGAAAGGCTGCTGTAGTGGTGGTGGCACTGAGGAGATAAAGGCTTCTTGGTCAGTATTATTTATAAATTGCATTTAGTCCCAATGCCTGGTGGACCTCAACCCTCTCCATGAGATGGGAGGTCAAGAGCTAACACGGAGCATGGAACAGAGAGATGTGGCAAAGAGAACAGGAAAGAAGAAATGGTAATGAGATTATCACAGTTATTTAGCGTCTGCTGTCCTACGTGGTCCCAGAAATAAGTGAAGACAGGGTGTCATGGTTTGAGAGCTCCAAAATCCAATTCCCTAGTCCAAACCCCCTCCCACATCTCAACCCAGAGTGAGATGTGTTTTTCCAGACACCACACAAGGCTCAAAAAGGGGGAAAGCGATTATATTACAATGACTGTACAAATAAATACTACAATACATTATAACTATTTCTACCATTTACAATGGATCAAATCTCTTCTCCCCTCCAAATAAAAGTCCAAGAGGGAAGAAGGAAATGATCTCTTTCTACTCTCAGAGCAGCAGTCTCTCTAGGGTAGCAGTCTCTCTGTTTTGCTCTTCTCATGCAGCAATGTCTCTAAGACAGCAGGCATTTATCTTCTTCCCATGCAGCAGCTATTCTTTTCTGTAGAACCAGCAGATGGCAAAAAGGCCCTAAGGAAACACCATTCCTTCTTGGCTCTGGCTCTGTATTCCAAACCCACTGTCTCTAGATTTCTCTTGCCACTGATCACCACCCTTTTCTTCTCCCCTTCCTTTCTGTGGAGGAGCAAACCCTCCTGCAAGCCAGGAGTGGGAAGGCACTGATGAACCTGGGCTTCATATATGTCCAGGAGATGAGTCCTGAACTATTAACCTGGCCATATGAGTGATGAGTGAACGTGTCTGGACAATCCCTTCACTTCAAATGGAGGCTCCAGTAAGAAATTTTTATTTCATCTGGATTGCAAATTCATGGGAGTAGCACAGTCACTTCAAGAACTCACAGTAATAGAATCACAGAGTCATTAAGGTAGAAAAAGATTGCCAAGATCATTGAGTTCAACCTTTGACCAAACATCAGCAAGTCAACTAAATCATAGCACTAACTTTTATTATTGACATAGAGTGTCATATACTTTCATTATTTTATTTCTACATTACAATAATGGGATGTCAGACTTTGTGGAAAACCTCTTCCAAAGCTTGCCGTGCTGAGCCATGCTGGTGTTACCATTGACTATTTCTCTCTATCCCTTATGTTTCCCTGTAGTTTTTCTAGAGGAAAGGATTAATCAGATGCTCTATTATCACCTCCTGACAGAGCCAGGCAGGCTTATGCACTATCATCCTCACTGCTCATCCAAACTACTCTGGATAAACACCGTCACTGACTTAAGGAGTGCTCAGGCAACCTCTTGTCCATGGACTAAGTTGTGGAGGTTGTCGAAAACACCTGGGACAAGGATATTTTCCAGCAACTCAGCAGTTTATTTAGCAAACCACCACCCATGGCATTAGTCACAGCCCCCAGGTGCTCTGTAGGTAAAACAAGTCTGATGTACTGGGCAGAGAAAGGAGGATTTGTGAAGGAGGATTTCTGCGCTGCCCAGCATTGGTGCCACCAAGGTCCCACTTGGCCATTGTGACTTGTGGCTACTGGGAGATGCAATCAATTTAATTCAGGTTGTGTCTCTCCCAAAAGCCAAATGGTAAAAGCACACTAAAATGTGACTTGTTGAATGGTGACCAACAGAACAAACTGCCCCAGACAGCTGCTTTTCCCAGGTGTTCCCTTCCTGACAGGCAGCTGGAACTGATAAAGCTGTAATTGCCCCTTCCACTTCAGAGAGCATCACAGGGAGGGGTGCACAGAAAGCAGCCTCTGTCCTACCTGGTGAGCACAGGACTCTCATGCAAAGGAGATCTTTCAGTGGAACTAGCGCAAGGATGTGGAGAAAACTTTTTTTTTAAAATTTTAATCAGCAAGTATCACAGATGCTTTTAATACATGTAAATACCTTGGTCCCTCTCCATCTTCCCAGCCCTGGTCCTGCCTGGCCATGCCTGTAGGAAGCTGGTGCAGAGGATGAAGCAGAGCCCCACATTGCTCCTCCATGGTACAGATGAGCAGTCAGTGGTTTGCCTGCCAGAGGAGCCCCAGAACTGATCAGGCTGGTCTCCTAGGAAACAATGGCATTGTTGCCACTGGAAAAGACATCCTGTTGGGCCATTTGTATTTATCTGGTATTTCCATTCTCTGCTGATTAACCCAGCCAAGTGAGGTCTTCATGTGGTAATTACAGCACAGCTCATTTGTGTGTGTTTTACAATGGTGTTGATATAATCCCACTAGAGCACCCCAAGCATGTGCAAGGAGTTCCCACCAGAAATCCAAATAACGCCCCAGTGCTGCTGACAGCTTAATAACATGACAAAGTTCAGTCTTGCTGGATGTCAGGGACAGGAATGTGGTTCAAGCTCTGACCTGGAGCTTTCAAAATACTGTACAGTTGAGGCTGAGTGTTTGACAAATAACCTTTTCTTTGCCTGCTCGAATCCATCAGACGCTACCAGGTGCCATGGAGAGGCCACATGCCACTGTTAAAATGTTAAATTGAGTGGCACAGCCATCGAAAGCTCTGGGGAGGGACATTTATCTTTATTATTATTGTTATTAATAATGCAGATATTGCTGTGCATTGCATTCCAAGGTATTTTTGCAGCACTAAATCATCCAAACACCCATCGACGGCCCTGATAAATCACACAATAAACCAAAATTCAATACAGCTGTCAGCCCAGACCCCAAGCAAAATCTCAGTGAGCTTAATTATAAAGTTCAGGCAGGGACTGAGCCTGTTTGCAAGGGGATGAGCAGCAGCATGGCACTGCCATTCCAGGCACTTGGGAAAGGCTGCATCAGCCCTCTCCTCCTGCTTCACAGCATCCCAGTGCTGCCACAAGTAGCAGGATGGGGACAGCTGCTCATGACAACATTTCTCATTGTTTTTCTCTTTCTGCTTTTTCCATGCTGCTTTTTTACTTCTCCTGATTTATTTTAAGCTTTCTCTCCCTTTCTATTATTTCTACTTTTCCTTTTGCTCCTCTCTTTTCCTTCCATTTTTTCTTTCTCCCTCAACACTTTCCTTCTGTCTCACCATCCCTTTCTGCTCTTTCCCTCTTCTTCCCCTCCTGATCCCCCCATCAAAGCGAGGAAACCGTAACCCAAAGAACAAGAGTTGAACCTGTGCCAATGCAATGGGCCAAGAGGCTACATATGGAACCAGCAAATCACAGAGCCATGAAGGATGTTAGTGATTTAAAGTTATGTATATTGAAGTCTGGATCTTAAAATGAATCCATAATGGTAGAGGTAACTAATGGAGAGACTTAACTGACAGCAAGCAGAGTTTTTTCTTTAACATTGTTATATTCCCACAAACTCCTCTTTTCCTGTCCCCACCCTTCTGTTCCCCTTTCTGATTAGTTCAACATCCACGTTGACAACGAAAAGCTAAAGCTGCTTCTTTATGAATAAAGATTTTAGCCCATACACCATAAATATGAGTGCTACTCCCGCTGGATGCAGAGCAAGGCATCCAATTGGCTCCAACAGCTGTGGGGCTCTCCCTGGGGAATCATGCCCATGGCGAGGGACAGTGAATGTTCCCAGCGGAGCAGGCACAGCAGCACGACTCTCACTGCAGTGTGATAAATAACCTCCCGAGGACCCAGGCTTCAGCAGAGACATGTTGCCAAAGCCAGCTGGTCCCCTGTGGCAGATCAAATACCAACTGCACTGATTTTCTGAGATCATTAAGGATACTTAGAATTAAAATGCTGCACAGAGGGAAGGGTGTCACTCTATGTGTGTATGCCCATGCATGTAGAAATAGATGTATATATGGGCACAAAACATTATACAAGGGAAAACTACAGTAGTACATTACTACACATGAAAACTCAAACACTCTAAAGCTAGGAAAAATCAAATACTGCTCACCTCCCCCAAATTTGTTACTTTTTATATTTTAGCATCATGATGGCACTGGGACCTGAAGCAACAGCTGAGGGGCAGGAACTTCTGAGCACTCTTGATTGCACTTGAAAGCAGTGAGGACACAACCCAAACACCTGCCTTTACTACTTAGTGTATATACACACCATATACACCATACCTATATGTCTAGCCTGTGAGACCTCCTTTGGCTTAGGCCACCTAGTATCCTCCCAAACCAGCTTTTGGAATCATTTGGAAGCTCATTTGTCCAAGGAGGTTTCTAATAAGTGATTTGCAGGCAGCCATTCAGTTTAGGAGGGCAAACCAGTAGGGACAGGAGCCATTTTGTGCCAGTCTGTCCTAGAGACTGGGAGTCATCCCAGCATATTGAATTTATTTGTGAAGCAGCGCCCTGAAACTGCAGCGCAGTGTGACATACTGAGAGAAATCATGCCTTAAATACGTGAAACCAAGCATTCAAAGTGAAAACTCACATCTGAAGTTTTCAGTCTTGGTTCCCACGCTGTGAAACATCATCCCATGCCCCTCAGGGACACATGAAGTGGTCTAATGACTGTTTGTGAAGCAGTTACAAACAACGCTGCTGCAGAAAGCACATGATACCACCCTTCCCAACAGGCTGAGAAACAAGGAATAAAGGCAGCCCAGCACCACACCATGCCAAGAAAACAAATTGTATCACCCATCCAGGGCACTGAATGGGACAGGAGCTGCTCAGGATGTGGTATGTGAGCTGTTGAAAACTGGTACCACAACCTACCCACACAAGGAGCTGAATGAGGATTACACAGGTGACCCGAACTCCAACAGGTTCTTCAAAGTCCTTCCCTTGGCACCAATAATGTTCTTTAACATTATTTTAACAAAGGGTTGGGAGAAGTGGAACTTCTTGCAATAAATTCTTTCTCACACTTCTCAATTAATATTCTTCCATCCAGCTTTTCCCAGAACCTGTGGCTTTCAAAGCAAGGGAACCAGAAAAAATCCTCCCCTATTCTCTCTACTCTGGAAATCAGGAGCACAAGGGTTACATGTGCACTAAAGAAAATATCCTTTCTTTTTGTTTTTGGCAATCTGGGATTTTCAAACTGCTGCACCTTCTTCCCTATGGCATTAAATTCCCCTCTGCATTCTGCAATGCTGATTTAGGCAGAAACTTAAACAGATTAAAGTCCCTGGGGTGTACACACAACACCCAAGAGAGAAGGGCTGCATTTCCCACTAGCTGCTGAACAACAGGGTGGGTTGGAGATTGGCCACCAGCCACTGGCATTGCCACACTGAGCTCTGGGATGCTGGAGGAGCCAGTTCCAGTCCTGCTGAGGAGTGACTAGACTGCGGGTTTTTCTTTTCCTCCAGGCTTCACCAGAGAAAGGCAAGATCCTGTCAGCGGTGGCTGAATATTGGCCAGATTATGGGGCATGTGGGTATAGCCTATATTTATTTTTTTTAAGTATATATTTGTTTGATGTTTTGCAAGCATCTGCTTAAGATTTCTGTGCTTATCTAACAGGAGGAAAGAGCCCATTCTTCCCAAAGCCAATTCAGTGCTAGAAATGTCATAACACTGCTGGGCCCCTTCGTTTCATCCTTCGCCAGAGGGACTCCATAGTTCCTCTGCTACTTCTTGGAAAGCCAAGAAGCAAAGGCTGGCAATTAAAGGCATCTGCTGGGCTCATGAAAGGAAAGGCATGCACGAGATATGAAGGATGGATGACACCTGAAATGTCTAAACTCTTGCCTGGCGCAGACTGGACAGATTGCAGTGTGTCTAGCAGGACATGTAGAGTGTTACATCAGGTATTGAGATAAAAAAGAAAAACCAAACTAAACCCTCCTTGACAAAGCTTCCCCCCACCCCATCCCTGAAGGAAGAGGTGCCAGCGGCTCCGTGGAGCCCGTAAAGGGCTCTATTTTTCACATGGCAAGCAGGGAGAGACAGCAATACAAATCCCCGTCAGAGAGAGCGATTAGCTGGGTAGAAGAGATCCTTCAGAGACCAAATGACCAAAAAAAATGACCAGAAGCAGCAAGATATTGCTATGGAAAAGGGAGAGCTTTGGCTTGTTCAGAGCAAATGCATAAGGAATGATAAAATAAAGACAGGAAAAATGATAAGTGATCCAGGTTGTTACTCACCCCATTTTTCATCATTCAGGGCAGTAATCACAATCACTTAAGCACAGAAACCTCTTATTTTACACAGTGCCCAATGGATCTGATGCTCTTAGTTTCACTGCTGTAAAACGTGACCTAGACCACTATCCAGAGAGCCTGAGACCAGTGTCAGGTTTTTTTGTACAGTGAGAGGAGCCAGAGCTATAAGTAATGATTTTTAATGAAATAAACACTAAAAAACCACCACCAGTGTAGAACATTTTTTATGTGTGGTCAAAATCCAAGGTTGCTACCAGCAACCCTCTGTGAAGCTTTCAGTACTGACCACTCTCAGAGATGCTCAGCAGGATGGAACAGTCTCATACCTGTGGTTCTGGTGAGGCAGGGACATGATGGAGTTGTGCAAGGTGTGAGCTTCTATTAGAAAATGCACACCAATGTCACTAATCAGCCAACAACAATGCTGGCCATGGTCACCTACACAGCTGAGTGACCAAACAGCAAAGCTGAACTTCCACTCAGGACTGGCTACAAAATGGGCAAAAAAGATATTTATTAATTCTTTGATAAGCCCAATGGCAAGTTTTTCAGATTCCCTGGTTTTCTTTCATCCTGCCACAATTGGAGAGAAAGGGAAAAAGAACACATTTGCTCTGAAGACGCACCTGGGTGCTTGCACATCGAGAGCTTGGCCCAAAAGCAGTCAGCCAAGGCCCTAGATTTCTACAGTTCTGAACAAGTGAACAGGTATTTCAGCTAACAGGTATAACAACTAGTTAAAACAGAAACATTAGGCTGGCACCACCTTGAGTTTGGAGAATTTGAAATAGATCCTCATTTTTATACCACGCATAACATCAAAGAGATGTGGTACCAGAGTGATGCAATACTACAGAGATGTGGCCCATAGAGTACAACCTTGGGTGACCAGAAGAGAAGTCGATATGTAACCCTGGAGAAATCCTACTTGTTCCTCTCCAGCTGCAGCTGTTGGATGATGAACTCCTGTTGCTTTAGATGGAATGTGATTCCCTGTCATTTGCTAAGAGAGGGATTCCAAGCCTCTGTCTCTAATGCCCCTCTGGAAGTGGTTTGCTCTGCGGAAGATAAATTCAAAGTTTTGTGATGGAATTCAATTTACAATACTTCACATTTGTGTATCATAACATCAGAAAGGCCATCCTAGAGCCAAGGCACCCAGCCCTCCCTCAGCTGTGTCTAACCTCTCATAGCTGAAGCAGTGAAAGAAATAAGACAAACAGAAATCTACTTCCTCATGGACCTTCTCTAAGCCTTGGTATTTGGGGACTTCTTGACCTGGAAATGGCTCCCAAAGTTTCTTGTTTAACAACATTAACAGATCTGTTCTTCAGGAAGTTACTATGTCCATATTTGAACCCCATATTCATTTTGACCTGCACAGCACCCTCTGGTAAAGGGCTCCAAAGTTTAATTACACACTATGTAAAAAGACATTTCTTTCTGATTATTTTAAACTTGCTGCTTGATTATTTCATTAGGAACACATAACCTGTGATATAAGAAATAGTGAATAATCATTCCCCATTTCACCCCACCCATTATTTTATAGACATGTATTATAACCCCACCAGTTCTCATATCCCATTTTTAGATCATGAGTAGTTGTATTCAAGCTGTGACCACACAGTTTTTTCTTGCAGCCAAGGAAAAGTTGCCTGTTCAAAAAAAACCCCAATAAACAAAATAAACAAAACTTCAGGAATAACCCAATGACAAAATAAACCACTTTTATTCAAATTATCAGGTGTTAATCACTCTTGGAATATAATTATAAACAGCTCCAATACAGGAAGGTGGATTTCTTCATTTAACAGATACTCAGTTGAAGGATACAAAAGAAATATTTACTTAATCTATTTAGAAGCTTAAAATGAAACAATAAGCAGATACTTTTTTGAGTTTAAAAATTAAACTCTTTCTTCAATAATAAAATATACTACCTATTATACAAAAAGGACATTATTTTATTCACAGTTGACAGAGTACAGTAGCACAATCATAATATGAAAGGTGAACTGCAATGACATTTTAATTATATTTTTCCTATTATTATAGATTATGAGGGCTAGAGTAGCACACAAAGACCCTAATCAGGCTCCTGCTGCGTAAGGAGCTGCACATGCAGAGAAAAAAATATACAGTTCCTACTCCAAAAGGTTGGAATCTAATCTAAAACTGCCCACTAAGAGAGGATGTGCCTCAACTGAAAAACACAAGTCTGCAAAGGGATTTATCCTGGCTTTCCTTCTTATCTGATGGAGACCCCCGGAAACACAGTTACTTTTCACTGTCAGCCACCATAAAATGGTTGTTTACAAATAAATTACTTTTCTTTGAACCTTAGCAGGTCTGAGTTTAAAGGTAATTCCTGCTTTCTCCTTACAAGTTCCTGATCTTGCCTTTAGTCCAATAATTCGGGTGGTAGCCCTGAAGAGATTAGGCATTTCTGAGATTAATGACATTTTGGAGGAGAAAATCCAGTCATCAAATTGGGTGTTAGCCTTTTTAAATGAGCCAATTTTTGCCTGTATAACGCCCTGAACAGGTACTGTGTCTGTCTGATCAGCAATTGTGGGTCAGTTGGGGCCATGCAGGTCTCTGCACAAGTTGCTCACACACTGGATAGGAAACTTTTCATACATCTCTTACGGACTTCCAGACCAGTTCCTGCTATCCTCTCTCAGTGGAAGGACAGTAGCATGTACAGTGGGCTCCCCTTCCTCTCCTTCAACCTCAGACCCTCTCAAAGTAATGAGGATCATGCCCCAAATGAGTCAGGATCTGAAAGTGAGCGGGTTTGTGGGGGAAAAAAAAGCACTTCTGTTCACCCCTAAATCTCACTATGCAACTTGGTTTTGATCTTCAGGCTTCAGAACTGAAAACACTCAGATTACAAAAATAAATCTATTGATCACTTCATCATAAATTTTCTAGGAAATACAGAGCAGGACCCTTCAATTAAAAAAAAAAAAGAGAAGAAAGCAACAAAGGGGGATTGCCGTCGTAGCTCCAAGGTTTGCGCAGATGAGGATCCATTCTCTGAGCAGCTATTGGGAATTTGTTCACGACCTCTGAAAATACAGTCTCCTGCAGCACAAGCTGTCAGTTTTGCACTTGGAAAGAGGGTTGGTTGGGGTTTGGGGTTTTTCATCCTAATTTCTTACAGTTAATAATGCCCAGTAATTTCCACCACTAAACAACACAATACACTCCCGGTTTGTTTGAAACCCAAGGCTTAGACACAGAGTAGCTTTGGAAATGAGAAGTGAGGAGGCCTGGCAGCTCAGTGCACTTAAGGGAACGTTTTTAGGCCATTTAGTAGGAGTTTATTGCTCCAGCACAGGAGGCTTTGAGCACTCAAGCACGACAGGGTGTGCATTGTTGTGCCAGAACTGCCCGCCCTGGGTGTGTGTGGTGTTCGGCAAAGGGCCAGGGACTGTGTTTAAACGCACCCGCACGAGAAATGCGATTTAGGCAGAACAAAGCACACTCCTGTTGTGCCTCCCCGTGATTATAAAATAGATCTGTGTCATTATAAATAGAAAATGACTGGTGACAAAGATGCTGCTTTGACTCACTGCTGAGGCCAAGCTCCTTCGCTGCGGTTCCTGATGTCAGACCAATTTAGTGGCTGCGCTGCAGGCGAGTGTGTCTGGTTTGGGGTTGGCCAGTCCACATCTCATGATGGTTTAATCTCATTTTATAACTGCGGGGGATTCACTGGGGTGCTTTGCAAGCAACACGCTCCTTCACCCAAGGACAGTCCTGGACGCCTTCCGAAATGTGTTGTGCCCACTACAAGGCTCAGATTGCTAAACAGCAAATTACTCTGTCCTCCAAGGGACTGTCAAACTTTCTGGATCTGTGAAGTTGAGATCCTGCTTCTACACAACTAAATGGTGTGGTTCTTGTTTATCCAAATGGGAACCAAATCAAAGACACAGAAATAATAGCGCTGTTTCAAGAGTGTAAGTTTTCCTCTTCATGCCACCCTCCATCCCAACAAACTTCACAGCAGTATTGCATTAAATAATGCAGTAAAATTATCAGAAAATATATACTTATATATATAAAAATATATATGTATATACAGTTTCTATGTGGAAAATAAGTCATTAAAAAATAATATTTAAAAAAAATGGAAATTAGAACTGATTGTTAAGTCCCTACTGCAATAACTGGAGTATGCTGTTCATTTAGTCCTAAGCATGCTCCTTAAAACAAACTGAGATCTTTCTATTTCAATTATTTAATCAGAATTCCACTTCCATATATATTTTATACCACAGTTTATTCCCAAAGCTGAGGATAACCTCTCATTTTCTGAAAGCTCTTAAAAACTTTCTTAAAGAAAAAGTAGAGAAATTTACTGTTTGCAAATTCTATTTACTTATTGCTAACTTCCAAACTAAAGTAGTTCATTTAATGAAGGAGAAAAAAAAGAGCGAAAAAGACTGATGTGGTGCCTGTAGCCATTTCCCAAATTCTTCAGAGTTTATAGACCTAGGGAGACTGGGAAAGAGCAACTTCTCAGCAGTGCAACAGAATAGGCTAAAATGACCCTGTGAAACCCAAGCGATTCTGGGAATTAAAGGATGTTCGCTCCTGTTATGGTTCTACACTGCAAACTGCTTTTAGGGTTCCCAGTAGTACCCATTAGCAATAGCCAAGCTTTTCTGTTTTAATTTAATTTAATTTAATTTCCACCAACAAATTCCACTCTGTGGTGAGAATTGACAGTATCATGTTGAGAGCCATTAAGGCGTATTTGGATTGTTTTTACTCCATGTATGTATATAAAAAAAAAATACCCCACCCTTTCTTTAGACAAGCCACTTCATAATAAGAGTGAGGCAGACACAATGGAGGCATCATTATGCTGTGGGATACCACCATAGGGAGTGTGGTTGGAGATACAGGGGAACATGCCTTGGCACTGCACTACCAGCCTGGTCCCAGCTCCACTCTGAATCTCCCCATGAGACTAGAACAGAGCCTGGTAGCACCAGTCATGTTCCTCCAGTTACCACCTGGACAGACCTGGTGTCCTTCTGCACTAAGGCCCTGTATATCGCTGCTGCTTCCTTTTCTCCTTGAGTGCTTTCTGTTCTCTTAAGGACATCTTTGTAACTTGAAACATCTTCATGCTTATGTAGCCCTTGGCTTTGCTGGGAATTCCTATCGGGAATTCCCCCACTGGGAATTATGCCACAGGGTTTCAAAGGAAAGAGAATAATAATGCCCTTCATTAATACAGGCTTTTCTGTCATGACTTTTAGGCCTCTCTCCAGGCAAGCAGGCAAGCACATGTTTGACATTAAACACATGAGTAGTCTCTATTCACATGCTGCAAGCTAGAAATGCTCATTAGTGCTGGATCATGGCCCCAGCTGAGCTCTAACACACTCCAGCAAGGAAGCTGGGCTGGAGGAAAGGTGGCCCTTTCATCATGGTTGCACTATCACTGGCGAAGTAGCTTCGGGTCCTCCACAGGGTGATGGGTTGTTCCCTTGGCAGCAGAGATGCGACCTGCTGAGCTGTGACAGTGTCATCATTCAGAGCTGCTTAGCTGATGAGCACAGTTCAAACACACCACATTCAAACCCATCCTCTGGAGTATTTTCAGCGTTAGCACCTCTCCAATGAATGCTGAAAGGGGAATGATTTGGGGCAACAGGGTTGTAAGATGATTGCTGTGGTCTATGAGAGCCTGCAGAGCCCTGTGTGGAGAGTGCCTGAGGGGGGATTACAGGGCTCTTCAGGCCTTTACGCCACATGTTAAAACATGGACTGATCAAGTTTTGGAAACCAGCACTGGATGGTGTCTCTGGGCTTTCCTGGGTCCAAATGTTGCAATAAAGCAGCTCAATGCTCTCTGCTTTCCCTGCACATCAGCCAGAAGGGGAGAAAAGGGGACAGGTTCCCTCTTCAATGCTGAGCACTGAGTGAGTCACAGTTCAGCGTCCAAACCAGCAGATCCCTCCTGACCAAGGAAATGGGAAGTTTTGTGACTCAGAGGGAACATGTCTACTATCTCAGAGAAATCCCTAGGCAAAGCCACCTTCATGGTGCCTTGCTCATGCCTGTGCTGAAATTCATAATCCAGACTAAACAGTCTATCACTCTTGGATAAAGTATCCCAGATGAAAAGACCCATTTTTAAAAATGCTTTTAATACTGTTTTCTCCAGAAAAAAAAATAAATTACTACCTCCTTCAACATCTCAACAAGTATAAACCTCACAGCTTTCCTACCGCCTCTGGAATTACCAGGTCATTGCAGACATCAAAATTAATGAAGAGATGAGAGATTCAGCAAAAAGGCAAAATCTTACTGGAAAAATATTTCTTAATATCAAAAGCGATCCTAGAATAATGAATATATCTAGAAGAGTAATAAACAAATGCAAACTTCCTGATGCTTGAAAGAATACACATGAAGTAAGACACAAGACTTTAGGGATATATTTTTCTTTAAAACACCATTTCATTTAAAAAAACCCAATGCTTCCATGTGCTTCTGGCTTTACAGGAGTGTGACTTCCACTGGCTAAATTTTTGCAATACTTCAAACTCGGCTAATTAGCCAAACTCAGTCGATGCAGAAAGGGGGTTTCATCCCACCAGACGGAAGGGTTGCACTAAAACACAGTTCCCTGTGTGCCCGTCCTTGAGCACTCTGATACTTAGCACTGAGGAAATGGTTGTGGCTAAACTGGAGCTGAATCTGAGCAGGGACAAGAGAGGAGGGTTAAAACAAGGTAGCCAGGGGTTAAAATGAAATAAATAAATATTCAAAAAAATGCTATGTGCATTTCAGCTGAACTTTCTTGTAAGAAAAACAACTTTTTCTAATTTCTTTGTGATACAGACTGTCATTCCCTGCTGGGCAGTGGCTTTTTTTAGCTGGTGCAAACAGAGGAGTAACCTGTAGCTCTGTATTGCACACTAGACCTGATAAAGCAATATCATTGTGTGATTTCTATTGGAAAAAAAATGTTTCTCTGAAGCCCTCATTTAAATAGACTTGAAACAGATACTCTCTAGTCCCACCTGTACAGCAAAATGACCTCTTGGCAATTCAAACAGTCTAACAGAGAATAAGAGTAACTAATCTATGGGATCCTCCAGCACTCCCATACCACTGTTAATAGAAGAAAAATCAATATTAGTTCCAATATGAATGGAGTGTTGGATTGACTGAGCAGGGAGCTTTGAAATAAATATCTAAGAAATGTTTAGATGAAATGGACATCTTCACAGACATTTGGTCTGCATTTTTGAAATGTAGATGATTAAATCCACATTGTTGGCTTCTTCCCCCTCTGCACTATGTCTTTCTTTACATCTTGCAAAAAATTTATGAACAAAGTTATTATAAATCTGCAATGTCTTTCTTGTCACTTAGATTCTTTTCAGAAATGCTGCCTTGCCAATGTAGATATACAATCCTGTATGATTAATATTTATTACTTATAATTCTAAATACAATAGAAGGTCACAAAAAATACCCTGCCTAAAGGAGTCTGGAGCCCTTTAAACTCTCATTGGTGATGGGTCCTGAGTCTTGAGAACTGAGCTCAAAATCTTAGCAAAACACTTCTTTGTGTAGGATTTCCAGTATTTCCTGCTTCTGACTACAAAAGCCAAAAAGCACAAAGGTGAGCGAAAGTTACAGATCTGAAAACATGAACTTGGATTTCAAACTCAAACAAAGGTCAGGGAATGCCTGAACCTGTCCATAATCTTGTATCAGCCTATAATAGAGTTATGAGTAAAATACAAATTAGGATGCAGAGTGAGACTTGAATTGTGGCAGAACAGGCATGGGAGCTGAAAATTGCTCCATTTTCCTCTTATTCTTTCTCATACCCATAGTTACATCTTATCTAGATATTTAGGGGGTACTGTTAGGAAAATGAAGATATTTAAAGATTTTTTTATTATTAATTAGAAGGAAGGTAGCTTGGGGATTTTTAGATTTTTTTAATGAAATCTTTAAAAGTTTTTAAGAACATGCAAATCATCTTAGTGCTCATTGCACTTACAGCTCATTTTCTTTGTGGTATAAGCCCAACCATTTTAAACATAATTTTTCAAAAACAGATGCAATTTGAGGTCGCTAAGAGCAACTGATTGTGATTTGGCCCTTATCTATGAAAACTACAGAAAGACATATAAGAATGTTTCAGAACCACAGGATTCAGCACACTGGTGAAGACTGAGACACGGAAATCAGGGCAGACCCTGGTTTGCCTACCCTGCCTGAGATCTGCTGCATGTTTGGACAGTCTTCTTTTAGGAGCTAAATACAATAAGCAGAGAGAAAGAATCTGCATCCGCCTCTGTGTCTTTTATTCAAAGATTCACTGCAACTGTGATTAGGCAAAGAGACTGACTGAAGTACAAACCTGAGAAAAATGTAGTTTCTGTTGATCAACATGCTTCAAATCATACTGGAAGTAAAAAAGTCCCTGTGACCATTGGTCAGGTAGAAGACTTTTCACTAGGAACAATTTGGCAGAGCTTTGCTAATAACACTTTTCTAAACCAACCGAGCCATCTTGACCTGCACGGTGAGTGAAAACAAAACCAGAAAAACAGACAGAAAGGACCAACTCAATCAAGATAAATAAATAAATAAATAAATGCCAGAATAAAAGGGAAAAAAAAAAAGAAAATAATATCACAAATAATAATTCCAACCTCATGAAGAAATGTTTTTAACAAGCCACATGTGCTTGTGCAGACACTTCTAATCTCATTAGATTTTTCTGGCTGCTATTAGTGTTCTCTGAGCCAGCTGATTTCTCAGCAATATTTTAAAGAGTGCGAGCCTTTGCCCTCCTGTCTAGCCACTGATAAAACAGCCCATTCTAGGAGAAGATTTGAGAGTTCATGGATTTTTCTTATAAGGTTTTGAAAGTTCAGAACAAATTGACCATTGCATGAGAAACAATAGTCAACCACAAACTATCTTCACAGTTAATGAGTAACATTCTACTCCCAGCTGGGTTAGTGTGAAAAGTGCAATAATCCCACCAAAGCAACAGGATGGTTTCAGATTGTCATCAGCATCACACGGCAGAGGCTGGCGCTTGATGCTGTCTCCACTCCTCCAGCTCTCTGGCTGCAAACAAGCCTGCTGTGAGGTTCCTGTTGGTCACAGCTCACCAGCTCAGGGGGTTCCCCTCAAATTCGTGCAGCTCTAGCAGCTCTGATCAGAAGGGGAGCCACATCAGGTTAGAGCTCAATTTTGTTTTATCTTTTAAAAGAGCAATAAATCCCCCTAAACTGAAAAATCATGAGCCATGTGCACCGCTATACATATTGGGGCACATGAGTTTCAAGTAAAAGAGCTGTCAATCTGAATTTGCTAAAGGAACGTGCAAATAATCACTAGTATAAAGCAGATGTGCCAGGAAGGAAGTACAGATAGAACAAAATAATTACTGTTAGAAAAAAATTCCTAATTCAGAATCATGGAACCTGGATCGGTAAACCCTGGACGAACGGGACTGAGGCATGTTGCACGGATTTCTGCTGGCATACTTGCTGAATTTCTGGCTGGAAACGTGCCTCTTACTGTTTCAGCCTGCCCTCTTTGAGGCTCTCAGAGCAAACTTCTCCTGGGGTGAGATGATGAGCACTTGAAAGTGACCCATCTGGAGCCCAAGGCGAAGAAAGCACTTCCCCCTGCCTGGAATTCGTGTGCAGCGACAGCTTTCTACTGCTGATCCAAGTTTCCCAAGATAGCAATTATAAAGGAACTGGCAACCATACAGTCAAGATGACAATATCCTACATGGTTTGGTTAGCTGTGCCAATTCCCTCTGTGGGTGCTGGAGTCAATCTGCTGCCCCCATTATAGCTGTGTCTGTCTGTCTCTACCAACCAGCTGATCCACTGGGCATTTTGGCACGAGCCCTGCTCTTCCAAGGGCTGCCTGCTCAATTGTTCATTCACTCTCTTTTGCTTTAAACATTTGGATCCAACAACACCATGCAAATTTTATGCAGAGTAGCATCTGCAAGTCTGACATATTCGCTATGGCTTCCCCCTCTTCCACCAAGTTAAAAATAAATACCCTATAAACTCTTGGGCCTGCTAAAACAGAACGTGCATTCAGAGAGTTTATTTAAATATAACTGCTAAGAGTATTTCTGCTTTAGGGTCAAACTCCTATTTTTCCCCCCCTCTCTCTTGTATTTTGTTCATGCCTCAGGATTTCATTAGCACTGGGGGGAAAAGCGTCCTTGAAATAACCTACAGAAGAACCAGTTCTACGTGTTCCTAACTCTCTTATCTGAATATTCAGCTAATATCTTATTTTTAAAACTGTAAAGACTACAGGTGGTGATATACGCCCCACATGAAACAAGAAAGTTGTAAAGACTCATTTCCAATACTGATTGCAAATAATACTAGTCGAGCCAGATCTTAGGTTAGACTTTAAAGGGTCTCCACCCACCCCACCAGAGCTGCCTTTTCTCCAGGGAGAAGCAGATTTGTCCCTGACCAATACACTTGGAACAGGTGAAGTCATAGGGATGCCAACCAGACAGCATAACAATAAAGTACATCTTAAGGCAACAAGGAGAAGAGTCTGTAAAAGGGGATACTGAGCCACCACTGAGGTCAGTTAGGACTTGCTGAGCCGCTTGGCCACATCTGCATAGGCCTGCTCGATTTCCTTGTCTGCTGCACAGGTGTTGGTGAACTCGTCCCTGGCATAGGCGTTCTTCAGGTACCGCCACAGCCCCGTCATCTCCGTCGGGAACTCGAAGTTGCGGTATTTCTTTGCAACAATCTAAAACAAAAAGACAAAAGGGAGAATAAACCATCTTGCTCGTGATATATTTCTCCAGATTCCTCCCTAGAGAGCTTCTTACTCTTTCCTGCCATAGAATTAACTGCAAATTAGAGAAATGCTCGGTGACTTAGAAAAGCCTGAAAAAGGATTGTTGGTTGTCCCCTATCTTGCAAGGATGCTAGTTGGGCTAAGGACATTCTAAGTCGGTGACCGGGCTGCTGCCAACAAAAGTAGTACAAAGGTACTACTTTTATGGTACCTGAAATTCACTATTTTACCATATTGAGTTTTGGGGGATTTTTTTACCAGTTTTTAGTATATTACTTAAAGCTGAGATGCCACACAAGAAAGAGCTGAATCATAAAAAGAAAGACAGATTTAAGAGAAAAGCATTAGTAAAAATTATAATTTTTTCATATTAATATTTCTGTTTTAAATTATTTTATACATATACTATATTTTAATTTTAATATATTTAATATATTTTGCCTGCCCAATGGTGTCAGAGGATGTAACCACCTACAGCTGTTGGAAGGCTCTATCCTGGTTCATGAAAAGGAAAAATTCAGGGTGGTATGGGTAGCATGATTAAGAAACCAATATGATTTAGCAGATATTAGAAACAGGAGCACTGGGATAAACTGGTGAGAAAATGGTTATTTCAAGACTTGTTAGACTAGGAAATTGTCTATCAAGGGAAATTTTGGATTTCTAAAAACACTTAGGCTCTTATTCAGGAAAATAGTTAAGTGCATACTTAATTTTAAGCACCTGTATGGTCCCATTGAAGTCAATGGGATTAATCTGTGCTTATAGCTTGTTGGTTAAGTACCTTGCTGGATTGGGATATTTCAGTTTCCCTTATATAGAATAAGCCTGTGGTGACAGAGTGAACTAGTTGATAGGAAGGGAGGGATTAGCTAATTTAATGAGTGCTTCCAATCTCTAGTTTTTCTGACAGTATAAAATTGTTCCTGGGCATAAATTACATACATATGTGCCACAGAGTTCCCCTTCATTTTTAAAGCACATGGTAGAGCTGTTTTCCATCTCAAATTTCTTAGGACAGTCATGTTCTCAGAAATTACTGTGATTTGTTTTTATTACCAGGATTCGCTTGGTATATGCAAGTCAAAATCCTGTCCTAAACTGCATTTAATTAAGCATTCTTGCCTTCAGTGATGCTTTACACACATATGGGGAAAATAAAACCTGCTGAGAAACTTAGGATTTTCAAAATTTCCAGCACACATCTTCCATCAAATGAAAAAACAATTTACCCTTTTCTTCTATCTACAAAATGTTTTTCAGGATATATCCTATGGCGATGCTTGTCTGAGAAAAATTTTCATTCTCCTCTGACATCTTTCATTTCATCCCAAGGAGACAAGAACCAGTAAGGGGCCATACATTCATTTTGTATTGTCTGACTACAATGTCATCAATGAAGACAAGCCAAAGAAAGTGCTAAACCTGTGAGGATATTATCACATTTCTCACCTGGTGACTTATGCACTTTTTAAATTTATTTATTTTTCTTTCTGCATGTGTGCAGTCAGCTCCCAGGCTCAGTTTATGTTTTGGCTCATGGAGCCAAATTAGATGCATGACTTGGCTTTAATTCCTAGCTCACTTGCTTGCCAGGGTCTGCCAGGTATTTGCGTTATTCTAAAGCAACATGTCATCTGATAAATTAAATAAATGCAACATTTAGAAGTCAAGATGATGTACACCATTTGCACTATACCAGTGACCATAGTACATCTTAAATCCTGGACCTCTGTGGTGACTTTGATTTGTTAACTTCTCTGTGTGAAACACCAGATGGAATAAATATTCCCCAAAAAGATGGACTGCTGCTCTTAAGTTACAAATGGGTGGGACCTGCCTAAGGTTTTGACAAGTCTCTTAAGAATACTAGGAACTAATTAATACGAAAGATTGCTGTTACTTGCAGCAGGGTAAAAATAAAGAGATGAGATAGAACTTAATATTGTCTTTGCCACTAATCAGTGATGGGACAGTTTTCCCATGTACTACGTACAAAGTTTCCTTAGTTAAATTATAGGAAACACTGAGGAATAAAAGTGTGTTTCAAACTGCTCTTCTAGGACTTCAGATCTCTCTGCTGAAATACGAGTTGGCTTTAGCACTCAGCTGCCAGAGTAGGGCACATCACTGTCAGACAAGGCTTCTTTGACCATTGCATGACATCTTTCACCTTGACAACATGGAGTTTGGGCAGAAGGTTGCAGTCAGCAAGAGTCAGGTCATCTCCATCCAGAAACTTGCGTTTGGACACTTTCTCCTCTTCAGTGCTGTTTGCATCAATCTCCTCTGGCAGAGGGGTTTTCAGGTAGTCATCGAGCTTCTTCAGAGCCTTCACCAAGCCTCTTTCAAGAGCTTTCCCAAAAAAACAAAGAATAAGTGATTAGGGCAGAGTAAGAACGGTTTATAAACACTCACTGTCAATGGCTATGGTAGTATCTAGAAAAAAAAGCCAAGAACCATCTCTTTGTTGTTAATTTGTACTCCGAAGTCTACACAACCTTATGACAAAATAGCCCAGCAAGGTCTGCCTGAGGGTAAAGCTCATCCTGCAATGGGAAAAAGGGACACAGGAACCTGTTGTGCCATGTTTTCTCCTGCCTAGACAAACAACAAAAAAACAGGGAAAGAGATGCCAGAAGGAAAGAACAGCTTATGATACACTAATAAAACACCTACGACCTAAGATATTCTTCTGGTCTGTAGAGGCCATCACACAGTAAACTGGAGTCCTGTACTCTGCTACTTTATTTAACTAAGCAGCCACATATGACTGCAGTGAAGCTGAATTTTCTAGCATTACTTCAGCTCTAAGAAATCTTAGTTTTACTTCTTCCAATCCCCTTCCAGAGTAATTAAAGGCAATAGCAGCAATTCCAAAGATTTCAGCTCTACGGAGCTGAAGGATATACTACAACTGAGATACTCAGCCACAGTTAAGATTCACATTTACCTCAGGTTCAACCTTAGCTGCAAATAGTCTTTTTGAGATGTCTCAAATAGGCTGTCACAATGGAGAGGAGACTTCAGAACAGTTACTAAAGACCATTTCCCACACTGCTGCTGGCTCAACAAATTCCGGTCTTTAAATAACACTTAGACCTCTACAGTAGAGTGCAAATTTTTCACCCAGGCACTGAATTTGTGTTCTTACACTTCATGTGCAGGATAATACAAAGACCTGATTGCAATAATGCACTTATAAAAAGCTGAAAAACTCTACGCAGGTTTACGTGTTACTTAAACTGCAAACACTCTGGGGCAAGAAGGGTCTTTTGCATTTCTGTTTGAAGGGTGACAAGCACGGGGAGTCCTGGTTCCCAACAAGTGCCCCAAAGTGCTAAAGCAACATAAATAAGAAACAGCAAGAATTTACAATGTGAAAAAATAACAACATGACTCATGGGCTCAGGGCCAGAATTTCAGCTGGTGAAAATTACCTGCAGTGATTTATACCTGCTGCAGATCTGGCCTGGAGTCAGAATTAAAAGCCTAATCCTGTAAAATCTTATATCTCTGAGTAACTTACTGCCACTGAATTTAGGAGAGTCTACTCAATGGATCAAGTTACTCAGGCAGCGCAGCAATACAAGGCCTATGGAGAGAAAGTACAAGGAGCAATGGTTTCAAACTGAAAGTGGGTTAATTTGGTTAGTTATACAGAAGAAATTCTCTACTGTGAGGTGATGAGGCATTGAACCAGGTTGGCCAGGGAAGCTGTGGATGCTCCATCCCTGGCAGTGCTCAAGACCAGGCTGGATGGGGCTTGGGGCAACCTGGTCTCATGGGAAATGTCCATGGCAGGGGATTTGGAACCACATGATCTTTAAGATCCTTTGCAACCCAAACCACTCTATGATTCTAAATACATTCATGGAGCACAACAGAAGCTTGAAAGGACTGTAGCAATCACCCTTCACAGAGAGGCTGGCTGGCACAGGTAGCTCTACAGGCTCTGCTGTCAGCCACCCCTGTATTTCTGGCATGGAGAGAAAGGCAGCATGTCCAGGGCCACTAAGGGAGCAGAAGCTGAACACCACAGAACAGGATTTCTCTGCTGCCCTTACATCCATTAAACCTGTGCCAGCGGTGGAAGTCAGATTAAGCTGCCTGATGCCTTGTTCCCACTGAAGCCTCTTGGCCCAGCACCAGGGAACCATACCAGCTCTTTTGTGGCTGACTCTGAGACACAGTGGCAAACCCTGGCTTAATTGATTGACTGGAGAAACGACTGTGATCCAACTGAAAACACCCCCACAAACATAGCAGGGAGGGAAAGAATTTTATTTCTGAAAGCAGAGCATCTAAAGCGACTGAAGTGCTGCCATCCATAAAACAAAAGTGTTGCCATCCCTCATTTAATCAATTCAAATTGAATTTTGACACTGACATTCTGCTGTCAGATGCTGGCAGTGGTGCCTTTAATTGCCTGCAGCTGTACTGAGTCCCACAACTTCTACTGGAGGGTAGTAACTCTGTAGTGTGTCATTTACCCCTATGTGGCAACACTCAAAAGATTTAGCAATCTCTTTTTGGTTTGACCTATAACACCTGTTGAATAGATAGTTCTCCTCCTCTTGGTCAGCCTCAGATTGTGTCCTCTTACAATGCATTTATGTCGAGACAATAGACTTGAATTACTGCGATTTAATTCACTTTTGCTCATCCAGATTTTAGAGAATTGGCTTGACACTGAGCATTTTCCAGTATTTCCTTCATCCAGTAGGATCATTGGTTCTCCAAGTCATCTGAGCAGTGTTCCAGCATCAGCCTGCTGATTAGATGCTTTGTGTTAGCCTGTGGGGTGAGTCAGGTGCGTGTATGGAGACAGGAGCAGCAGGTGAGATGTGTTTATGTAACTTTGCCAGAACTTATTAGGGTTTGGGTTTATTTTTTTGCTCTTTCTGCTATATCAAAATGTGTCATGGTTGACCCAAAAACAATGCCTTGAGTAAAGCCTGTTTGTGACACTAGGAAAACTTCTATCTGAATTCATGCTTGGCCCTTGCATACAGCAGCTTTAGGTCAGAAATAAGTATATGTTCAGGGTTCAGTACACTTGTGACCTAACTCACAGGCTCTGCTGGAACCCACAGGATCCTGACATCCCACGAGGAAATGAACCCACAGGATCCTGATATCTCACTGGGAAATTAACACACAGCATCCTGACATCTCACAGGGAAATCACCACATGGTCAAGACCATCTTATACCCTGATAGTCAAGAACTGGACCACTACTTATGACACCAATGACCCCATTTATTTAACTAAAACTCTTCTGATCCTGGCAAATCTCTCAAAATAGCCAGAAAAATAGAATGGAACTGAAAAAGGGAGGACTGATCCTCTTCCAATTAAATAGTGACAGAATTTTGAAAACTAAGAGAATTAAAATCCTAAAATTGCAATATCAAATGTTTTTTAGGTGCATGTGATCAGATTTTTAAAGCCTGTTGATGGTTTTCAAGGTATTTTTTGAAATCCATATGCAAATATCCATGTTGCAAATCCTACTTGCTATGTGTCCTGATACATTCAGATTTATCTATATGATTTGAAGTCTTAAGTTCCTCGAGAAGGTACGCAGGGAAATCCCCACTCAAAGTAGGAGGATGTATAAAAAAATCTAATTTTCTCTCTTACCTGGTAGATATTTAAGCATTATGTGAAAGATGAAAAAATATGAACAGAGACCAGGGAAAGAAATAACTCCTTCAGTATATCTTATAGCTTTGAATGTTCTGGGACTTTTGCTGAGGAAAGAGCTGTTTGGGTTCATATTACTGAGCAAACTCAGCAGAAGATTTTATTTCAAACCTCCCATAGTATGGCTATTTCATGAAAATCTGGATGGTTCTATACATTGTCTCCACTTAGAACACAGGGGAGAGGATGCACTCACCAGGGCAGAGGTCATATGAATACCAGTCACAGCACTAGACTGGATGAAGGTGCTTAAAATGGTGTGACTAACTAAAAATTACTAATTCCCCATTTGTGAAAGTACCACCCACAATGAATTTCAGAAGTGGTTAAGCACCTAATTCCCTTGGCAATTTATTCTCTGGGAAACATCATTAAATAACTAAATAAATTTGCTGATAGCAGCCAATGGGTGGGATTAATCTTCCCT
Organism: Manacus candei; assembly: GCF_025592945.1. Lineage (NCBI taxonomy): Eukaryota > Metazoa > Chordata > Aves > Passeriformes > Pipridae > Manacus > Manacus candei. The sequence goes on along the minus strand of NW_026138055.1, from coordinate 4,764,412 downwards.
GAAGTGAATAAATTAAATAAGTTTGAATTAAGCACTCTGAGCTCCTTCTGTGTTCAGTGGAGTCTTCTTGTCTACACTTGGTTTCAGTGACCCCTAAATCAGCTGTGGGGACAACCTTTCCTGAAGTGTCTAATCTCACCCTTGCATTGTCTTGGTAACTTCAGGGTGGAGGATTCAGTATTACACCACCAAGTGGAACTGTGCCTGAGAATGTGGCTCTGTGCAGCTTTTGAAGTTTCTACCTCCAATTGCTTCCCCACCCTGCAGACTTTCAGTATGAACTTAGAGATCCCAAATGTGACCACCTCTATGAGAGGAACCCCGTCATAAGCTTATCCATCAACAGCTGAAATGTCTGAACTCCTGGACACCATCTCTCTGGACAGTGAAATTACCAAGCACAAAGGCTCCAGCATCATATTGCCTGCACAGGGATATATTTAATATAACTTCAAATTCCAAGAAGTTCTACCCATGTATATACAAAATCCATGGTGGATCCATCTCTCTCAGCCTTCACTACTTCACTCTGGGCTCCTTATGCAGCCAAGACAACTTACAGCAATCACAGTCCTGCCCTGTCATCCCATCAATAGTAAACAACTCTATTAATAAAAAAACCTTATGAGCTCTTTGTCATTTTCCTTCTCCCTTCAAGACTATGCTTTTAAACAACTGTACTTAAGAATTCAGAGTTAGAAGCCAGAAAAATAGCACTTTCCAACCTCAAAGCAACCACAGAACACTTAATGAATGTATTACCATCTGTCAAATGCACAGGGTGAGGTTCAATTTAGTTGATGATACCTAATTCAGAATGACGTTCCGTTTTCAGCAAAAGGTTACTTGATGTTGAACAATGAGATTAACAAATTCTGACATGCACAGAAATACAAATAACGTAACAAAAGTTAATAATTGGCAAAATTGTGCTCTCAGTTACACTGACATAAAAGAAGAGTAACTCTGCATTGTCAACAATCTATTCCATATTTACTCCAGTTCAACCAAGAACAGACTTTGGCTCTGTTACTCAACTCTTCAAGCAAAAACTTCCTTAAACTATTAGCCTGTGCAACTGTTTCCAGGGGACAGAGTGAAATCCTTGTAAGTGCAAACATTGGAAAATGTAATGCATGGAGGAATCCTGCAAGTCAAGTGGAGGTCCACACGACAAAGATTCATTAGTAGGTACTCAGGGTGAAATTCTGGGCACAGTGAAGCCCATGGAAGTTTTGCTGTTGACTTCAGCGGGGTTACGATTTCTCCAGCAGCTTTTAAATCCGAAAGAGACTGTTATAATCAGCTAATCTGACCTCTGAAATAATACTGGCCAAAAAACTTCCAGCATCGTTGGTCGTTTCCATCTCTTATTTTCTGTGGGTCAAATAAGGCTGAAGTAAAATGGAAAGTAACTAGAAAGTAGTAAAAGAGAAACGGATCGGAAAAAGTAAAACCAATTCAGGCTGCCCACACCCACAGCATTTGCAGAGGTCAGACGAGGACTCTTCTTCCCCTTTCTTGAACTCCAAATATTTCCTTCCTTGTTTAATGTTGGGACAAGGAGGAATAGCAAAGCAGACAAAGCACATAAACGCCAATCTCTGTGGCCTGAATGAGCCGCTGGAAGGCAAATCATTCCATCCTAAAATAGTAGCCTACGAAAAGCTGAATTACCACCAGAGAAGCCTCAATCTCTCTCTCTCTTTTGAGAATAGGCAGAGTGGCTACCTAAATTTAAAATAGCTAAAATGAGATGAGATGACTCGTGTTCTATGTGTCTGAGTGGAACCATTTGCAGGATGAGGATTTCACTTGACAGTTATTATGGGAAGAGACGCAAAGCATAGAGGACACAATAAGAGCAGTAAGGACAAACAATTCTTTAGCCAAATTAAACATTAAAACTACTTAATTTTTGTGAAAAGAGAGCAAAACTAGTTAAATTTTTTAAATAAACTTTAAGCAGAATAATGCAAGATTTTCAAACAAGCATGAAAACAAAAAAGACATGTTTTGGGACGGTTGGTTAAGTAAGTCACGCCTAGGCATTCAATCATTTTCACATCATTTTCAAAGTGTCAGTAATCTTCAAAATTAACATATCAATTCCAAATTAAAAAGAGAATAAGCTTTTGCTTCAAAAAATTTAAGAGAAAATACTTTTACTTTTCAAAGCAAGATACTATTCACAAATTTCCACCTACATTTGCCAATAATTCAGGTTACGCACACCACCTATGGCATTTTTTGTCAAAAAACATTTTGTCACAAAACATTTTCTCCAAGTCTAGGTCAAATACATGTGGCCCTCTTCCTAATTACCATTGTAAGCACGATGGCAACAAGGCTTCAAAGTCATTGAAGCCCAGCAATACCACAGCTTTTGTAGCCAACATCTGAAACTACCTGAGACTGACCTTGGCAGAACTGCAAGGTTCTTAATTGTTGAGCCCAGGCAAGTTCAACAAACCACGATCCATGTACAGAAATGAACAACGATTCCTGCTGCTGCCCTGGATCACTGATTGATGCTTTCCCTTTTTACTGCTTTCTCCCACTGCCCTCCAGTAAGATTTATCCTGTAACACACGCAAATGAACTTGGTGAAATACGCAATGAGGGAAAAGGGGGAACAGCACATAAATATTCGCAGTCGCAATCAAACAATCTGCGATTTATTTTTCCTTTAAAAAAACAAACCACCTTTCCTGATCACTTCCAGATTCACAAAGTTTGATACTATATGAGACCCAATACTGTTTTCTGGTAGGAGAGGGGAACCAGCTAAGAAATAGCAATTTAAGGTAAGAAAATAATATCATTCTACGAGTCTGACAGTCTGATTAAAGACCAAGGATTCATATTTTCACTCTCTTTTTTCTCCATCCTGCTCAGGTTTTTTTTCAGACAGGCTCAACAGAGTTTGTAACAATAATCTGTATAGATTAATCCTCCTCCATGGAGGAGCTGTGACTGCAGTACACATGACTCTATATTACATATTGAACAGTTTATCTTCCCCCCTGTGATTTCAATATAACCCTTGAGATTTGAGTGCTGCCTTGATTTCTTCTGTTCAGCCACTTAAGAGTCAGGTGCCTTGTCTAAGCTGGTTATGTAGGTTCCCTCTCTGTTCAGAGGGACTAAGCATCTCCAGAGGGTAATTCCATCCAACTGCCTGAGACACCTGATTTAAACCAGTGTGACTCAATCCACACATGCCCTTCTTGCTGCGTCAACTACAGTTGAAACCTAAAGGACTAGCTCAGACTAGACACCTCACTTTCAGGGAGGTGAAGTTAGTAGAGACAAATCCTACCCTTTGAATATAATTTCACTGTTCACCCAAGTGATGTAGTATAATACCTCCCATTTTTTTAAAAAGTACTTAAATATTAGGGCTTACACCCCAAAGGGCAAATACATGGCCAATTTGAGCATTGCAACATCCTTCCCAGACATGTTTCTGCCTTGTAAAATCCCCAGCTCTGAGCAGCAATGAGTGGGCAGTCACTGAGAGCCACTGGAAATGCAGAGGAGGATGAAGGCTGTGTGCTCCTTTGCATCCAAGGCATTTAGATGTCTAACTCTGGGCCAAAGGGAGTTTCTGGGGTGATTCATCTCTCCTATTACAGATTTTCCACCCCAGATAAATAATTTAATATTCACTGGAACAGACACTTCTGCATGTTCCCACAATAAAGGCAAATGCCCACATATCCATGTGGAAAAGGTGTGATCTGTCTGTTTCTACTCACTTAATGAATCAACAAATACCTAGTTGTGTACACAGAAGAGAAGTAGATTAGTGTCTGTTATTCCTCAACTCCATTTTCCTGATTAGGGGGTTGTTTTAGGTGACAGAGGTTCATATTCGTCCTCCAGACAAGTCAGAGCTGGGATTTGAAAAGGGATTTTTCACTCCTGGTCAGCGTTCAGGTGACTGTACATCAGTAGGGGAGTGAGTCACACAAACACAGGTGCACACATGCAAACAGCCACACAACTTCGGTCCTAACTCGCCTTTCAGATGTGGTCTAAATCAGGAATAAATAGGGACAAATTTTCCGTATTTGTAGGTGCATATATATGTTATTCTGTGTATGTCCAGTGAGAGACATAGGGGTGGTAAATCCCAGGAACATTTCACCCAGGACTCAGAGGAACATGGAGCTGAAATACAGCTGATAGATACCATAAGCAACTTTAGGAATCCAGACACATCAAAAATCTGTTGATTTACTCAGAGGTAAAATTCACCTTGCCTAACTTCAGCCATCTACTGATGGTAATTAGTAATTAGTCCCGTCTAGTTGTCCAAGTCTCCTCTATAGATAGCAATGAAAGACAGGTACCTCCAAAGGAAGATCAAAGAAAGATCACCCAGCTTTAGATCCAAATTTTAAGATAAATCAAACTGCTCTTTAGAAATGGATTGATGTCTCTCTCCACTGATCACAAAAGAAGCCAGGATTATTGAATTACTAACATAGCTTTTAGACAGACTTAGCCGAGATGATATCTCCCTCATAATCCCTCTTCCCTTCCCTCCTCACCCCATCTACAAACTTTTGATGATGTTTATTGATCAATTAGAGCTACATCCCAAAATTTTTTACAAAGCTACAACCCAAAATTTTGACAGATCTGTCTCAAAAAGTTCCACAGAATATGACTCAGAGAGTCTGAGACCTTGATTCCCCCGGTACCTTTTTCCTAAGACAAATGATCCAAGGGTTAAGGGGTTACCTGGATTTAAGAGACCTGAGTCTCTTCTTCTCAACCTCTTCTACATGACCTTATAAAAACCATTTAAATCATTTGCCTTGTAAGTTCCTATATACAAAATAAGAATAAAAGTACACTTCAGTCACAAACTCTGCATTAGTAAAGCTGTGATGCACCACCCGTGGACATATGGTTCAGGTTAGAGGAAGGTACACAGTAAATATAACAAAAAGAAGAGGCATCTGGCCATCTTCCTTTTTTCATACCATTTGTCCTACTCCCAAATTAAACCTAATGAAACAGGTAAATCAATAATGTCTTTAAAAAATTTAAACACATTTTTTTAAAGCATCTAGAAAGAATGTTTTGACTTATGTCTAATTTTATACTGAAAATTCAGGTTTCCTCCTTCCCTTTCCTTATTCAGTTTTACAGTGGAGGCAAGAAATAAATGTAATATTTGTAACATTATCACAAAGAATGCAGGCAGAGTACCTTAAAATGCTGGTTTTTAAGAAGAAAACCCAGGTGTTCAAATGACACCAAAAGAAAGCTTCACTTCCAAGTCTCTCAGGAGTCCAAGAGACCCTGAGGACAGGAAGCAAGTGAATGTAAAACTACTGGCCTACAAGTGCCCCAGGAAGAACAGCACCAAACTTGCATTTCACAAATCATTGTAACTCTGTAAGCAGCACGTAAATGACAAGCATCATTTCTAGGGCACATCCCCGAGGGCCTAATCCTGACCTCTGCAATGCTAGTCCTGTGCAGGTGTCCCTAAAATAACTGTAGAGAATCAGCAGCTGATTTGCATCAGAAACTTGGGAAAAAAAAATAAAATAAATCCCTGCAGATTATAAAACCACATTATTCATAGTATGAGATTAGCACTCTGATATCTTGATTTTTGAGATGCTGTGTGTTCACTCAGAGTGTAAAGTTTTGTTTTACTACCAAAGAGCAAACAAGATGATTCTGGGACCAACAAAGGAACACTAACTACATGTATCTGAATTAAATAAGAGTAAAGTGAGCTGCTGGTATAGTGCAGCCAAGCTTTAGCAACAGTGCTGTGGGGACCCCTTGTGTTTCAAGATTTAAGGACCTTAAAAACTTTTTTAAAAAGTCAGTTCCTCTACAGGCTGTTGGCACTTGAATCTTAAATATCAATTTATTTCAATTCCAGGCATGTAGAAGAATAAAGTCTGCTTTTGTTTACACCAGGATAATCCCAATTGCACTTCAATTATTTCAATTACATTATATGTAATTCCAGTATTGGTGGAATGAGAGGGAAACACAGCAATGCCTATCTAGCAGCACCTGAGGATGAAATTTTAAAGATATTAAGTTCCCAAATCCCTTAGTTCACTTTAAAAATCTCAGTCTCAAATAGATTTATTTAATGTTTTCAGTATTTTCTGTCCTTTGTGTTCAGAAATTGTTACTGAGACACAAAAAGCCATGAGACGACGAGATTTACAAATGACTCACATCTTAATTCTTTTCCATTGTTTCTCTGCTTTTGAGATTTTTTTGTTTCAAGCCCCATGAAATGACTTAGGGATCATCCCGATTATGCCTCAACCTCTCTGAAAGGTGCAAAAGCAAAAAGACTTTTAATTATGTCTGGATGCATGAAAAAATTTCCAGTATTAGTAGGGAGGTCACATTCCCTCTGTTGCAACTGCTGTGGCAAGAATTAAGAACATTTTTCCACGTTCTGGTGTCCCCAATTAAAACAAGGCATTGGGAATTCTAGCAAGAGGTCAAAGGAGAACAATAATACAGCGCTCAAGGACTGGAAAAAAGCCTCAAAGACCAAAGATACTTCAGTGCACCAAAGACATTCCAGTTCTTTCTATTCTCTGATCGATCAAATCCAATCCTTTCAAGGATGAAATACTAACATGTTTGCTCAATTGCAAAACTGACTGGGATGGGATTTGCAAGAGATGGTAGCAAATAATCCAAAGGTCCTCCTAGCCTCAAAGTCCCATTTTGATGCCTTATTCCTAACGCTGTTTTCAAGTTAAAGATCAACTATTTAAGATCTGATCTAATAAAGAAAATTAGCAACATTGATTTTCATTTATGTCTCATTCTTGGTTTCCCTGTTATTTTATGAGGAACATTTGCATGCTTCAAACAAAAAAAATCTGTTTTGGGAAAAACAGATTCTGGGCCAATTCTTCTCCCTTTGAAGTCACCAACAGTTTTGCAAACTGACTTCCAGGAGCCAGTCATTAGGCTCTCTATCATGTGATAGCTTGCTCTGCAATGGCTAAATATAAGCCTGTGAACAATCCTCTCAGGACATTAAGACCAACTGGGTGTTTAAATCTGAACATCTGCTTATATAAGATTTGGACACTGTACTGAGTAAGGCCATAGCTTCATCTAAGTCCTTGGTATGGGGAACATACTTAGGATACACCAAGTATAACATGCCGAGGGAAGTCACCCACCAGGGCAAAACCATAGAGCAATGAAGTTAAAACTCAATTCTAAATAATAATGTAATTTAGGCTTCCCATTCCAGCAGTGAGGCGCTTAATTCCTCCCAGGACTGCTGCCGCCAGATTGCTCTAATCCACTTCCAGCTGTGCTACTGCTCCTGTGTGCGAGCATGGGAGCTCGGCTGGGAAACAGAACAAAGCACCCCAGCAAAGCCAGAAGCACTTGGAGGAATATTCAAACACACAGGGGAAATAATTCCCTCTTAAGGAAGAGCATCTGCCAACTACTGTTCCCACTGCAAGTGTTGTAGTCTAGGCCTGGCCTGTGCATATAGGCCCTGGTCCTGCAAAGGCTTGAGAATGTGCCCTAATTTCAGCATATCATTGATCTCGTTGACTTCAGCATATTCTATAACTTTAATTTATATAAATGCAAATATTCTTTAATTTTTTTTCCTTCCTCCTTATGGTATGCAATGTCTTCAAAGTTGCTTCAACACAGATGTGTCATAAAATTACATCTGTTAGTAAATTAATTGCAAATATTTACTATTTCCAGAATGGCTACATCTAAGACCGCTAATCAAGCAGATCAAGTCTCTGCCTTGGAGAGCTTGCAGTCTGATCACATCTGGATTTACACAGAATTTTAGTTTTGTGTTGTTTTTACATTGTGTTTTTCACATTTCCATCAGGAAATCTTCATACCTTGATTAGCAACGTCTTAGAAGAAGGAATGTTCAGAAATATTCCCTAGTAAGTACATATTTCTCAGATTAAGGTGGTGGTGTGTTATCATTTTTGAAAACTGAAAACCTCTTCCTTCTAATGGCATAAAATTTCAGATCTCAGTTCTGGCAGGTCAAAAGATATTGGTCCTTAAAGCTGTCACTGGTCCCAGCCAGAATATTGATGGCTCTGGGCCTCCAGCCAGCATGATTTTGAGAAGAACTTTCAAAGAGTTATTTCTCAAGTAAACTTTTTTTTTGCAAACTGCTGTTTCTGGGCATTTTCGAATCAGTCTTTGATTACTGGGCAGAAAGCAGATAAAGCAATTTAGGATGGATGATAAATGCAACTTGCAGCACTTCTTAACAAGTTAGCACACAGCTATCACCACAGTTTTAGTGGTCTTTGTACATGTGTTTTTATAAGGAGACAGAGTGAACAGTTTTATTAACATATCATGAGTGAGTTATGTGGGTCATCCCAAATGGATGGCAATAAAAGCTTTATATCACACTCACCAACATGTATTTGGTACTTTATGTGCCACAAATGTTGCAGAAAAGCTATTTTACATATGTTTTAAAGACTGGGTATTTTTTATATTAGGGCTGGTTTTGTAAAGCTGCCAGGCACTTCAGCTACCATGAGCCCAACATTATTCAGCTCAGGGGGAGTAATAAAAACTTGTTTAAAATGTTCTGAAACAGCTTTCATAGAACCATCACAGAATCATAGAATGGCCTGGGTTGGAAGGGACCTTAAAGATCATCTAGTTCCAACCCCCCCGCCATGGGCAGGGACACCTTCCACTAGAGGAACTGTCATCCTGACATATTAAATCATAAAGCAAATCCTTTTCGCTAAAACAATTTTAAACACTATTCTAGTCCTTCTTGGTTGCATGACAGAGAAAACTTAGTATTGTCACAGCACAGGACAAATTGTGGCTCATGCTGGGCCTTGGACAGATGTGGGATTTTGTAGTGGAAAAGGGAAAATCTGCAACTAAAGAGGAAGGAAAAAATTTAATAGCAAGTTGATATACAGGCATCACACATATTTATAGATTTATATTTATACCTATATATTTATATGGCACCTTGAAAATCTGTTCAAAAAGCATAAAGCATTAATGTTGGTCCCAAAGAGTCTGATCCAAGATCCCTGTCACAGGAAACACCCACCAGTACAGGGGCATTCAAAGAGCTTTTCAAACTTGCTCTGGTGAAGTCAAAGTCAAGAGGAGCTTTGCCAGGAACTTTGCTGAGCACAGGGTAAAGCCTTTAGGCATAGAACAGGATCAAAGCCTCAGGAAAGCCATATCACAACTAAAGTTATAACCTGATCCCTTCAGATGAGAGAAGTCGGTCTGGAAGGAAGGGGGGTGATTCCCCTACCCTTCCCCACCACACATGGAGATGCTTTGGGGACAGATGTTTTGCTCTTCTACACCAACCTGCTGCTGCAGCCAGACCAGACCATGCTTGTCAGGATGACACAGGCTGCCCACCACATCAAGAAGGTCTTACCCCAGCTCAGGTGCCACAAAGGGTCTGCACCACAGAGCTGGTATTACTGTAAATATTCTACACTGGGATTTGGAGTGAACTGATTTAAAGAGGCATGTGATGGCTTCTAGAAAGGATCAGCACACACCATTCAGCCTGTGCATGTACCTGTACTATGGGTCTGACTCTCTGCTTAGCAAGAGTAACTCCACAGCATAAAACTGATGTAGGGCAGTTTAAATTCCAGCCCTATACATGTGTGTGCATATCTACTGTACCCACACATACACAGCACAGGGAGAGAGACATTTCCCACCTCACACACTTAACCACAAAGTGTGATGGAGCTACTGAAAGAGGTGAACGGCATTTAATCACATGTGAGTTAATGATTTAAATGTGCTTTTATTTTTGGCCTCTTGATGTAAATCCAAACCAGACAAGCGGAGTCCTCTGGTCAGACGGCTGGAAATTCCTCTGCATGAAATCATGTTGGTGGTCTCCCAGCTCAGCGCCTTCTGAAGAGCCGTACAGTGAAATATCCTTCCGTACCACTAATGAATGCGCCCACCCACACTGGAGCTGGTGCCCCCTAAGAACTCAATTCAAGAACAACTTTTTAAACTCATACATGAAATCAAAGGGCTCATTCTGCGAGCCAAAGAACTTACAATTTTAGGCGGGACAGTTAATGGGTGGTTACTCTAGGTTGTCCCCTTGGTTTGCAGTACACAGTCTCGCAGGAAAAAATAATAAGCAGGATACTGTATATGTACACAGCATTCCAGTTAATTAAATTTCATCCTCCTCCAATGAATACATAAATTGTTGCTACCCTGGTGACTGTACAGAGCTTGAGTGACTTGCTCAGCATCAACCAAAGGAACCAAAGTAAACACACAAGACCTTGGTTTACTTTCCTGGGCTCAGACAAGACCTCCTTCTCGATATTAAACAATCACTAAACAACCAGAAACACTCAAATTGGCTGTGAAAACTTGAGCAAGAGCATCCAGGAAATAATTTTCAAGACTACTGCCACTAAACCCTCCCAAGGACTCCTGTCCTTGTGTGAAGGAACACTTGTCATTTCAAGCACAAGGGCCAGAAAACTGCATAACTTGGTTTTGCTATCCAAGTGAGACACAGATCATCCCACGATGAGGAGATGAGTCCTTCAAGCAGGCCTGTTATAAAATTATCAAGTGGCACGGGGGGTGGAAGGAATCAAGTTCTAATTGAACTGACTTGAAATAATAAATGCACACACTTTCTTTAAACACAGCTTGCCACATCCTGAGAATCTGGAATCAATTCCTTCCCTTTCAAGAAGCTTAAAAGTGGTGGGACTTTGATATGGCATGAGCATGTTTGCTTCTGGGCTTACAGCCCTCGCCAGCCCGTTCCAAAACTTTCAGCGCTTTTATATTATAAGACAGAAAGTTAGGAAAACAAAGATGGAAAAAAAGAATCAGAAATTCAGGGAACTATTAAATCAGGGCAGCTTTGCTGCCAAATACCTTTGGTAAGTAAATGAATCATGATCAATAACATATTGCCATGCAGACTTACAGGAGAAGGTTATCACCTGCTTCTGTGCCAGGCACAAAACATAACGGTGTGTGGCTAATGAAGTACTACATGAATCCAGAAAAAAAAAATCACTATTTTTCTCTGTAATGTTAAAGCATTTTACTTCAAAGTAAATTTAACTCGTCCAGAAAAAACATGATTTTTTCCATTTGTCAAAATTGATAGGTTGCTATGAAACACTTCTCTTTTGATGATGTTGCATTTGTAAGAGCAAACTGTCTTGACGGAAGGAACCCTATTTTTGTTAAGGGGATGTTTCAGCCCTGATTGTAAAGCTGCTTGTTTTATACATTCACATATTTGCCAGCAGAGGGTATCACAATCTTAGAAACACATGTACATACCTATCATTGAATCTATTCATTTATATGTGAGGATTTAGACATACACACTAAACCAAGAAGTTACCAATCTCTTGTTTTCTTTAGTAACTTTTCCATTATTGAAATAAAAAAAATTGTTTGGCTACTTAAAGGCTACAGACTGTGTTAGCAGAGCCATCTGCTATGAATATTGCAATGACATAGCCAAGCAATGGCATAATCTGAAGCCTGACATTCCTGCATGGCCCTGGCTGTAAACCCTCCTGGGAGGAACACCAGCTTGGGCTTATCTTCAGAGTGCATTAGGTTCTCATTAATTCTTACATCCAGTATCCTCATGCTGCATAAATCTCATTTAATTATCCCAACCACTTCACGCCACTTTACCACAAAGATGTAACAGCCACAGGCTGTACTGAGAGCTCGTATTGCACAGACCACATGATCTCTGATAAAGCAGTACACTACGAAGAATGATCACATATAATTACACCTTACCCACACTTCTAGAGATAGGCTGATGCTACAAATTCCCAGCCTGATATCCCACACGTTAATGAATTTACTTCCCTGACTCCCAATTTAAGAACTTAATTTAAACGACCTGATGTTTGGTGCTTTAGCTTCCCTGGTATTCAGCAGTCCCCTATTCCCAACTAAAATAAATTAAAATTATTGTTTATATAATGGCCTGAGTTCTATGATCTATTTTTAATTTATTAACAAGTCTTTTTCTATTTGTGTTTTGATCATGTGCAACTGATGTCCCAGTTACTGGTGTGGCTTTCCAGATTAACCCAAGCACTTGAGTCAGCTGGAGTTAGGAGCAAATATAGAGGATGACTGTGAGATGTATTACCTTTATCTGAGCATTGGAATCTATAGGAACCATTTAAGATAACAACAAACAGCAATCTCTGTTCCTTTTGGATCTCACCTGCTCATATGGAGACAAGGAACGGGACTTCACCTCAGTAATTATATTTTATGTATATAAAATGCTTTTTATTATTACAGAAATATATACAACTATTTATACTGTTATATAGGAAAGACAATGTGTCATAATCTGCTGTAAAAGGACATGTATCAGATCAGGGATAGAGCCCCAGATTCCTTTTGGATCAGTGTTGCAATTTTACAAAATACCAATCAAAAAGAAATAGGTTCACATGGGAATATGCATCCAGTGATGTGGTCCTTTCCTTTTCAGACATAGTCTTTTCACTGCTCAAGAAATCTAACACAACCACTTTTTGATTAACTCATTATCTGCCATCCAAATCAGCCTTCAGAATAACTGCTGTGGTTCAGATTAACTGGACAGGAAGGTGGGTAAAACATCCCTGGGATAAGGGAAAAGGTATTCTTGCTTAGCCCTTGAAAACTGGAAGTCAACTACTCTACTGAAATTGAGGTCTATGTCCCACAAAGTGTAAGTCTGCTTTGACAGTCCCAAGGACCCAGAGGTCCTCAGATACTTTACTCTGTTGATAGAAAAAACATGTGGGTATTACTGATACTCTACTTGTCTGTGTTTATTCTCTTTGCACAGCTGTAAAAAAATTAAGCTAAAACCTTTTCTCTACTTCAAAGAGGAAAGTTGAGGATGAGTGCATTCAGAGATTGCAGCGTCTGGATATGACAGGAGCACGAACTAGCTAACAAAAATGGAGTGAAGGTGTTTGCAGGGAACAAAGACTGTCTCTTTTCCCTATAACCTTCATGAGCTTAATTGGCATTGGAAGCATTTTCCTTTTCTTTCAAGAGTACCTAAACCAAGGGCTTGTTAGGCAGATCTAGGGAAAGCTTCCATTAATCATACTGCAGGTTCTAAAAATGTGGAGTGCTTTGCAGGGTTAGATTCCTTATCTCACAGTAGTGGATATCCGACCTTGAATTCCAGCTCTGCTTATGGCCAGATGCAGATACCTCTAGGACAGCCATTTATTCCTGTTTGGAGATGCCAGCCCTTGTGAATCCAGGGATTTGCATATTGCAGAGTCACTGAGAAGTGAGAGTTGGGATTCTGCATGTGGACAGATACCCGTGGCTGTTTTAGGATACAAGCTGAAGATTTATAGTTGCAGAGCAGACCATAAAAATTCCTTGTAAATTGCCAAGATATTTTACTTTCATTGTAACATCTATTTAGTCTAACTCTTAATTTATTTTCCTTTTACAACTTCCTACAGAGGTTAGCTGAGCGTCCCATTAGCATTAGACAAAAAAACCCCAACTCTTTAGAATCACTGAGAAATGAAGCACTGTAATTATTTCCTTCTGTTAACAACACAAAAAAATGATGGAGGAGATTGTTATCTGGCATAAATCATCATTTACCCACTTTTATCTCATGGGTCAGCCCCGGGCAATGAAATATAATTGCACAGATGAAATGCGTGGCAGACCTGGAGCCTGAAAAAATCTAGTTTTCTCTGAATTATATGAGCACATGGTGTTCAACAGGCATTAGATCTCTGACTGTGAAACCAGTAATACAAGATAAGAGGTATTAGTATATTCTTATATTCACATCAGTAAGTGATTGCAAATATTCTACTAGATCATCTCCAGGGATAGGGATGTGTAAATCCATTAGCTTTCATGGAGCAACAGGAGCTAAGACTAGCTGAAGTGTTGTTTCTCTAGGGGAAAGGAATGTGGAGAAGAACAGCAATTTCATTAAGAAGACAGTGTGGGATGCATATAAGTATGAATGGCATCTGGTTTCTGGGGGGGTTCTTTTTTTCGACAAACAAACATGTGAAGGAAAGTCTGGACCTTACCAAGTGCAGCTACATTTCTTAAAGCCACTTCTTTCATTTAATAACTTTATGTTGGATGTCTTGTTATAACTCAGTTTATATGAGCAAATTAGCTACAACAACATAACATAATCATGAGGTAAGCGGGCCTCATAGCCACATCTAACAAAGTATGAGGGGTCATGGCATGAGTTGGCCTCAGAGTTCTGGGTCCAGTCAGCACACGCTCCTCTAAGCAGCATCTGGGCAAAGTAGAGGATGTAGCACAGGCCACCAGTCACTTCCAACAAGCACTAAGGGATTCTGTTCTGGTGAGGAAGCTGGGCTGTATGGACAGGAGTCATGTCACGGCTGTTGGTAAAGAGGTTACTGAACACTCTGTGGCCTGTTTTATTTACTACTACAGATGTAGTTAATTCAGCTGGGAACATGTGGATTTAGCCCACTGAACCAACCATCTCCCACTGCTCAGCAGCAGAACCTGATGTCATCCAAACAGACCTTGAAATAAAATTAGGAGGGAATGGTAAAATTATTCCACTTCTAAGCACAGAAACTCCCTGGCACATTTGGCAGTGATCATACTCACCAGCATTATCCTGCTGCTTGGTATTTTTGATGTATGCAGAAAATTTGGAAAAGATATCAATTCCAGCAGTGTTTGATTCCCGGTGCTTAGCAGCCAGCTTGGGGTACCTGAAAAAGCAGAAGCAGTGTGAAGAGTAACGTCTTGCTACCAGCATCATAGGGATGGTTACAAATACAATTTAATAGAAGAAAGACAAAAGCTCCTGTACGAGGAACTGTAATTAACATCATCATTTATCTCAAAACAACAGCTTGGTAAGTCCCTCTTAACAATATCTGTTGGAGAGTTACACAGAGATGGTTTCAAGACAAAGGTAATTGTGCTTTGTGTTACCACGATCCAAGATACAGTGGCCTTAAATCAGAATGAAGCATAAATTTCCAGAAATTTTGTGGGGGAGAATTTGGCTGCCAAGTCTCTCCATTATGAATGGCAGTCATGTCTAATCCCCTGCACCAAAAATGTACCCCAGGATGGAACAGCAAGGCATGTTAGGATCACCCAGGTGAAGGAACATAAAGATTTCAGTCTCCGAATTACTTTTTATAGGCAACTGGTGCAAAGGAATATATCAATTTGAAAGATAAACACAATTAAAGACTTCTACTGACTTCAGTGGTCTTGGAGTAGAGTATAGAAAATTAAAATATCTGATCTCTTGCCTCACGACTATCCTATAGCTGCTGATTCACTTGGAGGTAAAACACTCCATAAGGAACCAAGCCAAATTTCATTGATTCATAGATTCTAAGGTCCAACTCACAAGCCAGCAATTTCTTTTTCCCATTATCCTTGTATTAAGTCCAAAACATTTGACTAACTAAGGCATATCTGGTAAATCTAAACCTTTCCTTGGTAGTTTTTCATACTGAAAAAATCTGGGCCTTATTTCTAATCTGAATTAGTTTGGTTATAACTTTCAGTCATGGGCTCTTGTCATTTCTCGACTAGAATAATGAGCACTTTTCTGCTTCCAGAGCCTCTCATCCTCTGTAATCAGTTCCCCTTCCAAACTTTCTAATACACCGTACAGTTCAGAATCCTCCAGTTTTTCACTGTAAAATGCTTTTCCTGGCACAGATATTTTGTGTGGCAATTCTCAGCATCTCTTCCAAGTTATTTTTAGCTTTGCAAAATGCGGCCACCAGACCCCTACAAAATTTTTCTAATACCAATCTCCTTAATTCTGCATACAAGGGCATCCTGAAATGTGTACAGAGAAAACAGTCTGCAGTTATTAGTCACACAAGTAACCTTCACACATGGAAGTCATCTCACTGAAGCCAGCAAGTTTCATAAATAAATATTACTCCTGTAAGTAAAGGTTGTAGGAAGGAGCGCTTTTTAGGAACTCTTCTTAGGACATCTTTCATTTCTAGGAAATGGAATTTTGACTGAAAAAAATCTCAAGTTCTTACTTTGGAGGTGCAAGAATCTCTTCCAAGAATTCCTCAATCTTGTTAACATCTGTCTTGACTTCTCCATTAAATGTCAGGAAAGGTGGGTGGGTCCCAGGAGCCAGATTGTGCAGGTCAGCTGGCTTTCTGCAGACAGAGAAAAAAAGTCACTAAATCACTAATCTTTACAATCAGGTAGTTGCACAGATATTTATAGTTCCTAGAAAATCAGTCTTTTTTTTTTTTTTCTGTAATTTGTGGTTGGAAGACTCCAAAAGTACCCCAAGTGCCCTGTTTAATATTAAAACATTCCACAAGTGAAAAAAAAACGACAACCAAACTCGAATCCCAACTATTTTGTTGTGCACCACAGGCTCTCTAGGTTAGATACAAATCTGATTGAGCTTGGTGGTGCCTTTGTGTAGGACAAACATTGGATCATTTCACTATTTCAGTTAAACTGAACAGCTTTTACCTTTTCAGATCAACAGTGGTGACGTTGAACACAACTCCTTTGAGCCACAGGATCATGAAGAGACGCTGGGAGAATGGGCAGTTCCCAATGCTTTCTCCATCTATACCAGCCTGAGGGATGGAAAGGAAGAAAAAATGGATTTCAGACTTGTTAGTCATTTACCTCCCCCAAGATGGAAAACAGGATGTCACAAGAAAAATAACCAGTTTAAAAATAACCAGCAGTGCCTGTTATTTAATATAGTTTATCATCAACACGAGCACGGAGTTATTGCAGGATTCAGTCTTTGTCAGGAGCTTGAGAACGCAACATGGAGCCTCTCCTGAGGGCAGCCCGGGGTAAAGAGATGTGTCCTTTGCTGATGCCAAGCGACATCCAGGATGTTCTCTCAGTTACTCTCATCCCTACAGGAGTTCCAGCTTCATGAAAAGGATAGAAAAACTCAGGACAGGTTTTCTGCTCAATTAAAGTCTGCAGATTATATCAGCTCAATATCTGCTTCACTGTTTTACTATCTAAAATGTGTACTTTATATTCAAAACCCAAATCCTATGGAAATTGACTAATTCTTCTTCATATCCAGCAAAGCAACCCCAAACACAAACAACCAGATGCAGACACAAATCTCCATCTGAATCCTTCGAGGTTCAAGGCAGATTTCAGCCACCACATTCAGTCTGTTCCTATCTCTAGTACCTAATGAATTGCCTACGAACCACTACAAACCAATAAAAAACTGCTAGTGTTAGCATTGAGGAAACAGCCTATTTTTTCCTCTAAAAATTTATGGTCCTTAGCCATGCAAATTCTGACTTTGAGCCATGGAGGGATACAAATAACACCAGCCGAACCGAGCCAAAGCTGCGTCCAAGGACAACATCCTTCTACAATAATCATGCTTGTGGCCAAAGCTTTCAGGACGACAATGGTTTTGATAGATTTCCATTTTAATTTGTGGTACCATTGTGTTTAAAAGATTCTTATAATCCTGGTGAAGCAACCAACCCTCTGTTGTTGACCCACATGGGTTGCATAACTGTATTTTATACACACAGTGTGTGTCCAAAAATGGTTGATGAAAGAGCTAAGCAAATAAATGCCCTCTTCCTTTGGAGACAATATTATATTACTCTGTTGGCTCTCATAAATTTTATCTTATTAATATTCAAGCTGTGAGGTAGCATTTCTCTGTCTTAAAGAAAGAATCACTTCTAATTATTGCAGCTCTGTGAAACATCCACAGCACAATTAGAAACATTCAGAGATTAGAAACATCCAGCTGCTACAAATTCAGGCCTTGCCTGTGAAATGACATTTCTTGTCGCCAGACTATGGAGAGAGTATGGACTGAAGGCTTGGAGACAACCTGCCATAAAGTTTAGGGTTATGTAATGAATTTTGCTCTGAATTCAGATTCAGTTTCAAACACTCAGAACTCTAGAGGTATTTGGATATAGAGGTATTTTGGTGAACAGTTTGGCTGCAGTTTGACTCGAAACTATGGATCTGCAATGTGTCTGGCACATGGTATATGTGAGAATCAGCAAACCATGTGGGTGAAAGCGTGGCAGGGCATGAGGATGGGAAGATGCATTTTCCTATCTACCTGAGGTGTGAGTAGCCCGGTTCTATAAAATTTTATAAGTTAAATAGTTAGCACTGTTCTGCAAATTTCACGGCAACAGCAACAGCGTCACCATGGGAATACCAGGCACCAACCAGGTGTGCCATAATTACTGCAAAGTCACAGTTGCTGATTAAACCATTGCCAAGAAGTTTTAATTTCTTACCCTTCCTCAAAAGAGGCAAATGCTATGGGAGAAACAGTGATACGACACCAGATTTCCCCTTGGCTTTTTCACCATCCTAATCATAATTGCATCCTTCATAATGGAGCTGGATAACTGAGTCTGCAAACAATATGTTATAAACTAGAATTTGAAGAAAAACAGATCAGTGAAACAATTAGAGGGCAAGAGAGTGCAGGCAGGAGGGCTGATTCTCATCTTACCTCCTCTGGAATGACTTTGGCTTATAAGTTCATTGACTCTGTTTTTTCTTCACCTGACTGCCTTCAAAGTAAGTGCAAAACCCTGGTTTGCCAAGTTCTGCAAATACCCTGAGAGCAAAGGGGTCTTGTCTCACAGTGACATGCAAAGCTCCAGCTCTCCTGCAAGTCTCCATCCCGCACAGAGACAACCTCCTGCCTGGCAGCATCGCCCACTTCTTGTGCTGCAAGCAACAATTTCATCTTTCTCAGGAAAGAGACTCAGGAACATCATTTCCCTGCTCTCTCCAACTTCATATTCTCATGCAAAGGTTAAGGGTTACCCAGATCTGCATTTTTTTAAACATTCTCTGTCCTTCGAGGAAATGGTGGAAAACCCTCTAAATACCAGAGGACTAAAGGGGGGACAGAGCAGCTGAATTACAAGGAAGAAAGAGAAGTGATGGGTCATGTGAGGCTAAGGGATGCAGAAGTAGAAGGAGAAAGATGTGAAATCTGGAAGACATAAGATTCACTTAGTGATCAAAAATAAAATTAATTGTGTAGGTCAAATGAGGCCTCTAGTATCTTCCCAACACTTCCAAAGGAGTGGGAAACATTAATTGCTAGAGACATACTGGGAATAGGCAGAGGAAATTCCAGAAACAAAAGATAAACTAAAGAAAAAGTACGGCACGATCTCTGTTCAAAGTTCCTGGATCTGGAAGCCAGGCTTATGATTTGGGTGGGGAGTGACTCATGGGTTTTGATCTCATGTGACTGGCATAACTGAAAACGCTACCACAAATCACAAGGCAAACTGGTGACAGAGGAGGGAACAGAATCAAAATCTCCCCAGCAACACAATTTATCCATTAAATTCAGCTATTTTTCTGCAGAAATTATAGGCAAGGCTCTGTCGGTTTTGTGAATCTTTTGTCATTGCTTCTAACAGCAGTCAGTAATTCAATGTTCAGTACTCAGAAAGAGCAAAAACTTAGCAGGTAATAACTTCAAAGGTTTATCAGAGTGTTGTGAGATCCTTTATGAAGTCTATTAACTACCAGGAGGAGATGAGAAAGAAGAGAGAACTTCCCAGGCTTAGTCACTCTTCAAAGAAAAACGGCTTTCTTAAATCACCCCAGTAGTGCCTAAATACAAATCTATTACATATCTGTCCAAGGGTAAGGGCTCAGAAAGGCAGGAATTAAATAATATCTTAATCAAGATCAAGAACTCAAACAGTGGATGGAAAGAAAAGAGCAAATAATTGACAAGCTGGAGAACCACCATTTATTCCTGCTGCTGTTCAAAAATGAGCACAAAAGCTTCTCTGAAGCACAGTAAAAGTGATGAACCGTTTACAAAAAGGAGCAAGTTGATGATATATGCACTCTCCCTGCCAGCAATGTCAGATATTTCTGATATAATGATTGTAACTAGGGACAGTTCTGGCAAATCTGATGTAATGATTGCAGCTAGGGATGGACTTGAGGCTTTGTGGGCATGGATAAAGGAGACAGAGTTGTTAAAGTGAACTATAAGCTTCACAGCTGTGAAAGGGCTTCAGAGCCTCCTTCTCCCAGTGGAGAAGAACCTTACCTGAAAAGGCAAATTTCCAGAGTGACTGTGGAAAACAGAATTGAGGATTTGCTGGGTGAGACTCTTTGGCCAATGCTCATCCCACTGTAGTTTAACTGAGATGTCTAAGGGAAGGTCTTCTGAGAAGGTAAGGTCAAGATGCACATCTGAAAGATAATTGTGGCCACCTTTCACTTCAACTGAACCACTGAGTATCTGATTTTGGTGGGATGAATGTGGACCACAGCAAAAAAAGCCTGGAGTTTGCAGAGACAGAATTTCGAGATAATTATTTTGCTCTATCTTGGAAACATCACCTGCTCCCATTTCCTCCTACAAGCTTACTTTTATTAGGTTACTTACTAAAAAAGTATGCTTTTCTACTTAATCTCCAGCTGTTTAGGTCCTTCACACCAACTGATGCAAGGTCCTGCCCTGGAACTTGGTATAATTACATCAAAAAAAGCCCACTGTCATACCAGCTGCTTGCCTCTGTCTGAGTAATGGCAAGAATGAACAAGATGTTCTCCTTTATTAATTATAAGGCACTCCTCCTTAAATAGTTCAGCTATTTTTAATGGATTAATTAAACCTTAAAGACAGTTGTGTGCACAAGTGGGGGCTGTAGAGACACATTATCAATTAACATAATCAAGGAGGTTTTGGGAGGGAGAAAAAACGGTCTCGGTGATTTTATGAGCTTGTGTCAAGTGTTTTTGTAGAGCTGTGGGAGTATCGAGAGACTCCAACCACTGCACAGCACAGCTCAAAGATGTGAACAGGGAGCTCTTCTCAAGTTCAAGATAATATTTTGCTACAAATGAAACAACTGGAATAAACTTCCTCACATATCCCAAAAATAATCCAACTGGTACATGCACAAGGACTGCAATGCACACAGACAACCGTATATTATTTTAATAATCTTAAGGGAGAAAAAAAGGGCAAGTTTCACTTACTCCCAAAATATAGAACTTTAAAGAAATACACCATCATTAATAATGACTAAGCATCTATCTTAAAAATGGCAGTGCTGGCAAGAGTTGTATATCACAGAGCACTGTGTTTTTTCCAGGCAAATAATATATTTAGTTTTTTCTATCTTCCTTCTTTGATTTTTCACTGCGTTGAGGCCACTCTGCACGTGGTCCAGGGGTCTGTAAGACTCTGGGGTAAAGCAGGGAGACACTTTTGATGACACTAAAACACATTTCTTTTTCAAAAGGATTTTAACAAGTTAACAAAAGCAGTCAGGCTAATTCACCTCAATGTTTCCCAGTAAGGATTAAGGAGGGATTTGATTTCATCATCCCTACAATCAAAATTGAGACTCACATTACACATGGTTACACCCTCTCTGTTTTAAAATTGGGAACGCTCCTGCCTTTTGACACTTACTCCCCTTACGCTCAGAACCCAAAGGGGAAGTGAAAATCCTATTCGAAATGCAGAGCAAGCCAGGAAATATCCTATTTACTGTGCCATTAAGAAAAAAAAAAAATCTGCCTTAGTAATTATACCACACACACAATAGCACAAATCTCCATTGTAGGGAAAAATCATTGGTTGCAACATGAGATCAGACATGCCAAGGTATTGCTTTAGTAAGGATCATTTCTTTCCAGTTTCTCATCTTTTTTTTTTTTTCCCCCAACTTCTCATCCAAATGTAAAAGCCAGTGAGCAATTTGGAGTGCCACCAACGGAGAGGCAAGCTAAGAAGTGCACATTCATAGAGCAGCACTGGTAGGTCTCAAGTTAGAAGTAAATCTCGTTGCACAAGCCCTGTGTATCACAGGACACCCTTGTTGACTGTGGCTCTGGTTCAGGAAAAGCATTTAAGCATGTGCTGAAATACATCCCAATTCAGAGGAAGTATATGCTTGACGTTAAGCATGTTCTTAAGTCCTGATGATTTCAACAGACTTAAGCACATACTTAAGTGCTTTCCTGAACAAGGGCCTATAACAACAATAATAAATTTGCTGTGCAGCATTTTAACCTCATTAAGCTTTTTTCCAAGATTTTATTTTGCTAGGAGAAGCTCCTCCTCCTTCCAAAGCAGGGCAAGACAGAACAGGAATATGTTCCTGAGGACACACACGCAGAAATAGACTATGTGCATATATGTCAAATAAAAATAGAGCATTTGCCTGGAAGACTGTCAGGATAGTGACAAAACAAAAAGGAAGTGGTGAAACTCTTTAGCCAGCTCCCCAAAAGCCAGCCAAAATGTTGTCCAAGTTTGGCATTACATACATGCACATATTATAGATGCACATAAGCTTAACTTGGTCTGCACTGCCGGCCAATTTGAGGGGAGCTGGCTTGTTCCACTGGGTTCAGACAAGCTGGGCAGCACGTCAGCAGAGCTGAGGATCTCCAAGGAGCTGTCACTGCACTTCTCAGATCTCTGCATTTTTGTGAGAGATGCGTTTGCACTCCTGAGACATTGAGGATTTTCAGAAGATGGAAGTGCAGGTTGGAGACCCCGTGGACAGGACAAACCTATCTTTAGGTTTGGTAAGTCATGATTTTCCAACTTTTTTATTCACATGAATGGGAGCATGGGCAGGAAGGAATCAGTCATACAAGTCAGCTTCTTCCTAGGGATCTTTTCCTTACAGCTTAGGATACTCACAATTAAAGATCAGTCATCTTCCACATCAGCTAAGGTACTGGCAGCAGAACAGCTGCACTCACAGTGATCAACCTGCACAAAAAGGTCTCGGTTTCCTCAAGGGCTTTGTTAGAGCCACTGGCCACTGCATATGTTCTGCATGAAGCATGTTTTGCTCTGAAATAAATTTTGAGATGCCCTAGAATTCCAATAATTCAGGTTCAATGTAGATGTAGAAAACTACAGACTAAACACAGGTGTATAGTCTCATCACAGAATCACAGGATGGTTTGGGTTGGAAAGCACTTAAAAGATCACCCCATTCCAACCTTCTGCCATGGGCAGGGACACCTTCCACTAGACCAGGTTGCTCCAAGCCCCATCCAACCTGGCCTTGGACACTTCCAGGGATGGGGCATCCACAGCTTCTCTGGGTAACCCATTCCAGTGCCTCACCACTCTCCTAGTAAAGAGGTTCTTCCATATATCTAACCTGCATTTCTTTCAGTTTGAACCCACCATGAGAAAATGGTTCTATGCTATTCCATCACCTCTTCTTTCTTCAAAGAACTAAAGGCCAATGATTTGACAAATATCAACAGAGCAGAGAAGCATAGAGTGGTCTGACACCTTAGATCAAGCAATTATTTTGTTCTCATTTATATTTATAGATCCCTTACTTATCTTTGCATATGGTTAACTTAATGAGGAATTATTATTAGATAATTAAAGGTAGTGGGAACTACAATGACACTTCCTACACCAACATATATGTATATATAAGAATTAAGGTTGGGACAATTTTTTTCCAGGAGACCATATTCCAGCATGCTCTGCCATGCTGTGAAAAATTTCTGCACACCAAGACTGACTTTCACATGGTGGTGTATAAGGGAAAAGTCTCCAGAAGAGTGGAAGTCATTTAGTAACATCAGCAGTATTGTATAAAGAAATCACATAGAATATGTATTTAATTTATATTATTTTAATGTCAGCAAAATATGAGCTAAAAGGATGGGTGGCAAATGCTGGCTGACATTTCCAAAGTGGCTAGCAGTTTTAGGTCCTGTGAGACAATTTGAAAGCAGCTGACTTCTCACAAGTATCAATTCTCTACACTTGGAAAATCAGGCCACAAGCCACCCAGAATGAAAAGCTGCTTTTAAAAGCCTTAGTAAGAAGGGAGTATCACTGTGAGCTGTGACTGTGAGCTTCTTGAGCAACTAGACAAAAAATTAAGAGTGTTCTAAAAGAAAATCTCTACCGGAAGAATATTCTTCGAGGAGTTCACTCAGAATTTGACAAATACCTGGAGATGTGCAGTGGCTCTGGCCATACCACCTTGGAAATAGGCCTGGAGTTGTGGTCTTTGGCTGCCCCCCTGAGGGTAGGCAAGGTGTTGGGACCACACAAAGACATAAGAACATGGAGTCCCAACGTGGAGCTCAGTAGGGCTCCCAGGGCTCCTGGCTGCCCAGCACCCCTCTCACCAGCCAAAATTTCCTTTTAAAACTACTGAGACTGTTTCAGTTTCCCTCCTCACTGAAAACTCACCACAGCTTTGGTTCAACAACATTGTGAATGTTTAAAAATGTGTTTTTGAGACTTAGAGAAATTTAGAGCAAAATCTTGACATTCTTCAAAACCCAAAATTGCCATTCTCATCACAGCTCTTGGCAGCAGATTGTTCACAAAGCTCATGTGCTTCCAGACACAGTGGACTGAAAGTACAGGTGTTTCTTTCTTGGCTTGACATAAAAATAACAATCATCCTTTACACTTCTTCCTAAGCCTTTTCCAATCTAATAAAGCAATTCTGCTCCTATCACTCACCAGTATCATGGCACAGGATCCTGGGTACCCATGATAGCCACTGGAGGTAACCTCAGAGAACAGCTTTTAAAAGCCTTGATTTTTGGTGACCCATCAATAATTCATTGAGACACCACAATAACAAGAAAAGAACTTAAGAAATGTCAGATATATAAGCTTAACACATAGACAGATACTTGAATAAATGACTAAACCACAACTCACAAGCACACATGGAAATCTAAAGTTGGTAAGAAAAGACAATATGGATTTTTCAGGAACAAATGACATTAATTAAGCTAAGCAAATTTAGTTGTCTGCCAGGGTTACCAGCACTGCAGGTAAAAAGGATGCAGCAGGTACCTGGAAGCTGACCTCTGTAAGGTTTCCAAAGTCAGCTCCAGATCGTATTTTATTAAACAAAGTAAGGAAATGGGACCTGTATGAAATTACTGCAAAGTGCTTGTATAGGTGGTTGAAAAATATTTATGAAGTGGTAATAACAAAGTTTTCTGCTACTCTACAAATACAACAAATAGAGGTACCATAAAGGCCTATGACAAGATGAGTCACATTTAATGTTTCCATTAGCAAAATGGGGGAAGGAACAGATAAAACCTTGCAAAATTTCCTGACAACAACAAGCACAGAGAGGTTATCAGCATTTCCCAGGAGAGGAGCAGACTTCAAAGTGATGCTAAGAAGTTGGAACAAAGTGTCTGAAGTCACTTAAATGAAATTCAGGGAAATTAACCTCAAGGTGTAAGATGTGAGAAGAACAAAATGTGACATACAAATGCTGGATGGGGAATAGCTGGTGAGGCTATGAGGGCGAAGGGAAAGAGGTTTTACGTAAATCACAAACAATAGGAATCATCAGCACATGCATCTACAGGTAACAGCAACAGGATAATGTGATGTACATGCAATGTTCTACCACGACATAACAGTTCTCAAGCATGTATAAGACTGTTTCACAAAGAGGATGATTTTCCATTGTTGTTCATGACCACAGAGGATGGGATTAAGTATTTTGCTTAATTTGCAACAATAAAGCTTTGAAGGGGGGGGGGGGGGAAATCCAGTGTAATTATAGGACTAATGAAACACAAAGCAGGCTTTCTAAGGAGGTTGTGTAATCTCCATTTAGTGGAGGCTTTGAAGAAATCAAAAGAAGTTGGTAAGATTGGTCTCGATTTATTTCATCCTGCTGCAGAGTGGAGAGGGGGCATAGGATGTTTCAAAAATCCTTTCTATACAGTCTATATTAGTGACTCTGAAAATAAAGCTGTTCTTGCTGTCAGTGCTGGATGCTTGGTGGCACAGACTTTTGCTTCTCTCTGACCTGCACAGGATGAAGTCTGGCCCCAGTGAAATCAATGGCAATTTTGCCCATGACTTTGACAGGACCAGAATTTCACTCAGAGTTTTCATGGCCACGGGGAACCAACATAATAATCTGTCCTGACCCTTTGTGTCATGCAAACATAGATTTCGCTCAGCCTGTAGCCAACATCTTGTTCCTGAACTAGAACATGCATTTTGGAAGGTTTTTCAGGAGAGGCACATGCCTGACATAGAGTGGTAGTAAAATCCCCTCTAGCGTTGCCTGCTTGCATTGCAGGGAGAAGCTCAACCAGCAACAGCCCACTTGTGGAGTTTTCCTAAAGCTGCCTAACTTGTCACATTACATATATATGCAGTCTTTTTTTCTTATCTATCAGTTGCATTTATGCATGTGGGTTTAAGTTCTGGAAGGAACCTTAGTCACAGGATTTGGGGAGGCAGGACACAGCAGCACTCAGAAAATCATTCCATTTTCAGTAAAAGTCAATAGATGCTGAAGCATCAGCTACTGCTTGGTTGTTTTGGATACAACAGTGTATCTCATAGGACGAGATACATCCTCTTTTTAAGACCAGTTAACTTAGAATCACAGAATGGTTTGGGTTGGAAGGAACCTCAAAGACCATCTCGTTCCAACCCCCTGCCATGGGCAGGAACACCTTCCACTGTCCCAGGTTGCTCCAAACCCTGTCCAACCTGGCCTTGAACACTTCCAGGGATGGGGCAGCCACAGCTTGTCTGGGCAACCTGTGCCAGGGGCTCACCACCCTCACAGTAAAAAATTTCTTCCTAATATCTAACCTAAGTCTACACTCTTTCCATTTGAAGCCAATTCCTCCTTGTCCTGTCACTCCAGGCCCTTGTAAATAGTCTTTCTCCATCTTCCTTGTAGGCTCCCTTCAGGTACTGGAAGAATCTTATCCTGCAAGATATTGATACTGGGTGGCTATTCATGCTCTGTATATACATAATGCAGCTCCTACATTTTGGAAACTTATGCCTATAGGGTCATATTATAGCTTTGGTCTTTTGGTGCCACACCTATTAGCTTATTACATTCTAATATAAGAGGTGGTATGTGTCCCATCCCTGGAAACATCCAAGGCCAGGACGGACAAGGCTCTCAGCAATCTGATCTAATTGAAGATGTCTCTGCTCATTGCAGGGGGGTCTGACTAGATGACCTTTAAAAGGTCCCTTCTAACTCAAAATATTCTATGATAATATACCTGATCTAATTCCAGAGCAGTTAATATTCACACAAAATATTCCCACTGATGATAAATATTCCACTGAATTCAGTGAGAGCAGAGTCATACTTAGGATTCACTGGTTCCTTTCTAATAAGTGATTTAAAACACAAGTGGTTTTATGCACTCTCAAGAAAGAAATTAGGAATTACTCTTATTTAGCTATTCAAAAAGTACCAATTTTAATAGTTTCAAATATCGATGATTCTATATCCTCAGAGCTAATTAGACACATAAAAAAACCATTACCCCAGGACAGCTGCAGAAAATACAATGAGACAGATCACTGTCAGAAGGTGTCACAGGTAATGCAAATTATAACCAAATTATTCCTGTTTCTAGTAGAGATCAGGTGCAAATACAGGAGTCGTTTCTCCAAAGCAAGCTCTATGCAGAGCTCCCATTACAGTACCAGAATCCTGAATGCAGGTTTTTTTGTAAGAATTCAATCTGTGCACATCTGGAATTTGCATTTAACAGTCTGTTAAAAATCTATGAGCCAGGGATTTTTGACCAGGGTAATCTGGTCATATGGCATATTCTGGAAATGTTGGTGAATTGCAGCCAAATTTCCATGCCTCTAAGCAGCGTATCAGACTAACAAATAATAACAGCAGCCAGGTGCTGAAAGTTAATGCTGAACCTGAAATCAGATCCAGGGCTGAATTATTTATTGAAATTCCATTACTTCATTTGCACTATTAGAAGACAGAGTCACTTGCAGTCACTTCAAATAAAGGTCTGGATGGTGGGGTGTTGCTGATAAGGGCATTTACCACATCAGCTGACCCCAGTACAGACCATAATCTGCCCTTGAGGGTCTCATTTTGTATCTTATTTAACATCACAGAAATACTGTTCATCAGTGATCTAAGGCCACTGGACTAAAAGAGCAATTGGCAGCCCTCAGGAGGTGTCCCATAGTGGGCAGGACTGGGCCTTTCTATCTCCTTTTGCATCTCCAAAGTTCAGGAGAAGCTCCATCCTGAGATGTGATGAATGTTTATGACTTTCACCAAAAGCAGATCAAGTTACTTTGCAAAGGAGCAGCACATCCCAGGCTCAAACTAGTCTTTGATGTTTGCATCTTGGTGTGACTTCTCAGTGCAACCCACAATACCTCCAATAAACTATTTACCAACACAATACTACCAGCATTTGGACCAAGAATTACTGCTGTGAAAATACAAATGCAGTATAAAGAAATTTTCCGCTTTCCAGACACTAACAGAGAAATAATTACAGAGTTTAGTCATTAGATAATATTTTTTCTCCTTTAATATTTTCTTACCTGCCAAAATTGCTGTATTTGTTCATCTGATCATCTACACTTACAGTCATATTTAGCCATTCAAGGGGTGTTACACTACAAGGCAGTCTTTTCTGTTAGCCACCTACAAAAGAGGGGGATGTGACTCTCTCTGACTATTTCGTTAAACAAGAAACAGAGAAAGTTCCGAGTTTGTAAATTTAAGTACCTGTAATGAAAGCAAGAGTCTGATACACATAACCAGCAAGCAATTGTTTCTTGAGACTCAACCTAAAAGCAAAACAATTTGTGTGTTCAATAGCAAATGCTCAAGAAAACAGTGATGCCTTCCAAAAGCTACTGAGAAATTCTGAATAAATGTGTATAATAGTAGCAGTATAATTTACAAATATTTTACAGTACAGACTTGTGACATTAATGTATCATAAATGTTGTAAGTAGAAAAAATAGTTGGATCAGTGAGTTGAGTTTGGATCACATTTCTTGTTTACTCAGCTTCCCAGTGCAGAATGATTTCTTAAATCCCTGTGTCTGTACTGTTTGGGTCCATTTGAAATGTTCCAGTGATGTGACTTTACAAACTTCCCATAGGAAATGGTTTTGACAACTTTCTCTGAACACATTTTAACCTGATGACTAGACTGAATTTCCTCTAATTTTATTTTATTCTACTATCCAGCATTAAAAAAAAAAACCAAAAACAACACCTTAATTGCCTTTAACTCAATGCTATTCATTAAAATAATTCATACTTTTCATCCCTTTATACAAAATCTTACTTAACTATGCCATTGCACTTTCCCCTGCACCTCTTCACCTCTTACGGCCCTCTTGTTCCTGGGATCCTTGACCATGCCATCTATTCTCAATATCATCTGTTCCACAGGAAAACATTCACTTAATCGTCATTAAAATTTGTCACTACAGTTTAGTCCCAACACTCAGATTTGGGCTGATAGATCTGGATTTTGGGCTGTGAGAGGAGCACCTGGTACTTCCTATGCCACAATTCCAACACAGACACATTCCAGAATGCCACTGGAACTCCATACACCAAGCACCCATTGAATAAAACTTATTGGAACATCCAGGTTAATGAGGTAATTGAGAAACTAGCATTTGGCAAAGAAATTTCTGAACATTTTTTTATACATTTGTGTACAGTTAGGCTCAATTTCCTCAAGTACCTGAATAGGCTCTGAAGAATTAGCTATTTTTTCATCTTTACTTACAATTCTCTCTAAAATGGAGGGTGTTTTTTTCTATTACTGCGAAATGTCAAGTACACAGGTGGTTCTTGAAAAATAAAAAATACAGAGAAGTCCTATAATTTAACATTTCCACTGATAAGTTAAGCATCTGTTAGTACAAAATCCCTCTTTCTGAAAGCATGGCACGACTGGCATTACTACTGAGTGCACCCAGTCACAAAGACCTTGAATATGGTTTTAAATAAATGTTAAATAAACATTAAAGTAATTTTTTTAATAAATTAAAAAAATCAGTAATCCTTGGTGCCCAGAGTGGAAGAGATGTCCGGAGGCTAACTATAAAAAGCTCTTTTGCCCATGGGAGCTGCAGCAAGGTGCTGTCACGTGCAGATGGGGCTGGGAGGGGTGGCCAAGGTCAGGGGAGAGAGGCACTTCCTTCCCCTGGAAAAGAAAATCAGTGTTTCAAGGTTTGTCTCTTTGTCAGGGCAGTGGGACTGCACCTCCCCTAAGTTCCCTTCCTGGTCACATTCTTTCCTGGCTCTCCAAGGTTGGACCTGAGCAGCTGTCTACAGTCAGCATTTTTAACATTATTAGTATTATTCTAGTTGAATTATCTCCTTTGAGATAAAAATTGAATCATGAGGCCATTGGGCAGAGCTTGTGCTCAGCCCAGTAGGAGAACAAGGTGTTCCTGCAGACACATATCATAGGGCTGATGGTTTCAGTGTACCAGGATGGGCAGGAGGATATTCCCAAATCTGAAACAAGTCTTCCTGCCTTTATTACAGCCTGAATAGTGAGAAGTAAGACTTATGAGGTGTTTTAGAAAAATATGTAATTGGAGATGTTCTAACCCCAAAAGATTACATTCATGTACTCTGAGAAGCTCCTTGTGGCTCCATCTCTGAGCAGGGTGAGCACTTAGTGCTTAATGCAGAGAAAACAAGAGAACATTTTTGAACCTCAAACAAGACACTGCTCCAGGACTGGATCTAGAGCTTAACAGTGGGACTCAGAAATATTGACTTGAAAGAGAAAATAAAACCAAATATCCAAAATTAGAGCATGTCAGAATGAGAAAGAGCAACTCAGTAATTGAAGGCAAAATAGAATTCCATGTCAAACTGCATGAGTGAGCTAACACTCAAAGATGAAAAGAGAATTCAAATGATCCAAACGCTAACTGAAGACTGAAAATAAGCTTAACAATTAAGGACTTTGGTGCATTGGATCCTCTTGGCATGTCCTGAACACTTAAAAGAACCGAGCACACAAAAAAATCTAAAGCTGCCATTCTGAGAGAACCTAGAACCTGCAAGACTATTCCATGATTCAACCCCTCTTCATCCAGAAACAGCTTTTTAAAAAATACTATGAATAACATAAACAAACAAAACAGGTCTCCAGTCACACACTGAATCAGCAGCAATGGCTCATCACAAAACACAGGGCAGCAAAAGAAAATAATTTCCTCCCATGATATGCACTCGTATCTGTTTGAAGTTGCCCATTCAGCAGCTAAAAGCAAAAGGAAAGCAGTAACACAAAGTGCCTGTTGACACACACAAATTGAATCACAATCTAGAAAAACACCAGCAACAATAGCGATGATCCATCAGGGCCAGTTTCTCTGATTTCCACTTGTTTGGGACAATACACAGGTACAGACTTGCACCAGCACACAAAATGACAGCTCTGTGCAGGATGTTTATTTGGATGTTAAAATGCCATAGGGAGGACAAGCTTGGCAATTCATACAGAGAAGCACCTGCCCAATCTGAAAATTAATTCCATATTTTGTGAGGAGTTTAACCACAACACTTGAGTAGTTTTTACAGTCTATGTCAAGAGAAAAGAACGGATGCAATTTTAGCTGGATAAGCTACTGGGCTACACAGATATGAAAATGAATATTGATGCAAATGTTTCACAGGGAATGAAGCCAAGGCATAGGGACATGGTATGACTTAGACACTGGCAGACAGAAAAGGAATTTGGCTCTCATATCTCCCAGTTTAGCTCTTCCTTCATCTCATCTTCAAGGTCTGACCTGTACTGACACAGCACTCATCTGCTCAGCCTTTGGAGGCCCTTCCAAAGTCTGGTCCTCGGAAACCCAGACACGATAAGCATATAAGATAAGCAATAACATATTTAACTGCCACCTGAATTTATCACATCTCATTATCACACCCAGGACATGTAAGCAGCTTCTTAGCATCATTTATATATGACTGGCCTCAACCAAATTTGTGCTGTCTTTCAGAGACACAGAAATCAAAGCCTCCCTCTGTGCTTGAACCAAACCCTTTTCTGGTTTGCCAAGATCTCCTCCATCGCAACCCCTTCCTGGTTTGTAGATTTTGTGGCTTGCTTATTCCTTTACTGTCCTTAACTGTGTTCGTTTGTTACAGCATTATCTAGTCTTGATCTGAATCGGAGGCAGAAAGGGCACGACTTCTTTGGTGGTTTGTTCCAACAGTTAATCACTCTTAGAATTACTATTAAGTTTAGTCCTAACTTGGCTACATTTGACTTTGAGGTGGTCTAAAAGAAGGTGTCCCTGCCATGGCAGGGGGCTTAGAACTAGATGATCTTTAAGGTTCCTTCCAACCCAAACCATTCTGTGATTCTATGTCTTGTTATACTTGTCACACACTACATTAAAAAGCACCCTATAGATACATTCAATATTGTGGTCAAGTGATGTTTGCTCTTTTACTTAAATGAGAAGGACTGCCTTAAGGAGGGCAACCTTAAGTATTTTTACCCCTTAAAATTATTCTTATCTACATCTTTTCCAATATCGTAACACACACTAGCTCTGCATGTGTTTAAAATGACCAGCCAAAAGATAATCTAAACCTTGACCCCTCCCTACTAAGAACAATGGCAAAATAAAAAAGTAAAAATGCATAGCTGTGACTAGTCTGATTTATATGTTTATTATTGGAATATTTACTGTCAATTACTAAGCAGGCGTGGCACATGAACACTGAATCAGTCATGCTAAGTGCTGTACAAAACCCAAAAGACACAAGAGCTATGGCTAAAGGGCAGAGCACAGAACTGGAGTGAAACTCTTGCTGGATCTCCTTGCACAAGGCCCCTGTTTCAAAGCTTCTGCACCTCTTGAGTGTTGACCATGACTGCACAGTGCTTCAAAGTTGCTATTTGCTATAAACAGGCATCTGTATTTTTTCATCTCAGGGACTGGGTTTTGCAAAGAGAATCACGTTCAGAGGTGGCTGGCAAAGCATGGAGCAGCCTGCACAGCCTCCTTTGCAGAACTGGGATCTAAGAACACTTACGAGCTATGAGCATCTAAGAAGAGTAGAGATCTTCTATTATCACCCTGTGTTTTACTAACAAGTATTAAAAAAATCCACACTCACAACAAAGGCACAGCTGCTGAACATTTAAAATGGATGCTAAACTATCTTTTCTGAATTATGGACAGTTGCTGAGCTTAGCTGTCAAATGTTTTTTGAGATTGAGCACACATGGATTAGCTCATCATACTCTGAACTCCACTGCTAGTTTGCAGCAGAACACTCACTGGAGGTGATGAGCCCTTTTCCAAGCAGTAGAGCATTACACTTTACTAGCAGCAGAAGTTGGAAAAATTTATATCTTCTTTGGCATCTTCATGATCAAGAAATTGGGAAACTAAAGCCATACGTAAATCAAGCAAACTTCCTCTGTGCATAACCCCATTTAGAGCATCATTAATAGGTTTTAACACCTGAAATATTGGTGAATGGTGAACTGAGCCATGATAATTTTTTTGGTCCAAAGGAAACAAAATATTTGGTCAGAGAAGTTGTAGATGCTCCATCCCTGGAAGTGTTCAAGGCCAGGTTGGATGGGGCTTTGAGTAAACTGGTCTAGTGGAAGGTGTGCTTGCCCATGGCAGGGGGTTGGAATGAGATGGTCTTTAAGTTCCCTTTCAACCCAAACCATTCTATGATTCTATGAAATGCAAGAGAAACAACAAAAATAGTCAAGAAATGGCTTTTTTGCAGCCTGACTTACGTAAGGAAGGATAAAAAATACTGTTCACATATATAATCTTTCCAAGTTTTATAGAATTTAAAGTAAATGATAATCAGCTTTGGTCTTGAATTGTAATGGTCCAATAAAGATATCATGATCTCAGCTCTGGGGGCAAAAGCTGGAATCATTTATTGAACACGTGAGTGCTGTTTAAGGGTCTTGGGGGCTTCCATGCTAATGAGGAGGCAGGGTTATTCCAAACAGGGGATTCCACAACCTATTAGCATTTCCAGTAACGGGGGTGACATAAGGGGAAAAATGATTTTACATTTCTCGGATACTGTATTTACATTCTGGGGAAAAAGTTTTGGTATTTCCAGTAAGCAGGGTTACATTGGGGAAGGGTGATCAGCTTTACCTGAAAGAAGGATTTACACAGGGAGGGAGAAAACAATGGGATATCTGATAGCATCATGCAAAGTCTCTCTACATCCTGCTGGAGGAGATCAGGACAATGGATCTTGTGTGGTCTTTTAGATGGTGGTTTTCCCCCAGTTCCTATGGCCCAAGGTTTCCTGTTTAATCCTAGCAGTTCCTTTTCTGTTGGTATTCGAATTTCAGACTGCAACACTGAATATTAGGCTTTGAAAATTTTACTTACATTTTTGAGTAAGCACATACAGGTGAATGCCATGGGCTTCTCTCATCTGCTCTGCACACATAATTAGTTTTTCAAGAATGAGGATTTAGAAGAGCCAACTGTCACTATCTGAGCAACTTCACCCTTAATACAATGTCCTTATGCCAGAGCATCTATATCAGGAATAGCTTCAGCTCCTACTGTTCTACAGATGCATTAGTAAGTTATTATAATACAACCCTCCTGAAATGAGTTTCAATTAGTGCATTATCTCAGTTTTACACAGAGTTGCCAATAATACACATAAAGGAGCTATTTTAATACATTTTGGCTATCAGGGACATGGGGAAAAACGTTGGAGAAGCACCCGGGCTCCAGATATACAATAGTTCTGAGGAGGTACTTGAACCAGGTTACCCAGGGGATTATCACGGGGATTAGTGGACTGGTATAAATTTATGAATCTGAATGCACGTGAGAACAAGCAGAAAAAGCAGATAAGTTGATCTTACAGAAGATACAACACATCTGCACAAACTCTGAACTAGAATGAGCTCCTGTACAGACACTTAATAAAGCACCCAACAGCCTGTACCTAAGAGCAGACAAACATCCAGTTTCCTCTGCTTTGATTTCTTTTATGTCCAGGAAATTGAGATTTCCAATACACTTTGTCAGAAGACAGTTCTATACTGGAGACCTGATCCCATCATATATTTCTCTTCTATTTTAAGTGGTGTTCAGGATGGTGAACCCGCTATGGGATAAGGGTGAAGAATGTTCCCTGATCCCACCATGTGTCCACATCTGCAGGAGAAGGACTGGTATCAGCATTTCATCAAGGTGAGGAGAGCCTGAATACTTTGCCTTGGATCGCTGAAGGAAGCAGAAATGCCCAAAAGTAATAAAAACCTGCCAAGAATTTGGGTAGAAACCTGGTAATATTACTAAGTTTAACATGTTGAAAAAATTGCACAGTGGGACCTTTTCATAGTCTGACTAGAAAAAATAATAAGAAACAGCGTTTACAGCTGTTGGGAGCTCTGTTGTTGTTTTCTATTAAGATAAAGTGCTGAAATGCTGATTTGTTTGCAGAATGGAAAGTCAAAAAAACGTTGACTTGGATTTTGACAATACTAGGGCCTTTTTAACATGGCAAAGCTTTCCTATGGTGCATTCCTATGGTGTATCTAAGGTGCTTTTTGTCCCAGTCTCTTTTCTGAGCCCATCTCCTCTTCTGACACTGTAGCCACGAAATTTCTGTGTTGCATCAGAGTCACTGAATAGAAAAGGAATCTGTCTTATGTCACAGAAGATTAACTTCACCATCATTAAAAAAGGGTACATATAGAAGGGTAAAATCATAAACAACCTAAAAGTTGTTATGAAATTGTTCTTGAGAAAGACAGAATCACAGTCATTCGAAAAGAATCATGTAATTTAACAGAGTCAAAGAAAACATCCAACGGACTCATTATTCTACATTTATATGTGAACTTGCAATCAAGTTGCATAACAAACAGCAATGACATGTTGTAAATGTAATCCATTAGAGAAAGTTGTACCCTTAGGTATTATTAGATAAAATTGCTGGCTTTGAAACTGCAAAACGCAGCTGGATACAGTTTGAATTACTTTTGTTCCCCTGTAATAATTTCCAAGTTTTAAGTTTAATATAAGAATCATGCCAGGAATACATGATGCCGATTAAACTCCTCAGACCTACAAAAACAAGGTATTTTTTAACTCATGGCTCCATATGTACATATATATCACTGCTACCATATCCAGATGAGTATTGCTGCATGTCAGCGATACAGAAGAAGTGCAAACAAATGGAGAAAGCAAGGGACAAGGAAGGAAAGGAAATACGGATCTGTTTTGGACTGGGTCCATGATAAATTTTACTGTATCAAACAAATCACTTCGAGCTATTTTCAAAGTCCCTACTAGAGCACTTTAGGTACCTGCTCAGATTGCCTAATTCACCTAAGATTTATAGATGGAATTCAGCACAAAACTAAACCCTTGCTTATTCCAAATGATTCTCCCTGACTTTGAGTCAGCCTTTGCCAAAAAAAGTATCATTGAAACCTATTCATGTACAAAACTAACACACAAACTCACAGCCCTTTAATATCTGCCTAACATTAAAAAGGGGCATTTTGAAAAATTTACCAGAGACCTTAGCTGAAAAAAACAGAAACACTACTAATAAAATAGTGTTTAAGTTACCTCTTTGCTGCACGGCTGGGATTATTTTGCGGTCATATTTTGAAGAGTTGTGTGCCACACAAGAACTCAGTGATATTATTGCTGTGATGATCAATATGCTCTCCTAAGCAATCTTACACAGCCTTTCATCAAACTCTATTTGATATAACCAGGTGACCTGATGATAATGTTAAGCTCTGGAGCACAGGCAGACGAACTTCCTGCTGGCTCTTCTGGAAAGGACCCCTGTGTATTTTTGGGATGTTATGTCAAATGATCTCGGTGACATTTGCTGCTCTGGAATAGCCTCAGCAGAGCCATGTACTGCCGACAAAAGTTCCCTGAGGACACTTACTGGAGCTTCGCTGTCATCGCTGAACCACGACACGACAACCTGTGAGCCTGACGAGCCGTGTGCTGCCAGAGATGGAAAAGGAGCAACCTGCAGCTAAACATAGAGCACCCAAAGCACACCAAAGGCTATTTCTCAGTACAAGCAATAGTAATTAGGAATATCACCAGTTCTTTACAGTAAAATTAAAACAGTATTTACCCAATTTGACTATGAGGCTCAGAAGAGCTGGAATAAAGGAAGGAGTTAGCAAGTGGAGTCTAAACAAGATCTCAAATACACTTAAGTTGACCTAACTCTGCTGCCACTGAACTCAGCAGTACAAAACTGACTCGCTTTTGTGGCCGTGGGATATGACCCAAACTGAATGCTTCTGAAGACTTGTGCATTCAAATGGATCCAATTTACAAAGGCACATAAAGAAGTAAAGTTATGCATATTCAACAAAGCATTTGAATATGTTTCATTTTAATCAGATGTTTTCATCACAATTAACATATATATCGGTGCCATTATTTTTATGAAGAGCAAATTGTCACAGACATTTATATGAGGGAAAAAAAAAGCAAACCATGGCAGATCAGGCTGTGATTCACCTTGAGCCATAAAATAATGATTAGATCATGAACTTAGGCAGAAGGAGACAGAGCTGAAAATCCCTTCTTAACTTGAGATCCAGTTTCCCAAGTAATCCCAAAAGCATTCCAAACTAGGTTCAAGGTGGCAGGGATAGTGAACATATCCCTGCAAAGTCATTTTATAAACTTGGCCTGCTTGAACTATTTACTGCCCGTCTCTTAATATTCCCACCAACGAGGCACTTGTCCTGACGCAAAACAAAATCTGCAAACACTCAGAGAGAAAACAGACACACAGACATACAGACGCTGGGTTGTATAATTTGGGCTAAAGCTTCTTTAAAGTATTGTTTTTCTTCATCACAAAGAAAAACAAGCAGTTTTTAATTTTTAAACTTTTGCTAGGCAGCTTTTAGTAGTTTATTGAATTGTTTTCTTTTAACAACATAAGCTTAAAACAAAATTAAATCTTGCCAAGATGCATGTTTTCCCCCTGCTTTTAATTATTTTATTGAAAATGTTTAATAAAAAGATAAGAGAAGAAACTATCAGTCCAGGCAGCATTTCCCTGATTTAACCGGGTTGGTAGTGGAGTTGCTATTGATTTGTCACTCCAGTCACTCTTGATTTGACAAGATCTAAGCAGAGCCAGGGTTACGCTGAAATACCTGAGTCCCCCTGCATGGAACTTATGAAACACATTTACTGATGTTTAAACAAACTTAGTAAAATTATTTTCCTCCCTGGTGTCAGACTGCCGGTAAACCTTGTAAATTTTGTAACCCTAATACCAAGGCACAAGGGCAGTACACTGGAGGAGAAGACTCAGGCTGCTGATCATGCACTGCCTCACGGAAAAAAAGTCTGGAAGAGACATGAACTGTGTTGCCCATTGTTTGCTTGACAGCTTCAAATGGATAAAAATTCAAGATCCTTAATAAGCCCTGTGCTTATGCCACTTCCAGGGTGACAGCTGGAAGTATCAGAGACTGAACACACTGTGTGTGCCTGTTTTGTAGGGTGGCTGTGGCTCCCTCAAATGTGAAAGGTTTGGCCAACCTCATTACCAAGAACACAAAAAAATGTTATTGTCAGTCTTGGAGCACCAGGCAGGGTGAACCAGATGTCTCAGTATCATTATTATTCCTTGTGCTTTTTTAATCTTTGTTATTTCCTCTTTATCTAGAAAGTTTTACTAAACATAGGAATGATTTTGTATGGAAGCCAAAAGCTGAGCTCATAATACCCAGGAAAAACCCACACTTTTTAAGAAATAGAAATGAACTTGCACCCTACAGATTTGATGCTGATTCCTACTTATCACCAAAAAACTTCTTGAGTGCAGTCTACGATTCAAACACATTACAGAGCCTGTATTGTTACAATGGGTTGAAAGGTTCCTATCAAATTATCTCTCCCATTTTGTAAAGGTAGTATTGGTTTTGATAACCCTGAAATTCTGAAACTGAAATCAGATTTCTTATCAGAGGGACTCTCTTACGTTAAAACCACAAAAGCCTTAACAGTGGGGAACAACTGTTTGCACCAGGAGTAGCATTATATATTCCTCTAAGACTATGTGGCAGCAGTTCACCAAATTCCAAACTAAGGCTAGTTTCAAATCACCTTTTGGCAGAAGTAACTTAAAAAAAAAAAAAAGAGAGAACAGAAAATGCACCAAAAAAATCCCAGAATTCAAAAAATAATCTTCCACCTCCCTGAGATAATTTCTGGGATAATTCTGCCCAAAAGAGGGGCAGCAACATCTTCCCAAGAGCAGTGGCTCCTGGTATTTTGTTGGAGCACACTAAATGAGCAGGATGACTGCTCTGTCCTGACAGCCTGGCTCTCTGACTGACCCATTCATTTAGGGAGAGGAAGTTTGGTGCTAAATCTTGCCATTGCTTTTAAACACAATCCTAACAGGCCCCTGAAAATCCCCCAAATTAAATGCTGGATCATAAAGGGCTCACAGGTTCCTTGTATGTGTGTTTGCTGCTCCAGGAGATCAGGACCATTCCAGGACTAACCTCTTTTCTTTGTGATCATCCTGTAACAGGGAATGACTGCAAGAGGCCCTACAAATACTGGGATGCTGACAGTCCTTGAACCCTCCCTTGGCTGGTACCATATCCCTGGGACACTGCAAACACCCCAGCACTGTGCCTGGTCACACACAATGCTCAGCTCCAAATTGGAGGAAAAGGATGAGAGCGTTCAATGCATTTAGAACTTCACGTCTTCAGCTGGCAGACAGGAATGTGTTTACAGATCATCTCATTCCAACCTCCTGCCACGGGCAGGGACATTTTCCATCAGACCAGGCATCTCTAATCCCCATCCACAGTGGTCCTGAACATTTCCAGACATGGGGCAGTCACAGCTTCTCTGGGTAACCTATGCCAGGGCCTCACCACCCTCACAGTAAAGCATTTTGTCCAATCTAAATCTGCCCTCTTTCTATTTAAAGCCATTCCCCATTGTCATATCACTACATGCCCTAGTCAAAAGGCCCTCTTCAGCTCCCTTGGAGCCTCTTAAAGCTCTGGAAGGGGCTCTAAGCTCTCCCCAGAGCCTTCCCTGCTCCAGGCTCAACAACCCCAACTCTCAGCCTGTCCCCATAGCAGAAGTGCTCCAGCCCTATGGTTAACTTAGTGGCCACTTCTGGACTCTCATTCCAACAGAACCAGGTCTTTCTTATGCTAAGGACCCCAGAGCTGGATGCAGCTCTCCAGGTGGGGTCTCGTAAGAGCACAGCAGAGGGGCAGAATACCCTCCCTCAACCGGCTGCTCACACTGCTTTTGATGCAGCCCAGGATACTGATGAACATATCCATAATACTAATCCATTGATACCACAATGACTTGTTCTAGAAGTAGCTGCCTGTCAGCTCACCACACATCCTCCTACTACCATGATGATACCACCATCTTTTCATTATCAGAAATATGGATTAAGATATATCTTGTTATAGAGTGTTTCTAAAGCAGGAAGACTTTTACAACGAGAAGCACTTAGGCCCATTTGTGTGGTTTTTTTGCTTTCTAGACTGCGCTCATTCTGAGCGATGCAAATAGACAGTTTTCTTTGCATTATGTTTTGTTTTCCATGTGTACAACATATCTCCTTTCAAAGTAACTTTCTAAATATTAGGCACTACTCTAATCCTGAAGGGCAAGGAATGTACATCCAAACACCTATTTCCACTGCAAACAGAAAGAAGCCACAAAAGTTCTGTTGTCCTCTCCTATGGATTTTAATTTTGTTACTGCACGCAAAAAGAGCACAATTTCAGTTTAGTCATTACGTTCACGTATACAGGTGTCAGACCGCCAAGAAAACCTAAATACACCTTCCATTGGGATGTCATTTATGCAAAAGCACTTTGCTTCTCCAGCACACAAAGAATTAAAATTAACCTGAGTTACAGCAAGCTGGGTTAAGCACAGAGCAAGCACAACCTCCTGATGTTCACTTCCCCAGAGCTGCTGCCGCCAGCGTCTCGTGCTGCTGCGTATCAAGCTTTTTTCTCTGGCAGCCTCTTCCAATTCCCTGTCAAACAAGTTTAGAGAAGGAATTGCTGCTGTAGAGTTTCAGTGTTCAGTAAAACCCTGCTTATATGAACTGCCCATGTGATCAAGGTGGTGGCAGACCTCACCGCTTCTCAGCTCTGCCCGCTCTCACCATCCATCTCGTGTCCTGCCCCAGATTTGGGGTGGTTACCTCTCAACCAGGCATCTTGCAAGAACAAACACTTGTTCACAAAAAAAAAAAAAATCTCACAGATCCAGGTTAGGGCACTGTTGGAAAAAGAGTGAAATCAAAGGGGATGGTAACAAACAGGTGTGATAACCACTTAACCTGTCTCTGCCACGGCAGCTCAGTTGTGTCCTGGTGGTGCCCAGCCTGTCTGCAGGCTCAGGACATCCTGAGCCAACCTGCATTAGGTTACAGCACAGCTCTTTTGTTTACAACCAGCTCTCTGCTTGTCTTTCTGAGGCTCCTGTGCTCCTGGTTGTTAAATAAAAAAGGTAAATAGAGCAATTGTGTAACACCTTTCTTTTTTTAACCTGAGACAGAAACTGTTTTTATTAGAGACTCTTTTGCTGGAGAAAAACAACCCTTTCTGGTTTATTTGTGCTTGTGGAAGACGGTTTCCTCCGTGCCCCATCTACTGCCCTACATTTTCTCACTGAACTCTGCGTTTTCTGGCTGTGCATTCATCCAAGGATGCAGCACAGAATTCTTTCCCTTAAGTATTAATTCCACAAAAATCAAATGATGAATTTCACATTGCTCCCAACATCCTCTGCTATTAAAACTCACCTCAAGTCTGGTCTAGTATATTAGATTTGCCATTTCCCAGTATCTCATACTCGTCCAGAAGTTGCACTTTTCTGTTCTTCTTTCCAGCCTTAAGACAAACAGAAGAAGTGCCTTCTCCTTTGCAGATTCTCTCCTGGATCAGCCTTCCTGTTTATTTCCCCTTAATAATATCCTATTCTGTTCAAATTCATGCTCCAGAAAAGTTGTCACCTGTTCATGATTCTCTTACATACTCCTGTTTTTCAGCTTTCCACTCATCTCTCCTTTGGATGTTCTTCTCTTTTTTATTTTACAACTTCTGAGCTGTATAATTTAATATTCTGCTTACATGTGCTACTATACAACCTTCTAAACTTCTAATTAAATTAGTGGCACCTTTCCAAAACATCAAGAATTGCAATTTTTCACTTTAAATAGAAAGTCTCCAGGAAGATATCCATTAATTCTTCTGCTTCAGCTCTGCAAATTATGAGTTTTATGTGAGAGTCTCTATGCAATTTTGTAATATGCATTATGCAGGAAGTCACATTACTAAAAATGTTCTTTCTGGAGTTATAAATCTTCAGGTGATGGCATGGCTCAGTTTAATGCAGTGCTCATTTTTTCCAGTATCTTATGGATCCAGAACTTCACACAATGAATCTGGGCAATGACCTTCACTTTAACAGCTGATGCAGTCAAGGAACCACATATCACAAAGATCCATATCAGCCTCAGTAAAATAGTGTGGGCACTAAGACAAATCAGTAGCTAAAGGTTTGACACTTGTGATGACATAGAGTACCAAACAACCCCTCCAACCTATTTTTTAGCCCATAAATGTCTGCATTAAACTCATTGTGGTAGAAATAACTTTTTTCTAGACACCAGAGGTGAGGTGTCTGGCTCTAGGACCCATGGAGGTCCATTTTAACACATTAAGCTCTGAACGAAGGATTCGCTGGGCATTAATGAACCAGAAATTCTTGTAAAATCTGTTTGCTAGGGAAAAAGACCTCACTGCTGGCTTGGTCAGGACAGCTGCACCTGAACTGACTGGTTTTGAAAGATGTGTGAAGAAGCTGTGTATACACATCATGGATGTGGCTGACATTTCAACTTACAGCCCAAAACATCCATCAGGGAGTAAAAAGCAATTATATACCCTCAACTTGACAGAAGGGAGGGGTTGGAATTTGCTTTCCTAATCATTCAGTACTGTTTGCAAAGGGTCTGAGGTAACTTCCACATATTAATAATAATCCCATTGATTTATAGGAATGGTTTAGGCTTGAAGAGACCAAACACCTGCTACTGTTCCAGACCAGTTAGACAAGGCTTTGAGCAACGTGGTCTAGTGGAAGGTGTCACTGATCATGGTAGGGAGTTGGAAGGAGATGGTCTTTAAGGTCCCTTCCAACCCAGCCATTCTATGATTCTATGATTTCATGATTTTACATGGGCATAATGGATTTCAGCTTCAATGTGTGTAGAGGCTTTAAAACATACTCTGAACACCAAAAATCTGAGCCCTTCACTGGGACAGTTTGCACAAAGTTTGCTATTAATAAGGTTGTATGTGTCATGGGTTTGAATTGTGCCACTGATTTGAACAGTAAGATTTTCATAGCCAAAGAGCAAGTCATACCCAACTTGAAACATTCTGAAACCTTACCATATAACAGGTGTGCTCATTTTTATATATATTCATTAAATCACTTTCTGTTCTCAGTTACCCTTTTATAAAATCAGAATGAGCTTCAGGCTGAGGAATCCAAAAGTAAAAACTGATTCAGTTTTTACTGCTTTAGAAAAAAGAAAGTATTGGAAGAAATAATCAGAAAACTGACACCTTATCTCAATCCTTATTGTTTTATGGTCCATCAGCATTTGAGACCTTACAGCGTCTGCTGAGGTACCAAATCATGGTACCCCTCAGCTCTTCCCAAAAATGGAGAAGGCAGTCAGGATTCATAGTGGAAAACCTGAAGTCTACAGCCTCAAGTCTAAAGTTAGGACACAGTAATTGCAGGCAGCAGGCTAAGAATAACAGAACAAACTCATGAGGAGAGAATTAACAATAAAACACAGGAACTCTGACTTTCCCTTCACAACATTACCTAATTCTAATGTTACGAAGAAGAAAGCAGTGTAAGCGTGTGTGCAAGAGATAACAGGCTGTCAAAGCACCACTTCAGCTCAGTGACAGAAAATTAAAGTTTGATTATTCAGTAGAAGCTGAGCTGATCCGAGAGTCACACCAGTGTCCAGTTCACAGCACAACTTACCTTCACAAAGAGCTCGATTTCAGGGTCCTTTCCTTCCCCGTTAGCAGCAACAGAGTCTGTCATTTTTCACCCCCAAGGCCACCAGCTGATCTCCCTCTATTAAGTGGCAAAAGGTTTCAACTGCACAGCGGGTGAGTTTCCCTTCCAAACTGCTCTCACAAAGCTCTTAAAATATCATTTGTAATTATGATAAAGCTCAAAAGCAGTGGAGAAAACAAGTTTGCAGGTTAATAAATTAATAATAATTTAAAAAAGGCAGGCAGCAGAGAAGCAGTCCCTGTTACAGTTGTGTAGTTCTTCAGAGCAACAAGTGCTGCTGTGCTCTGGTACAGTATCCTCATCTGTCAGAGCTGCAGTCCTTGCTGCCTGCCCAAAATAGCCCAGAGCATAAAAAAAGAGGGTGGGGTTAACTCACAGGGGAGGAGACAAAATCGCCCAGAGCATAAAAAAGAGGGTGGAGTTAGC
Source organism: Manacus candei (assembly GCF_025592945.1). Classification (NCBI taxonomy): domain Eukaryota; kingdom Metazoa; phylum Chordata; class Aves; order Passeriformes; family Pipridae; genus Manacus; species Manacus candei. Next base: position 4,719,924 of record NW_026138055.1, on the reverse strand, counting down.
CCACAGGGGAGGAGGCAAGTTTCTGGTACCTATGGCAGGATCAGTCTCAGAGCAAACAATTCTGGTCTTCCCCGTTTTCAGCATTTCTGTCGTTCCCTCCCTTTATTCTACAGCTGGGAGCACCAGGGACAGGGAAGAAGGAAGTTCTGCAGCAAGCCTGGTTTCGTTGCTTTAAGCAGCAGTGATGTTTTTTCCTGCTTTTCTGAGGGGTGTTTTTCCTGCTCCGAGCTGTTCAAAATCCTAATATTGTTATTGCTAAGAACGGTAAGGAAAAAAAGAGCCTGTGCATTGGCCGTGGCATTGGTACAAGGGGTGTGCAGAAAAGCAGAGTTTTGCCTCAGCAAAACCCCCCATGTGTGTGATACAAAGGGGCACAGAAACCAGAACTCAATACTCAGGTGAGAGAAGTACCTGTGGTGCCAGCACTGTTGATGGAGTTCAGGAGCAGAGGAACGGGAATGTTTGGGGCCCATAACTATTTCTCAGCATGTCCCTCGGGATGCTGGTTGTAGAGGGGGGACAGGAGAGCGATGATTCACTGGGGTGGAGCATGGAAGAACAGTTCCAAAGGCCTCAGCCTGCTGCTGACATATTGGCATCTCTACTCCCTTCCTTTACCCTGCATTCCTTGCGTGACTCAGAGGTCACCACACAGCAACCCTAAGCATGAGGTGGCACAGGATAGAAAGGCCTGACACAGCCAAAAGGCATGGAGGAAGGGAGTGCTGCCATGGGAGGGGATGATGGGCAGAGGCAAAGGGGGTAGTGGGACCTCTTCCTCATCCCTTCATGTCCTCCTGCCCTCGGGAAGCCCCTTCCTGCACTGCTGTCCCTTGATTCTGTTTTGGGACCAGCTCACAGGCTGTTGGCAGCTCGAGCTGCCGGACACGAGCAGTTTTACCTTCCCCTTCTGACACAGAGAGGCATTTGGGGGATGGTTTTGACATGATCAAACACTTGCCTTTCCTGAAAGTGCTCTTAGCTGTGTGCTTTTGTGATGATCTCTAGTTCCCTCCATGACCTCTAGGCATTTAACACAGGTCCAGAGCAGTCACAGCCATGATCTCCATGGCCCTTTGGATAAGCTCAATGGGAATTTCTCCAAGCAGCTGCTTTGTGTGCACTCCGTGAAGGACTGAAATGGTTAACAAGTAAATCTCATTATGCTGTTGCAACCATAATTACAACATAATCAACATTATAATTACTGTAAAAGTGTGCTTATGGTTTTTAGATCTAATTAGCACTCATTCAAATAACTGGAAGGTTAACTGTAAGAGAATTAAGTGTTATTACTCCTTTGATTTCAAATTTCTACATGTAATTTTTGGACTAGGCACATTAATTACCAAACATATATAGTATGATTACTCTTAGGCCTACAGGCAAGCTTCCAAGGGCATGGGCTAAGTGTACTTACATGTGGCAGAAAGAATCATTGCATTGTAATTATGCATTACAGTTATAAAAGTCTGCCAAAAACTTAAGTATAGTCACCATATCTCTAAAATGCATCCCTAAATAATGTATTATCAACTATACGATTATAAGACTTTGGGGTTTGCTGAAAAATTGTTTTGCTTTAGTACCCCATGATGATGTCATATCCCTTTAATGAGGTTTCCTTGGAAATAATGGGAAGTGGGTCACGTTGACTGAAGTTACCTGTAGCTCCAGCCTCATTGAAAACACTGTTTTGATATAGGCAAGTGCTTTGAACAATTTATATCACAGAGCATATATATTGGCTCTGGAAGGGAAAACACTGCCGGCTGTGAGCATAGTAAAGGAGTTAATGCTGCTAATGCTAAATCAAAATGTTGAAATAAAATCAACTTTTGAGATACTGGCACTTACAAGATGTAATGCATGTGACCTATTTAGATGTCTATTTTGGAATGAAAAATTGTGCCCTAGAAGTGTCTAACTTTTTCCACGAGTAATAAAGAGAACCCAGGGCAACAAGATAAACACATAATGGTCAGACAAATTCTCCTGTAATTATTAAGTAAAAGAAAGCTGTGGCTTTAGTGCCTGATTTCTATGCACGTGCCATCTCCCACTTCAGAAGTTGTGCATGCCTTGTACTTGTGAAAGTTAAACTCTAAGTGCAGCAATTTCAGTAGAGACTCATCATGTCAAAACATTTAAATCCTTCCCTCCTAATTACTGTCTGGGTTTAGTGGTGTGTTATAATTAGTTTGCAGACAAAGATTATTGTGCTGAGGCTCAGCAAAGCAGAATGGAAACTGTGCAATACAGAGAAAAGGAGCTAAGATACCCTGAAGCAGTTTCACCCTGACCCAGATGTAAAATACTGCAGGGAAGGGTCAGATCACACCTGGTTCAAGGTGATTCTGGACAATGGTGCCCCTGGAAGACCCTTCCCCATCCATTTTCACCCATAAGGCATCACCTTGCTCTCATTCCTTGCCCCAAGACTTGATATGGGATGCTCAGAAGCTACAGAAGCTGTAGACTGAATACCACACATCTGGTGTTCCAGCTGTGCTTTTAGGTATCCATAGAGAGAATAACTCAGCCCACCTCAAAAAAATGCTAACTTTCAAAAATCTCCCTATGGAATCCCTAGAAGAGACCAAACAAGACAGAGTCCTTGTTCATATAGTACTTTTTTTTTTTTTTTTAAAAAAAAAAGAGATTCTGAAAGCTGAATTTAGGATAAACATTGTAGAAATCAGTGAGTAGGAGAGAATATATATATATATGCACTACTTTAGGAATCTATTCATGCATTTACTGCTTTTCTGTCATATAAAACTGACTTATCGCTTACATCTGGGTGGAACCTCTTTGACTATAATGATTTTTACTGCCTACACAACTCTGCTTTGTATTATGAAATCAGCTCTTTCTTTGGCCAAATTAAGGGTAAGATACTGATAAATAATTAGTACACTCTCATTTTACTGTAAAGAATAAGTAGCTTAGTTTGGGCTATCATTTTCTCACAAGTCAGAAGTAGCAGAGGCTTTGAGTTACACACAAGAACATTAGACACTGAATTATGAACTCCTCATAAGCCAAGTCATTATAGTTTGAGGTTTTATGAGATATATAAATGAATATGAGCACGTCATCCCATTAATAAAAAAAGAGAACAGCTTCGGAAAAGGAAAAGCGACATCTCCACATAAGGCCTATTGTAGGTGAACTGACGCGCTATCAGCTTTCACGGGCCTGATCCAAGCTTCACTTCCAGCAAAGATTTGTCCCGAGGGGGTGAATCAGAGGCCAAGCATCCAGAATGTAATTCTATCATGCAGTTCTCCAGCAGGCCGCTGAGTTACCAAGACGGATCAAGGCACAAAGCATATCCATCTCCCAGTGCTTCCATCCAGCTCATTCCATAAGAGCAGGGTATTGCAAGTTTTATACAACACAGGCAATGTTTTTCATCGTGATGAAAAGAAGTAAAAATTCGGTGCAGCTGCAGTAAATGGTATTTGGGGCTATGATTTTACCTAGAAATTATTTAACTGCTTAGTTGCCTAAACCCCCACACCTAAGCATAACCAGGTACTAACCCAGCATGTTTGAGTCAGTTATGAAAATATCTCTCCCAGGTTCAGTTCTCAATTACTGGCAATTTGCAATTGCATTTATTGCATTCTTGTAGCTTTGACGTGCTAATTACTTAACAACTCCAGTGAATCAATCCAATCATTTTAGTTTCCTTTTGAATTACAGTGTCACTATGAGTTTCTTGATCGATCTTCAGAAAAATCAAAAGGATTTGTCAGATGTTTGGGACCAGACAGAATGTTCCCCTTCACAGATGTACAAGACATGCAAGGATGTACAAAGCCCTTCTCATCAGCCTCATGCCAAGGTTGGGCAAGCAGATATTTTCCCTCAACTCCAGAGACATACAGTACCTCAAAGTCTTTGGTTTGCTGGAAGAACTGGGATTTTTTTTCCTTCTTATAAATTGTCCCACACTCAAGGGCATGGAACAAAAGACATCAAGTGATACAACAGCTGTGCAGCCTGAATGTCCCAAGAGACGGGATGAGGTGGCAAAACCTAGGCCAGAAAACTTTGCAGTCCATTAACTGACAAATTGGAGATAACCCACTCTATAACCCAGACCTTAAGAATCTGTCACAGCCATGATCTACAGCAGCTCTCCTTTATCTTATTATGAAAATGCATTATTTTAGCTCTAAAGGTCTCTGGCTGAAACTCTTCTCTTTAACAGAAGGGCAGATCACTGGAATCAGCTCAGACTGGAGTTCTGCATAGTAAGTGCTATTCTAAAAGCATGAAGCTATTTTTAAATATAATTATGTTTTCACATGGATGCAGTACCAGACTTTGCTGTAACATTAGTAAGCATTAACACTTTTAAGAGAAAAACCTGCTGCTGTTCAGTGTGAAAAGGGATTTCATTATGGATAATTATCTCAGTGCTTGCACTGAGACAGCCACAGGTATCCATTCATAAGGAAGTGGCACTAAAAAGGTACAAAATCATCTCCTAATGCTGCATTCAGTGAAGAGGCTTCTAGAGGGCAGCAGTGTATTCCTCTGTTTTACTATCATTCCAAAACTGCCATTTCAATTAAAAACAAAAGATACTTCCAACGAGGACTGAGACTGCTCTGGAAAGTGGTATTGTAGGGGATACAATGGAGAGCATTACAGATTGTCCCAAACTGTGGGCTATATGGATAATGTAACTGATGAAAGGAGGAATGTAGAAATCCTCAGCCCTCGCTTTTCAAAATAAATCCTCCATGCTGTTAAGTGTGATGAAGAAAAACAGCACCAGGTAAGGGTGATGTACCCATTATTGTTGATTCACTGCTGTCATAGAACTAAAATAACATGATTTTACTTACAAGTCTGCAACAGAGTAACTAGTGCCTATCCCTGTCTTAATTTGCAAGAGTTCATAGTGCAAGTCCCTATTTAGATTATTTTTGTTCACTTCTTGGTATGCTTCTTGTCATAAACCAAGTCTAAATTAATTAGGATTTGAAGCAGGTACATGCAAACTAGGATTAAATCCCCCCAAAGTAAAGACCAGCACACAATACACTACTCCAATCCCAATTTATGAATTATTATTTACAGAAAGTGTTCAAAATGACGTATACAGCCTATGAAGATCTCAGGGTAGGTTTCAATTTCTCACAGTAAATAAGGCCAAATAATGCACAGTTGCTGCTGATTTCATTGGATACATTTGTGTTTCACACTCTTGTTTAGCAAACAATTTGGCTGAGAGCAGAAATTAGTTTCTACATGCTGATGCACATTATGTCTAAAAGATGAAGCCTTTAACAACTCAGTTTGAAATTGCTCATGACTGAGGCTAATTCCCATGGGTTCACATATTGGCATCAGTACCTGCACAGCAGGTTATGTGCATGGATCTGCACACTGGATTTCAGGATCCTCTGTGGTGTATGTACTATTTGGCTTTAAAAAAGGGCCTCGGGCTTTTGGCTCCCTGATAAACTTATGCTCGATCAGTGTGAAATAGCAGGGGTCAACATCCTTACATCTCTCTGTGGAGCAGAGTTTAACCTCTGCATATGGTCCACGTGGTCAGTGGCAGTGCTGTACTCCTGGGTTAATGCAGCTGGCTGACTCTGAGCCGTACAGTGAACTGGAGAACTCTTTAGTTCTCCTTGGAAAATTGCCCTCATTCATTTTTCATTTTACCTTTTGGTACTTCTTCTGTGATAAAGTTTCCACAAAGTTTGCCAGCTCACTTACCTTAGTGCATCACCGTAAGTTGTTATGAAATGAATAGTGAGTTGTTTGCTCTTTTTTTCCGTCTTATGAACTTCAACATAAGAGTTCAACGTCTTGAAGCACCTGATGTTGACTTGGTGATATCTCATTTTAGGTTTTCTTTGCTTGAGGACGCTTTTCATTGAAGAGGTAACTCAGACAACAAGGATGAATTGGAGGATGGTGGTTAGTTAAGCACAGATATGAACTCCTCTTACAGTGTCCTCTTACTCCTCCTTCACAGATGTGAATACTCTCACATTAGCAGATTTTTGCTGGTGACCACCATGCACAGGTTATTAGGATTTCACAGACCACAGAGAGAGACGGTAGTGACCATTTTTAGAGAGCTTGGCTTAAGACTGAAAGGAAATCTTAGTGTAAAATTCAGCTTTGAGCACCGTCTCAATAGCAATGGGGTCTTGTTTAAGTCCATGAGAATTAGGAACACAGGGTAGTCTTAACTAGAAAGACATAAGGTTTTTTTCTTCTTAAATGGAAGATTTTCCAAAAATGTTTTATCTTTTCTCAAAGTCACAAAATTTTCACAGAGCATGTAGCAGATATCACTTCTCTAAGGAAGCTGTGGACGCTTTGTCACTGACTGCAATACCTGGAGGCAACCTCATAAAACACTGGAATGTCAAAGCTCCAGGGTCCTCTTTGCAGTCTCAGTGTTCTGCCCTTGATGATAACTATGGTACAATTCTGTAGCAAAGGGACTAGGACCTACATCAGTTAGAAAAGCGCTGATGAGACATGGAGCCCTTTACTCATTAGCAACTTCAGCCCCTTTCTAGCCAAGCATCAAGTAAGATTTGATGCCAGACTAATTAATAAATACATATAAAGGTATCTCATTATGTCGAGAAAGAGCCTAAATTCCCCTGCAGAGGATGGCACCAATAAGAGATTCTCCAGTTAGCTCTTTGCTACATGTAAACACAGCAAATTGACCTTCCAAGAGGAAGAGCAAAGAGTTCAGAAGGAGGAAGTTAAATGTGTTGTAAGGATTGACTCCTCTCAGCTCTGATATCCATCTATATCACACAAGTCAGTTGTGGGGGTTTCTGCCACCCCTGTCAATGCCAGGTTTCTGGACCAGAGAAAGGCTACAGAACTACCAAGCAACATGCTCTGCAATTATCTTGTTTGCCATGAGAGATTGAGCAACTAAGACAATAAAATAAAAGGTAATTGAATGTCCTTATAAGTGAACTTTTCAGAAAATTAAGCATATAAAATCAAAACTGAAGGCAATTTAGCCAGGTCATCTGTCAATCTTGTAAGATATTATAAACCTTTCACTGTATTATTATAAACCAGAAAAAAATAAAATACTGTAACTAAAATGAAGGGGAATCCACACATACAAACTTCACTGTGCAAAGCTTGACAAAATCACAGAGGAGGACTCAGAGCAACTCAAGTAATACATGTGGGAATAGTTTCCTATTGATAGGGCTGATAATGCTGCTGATTTTTAAGACTTCCTAATGCTTTCCCTGATTACATCCTGTTTTCAATTCACCGTAACTTTTGCCAGACTTTAAAAGGGGAGACTTCTTTATTCATCTAGAGTGCTTCAGATACCCAAAGGTTTATCTTGCAATGCACTTGGTCACTGAAGTCACTGATCCCCCAGCCTACAGCTTAAAGCAGAAGACAGGCAGTGCTTGAAAGGGAACAGAAGTGCAAGGAAGTGACCCGATTTCCCCAGAATCAACAGCAAGCTAAGAATAGACTTCTGAACTCCTCAATGCCAGCTTAGTCAAACCATTGTCAAATGAAAACATGTTTGTTTTTCCAAGTGTTCAGAATTCCATCGTCACAGAGTATGCTCCCCATACAGGTGATTATATTATGAGTATATTATAACATTCTTGTACACAAAACCACAGATATTCTGCAAGCACACTTCCAAAGACATTCCACCAGCCCACCTGCCATGCTGTGATTGGAAAACTTGCTTGGAAAATCTGACCTTCAATTTGTGTCTTTTTTTTTTCCTGTACCTTCGTTACTGTCCCCATGAGTCACACAGTCCGGTGTGTGTCTTGACTTCATAAGTTAATTGTTAAGTGGGATTAGACAGCAGGGTGTTCTTTGGTCACATATTTTGCAGGGACTTGGAGAACACGGTCTCCTCCCTGGCTGGCAGTCGAGGAGGGAATGCCAGGGCAGCTGAGCCGCTGGCCGGGCTTTTATACCGGTGCTATTTTTAGCTGTTATCAGCCGTGGTGTCGGGGCCAATCCACGCTCGATGCCGGCAAGAAACTCTTGCTCCGTCCAAACTTCACTCTCAGCAATCTCACAGGGAGGAGCCAAATGACTGAATTTGCTGCTCTGCACTTCTGCCGTTCGTTATAAGGGCTCATTAAAGCGCAAACACCGAGTTACGTGAATAGTTCGGACCACGGTGAAGTTACTGATTTAACAGATAAGCATCCTGCCTATATCTGCTGAAAATCAGTAAATTTAAGGTGCCTCATAAAATCCATTAAAGCATGCAGTCCTGCAGTGTGATATACGTAAAACAATCTATATGGTTTTTACAAAGGTGTTCTTTTTTTTTGTCACTGTGTAACTATGCATTATGTAACTTGAAACTACTTACTGCTGATATTTACAAATCCATGTGCTTGCCAAAGAAAGGGAGGACAGACTGGTGCCTCATGAAAATAGGCCACATGGTGTATAACAGATTTTTGATACTGGACTTTTCTACAGTATATTTGTTTAGCATATTTTCATGGAAGTATGACCTTGTAGTAACTTTAGGCTCTGAGCAATTGATGGTGGGGTTAGACTGTTCAGACACAGTCCTCAAGGGCCTTGTTAGATGCCCTGGGGTATCCTGCCAAACCTCCAACTGCTGCTTTTCTCAGGATCAGGCCTCTAACGTGTCCCAGCAGCTGAATCACTTCCACAAGTAAGAAAGATGCTTGTTCTCACATGTTATCTGGCCAGATTTATCAGGTGATCAGAGTTCCCCATTAGCCAGGGTGACCACAGGGTGGTCTTCCAGTACCAGAGGGGCTACAAGAAAGATGGAGAGAGACTATTTACAAGAGCATGTAGTGACAGGACAAGGGGGAATGGCTTCAGCCTGACAGAGTAGGTTTAGATTAGATATTAGGAAGAAATTCTTTACTGTGAGGGTGGTGAGGCACTGGAACAGGTTGTCCAGGGAAGTTGTGGATGCCCCATCCTTGAAAGTGTTCAAGGCCTTGTCGGATGGGTCTTGGGGCAACCTGATCTAGTGAGAGGTGTCCCTTCCCATGAGGTTGGAACTGGATGATCTTTCAGGTCCCTTCCAACAGAAACCATTCTATGATTCTATGATTTAACTTCCTCTTTAACTTAAACATTGTGATTCTTCCCTACTATGATTCTTCTGTAAAGATTCCCCAGCTTATTAAAAGAGAAGTTCTTTCTATTCCTCCTTATCCCAAAGCAATCAAGTATTTAAGTAGAAACATAATTTTATTAATTTTAAATTATTGAGAAAAATGTGAGTTAAAGTTATTTTATGCTAAAACATTAGGCATGTGGTTTATTCGTTTCAGGGATAAGCATCAGAGCATTCAGCACGCTGCAGCACTGAGCTCTTGGACAACTTACTTTTTTTTTTAAACAACTGGGATATGAGTGCTGTCTTCATTCTTAAGGGCACTTCTTGATGCCCTGTGGAAGAGCCCATGAAATGTGCAAAAAAGGCTACCCACCATGCCTGAATCACAGTGTGGTATCAAAAAAAACCAACCAACCAAATGAAAAGCTAAAAAAAGGACTCTTGGCTCAACAAATCTACTATATGAGATTCAGTATTCCTGAATGATTTTCTCCAGTATTTATCTGGAAATTTCATAGCTAATAGATATTAAAATTAGGAAGAATTTCTAACGACATTTCTGGCTAACAAAGATAGGCAGCAGCACTGAAAGGACCTAGGATAGCTGAGGAAATCTGTAAATATGTATGAGAAAGGATCTATGGGAGACCTGTGGCCTTCTGCAGAGGCAGCTGGAGGGCAGGAAGGAAGCCTTAAGACATCTAAACCATCACTGGAAATCTGAGTTAGGCCCCTACTCCATACAATGAATGGAGTCTACTGAACAACTAACCTCACCCTACAGCTGATGCCTACACTTGATCACCCGAATTAGCATCCCATTGTGCTATTTTAAATAGATTTTTATTGCAAAAGGAGCCTAGACATCCTGCAGAGATGTAGTTAATGGCTTACAGACACACCTTAAGTTGGGTAAGTCAAATCTGACCCTTGATATCTGAAGAAAACAAAGAGCAGAGCAGAAAAGCTGCTTTCCTTTTGCAGACTCCAAAATAATTTCCATATATCATTATCAGTTGCTCTGCAGGGATTATGTATTATTTTGTGTATGTAAACATCAGTCTCAGTGGAGCTGCTTTTTAGGTACTTCTGCAATAAGCAATCAGAAATAATATATATTGCTCTGTATTGGACAGAATCCATTTAACAGATGACATAACAGTATTAACTACAGAGATAAGTTTTCATGGGCAACAAGGAAGTAATCAATCCACAAATCCAAACATTTTGTAATCCTAAAATGTAGGCACTGAGATGTTTAAAAGGAAAAGAACATTCCAAGCTGGGATAACAATCTTGTTTTCAAAACATCAAAGAAAGCATCACAAAAAGGAAAATACATGGAAAGATAAACGAGTCAATAAATCCTGTTTTAATTTTTCCTAGGTATGACCTACATATATTTACATTGTATTTGCCATTGCTGCAATCACTGTGCAGGAGCAATTTCCTAGGTAATCCAGGTCTGTATTCTGAAGCTGTTGCTATGCTACTGCTCTGTGCCCGGCCACCGCCACGACTGGAGCCAAACACTGAGGGTGGCACGGGACTGTCACCTGAAAATTGATTCATGGACCTTCCCACAGGCAGAAAAGGTGCCTGAATGAGCCACAGACCCAGCAAGGGTCAGAAGCAAGACCTTTTGCCCTTTGTAACCAAAAGATTAAGCAAACTGTTCTGCCCTGCTGCTAAAACACATGTTCTGTTCATGACTGATAGTCGGGGAACTGGATGTTATCTGTAACCAAACGGCCACTCGCTAATCTTTTCACACACACACACACACACACACACACACACACACACACACACAGAGTAATTCGGGTAGGCAGAAGTCCAGCTGTGAAGAGACCTACAACAGTTTTTCTCCTCAGAAATAAGATTACATAACTATTAGGTTTATGACTTAAGAGATTCCCAGTCTCCTATCCGTGACAGGGGGAGCCATAAAGCCACGCTGTGTCTGCACAGCATGTGGAGATGTATCTCTATTTTCTGAGTTAGTAGAGCAAAAGCAATGGTGTCCCTCACCTGGCAATGGTGTCCCTCACACTGGATTTATATCACAGCACTTGTCTGACTCCAAACTCATGCTGTTTTCAATGATGAGTCATCAGAGTCCAATCACACCACTAGGAGAAACCTAAATTCTCACAGGAGAATAACCTAATACTCTAGAAGTCAAGCAGCAGCTGCAAACTGTGCAATACTACTGCATTACACTTGCTTGCACATGGGCAAATAATAAATGGTCAACACCCTTACAGAAGCATTTATTGGGAAAACACCAGGGCTAGATGAACCTTATAAATGTCAAAGAATTCAAAAATATGCTACAATACAGCAGATAAAGTGTCCTGACTAGAGAGTTGGACAAATGATGCATTAAAGATGCACTTGCTGTAGTAATTTTTATTGGCAATGCTATATACATTACCTGTATCTGAAAACTGGAGCTTAAGGTTTATATAAATTAACTGGAAAAAGACTAGAAAAGGTAAAAAAACCCAAACCAAAACACAAAAACCAAACCAAACCAAAACCAATGAAAAACAACAACAAAACAAAAAAAAAAACAAACCAAAACCAACCAAACAAAACCCACCCCACCAAAAAAACCAAACAAAACCCTAAAACAAACCACAACACACCAAACCACACAACATTTAGAAATGATAACTCAAGCTTGAAGGAAAGCTGAAGGAACTGAAGGACTTTTGGTATCTGTGTTCTATAAATATAAAAGAGCTATCTATTAAAAAGAAAAATAGCATAATTCAGAGCAGCAGAATTTTAATAAAGGAAAATGTTTTTCTCAGGACAACAATTAAGCACTGACAGAGGCTAATTGGCAGAAGGACTGAATTGGCATCACTGAATGTTTCCAAAAAAGAGTCTGTTAGGGATAGTCTGGATAAGACTGAGAGCAGGAGGACACGTCTTATCACTTGATATTCCAGATATATTTCTATACTTAATTGTACTTTTAAGCTCTCTCAAGACTATTTAAAGGAATAATTAACCATTAATTTAATTATAATTATAAAAAAAGATATCACATTAGGAACATTGGCTCTCCATGAGTCATTTCCTGCTGTGCAAGTGTCAACTTCAGCATGCTGCATCTTGGTCTGTAAATCTGCCAAGACTGGAAAACTCAAAAAATAGTTCTTGGATCTTTTCCTTGCTGAAGTTGCTCAGTTAAAACTATTTCAAAGGTGGATTACGAATCATTCAACCTTTCTCTAAGCTTATTCATAAGACCAAAATAATTTTTGCTTACTTCCACTAGATTTATTATAAAAAATATTTTGAAAAGCTAAAATGTCCTAAAAGCCAAACTACTATAATTTTATGTATATATAGTTACACCTGCTATCTGGCTTCAGCCTGAACTCATTTTACTACCTGCAAACCTCATTGCAGAAGAAATGGCTTAATACTATCCTCATGTGCTCTGTTGGAGTCAATTAAAATACCACCTGGTTTGCATTGCTAAAAGGTATTTGGACACCCAGTTGTGCTTGCAAATATCTACCAGCCCAAAATTGCAAATATGGTTGTTTTACTCCGTAGATTATGAGTGTAGTCGTGGAAAATTTGAAAAACTTATTCTCTCATCATCACCCTTTATCTGACCCCCCTGCAAGTTGTCCTACTGGAAGGTACAAAAGTTCATCTATGCTGGGGATTCTTTTACTTTTCATCTTCTACAAAATGCTCAATTCTGCTCAGCAAAGCACCAGTTTAACCACTAACTTATGACTGGACATCCATGTGGTTCTGCTCTCTGCAAATAATACAAGCTAAAAATTATCTTTGTTCTGTAACTTCATGTTCTAACCTACTAATACACATTTCTTGACAAAATTTTCTCAACGGATACCAACAGGCTCCATAAAACAAGAGGAAAGCCAACTCAATGGGAAGGAGCGTGATTTTTGCAGTGATACAACAATTAATCCTACGAAGAACATGGTCTGTCATTCAGCTCCACTTTGTGTCTCAGTGAGGAGCTAGAACAGGGTTGTGCCAGCAAGTTAGAACCCTCAGATCTTCCTGACTTGGAAACAAGGGAGTGGGAAGCATCTTGTTGGAAAACTAGAAATGTCCTTTCTTTCCCTAGCATTGACCTAAAGAAATTTTCCTAAAGCATGCAATAATCCCAGTGGAAACCCCTAAAAGTTTAATTTCTGATGTAGACAGAAGTTAAAAGCAATATCTTTCTCAAAACAGCATTCTTAAGCACTGGTATCCACGGAAAGGACAGGAGGCAATGAGCACAAATTGAGCTATGAGAAATTCCACTTAGACATAGGAAAACACATCTTTACCATAAGGCTAGGACACTGTAATGGCTGCACAGAGAAACTGTGGATTCTTCACCTTTGGAAATGTTGAAAACCTGCCCAGACATAGCCCTGAGCAACCTGCTCTAGGTGATCCTGCTCTGAGTAAGGGGCTGGACCAGATGATCTCCAGACGTGCCCTCCAGCATCCATAACTATGTTACCCCAGTGCAGTGATCCAACATGCAGGTTCATGATGCTGAACCACTGGAATACATTAGTATTTTTTGCATAACACAAGCTGTTTATTGCTCAGGTAAAGAATTACCTCCATTTGCTTGGGAACTCTGCTCTTATGGCACAAATGAGTACATTTGTACAAACCTGTAGTCAGTCTCAGGTCATCAATAAACCAGAAGGGAAATAATTTTCTTCTGAAAAGAAAATAGGAGGACAATTGTTTAAATAACAACTCAAGCTTCAGGAAAAAAAAGTTAAAATTTTTAAAGAAATCTAAACCTTCAGAACAAACATGCTGTGCTCAACAGGGAAACAGAGTGTACAAGTGAGAAGGCTGGACCTCAGAGCTCTGATTAGGCCAGGCTGTCCTGTGCACTCAGGAGCACAGCCTGTGTGTCCGTCATATTTCTGCTCAAATTGCAAAGGCTTTTGTTTGAAGAAATTACAGTGTTATTGAAAGGGCATTATTGTGGCTGTGACAAGCCTGGACTCGCTGGATTCACACAAACATCTCCATGTTGGGACATGCTACGTTCTGCTCTTAAAGGTACAGGGAATTCCTTTTCTGACTTATGGCACATCCTGAAGTAGTCTGCTGATGTGACATAGTAACCAAGTGTGCAAGTGTCCCAGTACTGATAAACAGTGAAAGATGATTTAAACATTTTCTTGGTGTCTAACACAGAATGGACTACTGTAAAGATTATCTAGTCTGACTTAAATCATGATCTTAATGTAACAGCACTTACAATATCCTGATGAAGTTAAATTTCTATTCTAGCCAGCTGCACTCATAAGTTAGAAACCATTTAATTTTCCCACTTTCTCTGGTTTTTAGTCAGCAGTGACCTCTGACACTCACATTTCCAGCCACCCACAGAGATTTATTAGTGCTACAAAGGAAGGAAAAAATAGTGCCAGAACTGTCATGACCACTATTGTCCCACAGCAAAAGGTCCTGCTGTCCCTGTTGGTGTCTGCAGAAAAGAGCAAATCCAGAAGATGAACCCAATTTCAGAGCAACACTGGCCCCAGGTGAACTAGAGACCGTACAAGAAGGGAACCATCTGTGAGTAATATTTATTGACACAACTGAGATATTGGTTCAACGTGCAAGAAGTAACAGCCCTCAGGTATTTCACTACTCCTGCTATATATCTGTGACCTTCCATTTTATAGGCTGACTTTTGCTATCTAGGTAATTAAAAAGAGCAAAGCTGGATCTGTACTCCAGGGAGTTACTGCTTTATTACCTTGATACCAGAAAGAAAGAAAAAGACAAAAGCCAAAAATTATATGTCATCAGTTTCTCATGGAGTAAAACACTGGCACAGGAGTTCAGTTCAGCCACACACCCAACAGTATCCAATGCCCTGCCCATTGGGATCACAGCATGGATCATCTGAGAGCCTCATGTTTCATTTTCCAGCCAGGTAAGGATGCCTTGGGATTCAAGGACGTCTCAAAGGCACCAGGTGCTTATGTTTGGCAAGTGAAGAGAGCACAAAGTATGCCTGTCTCTCTAGAATAGCTGATAAGCTCCTTTATGGGATAATCAGGTACTCTGCACACAGAGGCAAGGAAAAGGACGTCCTCAGACCTTCTCCATGACAGTTCTTTTCAAAATGCCCCTCTTCTCACTCTTCAGAAATTCAGGACTGCATGCAGAGATATGAACTAGAACTAACACCACAGGTCTTACTTTGACCATATAATTAACATACTTTTAGCAATGACCATGATCCAGTCACAGAAATAAATAGGAGAGGTGCTGCTTCAGAGAGTCACGCAGTGTAAGGACTGTGAAGGTAACAAAAAGGCCAAGGGCCCTCACAGCCCACCTCCACAGAAATCAGGACAAAAAGTTTATTGTGTGTTCTTGCTTCAATGAACTAAACTAACCAAATAACGACATTGTAAAGACATTCTTACTATGTGTGGTAACAAAATCTGTTCTCCTGCTTCTACAGGCCCCATGGAACTGAGGAACAGATACTGATGATATTATTTATGTCAAAAAGTGAGAAGCTTCATGAGACTTCTCTTGAAATAACAGAGTATGATGCTCATGGTGTGTCATCCTATTCAAAGGAAAAAAGATCTTAAACGTTTATTTCTTATGTAGTTAAAAAAGAAGGAACTTTTTGGGGAATAGTTAAGTACAAGTGCTTTTATGATGGGAAACATAGTGTTTATTCCAGAACACAGGTGTTTACAGTTTTGAAACGTACATATTACTTTATAAGGTTAGAGAAAATGTGAAAGCCCCTTCAGTAATTTATACCTAACTGGAAATTATTGAGAAGTACATGTTGAAATTGTCACAGAAATAGATTAATCCAACAAATCACAGAAATACATTAATTTAAATATTGAAAGAAATAAAAGAAAGATTTCTTTCAGGCATGATCTCCACTTAAACTATATATTCAGTTTTCTTCATAGCATTAATAACTATCACTTTTGAGCCCTCAGCTATTAGATAGAAAGTGAAATGCAGGGACAGCTCAACTGGATCAACTAAACTAGTTCAAGTAGTAGCAGTCTAGCTGTAAGAGCAGGGAGATTTTACAGAATAAATTAATTGCAGCAACAATCAGAATACTTTCACCATAATTCCACTCAAAATGAAGAAATCTCAGGCACCTCCACAGAACACAAATCACCTCTTTCTGTGCCTTAAGATGCAAGAGGTAAGTGAAGGGACTGGATCCTTGCAGCACACAGGCAGCAGAATTGGAGCAAAGCAGTGGGTAGGGTATTTCCCTGATTTGGAGGACACACACATTGATTTGGGGGTTAAAAGTAGAGTCTGCTTAGGAGCACCCAATTTCTTACCTTTACAAAAATGTAAATCTCAAAATCTTCCTGAAAGTTGTTAGTTTCTCCAGAGTTATTGTTAAGGGGAAACTTGAGGGAAGTTGAAGAGTCGGAAGAAGTGCTCTGTCTCAGACGCGACTGGAGATCCGGAGGAAAATGAAGGTTGCTCTCAAGCATCGTGACCTCTACATGTTTCTCTTCCAGAGCTGGGCTTATCAGATCCATCTGCTGGTATGGGTGGTCTTCTCCAGCACCACAGTGAGATGAAGAATCATCTTCTCCAGCACCATGGCGAAATGAAGAATCATCTTCTCCATCATCTCCATGCTGAGAGGCCACAGAATTACTACAGCTGCCTTCTGGGTTCTCTTGACTACCATTCATGTTCTCTGGGATATTAGTGATGGAAGAAGGAGATGCTGAATCTTTACGGACATGATAATAAAGATGACCCCCTTTGTCTTCCTCGGAGTCTGAGACCTCACAGACACTGGTGTCATTAACATTTTCACTGACGTTGGTAAAGACTGGATCTTCCATGACTGCTGGCTGGTGAGATTTGCCTGCCTGCTGGTACCTTAAAAGACTACAATTAAAGTGAGATGTTGACAGACAAGCTCTCCTCAGGAGGAAGCAGAGTCTGTGGCGTGCCTTCTAAATGCTCTGTTATACATGGCAGAGCTCCAACAATCATTTACTGAGAGCTTTGAATCAAGGAAAAGATAGGCCTGTCTCACTTTTAACCCCTTTGTTGATCTCACTGCTGGGAATGGTATCTCAGGAGCTGTAATCAGTTGTTCTTCACAATCATTTGCAACATTTCAGTGGTTACTTACAACATCATCAACAAATGATGATCGTTTATAAAAAACTACAAATAAAAAAAAATATAAAGTGGTAAATTTTAACTCTTTCCAGTTTTGCCACTGACTCACTTTGGGGACCACACACTTCACATTTAGCAATTTCCTCCTCTCATCTATAAATCAGGGCCAAAACTCTAAAAAGTCTTGTGAGCTGCCCTGCAATGTAGGAAAAGAAAGCACTGAATAAGTATTAGCTATTATTAATACACTTAATGTGTTGATTAATTATAATCACATTTACATTATGTATCTCCATGTCATAACAAACTTTTGCAATCTAATTTACCTCCTTGTCTATGCAGTTCCTTTTCTCTAGAGAGACACACTACACTGCACAGAATCTAAAATGGATGAATACTGCCAGCATCAGCACAAAATGAACTGCCCTCCTAGGAGAGATACACATTCCAGAGAAACTGAATTCAATGGAGCTAAAACTCCCCAAAGATCCAAACCTGAATTTATCAAGTTATTATTAAGTTATCCATTTATTAAAGTCATGAGAACTTAGACCTTACTGACTAAAGGCTTTTTATCTCAATGTTTACTACATCTGGATTATGTAGATTAGGACAAGAATTCTTATAATCTAATTATATTTAACCTTTTGGGTTGAAGCCAAAAGGAAAAATAAAAGTATTTTCCTCCTGACCCATCCGTGTAACTTTCTGAGAGATAACTGCCACAGCCAGGTTGGATTTCTTAAAGAAACACAGAGGAGAGGTGAGAGAGAAAGATGGTAATTCCATCCACCCCAAAAGAGCAACCAAGGGAAGACGTGCTGTTTCACGCAGTAGAATAGCAGGTGCTCCCTGCCTGGGATTTATGGTTGTTAACAAGTTTAATCTTATACTGAACAGTTTAGATTACTACTAAAATTAAATATCAAAACCAAACCAATATTTCATCTTATTAAACTTGGATCCACCTTCTAAGGCTCCAAGATAACCTGAAAAGTGCCAGGATCATAGTAACAACCAAATTTAATCACAATGATTGTACAGCACAAGATGCAGGTAAGTATCAGAGAACAGGGAGATCTCTTAATCATGGATGCATTTCTGGCCTGATGTAACTCAAGAACTTCAAGGATATCTTGAAGGTCTAATTTCAATTATTCCTACCCACAAATTCCTGCCTGGCACAAGTGGTCCATCAGCAAACAGGACACAGCACATCTACTTTTTACATTTTGTGTATGTAACTCAGACACAATTCTTCACATGGAAATCCTAAATCAGAGATTCTGAAATGTGGTGTGTAATCTGTATTGTAAAATTCTTGCATTCAAGACCAGGCTAGAGATAAGACTGATTTAAAGTCAAGAGCCTAAATCACTAAAGTTCAAGAAACTTGGGAAAACCAATGAGTCAACTAAATAACTTCACTTTTTTCAATGAATATTTTTTACATTTTTAAGAAAACACTTGGATTTCTTCATTTTTTGTAGAAAGACAAACATATTTCTACCTGTGTTCAACTTGCTCTGAGCATGACCTTGATCAGCAACTCCCACTGATCTTCAACCTCTTTTTACTTGCAGGGTTAAATATGCTGGGATCATAAAAACTCACTCCTTAGTAACTCTGCTGGTAAATAGCTTGAGGAAGAAAAGAGAACACAGAAATATTCATGGCACTAAACAAAGTTGTATTAAATTAAACTACTGGGGTTTTTTTCCCCTTCATGAAGGTGACATTTGCAGGACGCAGCAGCACCTGCTGGAGGGTTTAAAATATCACAAGTAAACCAAGGAATGAGAGTGTAACATGAGTATTATTTAAAAATAAATAAATACAGTTGATGTGGATTTCTTTATCTTGAATTACCCAAGTCCTTCTTTCCTCTGCCCCACTCCAAGAGCAAAAAAAAAAAAATATCAGCCAGCTCCAAGATCCGGATGCCACTCTTATGACAGAGTGATAAGGCCCCAGGGGAAACCTGACCACACTTAAGAATTTACCCAAATGAAAATCAGATGCATTTCACATCACATTACATGAACCCTCTGCTGGTTTACAGCCCTTACTTTTCATTTTCAAGGAAGACAGAACAGTTTTGCATTACAATTCAAAAGTTATGGGATAACAAACAAGATCCAAGCTGAGGCTCCCACACCATGACCTGGGACAGTGGTGTCCTGGCCTGCTCCCCTGTGTCCAGTGCTGCTCCCTCCCTATTCCCCAGCCAGAAATGCTCTGCTCCAGCAAAGGAACTGAACAGAGGTGCTGTGTGCACGTGTGCCCAGTAAAATGGGATTTCTGTCCTGCACAGAAGTGAGAGAGAAGAAGTGGTATGAGGCAGGAGAGCAGAAAAAGATCTCGGCATAACTAAACAAAGCAGAGATCACCAATTTCATCCATTCCCTAAATTCCTCTGCTCCCAAATAGAGAAGGTATTGACTTAATGGTGTTAGTTCTGCAATCCAGGTTGTGTCACGGACCAGTTTCTGTACCATCCAGTCCCACATCAGCCATTGGTAACTCTGGTTACTGGCTTTGCAGAAACATGAAGAACCACAAAAACCATAAGCAGCAAAATTCATATAGGGACAAAGAACATGAACAACAGAACTCCTCGTTTTCAAGGTTTATTTTTTACTTTATGACTGAATTTCCATTTTTACTCTAACTTTTATCTTTTTAAAGCAAGACATACCAGAGCTGACATGACTACAACTCCAGTTAGCATACATAAGACACAAGTTACAGTTCTGTTAGTGTCCAGTACCTCGAGTAAGCAAATCACTGATTCTTTCTACAGTCCAATGAACAGCAATGTAATAAAAAGAGATGGAAATAATTACATCCAAAGGAAATTAAGTATACTCTGGAGAGTATTATTACTGCAAAACCCAGTCAACAGTAGTCCCTAAAACAGATATGTCTGTTTAGACAGCAAAGTTGGGACTCACCTACATTTAGAAGCCCACAAATGGACATCAAAACTCACACTAGGAATGCAGACAACTGCCAGGTTCACTCTGCAGAGAAACACAGAGATCAGTTCAACAGCTCAAATACACACAGACATTTACTGGTATTTAAGTTGTTCACTTAGACAACTTGATTTTATTTGAAGGACAGCAGATACAATAAGGGCCCTGGCACATTGAGAACAGCATGTTAAAATCAGACTACTGAAGGTACTACTGAAACTTTATCTGTTCACCCTGTCACCCTGACAGAAATCAGCATCCCCACCTTGGACTTATTTTAAAACAAGCAGAAGAAATTCCTGCATTGCTAAAGTCAGTTAGCCCTCACCTCCAGAGTGGAAGAGAAGGGCAGAAAGAAGGAAAAGTAACAAGAATGTCAGACCCCTAAAGCTCAGAGATTAATAATTTGAGGTAAAAAGCCACATGACACTATTTAATACAGATTCTTAAGCCTTTTACCTGGGTAGACCTTTATTAAAGCAAATAACTTGAATGTCTTCTAGAGATTCCACAATACTGGAAACTTCAACTCATCCATCAGTGACACAAGTAGCTTCAGTAGTTCAGAGCCCTGTTTAGAAATTCTATTGGAATTTCTCAGATCATTTCCAGTTGCTATGATTTTAGTGCTTTAGTTAAAAGAGTCCCTCAGTTTTATTCGTCTTCCATGAAGATACTTGCACACTTTAAGCAAAGAGCCTGTAAATCTTTCTTCATAACCTTCATAACAAATTTTACTGTCCCTCAGAAACTGAGGGATCTTGTCATCCCATAGGATCGGGCCTTCAATTTCACATAAGGGCACTCAATGCAAAAATCATGAATGTTCCTGGCCATTCAGGATGGTTTTACAAAAAAACCCAACTTTTTTTCTTTGTAAAGCTCAAAAATTGCCAAAGCTTTGCAACATGTAGTTCAAGAACATTATCGAAACTACACTGTTGGCTCTGGGAGACAGATTGGTCATGGTTTACAGATTTACTACAAGGGGCTTGCAATAAAATCCCACCACTTTGTTTTCACTCCGGGCTGCACTCAATACTTGGATGAAATCAACTGCAAACAAACTTTCTTGCATCATTTCCAGCCTCAGCTTTTACTTGTTTTGTTAGCACCACCTCATCTCTCCACAGTTCATCAACAGTAATGCTTTATTCACTGAAAATGTTGCACTAAACAGCATGAGAATAATACCTTTATCCCACATTTTATACCTTTATCTGTATTCTATTTGTGATGTAGCAAGGAAAACAAAACACACAGAAGAACCATTTCAGAAGAAAGTGGTTTGGTAGATGTTGGTCATGACACGGTTTCACACAGGAGTCAGCCCATCCTTGGAGCAGGACTCCAGAAATCCATTTATGGCTCAGTTAACAGTGACCTGGATTCTGCTTGAGGGGCTGGTTCACGAATCCAGGACCCCACTGTAGTAATGGTGATTCACCTTCACCCAGGTTTTCCTTTGCTGCTGACTGCATAAAAGACACATTTAAAGCAAACACATCTGTGAATTTGACTCTGTAAGACAGACACTTCTCCACTAGACAAACAATAGAAAACTACTTTGCACAGGACACACAAATCTCATGTTATCGACAGCTTTTGGTTGTTAAAAATACCAGGAGTCATTGCCAACAGACATTTGAAAACCTGCTGTACCTGCTGCAGAGCCTAAACAATTATTCCCAACTTGGATGTTTCACAGCCCTTTATTTGTGGTTTTCCAGTTCCTTTTATAAAACTTTACTTGGTTTGGTCTCCAACCCCATGGTTGGAAACTCCATTAGAATACCTGAGAGCCTACGCAATACTTTTTATTTGCCCAACTGCTCCAAGCAAAACATTTTTGTTCACCTTTAAAATCTGGCATCATTTCAACACCCTTGTTTATCTCTGAAACCAACCCTTGAAAAGCCCAGCAACCCAGCTTCAAGCCTGTTAGCAGTGGAGGCTCTGGTAACCAAAATAAAGAAGGCAGAGGCACCAGAGTCCCCTGTATCAGCCTGTCATGCAGCCCTAGGGATCTCCTTCCTCACAGTTTGAGAAACAGCAGGGTTAAGAGCCCTATTTGGTTTACAGCCTCCATACACAAGCAATGCTTTGGATTAAACGGGCACTAAAAGCTTACTGTCTAATAAAGTTTAACAGCTATAAGTCACCCAGCCCTTTTATGGCCTCATTAAACCTCTATTTTTTTTATCTCAATTATATAAAGATGCATCAAAACATGCTAAATGACAGATTACAAAACCACTGAGCAAAAATGGTCACAGAGATTTCTGTCACATGGATAAAATTGAGAACAAAATTGGAAATACAGGAAATATTTCTTGTTCGATGTTAAGTAGTGAAAATGCCCTGCTTTTTCTTAAGAAAGCACTTAAGTATCTGAACTATTTACATGCAACATCAAGTTTTCATAGCATCATAGAATCACAGAATGGTTTGGGTTGAAAGGGACCTTAAAGATCATCCTGTTCCAACCCCCCTGCCATGGGTAGGAACACCTTCCACTAGCCCAGGTTGCTCAGAGCCCCATCCCACCTGGCCTTGAACACTTCCAGGGATGGGGCAGCCACAGCTTCTCTGGGCAACCTGTGCCAGTGCCTCACCAATCTCACAGTAAAGAATTTTTTCATAATTCCTAATCTAAACCTACTCTCAGTTTGAAGCCATTCTCCCTTATCCTGTTGCTACATGCTTTTGTAAGTAGTGTCTTTCCACCTTTCTTGTAGGTTCCCTTCAGGTACTTGAAGGCTGCAACTAGGTCACCACGAAGCCTTTTCTTTTCCAGGCTGACAATCCCAATTAAATCAATCCAAATTTAAACCCAATTTTAATTCATTCAAATAAATTTGGAGTTGCTTCCCCTTCACAACACTGCCAACAGGAGGGTGTAGATTTCCATCTAGAAATGAAATGCTTTATTAAACCCACCAAACACAGAGAATATTTTGAGTTTGCCTACGCTTTACTTCCTGGCATTTACTAAGTTCTACTGACACAAACAAATGCACGCAATGGTTTTTGAGCTGCATGTGCTCAATTATACTCCAGCAAAAAATCTGTACAGCTTCTGGCAGCATTTAGGATGGTCTAGTGCTTAGACCTGCAGGCAATTCTATACAATATAGAAAGAGATCAAGGTGATGAAAGGCAAACATCTTGGTAGTTCCCAGTTTTACTTCTTTTAATATAAGTATACACATAACTCACCCATTTCTTGTAGGTAAACACTGTAAATGGAACCAAGAGTTGTATTAAATACATGATTAGATACATACTGGCTAGCCCAGTTCAGAGTCCAGAGTTGGTATGTTGTGCTGCCTGCATGATGTGTCAAATTGGACACATCACATTAGGCTGGGCTCATGAATATGTGAATTCTGCAAATAGGTTTCAAAGCATCTGAGCAGGTGTAAACAAGAGATTACTCACGCCTTCTGGACTGAATAGCTGAGTATGTTGCCAAGCTAGGTTGGCAAAAGAGCCTTGATGCTTAAAATTTGTCTGAATCTGTGCATGAACAAGAACTCAATCGTAACTTGATGAAATTGGCTAAAAGATTGCACTTGTTATGAATTCCCTTGAGCTCTAGTTCACTCTGTGTAATAAATATTTTTAAGGTAATACAACAAAGTAATTCATAAAGAACACATCTCTCCTCCACATGATCAACTGTCACATGCATATGCAGAAAGCTGAATTAATGTAACAAAAAGGGAAAAAAACCCCAAACACCTTGACTTGAACCTGACGCATAACACGTGAATAGCTGTAAGAAGTCTTATCTTGCTCACCTGGAGTTGTTTTTTTTTCCTTCTTTCACACTCTTGTGCTTTGCCACACCTCTTACATTCCATAAATCAAGGTGAATCAGAGGCATGTCACTTTATTCAGCCTATTGTACCACTTAGAGTCACTTCACAGCTGGAACAGGCAGGTAGCACAACCTGCCTAACTCATACATATGTGAAAGCCATTAGAGAGAAACAAGCTGAAGTCTATGTGGTATTCAGAACAAACATGTCAGCAGGATAAACAGAATGAAATTCAGATCTACTTCAGTCAATCATGGAGTTATAGGCATGTAGTTTTCTGAGTTTTTAGGATGAAATTTAAAATAGAGTGATTATTTGTGCTCTGTGCTATTAAAGGATGTTTTACATAGAGCTGATCTCATTGTTACTCAGCACCAGTAACTTAACAGGTTTTGCAGAATTACTAATCTGTCCTCATAATAAAAAGGAAAACCATGGGAATGTAAATTATTTGCCTTAATTTATGAAGCAAACTTACACCAGGAACCAAAAGAGACCTCAACCCATTGTAACCACGCACTGCTTTTCCAGAAGCTGCGGTGGCACTCAGAGTACATTCAACAACACATTCACCATTTCCTGCCTGAATTCTGAGTTTTAGGGTAAACCAGTTTTTTCACAAGAGGCCACAAAAAGGTCATATGCGTGTAAGAATATGAAGAGGCAACTTTCAGAGCTGTGTGACCAAAAGGGAGACAGAGTCACGGAGAAGACACGCTGACAATCACCACTGCCTCATAAAGGTGACAGCCTGGGGCTGCTACGACACATGGAAAGGAAGCAGGAGGCAGGTTATAGGCGTGCTGGGAAAACACGGAAACTCCCAGGGCCACGTCCCATCACCTCCTCGCCTCGCCCCACAGCGTCCTTCAGCCATGGGGCAGCCAGGAAACACCCTGTACCCCCAGTGACCCTCACCCCAGCCCGTACAACATGCCCCTCATAAAACCTCGAGCTCCCCTGCAACCCATCACATCTCCCAGCTTGTGACAGCTGCATTCCATAGCCCTGCTCCCCTCAGCTCCGCTCCTGTCATCCTGGGTTGTATCAGGAATAGTGTGACCAGCAGGACTAGGGAAGTGATTGTCCCCCTTGGCACTGGTGATGCACCTCGAGTGCTGTGTTCAGTTCTGGGCCCCTCAATTCAGGAAGGACATTGAGGTCCTGGAGCATGTCCACACAAGGGCAATGGAGCTGGGGAAGGGACTGGAGCACAAGTGTGAGGAACAGCTGAGGGAGCTGAGGAGGCTCAGGGGGACCTTCTCGTTCTCAACTCCCTGAAAGGAGGATGTAGCCAGGTGCGAGTCAGTCTCTTTTCCCAAGTAACAAGCAACAGGACAAGAGGAAAGAGCCCCAAGTTTTTCCAAGGGAGGTTTAGATTGGATATTAGGAAAAATTTTCTTCACAAAAACGGTCGTCAAGCATTGGAACGGGCTGCCCAGGGAGGTGGTGGAGTCACTATCACTGGAGGTGTTTATGGGAAGACTGGACGTTGCACTTAGTGCCATGGTGTAGCTGACAGGGTGCTGACCAGTCAATAGTTGGACTAGATTATCTCAGACGCCTTTTCCATCCGAATTAATTCCGCGAAACTGGAAATCCCCCCTTGCCTCCCATGCCCCCCCCCCCCCCCCACGCCGTGACCCCCCCCGGCGCCCGTCCCTCACTTCCCGCTCCCCCACCCGCCGTGCCTCCCCGCGCCCCGCCCACCGCGCCGGAGCCAATCGGATCTCCCGCCAGCGGATCCGCAGCCAATCGCAGCGGGCGGAGGCCGCGCGCACTGACGAGCTGCCGCACCCCCCCCAAGGGCCGCCAGTGGCGGTTGGGGCCACGGGCGCGGCGGGTGCGCAGGCGCTCGGCCCCCCCTACCTCCCCCCCTCTTACCTCCCCCCGTCCCGCTCCACCTCAGCCGCCCCAGTCACCTCCGGCGCCGCCTCCGCGTATCCGGCCCGAGCGGAGCCGGAGTGGGACGTCACGGTGGGGACCGGGCGGGTACGGGGGTGTCCCGCGTCGGGAGGCTGTGGGGGCGGTGAGCCCGGTCGGAGCGCAGTCGCGGGTGTGGGGGGAGCCGTCCCGGAGCGCCCGTCGGGTCGGCGGTGCCGGGTGTCTGCGCTCCGCAGGCGGGACAGCTCCGTCCTGACCGAGCTGCGCAACTCCCCAGCGCGGCCGGGGGGTGCGGGGCCTCGGGAGCAGGTGGCACTGGTGCTGGCGGCGTTCCACAGCTGGGTTGTGGTGCTGGTTCTGCCTGGGGTAGAGTTAATTTTTAGTTAAACCGCGACGTTTTTGTATAAGAAACTCAAGTGCTGAGCAGCTTTGGTGCATTTCGAAGCGAACGCTGCGGTTTTGCGTTTTAGTGCGCTACGGAAAACTCTGGTTCTGCTTTTTAAAGCACCTGACAACGTCAAACGGGTGATTCGCTGCTTCGTTGCTATTTTCTTGTCTCCTTTTTATTTTTTTTCTTTGAAGGGGCTCCGTGCTCCAAGTCCTCTGTACGAGGAGGTGCCTTAATGCTGGTTTTGGCGATCATTTCTTCAAACTTCTGTATCTTTTAAAGAAATTTTAACTGTTGGAGGCAGGAGGAATGATTTCCCGTGCTTTGAATCCCCCTCACGGCTAAAGCTTTAGCTAACATTAAAGCTCCTTACACCTTTAAAATAATACAATTGCGGTTTTAAGGAGTTTGAAGGGAAAAGTTAGTGTTACTACAAGCTGGGAAAACAGCTGCTGCTCCTTTAACCACCCACTTGGTACAAATGAGATAAAGACTACACTTTCTGGAGCAAGTGGGGCTCTTCTCGAGGAATAAATATGCTACCAGCATTGCAGAAGGTTTTTTGAAACCTGGAGCTTCCTCTTTCTTAAAGACTGAGGGAATCATTCTGGACCTTCCTGAACAGTGCTCCAGGCACACATAATAAATTTAGGGGGAAAAAAAGCTTACTAATCATACCTTGCATTCATAATAGTAATGAATTCCTTGGTGAGAAATACTTGTCTCACAGCTAAGGTTACTGATGATTTTTTAAATTTTTTTAAGAGAGAAAAATATGATACATAACAACCAGGTTTAAATACTGTTATGGTAGATGTACAGGAGGTTAGAAGGAAAGGAGTAGAAGTTAATCCTGGCAGTTCTGTGTATAGAATAAGCATCGACTTAATAGGAATGTTGAAAGGCTCAGAAGTCTTCCAGCAGCTTGAGATGGTGGAAACTGTAAAAGGAAAGGCGGGATGAAAAAGAGAAGTTATAATTACAGTAGGAAACAGAATTCTGGTCTGAGCAGGGATGTGTAATAAGAATTTAGAGCTGCAGAGGACTCTTAAATGTGGGGCTGGAATTGTTCAGGAGCATGTGGCTTGAACATGAGTTAAAATACTGATTGTCTGTCTTGGGATGTAGAATTGTAACAAGACACACAGAACAATGGAATAACTGCTCAAAAGAGAAAACAGTTCTTCAAAACTAAATGAAACTAAATTTCATTTAGTCTGTAACGAAAAAATCTTATTGCTCATTTGTTTTACTATATGAAAAACTATGACTGTGAGAAAGCTGTGAAGTGAGTAGGAAAATCCATGGTTGACTTGAGTGGTTGTTTAGACTGATTATTTTGGAGTTACCCTCTACAAGGAAGATGTACATAATGTATAGCTAGTTTAACTGGTTCCAGTACAAGTAGTTTGGTTACATGCCTTTTTAAATTTTTCAGGTGCATCTGATTACCTGCTGGAGGTACTTTGAAGCCTCAACAATGAGCTCAGTGTTAATGTTACTTTTTGCTGGAATACTTGCCTCTTGTGCTTGCTCAGCTGGTGATTCCAGGTTACTCCTCGTGTCCTTCGATGGCTTCAGGGCTGATTACTTGGAAACCTATAAGCTTCCTCATCTTCAGGAGTTCATTGAGGATGGTGTGCTTGTAAAACAAGTCATGAATTCTTTTATCACCAAAACTTTCCCAAACCATTACACCATAGTAACGGGTTTATACGAGGAAAGCCATGGCATTGTTGCTAATGACATGTATGATGCAGATGCCCAGAAAAAGTTTTCCCAGTTCAATGATTCAGATCCCTTCTGGTGGGATGAGGCAGTTCCAATTTGGGTAACAAATCAACAGCAGGAAAAGGGAGCAAGTGCTGCTGCCATGTGGCCCGGTACCGATGTAAAAATTAATGATACGACCCCTCAGTTCTTTATGAAGTACAACTTCTCAGTGAAGTTTGAGGAGAGAGTGGAGAAGGTTGTTGAATGGCTGAACAGCTCCAACCCAGTGGTCACTTTTGCTGTGTTATACTGGGAAGAACCGGATGCAAGTGGGCACAAGTATGGCCCAGACGACACTCAGAACATGCGCAGAGTGCTGGAAGAAGTGGATCAACGGATTGGTTTCCTTATGAGTAAACTGAAGGCATCAGGTTTGTGGGACACTATTAATATCATCATAACAAGTGATCATGGAATGGCCTCCTGCTCTGAAAAGAAGCTGATTATCCTGGACGAGTGCATTGGGCGCAACAACTACACTCTGATAGACAAGACCCCGGTTGCTGCGGTGCTGCCAAGGCAGAGTATGTTTTGTTTGGCTGTTTTTTAAGTCACACGCTGAGAATTAAGTCTTGTTTATCTTACCTCTAAAAAGTATGCACTATGGTAGACTGTTCACATCTTTTGCAAAACCAGTGGAGTTCGTATTGCAGCACTTGGGCATTATGAATAAGATAAAAGATGTTGGTTTATTCAGAAATCACTTTGTTTTGGTAATCGGTGGGCCAGTGAGAGTTTCTTGTCAAATTACTATGGGTTATCATCATAAGGATGATCCTGGTACATCTGGTTGAGAAATTAGATAGGCACACCTGCTCTCTTGTTGCTCACTTAGTCTATGCAGTTGTAATTCAAGGTGAGCATGAAATCAACCCACATGTTAAGTCAGAATAAAAAAATATGTAAATTTCAAAGTGAAAATCTAAACCCAACTTTGATCATTTTCCCAGTTCTGTTTCTGAGAGTGAAACTTCAGGTTTCATTCTGTAAATTCAATATCTCGGAGTAGTTCCCAACAGGCATGTCTTAAATCAGGACTGCTGGCCTCAGTTTCCACAGCTGTGGCCAGACTAATGAACAGAGTGATTCATCCAGTAAAAAAAAAAAAAAAATTTAATATTTACTGCATTGGATAAGATATTGAGTACTAGGAGGGGTGATGGTTTTCTTTTGATTTCTCTGCTTGAATATTGCCCTGCCAGCCCAAAGAGTAAGTTGAAATGTAGGTCCAAAGCCGCAGCTGTGATGTGTCTGATTTAAAATGAAAGCAGATAGTAAAATCCACTCTGACATATGTTGCTTTCATGAGGGACATGAAAAAATCGTTTTCTATGTGTCTTTTAAAATATTATTGTTTTGAAATAATGGATCTTAGGTTTAATGACAGATAATTGTAATAAACAGGAGTTAATGTCCAGGTGTTTCACATGCAGTTTCTTTTCTTGGCAGACAAAGAAGATGTGTATAACTTACTGAAAAATTGCAACAGTCACATGAAAGCGTATCTCAAAGAAGAAATTCCAGACAGATTTCATTATAGTCATAACAAGAGAATCCAACCCATAATTCTGGTTGCAGACGAAGGCTGGACAATTGTACAGAACGAGTCACTTTCCAAGTGTGAGTGTGTTTTCCTCTTCGGTGCTCTCTGTGGTTTATGTTGGTAAACTGACTTGTTTCTATTCCAGCCAGCTGCAGGATGGTTCTCCTTTAGCAAGTGGGGTTCTGGCACTGTGCACATTTAGGAACAGCTCAGTGTCTTCTAGAACATTCTTAGCCTGAGCTTGGAGTGTTTTAAGAGATGGGGATATTCTCTTGGCTGAAACACTTTGTCATGTTCAGTTTAACTCGTAAAACTGTACTTCAGGCTATTATCTTAGACAGGTTAGTCTGTCTCAAGCTTTCCCTAGAGTGTGGTTTAACTTTTTATTGTATATAAAATACATATATATAGGGGTGCATAAATTGAGGCATGCAAGACACAACATTTAATGTTGCAGTACATGTACTAGGAAACAAAAATGAATGGCAGGAGGTACGAAAAACAATAGGAACACAACAATAATGGTCAAAGAAGCCAGAGTTCTTCCTGTTGGGGGCATTGAATAGCATGTTTGAAAGACAAATCCCAAAACAGGTGTTACTTCTCAGTGCACTGCTGAGCTGTGTACTTTCTTCCTGCTGGATGCTTCCTGATGAAAGTCAAATCACATATATATCTATATGTGTGTGTTTGTGTATATGTATATATTTTTCCAGGTGTTCCACATGCAGGGTTGTTTTTTTTTTGGCAGGCAAGGGGCATGTATAATTTACTGAAAAAATCCAACAGTCACATGAAAGTATATCTCAAAGAAGGAATTCTGTATAGATTTCATCGTTGTAATAATGAGATAATTCAGCCTGTAATTCTGTTGTAGATGAAGGCTCTGTGTGTGTGTGTGTGTACAGATATATATATATGTGTATACATGTGTTCAGAAAGGGATTGGACAGATTCTTGGAAGAAAAATCCATTAATAGAAATTAAGTACAAAAGTACCAGCTTCCAGGAAGCTTCTGAGCAGCCAACAGCTCGGGGCTGGCTGGTGTGTCAGGGATATCCCTGCTGGATACTCCCCAGACTCCCTGTATGACTGCTGTCAGAGACAGGGTGTTGGGTGGTGGAAACTCCAGTTTTCATCCAGTTTGGCTGTTCTTTCTGTCTGCCCTTTGCACATTTAAGTTCAGGTGTTCTCGTTATTTGTCCAAAAGTACTGATTTTAATACAAGAGGTGTTTACATTTAAATTTCCCCACAGGTTTGCTACAATTATCTTCAAATTGACAATATGTAGCACAACAGTTCTCTATTAGAGGTCTCTTGTTTCTGGATAGATTCAATTTCATGTACCTAAAATAGTTAATAACTGTATATTTATAAGGAACAGCATTGTATTAGCTGAAGTGAATCCCTTTTCAAATCAATTTTGTTAGCCAAGGTTTCCCAGAATTAGGCAGGGGAGGTTTTAGCCTAAAAGCCTGTTTAAGGCTTGTTGTCTTCATGGACAAAGTGAATGCCACGTGTACCAATACCTCATACCAGAATCCAACTTCAGAGTGAAAGATTGGGAACCTCGTTGGAGAGGGGACTTGAAAGAGCTCTGCTCAAAGCAATCGAGTAGCAAAAGAGGGAAAAAAAAAATCAAGAAACATGGTATTGTGTTAAACAAGATGCACTGCAGTAATACCTCTGTGGTAACAAACAGAATGGTAGAAAACATTAAAAAGGACTGGTGGAGGTTCACTTAAGTGGTGTGACCTAATCAGTCAGAATCTGGACATTTTGCATCAGAAACTTCAGTGAAGCACCCAAGGAGACAGTTCTCAGGGCAACTATCAATTGTTACTAAGAAATGGACTCAAATGCAGTAACTCACATACTGTGCTGAGTGTGCTGTGAGAAACTTCTGGCATCTTGGACAGGTTTTTCTGAAATGTTGTTAGGAAATTTGACTATGGCTGCTTTTTAGCTCTTTATCTTAAAAACTTACTAAATGTCCAAGTACTGCTGACTTTGTAGCCACAAGGGTTTTGTTGTTTGTCTGTCAGAGGCACAGTGATCCTTTGACTGTTTGTTTGGTTTTGACTCTTTGTGCGTCCCTTCACCTGAAGTACCTAATCTGATAAACGGGATTTGAGGGTACTTAATATGTTCAAACCAAACACTATCAAGGGAAGGGTGCTTGGCTTTTAAGAAGTAATTAAAGTGCCTGCTATGCAAGGGAGAGATGACTTTCCAAATATCTGAGAAGTAAAAATTTCCGTTCCAGCTACTGACTCATGGTGGAGTGGCAACCTCCTTTTACAACTTCGGCATGAGGAATGGGAAGGGGGAAAGCTGGAAATGTTAAGGACTGAAAGGAAAAGAGATAATGAGAGGGAGAACCGTAGCTGAAGACTAGTATTGGAAGAGTTTTCTGGGGTTTGGGGAAGGAACTCTGGGTTCCTTCAGTACTTGATCTGACATGTTCAAACCACTACAACACGTTATGTTCAGCATTAGCCTTTGGTTAAAATACATACTTTTGGGGGTGGGGGAGAGAGAGAGGGAGAGGAATACAAGGTGCAGACAGACCCTGTAGTGTTAACTGTTACCTTTTGCTCCCTGCAGTGGGTGACCATGGCTACGACAACACTCTCCCCAGCATGCACCCATTCCTGGCTGCGCGCGGTCCCGCCTTCCGCCGCGGATACACACACAGCTCCATCAACAATGTGGACATCTACCCCATGATGTGCCACATCCTGGGCCTGACACCACAGCCCCACAACGGCACTTTGGGAAACACCAAGTGCCTGCTGGCTGACCAGTGGTGCATCAACCTTCCCGAAGCTATTGGGATAGTTATTGGGGCGTTCGTGATCCTGAGTACTTTCACCTGCATCATAGTCATTTCCAAGAACAGAGTCCTTCCGCCACAGCCCTTTGCTCGGCTGCAGTTACAAAGTGATGACGATGAACCTTTAATTGGAT
This sequence comes from Manacus candei, assembly GCF_025592945.1. Lineage (NCBI taxonomy): Eukaryota > Metazoa > Chordata > Aves > Passeriformes > Pipridae > Manacus > Manacus candei. The sequence goes on along the minus strand of NW_026138055.1, from coordinate 4,687,266 downwards.
AGCACAGAGGGAGCCCAGCCTCACTTGCTACACTGTGATTTCAGGAAAACAGTTTGAACTTGCACTGGATGGCATTCTGTGATGCACTTTATCTGCGTAAAATACTGTACAGCCAGACCTTGCTGACTCGTTTGTGTGCTGCCTGACTAGTGTCCTGTAAAAATATTTTCATAACAAAACAGTGGACTGGTGGCTTTTCACTGTAAGAGATGCTAACAAAATAAAGATGCTTAGTTTTTCATTCAAGCCTTTGAGCACTTTCAGAGTGAAATTCCAGAGTATGACTAGCCAGGATAGACTAAGTGAATTTTAATATTTGTAAATGATAATTGCTTTTTTGTATTAAATTTAATATTGACTTATTTTAGTGTTCTTGTACCTGTGTTGGAAAGAAGATCTTTTTTATGAGAGCTAGAAGTTAGTTTTGTTTGCAGAGTATGTTCAGGTTTGCCATTTAATTTGGGGATAGAGGGTATAGGGAAGATCCAAGACTTTTGTTTCTACCCTAAGGCAGCAATATGACATGAAATTGCTGAGAAAGAAAATGGAAGTCGGTGAGGAAAGAATTGGTGCATATCACTTCTATTTTGAGCAATAAACCATGTGGTTCAGCAGTTACAACACTGGACAGCTGGCTCTGACATTTCTGGGCATGTGTCTGTGGGTGACTTAGATCCACAGTTCCTGCACAGTTCCAGTTGCGCTGCTGCCTTATCTCAAGGATGTCAGTTTAAAGCTTTGAATTACCCAGTTTCATGGGCTGTAGGTGTAAAATTAATGCTTCTAAATCCTGTGGAAAGTTTCTCAGGTGTAAACTTTGCTGAAGGTGTTTTTGTAATAAAGGTGGTTCTGCCCTGTGCACCAGCTGATATTTGTCTTTTGAAGGCTGTCATGCTAAAAAGCAACAACTGACAGTTTGATGTGCAGTCATCAAACAAGTCTTCCAAACTCTTATTTTAAGCCCTGGAAATTTAAAGAGAAAAGTTAACAGATCTTATCTCAAAAAAATAAATACTCTGTAGCTTTTGAGATATATAGATGCAAATTTCTGGTGAAGACCAGTGCTAATGGTTCTCCTAATTGAAACTCTTGATTCCTTGTTAATGGTCAGGTTGTAACTTGACGTTAAAATTTGATGTAGAAAGCCTTAAACGATACCTTATCTTTCAGTGGGGAGAGGATGTGAGGTTAAATTGTTAATGCTAACCCAAAAGAGAACTATGGTTACCGAGTCCTTTTCCTACAAGTTTGATGGTTTTAAAAAATAATTTGATGTGACAGAGGTACATGGTAATGTGCAATGTCGTTTCTCTTTCACAAGCTCCAATTCAATGCAGTTTGGTATTGGCCCCAGACTGCCTTTTAGTGATCCAGCAGGGAGGGGGCAGGGACTTTGGGACAGAAGAGCTGCTTCTAACTGTCCACAGAAAAAAATACATTGGAGTTTTAGAAATGTGTGGAAGCTTTACTACTTTGTGTCTTCCTCTCTGGGTATTCTGTTGTACTGATTAAAAACACAAACCAAAACCTAACCAGTTCTGGTTTCCCCTCCTTCTTAAACTACTAGTTATTACTTACTAGTGCTTTACTCTGGCTTAATCTGAACTTGAAAGAGGCTCAGGCCCCTTGAAAAATCTGTTCTGTTACTGACAGGGTACTGGATTTTAACCTGTTGCTATCCTAGAGCAGTAGCTGGACTGAGCACAGAGTCACTTTCTCATCCTGCCTGAAGTTTAAACTAATTAATTACAGGCACCAAGAGGTCGAGTTAATGAGTAACTACAAAGGGAATGTTTTGCAGGGTAGGACCTAGGCTTGGATATGCTGTAAAGGGGAGGACACTGGAGAAAGTTGTTTGTTAGGTTCTCATAATTCTGCTGATACAGGTTGGGATCCTCAGGTGGTGATGGAATTATTGGGAGTTGCTTTGCATCATCTGTGTTTGGAAAGGCTTGACTAGACTGAATTAATCTTCCCAGCAGACTGGGTCAGATCAAACTGTACTGTCTCTACATGTGAGTTCTGGTGTTTTTTTTCTGGAAGCTAAACCTGATATAGCACAGTGTTTGCTCCACTCTGTTCTCCCCCTTCTCTGCCCTCCCCCCAGCAGTTGTCACACAGCCTGTGATGGATGTGCTCTCAGTTCCTCTGTGCATCCCCCTCACAGGCAGGTGGCAAAGTTACCACCAAGATTTTAATGGCCAGAAATGTAAATGCTGACTGAAGTGCAGTGTGATCTGAAATAGGAGTGTTGTTACAGATGGGGAAATCAAGGTCTAAGTGCATTTCTCCTTCTAGCTCTAGGCAGCCTCTTCTGATGAGAATTGCTACAAGTCACTGAGCTGCTGTGAAACCAGACAGTGAGTGGTTGTATTGAGTGGAAATCCCTAACACCCTCCACTCCTCCTCCCTTAGTGTGGAGACTAAACAGTGCTACTGTGGGAAGGGCTTGAGGAAATCTAAGTATTAAGAAATAGGATAAACTGTATTTGAGTTGCATTGCTGATTATTTTCATTTCCAAAGATGTGGTATGGTCTGTAACGGTTCTGAGTATTCTTCCTGGCACAACGGGTTTCAGAGTCACTCTTGTACATCCAGGATTTCACACAGATCATATACAGATGAAGAGAACCTAGAAAAACACCTCTTTGTCCTTAAGACACAAAGTTGATTTATTTAAAGATGATTATTTTTTTAAATTCTGGCAAAATACTTCAACTGCCTCATTACAGTTTGTGTTCTATTTCTTATGAAAGCTGGTGGCTGATTTTCTTTCCAAGAGCCAATTAAGAAGAAGAACAGCAAAGTTGTGGCTTCTGCTTCCTTAGAGCTGTGATAAAGGGGCGATAGTTTGTGGCAACAATTAATGACTTGCTAAATAGACACAACTCAGCAATGTTCACACAGGGCATGTTAATTCAGAGGACATTCCTAACACTTAAACTGTCAGTGAAGTTTAGAAGGGGATAGGAGGGATATTTGTAGCCGCTGCCCTGCAGTGAAAGCTGTTTCATTATGTTGGCTATCTCCATAAGGGAACTCAACACTGGGTACAGAAACCCTAAAACATCCACCCCTTTGGGGTTCTGTGCTTTTTTGGCCATTAGCATCAAGGAAACAGTTCCAGAATTGAGCTGACTTCACCTACAGCTCTGAAACACTGGTTTCAGGGGCACATTTAACTTGCTGCCTACACACTGCCTATGAAAATAAACCAACATCATGTATCTCCAAGGATCAGGCCACAGGGACAGATGTTTGCTCTGACATGCATGGTAGCATTTTTTATTGCAAAAAAACCAGTAATGGAGGTTTGTTAATAGGATTCAGATTAGGATTTCATTATGGAAAGGCTGATAGCACTATTGGATTTTTCATTCTCATGTGCTTGCAATAATTTTTGTAGCCTACCACCTAATAAATGTTTACACCACTTTTACTGTAGGACAAACATGCCATGAAAGGTTTGTACAGCAGCACAGGTATGGTCAACACAGAATCCTTCACCATTATTTAAGCAGGGAAGAAGACTGGGAAGTAACCCTGTTAAATTTGCATTTTACAAAACAGCAGGACCCAACCACTGCACATTTGTTCTTCTTCCACATTCAGCTTGTGTTGTTCACACTTGTTACAAGTCTCTGCCCATGATGGGGGGGGGGCAGTTGAAACCAACCCAAACCATTCTATGATTGATTGAAAAGTCAGGCTGCACAACCCTTCATCCTACAACAGGCTTGGCAGTGCTGGGTTGATGGTTGGACCCTTACTGTAGAAGTCCTTACCAACCTAAACAATTTTATGAATCTGATTTTTCTGCCTTTTTTTAATTATTATTTTTCTTGAGACTGCATTTCTTGTAGCAGCATTATTGCAGCTCTTTACCAAGAAAGTCTGGAAGATTTTTTTTGGTAAAAGAAACTGTATTCCCACCATTGGTAACTGATAGCTGGTTTTTCCATATACAGCAGCAAGGGGGGAAATGAGATCTATTATAAAAGAACTTTCACTTAAAATTCCTAAGTTCTGTCATACTTCCAGTTATTCTTAATAAAGGCATAGACTATGCAGAGTCCAAGAAATATTTGGGATGCGAGAATTAAGGCCATTCTCCCCCAGTCACTCCCTCCCCTTCAGGTTTGTTTCCCAGAAGTGTTTTTAAATGAAACCAGCACTCCATGCTTGGTAGGACTACAGCAAAGATGTATTTCAACTCCAGCAGTTCCAAACATGAAGAAATAAAGAAAACATTTGACATCTGTACGCTTCACAGGTCAGTAATGAAGCACAACATCATGCATCACTCTTGGTTTCCAAGCTTAAGTTACAAGCAGTACACAGTGTACTCAAATCCAGTTTCCAATAAACTTGTTTGCACATCATAGAAAGTATCATATACACAAAAACCAAATCCCATGTCCTCCCTACCCAGAAAGATAGTCTGACAAAATGTCACATCAGAGAAAAAATTGCTGTGCTTTCATCATCTGTGCTTTCAATTCCATTAAGCTCACACCCAACTTAAAACAGTGTTTGACACCAGCTGGGCAAATATACTAACAAGGAACTACCCAAAAGGTACCTATATATACTCCAAAGAACAAAGGAAGTGTTTAGCCCTAAACTGAAATACCCAAATGCTACAAGATTCCCTTCTGTTTTTTTTTTTACAAAGTTTTATTTTACCCTCCTCAAAGAAGGGCCTCACAGTGCAATACAGAACAATGACACACACAATTCTCACATCCATGTCCCCAAATTATTTTCAGTATTATTGTTCCCAAAGCCTTTGTTGCAGGAAACTTACTGCTTTTCCCTTGTTGCATATTTGGGCAGGTAAATCTAAGTCCAGGATGACTGAACAACACTGACCAACTCTGGCCCCTCCTTAAAATCAAGATTTACTTTGGCTGATAGAACTACACCTGCCACAATTAAAGTGGGGGGTTAATGAACAACTCTGAGATTACAACCCAGTTATTTTCACATATGCCATGATTACTGCTATGAAATTGCTGCAGTAAGAGGAATTTCTATTAAAGCAGCATGTTCCAAAGTGCATAATTGCAGTAAATACAAGAGAGGGTTATGGCATCTCCAACTGCCACTGTTATTGCCTTATCCAAGCCTGTAGATCTTTCCTTAAACACACACTAAGGCATAGCTAATGTCCAGCTCTACTAAGAATCAGCTTTACAGACCTTTTCCTTCAGTGTTTTCTTAAGAAAATGGCAATTTTCTTTTTTTCTTTAAGAAAAAAAGACAGTTCACAGCATAGCAACAGCAGAGTCAGATAAGTTCACAAGATTTCACATATATCTCCCAAACTGAGAGCTGTCTCCCAACAGATCTGCATGTTTCCTGCCTTCCTAAAGCTACCATTACAGCTAAAGTTTCAGCATATCCCTTAAATTGGATTATTTCACTGCCTTCCCTCTCAAGCATTTGCTGAACCCAGGTGTGGCCTCTGGAAACGTCCACATCTGTCTGCAAGACAGGTTGGGCTTGGTGCTAAGCAAATGTCCCTGCCATTACAGAGGAACCCAACAGATCTTCATTAAGTCTGGAATTTAGTCCAGCAAAACGAGTTTTGTACTCCAAACCCTCCCCTTGCAGTACTGACTGTCAGTCACACTGTTTCCTCGGCAGAGCACAACCAAAGCCGAGGTGTTCCCATCCTTGCCCTCTGCTGGGGACTGTGGACACAGCTATAAATTGCACTTAAAAATACTCAGTTTGCTATTTCTGCATGAATTTTAAAAGTTTCTTTCTCCTTCAGGCATTGTACTCAGCATCAAAGTGATGAGAAATACTATCTCACAGAGGGAGAAGGGGAAAACTCTGACAATGAGACAACTTTTCTCACTTCAGACCATGTTTTTCACACAAACCTTAGTCAGCAGCTTCTCACCTACCATTTAAGTGAGCTCACAAAAAAACCCCACAACTACACTAGCAAGATTTATTGCCACACACAGAAGGATCAGAATAATATGTAGCTTTGTTGACTCAGAATTAATATTTTTCCCTGACAGAGGCTTTCCTCCAGAAGAACAAACTCCAGTCTTACACCTTTTTTTCTAATATTAAGGTGTGCTTGTTCAGTTTTAAGACCATATATGGCTTAAGATTTATATGGCTGCTCCATAAATTGCAACTCGAATCCTGCTTATCCAATTCTAAGGTCCACCAGGCACAGCAGATAAAGCACAAGACACAAGTCAAACTCACAGTAACAAAGAGTCTCTGATAACAGATCAGATGAACACCCAGGAACAGAACTCTGAAACCAGCCTGAATATCCATGTTCCTTAACTGATTCATCTCCCTTAGTCTGAAAGAACCTTCTTATCACAGAAATATAGAAGACTCCATTTGGATATACAGGTGTGGTGCTTTTAAGTGTCTTTATCCTGCCAGCTGCATGGAACTTCTAGAAAATTTAGTCCAGTGTACAGGAAATAGAAAACGTGAAGACCTAAGTTTACTTAAAATCATACTTAAAATGGTAAAGACCTGTATTTACCGAAATAATATTTTTTTAGAATTAAGAATCAAGCAGTTTAATACTGATTGCTAAAGGCAACACCACTTAGATTCATATTCTGGGGTTACAATTAACAGAGTAGTTTGAAGAAATATGCCTAATTCTAAATGTAGAGACTTAGCACTCGTGACCTAGCTGAACAATTATGTTGTTTTCCACAGGATTTAACCCACTAAACTGTCTGTAATGGTGACTAAGAGCTTCCTTGGTCAGGGAAGTTAAAAAAAAACAACAAAGAAGTTTAGTCCCATTCAGTGACTTGTTAGAATTGAAGAGACTCAAAAAACCTCTCAAGGAACAAAAAAAAAAAAAAAAAAAAAAAAAAGAGGGTGGGAAATGAAATCACCATTTAATAGTCTGTGAAATGCACCTCAGTTGATGTTATTTATCTAAAAATAGCTATAATAAGGTATTTGAGGTCTGTTGTTACTACATGTCTACATACATAAACAGCTTTCCAGGTTTACCTACAATATCTTTGACGCCTGGAAGATGAAGTGGCTGCAGGGTGAAACAGGAACATGCTCCTTCTCTGCATCCCTGGTCTGTACGTGCCCCAGAGTACCAATGGATCAACATCCACCTCCTTTTACTTCAGATATTTATGCTGATCCATCTCTTATTACTTATTTTCTCTGTATAAGCTTATTTCAAGCTTCAGACAGGAAATAATCCCAAGTGTTAATGATCTTGCAGCAGTGGCTGGGCAACTTCAGTGTGTAGGATGTGCATGGAATTTCCTTGGGCAAGGACAAAATGCTTAACAAAAACTGCAGTAAAAACCAGAACAAGCAAGCTGCCCAAGAAGACTCCTATGACTGTGGAACAGGTGTCTGCTCCAAAGGCTCCAGGAACTTCAGCAAGGATGTCTTTCACGGAGTTGAAGGAGCCGTTGTTTGGCAGAGGGTCAATACGAAGCAGATGACACAGCAAGGGGTACAAGTCTGTAGCATTCATGGCTTCTTTGGTGACATTCTTTCTGAAAGCAGGCCCAACTGCCACAAAAATGGGATGCATTTCTGGTATGATGTTGTCATACCCGTGGTTACCAACTTGAAATAAAAGATAGAGAAAGGTCAGTATTCTGAAGCTGCAAAACAAGCAACCCTTTCCTAGAATTAGCAGAATGCAGAAAAGGCACAGCCATCAGTTATTCTTGCAAAGGTTTAGAAGAATTCTTTTGATCCATTTGTCTCCTAGCAAATACGAAGTCTCGGAACTACAAAGAGAAAATGGCTTTAAAAAAAAACAACAATGGACAGTGCTATTTGAAAAAAAATAAAAAGAGCTAGGAAAAAAAGGTAAGCTCACATGGCAGTAACCACTGTCGATGACACGCTACCTATAGCCAACTTTCCTTGATTTTTCTCAAGGAAAAACTCCAACTTTGCAACTGGCCCAGATCTCTTACAGAAAAATAAAAAAAAAAAGTATGTAGAGATAGATTGTCCATTTGACTCCAAGTTTGACACTTTGTCCAATTTTGTGCACTATCAACTCAACAACAAGGAAGAGACCTCACTACTGGGTCTCCAGTGCCCCTTCCCAACAGGGGTACTAAAAACCCTGAACATGCAGAACACACAGGCATGAGAAGCTGCTCTCAGCACCTACTGACACACTTGTTACGTCTTGCAGGTGATGCTCTTCAGAGTCATAACCTGCAGCAAAGTTTAGAAGGTTTTCAATTAAGAAACAAACACCAACCACATGACACCTGTATTTTTCCTCCTACGTAACCAAAAAGTTACAGTTTACTGTCTCCATTCTATCTATAATAAACCTCAAAACCCTGAAGTAAGGAACTTAAAAGTCTTGGGGTTTTTATTCTTCCATATCACCTAGAATGCATTTTATCCTCTAAGACAAGCGAAAAACACTGGTGTGCAGAAACAAAGACTCTTTGTAGCAATAGAGCGAGGTTACTGTAAGTGTAGCACGCACAAAAGCTGAGGACTTTCAGAAAACGTTTTTGTATTTCCAACCCAACCTTCTCCAGTAAATAAGTAGTACGTGATAAAACAACCCCATTCACCCTCTACTCAACAAATTCAGTTACAACTTTCTTTTTTAATCTCTCAGGAAGTGCTTGTCAGTTTGCTACATCCTGAAAGACCTCAAGTATGAGGCCACTAAAACATGTGACTGATCTTATCTCAGAAAACCTAACGTTTAAAGAAACACTAAGTGCAGATTCTCCTCCTCTAATAGTAGGGTGCTTCCCATCCCACCAGGGGAAAAAACCAGAAATTCTACACAATTCAGTTTTCCCTCCCAATATTAAAGAAAAATAAAAAATGAACATAGGTTGAGACTGGGAGAGAAAGTACCACGTAAGGTTCCTGACTAGAAAGACACAGCAAACCACCATAAAGGCAAGATACTTACCCAGAAAAACATCAGACTTATTATGTACAATTTCCCATCCGTTATCAGCCACTGCTAAAATGGGCTGAATTTTACTGTTGTGTTTGTAATGAAATCTATCTGGAATCTGCTCCTTTTTATATACAGTCATGTTGGGATGAGCGTTGGCCAAAGCTTCATATACTTCATCCAGTTTGCCTTCAAATAAACAAAAGAGACAAAAGACAAAAATTAAACATACCAATATGTTTACTGAACTAATCAGTAGTTTAAATATAGCTGAAAGAAGAGGACAAAATGCACTTCCTCAGTCAAGTGAATTTAGTATAATTCATGAAGTTAATTATAGCTGTAGGAGACAATGTGTGCACATATGTTACTGTGAGAAATCCAGAGGATCATTCACGGTAAGATCCCACCTGACACCAGACTTCACAGCCTGTTCCCAAGCAATAAGTGCCCTGCTAATTTTAGAAAAATCCCTCATTTCATAGTTGTCAGAATGTCAGCTTCTCACAGGAATGAGCTAGAAGGCATTCAGTTAAATCCCATGGAAAAGGAACCAACCCCTCCTAGCTCCATGCAAAGCCTGAAAGCAAGAAGATAGCTCCTAAACCTGTTCATGAGGTAATAAGGGCATTCAGGCCATATTCTGTCTGTCCCTCAGTTGGCTGTGATGACAAGTGACACTTTTTATTAATTTTTTTAATTTCAAAGCAGTCTCATTGTTAGCTGCTTTCCTTTAAAAGGGGAAAGAGAGAAGCCACTTGTGTCTTGGCATTGCTGAATCATCTCGAGCAGGGAACACATGACAAGCACACCAAGGGACAGGCTGGAATGGCAGATGAAGGTGGAACTTTTGGTCTAGAACTGTCAGCCAACTGTATTCAACAACAGCCAACAGCACGAGCTACTCCTCTGTATTCCCAGTGCCTGCTTCTTTCCTTTCCTTAGTCACAGTGAGTGCAAACCCTCAAGCCCTGTACTACCACTGAATAAATAAGCTTTTCCCACCCCAATTCTTTATTTGCTTATTTCCAGTTTCTGAGCTTGTCTTTCCAGTAAAAGTCACTTAAGAGCCACAACCAGTTGGACAAGCTGGAACATCAGTGCACAGACAGGAGGAACCAGAACACAGAGACAGAAGCACAAAAACAAGTTCAGGAATTGGCACTTGAGCAAATTTCTTCAATCCTTCCCCTCCATTTGAGGAAAGATTCCTGCTGAGGGCTATGCAGTGCATACAGCAGACTTATGTGAAATACCAAATCCCTCAGCTGAGCACTTTGTGCACTCAGCTGCCCCACTGGATTGGGCACAGTGTGTCTGCAGGCCCATCTCAGTGACCATTTACAGCCTACGTGGAGTTTGGAATGTACCTCAGGGAAAAAAGGTTGGGAGGAGGTGCCCAATGTCTCTAAAGAAAACGTGTTCATTTTCCCCCTGAGTTCCTAGAATCCAGTATAGAAATTGTGAAGGAAAACTGGAAATCCATTAATGTATAATGTTTCTTATCTCAAACTGGCATAAAAACTTGAGAAACACAATAGAGGTCAAGATGAGACAGCAAAAATGCAGATATGATAGAGAGAGTTACAGCAACAAGGGACTCCAATCTAGCATTTCTAGGACTATACTAGTAATAATGTTAATATTGTTATGCCACTTTTCTATATGGGATGGCAGGGAGAAGAAGCCCCAAATACAGCAAACTATGATTTTACACTAAATTAATTATTTTAATTATTTATATCAAATGCAAGGAAAAAAGCCAGCATCAGCAGCTGTGCTACAGGTACCTTCTCTGTGAACGTATTATTACTTCCCCACACACTGTAATACACCAGCATGGTTAAATAATGGCTTTAATCCCTCTCTCGGGGAAGAAATATGCAGCCAGTTAAACTAAAAGAAATTGCTGCATTTTTAAGCATTCAAAGTTTTCCCCAATGTCTCACTTTTACCATTCCCTTGGCTTAAGCAAGACAAATGGAATAACAAACAGGTGAAGAATCAGTGTTTTGTACTTAAGCGTATGTTAGTTCATAGCTTAACTGACAGTGAAATTCATTATTTTATAGTAAAAATCATAGCTGCTAACACAGAAGGAAGGAATTTTAGCTGTGCTCAAAACTCAATTCTTGTTTACTGGTAATGTAATAAATACCTGAATCTCTGGCCAAAACCAAATCCAAGCTATTTCTGAAATCCACTGAAATGGCTTTTTTACTATTCTGTCCTCTAATTGCTGCCTAGATACTGTTTCTTCTCAGCATTCAGCAGACAGGAGAATCAAGTTACACGTCTTCAAGTTCTCATTTACTGCATCAAGGACGTTTCAGCACCAAAGTTTACGTTTACAGCTTTTTTACTTGCTAATGAGAACGTCCTACTCAACCATGTTGTCTCTATGAGGATGGAGCTCCCAAACTTGGCTTTTTTATCACCACTGAGGGAAACAGCACCCAGCTACAAGCACCCGAGTGTGCTCATGCAGCAATGATCTCAGTTTGGACATACAACAATTTAGTCTGAAGTATTCCTCAAACTAAAAATGACAAGAGACATTTGTTTGCACATAAAAGTCTGCAACATACCCTCCCTACTGAGACATTTAAATACAGAGCGCTATCCATTAGTGATGCAAATTTTATAGAATTCTTAAAAAATTCCTTTTCAGAAGGCCACCTTAAAACTCAACTTCCAAATCAGCATTTTTTTGTGTGGACAGGGTTGCTATTTTCCAGGTTAACACATTTGCACCAAATAGTTATAACACTTGATCATCAAAATAAAGAGCAGCACCTCTGCATTAGTGACACTAAACATCAGCTGACACTTCAGCAACCCTTCAGTGACTGCAACCAGACTTCAGATTTTGATTCCAACAATATTCTTGCTCATCGTCACAATAAAAACAGTATGAATATAAGTGGATGGCTGTTCAGCATAACAGGGGAAAAAAACTAGTGAAAAAAACAATAGCTGGCAGCTAATCAGATAGCCAACACAAGCTTTCTTTTTATCAAAGCTCCCCATCTGGTCTCAGTTTAACTCTGTTTGAGTTAGAAATATAATTCTTCCACTATGGCTTCAGCACCTTGATGAAAGGCAAGATATGTAACATTCAGGTGTTATCTATCTAGAACACCATTCAGCCTTGATAATGCCATTATATTATCCTACTTCTCACAAAAACTGAAGGATCTTTGGCAACATTACTCAACAAAAGATAGATTTGCTCCCTTTTCATTTCAGAAAATTAATCCAGGCTTTTGACTGAGCTAGCAAAAAGAATAAAGAAGTGATCCTGCAAGTACTCCTTGTTCAAGGCTGATGTCCTGCTGGCATCAGTGCTGCTACCGCCACTTCAGTTAGGGAATGATGTCTATAAAGTTTGGATACTTAAGTATCTCTTCAGACAATTTTACTGCTGTAGCTCCTACCTTCTTTTGGCAAAATGGCTACTGCGGGAGAATGGTCAATGACTTTATAGAGGTCTCTGTCCACATACTGATCAAGCTCAATGACCCTCTCTGAGGACAACTCTGACATCCCGTGATCACTGGTGATGATGACATTTATCACACCCCACAGCTTCGCCGCCTTCAGCCTGGAGATGAGATATCCCAGTTTGTTGTCGATATCACTGATTACCGGTCCCATAAGTGGGTTGTCTGGGCCCAGAAAATGTCCCATTTCATCAGGTTGTTCCCAGTACAGGAGACCAAAGTTTATGGGTTCTTCTGATGTAAACCACTCAATAAGCTTGGCAACTCTGTCTTCAAAGGGAACAGTTTCATTGTAGGGCATATAATGTGTGGGCAACACTCCGTGTATTTTCACGTCTGTTCCAGGCCACATGGCTGCGCCGGATTTGTGTCCTTTCCTCTGGTTCGTTATCCATATCGGGCTGGCCTCTTCCCAGAACTTGGGGTTATAGGTATTCATTTTGGTCAGAGAGAAGGTTTCATTCAGAACAGGATCGTACATCTCATTAGCGACGATGCCGTGGCTCTCTGCGTAGAGACCAGTCACCAGGGTGTAATGGTTGGGGTACGTTTTTGTTATGAACACATTGGTGACCTGCTTGACATGAACCCCGTTCTCCATGGCATAATGGAAATTGGGAGTTGAGACTTTATAGATGTAATCCCATCGAAATCCATCAAAAGATACCAGCAGCACTCTGGGCTGGAGAGACAGCACACTTTGAAGAAACAGTAATAAAATTCCCAGGACTTTCCAATAACAGCTCATGGCTATTCTGGAAGATATCTTCTGAGGCAACATGGCATCTGCTGAGCAGAGACAGAAGGTTTGTTTGTATTAAAATGTTTTGTTAAAGTCATAACTTAGTTTTAAGAATGAGTAGCTAAAATATTCCTTATGTACTTATATCTTATGTATTTTACAAGAGCATGGACTGGCAGGACAAGGGGGAATGGCTTTAAACTGACAGAGGGCAGGGTTAGATCAGATATTAGGAAGAAATTCTTTACTGTGAGAGTGATGATATTCTGGCACAGGTTGCCCAGAGGAGCTGAAGATGCCCCATCCCTGGAATTGTTCTCAGCCAGGCTGGACAGGGCTTGGAGCAACCTGGTCTAATGGACCCTGGTCTAATGGCAACCTGCCCATGGCAGGGTGTTGGAACTAGAGGGCCTTTAAGGCCCCTTCCAACCTAAACCATTCTGTGATTTTAATTCTGTTCATACGACTCAAGGGTATTGACTCCTACCTATGACTGGAATTCCTTAATTAACAGCATGACATAATAGGACCCATAATTTCACATTGTATTGGGTTGTGCTCCCCTGCCCCAGTTTCCTTCTGCCCTTCCCAAACACCTTCTTGTTCAAAACTCAGTTATCTTGTCAAAGCAAGATCACTGTAAGAATCCTCACATGGGACTTCCCTGTCTGTAACTGACCTAAAATTTCATGCTTATATTCCCCACTTCTTGCTCAACAGCATCATTTATCCACAAGACCAGATATTCCTCAATACAATCTTGCACCAATACTCCACACAGTTCCCTTTAGGTTCCCATTTTTCAGCAATCCTCTGAGACAAGTCACTACCGAAATTCAGCTGGAAAACAGTGATTTTGCAATGAATGAAATCATCTTTATATTCAGAGTACATAACTATCCTAGTTAATATAAAAAGTTATACTGTAACAAGCATCTGAATACCACTGCAGTGACGGAATAGGATCTGTCATTCTGGTAGATTACAAGATATATTCCATGGGAAGTTTTACCACTCCAATTCCCCAGTTCCTCTGATTCTCCTCAATCTCTCTCTCATATATACATTTACACTTGAAAACAGCACAAGCACTGCTGACTGCCCAGAGAGGTTGTGGTTTCCCCCATCCCTGGAATTGTTCTCAGTCAGGCTGGACAGGACTTGGAGCAACCTGGTCTAGTGGAAGGTGTCCATTCCCATGGCAAGAGGTTGAAACTAGATGAGCTTTACGGTCCCTTCCAAACCAAAGCATTCTGTGATTCTAGAATTTTACACTGACACTTCAGACATGTAATTCCCCTTTCAGCAAACAGCACAGACCCAAAGGCTACAGAACCTCCCAGTTTCTCCCGACAGAGGATTTCTTCCAGCTGAACATGAAAGAAGGAAGGGAGAACATGCTTCTGTGTCCATCTGAACCCCATCTGCCAAATTAAATTTAGCTCTTCAATTTCCCCTGGGGAAATATGGATTTAAGTCCTCTCAAGCAAAATCAAGTCTTTACTTCTGAACTTTACACAGTTAATGATCTCAATGTGACCTATGATTCTATTATTCTAATTCCTCAATTGCACGCTTTTAATAGATAATAAATGATGGGTGGTTTGTTGTTATTTTTTTTCCCCTAAGGCCTTCCTATACCGGTCTTCCCTGGATACAATCTAAACCCATCTACTGACGCGGGTCTCTCCAGAACTCCGCAGCACAAAGCCCTGGGGACCCGAGGGGCTCTGGGAGGACAAAGCCACCGGTCTGCCCATGTCAGGAGCTGCCACAGGGACGGACAGACGGACAGACACCGCGGGCCGCGCTCGGCGGCCGCCGGAGCTCAGCACTCGCGAATGCCGAGCCCAGGCCGCCGCTCCCCGCTCGGCAGCCCCCAGAACCTCGTGTCAGAGCCGGGCTGGAGGACGCCAGGAACCCCCACCCCACCACCAGCACCCCCTCTCCGGGGCCGTTCCCCCCATTACCTGCGGCCCGCGGAGCAGCGGGTCAGGCTCCGGCACCGCCCCGGGCGCAGCGGCGGCGGCGGCGCCGGGAGTGGCCGCCGGGGCCGTCACTCAGCGCGCGGGGCGGTGCCGGGCGTGAGGCGGGTCCGGCCGCGAGGGGGTCACGGAGTCACAGAGTTAATTATCTTGAGAAGGGCTGTGAGATCATCGAGTGCAGCCTGTGACCGAACGCCACCATGTCAGCTAGGCTACGGCACTAAGTGTTTCCTTAAGCACCGTCCCTGCACCACCTCCTTTGGCAGCCCGTTCCGATGTCCAATCACCCTTTCTGTGAAGAAATTTTTCCTGATCCCCCCCGGCAAAGTTTGAAGCTGTGTCCTCTTGTTCTGTCTCTTGTTTCCTGGGAGACCGACCCTCACCTGGTTACGCCTTCCTGTCAGGGAGCTGTAGACAGTGACAAGGTGTTCCCCCCCCCAGCCTCCTCTTCTCCAGGCTGAGCTCCCCCAGCTGCTCCTCACATGGACGTGCACTCCAGACCCTTCCCCAGCTCCGCTGCCCTTCTCTGGACACGCTCCAGCACCTCAATGTCCTTCCTGAAGTGCGGGGCCCAGAACCCGACACAGGATTTGAGGTGCCTCAGCAGTGCCGAGTAACGAGGTAGAATCCCTGCCCTGGCCCTGCTGCCACACTATTGCTGACACAGGCCAGGTGCCATTGGCCTCCTTGGCCACCTGGGCACACGCTGCCTCATGGTCGGCCACTGCCGACCAGCACCCCCAGGGTGTGAGGTGACCTCAGGACAGTGTTTGCCCACCATGATGAGGTGGGAGAGGAGCTCGCTGAAACAGCCCTTCTGCAGGTGTAAAGAGAGGCAGGTTGTACTGGTGTTGCTTCATATTGTAAATTAAATAGAAATTATATAGGAACAGGGCCCAGGCAGGGCTGGCTGGGTTATGAGCATTTTTTCCCTGCCAGATACTTTTTCCCTCATTCTGGTGTTCAGACCCACAGCCATGCCCTGGAATGAAGAGCAAAATGAGTTTATCCCTCTTCATCTCACGATAAATTGAACTGCTGAATGGGATAAAAATCCAAACTGGGTTTCCCATTCCCTCCTTTCCTAGTTGAGGATCTGTGCCATGTATGGGTCCGCAGCCTATGCCCTGTATGAACACAAACCCCACCCCACTTCACGGCAGTGTACAAAACCAGTATCCTCTTAATGATGCATGGGTACATGCACCTTATTAATCACTTTATAGCATGCCACTTTATAGCTGGCATGCCTATCTGGTAGATATGTATGTATGTGTGTGTATATATACATACAGGTATATGTGATACCTTCCTCCCCCTCACCCTGCTCTTTTAGTTGTTTTTTTAATGTCTTTTTTTTCCTCCTTCATTAGGGTTC
Source organism: Manacus candei (assembly GCF_025592945.1). Lineage (NCBI taxonomy): Eukaryota > Metazoa > Chordata > Aves > Passeriformes > Pipridae > Manacus > Manacus candei. Next base: position 4,670,734 of record NW_026138055.1, on the reverse strand, counting down.
TGTTACAGGTGTGAGCCTGAGACTAGAACAAGACTAGAGGTGTACGTTGCTGCTGTGGTTAGTAGGCTGTTGTACAGTTGGAAACTGAGCTGGACCACATGTGTAGCACAAAGTTCATGATCCGATTCCCCGTTGTGACCTGTACCAAAAGCTTTGGAGAAAGCTGTAAAAATAAAAGTAATTAAAGAACTCCACCTGTGTGTATTGAAATCTCAGGTTGGGTGTCCCTCAACAGCAATGTGCTGTACCACAGTGTTACTCTCACTAGGTAGGAAAAATTGTGCTCACATTTACTGTTGTTTTGGATTTGATTTTGGCTTCTCACTCAGATCTGGACGTGTGGGGAGCTGCCTCTGCAGTGGCTGGGATCAGTCACTAGAGGGTACAGGTGTACCTGGATTTAAGGAACTGCTCTAAATAGCTGGAAATGATAATATTTGTCTTGGATGCCAGAAATGGCTCAGCTGCTTAACACCATTATAAAATGAAAACAAAGCACAGACAAGGAGTTTGCTAATTCCACCAAAATGTTTAATACCATAGTAGATTTTCATTGAAGTACAGAGCTAATGTGAATATTTGTACAAAATATGTGGTTAAAAATAGTATTGATTTATAATATATACAGATATGTCACATCCGTGTCAGAAGTGCAGACACTCGAATGAAACCATGAGTAATGCTTTTAAATCTACAACAACATACACGAAATATTTCTGCAGCTACCCACATTAGGACAACTTGCCAAACTGACACTTAAGGATCCGTCAGTCGTTACAGATGGCATTTCTTTCAGAAGTTTCTGAACAAGAACTCTGCTCTAAAATGGATTCAAAACATTTACCTTCATTAACCCAACAGTGAAGAGAACACATCTGTGTGACACTAATGTAGACACAACTTCCTCGCACTAGATAAACGATCAGTTACATTAATTTGGCTGATTTTCTGGTGAGAATAATAGAGAAGTTTAATCCTTCTTCCTGGATACTCTTACTGATGTGAGGAAACCCCTGACCCAAATGGGCCCTTAATACAGCTCTCAGTTACGTGGATCTGAATCTTGAAGTCTGTCTTAAGGTTCTGAATAGCTTTATTTTTTGTTTGAGACTGCTCACACTTCCCAGCTTTCCCAGCCTGACTCCAGTAAGAATCTCACTAACAAACAACCCCCATCTAGGCTTTTGCTGCACCAGGACATACTCCTGTATTAAGATGACTCTTTCTGCAGCCTCAGAACCTCTGTGTAGTGACCGAACAAACTGACAGAAGGGGAGAGAGAATCCAGGCTGGTTTGGTTTTTAAAGTTTTCTGAGCATCTCTGCAGTGGAGGCATTCATGGTTCCTGCCCATCCTACCGGAGTGCTGCTGCTGTTCTGCCTCTAACAGTGCCAGCTTCCCTCCCCTCCAAGCCAAAGCAAATATACTCCACAGTTCAAACAGACCTGTGGGAAAGAGCTTTTACAACATTTCCTCCCTGGTCATTTTACCCCTGAATGTTGCAGTTTACATGTACTTAAAAAAAGAGCACAGTTCATATTAGAAAAACATCTCCTTTTAAGAGGAGGCTGGAATACTGAAAGCTGCTGTGCTCCCCTAGAAGATGGGCTAAACCAGGAAAAGCCATGTTTGGATTTTTTGTGGGTTTTGGTTTTTTTTTTTGTTTGTTTTTGTTTTTGTTTTTGTTTTTGTTGTTGTTTTTTTTTTTTTTTTTGCTAGCGTAACAAATTATTCAAGAGCTTTGTGTGAGGGCAAGTATAAATGAGGGTCTAGCTGGGACTTCAGTCCATACCTGGTTTTGATTTTTGGTAAAACAGAACTAAATGTCATTTCTTAGGCAGAGAGGAAGCAAGGAAATGCAAAGGTCTTAAATTCATACTGGTATGTGAGAGAAAGCCTGAAGCAGCTAAAATTTTAGTGGTAAAATGTTTGCCACTAAAGGAGGACCAATAATAAATTCAGTAAAGGTTCTTTAGAGCATCTGAAAGCACTGTAACCATAATCAGCCTGCAATCCTTTGGGACACGCAGCTCTCTGCCATTCACAGCTGAAGCTCTGAAGCTCATTTCCCAGTGCTGCATCCAGTGCCAAGTACCATGGAAGAGCCACAACCAGCATGTCAGTAACAGAGCATTTCAGTTGGGTTGGATGGAGAATCTCACTGTAGTAGGGAAAGCTCGTTTGGTGCTCCAAGTTAAGAATAAACCAGGCCTCCTACATTTCACCTCTAAAGTACTCCAGAAGAAGTTCACTATTACTACTTTTTCTAATAAAACACAGTGGTTAAGGCCTGTGTTTTCCAAAGGAATCAAAGAGCTCATAGTTTACATCTCCAGTAAGATTTCTTGAGCAGATCTAATTTTTGTAATCATGAACAATCATCTTTTGAGAAACTAAGTCTTTTATGCCAGGCACACAAAAAAAAAATTTTTTCCAAATCCAATATAAGAATTTCACAGGACAGTTATCAGCAAACTCATCTCCCAGTTATCAGCAAACTCATCTCCCAGTTTCCAGCCCTTTGCAAGATCCAGTACAAACTGATGCAAGAGACAACGAACAATTAATTTGAATTTTTATAACAACAAATGTTATTAGAACTTTCCCCAGCCTGGCTGGCAGCTGAATGCCATGTTCCTTGTCCAAGCACTGATGCCCACTGCATCACCCATGATTATAAAAGCATGGTGAGAACGACATCAGGTCAGGGACGTGCTTTTGTTCACCAGGGACTGTGCTACAGTTTTTCTTGTGTACATTGAGCCAAATCCACAGCAAACCAGAGCAAGTTCACATGACTCTGAAACTACAGCAGCTTAAAATGGAACATGGCATATCCTGCCAACTCCTTTTTCTCTAATTTCTACTGAAATGGAGTTTGGCCTATGTCACACATTTAAGCATTTTCAGTTCTACCAGAGGTATACACCACACTATTCAGTTTACTGATATAGTTTAACTCTTTAAATGTTGCTTTTCCAAACGCCAATGCAAGCAGAACACAAAAATACTGTTTGCCATATTTATTATTTTAAACTAAGCTCTGAATTATACAAGTGTAAAAGTGATTAATTAGGCAGTAGCTTTTTAATAGTCCTATAAAATATGACTAAATAGAATATTTCAAAAGTATGTACAATGCAATGGAAACGCTCATGGCATCTGTGGCAGTGCTCAGACAAACCACTGGAATCACATCTTGTGAGGTGGTTCGGTCCATTCCTCAGTACAAACGACAGTCTGTCTTTTTGCAAAAAGCTTTTTCGGTGTTGCTGAATGGGAGGGAGGGGGGAAAAGACCAAAATATAACTAACCCACCCCTCTCACCCAATTTAGGATCAAATAAATGCTACACAGTTTATCCATGGGGAGAATTTTTATACTATAAAGCACTTTACAGTAACTATGTCTGGTGTCTTGTTATAGTAGAGGAAGGGATGATCTTGCCGTGTTTTCTTGCCAAAACCGAAGTGTACTGGAGTGTGTCTGCGTATGTTAGGAATGGGGGTTTGTACTACCTTGTCTTAATTTCAAAAATCAAGGCCACAGAAATTCTTTGTTGTTCTCTTTCAAAAGAGGAGATTCCAAAATACCCCTTTTCCATGCACTGGAAATGTTTTCATGCTTTAACCTGTACTGAGAAAGTAATTAAAATTTCAATTTCGTATCTGCAGAGGTCAGAAAGGACAAGCAGGCAGCAGAAACAGCAACTGTACTCCCCTGATTTCCTTCTTTTAATTTCCAAGGAGCAGCAGGAGCGCTGTCCACCCAAAGGAGGCCTCAGGGCATTGCCGCCAGCTGCTCCCACTGGCTCCTGCTTTGGGAAGGAAATTAAAAGGATGTCAGCTGTGTCACTGTGCCTCAGGAGCTGTAATGTAACATTCTTCCAGGGTTAAGACATAGGAGAATTTACTGACACCTGTGAGAAGTGCAAGTCAGAGCAACTGAGCTCAGAGATGCTACAGAAAAGCAGATTCCCACTGGCAAAGTAGGGGCTTTGCCTCTGATTTACTGAATTAAATAGGACAGTTCCCCTTCCAGATGGTCAGCATTTTTTGAAAGAAGCCTTCCTTCCATGCCAGGCAAAACTAGCCTTTAGCAAAATACCAGTTTCTCTCAAGAGTCCCAAATGCTGTGACTTTGATGATAAGGACATTAATTCATAACACCTGAAACATTTTCCTTCTGATGACCATTATTTTATCATATACAGGTGATATATAACCTTTGACCATAGTTACAACAGCTGCTTTGAATTTTCTGGTTTGCAGTTGTGTTTCTATTTCTGTGCTTTAAGCAATGAGCCGTGTGCCAGTGCCTCCTGGGTAGCACTACACAGCCTTACACAGGCCAGAGTAGTCAGCAAACAGGGCCTCATTCTAAATCTGTCTGAAAATGCACTTTGAGGAAAGAACATTTAAGGTCCAGTGATTTAATTTGCAGTATAGTTTTACATCATTTGAGGCCAAAGTCCTTGTGTTCAGAACCAGGTCTCTTCAAAGTTTGAGAGCATGGATACAAGGACAAGAGTCAGCCTCCAACAGTCTTGCCTATAAAAAAACCCAGAGTATCACTTTGATTGGTGATGATCTCTGATCACTTACGTGTTTAAATCTTACTGTCCCTGTTTATACTGGCCTAAACCCCAAGTACCTCAGCATTCTGTATGTTCTCAAAAAAGCCAGTGGTGTTACTCCTGAAATACCTTGTGCGGCCTATGATGGTGTTTTCAACAAGAACATCAGGGCACAGTCTCAGGGCTGTGAGTGACAATTTGTTTACTTGAACCAATTCTAAACACATCACTGAAAAAATAATTGAAGTGAAACCTCTAAGGAGTTACTTTAGGAAAACTTTACACAGTCATCATGAGGATATTAAAGCCCCATTTTCTGTCAGTCTCTGCTGTAGTTAATGTGCTTCTGTGAATGTAACACACACACACCACGATGTCCATAATGCAGTAACAAGTATCACATTATAGATATATGCTAAGTAAAGCACTGCATCTCATCAGGAATATCAGGGGGTTGTGGTGGTCAGAGAATGAACGATATGAGAATGACAAGTTCTCATTCTCAGAACATCCTCACCATGCACATTGGGAATGCCATCTCCTGTCCTCACTGACAGAGCAACACTCTTGTTGTCCTGGAAGTGCCACCGAGGCCAAGACAACAGCAAAGGGAACTTGACCCTGCTGAAGCTTTGTAGCCTTGCTGCTAATTAAGGGCGCGATGGAACCCTCCCTCAGAAACCAGATCATTAGGTTTTATGACAAAAAAATCTTGATTACAGAACCTAAGCTGACTTTTCAGATCCTAGAGTGAACTTCCAAGATATATTTACTTATTTTGACCTGCAAAGGATTTTAAACTGTGGAATCTCGCTGTGCCATTTCAGAGTCACCTTGGGGAGTACAGCTGCAGCTAATTAGCTTAAAAATCCCACTGTACCTTAGACATCTGCAGTATTAATTTCAGTGGAACTACTCATGTGCATAAATTAAGCGCATGCTTAAATATATGCAAAATCTGAGCTCAAATGTCTAGAAAATATGTTCTCAAAATGACAAGTACGCATTAAAAAAATAAATCATCATGGAAGATCTGCCAGACAGGGAATCCAGGATCTGTCTGCTGTCAGCCATGATGCAAACACAGAACAGTTTTTGTAACCCAGTATATATTGCAAGTGAAAGAAACATGCAGGACAGAGTGAAAAAAGGGGATTCAGTTGCATGCAGTCTAATTTCAAGTGTGTAATTATGGTCCTGTTTTCTTTGGCCTAAAAAAAGAGAAGAAAAAAAAAACCAACAAAAGAACTCCAACTAACCTCTCCTCACCTCCACAAACCCAAACTGCGTACAGCTCAAAAAGGGCTTTGAAGCACAGGAAGTGGGAAGGGAAAAGGGCTGAATATTAGAGATGTACACGTAATTACTGACAGCTATTCACCACACCACTAGGAAAGCATTCAGCCTGTATCATTACTGGAACTTACAGCTATGACAGAGAGCAAGGAATCCCATCTTAAATGAGCAGTCAGTCAGCTTCTCTTCCTCAGACTCAGAGAGAAGTACCACTCATACCTTGATGGAAGATAAACCCACAATCCCTGTTGATATTCTGGCTCCCTCCTCCTCAGAGAGAAGGACTGACAGACACCAGACCCTCCAGGAAGCTGCTGCCTCTCCCCTGAGCCCAGAGAGCTCTGTCTCACATCCCTGCCACAATGACAGACCAGTGTTCTCTACAGCTGCTGGTGGAAGAGGGTGGCTTTCTGCTGTTTCTAAAAATATTGCAAAGATAGTGTTCCTTACAGAAAATTCTGGGGGATGAAAAGGCCACCAAGCTGCTCATCATGGCTAGGCTTCGCGAACGAAGATTTGGGACCAAGCTGCTAGTAGATTAAAAACAACACACATACCCCCATTTAAAAAAAATAAAAGAAAAAGGGAAAAAAGCTCTCTGCTGGGAAGTGAGGAGGGCAGAGGAGCAGGCTGCTTGATGAAAGGCAGTAGCAAGTATCCTGGGAGTTTGAATATCAAGCCTGATATCAGCCTAATTTCCACCTTGAACGATCTCTCTGGTAGTGGTGTTTCAGCATGCAAATTATAGCTGTGAAAAGATCCTCAGACTGAAACCCTCCCTTGTTTCTTCAGCCTTGTTTTGCCCTTTCCAGCTAGATCTATTAGTTGGTGTGATATGGTTACATGTACAAAGATCTTTTTCCTAGCCCTTTTGTTACATAGGCTTGATTACTGTGAAGGGGTTTCAATGACCTTAATGTCCCGGTACTCAGAAGGCAATGGCTGCCTTTGAACAGAAAAAAGCAAACAAAAACCAAGAGCTGTGCTGGAGGAGAGAAGTGCTGCTTCGGCTGCCGGAGAGGCTCAGTTAGATACAGGCGGCGGCAGACCAGGGCGTCGAGTTTGAATGATTTTTGGCTTTGGAGAATTCTTTGGGTCCTCGTCTTCTTCCATGTCGCTGTCGCAGACGTGCACTACCACACTGGGAGTGGACTCTGTTCCCGCGTGCAGCTCGTATTTCTCTCCTGGAAGCAGAGAAAAACAAAATATCAAAAGCTGGCAGTCTGGGTAGCAACACAGGCCATGGCACTCCTGGACTGCAGAACAGTCCTGCACCTGGATAGGGTAGTTGAGAGTGTGCTGCTCCTAAATATAGGTGAGGGCCAGCAAGGCTGGACTCTGTCAGCTGTCACTACAGCTCCTGAGGATCCTGCCCCGGGGGTAGTGTGCATTGGTCTGTAAGGCACGATAAAATACAGGCACCCTGGTTGTCTATAATGGTGCTTTGCACCAATATTGGTGCCGACAGCAGTGAAATAAACCCACAAAGTAGGAAGAAGAGAAAGAACACAGAAGTTCATGGTTAAGAAGAGGAACTGGAACTCAACATATCAACCCTTTGGTGTGAAGTCATCACACCTTTTGGGTTGGGGCTCTTCTTTATTGTTGTTGTTGTTTTCCTTCAGTTTAGGGTGGCTACAGTCACCCTTAAAGTCCACTGGATTCTGCAACTTGTTGCCCTCAGACAGATTTCAACACTTGATCTAATTTCTCCAGAAATAAAAAAAATACGCATCTCTGCTCCAGATGGATTTTGAGTTTCAAAGCTCTTTAGCTGGGGCTGTAACAAATTCTGTCTCTGCAGATGAGATTAGAGCACAGTTTGTCAATGCTCACTAGCAGGCTAAATGCTTAAACAATACATTACATTTTGTAACTATCTACATTCCTTATTTAAGTCTCCACTCAGTACTCCTGCAAGGAAGATGAACATGGTTTGGGTGGTTTCCTGCCAGAGTCCACAAGCAAACAAAGGATCAGTCCTGCATTCAGCCTGCTGGCACTACGTGTGTTTTGGATTGTACAAGGGATACAAGTAGGTATTGGTTATTAAATTGCAAGGAATTAATTTAAGACTTTAAAGAAAAAAAAAACATTTCCTGCAAAATGTTCAGAGGTGAGGAAGGTGAGGTGCCAGTACACCCAGCTGACTTCTGTTTGTGGGACAGCGACTCCTAAATGCTGTGGCACAAGCAGAACCCATCAGTGCCAGGTGTTGTACGATGGAAGCAAACGGCAGTTCCTGCCTCAAAGCACTTATAGGTTGGTTGTGGTATGAATTTGGATATTTATTTGTTAGCTACTTTGTGGCAGAGTCATTCATGTGAGGAAGGGGTTGCAGGTTTGGTTCTGAACTAGTACACACAGTTCTGCTACTGTGCTCATGTGCTGTTTGTGCTGGCAAATTCCTGGTCCAAATAAGCCTGGGTGGCTTGAGACTAGAGGACATGATGTATTTTTGCCTAAAAAATAGGAGGCAACTAGTGAATAATAGCTATAAGTCAGGCATCTTGCTGTGAGAAATATTTTACTGCTGTGATACCATTAATGTTGACATTTAACTGCTCTATTTTTGGCAACCTTTCCTCTGAATCCAAATTGAGCAAAGCATTACAGGTCTTGCTGATAGGCTAAAATATAAAAAAGAGAAATAGCTCGGTTGTGCTGCATTGAGAAATTATATGGTTTTTCTTTGCCCATTTTCCCTGCAGGCTTCAGCTAATTTCTCAGCTCTGGGCTGACGTCAATGCTGCCATCCAGCACCGAGGGCTGCATTGGTCACTGTCAGCGACAGGCAGCTCTGCAGTGCCACAAACACGCAGCACCGGGCTTGTCCTCCTACACCAGCACCGCCAAGTAAATCAGATTCACTGCCCTCTTAAAAGGTAATAATCCCGGTTCAAATGCCACATTCTTTTACTGCTCAAATCCTTCCCAGAAGGACTCTTTCTGCTGAAAAAGAACAGTGGAAATAGGTACAGACACGAGAAAAAAATATTCAGATGCCTCTGGCACGCGTAACTGCAGCAGCAATTAATGTCACTTTGCAAACCAAAATGTGATGCACTTGTAAATTAGGTTTTTAAGGCATACAGTTATTTCTGAACATAAATGAGTTGCAGACTCTCTTCTGTACTCAGGATTATTCATGCCTGCAGAACTGTGGCTCAAATGGCACAAAACCTTTTCATGGATGAGCTAGGAACAGGGCAACAGTAACTCTGGGACTTTTGTACAGCTGTATCTTGTTCCAGAATGTAACTATTTTTTGCAAAAATACACTGAAGTGGTAAGTACGAAATAAAAATCCGATAGATACAGCCAGATTAGCCCTTCCCTTCTGCTTTTTCTACATTTTTTTTTTCTTTCCTCTTAAACAACACCTCCAGCATAATAAAAAAAATGAGTAAAAATTTGCAGCAGTTCAACTACTGAAGCAATGGTTGAGTCACTGCCATTGAGTCATGTTTACAAGATCTACGTTGTCCCAAGCTATGAGTAGCAAGTCGAGTCAGCATAGTTAAAAGTCACCAACTTCTGTAGCTAATACCAGTCCAGCCTTTGTCCAGTGATCTCATCCAGCTGTCTCTGATGTGGCCTCCTTTGTGTTCTCAGGTCCTCCACTGCCCCATGCTCCTACTAGTCCCACTCACCCGAGGAACTCTAAGAGGCTAAGCCAAAGGATTCCTGGGGACAGGGGTCTTTCTCCTTCAGCAATCTTTGGCCTATCGCTATCCTTTAAAAATTAGTTTAAATATTCACATAAGATGAGATAGCAATGGTAACTCACATAAATTTACTCAGAAAAGTACCACAAAATTTATTAATTTATCCTGCCTTCAGGATGTAAAGTAGGGAAGAATTAAGCTGTGGCATCTCTACCACACAGATTTGTCGGAAAATGTTTCTGACAAACCTCTGAAAAAAGCATTGATGTTCCTCTATTCATTTGCTTCACACAAGAAAAACAATAAGAATTTGAAGTTTCCCCACTCAACAAAAAGCACAGCTACTTTTATGTCACTGGGTGAACCTTTGGTGACCACATGAACCATGAGCAAACCCACAGCCTCAGGTGACACAAGGAAGATGACCACAGGAACAGCACAAAAATGACTTATGGCATTTCAGAATTAAAAATAATGGCATGGGATTTTCTATCCCTTTGTGAATCAATACTGTGACCTTTCATTGATGGTGCAGCTCCTGTCTAATGAGGCTCTTTTGTCCAGCAAGGACAATGCTCATATACCTAATGAATAATGAACAAATGGTAATAATACTGTGTAGCTACCTCATCCCTGATTCAGACTCATGAGCAAAGGTTAATGGGTTCAGAGCTGCCCATTCCACATTAAATGTGGCATTAGCATCATAAAAATACCTTCCACTTATAGTCCCTTCATCCAAGTATGTTACAAATACTTGGGTGCAAATAACATGCAGTCCTTTGTCCAGGTGCATGTTTATGATGGAAGAGCTACAGCCCATCCCACTAAATACCTCTACAGCATGGATGTGTCACGTGCAAAACAGAGGAGCTGCTCCCTGGAAGCCCATAACTGATGTTGCTACAGGAGCAGGGCACCCTCCTCTCCTGACCAGAGGAAAAGTTTTCTCCACCCACCAGCTCCCCTGTACCCTGCCCCTGATAAGGGGAGGGAAGGGCAGAAGCAGCCACGGAACAGCAGGGAGAGGAAGGGCAGACCTCCTATCTGTTACCTTTTTTTTTCCCTCCATCCCCTTTTAATCATCTCTGGGAATCATATAAAGTATTTAGGATTTCCTTTGAATTAGTGAGAACAAACATGAGACTTTGAAAACACCTGGGGACAGAAAATTTGCTGCACGAGACATGGTTTGAAATCCCTGTGTGTGGCATTTCCTGGGCAGAGTCCTGCTCTCTCCTGTTTTCCCCTTCCCTGAAGAAAGGTGAGCCAAACACAGGGTGGAGCAGGGGCAAAAGCTATGCATGCTCCTCAAGAAGCCCAACTAGAGCATGGCAGGAACAGCTACTTCTGAATTGCTCAGAGACAAAAGTGAAACCCAGACCCAACAGCCAAGTGGCACAGACAGCTGTCAGGTCTCCTTTGTGGCCCAAGAGCCACTACTGTGGACCCAAGAGCCACCATCTGTGACACTTCAGAATGGTGCTTTTGTAATGTGAAAAATGTATTTTACATGACCTGGAGTGCAGCTTGAGGTACAAAGCCTGCTGGAATGCTGATGAGGGGCTGGGAAATGTGGAGAGAACCCAAACTGGTACAGACTTGTCTATATGGACTACTAGAGATAGTGCCCAGCCTGCACAGGTTTTCCAACGGTGCCTGAAGCTGTGGAGGTGAGTGGCAACTGAGAGAGTGCAAAATCACACCGGGGAGTGTATGGAACAGATAAAGTGCTCAGCACCCTGACCTGTATTGTGTGTTATTGTATAGTGCAGAGCTCATCAGTGGAGCCATGATCTGTGAATCAAAGTCATGGGACAAGGGGAATTTGTGTGAGCAGCAGGCAGAAATTAAGGCTGGCAAGGGGAGCCCAGGGTGGCACCTGGAGAAAGGCATTTTGCAGTGCACAGTTAGAAACTAAGGCAGTACAGGGCAATCTGTTGTGAAGAAATTGGGGTGACATGTTTGAAAGAGGCAATGGGGAAAGGAGGACAGATATGGGCAGGTTGAGGAGTGGATAGGGAGAGGGTAAGACTGCTTTCCAGAAAAGAAAGGGCATATTCTCATGCCAAGAGGATGGTTTGTAGATCACTGTAGTAATAATTGGCAGAGCAAACAGATGCCTTTCCTTTGAGAGGAACAGCTCTGATGTAGATACAGTTTGGACCTGGAGATTCCCCCTTCCTCCTCCTACAAGCATTTCTCATATGAAATTATTTCTGGTCTTCCTCAGTGGGATGAAACTAAGACCTTATAAAATGTTATGGAAAAGACATGAGGACCTAGACTACACAACAGCTTGGTAGGTTGCAAGCATTCCTGTACGAAAAGGTTAGGTCCAAGTCGGGCCAGGCAAGGATACAACCTGGACCTACCAGGCAAACAGCCAGCCAATCACCCCAGCTCAGCACAATGCCTCTGAGTCTATACTAGCATTTCAAATCTGGAAGTTCTCTTGACAGTGGGAACATTTTCCATCAAACTGATTAACGACCACACACTTCTTTATTTGCAATATATTGAAAAATTTATAGGCTGGTGGTCAGCACCAAGCACAGTCACAGTTCCTGGCTTTGACTGATCTACAGCATTCCGTTCATGCCTCATTTAAAGCCTAATTTCTGCATCTGCAGAAAGTGAGAATATACATCAATCAACCAGGATCTTAATTAAATATGCCATGATCTTCCCTAAGAGTAAATGCACCCTCACTGATCTCAATTTAAAGTGAAAGGACCAAAAACCAGCTTCCTTTTGAGTACAGCAGGAAGAAACCTGTTCTGTTAGATCCCTGAGATGCCAGTCAGTCACTGCTGCAGCAAAAACACCTATCCAAAAACTGAGCTTGGAAAAGGAGGGCACACAGCAAATCTTTTAACTCACCTACATATTCATTATACTCTGGAGCAAATCTCCCAATGTTTTGCAGCCAGGGAGAGTTTTGGTCTCTAATTTTGTGGCTATGATGATTATGGCAGCATACTGTGACAGGAGGTGACCTGTATTCATGGAATGGGAAAGGAGCGTGTCCAAGTGGTGCATCTTGCATTCCCAGCGAAGTAGGTCAGTAAAATTCACCTTGTGCCGAGGACATACAAAGACACTATTCACTGTTTACAAGCTCACATGAGTTTTCCTGGTCCTTAGATATTTATTTTACCAAATTTAACATAGCAAAGATTCCCTGCAAGTTAAAGACCTGGAAGTCAGGCTCTAACATTCACAGTTCTGTCAACAACTGTGCCAGTGTTTTTCAATAGCCGATAAGCCATAGTTACATTTCTTAATTGTGTTTTTGAATGGAAAAAAAAATCTGCCTTTGCTGCAGCTACCAGTGCTATTTGATTCCCACCAGTATGTCTTACTGCTGCGATACCAAGAAATGAGTGTCAGTGGGATTTGTTTTTCAATGAAATTCTAAACATAGTAAATGTACAAACTGAGAACAGCAACACTATTTTAAACCCGCCGCTGCAGTTAACTAAAATTGATCCCTCTAACGAGCGCTAAAAATAGAAAGAAGAGAGCACACAGCGACTTTTCATATTGCTCCCTTCAGGCTCCTTAAATCCTGGTGAATTTGACCTTCACGCAAAGCTGTCCCAGTGTGTGGGACAATGAGTGATATTTCACATTCCACTGCTCCAGAATAGGAATTGATTTATTACCCAGCTAGCTCAGGAATTCGTTTACATGTTTCCATTTATAACGTTGCTGCATCAAAAGGAAGAAAAAAAAGGTTTTTGTTTTTCTTTTATTCAGCAGTTTAGAAGCAAAGTATCAATTCTGGAAATAATAATATGCTGTATAGTACGAAGCATTACACTTCACTGCCTTTTTCTGTGGGCTTTCCTGCTGAAGGGGAATAAACCACAGGAATCTCTGATGCTCTCCTGATATTTATTTTCCCACTGTGAAGGATCCCATGTGAAAAAGATAGGAGATAATCCAGCAAACCTTGTGAATCATGAAACATCTTCCTGCACCCCATGCACTCCAGCTCTGGGTTACTCTGGTGCAGTTGCACAAGAGCCCCAGTGATAAGATGTCTTCAAGTGGAAGTTGCTCTCAGAGTGAGCAAGCAGCATCTCCTGTACTGCTGGGGAGAAAACAATTCTCTCATCCCACAAGAATTTCAAAAATAAACTGCTAAATTTTCATAAGCTCACCCTTCCAATTGTTATTAGATTGAATCTGAAGTGTTTTATTTTGGTATGAACATAATTTAATAAGCTTTTTTTTCCTTGTGGTTTATGAATGTAAATTAGATTAATTTCTAAACAATACTGCTTAGACCTGAAACTGGAACCTTTTCCATTTTGAAATTTTTAAAAGAGGATGCTTTAACAGCTTCGAAAGAAAACCATTTGTAAAGATGACTTAATTAAATCAAAAGTAACCCTCTCCTCTGAAAACTTTTTGTTTTATCAGATTAGCATTTTCTAAGGGAAAGCACTGCTTGAAAATCCCAGCTATCTTCAATTACTGGCATCAGCTGAAGATGGGAAGACAGAAGAAAGGCTGTCTGCCTTACCCATTGGACATCTGTTCTATGTTAACAGAGGCTACAACTTATCCCATTCTACCTGCCTGCAGTTTTCAGCAGAAAATGAGCATTCCTGACAAAGCAATCCTGCTGGGACTGAGGAAGGGTAGTTCTCTCTTGACAAACTTGTTAACGTGAGACATTCTCCACTCCAGTGGAGGTGCTGTAATGCCTAAACATTTGATGAGGTATCTGCATCTTGGAATGCAGTACCAAGCAGATGTCATTTAAGAACTCCTCAAGTTCACGGCAAAACATTTGTCCAGCCTCTGCCTAAACCATCAATTGTCTCATCTAAGCACAAACCCCAGCACAATAAATTCTGTAAGCAAGCTTTGATCTGCTGTTCAACCCAACAGCACTCATGAGCTGCAGGTAACATTCAATTCTGTGCATACATATGGCAAAACTCATTCTGAAGAAAAGAACCAGTTGACATCCATCAACTTAAATCCAAAGCATTAAAGTCACTTATAGACTTTATGCCAACTCCCTCTACAGCTATTATCTATGTTGATATTTCTTGTCTTCTTTTTCTGATGCATTTTCACCCAAGGGCCACAAGCTTACCTGGTCCAAGCTTGGAAACTGCATAAAGGAGGTCGTAGTTGATGACAGGTGTTGCATCATCTATTGGTTGCCACCCTACAGGTGGGGAGGCTGGAGGCGAGATGAGAAACTGTTTTGCAGGCTGTGGTGGTGCCAAATGAAGCTTGTCTCCATCTGTCTCAGAGGTCTGAATCTTTAAAGCACAACAAAAGACATTGTTTTACACAGGGTAGAATCACGGAATGGTTTGGGTTGGAACGGACCTTTAAAGATCATCTCGTCCAACCCTCCTGCAATGAGCAGGCACATCTACAACTAGATCAGTTTGCTCAGAGCCCTGTCCAACCTGACCTTGACTGTTTCCAGGGATGGGACATCCACAACTTCTCTGAGTAATCTGTGCCAGTGTTTCACCACTCTTATTGTAAAAGACCTTCTCCTTACATCTAGTCTAAATCTGCCCTCTTTCAATTCAAAACTACTCCCCCTTATCCTATTGCAATAAAAGGTTTGTCTCCGATTTTCTCACAGGCCACCTTCAAGTACTGAAAGGCCACAATAAGGTCTCCCTGGAGCCTTCTCTTCTCCTGGCTGAATGACCACAGCTCTTTTAGCCTGTCTCCATAGCAGAGGTACTCCAGCTCTGTGATCACCCTGGTGTACCTCCTCCAGACCTGCTCCAACAAGCCCTGGTCCTTCCTGTGCTGAGGACCCCAGATGCAGCACTCCAGTGGGTCTCACGAGGGCAGAGTAGAGGATCACCTCCCTCTTCCTGATGGTCACTGTTCCCTTTATACAGCCCAGGACACAGTTGGCTCTCTGGGCTGCCAGTGAACATTGCCAGGTCATGTCCAGCTTTTCATCCACACAGGATGGCTGAATGGAATGATTACTCAAACCATACACTTCTAATCCCAAATGCCACCCAGGCAGGGTTTCAACGTCAGTCTCAGCAGAGAAGGCCTGGAGATGAATTTCATCTCAGCCTTACAGATGGTGCCTCTGCAGTAAATGCACAGCGGAGGGCTGTTACGTCAGCAAAGCTACACTCTTTGTGCCTATTGTATACCTTCTCTCAGGATAAGTACAAAGCTTTGGTATCCACAGCTGCTAGTTTAGAGATTTTTGAGGCTGAAAAGATGCTGTCGTGATCTCCTGGTCTAAATGCCTAAATAAAAAAAGATATTACACAAGAAACCAGTAACTCCTGCATCAAGGCCTTATAAGTATCTTCAGAAAGGCTTCTAAATATTTCATTTCTTTAGTTGAAGTGATAAAGGAATCTATCATGTTCCTTAGTAATTTGCAACTGAATGTTCTCGTCTTATTTCCATCTTAAATTATCTAGTTTAATTCCTGATCTTTTCTTTTATGTTAAAGAAGCCTCAGCATAAGTGAATTATACTACAGCCATACCTGAGCAAGGTTACAACCACCTCGAGCCCAGAACAATAAACTGCATTTCCATGACAGCAAATGCATCAGGGTGCTGACAATCCTGCCATACTGGAATGGGTTTGCAAAGAGCCAGTCTGGGTCTCTCAACTCCACATTCCCCAGAACTTCTAAGTCTGGAAGTTGTTCTTCAGCCTGGCTCAGGCCATACACTGCCCCAGACACTGTGCTGCTTCCACATCTTCATCCCTGGACACGACTAATAAGCTCTCTTAAGGCTGAGTGTACTGGAGAGCACAGTGCAGATGCCAGAATGGCTCTGCAGGAAATCTGCTTAGATAGGGAGACTAATCACTATTGTGCACATTTTTCTTTTACTTGTTATCCCAAGTTTCCAATTAACCTCTTGATTGTGCAGGGAGAGTGAAATGGTTCTCAGATCTGCTTAACTGCAAGTTTTGAAACCTCTCAGAAAAAAACCCCCAGAGCCAGATCTAGGAGATTAAGGCATATAAAATGGGATTGAGGCGGATTCTCAACACGTAAATCCAACTGTAAGATCTTCTGAACTCATCTCCTGCTGAGGCTCAAAACAGCTCCTATTTTGACCAAGTACTTTGGATGAAAAGCATCACAATTTAACAGCCTCTTGGGTTTGCCTGATACCTTCAAATGAGTCAGCCCTTAATCTCAGACCTCTGAAGGGCCAATCTGGCAGCCCAAAGCATGCTTACATTGCTCAAGCATGCTTACATTGCTCACAGACACTAGTGGGTATCTCACATGCCACAGTGGCCACAGCAATTCATTAAAATGCATTCACAAGAGGTGGTGGTTGGGCTCTCAACCTCTCTCACCTTTCTATATGCTGGCTGGGGCCTGTTACCCACCCAGGCTGTGGAAGGTCTCTGTTCTTTCTCCCTTGTCCAAGGAGAACTGAACCCCCACCTGACACTTCCAGTAGATGGATATAATCACCTATGTCCCCAAGCTGAGTGTGTTGTTCTTCCCCTACCTGCTTCCTTTTACTTGAACTTAATGAATTCTTTCTAGAGAATTCAATATTTTTAATTCATGTATTCAGTAAGGAAAAAAAACCCAAAAGGCAGGAGAAAGCCTGACTGTGGCTCAGGGTTGCAGTCAAATAAGTAATCCAGCTTTTTTTTTTTTAATTATTACTCATTTGGATTCTTTACATTAGCACTTTTTTTACGGTTGGTTTAGAGAGTTACCCACAGACAACACCCACTGTTGTAAATCACCTCTAAGCTATGTAATTCTGTGCATTGAATAAGCAACTTTAGTCCTAAGTGGCCCTTTAAATTTACTGCAGACCCTCAGGGCAGGTACAGTTCAGTCAACATAAGGAGGTTTGAGTAATCTTTCCCAAAAGAGATTGGGCATGGGAGAAACCTTTATTACTTTTATTTGGTGATACTGCATAATATTTCTATAAAAGCTCTTCATTGACAGAAGTAGATTCCAGATTTCATTACCTGTGCAAAATACAACTTTAACTTCTTCCCTCTGAACTGTGTTTCATGCAGCTCTATTCTGGCACGAGCAGCTGATTTGGGACTGCTAAAATTTATCCGCACACGCCTGAAGCTTTTGAACAGCTGGAATGTCACACAGTCATCATAGGCACGGAACAAGCCTTCGAATTTCTCCTGCAAATTAAAAAGAAACAATGCTGAGGATTAATTTTGTGCTCTGTCACATCAGTCTGCGTCAAAGGAGAATCTGAAACTTGACAACCATTTAACCAGTTTCAGACTGTGGCCTTTGGGGGCAGGTGTCCATAGAGTGATAAAGGCTCTGTGAAAACAAATTGAGGAAAGCACTAGTCTGGTAGTGCTGGACTCTGCAAAAAGTCTGGGGGAAGAAGACTGCAAATTGAGAACCCAGCAGCTATTGAACTTCTCACAGAAGTTGAGCAAAACTGCCACAGTGACACATGAAATGAAGCTGAAAAGGGCACATGACTGAAAACACCAGATAACTATGGGCTCATCTCTACAGAAGCAACCATTGTGCTGAATTACAATGGATTCAGCAGAGAAAGGCTGGAACTGAGGGTTACATCCACATCAGCACTGCAGTGTCATTTGGTATTGCATGATATGTTTGTTCTGGATGTTTTGTCATTTAAATACTTAAGTGCAGAAACACAGTCATTCCTTGAGAGTTCCTGTAGCATCTGGGAAACAAATTGGGTAACTGAAAACAGTGACCTGTCCCAAAGACAAATTTCAGGCTGTAGAAACACTTTCAAAAGAATATGACAAAAATATGGATATTTCAACATTGTAAAAGAAAGGTCTGAAGTGTACCACATCCATGGACCTGGAGATGAACAGAAATTCAAGGTACGTTGGCAGCCTTGGAGGCTCAGACCCTCTGTGATTTCTCTGTAAGCTGTGAGCATGCAGAGGACTAGTTCCACACCATCAAATAAAAGCAAAATCCTTAAATCAATTCTGGCACTTGCACAGGTCTTTTCATTCACACAAGTACAGATTCATAAAATATTAAGGCCGAAAGGGGGGGTAGTTATCATTTAGTCCAGCCTTTGCATTTACCCAAATTTCAGACTGTCATCCACTGAGTTGCACATCAATTCCAAGCATTTGAATTACTGCAACCAAGATTTGAAGCCTTAGAAGATGGACAATCAGCCAGAGCAAAGCCATTTCTCTTAAGAGTGCTTTATCCTGAAAAATCCAGTGTTTGAGACGATTTGCAACACCATTTCATACACTGAGGGCTATTATGTCAGAGGTTTGTATAATTACAATAACCTGATGTATAATTACAACAACCTGATGTGGTTGCCCCATCCCAGGACATGTTCAAGGCCAGGCTGGATGGGGCTTGGAGCAACCTGGTCTAGTGGAAGATGTCCTTGCCCATGGCAGCAGGGTTGAAACTAGATGATCTCTAATGTCCCTTCCAATGCATACCATTCTGTGATTCTATGTTTTCTTTGCTATCTCTGCAAGTCAGTATGGTTTTACGTGTTTTAAAATATGACTTCTTTTCTTCTCATCCAGGAAAACAATTTCTTATCCTTAGAGTGAATAACTGGCAAAGACTGCAGAAGATAAAAAAGAAAATGCAATTTATGTAATCTCATCAATACTTCAGTTCTCATCTGTTGAGCTTACAAGCAAAACAAAAAATTCAGAACTCAGAAAAAATGTATCCTGAAGCACAGTGCAGCTGCATCAGGGAGCACTAATGGCACTGGGGGAGTAACTACTGTCAGCCTGAGATATCTGTTAAAGAGTTAACTGAGAAAACAGACCAGGGCCATGGCAAAGATTGTGACACACCAATGCGCATGTACCAGATCTCCTTTCATTCGCTGCCAACTCTGTGGTCTTCTTCCCCATAACTGATATTCCATTTCTGGCACCCTTTCAAAGGAACCTCCCTGTGGTCTATTAAGCTTTCATGCTTTTCATTTCATTCTGCCTGACCTCGCTCACCTCTTCCTCTCACCGCAGGAGACACTTTGGAGGAATAAAAAAAGAAAAAGGAAAGAAAAAAGAGAGGCGAGAGCTCCGTGGTTTGGCTGAGGGTGACTAAAGGCACACAGCTATCCCCAAAGCAGTGTGATGCTGTTAGGTTTGTAGAAACGGGTCTAGTCATACCACCTAATGTACAAATTGTCAACATTTCCCACATGAGTTACGCCTTTTGTCTGCTTTGCTGACATTTTTGAAAAATTCCATTTTCCTGAGCAGAAGTCTTCATCCAGTGGCATTTGTATAAAGGTCAGCAAAAAGCAGGAGCCATTTCACTCCTGTCCTGCTTGGAAATTTGATGCTACAGTTTTCACAATGACCAGGCTAAATGGGCTGGGGGAAGGGAGAGAAGGAACAGGAGCCCAGCATCCATGTAAAGTAGGACTCACACAGCATTCAGAAACATAGTCCAAATTAAAGTGACTAATTAAAACTCATGTCTCTATGACACCTGTGTTACCTATTTCAGACTTCTTCAGTACATTTTGAAAAAGCATCTTGAAGTAAACAAGCTTTAATACATATATAGACATGGTTTAGTAGGGGACTTGGCAGTGCTGGGTTAATAGTTGGACTTGATGATCTTAAAGGCTCCTCCAACCTACACAGTTCTATGATTCTATGAGAGATATCAAGGTATTTATATTTATATATCTAGTCCCCTGTAGTAAGCTCTCATTTTCCCTACAAGTCAAAAATGAAATAATTCATTATATTAAAAAAAAAAAAGTTTCACCAACCATGGAAGAAACCATGCATGGACTTGTCTGAACACTTGGAAGTACCTGTTATGAGTGACTATTTATTAGGAAAGAGATCCTACCTGTATGGATGCAGCAGTATTTGCCTGCATCAGCCAGTGCTGTGTACCCACCCTCTTTGTAACACATCCCAGACCCCAGGTCTTGGTTGGAGTCATAATGCAAAAGAAGGTAGGACACAATTTCAAACGTGGGTCCAAGAACAGGGAGCACAAGGAATTTTCTGGGCACGTTCCTAGGCAATCCTGAAACTCTTTCTCATTAGGCACTGAAAGGGATAGATGGAGTACCTCTAAAAAAAGCTGATTAAGTGCTGGATGCCACTGCTACACTGGGAGAACTGTAAAGCACTATGGACTTTATTCTGCTTACTTTTCAATTTGATACTGGCACAGCTTTAGAGATCCAGCTTTGATTAACACTCCTAAAAATGCCGTGGGGAGGAAGAAAATCAAGCCTCTATTTGGTATTAATACAGGGCAGTCTATCCACAGTGGGGACAATTCTACTGCACCAACTGAAACTGCAACTCCTATTAAAAAAAGCCATACATCTGGATTTTTCTACGTTTTCAGCTGATAATAATAATGACCTCAGCAGAGGTCATTAATCATCAACTGAATTTAATGGCCCTCAGCTGCATCTCGAGCCATCCCAACTCCTCCCAGCTTCACATTAATTCCCAGGAAACGCCTTATGCCTTAATTGCTATTGCCTGTGACTTCTAATAAGTGCTGAATGTACTTATCTGGATAAAAGTCTTTCAGAGTCGTTCCAATCTATAAGAAAATTTATCATATACATTTTAAAGACCTAAGCAAATTCTCTCCCTTTCAAGTTTTGTGGATAAATTATTCAAGACTCATAATCCTCTCAATTCAGGACTTTTAAAGTGCTTTTAGGATTCAGTACTTTTAAAATGCTTTTAGAAAAGAAGTCTTTAAACTTTCAGAGCACTTTGAAAACTTATGAAAAAAAAAAGGGACGTCCAAAGTTAAGAAGCAGTGATGTTACTCTTGAAAAGTCAAAATGCAGAAAGTCATGAGTTAATCATTTATTTCTGGGATTTTGGAGTGTCTTCATCCATCCCAAGTATGTCTCCATGAGGCTCAATTAATGCTCTGGAAAATGTGAGGAGCCTTCATTTGATCAAGTTCTCACTTCTCCCTCGTGAGCTCCGCACCCCCTCTTCATCTCATTCCTGTGCCTAACACTGGGCACCTTTCCCCAGTTCTTTCTTTCCTGTCACCTTCTGTTAGCTCCCATCATCCTGACTCACCACCTCTAGCAGTGTCTGAAATTTCTGGGTTTTTTTCTAAATTAACAAAATTATCACAAAATAGGACCATACTAATTAAGGCTGCTGATTACCCAAGCTTGATGGTTATCATTTACGACAGCCAATGCCGAGGACAAACGCAAGGAAGAAATGAGGGCTGGAGTGACAGACATGAGCTAAAAGCCTCTGAGGACAAGGGCAAACCTATGCTCTCCTGGACTAAAAGCTATTTCTGCCACTAAATGAGAGCTCACCTTGACCAACACCGTGTGAGTTACATGATAACAGTGATCAGTGAATTGCAGCCATAAGGAGGCAAACAAGATACTGGATATATCTGGAAAAGTATTTCCAGTAAAGCAAGGAAAGTATTAATAGCATTATATAGAGCACTATTGCACCTCATTAAAAATGCAGGGTTTGTTGGCTATATCCCAAACAAATTAAGGCAAATGGGAATAGATTCAGATAAAGGTTACAAGGAGCTAGGGGAAGGGGGGGGCTCATCCTGGAGAAAAGGAGGCTCAGGGGGGACCTTATTTCTGTCTACAACTCCCTGAGAAGAGGGTGTAGCCAGGTGGAGGTCAGTCTCTTCTCCCAGATAACAAACAATATCATAAGAGGAAATGGCCTCAAGTTGTGCCAGGAGAGGTTTTATTAGGAAGAATTTATTAATGGAACAGGTTTTCAAGCATTGCAACAGCCTTCCCAGGGAAGTGATGGAATCACCATCCCTAAAAGTGTTCAGAAAACATGTGGATGTGGCACTTGGGGACATGGTTTTGTGATGAACGTGGCAGTGCTGGATTAATGGGTGAACTCTTTTAGAAGTCTTAGTCTTAGAAGTCTTTTCCAACTAACCATTCCATGATTCTATGAATGAACAACTCACTGAATAAGAAATGAAAATGCTTGCCTTATTTAGCAAAACAAAGCAAAGTTTACCAGAACTGTTCCGAGTCAGGACAAAGGACACTGTGTAGAGTAGAAACTAGAAAACTGTTGGCATAAAACACGTGGAAACAGTTGGCATAAATAGGTTCAGGCTAGAAGTTAAAGAAATTTTTAAACATCAGAGTAATGATCCAGAAACAACCTTCCATTGCAGCAGCGGCAGCAAATGATTTTTTTTTAAGATGGAATTTAGTTAGTTCATGCGAGGGACTGTGACAAAGTATCGACAAAACGAGCATTGTAAAACATGACTGCCAGAATTAGCAAGTGAATTGGGTTCTGACCCAGCAAGTTCCTGTGATTTATTTCCAAACATTTCTTTCATGAATAGCTCCACTGGTATTGTGTTCATTCAGGACAAAAGCCAAGGCCTAATTCAAATCAATGGAAGCCTTCCCACAGACATCAGCGAGCTTTGGATTAGAGCCCTAGAATTCAGAACCCAAATTACATTTTATTATTCAGTGTGTTTGCACTCATTATCACCCTTGTTACACATTTGATTTAGGAGATGGCTGTGATTTAAAACTTTAGTCTAATGTTTTTCCTAGAGTTTTGCAAGCAAACAAAGCAAGCACTTTTCCTATTTTGATTTTTCCTGTTCATTTATTAAAAGATACTCCAAGGAACTAACTACAATAGGGAAAGAGACATAATTTACAATTACAAAATATGTTTTTCCTGAAATTAGTTCTGCACTGGATATAAATATTCCTGTAAGACATAAACTCATCTCTCAGAGTTGAATATATCTTTTTCCACATAGCCAAACTGGTTGCAACACTGCAGAGTTCTTGTGCAGCACAAGAAGAAAGATGGAATTTGATAGAAGACATGGAGGCCAAGCACTGAAGAGTCTCATAACAAAAACAATCTACCAACAGATTCATTCCCCGTTTATAGCAAAGAGGATGGGCACACTGGTTACTTCTAGGGGTATAAAGGAGTCACTAAAGTGACACACATTTTAAAAAAGAAAACAAAAAAAAAAGCGCCTAGAAAATATCAGCTGGAAGCTACTTCACAATTGGGATATGTAAATGTCATATTGAAGGTACTGTACTAGCCTGGATATTGTGTATGGCTCTGCTCATCCTGGATTAAGGAAGAGCAACAAATGACTGCAAGGATGATCAGAGAAGTTGTGAACCTGTCACAGGAGGTGAAGGTAGATGATCCCCACCCCTGGAAGTGTTCAAGGACAGGGTGGACAGGGCCCTGAGCAAACTGGTCTAGTGGAAGATGTCTCTGCCCATGGCAGGGGATCAGAACAAGATGATCTTTAAGGTCCCATCCAACTCAAACCATTTTATGATTCTATCATCTTGCCTTGGGAAACAGAAACTAAGGTATGATGCGTTTCCTGATACATCCAAGTACAAGGAAATCAGTAAACTATGTCAGGGAAAAGGGATTATCTGAATTAAAGTAACAAACAGCATTGCCATGAAACTAAGACTGACAGCTAAAAGATTTAGGCTTAAGCTGAGGAGGTTATTTAGCACTAGACCCATAACATTTCAAAATGTCATTGGCCCAGAAGTAGAAAAAAGGCTAATTACATTTATGAAAAGGATAGGAAGGAAGGAAAGATTAGAGAAGGGCAGTATGCATTTCTGTGGTGAATGGAGAAAAGAGACAAGAGGAAAAGAAAAAGGGACTCTGATTTGTCTAATCAGAACTTTAAAGACCTGGGTTCATCTCAAGCGCTTGTAACAACTATTTCATGAGCCACACAAAACAAGAAGCAGCTTGATGCAACTCATAAGTGAAAATGCCTTAAATGGCAGGAACTCCCAGAAGTCACCAGTGTAAACAACAGCTTCATCAATTATCAAATTCTCTCCTTCCAAAAAAGGTGAAACTTATTGGGAAATTCTGGAAGAGCATATGAAAAATCACTATTGATTCTCAGTTAAAATTCCAGGAGTGCTGTAAATAGAGAAAATATTTTAAAATTATGATGATGACGATCAGTAAAGAGTTTCTATTGTCCTATTGCCTTTAAGAAATGGCAGAAGAATAAAATACAAATTTACCATTCAGAGATCCTCTTAAGGCACAGGTCTCCAGGTCATAGCTTTTTATTTTACCTTTCATTGGAGGTAGCTGTAGCTGTAGCTGAGAGTGTGGGATCTT
Organism: Manacus candei; assembly: GCF_025592945.1. Lineage (NCBI taxonomy): Eukaryota > Metazoa > Chordata > Aves > Passeriformes > Pipridae > Manacus > Manacus candei. The sequence goes on along the minus strand of NW_026138055.1, from coordinate 4,646,041 downwards.
TCTACTTCCCTACTTACAAGTGGGACAAGGTATTATTTGAATAAAATATTCAGACTGAATACTAGTGTCTGAATGTTGGTTTGCAGGAAGGGAATCCCTCATACAGTCCCATAGCTATAAACAGTAACAGAAAAATATGTCCTTCCACCTGTCATTTGCCAGGGTACATTTCAGGATGGCAACATTTCTAGATGTGACACATTTTGAAAGGGGGGAAAACCAGGGTATTTTGTCAAGTAATCAGAATTACAAAGTATTCTCCAGTGACCACTGTACTGTCTAAAAGTGTGTTCCTCACATTGGAACTCAGTGAAAAGCTCCGCTTATCTCATCCTTAAGGTAAAGGAGAGCATTAAGACAGGATTAAAAATAACTTGGGTTTATTTTACATTAAACATGGCAATAATTAGCATCTTCCAAAATTGAACAATTGTCTCAGGATATGAACAAACCAAACCAGGTTTGCTACCCTGGTCTGTTCAGTTTGTTGCTCTGTGCTTGGCTTTCTCTTGTTTTCAAGGGATGAAGGTCAGGTAAATTGTGAGCCAAAGATGAAACAAAACAGTAAAGCCAAAATAAATTTTACAATTGGACTTTGAGAGGGGCGGGTTAAAATTTATTAGAACTCTCTCTTTTTGGTTAAATTAAGGCAAATTTGCTTGCACTATTGCAATCATGATAAAGGGGATCCTAGTACCTTTATGCTTTACTACGTAAGGGATGCGCAGTTTGTATTCCAGATGTGACGCTAAATGACTTTGTTGCTCTGCACTTTGCAGGGAACAAACCCTAAAGAGACCAACACTGGGCACAAAACATGTCAGCACACAGTCCTGCTCCATGGTTCACACATCCTGCCATGTTACCCTCACACGCTGGGGCTGTTTGGAGGCATCTGCGTAGAACTTTTAGACCCTGAAGGAAGCGTCAAGGGTTTTGCCTTCACGTTGTGCCAAAATCATTCTGACAGTAGAAATATTTGATGTAACGCTTACTGCTTACAGATTCAGTGTCTTGTTCCAGAGACAGACTTTGAGAAAGTATAACAGATGTTACATAGTGTTGTGAAGACATTTGTAATTTGTTATCCCTCAAAAAGTTGTGATGACAAACGTAGGTCAGAAGCTGGAAGTTCTCTAGTCCCACCTCACACTGGCACTAAAGCAAAAAGAGCCATCCCTCACTACCAGCCCTCCTGCATTACATGCCCACCAAGGCATGACAGCATTGCAATGGCACAGCAAACTTCCTGGTGAACAAAACAACAGATTTTTCCCTCTTGAAAAATCAGCTGAACCAAATACATTTATGTTCAGCTTCCAAGTCACCAGCACAACAAAAGGTACAGAGATAATATCTGCCCCAAAGCTTAATGGAAATGGCATTCACATTTCGGAAGAGGCTGACAAATGTCAGGGGCACAGAATTTTGCTGTGTTGCCTTTTCTGTTTTTAACCAGCTCACATCCCTATTTACCTCAATGTGACGCACATTCCTCCTGCTTAGCTCCGCTGATCTGGAAACCAAAGGCTCCTTCAAGATGAAATAAATTGTTCCTGTGGCAATGCCAAGGGGGTGATTTAATATAGTTTGGAGACTTCTCAATTCAATTTCACACCCAACGATTGAGCTAAAAGAAAAACCCACACTTTACATTCCTTCTTTATAGGAGCACTGTTATTTTACTGTATCACCAGGCTTAGCTTTTCTGAGCACACTATATCTGAAGTACTCCACTTCCAGATGCTGTATGAGCTCCCTGAAACACTGGAAGTGCTCTTTCAAACAGGCTGGCCAAGTGCACATCCATTAGTTTTGCCCCCAGTGCTAGGGAGTGTTCTGTAGAGACATCATTCTTTGTTCCCTGAGATGTGATTCCTGGCTACCATTTTGTGCAACATCACTCAACAGTTTCCTTTTTTTTTTTTCTCTTTTTGCAAAAAAAGTATTTGGTAGTGAAAAAAAGAAAAAGAAGGAATAGGTCTGGGGGGGATTTAATGCAATTTGTTTTCCAAGTAGCAGCCTTACATTTTGGCTTGAGAATGACAAAAGTAAGACACAAAGACAATATTCAGACTGCCCTGAAAAAAACAAAAAAGGCTATTTTTGTTTGCTTTAAGATTTCAAACAATAACTGAGTAGATAATGTATGTAGTGATCTCCCAGGAGCTCATCCCTTTTGGATTTACAAATGTACACAGTACAATACTCGCTATCAATTTTGCCTTGTTGCTGCAAACGTTTAAGCCCAACAATTAATTGGTAGCAAAAGGATCAAATTCCTGTGTATATGTTTCTAAGTTCTTATTATCTTAATGTAGCAAACAAAATAAGGAAATAAAACAACCTTAGTTAAGTTTTTACTAAAAGCTGCTACATTTATATGAGTAAGGGTGTTCCAGGAGCAGATCTCTACAGCAAAACAGTTGGTGCTGAGGACTTTCTGATCAGGTGCCATAGACTGAATGCCCATTAGCTTTTGGAGCATATCAGGCACACTATTAGAGTGCATCTTCTATATTCATTTCATCTGAAAGGCATCCAGTTCATGAACTGCTCTGCCACGTGAGCAAAAAGTACAGTTAATGAAGAGCAACAGGAAAGTTTCCTCATGGAATCCCCAGCTCAAAATGCTAATGGAGATGCAAGCTGGTATCTCTCATAAAAACAGTTAGCTGGTACTCATGGAAAAGGAAAAAAAGCAAATCACTGCAACCAAATTGAAGTGCTAGGGACAGTAATAAATAAGGGATTGCTGGTCAAACTTGTGCAGAAAACTAGGATTGAAGTTATTCACTAGGAGAAGCTATGTGAAAATTATTCATATTCAAAGAATCATAGAACAGTTTGGGTTGGAAGGGATCTTAAAGACCATCTCGTTCCAACTCCCTGCCATGGACAAGGATACCTTCCACCGTCCCAGGTTGCTCCAAGCCCCTTCCAACCTGGCCTTGAACACTTCCAGGGATGGGGGAGCTACAACTTCCCGGGGCAACTTGTGCCAGGGCCTCACCACCCTCGGATCAAAGAATTTCTTCCTCATATTAACTGTATAAACTTTGGGGCCATAAGAAAAGCTACATAAATATCCACCTTCTTATAACACTGCTCTTCACTATTTTACCAAGCTGTTGAAGTGTCAGGGGACACCTCTGTTGTTGTCAGTGACGCAGTATCAGGACGTCAGTGTGCAAAATGCTAAATGCAAGAATGAAATATCACAAAGGGAACACTAAGAGCTGAGAAACTGTGTTTTATTTATACTCTTGGAGATGCGATGTTGTAAAACAACCATAAAATACATACTATTCATTCCATGACTCTGTCAACCCAGTTAAACTAGAAAAATAAACAAGAACAAGCCATGGGACAGTTAAAACAAATAAAATGCTTGCCTTGCCCATTCCTGATTTACTATTTTGCCTACAGTGATCAACATTTATAGCATTTCAGCTGTTTCTCATCAGTCATGGGGAATGCTTTTCCCCTTCCCTCTCCCCGACACCGCAAACTGCACGAACATGACTAAAAATACAGACTTGTCTGGATTTCGAAAGGACACTGTCAATTTTGAAAGTAACTATGAAAAAAAAAAAGGAAGTAGGAGAGTGGAATAGAATCTAATCTCATGCCTCTCCATAAATGTTATTTAACCATGGCAAAACGGTGAAAGGGAACCTACTGACGCACCCACAGACATCCTCTCATCATCCTCTCTTGCCTTCCTCCCTGCCACTGCAGCCCACAGTCAGTGGGCACAACCAGCAGTGTCGTGACCATGCTCTGGTTGTACTGTTTGACTGTTTCTTACTCTTGCCAATCTGTCTCGACCATCTGTCATTTGCTGTCTTACACTTCATTTGCAAATTACTCAAGCAGGTCTGTTGTCTGTACATCTGAACAGCTCCTAGGAGTTACAGCCTGAGATTGGATGAAGCCTCTTTGTACAATGAAGATACACCAAGAGCAGGAATACACTACCTCCAGTTGAGTCTGTGGCAAACTGTAAATAGCATTTCGGGCTTAATGGTTTACACAAAGGTATCAGAAATAAACATGTAAGGAGGAGGTAAAAAGAGAACTAGGAAAAAAATCATCATTGGGCTGGAAAAGAGCAAAAACTGAAAGAAACCTTCTGTTTACAAATGTGGCAAACAGAGGGATATTGACATCATGTTGACAAATATCATGCTTGACATGAACCATCAATGTTCACTTGCAGCCCATAAAGGCAACTGTGTCCTGGGATGCACCAAGAGCAGTGAGGGCAGCAGGGTGAGGGAGTGGATTCTGCCCCTCTGCTCTGCTCTAGTGAGATCCCACCCAGAGTGCTGTCTCCTGCTCTGGGGCCCTCAATGTAAAAAGGACATGGACCTGTTAGAGCAGGTCCAGAGGCGGCCATGGAGGTGATCAGAGAGATGGAGCCCCTCTCCTTCTGTAGCTTGTCAGTGAAAATCCACATTCATCATCAACAGTCTGTTCCTCCTAAATTCAAATGTCAGAACTTCCATAGAATAAAATGATTATATTTATACATTGCACTGAAAGAGTTCTAAAAGACCGCAAGTTTCTCATTCTCCCACATTCACTGATTTGGTGCCCTCACATGAGCTATAATCTCTTAATGCTGTTGTCACTCTGAAAAGTTTAACTGTGAATTTGATTTTGCAGATCACGGCAGAAAATGGATGGAAAGCATCTGCATAAACAGAGATGAGACACTCTTCCCTCCATGCTGCTTCTATATTGTCACTGGAACCCCCAGCTCAGCATTGTCCTACAAAAAACAGACAATGCTTTCCAGTTTGAACAAATTTTAGTGAAAAAAAATGTGCTGAAAATACTTTTACACTTGGAGAGGCTGTTTTCTCCCCCATCAGAGGTTACAATCTTTAGAGGACACAAGGATCCCAAATTGCACAGATGCTGAAATACCAAAAGAAATGCTATACAATGGTTTACCTGCCTAATGAAAAAGATTTCAACAGCGTATTTTCATTTCCAATATATACCAAAATGCTTAATTGCCTCTAGAACTTTATAGTGTTATAGTACTTAATGAAACCAAGAATTTAGTACACTGCAGAAAACTGGGCTTCTGTAGGCCAGAAGAGAAGGTTTGTGTGGGCTTGGTAAGCAGCTTCCCAGCACCCAAAAAGGGGTTGATGGGATGACAGACCCAGGCTCTGTATCAGGTACAGAAGGGCAGAAAAAGAGGCAATGATTTCCATCTGCCTCAACAGCCACTAGCACCATCCACTTCCAGACAGGACAAGGACAAGGAAATTTCAGTCTTACAGTGATATAATTGTTTTATTAGGCAGATGGAAGAAACCCCAGGGTAAAAAAGCAAATATTCCTGACCGAGCTGCTCCCATGTCATTTTTCAACCAACTGGATAATTTCCAGTTGGCACAGATTTCGTTTAGAAACAAGAATTGGAAAGCAGACTAATCCTATCTTAGAGCTAAAACTAGAACTGCTCTTCATCAAAATCATTTTCATTTCCTGATGTGAAAAATATATCAGTAACAGCATGATATTAAAAAGATGCTGGACTGGCATTATGAAACTGAAGCTGCTCTCCACAGATCCAGAGCAGTGAGTAAGAAGGCACAAGTCCTGTGACTGGCAAGCAGAGTGGTACCAAAAGGAGATTTTCTTCTTTTTATGAACATGGTTTTTTTTAAATAAGTAGGACACATAAAAATTATTAGTATCCCACAGAGTTTCTTGCCCTGTGGCACTGTTTCACACTGCCTGTGTGTCAGAGAAAGGTGTCTTGTGAATGCCCTTGTGCCAGTGTGTCATGCTGGAGACAGACATATAGAATCAGATAATATCCAGAGCTGGAAGGGACCTGCAAGGATCATCAAAGTCCAACTCTTGGCCCTGCACAGGACTCCCCAAGAGTCACACCATGTGCCTGAGAGCATTGTCCAAAAACTTCTTGAACTCTGTCAGGCTTGGTGCTGTGACCACTGCCCTGGGGAGCCTGTTCCAGTGCACAATCACCCTCTGGGTGAGGAACCTTTTCCTTGTATTCAACCTAAACCTGCCCTGACACAGTGTAGACTCTAAGAGTCTGACTTTGAGGTCAATGAGATTTTCAAAGCACTAAAGTTTGGTGCAAATAGATTCTAAATGATAGGAGAAGAAGTGGGACTGCCCATTTTGGGGGAATTAGTCAGTCAAAATAATGGGAAGCAATTTTAATAACCTGCTTACTGCTGTGGTTTCATCTTCAAATACCAGAGGGTCTCTCAGACCACTCAGCCTGATGTATGGATTGTACCTGCACCCAGCTGCACATCACTGCACAGCAGAAGCAGCATCAGTTGTAACCTTAAGAATAGAGTTTACACTTTTCAATTTAAATTGAAAACTGTGTACTTAATCAGTGTGGGAGACTAGTATTTAATTAAGAAGGGCAAATTATCAACTAAAAGTAAACACATTCATCCCACAAGTCCCTCAGCTGAGTCCAGTCTCTCTTTAAGGGATACTCAAGTCAGAAACACAACAGAACTGGACTTTCTACATATACACCTCAAATTTTATGTTAAACATTTAGGGGAGAATAAATCAACAAGGGTACCTTCCTATAGGTGAGTGGTCTCAACAGAAAGAGGGCAGGTTTGGTTGGACATAAGAAGGAAATTCTTTGCTGTGAGGGTGGTGAGGAGGCCCTGGCATGAGTTGCCCAGAGAAGCTGTGGATGCCCCATTCCTGGAACTGTTCAAACCCAGGTTGGAGCAACCTGGTCTGGTGGAAGGTGTCCCTGCCCATGGCAGGGGTTTGGAATGATCTTCAATGTCCCTTCCAACCCAAACCATTAAAATAGAGTAGTTTATTAGGTACCAATCTGCACCCATTGTCAGCCACATACTTCATTTTACACACGAGTGTACATGCCCCTTAAGCATCATTTTACCATACTTACACCAATTACTTATTTCCAAAGTAAATTCTCCTTATCCAAGACTGTTCTTTCTGAAACTGTTAATGTCCTTTGCTCTGCTTCTGTTTCACTATAAAATACATAAACTATAAAACTATATAATATAGTTAAAGCTTAAGCAGAAATGTTAGCAAACACGGAGCCAATGACATGAAAAAATACTGTGTACTGTTTTCTAGGATGCAGCATGCATTGAGTAATGCCCTGTTTCGTGACTGCTACTGTATGCCAAGTTCTTTCCCCTACCATCAAAAATATCCCTACCTTGGGAGTCAAGATTGTGGGCAGGTAGCTTACATCACTACACTTTTTCAACAGTTCCAGTCTAGTTATCTGCTACAAAAGCATGAAGTAGATACCTAAACATCTTTCCTCTTTATCCATTTATTTTAAAAAATCAGGCAAAAACACATCAACTTCCCAAACCTCTAAAATTTTAAGTACACCAATTATTTATTTCTGCCTAACATAAGCAGTATGCTTATTACTGTTACGGCCCAACATTTGGCTTTACTCTCAGCTGTCTTGATTAATAAGAATTCTTTTTAGTTCAACGATTCTCAGATTCTGGTTCAAGGACTAGCAGTCGCCTGCAGAAAGCTGGCTGGTCACACAGCCCTGGAGTTCCTCTAATATAATCAGCTGTTTCTAAAGATAAAGGTACTACATTTCACACTTCAGCGGTTTTCTTCTTAGGCTCTGGAAACAAGATCGCAACGTGAAATCTCATTTTTAGACCAAAAAAAAAACAGTGCATCTGAATAGTCTGACCAGTTGGCAGAGATAAACAGCACATGTGCAACAGCAAACGTAGTTAAACTGACTTAAACTGCCCAGTGGCCACATTAGCACAGAACCCAAACTAATGAACTGCCACTCAACAGAATCAACATGCTCAAGAACACCACAACAATATCCATGGTTTTTGCTCAGCTTGACAACAGTTAGAAAGCACCTGTCTCTTGCAAACCACTGTCCAAACACTAAGAGGGACTAGATTTTTATTTCACAAATCCAGGCTCTGTAACAACTTCAAAAAGTGGAATAACCCCTCACACCAATAACGAGCTGTGACAGAAGAGTGTAAATGCTGCCACCCTGGCCTCTTTGCCAAGCTTCTAATGTTCTTGCAGCTTCACTATGTCCTCTCCAGTCACCTGCCTTCCTTTAGAGCACACAGAAAACCAGTTGTGGTGGTCCAGCATCACTGTACCAAAGAGAGAAAAAAAGTGACAGGCACTGTCTCCTGTGTGTCCATGAATTACATACAGGGAATTGCATCCTGGGCTGTATAAAAGGAAGAGCCAACAGGTTGAGGGAAGTGATGATCCCCCTCTACTCCTCTCCACTGAGACCCACCTGGAGTCCTGCATCTAGTTCTGGAGTTCTCAGCACAAGACATAAAGAGATAGACCTGTTGGAGCAAGTCCAGAGAAGGCCACAAGGGATCAGAGGGCTGGAGCACCTCTCCTGTGAGGAAAGGCTGAGAGTTGGGGCTGTTCAGCCTGGAGAAGAGAAGGCTACGGGGAAACCCTATTGCAGCCTTTGAATACTTAAGGAGGATATAGAAGAGAGATGGAGAGAGACCTTTTACCAGGGCCTGTAGTGACAGACAAGGGGCAATGGTTTTCAAACTAAAGAGGGCAGGTTTAGATTGGACCTAAGGAAGAAATTTTTTACATTGAGATTGGTGAGGCCCTGGCACAGGTTGCCCAGAGAAGCTGTGGATGCTCTATCCCTGGAAGTGTTCAAGGTCAGGCTGGATGGGGCTTGGAGCAACCTGGTCTAGTGGAAGGTGTCCCTGCCCATGGCAAGGGGTTGGAAAGAGATGACATTTGAAGGTCACTTTGAACCCAAACCATGCAGTGATTCTTCATTTGTTTTGATCACAGAAGTACAATACTGCTATTACCCACTGCAATTCACTAGAACTCAAGATACGTGCATCACACAACTGCTTACACATGAGGATTTCTTTATAGAGCTGTGTCTTTGATTTCTTTCCAGGTGTTCTCTTTTGCACTAAATTTCATCCTGTTGCTCAATTAAAGATTGTTCAGAATTTTGACCCTGCCCCACCAGAACACTGTCATCCACATGTTTTTTAAGGTTTTTCTCTGTTGACTACTGTCATTAATCTCAACCTGGTTCCAGGAAGAAACATGTGAGCTTATCTACTTAAATGTCTTCACCATTTGAGAATGAACTGGTTCTGGTTTAGACATCCTGTAAACAACTATGCACCCACCTTGCGGAAATTATATTTAGAATGTAGATTACTTATGGAAATTATTTGAACAATGTGAAAGTTTCAGTCAAAATATCTACATTCCCCATCTCTTTTATCACACTTATCGTGCTGCCCTGTCAAACAAGGAAGGCATATTGGTTTCACATGATTTGGTCTAGACAATCCAGGTCTAATTACTTACAAAGTACTTACAAACTTATTTCCAAAATTCAAGTCAGATAAAAATAATCTGTAATTATCCAGGCCTTTCTCCCTGCCATCCTTTCAAACACAAATGCAATTTCTTTCTTTCCATCTCCCATCCTCAGCAGTCTCTTTATAACCTATGAATTCTCAAAGATAATTTCATATAGTAAAAAATTATTTCAACTACATCCTTAAGCATTCTTAGGTAGATTTTAGCAGGTCCTGTACACTTAAATAAATGTCTTACTGACGTGCTTTTAGCAGTTTTTCTCTGCTCTGGCCACTACTAGGGTTGGGGTTTTTTCTATTAATGTAGCTGATTTATCTTTCAAGCCCTTTATATAACACACATGAAATCAGTCACACCATAACTCCCCCCACATTATGTATCTTGGTGTTAATGGATTTGCACATTGTTTTTTCTCTTAATTTTTATACATCACAAAACTTTCCTTGTTCTTATTTAAAACCTCTGCTAATTGAAATTTATTTTGTGGTTTTGCACACTTGATTTATGCACGGATGTGTATATATATATATATATACTAATATATATAACTAATTTCTTCTTTAATTGATAAAATCAAAAAAGAAAATCAAATTAAATTACCTACCTCCATTTGCAAACAAATGCACACAGAACATTTTCATTATTTGATATATCACATCTTACTGTATCACTTACTTTCAACAGTTTAAAAATTATTATTTATTTCTAATATCATCTACCACACTGAACAAAAACAACATGGGAAAACACACAGTTCCTTCTTGCATTCCAGAAGGATGAAGCAGAAAGAAAGACAAAGAAGGTAGGAATAAGATATATTAAAAAATAGATTTGATTTTCTTAGTAAGTTTTCCAACATATTTTCTGTCCCATGCATGCATATGTAGTCTATCCATGTTCAATCATTTAATTCCTTGTGAGACATTTATCAGCAAAAAATTTTGAGGAGGGTGTTGAAAGAAGAGCAGCAGCAACCCAGAGTAACAGTTCATAAAGGGATTTTGTTACCTGTAGGTGGAAGATGCTTTCAGGAAAGTAGAAAGCTGTCAAGATTAATTTAACTAAGGTTTTAATGATGCTAACACCTGCCTGCTGAAAGCTTTGTCACGAACTCTTCCTTTTTTTAGACTATCAATGGGGTTTTTTGGCATCTTGTGTCATCTTCTACCTTTAAATAATTCCACTACAGCATGAGAAGTCAAAGTCATCTGTTCCTACCTTGGTCTTCCATTGATTATTCTTGTTTTCATCAACTCTCCCTCCATCCTGACTTCCCTGCCATTGTCACCCTCCCGCTCAGAAGTCCTGCCACAACCTGCCTTCCCTTCCCCAGCCTCCACAAGGGTTTTCTCCAGTCCTAGTCTTTCACCACAGAAGCACTTCACAGTAACTTCCATCCTCTGACACCCTATGCTCCCCTTCCTCATTTCAGCCACATTTTGCTTAAACAACTTCTTTCCTCCTTTCTCAGGTTAAAACCACAGCTTGGAGGACTTCCACCTCTGACTTGCCCCTTAAAGATATTTGCTTCTCTTAAAGAATTGTTCCTCTTTGAGGGAAAAAGGCCATTTCTCATGGTGGGTGGGTTTTGGTTTTGGTTTTTTGTATCAACACTAGCAAATAAAATAATAATCCCCCAAACAAAACACAACACACATCACATCACCCCCAACACAACTAGCAAGGACCCACAACAAAACAACAGCCACAGAGAAGTGGTGGTTAAAACAAATTTCCCAGTATAGGTGTAATTATTTAGACAATTAAAAACCTTTTGTTCTTAGTGGTTTAGTTATTGGTTCTCTCTAAGAAACATGGAAAAGTAGCCAAAACTGAATGAACCTTATCATCGGGCAAGAGAATACATGGCAAAGGATGATGAAACTTGAGGTAGGTAAAGCTTGAATAAGATTTGTACAGCTAATAAAACAATAATCTTCTTATCTCCTCCATAAATGGAATGTCTTTTATTGAGAGGATTAGCAGGGTTTTTTTACCAAAAATTGTTCGTCTGCCTCACTCCAGCACATCTGACCTACATGAACAAAAGAACAAGTGAGATTTCTGCAAGGTTACCTCTTCTCTGGCCAAGTCATGAGTATAACACAGCAGAAGTCATGCTGCATGATTCAGCTGTATGAATCACCTCCACCTTTTCATGGCCAGCATATTACTCACTACAGGAGAGATTCTTCTGTGAGTGACAAACTGAGCTGCAGAAATTCCCCTGTACAGCTGCCTCTTGCTACTGCTCTGAGCACAACAGGTTCATTGGGTTTCTCAGCTCAGTGACTATTATTTCAACAGATGGGAGTATCTGGTGCTGCAAAACTGGAGGCTCTTCCATGCTGCAGGATATTGCTCCTGCTAAATATGAAGCCACCCTGCAAGATAAAGTCAGCTTCTCCATCCAGATGCTGCCAAAATCTAATGGAGATTCTGAAAAGTAGCAAGTTTGGGCTACTTAGAAAATCAAACAAATAACAACAACAAAAAAAAAACCCCAACCAAAGCCAGCTATTAAGTAAGCAAAGCTCCTTGCTCTCTGGAAAACACCAACTGCTCAATAACATTTGAGACTGAATATCTACAGAACCTGATTGTTAAAACCAAGGGCTACTAATTACACCAGCTCTGATACATTCCAATCCAGTTTCCTAATCAGAAAACTTACTTCCTGGTTCCTGAATTCTCCATCTGCAAGTGAGAATACTTGGAATTTTATCTCTTTTATCTATAACATCACTTTGAGGTTTTTCAACAACTCCAGGTGTACAGAACAGACACACTGCCAGGGAGATGCTGCTGCAGCACCCTGCCCGTCCAGCTGGTTTCCCATTCTGCAAGGACAATTGGGGTGTTTACTCCATCAGAGCTGCTACAACCAGAGGCTTCTCCTTGATTCAGCAACAACAGAAATTCCACATGGGGACAATTAAACATATCACAAGAACACTGATGTTATGAGAAGGTGCTCTGTGCTTTCAGGAACTGACATGAACAAAGCAAAAATGAACCTGAATTCTAGATGCAAAACAGATTGGAGCCAAACTCAATGGCTGCACACGCATTTTAGAAGCAATGGCAATGAGGGAAAAAAAGGAGAGAAGTTTACTACTTGGTCAAAAAAAATTAAATGTGTAATACTCTATATTGCAGTTAGTGCAGAGAGCAGCTAAGTTGTCGTGCCTCACACTGGCATCAACTGAGGCTCATCTGTATGACCTACAACAAACACAGGAGTCAAGACTCAACAAAAGAAGTCAATAAATACAGTTACTTCAAGGAGGGTTGGACAGCACAGTCTCAGAAATCTCCCAAGGGGGAAATTTTAATTCTGTTGGCAATTCCAAGGAGAAGGTGCTTATTGACACTTAGTCATATTAATGGGGGAAATTTTCACGAAAAGCTCTTGCACACAAAGCTGGTACCACTGTAAATATGGAGATGGAAAACACACACTCTTCCAGCAACTGAGCACTGACTGAAAGCTTTGCTTGGCCAGTTTCTGGACCTTGGCAGCCTGTGTGTTAGCCAAGTGTTTGATAAACTGTGGTAGTCTTCTTCTTTGCCAAGGAAGAATTCTCTGCTCAAGACCACACTGTCACAGTTGTCTGCACGCCAGCACACGATTAGATAACATCTTCCAAAGCAAACAGGCTGTTCAGCACATGAAAGATCAGAACTGAGTAGATTATTTAAGGCTTTTGGTAGAATCACCCCTAGAAAATATTAAGGGAAGAACTGTCCAACCATAAAGCATATACATTAGTCTATGAACAAAAAAAACATTAAAGATACAAGGCTGGTGCAGACCTCTGCCTCAAAACCTGCAACTTCACTCAGTATCAAAGCTTAGTCATGCTAAGCAGCAGCAAACAGCATCAGTAAAATTTGAGACAAAAAAAGTGCACATGTACAGCACCTTCAGAGGAGAATGAGACTAGATCATTATAGACCTGAAAACATGTCCTAGATTTTATTTTTTTTTTGAGAAAAACAAAGAATTTGGATACTTCACCTCTCTAGGTTCTTCTGGGAATTCCAGCCAAAGTAATTATTCAATGACAAATCAGTATCACACTTACATCTGTATTACAAGTGCCTCAATCTTTACCTGTACTGATTAATTCTTCAAATCTGCTGAAGAAAATCATCATCTCTTCATTGCTCCTCACATAGGCTGGGCTATTTATCAGCATAATTACAAGGTCCATCTTACTGTATTACCTGCCTTGGATTAATGCTGCACCTTCTACCAACACATTCTAGCTGTTATTTATTTTCATTTGAGAAATTGCTCATTGTCTAGTTATCCTTATGAAGGGGAAATACCTTCATGTGACTTCCAACAGAAAGGATGATCAGAGAGAATACAAAACTCCTGTTCCCTGTTAGCATTAAAAGGGTGAAGAAGGAGAAACAGAAAGCTTGTCCATATTCCAGCTGCATAAGAACCTGCAGCTGCCACTGAGCTCTGGTGAAACAGCAGCATTCCCTTCTTCTGAGTCAAGGGAAAAGCAAACACAAGTAATTGAACGTAACCCCAAAGGGCACATAATGACCTTAGGTGCCTTACTACTGTTTCACTTATTTAGAAACTTCTTAAAGAGTTTAGTTGCCTTCACAAGGGGCTGTTAGAAGGACAAAGGCAAAGCCTAACCTATGTCTGTAACACAGGTTATCAGCAGCACCTCAGTGAGCCCCAGGTTTGCTGGCTCAGAGTCTCTCAGGGCTGACACTGAAGCCCACAGTAGGGTCACTGTGCTGGAAACAGCACTATGGCATCTGGGAAGCTCCTCTTTAATGCTTACTCTAGACGAAGACAGACAGTAAGCAGAAATCAAAAGACACCTATGTCTTTTTCTCCAGCAGAACTATTGGATCCTGCAGATTTCACAGACACAATCTTATCTGCAAACAGAAATAACTGCCAACTACAGAAAATGCCAACAGAAGTTATAAAGCAGACCTTTCTAGCCATCAGGGTATTTTTGGTAGTCATGCTGTTGTTTGGTTCCTTCCTTATAGCCTGTCTGTGGAGTCTTATGACTGTGCAACAGTCTCTTCCCACAAACCAAGCTCATGTGGCTAAGGAGAAGAATTTAAACAAAGAAACCCAGCAACTCTCCCAGCAAGTCAAGCTTTCTGCCACTGGACAGCTGGCAGCATCTAGAGGGGCAGCTACACTCCTTTTCCTCCAGCTTTCTTCACTTGACTCTAATCTTAGAACAGTTAAACTTTAAACCTCAGAACATCTTTGTAAATGAGCCACTTGTACAAGCAGAGAATTGAAGTGGAAAGCAAAAACCACAAGCATCTAGTGTGCTTTTACTCTCTAGACCTCAGAAGTTTAGTCTACTAAACCCCTCAAAGGCAACTGCAGGGCAGTGACTGACCTCCAACCCATCCATCCCAAACAATTCCTATTAGCAGGGTGCTCGCTGGAGCTGAGTAATGAGTTTACAGATTGACAGAGATCCTGCTCCAATGGGATTAATGCTCCAAAGCAATACAGTCAAAACAGTGAAACTATTTCTACTATTTCCTTTTGCTGCCTGGCTCATGTCCACGTCGTTTTTTCCTGCATTAAGATAATGGCCCCATCCACATTACTTTACATTACAGTCTTCAGATAAAAATGTGATCATTAGTGCCAAGTTGTCCCAGTCCTACCTTGCTTCTGAGGAGAACAGTGCATGTGAGCATGACTGAAGAGGGAATATGTAGAATTAATCATATAAGAACATGTTGCTTAGGGTAAGAAGCATGAGTTTAAATTCTCTGCCACTGTGTCAGTGATGTCTGGAATTCTCTATTAGAAAGAAACAAGATATTCATTAACTAATTGCTTATATAACAAAGATCATTACATAAAATTATCATCTAGAGGCACTGAAAGAAGAATTTTAATTATCCAGGTGAACTTCAAAGCAGAACTGTACTTCATGATTTCTGTGGTCACCTTCTCAACTTCACCAGTTCCTGATCTACAGGCACTGTACAGTCAGTAACATGTTGATTAGCCTGACCCAATTTTGGATTAGAAAAGACAATTCAAAGCAGCAGCTGATCAAAACTGAGAGGCTGGTTGGACGGGTTCATGGATGACAAACCAACAGTGCCAGTGCTGTGAGCCAGCTCCCATTTCCAGGGCAGCCATACAAACCTTTGTTTGTTGAAAGGATGAGACTCTCCAAATGCTGCAACTAAAAAGCTTTGCCTTCAGTACTAAGCAATTGCTCCCCTGTTCCAGAGGCCAAATGGAAAAAAGAGTGTTTCCAAGCCTGACTGCCAGATGCTAAGAGCACAGTGCCTACCACAAGGTCGCCTCCATAGGTGGAAAAGCAGCAATAAGCTGGAGAGCTCCAAGCCCCATGCCGAGTGTCAGCTTTGTGTAAGAACTGCCCAGCACTGAAGGGTCAGTGCTCTTGAGAACTGGCAACTTCAAGGAGTCCCCCTTGCCACCCGCAGCAAGAGCTGCTGCTCCAGAGCCTGAACACACTGAGCTGTGCCACTGCAGGCCTGGCACCCCCTTCCATCTCCCAGGAGCGGCCAAACCACACACCACAAGTGGCAAAGAGATGGCTCTCTGCAGCCAACATCCTTCTCCCAAGCTTCACAGGAGAATCGTGGCTCCCTGCAGTCGGCATCCTTCTTCCAAGCCTCATGGGAGAACAATGTCTCACTGCAGACAGTATCCTTCTCCCAAGCCTCATGTCAGTTCTGAACCTAAACAGAATTAAAGTGAGATATGCTGTAAGCATATCCTAAACCCTAAACACAGTCCTTGCTGATATCAGAGAACTACTTCTATAGGACTAAGAGTTCATTTGAGCAAATCTCCCCAAGCACCACATGTATCGTAAAATCTTTAGTATCTGTTCCACCACTGAAGGAACGTTCCCTTCACACAGCCAGAAGGTTCCCTACTAAAAAACTTCCCCCTACATGAAAAGCTTTATTGGAGAAGAAAATGGAAGGGACAATAGCCTAGACTTCAGCTGTCAATGCTATTTGTGCCTTCCTGCTGACCTGCACAAGGGCTGGACAGAGCGGTGGATACTCATGGGAGAACAGGGCAGGGGAGAAGGCAGGATTTCTGTGCTTTCTTTTGCTCTTTTAACTTCAACTTCCATCCCCATCACTTCTCAGAAACAGCCTCTTCCCATTTTAACCCTAAAGCTTGATGTTCCCCATCCTATCAAAGTCACAGAAACATTTTTATGCTGACTGGACCATACTGTCACAACAAAAAACCCGACCTTGAAGTGAACCCCTCTTGCAGACACACAAAAAAAAAATCCTCTTTTTCCCCTGCAGGTCTCCTGGGAGTGATCTGAGAGCAGTAGGTCTCTCCACCTTTAAACTATCAGTAGCACTGAAACTTTCACAGGGAGGATGCCCACACTGCTGGCTGCTGTGTGGAGAGCCTGGGGATGAGCACAGAGCTGGCCAGGCTTAGGTAGCAGTTTGGTGACAACTGGGTGAAAATGAGCCTGCAGTGAGCTCTGGGTCACTCAGGACACACTGCTGGCAGCATCTAAGCCAGGCAACTTCAAAGTAGACTTAGCATTTCTGAGCTGCAGTGCAGTCTGCAGTGCAGTCCCCACTGTAAATATACCCAAAGTCTTTTCAATCAACATTTTAATTCAGACATAAGGAAAAAAAAAACCAAACACAAACCCCAGTAGTTTTAATCAGAGCAAGCAAGGTACAGGAAGTCCAAGTAATATGAAAGGGATTGCAATTCCTGCAACTGCAATGTTTCTGTAACCCTTTTGTTCTCTTTTATCTCATGTTTCTGGCCCACACTTTCCAGATGCTGCAGCTTAAATAAGGCTAATCAAAGTCTTGCCTAAGTCAATGGAATGCTTTCTGCTGATTTATGGAAGCCAAAATTTTGCTTTTTCATTGCTACTGAAATATGAATAAGATACAAGAAGCTCACTACAACTTTAATTTCTTTGCATAGTCTTACACTGAACGTGCACCATATAATAAAAGACAGTTGATCCAGATATGAGTTCATACCAATGCAAGTGTAAATCCTATATGTTAAAAAATATGTTCTTAAGCTAAAAAAAAAAAAAAAAGAAGAAAAAAGGAATAAGCAGATGAACATTTTACTACTTCAAAATAATACAGGAAACATGTCCCAGTGCAGGCAAAACTGCTCATCTGAATCATTCCTCTGAATTACTCACTATTTCATCTCTAAATCCAGTATGAAACTGCTAGGGAAAAGCTTCTTAAATTAAGAAGAATCTCTTGCTGCCAACCACAAAAGCATTTGTACAAACTATACATGATCTCACCTGGTAACAAACTAACAGGGAAATAAAAATCATCATAACCTCTTGCAAACCAAAGTAGTTTTATTTCCAGATATTTCCACTGGCTTCAATGTTTGATTCAGAATCAAACAGAACAGAGATTCAAAGTTTGACCTTCAATTTGTAAATCCTTTTTACCCTGTTCCATTCTTTCAATACTAAGAACAATCAGATTAGAAACTAATTTTCTCTGTACCTTTGTCCTTTAAATAAACTACTGAATAACACTGTATTACGCCTGTGAGCTCTTTCAGATGATCTGTGAAAAGCATACTTAAAATTCCTCTTTCAAACTTAATTTGCAGTGATTTTCTTGCAGTAATATGAGAATAAATGAAAAAGATAATTGATTTCAAAAGTAAGCAATTACACACAATGACTTTTCTACAGCAGTTGTCTAATTAAGAGACTACGAGCCCAACCTTAGATTTAAGCACTGTTTATCAAGTAATCATATGATATGCAAGATGCACAACTTTTTGTGTTCTGTTACATTGCAGATGCACCAAAACACTTGCTACAAACTTTTAACCCTTTGCAAAAATTTATACCTGCACTCATGATTTGAATCTGAAGGAAAGAAACAGCTACTGTTGAACTGCGTAAAAATATCTGAAGGTTATCAGCATTGATAAATAACATTTATGGCAAGACTGATCTAAAAAGTGACACTGGACTAAAAATAACTTGACAAAATTAACAATGAAAGATTTTTTATGAATATGAAACATGCATGTGCACAGATGTCAGTTATATAACCCATTTCTTATATCATTAAAGAGTAAACACCAGCCTATTCTTTCAGTTTATCAAAACACAGTAAAAAGCAGGCACAATTCCTCTCCCATATTTCTCTCTCCTAATTAACAGATTTTTTTTTTTAACTGCAAGTCTTTTACTACTGCAGCAGAATCTCATCTGCCTCCTTATTCTGAATGGCTACATTCAAGTGCCTATTGCTCCCAAAGGCTTTTCTAAGAAGCATCTGTAACAAAAGAACTGAAGGCTCATACCTTAACCTCTTGGTTGGCAAAAATCTCCACATCAACCCCACAGGCAACCAGAGTGGAAACATCACAGTCCATGCTACGGGCTGGCATCCCCCGCCTTTGAACACAGAGTTAGGCAAGCTCAGAGTAACAAACGGTTGGAAAGAAAAAAATAAATAAATAAAATAAAAAAATCTTCAGTTCAGTACTGCAATTGAACAGTCCAAAATTCTGTCTCAATGACTGCAAGCTTCCGGCACGAGCTCTTTGCACTAAAGTGAGTTGCTCCTTGCCTTTCCCCCGTACACCCACCAACTGAGCAGGCACAGCATAGTAACAGCGCTATTCCATCTCTCATGGCAATGACATCACCACAAAGACTGACATAAGCTAAATCTATTTTTTCAACCCTTTTATCTCTAGGCAGCACGGTGGATCAAATTGAACATGATTATGTGCTAAATCTGAACTCGGACTAAATCAATTCAAGCAGCGTTCACTGTCAACTGAGTCATAGCTGTTGTTTCAGCTGAGTGCTTATGTTGGCAAAAAAAAAAGATCGCCTGACACTGAAAGCTCCGCTCTGAGTGTAAATTAACCCAGCATTTAAAGCCACCAAGCTCAAGGTAGCATTCGTTACTTTATTGTACTTTAAAATCTACAGCAGGACACTAATGAAAAAAAAAAAACCAAACAAATCAACAAAACCCTCAGCATTCTGGTTTTAATAGCTTTAAGTATTCTTTTTTAATAAGGCACGCTCCACAACCCCACACACGGGATTAGAGAACATCTAGTCCTATCATCAGGAGTGATCAACACACTGCAAATTTGATCCCAGCGCTTCGACATACACGTTGCACTGTGACTCATCCCCAGGAAGATCAGAGGCATGTCGGTGTGTGATTTGGAAGTCAATACCCCTTCAAAGAACAGAACATGAAAATTTCCTTGAAATTAGGGCTCCGCACTAGGCAGCCTCTATACCATCCATCCTTGGGGTTAACCCTTCACAAATATAACAGTGTTCAACTGAAAGAAACAGATATGAGTAAATTGAAGAGGCTTCACACCTGCTGACTCAGGTGTTTATTCTTTGCAAGTTTATTTTTTTAATTATAGAAATAAAATATCTACAAATTTGGGACTTCTAAAGTGATCTTTATCCCAGACTGGCACCATTATTTCTCCTCTACCGTTTCACTCTTGTGATCCATAATTATCCGTAATTTTTGTAGGTCTAGAATTGACATTTATGGATAAATCAGATTAACAGGCAGAATTAAAACATGTAACTATTGATATGAACCTAGGAACAGCTGATAGCTCAGTCTAAGAGACTGCTCTGTTTAACTCCACTTCATTGACAGATATACTTATAACATTTATATTTGATGTTAGGAAGAAATTCTTTACAGTGAGGGTGGTGAGACACTGGCACAGGTTGCCAAGAAAAGCTGGCAACACCTCCATCCCTGGAAGTGTTCAAGGCCAGGCTGGGTGAGGCTTGGAGCAACCTATTCTAGTCCTGCCCATGGCAGGGGTTTGGAACAAGATGGTCTTTAAGGTCCCTTCCAACCAAACCACTCTGATTCTGGTGTTGCAGCTTGTACCCCGTTCTGTGATGCTGCACATAGTTTGCTACTGACACTTAAATCAGGTTGTCTAAAACTCCCTCAGTCACATACATTGAGCCACAGTCAGTTCAGGTTGCAAACTGACATACCCTTGATGAAATTCAAAATGAAGACACACAGGGAAAATACATGAAGTTTTTTGCACCAAAACTGTGCATTCAGAGATCTAAAAGCAGACGTGGCTCCAGACAAGCCTCCAGCCAACCCAGCTTCTTGCCTTACTCTTCTGCCAGCACTGTAAATTTGTTAAGTGCTGGGAATTCCAGATTAGCTGATGACAGGCCACTCTCTGACCAGTTACACACTCTTTATCCCTGCCAGCAGGTGGTGAGGTTAGATGCTGATACAGAGAAGCCAAGATGTCTTATCAGAACATTGTTTTCTAAGTTCTATTAAATAATTTTCCCACTTTTTAACTTACATTTATAGTAATCTCCTCATCAGTAATCACAAACTAAGATCCAAACCCAGGTCAGAAACATATCCCAGCACTAAAGATTTTACAGACCCAGACTACACTAACCAACAGTAATGGCAGCACAAGGCAGTAAACGAATCCATATTGTGTATTATTATCAATTGCTTTGTACACTGGTTACTTAATCACTGTCAAGATTTCTCATAAACCATAGGAAACCACCTTTTAGAAAGAATCTGAAGTTAATATTTTTATGCATGTTTAGGGGAACTTTTATTCATATATTCAAATATAATATATACGTGATAACAGAGGAAAAAGCCATAGAGATGCCTGAGTGAAGGTCTACGCAGACAGCAATGGAAAAATCACAGCACCAGAAAACTGAGAATGTAGTAAGTAGTTATCAAAGAGCTGGGAGGAAGCACTGAAAGCAAAGATGAGTCATATGCATCTGAGCCTACTGAAAGTTTTAGCAGTAATGAACCAACAGGACAAAAACGTAACAAACATTTTAAAAAGGAAAAGATCAGGAATTAGACAATGCTGGTCACTAAGGTCTGTAAAGGCATTGACAGTGAAAGCAATATCCAGCCTGAGAGTGGTTCCACATTGATGGAAAAAAGATCTGACAATATAGAGCTACACTGATAATTCCATAACAATTTCTTCCCTTTTTTTTTCACTTTTAAAACGGTCACCTATAAATTTCAATAGCCTTAATTTTCTTACAAAAAATGGTACCTGATGTGCAAACTGACCTGTTCCACTTCATGATTATTTCCTGTACTTCTACTATTCATCTCCTTTCAAAAGAGAATCATCACAATTTTTCCACTCCATATGAGTAAGGAAACCTTACTGAGATCACAATTACTGTCATTTTTTGCTTCTTCTTGCCTATTCCAAAGCATAACCTAATTCTTCCCCTTAAAAACCACTCTAGCTCACTAGAGTATTTTAGTGGGTTCTTTACAAAGATAACCTAGTTGTTTTTGCTTCTCAAAAACAAAGATTACCTAACAGAAGAACTCTACAAAGCTTTTGAGTACTTCAACTTACATCTTTCAATATATGTCATATTCTATTTGTTACTGCTCACTTCTCATTTGAAATCAAGACATAGTCCTATGTGAATTTTTTTTCAGGGCATTCTACAACTGCTTATAGCCTCATCTAATGTTAATAATAAAAATATTGGACAATTAAAAATTAATTAATATTGACTTATTTCTACAGTTCAGGAGACTTGTTTTTCAAACAAATTTTAAAAAAAGTATCTCAATTTCTTAAAAAAAAAATTCATAACTCTGGCTCTAGATGGGTCTGGCCAAATTCAGTTCACTAAACTCCCAAGAAAAAATGAAGCCATATTTCATGCATATTTAAAAGTATCAGATTTGATAAACAGAAATTGATATAGACACACATACACTTCAGCATATTACTGATACTCATGGAGTAGGTTCTCCAGATCACAAACTTCTACTAATCACAGCTTTTGCACTAACATGAGTCCAAGGAAAGCCTTGTTGGCAGGTGCTAAGCCAAGGATTTGTAGATCATGTATACACCAAAAAGCTTCAGCTGACAGCTAAAGGCTAGGCAATATATATAACTAATAAATACTGACCAGCACAAACAGATTTTTTTTTCCCAAGTAAAACAGTTGGTGCTGAGGACCTGACATCAACACTCTACCTATTTCAAGAGGGATTCTTTCAGGCTGCCTCTAGTAAGCCCTGCAGACTGGAAGCCAGCAGCAGCACAGTAGAAGCAGCCCTGGAGGCAGCCTTTGGTGTAGGTTCATCTGAAGGAACAACATGCAGAGTGCTCTGTGACGTGAGCCAAAGCACCAGAGGTGGAACACCTTTCCAAAGAAAATAACTTGAACCAGAATGCAAATGTGAGTGCATCCAAAAGTATACAATGCCACTGCCATCCCCTAGCAATTTTACAGTGGGTTTAAGACCACAATCACTAATTCTGAGAATGGAAAGTAGAGAGTTTTGAACAGTCACTCAGAAGTTTCACAATCAATTTCAGGTTTTGTGCATAGTAACAATTGTGGAGAGAATTAAATGGGCACTGCTCACTATGTGTGATTATTTTGGGGGGGGTGAATTTAGGAGCAATTGAGACCCACTTGTATAACTAGGCTAAACACAGAAATACCAAGTTTTCACAGTTACAGGTATAGGTATCAACAGGTTCTAGAACTCAAGAGTAATATTCCAGTTGGTATTGTTCCTTCACAAGCCCCAAAGTAACCCCATAGCATCACCAGACTGATGATTAACACTTGATGATCATATCTTATACTTGGATCAGCCTTTAAAAAGACAGAAAACTTCCCCAGTCAGAAGGAAAATAAGCCATGTTGTTCCAGACAGGGACAATCTTGTGTTCTGGATTTGTACAGAGCCTGAGATAACACAGTCCTAGTCTACAACCTGGAGTTGTTTTTCTGCTGTACTTATGGCTGTGTCTCAGCTCAATACATTTAAGTAGAACCACGGACTTAAGACTTTTCAAGCTCAACTGTCAAGTCATCAAAACAACTTTTGCAAAATCCCAACCTTCATTTTGCAAACAAACTACTACTGATTAAGCCTTAGGGAAACTTCACTGGCTCTGGACCTCACAGTAACATCAGCCACGTTGCGAACAAAACCAGCAGCTAAATTAAGAAGCAAGCATGATTTTTTTTTTTTGCTCACTGGATGAAGCTTGTGCTCATTATTACTAGTACTAGAGGGGTTATTTCTGTAGCAGCTCTTCTTGCAGGTGCAAACCACATCAAGTGAATGTACAAATCCAGAAAAATAAAAAGTAATCCCACACCAATGACCCTGCAAGGCCTGAATGGAACACTGCAAATAGATTCACATTATGGCTGATTCAAATGTTTTTAATGATGTGCATCTTTATTGATCTCATTCAGCCTGCTACACAAGTCAACAGTATTTAAACCATGCTCCTACCTGTTGCTAAGAACTTATTTTTACAAATACAATGTACAAATTTACAAATAATATACAAAATTTACAAATATAATTTACAATTAAAAATAATTTTAATGGAATTATAAACACTTTAAAACTGTATAAAAATTTAGTGACATAAGAGACAGGCCTGAAAAAAAGTCCAGGGAAAAAAGCCCAGAAAAAAATGACAGTTATTCCAGTTTCTCTGTCTGCAGCAGAAGATAAGAAAGGCCAACCAGACAAATTCTTCAGGAGCAAAGTTAGCTCCTTCAAAGAGGTGTTTCACAAAGACTTAAAAGAAAATGGAATGCTGAAGACTGGGTAGGGTTCAGCTCAGCCATAGAAGGAAAATGAACAAGCATTTTTTTTCTTATGACAGTGAGCACTGGCTCTTGCTACAGTAGATTACCCCCAAAAGGATGGAAGTACCAGATAAATCCAGCCAGAGGAACACATCTGGGCCAAGAACTGGGATCTGAGGACAGGAGTTTTACTCATCTCTATCTGTGGTGCAACTTACACTCTGCACATATTAAAGGTTGAAAAGTTGGCACTTAAAATACATTACCTGATGCTATAAGCCAGCATCTCCATGCTAGATGAATTCACTGCTACCTGGAAATAATATTCCCACTCTCAATTCCCAAACAGAATGGCCATCAAACTGTTTGGCAATATATCTTTTAGAGAGCAAATTTAACTGGCATTTGCAGTAAATAATGAATGATGAACTAGCCAACAGCTACAAAACCACTGATTTTTCCAAGATGAGTTTGATCCCTAAACCAAAGTTTCTACAAATCCCAAATTGGCATCAATTGTGGAAAAAAAAAGGGCTTTAATTAACCCCTTCTCATAACAAATAATCAGTCCTATGGTTTGAAAACTTTTAAAGACACAGAATTTTGTCCAGACTAGAAAAGAAAATTGAAGTTTAATTAAATTTAGAATAATCCTAGAATCAATAAATTCCTCATGCATGCAGAGACTTTAGAGCTTGGAAAATGCCTTGTCTGGCCTTGATTTTTGGAAAAGTAACTTGTCTGTAAGTAATACTTTGCTTTTCTGTGGGCAACAATTTCTGTTAGTCACACTTAAAGATCTCAGAATCTGAGTGTCTCAGAAAACAAAACAAATCATTAACATTATGAAGGATTTCTCCTTCCTCAATAAAGAGAATATCAAGCAACTCAAGGACCCACACATGCAGTGAGAATACTTCAGTGACTGCATAAACAACTGTGTCATTTAGCCCACATCACTTTGCTGTCTCATTTAGCTACATACAAGTTTCAACCGTGAGTCAGAATTGCTCAGTTATTTTAACCGTATCATTCATAGTCCTTTGCTTCCAAGTATATGTGGGGAGGTGTGGGGGGGTGGAAATCCATAGGTGTGTCTTCTGTCTACTCAAAATGGTTACAAATCTGTGCCAGATCCACACACACAAAAAAAGAACTGTTATGGTTCCAGACTACAAAGCCCTCTCTCTTGTAAAATGAACTGCTGCAGTTCAGAAGTCAGGATGCCCTTCATTCATTTGGTGAACTGATGGTCACCTACAGAATACACAACACACACACGAATCTCTGATAAGAGAGGAGGATCATAACCCTGCGGCGTAAGCTAAATTTATTTGCAGCCTATCTGCACAGTATCATTGATAAATCGCACAGGTTTCAGTTTTAAATTAAGAGAACTAAACATCCCGGTATATACACTGCCACTATAAGCAACAGAACTGGGAATTAATTCCATTGCTCCAGCATGGATCGTTAGTGCAATGATGCCATTGGGTAACCAAGCCACATGCACGGGCTTGACAAACGTGATCAAGGACTTCTGGAAGACCCTTCCCTTCTGAACCACCAGCCAGAGGGCTCCAGGAGGTTCTTCGAGATTTTTAAATTAGCATTTAGTACTTGGGCAACTGTTAATACACTCCTTGTTCAGTACATTCTATGGACTCTCAAAGAGGCATTTTGCTGACCAGGCACTTGCTGTGCAGTTTAGGAAGGGCTGAATTGCTCTCTAACCTCCAAATGCCAGCAAGGTTTCCAGCAACTACGACAGAAGCATGTAGTGCATATGGATATATGTATGAACTGGCATTTAAATTTAATTTCATTTAATTGATCCCGAACTGAATCCTACATATTAAGTTACCATTGTGCCTCAGTTTCTTCAACAGCTAGACAGGATTGGTGATACTTGCTAGTAAACACATGACAATGTTAATAAGCACATGTAAAACAGATTTTCCCAGGCAAATTTCTAATCGATGGATTTTTATGCTGTCTTTGATTTTGTAAAAGTGATGATGACCAAAGACTAAAAAGAGGTGAAGCACTTACATATGTTTCCTCTTGCAGAACTTGAAAACAGAATTAAACCCAGGTCATACATGGATTCTGTAAGGGACACACACACACAGGATGCCAGGCCAGTGCTCCGAGCTCTGCAGGAAACTCCAAAATTTCAGGCACCTTCTCAGTTCCCAGTGGGAAGATAGAGGTGCTCAGAGGCTGGCACAGGAACAAGACACTGAAGTAATGGATTCAATCCTTCACTAACTACCTTTGTGACCTTAGATGAAGAGTATGCAGGAACACACATTCAGAAGGGCTCAGAGCCTTTGTGTTTTATTTGGATTTTAAGTATAAGCTGGGCAGGACAAGTACCCTCCATTACTAGTTGTAATTTAATGGATGATGCCAGCTGGAATAGGTCTGTAATACTCCTGTCTAAAACTGTGATTTGCAGTTACCCACGAACTCTGTTAACAGTTTCAAAATGTATTTTTAAATCATTTCCATTTACCCTTACTTGTCTCAGACTAGCAAAGGTATTTAACATGCCTGTATGTTTTCCTTGTCATTTCAGACACCTCATCAGAGCAAAAATGCCCTTGAAAGGAGAGCCTGGAATACCAATGCTCACTGCTGAGAGAGACCAACCTTATCTCTCAACTGCAGCTCTGCACAGGACACGCAGGTGAGAGATTTAATGGCTGTGCTGAGAGAAAACAGTGTTTACTGCCAAGCCAGCAAAAGCAGTCCAGTTCAAAGGGGGAAAAAAAAAAAAAAGGAAAAAAGTCCCCCGTCAAACAGCATGCAGTCAGACAGCAAATAATGAAGCAATGAATAATAGATTTCTTACATAATTGCTGTTTTATCCTGATGTTATAGGGTGGCTATTTATTTTGCTGCAACACTTTAAACCAGACAGTCTCTTCTCCTGTTAATTTCCTGATCCAACTGCAGACAAAAAAACCTAACTGTTGATACTTAAAATTTGCCATATACAAATATTAATTCTTGTCTTCATTACAGACAGATGACTCTGGCTTCCATTTTTTTATTTACATTCAAAAGACAGCTGGAAATTAGATAATATGTAACCAGAACTCAGATATAAAGCTTCTCCAGGGGCTCTAAAGTAAAATGAAAAATCTGCTAAGGAAGTTTTTTGTTCCCCCTAGAGCATGAGCAGAAAAAAAAACAAAAGAAATCTGATTAATTATAAGATACTAGTGAACTTGTAATGTATTTATAAAGTGGATTTATCCTATTTCCTCCCTAGAGACTGATTTCATGATTTCACAAACAGAAGAAAAGACCATGATGAGCCATTTAAGAGCTTGTACCTTGTGAAGATACAAGAGATCAGATTCAGTTTGTCCTTTTGCTCTCCCTAAAACCTAGATTTATTTTCCCACCTAGAACTTAAGAAATAGTCTTCCATCAATCCATACTAGGAAAGGACCAGAACTAAGTCCATTCCTATATTTTGCATTCTCAGTTTACTTAATATTTCCATATTTTTTATGAAGTGATACAGCTCTAAAGAGACATTAACAAAAATAAAAGAAGAAAAAACTTAGAGCTAGTTCCCATACAGGCATCTCATGCCTTAAGTATCCATAGTGTGGTCTCAGAAGGTGAGTATTTAATACAGTTCTAAACCATTTAGTCATTCCATATGTTGGTTCACTCTCTAGTAAATGCATTGTCAATATTAAATTGACAGTAATTAAATAGCAGATACATTAAAATACAAGTGAGTGACAGAAAATTGATCTTATTTCAAAGCAACTGATCTATATTTAAACAATCAACTTTCTTCTGAAACATGGAGCTGTGAACAATGAACCCCAATGCGTGCTATTCCCCAAACCAAGGCCTCTTCCAGTAGAATAACATTTCCATACAAAAATTGCAACTCATTCTAATTTTGATAGTCTTCAGAGGAAAAAAAAAAAAAATAGTATTTCTGAAGTAAGTCAGCCAGATCCATGGGAAGTCTTGTCTGCACTTGATATTCTGGCCAAGTTAGAATCACTAGACCTCGGTAAATGCTAACAAAAATTCCACGAAGTCATAACTTAAATCTCACAACAACTGCCTTTGATTTCTGCTTGTCCAAACATACAGAGGCCTGTTAAACTCATGTGGAGTTGTTCCCATAGTTCAGACCTTCTGCAATTTTCTCCAAGTTAGATTTAAACATCCAAATGAAAGTGTCTTTAACAAAAACTGCAGTTAAAATTCTCTGATAGGGCGATATGATTCTACCTACTACTGAATTCTACATTTCTAATCTTGACCACTTGTGCCCCAGTTAATGCCATTCTGAATTTTGCTCACAGCCTTATCACAGCTTACTTTACCTCATCATCAAGTAATGCATATTTAGTTATGTTTATATTTCTTCACAAGTAAGCTCATAAAATTATCTGAGAATATTTATTGATGACTTAACTTTAATTTTCTAATTATTTTTGTCATCCGTTACCATGATTTCAAGGTAATATTCTATCCTAGTTATATGAACCAATTCATAGAATGGTTATGAATATAGCTTTAATTAAAGTTTATCACACAGCTGTAGACCACTTAATTGTCTCTTTAGTCACTTAAATTAGAACAATGCAAATAAACTACAAATGGAGAATGCCAGCACTGAAGCACTCAAAAAATTTAAACCATTAACAGTGAATCCAACAGCCTCACTTTTCATAGAAAGCAGAGTATCCCAGTTAAGGGTTAAAAAATGTCTTACTAAAAACCTCCCACTCCTCTCCACCCTGTACCCTTTGATGTAAGGTGCTCCATACCAATGTTTACCATAAAATAGGAACTTGAGATTGTATTACTTTGCAGGTCATTATTTGTTTCAACACTTTCCTCTGTAAAGAAACCTTTTCCTTTGCAACATAAAGAGCAAGTAGGGTTTACTGTAGAAGGGTGGTTTTCCTCCCTATTGAAAAGATAGAGAGATACAAGTATTAATTTGTAATTTAATATGAATTTCTAAAATAGTATCTATACATTTTAGTCATGACTTTTTACAGTCAAAACTTCATTATCGTCCTTCAACAAAAGATGGACAAGCAAAATCCTACTTTCACTCAAGATATCACCAATTACATTACAATTTCCTCAGGCCACAGAGATAAATTTAGACTCAAATATTACAACACAAAGTAAGAGGCACCTTGGGTGTACCACCTGCTCTCAAAGGATCACTTGGAACTGCTTTGTTTTATTACATGGCACTGGTTCCATCAACTTGAACAAGAAGAAATTCATGCTCCAAAATGTGTGTAACAGGGAATTTCACAATTCCTTAAATTAGCACTTAAAAGACTGATAAAGACTGTTCTAACATTGGATGAAATCAAATGATAGCAACCACTTCTCATGGACAGGATACAGTCTGCAGCTAATACTGTAATTTAGAGTGGGAAGGAATCTAAGTGTGTGTGTGTTTCTAGGACACAAGGAAGTAATTGAGCACAATCATGAGCCAAGAGACATTCCTTGAAGATAACTAAATTAGAACTTGAACAAAAAATAATTTCTTATCTTTTGGACAGAGCAACTGAAAGAGTTATATATTTCCTGTTCTGTCTATGTGCTTGCAGCATCTTCAAATATTATTGCAATGTCTAATTGCTATTTACAAAGTGTTTTACATACACCAATGAACACAGACAAATTTCTGAAAGGACATGTACCAGCCCACATACAGTGACCAGATTTTAAAAAGAATCAATTCTCCAATGAAACAATTCCTATGTCGAGTTGCAGATTGTTTCAGGGCAGTCTGCCCCATGTTAGGCTGTCCTAAGAGAAGGCACTGAAGGCTTCAAGGCATCACATTCACTGTAGTGATGGACATGATATAAAAAATTTGCATCTAAAAGATTAAGAGAGCACAGAAAGACACCTCCATCAGTCTGCCAAGGCTAGGAGCCAAGGAAGCACCATGGTCATGGACCAGGGGCATGGCACAGTCACAAGGGCTTAAACTGGGCTTAAACTGAGCTTAACCTGAGTCTACTTTGGCAGCAGTATAAACCAACTAAAAGACATTAATTCATAAAGGCACATATTCTGGCGTCCATAAAGACAGTCCCAACTTGCTGCCTTGCTCCTGTAAAGACACAAAAGAACAGGTGGATGGCAGACAGGTTTCTATATTAACATCTACTTATTTGTGGAGCAGAAACTGCAAAATAGATGTTCAAAAGCTACTAAATATACAGAATCACAAAAGGGACCTTTAAAGGTCATCTAGTCCAACAGCCCTGCAATGAGCAGGGACATCTCCCAGTCTTTGAGCAGGTTGCTCAAAGTCTCATCCAATCTGGCCTTGAATATTTCCAGGGATGGGGGAAACATTTCATGGTATTTTGAAAGCACACAGAAAACAAAAGCTTTTCCTGAAGACAGAGTAGTTACCAAGTACAAAATCATTTCACAGAGAATCTTCAAGGCATTGAGAGGTTTTTTAAATGCCAATTTAAGATCTGGGAAAAGTGTTTAAATTTTAATGGTCCCTCTCTTTTGACTTTTCCTCTAATGCCCTTGAACCATTCCTCTGTTACAACAACTGATGCATTTCAATTTGCTAAATAAACTCTTCAGTTTATGAAAATAAACACAAAATTATTTTTAGTGGTTTATTTATTACCATACCAATTTCTGGAAGTAAAGTCTTTATGCAAGCTTAATGCACGAAATCAAAAGAAGTTCCTTTGCCCCTAAAATACAGAAGAGATTACAGGTTAGAAACTATTCTAGCACTACTTCTAGAGCCAAAGCTGAGCAAAGAAATAATACTTTTAAAGCAAAATTTAAAAAGGCAGAAAGAGAATCCAGAGATATCTTTTCCATTGTTTATAAATCAGTATCCTCAGTGATTTTAAAATCCACAGGATAGGTGCATGCTGCAACCAACAGAATAATTTTTTAAATATGTAATAACTCTCTGACCACAACTTTTATTCTATGTTATACTGATGGAGAATTCAGTTGTACAGAATTTGCTTCATCTGGAATTGAAGTATTGCTTCCTTTGTTGAACGGGAATTTAGAGGTGCTGGTATTTTCAACACAAATTTGTTAACTAACAGAACACCGCAGAAGAACTTACATAAATAAAGATTACCTGAAGTCTGTGGACTTTTAAATTCAGAGTAAGAACAAACAGATCTCATACAGAGATTTCAGCCTTCAAAACGGCAGATAACAGAGAACCAAACCCAAGCTCTCCTTTCTTTCCACTATCTCAGACCTCCATTTATCAGTGTGCAGAATCTGCTGCAATCTGGGAAGCTACTGAAAATGGATAAATCAGAAAAAGGGACTCTTGTTTACCCTCTACATCCTTGTTTTGCAGAATAATTTTCTAACCATTTTATCTTGTCTCTTACATTCCTTTTGAGATCTCATTATTTGAGTTCTTTCTTGTTTTGGTGCATTGTTTATAATTTCTAATAAAAAATATCTGAAACTTTCACCTCAAATCAAAGGCAGGGGGTTGGACAACCTCAAATTTCATCATTCTGGAGTTGTGTCACCAAGTCATAAAACCTCATGACTGGACAAGAATAAGCTTTTTTCAATAAAGGTAGAAGAGCAGTAGGCAAGCACAAGCCTGCACAAATTCATGAGATGTTAGGAGAGGGTTTTGAAAGAGATCATTGCAACCCATACACTTGAATGCTAAAAAAAAAGGCAGCAAAATTTAAAGTTGGTCTCTTTTAGAAGAGAATCTTTAATAGATTTTGTCTAACATGGTTTATTTCAGCTAAATGAATGGGGGGATCATTTCACAGAGCAAATAGCTTAGTGCAGAGAAGGCAGGATTGGTGTGGGAACTGCTCAGTGCAGAAGAGAACATCCCTGCAGTGCCAGCAGCGGAAGTACCACACCGGGGGAAGGATATTAATATGCTTCTATTGAAATTCATTATTAGGAGCAATTTTATCTGGCATACTAATGACAACCCACACACAACCCACGATAACCCATTGAACAGATCAGCACTCACAAAACCTCCAGTAGCTTAAAGCCTTCGAAGTACAGAAAGATCAAGATTGGGACCACGAGTTGGCCAAGACCAGCAACACGGGCTGTTTTGCAAACCAGCATCTGGAAAAAGCCACTGCAATCCTGGGGTTCAGCAGCAACACTTCCAGGTAAAGAAAGACAAATGATTATGTCACTTCCCAATGCCTCAGCTCAATGCTCAGCACAACTGAAGGAGAGATAGATAAAAGATGACGGTGGCATAGGAAATGAATACACTCTTGTCATCAAAGAACGAGCTCCAAGATGTCTGTGGGAATGCTAACAGGACAGGATGATTGGCATTGCTGTTGGAAAGAAAAAGACAGGAGTAATTTGAAAGATTTTTACATGTGGGAGGGAATAAATGCAGAGCAAAGTAGGCGATAAATTTGAAATGGAACTGTAAAATAGCGGCATGAACACGTAAGAGTGATCACGTTGGAGAGGAAAAAAGAAGCCTGAGCACATTCCTATTTCACACCATTTTGCATCTTCCAATTCATCAGAATCACAGGCACAACGATTCATGAGGAAGATGCTCGACAGCAGTGCTGAATAATGAAACAGTCAGGGAGAAAGTGTGGGAGTCGTGATACTCAAGTGCATGGTCAGCTCAGCTCAGAGGCTGTTTTGGCCAATACATTCCTGCTGCCATAGAGTCAGGGAAAGAGCAGTTTTTAAAGTTGAAACTTGCTGAGCATAGATAAACTTCGATTGATTGTCTGGGTCTGCCACCTGGAATCAGGGCAAAGATATTGCGACATATTCAGCAAAAAAAGAACAAAAAAGACGTCAGAAAAAGAAAAGGAGTTTGGTTTCAGTGGTTCAAGTTTTTACATTGTCAGCAAAGCACATGTAAATGTCCATTAAACCAGGCCAGCTGGTTTTATGGAGCCAGATGGGGATTGGGAAGCTGAATCAACTCCAGCTTTTGTGCTGATGACTCAAGTCAGGGGAAAAAAAAGGAATGATCCAAGGCAACTTAAAGAGGGGTCCTACGAAAAGAGATACTGAGGCACAGATAACAGTGGGTTATGTCTGATCAGCAAACTGGGAATACAGTCACAAATCCAGATCTAACAGGAGCTTGTTAATAACCCAAAGTAGTAACATAGTGGAAGCTATTTTATTTCCACAGAGCCTGATTTTAATTTGGGTAAAAACTTGAAAAAGTGGCAGTGAAAGAGGTGCCCAAATATGTGTAATAGAATTATTCTAATGACTGCTAAATGAGTACAAACGATTGATCCCTTTAAGTCAAGTGGTCTGCAATGATAAATTCAAGTGTGGACAAACAGGAACCAGAAGTCTGATACCAGCACATCAACACTCCTGAATCTAACAAGAAAATTCTACTTCATACGGAGCTTTCTTAGGAATGCTTTATATGATCAGTCTGAAGTTGTGACTTTTTTTATGAGGGGAGGAAGATGAGTAAGAATCAGAGAATAGCTGCAACTGGAGGGCAAGTCTGGAGATCATTTAGTCCAACCCCCTGCTCTGCACAGTGCCAAATGAGAGCAGGTTACTCAGGGTCATACCCAGTCAGGTTTGGAGCATTTTCAAAGACTGAGAGTCCACAGTCTCTCCAGGCAAACTGTGCTAACACTCCACCACCCTACATTAAAAAAAATCTGTTATTATAAAAATGTTTTAATATTTAAAAGTAATTTCCTTTTTTTTTTCAATATGTGCCCATCGTATTTCTTTTCACTGAACGACACTGAGAAGAGCCTGGCTTCAGCTTCTTCACTCCTCCCCATCAGATGCTTATACATACTGATAAAGTCCCCCTGAGCCTTCTCTTCTCCAGACTGAACTCTTGAGCCTCACCCTGTTGCCACCACCCTACTGAATACTGCCCAGAATGTCCTTGGCCTCTTGGCCACCAGAATGCACTGTTGGCTCATGTTCGACTTGGTGTCCACCTGGACTTCAGAGCTGTTTCTTTCCAGCCAGTCTATCCCCAGCACAGCCTGGTGCACTGCATATTGTTCTCCAGGGGCAGGCCTCAGCATTTCCCTTTGCTGAATTTGTTGGCCCATTCCTCCAGCCTGTTGATGTCCCTCTGAATGGACACCCCATGTGGCCTATCAGCCACGCCTCATGGTTTTGTGTTGTCTTCAAACTTGCTGAGGGAGCACTTGCTCCCATCATCCCAGTCATTAATGAAGATGATGCACAGTATTGGCCCGAGCATCAGCCCCAGGGGTGCACCACCAATGACTGACCCCCTGCTGGACTTTGTGCTGCTCCTCACAACCCTTTCAGCTCAGCAGCTGAGCTGCTTTTCAAACCTCCTCACTATCTACTCATCCATGTCATTAGTTTGTCCATGAGGATGTTACAGGGGACAGTGTCAAAATACTTAAAGTTATGATGAACAATATCTAATTCTCTCCCCTCATCCACTGAGATCATCATCTTCACCACAGACCATCATCAGGTTGCACATATTTAAGATTTTACACTATAATTTAAGGAATGAACCAAACCCATTATTTAACATTTTTTTTCACTCTTCCATTAGTTGCATTTATGCCCCCTCTGGTTTTTACTCTCTCTCTCCATGTCTGAAAATCAGCTAAGCACACCCTAGCACAACATATCTGCAGAAGGTTACTCAGTAGCTTCATAACACAGACATACAAAGATCAGAATATAATCCATAGTAGTGGGATAGTCACTTGTGTATCAAAATTCTATTTTTCTTTTAAAATGTTTGAGAGAGTTTACAAGACTAAAGTTCATGCTAATATGGCCCCAGGAATTCTTTACTATTCTGTTTTAAGTCTCCCCAGGTAGGTAAGAAAAATCTTGACTTCAACAAAATTCACATAAACAACAGTATTTTATAGGTGCAACTGTATTTGCATTTAGTACAGATCAGGATTGTGCTTTTGAAGCAAACCTCCTGACAACCCTCACCTATCACACTTTGTTCTACACCAGTGATTAGGCTGAGTGTGCAAGTTGGATTTCTTTGGACAAAATTGAAGTGGAAGAGGCATTTCAGGCATGCTCAGTCCAAAGGACTTAAACTAGATTAAAAAGTAGTCTGAAATACCAAACCCACACACAAACACAACTGTTTCCCTCTACAGACCCACCCGGGCTTCGCTGTCCTGTTCTCTAATGCTGATGCAGCCCATGAACACTTGCAAGATCTCAGTCCAGAGACAGCTTCCTTTAGCACAGGTTGTCAGGAAGTAAGAACTTTAGCACATGGTACTTGGCCACTACGTGGAAAAAAATTAAACTTAATCAACAACGCAAGAAAGATTAGGATGGTGTTGGAATGCTGGCAACTGTTTTCCATCTCTTCCCAGTCATGCAGGAAGGAATGCAAAGAATGAGAACTTCTTATCTGTAGTAAGAACAATGCACAGAAGGATGAGGAAGCAGGGCAAATAAAAGCATGATTTTATGAGACCTGTAACGAAACATGCTCCATCTATGGCAGCTTATACACAAGGAAGCTCTACATTTGCCAATTAGACAACAAAAAGGCTGATACCAGACACAGTGAATCAGTTTTCTTCAGCAGATGTCAGTGTTTGGATGTAAAGATTAAATGCTTTACAAAGCCAATACTAAGAGAACCACAGCACAAAGAAATAACTTTGCTGAATGATCTTCAAAAGTCAAAGAGTAGAAGAATAACCATGTACCTGAACCCACATTACTTTCCAAGATACAGCAATAAAGTGCCATGTAAGTGTATGTCTCATAGGCCAGTAGAATAATCTACCTTGGAAAGGACTTCTGGAAGTCATCTAGTGTAACATCCTACTCAAGGCAGGGAGAGCCTTCAAGTTAAATCAGATTACTCAGGGCCCTGTTCAGTCAAGTTCCAAAATATCTCCAAGGATGGAGGTTTTTCAGCCTCCTTCAGCAGCTTGATTCAGTGCTTACACACTGTGAAAACTGTTTTTCCTTGTAAATTGTGATGTGGGAAATTCTGACTAGATTAATTTAAACCATGAAATGGTGCACCTGCAAGGAGAGTCTGGCTGTCTCCCCTCTACACCTGTGGTAGAGGACAACAATCAGGTTCCTCCTGAGTTTTACTCTTTTTCTCATGCTGAACAAACCCAGCCTCTCCACATGTTATGTGCTCCTTTCCAGTGTCTGCAGTTTGTCTACATCTTTTTTTGCACACAGAAGGCCAAACTAGGACACACTATCCCAGATGCTGCTTCGCAAGTAAATAAAATAAATCACCTCCTCCAGCCTGCTGGCTCTGCTCCTGCTGACGTAGCACAGGTCACAGTTATCTGTGACTGAAGACTAGAATCTGAACATTTTAAAATACAGAAGCCTCACAGTGAGAAAATAGAAACGAAAAACAGTTGGAAGCAAATTTACCCCTGCCTGCTGCGTCCTCCGAGATAGAAGGGTTACCCTGCGGGTGACTTTCCATCCAGCAACAAAGTGGCTTCCTGCACTGCAGGAAACTCAACATGCTCTCTGGTTCCCTGGGAAGTCCCTTTCCAGTATCTCTGCAGCTTGTGCTTCTGATCCCACCTCTCCCCAAAACTCTGTTGCACCGCAGGTTTCTTCCTCTTCAACTTTTTCTCCTGCTAAGTCCCATTCTGGAAGCCTGCTTTTCCTAGGGCTCAGTTGCTTCCAAGGAAGAAATAACATCTCTCTGGCTGTCCAGTAGCTCACAGAAGGCAAACAGTTTTCTCTGTAAGTCAGTCCCAGACATTAAAAAAAAACAAAACAAACGCACATACAAGAAGTAATACGGTAATACCGAGCATTCAAATATAATGCAAATATCACCTGTTTCATAAGCACTTTAAAGAGCTTTGAGTAAGACCGACTTATCTAAATCCTGACCCAGTGATCTCATTTGTGAGCTGAGGAAGTACGAGCTGTATGAACAGGCTGTTTAAATGGGTTGAGAACTTGCTGAACTGACAGGCTGAAACGCTAATTATGAAGTGCTCAACATCTCCTTGACAACAAATAAGCAGCAGAATATCACAAGGGTCAGTATCAGGGCAGAGACTGCTCAGTATCTTCCCAAGCACTCTTAGACAACAAGACAGCTGCAAATTTGCTGTAAATGTAAATGATAGTAAAATAGTAAATAAGGGGTAAAGAATTCAGTTGCAGAATATTTTTTTCAGTTTCATGGAGGTTTTCAAGAGCTGATGAAAAAAGTGTCAGAGCTGACCTCAACTAGTGTTGGCAAAAGTCCTGAATTTTGAGCTAGAAGCTGGACCAGATGGCCTCCAGAGATCCCTTCCAACCAACATCTCTGCGATCCTGTGAAGAGACAATGCAGGCACTTAATTGCTCATGACAGCAATGATAATTTGGGGAACACTGCTGGGGAGGACAAAGCATATGTTGGTCCAGTATGTGGATGCACTAAATAAAACACTTGCCATTCTGCTCAGGCACATGGGCACTTATTACCACTCTCAGGCTCAAAACAGACTTTATTGCTCTCAGACCTTCTCATTACAAGTTTTTATTTATTATTTGCACGAGGAAAAACAGGGAGCTCTGCTTGCTTGTAGACTCAGAAAAACCCTTGAAGGAGAGAGAAGTCAAATTCAAAGTCAAATAATACAATATACTTGCCAAGAGCTTAGAGAAGAGTCCCTTGCTTTTGTTTGACAATTTTCTTGTCGACTCCTCCTTGACTGGCACTTAAATATCACTGTAAGTACATTCAAATACCTCACTGCATTTCCCCAAACTTTGAATTACAATGTAATTCTTCACAGGGACTTCTAAACATGCAAAGCCACCTTTTTACCTAGTCGGCCTATAGGCTCTTCCAGTATTGCCAACAGAAATAAGATGTATACAGGACTGAATTCCAGCTATAGCAAATAATTTTGCAAATAAAATATAATTTTATTACTTAAAGTAATCAGAATTATTTTCCTGAAGTATGCACACACACAATGTGCATATGTACAAGCAACACAGAAAAAATAGGCAAAATAAAACAAACTGAAAGGAAGGTTTATGATCTGCCTTTACATACTCAGAAAAAAGTAACACAGAAAAAAGTAATTGTCACATTCAGTTCATGGAAATATATTAAGCTAATTTTTTTTCTACTCGCATTAAAACCATTGTTGAATACTACCTTAGAGCAGGAAGTTCATAATTAAATGGTCTGGCTTAGGATTCACTGAAGAGTCAAAGTTGTATAACTATGAAATTATATCAGCAAGATCATTAAGGTATTACAGAGGGACATGAGTCATATCTACCCAAAAAACTGTTCCTGGCACTGGTAGCATTATATTAATCATTTTATTTGTGTTTATTCCTCTAGGGTGTAGTACATTGTATTAGGTGCTGTACTAACAAGCATCACAGTCCTAACATGCTTAAGATAATCAATAACCACATCAAAGAGATCAGTCCTTCTGTTTGCAAGGCTTGAAAATTATGCTTTTTTTTTCTTTATGTTTTATGCATTTAAAACTATTGATGTATTCAAATATTTCAGGAAGCATTCTCTCCAGTCCATTCATTTCTTTAACTATCTTTATGCATTAGGTAGTGACTGTACCCATTAGGAACCAATTAGCTCTGTTAAGTATTTCTGTGCATATCTGGAGGACATCCTTCCTCCCCACTAGAGATAAGAATACCAAAGATTTCTCCCCATCCCCTAAGCAGCCAAGTGGAGAAGACAAGTGATATATTCTTAAATTAGAAGATACAAAGCTAAAACGAGAGTATTTTATCAAGTTATTTTTAACAAAAACCATCTCCTTAACAAGGCTGGGATAGGAACAGCACAAGTACTCAACCTTCTCATTTTGCTCAAAACACACTGTAAATGTATTTAAATAATTTACTACTACATATTTTAGCTGATTCCATTCATCTAAGCCAGGCTGAAACTTTATCCATCTTATCCATTACCTTGCTTTCAAATAATCCTATATACTTCAGTAGGGCTTTGATGAATAAGACAATAAATATGCATAAACATGGATCAGACTTCAATCATCTTAATGCAACGGTACTTCTCCTCCTTTACCAAAAAGGAAAAAAAAAATCAGTCAGGGCTCCATGTAACAGCCAGGCATGTCAAGTGCCTTAAATCATTCTCAAGATAAATTTGCTCTCTACAACTCCCTGAAAGGCGTCTGTAATTCAGGTGGGGGTCAGGCTCTTCTCCCAGGTAACAAGTGACAGCACGAGAGGAAACAGCCTCAAGTTGCACCAGAGAAGCTTCAGATTAGATACTAGGGAAAATTTCTTCACTGAAAGAGTTGCCAGGCCCTGTAATAGGCTGCCCAGGGAAGTGGCGGAATCACCATCCCTGGAAGTGTTCAAAAGGGCACGTGGATGTGGCACATGGAGACACGGTTTAGTGGTGGAGTTGGCAGTGCTGGATTAACGCTTGGACTTGATGATCTCAGAGGCCTTTTCCAACCCTAATGATTCTGTGATTCTATTTATCCTAACAACATCCCACCTACAGTAGGTGGGATAGTAATGGAGTCCTGGTCAGGAGAGAAAGATAAACCTGTGAACACAATTTGGGTCCCAAGTCCCAAATAGACCCATAATCATTTGGTTATGCTTCCCCTCCACAGCATGGAGAGCAAAGCTGCTCCAAGGATGAGAATTAGCTGGAAGCTGAGGTGACCACAGTGCAGCAGAGCCCTCACAGGTCACAGAATATGCTGAGTTGGGAGGAACCTACCAGGATCACCAAGTCCAATTCCAGGCTTATCTGCAGCATCTCAGCAGCCTGGGCTGTTCAGGGCACTGGTCACAGCAACCACTGACAGCCCTGGCCACAGAAAGCCATGGAAACAAGTCCAGATCTATCGAGGGATTCAGGAGGAGAAAGAGATGGGATCAGAGCCAAAACTAGAAAGCAATGCAAGTCCAAGGCTACACTGTGTGTCCAAGGATCTACATAAGCAGGCCAGGAATGAAGGCCCATCCTGAGCTTAAATGAAGCTCCTGGACCACTGTACAGAAGTGGGAGTGGTCACGGTGACTGCAGCCTGCTGGTGCACTTGGAGCCCCAACACAATCATGTGATAAAATTATTTCAAGGAAACTATTCATCTTATCTCATGAAACGGCTGTTGGGAATGATTGCAGGGACCATGCACACCCTCCAAGCACACCTGGAAGTTGTTAGGGAAAGTACTATTTTTCTTCAGCCAAAAGCGTGTTATGGACCACTGTAACAATTCAGCTGAAAACATTATCTCATGTTATAGTGCTGGAGCCCTTGCCAGAACATGATTTGATTTACAGCAGCCTAAGACTATGGCATTAGATATCACACTGTCATGCTTATTAGGATTGAACTCCTTCTCAGTAGATGCTCACCAACATTCAGCTGAGTGACCCAAAACAATGAATTGATTTTAAGTTTTAAAGAAAACTATGACAAGCAAGACAAAACAGAAGTTGCCTTTAAAACCAATTTAATAAGTATGCTGTTAACTACTCTAAGTTTTCCCTAAACTGCTCTCCTCCAGTTTGTCCCTTCTCTCAGCTTTGTTACTAAATCAGGTGTAGCCACCTTACCTGCTAGTGCTGCTGGTCACAAAAGACAACAGAGCCTATTTTAGCAGGTTTGCAAGCAAGCACAATGATGATATTATTTCAGTCTGATTTCCTAGCTATATACAGGATACCATAGATGGAATATAACATGTGGAATGAGGAAGGACTTCAGAACTGCTGAAGATAAAGTGCAGAGCTAGAAGCTGAGTGCAGATTCTGAGCCACGATACACAGCAAAAATTCAGATCTAGGTCTACTTTAAACTGCAAAAGATAATAATAATTCCTCGGTGGAACTATTTTGCAGGGCTGAAACGAAACTGAAATACATTTAGAGTGAGCACTGTTGTTCATACTGCACAAACCCAGGAAGGATTAAAACCTGTATTTTGTATTTCATATTCGAGTGGCAGGGTATTTAAAACTACATTCCTTTCTTTCTTCCCACAGTGAAGAGCTGTGTGGTGCACGGAGGAGTCAGCAGATGGCACCCATGGCCCTCGGTACAACCAGAGCACACACAGCCTGATGGCCTTCAATTCACACGGTGGATTATTCCCATAAAGTGTGGAATTTTTTCCTGTACCAGACAGGATTTTCCTTTATGCAGCGTAAATAGTAGAAGTGTGTATAAATAAGGTTTATCTTCACTCTCAAGGTGACTTGCTGCATGATTATCAGGTGCAAGGAAAAGATCAGAAAGAACTGGAACAGTGTTTTTCACTTCCGTAATTTTTATCCCAAATTCAATAATATTGGTGGTTTTACTCCAGTTTTGAGAAGTGATGCTTCTGTGTGAGAATGCCATTTTCAAATACTCCCTTTCATCTCACCAAACACATACCTAAGGTATGACCTCAAAAGACAAAAAAAAAAGGAGAGAAAAAGAAACAACCAACATACAGTGACTCAGGTGTACCATAAAGCTCAAAAACACAAAAGGCATTAATAAGAATCTAAATTTTCCTTAAAAATCAATATCACAATACTGACAGAACTCATGTTTTATAGGTCTGGGGTTAATAGCAGTGCACATACTACAAGAACATATCTAAAGTATAGGTGAAGGTCCTTCAAAAACAAAATAAGGTAAGGAAGGTTAATGTAGAAGTAGAAGAAAAAGCAAGGCAGGTACCAAACATTTCAAGGAGATCAGCCTATCCAGAAACTGTATACTGCATATTTGCAGCACATGAAACACATGAAATCCTAAAGAAGCTGCTGTCTTCATATGACTTTTAAGCTTATGAAGAATTTTATGAGAATCCAGTGCCTGTTAATGTTCAAA
This sequence comes from Manacus candei, assembly GCF_025592945.1. NCBI lineage: Eukaryota > Metazoa > Chordata > Aves > Passeriformes > Pipridae > Manacus > Manacus candei. Next base: position 4,604,099 of record NW_026138055.1, on the reverse strand, counting down.
CTCCATCACTCCTTCTCACCTTCAGTTACACCACCAGGAAGTAGTTGGTTTTTACATGAAACTAATTCTCATACCAAGTGCAGATCTGTGCAGCATTTTTTTTTCTGTCCTGTTAGTCAGAGAAAAAACAGGCTGGAAAAATACAAGGTTGTGCTGCGAATGGAAGATACGAGTTTGAGAAAAATCTCATCTTCAGTAAAGATACTGATAAGGCTTACATCTATCTCTTTCTGTTTCCAGACTGACAAATAACAGATAAGGATTTAATTCCTAGACCTGAAGTAAACACATGAAACGCAGAGGCATAGTTTGGACAAACTATTTTAAGCAGTTGCTTTTAGTTGTCACTACAGAACGTCAATCAGATCATATATTTTAGATCAACAGAAAGACTATGGTGCAGCAGGGCTTTGAATAGATAATCAGAACTATGCTTCAGTAAGTGACAGCTCCACAAAATTTTTCCAGAATCTAAATACATGCACAGGGCACACTGCATCTGCTATATGTAGGTCATAAACCAGCAGGGAGTCAGAAAAACTTCCATTCAGAACTGTAAGGGTGATAGATGAAGACAATCAGTAATGAATAAAACAATTTATTCGGGAAAGACTTATAAAAGGTACAAGCTTTATTATTTAAACCATTTGAAACTGGAATATAAAAAAGGAAGACAGATTTTCTTCCTAAGAAACACTCCTGTACCACTTGTGCTGTGTGTTTCTGCCTTCTAACTTCGAGAGACAAACAGCAGCAATTAGAAACAGCTGCATCACAGAGCACACAGCAGGTATAATGGACACTACAGGTAAAAAAGACATGAAAGGAAGATTTGTAGTTACAGATACAAAAGACAAAGGGATTTACAGAAGGACACAGGAAGGAAGGACAGAATAACACCACTCAGCGACATATTTCTGCAGCTCCTGGTGTTAGTAGCAGAATTTAAAGGAATTTGGAACCTGTTGTGACCAAAACCTTCAAGCTGTATGGTAAGAAGCAGCTGCATGTTTATTTAGAGGAACAGGATCACCAGCACATAAGAACTGAATGGGTCTAGAAGTTACTTATTTAAGCATATATCAACCTGAATTGTCTCTTTGCTTGTTAAAGTGGAGAATCCATCCAAAAACTTTACAAAGGCAAAAAAGCGAAAGCAACCAGTGCCAAAAGAAAGTAAACTTGCTAATGTATATTGAAAGTGTTTGATATTGCATAGGAGGCAGTCTCTGGGCCAGGGCCTGTGCTGTGTCAGTGCTCCCACTCCATACATGGCCCTGCACCAGGAACTGAAGAAAAAACAAGTAAAAATTACTCCAATTCCCAAACTGGCAGAAAGCTGATTTAGACAGGCCTGTGACTCAAACACAACCTCAGCCATGTGAAATACCCATTCCCTTCACTTCAACACTTGAGTGAACTGACTGTATTTTCAGTCAGGGATACCACAAACTCCAGCTGTTTAACAAAACAAACAAACAAACAAAGCCAAAAAGCTTTCAAGAAGAAATATCTTGAGAAACAGAAAAATAATCAGCATTCAAAAGAGTAATGAAGAATAAAAACAGAAGAGACATTGACTTCATGGTGGCTTTTGCAAGTCAGCCCCATAGCACACACCAGTCCGTTATCGAGGGCTTAACGCAGGGGCCAACCAGTCAGTGGCTGGTACCTCATTTCCTCAGCATCTTCTGAAGTTTCCAGTTTTGTTCTTCCCTTCTAGGCCAGCCACACACGGGAAACACAGGGATGAAACTATCAGATTTCTCCCCAACACTAGTTTCAGTAACATGAATTGCAAAATTTCTAAATGACTGCATGCTGCAGTCTTACAGAATCTTTAAATTCACTGCAAGGCCAGTTAAATATAACACACGCTAACTTGAGTGCACCTGGTTGCAGTGTAAGAGATGCTTTCATTACTCTCTTGCCAGAGATACTATAAATTCTTTTTCCCATTCTACTGTCATCTTAACTTCCAGCTCATTAGTCCCTATCACATGGGAGGTTTCCCTTATCCCTCTGACACATACACATTACCTCTAAAATATCTGCAAAGCCTCTGTTTCTCTACTAAGTTTCAAAGCCCAGTTCAAAAGTCATGTAACTTAAGCAGGGTAAAGTGTCCAGGAAATGCAATTGAATTAGAAGAAAAGAACATAAAAGTAATAACATTAAAGCAAGACAATTAAAAAAAGTACAAAATACATTGTTTTTAAAACCATTCACACATTCACAGTACACAGGAAACTGAGAACCTGAACAAAATCCTCACTGATGGAATGGTACAGTTTATCAGCAGATCTGTTGCCCAAGAATTGGATCTGAGAACAGTTGTGAAGAAATCCCTGTGCTACTGCAACAAATCCCAACACTTCCATCAGCTGGGAAAAAAAGGATTTATCTGGCACAGAAGAAAACATGTTTTCAAATACACAGAAGTAACTGATAATTCATTTTACCTTGATTCAACTCTGATCTCTCAACTTTTTACTCAAATCTATTGCAGATTTTGTCTTAATCAATGCTACAATCTTAAAGCTGCCATCTCTCCCTTCTCCACTCTGTATTACCTCAAATCACCTTCCCATTCCCCTTATTTTCTAAGACAATATTCCTCTTCAAGTGTTACTTTTTACACACCTCTATAAAGCATTAATTTATTAATTATGTTAAACCAATGCAGTATTCTTAACACATATTTCATATGAAAGATTTAAGAAATTTCCTTAAATAACTGCTAATTAGAGTCATAAATTTATTGTTTTGAATATGATTAAGCCAGAATGTCCCTTCTATAAACGCAGTGTCTTCATGCACTGCTAATGAAGGGTGACCTTCATTTAGAAGCCTTTTCCTTGGGCCAGAAAACTGATATCAGAACTTGTGGATGGATTAGGACCTCTGATGGTATTAAAATAAAGAACAGCTGCTGCCCTAACCACATTAGAATGGCTTTACTGCACTTTTTGATTACTATCAGCTAGGAAAACAGTATTTTTGTTGACTTCAGAGTGACAGTTTGCTGGAGGAAGAAGGGCAAAACTGTGTTTGATTATTAGCAGATATTTGCTGATAAGAACTACTTAGTGGGACCATCCAAAGACTTTTCTATAAATTACATAAAGGCAGCTTTTCCCTTTGAGAGCTGTGGCTCTTGCTTGTGTCAGCAGATACCAGGAGGGTTGACTTCTTGCTTTAATATGCAATGTGCCAGCATCAGTTTCGACTAGATGGAAGGCAGTTCCTGTAGAGTTCATGACTGTGGTTTATTCCAAGTGTGACCTGGTGTCTTATAGTCTTGGCTTTACATCACTTTACAAAAACATTTTGAGATTGCCAGACAAGAGAAAAAAGGGAAAAAACAAACAAACAAAAACCAAACAGAAGTAATGCTAATCAAGAATAGCAAGTTTCACCAGTTACAATAAATCTTCCCATCTCAGAACAGAGCATATCCTGCTATCCTCCTGGAAGAGAAAGGCTCAGTATTCTATGTACACGCAGTCAAACTCTCCAGTATTTTCAAGCAGGATGATCAGAAGGAAAAAACAACCACCACCAAAACCTCTCTGCCAGCAGAAGTCCCCAGTTGACCTCCCAGTTCCATCTAACACTGGTGGAGTTCAGAGGAAAGCCACACTGGCCTCAGTATTCCAGGCCAGATCTAACTTCCTCAAAGATCAAAAGGCATTTGAGTCCAGGAATTTAGTTGAACCTATTACAGGAGACAGACAACTGCAAAGTGGAATCTTAATCTAAATCTGTACAGTGTTTAGGGATATCTTAATCAGACCTACCCACAGTTTATCCTACAGTGTCCATTGTGCCAGAGGAAGAAGTGATTCAGAGACTTACACACAAGACCTTCCAATTCCCAGTGGCTCCCAGAGCCTGTTTTCTCATGCCATAACAGAAAGCCCTCATAAACCTTGGCATGGATTTACTAACACCTTTGTTAAAATGTCTCACTATTCAAAACTCTGTATTTTAGTAGAACTGATAAGAAAATTATATTCCTGTATTAAAAAAAAAAAAAATACTCTGAATGGTCCTTTCCCAGGAAAGATTTCCCACCCACCCTGGTTTGAGATAACGCATTCCCTCTAGACTGCAAAGTAGAACACAGCCACAGAAAGCCAACACTAGAAGAATTTTTCCATAGCTGCTCTTAAGGAAAAAATACGTTTCCAAATTTAAAAAGCAGACAGTAACTGCTGCCTTGTGTGTTCTGGAAAGAACATTAATCAGTTTATTTTTGTAATTTACAAACAACTAGTACAGTTAAATGCTTTGAAGCACTACTTTGAATTTCAGCTGCAAGGAATACAGGCCTACCTTTAACACAGTTGGCCTTTTGCCAGGCACGTTCTTCCACCAAAACAAGGGCATTTGTGCTACCAAGCACCCTGAGCATGGATGGGAAAATAACCTCAAGTACTGTATAAATTAGAAGACAGCATCCACATTACAGGCAGTGGCCTTTCAGGCCCAGAAATACTCATTACTTTTTGGTTGGTTGAGGGGGTTTTGCTGTTTAGAAAGAAAATGACAACAAAAAAAAAAAGACCAACACATTTTCAGAGTAGGAATTGAACACTGATTTAATTGAGGAATATTCGGAGTTTGGTAGTTCCTGGATGCCAGCAGGATAACTGTGGCCAGCTGTACCTTCTACTTGTATGGGATGGCTTATGCATCTTTCCAGAAAGACAGCAGAAATGCTGAAGCCTTTCAGTAACAGCCAGGACCACCCAAAAGAGAAGCTGGAAGGAATGCCTAAACTAGACTAACGACTCCTTACAGCTCCTTTAGAAATTCAACAGATCACCTCAGAGAAAATTGCCATCAGACCCTATATACATTCATAAATGCAAGTTGTCTTGTTAACAGCTACGAGAGCAACCTTTAATAAACTCCTCATAAATATGCATTAAAATTCTGAATATGCAAACTGCACCAATCAAAATTAGTTCATTTTCTTCCTCCAAACCAGAATGAATACTCAATAGATCCCAAATGTCAATGAAGGTTAATTTCCCTACTGCCCTTTCTCCAGCGAAACCTCAGCACCTCACTCCGTGGTTTGAGGCCTATGGAGCTCCAGACACTCAGATGCTTTAGGGATCTTACTGCCAGTCACGTTAAGATAGTTCATATCCTACAGTATGTTCAACTTTATGAAGTTACTGCTTTTCTTTTCTGAGCTCCTCAACGTAACTCACACCTGACCTGCGAGTAAAACACAGGAACAACAGCCCCACCCACAGAAGAGCTGCTACATTACATCCCATTCCAGGTGCCAATACAGAGCTGACTGACAAGGTCTAGTAGCTGTACCATGGGAAATAAAGTAAAGGAGGTTTATGAATGACAAATATAGAGTCAGAGAATGGTTTGGATTGGAAGGGACCTCAAAGATCATCTAGTTCCAACTGCCATGGGCAGGGACACCTTCCACTATCCTAGGTTGCTGAGAGCCCCATCCAACCTGACCTTGAACACTTCCAGGGATGGGGCATCCACAGCTTCTCTGGGCAACCTGTGCCAGGGCCTCACCACCCTTACAGTAAAGAATTTCTTCTTATTATCTAATCTCGATCTACCCTTATTCAGTTTAAGGCCATTTTAATGCTAAATATCAACAGCTCTTTTCAGTTGTAGAGAGAATTTATATAATGAGGCCGAAAAGTCAGGATTATCACTCCAGCAATCAGATGGGGTATCAAATGCTGAGCATGGAAGGTCACAGCTGCTTTCAAACAAAATACTGTATTGCATTCAGATGGTTTGTAGGAAAAGTATTTGAAATTTGTTACAGAAAAAAAATAATGCAATGGAAAAAGAACTTTACACTGCGTACTTCTTAGAGCAAGATCAGCCTCCTATAGCTTTATTTTAGTGCTTCCATGATCATACAAAAAAAGCACTACTTAGCTGTCTGCAAACCACCACCCAGGGAAGAGTGCAAAATAGGATTCCCAGAGGGCAGATATGATTCATGAAGGACACTGCTCCTGCAGCTTTTCTTTGCAAGCTCTCTGTATTTTCATTTTATTAGATGCATAGACAGCATATAGTAAAGAAACACTTCCATTTTTCCAGAATGCCAGGGAATAACATTCATCCCATTTATAAAGCAGGACAAAGCAAAGCAGGTAGAGATTCCACAGCACGAGGCACAGTCTGCTGCAAGTGGCAGTTTCTGATAATGTTATCATATCAACCACCAACAACCTTAAAAGGTAGAAAAACTGAAAGTAAAACAAAACAACAGCAAGTGTACCAGGAAGGCAGAATGAAGATTGCATTCCTTTCTAGGCTTGGAGCGTGACTTCATCTTTGCTAGGGTGACCTTCCACTGAGTCCAGGTTTGAACACTAATATTAGACCAAAAAGAAGTGTGCCACCCTTTAAATATAATGATTACTCAACACCTAGAGGCTTCAGTGATGTAATATGACCAGAGAGATTCTGACTTCACAATCTAGATGCTTAAAACTGAAGTCAAAAGGAACAGATCTTCCCCTGCAGACACAAAGCCTGTCTAGAGCCTCCCAGAGCATCTTCTGGAATTAGCCTGTAGGAAAAGGGAACCAAAGAAACATTTCACACATGGCAGCAGACACACTGGCTCCACTTTGTTTAAAAGGAGCACTGAACAGACACTTCTCAATTATCTGCTTCAGACACAGCAGACCACTGAGCAGTCCAGTGCCTTTTACTGCACCTTAAAAATAAAAATAGCTGCATGAAGATGTCCTTTGTTGAAAAAGCTGAATGCAAGTATAAAGGAAAAAAGCCTTTCCATGCAAAGCTACAAAGCTCTCTTAAAGCATCACCCTTGGACAAATATTCCAGCACTCACCTGAGGTAGCCTTAAATATTTTTCAAGGTCCAAGTTAAATAACACATCTTTAAAAAAAAAAAAAGTTAAAGGAAGCCTAACAAGGTTTCTGCAGTAAGAGCAACCAGTCATCCAATATATGTAAATAAAGTTGTAATGTGAAAGAATCCCTCATGAAAATAGTAACTGTTTTCATAGTAAAGTCCTTCTATTAAAGTAGGATTATCTTTTCCATTGATTTGTTAGTTTGACTTTTCTCCTTCCTTCCCCACCCTGCCTCCATTAAGCTCACAGTTCAGGAAATGCATTTTTAATCACCTCCATTCCCAGTCTTGCCTTCACACACTGACTCTCTTCATCAGAAGAATTAGGATACACTTCAGCAAATGTTCAATGAATCAGACTGGTGGAGGTTGGAAAGGACCTCTAGAGATCAGTACATCCCCCTGGCTCAAGCAGGGAGATTTAGACTCCACATGCCTTAGGACCATGTCCAGACAGCTTTGGAAAATCTCCGTGGAGAGACAGACAGACTGCACCACCTCCCTGGGCACCCTTTGCCAGTGCTCAGTGACTGTCATGGCAAAAAAGTGTTTCCTGATATTCAGCAGGAACAGAACCTTCTGTCTTTTAGCTGATGCCCGTGGCCTCTGGTCCTGGCACCTGACACCACTGAAAAGAGCCTGAATCAGCCTTCTTTGCACCCTGTCTTCAGGTCATCGTACACACTGGTAAGATCCACCTGAGCTTTCCCGTCTCCAGCTCAGCAGGCACAGCTTTCTTGGCCTTTCTTCACAGCAGACAGGTCCAGTCCCTTCCTCTCAGTGGCCTCTCCCCAGTAAGTCCATGTCTTCCTTGGACTGGGAAATCCAGAACTGGACACGTGTTTATCACTGTATTTTTTTCACGCAGAAATAATAGTAATACCTCCTATTGGGTTAAATTACATTGGCAAGAAAAGGCACTTAATGGACTTTGGCTATCATTGCCTAGGCAGCTTCACCATGACTAAAATGTTCAGAAACTGATGAATCATTCTTTATTCGAAATAAAACTATCAAGCTTAACCGGTGCTCCTTCCAATTTGAGCCAAAAGAATGGGATAAAAACGGAGCATACAGCCTGTAAACAGCTTTAGGAAACACATCCTTCCTCACGTAAGCATATTCTAATAATGACAGCTTTGCTTAAGCACCTCCCGAGGCGCTACAGCATCTAAAGAAACTATCTTAAGAGACAAAGATGCTTCACTTTGACAGTGTGTTTACCAGTCTCAGCCTGAAGGAAGCTCCAGTCCCAGAAGAGAAAGGATGGCTTTACAAAACAGTGATATATGCACAACAAAAGCACAACAAAAGGTTTACTACGAAGAAAGTTTAAGGGCTATGGGTAGCAATTAACTGCTGAAACACACCCTTAGGAGTTATTAAGAGTCATGCCCTTTGGCTCACCAACACAATTGCTTTATCAGGAAAGCTAAAAGGAGCTGCACCTCCCATTCAGTCACACTATCAGCCAAAAATAAGTCTCAGTTTTGCCCTATCTTGCCCACGTAGGCAGTCCCCTCAGTTTTTCCAAGAGATGCGACAAATCCCAGGGTTTAGAAGTGTTTTTATTTTTAGTTTCTTTACAATAAGACTTCCATGACCCAACCAAGTCAGTCCTGTATACTCCCAAACCCAAAGTTATCTGCCCCTACCACTAACAGATTTATGCCAAAACAAATGATCAGAACACAGGCCAGTGACGGGGACGAATTCGATCCCAGATTTGCAACAGATTATCCTGTTAGATAATCTTCTCCACACCTTTGCTGGTTTTCAGAAACTAAAAATCCCCATATTTTCTCACACACTGTAAAGAAGGTACAATTTCATTTTCTGTAGAAAGGAGTAGGCTGTCCATGGTGGGAGTGGAGATAAGCAAAGCCACCTCCCCTCAGTAGTAGAAGGCTGTTATGGCAGTGAAGCTGCTAAGCCATCCTGCACAAATCCTTAAATGCCCATGTTATCAACCCACTTATCTGGGGCACCCTCCTGCCTAAGTACAAATTTCTTTCCAAAAACACAGGCCTGGAAGGTAGGGAAACATTTTTCGACCATATGTTGTTACTGTAACACAATCAGATACATGTAGGTAGTATTAATTTATATTCCCCCTTTCTTCAGTGTTTAAGGGCAGTGAGTTCTGAGCAGCTTCCTTGGAGCCTGATGGCATTCATATCCACATCCCAGGCCCCACAACTCTTCAGACTCACTCTGGTGAGACCTCAGGGTGCCAGCCAGGATTAAAAACAAACATGGCCTGACCCAGTGTCTTTGCCTGCACTTCAGCTGCAAGAATTCCTCATCTTCAGAAAACGGTGGTCAAAACTCAGGTTCCCTGCAGGTGCCATCATTGCTTTTGACAGGCAGCACAGAATCCCTTCTAAGAGGGATTGCAGAGTCACAATACTGGTGAAAGGGTATTTCTGACACAGGACTCGGTAAGAACAGGCAAAGTAAATCTGATTATCCACAGCACAGGTGTGCTGGCAGCCAAGTGTTCCCTCTGGGTTGCAGGAAGTCCTTACTCCAGCACAAACTGGAATTTACTCTATATCTGATACAAAGGAGTTACTGGCCTTCAAATTAAAACAAAAAATATTTAAGCCCTTTGCTTTTAAAACCTATATTTATTCAGTATATTGCTTCGATATTTGTGTTAGAAGTTTGGACTTGATGGTTCAGGTTTCTTAAATACTTCAGGTAATGTAATTTAAATAGCTGAGTGTAAATTCTCTACATTAAGATTGTTGCATGTTAAAGCCACTCAGAACTTTATATATTTGAATATTATTTATGTAGGAAGTTCATACACCAAATCAACCATTTTCAAAGACAGGTTTCTCCAGCTTTATTTAATAGCTAAGTTGTAACTTTCAAACCAATTAGACTTTTGCTGTCTTCTGAAAAGTGCAGGCCAGGAGTAAAATTCAAAGATACCTTACAAAAAACTTTCTGTAGAATGAATAACACGATGAAATGACTGTAGATGTAACCATGACTGTAGTATATAATTTTAACAAGTTTAGTGTACCTTTACATATACTTTGGATCAAATATAATTGAAGATATGGTTGTTAGCAGCATTTATTATGATGGTGTGAGATTTTAAAGTTTAGCTTAGTAACTTTACAATATTTTATATTGAATTCACGTGTGCTCTTATCTTGCAGCAACAGTTATTAATAGAAAGGATTATGGGTATTAATCAACTGGGAACACAAGTACATGTTCTACAGGAATAATAAAACCATAATCAACTCCCCAGGTTGTTGAATTTAATGAGAAATCTGAAGGTAATCCCATCTCCATAAATATAGACTTACAGGAGTAACTACTTACCTGCAAACAGAGCTGTTCAATCCATGGCATCCACAGTTTACAGACCTGCACGTGGCTTAGAATATCCACCTCCACAAACCAGCTGCTATTCTTAAGACACATCCTTAAGTCCTGCAAGTCTTTAGGGATTGCTATCCCACATACTTACATAATCACCCATTCCATTTCCTAACTAAGCCATCAGCTAAATACCAGAATGCAGCTCTCAAAAGGGAAAGCTCAAGAGCAAGTAGGGATAGAATCTCTGCAGGATGAAGAGAGATTCTCTAGTTCTAGGCAGGCTTCTGTCCTTTAAAAGTGGACTTTCAGATCCCTTCAACTCGTTAACAGCTGGTTAGAAAATTCTGCAAAATGGCAGAACATAAATTCAAGATGCTTATTAGCAAGAAGTCTTACATACAATAGGGCACTATTTTCCAAAATTGTAATTTAGAGTGTGGGATTTATATATATATAAATATGAATATTTTGCTTAGTGCTGTGGTATGAACCTTTACATTCTTTTAATCTATATTACTCAGCCATACACAAGACATCATTATGGAAGACAAAGATACATAAAAAAAATTAAACCCAAACAATTCCACTTGTACAACCTCTACAGACACCACTTTTGGTACCTTTAACAGGAAGCCTGTATCCTTAGAAGTTTTGTTTTATTTCTCTTTCATCTGGCAATTTCACCACTAAAGAGCTTGTCCATCCTGGCAAGCTCTGGTCCCAGTGAATTTGTAGTTTTATCTGGATATGTCAGACAGTTCCAGCCAAAACCCACTGTACCACTGCCAGTTTGTTTCTGAATTGAAAATTCATAACAGGATACTCATGTAGTCTCAGATGTGCCCATAACAATTAGCCCAGACTCATTTCATCAGACAACAAAGCCCCAAGCTATTAGTTTTATATTCCTGAAGTCTCAGTCAGGAAGAACACTAGACTAAGAAACAGGAACTGAATGCTTCCTACACAAATTCGTTTTTTTTTTAATTATTATTTTAAGAGCACGTTGTTCTCAACATTCTGTTTGAGATTAGTTGCAAAGTTAAAAATATTTCCATAAAGTTTCTCTTTTTTATCTGGAAAATCTAAAATGAATGATAGTGAGAACACAGTATTACAGATAACTCAAAATACTTCAGACCTTATCTGTCTCTCAACAACTGTGTGAGAGGAGGTTGTAGTGAGGAGAGTGCTGGTCTCTTTTCAAAATTAGCAATTGATAAGACATGAGGAAATGGTCTCAAGGCATGCCAGGGGAGGTTTAGATTGGATATTAGGAAAAATTTCTTCACTGAAAGGGTCACCAGGCATTGGAACAGGCTGTCCAGGGAAGAGGTTGAGTCACCATCCCTGAGGGTATTTAAAAGATGTGTGGATGTGGCATTTGGGGACATGGTTAAGTGGTGGACTTGGCAATGCTGGGAGAATGGTTGGACTCAATGATCTTAGAGCTCTTTTCCAACCCAAACAATTTTCTGATTCTATGATAAATACAGAAAGGCAGCCTCCCATCACAGTGGTACGTGATCAGCAAGGGGAGCAACCATCACATGTTTAACTCTGCCATCACCACCATCACTGCAGCTGCAGCTGCAATGAACACATGAACCTGCATTGCAATATTCTGCAAATCTGAACAAAAGAAAAACATTTTTGTTGACCTCAGCTGACAAAAAGGCTTTTAAGCTCTTGAAACAAACATCATGGCAGAGTGGCGTTGTCACCATAGAAAGAAGTCATATTTGTGATCGAGTTTCTTCACACAAGACCCATTAAACTGTTTCCCTGACTGCAATAAACAAATATAAAGCATAGGTTTCTCTTGCACAGAAAACATGGAAACTGGCACAGTACCTTACTGTCCTCGTCTTCAAACACAGACTGGTGAACGTTGCAGGCGAAGAGAGAATTTGGGAGATCGTTGAAATCAATTATTTCATGAAAATCTTCCTCTGCAAAACATCTCTTCAAGCTGTTGTCTCCATTTATAGAGTAGAGTAAGAACTGTCCCCCATCCTCCGGGATGCAGCCATAGTGACCCAGGCCTCGCATTCCAAAGAAGTAGGAGTCTCCCCTCATCCCTGGCAGCATGGAGAAGTGACACACAGTTACACTACATTTTCAAACATTCCACATCCACAAGTTAACGCAGAGATTCTTAGTTTGGGGGCTTCATTTGTAAAAAGTAAATTTCACGCTATTTTAAGGCAACAAGTGACCTCTGACACAGGTCATTGAAGACCAATCTCACCAAAGGACTTGGCTTTAGCTTCATTTTTTAGCACAGGAAAGACCTGAACATATCAGCACAAGCTGCTGGACACAATAAGAAGCGAGACTTTACCTTCAAAGGAAATACTATGTTGTATTTGGGTTTAGGAGTGCCATGTTTGTTACTGGTAAGGCAGGCTGGTGCTTTTGAGCTTGCAGCCAGCTTTGGAAGTGTAATGCACTGAGCAAGAAGAAAATGAAAATAACTTTGAAAATTATACCAGGCATCAACTCACAGGAGAAAAAAAAAAAGACCCTGTTGGAAAACAGCTTGAAAACAGAATCATTGAAACGCAATATAACTAAGACACATCTCTATTAAAAAGAATAAAGCCAATTTTTTCTACAGTTTCAATACAGAACATACCTTGTTTTTCCATGCTCATTAGCCCATGCCCATCTTAATCAGATTAGGAAGCAAATAAAGTTAAGGGGTGCACAGACTTAAGATGATTCTCAGCACTTTCAGAAAAGTCTTGCTGACTTTTGGAACCTTTACCCCAAATGCATCAGAATAGAAAGGTAATTTTAAGACACACAGAAGTAACATACCAGCCAAGGGGAATAAGTCAAGGTCCAATTAATTATCAGTATGTTAATTAGTATTAAATCAGGTATTTAGCAGTCCTTAGTACCTGTGTATTTGACATCAAATTCCACTACAGAGCTCCATTTAACTGACTAGAAGCTTACTGGATAATAATTAATTCCCTTATATTTGTTTCTTTCAATAACAATATGCAATCATTAGCTGCCTTTTTTTTTGTCATAACACAAGGAGTTAGTTACATAAAGGCAGAGTGCTCATCTGTTTCAGATTTGCCCTTGCTCTCTTGCATACTTGCTATTCTCTATAAATAGCTGTAAATATTAACTCAAACACACTATATAGAACTAGTGTCCAAAATTAAACCCTATGGGCTTATTACATTTAATCTCAGCAAAGTAAAGCTAAATTATGGAGCTAATTTGCTATCCCTGTGTCTTTCATATAACCCCTGCTCTGCTGCTGCTCTGAAATTATATTTGGCTGATGACAGAGCACATCATTCCATAACATAAGGTTATGGAAATATCAGTAATTGTTATTGCTGAAGTCTCGGAGCTAATGACAGAAGTTCTCAAGAAACCAAGTTGAAGTCATGCTTAAAAGTATCAGTTTGGAGCAGAGTCCACACTTAACACGCTCCCAAATCACGTGAGAGACAGATTTATTAGCCAGTCTTAGTCAGAATCACTAAGGCTGGAAGGGGGATGCAGAGGTCATCCAGCCCAAGCCACAAGGTCACACCAGGGTAATTCAGGACTCGTCCAGAGGTCTCTGCTGGACAGCAACACCACTCATAGTGCACACAGTGATGTGCAGAGAGTTGGTAGGTCACAGGATCTTAGCTGTCCTCCTTCTCCAGGTAGTAAAGTATATTACACAGCTAAAACCAGAATTGTTTTCTAGTTCTGGACTCTATGCATGTAAATTATGAAGGAGGGGGTTAAACCAAACAAGGATGCAGGGCTATGAGGAAGCAGGTGTAGTATGAAAGCCTCAGGACTCTTTTTACTGTGTTAACCTGAGGACAGGTTTTGCAGCTATCAAATACATGCTATTTTTTTTCATCATGTCAGTCCGATATTAGCACAACTATCTCCAACTAATCTCAGTCAAGGAACTTAATTCTAACTGAAAAAAAACAAGCCCAAACAAATGACAGAGGAAATGGTTCAGTATGACACAACATTGCCTCTGGTATTTAAACCAACTCTCTTAAGCCTGGTACTACTGTACATTTCAGGGTAAACATATCCAGGCAAGTACTATAAAGAAATCCTCACAGCAGCCAGAAATTTCACTTCAGAATGTAATACTTTCTCTACCAAAAAGCAGTAACAGATCATCTCCTTCAAGAATAACCATCTCTAAGTGTGTTTGTCATGACGTCTAGCCTGTGTCATTAGGTTTATGAAAATAAACCTCAAACCCAGTGTGTTACAAAACATAATTTTCATGGCAGAGCAGGCTTCTGTCAGTCTGTATGAAGCATTTCATTCACAACAGGCAAACGACTTGCAGTCGGGGAAGGTACTGACTGATAGTCACACAGGCTGACACTCAAAACTTGTAGGAATTTGGATTATGAACATTAAAGCTAACTTCATGGCAGCTAACAAGTTTCATACCTCCTTTCCCAATGCACAACAAAGCTATTAGGGTGTGCAGAGAAGAAAACAATCTCAGTCTATTAACAGACGTCAGAAAAGTCTATAGGTTTCCTCACTAAAGAGTTGTTTATTTTTCCCTCCTGGAAGAGCCATATTTTTCCTCTCCTGGAAAGTACTAGATAGGAAACTTTTCAAGCTAGGAAGTCAGCAAAACTACTATGACAACCAACAAAACAGAACAGGATTTTAAGTTACAACCATGAAGCTCAGGTTTTTAACCAGTAACAAAATTAGCATATATTACAGCAGCCAAGATTAGAAGTTAGTAAATACTTACATCACGTCAGCAGTTTTGCTCAGCTAGAGCTCTTGAACAGGAAAAGCCTGTTTCTTTTTTCAGCCAATTATTGAGACAGATTTGTCTGGTAGGGCTTTGGTATTGGACAAGTCTTTTTAAGAAAGTCACTGTCACACATCTTTTAACCATCTCTTTTCCACCTTGTAGGTAGGTGTGTATACCTGCACGTGCCTTTTCTACACTTCAGATACACCCAGTGTGTTCCCTCCACTAGCAAGTCAACTTATATAATAATCAACTGATTATTATATCCTGTGCCCAATTTATGATGGGACCTGCACAGTTAAGGACATCTGTATGAAATAACAATTGTTTCAGAAAGTTTACTTTGTCTTATACAAGGGCCATGTACTGCACAATATTAAGCCCAGCACCACTAGTGAGGGAAATCTCACTAATAAAATACATTTATGTTCCCCAAGAGAAATAAACTGCCTATGAGCCTGAGCTCAACCATAATCAGAGGGGACAAACATACCTGAATCAACAACATGTGTTGTCACACTTTAAACCCTAGGGCTGTAAATTCAGACTCTGACTGGACAAACTAGTACTTCTGCCAAAAGATGCAACATCATCTGTCACACACCTTGGGCTGCTCACTTCCAAGCCAAGTGACTTCCAAGTCACTTCCCTATGCTGGGAAAGGCCCAATGCTGCCTTTTCTAGTGGAGAAAGCATCTTCTGCTCAGATTCATGGCACAACCACACAGACTGATTCAGTCACAAGAAAAGACCAGGTCTAGGGAAAAAAAGTTTGGGTTTAAGTCCACTAGGTAGGTCTATTTAGTAGGTAACTGACCTGAGTCACTCCATGACTGCATAAATATTTGTAGCAACCAGAAAAATCAGGGCCAAGTTTGGGAATGGGCAGACAACAGCAAAGGTCAGGATTGCACTTTTCAGCACAAATCTACTTAAAGCATTCACGAAATTATAATCCCAGTTTCCACAGCTCTGCATGAACTTCATAAATCACCATATCAGAAGTTATCCTCAGCCAGTCATGAGCCAGAAATCTTACCTTTTTCCACATTATAAGTAATATTACATATTAATAATGTCACACACACAAAATTTTATATATATGTGTGTGTAAAAATCATAACTATGTATGCTTTATTATGTCTGTTAATCACCTTAAGGTTCAGGTGTTCTGTTGGGAGTAGTGTTTCGTGGCTTCTTTGAAGTTACTTAGCCACTCCAGGCAGTCCTCTGGCAAAAAAATATTTTCTTTCCAATTATTCTACTAATTTAGAACAAAAGAATTTACACTTCAAATCCCTTAAAACAATTAATCCCAAATCATGTATAATCCATCAACTGGATTTCCATATAAAATAAACCCAATTAAAAGTAATCTTTCATGTAACTGTAATACAATCACTGGATCACATTTCTGTTTATATTAAAGCTCCTTTCCACAGTTTCTGACAAAATAAGTTAACTTGCCCCACTATTAAAAAAATTTTATATTTTAAAAAAATACATCCACATAAGAGTAAACCATACTTATTTTATTTTTAAAATGCAGTGAGTTCAAACTGAATTGTGCATTTGCTTCTCCATTCCCAAATCAGGAAATTTTTCAAATACTTAAGATATCAGAAGCTGTCACACAGAATTTCAAACAGAAGAGGCAACATCATGAAAAAATAATGCAGTAACAACAAGGCATCATCCAGCATCAATATTGATGATAAATTATCCAAGATCTGAACTGGGATCACACCAGCAAACTCTGTAGCAGGATCCCTTAAGAAGTCTGAGATACTGAGACATAATCAAGCCTGAGCCCATGTTCATGTAACCTCCAGCTAATGCTGATCACTTGCCACATCCATTTATTCCCTTTACTTAAAGTTCACCCAAATGTTATCTGTGTTATTTCTGAATTTGGTGTAAGGTTTTGACCCTGAAGTTTCAAGTCAGAAAATACATCACACAAAACAGAGAACCCCAAGAGTGCAGCAAGAGTGCAGCCCCTTCCCCTCCAGACCCTACACATCACTTTACACTGATGTAAGTTATTTCAAATTTCTCCTCCTATGGCCCAGGTGTTCAAGGGTTCCTTATTTGGGATAGCTCAAAACGTGAGGCAAACACCCTTACCACTGGAACAGATCAGGTCGTGTCAGTTCAACACTGTAGATACTGTGTCCAAATGATCTGTAGAGATTCCAAGTGGGAGCTCTGTGCTCATGCTGTTACCTCACTATTTTTAGACACAGCACACCTCTAATTAAAATTAGCAGAGACCAGCAGAAAATTATATTCATTGGCAAACAGCAATAGCTCACTGAAGTTTCTATTTGAAAAATTACACTTATTTAGTGTAAAACTGAAAGGGCATAGATGTACCTCTTCCCATGAAGTTAGATCCCTGCAGAGCCAAACTCTTCAGAAAAAAATTATCTTCATTCAACAAAATGAGTACATGAAGTGTTTGAATGGACCAGTGCCTTATATACCACATACAGATTTATCCACTGTTTTCATGGAAACTAATACGGCATTTCCTTGGTGAACATTTTCCTGTCTTAAGAGTTTTTAAAAAGAGTCCCCGAGGGACATCAAGAAACAGGCACATATCTCTTGAAATCACTAGGAAACTTTACTTTTTTTTTATTAAACACTGCTTGCCATGACAAACAACATGACTAAAAATAGAATAAAGCAAACAAAATGTTACAAATAGAAGCTTTAAATATAATCGCTATAAACTACAAGTATTATTGAGTCCTGAGTGCAAACCTGGAAACCGTAACCTGCAGGAATTAAGAAAATGCTGGGGGAAAAAAAACCCAAAGCAAGTTGCAGTTGCTCTTCTAGAAGAGTCCAGGAAAAGCATAGGGATTCCATCTTGGTTCCTATTGCAAAAAAAAACCCAACCCCCAAAAAGCCAGTTTTACCATAATTCAAAGGTGGGGGGCAGTGGGAGAAGAGGGAAATCAAACCCAGTGAGTAAGATTTTACTGAAACAATCAGGCTTTACTTGAAATATTCACTGACTTCACAACAGCAGTCACCAGTTTCAGTAGTGTCAGCCTAGGGATGCAACTCCTGCTGAAGTCAACTGGACCCACGCTGAAGACTTTGTAAGGAGAAATGAGTGTAACAGGGAAGGTCACACAGTAACCTACTGAAATTCCATTCCACTCTGCACAATGAGTGCTGGAGATGAGCATTATTTTTAATGGTGCTAATTCTTTACTGTGGAAAGCTCCAACAGACTTAAATGGAGGCTTTTTGCTTAATTAGAAAGAGCAGAACAGGACCTCACATGACAATATTAATGAACCTTTGCAGTCTCAAAAGCAATATGAACTAAAGTCACCCCCTCCCCTTCCCTCCTCAGCCTTCACCCCTGGTCTCCCACCTGGGCAATGATTATCCCCCTTCCAGGAATCAAAATCACCAGTACAGGTGTCCACTCACATTTTAGCTCCAATTTGGCTGGCACCACACAAAAACAGTCACTGTCAATCTCCACTTTTCCTCTTACAAAAGTGGCAGATATGAGGAAGAGGATTTTAATTTTTTTTTTTTCTAAATGCTAACTGGTGCAAATCCCAAATGTTCTAATCCTTTCCATTGACATTCTAGCCGTATTAAATTTAGCTGAGACTTTGTAACTATTTTTGGAAGCTTTTAACATCCAAAGGGACTATTCAGTTTTATTCCTCTAAAGCAGGACTGGCCAGCTCAAGCAGCCCAAGATGTGCACAATGCACCAAAGGTTCAGCTGTGCCTCCCACGCCAGGGATGTATCCTGTGACCAGCAAAGGGACTCAGTTGGCATTGGCTTGCTGAGCATCTGCATCTCCAACCCTGGAGAAAACAAGCCAGGAGATGCTGGTGAGCCCAACTAAGCCAAGACTCCAGTCACATTCCACAACTGGAAGGTGATACTTTGGAGCAACCAATGCCAGGTGTGAAGATTTCATGTGCTGTTCTTACCGTCAAGAAGCTGAGCTCCGATCAATCGGGCACCACAGTTACCATGGCAACATTAAGGTATTCAAAGAACAAAAAAAAAAAGCCTCCCCAAACACAAAGAAACCAGAACAAGCTTCCTGATTACCTTCACTTGGCCTCTATGCTAATCTATTTAAAGCAAGCCCGTTTTATAAGGGGTATTAGAGCTTCGCTGGCCTTCAGCCAGAGCTGTCACCTCACACAGGGGTCAGTGGAACACTCGTTTAACAGCTTGTAACCTGAAATTCATAACCATACCCCAATTCTTACCAAAACCTACTTTCTCTTTCCCTGTTAGAAGGGGGGAAAAAAGGAAAAAACCACCTATGTCAGAACTACCTGCAACAGGAGCTGTTCACAGTGCTTTAACTCCTAGAAGAGACTCAAAGCACCATGATGACTTGGAATAAAATTCCAAAGTTTCCTCTAAAAGGATTTCCTGCTGGCACACACGAGTAATTTATAACCTAAAAAAGCCATTAAGGACACCAGTGCAATGACAAACATTTTCAACACAAACAATGACAGACCAAGCCACTGAATCTGAATGCACACTACAATATTTGGAAGAGGACAGAAACTAGATCACCTAGCTGACAACTTCTCAGAACTTTAAGGAGGATGGAATAGTTCCTGCTGTTAAAGGCACCAGTTACTAGTCAATAGAGCCAATCATCTACAGAAGATCTTCTTCTGTCCTTGCTTACTGTTATGTGTGTTTGCAGTTTTAGTCATTGTTTTATATTCTCACAGTATTCAGACTTTCATCTGTTCAGAAATGACCTGCAACCATATAATTTAGTTTTACTGTAAGAATAAATGCAGTAGTTTCTTCACAGTAATTATGTATTTTCATAGAAAAAGAATTTTCCTTTTCTACAAAGGAGACAATCTAAAAAGCTAAACAAAGAGCAAACCATTTATAAGGACAAAACTTGAAAGCCTAAGACAGAAGCTGATATAAAGCACAATCCCTGCTTAAACTACAATTCTCGTTTGTATGATTTCTTTCAGCTGCATAAACCTATAATACATTTTCCTTTTAAGAAACTTCATTAAACTTCAAACTCAAGCAGCAAAGGACCACAGTATTTTAAAGAGTAGCAAAATAATCTAGGAGAGGTGGGGGAAAAAACCTGAACAAACCAGTAACTTTGAAGAGCTACCTGTTATATAAGCATCAAATGACACTGGTGTGGGATCACTGAATGGTTTGGGTTGGAAGGGACTTTAAAGATCATCCAGTTCCAACTCTCTGCCATGGGCAGGGACCCCTTCACCTAGACCAGGTTGTCTAGAGCCCCGTCCAACCTGGTCGTGAGGACTTCCAGGGCTGGGGCATCCACCACTTCTCTGGGCAACTTCTGCCAGCGCCTCACCTCCCTCACAGCAAAGAATTTACTCCTAATATCTAATTTAAATCAACCCTCTTTCACTCGAAAGCCAGTCCCCCCTGGATGCCGCAGCCAAGTTCAACGCCGCCCGTGCAGAGTCTCCCGCAGGGATTCGGGCTCCCAGCGCACTCCAGCTCGAAGCTCCCGAGTACCTGGTCCGGGTTCGCACCGCTGCAAACCCCCTTCCCATCGCTCCCACTGCCTCCTCACCCCGCTCCTCCGCATCCCGGCGGGGCACGCACCGCCCCGAAGTGGGGGCGACCGCGGGCAGCCGCGGGCTCGCCGCGCATCGCGCCGAGAGCCGCGCGAAGGTGGAGGGACCCCGAGGTGAGCGCGGCCGCGGGGCGGTTGCATAACGCGGGTCGGCGGGGCAGCGCTGCGGCCCCGCTGGAGAAGGAGGGAGCCCCGGCGGCGGCGGCCCTGCCCTCACCTGCGGCCCTGCCCTCACCTGCGGCCCTGCCCTCACCTGCGGCTCGCTCGCTCCGCGCTGTCGCTGCCGCTGTCACAGCACCCGCGCCCGCCGCGCGACAGCGCCGCGCGCCCGCCCGGGACAGGGGCAGGACGGGCAGGAGGAGCCGCCAATGGGAATGCGAGGAGCGCCTTGGCCCCGCCTCCTTCGTGCCTTTGGCCACGCCCCTCGGGTCCCGCGCCTCCGCGACGGGTCTGGGGGAAAGGAGGCGGCGGTGAGGGGACAGGGGATGTACAGGGACCTGTGAGCCGGGACAGGGGACAGGGGATGTACAGGGACCTGTGAGCCGGGACAGGGGACAGGGGATGTACAGGGAGAAGTGAGCCGGGACAGGGGATGTACAGGGACAAGTGAGCCGGGACAGGGGACAGCGGATGTACAGGGACCTGTGAGCCGGGACAGGGGACAGGGGATGTACAGGGAGAAGTGAGCCGGGACAGGGGACAGGGGATGTGCAGGGAGAAGTGAGCCGGGACAGGGGACAGGGGATGTGCAGGGAGAAGTGAGCCGGGACAGGGGACAGGGGATGTACAGGGAGAAGTGAGCCGGGACAGGGGACAGGGGGTGTGTAGGGACCTGTGAGCCGGGACAGGGGATGTGCAGGGACCTGTGAGCCGGGACAGGGGACAGGGGGTGTGCAGGGAGAAGTGAGCCGGGACAGGGGATGTGCAGGGACAAGTGAGCCGGGACACGGGACAGGGGGTGTGTAGGGAGAAGTGAACTGGGATAAGGGACAGGGGATGTACAGGGAGAAGTGAACTGGGATAAGGGACAGGGGATGTGCAGGGACAAGTGAGCCGGGACAGGGGACAGGGGATGTGCAGGGACAAATGAACTGGGATAGGGAACAGGGGATGTGCAGGGACAAGTGAACTGGGAGAGGGGACAGGGAGAGGGGACAGGGGCAGGCTGCAGGGGATGTGCGGGAACAGATGAACCGAGACAGGGGACAGGTGAGTGAGGACAGGGAATAGGTGAGCGGGACAAGGGACAGGTGAGTTGGAACAGGGGCTGTGTGGGGATAGGGGAGAGGGAACTGGGAACAGATGACAGGTGAGAGGGGACCCCCTCAGGACAGGGGCCGTACGGGGACAGGAAAGAGAGGACAGGGGAGCCAGCATAGGGACTGTGCAGGGACAGGTGAGGCGGGACAGGGAACAGGTGAGCGGGGACAAGGGATGTGCAGGGACAGGTGAGTGAGGACAGGGGATGTGCAGGTGAACAGAGCAGAGTCTGGTAGGAACCCGGCAGCGATTTGTGTCCTTGTGGCAAAGCTTCCCTCCTTCAGGGTGTCAGCCCCCCCACACTGAGGGTGAGATGGGCTGGGATGGGGTGAAGTCAGGGGGGACAGAGTAGGGAGATGTGGGGGGGGATGGGATGGAATAGGATCAAGGAGGGGTGGGGTGGAATGAGGGTGAAGATAGCAGAGAGGTGGGATGGAATGGGAGCAAGGAGGGGTGACATGGGATGGGAGGGGTGGAATGGGATGCAGAGAGAAGTGGGGCAGGCACAGTGCCAGTATACCTCGCCATGGTTTTAGTGACAAATCCTCAAATGCCCCCTGGGATGATGTTGTAGGGGGGCTGATTGCTCTGGGAGATGGAGCTTCCCAGAACATTCCCATCTCTGACCACTGACACACGAACTATCCTTTGCAGTGAGCTCCATCTGGAATGGATTCAGTTGTTGCTCATCTCTTCTTCAGGCTAACAGGTGATTAAGGTTGCACATTGATTAAGATCTCCACATTGCAAACGAGGCCAGAAGGTACATTTGTAGGACTCTTAAGGAATGTCACGTTTACAGTGAAAAAAAAGCTGATGCTGGTCATGATTTTAAAAAGAAGAGAAAGCCCTCAGATGCCCCCAAGGCACACTTTATTAAAGGAAGGGCTATTTTCTCTCTTCCAGCTGTACATCCGAGGCTGCTCAGTGTCAGAGGCTAATGCTGATTTTCTGTGGTCTCTTTGCTTTGGAATGTAATACAGAGTGATTTAATCAATAGGGTGATACAGAAACTTAAAGAGGTTTCTGTAAAGATGGCTTTGAAAATCTATAGGGTGCAATGGAGAACTAGAAGACTCCCATATAATTATTAAATACCCAATAAAAGTCTATATAAGGAATAATTCTCCATTAGTTAAAAATATATAAAAAGATGTGTGCCATTTATAGCAGCACTTTCCAATAATAGCAGAAAAAAATGGTGTAATGTTTAAAATCAATAGCATATCCCACCTTGTCTGTGCAAATAGCAAAGAGCAATGCATTGGAGATCGTTCTACTTGCAACAGAACAGTTTCTTCCTGGTCTCTTAATGAAGGACTGACTTATGTCTCAATGCATGTCTGGTTTAGACCCCTTTCAGGCTTTCTGCTTTAGTTCTACTTTTGTTTTTAAATAGTAATAGGTAACTTATTATTATTTTTATTGGTTTGTCCTTATGTCTAAAGTATCAATCCCTGACCATGATCTCACTGCTTTAGGCACTGTGCAGAAGAGAAAGCAAGCTATGGAACCAAAGAGGTAACAATACAAATTAATTAGGCTTTAAATCAAACTATACACTTGTTGGTTTTTGTTTTAAGAATTAAGCCTGGTAGGATATCTTACATTGTCTCCATTTACATGTATTCCCTTAGCATGATGTGTTATTTTAATATTCTGAGTAGGAAGAGCATCCACTGTGCTTTATCTGTCCTGCATTTTATGTTATACAATTTCCTTGTGTCTTCTTATCCCCATCCTCTTAACTGTGTCATGTGCACAGCAGCTTCCCCCAATTTTCATTAATTTTCATATTGGGAAGTGTATTTTCATTATGATTAAGTTGCCCTAGCATATGTTTTCCTTGCAGTAAAACAGGAATCTCTGCAGTTATGAAAGCAAGCTAATCCGTGTTCAGGAAAAATCAGGAATATCAAAATCAGCACTTTGGATTTATATGCATCCAGACATTATCGCTAAAATAAAGGTGAAAAAAACCCTGAATTCCACTGTTTGCAGAAAAGTGTCCTTCAAACTAGATAATTATGAGAATGTCAACAATAGCAGGGTTTTAAGCATTAAAGATTTCTTTTAGGAAAGGTCACAAAATAATATATTATTTAGACACAGAAAAATGGTGTTGCCAAAATAAGAGATTAAGAGCAACTGAGACAATGTCCTTCTTGGAGTCTCACCCTTTAGCCCCGTGGGCCCCAGAGCTATTTGGGCCATGCACCCTGTGCTTCCTAAAGGCTGTGAGCATCTTCCCTCAACCCAAGTAATTGTAGAGTGCCAAAACCTGGAGGAAGCTGAAATTCTGGAAAGGATACCAAAGGAGGTGATGAAACAGCTGCTACTTGCAGGCTCTGCAAGCAGTGCTGCAGACCTGCTCCCACAGGACTGAGTGGGAGTTTGTTACTGATATCCGAGAGCACAGGCTTAGCCCATCTCCTTCAAATCCTGAGCTGCTCATTATCTTCAGTCTGCACCTGCTTCCTATCTCCAGATTTAATCTGTAAGCAGAAGTGGCCTCTCGAGTGTGCTGAAGCAGCCATGGTGAATTTCAACACAACTGAAGCAGTCTAACCAAAAGATTTCACCCCCTGTCATATTGCTCTGATTTCTAACCATCAAAATACAACCCCCCTGCTTCAGTCCTGCAGCCTTTGCAGAAGCTTGGGTGACAAAGTTTCTTCTTTTCAGATTAAACAAGTAAGTAGTGCCTCAAAATCTGTGTCTGTACATGCTCAAAAAGTGAATACTTCATCTTTTACATTTCTGCTCACTGGGATAATCCCACATTCTTTGGCCAGATATGGATTATGATTTTTTGCAAATGGCTCAGTCTGGAGATTAGAGTGGATAAAGCAAGTAAAATTAATGTTGACTCTGTCAGCATTATCATATCCTTGACTGTTTCTGTTACTTTTTTAGAATATAAAAAACACAGTTGGATCCATCTAGCTCTGTGTTTTGTCTCCAGCAGCTAAGACTGCATGCTTAGTAAAACAGTGTAAAAATAGACCCTGTATTCTTTTCCTATTTACCTTGTAATTTTTCAGCAACTAGTGAGATAGAGATTTCTGGAACTCAAGGTTGTGTCCAAGCTACTCCACTTAGTAACTACCAGTGGTCCTGTTCTCTAGGAGTTTAAGCCCCATTTGTGGTTTTTCTTTCCACAATGTGCTGTGACAGGATAATTCTTCACTGTTTAAAACCAATTTCAAGTCTTATTCCTGAATAAGTGTTGCTTATTCCTGAATAAGAGGCTGTAAATTTATTATTTTGACCTTCTCACCATCATTATAAGATGAGGGGATATGGCCTTAAACTGAGGGAGGGCAGGTTTAGATTAGATATTAGAAAGTGATTCTTTACTGTGAGGGTGGTGAGGCCCTGGCACAGCTTGCCCAGAGAAGCTGTGGCTGTCCTGTCCCTGGAAGTGTTCAAGGTCAGACTGGATGGGGCTTGTAGCAACCTAGGATAGTGGAAGGTGTCCCTATCCATGGCAGGGGGGTTGGAACTGGATGATCTTTAAGGTCCCTTCCAACCCAAACCATTCTATGATTCTAAGAGTATTTTCCAGATTTGAACTGGATTGCCCTTCAGATGTCTCTCTTTCAAGCTCATGTCGTTTTCTCTGTTTTCAGTGGGAAACTTTATTACCATTCTCTCTAGCCTTTCTAATTTTACAAGAAAACACTACTTTCTTTAAAACTTTAATTCTACTAAAATGACTTGAATTTTGCTGGATCTGAAGTAGGCAAGAGCTGCCTGGCCAGGGGACTTTGAAGAACTCTGAGCATCTGAGTGACAGAGTCCTATGACTTTGGTGGTCTCCTTGTCATCTCAGGGAGGAGCTACTAATTCTTAACATTCAGTTCCTCTTTTTGACCACTTCTTAGCCCCATACTGACATTTTAAGAGCGCTTTCCACTTCAGCCTCCAGATCTCCTGCAGCAGAAGTGGTAGCTGGAAAGAGTGCCTGTGTATGTATGGCTGGGGTTATTTTTTC
The DNA here is from genome assembly GCF_025592945.1 of Manacus candei. Lineage (NCBI taxonomy): Eukaryota > Metazoa > Chordata > Aves > Passeriformes > Pipridae > Manacus > Manacus candei. The sequence goes on along the minus strand of NW_026138055.1, from coordinate 4,578,238 downwards.
CCCTGTACATTACTTTGCACTTATCACTGCTGAATTTCATCTGCCAATTTATCACCCAGTCACTCAATGCAGTGAGACAACATTGCCTTGACACCTCTTCAGTGCCATCCTGTGTGTGTACAGCAACTACAAAGCAGCTTAGCTACATCATGCTACAGAAAAAAAAAATGTGCAAAGCAAACACCATCTCTCTGTTTTGTTGGGGTTTTTTATCTACAGAGCATTTTGCATGGTTCTTGGCACAAGAATAATAATGGCACAAATGAAAAACTGATGCAGAAAAGGAGAATATCCTTCACTTGTTGTAAAATGTCAGTGCCTGTAGTGCCCTTGCATGTGATATTCCACGAGCAAGGTTGATTGTGGAGCAGAGCTGTTTCCTTTGGGGGTTTGGAGATGCAGAGAAGAACATGGTTCAGCTGTGCACAGGGCTGCTTCTCCAAATCTAGTATGTTGGGGTCAGGCAAGTATAATTAAGTACCTAAAGGGGGCTTCCAGAACTTGGAAGGGCTACAAGAGAACTGGAGAGGGACTTTTCATGAGGGCATGGAGTGATAGGACAAGGGACAATGGCCTTAAGCTGAAGGAGGGCAGGTTTAGATTAGATATTGGGAAGAAATCCTTTACTGTGAGGGTGGTGAGGCTCTGGCACAGGTTGCCCAGAGAAGCTGTGGATGCCACATCCCTGAAAGCGTTCAAGGCCAAACTGGATGGGGCTTTGAAAAAGCTGTTCTAGTGGAAAGTGTCCCTGTCTGTGTCAAGGGGGTTGGAACAAGATGATTTTTAGGGTCCCTTCCAACTCAAACCATGCTATGATTCTACAAGAACCTGTGGCACTCTTCTGGTAACCAGTGGGAGAACCCCTGCATTTGGCTCTGTTGCTCCCTAAACTCTGTCTCTGTTGTTTCTGAGCATCTTCAGGGGCAGACAGAGGTCAGACAAGAGGCTTGTGTCTTTTAAGGCAATGAGAACAGGAACAAAGAGTCTTCTCATTTTCCATCCACTTCTGAGAGTGAGAGTTACCTGAAGAAAGGTCTTTTGGATTTGACATTGCAAAATTCCCTGTCTAACGTGAAGTCGCACAAATCGGAACTTTATTATCTTACAGCCAACCCTGAGTTTTGAAGACAACAAAAATGACACGTCCCCATTTTGGGTTAAGGAATATTTTTAACCAAGGGATGTTTTTTCAGCCTAGATGCATAATAGATCAAGGGGGAAAACGGGTTTCATTGACTTTTAAAACAGCCTCCATTTCAAGACAGAACGCAACCTTTTTGTTCTGTAACAAACAACATCCTTAAAGCACAAGTACAGTTCTCTCAGATACGAAATATTATGGCCAGGTATGAATTCTCCCATTTGAGTGAGGCTGCTGAGAGATGAGAAGATTTTCAGTTTCTTCTTTGTTTCTTTAAAATTTTGTATTTTCCTCCTGATGTCCTTTTCCCAGTTATCTTCTCTCTGCAGAGTCCTGGACTGTTTATTCCATAACTGGTTCACTCAGGCCAAGGCCTGTACAAGCTACTGTGCAAATTCAAAAGCAGTCTTGGAGGTGTAGCCACAAGTCAAGAGTGTGACTGATGATATCAGCTCAAATTGCTCAAGAATAAACTGTGGTTTGCTGCCATGTGTTAACAACTGGAAGCACTTGGTCTCTCGGATTTACCCAGTCACAATACAGGAAGCTAAACATCTGGCTCTTCAAATTATCATAATGTTATAGAGGGAATGACAAAGATGCCAGACAAATAAAATCCAGGATATGAGCACAGTTTAGCCACAACACAAGTTCAGTCTCTAAACATCCTGTCTTCTGATGCACTGATTTCTGTTTTTCAGACTTTAATTCACCATGAAGGAAACTTAATGTATTTGAGGAAGTGCTAAGCATCATGATAGTTTTCAGTAAGTAATTCTTACCACCTATCCTGCTATTTCTTACATTTGTGATGAGAATTATTAGAAGTGACTTGCCCATTGTGACCCAAATGGAAATAAAAAAATGCAATGAGCCATAGCTATGTGACCTCCAGCCAAACGCTTCAAACTCATGTACCTAAATATAGACACCTAAATAAATGGCCTGGTTTTCAGAAGCACTGTGTAACTCTCAGAGTTGTAGGTGCTCTGAAAAAATCAAGATGCTTATTTAGGTATCTAAATACAGACTGAACTTATGAATGTATTAATTAATTTGCTTCAGAATGTAAACAACTAAGAAAACAAAACTACTAGAAATTCTATTTTTATATGTGCTAATTAGAAGACCACAGAGTGCAATTCACTGCAAGACACAATTTACTCCTATAAAGCAAATAGTGTGGTAATTATTGTTTATTAATTGTTGAGAAATAGAATTTTGGAGCCCTCGTTCTGAAGCAGAGCTAGACAGGTTTGATGGAGAAGTCCACTGTAGTAGATTTCTTTGCCTTTTATTAATCTTTATCCACAATTACAGAGATTGACACAGAAAGGCTTTCCAAAATGTCATTTTAAGGAGCTTCATTTATATTGAGAGATCATAAAAAAACGATTTATGTGTTTCAATCTCTTCAAGTGTGATCCATAATCTTGAGGCTTTTTACATTTTTCTTTGTTGCTGAAATTTTCATTCATTATTCTGACACTTTTAGGTGACTATTGAAGGCATAATGGGAGTATCATGGAAAGCAGAGGGCTGTGAATGATGAGTTATTAGTCAGCACATGGCACCACATACACATTCAGTTAATAGAAAATAAGCAGCTCAAGCAGATAAGTAACAATTGAGACTGTATTTTTGAGCCTGAATTATACCTAGAAGTAAAAATTTACTTCTTCAGCACTTCTATTAAGATATGTTTTGCTTACACACTTTATCTGGGTTTATGCTTATTTTATTATTTTTATATATCATCGCCCTGATCTTCTAGAAATCACATCAGTGATTGACAGGTGGCCCCTGGATGGTGCCAGTGCCCTTGTTCTGCCAGCCAGCCCTTGTGCAAGGTGAACACTGGAGATGGTAAAATGTAGATGGGCCTGGTGACACAGATATTTTTGGGCAGTCACAGCTCCCACAGCACTGAATTACTGTGGCAGAGCAACCTCTGAAGAGTGTCCTTCTTCCACATCAACCAGAGGGAAGACTCTACCCCTTCCTCCTGCTCTCTCAGCAGGGTGATAGGACTCCTAAAGAAGTAGCTAGGTCCATCCAGGCATTTTGGCCTACCCAGGGACTGATCTACCAGGCTTAGCCTTGCAGTGCTGCACTCCAGCTTTAAGCTTTTTAGATATTTGGTTATCTGAAAATCCTGAACAAAAATGTAAGCTGAGCTGGGAAGGGAGGGAAAAGGGCATTAGTGAAGTTCCCAAGGAGGACAGGAACAGTAAATGGAAGTGGGAAGGGAAAGGGAAGATGAAACATGGCCTTTAGTCTAGATTGTGCCCTTGGGCTGCCACCTTGGGAAGAAACCGCTGTGCCATGAATTCATTATGTAAATCTGTCTGCAGAAGGAGCCTATGCTAGAGATGTCCTGTTCAGACAGGCAGCCCACCAAGACATCCAGTGGCACAGCACAACCCCAGGCTCTGAGATACTCAGAGTCCAGAAGGCGGGACAGCCCGAGCTCCCATGTTTTGCCCAGCTTCCACCTTCGACCCCTGCACAAAGATGGCAACACAGGCATGTCTCCATGTGGAGGGATAAATGTACCTTGTCAGGTGCAAATCCATGCCGGCAGGTGTGGCAGCTCAGGGCAGATCTTTTAGTGATTGCAACAATCACTTGTGGCTTGTGGGTCTGTAGAGAACTCATTTCCTACACACCCATGCATGTGCAAATTGTGCATGTCCACAAAACCTCTGAACCAGGCTGCAAGGCCGGAGTCTGTAAGAAAAATTCAGTTGAATATGTTCCTTAACACCCAAAGGACAGACTATTGCTGATTTGGGCCTTTTTATTATTTTAAGGAAAAACCAGATCATTGCGACGAAACCGGCTTTTAACAGAGGGGTGCTTGGTTTCAGTTTGTGGTAAGCAAAGAAAGCAAAGACCAGTTGCCAGGTTTTCAGATAGTAAAACATTCTTTGGTTTATTTTTTCAGAAAAAGGAACTTCAAACCTCAGCTTTAATGCCTGAAAACACCCTTGTAATCATCCTTTTTTATCTGTGTATTATTCCAGTTCTATAAACAAGCTTAAAATAGTAAATGATAATACCAAGATTTGGACAGAAGAGCATCAAAGGCAGTATCTTCAGCTGTAATGAATTACTTAAAAAGCAGAACTCTAAGTATCTTGCACTGCTTGTCTATTAATTTTAACCTGGGAATCACACTTGGGGAGCCATGTTGTGATACTGGAAGGCCCTTGATTTTCTTCTGGTATCAAGCAAACAGGACACACATGATGCTTTTTCTGAGCAATGATGGTTTTCAAAATAAAGGCCAGATAAGAGGCCAGTGCCTTGAAATTGCCTCTGGATCTGTGTCAACAGTAACAAAGACCAACACTATGAACCCAGTGAAACTTTTGTGTTTAATTTGAAAGAGTTAAGTGTACAACTGAGACCTTTGACATGAGAAAGTGTGACAGAGCCCCATCTTTAGCTTGGATCACTCTTTACCAGTGCAAGACTCCACAGCTAGAAGAGTTTGGGCATGTAGCGTTGAGAGACTACACCCCACAGAGCATCACTTGGCTCTTAATTTGGGTCAGATCTTCACAGAAATCACTGGTTATTGTCTCTGAGCAAGGACCCAGGAAAAAGGGAATGCCAAGTCTTTCCATTCCCTAATTACGCTTTGTAAAGAAAATGATCCTCCTTAGATTTAGGCTTCTCTGCCCAGCTGTGATTACTTGATCTGAGTATTACACCGTCAGAAAAGAGATGTTTTCTGCCTTTGTAGACTACCTAAAAGTTGCTTTATCGAACCAGAATGCCCGTATAGAGAATTTAGGTCTTCAGACTTTCCTGATTTATGTTTTGTAGATTCCTGAAAAGTAATCAGGATGCCTTTCTCTCCTCTCTCCACCCCAGGAATGCACACACCCCAGATCAAAAGCTTCTGTTCCAGGGAAAAAAAGGCAATTTTGTAGTCAGGACTATTAATTTAGAAATGTAATTTCAGTGCTTGGTAAAACAATTCAATTTCCTGATCTGCATTTTTACCTCATTTCCGGTGGGAACCTGCTCATTTTCACTTCAGTTCACTGCAAAAAGGCACAGCAAGCTGCAAAGGCCCATCCATTATTGAACTTGGGTGTCCTCAGGCTGTGCTCAAGTCACTTCTGAGCATTCCCTTTCTTAAGCTCACCAGATGGACTCCAAAGCTGGGCAGGCTTAGCAACATTTCCATCAACTTTCTGATTCAGCTCTGATCTCTCTCAAATTTATCAGCAGCCATTTGGAATCACAGCCAGGGCAGTTACAGTGCTATCAATGGGGATGTGGTATCTCCTCTCCAGCACTGAAGTTTTTGTTTTCATATCCAAAATCCATGTTTTCCCCTTCAGGCATAGTATCCCACTGGGCCTTGGGCCCAATTGTTTGCTCATTTGCCATCACTCCTTCCTCACTTGCCTTTTTCAAAGCTGCACGCTTAGAAAGATAATGTATGAAGTTTCTAAAGCAGTAAAAGCCTGGTGCAGCTTAGGGAAGTCAGAGTATGGGTGTAGTTCCTACTCACAGGTGGTTGCTACTCAACATTCTAGGTTATGGTCCTCTGCAGGGGTTGGTTTTATGAAAGGACATTGTATTTTTACTCAACAACAAACCTTCCCATAGTCTTTAAATTCCAAGCCTTGCATTAAAAACAAAGTATTTCTAAAGACTGGAGGGTACAGCTTGTTCATCATCCTCTTAAAATGTATGAATTAAGAGATTTAAAATATTTCCCCTGAATACTTTGACTGTAACTCCACAAGTAATGTAATTTACAAGGAGCACATCTCAGGAAAGCACATATCTTATCCAATCCTTCCAGACACCCATTGCTACCCATAACCAGGCTTGAGTGCTCTGATGAGTGGGAGCAATACTTACAACTTTTAAGCCATAGAGGCTTTGCAGCAGTGGGTAATTGTCATTATTACCCCAGTGTATAGGTGAGGAAACTGAGGGATGAAGTGACTCACCCAAAGAGCCCAGTGAGTCAACAGGAGAGTTGGGAATAGAGGGCAGAATTCCCTGCCTTATGCATTGGAGTCCTCAGATAATATCATTTTATAAATGCTCTATCTTTGTAAAGACTTCAGTGCTATAATTATCCTCCCAGGACTCTCATGGAAACAAGATATTTATAACTCCATTAAGCCTTTCCTGGTAATTTTGTGATCAAAGTGAAGAAAACAAATAACGCCGTGACAATCAGCTGCATGTCCAATGTCATTCAGAATGGCCACATGATGAAAGACTCGCCTTGGTTGTTGCAATTAAGTGCTCGCTATCTTTCAAATGCCTTTCTTGTGTCTAATTCCCCTTCCACCACGTACTGGCTGAGAGGAAATATTTTTCTGCCATATGATGAGCCACACATTTAGAATATACCAAATAACGGGGAAAGATGCTTGCTGTCAACAAAGCCCACTGGTTTGTGCTATAAATGCTTCCTAAAATCTTTTAATGTTTGCCACTTTCACCTAAAATGAGCAAAACCACCTCAGTGTTTCCACTAACCCCCATATGGCTTTGAAATTACAGCACAGATGCCAAGACTAACTGTAAACAACAGGTTAGGGACTGAGGCATTTGGAGCCTGGCTCAGCAAAGCACTTAAGCCTGTGCTTAAATTAAAATCCATTCTTATTCTGCAAATCCATTTTAAGTGTTTGTTTAAAGCAAAACACATGCTTAGGTCAAGTTTTGCTTGGCACGGTGCTTAAGCCCAGCACAGAGTGAGGGCCTTAGAATTAATTTCTTTTGGGCAGGAAGTAATTATTTTTAGCTCACCTCTCAGTGGCCACAGCCCTATCTTTTAGTCCCCAGACATCTATTTCGAGGAGGTATACGTGCTAAGCCTAAACTTCTGGGTTCTGTGGCAATCAGTGGCAAAGAAAAGAGAAAGAGACCTCTTGAAATACTTGACTGCTCAGTACAGATGAAAGGGGCCTTTGGGGAGGCTCATTAGGGGGAAGACATGAAAGAAGTTGTGATTATTCTGGGAAGTGGTTGCTGATATGGCACGTCATCTTTTCCCTGCACTGACTGGAGAAAATTCACTCGCAGTAGGTGAGCAATTTTAACTCAAAATGTTTTCATGAGTTTTATATTTCCAAGGGAAATTTATGATTTCAGGGCAAATATTTATACTTTCTTCAAAAGTGTCAAAAAAGGTTTGACTGTAATGTGATAGTTTCCCTTTTTTTCCCTTGTTTTTTTTTTTTTCCCTGAAACTCTTCATTAATATACAATAAAATTCAAAAATTGTTAAAGGAAATTTGAATTAACAGAGTTTTATTGCTCATTTCTCATAGTTCTAGATTTCCTCTCTCTTTAAGACAACTCCTACCATTGTTTCACTGGCTTAGATGTTGGAATTATTTATCAGGTAGATCCGGCCTATGGCATATCTGGAGGAGAAACAATTGCATTTTCTAAGATGTTTTTTGATGGATGTCCCACTGCATTCCCTTTAACATCCATGCTTCGTACAGAAGGTAGAAATAAAAACATAAGTCAAAATACAGTATTTTTTTTCTCTGTGGGCTTAAAAATCTCCTGCTTCATGCACTTTTGGTACTGGCATGGATAAAACCTGTTTCTGACTCCTGCTACTGATACGTAGAACAGCTTTCTAACAGTAGAGAGGGTAAGAGGACAGATCCTCTATGGAAATTTGGTACTGCTGTATTTAAAAGCAGATTGGATGAACACTTGAAGAAGAATAATTTAGATACTGTTAATCCACTCCTGCATAGGGTATCGTGATGACCTTTTAATTCTCATTTAACCCTGTCCCATGGGAAAGTCTCTCCCTCCCCCGGAAGCTTCTGAATTATTTCCAGGCAGAAGACCTCATTTAGCTCTATCACTTGACCACTACATTGCTTTACTAATCCATCTCCCTTGTTTTTTCCACCTAGGAAAGTACAGTGAGTGCCTGGAGCTGTCATCCACCACGGGGCACTGATGGGATCCCAGAGCCAAGCCTGCTTTTCTGCTTGTTTGGTATTTCTCTGCCACGAACAGGTATTTCTTTCCTGTCAAATGCCTACATTTCTAATAAAAATAAATCATGCCTTTCAGGACAGATATTTTCATGTCTGATTCTCAGCTGCTTAGGGAGTTGCTAAATCCTGTATCCTCACAGAAGTGAGGCTGCTGCAGCACTGGGTCCAGCCGGTAGTGAGGCTGCACACAGATTCCCAGCAGGCACATACACAAACACACGTGTAAAACGTGTATGCAATGATGGCCCCACTGGCCAACTCAGACAGAAACACTCAGCACTCACAGAAGCACCAATGGCCTCATCCTACTCCCTGCTCTGGCACATCGAGGTAAAGGTCTGTGCAAAAGGAGTGCAAAATATATAGAAAACTCATCACAGAATCACAGAATGGTTTAGATTGGAAGGGACCTCAAAGATCATCTCATTCCAAACCCTTGCCATAGACAGGGATACCTTCTAACCAATTCGATGTTGACCTTCTTTTTGGGACCTTTTACCTTTAAAGTCAAGTTTACCATTATAGAATTTTGCTTTTTTGATTTACCTCTCGTGGGGAAAAAAAAAATCCCACATCACACAGACAAAACCAAACCAAACAACACAAACAAAAAAATCCACGCACCAAAAAAAACCCAAAAAAACCCCAAACAAAACAAACCACAAAAAACCTCACCAACCTCCAACCCCCAAAATCAATTAAACAGAAAAATAAAAAGCAATGCACATTTGGGAAAAAAAAAATTTTGCAAAACTGGAAAATACATAAAACCATAGAATCACAGAATGGTTTGGGTTGGAAATGACCTTAAAAAGATTATCTGATTTCAACCCCGTGCCATGAGCAGGAACACCTTCCACTAAACCAGGTTGCTCAAAGCCCTGTCCCACCTGGCCTTACAGATATTGCAGTGATTGCCAAATTTTAAAATTAAAATATACACTTCTAAGTAATACCATGCATGAAAACCAAGAGAATAGATTTCAGTTTTGGAAGAGACGCTGAAACAGCAGTTAAGAGTGCAGCTCTTGCAGAGTTGACTATAATGAGCTAAATTAGAAGTTGGATGAATCATTTTCCAACCATATAAATCACTGAAGTTGTTCTATCCATAATGAAGGTAAGCCAACCACATAATGAATTATACAATGTGTTATTTTCCTATGCTTGTTATTCCCATAGTTTTACTGTTGTTGGAAGTCTATTTGTGTGGGATTTTTTTTTTTGCAAATACTTTCAAAATGATGAATAATCTTTACTTAAAAGACTAAAAATACATGCCAGCTATTATTGTATATGAAATCTGACAGCAGTGAAAGTGTTATCTGAGCTTACTTGACAGCTCCATCAAACAACTTTTACTAGGTATTCTTTATAGGATTGAATATTCTTAGATTTGTGCAATTTGTTCTATAAGTCATGTGAAAGGGAAAGCAAAAGTGTTCTAGATATTAGACAACCAGTCTTTTCTTGCAATCACTTTTTATTGGGAGCTGAACATCCCAGTCAAACTTTCATCGTATATTCATGCAAGGACCGATCCTGAATCCTGTGGAACAGGTAATGCTCAGCAGAAATTTTAGGGGCTCCGATGGAACAAGACCCCAAGTGCTTGCTATTTTTCCATTACAAATGCATTTTATTTGCAAAAATTTGGCACCCGTTGCAGGCAGAGCAGGCCAGATCTTCACCTACCCACAGAGGCAGTGGCACAGGAGTCATGATACTTCATCAGGCTGTGGATCTGATCCGGTGGTCTCTGCTCAGACTGTCCTGGATATTGTGCACACCAGGGAGATGTACAGTGTTACCAGTCTGATTTCTTAACATGAGGCACCACTTTGGCCTTGGTTTGAAGCAACCTGCACATTCTAGCTGGTTCTAGCACAGCTTCCACACAGGATTTCCAAACACTGCAGCTTTTTGTCCTGAATGTTTGGTTGGCAAGCTTAGCATATCAGATTTGCAAAATCTGTGAATAACTGCCCCCCAAAGTATGAATGCAGCAGGAGAGCTTGGATTTTAAGCACTAGGACGTGGGCAACCAGGTGCAGAGCACAGGTACGACTGTTCTGGTATGGCAGAGCACAGTTCAGCATTGAATATGTGAATATTGAGTATGTGCAGACTTGAAAGTTGAAATTAAGAACTCTTCAGGCAGAGAACTTATCAGAAGGTGTAGGATAGGGAAGCAGCTCAGTGGTTCATCCATCGGGGGGGGAGTGGCAAAGGAAGGTTAGTGCTGGGCAGCTTTTATTCCCGGCATTTATACTGGACCCGGAATGGTGCCATGGGTTGCTGTGTCCCCACCAAGTGTAAAGGGCTCTGCAGAGAGAAGAAAATCAGCAGGAACATTTAAGTTAGTTCAGTTATTGGACTTATTATCTTGCTTTAGTATTAAGATATAAACATATTCTTGGACCTTTGGTCTTAGAGAACCAAAACCAAATACCAAGAGTATTTCTTGGCTTTGCCAAAGCCATTGAGGAAAGCCTTCATGATTAGTTTTTATTCCAGTCACTCTGCCAACATGACACATGAGCTCTTAAGAAATTTTCACAGTTTTGAATATTTCAAAATATTAAAATAGTAAAGTGGAGACTGTGCCATTCTCCTTTAATGGTAAAACCTCTGTGTCACAGTTATTCCTTCAGTCTTACCCTAATGATTTACCTCCCACCACTGAAAATGGAGTGGAAGAGCACTATAAGTGCTGCATCTTTCATATTTTTAGAGTATTAATGATCCAGTTCCATATTCACTGTTTTTGTGAGGGGCAGAAAGCAATTATCAAATCTCTGGTGATGTTTAGGCAACAGTGAGACAAAATACTCTTGTATGGTCAGTGCAGCTCCACTAACTGGAATTGCTGAAGTTATTCTGGGTTTTCTAAGTTCAAACAAAGACTGAGCTATGCATTACATGTTTTATAACACTCCTCTCCAAATTTCATTTCATTATACATAACCACAGTTGACCATGGCTGTTCAGCTGAGCCTGATGACTGGAGGATATAAAGATGGGGAATGCTATATGATTGCATGGAACTCTTACCTCCCTTGGTACTGCATCCAACGCCACAAATTCATACTTGTACAGGAACAGAACAACGAACAACTGGATTTCCATGATCGCAAACCACCTGCAAGAAAAGGGAGGAAAACATCTGCTGTCCAGCCTGAATATAACACACGTGTTATCATCATCAGGTAACAAACAGGGTGTCTGACACATTTTACACTCCATGCTTTAGTTCTGCTTGAAAGTTTATCTTCCATAGGGAAATCTGCTGTAGCTTTGTTCAGCTTTGTTCCTCAGCAAAGGACATGAATGTAGTGGCTGCCCCTTCTTTCTGGTGAACCATTAGACCAACAGTATCCTTCTGACACCCTATTTTAAACCAGACCCTTATCATTATGGATTTTTCCACTGTATAAACATTTATGTTCTCCTAACGCTTGCTGACTTGAAATAACTTCCTAGGAGTGAGAAGGCAGTCAAACACAGAAAAGGCCATATGACTAATCGTGCTATATAAAGTTATATAATACAGCTGGGAGCCTGATGACATCAGGGAGCGGTGACAGTGGGAGTTATTATTTAATGCATCAGCATTAGGATGCAGTAGGAGACCCAAGGGCATGATTTCTTTTTTCTATAACACTCTCAGAAAGGTCCTTCTTAGTCAGGCCGGAGAATATTTCAGATAACTGCAGGTGAACTCCTCCAGGCTACTGCTTTTTAAGGTTGATACATACAAAAGCTTTCTGCATTAAGCAGCATACACCTATGCCCGGTTGTGGGATTACTCACTTGCAGAATTTAGACATAAGTCTTAAATATCCAGTTAAAATAGTAATACTACCTTCCTCTTCTACAGTTTATTTTCTGTTATCTGAGAGATGCTGGGAAACCTGGATGAAACATCTACTGGGGAATTCACAGGGGAGGAGGCCACGTGACTGCGCATGGCGTCAGCCTGGAGTTGGCCTGGGAGGTGTGAAGAAGCTAAGAAGCCCCAGGAGACCCAGGCTAACTCCTGCAGAACCATCAGGATCTGCACATGAAGCTGCCCTGGGCTCTGGAGTGGGAGGATGCTTGTTTGTTTTAGCACAGCTTCAGACCCAAATTATCTCTGTGATGTCACACTGGAACTACCTTGCGACAGGGAGCTTTTGGTGACCTTGAGCTCTGGGGAGAGCAGGGATCTTTCAGTGGATATTAGCCCAGATCAGGTGGGATGTACTAGCCCAAACTCCACGCCTGCAGCACTGTACAACGGTGAGATCCTTCCAGTCACAGTCCTGTTTGCACAGTGGAGCCCTGGACCCCTGGTGCTTGAGGTCCTGCCTCTGAGCACCCTCACTGGCTTGCAGGGGTGAGCCATGATGCACCCAAATGCATCTGGATTTCCCAGAAAGTGGAAAGGCTGCGTGGGCAGAGTCCTTCAAACACCAGCACAGCCGGAGGTGGACTGTGCAGCCCTGACACCTCTGTACCCTCTGCAGCCTGTCCCATGGATATAACCAGCAACAGACCACAGCACTTCCCACCACCAGATCCCAAAGTGCTTTTCCCAACAGGCTGCTGTGGTTACTCTGCTCTGCACGCAGAGATGCTAAGATACAAGGATAATAAGCAACACATGTGTCTGAGGGTGGTCAGAAGGACAATCCAGGAGTGAAATGCCAGACTGCAGCATTCCAGCATGTCCTCTTCCATGGCTTGTTGTACTGAGCAGAAACCATGAGCTTTCCTGCAGCAAAATGCTAAAGCCCCTTAGTTCCCACCTGTCTTTCATGTTCACGACTGAGTCCTAGAGCAGTTTTCCTGTAAAAACACTGAGTCACTGATGCCTTCCCACATTCCCATTTAATTTAGTGACAAAGGGGCTGGACCATGATGTGCTTTCTGAAATCTTGCCCCCAGTGCACTGCTACATATTTGGGTGGTGCTGGAACCCAGGATCCCAGCTGTGGATTAAGATGCTGCAGTAAATGGAGCCCGAGAAGGAAATCACAGCTGGTTGCACTGGTTTTACAATGTCAGCACAAGACAGGAGACAACAGACAGAGCCATGCAAGATAAGCACAGTCACACAGGCAATAATCACCTGGTTAGACCAAAGTAGTCAAACTGACATCACATTTTTCTTTTAGGTAAAAAAAGATGGCACAGGAATGGCTTTGTGGGAGCCCTTCCCATGTCAGTTTGCTAGAATGTTTGACAAGTAAGTTATTTACTAGCTTTCAGTTTCATTAACTTTTCATTTCATGTTGAACTTTTGCAATGGAGAAATTAAATGTTTCATGCATTTAATTTATAAATCTCAATACTGGATTAAAGGAAAATGCATCTTAAAGTTGAAATATCATTCTTTCATTCAGTCACATCAAGGAAATCTGCAGCCTGGAATCTGGATACAACCGTTGATTTAATTTTCTTTTTTTCAAGACCACCACATTATTCCTTTACAATTATTGCTGAAAAACTTGAAGTTGTATGTTACCATGTGAACTGCCAAATGGTTTTAAAGAATTTTTTTGTCTGTCAGCAAGAAAAAATATTCTCCATCTGTTGTCTATGTAGAAATGTTATCATTTTCTTCCTAACCACAAACTTATTTTGAAGATGTTATCAGAGTCCAGAGAACATCCTGAACAAATAGGTCAGGATATACAAACAAGCAGCTTTCAGAAACACTGCTTTGCAGTTTTCCCTGTACCTGCAGATGCCTCTTGTGAATTTTGCTGTCACCTTTGCTGGAATGAGGCTGTGCACATATTTAGCTCAGGAATATGGTACAAGCCACGGAGGTACAGCAGTGAGTGAGCACCTTCCTCTGGTAAGCCTAAACAGTGAATGCAGTTTTATTCATTTTGCTCATTTTAATGCCTTCACAAAGTTTATCTGACACTGATGTCCAGCCTGCTACAGGGAGCAGATTCCAGAATGCAGATCCTCCACAACTCTCTCCAGACTCCTTGCTCCACATGGGACTCAAGATAAAATGACTAGTTTTAAGGATTCTTGATTACTTGCTTCTTAGAGGAGACCAGGTTTTGAAGGCAGAGGATTGAGCATAGAGATGTTTGAACACAGAAACAAGGAGCAGCTGGCTCCCTGGGACTTGTTCCAGAAAGAGGGACAGCAGAGAAAACAGCAGAAGGAATGCAGGAAGCATCAAGGCTGGCATTGCTGGAGGAGTGAAGTGAGACAGGATCTGCAATTTAAGCCATTATACAATTGTGTGGGCCTTAATGCAAAGACAAGATTCGAACACAGAGGGGCCAGTTAAAATATTTCAAGCTCAGCAAAGATGTCAATGGCATTGTAGAGGATGGAATGAGAATCTCAGACCAGAAAAATGTTCTTTAGGTTTGTTTAGAACTGGTTTATGGCAGCTTAAATACCTCTGTCTGTAAACTGGCAAGTTTGAAAGTGGGACAACTCCCCCTTGATGAAAAGATGCCTCAGCAGAGGCAGAGCTGGGCTGACTTTCCTTCCAGGGGGTGGAGGGGCAATAGCCCTTGATACACTAGTCTGAGATTCTGCTTTTACAGTGTGACTTAACCTGTCTTTTCCAGGAATGAAACCACTTTCAAGTCAGTTTAAACAAGGTCCAGATGATGCCAAGTATTAGGAGACTGACAAAGAGCAAAGCAAACACTTTATCTCCAAGTGTAAGAGGAGCCTAGTTCAAGAGAGTTGTTCTCTGCAGGATTTGGGAATAAATAAACCCCAGCTGTTTCACTGACCTTCCTGGACACTGATGCTTCCCTCCTCCAAATGCCACAAAGCTGTCCAAGAAAGCATTCTTCTCTAAATTTGCCTCTTTCCAACGATCCTGTGGGAAGAAACTTTTTTTTCCAAATCAGCCTTATATAAATAAAGCTTAACTTTATTTCTCCAGGCTAAAAATGACCTTGGACAGCTAATCCTCAATACAAAGTTGCACTAATGCCATTTTTTTGCATTCAACCTGTTAGTGTTAAAGTCTGGATTCAAAAGTCAGCACCCACTCGGGGAGAGAAATGAGGGTCCCATCTGAAACATATTTAGGTGCCTCAAAATGCTGGTGTGGTTTTCAAAATCATCCCTAAAGCATTCTTCCTATACCTTCCCATTCGCCTATAAAAATGCAACCTTGTCCTTTTAAATATATACAAATGCCAAGCAAATGTTCAACCAGTACTGAGGGAAGCCTCAGCCACAAAATTTTGTCATGACACACAAGTGGCTCATGCATATCTTGCACAAAAAACATTTCTAAGATGCTGTGTACAGACAAATGCAAGGTCCATGAGCTGTATCTGGTGTAAGCCAGTGTGTGAGAAAATGAACTATTTGGAAGAAAAACAGCTCTGTCTGTACCTACAGGGATCCTTGTCCATCCTGAGCTGCTTTGAGAGAAAAAGAACAACAGAAGGGACAAGGCTGAAGTTTTGGTGGGTGACACTGAGAGAAGCAAATCTCTTGACTGCTGAGTGACAAACCAGCCTCCACAAACTCAGCACAACTCTGCCAAGTAACACCCTGTCAAGGTTCTGGTGGTGAACTACTCTGATGAAGCTGTCCCAGAGAAGATGCAATTTTGTCTTTCTTTGGTTTAGGTTTTTTGTTTGTTTTTTTTTTCACCTAGGGCTGTTTAGAGCTTTCTGAAGAGGAAACCTGTTAGTATCAAAATTCAATAAAAGAAAGAAAAAAAATCTAAGGGACAAGGAAGGAGGTGACACATTTGGAATGACAATGTCATTCAGATGCTGAGGAGCTCTCATCTATTCCTCAGGAAAAAAAAAGTGTGAGTTTCTAAAAAACAAGCTAGTTTTCTTTTTAGGAATAAAGTTACTAAAGAAATAAGCTGCTGCATCAGGGTTTCGGCTTCAGATTTCCAACAGGCAGGAATTGTTATGAGAGATTTCAAACTGGGAAGAGTTTGCTAGAAAGGAAGTTTTGTTTAAATTACTCCTTGATGTATTTCTATAAAAAAGACAAACTGTTCTATATCAGATGGTGCTAAAAAGAGCAGTTACAAGCCTGCCCACACAGCCACCTGCAGTGGAATAATAATCAAGAAACTAGATTAACTACTAAATTAGCAGAGCTAATACCTACCAGAAATCATCTGACAGGGAGAGAAGAGTGCTTGGAATCATAGAATTAGTTTGATTGGAAAAGACCTTTAACATCATTGAGTCCAGCCATTAACCCAGCACTGCCAAGGCCACACTAAACCATGTCCCCAAATACCACATCTACACATCTTTTAATCCTTCTAGAGGTGGTGACTCCATTACTTCCATGAGCAGTTTGTTCCGGTGCCTGACAACCCTTTCAGTGAAGAAATTTTTCCTAATATCCAATATAAACCTGCCCTGGCATGCCTTGAGGCCATCTCCTCTTATCCTGTGAGCTGTTACTTGGGAGAAGAGACCAATCCCCACCTGGCCACAACCTCCTGTCAGGGAGTCACAGAGAGTGATGAGGTCAAGATCACAGTGATATGAAGGAGTACCATATCACCTGGAACATGTCACTGAATTTACAGCCTTGCTTATTCTTACAGGCTCCTCCTTTGTGGGCCCATCTTTTCTGTGTACAAGGCCATTCTCTCAATGGGGACTACTCAACTTTGGGCAAATTTGTCCGTGTGCTTTTGTTGTGAAATAAGTGAAGAGGAGAAAAGACAGCAAAATACACACACCAAGAAGTGACAACTTACAGGTTTGAACATTTCTGGGTCTGGAAAATATTTTGGATTCCGGTGCAACCAATAGGGCGACAACATCAGCATGTCACCTGCAGGGATGGTGAAATTCTGAAAAGAAGGAAAAACTCTAAGAAAGGAGAAAATCACAAATCAACTCCCAAAACGGTCCCTCCTTGGTACTTCTCTTCCATCATAGAAAGTCCTAAGAGAGAACAAGTGGAGGTGATAAATCCTTGATGGCCATATTACATGTTTGAAGTTTCTTCTTGCTATTGCTGTTTTCTTCCATAAAATCTAAACAGTGGAGACCATGAAAAGACTGTTTGTGTTCTAATTTGTTTTTTTCAGGTATCAAAAGACAAGAAGCATTATTTCTTCTTTTCTGATTCTTGATGTAGCATGTGAGCTGTTCGGTTTTTTTCTAAGTCTTTTGTTGAACATTTCCTTCAATGTAAAGAAATTCATAGAAGGTCTTATATGACAACAGACATTAGTACTTTCTTAAGTGTCAGGACCACTGCTTCCTTAAGAGAATGGGTTTTTCCCAAACATTTCTTTGCCAGATTCCTGAATGCTGACACCTCCCTTCTGAATGTCAGTGAGGAGGACAAACAGAAAATGAGTTTTATCAGTTACTAAATTGTGGTCCTTTCTACTACATTTGTTGTGTCTGATTACTATTTTACATACCATCAGCACAGTATCTCCATCTCAATTCAATTCAATCTAAAATCAACTAAAAATTGAAGGTAAGACTGTGAGCAAGAGAAGCAAAGCCACTCATAAATTAATGGTGGTGAATAACTCCATTAAAAAGAATATATTTGTAAGATTGGAAAATATCTCTGGTACTTTGATTTTATCCAGATCTATTGGGAGAACCCTTTCCAGACAAATCATACAGCATCCTGTGGGGAAAAAAGCCCACAACCAAATCTCACCTTAATTTTAATTGGGTTTATTACTTTCTTGGTGATTGCACCTGGAGACCTCAGCCGTATGGCTTCCAAAGTGCACCATTTAATAAAAGGGAGCTTCTTCAGATCCTCTTCAGAGACTTCCAGTTTATCTTTACCTGTCGTGGCATGAGAAAGAAGACTCTGAGTGAAAAATGAGATTTCATAATTGTTTTGATAGAGGCTGACATATCTTGCTTTAGAACTGTTGTTAAAATACTTCAAGACATATTTTACATCCAAAATTTTTCTTTATATTTCAAAGTTTTAAGAAAAGCCATTGAAGAGAATGTAGTAACTCTAAAGTGCTGTATTAGATATGGTGTTGGCCAAGAGAAGCCAAAGAGAGGTCATTTTGGAAGGTAAGAGTCTCTGGACTTTTTCAGTGCTTTGGTAGGACACTGCATGGAAGTTGCAGGGGTTGTAGGCACCATGACAAGAAGCCATGGCTGAGCTCCTGGGCTGTGTTAACACAAGCAAATGAAACAGGGCCAGAAGAAAGGCTTAAGCACTGCTTTGTGATTTTCTTTATTGGCTAATTATTGACATCTTTCTTGATATGGTTTTGACCCATTTCAACAAAGAGCCTTCCATGAAACTCCAAGCATGGTTCAGGGCACTGCATATGGGAATCACTGCTCCCAGTAGGTAACTGCTTTTTGAGGGAAAGAGATTAGCCATGGGAGGTGAATCATGCTGGATAAATTGGCCTCTGATGACAGAAAACAGTTCCTGGCCTGCTTTTTTCCACAGAGTAGCTGGAACTGGTGAACATCACACCATGAAAAGCAGCTGAACTGAAAAACCTCATCTATCATAGGTACATGGAAAAATCACAACACTGGTTAATACAAATCTAAGTTTAAATTATAGGAATGAGGAAACATATACAGTTCTTTCCCTACCTTCTTTTGATAACATCAAAAGTATTCTTGCTTAAAAGTACTTCTTGAGCATATGCTGAGTAAAGAACTGAGAGCTGGACTCTACATTATCAGTAGTACTCTTAGCAGCAACACTCATTGTTCCCAGCCACTGACCAAGTGTGCTGTGTGCTGGGCTGACACAGAATAAATCATTTCTAACCTCCAGGACATGATCAGATTTATTACCTGCTTTCCCAAAAACAGAAGCCAGGTCTTCCATGACTTTCTTGTAAATGGAAGGATGAGACAGTATGAAAGCAATGGTCCAAAATGCAACCTAAACAGAGATGGAAACCCTTGAATTTAGGAATACAGAACAGAATGACAGCATCTTTGTAGCAAATCATGGAGGCAGGTGAAAAAATTTTCACTTTTTTTTTTTTTGTGTGTGCCTGTTGTAGTTGGGATGCACAGGGAGCTGTGCTTTCTGGGTAAATCCATATCTAAGGGCTCAGCTCCTGGGAGATTACGTCTAGTCATCTGCTGTGTACTTATCTTTAGTGAACATTATATAGCTTTGGCCTTGAGCTTTGTAGGCACAGAATCCTTTCTTTATTTTCAAATAACTAGATGTTAAAATGAACTACAAAATCATTGTGTGTGATTAGTTTCAGCTTCATGAATGGAAATAAAATTCCTACTAATATTAGCAGAAATGAGGTTAAATAATTTCCAGGGCATTGTCATAGTAAGTCACACTAAAACAGGCAGGAAAAGTTTTAATTAACAGCAAAACAGGGAGTAGTATATCCCCTTTAGAAATAATTTGCTAACTGATTATGCAATGAAGTTGAAAATCAAGAAATTTAGGAAAGGAGAAAATCCTCTTAAGTAGGATGAAACCAGAAGGACTGGCAGCAGTGCCAGGAGTCTCTCTCCTCTTGCTGAGCTAGCGGGAGATGCAGCCTGCACACAGATCTGGTCATGGGCCATCTGTGCTGGTGAGGGATGAGAACTCTTACTGTTATTTCCCAAATAGCCCGATGTGGATGCAGGTCCTCCTTCTGCAAAACAAACCTGGTAGCTCAGTTTTCTTGTACAGCACTTGGACATTGTGGCTTCACTCCACGGGCTAAGGAGGGATAACTGAATTGTTTCAGATAAAAGGGTTTAAAGTGCTTGTAAAAAAATGCCCTTGGAAGGTGAAAGTCCTTTTTTTCCATCATTCCATTCCCCAGAACAGTGGTTGTGCCTATTCTGAGAAACAGCAAAATATCTGTATGTCTATTTACAGCTGAATATTACAGGAGTAAGTGTTGTGGAAGGAATGTCAGTTATCCTGATAACAGACAGCAGGCTATGCCTCCCACTTATACCAACACATGAATCCACAGAAACTTCACTGAAATGGATGAATTTCCCTTAGGCTAAATTTCAGTGATATCCAATCTACAAAAAACATAGATATATCCATTAGGGGTACATATAAAAATAACTCACTATCATGTTTTTCTACATCACATCTGTAATGGACGTAACTGTGCTGGAAAGGGCTTAGTAGTCATGGTAAATAAAGGATGGTTTTGCTGCTATGGATTTTTCATCTGAGAAATTCCTATAAATGTCTTTGGTTAGCCTAAGCTGTGTTAGATATATTGGTTTGTTAGCATACTTATATCAGGATCATTAATCCAGCAAATCCTTTTCTAACATGGACAAAATTTAACAGAAGTAGAATCAAACTATTGCTTTTCTCCCACTGGCATTTTTACAGCAGATCCCCCAAAATGAAAGAGACAAATTCACTCAAGGATTTACACATGGATGAAGTTATTCTATATTATCCTTTTGATATTCTTTACAATTGGTAACACCAGGATATCTAAAATAGAGTCTTTACTATAACACAGCCACAGTGCTTCAAAACAGAGTTAAATGCTCTTCACAGCTTAAGACTGTGATCTTAATAGCTATGAGACTTATGTTCCTGAAATGTTATGATAGGGGACAACATAATTTAGGAAAAATACAAGAAGAGCTTTTCTTGTCATTGCTTCTGTGACATTGCAGCCTGGGTATATTTGTAGTGATACATGTGGGCGTGATAATCCCTTCTTTGGAATCCATGCAGTGTGTGTGTGACCTCTGCTTCAAAGTCTTTGCTTCCCAAATACAGGCTTTTGAACAGGATAGAGAGAAGATGTTTCTGTAGCCGATGTACTCACGGGGACAGCATTTGCTTGGGCAGCCCAGAGCATGAGGAGACCATAATTGGGAGCTAAATGTTTTCCTTGCAAGTTGTCCAGAAGATGTTGCAGTAGTGTCTGTTATAAATAAAAGATAATGGCTATTTCCAAAATATTAAAAGTGTTTAGGGTAGGGCTTACTAGAATTCAAGGATTAGTTTATCAAAGAGAAGTAATATTAGTCATGGTTTTTTTGCAACCACAAAGTAGAGATGACAGCTGTTAAGAGAAAGTGAGACTCACACATAGGCAGAGAGCAAGAAGCACTCAGTGTACCACATGAATCCCTACTGAATACTTGCACTGGTCTCAATTTCCTTAACGTTTTTAGGGAATTGGGCACCCTCAATCCCTATTGTTGCTTATACATGGAAGAATTCTATTCTAACTCCTGTTCTACTCCTCTAAAGAACCTGAAAACGGGAATGAACCAGTTGAATGAATGCAAATGAAGAAAATGTTCTCTCTGTTCATGCTTGTTATGAAGAGATAGTCTGATATATCAGTAAACTCCCTGGTTTCAGGCACTTTGTTGGTGACCTAAGCAGTGACCTCAGTGGGTGGATATTCTTTGAAACTATAGCAACTGTGTAATGTTCTAGGATCAGCTTTTGTTTATAGGATTTCCTTAAATACAAGGCAACCATGCATTCAAGACAAAGCTTCCTGTCTACTTTTCAGAAGCAAAAAGGCTGACTTTGAATAAAAAATTGCTGATTTTTTTTCCAGATTCCCACCCAATCTAAGACACCAAGTTTGTGCCTCCCACTTTGTGCACCTTCTTAGGTCCCACCATTCCCTCTCCACCCTTCTCTTTCTTTCCATTAATCTGGTTTATTTTACGAAAGAAAATGCGGTATGTAAAGCTTTTAAAGTCTAAATAAAACTTGTTTTGTTTAATGACCTGTTCTACAACCATTTGGTAGATCAAAATTCCCAGGCCAGTCTGCCGTCACGTTTGTCAGCCGTATCGACAGAATTCCTGCCAGAGCTAAGGAGAATAACCAGGGGAACAACTTATCACAGCTTTGACACAATCAATATTTAGGGTACTTGGCTTCCAATCCAGTAATCTGCTATTTTCTACTAGTCTGGCTGTTGGACGACCTACTCAGTCTACACCAGGGTTTAAAAATAGTACATGTAAGGTTTTGAGATTTCACAGCATGGTGCCCTCAGAGAAACAACTGAAGGGTCTTTCTCTCACCTCTTTCAACTGCTCACTGCAGTGTGATACTGGAGGCTGGCAATGGATCATAGCTCTGAACCCTTGGCTTAAAATTCCCCAGAGGAAGACGTTAATCCTCAGAATTGTTGGAAATAAACTAAATGGAGGAGTAGAAATCAAAGTTGTGGATCTGGATCTGTCCTACTGCAGGTGACAGCAATACTAGACAATGAAGGCATAGCTATAAAAGTTGACATATTTGATTTATTTCTTCCAGTACTGAAATAATTCCTGTCCTCCATTGCTTCAGTGAGAATATACAACAAAGTCATCTTATTTCCTAGCCTGGGATGTTTACCTTGGATGTGGTGTCTGAAGGGTTGGTCCTTTCAGCATCCAACACTACTTTCTCAAATAATTTTAGAAGCCACTTTTTGGATTTAGACCAGTTCCTGTAAAGAAAAGCAACAAACAAGAAGCACTTAAGTGAGGCAGCACAAATCAGTATTTCCTTTTCCATGAGAAGGACTCCCTGTTTGTTTTCCAAAAGCCCCTGGGCAGCAGTCAGTTGATGGATAGCCAAGTGTCAGTCTGACTGATTGATGTGATGACTGACATGAAGAACAGCGCGTCCAAGACCTTCACCTTGGCCAGACCTCATCCTAGAGCCAGGACCTGTAGCTCCAAGACTCCTGCATTTTCCTACCTTTTCACCACAGGTTTTCATTGTGGCTTTGGACAGATTGCTTAGGCCAATCTTTTCAAGTATGATCCTCCTGAAGAAAATCAAAGCCACATTTTTAGAGTACCCTCAATTCTTTCTGAATGCTATTTTGGGGTGTTTAAGGCAATATCATGGCCCTGGGAGCACCGACAGGCTCTACAAGCACTTCCCTCCCTCAGAAATTGTGTCTCTCTATCCAAGGTCAACTCTGCAACAGTGCAGCCACATAATCTGAGATTGATCTGCTGCGAGAACAACGAAGGTATGGAAAAGATCAGAGGGACACCTCATTGGAGACCCCCTGAGCTTGGGACTCACATTTAGGGTCAAGCCTTTGCCCTTTACCCTGTTCTGCTGGTCCCTGACAGGTCCAAGCTGGACCCTGCCTACCTAAGCAAGGCTGTTACCTCAGGAAGCACTCAGGCATCTGAGAAGCGTATTCAAAGTCCTCATCGTACTTCTGAAAATGTTCTTCAAACTCCTTGATTTTGCTCTGACTTGTCGGGCAGATGCCTTTCCCAAACAAGGTGTTCACCACTGCTGGATACATGACATGCCTGCAAGGACAAGATCCCCAAGACTTAGGGGCCATAGGAAGCCATGGCAGCAGTTTTAGTTCAGGATGCAGCGTGTTAAATTGCCAGCACTTGTGGGACTCAAGCATCATACCAGTATGGAACGGCTGGCACAAGGCTCACACTACACTCACACCCTTTTTTAAGATTTTAAGCAGAGACTTGGAGATACATAAACCTCAGGCTGGTCCTCTGCATGTGGCTGAACTTCATCAGTTATCATTTGGTCACCTGAGCAGTGGCAGGAAAGCTCTGGGCCCCAAGGTCCCTTCTCCCCATTAACAACCCTTCTCATTTCAGGTCAGCCTATGTGAATCTTCCAGGCATTGCACAAACCCTTCTGGACCAGACACCCCAAAACTTCGTTCCTCTGTCTGCAGCTTTGCTGGACAACGTTCCTTTGTTTTCGTCTCACTCCTTCCCTGCTCGTTCCTCCGTTTTCCTGCAAACTTTGAGCTCCGTTCTCCTGTACGGTCTTTGCAAGGTTCCAGCCTCTGCTAAACCGGGAATAGCGCTCACTGTCCTGCTTTTCTAAAGATAATAAGGAAGCTGGGGCCATCTGGTGGCTCTGTGGATTTAGTTTTGAGGCAGCTAAATAACAGCTATCCTGAGCATTACATTCCAATTCTTTTACTCTACCCTGTAAGAACAGTTCCCCTCCCACACCCTCCAGATTTACTGTGGATGACTTTTATGGATTCTGTATTTTATCATCTAGCAAATAACTTCGGTTTTTAAATTTTAAACAAATAACAGCTGATGTGAATGCCAGGACAGCCATGGAAGTGGAAAGAACACATCATGGATGCAGTAGGATGGAATGCTCCATGTATAATTTGTAGGCTCATGGCACTGCTGACTCTTATGGACCACAGTCTGTGCTGGTGCCAGTACAGCACAGAACAACAGGTCCCTGTCCACAGAAACTTGATCCCAGGTTAAAAGACCACAGATGGATTCAAAAGGGGAATAACAGGAAGATGTGAGCCAACATTAGCACACCAGGCAGTGGTATGGGTCACCACCAATTCAGTGATGCCCATTTTTTCACAAGAAGCAGATGTGAATTTGATCTCAGAAGACAGGTGGGGAAACATCATGGGATGTGAGGGTTTGCACCCCATTATTGAGACAAGTGGGATAATGGGAGGGTTTCAAAGCCCCTTTCCCCCATATTTTCCCCCAGTTAATCCATATTGCAGCAATTGCAGTGACAGGGGCTAAGTGTTTTAGCTGCAGTAAAAGCTGTGTTATGCAGAAAAAGTCAGCAAAAGACAATGTGGTGTTAGAAACAGGCCTAAGCCAAAGGCAATATTTGCCCTATCCCTTGGAAGTGTTCAAGGCCAGGTTGGATGGGGCTTTGAGAAACCTGGTCTAGTGGAATGTGTCCTTGCCCTTGGTAGGAGGTTGGAATGAGATGACCTTTAAGGTCCTTTCCAACTCAAACTATTCTATGATTCTATGAATATTCAACTTCTAGTACTGATGGACAAGATATAGATGTTGTCCCAGATGACCAGGAAAAAGGAGAAGAGCTCTGTTGTTGTCACATGAAACTGTCAGTAAAGGGATTTTTTTTTACATGAAAAATGAAGTTCTGGCAGCAAAGTCAGTTGCAGAGGATTAGTTAAGTTTTGGCCTAAGCTTGGCCCAAACATGAAAAGTTTTCAACCTGCTGAAGATCAAGCATTTTGTCTGTTCTTAAGTTCTTTATAAACATGTGAAGTTTTTATCCCATCTTCTGGAAAACAGGGTTTGTTGGAAGATTCCGTGTTTTCTTTTTCTTTCAAACAGGTAATTCAGATGCTTCTCCTAGCTGGGAAAAAACACCTTTAGATGAAACCCTGCCTGCTCTGTGAGCCACCTGAAACAGCGAATCTGTGATGAGCATCCTGACAAAACTTTTGTAACACTTGAGAGCCTGAGCTCCACCTGCTTTACAGTGACATCTCTGCTCCCCTGTAGGACACCCCTGCATTGGAGATGTGCTGCAAAACTCCCTTACCTTACCAGGTCATTGAGGTCGCCTGTGCCCTCCATGCCCAGCTGAGCCATGTGCTCATGGAGCTCCTCACACAAAGTGCCCGTGAACATGTGCAGATTGGAAGGACTCATTTTCCCCTTCATCATGCTGTACAGGTTACCGTGATTCTGATAAAATGCTTCTGCAGGGACAGAAACTAAATACAAAAAGAAACAGAAACGTTTTGGAAAGTAGACAAAGTAGATTTTCACTGAAAGACAGAGTGAAAACTTTTACACTTAAATTTTGACTGTAATTTAAGTGCCTTAACCCTCATTTTCCTAGAGTGAAATACTCTGTAAGCTTCTTTCTAAAAAAGCTTCTTACAGTAAAGATTTTGGTGAGCCCTCTGCTTCTACCAGTCTGTGTAACATCTTCCTGCCTCATGAAGCTTCAGTGCCAGAATCAACAATCCAGAGACTTCCCCCCAGTGGAATATAGAGAGATGTGCACGCACATCCACAGAAGTGAATGAAAAATAAATTATCCCAAGAAAAAAGTTTCTGTCACCTTTCTACAGTGGCACATCCTCTCAGGAGAGGCTGAGAGAGCTGAGACTGTTCAGCCTGGAGAGGAGAAGGCTCAGGGGTGTTTTGTCACTGTGGATAAATATCTGGTGGTAGAAGAAAGGTGAAGCCAGGCTCTTCTCAGGGCAGGAGGCAATAGGCACAAATGGCAACAAAGAAGACTCCACTGAGACACAGGGAAGTTTTTATTGTGAGGATGATCAAACACAGGAATAGGTTGCCCAAACAGGTTGAGGAGTCTCCAGCCCTGGAGATATTCAAAACCCAACTAGACACAGCCCTGAGCAATCTGCTGTCACTGATGTTGCTCTGAGCAGGGACTTGGACTAGACAATCTCCAACAGTGCCTTCCAGCCACAATGATTCTGTGATTTAATCTCTCTGACAATTTGCTTCTCTCTTATTTCACAGTCCAAAATTGCCAAACTACTCAAAGAATTCCTGTCTGTGCTATTCTGTGAGGATATAAGCACATGAGCTGATAGAGCATGCCACTCTGGATGGGATATATACCTCACCCATTTTTAATTCCTGTTGTACCACAGGGCAACAACTAATTACTGCTACAAGCTGATTTTCAAATGAAGTGATAGGACTACACTCACTCCAAACACAGTACACACAGGAGGAGTGTGCAGCCACAGAAAAGGACCTGATCTCAAACTTGGGTTGCTTGATGATGAAAGTAATAACAGTCCTTGGATCAGAAACCTCTGCTTCCTTGTGACTGAATCCAAATCACTTTGCAGGTTTACAGTGCTGGATCCACATGGAGAAATTGAGTTTCACCTTCATTTCACAACATGGTCATGGGTTAAAATAAGCATTTAAGGTGTGATCAAAGAGCCAGTGGGCTTCCGGTTTGCTTTAATGTTCCTGGGTAACTAGATTTGATTTCCTTTAAAAAAGAGCCAGGTCTCAGTTACCTGCATTCTTGACAGCTTGTTGTACTGCCTGTTCGAAGTTTAAGTCTTCAGATTTAAAAAATGCTTCAGTTCCTTCTTCCTCAGTCACAAAAGTAAATCGTTTTCCCAGAGCGAATATTGTGAACACGGGTCCATACTGGAACAAACAAAGATTTCATATTACTGCACTGCACTGTTAACTCAGTGCTGCTGAGAGGTCAGGAGGGAGGAGCTCGTCCTTTCTGCTCTCTGTACACCTTGGCTCAAGACTGCACAAAGAGGAACACAAATCAGACCAAAACTTGTAGACTTAGGGACCAGAAGGGAATGTGATCTGTGGCTGCCTGACCTTTTGCAGAGTAGAAGGGATTCCTTCTCTGAGAGTAACACTTTATACTTGAATTACATTACATTTCAAACAATACAATCTACCTAGATTTAGAGAATCCAAGGGATGGACTATCTACTGCATCCCTTGGCTGACATAGCAAAGTACCCACAGTGTGAAAATCCATAATCGTACCTATTTCGGTCTACAAATTTTTAGCAAAAAATCCCCACTCCTACATCTTTTTATTCCTCTTCTCTCCCCTCCCCTTCTCTCTCCTCCCCTCCCCTCCTCTCCCCTCCCTCGCTCTTTCCTTTCCTTTCCTTTCCTTTCCTTTCCTTTCCTTTCCTTTCCTTTCCTTTCCTTTCCTTTCCTTTCCTTTCCTTTCCTTTCCTTTCCTTTCCTTTCCTTTCCTTTCCTTTCCTTTCCTTTCCTTTCCTTTCCTTTCCTTTCCTTTCCTTTCCTTTCCTTTCCTTTCCTTTCCTTTCCTTTCCTTTCCTTTCTTTTCTTTTCTTACCAATGATTTCTTTCTTTTACAGATGTTGAAAGATTAATATCAAAATAGCTAACAAGCTTTGAGCAGAACAGATTGACTTACATTCAGGAAAGGTTTTTGATGCCATAAATCATTCTTTCATCTTCATCTTTCATCTTTCATCTTCCCTTAATCTAATATCCTCGAGCCCTCTCAAAACTTTCAGCAATTCACTTCTGAATTCCTACATTATGAAAATGGTCACTGACACTTGGAAATACTCTAAACTAGAAAACAGATGTGCAGTAGCTACTATCTGTGAGATGTAGGCATAAAAAAATCATTCCATCTTGCTCACATGGTTTATGCCATTGACTGTAACCATTTCTTTTGCTGTCTGTGTCTGTATTTAAAGTCTGATTCATCAAAAGGTCTTTGAAGCCAAGAAAATATTCCTCTTGACATCAGTTGAATTTTGATTGTGTCCTTCAACTGTAAATTATTAAAGAAAGAATGACTGTTCAGACCCTCTGGGTGATAATAAATAAAATATTGTTTTAATAATAAGTGTTCAAGGCCAGGTTGGATGGGGCTCTGAGCAACCTGGTCTAGCGGAAGGTGTCCCTGTCCATGGCACGGGGGTTGAAACAAGATGAGCTTTAATGACCCTTCCAACCTAGACCATTCTATGACTCTATGATTCTATAATAGCTAAATTTCTAAGGTTGCTATTTTATGTCCAGGTCCTCATTATTGGGCTGGCTAAAAATTAGTTAATTCGTACTCTGCTTGTTTTAAAATAATATTTTTAAATTTTATATTAACATTACAATGCATTTAAACTAATTTTAAAATAAAATCGATTTTGAACTAATAGCAACTAGACTCTGATTACTAACAGAGACAGAGAAAGCAAAATAAAAACCCTCTCAGGATTTACTGCTTTCACTCATGAAAGCTCTGTTTTTTCCAAAGACTGGGAGACACTGCAGTGCCATGGTGAGAGGAAGATCTCTCACAAAGAGATAAAAATTTATTTCTCTCTACAGAGAAATTAAAACTTCAGAAGGATGCTCTCCAAAATCCCAAAGGAAGGAAGTCAGGGAAACAACCATTTTTCCATGGGGCACTGACAGTCAGGGAGCAACTACTCTTAGCTGGGACAGCTGCAGTTGCATCAAGAGTCGTGCTGGAAGTTGGGAGCACTGGGTGAGTTTCCTCTCCCTTGGCACGCACCCACACACATGAGGTCAGTGCCATGACCCCTCTTTATCTCAGGGACTCCAGCATTTTGGTCTTCTCTGCCTGGGACCAGGGCCACAGACCTTCAGGGACTGGGCTGTGGACACTGACTATTGAAATGCTCCACCAGAAGCCTTGTCCTCCTGTCCAGCCTGTTTCCCCTCCTTATGTCCCTTGCCTTGTAACCCAGCGAGCCATCCCTTGCCCAGCCACACACAGACAGTAAGGCCAAGAGGCATCTGATGAGTCCTGAGACATAGCACCATGTCCCAAAAGCAGTCAATACACTAAGAGGGTATGGATCCCACAGGTCCCAACAACAGTGCAGAACAGTCTCCTGGGTTTAACTGAACTTTTCCTGTTAGCTTAATAAGCAAACTGATAAGAAGAATTTGAAATTCCTTACTAACTCATGTCATGTTTGCCAGGCAAAGTGGAGAGCTTCATCCTTCGAACTCCTCATTAAGCACTCATTAGCTCCTCCCTGTATTTTATGTTGCACAGTGACCCTGGTTACCCATCCCAGACCACCTGCAAAACTGCTTTAACCAGCCAGGCAGCTTTAGGAGGAAGAGGTGGTATCTTTTATTAGATGAGAGATTAAATATTTTATTTGAGCAGGGGAACTTGCTTTTCTTAGTCCCAGTAATGACACAAGGGGGAAACCAGACAATTCTTCCAGCCCACGGGTTCTTCTGTAGGAGGAAAATAGAAGCAGCAAACTTCAAGAAAAGTGCAGGCTGGAAGTAGTGGAAGTCTGCTGTGCTACTCCAGGGCTTGAGAGAGAAAGCAGTGAAGGATAGACAGAAAAGGAATTAAGAAAGAAAGAAATTAAGATATTAAGAAAGAAATGAGTGTCACTTTGACAGGCTGAAGGATTTATCCAGAGGAGGAATTTTCTAACTGCAAGAGTCTCCCCTGAAGGTAATGACCCTATGGAGCTGAAGAGGTTTCTCACTGCCTAGAGCCTGTTTCTGCACCACCTTTTTCAAGGGCAGCTTGCTCGTGCTAAGGACACTTAACTGTTCTGGCAATATTAAGGAGCCTGGAATTATTGCCGGTGTATTTTGCAACCCCTGCAATGCCTGTTAATGACCCCTTTGGCAGCAGCACGTGTTTTGTTTGGCTGTATTCTGCTAGAGTGCCTACTCCTTTAAAGGGAGCAGGCAGGAAAAGTCTTATTTTTCCTGGCCTCAGCACAGCCTGCCAGCGTGGGAGGTGGGAAGGGAGGGAGACTCTGCAGTGCCTGGAGTGTTTAAGGAGAGGAAGGGGAGAACAAAAAAGTAGCCCTCCTCAGGGACAGGGGACAGATGCTGCTGCTGCAGCCAACCTTGTAGGGGGGGTGTGGATGGAGACATCCCTCTTGGCCCAGGGGCACCTCAGGGAGAGGTCACAAGGATGCTGAGTTGCTGGACTAAAAACAAAGTCAAAGGAAAGGCCCTATTGCAAACACAAAAACAAAGGGGAGAGATGTAAGAAAGCCTTTTCCTTCTTTGCCTTATCTAGAGTTTTCTCCCATGGAAAATGTTTCTTGTTCTAGTTTCTGTCCCAACAAAACCTGGGGTTTTTGGTGTGCTCAGATATGTCAGCAGCTGACATAGCACCACCAGCAGCCTATAGGGTCTCCAGGCAAACAAACACCTAAATTAACGAACCCAGAGCTTCCAAGTATGCATTTGTACATCAATACAAACATGTAAATGCTTTGCTCATTCAGTCTGTGAATGAGCTCCCAAAAAGGACACTTCTGCCAGGTTTGTTTTAAAATTTCACCCAGGAGATTTTGCTACAAGCTTCTTGGGAAAAAAAAAGGCAATTAAAGGAAGCTTAAGTCATGGTGAAACAGCTGTCCCCAAAAGGGACTGCACAGGAAAGGTCAGATTGGCAGGCTGCTTTAATTTGGCTGCCACCAGGATGTGTTTGCAACAGAACAGGGCGGGGAGATTCTCTAACAGCCTCATATCAGAAAAGTAAAAGAATGTTATGACTGGATTATATAAGTGAGGCTTGATCAGTTTATTTAAAGGATTATATGGTCTCTGAAATAGGAGGAGAACGGGCTGGAATGAGTTTTCTTCCAGTCCTACATTTCTGCCTTATGATGAATGAACAAATAAATGATCATGGTGTGCATAGATGAAAGATACAGGAAATACAGAGTAATATAAGGTTAAAACTGGCCTATTAAGTACAAGGAAGCCAAGGAACTCCAGATCATACATATGATCTTACCCCATGGTGAACCCAATGTGCTGTAATACAAGATTGACGGCACCTGATGTTCTCAAAAATTATACTTAAACCTCTGATTTCATTTAACACCATGACTTTATAACAATAACGACTGGAAAGAAGCACTTACAAACATGAAATCTAACAGTTGAAAATGAAAAAGCAAATTTTAAACATCCAATATTTATGTATGCATTGGGGTTTTTTTTGTTTGCTTGGTTTTCTTTTTTTTTTTTAATTTCAGGATGTTACAGTGGTTTCATTTTTAGCCAGTTTTTGCAAGTAGTGGGCTGTGTGATCCTTCAGTATGGAACACTCGAGGCCTGACTACATTGCAGTAGCAGGTGATATCATCCCTGAATGAAAGTGGGAAACTGGTTTTTTATATCAGTTATTATTAGCTACCTAGAAATTAGGCATCTAACCTAAATTAACCATTTGGTCTTTATCCAACAGACAGAGAAAGAAAGTTATGTCCAGGGGGTAAATCTTCACACTTGTGTTTGGTAAGTTTTTTAGGATGGAAAACGTTGCCCTTCCAAGCATGTCTGTGTCTCTCTTGAATGCTGAGGGACACCAGCTGGTACTCAAAAATCTCACCTAACTTCAGGCATGCAAATAATTAGTTTCCTGGTCCCCATGCTTGGCACAGAGCTTTCCACATTATCTGAAACCAAGATTAACATGCAGCCAGACTGCAAAAGCAAAACAGCAGAGGTCCAAGCAGGATAGTCACAGCACAGAGATTGTATCTGGATCAGATCCACAACTGAGTGATGTTAGTGGTACGAAGCTGATTCTTCACCAGCTAAATGCTCCTGATGTTATAAAATGTGATAGGAAAGGAGAAAACAACGCAGAAGCTTTGCATTGCCTTTCCCCTTGAAGGCAGCCACCTTGAGCACACACCCACGAGCAGGAATGCCGCCACAGACATTACCTTGTTCCTAGCTTGCTCTATAAACTCCAGAGGAGCTTTCCCGAACTGAAACGCGGCTCCAAACCAAGGGATCCAGCTCCTGATGCAAGGAGGGCAGCTCGGGTTTCTCAGCTGAAACAAAACGGCCTTGACAATAAGGAGTCCCAGGATTGCTGCCAAGAGGAGAGTGAGATCCATTTTGCCTGCTCGCTGCCTGCCCCAGCAGCTGCTCAGTCCGCTGCGGCACCGGCGTGGCCGCGCTGGCCCGGGCTCCGAGTTAATGAATAGGCCTCTCTGATCAGCCCTGCCAGCTGAGCACTGCCATGGAGACAAGATGTCAAAGCACCAAACAGCCCAGCGGACAAGCCCTTGTTCTGGGAAAGGCAGAGCCAATTGTGCTCTGTTCTGGGATGAGGACCAACTTCTACAGCTTGCAAAACTGAGATGTTGCTGTGGCAAGTCCTTGGACTTTGTGCCTGTTGCTGGGAGGCTGCTCAGGCAGCCAGGGCCATGGCCAGGGACACTGGCAAAGCAATGCAGAGCTTTCTTCAGTTAAAAAAATTACTTCTTTTGGCAATATTGAGATTACAAAGCAGAAAGGTTGTGATTCACAGACCTTTAGCTTTCAGCAAGTCAGATGGCAAGAAACTGTTGCAGGCATCATCTGAAGGAGAAACCTTATGAAAGGTATTCCTCACCTGCCTGAGATCATCTCAATAAAGACTAGATGTGTGTCCAGTGTCTGAGAAGCAAGAGGTTGAACTGACAACTCAAAGCCTGCTGGTCAGCTGTGTTATACCACTGCAATGTCAGAAGACAAGGGTACAGAGGTCAAATTAGTTTCTTTGCATGTGTGGAAGTGGCACACCAAAATTACATATAGAATTTATTAAGTATAAAACATTCCCCCTAGGAGGTGGTCTCACAGCCTTCCCCCACACACCCTCAGCAAAAAGAGAACATAAAACCAGGAGGAGTCGCTGATAGACCAGATGAGTGTGCTGCCATTTTCAGGCTGAAAAAATGGGCAAACAGGGACTTATCTTAAAACCACAGAATACCAGGTCGGAAGGAAGCTCAAGGATCATGTGGTCTAACTTTTCAGGGAAAAAAAGTGACTTCATGAAGTGCAGCAAAGGGGAATGCCAAGTTCTGTCCCTGGGTGGGAACAACCCCATGTACCTGGAAGGCATGTGCCTGGAAAGGAACTTTGCAGATCTCGTGTCCTGGTGGACACCATGTTGAACACAAGTCAGAAATGTACCTTTGCACTCAACAGCACCCTAGGCTGCATTAGGAAGAGTGTTGCCAGCAGATTGAGGGAGGTGATCCTCTGCTCAGTGCTGGAGAGATCGACTAGGAGTGCTGGGTCCAGTTCTAACCTTCCCAGTGTGAGAAGACTGGAGTGAGCCCAGTGAAGTGCCAAGAAGTTCATAAAGGGGCTGGAGCATCTGTCATTTGATGAGAGGCTGAGAGAGCTGGGACAGCTCAGTCTGGAATAGAGAAGGCTCAGAGGGATCTTACCAGTGTGTATGGACACCCGAAGGCAGGGTGCCAAGAGGATGGAGCCAGGATCTTTGTAGTGGTGCCCAGGGAAAGGCCAAGAGACAGTGGTCATAAACAAATAGAGAAAAGTCCACTTAATTTTTTTTTTTAATTGTGATGGTGGTCAGGCACTGCAACAGGTTGCCTAGAGCGGCTGGGGAGTCCTGGGAGACGTTCAAACCCCAGCTGAACACAGTCCTTAGAGCCTGCTCGAGGTGACCCTGCTTTAAGCAGGGCTTAGGACTAGCCAGACTTCAGGTCCCTTCCAGCCTCAACCGTTTGATTTTTGGGGGGGGTGGGGGTGGTTTGTCTTCTTTTGCTCTGGCTCTTTGTCCAAATCTCTTGTTCTTCTCAGTCCCAGGACCTGATCCTCCTTGCTATGCCCAGACTCCTTGCTTCAACAAGCCCTGCTCACCTTTTCTAGCCTTTCATCTGTTTGCTCCACATTCAAGCAACCAGATGTACATCAGATCACAAGAGCTGTGAAAACCAGATCTATGCCCTTCATTAAACAGTCATGTTGAAATACCTTGGGATGTTACCTGTCAGTCATAGCTGCACAAAAACAAGCCCAAATATACCAACTGTGTCAAATAGGATGCTGATGTCCATTTCACAAACTGTCTGGAACAAACAGCTAAATCCCTGTTAACTGTGGTATTACTACACTTCTGTGTTTAGCTATCACAGCTCTTTGTATGTTTATTTCCTGGGTTTAGTTTATGTATTAAATTCTTTTTTTTTTTCCTACAAATGGTTATGTAGTGACAAGAGAGCTAAAGACCTTGGAATATTGAAGTATATTTTCATTAATTGACTGAGTAGTGAGTTTAAAGTGATCTATGTATACAGGTAATACAAGCCCTCAGCCCTATGTGAAGACATAAATTAAAGGCTTTTGTTTTTGTTTTGGCCTTCTTGTTGGTTTGTTTTTGTTTAGGTTCTGCTTCTAGGGCAAGATGTGGTGAAGGACATGAGATGCAACTGCAAGGCACTATTGTGAGGAGGATACAACCAGTATGACATTGCAATAGTCACTACCAAGCTTTCCTCAGACTAGGCCCTAGTCCTGGGCAGGTATTGGTTAGTGGCCTTTCCAAGTAAACTAACACCTGCAGAAGCAGCTGAGAGGACTGGGCAGTCTGGCTGCCTTTCTCCATCACAGAGAGAACAGCCCTACCAGGCCCTGCTGCTCTGTTTCCCATCCCATCTGAAGTCCACACTCCCTCCCTGCATATGTAGCCTTTGATCAAACTGGCTTTGGAAAGAAACCAAAAAATGCGGTCTCAAAAAATGAAGTAAATGAATAGGAAGGGTTCTCTCTGCTGGCGCTGTCTCCCTTGGGATTTGGGGTGTATGAACTCCAGCTATGGACTTTCATGAGCACTGGCCTTTCTCTGCTCCACATGTCACAGAGCTGTCCATGCAAGCATCCATCTCTAGTCAGGCTCATTTCAAAGATCCTGTGAGAAGACAAAATTCTTTTTTGTTGCCATCCATAAATCAGTCTTATTTAAAAAAGAATCTATTTCTTCAGAATGAAAATTACCATGGAAAGCTGTTCTTTCCATCTGCAATGCTATGGGGTTTATTTTAAGGAGAGATCTAGTTGTTGTTTTCCACTCCCTAAAACATGGTTATGGAGAAAACAGAATGAGACTGTACCCAGAGGTACACAGCTAAGGGATGATGGTGAAATCCTCATCCTGGGAGGTTTTCAGGCGGCCAAACAAAACCTTGGGCAACCTGATGTACCTCTGAAGCTCTCCCTGCTCTGAGTAGAGGATTGTACGATGACTGTAGGTGACCTCTAGAGGTCCTCTCCAGCCTATATTATGAATCGATGATATGCAGGCTGATATGTAGTGGCCAAGCCCAGAGAACAGTTTTGGAAGGAGGCACAAAGTGCCACAGCAGATTTCACGAACTGTCAGGAAAAAGGCTCTGAACCACTTGTACCTTCCCTGCAGCCAGGCATGTTTGCATTCTTCCCATTTTTAACCAGGGTTTTGTCAGTAGCTTGCTTTATCACTGCATGAATTCTAACGAATTTTAACCCAAAGAAGGATGCAGTTTAATACCGATTACTGGTGAGTGACAACATAAAGTCATTGGACTTCATCTGAGTATTTCACCTGCAATGCTCACTTCATTTGTCTGAATCCTTGCAATGGGGACCACACACCAAAATGTCAGGCAGTCAGACAAGTGTGTGGGGAGGTGGTCTGGCATAATTTTCTGTGACCTAAAAAATCCCCAAATCCTCAGCATGAGGATTACTGACTAATGGCTAATGATTAACTTAGGGATTCAGCTGAGCCTTAGTGATAAATGAAACGCCTCTCTCGAACAGCACATACCTTTTTTTTTTAATGATGAGGACCTAAATATGTCTACATTAATTTAAGAGAAATTAGGACCTGCACACAATTAACAGGGCTTCAGCATTCAGCCAGGAAAAGCTTTAAACTTCTCACTTACGGGGCTCTGGGCAGTGATCAGCTTCCGTCATCCCGAACTGCACTGCTTCGTGCCTAATCCGCAGGAGACACAGATTGCTAAAAGCACTCCATCACCCCAGCTCGGCACATAGCTGCTGCTAATGCAGTTCTTGTTGAACCAGATCTGTATCACTTCATCCCTTACGGATGCCTGTGCAGCTGTTTGACATGGGAATGCAGTCTGGGGCTCCCGAGGTGCTGCTGTCAACGACAGCACCTTGTAAAGCAAACACCCCCCCCACATGTGCTCGTAATCTCGAGCTCTCGTTAATGATTACACTTTTTAATACAGATGATAATGGACAATACTGTGTGACTGTACCTGCACTATCGGTTTCCTGGCGCAGGGCAGCGTCAGGGACAGACTACATTTCCCAGGAGCCTGTTGAGCAGGATTCTCTTGTGTCACTGCAGAAGGACCTTCCAGCTCTGCAGGAGCCACTCGGGCTGCTGCAGTTCCTGGTGCTGGCGCTGGAGAAACATGACCTTCAGCAATTTGTCTCCTAAACGACCCAGAACTGAGCTGTGCTAGGGTCTGCTCTCGCTCCAGACAGACCCTGGGTGGCTGGTGAGCCTCGGTTCATGTGAGATGCTAGATGTCACCTGCAGAAGAAGAGAAGAGCTTACCTCTTCCACAGAGGTGGCCCCGAGCCAGCAAATTTGCTCTGTCAGCCTGTGCAGCGGCTGTGGCAGAACTAGGTACAACTCATCCTGATTTTCCGAGAGGGAAGGGGGTCAAAATGTACTTACGGGGGGCAGGGAAAACGTCAATCCCCGGTTGCCTCATTTCTCAGTGTTCTGCTCCAGCAAATCTGTGCATTTCACTGTGCTCACCGTGACTTTTCTGTAATCTAAGCCTTGCAAGTGCTTTATGTCACCTGAGTGTGGCTGGAGGGCGGGTTTTTCAGGATGAAATCTTTGCCAAAGGACTGCAGTCATTAACACAGAACAGTTGTGACTGGTTTAAGCTT
Source organism: Manacus candei (assembly GCF_025592945.1). Lineage (NCBI taxonomy): Eukaryota > Metazoa > Chordata > Aves > Passeriformes > Pipridae > Manacus > Manacus candei. The sequence continues at coordinate 4,541,171 of NW_026138055.1, read as the reverse complement.
TGCTGTTGCTGGGTTTCCAGGAAAAGACTAGAGGCAGGGAGATCTGTTGCCTAAGTTACTAGCAAGGGCTGATTCCTTTAGGAATTTGCTTTTCATAGTTAATGGAAGTTAATCAAACAAAAATTGACTCTTATATGATGGTTACAGTGGAGATGGCTTTAAAAATGGAGTTGAAAACTATTTGGTGAAACGTGGGATAGAAGCACTGTGGCATCTGCATAGCACTGCTTTGTGATCAAGTAGCTTATTTGGAATATTTTTCAGCATGCTTTATTTCTACAAGCTCTTACAGGCAAATCTGTTACGTTGCTGTAAATGATTTGTAACTTCTCAATTTTCTCTAATCTTTAAACATGACTACCAAACCTAATGCACAAACAGACCGTAAACCTGCTGAGGCTTTGAGCATTGACTGCATTCCCCCAGCACCTGAGTCCTGCTCTGGAAGGACCCTGGTGTGTTGCTCAGGAGTCACACCAAAGACAACCCCTGCTCCTGGGTAATCGCCACCTGAGACAGCCTGGGAAGGTCCCTCATCCAGAGAGGAACTCCCAGCCTGTAACTGAAATGAGGTGCAGCAACCATGTATCCATACTGTTTCAGGAGCAGCCCTGGGAAGCTGAAATAAAGTTGGACCTACTTCTCTGGCCAGCAGTTATTTCAGAGAGAGAAATAACAGGCTAGATACGATTTTAGTCTCTGAATCAGAAAAGCAGCATGTTTTAGGGTGGTTTGTAGGACAGCTTTGTAGATAGGTTTGTAGGTGAGCCTGCATGTGTATCTGCATTACAATGGCCAGTGTGGGGTTGTTCCTGACCTTATCGTGCTGCCTCTATGCTGGGCAGAATTGGAGAGGCCCCATGAACGATTGAGAGATTTGACTGGTCTTTATTCAGGGGGACTAACAGGAACAGGATTTTTAATCATGAGTCTCTTGGAAAGTACACATACTGCATAACACATCTGCAAAATGAAATGCAAGAGAAAGACTTGGTGCTTGACGGGAATGTAATCTGGTTACTCGTGCCCAGAGCTGCTTTTAACAGATCTCGATGTGAATCTTCTCCCCTCCATGAATCTCCTGCACCCATTAGGTACGGCCTGTGGTCCCTGGCAGGGAGTTCTGGTGCAGATGTTCCCAGCGTGGGAGGTCTCCCCACAGCCACACTCGTATTCACATGTGTTCCCTGCCCTTTCTCCTCAGTGACATTTCCCCTGGATCTCACGAAAACTCGGCTGCAGATCCAAGGTGAGGCTGCTGTCCATCAGGATGGAGCTGTGTCCGGCCAGGCAGCCCCGTACCGTGGGATGCTGCGCACGGCAGCAGGAATCGTGCAGGAGGAGGGATTAGGGAAGCTCTGGCAAGGAGCCACCCCAGCCATCTACCGCCACATAGGTGATTATCTGCTTGTGATGGGACAAGGGTGGGTCCTGCCTTCTGTGGCCAACAGCCTTTTGAAGTGAGCTTGACATATCTCTTTGTATTTTAGATGTATCTGTGATATATCTTCAGTCTAGCCTGCAATCCCACTTTGAAATATATAGGGGATTTTGGATCAATATTGTTTCTTCCTTCTCTCCTTATGCCTTATTCTGGCTTCTGGGAAAACAAAATATAATTTCCCTGTCATCTTTGCTGGAAGGCCTTGTGTAGGAAGCAAAACAGGCACCTGTAGTCCTCAGAACCATAAATATCTTATACTTGAGGGAAGTGGGGACGGGCTGGGGAAAAAAAGATAAAGTTGCAAGCACTAGGGAAGAATACAAGTTCTAGATGAAATGCATTAGGGGGTTGGCCACAGGTGACAGCTTTCTGTACTTTATTTGGAAATACGGTGATAGCAACAAACCCCAAAAGTATCTGTGGGACGCTTTGTGTTTGGTATCAGCTGAGGGGGAAGCAATGCAGTCACATCTCCTTAGGATGAAGGCAAAGCCATGCTGCCTCCTGGCAGACCCATGGCTCAGCCAGAGAGATTCTCTGATGCTGAAACGTTCTATCTGTAGCACTGATACCAGGTAACGCCCTCACAAACGTGAGGGCAGTGACCAGCTGACGCAGGTGAGATCCAGAGTGTCTTAAACCAATCTCTTGATGTGTCTCTCACAGTGTGACCTCCAGAAATGGCAGACCCAAGAACTGTCTCCTGCTTTTGTTTCCCACAGTGTACTCTGGCGTTCGGATGGTTGCTTATGAACATCTCCGTGACTCTGTGCTTTGTAGGGCTGAGGATAAAACTTTTCCTCTCTGGTAATGTTGCATATTTATGCATATTTATTGCTTGTTTTGGGGTTGTCCTCACTGAAGGAGTCCTGCAGACAAATCTTGGGTCCAAAATGTACCTGATTTTAGGATGTGAAAATCTAATACAAAATACTTGCCATGGCTGGTGCTTCAGGAAGGGGGAACTATGGATACTACTGATATTTCTGGTTTTACTAAAATAAATAGAACCAGAAAATGAACACAACCCAATTAGCAGCAGTGAGAGATAAAGAAAAGTCTTATATATCAGCAACCACTTTAGAATTTCACACTGGCATTCAGCTGTAGTATGTGGAGCATCATCCCTTACTTGTGTACCTTCCCATCCTGCCTTTAAACCTTGATCGAGGAGCATAATGCAACCTTGATTTTTTTTCCCCAGGCAAGTTTTAACCCTTTCTTAAAATTGGCAGAAATATTACTGATTAACAACCTGCAGTCACCACAATTATTACCTTCACTTTGGTCATTAGTATATGGAGCAACCATTTACACATGTTCCACCTGGGTCGTGCTGCTGAACTCTGCAGCTCAAGCACTGTGATTTTTGAAGATTTTCAGTTTATTCTGGAGCACAAATTTCCCCCTGTTTGGCAGGAAAGCTGTGGTTGGAGGCATGTCTGCAGGTGCCATCGGACAGTTTTTCGCCAGCCCAACTGATCTGGTGAAGGTGCAGATGCAGATGGAGGGAAAGAGGAAGTTGGAAGGAAAGCCGTTACGGTTGGTTCCTCTCAGAGCTGCTGGTTTTTTTCCTGTTACTGATCATGCTCTGGCCCAGAGTGTGGTTCTCTCTGTTTTCTGCCACTCCCTCTCCCCAGCTTCTCTTTGCTTTTTCAGGGGGAGAGCAGTGCCTGGGAAGCACACAATGGCTCTGGGCAGTGAACAGGGTGGGGGACATAAGACTTTCTCCTTATCCCATTTATACTTGCCTTCCTTATTCTGATTTATTGGTCCCAGAACCACAAACTCTCACCTGTCCTCCGTGCTGCAGCATGTCCAGGCCACCATATTTCCATGGGGAGGGTAGGATGCCTTCTAAAGATGGTAAGCTGGAAGAAAGGATGAGGGAAATGGGTCATGCAGGATGCACAGACAGCAGGGCTTGAGACCCTCCTGCAAATACCAGGACACGCTGCTCTTTGCATCCCAAACTGCTGCCATCTTTTGGTGTCTTGTACATTTACTACTGCAACCCTGTGTGGGATCAAAGGGTTGTCTGCTGTTAGAGATCAGATCACTGCTTAGCAAGGCAACTAGTATGTTTGGTAAAATATCGTGGCATGAAAGTCAAAGATGGATCAAAAAATGGATCCAGAGGGCCAGATCCTTGCAGGTGTAAATTGCATAAATCCTATGTAAGGATCTGGTGCAGCAAAGTACTGCAATATGCAAAGATTTCTCTGTATCTGGGCTGTCTACCTACTAGTTGCATATTGATTTCAGGTTTCGGGGTGTGCACCATGCATTTCTGAAGATCCTGTCTGAAGGAGGAATACGGGGACTTTGGGCTGGATGGGTGCCAAATGTCCAGAGGGCTGCTCTGGTGAACATGGGAGGTAAATGGAATAACTTGGTCTGCAGCACATAGGGCCACACATAAGCTTTAAGAAAGGAGAGTCTTAGTGTCTTGATTACCTACACTAGGGACCCGTTTGGAGCTCACTGCAGGTGACCTCTGCCTTGTGCACCTGCGTTTCTGTCCTGTGGAAATCAAATTGCGTAAAAATAACAGTTTGTGCCTCAGCTTAAGGAAAGGTGATCCAGGCGCTGAGGGGATCCCACGGCCAGCAAAGCAGGGACCTCACCAGGCTACAATCCAGCCCCCAGCACTCAAGGTTTGCAGGGCAGAACCAGTGAAGGCAGCGAGGCTTCACCAAGATCCAGATCCTCAGGGAAGTGTGTGGTGATGAGACAAGTCTGAGGCCAAGCCTGGAAGCTGAGTCAGCAGCAGGTCTGATGAGGGTCACCCAGACACAGCTCAACGATCACCTCTGAGGTAAATTAGAGCAGATGGGAACAAAAAGGAGAATCATAGAATCAGCTGGGTTGGAAGGGACCTCTGAGATCATCAAGTCCAAGCTTTGATCCACTACTGCTGTGGTTACCAGACCACAGCACTAAGTGCCACATCCAGTTTCATCTTAAAAACCTCCAGGGACAGAGAATCCACCACTTCCCTGGGCAGCCCATTCCAGTGCCTGATTACTCTCTCTGTAAAGAAATTCTTCCTAATATCTAACCTAAACCTCCCCGGCACAGTTTAAGACCATGCCCTCTTGTCTTACTGCTGGTTGCCTGGGAGAAGAGACCAACTCCCACCTGGCTACAACCTCCTTTCAGGGAATTGTAAAGAGTGATGAGGTCTCCCCTGAGCCTCCTCTTCTCCAGGCTGAACAACCCCAGCTCACTCAGCCTCTCCTCATAGGATTCGAGTCCCTTCACCAGCCTTGTTGCTCTTCTCTGGACCTGCTCCAGCCCCTCAATGTCCTTCCTGACCTGAGGGGCCCAGAACTGGACACAGCACTCCAGGTGTGGCCTCACCAGTGCTGAGTACAGGGGAAGAATCACTTCCCTGGTCCTGTTGGCCACACTGTTCCTGATACAGACCAGGATGCCATTGGCCTTCTTGGCCACTTGGGCACACTGCTGGCTCCTGTTCAGCTTCCTGTCAATCCAAACTCCCAGGTCCCTTTCTGCCTGGCTGCTCTCCAGACACTGTGCCCAGCCTGTAGCGCTGCAGGGGGTGTTGTTGTGGCCAAAGTGCAGGACCTGGCACTTGGCCTTGTTGAACCTCATCCCATTGGAATCAGCCCAACTCTCCAGCCTATCCAGGTCCCTCTGCAGAGCCCTCCTGCCTTCCAGCTCATCGACATTACCCCGCAGCTTAGTGTCATCTGCAAATTTGCTGATGATGGACTCAACCCCCTCATCTAAATCATCAATAAAGATATTAAACAGGACTGGGCCCAACACTGATCCCTGGGGGACACCACTAGTGACCAGCTGCCAACTGGATGCAGCACCGTTCACCACCACACTCTGGGCTCAGCCCTCCAGCCAGTTCTTAACCCAACAGAAAGTGCCTCTGTCCAAGCCGTGGACTGCCAGCTTTTTCAGGAGTATGCCGTGGGAGACGGTGTCAAAGGCGTTGCTGAAGTCCAGGTAGACACATCCACAGCCTTCCCCTCATCGACCAGGTGGGTCACCTGATCATAAAAGGAGATCAGGTTGGTCAGACAGGACCGGCCCTTCCTAAAACCATGATGGCTGGGTCTGATTCCTTGTCCATCCTATAGGTGCTGTGTGACTGCACTGAGGATGACCTGCTCCATAACCTTGCCAGGCACTGAGGTCAGGCTGATGGGCCTGTAGTTTTCTGGGTCCTCCTTCCAGCCCTTTTTGTGGATGGGTGTGACATTCGTCAACTTCCAATCATCTGGTATCTCCCCAGTGAGCCAGGACTGTTGGTAGATGATGGAGAGAGGCTTGGCGAGCTCTTCCACCAGCTCCCTCATCACCCTTGGGTGGATCCCATCTGGTCCCATAGACTTGTGAGGATCCAAGTGGCATGTGCTCACATGTCTAAAGACAGGACTTAGGTGCCACAATCATCATCAGAACCTGGGGGCAGAGTGCCAGCTGTGCCAATGGGAGGAGCTGCACTGGAAATGAACATCCTATGCCATGAACAGCACAGACACCATTTGCTTCTGACAGTATTGTTTTTTCTCATTATCCTCTCTACAGATCTGACCACTTACGACACAGTGAAACACTTCTTGCTTCTGAACACGCCACTTGTGGACAACAGTGTGACTCACAGTGTTTCCAGGTGCTGTATTCCCTGATTACCCCTTTTCCACTGTAGAGCATTTCCAGTCTCGCTGTCTTCATCTGCCTCTCTGTGTCAGCAGAAGCCTCTATTCTTCAATTTTGATACTGCTGATAAAACACAACTTTAGAATTTTATTTTTTTTCCTGAGAGAGCATCACTTTACAAAAGACACAAGAGAAAGGATGTGCAATTATTGCTACAAAACTGCCCTCACTACAAGTGCCTTGCTGGTGCATTTAAACACCTTTGCTCTCATCTGTGGGGGCACAGCCATATAACCCCTGCAGAACAACCTCTTTTACTCCCTTAAATGAAGAAATCTACTTTATAGAAACAATATAATGAATTGCATGTTGTAGGTCCTTCATTCCTGCCTCAGAACAGTATACAGAGGTGAGGGCAGCTGGGAGGACATCTCAGCAACAGCAATACTAGCAAGCCTTCTCTCAAGCCAAGTTTATTTTACAAGTTATTATTCATGATTTTATGATAACTGTTGTAATATATCTCTATTATAAGAACTGGAATCACAATGCTACAGTTGTCATGATACATCTTGGTTTCTTCTTTAAGTATCTGTTGCTGTTGGCAGTGTCTGTTCTGGCCTGGTAGCGGCTGTTCTGGGAACTCCTGCTGACGTGGTCAAAACCCGGATAATGAACCAGCCGAGAGACAAGCAGGGAAGGTGTGGGCACTTGGGAGACCAACTTTTCAGAAGCAAAATGAAAACCCTAAATCTCACCGATTTCACTGGAAGCAAAGTGCTAAGTTTATGATTTGCTCTTCATCTTTCTGATGATGATTTTACTGATTTAGCAAATGTCTGCAGGGTGTTGTTGTGATGGCCACCTAAGCATAGCCCGTTACTCCAGTGGATTTCAGTTCTGATTAGATTCCAAGGAGCTTACAAAAGAGCTTTTGCTTGTAAAGAAATATCAGCAACAAATTATTTTTATGAGGGGGATGTGATTTTTTTTTAAAATTGCACATTTGTAATCCTAACACTGTTTATTTTCCTTGCACATTCCTAGGGGTCTGCTATATAAGTCTTCCATGGACTGCTTGATTCAAACTGTCCAGGGTGAAGGGTTTATGTCTCTGTACAAAGGCTTTATACCAACCTGGATGAGAATGGTATGTGCCTTTTAACTCTCTTTACAAGAACAACTAGCATTAAAATGTGAGGAGTTTCTTCCTCAACACTATTTGAGTCTCTCAGTTTCTTTAATTGCAGTTAGCATAGCAGAATGTAGTGCATTACACAGCTGCATGTAGGGTCACTTCTCTCATGTTGCATTTTATACCTCTTTAAGAGAAATAATAAAAAAAAACACAAACCAACAAGAGCATCTCAACTAAATGAGTGCAGGATATACACTTTATGCAAAGCAAACTTTGTCATTTTCTGATTAAGGTTTTAGAACAGGTAAACCTTTTAAAAAAATTTAAAAAGCATTCAGCCCGAAGTAGCCCACGAGTATGAAACATTTCAGGTCAAACATTCATGAGTTGGCAAGCTGAAAAAAGAAAGAGGTTTAGGTGTCTTGTGAAGGATTTGGTAGGCCTAACCACATGTAATGTTACGATTTTTGTATGAAACACAAAATCATAGAATCATACAAAGGTTTGGGTTGGAAGGGACCTTAAAGATAAGGTTCCAACCCCCTGCCATGGGCAGGGACACCTTCCACTAGACCAGGCTGCTCAGCCCCCCATCCAACCTGACCTTGAACACCTCCAGGGATGAGAAGTTCACAACCTCTCTGGGAACCAGTGCAACATGAGACTGAATTTAAGAATATAATTTTTCAAGAGGAGACAAGTTAATCTAATGGGTTTACTTATTGGATTACTTCTGTTCTAAGCCTCTAACTTCTGTGTTTGCTTTCACAGGCTCCTTGGTCGCTGGTATTCTGGCTTACATATGAACAAATCAGAAGGATCTGCGGAGTTAGTTCTTTTTAAAATCCTCAATATTGACAAAACAGAGAAGAATCAAAAAGCTGAATTCTTATTTCACATGGCAGTAGGATCCCATGTATACATTGCTTCTCCAAATCCAGTCCTTACTGGTTAGAAACAACCATGACTTAAGGACACTATTTGGTTGTCAGACTGCTAAATGAAATTTATATTATCTGCACAGACTAAAATTGTCACAGTAATACTTCAACTAGCAGCCAGCATGAGCTTACTGAAACAGTAAACAGGGTAAAAGAAAAATTCTACCAAGTAAATGGAATATAATGTCTGCTTGTTTGACAATAGAGATGGTTCCTATTGTTAAGGACAAGAGCAGGTTGAAAACATAGCACTGAACATCTTCTGTGGCTAAGCATCTATAAAATTATTTGGGCATTTTTGTTATTAATTGTGTTTGCACACACACAAAGAACTACTTCTTGTTAGTGTGATGCCTCAGCAAACCAAGCCTGTAGTACTAGGTATTGAAAAAGATAAAAGCAGTTTATCTGATTCTGCTTCCAAAAGCAGAAGGGTTTGTGTTCCTTTTACTTCCCAGAGACTGCCTGACCTCTGTACTCAGCCATGAGTAGATCCATGATTGAAATGCAGTCCTGTTCCCAAGAAATCAAAAGCCTAGTTCACTCTGCCCCTCTTGAAGGACTCATGATACTCCAAGCTGAACTACTTGTCCCATGACAGCCCAGGTGCTGATGTGGCAGACTGGGTTATTAAGGTACCACTTTTCCATGGAAATATGCACTCTACCCACTTTAAACCTTGGTGGAAATATAACATTCTCTTTAAAACACAAAATGTTTGAAGAGGAGTGATTTGTTTATTTTGAAACCTAAAGCCTTCCAGATTTCATAGGGAAGGAGATTAGTGCTGTTTGTCACTAGGTTCATCTTTGGCAATGAAGAGGCAAAAATGCAGTATTAAAAGCCACTGTTAGTAGACAGAACAAAGCTGGCTTTGATTTAGTAATACCTAATAATGGAATGACTGTGCAAGTCTTGGCTCTCTGAGTAAACACTCATGATTTCTTCTGGTCTTTGCAACCAGTGACTTCAATGTGCCAATTTCTCATTAAATAAAGTCTGGGCGTCTTTTGGCTTGCACTTATACTTTTTGATTTTATTGTAGCTCTGTTGTGGCTTTATGCATTTGGGGGTGTTGGAAAAAATTAATCTCACCATTACTAGGGAGTCACAGAATCACAGAATGGGTCAGGTTGGAAGGGACCACAGTGGGTTAGCTGGTCCAATATCCCTGCTCAAGCAGGATTATCCAGAGCACATGGCACAGGATTGTGTCCAGATGGTTCTGGAATATCTCCAGTGAGGGAGACTCCACACCCTCTCTGGGCAATCTGTTCCAGTGCTTGGTCACTGCACAGTAAAGAAGTTCCTCCTCATACTTAGGTGCACCTTCCTGTGCATCAGTCAGAAGGTTTTCTTCAGAAATACTGATATTTTTCTAGTTGACACCCTGAGAAACTAATCCAAGTTCTTTTTGCCTTGCACACCATCACCAGCAATGACAAACCAGCAAAGCTGCTGCTTCAGTTACATCCTGAGGGGTCCTGCCCGCCATCTCATTACCCTGATAACCCTGCTGATGGATATGCAGATGTACCTATTGATTGAGTTAGAATAAGTATTTTTATCATAGAATCACAGAATGGTTTGGGTTGGAAGGGACCTCAAAGCTCATCTTGTTCCAATCCCCTGCCATGGGAAGGGACGTCCTCCACTAGAACAGGTTGCTCAAAGCCCCATCCAACCTGGCCTTGAACACCTCCAGCCTAAATCCAGGGAGATTGGGCATTCACAGCTTCTCTGGGCAACCTGTTTCAGTACCTCATCACCCTCACAGCAAAGAACTTCCTCCTAATATCTAATAAACCTACCCTCTTTTATTCTGAATCCATTCCCCCTTGTCCTGTCACTACATGCTCTTGTAAATAGTCCTTCTCCATCTTTCTTGTAGGTTCCCTTCAGGTACTGGTAGGCTACAACTAGGTTACCCTGAAGCCTTTTCTCTTCTGGTCTGAACAAGCCCAGTTCTCTCAGCCTTTCCTCATAGGAGAGGTGCTCCGTCCCTCTAATCAACTTGGTGGCCTCCTTTGGACTCACTCCAACAGGTCGAGGTCCTTCCTGTTCTGGGGACACCAGAGCTGAAGGCAGCACTACAGGTGGGGTCTCACCAGAGCAGAGCAGTGGGTCAGGATCACCTCCCTTGACGTGCTTTGGATGCAGCCCTGGACACAACCAGCTTTCTGGGCTGCAAGTGCACATGGCTGGGTCGTGTCCAGCTTTTCATCCTCCAGCACCCCCAAGTCCTTCTCGACAGGGCTGCTCTTGATCTGTTCATCCCCTGCCTGAATTCATACTAGGTGTTGCCCTGACCCTGGTGCAGCACCTTAAATTTGGTCTTGTTAAATCTTACGGGATTCCTGTGGATCTACCTCCCATGTTTATACAGGTCCCTCTGGATGTCATCCCATCCCTCAGGAGTGTTAACAGCACCACTCAGCTCAATGTCATCTGCAAACTTGCTGAGGGTGCACTTGATCTCTTTGTCTATATAATTAAAGAAGATATTCACAGAAGTACAGAATATGTTGACTTGGCCCTGCACAGGACTGTCCCCAAGAGGCACACCACATGCCTGAGAATTATCATCCAAACACTTTTTGAGCTCTGTCAGGCTTGGTGCTGTGACCACTGTCTTGGGGAGCCTGTTCAGTACCCAACCACCCTCTGGGCGAAGAACATTTCTCTAATATCCAACCTAACCCTCCCCTGACATCAGTAACACTGGCCCCAGTACGGATCCCTTCAGGGGACACCACACACACACACACAAAAAGTCTTTAGAAAGTCTGGTAGTGAAAAACTGCTTTAATCCTTAACAAATCTATCTTTTTCAGTTCGAAACACTACTGACACCCCCTGAACTCACACCGCCAACCCCGCTCACACCGCACTCCCCGCCCGCGCGCCCCACCCCACCCCACCCTCACACCACACTGGCCAATAGCCGCCAAGTCCTGCCGCATGTCCCGCCTCCGGCGCCTCTCTGGCCAATGGGAGCTGAGCAGCTTTGGCTCCCTCTCCCCTCACCCCGCCCCGCTGTCACCCGGCCGACGTGGAGCGCTCCACGCCGCCCGAGGGCACCTCCTGCGGGCTCTGCGCTGCGCCTCGCGACGCCAGGGCGATAACCCCGTAATAACCCTCCTCTTTGTGGCGCCTCCGGGCAGTCGCGGTTGAGCAGGAGCGGTGCCTGTGTACTAGCGCCCTCCACCACTTCCCCCCCCCCGCCCCCCCGCGAGGATCGAAATGGGCTCGACCGCTGGGACAGCCGCTAAACGGTTGGCCGCGGGTCACGTGGGCGACGCGTGGCCCATATAAGGCCGGGGCGCGGGAGGCAGGGGGGGTTGTTCGCCTCGTGCGGGCGGCGAGGGCGCGATGGGCTCCCGCGGCCCCGCGATGGACGCCGGGCTGGGGCCGCTCGGCCGCGGCGACGCCGTCACCCTGCGCGTCCGCGCCGTGGGGATGCGCCCCGACGTGCCCGTTCTGAGGCTCTGGGGGCTGCTGGGCGAGCGCAAGGCTGACTACGCCCGCCTCTACCGCGAGATACAGGCGGCGGCGGGGCCGCGCTTGGCGGCCCGCCCCGAGCCCGGCGGGCAGGCGGCCGGCAGAGTGGGGCTGTGCCCTGGTGAGCTGGGGCTCGTAGAGGTGCTGGGGCTCTGGTACCGCTGCTGCGTGGTGAGTTGCAGCGCCCAGGGGTACCGCGTGTTCCTGCTGGACGAGGGGTACGTGGTGGCCACGTCCGCCTATTACCTGGCGCGGGGCTGCCCGGAGCTGTTCCAGCTGCCGCCGGAGGTGCTGGGCTGCGTCGTGGCCAATGTCATGCCCTCCCAAGGCCCGGAGGGTACGGGCTGCGGGGACTCACCGGTCTCCAAGTGGACGGTGGAGGCGATGGAGTTCCTCAGCTTCCTGCACGGCAAGGAGGTGTCTGGTGTGGTGCAGGAGGTGATGTCCCCGCAGCTCATCGTGCTCGAGCTGCCCCAGCTCGTGGCCCAGATGCGGCAGCTGGGCTTGGCCAGGCGGGTCTCTGCTGTCTGGTTCTGCCAGGTGCTCAGACGCTGCCTGCCTTTTGGCCACCTAAAGCAGCAGCTCTGGCAGCAGCAGCCCTCAACGTGTTCCCTTGGAGCTTTTGCAGTGCCTCAGCTTCTCCACGTGCTGCTGTCATATCGGCCCCTGTCACCTGCCTTGGATTACTTCTACCCACAGCTTCAGCTGGGTGTGACAGAGCCTGTCCTAGTGACCCATGTCTCTGACCCACATCACATCTACTGCCAGTTGCAATGCCTGTCCCAGGAGATCCGTTGCCTTTCTGATACCATGTGCCATGTTTATGACTGGTGGGAGCAGGATTTATTGCCCAAGGTAGGCTCGCCCTGTGCTGCCCGTGGCATGGATGGCCAGTGGTACCGTGCCCTTTTGCTGGAGCTTATTACAGGGGAGCAGGACCAGCAGGCAGCTCTCGTGATCTTTGTGGACTATGGCAGGAAGGAGACTGTGACCAGAGCTAACTTGCGCCATTTGCCTGCTGAGTGTTTTCGGATGCCTGTGGTGACTTACGTGTGTGCTCTCCAGGGTGTTTCTGATGGGGGCTGTGGCTGGTCCTCATCACAGATCAATGTGCTGAAAGCACTGGTGCAAGGCAGAGGAGTGAGTGCTCGCATCAAAGCCTTTAACTCCTTTGAGCATCTCTATTATGTGACCCTGTATGGGGAAAGCGGCGTCAACTTGAACCATCTTTTTGGGTCTCAGGCTTGCTGCCTGGTCAGCAGTTGTAAGCAGGTTAGCCAAACTAAGGCTCGTGGGCAGCTGGCATTAGAAGAATCCTCAGCTGGAGAATTGGAATTGCCATCAGAAGCACCTCCTGTCTTAACACGCAGAGATTTGGGCTCTGCTGATGTACCTGGTGTACAGCTAAAGACCTGTGTGTTCTACAGTGCACAGGTCTCCTACCTCCGAGATCCATCTGAGTTCTGGCTGCAGCTCAATGAACACCACCAGCTTTTCAGGCAGCTGAGGCAGTGCATGTGGAATTTCTACTCCCATGCCACGAAGCTGGATGGTGCTGGGTGGGACCCACACCCTGGATCCCTTTGTTGTGCCAGTGGGAACGAGGGTGGCTTTTATCGAGCGGTGGTCACCAGGGTGCTGGACAGTGGGGTGGAAATACACCTGGTGGACAGGGGCAGTACGGAAACTGTGGATCGGTGTGCGGTGAAGGACCTGCTCCCTCGGTTCAGGGAAGTCCCTGCTCTAGCTCTGAAGTGTTGTTTGGCAGGTGTCTCCCCTCTGAGAGGGGCTTGGAGCGAAGCCTCTGTGTCTGCGTTCCGGGAGATTGTGCTGAACAAGGGACTGAAGGTTTGGTTTCTGAGTTTGAAGGGTGACAAATACATGGTTGAAATTTTTGACCAGACCCAGTTAGGAGAGAAAAGAGTAAGTAAACTCATGGCCCAGGGAGGTTATGCTGAATACCAGAGGTGTGAAATACCCAAGACTCTCCAGAATTCAGATGAAAAGGCTGTGACACAGGCCTCTTCCCTAGCAACTAGTGCAGAGGAAAAACAAATAAATGCAGAGAAGAGGCTTAGAGAAGAGTCTGCTCTAAAGAGCAATGATAGAGTAGTTGATCCTGACATCACTGTGATGGTCAGAGAGAGCCCTGTTGCAGCCATTCACAATTCTAAAAGTAGTGAATCTCTTCCTGCTCAGGAATATAAGGGCAAGGGAAACTTGCGTGTGTCTTTGAGACAGAATTATGTGGAAATTAAGCCAGGTTATTCTTGTGGAGGCCACTTAGAAGTGGGAAGTACTGTTAGTGTTATTTTGTCGTATGTTGAAAATCCTAGTGTTTTCTGGTGTCAGTTGAGTAGAAATAGCCGTGACCTTGAGTTACTAATGGATGAAATTCAGGAGCACTGTAAGAATTCATCCCAGCCACATGTTTGGCCAAATCTCGTGTGTTTAGCCCAGTACTCAAAGGATAAGAAATGGTACAGGGCTTTAATTGTTAGTGAAGCACTTCGTGCGGAAAAAGTAGAAGTTGTCTATGTTGACTATGGCAACAGAGAGCAGGTGTACCTGTCAAACCTCCGTGCAATCGATGAGCGCTTCCTTAGGTTGGAGGCTCAGGCTTTCAGGTGCAGCCTTTACAACTTAATCCAACCCAATGGTCAGAATCCTTTTGCTTGGGAAGAAGAAGCGATTAATACTTTTCAGCAGTTTGTTGTTAATTCGTCATCTGAACTCGAACTGAAGTGTACAATATTTGCCTTGGCTTCAATAAATAGGGACCTGTTTAACATCGTAGATTTAATAACACCTTTTCAGAGTGCTTGCCAGTTTCTGACTCAGAGAGGTGTAGCCAGACCTTTATTTCCTCAAAAGCATCTGGCATCCTTGGTTCAGCTTCATTCTTACTATTATTCTAATCATGGTATCAAAATTGGGAGTGAGGAAGAAGTTTATATTACACACATTGAGGATCCATGGACGTTTTATTGCCAGCTTGAAAGATGTGCAGATACCTTAGCACAGCTGGCTGATAACATCAGTCGCCTGAGTGAAACAATGACCAGCACGGGAACCTTGAGAACGTCTGGGAGCTTGTGCCTGGCAAGGTATGCTGACAGTCAGTGGTACAGGGGAGTAATTATGGAAACACAACCGAAGGCAAAAGTCTTCTTTGTGGATTTTGGGAACACAGAGACCGTAGAGAAAGACGATCTGCTTCCTTTACCCAGTGATGCTTCTGATATCCTGCTTGTGCCAATGCAGGCCATAAAATGTTCCATATCTGATGTATCTTCTGTTTCCAAAGAAGCTGCAACATGGTTTAAGGAAGCTGTCCTAGAAAGGCAATTAAAAGCAATAGTAGTAGCAAAGGACTCTGATAATACACTGCTGGTTGAATTGTTTGATAGTAATACTCAAATTAATACAAAACTGAAGGAGCTAAGCCTAAACAACACAAGACTGTGTGGTCATGTAGAAAGTGAGACTCGGTGCTCTAGAAATGCAGATGTGAATGAGACTGCAGTGTCCCCTTTAAATGCAGGGAGGCCTCTTGAAAGCAAAAAATGTGGATCTGAAGCTCAGGGAGGACAAGGGAGCAAAAGGCACTTCAAAGAAGATGTAAACCTTTTCCAGCCCTCTAGCAAGGGAGATCTGGCAGCTGGATTACTAGAATCTGATGAAATGCTTAGCAGTAAAAAGGATGCTAGTTTGTTAAGTGAAGCAGGGGAGGAGTCTCTACTCCCTATCCAGATGGATACACTGTCAGATATTAAATCTGGTGCTGAAGGCAGGTGTGTAATGCTTAAAAATGTGTCTGATCTACCACAACAGAAGATAGTGCCAGCTCTTAAAACGTTAGTGTATGTGTCTTATGTCAATGATCCACTGGATTTTTATGTTCAATTAGGGAGCGATGAGGTTCAGCTTAACAGCATTTTGAAAAGTTTAAACAATGGGACACCAGCAAAGAATCCTTGTGGACAATTTTTCCAAGCAGGAGATTTAATCAGTGCTGTTTATTCAGAAGACAACCTGTGGTATAGAGCTGCAGTAAAAGAGAAGACTTCTGACAATTCAATAAGGGTACACTATATTGATTATGGTGATACTTCAGTAATTACTGTTCATCAAGCACGCAGGCTCCCTGAGGACTTGTCATCTATTCCAGCAATAAGCATTCACTGCTTCCTAGGTGGACTTAAGTGCAAAAAAAATACAGACTGGGCAGAGAAAGCAGTGCTTTACTTCACCAAGAGAACAAGTGAAATCCTGCTGTCATGTGAATTTGTAGAAAAGGTTGAGGATAAATGGGAAGTTATTCTCAGTGACCATCAAGGTATAATAACAGTGGATTTACCTAATGATCTTGCAAGTACAGAGAGATCTTGTTCAAGTGAAATAATTGATAAAAGAGAGAACAGTGACATGATAACTTCATGTGAGCCTTTGCCTCCTCAGGCACCAAGTGAGATTTCCTGTGATTGTAAATCATTTATCTGGAAGTTTCCAGAGGCAGGTCAGACTTTAAAAATTTACATCACGGTAGTAAATGGCCCAGAATACTTCTGGTGTCATAGTGCTGATACTGAACACTTGAGCTACATTGACAAAAAAATAGAGGAAGCTGAAAAGCTTGGACTGAGCTCTTTGAATGATGGCAGAATATCTTGTATTAAAAGTGGTCATACTTGTCTAGCAAAATACAGTCAAGATGGATGGTTCTACAGAGCTCAGATCATCAGTGTAAAAGGTGACAGTGTAGTTGTTCGACATGTGGATTATGGCAGCCAGGAAGCTGTTGGCTTGGAGATGGTCCGACAGATTCCATGTGAACTGCTCAGAGTACCTGGTCAGGCATTTGCTTGCTGTCTGTCAGGTTTCAGTCCTTCAGAGGGCTCATGGCTTAGTGAAGCAAATCAGAAGTTTTATAATATGACTGCAGACCTTGTATTAGAAGCTGAAGTAGTAGAGACTCGGAAAGATAAAGATTCTGAAGTTCCTCTCTGTGTTGTCAAACTGGAAGCTTCTGGCAATAGTATTAATGAAGAGATGAAGCCTTTTTGGAAGGCTAATAAAGGAACTGGTGACAGTGCTTTCTCAAGTCTTGACAACCTCTTTAAGGAAAATAGAAGTTCAAACAGTGATATGGGTCTTTGTCTTG
The DNA here is from genome assembly GCF_025592945.1 of Manacus candei. Classification (NCBI taxonomy): domain Eukaryota; kingdom Metazoa; phylum Chordata; class Aves; order Passeriformes; family Pipridae; genus Manacus; species Manacus candei. The sequence continues at coordinate 4,524,342 of NW_026138055.1, read as the reverse complement.
AAAGAGAAACTACTGCTGTTTGTGGATTAGCTCAGGAAGGAAGTGCTTTACTTTGTTCTGAACCTTTCCTGGGTGTAACTTCTGAGTGCTTAGAAACTGCAGAAGCAAATGTGTCAGTGGGAGCTGCCAGTGGGAACGCTGATGATGGATATGAAACAGCAGAGCATCAGAACAGTTTTGATAAAGAGGTACCTCTGTCTGAAGGTGATAGTGATAACAGTATGTTACTAGAACCAATGAGATGCTGCAGCCCTCACATTTCAGGGAGTGAAGTGACAGCTTCAGAACAAGAACTGTCTGAAGTACTGTTTGGAGAGGATGCTGAGCTGCAAGCAGAACTGATGGGCAGTGCTTCAGCAGCCAGCCTCCTTCTAGGAAACAAACCAGAAGAGCTGCAGCAATTGCCAGTGCTCCAGGCACAGCCATCTTCCAGCAGTGGAACAGGGATGTTAGTAGAACTGGATCCATTAGAAATGCACTATTCATATGATGATCTAAAAGAGTTCCTGCTGGATCTAGAGGCACTTTCAGCCAAGTCGTCCTTCAGGGAAGAAACAAAGGAAGCACTGGAAACAAAGTCACTTGAAGTGCAGACAGCATCAGGCAGTGAAGGAAGAGAGACAGTGTTGGAACAGGAGTTGCTGGAGCTGCCAGTTTGTAGTGAGGAGACAGGAGAGTTGGCAGCTCTGAACTTTCTTGAAATTTTAACATTACTTAATGAGAAGGAAAACCTGGTGCCTTCAGTTAGTGATGGAAAGAAGTCAGAAGAGCCGATTCCACCTGATGTTCAGCCTTCTTTGGGAGGGAACCCAAAGAAACTGAAAGTGAATTTGTCTGGAATTCATCAGGCAGATGATCTACTAGGTGATTGGATGGAAGCAGATGCTCCTCCCCTAAAGCTGTCATCATCTGGTGGTAGACCTGAGAAACAACTGGACCTGAAGACCCATGACAAGCAGTCAGTGGTAAGTGCCAAGTTTGGGCACTTTCTGGAACTGGTGCTGCCTGATGTTCAGCCTTCTCAGGAAGACAGGGAGGAGGACTTGTTAGAGCTGGAACATTCTGTGCTGCAGAATTCTGCAAATAGTGGAAGTCAGCTTTCATTTCTCACGAAAGACTCAGTGGATCAGAGGCTTGTTTTCCCTGTAAAATCATGTGACTACAAAGTTAAGAAACGTAAGGGGAGGCAGAAGCAGCAAGATGACTGTGTGGAAGAGTGGATGAAACAAGACTTGACTGACTCATTTAAAGAGTGTGGAAATACACATGTGCAGTCATCAGACTGTAAGTCTGGGGATGAAGAAGAAGAAAAGCAACACGAGAACTTGGCTGACTGCAGTGCAGGTAAATTACCTGATTTTGAGAAGTTAAATAATCAAAATGTTGTGCTCACTCAGACATGAGAATAGCTTTCTTGTAGAAACCTAATTTTTATTTCCTAATAAGTTAACATATTAGTGTTAATGTCAGTATGCTTTGATGGGTTAAGGACAGCAGACTAAGTGTAGTATCTCATGTTTAACGTGACAGTGTAACAGCAACTAATCTTACCTGGGGAGATTAATGATTTTGATTGGAAATCTATTTCAGAACATGAAATACATTTGCAAGACTGTTCAGGATGAGAAATTTTAGCTTTCAAACATCAAGTAAGTAGTTTGGAGGGGGGCAGGGGAGCAGTGTCGTGAGGAATCTTAGGTTTTTTGAGGGGTGATTTTTTTGGGACTTTATGTGTTTGGTTTTTTTTTCTTCCTCCTTCATTGATATGTCATAATTTCTTGTAGCACATCCTGAATATCCTTGTAATCTGAAGGGCTTTGATGTTGGTTCCAAATGTGTGGTGTGGACCTCCCTCCAGTGGTGTGAGGCTCGCATTTTGGAGATATCTGAAAAAGGTACTAGGGTAAGTATGGTTTGAATATTCTTTCTGCCTTCTTAAGATCTGGCCCTTCTGTAGTCTTCCTCTAAATATTTTAATATTGAATATTTTAGATCTTCACTCTGTAATAGGCTACATAGTGTCTCAAATAGAGTTGGATGCTATGTGCCAGGACTTTGATATTCCCTTCACATCTTATTCCCTTGTATTGACTGGGAATATTGAAGGAGGTGGCTCCAGATTGAGATGCACACTCATATGCATGATTCTGGCTGGCTGGCGAATTAATGTTCTGCTGTGGAGCTGTTTTCCCATTAAATGCTCATGAAACCTGGTACTATTTTACTGGTGTTTTGAGGAATTAGTGCTACAACAGTAGAACTTCAGGAAGAAACTTGAACTATACTGTATATAATAATGAATCCAAGACTATTCCTGCTTCAGCGAAATGTGTACTACGTTAGTGGCTGTTAACTTTAACAGTGGGAGTTAACTTTAGTGGGAGTTAACTTTAACAGTAGAGGATAATCTAGGGAGCTGCCTTGTTCTACTGCTCTTTATGCTATGGGATGAATCGGAAGCCTTCCTTCAGTTCAAGGGGAGTGTGTGTCCATGTACACACATCATAGATGTCATACTTAGATAAAATGACCTTTAAGTTATAATTAAGGTTGCAAATCCAAAAGATCTTTACAGAAAAGCAACTTTTTGGAAGATTGAATGCCTGAGATTGTGGAAGCCAGCTCTTTTGCTAGTAGATCCCTTGGGTATCTAAAACTAACCTCAGCTGTATTCAGATGAGGTTCAGTGTCTATTATGTATTGTTATTTCACCAGCTTTCTTCTGGTTCTGATCTAGTAGGTATTTTACAGCCTTTGTTTCTCACGATACTTAGCTTAGAAGTCCAGAAGAGCCTTGAACAGATTTAGTAGTTATATTCAGTTTTTTTAGAGATTGACTTGCTCTTCCTTGCAAGATCCAGACTTCTCAAAACCTTCTAAAGGCAGGGAGTCCTCAGTTGTGTTTTCCCACTGCAGTGTTTTATTTGCTGAGTGTATTGCTGCTGTGCTAGATACACTTTGGCTCCCTCTCTGCAGGTCTTGAATCTGTCCAGTGGCAACGAGGAAATTGTGGCTCCTGAGAATGTCTGGAATGGTATTCCTGACTCAGCTTGCAGATCATCTGAGGTATGGCAGTGTGGTAGTGGACTGGGTAGGACAGTACTGGTTTTCAGAAAGGGTGCTAACTAACTGGTAAATCATGAAAAATACTTCTATTATGAATTAGGAAAGAATAGTAAGGTTTTCACCAGTGTTCTTCATGAAGTACCTACCATGAAAAAGTCGTGTCTAGAACCCAAAGCTCAGGTCATCAGCCATGCTGTGGTGATAACAGAATGAATTTCCAGTTCGTTCTTCACATGCAGTTTTTGAATCAAAGCGAAAAGTAGGCAGAAAACCTAATATAGTGAGTTATAAGGGGGGAAAACAGTGGTAAATAGGAGTCCAGTAGTGCTGATGTAAAAAGTTAGTCTAGTATTAAAGGAAGCATCTCAGTGGATGTCTTAGCAACAGTGCCAGCTTCCTAAGAAGATCCCTTTTTGTATAGGTGTTAACCCCTGCAACAGAAAACTTCCAGTCCTTACCAGAGGAGTCCTTGCTTCATGGTAAGTGTACCTGAAACCTCCCAAATGGGCTGTGTATTTGGTGTTGAGATGTTTTCTAATTTTCTAGAAAATGTCCTATTTTAGAAAACACAGTTAAAACACTAATTTGAGTTTATGTAGTTGATACTGTTGTTGAGATTTTCTTAGTAGCATTAGCTTGTGTACTGTCAGTTTAGGGGTGACTACATGCAATGAGAGCTGCTACTCTGTCTGGATTGGAAATCAGTTTAATAATTACTTATTCACCTGATGGATTGAGCCTCTTGGAAGAGCTTGTTCTTGGATGGTTCACCTAAACTATAATTTTTGGTAGGGTTTTAAGCAACTGCCATTAGCATGCTGTTCTTGCTCATGTTTCTGAGGCAGAGTGAGTGACTGCTAGGCAGACTACCAAGCATTTAGTTTGGGATTTGAGTGTCCCAATCCCATAATAGATCTTTGGTCTATAAATCTAAACCCATAATAATACCATCTTAGTTGTTTGTGAATAGTGCATGTACATCTTTATTGTTTCTTAAAAATTTTGATGTGTTACTGGTAATCAGTGCACCAAATAAGTAGTACAGGTTCTTTCTGGTTATAATCTATGGAATTGTAGGGCAGTTCTGGTTGAAAGGGGCCTTTGGAGCTGCTGAAAGCAGGGTCAACAAGATGAGGTTGCTAAGAACCTTACTGACAGGTCTGGAATCTATCCAAGGATGGAGACTCCAAAACCTGTCTGGGCAACTTGTTTCTGTGGTTGCCTGATGAAGACTGAACTGATTTTAAGTAGGGGTAGCATATCTGCTTTCAGAGATTGAATTGGTAATTATATTTCAGTACAGCTGTACTGAAAGCTGACTGGTTTATGGGTAGCAGATAATGAAGCCTGCAATAGAGATCTAGTTGCCCGTTAAGCAAAAAAAAGGCAGTTAAAAGAACTTGATTTAAATGTTAAAATGGTGAATCTACAAATTCTCCCCTAGATGCAGAATTATTCTTGATTTTGTGGTTTTGATAATACTTTTATAGTTTTTACCTCTTCATTTTTGTTGTTTTCCCTTATTTGGTTACTAAATATTATTATCCAAATTTGCCCATTGTCTGTTCTTGAACACTTTACATGGAATTAGTATGTTTGCCCTCTCAGCAGCAGCATAGGAGATGTGAGCTAAGGTGGTGCAACCACATCACAGAGCTGGATCTTGCTGCACATGTGTGCCACTGCCTGGAAAGGCAGTTTGAGTAGAAGGTACCTGATCCACAGGATGCAAAAACTCCTGCAGTGGTGTATGCCAAGCCCAATGAGGGATGGAGTGACTTGAACTCATAACTGGAATCTTGGAGCACTGCTGCTTCATCTTTTGGGCAGGTCTGCTCTTTCATCTTTCTGTAAATGTAGTCTTCTAATATGGTCCAATATGTTGATAATATTTAGTCTGAAGCCCTGTAGAGCTGTGACTTTAGATGATAATGCATTTATATACATTTATAGACACATCTTGTTGGGTCTAATCTGTGCTTATTCCCTGTAGAAAAGCAAACCGGCCACAGTTGTGATTTAGTTGAAGATACTCGTGCCCTCCAGCTTTGCTGAAACCAAGTGACATGTTCACCACATGAAACTGATTAAGTGCCTGTGTGCCAAACATTCCCATGGAAATGTGTTCATGGGAACAAGAATGCAAGCCAAGCATTGAGTATTTTTTTTTCTCCCTAACCGACCAAATGCTTGTCACTACTGCACTTCCTTGTCAAAGAAGTGTTGATGGTAGACTTATTGTCAGCTTTTTTTCCTACAGCTGTTGTTGGTAGACTGTTATTGTTAGCTTGTTTCTCATAACTGTACTTTCTTTATGAAATAAGTTTGTCTATTGACTGGCATTTTTTATTGTGTGTGGGTGCACTGACTTGTATCGAGTTCTTGTATTAAGGTGGGTGGTTGTTCAAAAAAGACTTCTTATGAGTTTCTGTATATGCTATTTGTTGTACAGCACTGCTTGCTGATGTTTGCTTTTGGAAAGCAAAAGTTATGTTGTTACATGGGTTTTTTTCCTCAAAAAAAAAAAAATTGAGGGTATTTTTGCAGGGGTGTGGTGGGGGGAGGAAGGTTTTTTTCCTCCATTGGGAAATACAGTTGTTTTGAGTTGGAATCTTGCATTTGGTGCTGTTCTAAAGCAATGGAAGAAGCTAGAATAAAGCTTTGGCTGACATATACTGGTTTGTTAATGTGTTTTTTTTACTGACTTGTGTCTGTTCCCTATGCATAAGCACAAATGCTGTGTGGGCTGTTCTGCAGTCCCTAGTTCTGTTTTGACCTTAACCAGCTCTCTAGAGGACTATGAGCTGTGGTGAATAATTAGAAACATTAATTGCACATAATTAATTGAAGTTATTCCAATTTCACTAATTGAAGATGAAGCTTTTCCAATAAATATGAAGATGACCCAATAGAATGGTATTGCTGCTACACAGGTACAGCAGTATAAGGACTTAACCTGCAGCTGTTCAAAGATCTCACCTTTTAATCTCCTCCTCAGGTGTTGAAAAGGGGATTTTATTTTATAGCAGTGTTCCATGCTCCTATATAGCATAGCTTTTTCCTCCTCTTCAGAAGCTGTGGATTTTTCATGCTGCCATATGGATTAGGAATGCAGGCTGGCTGATAGTGTCAGTCTGGCTGTCTTACAGTAGGTTTCAGGTGTTAGTGCTGACTCAGTAAGACAAACACATCTTTAATTGCTTAATAAAGACAATACATGGTGGTAGGTTGGAAAGAACTTCATTGAATTTTGAAGGACAGGTCTTAGGTGTTGTTGCAATCTCATTTTAAGATCACAGGTTATGTAACATTTAATTACACTGTTAATTGCTTTGCTTGTTCTGCTTGCTTCAGTTTTGTTTGTAACCTCATTTTGAAATGAACATAATTCAGAAGACACCCTTCCCATGGGGCAGATTCAGAGACTTCTGATCCAAAAATGACAGCCTTAAACAAGGCTGACCAGGTGGCTGCTGACACTGTTTGTCCAGGTATTACTATTGCTCTCTGTCAGTGGGAGCCAGCTGCTTCTGCTGTCAGCTACAGACAGCACTGTACCTGGACAAAGATGAGTATCAGGGGAGAATTAGTACCATGAGAGACCTCAGGACATCAAGCAGTGCTAACAAGGACCATGTAAAGGGAGCTTTACAGGTGCCACATCTCTATAATGTCACCTGCAGACTGTGTGATAGTGGTAACAGACATTAACAAGAGAAGAACTGCCTGGAGCTTTCCCCAAAGGGAATTACAGTTGCTAGAGCAAGAGTGACCAATTCAGAAGCTTTTGGAATAGAAATATTCTGTAGGTATGGCACTAAACACAGATCTTACATTTAAGTGGATCAAGTTCATACAAGGAGTCCTGTGTCTGAACAAACACCTTTCTCTGCTGTGATCTTAACTATTTCCTGTAGCTTTTACCGTGGTTTACTAAAATAAGGCAGTTTTGAAGACCACCCTCCACTGGTACCTTTCTGACTGGAAGGAGCAACAACCTGCCCCAACTCACAGCTGTTGTCACAGTACAGCTGAAACTATCTAAATGACAAAGTGGTGGTTTTGGGGGGGGCTTTGTTTTGGTTGCTTGCTGGATGCAAACTGACTTAAAGCTTGGTAAGCAGAACTGTAGTTGTATTCCTTGGAGCTTAATCTGTCTCTCCACAAACTTGACTTAGGTCAAAACCCAAAAGAGCATTTAAATTACCATGAAGTGATTTCCCCCAAGCTGCCTACAAAGCAGAAGTTACCCTGTTGCAGTATTTCAGTATTATCCTACTATCCATTCACTATTATCCTACTAACTCATTTGAACCAAAACCTCTGGTTTTATGGTAATGTAACTTAATGCCTTTTTTTTTTTTTTTTTTATTCCACACCCCAAAAGCTGTGTAGGTGTTTAATGCCACCCCATGTCTGAGCAATGTCTGGCCAGCATTAGTGTCCTGATGTCCATGGCATTTTCAGTACTTCTTTGTATTCCTTATTCAGGTTCAGCTGGAGATATGTCAATATTGCTTCCAGGAATAACATTGGGTCCTATGCCATCCACAAGTGAATCCCACTTATCGAAATCTTTCTTAAGACCTGTAAAATGGGGGAAATAAAACCCAAGTGGTAATGAGTAAGTAATCAGCTTTTTGTAAAACTACACTGAAAAATTAAACCAACTTGGCAAAGTAGGGGAGGCATGATGTTTTAAGGAACATAAAAATCTGGAGTATCATTTTTTCTATGAGAACAAAATGCCAGTGCCATTCCTCTGAGTTGCTAAGCTTACAAAAGTAACTGACAAACCTCTAGAAACTGTCTGACTTGTTTTTTCCACTGACACACTTATTTTGATCTTGCTTTAAACTCAATAAAAAGCTTCACAGGAATTAAATATGAGCTAACTTCATACTTTTCTGTAAACAGATACTTACTTAGATGTTTCTGCAGGAAGGCCAATGAAGCATGATTGCTGATATCAATAGCTTCATTTGGATCTATTTCTCCTTTTAATTTGAAAAATCTTGCAATAATTCCTCCACTTATAAAGGTAAAGTCAGGAAAGCTCTGATGTACTGACCCCCTGCAAATACAGAAATGATCAACAGGTTTATAAGAATACATTAATTCACGCAATTAAAATATGCAAAGACTTCAGTTGTGTCTTACACTGTTTTCTTTAGCAGAAGATAAAACACGTTAATCTCACAAGCATGCAAGATTAGCAGGAAATTCTGTACTAAGCACAGAAGGGAGGAAAGTTTGTACATGCTCAGTGTAGGTCACTACAGCAGCAATGGCAATAAAGCGTTGGCTTAGCAAAACATCAAGATAAATCCTTGTCTGTGGTGCAGGATAGAACCATCCACTGCACTGCTTTCACTGGGTGAGTGCAGAACTGCCCCCAGAAGGCTATTTAAAGTCTTCAGATGATGCATGCAACACTTGTGACCCAGGGCAGGAATGCACACCTTGGAGTATCTCAAAACCTGGAGTTACTGGCTGCTTTGAGAGGTCTGTCCCCAGTATGGGAGATGTATGGCTCATTTAAGTGTGCAGTAAAAACCTGGGCCATGAGGAAGGACAGAATTGTAGAAGCATTCAGGCTGGAAAAGACCTTTAAGATTATCAAGTCCAACTGTTAAACCAGCACTGCCAATCCCACCAATGCACCAGGTTCCTCAGTGCCACTTCTGCATGAGTTTTAAATACCTCCAGGGATGGTGACTCCTCCACTTCCCTGGGCAGCCTGTTCCAATGCCTGACAGCCCTTTCAGTGAAGAAAGTTTCCCCAATATCCAATCTAAACCACCCCTGGTACAACTTGAGGCCATTTCCTCTTGTCCTATCACTTTTTACTTGGGAGAAGAGACCAACCCCTACCTGGCTACACCCTCCTTTCAGGTAGTTGTAGAGAGTGGTAGGGTTCCCCCTTGAGCCTCCTTCTCTTCAGGCTGAGCCCCCCAGCTCCCTCAGCTGCTCCTCATAGGACTTGTGCTCTAGTGACTGTCTTTCTGCAGTTACATATAACTGCACAGCTCCAACAAGAAAGGAAAGATTCACCTTCAACCACAGAAATTATGGATCCTGGACACTTACTTGATAGTGATCATTTTCTTGTTTGTGTCATTGGAGATGAGCTTCTTAATCTTTAAGATGTTATCAGCCCACTGGAATTTTTCAGAGTTGATAAAAAGCAGCGGTTGCTGGACACTGTTCTGATAAATGTCATCACCTACAGGAAGCATCCACACATCGAGGGCAATGCCACACCTGCCAAAAACAACTGGATATTGGCACAGAAGCAGAAAGCTTTTAATGGAAGTTCTCAGCATGCTTTGACTTGCAAGAGACATGGGAAAGAGCTCTCTCTGATACTGAACAGGTTAATGAATCATTTTGTTTCAAAATTATTTCTGCTCTGGGGGAAGAGAATTAGTCTGTTCTTGCATTTGTTGGTCTCCATTGCCAGGACAGCAGGGTCCCACAGTATCCTGATATAATAAGATACAGCTATTATGTTCCACCACATCCCCACAATTGGAAGAAGCATGACTGGAGAAAGCAAGACATACCAAACAAACCTTTGCTTCAGTTGCTAATTAGTAGCTGGGGGATCCTAGAGAAGGTGCTCTGCTCCAGAGCTCTCCAGTGCCAAATGTCTCTTGCCTTGTTTTGCATACTCACCTGAATCTTATTTCTTTGCTGAGACTCTCAATAACTGTAGCACCACCAAAAGAGTGTCCCATCACAGCTATTCTGCTAGTATCAACAGAATCCTGTCAAAAAAATCCAGGCGCCGTAAGAGACTTTCTTTCCCAAACTTTTTTTTTTAAAGGGAATAATTTCTTAGGAAATAGATCCTATTGAAGTGAGAAGAGCATCATTTCAGCTCCATTGCTATCTATCCAGCTTGAGATGACCTGAGAATATGTTCATAGATCTACAGTGTGATCTTCAGAATAATTTACAGGAACCAGTTTAGAAATGGAAAAGGGAGACCAGAAGCATTATTAGGTGTTTAACAAAATGCAGTCACCACCTTTCACTCACCTTTAGGCTGTTCCAGTCAAAGTCTGAATGTAGTACATTTGTTACTTCCTCTCCTGAACTGATTTTAAGAATGAGATTGAGAGCTTTGATACACTCCTGTGCTCTTTGCTGCACCTGGGGAGAAGGAGAGGTTGGGGTATCTGCACAATAGCCTTGAAACTGTCTTTACACCGGATAAACCCCAAATAAGAAACAGCTAAGAAGCCCATCTCATTTTTTATATATACACATCCTTGAAAACTGTAGCAAAGCTGTTGCAAATAAAGGTTTTCATTGTCCCACATAAGAACAGTTTTTAACTTTGATATGTCAGTAAAAGAGAAGCTTCAAGAAGAATCAAAAAACAGGAGTGTTCTTGGGAACCACAGTGTGTAGGCAGCCAGCAAGATGTCTGTGCACCATTGAATTTCAAATACATCCCAATCTCCTGACTTCTCTACTTCTGAAATTTGTAGACAATGGCTTCTGCAGGTTGTTTGCAAGCTCAGACATTACACACTGAGACTCATAAGCAGGATGTTGTAGGCATACAGGAAATGACTCTTGGACTGCTGTCTGTATGGCCCTGGGAGATAAAGAGAAGCAGCTCCCTGACTGAGTTTTCACTAGCTGGAAAAAACACTCCCATATTTTAAAGGTCAAGTTATGCTTGGAGGAGGTCATCAGTATGGTCACACCACATCTAGCATGGATACTGCTTATAAGCAGGAAGTCTGCACTGTTTACATTGCTAAAAACCACCTTCAGTGTGTTGAAGACTATGAAGCAAACATCCCCCTCAGAGCAGCCATGATTCATCTTGCTATGCAACAGTAAATGAAAGCTAAAGCGAGCCTAAGGCCACAAAAACATATGAAATGAACTCTGTGTCACTTATAGGCTGGGCTGGGCAGTAAAACTGTGAAGACACAAAGAAGAAACAGAAAGTTGAGTGGAACCAGAGGACAAACAGCTGACTCAGCTCAAGAGTGCAGCTTCACGAGAAAGCTTTGTTGAGGAAGTTGTTTATGCTCTGAAGAAAACTGTTCTTGGCTTTTCCATCTTCAGGAACACATGACTTGATCCATATTTATATATACCCTGAGTCATGGCAGAAGACTGTAGACACTGCCAAAGGGAAAGAGTCTGCTAGTCAGCCCTAAACACAGCCCTCCTGCCACACTTCCCAGAGCACAGACCCAGTCCAAGTACCTGCTTATGGCGCAAGCAACGCTCCTCCTCTCCAGTTTTCAGTTTCCTGTAGTAGATCCACTCCTTCTCCATGTTTGATGTAGATTCTTCCCGTGATTCAGAAACGGACCTTCTTTTACAATAATATGTTGCTGAAGCAGATTCATCTCTGTAATATCAGCAAAAGGTTATTTCTGGGTATGCATTCCATTTGGTCTGAGAAGAAGTCAGCACAGGTTTTAGATTTCACTGATCTGGAGATCCAGTTATCAACCAGTGCTACTGCAATTGCAACTGAGTGTAGACAGACTTTCTAAATGATGCAATAACCCCACCAAAACTCTCAACTTCTTTATATTCTCCATATTCTATCTACTGTGAGACTTTTTACTCCAGGGCTTATCTAAGCAAAGTTCCTTTTGTTTAGGGAAGAGTTGAGCTATGGGAGCTATGCCCAGCTATGGGCAGGGCTGAAAGAGAGATGTTAGTTTTTCTTTTTTAAAAAGAATCAAAAATTCTTCTTTAGAATAAATAACATTCTGTTCAATGTGAGAAAATTCCTTGCCATCAGAACTCCCAAAACATGCAGCATACACACCTGTGCTCGACAGCAGCCACTATAAAGCCCTGAGAAGCCATCTCTATGCAAATAGCAGAATAGATTGTCCTGCAATAAAAAACACACTCTGGTGAGTCATTAACTCTTTCAACTCCACTGCTTTTTAAATGCTGACTACACCATGTATGTGCTAGTCCCCACTCGATATTTCCTTCTGTTTGAATTTGCTACCCAGCAGAGCATGTTTGTGTATGCCAGGCACCAAAGCCTGTTCAAAACACCTTGGTGCTGTTTTACTGTCAGAAGGGAAAATGCTACTGTAGCACATACAGCACTTTGCATCTTCAAAGAGCTGTCCAAAAATCAACTAGCTAGTCTTCACAGTGTGCTTATGGGTCAGTAAATACCTTCACCCCTATCATACAAAGGGAAAACAAATGGAGCTCGAGCAACCTGGTCTAGTGGAAGGTGTCCCTATTTATGGCAGGGGGTTTGGAACAAGATGATCTTTAAGGTCCCTTCCAACCCAGGCCATTCTATGATTCTATGATCAAAAATAGATCAACCCTGCTTTTATTACCTGCTGTTGTTTCAGTGAAGGCATATTGACACACAGCAGCCTACTAGTGAAATCTGTTTCAGCTCCAGAAGGATCTCACCCCCCTACTGAAAAACTGTTCAGAACCATCCTTGGTAACTGTTGTCTCCATAGACAACAAAAATAGTTTGTCAACAAACTGCAGAATTACCGAAAAGCTCCAAGTCCATGGGAAAAAATAAGAAGTGGATATTTTTCTCCTGGCTTAAAGGCAGCATTTGACTTTGCAGGACAGGTCACTGAACCTGGATAAAAACAGAAGTGTATGTCATTGTTACTGAAATGAGAGAAAGTGTGCTCTTTGGAGAGATCCCAAGAATGTGGTGACCACTGACTTCAGAGCAGTCACCCAAAGATAAGGTACTAAGTCTCATCTTTAAAATACATAAGACAAATCTGGATCTCATTCTGAAAATACTTACTACTTGGCAGAAGATACTTTCCCTCTCTTCTTCCCAGCCACAGTCTGGCACAAGGTCTACATATCTCCTAAATGCTAACAGTCCGGCATCCAAGTCTTGTTGGTATTCAGACCTTAGGATCTCTCCAGCTTTTACATCTTTGCACATTTCCCTGTGGGATTTGAATCCCAACACACAGGTGCAGCTTACCTAAGCTCTTCCTAAAGCAAGCTGCCCAGACACTCCTATCCACAGCAGTCAGGGACTGCCTGAGAACTTGGTCACATTCAACACTGAGCCTCCCTACAGAAACCCATCCCACAAAAACACTTGTTTGCTAAAATATATTTTTCAGTCCAGCGATACCACCCTGTTCTTGGAGCAGCGAGGCAGTGGCCTGCAAACAGAGCTCATGCACTAGTCAAGGAATAAAACCAGAACCAGTCTTACCAACGTAGTAATGGAAAAGCCTTTCTCCTACAACCCGGTACATGTTAAGGAAGTCAGAGAGTCCCTGATAGTATTCTCGATCTGGAATCCATCGTGCCTCCTCAATATCTGTGGCATCACATGCTGGGTAATACAGGCGCAAGAAGCTTCCCTGGGATCAGGAGGAAAGTAAAAAAAGCAATATTGGCATTTCTTTATATATGGCAGAGAAAAGGGAAGATAAAATCATCTATATAAAGGGCTTCAGATGCAAGAATGACAGCTCAAGAGATTTAAGAGAATCTCATGAGAAAATTACTATCCTATACAGGCTTTGATGCCAATTCACTTTCTGTCCCTAAAATGAATTTAAAGTAGCATGAGATACAGAACTTCACAGGTAGAGATGCGTATTACCTTCCCTAGGTTAGCCTATGGCTAATTCAAAATGCTCCATTTAACTAAGTTAATAACTTACAGTCACTACCAATTTGCTCCATTTCTGCATCTTGCTGGATCTTTCCTTCTGTCTTCCTCACTGGGAATGGTTCTATGATGCAGTTTTATAGGGCTGACTGTTAGAGGGGTGACTGAGGATGATCTGAGAGCTGGAGCATCTCTCCTAGGATGACAGGCCAGGAGAGCTGGGGACGTTCAGCCTGAAGAAGGCTCTGGGAAGACTTTAGATCACCTTCTAGTACCTAAAGGGCCTCTAAGAGCGCTGAAGAGGCACTTTGGACAAGGGGCTGGACTGACAGGACAAGGGGTAATGGCTCTAAACTAAGAGAGAGCAAGGTTAGATTGGATATTATGAAGAAATTCTTTACTGTAAGGGCAGTGAGGCCCTGGCACAGGTTTCCCAGAAAAGCTGTGGCTGCCTCATCCCCAGAAGTGTTCAAGGCCAGGTTGGACAGGGCCTCGAGTAACAAGGCCTAGTGGAAGGTGTCCCTGCCCATGGCATATGGTCTTTAAGGTCCCTTCCAATCCAAACCATTCAGTGATTCCATGATTTTATGACTTTGTCCCTTCACCCTTTCAGCTGGGAGCTGTCATTGCTTTCCTTGCATCAGTGAGTCTCATGAAGCTGTTACTGACCCAACTGAGTTTGCTAAACTGGGAGAGGGGGGGAAAGGACCCCCCTGGATGTATATTGTTCCACTAGGTTACCAAGACAGATTTTACTCTGAGACTAGTTTCTGGAAGTGTGGTCCAGCAGAGGAGGTGTGTCAGGGGCATGGTCTTGTGGCTATAGTGTTCCTGGCTAAACTGAGCAGAGGCTGTCTGTGAAGCTCTTGGGCAGCTGCACAGCAAGGGAACACAATATATTGTTCTTCCTCCTCAACAAGATGCTTACAGGTCTCTAGTGGTCCATCTTTCTAAACAAAATTTTGCTAACCTGTGCTTTATCTGCTTCTGTTCCTTACCACCAGTTTGAATCTTCTTTTATTGTCTGCACTCCAGGTCTCCCAGGAAAGCACCCAAGCTTTCCACACTCACGTGGACCCTCCATACCCCTTGTCAGTCCTTTTCCTTTGCAGACAGCAGCAATGTACCAATGGCACACCTCAAAGCAGAGTTCCAGGCAGATGAACTGTGTGTAATCTGCATTCTTACTTCCTGGTTTGCAAGGGAATTTGCGACACACTATTCAAATTCACTGTCTTGCTCCAACTGTGCTTTTGGTTTAGCTAGTTAAGATCAGGGCCAAAATAAACATGAGCTTTAGAATAAAGCTTGATTTCTTGAACACTAATGTATCGGTTTACCAAAAGCTTGTTTAATGAAGCTTGTTTCTATTTACTTTTCAAAGTTAAACCAACCTTTGACACAAAGACCATTAAGGAAGAACCTCCCTCCATATTGGTAAAGATATTAACTTGATCTCAAAACAGTCCCACTGAACTTCCCCAGTGATTAACTGCTTACCAGAAAGGGAAAGATGTTCATTATCTATGCTTGAGAGAACTGTAATTGTTCAGAACGCTTATCAAAACAAAAACACATGGGCTGATTGCAAAGAGAAACTAATTGCTGCTTTGTGCTAATCCAGAGTAAGCTCAGTAAAGGAAAACATGAACAACCACTGCGAACTGATCACAAGCTCCACTATGGCTAGTCTGAGGAGTAAAACCACAGTGTTACTGCAGGCATATTGTCTAAGAAGCAAGAGGATTTGATATAGAAACCCACAAGTGAAGTCATTTGTCTACCTGTGTGCTTACTGTACCCATCTTCTTATCATGGCTTCTCACTGTGCTAACCTCTTACAGAAATGACATCCTGTTCTTCTCAAGAGAGATAAAATCTCAAGAAGACATCTCACACTTTACCCTGCAGCTGAAACACTGCACACCCTCATCTCCCAGCCCTGCACACCTGCATCTCCCAACACTGCCAAATCCTGTTGGGACCTTTGTGATGAGAACAGCTACAGTCACAGAGACTGCATGTGGAGTCTCCTCAGGAGCCCAGTGCAAGAGGGAGTGGTGGGGTGGGTGGGACACAGTTTCTCTGCAGTATCTTGAGTAGGGGAGTCAGAAAGAAAAGGATATTAGGAGGAAGGAGGAATTGGCCACGGGGAAGGCTTGCAGGTTACATCCATCTAGCAAATGCCAAGTATACATCCTACACCAGGATGGAAAAGGTAGAAATCTCAGCTATGAGTGTCAGTATGGAGCACACAGACAAGACCTTCTGTGTGACTCCTCTGTAAAACTACAGCAAGTTGTTTCACTGACACTGTGGCTTAAATCCAAAAGAGAAAGAATCAAAAGCTTTACCTCAGCTGCATCTTCTGTCATCAGGTCCGTACATCCAACCGAGTGTGGCCCCTTTCCTTCAGGAATTCTGTAAAATCTCTCAGTGCTGTTGGTCCACATTTCCATTGGTGCCTTCACTGGCAAACCTGGAGAAAAGCGCAAAGCAAATCAGGAGAGGGCCATGGCCTCTGTGACCAGATCACCCACCCTGAAACAAATCCAGTGCGCTGAAAATCCAGGAGTAAGAAATTCAAGATTGAGCCGATACATAAATCTGCTTTATGAGAATCAGAGAAATCCCGAATCACCAACCTGACCTGTTCTACTGGGGAATTTCCTTGGAGTATCCTGAATCCTAAGGATCAGACAGCACCGTGCACTTACAGAAAGGTGGGATGAAACCTTTGGCTGGGGAGGCCGCGGTGGCACTCGGGAGGTCTGCGGTGCTACGAACCGCACAGAGGGAGGATTTTGCGGCTCCTCAAGGAAAATCGGCCTATTCATCAGGAGCAGCGGGATGTCGCGGAGAAATACAACGCCGCTGCCATTTTTCCAGGAGGAATGACGAAGCCCGGGTTCGATCCCTGGAGAGACAAGGGCGGGCTGCCCGTGACGGAGCGGGTGTCGGGGCGGTGCGGCCGTACCTGGGGTGACCCCTCCGAGCCGGGCGGGCCCCGGGGATGCGCCGAGCGCGGGGGGAAGCAGCCGCATCCCGGGCTGGGCAGCAAGGAAGCCGCTCCGGCCGCGGGGATGGGCTCTATCCGCTGCCTTCTCCTTCGAGAAGGAGACACGGGACCATCCCCAACCCACCGCCCCACTGGGCTCGGCCGCCCCGGGGCGGGACTCCCTCCCCGGCCGCTGTCAGCGGCTCCTCCCCGGAAGAACCGCGGGGTAGGCGGCCGCTCCGCCCCGGAAAGGCCCCTCGCAGCCGGCGGCGCGGCGGAGCCTGAATCCCGTATCTCGTCAAGATGGTGCGGAAACTGAAGTACCACGAGCAGAAGCTGCTGCGGCGGCTGGACCTGGTGAACTGGGAGGCGTCGGGCGGTAACCTGGCGGAGGTGCGGGCGCTGCGGCGGTACCGGCTGGGCCGGCGGGAGGACTACGTGCAGTACAAGGCGCTGGCCCGCTCCGTGCGCGCCCTGGCCCGGCGGCTCCGCGACCTGGGCCCGGACAGCGCCGCGTTCCGCGCCCGCTGCGCCGCCGCGCTGCTGGAGAAGCTGCACGGGCTGGGGCTGGTGAGCAGCCGGCAGTCGCTGGCCGTCTGCGAGAGCCTCTCGGCCGCCGCCTTCTGCCGCCGGCGCCTGCCCTGCCTGCTGGTGAAGCTGCGGATGGCGCAGAACCTGCGCCACGCCGTCACCTTCGTGGAGCAGGGGCACGTCCGCGTGGGGCCCGAGGTGGTCACAGACCCCGCGCTGCTCGTCCCCCGCGCCGTCGAGGATTTCATCACCTGGGTGGATGCCTCGCGCCTGCGGCAGAAGGTGCTCGACTACAACCAGGAGCGTGACGACTTCGACCTGGCTGCGTAGGGCTGCTCCGCGGGACATACACACGCTAGTGATGCCACCGCTGGATATTCACCCACCCCTTCCAGGCGCACCTGGAAAGGGAGCCAGAAGGAAACTGCGCTTCCAGTGTGGTATTGCCCTCCTCCTGGCTCCCCTTTGCAGCTAATGGCTCCATTCATCCATGTGGAAAAAATTCCCTTTCACATCCACCACTTCAAGAATGCGTCCAGTGACCCAGCTCCATTGTTGTCCCTGGTGTGTCCAGTGCCATCATCCCTGGCGTGCCCAGCTCCATTGTCATCCAAGTGTCCCAGCTCCATCATCATCCCTGGCATGCCCAGCTCTGTGGTCATCACAGCAACCCAGCTCCATCGTCCCAGCGTGCCCATCTCCATCCTTCTTACAACCCAGCTCCATCGTCCCAGTGTGCCCATCTCCATCCTTCTTACAGCCCAGCTCCGTCGTCCTTACATCCCATAAAGCAAAAGTGCTTGGAAAAGTCTGCCTGATCGCAGGAGAGGATGTGGTTAGGTTTAAGTGCTTGGCAGCTAATACTAGCTGCTGGAAGGGGTTTTAAGCCTGGCCAAGTGGCTGATTTAAGACTGTTTGGCAGCTCAGCTGCTGTTTTTTGAGAGGTTGCCCTGCCAGTTCCTCCTTCAGCTGTTGGATGCACAGGAGCCAGAGTTGCTGCTTCTGGAAGGGTTTCCCCTTGATACCAAACAACGTGTATATAGGGAAAATGTGAGAATTGTTGGGGGTCAGCAGTAAACAAGGAGGCCAAATACTGCATTTCTGGAACTGTTAAAGCTTTAGCCAAATATGGAATAAAAAAAAAAAAGCCAACTTTATTTTCATGTGAAGATGTAAAGGGAAGTTTAATGTGCTGAATTCAGTGTCTTTGCTGTGTGGGTCTCCATCTGACAATTAGGCATCATTTACAGAGCAGGATCTAACTGGGGAGGCATTGGAGCAAAAGCTGACCTAACCATAACTGCAAATCTGGGGGGAACTGTTGCATGTAGTACATTAGCCAGACAAAAACTGGTACTCAAGGGGAACATTAGGCTTTCTGAGACTGTTGGGAACTTTGTTTCCCTTTCATTAAAAAAACAGAAAAACAAAAATAAAGTTTTTTTGTAAGTTGGTAGAGAAATGTGTGGACTATTTTATGATATAGTTTCTCTGAGAGTTTGTCCTGATTTTTAATTGTTCCACAAAGGCCCATTTGTCATTTTGTAGAACTTTTTTTTTTTAATTTGAGGTCTTTTATGTAACTTACATAACCTTTTCTTTTTTTGATAGCTGTAAGGCTATTACTGAATTCTAATGTGGTTTTTGTTAGCAGTGCTTTCTTTCCATTACCCAGGGCTATGAAAGGATTTGGCAGTAGGTTTAGGAGCGGAGCTCTGACTGCCCATTCCAAGTCCAAAGGGCTGGAGTTCAGCTGCCACTGAAGCTCTGGGTCTGTATGCTTTAATGTGGCTTTTCTAAACAGAAAGATGTTCAGGTGAGGGGTGCTTTTGAGGTTTCAGAAACTGTCATATTATGGCTGTTTTTTAAAAGGCAAACTAAATGTTAAAATTTCTACACATCTCATAAGCCAGCTGTATTAAGCAGAACATTAATTTATAAAGCAGTAATAGATATTAAGAAAAGGACACCAAATGCACCTTGCTTATGGTAAGAAATACAAGTTGAAAACACATTTTGCACCTGAAGTCTGACTTTTAAACACCTTCCCAGCTTTCCTCTAGAACAATGTCATTATTTCTTGGGAAATTCAGAAGGTGCCCAATTCAGGTACAGGTAAAAATGGTGCTTTTGCTCTTCTTTACTCTTTTGGGGGAACTTGAATAACAACACAGTGACTGAGCAGAGTGTTTTACTACTCATATGATAAACTGCTGCTCTGCCCAATGTGTCCAGCCCTTGAAAGAACAGCAGAAAAGGAAATATCAAACCTCCAGCCTGTCAGCCTCCATAGTTTACATCATCAGCCCATTTTTTTTGTATTAAACCAACTTTTCAATCTTCATCTGTGCACCTCCAGCATCTGCAGCAGAAGAGAAATGACCCAGCCCCTTATAGGCTGTTAAGTTAAGCATTGGGAATTGATTTCCCTATAGATGCTGTGGGATAACAGCATCCATCAGCCCTGCTCTCCTCCTGTGGTACTGGAAATTAAATTCTTATGCTCTCTAAGAAATCAGGCTGTGGGTTTATATGTCTGTATGTGTTCTAAGTCTGGAGTGTCACAGCTGTGCTGGCTGTACAGTAGCTGAGGCCTGAAATGAGCGTCCTGCTCCTCAGTTTTTAGCAGCTGGAGTCCTCACATGCCTCAGATGAGAGCTGGGTCCACTTCAAGCATGATAAACAGGTAAAATGGAAGTTCCAGCAGCATGTCCTCGTTCCTGATGGTGAATTCAGCCAGGGAGATGATGGCTTCCTGGTGTCTCATGGTGGTTTTGCCTTCAGTTTGTGGGTTTGAGTTTGTTTGCCAGAGCTGATGTGCTGTGGCTGCTGCAGGGCGGTTCCTGCAGCGGTTCCGGAGATGGGGATTGAAAGGGCACAGGAAGGAGCTCCGACAGCCTTTCCCAACACTTGGATAAACACAGAGGCTTTTTTTAAATTCCAAGGCTGGATCCAATGTCAGTATAAATCAGCACGAGCTTCCATAGGTCTGTGTGAACTAGCATGAGGAGATGATCCAGCATGGAGCTTTTTTGGGCCAAATCCTGCAAACTCCCCTCCAGTGCTCCAGGGATTTCCAGCGAGAGAGCTTATGCATGTGGGAGCAGCAGGATGGGGTCCTGGGTGTCACTGTGCTACTTCCCAGCACTTTCTGAAGTGGGCTTGCTGTTCCTGAGGGGGCCCGACATCTCCATGAATCTTCTGGGAAGTTGCTTGTGCAGGAGGACAGAGGATGGTGGTGCTGGTGTTGGAGCAGGCTCTCCTGACAAAACCTGATCATTGTGCCTGACAAAAGTCAGTGTGCACAAAAGTCAGGCACCAGTGTGCCTGACAAAACCTGATCATTGTCACCTTGACAAGTGTCTGTCCCAGCAGCTGAGGGCTGCAGAGGTGTCAGCTTCTCCAGCAAGGGAGGAAAGGGCTTCAGGGGGCTCTGGGAAGGGTGAAAGCCATTGGCAAATGGTGAGCAGTTCCCAAGCAGGAGCGCTCACTTGGGTAGTGGGCAGCTGGAAGGGAGGTTTTACCAGGGCCTACCATTTTAGATTTGGGTTTTGGCTTTTTTTTCCTTTTTATTTTTTCTCCTTTGTTGTTTTTTTTTCTCCTGACCTTGTCTTTTCCTTTATTTGAAGGCTGCCAAAGTGGGGGAGCTGAGCCTGAGGAATGTGAGGGAGCTGAAGGAAAGAGCCCTTCACACTGGCGCCTTTTGTGTTGCAGAGTGTAAAAGGCTGAGGCTGTCACTGAAATGCTAATGTGTGTTTTTTTCACTGATCTAAGCCACTTATTTTCCCAGTAAACAAGCATGCTGCATGTTTTAAAGGCTGCTTCCATGTGACATCTTGATGTGGCTTAGTGCTGACCTCAGTAATTCAGTGACAGCACATCACCATGAGCACAGAGGCTGGGGAAGGTCAGTACATCCCCCTTCTCAAGATCAGAAATGGAGACTGAGAGAACCAAATGTGGAGCTGGGCAATTCCTAATATTTCACGTGAGGGTCCTGCATCCTGAGTTAAGCTATGGCCTTACAGCCTCATCTCAGGGCATTTTCCCATGCTCATCTCAGTAGCACTCCCCAGTATGATATTCCACAGTGGTCGAAGGTGTCACTGTCCCCTTCTTGAGCTCTGATTAATCTGTTTTAAGGACATCCCCTGCCTAATTTGGCACTGCAGATTGAACCAAAGAGCCATTTCTCATCACCAGGGCATGGGATCACCTTAAGTCCCTACCCCAGATACCAAAACATTTCAACACTCACAGGGTCTGGGGGAAAAAGCACACATAAGCACTATGACAGCATTTACCTGAGAGCCCCAGCTCTTGTCCTTGCTTTTAAATACCTCATTTTAAGGACTGAAAAAACTTGTTACCCTTTGCTTGCTGGTTTGGGCCTGCAGCAGGACTTGGGTGGTGAGAAACCTGTCTGCTGTGTGGTTGGGGCATGGGATGTCAGGTGGAAGCAGCAGGAAGCAGCTCTGCAGTCAGCAGGAAGAGGCACTTGGGTTCAGTCTTTCCATAAACTGTGGAGTTTCTGGATCCAATAGTTAAATCCAAGTGTATGTCCCACAGCAGGAGCATCCCCTATCACTTCTCTGCAAGCACTGGAGAACAGCCCCTTCCTGCATCATATTAGCTGATTTTGAAGAGATAGAATGTTTCACTCCCAGCAGGCAGAGAAAGGGAGGCCACCCACTAATAACATCGGAGATGGGATTGGTGTATCCTCTGTTTCCTGAGCTGCCTCTTAGAGAATCTTATTTGTAAGTCACAACAGCTTCTGGGCTGCTCTAAACATGTTAGTGGGTTGGTAAATGCAAGCCCAGGCAGCACCACCACCCCTGGTCCCTCCCTGGAGGAGCCACCACCTGCTGCTCCTGGAGAGGCTTGGATGGTTGTGTCACAGGGTAAAGTACTGTGGCAGTACACAGGGTAAAGTACAGGCAGGCTGTCCTGACGTCTGCCAGTCTACCACCTCACCACTGAGTTCATCGAGCTTAAAACACATCAGGAAACCCACGTCTTAAAATCACCATCCCTCTCCCCACCAGCTCCAACAGCAGTTGCGGTGCAGGGTCCCTTGCAGGTATGGGGATGCTGGGTGTGTGGGAGGTGAATGCTGTGCTGGCAGAGCACCCAAAACCTCCAGCTGTGTCCCTCTCAACCTCCCAGAAGTATTTAGGCGGGCAAGGACGCTGGAGGTCACCCAGTCCAAGCCCCTGCTCAAAGCAGGACACGCCTCGGGTCTGCATATCTCAGACCCTCGCTGTGAATTAACTTTTCCCCTTCCATCTAGTCTGAGTTTCCTCTGCTGCAGCCTAGCACTGCTGCTTCCCATCGCCAGGCTGGGCACGGCCGTGTAAAGTGGTGGGTTACTTTTCCCCACCGGAAAATTCGCCCTACACTCAACGGCGAAGGGGCACGTCCACCGGAGTGAATCCCACCCCTCCGCAGGGACGCACGGGGATTTGGGGCCAGATACGGGGCTGGAAGGGAGGAACCGGAGAAACGCGATCCCTCGAGGACTGGGAACAGGCTTCCTGCATGAGCCGGCTGAACCCGGGGAGCGGGGAGCTCTGATAACCTGTGTGAAGGGCTGCGCAGCAACCACCCAGCTCTTTAAAATCCCCTTCACGTCACCGTCGCTCCTCCCCGTGCTCTCCCCAGACCCTTTTTTTACCCTTGAGCAGCGCCTGGTGCTTCCCATACCTGGTGTGCGGTGTCCCGGTCGCCCTGTGCTCCCGTCCCGCCGTCCAGAGGAGCAGGACGGCCACCCAGAGCCCTGCGGAGCCAGGGGAGCGGCGGCTGCTCCCACAGGAGGACGTCTGTCCCGCAGGCAGAGCCACTGCCGGGCTCTGCCCGAAGGGGAGGGACCAAACTTTGCCTTAGTTTTTAGCTGAGACAATCTTCCCGGGAGAAATCTCCCCTGGGCCTGGAAAACAAGTTTCTGGCGCGGGGCCATCCCAAGCAAAGACTGCGCGTCCCGGCGGATCCCGCGGCCGCCGAGGTGCCGGGCTGTGCCTCCGTGTGGCAGGGACGGGATCATATGTATGGATTCTGGATGTCCCGGCGGTGCTGCCGAGCGTGGCGGAGTGGGGCTGCGTCAAGCACCAGGAACCCCGAGAGAAAATTCCCCCAGATGGGTTGCAACATCCCGCGGAGAAGCTGTGGCTGGACGAGGAGGGGGGACCAGCTGCGGGGGAGCGCTTTGCCTCAAGGTCGCTCCGTAAAAGGCCGAATCTTTTCCTCTGGCCTTAGGAAAAGGGGGTAATCACCCTCTAGGGAAGCATATCCCGCTTCTGAGTACAACTTCTGGAGCGGTTTAAAGCAGATTGAGCACAGGTCCCTACTGGCGGGGCAGATCTGCACTCACCCCCCCTTTACAGAGCCCTGGCATTTGCCCCCTCGGTAACACTGAATTCAGGGAATTAACCCTAAAACCAGCACCAATAATAACAGATTATTTTATAAGGGATGAGCAGCTATTAAACGGCCATATGAGCTTCAAAGGAAGCAGCAGGGGAGGAGGGGAGGTAAAATTTGGCTTGGCCTAAATTGCTTATGGATCTGTCCCATGGACTGTCCCCTTGGAGAGCTGGTGAGCTCTTGGAGTGGGATCAGTGGCTTGTCTTCCTCTCCCTTTCTCTCTGAAGCTGGAAAAGAATAAGCAAGTGGTATGAAAAGGTCCAAGAGTTTGGTTTTTTCCCTGTACTTTGGTCCAGCCCTCATTTCAGTGATGGGCTGGATGCATTAAAATGTGACATTTTCAGGATAGATTTAATGTTGTTGAAATCCTGGAGGACAGCTCAGAACATCTCTGCTTAATCTAAAGGAACAGGTTCTTCAAGATTAGTGAGAGGCAATGAGGAGGAGGCAGCGCACAAGTGGTTGAAGTAACCACTAGTTACTTCAAGTAACAAGGCATGTCAAAGCCAATACATCGGTGGCCCACTAGGAGCTCCAGAATTTATTTTATTTTTTAATATGTTCAGATATTCCCAGACATGCAGGAGTCAAGCTCAGTAGAAGACAAGTATGAGTCTTTTTTTTTGGATCTTGTCTGCACAGTCCAACCACCTAAGTCTGAAGCAGGCTGTGAATCCCTCTGACCTTTATACTTCATCTTTTTCTTGCAAAAAATCAGAGTGGAGATGATTCTGTGTCCTTCCAGCCTGGACCTGGGAAGTGATTGGTATGTTTATGGGAGTTGAGAGCAGATAAATGGCCCAATCCATCTCTGGCTCAGGATGTAGCCCTTAGGATTGCAAACCTTCCCTCACAATCAGCCTCTGCAAGCTCTGATGTTGGTCCTTTCCAACATGCTGAACATGAAAATCACACTCTTTTCAAAACTGTGAAAATTTCTCCATGAAGTAAATGCAATGCAGAAGCTGCAGCAAACCCTAAAATGCTTCTGGTTTATCAGGGCAACAGGACTAATTAGCTTAAGCTCAGCTATTAATATGGAAATATAAAAGTTTTCTCCCCATTGATTTGACCAGACTGGAGAAAATATTGTAGTTTCCGTTCTCAGGATGATGAAGTACCTAGTGATCCTTGCAATCTGCTTAGATGTCAGCAAAGCAGCTGGGAAATACCCCCTAGCACAGGTATAATTATTGAAATCCAAAGCGTTGCAGGGACTGGAGATCTGCTTGATGGGGGTCTATTGAATGGGACTGGTGATGAGAATTTTAAGCAATGGGCTCAGTTATTTTCTAGAATCATAGAATGGTCTGGAAGGGACCTTAAAGGTCATCCACACCCCCTGCCATGGGCAGGGACACCTTCCACTAGATCAGGTTACTCGAAGCCCCATCCTACCTGGCCTTGGACACTTCCAGGGATGGGGCAGCCACAGCTTCTCTGGGCAACCTGTGCCAGGGCCTCACCACTTTCACAGCCAAAAATTTCTTCCTAACATCTAATCTAAATTTCTCCTCCTTTAGTCCATTCCCCCTTGCCCTATCACTGTCTGCCCATCACTTTTTCTGTAGGTTTCATTCTTATTATTATTAGCCCTTATTATTATTTGCGCCAAAGAACATCAGAGAAAATACTTGCACAGTCGTTTCTGTTGTTGCAATAAAATGCTACCAGTAACAGATCTGCAGCACTGGCAAGGGAGGAGCCAGTTTCCATGGTTAGTGAGCACAACAGACCCGTGGCAAATATTCACTGTGAGCTGGATTTTAGCAGCAACTCCCTTCAGAAAGGCTTTAGATACAAGTCCTTTATATAAGTCCTTTATATAAAGGGCTGCCCTTGGCTCCATATTTCCATGACCACAGACCAAATGTCACTATCAGTCTGTGATCACCGGTTTGAAGATAAATTATAATTACTTTTCCTCTTTCATTCCTTTTCCCTTATTTTTGTTAAATTCTGGTTTCTCACAGTTCCTGTCTCATTTTTAATCCAGGTGCTGCTTGATCTATTAAAACAGCCCTGAGAGGAGCTGATACATCAGTGAACATCCACCAAACACCTGTTGCTCAGTTACCAGGCACCTTTCTGAAGGGTGCAGCATGACAGAGCTCCACGAAGCCGTGGCTTTGGGGGACTACGACCTGGTGGAAAAGATTTTGAAGGCAGGACACTGCGACCCAAACCACAAGGATGTCGACTGGCACGACAGGACCCCACTGCACTGGGCTGCTGCCAAAGGTGAGGGCACCCCTGGCTCTGTTACCTCTGCTAACCAGCGTCATAAAAGGTGATGCTGGTTGTAATTATACGTATGCTGGAAATAATCACAGCTTGTATTTGGTAGTTTTGTCCTTAATGAGCAAAAAAAAAAAAAAAAAAAAAGATAAAAATACCATATTAAGTGGGAGCTTTGCCTACAAAATAATTCATGGGATTGCCATCAAAGTGATTTTTAACTTTTTTTCTTCCATCACATGAAAATTTGCAATTTACATGGTGGGTACATAGAGCATGGCTCTTGTCCCCCACTTTACTTTTCTAAGAGGTGACTCCATACAGTGCAAAGAAGTTATTTCTCATGTACACCTGTGTGAGTGAGCAGAAAGTAAAACCCACTGTATTTGTATCAGATGTTTATCAAACCAAATAGAACAAAATAATTGTATTTTACATTACTTTTCTTTTTTCTCACCTGCTTGAGTAAACAAGGCAGGACCAGAGGTGTTTGCAGCTCCCATTTGGTCTTTCTCCTTCAGAAGTGTCTGTTAAAATCAAATATCCCTTTACATCTCAAAAAAGAGATGATGCAACAATACATAATGTATAATTGTACACTGTGTAAAATGGGAAGCTGAACCTCTGTTCCTCTATGCTGCAGTGTTTGTTACACGTTGGGATCTCATGTCATGCAATCTGTCTTTACTCAGAAATTAAGTGTATAATTTGCTGTTTGAAACTTGAGACCATGTTTTTCTTTTGCCCTGATGGATTATTATGCATTTAGGCATCAGCAAAGAGAACAGAGCTACTTAAGAAAATGAGAGACTAACATTGCCTAGAGGCCATTGGGAATGATCTAGCTCAGTCAAGACAGTGTGAAGTGAGCTAGAAATAACTTTTTTTGCTTCTTTAAGCAATTCCCCAGGTTAGAAAAATGAGAAGGTGAATGAAAACAAGTATTTTCTCTACCTCCTATCCAACAAACCTTTGTTTTAGTAAAGCTGTTCACAGGTTTTCCCATTCTTTATGTTTAAATTTTATACTGCAATGAACTAAAAAGCAAAATGTAACAAAGAAATAGTCGATTGGTCAATGACTAATTGCTGTTCAGAAATTAGAAAGCTTTTTGATCTAATAGTTGTTTTTGTTGGGAAGTTCTTCTGGAAGCAGTCTAGTTTGGGAAAAAACAACCAGCATTTTCTATTGAGTATCATTCATATGATAATACAAATGGTCGGGTCGTGGGTAAAAATCCATGGCTGAGGGAATTATGATCAACTGTGCGTGACTGTCTCCTGCATCCCGAAGGTACAAATTCTGATGCAGTTGCATTTTCTCTCCTCGTTTTGCTGCCCACCTCAAGGGCGGTCGGATCTGGTCAAGCTCCTGGTGGATCACGGCGCCCGGCATTGCCTGCGGAGCGACGTGGGCTGGACTCCGGCTCACTTTGCCGCCGAGTCGGGGAGGCTGAGGGTGCTCCGCACCCTCCATTCCCTGCACGCCGCCATGGATGCAGCCGACCTCTTTGGCGACACTCCCAAGAGGCTTGCGGAAATCTACGGTCACCAGGACTGCTCCAAGTTCTTGGAGAAGTGAGTAGTGAGGGCAGGTCCCGCTGCGGCAGTGGATGGGGCTCCAGCAATGAAAATTAAACAAACTGTCCTATAAAGCAACAGAACAAACACAGGGTGTTACTTATCTGTCCACCTAAAGCCTGTTGTAGCCGTGAGCAGTAGGAGATAAGCAAACACGGGTCTGTCACAGGGAAGTCATTTAGAAGAAATTCTTTTGTTCCACTGCCTCCTGTGGTTTGCCTTGGTATGTTTTCAAAAGTGTTACCGCTGGTGACATCATTGTTTTTGTAAGGGTGTTACAGAGAGATTGTTAAGCAACAGAAATGAGAGCAACAGCTGGCAAAGATTAACCCCTTAGAGAGTGGTGAATACTGAAGACACAGGTTGAATTGTTTAAGAGCAGCCCTTCAGCAGTTGTATATGTATATATATGTATATCATCTGGCTTTTCTTATAGTGAAGAAAAGAACTGTTGTATTTTTTACATAATTATTGAAAATTAGACCATTTGATCTGTTAGTAGGATGGCCACATATTACTCCCAAATTTTGGGAAACTCCTTACTGCCTTAACTGTTTACAGTTAGCACTGTGGCACCACTTGCCATGAGAAATATGCTTTTAGAGGATTCCCAATTACCATTCCTGTTTTTCAGCCACAGGTTTGGCTCGCAGATATTTTCATCCTTGCAAAGCTGTTTCCCTGGATTAAGATGCTGCACTCCAGAGGTTTGAGCTGTGTCCCATACCTGCATCTCTCTCAAGCAGTGGGACGGATCACCAGAGGCCAACCAGCTTGTTCAGTGCAAACCACAGTCCCACACACTACTTGGTGTTTAAATACACTGCCTGTGAAACCTGCACATGCCAAAGCCTGGAATGCTGAGAGCTCCCTAAATCTTTTTCTTCCCTGGGTTTTTCTGTTAATTTACAGTCCCACAATAGTCCTTTACTGGCATCTCTTTTACCACTGCCACAGTTTCAAGACTACTTTGGCACCATGTATATCCTGGATTTTTTTTTGTAGACAAATATCTAACTCAAAGTCTCCAGCTTGCCAGTGCAGCACAAGAGTTGCCAAGTTAAAAATCAGGCATGGTGATTGGGCAAATGTCTGAGGAGGCCAATGCCTACCCAGTGCCACTTTTCTTTAGTCCACATAAACCTTTCTGTAGGTGCTGCTGTCCTTTAGCTGTACTTCTACAGCTTCTTGTTTCCTCTGTTAGGTTTCCATGCCCACCTTTTATCTTCACACAGCATCAGTGTTCTGCCATAGGAAAAGACACCCAAACTGTGCAAAATCCCCCTGTACAAAGCCCAGAAAACTTTCTAGGGCAGCCACAGGTTCCAGTTTCTAAGCTCTGGCTATTATGAAAGCTGCTGGAACCTTTGCATTTTACCTGCCCATCCAACACAGAATCATAGAATGTTTGAGAGGGACCTTAAAGCTCATCTCATTCCAACCCTCTGCCATGGGCAGGGGCACCTTTCACTAGACCAGGTTGCTTCAAGGCACATCCAGCCTGGCCTTGAACCCTGCCAGGGACACCTTAGAGCTAAAGCTGTGCTATATTTGGAGCTGACATGTGGAAACCCTCACTATTCACCACCTTCCTTCCACACAGAAGTATCAGCTCTTCTTACCCTCAGACATTCAGTTTAAAGACATTTAAACAACGAGCAGCTGTTACCTAAGCTTTGCTAAGTAGGGTCTTAACTGCCTAGACCCTGGCTTTGTAGTAAAGCTCAGGTTTGCCAGACCTTTGAGAATGGGGCACTATGTTCCAGTGGAGTTTCTCTTTATACTGTTCTCAGCTCTTGACATGCTTAGTTTCTATACCAGCGCAGGTAAATGTGAGAGTGAAAGTCTGCAGGCTTCTCTCCTTTGGTGAATCATTTATAGCAATTACTTGCCTATTCAATGCTGTCCTTTTTGCATTAACCTCACCAGTAATTCCTGTCCAATCTGCAGCATTTGCTGGGCACTTGGTTGTGCACGAGGGCCATGACAGTGAGGTGACAGCAAGGGTAGGGGAATTGCCTGGATGATCCCAATGGGCGATGCCCGTGGCAGGCAGAGGCTCCTGGGAGAATGACTGACAAGTTGATTGACAGGATGATTGACATCCTGGTCTGAGATACCTTAGCAACAGCCTAGGGCAACTCAGGTAGCTGATGAAGGGTTTTCTGAGGTGAATGACTGATTTAAGCTGGAAAATGTGCCTTTCAGAGCCATATACTGGCCTGACTCACCCCACAGCGGCATGGCTCATCTATGAGCATGGCTGAGAGAACTTACCTGGGAAGATGCTTTGAATGCCCATGCCTAGGACATTTTATAAGGCACACAAAGCCTGTGCAGTCACCTCACAGCCATAACACAGCCTGTGGGCAGCCAAGAGTTTATCACTGTTACTCAGGAACACTTTTTTTAAGCCCAACCACTGTAACTTACAACTGCAATGGCTTCACCTCCTCATACCACCAACCTTGGAGCTGGAATGGCTGGCATTTGTAGTATAATTTTGATTACCTTCGGCTCCTTTAGATGTGCAGAAGGTCCTAGAGGTGGTCAGGCAGTGTCAGCTGCTGGGCAGTACCAACGTGTGCTGCAGACACAGAATTAAGTGTGTGCCTGCACATAATGCTGCACAGCACAGAGCAGGTCTGCACTCCACTCGTGGTGTCTGTGGTATATAAATATGAGGAATATTTTGTCAGTTTTGGGTATTTGCTTGTCATGCAAAAAGAGAGAAAAGGCAGGTTTTCCAATTTTAAATTTGAGGGTCTGTGCCAAATGCAGGGCTGATGAGCATGTCTAAACAGGGCTATGAGTATCCAAATCCTTCCTAAATCCTAATTCAGCCCCATCTAGCACTACCATGACCCTTGAACGCTGTGTGTCTGTTCCCAGGTGTTGCCAGCTGCATGAACTACCTGCCTGCCCAGGCTGGGCCACTGCTCTGTGCTGAGGACTCTTTGCATTCACATGGAAATATTACATGTATCAACATGGAAATATTATTAATATGCAAATATTGGGAATATTTTGCTATGAAGTATCCGTACGACTCACTGAGGTTTGCATGGACATGCAAAGGTTAGGAAACAACCTTCAAAACAGCTACTTCTGAATAACAAACACATATTTTGCATCAGATTTGTTTTGCATGAAAAGGGCTTTACCCTGGTTGCTGCGAGAGCTGCCAAGGATGGTGCTGAGCTGGCACAGACACCCACAGCCTGTGCCTGCTGCCAGCCTCTCTACAAAGTGCCAAGTGTTGAACCTGCACCAAAGGCTCCTTCTATCTGAGCCCAAAGCATATGTTCATACTCACGTGTGTATAGGTACATACATTTCTAAGTCTACAGAAAGATGTTTCTTGCCCTTGGTAGCAGATAGTTAATAGGAGAAAATAAAGATAGTTCAGTTCAAAGGGACCTGCCACAATCATTTGGTCCTATGGCCTGACCACTTCAGTGCTCACCAAAAGTTAAAGCATGTTATTAGGGGCATTTTCCAAATGCCTCTTAAACACCGTCAGGCTTAGGGCCTCAACAATCTCTCTCAAACACAGACTCTCTGGAGACCTTAGATCACCTTTCAGTACCTGAAGAGAGCCTACAACAGAGCTGGAGAGGGACTTTTGACAAGGGCATGGAGTGAGAGGACAAGGGGGAATGGCCTAGCTAAGTAGGGTTGGATTAGATACTACGAAGAAATTCTTCACTGTGAAGGTGGGTGGTAAAGGCCCTGGCACAGGTTGCCCAGAGAAGCTGTTCTCTGAAAGTGTTCAAGACCAGGCTGGATGGGGCTTGGAGCAACCTGATCTAGTGAAAGGTGTCCCTGCCCATGGCAGCGGGTTGGAACGAGATGATCTTTAAGGTCCCTTCCAACCCAAACCATTCTATCATTCTCTGTCGTAGTAAGCTTATGTGATGAAGCTCATCAGTGTGAAGGCGCTGGCTTTGCTTCCTGCTCTCAGCTGGGATAGCATTTCACTGATGTGACAGAGCTGTTCTTTTACAGAAAAAAGTATTTTTTTCCCTGATACTTGATGATGTGTTTCTGATAGAGCTGCATAAATCCTGAGTGCCTACAAAATCAGAGCTCTGCAGTAGGAGGAAAGGGTTTGCCTTCTCTTGGACAAGACTTACACTTGGAATTTCCATGTCCAGATCCTGACAGTGATGGGGCCCAGGGGGGGTCTTTGTGAGGAGAGGTTGGGGCTGCACCATGCCGGGCACAATGCAGGGTTTTCTCAAGTGTTAGTGGCAGCAGGTGTTTAACCAGACTGAGGCACAATCCTGGAGATGGACCCTGGAGATGGTGCCTCATGAACAACCTGGAGATGTGACTGTGCTGTGCTCACTCTTGTTTTCTCGCACAGGGCAGAGGTGGAGAGCAGAAACTACCGCACGACAGCTGCAATGAAAGGAATCCCCTTAGACCAGAGAGATGAAGACTGGGAACACAAGAAAGAGGAGCTTGGGAGAAACCCACCATGTTTTTGGGAGAACTGCACAACCTCTGCTACAAAGAAAAATGGGAAAAAAAAGGGGAAGCAGTAGTTTGTCCTGTCTGTTTGGTGCCTCTGAGCATGTGAAATGCAGAGCAAAGGCACTGGCAGATCTCAGGTGAATCTGCAGGGTGAAATACACATGAATGGGGGAAGCAAATGCCCACAAGGATGTGTCCTTGAGATATACTGCAAACAACATCCTTAACAGGGAAGAGGTAGAAGTGCTTCTGTCTTTCTGTGTGTCTCTATGTATCAGATTTCAAATATCAAAAAACAGCAGAATATGTTTAAATATACCAATACTCTAAATCACTGGAATGTTTAAAGTTATTGAGATGACCAGCAGTTACTCATATTGTGAGGGAGGGAAATGGTTTTGGTCCTACCTGAATCACAAAAGCATCTGAGATTGTGGTTCTCCTTGCTCTGCTGATATCTATGGTCTTTCCTTGTTTTCTTCTGATCCTGCATCAACCAGGAGGTACTACAGGTGCCTGTGACCTCTGGTGTTGCCTCTCCCTTTTCTCAGTCGTGGGGTGTAGTTGCTTCTTCTGGCTGAAGTTGAGATGTTGATCTTGGACTTTCACTGGACACATGGGTCCAACAACCTGAATCTCCCATTCCTATCCCAGCAAAAGGGAAAATGTGCTCCTCCTTACTGCTTTCAGAGATCTGTGACTTCCAAGAGTGTTGGAACACTGCCTTATTTTCAGCAGTACTCCCAACTATTTTTATATCTCTGCCTTTAGGAATGCTGTGAAACTGGTCCTGAGCTGTGCCTTTGATCATCAACACTTCCCATGGCAAAAGCATTTTTAACTGTTTAACTTCTCAATCACAGAAACTTGGAATGTGACCCAAAGCAGTTTCCATACCCTGCCAGCACTGGGCAGCCCCTCCCATTGAGCTGTGCCATGTCTTCTGGGTCAGCTTCCCCAGGCTGGGCACATCAGTGCATCTCTCCATGTGGGCTGTGCACTGTGGCTGTGCTGGTGG
Organism: Manacus candei; assembly: GCF_025592945.1. Taxonomy (NCBI): domain Eukaryota; kingdom Metazoa; phylum Chordata; class Aves; order Passeriformes; family Pipridae; genus Manacus; species Manacus candei. The sequence continues at coordinate 4,491,382 of NW_026138055.1, read as the reverse complement.
ATAACGTGTCCCCTCCAGGTGCAGCTGAGTGGGGCTGGTGCACAGGGCAGTGATGCTGTGCTGGGTGTCATGTTCTCAGGGCTTTCCTGGAGATGGCAGAAGGTATCTGCAGTGTGGTTTGCTGGGGCTGCCTTGTTTTGTGTGGTGCTGACATTGGCAAGATGCTGGTTTTGCCTGCTGCGTGTTGTGGTATGTGAGGTTGTGAGGGATGATGTTGCATGGGAAGTAGGGAATCAGATGGGTCTTCCAGGGTCTTGTGAAATCAATTGGGACTGTCCTGTTAAAGGGCGAAGTGCACAAGCAACACAAGGGAGAGAAGGGAGGTGTGTTGGTGCCTGTCCTTTCAAGGCCTTTCAGTGGGGAGATGTGTCCAGATGAGATTTTTAAGATTCACCTCAGGACTTGAGCTGGTGAGAGAAATGACCAATTCAGGTTCTGCTCAGTTCATGCTGGAACTATTTCATGTTTAGAGGACCTGCTGTGGAGGGTTGACCTTGGGCAGCTGCCAGCCCCCCACCCAGCTGCTCCTTCAAACTCACCCATACACAGGGCAGGCATGGAAGAGCTCATGGGTCAAGATAAAGGCAGGGGGAACACTCACTCATTTGTTATTTTGTCATGACAAAACAGACTCGAATTGGGGAAAATGAACTGAATTTATTTCCTATTGAAAACAGAGTAGGATGATGAGGAACAAACACAAAACTAGAAACAGATGTCTCCAATCCCCCTGTTCATCCCAGACTCAACTCCACTCTGTCATTTCCAGCTTCTCCACTTCCTCTCCGTCAGCAGCACAGGGGGAAGGAGAATGGGGATTGCAGTCAGTTCATAATGTGTTGTCTTGTCCACTCCTTCCTTCTCATGGTCTTCCCCTGATCCAGCACAAATCCTATTTCGTGGTTATTTTACTGGGCCAGTGTCCATTTGGAAAAGTCAGTCTCACCTACAAGTAAAAGCAGAGCAGGAGAGCAGTCACACAGAGCAGGGCAATCCTGTTCTTGCAGGAAGTGGGGCAGAGAGGACCCCTGGTGTGGGCAGTGGGCTCTGCACCCACCTGTGCCCCCCACGGCCATTCCTGCATCACTGTTTGTGTGTCAGTGACCACCTGTGGAGAGTGACAGGGATCAACATGTTCACACATCAGTTATCAACCACTGCCCAACAGTTATACAGCTCATCATATTACACTAGAACAGCAGAAAGTAACGTAAACTAAAACAGAGATAAACCTGTTGTTATTTTGGTTGTTTCAGTCAGCAAATACTAAAGTGTTTGAGGAAAGTTTGCAGTATTGTTATTGCCCTTCTGTAACCAGCCCATGTACCAGGTCTAAATAAATTTTTTATTGGCAATAATTTAACTCAAAGAATTACCTGGATGAAATTGTAATTGAAAATATTTTATTTAAGCCACACTATTTTAGTTCATAGGATTTGAATGATATCTTCTTAATCTCAGTGATAAAGACTGAACATCTGTATGATCTACATTGCCTGGAGAGTTGCATGAGAGATTAAATGACTCCCTTTCTAGAATGAAATATCGACATTTTGCAAGTGCTACAGCAGTTTTTTACAGTTCCTACCTCATGCAAGCCTTGAACGTCACAGAGAGCAGAATCCTTAGCAATGTCTTTTCCAGTTTGGGATTGCCAAAAATGAGAATAAGTGAATGAGCACCCGGAAAAGCGTATTGAAATACTAAAATGAGAAACGTCACAGGACTTCCCTTCCTCGTGGCATAAACCAGTGTCAAGATCAAAGATGCAAAGTTGATGCTGTACATTACAAAAAAGGAGAGAATGGATTTCATAGCTTTGATGTGGGCATCCATGCTGAGGTCCTTCACGGAGTTTGTCTGCATGTTGTGTTTGTGTTTCCAGAGGGAAAAGAGAAGGAGAAGGGCAGAAAAGGTGACTGCCATGAATGAAACAGCATATCCAAAGCCAGCAATAAAAAAAGAAGGGAAAAAATGTTTATCCATTTTGATACTTGCTTTCCAAAAATTACCTCGTCCAGTGGAATTGCGGTTGTTACAGTGCGGTTTATTAGCGATATCATAGACAATGATGCCAATAACCAGGGAGAAAAGCACTGACCCCAACAAGAGCCAGGGCACCATCCTGTCAATTTTTACTTTCAGGTAGATGAAGAAGCTGTTCCTGAAATTGGCAATTTTTATGCAATAAAAAACACAAAGACAGGCTGAAAACCACAGACTGGAATAACTTAAAAAGCTCTGAATAGATGCAACTAGTTGAAGTGTGGGTTGAACATACAGGAAATGGGGATAAATTATTGAAAGAAAGAAATATACCCATGAGATGCACAAATACCAAAACCGGGAGCATCCCAGTAACAGCAAGATCTTCTCATTAGAGTTCAAGGTTTTCTTCTTGACCCAAGCCATGCAAATCACAGAAACAATGAAAGCATTTATCCACATGCCAGCAAACGCCTCAAGGGTCACTATAGCCACAGCTGTGGCATCATATGAAGTGATATTGAACTGTTCTTGAGAGTGACAAGCTTCCATCCTGGGAGCTGGGAGCAGTGCTGTACTGGACAAGGGGCTGTTGCACCAATGCCAAACACAGGTCAGCGTCTGCTGTTGCCTGAGTGTCAGGTGTGGAAAGAGGAGCTTTATAGAGCTGCTGGTGGGGGGGATTTTGGTGCCGCTTGTCTTGAGAGCAGGGCAGGTGCAGGGATGTAAATGTGCTGGGTATGCCCTTACCTGGTGTCAGTGTCAGTTTGCAGGATTTGCATGTTGGTTCAGGAGGGCTGTGTGGGGTGGCACAGAGAGTGGAGATGTTCTTGTGCTGTGGACAGCGTGGTGATTCTGTGACTGACCCATTTTGATCCCTGTGAGGCTTCAGGATCTGGACTTTTCTGTGCTTCAGTCAACTACAATGAGCAAATTAGTTTTGTCTGCAGTCATTCAAAAATATTATTTCTTTTCATAGTTTTTATATTGTTGGATGTTAGCGTATTGCCTTGAGAGAATTTTCATTTTCTGATATTGCCTGTTTTCTTCTTTATCCTTTACTCTGAATTTCCTCTTGTTTTGCTGAAAAAACCACAATAAATGGTGTAGGTGGCTTTTTTTGCTTGCTTGTTTGTTTTCCTTCTTTCTTTCTTCTTCTCTCTAGATGTATATGAGAAGAATAGATGTTATGTGTAATACAACAGGTCTGAAGATGAAGTGTCTCTGATGGGATTGTGCTTGTACAGGGAAATTAAATGAAGATATTACACCAAAAGGACCATACCGGGACTGGAGTTTGTGTTCAGTTCTACTTGGAGAATCTCACACCTTTAAAAAAATAAGGATGTAAATCAGAGTCTCAAATGCTGGGTTTTTAAAGCAGGAAGATGTTGGTCAGGCGCTTGAAATACAGATGTCTGCTTTTAATTCAAATCCATGCTCTCCAGCACCACTTGAGAAGGGGAAAGAATCTCTCAGTTTTTCATCTACCAGCCACTTTTGGATGCCCTTTTTGCATCTCATGTAGCACCAGACCCGTGTGTTTCTGCATCAGAAGAATTGCATCAGACTGAATTGCTTCCACCTGAACTTGGTTCAGGCTAAACCTCTTCCCTCTCCACAATCCTTGTCTTTCTCCTTTATATGGGAAATCCCAGATGAGTAGCCTAACTAGTTAGTTCACTAACTACTTAGGCTCTTAGTCCTGCAGTTTCTACTGGGGGAATCCATTGCATCCATAACTAAACTTTAATGCTCAGAAGGCCACAATTGGTTCAGGATGCAATCCTGAGAAACAGAATAAAAATCTCCTCTGGGCAGGTATTATAAACTTTATATGGAAATCTTAATTCAACCCCAAATCCTCCTTAGACAGAGAAGGAGGACTAGCATTTTATAAAGTGGCATTAGTTATTTGTTTACTTGTTTCTGGGCAGTTGCTGTTTAAAGAGAGATGGGTTGGTTGGTGTGAGGCAGCCTGAGAGATTGTGTGGTGTTTGGGAAAGGAGATATTACAGTGGTTGAGAGGTTGCTCTGGCCTAAATGGTTGTTTCTCGCATTTCATGAAGAGGAAGGAAGCGTGTTTGAAGGTGTTATTATGAGAAATGCAAAACTGGCGCTTGGGATGAGGTAAAATGTCCCCCTGAGCCTGAGCTGGTGACAGAGATGAACAAATAAGATTCTGTTCTGTGGATGCTGGAACTATTTTAAATTTACATGGCTTGCTGTATATGGTTAAATTTGGACACCTGCTGGACCCTCATGCAGCCTCTCCTTCACTCCCACTCTACAACAGGGCAGAGAGGGAAGATAGGATAGAAACACTCATGGCTCAAGATAAAGACAGAGAGATCACTCACCAGTTACTGTCACAAGCAAAATAGACTTGACTTGGGGAAAATTAAATTTATTGCCAATTGAATATAGAGTAGGATAATAAGAAAAAAACACAAAACTAGAACCCCTCGCCTTCTCCCCTCCTTCATTACTGGCCAAAATTCACTCTCACATTCTCACCTTCTCCACCTCCTCCCCCTCAGTGGCAGAGTGTGACAGAAAAGGGAGTTTGTGGTCAGTTCATAACATGTTGTCTCCTCCACTTCTTTTTCTTCCTGCTCTTCCTCTGCTCAGGTGTGGGTCCCACCCATGGGCTGCAGTCCTTCAGCATAAGCAGTTCCAGCATGGGGTCTCCATAGGATGCAGTCCTTCAGGGAACGCCCAACCCACCCACGCTGACAGGCACTGATACAACTGGAAATATTACAAGGAACAGAGCCACAGCAGAAAGAAATGTAAACCAAAATAGAGATAAACCTGTTGTTCAGTTCAGTCATTTCAATCAGCAAATGCCAAAGTGTTTGAGGAAGGTTTGCAGTATTGTCATTGCCTTTTTACATACAGCCCATGTGACCAGAGCTAAATGAATTTGTTATTGACAATAATTTAGCTCAAAGGTTTATCTAAATGAAGTGATAATGATTTAACGCATACTCATGTGGTTTAAAGAATTTTCATGAAGTTTTCTAGAACATCTGTATCATCCACACTACCTGGAAAATTGCATTACAGATTAAAAGATTTGTTTTCTATAATGAAATATCAGTATTTTTCAAGGGCTCCAGCTTTTACTACACTTCCTACCTCATGCAAAACTTACACTTCACACAGGCCAGAATCCTTAGCATTGACTTTTCCAATTTGGGATTGCTGAAAATCAGAATAAGGGAATGAACAACAGCAAAGGTGTAGAGAAGTACATAAAGAAGAAATACCACAGGACTTCCATTCTCTGTGGTATAAACCATATTCAATATCAAACATGCGAAGTTGATGCTGTATATTACAAAGAAGGAGAGAATAAATTTCATGGCTTTGATGTGGGCATCCATGCTGAGGTTCATCATTGTCTCCATGTTGCGTTTGTGTCTCCAGAGAGAAAAGAGAAGGAGAAGGGCAGACAAGATGACTGCCATGAATGAAGTGACAAACTCAAAGCCATAGATTAAAAAAATAGACAAAATATGTTCCTCCATTCTGATACTCACTTTTGAAAAATTTCCTTCACTGGTGGAATTGTTACAGTGTGGTTTATGAACAAAATCATAGACAAGGATTCCAATAACCAGGGAGAAAAGCACTGACCCCAACAAGAGCCAGGGCACAATCCTGTCAATTTTTACTTTCAGGTAGATGAAGAAGCTGTTCCTGAAATTGGCAATTTTTATACAATAAAAACCACAAAGACAGGCTGAAACCCACAAATTGGAACACTCAAAAAAGTTCTGAATAGATAAAATTAGAGTATATGTGGGTGGAACATAAAAGTAATTGGGATAAATTATTGAAAAAAGGGAATATACCCATGAGAAGCACAAAACCCAAAACCGGGAGCATCCCAGAAACAGCAAGATCTTCTCATTAGAGTTCAAGGTTTTCCTTTTGATCCAGGCCATGCAAATCACAGAAAACATGAAAGCATTTATCCACATGCCAGCGAACGCTTCAAAGGTGATGATGGCCACAGCTGTGGCACCGTATGCAGTGACATTGGATTGCTCTGGAGGGTGACAAGCTTCCATCCTGGGAGCTGGGAGCAGTGCTGTGCTGGACAAGGGGCTGTTGCACCAATGCCAAACACAGGTCAGCGTCTGCTGTTGCCTGAGTGTCAGGTGTGGAAAGAGGAGCTTTATAGAGCTGCTGGTGGGGGGGATTTTGGTGCCGCTTGTCTTGAGAGCAGGGCAGGTGCAGGGATGTAAATGTGCTGGGTATGCCCTTACCTGGTGTCAGTGTCAGTGTGCAGGATTTGCATGTTGGTTCAGGAGGGCTGTGTTGGGTTGCACAAAGAGCAGAGTTGTTTTTGTGCTGTGGACAGTGTTGTGATTTTGTGAGTACCCATGTTTGACCGTCCCCCTGTGCTGGGCAGTGGTGAGGCCTCAGCTCAAATCCTGGTTTCAGTTTTGGGCCCCTCAATTCAAGAAAGACATTGAGATGCTGGAACGAGTCCAGAGAAGAGCAATGGAGCTGGGGAAGGGTCTGGAGCACAAATGTGATGAGGAGCAGCTGAGGGAGCTGGAGAGGCTCAGCCTGGAGGAAAGGAGGTGCAGGGGGGACTTTGTTGCTCTCTGCATCTGCCTGAAAGGACGCTGTAGCCACGTGGGTATTGGTCTGTTCTTTCAGGCCACAAGGACAAGATGAGAGGAAATGACCTCCAGATGAAACAGGGGGGTTTACACCGCATTTTGGGAAAAATTGCTTCACTGTTCTGGCATTAACCCAGGCTGCCCAAGGAAGTGGTGGAATCACTGTTCCTGGAAGCTCACAAGTTGTGCAGCTGTGGTGCTGAGAGACATGGTTTAGTGGTGGGCTTGGCAGTGCTTGGTTGGTATGGATGATCTTAGAGGTCTTTTCCAAGCTTAATGATTCTGTGTTTCTATTCTGTAATTCCAAGTTTCGTCTGCTTTGGCTGATAGAACAGAAAATATGGTGTAGGCTTAGTAGTAGTTCTTTGTTTTATTTCTTGGTTTAGTTGGGTTACTTGGGGGTTGGTTTTGGTTTTTCTTTTCTTTATTTGTTTTGTTTTGTTTTGTTTTTAACTTTTTCATCTCTCTGTATGTGTGTGAGGACAATAGAAGCTAATTCTACTCCAGCAGGTCAGAAGATGAACTGCCTTCATCTATCCCAGTCCTCTCTCTACTATCCCTGCTTATAAAGGGATATGACATGAAACTGTAAAATGAGCAGGACCAGACCATGCCTGGGGCTTGGGCTCAGCTCCATGTGAAGAATCTGGCACCTTAAAAAAATAAGAGTATAACATCAGAGTCTCAAATGCTGGGTTTTCAAAGCATAGAAGATCTGGATCAGGTGCTTGAAACATAGGTGTCAGCTTTTAATTCAAATCCATGCCCTCCAGCACCACTGAAAAAGGAGGAGAAGTCCCCAAGACTTCATATCTACACGCCAATGTGCATATTTTCGATGCCCTTGTGCATCTCAAATGGCACCAGACCCCTGTGATTCTGCATCTGAATGGGCACACAGATGTACTGGGATTTGAGAGACATCTCACACAAATTGAATTGTGTCTATCAGAGCTTGGCTCAGGCTGAACTTCCTTACCGTCCACAGTCCTTGTCTTTCTCCTTTCTGATGGGAAATCATAGAATCATGGAATCAGCCGGGTTGGAAAAGACCTCTGAGATCATCAGGTCCAACCCAAATCCCAGATGGTTCACCTTGGTTTGCTAACTACTTAGGCTCTTAGATGCCCAATTGACTCTGGGCAAATCCATTCCATCCATAACTCAACTTCAATGCTCAGAAGGTCACAATTGTTTCAGGACACAATCCTGGGAAAGAGAATAAAAATCTCCTCTGGGCAGGTGTTATGGACTTGTTATGGAAATGTTAATTCAACCTCAAATCCTGCTTAGGCACAGAAGGAGGGCTTCCATGTTCTAAAGTGGCATTAGTTATTTATTTGCTAGTTTCTGGGGAGTTGCTGTTTAAAGAGGTGGGTTGGTAGTGAGGCAATCTGATAGACTGTGTTTGGAAAAAGGGGATAGCACAGTGGTTGAGAAGTTACTCTGGCCTAAATGGTTGTTTTTCTCATTTCATGGATAGGGAGGAAGCGTTTTGAAGGTGATGTTATGAGAAGTGCACACCTTGGCCTTGGGCACGAGGTAAAACGTCCCCCTGAGCCACCTGAGCTGGTGACATAAAGAAACAATTGTGGTTCTGCTCTGTTCATGCTGGTGTTAAGGAAACTTTCCTGTCTCCCCATCCAGGAGGCACTCTGGCAGTCCCACCCCTCCACCAGAGACTTTCATTGCTGGGACCGAAGCCCCTTTGCAGGGGGCAGCTCCTGTGAGCCCCCGGGTGCCCCACTTGAGCCCCTGCACACCCCACCCCCCCTGAGTCAGACCAGGTTTCCTTACCAGCTGCACACTGGTTTTCCCATAGCAGAATCTCAGATGTCTGGATCTTTAAAGCAATTTAATCATGGCACAGTAAAATAGAAACATCTCAAGCTGGGTGCCTGTGAACCCAGCTTAGCTCCTTGTCTCCACCCTCATATTATCCCAGACACAACGTCACTCCTTCCTTCCCAGAGTCTCTACCTCCTCCCCTACAGAATGCAGGGGGACAGAAAATAGAGTTTGCAGTCACATCATAACAAGCTGATTCCACTCCTTCCTCCTCACGCTCTTCTCCTTCTTCCGTGAGTGTCCTTCCCATGGGCTACAGTCCTTCAGGATAAGCTGGCTGCAGAGTGGCTCTCCATGGGCTGCAATCCTTCAGGGCTGCAATCCTTCAGGATACACCCACCACACCTACTGTGCTGGTGGGTCATCCATGGGCTGAAGGTGGATCTCAGCTTCTTCATGGACTTCCATGGGCTGCAGGGGCACAGCTGCCTCACCACGGTCCTCTCCAGGGGCTGCAGGGGAATGTCCACTCTGGCACCTGGAGCAACCTCTCCCCTTCCTTCGCTGTCCCTGTTGCTTCAGGACTGTTTCTTAAAATTTTCCTCAATCCACCTTACCAGTCTGAGTTTTTACACCACTTAAATTGTCTTTTCACAGAAGAACCATGACCATCACTGGTGGGCTGAGCTGTGTCCTGCGGTGGATTCTTTTGAGAGCATTGAAGTGGCTTTCCCTGGCAAAGGGCGGCCTTGACCTTGCCTCACTGAGACACCCACGGGTCCCCAGCTGCCAGCACATGACCCAAGCACCCTGTACCTCTGCCTGTGGGTCACTGTGAGATGACAGCAGGATTTTATTCCATGCTGTACCTTGCACAAATCCCACTTTCCCAGATGTTTTACTGAGCCAGACTCCACTGGGAAGAGCCGATCTCATCTACAAGTAAAAGCAGAGTGGGAGAGCAGTCACACAGAGCAGGGCAATCCTGTTCTTGCAGGAAGTGGGGCAGAAAAGACACTCAGGACTGGTGTGGGCAGTATGCTCTGCACCCACCTGTGCCCCCCACGACCATTCCTGCATCACTGTTTGTGTGTCAGTGACCACCTGTGGAGAGTGACAGGGATCAACATGTTCACACATCAGTTATCAACCACTGCCCAACAGTGATACAGCTCATCATATTACACTAGGACAGGGCCAGAGCAGAAAGAAATGTAAACTAAAACAGAAATAAATCTGTTGTTTAGTTCAGTGTTTTCAATCAGTGAATACCTAAATATTTGCAGCAGGTTTACATTATTGTTATTGCCCTTTTGCAACCGACCCATATACAAGAACTAAATGAAGTTGTCAATGTTAATAATTGAGCTCAAAAAATTATCTAAACTAAACAATGTTACTAATAATAGTTTTAGCAGCAGATGATGAAGCACTTGTGGCAGGTTTGCAGTATTCTTATTGCCCTTTTGCATCCAGCCCAGGTACCAGGTCTAAATGAAGTTGTTATTGACAATAATTCAGCTCAAAAATTATCTAAACTCAATGATGATAATAGTAATTAAGTCACAATAATCTAGGTCAAAATATTTGAATGCAGTTTTCTTAACTTAGATGGGGAAGAGTAAACATCTCTACCATCTGTGATGCCAGGAGAGTTGTATTAGATATTGACTTGTTCTCTATAGTGAAAGGTCAACAATTTGCATGGGCTGCAGCTTTTGCTACAGTTCTTACCTCATGCAAACCTTGCATATCACACAGGGCAGAATCCTTAGCAGTGTGTTTTTCAACTTGGGGTTGCTGAAAATGAGAATAAGGGAATGAACACCTGGAAAAGCATACTGAAATACATAAATAAGAAACATCATGACACTTTTCCCCTCCGCTGAATAAATTAGTGTCACAATCAAAGATATAATGTTGATGTTGTACATTACGAAGAAGGAGAGAATAGATTTCATGGCTTTGATGTGGGCATCCATGCTGAGGTCCTTCATGGAGTTTGTCTGCATGTTGCATTTGTGTCTCCAGAGAGAAAAGAGAAGGAGAAGGACAGAAAGGATGACTGCTACGAATGAAGCAGCATATCCAAAGCCAGTGATAAAATAAATAGGAAGAAAATGTTCATCTATCTTGATTTTCACTTTCCACAAATTTTCTAGACCAGTGGAATTGTTACATTGAGGTTTATCAATGAGTTCAAAGAGAAGGATTCCAATAACCAGGGAGAAAAACACTGACCCCAACAAGAGCCAGGGCACCATTCTGTCAATTTTTACTTTCAGATAGATAAAGAAACTGTTCCTAAAATTGGCAATTTTTATACAATAAAAGACACAAAGACAGGCTGACACAGAAACTTCGGAACAATTAAAAAATCTATGAGCAACTGCAAGTAGTTGAAATATGGGGTGAACATATTTGTAATTGTGATACATTGTTGAAAGAAAGAAATATAGCCATGCAATGCACAAAAACCAAAACCTGGAGGATCCCAAAACCAGCAAGATCTTCTCATTAGAGTTCAAGGTTTTCTTCTTGACCCAAGCCATGCAAATCACAGAAACAATGAAAGCATTTATCCACATGCCAGCCAACGCCTCAAGGGTGACAATGGCCACAGCTGTGGCAGCATATGAGGTGACACTGGATTGCTCTGGAGGGTGACAAGTTTCCATCCTGGGAGCTGGGAGCAGTGCTGTGCTGGACAAGGGGGCTGTTGCACCAATGCCAAACACAGGTCAGCGTCTGCTGTTGCCTGAGTGTCAGGTGTGGAAAGAGGAGCTTTATAGAGCTGCTAGTGGGGGGATTTTGGTGCCTCTCATCTTGAGAGCAGGGCAGGTGCAGGGATGTAAATGTGCTGGGTATCCCCTTACCTGGTGTCAGTGTCAGTGTGCAGGATTTGCATGTTGGTTCAGGAGGGCTGTGTTGGGTGGCACAGAGAGTGGAGATGTTTTTGTGCAGAGGACAGTGTTGTGATTTTGTGGGTGACCCTTGTTTGATCCCTGTGAGGATTTAGGATCTGGATTCTTCTGTCCCTTGGCCACCAGTGATGCTCTTGGTGAGCAGGGTGTTCTCTTAGCAAAGCACATCAGGGGAATCACTGCACTCTTTCATCTGAGAGTCCAGGAGCTCTCAAGTTCAACTAAGATGCTGGATAACAGGAGTTCTTTTTTAGCCTCCACAGGCACTGAAATCCCTGTTGGTTTCCCCACTCTTAATGCCTTAATGTTTAGTGAAGAGCCACATAGGGGATGTGGGAGGGCATTGAATGAAAAGCAGGACTTTCGTTTCCAGGATTAAGTTGTAGAATGTGCAGGAAAAGGATACAAGTCAGCACGAGTCTCTGTGCCAGGATTCAAATCTCATGTGTTGGCAATGGGAAGAGTTTTAGCGATGGGACCATGCTGGGCTCCCTGCACCCTGAAATCCTGTCAAGCTTCCAAATTAATTTAAATTCTGAAAGCTGTTGGGTTTTTAATAGGCAAGGTTTATGGAGCTCTGTAGGACATGGAGTGCTCTTAGACTCTGGGTTTGTACAGGACGTAGCACATCGGGACCACAGGTGCCAACGAGGCCTCAGCTGATGCTGTGGTGTAACCAGGAAAATATGAAGTCACAAGAAATAGCTCTATGGCTACAAGAAATAAACCCCCAGCATTTTGTCTCTTCAGAATGATGATGCCCTTTTATCTTAGGGACATAAATGTCATGTCACTATGTCATGTCAATACTCCTGTCACATGTTTCTATTTGCATGTTTTTGTGAAGGCTCTCACTACAGCACTGACACATGGAAATGATTTTACATAAGTCCTGGTGTTCATCTCAACAAGAAAACATGGTACCTGCCACACATTGCATTGAAATACATTCAGACAATCCATGGATTTTTCATAAAGTTCTGGTGAGAACTTCATTATCCTTTATTTCATATTGCCTAGAAAATGCCGGTGTCATGGCTTGTTTTGAATGCAGTCATGTAAAAATACTGTTTCTTTTGAGAGCTCATGGCCTGTTCTGTGCTTTATGCTCTAGTGTGAATTTTCTCTGGGTTTGGTGACTGAACAGAAAACATAGTGTAGATTTAGGGTTTGGGTGTTTTTGACTTTTTTGGGTTTGTTTTTGTTTTCTTCTTCCTCTCTGCATATATGTTTGTGAGGAGAATATCAGTTATTTCAATAGCGGAGGGTCTGAAGATGAACTGAACAACCCTTATCAAAGTGATGTTTTCTTACTGGTATTTGCTGCTGATCTAAACCAATGTCAGCAAGAGTGTAGATTGGGCTTACGCTGTTAACAAAAGTCTGTTGATGTCATTAAGAGCTGGAGAGGAATGCTCTGAGAAACAGGTGCTATGGAGAGATATTTCCTGACCCTTCTATCCCTCCATGTCGATGGGTTTGGAATTAGAGGAAATTTAACATTATTTCCAGCCTGAAATGTAACCCTGTATTACTTGCCTTAGGAAGAGGTTGACTTTCTCCAGCTCTCCAGATGGCTTTTATTTCATTTACTATTGAGTTTTGTTTTATTAATGTCACTGCCAAGCTGTCCCTCTGCTCAACAACAGTCTTGCACGGCAAAAACATTTTTAACTGATTCACTTCTCAATCCCAAAAATTTGGAATGTGACCCAAAGCAGTTTTCCATACCCTGCCAGCACTGGGCAACCCCTCCCATAGAGCTGTGACATGTCTTCTGGGTCAGCTTCCCCAGGCTGGGCACATCAGTGCATCTCTCCATGTGGGCTGTGCACTGTGGCTGTGCTGGTGGATAACGTGTCCCCTCCAGGTGCAGCTGAGTGGGGCTGGTGCACAGGGCAGTGATGCTGTGCTGGGTGTCATGTTCTCAGGGCTTGCTAAGAGAAATTAGCAATTTTTATGCAATAAAAGGCACAAACCACAGAAAACTGGCAAAAACCCACAAGTAGAAATAATCACAAAAGTTTTGAGTAGAAACAACTAGTGGAAATATGGGGAGAACACAAAGGTAATTGGGATAAATTATTGAGAGAAATAAATACACTCATGAGAAGCACAAAAACCAAAACCTCCTGGGAGCAAGCCTCCCAAAAGGAGCAAGATCTTCTCAGAGTTCAAGGTTTTCTTTCTGACCCAGGCCATGCAAATCACAGAAACAATGAAAGCATTTATCCACATGACAACCAACGCCTCAAAGATGATGATGTCCACAGCCGTGACAGCATATGAGGTGACATTGGATTGCTCTGGAGAGTGACAAGCTTCCATCCTGGGAGCTGGGAGCAGTGCTGTGCTGGACAAGGGGGCTGTTGCACCAATGCCAAACACAGGTCAGCGTCTGCTGTTGCCTGAGTGTCAGGTGTGGAAAGAGGAGCTTTATAGAGCTGCTGGTGGGGGGGATTTTGGTGCCGCTTGTCGTGAGAGCAGGGCAGGTGCAGGGATGTAAATGTGCTGAGTATCCCCTTACCTGGTGTCAGTGTCAGTGTGCAGGATTTGCATGTTGGTTCAGGAGGGCTGTGTTGGGTGGCACAAAGAGTGGAGATGTTTTTGTGCAGAGGACAGGGTTGTGATTTTGTGGGTGACACATGTTTGATCCGTGTGAGGATTTAGGATCTGGATTCTTCTGTCCCTTGGGTGCCTACAATGAACAAATTAGTTTTGTCTGCAGTCATTCAAAAATATTATTTCTTTTGATAATGGTTGATGTTGATGGAAGGCAGAGCATTGCCTTGAGAGAATTTTAATTTCCTCATACTGCCTGTTCTCTTCTTTATGCTTTGCTTTGAATTTCTTTTCTTTTATTGACAGAATAGAAAATGTGTTGTAAGGTTGGGTGATTCCATGTGTCTTTTCCCCATGGTAATGCCTGAAGATTAAGTGAAGAGCCACAAAGTGAGGAGGCACTGAAAAGAAAGCTGGATCATTTTTTCCAGGGTTAGGTTTAAGCATATGCAGGAAAAGGGTAAAATTCATCACGAACTTAATTTGGTTATTGCCATAGGGCATTACAGGAATTGTTTTTACAAGTCCACCAGCAAGTAAACGAGGTGGTTGGAAAGCTGCCTGTTGAAAAAGTCCCTGGGGGTGCTGGTTGGCAGGGGCTGAACATGAGGCAGCGTGTGCCCAGGTGGCCAAGAAGGCCAATGGTACCTGGCCTGTGTCAGCAATAGTGTGGCAGCAGGACTAGGGCAGTGACCGTCCCCCTGTGCTGGGCACTGGTGAGGCCTCACCTCGAATCCTGGGTTGCTGTAACTGGAATTCCTTTTAATCCTTCACAGGCATTGAAATCCATGTGACTTTTCCCCATGGTAATGCCTGCAGATTAGGCGAAGAGCCAAAAAGTGAGGAGGCACTGAAAGGAAAGTTGGATCTTTTTTCCCAGGGTTAGGTTTCAGCATATGTAGGAAAAGGGTAAAATTCATCATGAGGTGCATTGAGTGCCCCTTGGACTCTGGGTTAATACAGGACACACTGGGACCACAGGTACCAACAAGATCTTGGCTGATGGTGTAATCCAGGAAAATTCACATCACAGAAAATAGCTCTAGTGCTACAAGAAATGAATGATGAGTATTTTCTCTCTTCAGAATGATCATGCCTTTGTTTTCTGAGGGACAGAAATGCAATCACTCTGTCAGGCCAATATTCTTGTTAGAGCACTGACACATGGAAAGCTTTTTACAGACGACCTGAAGATCATCTCAACAGCAAAAGATGGTGCCTGCCACACATTCCCATGAAATCCATTCAGACAGTTTGTAGGCTTTTCATACAAGTTCTAGTTAGATCTTCAACACCCTTTATTTTTTGTATTGACAAGAAAACATCAATGTCATTGGTTTGGATGCAGTCATGCAAAACTATAGTTTCTTTTGATAGTTGATGATGTTGATGGAGGCCCCAACTAGAACTTAATTTGGCCATTGCCATAAGGGATCACAGGAATTGTTTCTACAAGTCCACCAGCAAGCAAAGGAGGGCCTCGGAAAATCTGCATCCTTTATTTGAAGTGAGGGGAAACATTGCCAGGAAGGATGAGAAGAAGGCTAAGGTACTTAATACCTTCTTTGCCTCAGTCTTTAACAACAGTCAGAGCAGTTGTCCTCAGGGAACTGAACAGCCTGAGCTGGAAGACAGAGACAAGGAGCAGAAGGAAGTCCCCGTAAACCAGGGGGCAGCTGCTGTGCCACCTACACACTCCCAAGTCTGTGATGCCAGATGAGATCCACCCAAGGGCACTGAGAAGTTTCTTTCCCTGGCTTGGCCCGTTCTGTGCTTTCTGCTCTGGTGTGTTGTACCTTGGAGAGGTGCCCTGTTCAGTGGGGAAGAAACTGTCTGGATGGTCAGGCCCAGAGTGGTGGTGAACGGAGATGCATCCAGCTGGTGGCCAATCAGCAGTGGTGTTTCCCATTGCTCAGCTTTGGGGCCAACTCTGTGTAACATCTTTATCAATGACCTGGACGAGGGGATCAAGTTCACCCTTAGTCAGGAGATACCAAGTGGTGTGGTAGTGTTGGTGTGTGGGAAGGTAGGAAGGCTGAGCAAAAGGGATGTGGAGAGGCTGGATCAATTGACTGAGGCCTATAAAGCATGAGGTCTGACAAGGCCAAGTGCAGGGTCCTGCAGTTGGGTCCCAGCCTCAGCTCAAATCCTGGGTTCCGTTTTGGGTCCCTCATGACAAGAAAAACATTGAGATGCTGGAACGAGTCCAGAGAAGGGCAATGGAGCTGGGGAAGGGTCTGGAGCACAAATGTGATGAGGAGCAGCTGAGGGAGCTGGAGGGGCTCAGCCTGGAGAAAAGGAGGTGCAGGGGGGACTTTACTGCTCTCTGCAACTGCCTGAAAGGATGTTGTAGCCAAGTCTGTTCTCTCAGGCCAAAAGGACAAAACAAGAGGCAACAAAGTCCAGGTGAACCAGGGGGATTTACCTTGGATATTGGGAAAAATTGCTTCAATGAAGGGCTGTTCAGGCATTTTTACAGCCTTCCAGTGCATGCACATGATAGCCTGGGGTCTTGGCTCCATGCCTGGGGCTCCTGCCATTTCCTGCAGCCCAGAGCACAACCTGCAGCTTTCACTGTAGCTGCACACTGAGCTGTCTGCGCTGAATGTATTGCTCAACTATTTCATGTACAGATAACCTGCTGTGGAGGGTTGACCTTGGGCAGCTGTTAGACACCCACCCAGTTGCTCCTACTCTCCCACTTTGCATAAAGGGGTGGTGAAAAATAAGATTGAAATAGTCATGGGTCGATGTAAATACCGGGATATTGCTCACCAGTTACTGTCACTGAAAGAACAGACTCAACTAGGGAAAAAAACAATTACATTTATTGCCATTTGAAAATAAAGTGATGAGAAACAAAGACAAACTAAAACCCTTTGCCTCTACCCCCCATTCATTCCAGGCTCAAGTTCACTCCTTCATTCCCAGAGTCTCTACCTCCTCTCCTACAGCAATGCAGAGGGACAGAAAATGGGGTCTACAGTCAGGTCCTATTGAGCTGTCTCCACTCCTTCCTCCTCACGCTTTTATCCTGCTCCAGCGTGGGTCCGTGCCATGGGCTGCAATTCTTCAGGATAAGGTGGTTCCAGAGTGGCCTCTGCATGGGCTGCAATTGTTCAGGATACAGCCACCACACCTTCTCTGCCATGTGGTCATCCATGGGCTGAAGGACCTGAGCTGCTTCCTGGACTTGTGTGGACTGCAGGGGCACAGCTGCCTCACCATGGTCCTCTCCATAGGCTGCAGGGGATGTCCACTCTGGCACCTGGAGCAACCCCCCTCTTCCTTCCCTGTCCCTGTTTGCTTCAGGACTGTTTCCCACATTGTTCTTCACTCCACACTGCCCAGCCATATTTCTCCCCTTTCTGAAATATATTTTCACAGAGGAGACACGACCATTGCTGATGGGCTGAGCTGTGTCCTGTGCTTTGTCCACTGGAGTGCCCGTATCTGCCTTTCCCTGGCACAGCCTGCACAACCCTGCCCTTGCCTCACTGAGACCCCCATGCACCCCCAGCTGCCAGCACCTGGCCCAAGCCCCCCCTACATCTACCTGTGGGTCAGTGCCAGTTGAAAGCAGGACTTTATTCCACGCTGCACGATGCACACAAACAAGTGAAAGCAGAGCAGGAGAGCAGTCACACAGAGCAGGGCAATCGTGCTCTGGCAGGAAATGGGGCAGAGAGGTCACACAGGGCTGGTGTGGGCAGTGGGCTCTGCACCCACCTGTGCCCCCCATGGCCATTCCTGCATCACTGTTTGTGTGTCAGTGACCACCTGTGGAGAGTGACAGGGATCAACATGTTCACACATCAGTTATCAACCACTGCCAGACAGTGATACAGCTCATCATATCAACCAGCTCATCATATCAACCAGTGACAGAGACATCTCATCATATGACACGGGAACAGAAATGTAGACCAAAATTGAAATAAACCTGTTGTTTAGTTCAGTTGTTACAATCAACAAATGCCAAAGCATTTATGGCAGGTTTGCAGAATTGCAACCAATCCATGAGTACAAGGTCTAAATGACTTTCTTATTGGCAACAATTCATCTCCAAGAACTATCAAAATATATGAGAATAATAATTTATTCTACTCCTATTAATAGTAATTCAAAGAATTTTAATGATGCATTATTAACCTCAAAGATGAACACCTCTATCATCTTCACTGCCTAGAGTGCTGCGTTAGAAATAAATTGACTTGTTTTCTACAGAGAAATATCAGCCTTTTGCAAGGGCTCTGGGTTTTCTTACAGTTCCCTCTTGAGGAAAACTTTGCACTTCCCACAGGGCAGAATTCCTAACAGTCTCTTTTCCAGCTTGGGATTACTGAAAATCAGAACAAGGGAATGAAAACCTGGAAAAGTGTATTGAATTAAGTAAGTTAAAAATATCGCATCACTTTCATTCTTCTTTGAATAAATTAGAATCAAGATCAAACATATAAAGTTGATGCTGTACATTATGAAGAAGGAGAGAATGGATTTCATGGCTTTGATGTGGGCATCCATGTTGAGGTCCTTCATGGAGTTTGTCTGCATGTTGCGTTTGTGTCTCCAGAGGGAAAAGAGAAGGAGAAGGGTAGACAAGATGACTGCTGTGAATGAAGTGGCATATCCAAAACCAATAATAAAATAATGAGGTAAAAAATGTTGATCTATTCTGATACTTGATTTCCAAATACTCCCTTGACAGGTGAAATTGAAGTTGTTACTGAGTGCTTTATCCATGGCTTTGTAGGCAATGATTCCGATAAACAGGGACAAAAGCACTGATCCCAACAAAAGGCAGGGCACAATCCTGTCAATTTTTACTTTCAGGTAGATGAAGAAGCTGTTCCTGAAATTAGCAATTTTTATGCAATAAAAGACAAAAAGAGAAGCAGAAAACCACAAGTTGGAATAACTAAAAAAGTTCTTAGCACTATTAAGTAGCTGAAATATGCGGTGAACATAAAGATAATTGGGATAAATTATTAAAAAAATTGAATGTACCCATGCAATGCACAAATACCAAAACCTGGAGGATCCCAGAAACAGCAAGATCTTCTCATTAGAGTTCAAGGTTTTCTTTCTGACCCAGGTCACACAAATCACAGAAACAATGAAAGCATTTATCCACATGCCAGCAAACACTTCAAGTGTTATGATGATGGTCACAGTTGTGTCAGCGTTTGAAGTGACATTGGATTGCTCTGGAGAGCGACAAACTTCCATCCTGGGAGCTGGGAGCAGTGCTGTGCTGGACAAGGGGCTGTTGCACCAATGCCAAACACAGGTCAGCGTCTGCTGTTGCCTGAGTGTCAGGTGTGGAAAGAGGAGCTTTATAGAGCTGCTGGTGGGGGGGATTTTGGTGCCTCTCATCTTGAGAGCAGGGCAGGTGCAGGGATGTAAATGTGCTGGGTATGCCCTTACCTGGTGTCAGTGTCAGTGTGCAGGATTTGCATGTTGGTTCAGGAGGGCTGTGTTGGGTTGCACAAAGAGTGGAGATGTTTTTGTGCAGAGGACAGGGTTGTGTTTTTGTGGGTGACACATGTTTGATCCCTGTGAGGATTTAGGATCTGGGCTCTTGTGTCCCTTGGTTGCCTACAATAAGCACATTAGTTTTGTCTGCAGTCATTCAAAAATATTATTTCTTTTGATAATGGCTGATGTTAGGCAGGGCATTGCCTTGAGAGAATTTTCATTTCCTCACTGTGATAGTTTGGTCTAGGCCTTCCTTGGTGACCAGTTTGCAACTAAGGAAGGGTCCAGATTTACCCAATATTCCCTATGATTTTTACGTAAGCCAGGCTATAAGAAGAACGGAGGGAAGGCCTTTGCTCTCTTTCCTTCCAGCGGCTTGGAGGTGCAGGTTCCCTGCTGTCGGATCTGCCGTGTTGGGGAGCGAGACCTGGTCAGGCCTTGCCGACCTTGGGAGACAGAGGTTGCCGGCGATCGTTCTGGAGCGACTCTCGGTTGTCCCAAGGAGAATAGTGAGATATTTCTTTGCTAACTCTTTTAGTTGCTAGATATTTGGCTGCTAATCGGGATATATATATATTCTATTTTGGTTTTGTTCCTTTTCCCTTCCTCCTTCCCTTTCCCTTGTGAAATTGTATATACATTTCAATTGTATATAACTGCAACATAAGTGCAAATATATTTATACATATATATTGCTTTAGCTGTCCCTCTCGTTTCAGTTTTTCTTGGTTGTTTTTCTCCCTCTTCTCCCTGAAGTTTGGGGGGGGGGGAACTTCTTGTGGTAAGGTTTGGAGACATGGCAGGGAGCCAGCTGCAAACCATATCACTTATACTGCCTGTTCTCTTCCTTATGCTTTGCTTTGAGTTTCTTGTGCTTTTACTGACAGAATAGAAACTGTGTTGTAAGGATGGATGGTTTTTTGCTAGTTTATTATTTTCTTACTTTATTTCTTCATCTCTCCATTAGTATATGAGAAGAAGTAATTTTTATTACAACAGGTTTGAAGATGAAATGTCTGTGCTGGGACTGTGTTTGCACAGGGCCATTAAATGAAAGTGTTACACCAGCCAGACCATGCTGTGGCTGGGGTTTAGACTCAGCTCTGTCTGGGGAATCTGACAATTTAAAACGAATATAAGGGTATAAATCAGAGTCTCAATGCTGGGTTTTCAATGAATAGAATATGTGGCTTATGTCCTTGAAGTACAAGGATTTGGTTTTAATGCAAGTCCATCTCCCACAGTACCACTTAAGAAGGGGAGGGAATCTCTTAGACTTTGTATCTACCAGCCCATGTGCATATTTTGGATGTCCCTGTGCATCTCAAATGGCACCTGAGCTCTCTGTTTCTGCATCTGGGTGGACACATGTATGTGGGATCTGAGAGACATGGCCGAACCCTCTCCATAATCCTTCTCTTTCTCCTTTATTGTAGAAAATCCCAGATGGTTCACCTTGGTTTGCTAACTACTTAGGCTCTTAAGATGCCCAGTTTATTCTGGGCAAATCCATTCCATCCATAACTCAGCTTCAATGCTCAGAAGGTCACAATTGTTTCAGGACACAATCCTGGGAAAGAGAATAAAAATCTCCTCTGGGCAGGTGTTATGGACTTGTTATGGAAATGTTAATTCAACCTCAAATCCTGCTTAGGCACAGAAGGAGGGCTTCCATGTTCTAAAGTGGCATTAGTTATTTATTTACTAGTTTCTGGGGAGTTGCTGTTTAAAGGGATGGATTGGTAGTGAGGCAATCTGATAGACTGTGTTTGGAAAAGGGGATAGCACAGTGGTTGAGAAGTTGCTCTGGCCTAAATGGTTGTTTTTTCTCATTTCATGGATAGGGAGGAAGCTTTCTGAAGGTGATATTATGAGAAGTGCACACCTGGGCATGAGGTAAAACATCCCCCTGAGCTGCCTGGGCTGGTGACATAAAGAAACAATTGCAGTTCTGCTCTGTTCATGCTGGTGTTAAGGAAACTTTCCTGTCTCCCCATCCAGGAGGCACTCTGGCAGTCCCACCCCTCCACCAGAGACTTTCATTGCTGGGACCGAAGCCCCTTTGCAGGGGGCAGCTCCTGTGAGCCCCCGGGTGCCCCACTTGAGCCCCTGCACACCCCACACCCCCTGAGTCAGACCAGGTTTCCTTACCAGCTGCACACTGGGTTTCCCATAGCAGAGTCTCAGACGTCTGGATCTTTAAAGCAATTTAATCATGGCACAGTAACAGAGAAGCAGCTTGACCTTGGTGCCTCTGAGAAAAGCTCATGTGTCAAGATAAAGACAGGGAGATGACTCACCAATGACTGTCACAGACAAACCAGACTTGACTTGGGAAAAATCAGTTGAATTTCTTGCCTATTGAAAAGGGAGTAGGAGGAAGGGGAACAAACACAAAACTAGAACAGCCTGTCCCCACCCCCCAGTCATCCCAGGCTCAACTTAACTCATTCTCAGATTCTCTACCTCCTCATCCCTGCCAGCAGTACAGTGAGATGGGGAATGGGGGTTACAGTCAGATCATAACAAGTGGTTTGCTTCGGTCCTTCCTCACTCTCTTCCCCTGCTCAAGTGTGGGTCTCTTCCATGGGCTGCAGTCCATCAGGATAAACTGGCTCCAGTGTGAGCTCTCCATAGCTGCAAGAGCTCCAGGAGCTGCAATCATTCACCCACCCCAGCTACTCTGTGTGGGGTCATCCAAGGGCTGAAGGTGGATCTCTGTTCCACTGTGGACCTCCATGGGGTTCAGGGAGCACAGCTGCCCCTCCATGGTCCTCTCCACGAGCTGTAAGGGAATCGCTCCTCCAGCACATGAAGCAACTCCTCTTCGTCCTTCCCTGTCCCTGTTTGCTGCAGGACTGTTTCTCACAATTTTCCTCACTCCACACTGCCAGGTCTGTTTTCACCCACTCTTCAGTATATCCTTCCAGAAGAGCCATGAGCATTTGCTGATGGACTGAGCTGTGTCCTGTGGGGGGTCCTTTGGAAAAATGCCTTCAAGTGGCTTTCCCTGGTACAAGGCAGCCCTGCCCTTACCTCGCTGAGAACCCCACAGACAAACAGCTGCCAGCACCTGACCCGTGGGTCAGTGCCAGTTGAAAGGAGGACTTTATTCCACGCTGTGCGATGCACACAAACAAGGAAAAGCAGAGCAGGAGAGCAGTCACACAGAGCAGGGCAATCCCGTTCTTGCAAGAAGTGGGGCAGAGAAGACCCTCAGGGCTGGTGTGGGCAGTGGGCTCTGCACCCACCTGTGCCCCCCATGGCCAATCCTGCATCACTGTTTGTCTGTCAGTGACCACCCGTGGAGAGTGACAGGGATCGATGTGTTCACACATCAGTTATCAACCATGGATAGACAGTGATACAGCTCATCATGTTACACTAGGACAGGGCCACAGCAGCAAGACCTTCAAACCAAAATTGAAACAAAACCTGTTGTTTAGTTCAGTCTTTTCAATCAACAGATGCCAAAGCATTTGTGGCAGGTTTGCAGTATTGTTATTGCCCTTTTGCATCCAGTCAGTGTATACAAGATCTAAATGACTTTGCTATTGACAGTAATTTAGCTCTGTAAACTATCTAAATTAAATGAGAATAACAACATACTTAAATCACAGTAATATTAGTTCAAAGACTTTGAATGATATATTCTGAACATCTGTATCATCTACACTGGCTGGAGAGTTGCACTGGAAATTAATGGATTTGTTTGCTATAACAACATATCAACATTTTGCAAAGAGTCCAGCTTTTGTTACAATGTCTACTTTATGCAAAACTTGCATTTCATACAGGATAGAATCTTTAGCAGTGTTTTTTCCAGATTGGGATTGCTGAAAATCACAATAAGGGAATGAAAACTTGGAAAAGCGTACTGAAATACATAAAAAAGAAACACCAAGTTATTTTGGCTCTTCATTGCATAAATCAGTGTCAAGATAAAAAATACAAAGTTGATGCTGTACATTATGAAGAAGGAGAGAATAGATTTCATGGCTTTGATGTGGGCATCCATGCTGAGGTCCTTCACAGAGTTTGTCTGCATGTTGCGTTTGTGTCTCCAGAGAGAAAAGAGAAGGAGAAGGGCAGACAAGATGACTGCTGTGAACAAAATGGCATATCCAAAACCAATGATAAAATAATGGGGGAAAAAATGTTCTTCTGTGCTGATACTTGCTTTCCAGATCCTTCCTTGACTGGTGAAATTGAGGTTTTTACATATTACTTCATCAGTAATATCATAGACAATGATTCCGATGACCAGGGAGAAAAGCACTGACCCCAACAAGAGCCAGGGCACCATCCTGTCAATTTTTACTTTCAGGTAGATGAAGAAGCTGTTCCTGAAATTGGCAATTTTTATACAATAAAAACCACAAAGACAGGCTGAAACCCAAGAGTTGGAATAATTTAGAAAGCTCTGAGCACTCTCAACGAGCTGAAATATGGGGTGAACATGAAGATAATTGGGATAAATTAGTGAGAGAAAGTAATATACCCATGAGATGCACAAAAACCAAAACCTGGAGCATCCCAGTAACAGCAAGATCTTCTCATTAGAGTTCAAGGTTTTCCTTTTGATCCAGGCCACACAAATCACAGAAACAATGAAAGCATTTATCCACATGCCAGCAAATGCCTCAAGGGTGACAACGGCCACAGCTGTGGCAGCGTATGAAGTGACATTGGATTGCTCTGGAGAGTGACAGGCTTCCATCCTGGGAGCTGGGAGCAGTGCTGTGCTGGACAAGGGGCTGTTGCACCAATGCCAAACACAGGTCAGCGTCTGCTGTTGCCTGAGTGTCAGGTGTGGAAAGAGGAGCTTTATAGAGCTGCTGGTGGGGGGGATTCTGGTGCCGCTTGTCTTGAGAGCAGGGCAGGTGCAGGGATGTAAATGTGCTGGGTATCCCCTTACCTGGTGTCAGTGTCAGTGTGCAGGATTTGCATGTTGGTTCAGGAGGGCTGTGTTGGGTGGCACAAAGAGTGGAGATGTTTTTGTGCAGAGGACAGGGTTGTGATTTTGTGGGTGACACATGTTTGATCCCTGTGAGGATTTAGGATCTGGGTTCTTCTGTCCCCTGCCCACCAGTGATGCTTTTGGTGAGCAGGGTGTGCTCTCAGCAGAGCACAGTCAGGAGAGTCACTGTGCTCTTTTAACCAAGAGTCCAGGAGCTACAAATTTTATGTGAGCTGCTGTGACTGGAATTCCTTTTAATCCTTCACAGGCATTGAAATCCATGTGACTTTTACCGCATGGTAATGCCTGCAGATTAAGTGAAGAGCCACAGAGTGAGGAGGCACTGAAAGGAAAGCTGGATCTTTTGTTCTGGGGTCTGGGGTTAGGTTTAGGCATATGGAGGAAAAGGGTAAAATTCATCATGAGGTGCACTGAGTGCCCTTGGACTCTGGGTTAATACAGGACCTTGCACATTGGGAACACAGGTACCAACAAGATCTTGGCTGATGGTGTAACCAAGGACAATTCAAATCACAGAAAATACCTCTAGTGCTACAAGAAATGAGTGATGAGCATTTTCTCTCTTCAGAATGATCATGCCTTTGTTTTCTGGGGGACAGAAATGCAATCTCTGTCAGGCCAATCTTCTTATCACATGCTCCTATTTGCATGTTTTTGTGAAGGGCCTTGTTACAGCACTGACACATGGAAAGCTTTTTACAGAAGGCCTGAAGATCATCTCAACAGCAAAACGTGGTGCCTGTCACGCATTCCCATGAAATCCATTCAGGCAGTTTGTAGGCTTTTCATACAAGTTCTAGTTAGATTTTCAACACCCTTTAATTTTAGTATTGCCAAGAAAACATCAATGTCATTGGTTTGGATGCAGTCATGCAAAACTATAGTTTCTTTTGATAGTTGATGATGTTGCTGGAGGTCCCAACTAGAACTTAATTTGGCCATTGCCATAAGGGATCACAGGAATTGTTTCTACAAGTTCACTAGCAAGCAAAGGAGGGATCAGGAGAATCTGCAATCTTTATTGGATGTGAGGTGAATCATTGCAAGAAAGGATGAGGAGAAGGCTGAGGTACTTAATGCCTTCTTTGCCTCAGTCTTTAACAACAGTCAGAGCAGTTGTCCTCAGGGAACTGAACAACCTGAGCAAGAAGACAGAGACAAGGAGCAGAAGGAAGTCCCCGTAAACCAGGGGGCAGCTGCTGTGCCACCTACACACTCCCAAGTCTGTGATGCCAGATGAGATCCACCCAAGGGCACTGAGAAGTTTCTTTCCCTGGCTTGGCCCGTTCTGTGCTTTCTGCTCTGGTGTGTTGTACCTTGGAGAGGTGCCCTGTTCAGTGGGTAAGAAACTGTCTGGATGGTCGGGCCCAGAGTGGTGGTGAATGGAGATGCATCCAACTGGTGGCCAATCAGCAGTGGTGTTTCCCATTGCTCAGCTTTGGGGCCAACTCTGTGTAACATCTTTATCAATGACCTGGACGAGGGGATCGAGTTCACCCTTAGTCAGGAGATACCAAGTGGTGTGGTAGTGTTGGTGTGTGGGAGGGTAGGAAGGCTGAGCAAAAGGGATGTGGAGAAGCTGGATCAATTGACTGAGGTCAATAGAGCGTGAGGTTTGCCAAGGCCAAGTACAGGGTCCTGCAGTTGGGTCCCAACAACCCCCTGCAGCACTCCAGGCTGGGGCAGAGTGGTTGGCAAGCTGCCTGTTGCAAAAGGCCCTGGGGGTGCTGGTTGGCAGTGGCTGAACATGAGGCAGAGTGTGCCCAGGTGGCCAAGAAGGCCAATGGCACCTGGTCTGTGTCAGCAATAGTGTGGTAGCAGGAGCAGGGCAGGGACCTGGTGCTGGGCACTGGTGAGGCCTCAGCTCAAATCCTGAGTTCAGTTTTGGGCCCCTCATGACAAGAAAAACATTGAGATGCTGGAACGAGTCCAGAGAAGGGCAATGGAGCTGGGGAAGGGTCTGGAGCACAAATGTGATGAGGAGCAGCTGAGAGAGCTGGAGGGGCTCAGCCTGGAGAAAGGGAGGTGCAGGGGGGACTTTACTGCTCTCTGCAACTGCCTGAAAGGGCGTTGTTGCTAAGTGTGTTCTCTCAGAGGCAACAAAGTCCAGATGAACCAGGGGGATTCACCTTGGATATTGGGAAAAATTGCTTCACTGAAGGGCTGTTCATGCATTTTTGCAGCCTTCCAGGGCATGCACATGATAGCCTGGGGTCTTGGCTCCATGCCTGGGGCTCCTGCCATTTCCTGCCGCCCAGAGCACAACCTGCAGCTCTCACTGTAGCTGCACACTGAGCTGTCTGCATTGAACGTATTGCTCAACTATTTCATGTACAGATACCCTGCTGTGGAAGGTTGACCTTGGGCAGCTGTCAGACACACAGTTGCTACCACTCTCCCACTTTCCCTAAAGGTGTGGTGGAAAATAATACTGAAAAAGTCATGGGTCAATATAAATACAGGGATATTGCTCACCAGTTACTGTCACTGAAAGAACAGACTCAACTAGGGAAAAAACAATTACATTTATTGCCATTTGAAAATAAAGTGATGAGGAACAAAGACAAACTAAAACTCTTTGCCTCTTCCCCCCATTCATTCCAGGCTCAAGTTCACTCCTTCATTCCCAGAGTCTCTACCTCCTCTCTACAGCAATGTAGGGGGACAGAAAATGGGGTCTACAGTCAGGTCCTATTGAACTGTCTCCACTCCTTCCTCCTCACGCTTTTATCCTGCTCCAGCGTGGGTCCGTGCCATGGGCTGCAGTTCTTCAGGATAAGGTGGTTCCAGAGTGGCCTCTGCATGGGCTGCAATCGTTCAGGATACACCCACCACACCTTCTCTGCCATGGGGTCATCCATGGGCTGAAGGATCTCAGCTTCTTCATGGACTTGTGTGGACTGCAGGGGCACAGCTACCTCACCATGGTCCTCTCCATAGGCTGCAGGGGAATGTCCACTCTGGTACCTGGAGCAACCCCCCCTCTTCCTTCCCTGTCCCTGTTTGCTTCAGGACTGTTTCCCACATTGTTCTTCACTCCACACTGCCCAGCCATATTTCTCCCCTTTCTGAAATATATTTTCACAGAGGAGACACGACCATTGCTGATGGGCTGAGCTGTGTCCTATGCTTTGTCCACTGGAGTGCCCGTATCTGCCTTTCCCTGGCACAGCCTGGACAACCCTGCCCTTGCCTCACTGAGACTCCCATGCACCCCCAGCTGCCAGTACCTGGCCCAAGCCCCCTGTACATCTGCCCGTGGGTCAGTGCCCGTTGAAAGCAGGACTTTATTCCATGCTGCACGATGCACACAAACAAGGAAAAGCAGAGCAGGAGAGCAGTCACACAGAGCAGGGCGATCTTATTCTGGCAGGAAATGGGGCAGAAAGGTCACACAGGGCTGGTGTGGGCAGTGGGCTCTGCAGCCACCTGTGCCCCCCATGGCCATTCCTGCATCACTGTTTGTGTGTCAGTGACCACCTGTGGAGAGTGACAGGGATCAACATGTTCACACATCAGTTATCAACCACTGCCAGACAGTGATAGAGATCCTAATATTACACAGTTATCAACAGTGACAGAGACATCTCATCATATCACACTGGAACAGAAATGTAGACCAAAATTGAAATAAACCTGTTGTTTAGTTCAGTTGTTACAATCAACAAATGCCAAAGCATTTATGGCAGGTTTGCAGAATTGCAGCCAATCCATGAGTACAAGGTCTAAATGACTTTGTTATTGGCAACAATTCATCTCCAAGAACTATCATAATAAATGAGGATAATAATTTATTCAACTCCTAATAATATTAATTCAAAGAATTTTAATGACATATTCTTAACACCAGAGATGAACACCTCTATCATCTACACTGCCGGGAGTGTTGTGTTAGAAATAAATTGACTTGTTTTCTACAGAGAAATATCAGCATTTTGCAAGGGCTCCAGGTTTTGTTACAGTTCTCTCTTGAGGAAAACTTTGCACTTCCCACAGGGCAGAATCCCTAGCAGTCTCTTTTCCAGATTGGAATTACTGAAAATCAGAACAAGGGAATGAAGACCTGGAAAAGTGTATTGAATTAGGAAAATTAAAAATATCACGTCATTTTCATTCTTCATTGCATAAATGAGAGTCAAGATCAAACATATAAAGTTGATGCTGTACATTATGAAGAAGGAGAGAATGGATTTCATGGCTTTGATGTGGGCATCCATGCTGAGGTCCTTCGTGGAGTTGGTCTGCATGTTGCGTTTGTGTCTCCAGAGGGAAAAGAGAAGGAGAAGGGCTGACAAGATGACTGCTGTGAATGCGGTAGCATATCCAAAACCCAACATAAAATAATGAGGCAAAAAAAATTGATCTTTTCTCATACTTGCTTTTGAAATCCTTCCTTGACTGGTGAAATTGCAGTTGTTACTGAGTGCTTTATCCATGATGTTGTAGACAATGGTTCCAATAACCAGGGAGGAAAGCACTGACCCCAACAAGAGGCAGGGCACAATCCTGTCAATTTTTACTTTCAGGTAGATGAAGAAGCTGTTCCTGAAACTGGCAATTTTTATGCAATAAAAGACACAAAGAGAAGCAGAAAACCACAAGTTGGAGAAGTTAAAAAAGCTATGAGCACTATTAAGGAGCTGAAATATGGGGTGAACATAAAGGTGATTGGGATAAATTATTATAAAAATGGAAAATACCCATGCAATGCACAAATACCAAAACCGGGAGGATCCCAGAAACAGCAAGATCTTCTCATTAGAGTTCAAGGTTTTCCTTTTGATCCAGGCCACGCAAATCACAGAAACAATGAAAGCATTTATCCACATGCCAGCAAATGTCTCAAGGGTGACAATGGCCACAGCTGTGGCAGCATATGAGGTGACATTGGATTGCTCTGGAGGGTGACAAGCTTCCATCCTGGGAGCTGGGAGCAGTGCTGTGCTGGACAAGGGGCTGTTGTACCAATGCCAAACACAGGTCAGCGTCTGCTGTTGCCTGAGTGTCAGGTGTGGAAAGAGGAGCTTTATAGAGCTGCTGGTGGGGGGGATTTTGGTGGCGCTGGTCTTGAGAGCAGGGCAGGTGCAGGGATGTAAATGTGCTGGGTATGCCCTTACCTGGTGTCAGTGTCAGTGTGCAGGATTTGCATGTTGGTTCAGGAGGGCTGTGTTGGGTGGCACAAAGAGTGGAGATGTTTTTGTGCAGAGGACAGTGTTGTGATTCTGTGACTGACCCTTGTTTGATCCCTGTTGGATTTCAAGACTGGATTCTTCTGTCCCTTGGTCACTGACAGGGCTCCCACAGAGTTGGAGAGAAGTGCCTCACATGCAATATTGGGGCAGTTTTGGGCACCACAATATCAGATAGATATTAAGGCATTAGAGACTGTCCATGAAGATGGTGAAGGGCCTTGAGGGGAAGCCTTATGAGGAGTGGCTGAGGTCACTCGGTCTGTTCAGCTGGAGGAAAGACTGTTGGCAGACCTCATTGCAGTTACAACTTCCTTGTGAGAGGACAAGTGGGAGTAGGTACTGGTGTCTTCTCTGTGGGGACAAATGACAGGACCTGAGGGAATGGTCTGAAGTTGTGTCAGGGCACGTTTGGGTTGGACATTAGAAAAAGGATTTTTACCAAGAGGGTAGTTGGGCACTGAACAGGCTCCCCAGGGAAGTGTTCACAGCACCAAACCCTACAGAGTTCCAGAAGCATTTAGATGATACTGTCAGGCACATCCTGTGATTCTTGGGGATGGTCCAGTGCAGGGCCAGGAGCTGGACTCGATGATCCTTGTTGGTTCCTTCCAACTCAGAATATTCTGTGATTCTGTGAACAAATCCTTGTCAGAGTGACATTTTCTTACTGGTATGTGGTGCTGCTCTAAACTACATCATTGAGAGTGTAGATTTGGATTACTGTGTTCACAGAAGAATGCTGATGTCATGAAGAGCTGGAGAGGAAGGCTCTGAGAAACAGCTGCTAAGGAGGGAAATTTCCTGACTCTTCTATCCCACCATGTCGATGGGTTTGGAACCAGCTGATATTTAAGGTCCCTTCCAGCCTGCGAAGTAGCCCTGTATAAATTGCATTAGGTACAGGCAGAGTTTGTCCAGCTCTCCAGATCGCTTTTATTTCATTTACTATTGAGTTTTGTTATATTAATATCACTGCTAAGCTATCCCTCTGCTCATCAGCACTCTTGCATGGCAAAGGCATCTCTAACTGTTTCACTTTTCAATCATGAAAGCTTGGAATGTGACCCAAAGCAGTTTTCCACACCCTACCAGCACTGGGCAGCCCCTCCCATTGAGCTGTGACATGTCTTCTGGGTCAGCTTCCCAGGCTGGGCACATCAGTGCATCTCTCCATGTGGGCTGTGCACTGTGGCTGTGCTGGTGGATAACGTGTCCCCTCCAGGTGCAGCTGAGTGGGGCTGGTGCACAGGGCAGTGATGCTGTGCTGGGTGTCATGTTCTCAGGGCTTTCCTGGAGATGGCAGAAGGTATCTGCAGTGTGGTTTGCTGGGGCTGCCTTGTTTTGTGTGGTGCTGACATTGGCAAGATGCTGGTTTTGCCTGCTGCGTGTTGTGGTATGTGAGGTTGTGAGGGATGATGTTGCATGGGAAGTAGGGAATCAGATGGGTCTTCCAGGGTCTTGTTGTGAAATCAATTGGGACTGTCCTGTTAAAGGAGGAAGTGCACAAGCAACATGAGGGAGAGAAGGGAGGTGTGTTGGTGCCTGTCCTTTCAAAGCCTTTCAGTGGGGAGATGTGTCCAGATGAGATTTTTCAGATCTACCTCAGGACCTGAACTGGTGAGAGAAATGACCAATTCAGGTTCTGCTCAGTTCATGCTGGAACTATTTCATGTTTAGAGGACCTGCTGTGGAGGTTGGACCTTGGGCAGCTGCCAGCCCCTCCCCAGCTGCTCCTTCAAACTCACCCATAGACAGGGCAGGGCTGAAAAATAGGATGGAAAACTCATGGGTCGAGATAAAGGCAGGGAGATCACTCACCAATTATTGCCATGGAGAAAATTGACTTGTCTTGGGGAAAATTATTTAAATTTACTGCCTATTGAAAATAGAGTAGGATGATGAGGAACAAACACAAAGCTAGAACCCTTGTGTCCACCCCCCATTCAACCCAGGCTCAACTTCACTCATTCATTTCCAGCTTTTCCACCTCCTCCCCCACAACAGCACAAGGGAAAGCAGAGTAGGGGTTGCAGTCTGTTTATAATGAGTTTTCTCCCCTACTCCTTCCTCCTCTCACTGCTCCCCTGATCCAGCACAAAACCCACTTTCCCGGGTGTTCTACTGAGCCAGACTCCACTCAGAAGAGTCAATCTCATCTACAAGTAAAAGCAGAGCAGGAGAGCAGTCACACAGAGCAGGGCAATCCTGTTCTTACAGGAAGTGGGGCAGAGAGGACCCTCAGGGCTGCTGTGGGCAGTATGCTCTGCACCCACCTGTGCCCCCCATGGCCATTCCTGCATCACTGTTTGTGTGTCAGTGACCACCTGTGGAGAGTGACAGGGATCAACGTGTTCACACATCAGTTATCAACCACTGCCCAACAGTGATACAGCTCATCATATTACACTAGAACAGGGCCACAGCAGTAAGAAATATGAACTAAAACACAGGTAAACCTGTTGTTCAGTTCAGTGTTTTCAATCAGCAAATGCCAAAGCATTTGTGCTAGGTTTGCAGTGTCATTATTGCTCTTTTGCATCCAGCCCATGTATCAGTTTTGCATATTTTTCTGTCACATTAAGAGCATAAGAGCTTGGCAGAAGATAAACTCCCTTGCATTTCTGTTGGTCCTCAGAGATCAAAGGCCTGGGGTGTGGCTGAGGTTAATGAAAGTAAGAACTTTGATGATCACAGAAATAGTGCATTTTATTGCAGAAATACAAGTTTGGAATTGCCATTGATAAATGCAGTTACTGGATTAGCACAAATATGTTTAAAAAAAAAAAAGAACAACAATTGGTAATTCATTAAGCTTTACCATCAGTTAAGCCTAGAAACCCGACTTCACCAGGGCACAATGTGACAGAGCTGGAGGAGCAAATCTTACCAAAGAGGCATCCCTGCTTTTGGGGCAGAGAGTGAAGCAATCCCATTGACTCATCTACAGAGTGGGGTCGTATTGCCATCCTCTGCCATGGAGGATTTCAAATGCCAAATTCATACTTTTGGGAGAAGTGGAGGTGAGAGTCAAGTCCTGAATGGTAGGGACCAGGCATCTTATATACAAATGAGGGTTATCAAGAGTTTTGATTGCAACGAGTTTTGCACAAGGGCTGAACAGAGCAGTGTTAGTATCACTCCATCATCTGCCTGGCTCAGAGAGAGGTCAGGGGCCTCTGCTGGATAATCTATCACCCCCTCAGCAGATTATCATGCACACATTGATTCCTCCACCACATATCTCAGGGATTTATGCCTCATTCCTACAATCACGGCTAAATGACTTTGTTAATAACAATAATAGAACTCAAAGGTTTATCTAAATCAAATCACAATAATAAATTTTTAACACATGATAATTTAATTCAATAAATTTGAATGAAGTTTTCTTTAGTTAGATCCGGAAGAGTGAACATCTGTATCATCTCCTATAGCTGGAAAGTTCCTTTAGAGATTAAATGACCTGGTTTCATTAGAGATTAACTGCTCTGTTGATCTTAAGGGAAAGATCAACATTTTCCAAAGGCTCCAGCTTTTCTTGCTGTTCCTACCTCATGCAAAGCTTCCTACAAAGCAGAATCCTTAGCAGTGTGTTTTCCAGTTTGGGATTGCTGAAAATCAGAATAAGGGAATGAACACCTGGAAAGGCATACAGATACGTGAATACAAGAAACATCATGGCATTTTCATTCTTAGCAGTATAAATTATTGTCAAGATCAGACATATAAAGTTGATGCTGTACATTACAAAAAAGGAGAGAATAGATTTCATGGCTTTGATGTGGGCATCCATGCTGAGGTCCTTCATAGAGTTTGACTGCATGTTGCGTTTGTGTCTCCAGAGGGAAAAGAGAAGGAGAAGGGCAGACAAGATGACTGCTGTGAATGAAATAGCATATCCAGAACCAATGATAAAATAACGGTGGAAAAAATGTTCTTCTGTGCTGATACTTGCTTTCCAGATCCTTCCTTTACTGGTGAAATTGAGGTTTTTACAGAAAGCTTTATCAATGGTATCGTAGACAATGATTCCGATAACCAGGGAGAAAAGCACTGACCCCAGCAAGAACCAGGGCACCATCCTGTCAATTTTTACTTTCAGGTAGATGAAGAAGCTGTTCTTGAAATTGGCAATTTTTATGCAATAAAAGACACAAAGACAGGCTGAAACCCAAAAGTTGGAACAATTGAGAAAGCTCTGAGCACTCCCAAGAAGTTCAAGTAAGGGATGAACATGAAGATAATTGGTGTAAATTTTTGAGAGAAAGGAATGTACCCATGAGATGCACAAAAACCAAAACCTGGAGCATCCCAAAACCAACAAGATCTTCTCATTAGAGTTCAAGGTTTTCCTTTTGACCCAAGCCATGCAAATCACAGAAACAATGAAAGCATTTATCCACATGCCAGCCAACGCCTCGAGGGTGACAATGGCCACAGCTGTGGCACCGTATGCAGTGACATTGAATTGCTCTGGAGAGAGGCAAGCTTCCATCCTGGGAACTGGGAGCAGTGCTGTGCTGGACAAGGGGATTGTTGCACCAATGCCAAACACAGGTCAGCAGCTGCTGTTGCCTGAGTGTCAGGTGTGGAAAGAGGAGCTTTATAGAGCTGCTGGGGGGGGAGGATTTTGGTGGCGCTGGTCTTGAGAGCAGGGCAGGTGCAGGGATGTAAATGTGCTGGGTATGCCCTTACCTGGTGTCAGTGCCAGTGTGCAGGATTTGCATGTTGGTTCAGGAGGGCTGTGTTGGGTGGCACAGAGAGTGGAGATGTTTTTGTGCAGAGGACAGTGTTGTGATTTTGTGGGTGACACATGTTTGATCCCTGTGAGGATTCAGGATCTGAGTTCTGTCTTTTGGCCACCAGCAATGCTCTTGGTGAGCAGGGTGTGCTCTCAGCAGAGCACAGTCAGGAGAGTCACTGTGCTCTTTTATCCAAGAGTCCAGGAACTACAAATTTTATGTGAGCTGCTATAACTGGAATTCCTTTTAATCCTTCACAGGCATTGAAATCTATGTGACTTTTCCCCATGGTAATGCCTGAAGATTAAGTGAATAGCAAAAAAGTGAGGTGAGACTGAAAGGAAAGTTGGATCTTTTTTTCCCAGGGTTAGGTTTAAGCATATGGAGGAAAAGGGTAAAATTGATCACAAGGTGCATTGAGTGCCCTTGAACTCTGGGTTAATACAGGACCTTGCACACTGGGACCACAGGTACCAACAAGATCTTGACTGATGATGTAACCAAGGACAATTCTAATCACAGAAAATAGCTCTAGTGCTACAAGAAATGAATGATGAGCTTTTTCTCTCTTCAGAATGATGATGTTCTTGTTTTCTGGGGGACAGAAATGCAACCACTGTATCACGGCAATATTCTTATCACATGCTCCTGTTTGCATGTTTTTGTGAAGGGCATTGATAGAGCACTGACACATGGAAAGCTTTTTATAGAAGGCCTGGTGATCATCTCAACAGCAAAACATGGTGCCTGCCACACGTTCCCTTGAAATCCATTCAGACAGTTTGTAGGCTTTTCATACAAGTTCTAGTTAGATCTTCAGCACCCTTTATTTTCTGTATTGCCAAGAAAACATCAATGTTATTGTTTTGGATGCAGTCATGCAAAACTATAGTTTCTTTTGATAGTTGATAATGTTGATGGAGGGCCCAACTAGAATTAATTTGGCCACTGCCATAAGGGATCACAGGAATTGTTTTTACAAGTCCACCAGCAAGCAAAGGAGGGCCTCGGAAAATCCGCATCCTTTATTGGAAGTGAGGGGAAACATTGCCAGGAAGGATGAGAAAGCTGAGGTACTTAATGCCTTCTTTGCCTCAGTCTTGAACAACAGTCAGAGCAGTTGTCCTCAGGGTACTGAACACCCTGAGCAAGAAGACAGAGACAAGGAGCAGAAGGAAGTCCCCACAAACCAGGGGGCAGCTGCTGTGCCACCTACACACTCCCAAGTCTGTGATGCCAGATGAGATCCACCCAAGGGCACTGAGAATTTTCTTTCCCTGGCTGGACCCGTTCTGTGCTTTCTGCTCTGGTGTGTTGTACCTTGGAGAGGTGCCCTGTTCAGTGGGTAAGAAAGTCTCTGGATGGTTGGGCCCAGAGTGGTGGTGAATGGAGATGCATCCAGCTGGTGGCCAATCAGCAGTGGTGTTTCCCATTGCTCAGTTTTCGGGCCAGCTCTGTGTAACATCTTTATCAATGACCTGGACGAGGGGATCGAGTTCACCCTTAGGAGATACCAAGTGGTGTGGTAGTGTTGGTGTGTGGGAGGGTAGGAAGGCTGAGCAAAAGGGATGTGGAGAGGCTGGATCAATTGACTGAGGACAATGAAGAGTTTGGTTTGAAAAGGCCAAGTGCAGGGTCCTGCAGTTGGGTCCCAACAACCCCCTGCAGCACTCCAGGCTGGGACAGAGTGGTTGGCAAGCTGTGTGTTGCAAAAGGCCCTGAGGGTGCTGTTTGGCAGCGGCTGAACATGAGGCAGAGTGTGCCCAGGTGGCCAAGAAGGCCAATGGCACCTGGTCTGTGTCAGCAATAGTGTGGCAGCAGGAGCAGGGCAGGGACCTGTGCTGGGCACTGGTGAGGCCTCAGCTCAAATCCTGAGTTCAGTTTTGGGCCCCTCATGACAAGAAAAACATTGAGATGCTGGAACGAGTCCAGAGAAGGGCAATGGAGCTGGGGAAGGGTCTGGAGCACAAATGTGATGAGGAGCAGCTGAGAGAGCTGGAGGGGCTCAACCTGGAGAAAGGGAGGTGCAGGGGGGACTTTACTGCTCTCTACAACTGCCTGAAAGGACGCTGTAGCCAAGTGTGTTCTCTCAGGCCGCAAGGACAGAACAGGAAGCAACAAAGTCCAGATGAACCAGGGGGATTCAGCTTGGATATTGGGAAAAATTGCTTCACTGAAGGGCTGTTCAGGCATTTTTGCAGCCTTCCAGGGCATGCACATGATAGCCTGGGGTCTTGGCTCCATGCCTGGGGCTCCTGCCATTTCCTGCAGCCCAGAGCACAACCTGCAGCTCTCACTGTAGCTGCACACTGAGCTGTCTGCATTGAACGTATTGCTCAACTTTTTCATGTACTGATACCCTGCTGTGGAGGGTTGACCTTGGGCAGCTGTCAGACATCCACCCAGTTGCTCCTACTCTCCCACTTTGCATAAAAGTGTGGTGGAAAATAATACTGAAAAAGTCATGGGTCAATATAAATACAGGGATATTGCTCACCAGTTACTGTCACGAACAAAACAGACTCAGCTAGGGAAAAAAGAATTACATTTATTGCCATTTGAAAATAAAGTGATGAGGAACAAAAAGCAACTAAAACTCTTTGCCTCTTCCCCCCATTCATTCCAGGCTCAAGTTCACTCCTTCATTCCCAGAGTCTCTACCTCCTCTCCTACAGCAATGCAGGGGGACAGAAAATGGGGTCTACAGTCAGGTCATAATGAGCTGTCTCCACTCCTTCCTCCTCATGCTTTTATCCTGCTCCAGCATGGGTCCGTGCCGTGGGCTGCAGTTCTTCAGGATAAGGTGGTTCCAGAGTGGCCTCTGCATGGGTTGCAATTGTTCAGGATACACCCACCACACCTTCTCTGCCATGGGGTCATCCATGGGCTGAAGGATCTCAGCTGCTTCCTGGACTTCTGTGGACTGCAGAGGCACAGCTGCCTCACCATGGTCCTCTCCATAGGCTGCAGGGGAATGTCCACTCTGGCACCTGGAGCAACTCCCCCTCTTCCTTCCCTGTCCCTGTTTGCTTCAGGACTGTTTCCCACATTGT
This sequence comes from Manacus candei, assembly GCF_025592945.1. Taxonomy (NCBI): domain Eukaryota; kingdom Metazoa; phylum Chordata; class Aves; order Passeriformes; family Pipridae; genus Manacus; species Manacus candei. Next base: position 4,454,036 of record NW_026138055.1, on the reverse strand, counting down.
TCTTCACTCCACACTGCCCAGCCATATTTCTCCCCTTTCTGAAATATATTTTCACAGAGGAGACACGACCATTGCTGATGGGCTGAGCTGTGTCCTATGCTTTGTCCACTGGAGTGCCCGTATCTGCCTTTCCCTGGCACAGCCTGCACAACCCTGCCCTTGCCTCACTGAGACCCCCATGCACCCCCAGCTGCCAGCACCTGGCCTGAGCCCCCCGTACATCTGCCCGTGGGTCAGTGCCAGTTGAAAGCAGGACTTTATTCCACGCTGCACGATGCACACAAACAAGTGAAAGCAGAGCAGGAGAGCAGTCACACAGAGCAGGGCAATCTTATTCTGGCAGGAAATGGGGCAGAAAGGTCACACAGGGCTGGTGTGGGCAGTGGGCTCTGCAGCCACCTGTGCCCCCCATGGCCATTCCTGCATCACTGTTTGTGTGTCAGTGACCACCTGTGGAGAGTGACAGGGATCAATATGTTCACACATCAGTTATCAACCACTGCCAGACAGTGATAAAGATCCTAATATTACACAGTTATCAACCAGTGACAGAGACATCTCATCATATGACACGGGAACAGAAATGTAGACCAGAATTGAAATAAACCTGTTGTTTAGCTCAGTTGTTACAGTTACAGTTACATAAATGCCAAAGCATTTATGGCAGGTTTGCAGAATTGCAACCAATCCATGAGTACAAGGTCTAAATGACTTTCTTATTGGCAACAATTCATCTCCAAGAACTATCATAATAAATGAGGATAATAATTTATTCAACTCCTAATAATATTAATTCAAAGAATTTTAATGACATATTCTTAACCCCAGAGATGAACACCTCTATCATCTACACTGCCCGGAGTGCTGCGTTAGAAATAAATTGACTTGTTTTCTACAGAGAAATATCAGCATTTTGTAAGGGCTCCAGCTTTTGTTACAGTTCCCTCTTGAGGAAAACTTTGCACTTCCCACAGGGCAGAATTCCTAGCAGTCTCTTTTCCAGCTTGGGATTACTGAAAATCAGAACAAGGGAATGAAAACCTGGAAAAGTGTATTGAATTAAGTAAGTTAAAAATATCGCATCACTTTCATTCTTCATTGAATAAATTAGAATCAAGATCAAACATATAAAGTTGATGCTGGACATTATGAAGAAGGAGAGAATGGATTTCATGGCTTTGATGTGGGCATCCATGCTGAGGTCCTTCATGGAGTTTGTCTGCATGTTGCGTTTGTGTCTCCAGAGAGAAAAGAGAAGGAGAAGGGCAGACAAGATGACTGCTGTGAATGAAATAGCATATCCAGAACCAATGATAAAATAATAAGGAAAAAAATGTTGATCTATTCTGATACTTGATTTCCAAATCCTTCCTTGGCAGGTGAAATTGAGGGTGTTACTGAGTGCTTTATCCATGATGTTGTAGACAGTGATTCCCATGACCAGGCAGAAAAGCACTGACCCCAACAAGAGACAGGGCACAATCCTGTCAATTTTTACTTTCAGGTAGATGAAGAAGCTGTTCCTGAAATTGGTAATTTTTATGCAATAAAAGACACAAAGAGAAGCAGAAAACCACAAGTTGGAACAATTAAAAAAGCTCCGAGCACCAGCAAGTAGCTGAAATATGGGGTGAACATAAAGGTAATTGGGATAAATAAGTGAGAGAAAGGAATATAACCATGCAATGCACAAAAACCAAAACTGGGAGGATCCCAGAAACAACAAGATCTTCTCATTAGAGTTCAAGGTTTTCCTCTTGATCCAGGCCATGCAAATCACAGAAACAATGAAAGCATTTATCCACATGCCAGCCAACGCCTCGAGGGTGACAATGGCCACAGCTGTGGCACCGTATGCAGTGACATTGAATTGCTCTGGAGAGAGGCAAGCTTCCATCCTGGGAGCTGGGAGCAGTGCTGTGCTGGACAAGGGGCTGTTGCACCAATGCCAAACACAGGTCAGCGTCTGCTGTTGCCTGAGTGTCAGGTGTGGAAAGAGGAGCTTTATAGAGCTGCTGGTGGGGGGGATTTTGGTGGCGCTGGTCTTGAGAGCAGGGCAGGTGCAGGGATGTAAATGTGCTGGGTATGCCCTTACCTGGTGTCAGTGTCAGTGTGCAGGATTTGCATGTTGGTTCAGGAGGGCTGTGTTGGGTGGCACAAAGAGTGGAGATGTTTTTGTGCAGAGGACAGTGTTGTGATTCTGTGACTGACCCTTGTTTGATCCCTGTTGGGTTTCAAGACTGGATTCTTCTGTCCCTTGGTCACTGACAGGGCTCCCACAGAGTTGGAGAGAAGTGCCTCACATGCAATATTGGGGCAGTTTTGGGCACCACAATATCAGATAGATATTAAGGCATTAGAGACTGTCCATGAAGATGGTGAAGGGCCTTGAGGGGAAGCCTTATGAGGAGTGGCTGAGGTCACTCGGTCTGTTCAGCTGGAGGAAAGACTGTTGGCAGACCTCATTGCAGTTACAACTTCCTTGTGAGAGGACAAGTGGGAGTAGGTACTGGTGTCTTCTCTGTGGGGACAAATGACAGGACCTGAGGGAATGGTCTGAAGTTGTGTCAGGGCACGTTTGGGTTGGACATTAGAAAAAGGATTTTTACCAAGAGGGTGGTTGGGCACTGAACAGGCTCCCCAGGGAAGTGTTCACAGCACCAAGCCCTACAGAGTTCCAGAAGCATTTAGATGATACTGTCAGGCACATCCTGTGATTCTTGGGGATGGTCCAGTGCAGGGCCAGGAGCTGGACTCGATGATCCTTGTTGGTTCCTTCCAACTCAGAATATTCTGTGATTCTGTGAACAAATCCTTGTCAGAGTGACATTTTCTTACTGGTATGTGGTGCTGCTCTAAACTACATCATTGAGAGTGTAGATTTGGATTACTGTGTTCACAGAAGAATGCTGATGTCATGAAGAGCTGGAGAGGAAGGCTCTGAGAAACAGCTGCTAAGGAGGGAAATTTCCTGACTCTTCTATCCCACCATGTCGATGGGTTTGGAACCAGCTGATATTTAAGGTCCCTTCCAGCCTGCGAAGTAGCCCTGTATAAATTGCATTAGGTACAGGCAGAGTTTGTCCAGCTCTCCAGATCGCTTTTATTTCATTTACTATTGAGTTTTGTTATATTAATATCACTGCTAAACTATCCCTCTGCTCATCAGCACTCTTGCATGGCAAAGGCATCTCTAACTGTTTCACTTTTCAATCATGAAAGCTTGGAATGTGACCCAAAGCAGTTTTCCATACCCTGCCAGCACTGGGCAGCCCCTCCCATTGAGCTGTGACATGTCTTCTGGGTCAGCTTCCCAGGCTGGGCACATCAGTGCATCTCTCCATGTGGGCTGTGCACTGTGGCTGTGCTGGTGGATAACGTGTCCCCTCCAGGTGCAGCTGAGTGGGGCTGGTGCACAGGGCAATGATGCTGTGCTGGGTGTCATGTTCTCAGGGCTTTCCTGGAGATGGCAGAAGGTATCTGCAGTGTGGTTTGCTGGGGCTGCCTTGTTTTGTGTGGTGCTGACATTGGCAAGATGCTGGTTTTGCCTGCTGCGTGTTGTGGTATGTGAGGTTGTGAGGGATGATGTTGCATGGGAAGTAGGGAATCAGATGGGTCTTCCAGGGTCTTGTTGTGAAATCAATTGGGACTGTCCTGTTAAAGGAGGAAGTGCACAAGCAACATGAGGGAGAGAAGGGAGGTGTGTTGGTGCCTGTCCTTTCAAAGCCTTTCAGTGGGGAGATGTGTCCAGATGAGATTTTTCAGATCTACCTCAGGACCTGAACTGGTGAGAGAAATGACCAATTCAGGTTCTGCTCAGTTCATGCTGGAACTATTTCATGTTTAGAGGACCTGCTGTGGAGGTTGGACCTTGGGCAGCTGCCAGCCCCTCCCCAGCTGCTCCTTCAAACTCACCCATAGACAGGGCAGGGCTGAAAAATAGGATGGAAAACTCATGGGTCGAGATAAAGGCAGGGAGATCACTCACCAATTATTGCCATGGAGAAAATTGACTTGTCTTGGGGAAAATTATTTAAATTTACTGCCTATTGAAAATAGAGTAGGATGATGAGGAACAAACACAAAGCTAGAACCCTTGTGTCCACCCCCCATTCAACCCAGGCTCAACTTCACTCATTCATTTCCAGCTTTTCCACCTCCTCCCCCACAACAGCACAAGGGAAAGCAGAGTAGGGGTTGCAGTCTGTTTATAATGAGTTTTCTCCCCTACTCCTTCCTCCTCTCACTGCTCCCCTGATCCAGCACAAAACCCACTTTCCCGGGTGTTCTACTGAGCCAGACTCCACTCAGAAGAGTCAATCTCATCTACAAGTAAAAGCAGAGCAGGAGAGCAGTCACACAGAGCAGGGCAATCCTGTTCTTACAGGAAGTGGGGCAGAGAGGACCCTCAGGGCTGCTGTGGGCAGTATGCTCTGCACCCACCTGTGCCCCCCATGGCCATTCCTGCATCACTGTTTGTGTGTCAGTGACCACCTGTGGAGAGTGACAGGGATCAACGTGTTCACACCTCAGTTATCAACCACTGCCCAACAGTGATACAGCTCATCATATTACACTAGAACAGGGCCACAGCAGTAAGAAATATGAACTAAAACACAGGTAAACCTGTTGTTCAGTTCAGTGTTTTCAATCAGCAAATGCCAAAGCATTTGTGCTAGGTTTGCAGTGTCATTATTGCTCTTTTGCATCCAGCCCATGTATCAGTTTTGCATATTTTTCTGTCACATTAAGAGCATAAGAGCTTGGCAGAAGATAAACTCCCTTGCATTTCTGTTGGTCCTCAGAGATCAAAGGCCTGGGGTGTGGCTGAGGTTAATGAAAGTAAGAACTTTGATGATCACAGAAATAGTGCATTTTATTGCAGAAATACAAGTTTGGAATTGCCATTGATAAATGCAGTTACTGGATTAGCACAAATATGTTTAAAAAAAAAAAAAGAACAACAATTGGTAATTCATTAAGCTTTACCATCAGTTAAGCCTAGAAACCCGACTTCACCAGGGCACAATGTGACAGAGCTGGAGGAGCAAATCTTACCAAAGAGGCATCCCTGCTTTTGGGGCAGAGAGTGAAGCAATCCCATTGACTCATCTACAGAGTGGGGTCGTATTGCCATCCTATGCCATGGAGGATTTCAAATGCCAAATTCATACTTTTGGGAGAAGTGGAGGTGAGAGTCAAGTCCTGAATGGTAGGGACCAGGCATCTTATATACAAATGAGGGTTATCAAGAGTTTTGATTGCAACGAGTTTTGCACAAGGGCTGAACAGAGCAGTGTTAGTATCACTCCATCATCTGCCTGGCTCAGAGAGAGGTCAGGGGCCTCTGCTGGATAATCTATCACCCCCTCAGCAGATTATCATGCACACATTGGTCCCTTCAGCACATATCTCAGGGATTTATGCCTCCTTCTTACAGTCAGGGCTAAATGACTTTGTTAATTACAATAATAGAACTCAAAGGTTTATCTAAATCAAATCACAATAATAATTTTTTTAACACACAATAATTTAGTTCAATAAATATGAATGAAGTTTCCTTAAATTAGATGAGAAAGAGAGAACATCTGTATCATCTCCTATAGTTGGAAAGTTCCTTTAGAGATTAAATGACCTGGTTTCATTAGAGATTAACTGCTCTGTTGACGTTAAGGGAAAGATCAACATATTCCAAAGGCTCCAGCTTTTCTTGTAGTTCCTACCTCATGCAAGGCTTCCTACAAAGCAGAATCTTTAGCAGTGTGTTTTCCAGTTTGGGATTGCTGAAAATCAGAACAAGGGAATGAACACCCGGAAAAGCATACACATACATGAATACAAAAAGCATCATGGCATTTTCATTCTTCATTGAATAAATGAGAGTCAAGATCAAACATATAAAGTTGATGCTGTACATTATGAAGAAGGAGAGAATAGATTTCATGGCTTTGATGTGGGCATCCATGCTGAGGTCCTTCATGGAGTTTGTCTGCATGTTGCGTTTGTGTCTCCAGAGGGAAAAGAGAAGGAGAAGGGCAGACAAGATGACTGCTGTGAATGAAATAGCATATCCAGAACCAATGATAAAATAATGGGGGAAAAAATGTTCTTCTGTGCTGATACTTGCTTTCCAGATCCTTCCCTTACTGGTGAAATTGAGGTTTTTACAGAAAGCTTTATCAATGGTATCGTAGACAATGATTCCGATAACCAGGGAGAAAAGCACTGACCCCAGCAAGAGGCAGGGCACCATCCTGTCAATTTTTACTTTCAGGTAGATGAAGAAGCTGTTCCTGAAACTGGCAATTTTTATGCAATAAAAGACACAAAGACAGGCTGAAACCCACAAGTTGGAAAAATTAAGAAAGCTCTGAGCACTCCCAACAAGTTCAAATATGGGATGAACATGAAGATAATTGGGATAAATTAGTGAGAGAAAGTAATATACCCAAGAGATGCACAAAAACCAAAACCTGGAGCACCCCAAAGCCGTCAAGATCTTCTCATTAGAGTTCAAGGTTTTCCTTTTGATCCAGGCCACGCAAATCACAGAAACAATGAAAGCATTTATCCACATGCCAGCCAATGCCTCAAGGGTGACAACGGCCACAACTATGGCAGCGTATGAAGTGACATTGAATTGCTCCGGAGAGAGGCAAGCTTCCATCCTGGGAGCTGGGAGCAGTGCTGTGCTGGACAAGGGGCTGTTGCACCAATGCCAAACACAGGTCAGCGTCTGCTGTTGCCTGAGTGTCAGGTGTGGAAAGAGGAGCTTTATAGAGCTGCTGGTGGGGGGGATTTTGGTGCCGCTGGTCTTGAGAGCAGGGCAGGTGCAGGGATGTAAATGTGCTGGGTATGCCCTTACCTGGTGTCAGTGTCAGTGTGCAGGATTTGCATGTTGGTTCAGGAGGGCTGTGTTGGGTGGCACAAACAGTGGAGATGTTTTTGTGCAGAGGACAGTGTTGTGATTTTGTGGGTGACCCTTGTTTGATCCCTGTGAGGATTCAGGATCTGGGTTCTGTCTTTTGGCCACCAGCAATGCTCTTGGTGAGCAGGATGTGCTCTCAGCAGAGCACAGTCAGGAGAGTCACTGTGCTCTTTTATCCAAGAGTCCAGGAACTACAAATTTTATGTGAGCTGCTATAACTGGAATTCCTTTTAATCCTTCACAGGCATTGAAATCTATGTGACTTTTCCCCATGGTAATGCCTGAAGATTAAGTGAAGAACCATAAAGTGAGAAGGCACTGAAAGGAAAACTGGAACCAACCCCCTGCAGCACTCCAGGCTGGGGCAGAGTGGTTGGCAAGCTGCCTATTGCAAAAGGCCCTGGGGGTGCTGGTTGGCAGTGGCTGAACATGAGGCAGCGTGTGCCCAGGTGGCCAAGAAGGCCAATGGCACCTGGTCTGTGTCAGCAATAGTGTGGCAGCAGGAGCAGGGCAGGGACTGTCCCCCTCTGCTGGGCACTGGTGAGGCCTCAGCTCAAATCCTGAGTTCAGTTTTGGGCCCCTCATGACAAGAAAAACATTGAGATGCTGGAACGAGTCCAGCGAAGGGCAATGGAGCTGGGGAAGGGTCTGGAGCACAAATGTGATGAGGAGCAGCTGAGGGAGTTGGAGGGGCTCAGTCTGGAGAAAAGGAGGTGCGGGGGGGACTTTATTGCTCTCTGTATCTGCCTGAAAGGACATTGTAGCCAAGTGTGTTCTCTCAGGCCGCAAGGACAGAACAGGAAGCAGCAAAGTCCAGATGAACCATGGGGATTTACCTTGGATATTGGGAAAAATTGCCTCACTGAAGGGCTGTTCAGGCATTTTTGCAGCCTTCCAGGGCATGCACATGATAGCCTGGGGTCTTGGCTCCATGCCTGGGGCTCCTGCCATTTCCTGCAGCCCAGAGCACAACCTGCAGCTCTCACTGTAACTGCACACTGAGCTGTCTGCACTGAACATATTCCTCAGTTATTTCATGTACAGATAACCTGCTGTGGAGGGTTGACCTTGTGCAGTTGTCAGACATCCACCCAGTTGCTCCTACTCTCCCACTTTGCATAAAGGTGTGGCAAAAAATACGATTGAAAGAGTCATGGGTCGATGTAAATACAGGGATATTGCTCACCAGTTACTGTCACCGAAAGAACAGACTGAACTAGGGAAAAAACAATTGCATTTATTGCCATTTGAAAATAAAGTGATGAGGAACAAAGACAAACTAAAACCCTTTGCCTCTACCCCCCATTCATTCCACGCTCACGTTCACTCCTTCATTCCCAGAGTCTCTACCTCCTATTCTACAGCAATGCAGGAGGACAGAAAATGGGGTCTACAGTCAGGTCATATTGAGCTGTCTCCACTCCTTCCTCCTCACGCTCTTCTACTCCAGTGTGGGCTGCAGTTCTTCAGGATAAGCTGGTTCCAGAGTGGCCTCTGCATGGGCTGCAATTGTTCAGGATACACCCACCACACCTTCTCTGCCATTGGGTCATCCATGGGCTGAAGGATCTCAGCTTCTTCATGGACTTGCGTGGACTGCAGAGGCACAGCTGCCTCACCATGGTCCTCTCCATAGGCTAAAGGATAATGTCCAGTCTGGCACCTGGAGCAACACCCCCTCTTCCTTCCCTGGCCCTGTTTGCTTCAGGACTGTTTCCCACTTTGTTCTTCACTCCACACTGCCCAGCCATATTTCTCCCCTTTCTGAAATATATTTTCACAGAGGAGCCACAACCATTGCTGATGGGCTGCGCTGTGTCCTATGCTTTGTCCACTGGAGTGCCCGTATCTGCCTTTCCCTGGCACAGCCTGGACAACCCTGCCCTTGCCTCACTGAGACTCCCATGCACCCCCAGCTGCCAGTACCTGGCCCAAGCCCCCTGTACATCTGCCCGTGCCCGTTGAAAGTGCCCGTTGAAAGCAGGACTTTATTCCACGCTGCACGATGCACACAAACAAGGAAAAGCAGAGCAGGAGAGCAGTCACACAGAGCAGGGCGATCTTATTCTGGCAGGAAATGGGGCAGAAAGGTCACACAGGGCTGGTGTGGGCAGTGGGCTCTGCAGCCACCTGTGCCCCCCATGGCCATTCCTGCATCACTGTTTGTGTGTCAGTGACCACCTGTGGAGAGTGACAGGGATACCAGTCTTCACACATCAGTTCTCAACCACTGCCAGACAGTGATAGAGATCCTAATATTACACAGTTATCAACCAGTGACAGAGACATCTCATCATATGACACGGGAACAGAAATGTAAACCAAAATTGAAATAAACCTGTTGTTTAGTTCAGTTGTTACAATCAGCAAATGCCAAAGCATTTATGGCAGGTTTGCAGCCAATCCATGGGTACAAGGTCTAAATGACTTTGTTATTGGCAACAATTCAGCTCCAAGAACTATCAAAATAAATAAGGATAATAATTTGTTTAACTCATAATAATGTTAAATCAAAGAATTTTAATGTCATATCCTTAACCGCGAAGATGAACATCTACACTGCCAGCAGTGTTGCAGTAGAAATAAATTGACTTGTTTTCTACAGAGAAATATCAGCATTTTGCAAGGGCTCTGGGCTTTCTTACAGTTCCCTCTTGAGGAAAACTTTGCACTTCCCACAGGGCAGAATCCCTAGCAGTCTCTTTTCCAGCCTGGGATTACTGAAAATCAGAACAAGGGAATGAAGACCTGGAAAAGTGTATTGAATTAAGTAAGTTAAAAATATTGCATCACTTTCATTCTTCATTGAATAAATGAGAGTCAAGATCAAACATATAAAGTTGATGCTGTACATTATGAAGAAGGAGAGAATGGATTTCATGGCTTTGATGTGGGCATCCATGCTGAGGTCCTTCATAGAGTTTGTCTGCATGTTGCGTTTGTGTCTCCAGAGAGAAAAGAGAAGGAGAAGGGCAGACAAGATGACTGCTGTGAATGCGGTAGCATATCCAAAGCCAATGATAAAATAATGAGGCAAAAAATGTTGATCTATTCTGATACTTGCTTTTGAAATCCTTCCTTGGCAGGTGAAATTGAGGTTCTGGCTGAGTGCTTTATCCATGATGTTGTAGACAGTGATTCCCATGACCAGGGAGAAAAGCACTGACCCCAACAAGAGGCAGGGCACAATCCTGTCAATTTTTACTTTCAGGTAGATGAAGAAGCTGTTCCTGAAATTGGCAATTTTTATGCAGTAAAAGACACAAAGAGAAGCAGAAAACCACAAGTTGGAACACTTAAAAAAGCTCTGAGCACTATCAAGTAACTGAAATATGGGGTGAACATAAAGGTGATTGGGATAAAATATTAAAAAAATGGAATATACCCATGAGATGCACAAAAACCAAAACCTGGAGGATCCCAGAAACAACAAGATCTTCTCATTAGAGTTCAAGATTTTCCTTTTGACCCAAGCCATGCAAATCACAGAAACAATGAAAGCATTTATCCACATGCCAGCAAACGTCTCAAGGGTGACAACAACCACAGTCGTGGCACCGTATGAGGTGACATTGGATTGCTCTGGAGAGTGACAAACTTCCATCCTGGGAGCTGGGAGCAGTGCTGTGCTGGACAAGGGGCTGTTGCACCAATGCCAAACACAGGTCAGCATCTGCTGTTGCCTGAGTGTCAGGTGTGGAAAGAGGAGCTTTATAGAGCTGCTGGTGGGGGGGATTTTGGTGGCGCTGGTCTTGAGAGCAGGGCAGGTGCAGGGATGTAAATGTGCTGGGTATGCCCTTACCTGGTGTCAGTGTCAGTGTGCAGGATTTGCATGTTGGTTCAGGAGGGCTGTGTGGGGTGGCACAAAGAGTGGAGATGTTTTTGTGCAGAGGACAGTGCTGTGATTCTGTGACTGACCCTTGTTTGATCCCTGTGAGGATTTAGGATCTGGGTTCTTCTGTCCCTTGGTTGCCTACAATGAATAAATTAGTTTTGGCTGCAGTCATTCAAAAATATTATTTCTTTTGGTAATGATTGATGCTAGGCAGAGCATTGCCTCGAGAGAATTTTAATTTCCTCATACTGCCTGTTCTCTTCTTTATGCTTTGCTTTTAGTTTCTTGTGCTTTTATTAACAAAATAGAAAATATGTTGTAAGGTTGGATGGTTTTTTGCTAGTTTATTATTTTCCTAATTTTTGTCTCTCCATTAGTATATGAGAAGAATAGAAGTAATTTCTATTACATCAGGTCTGAAGATGAAATGTTTGTACTGGGACTGTGTTTGCACAGGGCCATTAAATGAAAGTGTTACACCAGCCAGACCGTGCTGTGGCTGGGGTTTAGACTCAGCTCTGTCTGGGGAATCTGACAATTTAAAACGAATATAAGGGTATAAATCAGAGTCTCAATGTTGGGTTTTCAATGAATAGAATGTGTGGCTTATGTCCTTGAAGTACAAGGATTTGGTTTTAATGCAAGTCCATCCCGTCCAGCACCACTCAAGAAGGGGAAGGAATCTCCCAGACTTTGTATCTACCAGCCCATGTGCATATTTTGGATGTCCCTGTGCATCTCAAATGGCACCTGAGCTCTCTGTTTCTGCATCTGGGTGGACACATATATGTGGGATCTGAGAGACATGGCCGAACTCTCTCCATAATCCTTCTCTTTCTCCTTTATTGTAGAAAATCCCAGATGGTTCACCTTGGTTTGCTAACTACTTAGGCTCTTAGATGCCCGGTTTATTCTGGGCAAATCCATTCCATCCATAACTCAACTTCAATGCTCAGAAGGTCACAATTGTTTCAGGACACAATCCTGGGAAAGAGAATAAAAATCTCCTCTGGGCAGGTGTTATGAACTTGTTATGGAAATGTTAATTCAACCCCAAATCCTGCTTAGGCACAGAAGGAGGGCTTCCATGTTCTAAAGTGGCATTAGTCATTTAATTGCTAGTTTCTGAGGAGCTGCTTTTTAAAGAAACGGATTGGTAGTGAGGCAATCTGATAGACTGTGTTTGGAAAAAGGGGATAGCACAGTGTTTGAGAAGTTGCTCTGGCCTAAATGGTTGTTTTTCTCATTTCATGGATAGGGAGGAAGCTTTTTGAAGGTGTTATTATAAGTGCACACCTGGGCATGAGGTAAAACATCCCCCTGAGCCGCCTGAGCTGGTGACATAAAGAAACAATTGCAGTTCTGCTCTGTTCATGCTGGTGTTAAGGAAACTTTCCTGTCTCCCCATCCAGGAGGCACTCTGGCAGTCCCACCCCTCCACCAGAGACTTTCACTGCTGGGACCGAAGCCCCTTTGCAGGGGGCAGCTGCTGTGAGCCCCCGGGTGCCCCACTTGAGCCCCTGCACACCCCACACCCCCTGAGTCAGACCAGGTTTCCTTACCAGCTGCACACTGGGTTTCCCATAGCAGAGTCTCAGACGTCTGGATCTTTAAAGCAATTTAATCATGGCACAGTAACAGAGAAGCAGCTTGAGCTTGGTGCCTCTGAGAAGGGACTCTCAGCTTGGGCTTTTGTACCCTTCCAGTGTATGCACATGCTATTTTGGGGTCTTACTTCTGAATCATTTGCTCCTGCTGTGTCTCTGCGTGTCTGGTCGCCTGGCTGGTGTCACAGGTCCCTGGGCCCTTTGTTGTGCAAGATACTGTCACCATGCCTGGGGCTCCCTCCATTTCCACACAACCTACAGCTCTCACTGCAGTTGCACACTAAGCTGTTTGCTCTGAATGTGTTTCTCAACACTGGTCTACTTCACGTTTAGAGGCCCTGTCATGGTGGGTTGACTGTGAGCAGCTGTCAGACTCTCAACTGAGATGCTCCTTCACTCTCACTCCACAAAAGGGCAGGGGTGGAAAATAGGATGGAAAAGCTCATGTGTCAAGATAAAGACAGGGAGATGACTCACCAATGACTGTCACAGACAAACCAGACTTGACTTGGGAAAAATCAGTTGAATTTCTTGCCTATTGAAAAGGGAGTAGGAGGAAGGGGAACAAACACAAAACTAGAACAGCCTGTCCCCACCTCCCTGTCATCCCAGGCTCAATTTAACTCATTCTCAGATTCTCTACCTCCTCATCCCTACCAGCAGTACAGCGAGATGGGGAATGGGGGCTACAGTCAGATCATAACAAGTGGTTTGCTTCGGTCCTTCCTCATTCTCTTCCCCTGCTCAAGTGTGGGTCTCTTCCATGGGCTGCAGTCCATCAGGATAAACTGGCTCCAGTGTGAGCACTCCATGAGCTGCAAGAGCTCCAGGAGCTGCAATCATTCACCCACCCCAGCTACTCTGTGTGGGGTCATCCAAGGGCTGAAGGTGGATCTCTGTTCCACTGTGGGCCTCCATGGGGTTCAGGGAGCACAGCTGCCCCTCCATGGTCCTCTCCACGGGCTGTAAGGGAATCGCTCCTCCAGCACATGAAGCAACTCCTCTTCGTCCTTCCCTGTCCCTGTTTGCTGCAGGACGGTTTCTCACAATTTTCCTCGCTCCACACTGCCAGGTCAGTTTTCACCCACTCTTCAATATATCCTTCCAGAAGAGCCATGAGCATTTGCTGATGGGCTGAGCTGTGTCCTGTGGGGGGTCCTTTGAAAAACACCTTCAAGTGGCTTTCCCTGGTACAGGGCAGCCCTGCCCTTACCTCACGGAGAACCCCACAGACATCCAGCTGCCAGCACCTGGGCCGAGCCCCCCGTACATCTGCCTGTGGGTCAGTGCCAGTTGAAAGGAGGACTTTATTCCATGCTGCAGGATGCACACAAACAAGTAAAAGCAGAGCAGGAGAGCAGTCACAGAGAGCAGGGCAATCCTGTTCTTGCAAGAAGTAAGGCAGAGAGGACACTCAGGGCTGGTGTGGGCAGTGGGCTCTGCACCCACGTGTGCCCCCCATGGCCATTCCTGCATCACTGTTTGTGTGTCAGTGACCACCCGTGGAGAGTGACAGGGATCGATGTGTTCACACATCAGTTATCAACCATGGATAGACAGTGATACAGCTCATCATGTTACACTAGGACAGGGCCACAGCAGCAAGGCCTTCAAACCAAAATTGAAATAAACCTGTTGTTTAGTTCAGTCTTTTCAATCAACAGATGCCAAAGCATTTGTGGCAGGTTTGCAGTATTGTTATTGCCCTTTTGCATCCAGTCAGTGTATACAAGATCTAAATGACTTTGCTATTGACAGTAATTTAGCTCTGTAAACTATCTAAATTAAATAAGAATAATAATATACTTAAATCACAGTAATATTAGTTCCAAGACTTTGAATGATACATTCTGAACATCGGTATCATCTACACTGGCTGGAGAGTTGCACTGGAAATTAATGGATTTGTTTGCTATAACAACATATCAACATTTTGCAAAGGGTCCAGCTTTTGTTACAATGTCTACTTCATGCAAAACTTGAATTTCATACAGGATAGAATCTTTAGCAGTGTTTTTTCCAGATTGGGATTGCTGAAAGTAACAATATGGGAATGAAAACCTGGAAAAGTGTACTGAAATACATAAAAAAGAAACACCATGTAATTTTGGTTCTTCATTGCATAAATCAGTGTCAAGATAAAAAATACAAAGTTGATGCTGTACATTATGAAGAAGGAGAGAATAGATTTCATGGCTTTGATGTGGGCATCCATGCTGAGGTCCTTCATGGAGTTGGTCTGCATGTTGTGTTTGTGTCTCCAGAGGGAAAAGAGAAGGAGAAGGGCAGACAAGATGACTGCTGTGAATGAAGTGGCATATCCAAAAACAATGATAAAATAATAAGGAAAAAATGTTCTTCTGTGCTGACACTTGCTTTCCAAATACATTTTTGGTGAAATTGAGGTTTTTACATAAAACTTCATCAGTAACATCATAAACAATGATTCCGATAACCAGGGAGAAAAGCACCGATCCCAACAAGAGCCAGGGCACAATCCTGTCAATTTTTACTTTCAGGTAGATGAAGAAGCTGTTCCTGAAATTGGTAATTTTTAGGCAATAAAAGACACAAAGACAGGCTGAAACCCAAAAGCGGGAACAATTTAGAAAGCTCTGAGCACTCTCAATGAGTTGAAATATGGGATGAACATAAAGGTAGTTGGGATAAATTAGAGAGAGAAAGTTATATACCCATGAGATGCACAAAACCCAAAACCTGGAGCATCCCAAAGCCAGCAAGATCTTCTCATTAGAGTTCAAGGTTTTCTTTCTGACCCAGGCCTCGCAAATCACAAAAACAATGAAAGCATTTATCCACATGCCAGCAAAGGTCTCAAGGGTGACAATGGCCACAACTGTGGCAACGTATGAGGTGACATTGGATTGCTCTGGAGAGAGACAAGCTTCCATCCTGGGAGCTGGGAGCAGTGCTGTGCTGGACAAGGGGGCTGTTGCACCAATGCCAAACACAGGTCAGCGTCTGCTGTTGCCTGAGTGTCAGGTGTGGAAAGAGGAGCTTTATAGAGCTGCTGGTGGGGGGGATTTTGGTGCCGCTGGTCTTGAGAGCAGGGCAGGTGCAGGGATGTAAATGTGCTGGGTATGCCCTTACCTGGTGTCAGTGTCAGTGTGCAGGATTTGCATGTTGGTTCAGGAGGGTTGTGTTGGGTGGCACAAAGAGTGGAGATGTTTTTGTGCAGAGGACAGTGTTGTGATTCTGTGACTGACCCTTGTTTGATCCCTGTGAGGATTTGGGATCTGGGTTCTTCTGTCCTCTGCCCACCAGTGATGCCCTTGGTGAGCAGGGTGTGCTCTCAGCAGAGCACAGTCAGGAGAGTCACTGTGCTCATTTATCCAAGAGTCCAGGAACTACAAATTTTATGTGAGCTGCTGTAACTGGAATTCCTTTTAATCCTACACAGGCATTGAAATCCATGTGACTTTTCCCCATGGTAATGCCTGGGGATTAGGTGAAGAGCACAAAGTGAGGAGGCATTGAAAGGAAAGCTGGATCTTTTTTTTCGGGGGTTAGGTTTAAGCATATGCAGGAAAAGGGTAAAATTGATCACGAACTTAATTTGGTTATTGCCATAAGGGATTAAAGGAATTGTTTTTACAAGTCCACCAGCAAGCAAAGGAGGGCCCCGGAAAATCTGCATCCTTTATTGGAAGTGAGGGGAAACATTGCCAGAAAGGATGAGGAGAAGGCTGAGGTACTTAATGCCTTCTTTACCTCAGTCTTTAACAACAGTCAGAGCAGTTGTCCTCAGGGAACTGAACACCCTGAGCTGGAAGACAGAGACAAGGAGCAGAAGGAAGTCCACACAAACCAGGGGGCAGCTGCTGTGCCACCTACACACTCCCAAGTCTGTGATGCCAGATGAGATCCACCCAAGGGCACTGAGAATTTTCTTTTCCTGGCTTGGCCCGTTCTGTGCTTTCTGCTCTGGTGTGTTGTACCTTGGAGAGGTGCCCTGTTCAGTGGGGAAGAAACTGTCTGGATGGTCGGGCCCAGAGTGGTGGTGAATGGAGATGCATCCAACTGGTGGCCAATCAGCAGTGGTGTTTCCCATTGCTCAGTTTTGGGGCCAGCTGTTTAACATCTTTATCAATGACCTGGACGAGGGGATCGAGTTCACCCTTAGTCAGGAGATACCAAGTGGTGTTGGTGTGTGGGAGGGGGTTGGTGTGTTGGTGTGTTGGTAGTGTTGGTGTGTGGGAGGGTAGGAAGGCTGAGCAAAAGGGATGTGGAGAAGCTGGATCAATTGACTGAGGCCAATAGAGCGTGAGGTCTGACAAGGCCAAGTACAGGGTCCTGAAGTTGGGTCCCAACAGCCCCCTGCAGCACTCCAGGCTGGGGCAGAGTGGTTGGCAAGCTGTGTGTTGCAAAAGGCCCTGGGGGTGCTGTTTGGCAGCGGCTGAACATGAGGCAGCGTGTGCCCAGGTGGCCAAGAAGGCCAATGGCACCTGGTCTGTGTCAGCAATAGTGTGGTAGCAGGAGCAGGGCAGGGACCTGTGCTGGGCACTGGTGAGGCCTCAGCTCAAATCCTGAGTTCAGTTTTGGGCCCCTCATGACAAGAAAAACATTGAGATGCTGGAACGAGTCCAGCGAAGGGCAATGGAGCTGGGGAAGGGTCTGGAGCACAAATGTGATGAGGAGCAGCTGAGGGAGCTGGAGGGGCGCAGCCTGGAGAAAAGGAGGTGCAGGGGGGACTTTACTGCTCTCTGGATCTGCCTGAAAGGACGTTGTAGCCAAGTCTGTTCTCTCAGGCTGCAAGGACAGAACAGGAAGCAACAAAGTCCAGATGAACCATGGGGATTTACCTTGGATATTGGGAAAAATTGCTTCACTGAAGGGCTGTTCAGGCATTTTTGCAGCCTTCCAGGGCATGCACATGATAGCCTGGGGTCTTGGCTCCATGCCTGGGGCTCCTGCCATTTCCTGCCACCCAGAGCACAACCTGCAGCTTTCACTGTAGCTGCACACTGAGCTGTCTGCACTGAACATATTCCTCAACTATTTCATGTGCAGATAACCTGCTGTGGAGGGTTGACCTTGGGCAGCTGTCAGACATCCACCCAGTTGCTCCCACTCTCCCACTTTGGATAAAGGTGTGGTGAAAAATAAGACTGAAATAGTCATGGGTTGATATAAATACAGGGATATTGCTCACCAGTTAAACAGACAACCAACTAGGTCACCAACAAAACAGACTCAACTAGGGAAAAATGAATTGAATTTATTGCCATTTGCAAATATAGTAAAGTGATGAGGAACGAAGACTAAACTAGAACCCCTTGCGTCAACCCCCCATTCATTCCAGGCTCAAGTTCACTCCTTAATTCCCAGAGTCTCTACCTCCTCTCCTACAGCAATGCAGGGGTACAAAAAATGGGGACTGCAGTCAGATCATAATGAGCTGTCTCCACTCCTTCCTCCTCACGCTCTTCTCCTGCTCCAGCGTGAGTCCGTGCCATGGGCTGCAGTTCTTCAGGATAAGCTGGTTCCAGAGTGGCCTCTGCATGGGCTGCAATCGTTCAGGATACACACACCACACCTTCTCTGCCATGGGGTCATCCATGGGCTGAAGGATCTCAGCTGCTTCCTGGACTTCTGTGGACTGCAGAGGCACAGCTACCTCACCATGGTCCTCTCCATAGGCTGCAGGGGAATGTCCTGGCTGGCACCCGGAGCAACACCCCCTCTTCCTTCCCTGTCCCTGTTTGCTTCAGGACTGTTTCCCACATTGTTCTTCACTCCACACTGCCCAGCCATATTTCTCCCCTTTCTTAAATATATTTCACAGAGGAGACACGACCATTGCTGATGGGCTGAGCTGTGTCCTATGCTTTGTCCACTGGAGTGCCCGTATCTGCCTTTCCCTGGCACAGCCTGCACAGCCCTGCCCTTGCCTCACTGAGACCCCCATGCACCCCCAGCTGCCAGCACCTGGCCCGAGCCCCCTGTACATCTGCCTGTGGGTCAGTGCCAGTTGAAAGCAGGACTTTATTCCACGCTGCACGATGCACACAAACAAGTGAAAGCAGAGCAGGAGAGCAGTCACACAGAGCAGGGTAATCTTATTCTGGCAGGAAGTGGGGCAGAAAGGTCACACAGGGCTGGTGTGGGCAGTGGGCTCTGCACCCACGTGTGCCCCCCATGGCCATTCCTGCATCACTGTTTGTGTGTCAGTGACCACCTGTGGAGAGTGACAGGGATCAACATGTTCACACATCAGTTCTCAACCACTGCCAGACAGTGATAGAGATCCTAATATTACACAGTTATCAACCAGTGACAGAGACATCTCATCATATGACACGGGAACAGAAATGTAAACCAAAATTGAAATAAACCTGTTGTTTAGTTCAGTTGTTACAATCAGCAAATGCCAAAGCATTTATGGCAGGTTTGCAGCCAATCCATGGGTACAAGGTCTAAATGACTTTGTTATTGGCAACAATTCAGCTCCAAGAACTATCAAAATTAAATACGGATAATAATTTGTTTAACTCATAATAATGTTACATCAAAGAGTTTTAATAATATATTCTTAAGCTCAAAGATGAACACCTCTAACATCTACACTGCCAGGAGTGCTGCGTTAGAAATAAATTGACTTATTTTCTACAGAGAAATATCAGCCCTTTGCAAGGGCTCTGGGCATTCTTACAGTTCCCTCTTGAGGAAAACTTTGCACTTCCCACAGGGCAGAATCCCTAGCAGTCTCTTTTCATGATTGGGATTACTGAAAATCAGAACAAGGGAATGAAGACCTGGAAAAGTGTATTGAATTAAGTAAGTTAAAAATATCGCATCATTTTCATTCTTCATTGAATAAATGAGAGTCAAGATCAAACATATGAAGTTGATGCTGGACATTATGAAGAAGGAGAGAATGGATTTCATGGCTTTGATGTGGGCATCCATGCTGAGGTCCTTCGTGGAGTTGGTCTGCATGTTGCGTTTGTGTCTCCAGAGAGAAAAGAGAAGGAGAAGGGCAGACAAGATGACTGCTGTGAATGCGGTAGCATATCCAAAGCCCAACATAAAATAATGAGGCAAAAAATGTTGATCTATTCTGATACTTGATTTCCAAATCCTTCCTTGGCAGGTTAAATTGAAGTTGTTACTGAGCGCTTTATCCATGATGTTGTAGGCAATGATTCCGATAACCAGGGAGGAAAGCACTGACCCCAACAAGAGGCAGGGCACAATCCTGTCAATTTTTATTTTCAGGTAGATGAAGAAGCTGTTCTTGAAATTGGCAATTTTTATGCAATAAAAGACACAAAGAGAAGCAGAAAACCACAAGTTGGAACAATTGAAAAAGCTCCGCGCACTAGCAAGTAGCTGGAATATGGGATGAAAATAAAGGTAGTTGGGATAAATTAGTGAGAGAAAGGAATATACCCATGAGATGCACAAAAACCAAAACCTGGAGGATCCCAGAAACAGCAAGATCTTCTCATTAGCATTCAAGGTGTTCTTTTTTACCCAAGCCACGCAAATCACAGAAACAATGAAAGCATTTATCCACATGCCAGCAAAGGTCTCAAGGGTGACAATGGCCACAGCAGTGGCAGCGTATGAGGTGACATTGGATTGCTCTGGAGAGTGACAAACTTCCATCCTGGGAGCTGGGAGCAGTGCTGTGCTGGACAAGGGGGCTGTTGCACCAATGCCAAACACAGGTCAGTGTCTGCTGTTGCCTGAGTGTCAGGTGTGGAAAGAGGAGCTTTATAGAGCTGCTGGTGGGGGGGATTTTGGTGGCGCTGGTCTTGAGAGCAGGGCAGGTGCAGGGATGTAAATGTGCTGGGTATGCCCTTACCTGGTGTCAGTGTCAGTGTGCAGGATTTGCATGTTGGTTCAGGAGGGCTGTGTTGGGTGACACTAACATGGAGATGTTTTTGTGCAGAGGACAGTGCTGTGATTCTGTGACTGACCCTTGTTTGATCCCTGTTGGGTTTCAAGACTGGATTCTTCTGTCCCTTGGTCACTGACAGGGTTCACATAGAGTGGGGATGAAGTGCCTCACCTCTAATATTGGGGCAGTTTTGGGCACCACTCCATCAGATAGATATTAAGGCATTAGAGACTGTCCATGAGATGGTGAAGGACCTTGAGGGGAAGCCTTATGAGGAGTGGCTGAGGTCACTTGGTCTCTTCAGCTGGAGAAGAGAGTGAGGGGAGACCTCACTGCACTTACAACTTCCTTGTGAGAGGACAAGGGGGAACAGGCTCTGCATTGGTGTCTCCTCTGTGGGGACAAGTGACAGGACCTGAGGGAATGACCTGAAGTTGTGTCAGGGCATGTTTGGGTTGGACATTAGAAAAAGGATTTTTACCCAGAGGGTGGTTGGGCACTGAACAGGCTCCCCAGGGAAGTGTTCACTGCACCAAGCCCTACAGAGTTCAGGAAGTGTTTGGATGATACTCTCAGGCACATCCTGTGACTCTTGGAGATGGTCCAGTGCAGGGCCAGGAGCATGATCCTTGTTGGTTCCTTCCAACTCAGCATATTCTGTGATTCTGTGAACAAATCCTTGTCAGAGTGACATATTCTTACTGGTATGTGGTGCTGCTCTAAACTACATCATTGAGAGTGTAGATTTGGATTACTGTGTTCACAGAAGAATGCTGATGTCATGAAGAGCTGGAGAGGAAGGCTCTGAGAAACAGCTGCTAAGGAGGGAAATTTCCTGACTCTTCTATCCCACCATATCGATGGGTTTGGAACCAGCTGATATTTAAGGTCCCTTCCAGCCTGAGAAGTAGCCCTGTATAAATTGCATTAGGTACAGGCAGAGTTTGTCCAACTCTCCAGACCGCTTTTATTTCATTTACTATTGAGTTTTGTTATATTAATGTCACTGCTAAGCTATCCCACTGCTCATCAACAATCTTGCACAGCAAAAGTATTTCTAACTGTTTCACTTTTCAATCATGAAAGCTTGGAATGTGACCCAAAGCAGTTTTCCATACCCTACCAGCACTGGGCAGCCCCTCCCATTGAGCTGTGACATGTCTTCTGGGTCAGCTTCCCCAGGCTGGGCACATCAGTGCATCTCTCCATGTGGGCTGTGCACTGTGGCTGTGCTGGTGGATAACGTGTCCCCTCCAGGTGCAGCTGAGTGGGGCTGGTGCACAGGGCAGTGATGCTGTGCTGGGTGTCATGTTCTCAGGGCTTTCCTGGAGATGGCAGAAGGTATCTGCAGTGTGGTTTGCTGGGGCTGCCTTGTTTTGTGTGGTGCTGACATTGGCAAGATGCTGGTTTTGCCTGCTGCGTGTTGTGGTATGTGAGGTTGTGAGGAATGATGTTGCATGGGAAGTAGGGGATCAGATGGGTCTTCCAGGGTCTTGTTGTGAAATCAGCTGGGACTGTCCTGTTAAAGGAAGAAGTGCACAAGCAACATGAGGGAGAGAAGGGAGGTGTGTTGGTGCCTGTCCTTTCAAGGCCTTTCAGTGGGGAGATGTGTCCAGATGAGATTTTTAAGATCTACCTCAGGTTCTGAGTGGGTGAGAGAAATGACCAATTCAGGTTCTGCTCAGTTCATGCTGGAACTATTTCATGTTTAGAGGACCTGCTGTGGAGGTTGGACCTTGGGCAGCTGCCAGCCCCTCCCCAGCTGCTCCTTCAAACTCACCCATAGACAGGGCAGGGCTGAAAAATAGGATGGAAAAGCTCATGGGTCAAGATAAAGGCAGGGAGATCACTCACCAATTATTGCCATGGAGAAAACTGACTTGACTTGGGGAAAATTAATTCAATTTATTTCCTATTGAAAATGGAGTAGAGTAATGAGGAACAAACACAAAGCTAGAACCCTTGTGTCCACCCCCCATTCATCCCAGGTTCAACTTCACTCTTTCATTTCCAGCTTTTCCACCTCCTCTCCCACAGCAGCACAAGGGAAAGCAGAATGGGGATTGCAGTCTGTTCATAATGAGTTTTCTCCCCCACTCCTTCCTCCTCTCACTGCTCCCCTGATCCAGCACAAAACCCACTTTCCGGGTGTTCTACTGAGCCAGACTCCACTCAGAAGAGTCAATCTCATCTACAAGTAAAAGCAGAGCAGGAGAGCAGTCACACAGAGCAGGGCAATCCTGTTCTTGCAGGAAGTGGGGCAGAGAGGACCCTCAGGGCTGCTGTGGGCAGTATGCTCTGCACCCACCTGTGCCCCCCATGGCCATTCCTGCATCACTGTTTGTGTGTCAGTGACCACCTGTGGAGAGTGACAGGGATCAACGTGTTCACACATCAGTTATCAGCCACTGCCAGACAGTGATACAGCTCATCATATTACACTAGAACAGGGCCACAGCAGCAAGAAATGTAAACAAAACACAGGTCCTCAGAGTTAAAAGGCCCTGGGTGTGGCTGGGCTTTATTTCTGATTTTAGCCTTCAGCACTGTAAATCTCATCACATTCAGTAAGAACTTTCATGATCACAGATTCAGAAATAGTGCATTTTATTGCAGAAATACAAGTTTGGAATTGCCATTGATAAATGCAGTTACTGGATTAGCACAAATATGTTTAAAAAAAAAAAAGAACAACAATGGGTAATTCATTAAGCTTTACCATCAGTTAAGCCTAGAAACCCGACTTCACTAGGGCACAATGTGACAGAGCTGGAGGAGCAAATCTTACCAAAGAGGCATCCCTGCTTTTGGGGCAGAGAGTGAAGCAATCCCATTGACTCATCTACAGAGTGGGGTCGTATTGCCATCCTATGCCATGGAGGATTTCAAATGCCAAATTCATACTTTTGGGAGAAGTGGAGGTAAGAGTCAAGTCCTGAATGGTAGGGACCAGGCATCTTATATACAAATGAGGGTTATCAAGAGTTTTGATTAGAAAGAGCCTTGCACAAGGGCTGAACAGAGCAGTGTTAATATCACTCCATCATCTGCCTGGCTCAGGCAGAAGTCAGGGGCCTCTGCTGGATAATCTCTCCAGCAGATTATCATGCACACATTGATTCCTCCACCACATATCTCAGGGATTTATGCCTCCTTCTTACAGTCAGGGCTAAATGACTTTGTTAATAACAATAATAGAACTCAATGGTTTATCTAAATCAAATCAGAATAATCATTTTTTACACACCATAATATAGTTCAGTAAATGTAAATGAAGTTTTCTTTAGTTAGATCAGGAAGAGTGAACATCTATATCATCTACTATGGCTGGAAAGTTCCTTTAGAGATTAAATGACCTGGTTTCATTAGAGATTAAATGCTCTGTTGATCTTAAGGGAAAGATCAACATTTTCCAAAGGCTCCAGCTTTTCTTGCAGTTCCTACCTCATGCAAAGCTTCCTACAAAGCAGAATCCTTAGCAGTGTGTTTTCCAGTTTGAGATTGCTGAAAATCAGAATAAGGGAATGAACACCCGGAAAGGCATACAGATACATGAATACAAGAAACATCATGGCATTTTCAGTCTTAGACGGAAAAATTATTGTCAAGATCAGACATATAAAGTTGATGCTGTATATTATGAAGAAGGAGAGAATGGATTTCATGGCTTTGATGTGGGCATCCATGCTGAAGTCCTTCATGGAGTTTGTCTGCATGTTGCGTTTGTGTCTCCAGAGGGAAAAGAGAAGGAGAAGGGCAGAGGTGATGACTGCCAGGAACGAAGCAGTATATCCGAAGCCAGTGATGAAAGAAATATGGAACAAATGTTTCTCCATTTTGATACTTTCTTCCCAAAAATTTCCTGGGCAGGTGAAATTGCGATCCTTACTGTGCAATTTTTCAGCGATATCATAGGCAAGGATGCTGATAGCTAAGGCTAAAAGCACTGACCCCAACAGGAGGCAGGGCACAATCCTGTCAATTTTTACTTTCAAGTAGATGAAGAAGCTGTTCCTGAAATTGGCAATTTTTATGCAATAAAAGACACAAAGACATGTTGAAACCCACAAGCTGAAATAATTAAGAAAGGTATAAATAGATGCAACTAGTTGAAGTGTGGGGTGAACATGAAGGTGTTTGGGATAAATTACTGAAAGGAGGGAATTTGCCCATGAGATGCACAAAAACCAAGACCTGGAGCATCCCAAAGCCAACAAGATCTTCTCATTAGACTTCAAGGTTTTCCTTTTGATCCAGGCCATGCAAATCACAGAAACAATGAAAGCATTTATCCACATGCCAGCAAACGCCTCAAAGGTGACAACGGCCACAGCTGTGGCAGCATATAAAGTGACATTGAATTGCTCTGGAGGGTGACAAGCTTCCATCCTGGGAGCTGGGAGCAGTGCTGTACTGGACAAGGGGCTGTTGCACCAATGCCAAACACAGGTCAGCGTCTGCTGTTGCCTGAGTGTCAGGTGTGGAAAGAGGAGCTTTATAGAGCTGCTGGTGGGGGGGATTTTGGTGCCTCTCCTCTTGAGAGCAGGGCAGGTGCAGGGATGTAAATGTAGATGTAAATGTAAATGTGCAGGGTATCAGTGTGACTCTTCAGTATTTGAATGTTGGTTTAGGAGGGCCATGTTGGGTGGCAGAAACAGTGGAGATGTTTTTGTGCAGTGGACAGTGTTGTGATTTTGTGAGTACCCATGTTTGATTCATGTCAGGCTTCAGGATCTGGTTCTTCTGTCACTTGGTCACCTATGGTGCTCATGCAGAACAGGGGTTGTGCTCAGCAAAGCACCATCAGGGGAGTGCAGTGTGTGTAATGAAGTCCAGGAACCCTAATCTGAAGGTCATACATGTTGATCTCCTTTACCCTTTGTGCCCTATCTCTTCCTAACATTCTCAGCTCAGTACAGGCCAAGAGGACATGCATATATTTTAAAATGTTCAGAGCATTATCCTTGTTCTCATCTAACTTTAGGTACTATTTTAATTTTTGAGCAATTTAGGAGAAAAAACAAATAGTAAATTGGTGTTAAAATCATATGTATCTCTTCTGTTTTTACTGGTCTTGAGCTCAAAGTTGACAATATGTGAGATTATGTTATAACATGCAATAAAATTTCCCAGCAGTACCTGAGCAATGCCATGGAAGTCCAAAAGCCTGCTTGTTTATTTCAGCTATCAGCTATCTCAGCTGTCTAAACTACTGGTTTATCTAACAAAAGATATTATCTCTCCCTATGCCCTCTGCCATAATTACTCCAGTCAGGGAATTTTGCTAACACTCTCCTGCTCTTTTATCCAGGTAGATATATTTTATATATGCTCCTATTTTTAATGCACACTTATTCGTTCTTTTTATCTAGAATTATAGGTATGTATAATGCTATAAAAGCAGAGCAACTGCTGTTGTTATCCTGTGCTGTGTGTTCCAGATTTGAATGCTGAGGTTGTTAACCTGGACGCTTTTGACAAGTTCAGTCCTGTGCTGCTTTCAAATCCTATGAAGTGGAACAAACTTACCTGAGTTTTGAGAAGCTGAGTGGGTAATTGTTTATTAACAATGTAGTTGATATCACTTTGATATGATAGTTTTTCCAGCTCAGGAGACATTTGTTTTCATTCTTGCTCGTATAAAGGACAGAAATACCTGAGCCACATTTCTGCCTCAGAGTTTATTTGTTTTACAATGGAGTCAAAACCAGTGCACACAGATTAGCAAAAGGTATTATCTGCATTTAGTGACACCATTTAATGCCTGTGTCTAGGAATCCAGGGTAGATCTGCCACTGGGTGTGGGAATAATGATGCACAGCAATTTTGGGCACTTCATACAAGGCAGTGTATGAGGCTCTGAGGCACCTGCTGTACTTTCCTGTGGTCTCATGTTCTGATACTTGGTTGAGCCCAGAGTGGAAGAGTAATAGCATTTCCCATCACCAACTTCTTTATAGGAACTGCAACCAGTTTAAGATTGTACATGTACTGCCCTCCAGGGAGGACAAAATGAAACTAGTGCTGGAGCACCTCTGCTGTGGAGACAGGCTGAGAGAGCTGGGCTTGTTCAGCTTGGAGACAGGAGGATTCCAGGGAGACCTTAGAGCCCTTCCAGTGCCTAACAGGGGTACAAGAGAGGCCTTATATATATGAGAGTAAATATATGCCCTCAGAATGACTTATCTTTAGATGTCTTTTTTATGTTCTTGGGTTATTTTAAAGTTAAGGGGACTAAAACCAAAATGTTTTTCAGACTGCTCTGATTTTTCTTCAATTTTTTGTTCCTTTCTCACATCCACTGCTGCACATCTGCAAATATAGCCTTTGTGATGTGTTTTGACTCTCTTTACTCACCTGTGGAAACAGCCTCTACATGGTGTATCTCGAGACATGCTTCTCATTTACTAGAAGTGTGTCCTGTTCAGCTTAGGTATGTGTCCTTTGAAACAATCATTCTAAAAGCAAGTGTTGGAGAAAACCCATTTATGCTGCATGAAAGATCTGTCCTCTGGGGCCCTTCTTCTCAAAACAAGAAAAGATCTCCATACTTTTTCCTCTGCAATGTGACATCTTACCAGTAGCTTCCTACTTTGATTTGTTTGGAGGAAAATATGTGGCTTAGGTTGAAGGACTGACTCCTTTCCAGGCCAGGCACATTTCCCACTCAAAACCTGCTTGCCCTTGAGGTTTCTTGGCAGTGAAATCCAGTGTCTCCCACCAGCACTGCTGGGTGCAGTGTGTGAAGCACCTCCAAAGCACTTTTTCTTCTCTTCCTACTCAAGCCCTCTGCGTTGTGCTGTGGGTGGTGGTGTCCACAGCACAAACCTTTTCCTACCTAATTGCTGAACACAGAGGTAAACATGCTCACTTTCATGTCTTGTAAAGGTTTTTCAAACCACCACAGATGTGAAACGAGGAAGCAGGATTCCACTGCCTGAGTTAAGTGCACCGAGGCACTCCAGGGCACATGGGACATTTACAGGAATCATGCAGGACCTGGGGGAGAACTAGAGATTTCTGGAGCCTTGGCTCAGTTAGCCCATGTGCCCTTCCTGCCCCATGTACCCTGAGAAAGAAGACAGCAAAGAGCAGGACAAGTTTGTGATCTCTGAAAACCACCAGAAAAGAAAGGAACATCGAGCTGGAAGGCCAGGGATCTACTGATACATGTGACCACTTCTAGATGCCTGTTGTGCATCGGGGCATCAGTTCTCAGATGGGATCAGCTGTGGGAAAACACTGACAGGGCATTCATAATCATATCTCTTGTACCTCTAATCTTACAGTGTGATGTTAATTATTAATTGAAAATGGCACTGGGCCAAATTCTAATGGCACTGGAGTGCTATAAACCTGGAATAATTCTGCTTAAGAATATGGCTTTTCTCCTGTGCAGTCAAGATTGTAATGTTGACAGATAACAAACACAGTGGAAGGAGTCAGCAACTTTGGGCCTGATTGAGAACTTCCTCTGTGAAGTCTGGGTGGGTCTTTTACCAGCTGTACTGAAGACACGAAATTACCACATTCGTCTCTGTAATATTCCTCCAATGTGGACTTAGATAGTTGATAACAGCAATGCCATCATGTGCCATTCAGGAGGCAAATTTTGCTGCTATAATAATATTTCAAAGATGGAAAGTCTGATGCTGGTTGGCTGATGCTCCACGGAAAGCTCAGCAGCATTCCTTATATATTGCAAGACATGAGAGGGACCAGCTTCTTTTGCCATTGCAGAAATGGGCTCCAGCATCTTCCCACTGTGCCTAACGCTTCTACTATGTTATGTTTATGGTTCTCCACTCTCTGTAAGTAAATCCTAATTTCTACAGACTCTGAGTAAAACCCAAATTCTACAGGCTCCTCTCAGTTCACAGACATCTCATACCTTATAGTGACTGTATTTCATTCTCTTTCAGATGGGGAACCACTACAGTGGAGCTGGTAAGTGCTGTGTGAGCTGGTTTGAGCTTTGAAGCTTCTTGTGCTTTGAAGTTTCTTGTGCTTGCATGTGCCACCACATCCGAACACATAATGTTTTGTCTTGTCTTGCAGATGCTGAAGCTGGTGAGATATTCAAAGACATTCCAGACATCAACTTAGGTGAGTTCACGTCCAAATTCTGATGAGGCCTGAAAAGCTGTGAGCAAAATGCTGAATTTTCTGTATTGTAAAAAAGATTAATGATAGGTAGCTCACAGTTACAAGAGAAATATGATCAAGTGAGCTCTGAATTACCTTCCTCTGGCTATGACACCTGAATCTATGCCAGGACTATGACCCTATGTAAACAAGGGATGCAGAAGTCTTTAATTTCTGAAGTTTGGACAGACCCATGGTGTTCTGATAGAAACACATTGTATCAATTGGAAGGGATCTGGAGTCCCAAAGCGTTTTCTACCCATCTTTATATGATTTTGATAAAGTTTTTCAAAGATGGAAAACAACTTAGATGTTTATTGAGCTTCTATGTAAGTAGGAAGAAATCAGAGGGAAGAGACACAATACACTGTACTGTCTTCCTCCATGATTTTTATTTCCTGCAAATTTCCATCAAATATTTATTTTGATGGTGCACTGTGCAATATTCTTCCTCATGCATTGCTTGACATTACTATGTTCTCCAGAGCACTGTCTCACTTCATGACTGTTGTCACTGCCTGAGAGCAAGCAAGATGTTATCAAAAGAGACATGGATAGTGGTGGCCACCAGATTTCTGCCACCACAAATGCAGACATTGCCAAGTGTAAATATTGAGTAGAAACTGCTGTTACTTTTATTATTACCTATATTTGAGTGTATAGAGGCTGGTCCTTATGTATTTTCTGTAAATGCTCAGGTACATTAACCTTGTATAAGTAGATTCAATATGGTTTATGAAATGAAATATATTTGATCTTTCATTTACATTGTCTTTCATTTACATTGTCTTTCATTAAATTGCTTTCCAGCTGCTGGACAGGACCTCTTTCAGGGTGATATCATGCTCCCTGTAAGTAGTTAAAACTTTCTGTCACTTGTATTTTTGCTGCAAATCTGCTCATCTCCCCACAGCAGATGCATCACCAGCTGTTAATTCCATTTTCAGAAAGATCAACGAAATGCTCTTAGAAATGAGACTTACAGGTGGAAGTTCCCCGTTCCCTATATTCTGGGTGATGACCTAGGTAATTTAGACACTTCATTCAGACTTTATCTCCAATCCTTATTTGCACTGGAGTCACTGTAATAAAAAAATCGGCCTTTTTCAGAACTGGTTCTCTCGTATTGAAATTTTAAAATTCACTAATAACAAGATAAACTAACTTGTTTATGTCAAAACCATTTTTATTTCTTCTAACAGCTAACATAACAAAACACAATTTAATCAGATTCAGTAATTTTTCTCTTCAATTGTTTTTCTTTTCAATCATTTTTCTTTTGAATAATTTTTCTTTTGGTCCCCTCTGTGTATCTGTGTACATATGTTACCTCTCTAGAGGGAATGATCTGCAGTTTGTTAAAGGTATCTTCCCAACGCATGTTTTCCAGATCTGAATGCCAAAGCAGTAATTCTCCAGGCGTTTGAAATGTTCCGCCTGAAGTCCTGCGTTGATTTCAAGCCGTATGAAGGAGAAAGAACCTACATAATCTTTAGAAAAGAAGACGGGTAAGGGTTATATCAATTTCTGTTTAGTTTTGCTGTGTAGAATCAGCAGGGAATTAATTCCATTTGACTTCAGCAGTCTAAAGGTTCACTGTCAGCAGAGGAAAAGAGGCCACCGAGAAAACAATCCATCTTACCTTTTTAGACACAAAACTTGTAAGATGCTGCCTCCCTCTGCTGACTGCAGAGGCTATTCAGACGATGAACTTGGAATGGGAATCTGATGTTTGTTTGGATGGTTGCTCTTCAATGAGGTGAATCCCAGCATTGTTGCGTTTTCCTCAGCTGCTTCCACTTCACTACCAAGGGTTGTTTTCCATTTCAGTGGAGGGTGAAACAACCCCCATCTTGAATTACCAAGGATGTAAATAGCTAGAATTTAGATTTTGAAATCTTTACAAGACAGGTTAAAAAAGCTGTGAAAAGCCAGTTTATTTTAATATTTCTGTTATGTTAATATGTTGATATGGCTCTTTTTTAATGAATGCTTCTCTCAAAATCTGAAAGGGTTTTGTACACAAAGATTCAATTTTTCAGGAACTGGAAGGATTTATTTTATTTCCTGCAGCTAAATGTCTTTTGAAAGAAAATCCAGAAAAGCACACAAATTTTCTCACTATATCAACTGTGAATATTTCTTGTTCTCTCAGAACTTCAGGTCTATAGGCACTGTTATCAGGTCTATAGGCACTGACATTTTTGCCCTCAGCCTTTCCTTGGGTAATGTGTTCTATGACATTTCTCTTACAAGACCACAAGCACCACAATTTTTGGCAAGTTGGTGATGGAGAGCCTGATACTGGAAACGCCCTGGTAGCAGCTATTCATGAGACCATAGGCTCAAGTTCTTTGTTTTCAGTGCCCACATCTGTGTGTTCAGAGCTCCTTAGTAAACTCAACCAGACGCTACTTTGTGATGAGCAAATGAAGCTGCAGCCAAAGCAGATGCTCTTCAGCACTTGCCTCTCACATCACTCTAGGGCTCCCCTAAAAAGTTCCCAGTGAGTTGGCTGAGGAGCTCCTTTACTTGTTACTTATGATTAGCATCTGCTGAATTGTGGATGAGGGGCTTGGCACTCACAGAAAAATGTACTTTCACACCTCTGTCCAACGCAAGGCATGGTTGCTGTTAAAAAGAACCAGATACAGTTATTCTAAATCCTCTTGGATCATTTCTCTAGCCCAAGTGGTTGCAGGCCAGCTCAGTCTGTCTCGATGAGTTTACTGATTCTCTGTGTGTATTATACTTCTTGGCAAAATGGCAGCTGATGTAGGACTATACTTCTGTGTATCTCAAAAATCCATGGTGAGCTTGTCTAACACAGAGGATAAGTGAAATATTGGCCTCATGCAAGTGATAGTTTTTGGAGGTTAGTCTGCTTTCAGAGTACAGGATCTGTAGAGTATCAAGGTATGTGGTTGTCATCTAAATAATGATTTATGTTACTGCTTTTGTATTTAAAACTTTTATTATATTAATTTTGACTTAGTGAGCAGACACAGAACTTAAATATAGAGAAGAAATCTCAAGAGAAAGCTCTCTCTCTTCCTCAGGTGTTGGTCCATGGTGGGGGACCAGCATACTGGACAGACCCTCTCAATTGGGGAAAGGTGTGACTACAGAGCAATTGTGGAACATGAAATCCTGCATGCTTTAGGATTTTACCATGAACAGTCAAGGATGGACCGGGATGACTATGTGAACATCTGGTGGGATGAAATTATTCAAGGTGGGTATTAACCTTCAAATCAGATTTTGTAAAGTGCAGATGTATCAGTATCTTATTTTCACTCCTAAATTTTAAGACCTTCCTAAAGGTATAATTTTAGAAGCATCCAAGACCACTGTAAATCAACAAATTCTGGTACAATTTCTAGTCAAAGACCAGAGACTGTCTAAGGCCAGAAGTGAGAGGCCCTGCTTGGGAGTCAGAGGACTTCATTTCACCTTGGCTCCAGGACTGGCGTGATCTCTAAATTTTGAACAAATCGTTTCACCTCTCTCTGAGTCTGTTTCCTTTTGCCATTTTATGCAAATTGTAAACTTATTTAGATGGTGAGCTTTGAGGTGACTCTTCTTTAATCAAAGGTCCTCTCAAAATCTGAAAGGTTTTTATATTCAGAGATTCAGGCTTTTCTGAAACTGGAAATACTCCCTTTGCACATGAAAAAGCCTCAAAATTATTAGTTCAGATGGGACACATGAAACAGAACTCTATCCTGCTCTCTTCTGCCCAGTGTCTCTCTGCAGGTTCTTTCCTTCAGGCTTAGTATCATCAGATTCAGTGGCTCTATGAGTTTCAGCAAACTTCACAGTCCCCTTGGTCCCTAGAAGGCAGTTTCTCCTGTTGTCCTCTGTGAGATCTGGTTCTGTATTACTTAATGATAATTTATTTGAAAAGGAGTGACTAAAAGAGGGTATTTCTTTTTAATTTTTGATAAAAGGTGCAATTCAAGTCTCTGTAAGAAAACGATCCCAAGCTCTTATATAATCTCAAACCTTGGACTGAAGACCTTTGCAATCTGCAGAAGGGAAGGGCACTCTTTATGCAGAGAATCTGTAATTATCCATCAGCACAGTCATGTGCTGTTTCTTCTTTGAGAAAAAATGCCAACTATTCTGAAAATACTATTTGTAGCTGGAAATGCTGGTAATCTTTCTTTACTTCCATAGCAAAGCATGTGAAATGGCTCCCTCTCTCTGCCCTAGCAGACACTTTCATAAGGAAAAACTTTCTTTAAGGACAAATTATTTCACCAAGAGACCATGAGAAACATGTTTCCAAAAGACATTTCAATAGAAATATCATATCAATATTGTAAATCTAGGGTAAAAACATCTTTCTTTTTTCCTCCAGATTGCTAATGAATTCTTTGCTTCAAAGAAGAACAGAACCTGGAGGCACTCCAGGACTGTCATATCTGTCCCCTTAGTGAGTGAAGGACTCCAGGGCTTCTCCTTGTCCATATATGATCTAATATCCTGGGAAATGTTTGCATCAATATTCACAGGTTCTGGAATGGATACATTAATCTTAAATACATTAATCCTTAAACTTAATCCTTCAGGATCCTTACTATTAGACTGTCTATTCTGACCTTTAAGGTATCCCATTCTTTACAGCTCATTGATATTTGATCTTGAACTTGCTGAAGTCACTTGTGGGGGCACAGAACTGCTATCTAAAGGCACTGCTTTGTTGTCCAAATGACAAACAGAAATCTTGCTAAGTTTGAATATTATATTTTAAAGTAATTGCTTTTGGGCATATCAATTCTGCCTCAGGAAACTGTATCCAAGGGGCCATGCTAAAGCCATTCCTTTCTAATATCTCTAAAAATGAAGCACTTTTCTGTTCTTTTATTAGGCAGAGAGCACAATTTTGCGAAGTATGATGACAGCTACATCACTGACCTGAACACCCCCTATGACTACGAATCACTGATGCACTATGCACCATTTTCATTTAACAAAAATGCCAGCGTCCCCACAATCACAGCAAAGATACCAGCATTTGATGACATAATTGGACAACGTCTAGACTTCAGTGCCATTGATCTGGAAAGACTGAATCGCATGTACAACTGCAGTAAGTCATAATTTAACCATGGCAAACTCTTTCTTTGATTATACTTGAGCCAGGCTGGTTCACTTCCCTTATGTCTCTAAAACCTTCTCAGGTTCTCAGGTGTGCTTGAGGACAGGACCTGTGGTGTGCAGACACAGTTTATTCCCTCCTCATACCTCTCCTTGGTCCTCCTGTCATTACTCTTGTAAAAGTTAATTAGTCAAGGAAAGTCATTCTGTTCATATCTTTTCTTCCACACTGCTCCTGGGGGTTCAGACCTGTGGTTGTGTTCTGCTGGTGTGTGGGGAGCTTTGTTGTGCTTTTGTGAGGTGAATGCAGCTGCACTTTGTCCTCTTTTACTGACATTTGGTCTTAATTAGATAATTTTGTACCTGAGATTAGCCAAGTCTAGAGTCCAACACTGTATATTTTGCTAATCTGGTTGAAGATGTTATCACTGATCATGGTTGTCACTGAGAAGTTATTGTCCCCAGTGATCTGTCAGCAGAAGCATCACCTTATAGGAAAACTCAGCTGAACTGGCCTAAGGTAACTGCATGGACTTTGCTTGAAGTGGAAGAACAGCTCTCATGCTCATCAAGCAGATAAGTGAGACAAAATGAGCCATAACCTCAGCCAAGGAATGGCTAAATACACCACCCAGGGTCAGAGAGGGACTTATCTCTCCAAGGCTGACAAACAGGCACAAAGAGACACCATCAGTCACTACCACATGGGTGCTTGTTAACCTTCTGCTAAGTGGTCAAATGTTGGTTTTAGGCAGGGAATCTCTCCAGAAATCAAATGTTTCCTCTTTTGAACTGTTGAGCTCACGTCTGCTAATGTGAGGATTGTCTTCTCTACAGGATGTTTATACTAGTGTAAACAAAACTCCTGAAAAATAGAGCAGAAATTACTCAGAGATGACCGTATGTGCATTTTTTTTTCAGCTTCAACTCACACCTTTCTGGACCAGTGTTCTTTTGAGCTTGACAACATCTGTGGTATGATTCAGGGCACCACAGATGACCTAGACTGGGTCCATCAACTGAACAATGTGACAGGGCAGGAGGACCACACACTTTCTGGGCGCTGTAGAGGTAAACCAAAGTAACAGAACACTTTTCTATTCTATGGAAAAAGGCTTAGCTGGAGTAACAGCCCTTGTGCATATCTGTGTGCTTTAAATACAGTCTTTAACAACTTCTCTGAACCTGTTGTTGTCAACCCTTGACACAATCCAGCACTGACTGCTCTAAAAACACAAGATTAAATAACCATATTTAAGACACAACCCAGAAAACATCTGAGTTGTAATTTTTTCAGTTAAGCAAAAAGCCTTTTTTCTTCTCACTTGTCTTGACCCTTTGAGCATGAGTTTATGTTTGCACTCGTGCTCTCAACAAAGTTTTTCAATTTAGTGTAATGTTCTCCACAACAGCAAAATAAAAGGGGACAAAGAACAATCTTAACTAGAGCCCATTTAAATATAACAGGGACAATAATTTACTGCAACTTCCAAAGTCTGAATAAGAGTTCTGTTGCCTCATGATAAGAATGAAACAGCACTCATAGCCACTCATAAATGTGTTTGCAATGCACATTGTTAGTTAAGCTTGATGAATGCTGGTTGTGGAGGTAGAAGAAAGTTGCAAAGTATTTTATGATAGTAATTTACAGATAATTTTTCTTTTCAAATGGTAATTTTGCCATTTTTTTAAAGGAATAAGATCTCAAAAAGATTGGAGCCAGCCCCAGTCACAGTCACAGGGTGCTGGCTTACAACTGAGAATAAAGACTAAATCACAGCAGACAGTTCTGAAAAGCAAAAGCCTTATTTGTCATTATTTAGACAGGGCAAACTACTACACACTTGCAAACAAAAAATTACTTCTGTGGTAAATTTTGCCTAAGTATGGGAGGAAAGAACCCTGACCGAAAGCATGTTCAATTATGCTTTGTTAGTCTTTGATAAAGGGAAACATTGACTTGCTGCACTCAGGAGTAGGTTATTCCCCTCATGTGACCCACCCACTGGAAAAAACAGATCCCCAACTTCTTACAATGCTGGTACTTGTCAGAGGGGTCCAAGAATACACTATAACTCAAGAAAACCATCTGACAGCTTCTAGAAATACATGCTTCTAACCCCCACTGACTCTTAATTCTCTCTCTCTTTTTTCTCACTCTGTACAATATAATTGTAACTGAGAAAATAATTTAACTGAATTGTTTGAGTTTATTGGGAAAAATCCAATCTGTCTGAACTGGGCACTTAACTTGCACTTGGGCTTTAGCTTCTATTGACTCATACAAAATAAGCATTGAAGAGTTAATGGAAAGGGATGGGTACCTCTGAGAATCTCCAGAATGTTGAAATTAATTGCATGAATAGGGAGTGTCTC
This sequence comes from Manacus candei, assembly GCF_025592945.1. Classification (NCBI taxonomy): domain Eukaryota; kingdom Metazoa; phylum Chordata; class Aves; order Passeriformes; family Pipridae; genus Manacus; species Manacus candei. The sequence continues at coordinate 4,418,175 of NW_026138055.1, read as the reverse complement.
CTGCTGGTGCCTCCAAAGGGTCATTGGCTCCATCAGGAATTTAGACCTTTTTTGATAACTAGTTCTGCAGTCATCTCATGTGGGGGTAAATTCTGAGTTTCTAACAGAGGTGGATCATATTTCTCCCAGATAGTTTTGATGTCCTGGGGTTTTTTGACTTATTGCTAGCTAAAATGAAGGAGGGAAAGTACAGCTTAACATTTAGGGAGTCTACTGAAGTCTTCTAGGGCCATATTTTAATTGCCATAGATGCTTAATGTTGCCTTTATTTGACTTTCTTATCAAAAAAGATGTAGAGTCCAGATCATTTGGGGGTTTGTTACTATAATAATTTCAACAACAGGCTCCCAGCCCTGTTTCTCACTTGAAGCAAGAGTGATGATGCTTATGTTTAATACACTTAAATTTAAAGTGAAGTGTCATACATTGCATAGAGCAATTAGGTACCTTTGGCAAGGTTTCTATGGATATGAGTTGAAAGCATTGCTACCATGTGGGAGGGAATGGAGAGTATTCCCCTGACCTGGTTAGAGAGAACCTGATAAACAGCTCAAACAGCTCCACTAACCATGCAGGAGACTGTTCTGCCTTCATGCAGCTACAGTACTGTTGGAACTGTTGGAACGAGATGATGTTTAAGGTCCTTTCCAACCCAAACCATCCTGTGATTCTATGTTATGTTATCTTGGACAAGACTCCGTGGAACCAGCCCCCAACAGAGGAAACTTTCACTCAACAGCTAAAAGAATTTCGCTTATTAGTTTAACCATTGACTATAAAGAATAGTAAAGAATAAGTAAAAAGCAACACAATACAGATAAGACAAGACATCACAACTTCATATCTTATACCAAGATATGTTATGTGTGCAAATGGTAAATCCTTGTAAATATAAGGATAAAAGTAGACACTGCAAATCTAAAGTAAAATACACCTCACAAAATGTTAACGGGAAATTAAACTAAAGGGGCAGAAATTCTTAAATAATTTCCCCAGACTGAGAAATTGAGTTTTGGAACCTTTGGGCAAGCTATAAAAAAATTGCTTCTTCATGTTCAAGGTCAGGACAGTGCTAATTTTGTGTCCAATCCTTTTTTATTATCATTATTGCTGATAAGAAATTATTTTTACAAGGTAATATAACATACAATCTCTAAGAATCTCATCTTTAAATCACCTTCATTACAAATCAAGAAAAAAAAATATATTTACTTGTTACTTGTGGTCAGCACCGAATCCTGTCTCATACGTTTCTAACATTCCTGAGGAATACAACTTCCAATTAGACCAACTAACACAAACTTGACATGAGCCAACAGCAATGAGTTCCATAAATGTGCTAAACTGCTACTCCTGTTCTTATCCTGGTCTGTCTTGGATGGTTATCACATAACATTTCCTCTACTATTCATGTTAAGTATGAATGCTAAGTATTACTCTTCTGATTTTTGAAAGAGTGCAGTTGAAATGATAAATTTACAACATTCAGTTAGTGAAAAATCTGGAAAGAGACAGTGACAGTCTCCCTTTTCTCCCCAGATACTGGCTATTTCATGTACTTCGACACCAGCTCTGGCACAGCAGATGAGGTGGCAGTCCTGGAGTCTCGAATCCTTTATCCAAAGAGAACTCAGCAGTGCCTCCAGTTCTTCTACAGGACCACAGGAAGCATTTCTGACAAGCTGATCATCTGGCTGAAAGAGGATGATGGCACTGGGAATGTTCGCAAGATGAGGAAAATCCAAACCTTTCAAGGTAGTTTTGGAAATTAGCTGAATATTTGGGTGGAGGGGACGAGTTGTCTTACTCTAATCATCAATGCAGACAATTGGCTGAGAAACCCAAAAATTTTCCCAAAGCTACCACAATGTCTTGCAATATGGCTGAGGATTTTGGCATCACAGGAGGACATTTAGCAGACAAACTGTGGTTGTAATAATGTAATTTAGGTGCTTCACAGCAGAAGTCACAACATTCCTAATATTATGTTATGCTCGGTGATTGAGAGGAATTCCAAGCTGTTCTGGAGATCAGTGGACTATATGTCCACTGGTTGTCATATGATCTAACACTGAGCTGCTCAAATGTAAGTACTTGTGCTCCTCTGCAGTCAATAAGAATCCCAGTCTGACTTTTAGATGATCAGAAATATAAAAGCATATGCAGTTTTGGAAATGTGAACTGGATTCCCACTTCATGTGATTTTGTTAAATAGGACAACTTCTGCCACCGCTAGACCATGTTCTAGGTTGTCAAAACTCAAGACCTTCTATAACTGGATCTGCCTATATCAGGCTGCAGCAGTTTGCAGGGAAGGATAAGTCCCTGCAAAAGTGTCAGGCACAGCTAATTCTAACACACTGGGTCATTGATTCCCACCCTTTTGTTTTGTCTTAGCCCTTAGCCTGTTGCTCTTTATACTAGGGACTGTCATTCCCTAACATGTGAACAGTTCCTTGTACAAAATGTCCAAAGCATTTGGATGATAAAGCAAAGTGGATATATTATAATCACAATATCAGCTTAAGATCTCTCACCTTCAGGTCTTCATGAGAGGTCCAGTTATCTAAAAATGCAGCTGGGATGGATGGCTAGGAACAAGTTACTTCGTAATTCCTCTAATCACACTGATGGCAGTGTTTTGCTTTCCTTTCACCAAAGCTGACAGTGACTCCAACTGGAAAATTGCCCATGTAACCCTCCATGCTCAGAAGAAGTTCCGTTACCTCTTCCAAGGACTAAAGGGCAACCCCAGCTCTTCGTCCGGTGGGATTGCTATCGATGACATCACCCTGACAGAGACCCCCTGTCCCACAGCCGTGTGGGTCATTCCGAATTTCAGCAAAATCCTTGAGAACACATCCATTAGTGTTATTCGAAGCCCTCGTTTTTATAGCCCTGAGGGTTATGGATTTGGCATAACTGTGATCCCCAACTATAACAGCGCTGGCTACGCTCGCATCGCCTTTCACCTGTGCAGCGGAGAGAACGATGCTGTGCTGGAGTGGCCAGCTCTGAACCACCAAGCCACGCTCACAGTGCTGGACCAGGACCCCGACGTCTTGAAAAGGATGTCCTCGAGCAAAAGCTTCACCACAAGCAAAGACCACGTTAGCTCAGGTGAGTGTGTCTGCCTGGGGGAATGCTGACAATGAGAGCCAAGGAATACAAGTCAGAGGACTGAGTGTAGGACTCAGAGCTGAGCAACCTCGACTCCATTTCCCAGTCTGAGACACCTTCCTGAGTACGACTTCCCTGTGTGTGATTCAGAATCCCTGTCTGTGGAAGATCATGTATAGTGAAAAGTGGCACATATAAGGTTGGTGTTATTATGAACAATGCCTGGGATATCTGAGTTTGACTCTAAATACAGAGTTCTCACAAGAGCTGGCAATTCCCATTCTACCTGTGGTTTGTTCACTATGGTAGGTGACATATCACCACAGACTGGTGCAATGCCAGCAGGGTGCTGTATCCATTACTAAAAAAATAATTTTAGTTAAAGCTCCATTTTGGAAGCTCTGTTAACTTCAACATATTCAGTTAACTTCAACATACATAATCTGAATGCACAGCATTTAAGAAAAAAATACATGAAAATACCTCCAAGATCTGTCTGCACCACTTGAAGCCTTTCTTGCTTGGCTGGGAGTAGACTGCAGAGTATAAACTCTTTCAAACAGGGACCACCTTTTAACTCCAGGTTTATACAACATATAACACCATAGATTCACACCCAGCTCTAGGATTTCCCATGGATGTGTTAATTCAGAAATGTTCAGCCTGGAGAGGAGAAGGCTGAGCCCTTCAGTACCTGTAGCCCTTCAGTATCTGAAGGGAGCCTACAAAAAAGATGGAGGGAGACTATTCACAGAAGTATGGAGTCACAGGACAAGGAGGAATTGGCTTCAAACTGAAACAGAGTAGGTGGTGAGGCACTGGAACGGGTTGATCAGAGAAGTTGTGGATGCCCCATCCCTGATGGTGTTCAAGGCTAGGTTGGATGGGGCTCTGAGCAACCTGGTCTAGTGGAAGGTGTTCCTGCCCATGGCAGGGGGGTTGGAACTAGGTAAGCTTTAAGATCCCTTCCAACCCGAATAGTTCTATGATTCTGTGAAAGAAATAAGAATAATAGGACAATGTTAGGTTTGCTACAGAATAAAATACTAGGAATGAATCTTCATCCCTTTCCATTTTTCCCAGTGGAAATTTAGTATATACTTTTTCAATATGACATTTAAAACCTTAAGTACAAGTATGTTTAACAGAACCATGGAAATTACCAAAATCTGATAAACCCTAAACCATAAGTACTTAAAAACAAACGGAGGAATGTCTTTATGAAGGAGGGAGCTCTGAGCTGGTGACAATGAGGAGGTAACTGCTGTTTGATTAGTCCTCAATGAAAGAGGAGTTGTGAATTTCAATGCCCTCACATAGACTAAGAATCCTCATGCAGACCATACTTAAGAATCTGCTGGCACCCTTAGTTTGTCAGTCTTCTGTGGTTTGTTTGGGCATTTTAGCTCTGAACTCGATTTTATAGATCCCATTTAACACTTTAATGCAAAAAAAGTCATGTCATACTGCCAGCTGCAAAACTTTGTGGTTCTTATTCATCACTCATAATCTCTTTGCAGATGGTAGTGGAGCTGTAATATGGGATAAACCATCAATTTCTGGAACATTTGATGAATCATGCAATTGCAACAGAACTGTATCCTGGGGGTGGAGTAACTTCATATCCCACAGCGAGATGAGACGGAGAAGCTTCCTGAAAAATGATGACCTGATTATTTTTGCAGAATTTAATGGTAAAGACCCTTTTCCTTATTCTCCTTATGAAGTGGGTGATTCTTTCTGTTTTCATACATTCGAGTAACTACTGCACCTGTCTCCAAGTTATCTTCTCTTCTAATGAGGATCAACTTTAAAAAGCATTTCTGTGTCTTAGCTTCAGGTGGGTGATGTTGACTAAAGTGATTTGGAGTTCAGAGGGATCTAAATGGCAGCAAGTTTTGGAAGGTTAACTTCTCAGACAGCTTTAAGCACCCTGACCAGTAGCTATGCCCATTTCTAACTAAAAGGCCATCCCCATTGTATTTATTTTCAAACACATGGTGTGTAATTTTTTGAAGTACATAATATCACAGATTTACCTAACCAGTTTCAGTAATTTCAGTATTATTTTCTGTCTTGTGCTTTAAATACACAGAACATGCTGTGGAACAGCAAGAGTTCTTTAAAAGGCAAAAGGAGTACCCTCTGGTCCACAAGACACTGTGTGAGCCCCACATAGGAGGTGCACTACATACAGCTTCACTCACTGATATCTGATGTCTTTCTCTCCATTTTCCTTTTCTAAAAGATATAATTCACCTCAATAACACTGAAGTTCCTGTTGAATCTGTACAATCTGCCCTCATGAGAGGCCTCATCCTTGAGAGGCAGAAGAGAGCAGCCCAGGATATGAAGCCTGTTCAAGACCAGCTGCCTTATCTGCAAGACCCCTGTGACCCAAACCCTTGCCAGAATGATGGGGTCTGTGTGAATGTGAAAGGAAAAGCAAGCTGCAGGTACCACAGACCTCTTCCCTCCTTGCTCTGTCTTTCTTCTTCAAATTATGCAGCTAATCAGTGTTCAGAGCTACAGATTTCAGAGGTCTAAGCCATTAGATCTTCAAGGAAGAGTAGAAACAAAACACTTTGCCACAGTGACTGATTTCTACCAGCAGCCACAAGGGGAGGTTTCTTTGCATAAGGCAAAGAAAACCCATTTTGTGGTGCTTCCAGGGTATGTCAATAGCACCCAAACAAAGTGGGGATGTTGTGACATGAACTCCTCCAATGGGAACTGCTCATCCAGGATAGTGAATGTGAGGACCTTCAGGTGAGTCTATAGGGCAGGGCAAAACTCCCAATACATGTATTTTTTTCAGGTGCCTATCAGGACAAGCCTTCTTCTTCACGGGTGAGAGGTGTGAGTCAAGACAGGTCCATGGGGACATCCTGGGAATGGCAATTGGTGGAATAGCTGGAACCATTGTCTTAACCATCGTCCTCATTTCCATGATGGCTAGAAGATAAAAAAACTGCGGGGGAATAAATCTCAACCTGGTGTTTTTCCATAGTTCATAAAACATTGGTTTTCAGTAAAAATGATGAATACAAGCTGTAGAAGACCAGTCAACACATGGTCTATCAACACCTTGGCAGAAATCTGCTTTCTCTGAGGGTTGTGGCGATTAAAATGTGTCATGTAGAACTGCTGTCTGATGCAAGTTCATGCAATGCCTTTCTCATGTGTTCTTCGAAAATTTCATTTCTTCATCCTATAGCAAGCAGCAGTGCTGAGAGCCCATGCATTTACTCTCAGCCCTAGTTCAAACTTAAATCAAATAACTGGTAGGACCTCTCAAAACACCAGTAAAAGTCACATAGAAGCAAAAATATAAAGATTTTAGAAGTGTTACTACAAAAATTGCTCAAGAAATCTAAAGGGTACAAATCCATAGTTATGTAAGCCAGTCATGGCCAGGCTTCACGAATGAAGATTTAGGAAGGGCTCTATCCACTTTTGTCACAAGAGCGCTGGTGGCTTATGAGGCCAATATGAGATAGACATGTCTGATTGCAAAAGGCACAGCAGAAAGACTCCTTAGGTGGTATATTCTGCAAGGCACGATTCTTTCTGCGTTGTCTTTTCTCCTCAAGAGTGATCCTGTGTGTGTTCTCAAAGGAAATGGCAGCGTTATAGATGGTGTGTCCCCAGGCCTCCCGATTTGAGGCCAGAGTAGACCAGTTATGATGATCAGGGAAATAATTTCACATTAAAGCTAGCAGTCTTTCTAAAAAGTCTCATCACCTAAGGTTTTCAAATCTTCAAATGTAAATCTATTCTGTGGGCATAATCCAAGGGGTTTTTAAACATCTATAAAACTCGCATGATTTCAGCAGGCTCTGGATGAAATGGATTATCTGTTATCAAAGGGTAGAATCTGTCATGGCTGCCATTAAATTCTCATCTCTTTGGAAATCATCATCTTAAAAGTCAAGGAGAGCAGTGGGAAAATATGAAAATGAAGACTGGGTCTGTGGTGCTAAAGTGTGATGAATAAGGTGAATAACACCATTGAACTAACTGCAGATGTCAGGAAGTAACTGATCTAGTATGACCTAAGATCTCTGCTTTCAAGGGCTCTAACAGTTTTCACACCTGAAACTTGGATACCCAGGTTTCCTTCAAAACCGGTTTCTTCTTGTCTGAAGCAGTTCAGAAAGCAAATAATCACAGAGGGTGACGCTACCCTTGTACTTATCAGATGCCTGTCACAAGGGATGGCAGTCAAAGCAAAATGCACTCTCATGGCAGTAGTAGTACACAGAGGGCTGTTTTCCACTTGGGTTCATCCTGGTGCTCAGAGCAAGCTTGTGAATAGGGACAAGCCATCCATTTAATTGAGGCATTACCAGCAAGTTAATATTCTGCCTTTGGAATTAAATCAAAACAAACACTTATATCAATTTTTCTTGCAACGCACCTGACTGGCTGGACTCATAACAGGCAACAAATAATTACAGATTGGATTACCTTCTGCCAGATTCATCCCAAAGTTCTGGGAATAGGTTCACCATTGGTAAATATAGCCTTGATTCCCTGACGACCAAATGGGGCTGTACCACCTCACAGCAGTATTTGAAACTGGCCTCAAATCTAAAGATAGATGATTCCATCTATCATATTTTACATTAAATTTTGTACATTTGTGTGTGTTATAGATACTTTGCAGGCTCTCTTATGGCCCTCTGCTTAAGACAGGAATCCTGCCTTTAAAGGTATAAAGGTTTGGAAATAACTGGTTCCACAAATGTAGTGTTAGAGCAATAATTTATATCAAACCATTCATCCTGCCTGGCACATAGTGATTTATATTCACTGCAGAGCTGACTCTCTGAGCCCTCCAAGTGTGATTCTCCTCTGAGAGGATACCCAAACATACAGACTTTACACAAGACACTCCTTGAAGACTTAACACTACTATGCATTAAATAAATGCAGTCCTCTCTGTGGTAGAGGGCAGCAACCATCTCTGTCTTATCACATTACACATCAAGGGAAATATACAGGACAAATATTGTTAAGGATATAAAGCTTCCTTTTCTTCAAAAATACACCACATACAGCTTTCAGCACGTTCCATCTGAACGAAGACCACGCAGGAGTCATCACGGTCTTCACTTTAGCTCAGTCAAAAGTGAAGATCTGAAATGGACCTTCTCAGCTGGGAATTTTTGGTTCCAGAAAAGTCTTAAATAGAAGGTGAAGACCACTATACCCTATGGCCTTTCCAGGCTGTAATACGAGGGCAGGACAGAAGCTATGAGGTACTTGTGTATCTACACAGGCCTTTGGGATCATTCAGAGGGTTGACAGGGGAAATACCAAAACCACTGGACAACAGCTGTGCATAGCACTGCAATTCATGGCTCAGTACTGCACAGTGCTAAGCACCCGCTCAAGGCCTGAGAATTCGTCACTCCCAATGTCCTTTCTTGCACTTGAAGGCCTTCAAATCTTTGTCATCTCTTCTGAGAGATTGGCAGACCCTGTAAAATTCCACCTCTCACAGCTTCCCTGCCTTACACATTAACGAGAAATGATTGTTCCAGAAGAATGCACCAAGGTACAGTTTAGTCAAAATGAAGCAGTCTACTTCTCCATGACTCCCAGGTACTTTTTGTGTGTGTCTTGGAAAGGGCAGAGGTCCTTTCAGAGTTATGTGATTTAGCATTTGCAGTGCTTCAGTTAAGCAAAGAATATGCCTTGGAAGTGTTTTCAGAGGAAGAGGTGGATGGCTCCGAAGAAGATACTCTGTATTTTCCTGTAAAACAAAGCACAGTGATAAGACATTAGGACAGATACCCTGGGACATGTTGGCAGTGTAAAGTAGGGATAGTTACCCCTGTGCTGATGACCCAGGTGGCTCTGATTTGCCCTGCAGCCCTGACACTGCCTGGATTACAGCAATACCAGCAACCACAGAACTCACCGTGTTTCGTGACACAGCCAGGATAAGTCAGCTTGGATGGCCACTCAAGTTATAGGACAGTGATTTACTCACACAAAAGGAGGGATTTAGTGGTCCTCCTTGAGCATGGGGATGCATCCAGAACACAGGCTCTTGAGATGAATCCCAGCTCACTCCTCTTGTGAGCACAAGGCTACCTAAGACCCAAGTGCATGGAGCCTGAGAGCAGAGTGTGGAAGAGGGGAGTTTCAGGTGGCAGAAGCATGGAAAACAGTTGTGGGCAAGTTCCATTCTTCTGGTGGGAGGCTCCTGTGTCTGGCTAATGTGCTCATGTCTCCTTGTTCCATTATCTGACTAATAAACAGGCTTTTAAAAAGCACATGCTTGTCTACAGTAAACTCCTTCTTATCCTGCTTTGACCGTATCTCACCGTCTTCTCTGGACAATGTTTGGATGCAAAGGCTACCCACTTAGGAATGAAATTATATTTCCAGCAATGCTTTTTGCAAAATAAAGTCATAACTGAAATGGTGATGTCCATAAAATGACAGCCAGAGAACCTTTGCAGAGATACAGCTTTAGGGTGGTGAAGAGTACATAGAATAATAAATGAACTGTGTCACGATCTTATTAAGATCAAAACATAGCTCAGTTAGTGGGTTTTAGAATTGGTGAAACATGCCACCTGTTTCAGAGACAGACAATTATACTGCTACCATTAAGCTACAATTGACTTCTTACAGCTTCTTTGCATTAGAAGATTAAATACCATTTATAGACGCATGGAGAGACAAACAGGCTGATAGATATCAGGACAGACAGACTGACAATGAGAACACAGGCAAAGCCCCTTGTCTGTGCTTCAGTAAGGGAGGTCTGTTGTCACATACCTGTTTTCCCACATAAGTTGTTAAAGGTTCTTGAAAATGGGTAGCTCATAGCAAGCATTGGTGTCACCAGGATCAGGGAGGATGACTGTAAGAGAGAAAATTGGTTTTTGTCAAAAGCCTAGAACTTTTTTGTAGCCGCATTTGAGGCAGAAAAAAAAAATTCCAGTAAACTGTTGCTCAGTAATACAAGCAAGCAATTCACAGAGGGCCAAATTAGATGTCTGTGAGGCATCAAGGTCACACATTTGTGTGTTTATGGTGGCAATGAAGGAGATCAGCTTTAAAAGAAACTACAGGACACAAATAGCTTGTCTCTAACTTTCGGCCAGGGAAGATAGCTTAGGCTCCAGAGCTATATCAGGCAGTATGGGGTTCTGGTCCCTCATCTGAGGCAGTATAGCCATTAAGATAAACAGAAAAGCTAAGATTTATGTGAATGGGGATTGTCCTTGACGGCCAATAGCCCGAGATAATCCGAGGCAAATTTAATTTGACACACTAGAGGGCATTAGAACACAACTCACTGCAGTCCTGATGGGAAGGAAGGAAGGAACTTTTTGCTGCTAAAATGAAGTTTCTTTTTCAGTTCTGGAGTGGTTTGAGAATTTAATTAGATTCCTCCAAAAGTTGTGTTAAAAAAAAGGCACAGAAAACACATCTTTTTCTGTTTGGTCCCTCCTCATTTGTTAGTTGTACCATGGTGGGGAATTGAGGCAGTGTTGTGTATTGTCACCTATATCATAAGGTGGTAGAGGCAAAAGGTAAATGAATCAAGTATAAAAAGTTTGACAAAAGACTTTACTATTGTTTTATTTGTTAATTATCAGACCTCAACAGGCTGGAGAAATGAGATGACAGGAATCCTATGAAGTCCAGCAGAGGGAAATGCAAAGTCCTCCTGTCTCTGGGGAGGAACAAACCCACATACCAAGACATGCTGGGGGTTCTCTGACTGGAACAGAGTGAAGGTAGAGCCAGATTTTTCTCCTTGGTGCCCAGTGAAAGGACAAGAGACATTGAAACAAATAGAAATACTGGAAATCCCACTTAAGAGGAAACTTTTCCACTGTGAGTGTGGTCAAACATAGGAAAAGGCTGCAGAGAGAGATTGTGGTGTCTCCATCCTTGGAGCTACTCAAACCCATACTGGATAGAGCTCTGTGCTCTAGATGACCATGCTCTGAGTGGGAGGGTGGTACTAGATGATCTCTGGAGGTAATTTCCCACTTCAGCTGTTCTGTGATTCCTGTGAAAACTGGAGTGATTTGATCCAATGCTGCTCTTCTGAACTGACAGTTCAACCTTAATGGACTCCTTAATTCCTTTCAGCCTATATACTCATCTTCTTAATTATCCTGGCTTTTAAGTCGGCTTCCTAGTCCTTTAGCAATACCTGTACAGGCTCTTCTGAATAAACCCTGTTCAGATACCAATATAAAATTAAGTTTTATTGTCATATAAGAATGATGGTAACACCATTGGGGGAGAGGGGGAGGTGGGTGTTGGAACCAGAAGATCTTTAAGGTCATTTCCAACTCAAATCATTCTATGATTCCTACACATCCTGGCATCTTTGGTAAATGCAGAAGTGCAAGTGGAAACAAGCATTTCTGTGTCAGAATACGCAGTTTACCCATCCTCATGCAGCCATCTCAGATAAAGGTATTTTATTCCTGTTGGCTGAAACTTTTCTACGATCTGTGTCTGGGAACGTGGCTCCTTTTGTGCAGAAGCGGAGATGAACACACCTTTGGCATCAGCAAGAAGAGGACAATAAACAGCTCTGAGGGCAAAACATGTCCTCAACCAGCAGAGCTCTTTGTGAGGTGAATATCAGGCCACAGCCTCAGCTCTTGGCCCTCTCCTCGGGCTGTAAGACACATCCTGGGTCACTGAGGACATGAGCTCCCTGTGTGGTCAGCCTGCCATATTCTGCTTGAAAAGTTTGTCAAGCCTCATTGTAAAAGCCTTTAATTCTGTGCTTTTACTCCTTTGCTCACACCGGGAGACCATTCCCCATCCTTTCTAATGGGTCGTAGTTGCTTAATGCCATAAGCAGATTTGCCCTTGGTTGGATCCAAGGATCACCCAGCCAAGTTGTCCCCATGCCAGCATTTTCCGGTGGCTTAAACAGCTCAGCTTCCCTTTAGTTATTTTGGATGAAAAGCCTATGGTGCTGTGAGATCTGTGGTAGTGAAGGACACATGGAGAGAGGAGCGAGGGGCTGCTAAAGTTGGAAGGTGTGAAGGGAAGGACATGTGACTGGCACAGGACAGTCCAGCCCCAAGGCTTCCCAGTAGCCTATAGCAACTGAGCCTTAGTTTACCCTTTTCAAACAGCTATGGGACATTTTTCTCAGAGTCTTGACCTCTGCAGCACAAACTGAAATGGAAGAAATTCCCCTCAATCATAAGAAAAAAAAATTAATATTTTTTTATGCTGAGGGTGACAAAACACCATAGTTTTTGTGTAAAAAGAGTTAGTGTGTTCTCCAGCTTTAGAGATACTGAAAACCTGATGGGACAATGTCCTAAGCAACCTGCTCTAATTTACCTTGCTTTGATGAGTGGCCAGCTATTTTCCTGAGGCACTCTGTAAACTTTATTTTTCTTGTAAAGATGGTAGTGGAACTGGTTTCCCCCTTTAATGTGAATGTCTATCCCAAGCAGAGGTATTTTCAGATGCCTGTTCAAGCTGTGCTTCAATGCAGGGAGGAATGCAAGAGCCACTGGGCCAGAGGAACACTGTGGATGGAAGAGAAGCCTTCCAGGATCTTCCTTAAGAATCCAGTCCTCGTTTGCAACATTTTTTTATTTATTTTTTTTTTTAGGCACTGAATATTTTGTGTTAAACTCAGGAATTTGCAGGGTGTGGGACCAAAGTCTCTCCTCTTCCAGAAGCACATTCATTTACATTCTATCATTTGCTCATTAAAACATGAGTCTTTGCAACACATAGACATGCTTTGACAAAAGATTCATACTTCCTCCTGTTTTCTGTTCCCAGAAAAAAGGGGAGGCTAACCTGTCTCCTTGTCTCATGAGTTCAAGTCACAGTAACTCCATCCTCTCCTGTTCATAGGTGAAGGGGATCTTACCCAAGAAGTCCCCTTTGCATTTCTCTCACATTATGAATAAGTAATAGAGCCACAGAAATTTTCTGTTTACTATCTAAAGTTTCAGTTACATTTTATGTTTTTTGTTGTGGAATTTAGAGCAAATGTCCAACAACCTCCTTCTTATTTTTTACCAATTATAGGTAAAATAATGAACTTTGGAAAACGGGCGTATGTTCGTATTTATGTTGTTAGTGTCTTCTCTGACTAGTTCTAATAAAGAATCCAAAATATAAAGTGCATTTGACTTAAGAGACACTTGGAGAATGTTAGACTATTCAGCAGTAACTGAAATGCATTCTTAGGTCTAGGTTCTAACCTTTGATTGCTGTGAACTCCATTTGGATGTTGAATTCCTCTTCAACAGGGCTTCTTGTATCTATTTGTTAAAAAATTAATCAATCAGTAAATACAGAATATCTGTTCAAATTCCAATAGTATTTTGACATAATTTAGGAAATAGTTTGAATCCTTACCTTCTTGTCCCAGAGAGTCCCAAACACCAAAATGAATAATCCCTAGGAAACAGATAATTACATGCAGTTTGATGACACCAACCTTTAATTGCAGCACCTCATAATTATCTCAAACATTGTCCATGGTGACTATTTAAACTCTGAACTCTTTGATAGAGGGCATTTTTCTAACTTCATATTACATAGTGGACTGCTGATGTGGTAGGAGTTCACCAGGCCTGGCCTATTTAAATTCTGTGTACACCTGGTCTACAAAGTAACACAGATAGTTTCCTTGCACTAAATATATTTGGAAGAAGGAACCTTTGTTTATGGAAGACACGTCCTGCCTATTCCCCAGACGAACCAGCAGGTTCACAATGTAAAAAAGCAGATTCACAACGCAAAAGGTCAATGAGTCTGGTTTGAAGCACACAGTTTTGAGGCCATTCTTAAAGAGAGAGAATAGACATAACTGTTTTATCATCAAGAAACCTTCCTGTATTGGGATCCTACTGGCCACCTAAATAGGTTGTTGTAAAAATCATACTGACAGAAAACTCTCAATCATGTGTGTTTTGGTTAGTTCCTCTCTTTATTATTAGTACTGCTCAACTGTTTTTGGTGACTTTTATGTTGTTTATAGTTGAACCCGCAGCTGCAAAGAGCATAATATGATGCCTCCAGGTGCACTGTAAATGAGAACAGAGATGCTCAAGCTTGCCCACTTGAACATAATAGGGCTATTTCTGAACTTCAGAAATTAAGATCTTCCCAAAGCTACTGGCAAAGTTGGAAGTTAACTTCAGGTCAGTTTTGTCTATAAGGTACACCTGATAAGGCAGATGAGAATATGAAATACTGCTGAATTCCTGGAATGGGTTTCCCAAAGAGCCCTTTTGGAATAAGGACGTGTAAGGCAAATCTGAGCATTTCCTCTGAGCTGGTTTTATGCCCTGCCAAGCACAGCACTGCAATAATGTCACTATATTAAATGATCACAGAGGAAACAAAAATATGTGTAACTCACCTGCAAAGCATTGAGCAGAGCAAAGAGGATGTGGAAAGCTCGATGACTGTTTTTGATGATGGTGGCAAGGCCAAACCCCCAGGTGAGGCCTAACAGTGGTGTCAAGATGGCCACGCTTTTGCCAATTTGAAACAAAGAGTTCCTCTCCTGCCTGTTTGACCTGTCCCCAATAGTTGGCCTCAGTATTTTTATTATAACAACTGCGGTGATGGACAAATTCATGGCCACAATGATCAAGGCAGGTATGACGAAGGCCAAGAGAGCTTTGCTGTCCATCCAGTTGAGCCAGCAGACATCCTTTCTGGTGTAACTGTTCCTTGGCAGTGTGACAGCGATGGTGATGACTGCAATGACAAAGGGGCACACATACCCCAGGCAGAATGCCACTGCTTTCTGAGCAGTCTTACTTGTGTTATGCAAGATGAACACCAGTCTGTAGAAAAGAATGAGGCCCAGGCTCAGCATCCAGAAAAAGACACACAGGTAGAATAAATGGATGAAGAACGTGGCCATGACGCAGATATCTCTGCTCAGCTGTTGGTTTTGGTCGTTGAGGGAGGCAGTGACAATGAACCACACATCAGCAATGAGGAGGGATGCAGCTATGTTGACTATACAGACATGGCGCATGTAGGAGGTTGTGTTGTTTGTCACGTATTTCCAGACCAAGGATTCAATTATAATGCAGATCACCAAGCTCAAGATCGAAATAGCCAGGCCAACATAGGAAATATAATCTTCAAAGATTAGCTGGGAGGATTTATCAGGTGACATCAGAATGGAGAATGATGTCAAGTGACTGCAGGAGCAAATGACATAATCTTCTAACTCTGTGGGTGTGCAACCACGAGTATCCCAGTCCCCACCATGTTTGTTGAGTGTGAAATTCCAAAAGACACATTTGGGCACCTTTAGAGATAAGTTTTTCTTTGCAAATGTCATATTAACCTCAAACTTCTGGCTTCTGTTGCTGCTCACAGTTGTTGTTATCAATAAGCCATTCACATATTCAGACTCATTCCTGGGCAAAATATGTCCAAGTTTTGAGTACATCACACTGACAATGGTTGAATTTTGGGTTAGAGTTTGAATTTCGCTTTCACCGATGAGCACATTAACCGTGAGGTTTTCTGTACTGCGGAAGCCCTTACTATAACCTGTGTTGCTGTTTTCTTGGATAACTGTGCCTTGTAGCTGCACAGTGTTTGCAGAGACAGAAGGGATGGTGTTATTAACTGGTCGGAGGCGCAGGGAAAAGTTTTCTACTGACTGCAGTAACAAAGAACTTTTTAGCGTCTTCTCTTTATTCAGCTCTTCCCAAGCTTCAGCTGTGGAATCATCAACAATTAAGTCCACTGTGGAGAGGAAATTCTGGAACAACAGAATAATGTAGTTACTGAAATGCTACACAAATCATTGTTGGTTTTGATGGTAATTTATGCATGGTCCTAGAATTGCCTTTTGAAAAAGCCCAGCACTTTCTTATTTTGCTCAATCCATGTGAAACCTTCAGTTGTTAACCCTCTGCATGACCTGTTTTCAAGTTAAGGTTTCCAAAAGAAGATCTGTGTGACTATTTCTTTTTACATATTACTTAATATTTTTTCTTCTCCAACCTTCTTTCCCTTTTTTCTCAGCCTTTGTGCTATCTTTGATTTCTTGGTCTCTCTCATGTAGTGTCCTCCATCTATAAACTGTCAAGTCTCTGCACTTTTCTGTTCAGAAGAACAGTGCTTTTCCTCTGTAGCTCACAATGAAGGTTCCCAACTATTTCTAAGATTTCTTTTGTTATTCATTTGTTGTAACATCCAATTTCTTTTCCTTGCTTGATCTTGGTTCCTGGAATTTAATATATAATCTCAGCCTACCCTCTGGCTTGGAATGCTGGAGACTTTTGTGGGTCCTTAGAACATTTCTAGTTGCTAAGCACACAGCAGCCTCTCTTTCAAGCATAGGCTGCTTGTCCTCATAATTTTGACTTTTTATAAACTCCTCTGTATCTTTGCTGGTATTTTACCTCATTCCCTTCCTTTTCTGCTCCTGATCCTAACTAATTGTGAAACTTCTTCAAGAAGAACATCATCCCCTGTGACAAAAGGAGTCTTGGTAAGTGTAGGTAAGACTTAAAATAAAACCTTACCTGAATAGTGAGCTCGTCTGCATCTGCCGGGATAGAGGAGACCATATCCAGGATGGAAACAACTGCACCTAAGTTTGCAGGAGAACTGTTTATTGTGTTTAGCTCCTTTCCAATCTGTTCCTTAAGCTCTGCAAGGTAGTTAGGCAGTTTTGCTTTTGACTCAGGGCTGTTGACCAAGGACTGGAACAGAAGATAACAGAACATCACACATGTGAAATTTGTCTCTCTAGCCTCACTGAGAGAAAGGTAACTCTGGATGAAATAAAGAGCACTACAGTAGGATACCAAGGCTGAAAGCAGAAGCCTGGCACCTATCCATAAAGTGAAGTGACCAAGGGAGTGGGCATTGTAAACAGGGCCTGGGGACGAGGTTGGGCAGTAGCCTGGAGTTGTTGTTGTGCTCTGCAGCTTCCTCTGGGCTTGTGCCAACCAACGTTCATCGAGGCAGTCCCTGAGCATGGCTCAGGGAACACTCTGGGTCAGCAACTGCTCCTTATGGATGCTACGAACAAGGTCACCTTGCCTGGGAGACAGAGCATTCATGTGTGTGCATATGAGCCATGCAGTGCCACACGGCCTCTGGGCCAGAGGAGGGGGACTTTGCCTCTTCCACTGACTTGTGTAGATATAGCCAAACACTCCTTAGCTTTTAAAAGAAAGTTTTAATGCTTCGTATGTTTCAGATTATGATAAGAAAAACCAGGCAACAAAATTTTTTGCTCTTTCTTCTCCCCCCACCTCTCTCCCCCAAACTCTAGAACACTCATAAATGTTACCTCGGCTCTACTCAGCAGATTATTTATTGATACAGACAGGCAGTCATTCCTCGCAACCTTCCATGAGTTGTTGATGCACTTGTAGGTTGTACTGCCTCGGGTAAAACCATCTGGAGTATCTAACTCACGGCATGGCTTTATCAATGTGCCCCTTTCTATTCCAGTGCCTAATCTGTCTGAGCAGGAAACTTGCTTATCTGTACAGAAAAAAGTCATAGAGGCAGAAAACAAGAAGCAGAGAGATTAATAAATTACCCCCATCAAACCTGTGACTTCCTGAAGTTCAGAGGTCTTTAAATCAGGACTTCAGCTACCTCTCTTCATTAATTACAACCTTTCAGGATGTATATGTCCTGCATTCCCAATTTTTTTATGAATAATGAAATTAAAAAGGAAATCTAATAAAGCTCCAGTTTTTGAGTACTGAATCCAATCAACAGACCAATACCAAAAGTTTTAGGATTTATCTGTTAGATTGCAGGGTTGGACAGAGGTGGAGTGAGATTATATTGACCACTAAGCGAACATTAATTCATACAAAGTTTGTTCTGCTAAGGGACTCAATGCTGTTGTAGCACTAATAGGAAATTCATTAAGACCTTGATAGTGAGGCCTCAACACCTTTTTGATGAACAGTGAGTCTTGCTAATTGGCCTTGATTGGGTTAGTCTGATTAAAGTAATTAAATTGTCTGCATATTTATTGCCCAAGAGAGTGAAATCTGGCAGATACACTGATTCAACTGTAGGCACCACTACTGTGGAAAAAACGAAATTTCTGCCTCATGGGAATGGCCAACATTACTTTCTTTCCAATTTAGAATAAAAAGCTGAAATATCCAAACACTTGTCAGAACTAAACATCAAAGCTGGATTTAGTGATGCCAAATTCTAACCATCGAACATTCCCTACAGAGCTGAATGCAAGCTGGGTCTGCCCTGGTCCCTGCAGCACCTCATGGAGGTTGCCCTTCTTGTGTTCCAAGTGGATATGCTCTCCCACAGGCTGATCTCCTGAGTCAGATGACTTCTTGAGACACCAAAACATTTGATCTTTGATAAATTATTGGTGCAAGCTGGGAGATGCATGATCACATTTCAACACGGGGGATGATACTTGGTGGTGCAGCCCACACCAGAAGGAAGCAGGAACAGAAGATGACTAAACTATTGTTGCTTTGAACACACTGGGATCACTGTCAAATACAGTGAAGACAAAACACCTTGTCTATTTATTTTTTAAAGTTACATCAAAACTGATATTTTCCTCTGTATGTAATAATTTCCCATAAAGACAAGAAAGGAGTCAAAAATTCTTAGCTAACAGAAACTGTTCCTATTAGATGTCACTGGTGATGAATTTGTGGCATCTGATTTAACAAAGACAATGGGATCTCCGATTTAATAGCTATAAATAGTAACTTTTTCCTTACCAGGTATCAGGTGCAGTCTTATATGTGCACTGTCAACTCCCTGTCGATTTTCAAACTTGTGGTTTTTAAACTTGCAATACGCCGTGAGCTCTTTCTCTTTGCTACAGTCACTTCCTGTGTAATTGTACGTGTAGCAAAACAAATTTCCTTTTTTCTCTTTCCCTGTATGAACGGACAAAGACAGGTTAACACAGATTTGGGGTCAATCAGCTGAAAACAGCAGAAAGCTTCAGCAAAACTTTCCTTTCTGTGGGTCCTACAAAAAAGAATTCCTTTGTGAAAAAGCTCCCTCTCTGTATGCTGATCTCTGTCTCTTACTCTCCACTTAAAAAATCTGGAAGCTGCTGCATGATCAATAAGTTTTCTCTTACTGGTGTATGATCAAATCCCTTCCAAACTGTTCAGGAACCAAAATTTGCTTTGGAACTTATTTTGGAGAATACTCTTTCTGCCTCAACCACAGGTGTTTCACAGGATAGGATACTTTTTTGCTGTTCTTATGGTTCTTTTGAAGTCAGGATCTGTAACACACTCCCACTGCTCTTCAGTATGCCTGTGCCTGAGGGCCCCTGGCTGAAGCTTCTTCCAAGAAGATCTTGGGATTTTTCTTAGCCACCAAAGGACTCCTCAGTCTCTACCTGCTTTACTCTTCAGCCTGTTGTTTTTGCACTCCTGCATGTTGTCTTCTGCTTTTTTAAAATTAACTGTTTTGTAACTCACTTGAAAACTATTATATAAAAACAAACTCACTCGAAAACTTCTATTATATAAAAACAAACTCACTCGAAAACTTACAGTATATAAAAATACGTGAGAGAAGCTGCAGAATTGCCCTAAATTTTAAGATGTAGAAACTTGGGGTTTGTGCTGTTAAAGACCACGTTACCAGCATCCTTGAAGAAAACAGAACAGTCCTTTAAATTGCATTCTTAATGGATTAGTCTACATTTTTTGTGAATTTTCTAAAGTAACATGTTCTCAATACTCCGTTCAGAAAAAGTGGCAGAGTGGAAGATAAAAGTGAATAAATGGAGTTCAGCAATTTCTAATCTGAACACGGGTAAGAATGCCCAATTCTCCCTGCCTGGCAAGTCAAACCAAGCATTGTGTTTACCCATTATGTCTTTATCACTACAGCAGTGACTTCAGTTGCTCTTCTATTAATCCCAGCCATGTTCTTCAGGCATGCTAACCATCCTACAAAAAAGTCCATTTCCCTTTTTTTACACCCTCAGGAGTACTTGTGGGTTGTCCTAAAAGCAGTAAGTATGAATTGTTTGCACAACTGAAAACAAAAAACCCAGAGACTGGGTTATAACATCAGTGAAACTAATGATTCTGCAAGTTTATTGTATCTTACCAACTGGAAATCCATTTTGTCCAATCACAAACGTAACAGAGAAATCTTCTGTGGTGTTTGCACTTAGGCAGCACTCGAGGGTTTGTGGCTTTCCACAAGGTATCGATGCTGCAATGGGGTCTATCAGGATGTTCTGCTTCAGGGGCAAGGAAATAACCTCTATTGTCATATTGGTAGAGCTCTCCAAGTTTTGCTGGGAGACTGTGCAGATGTGGGTGCCTAAAAGAAGTGGTACAAAAAACCATGTCTCAGTTGGTAGAAGTGCTCCCCAGGTTTTGCAAGGTGATGAGCCCTAATGCTGGACAAGTAGAGTGCTATTGGCAGCATCATGCCTTGCTGTCCTCCAACACTTATAATTTTAACTGTGGGCTTTTTATTTACTGTGGCCTTCACACTGATTTGCAGGGCTAGGGATGCTGCAAATGATCTGGCACAGAAATTTCATTGCCTTTGTAGCCAGTAAGACCATATTGACTCACCGCTCCAGCCCTGCGTGGCAGACTTCACTGTGAGCACAGATGTGGCTGGGAATTTGCTATTTTTGATGCACATATCACAGTCTATTGTTTTTGTGTCACTTCCAGACTGGATTTTCCAACTGATACTGTCATAACTGCTCGCATCACTTTCGCACGTTAGATTGAATGGATATCCCTCGGGAACTGGTGAGTTTGTACTTGAAGATATTGTTACGTGGGCTGAGACAACACAAGACAAAAGTCACATTATTGAGAGTCACTTTTAATCATTTTCTTGCAAATGCCATGTGCCACAGAGGCCACCTACATGTTAAAGAGCTGCTGGTCTGTCACAGCCACCTGACTCTCACCTTTCCAGAGGTACGTCACTCTGATGGTTTGACTGGCCCTGGCTCCGTGTTTAGTCTGCAGCTCACACGTATATGTTGTCACTGTACCTGACTTCTCAGGTGGGCATAGTGATTCCTTGATTTTGAGCTTGTATTCAGTGCAGTTTCCACTCGAACTGGAGACTCCTAGAGGCAAATAAACATCCCTTGAAGGGTTATAGATGTCCAAAAGCACATCTGGAAATTACAAGCAATCACTCCAGGTAAAGAAACCCTCACAGGCTTGTATGTAACTGACAGCATGGCACTTTTAAATCCTCATTGCTGAAGTTCATTCATATCTTTTATTCTGGCAACACTCACAGTGGTTTTCCAAGTGCCTGAAGACAAATTTCAGCACAGTGCTGGGCATCTACTGCCAAAACCAGTCAGAGAGCAACAGCATTGCTTGGAAACCCCAGTGTAAGACAAAACAAAGAGCATTTTGGTTTAGCCTAACATCATTATCTGTTATATTTAAGATGAGTAAAGGTAAGTAAACCAGGAGTAAATATTGCAAATGTTAATGTCATCTAATTTTGAAATAAAAATTTGTAGATACTTGACAGTCATTCGACTTTAAATCTGAAGAGTGATGGTTCAGCTGGAAGCACTAAATCTGTCCTATGCTGCAGCTGACAGTGCATCTGGCATAAAGACACAGCAGAGTTCCTGAGGGAAAGCCTGGCCCAGGGAATTAAGGGCAAAACAGCTCATTGCAGAAGGCCGGGATCCCCTCCTCTCTCTGCAAGTACTGCTGTACACCAGTACCTGTTCTCTGTGGAAATGACTGTGTGCATGAGCTTTGAAGGTTTTCTCTCATTTTGCTGTCCTGCTTTCTGCTAAATTTCATTTATAGCAAACAGTTAACAATAAACAGTTAATTTATACACATAAAATATTAAGAGGGCAACAGACCATTTAGGATGATGGTTCAATAGACATTTATGAGCATTTCTGTTTATGTCATTTTGTAACTCCTTGTAGCACATTTACTTGGTCTTTTATTAACTTTTTATATTAAAAGTAAAGCCTTATGCAATGCCACTGACACAACTGGTATGTGCTGAATCACAGCTACAGGTGGAGAGGGAAACAGTGCTCTCAGTATTTAGCTGTGCTGCAGCTGTTTCAAAGCACCTGCCTCTCTTGGTTGCCAAATCATGATATGTGGTACACAGAAGCTCTTTGTACCCCAAGGGTGATCCTGGAGATAGTAGTAGAGACTGATGCACCCACCCTTACTGCCAGGATTCGACAATGCAGAAATAAGCTTTTTGGAAGAAGTTGGTGGGATGTTGGTCCAGGCAGCTGTTTCCATCCAGGATGTCACAGTTTAAGGTACTGATGTCTGCACAGTGCATGGAGATGCCCAGAGCCCCACTGGCACCTGCATGGCACATATGGAGTCTGCACCTCCTCCTGCCACATCTTTGGAGCACACCCTGTATCTATCCTAGGACTTTGTGGTAGCCAGTTAGGAGGAGATTAAAGCATGAACAAACCCAGCAGGTGAAAGACAGCCTTTTGTTAATCTTACCTGTAATATTGATTGTTCCATTTACGTTCCAGGAAGCAATCAGTGATGGTAAGTGTCTGTCAATGCAACAGGACAGCTGAGGACTGTTCTTTTGGGTTTCAGGACTGTTACATATAACTTCGATGTCCTTTACATTTGGAGTGATACGTAGTGGAAAGACAGATATTGTTTCTGTGGCCTTCAATCTGTAAGACTGACTGCCATTTGTGAAAGTGCATTTATAGGAACCTGTAAAGAATAGATAGTATCTTAGCACTGAGAACAGTTCTTTTGGTTTTGCCTCTATATTTGGAATTAGAATCTACTTCCATATCTAGTTTTCACATCTCCCTGCTCTGCAGTGGCTTTGCTACTTGCTGACCAACATGTACCCTCAGGTCACCTGCAGGATGCTTTCTGCAGACTTCTGGTGCCAAATACATCCAGATTAGGAGGGATAATGTTGAGGGGTACTTGAAAAGAGACCAGTGTTCTGGGACTGAAATACTTAAAATCTTGTGGACTTGGTGCTTTTGGGACCTGTATATTACCCATAGTCCTTCTGGCATCAGTATGTCATGGTAAGAATGTAGACTGTGCAAAAGTCTCCTACACAGAATGGGTGAGAGATTAAGTGCCCAGGGTGGACTCCACTAGAACTGGCCTTGGAACTCAGGCTCTTAGGCTGCTCAGAAGGTACTGCCAAAGAGAGCAGAGTATTTATCATAGAATGTCCTGAGCAGAAGAGACCCATCAGGATCACTGAGTCCAACTCCTGGCCCTGAGCAGGACCATCCCCAGGAATCACACCATGTGCCTGAGAGTGTTGTCCAAACGCTTCTTGAACTCTGTCAAGTTTGGTGCTGTGACCACTTCCCTGGGGAGCCTGTTCCAGCGCTCAACCACCCTCTGGATGAAGAACCTTTTCCTGATATCCAACCTAAACCTCCCCTGATTCAGCTTCATGACTTTTCCTCCAGTCCTGCCGCTGGTCATGAGAGCGAAGAGATTGGTACCTGTCCCTCTGCTTCCCCTCACCAGGAATTTGTAACTCCAATGAGGTGTCCCCTCAATCTCCTCTTCTCCAGCTGAACAGATCAAGTGCCCTCAGCCACTCCTCACACAACTTCCCTTCAAGACCCTTCACTGTCTTCGTTACCCTCCTCTGGTCAGTCTCTAATGGCTCAATATCTTCCTTATATTGTGGTCCCTGAAACTGCCACAATATTCCAGGTGAGGCCGCCCGAGTGCAGAGCAGAGTGGAACAATCCCCTCTCTCACCCAGCTGGTGATGCTTTGCCTGATGCCCCCCAGGACACAGTTGGCCCTTATGGCTGCCAGGGCACTGCTGACTCATGTCCAGCTTGCCATCGACCAGGACCCCTAGGTCCCTTTCCCTTTATCAGTCACTCTCTCAGGCACAAGTGCCCTGAATGCAGCCTGCCTTGTTTTTGAAACTGGCGATCAGGGCTCCAAACTTCCTTCATACTTTAAGTATGTGGGTTCCCCTTCCCCACAGGGGTAGCCAAGTGAGTAGGCCACTTACATAGGAATAGAGACACCAAGGTTTAGGGCATCCTCAGTCCAAAGACTTTTGGACTCATGATTTATACCTCACGTGTGTGCCTGAATACCTGGCCACAGGCTACCCTTTTTGGAGTTGAGTGTATAATTCATGGACCAAAGAGAACTGAGTGGGAACTTGAGTCCAAACTCTGATAATACATAATAATTCCCCTAATAAGTCCTCCCAGCAAAATGCCACCAGTTCACATGTTTCTGATTTTCAAAAAACCCTAAATGTCAACACATGTAAAACTGTAACTCCGAACTAGCCCCACTAGTGGTTACATCTGCTGTTTTAATGATATAAAATCATACCAGAATCCTCCATCGTAACATCGGTGATTTTAAGGATCGACCTTCTGGTTTCTACAGTCATCTCTATTGAACGCCGGAAGCTGGGTGAGATGATCTGATCCAAGTGATACCAGGTCACACTGTGAAAAGCTGAATTTATCTCACAGGTCAGTGTTACTGTATCCCCTTCAAAAATGTTCAAGGGTTCCACGTTGAAGTTTACCTGATCTGGGAAAACAGAGAGAAACATTCTGCATTACTGTCATTTCATCTCACGACTATGTGGTGTCTTTCATCTTACGGGGTTCCCAGGTGTTTCACAACTAATATGCACCCAGCAACAGTTGCAGGGCACTACCTCTGGTACAAGCCATGAGATTTTCCCTCTGTGTATTCTTTTCCTATCTTTTTCGGCCAAAGATATCAGCAGGTTTTATGCAGAGAGCTACAAATATCACCACCACTGCTTTCTAAGCAGATAAACTGGGAGGAGAAGCAACCAGGTTGAAGTAATCCTCTGAGACAGACATTCCAGCACTCTGAGAGTACAGCACCTCTGGAGCACTTGATAAAGCAACTGAATTGTTAACACATTGTCCAGCAGCAGTATGGAAAATGTGCCAAGGAAGCCAAGGGGAATGTGTTCTCATGTAAACTGCAAGAGGTTTTCATTTTGCTCCAAGGAGTAGGAAGTGCTGGCAGCCTGACATGCTAAGAGCTGTCTCAGTTCTGGAAGTGAACTTAAAGGTGTTCAATCTCTCTCCCTTTCAGAGAGACTGCATCAGGGATCATCGAATAGTTTAGGCTGGAAAAGACCTCTAAGATCATCAAGTCCAGTGGAGTAGCTGGAAGGCTTTGGTTTTTCATGGAAGGTACTGCATGCATGGTCCTCTCATGAAAGTCCTAAGTTTTGATGACAAAGGATAAAAAGATACAGCCAGAGAAATAAATGGTTTTGAAGGCCATGTACCAAATAATCAACAGTATAAGGAAGCTACGTGATTTAGGCTAAAAATACTAAAGTAGAAGTTGAAGGAAAGTACTGAGAGAGCTTTAAACTTACAAGGCACTTCTGTTGTGAAGGTAGATGGTTTTGGCTGGTAGAATGGTTCTAGAACTTGTAGTACAGCTCTGTTGGAACTATCAATCTGACTGGCGCTTGCTGGTCCTGCTTTTACTTCATATTTCACAAAAACACTTCCAGGACTAAAGAGATACAAGAACGAGAAAAGCATCAGAATTAAATATTCTTGTCTATTAGTTGTTTTCTATTTGTGGTGACCCATCTTATATGGCTGGGAAGGCTTCACTGGGCTCACCTGTGAAGGCTCCTGTTGGGACTCAAGACTTGCTCTGATATACAAGAAGGTTGTGCTACAGCTTTTTCCTAAGAACAAACACCTTTATCTGACATCTTCCTCGTCTGGTGTTTATTTCTAGTAAACTCTCCTTAGAAAACCTAAAATACAGCTGCATTTAAATATCTGTGGGCACAAGTAATATCTCCTTTATGCAGTGTTGCATCCAGAGTCAGTGTACTAATTCATCTTCCTCATGACCTAGGGAATGATGTGAAGATTACTTGCATCCTTTTCCCCTTTTGGGTGGAACTCAGTCTTTCCCATAAAAGGCTTTGAATTAGATGGAGAATGATTATGTTTCTTGGACTCTGGCAGAGTGTTGAATTTTACCCTATTTCCAGGCTCATAGCTGGGCTTTCCTTTGCAGCATTTATACTGTTATTCAGTCTCTGTATAAGGGCAGTGGGTTCTAGCCAGAGTGAATGTAGCCTTTGCTAACTCGTGTCTCCTTGAGACTGGACAGAAAGATTGGTGTGTTCAGGAAAAAATGAAACTATTTACTTACCTGAAACCAGTCACTGTTGCCGATACAAAGCCTGGTAAACACCTGTAGCTGGCATTAAACTGTAAACAAAGACATATGACATGAGGTAAGTGCTTTGTATATTACTCCAGTGTGCTTAAAATAGGAAACCCTGAATTCAAGACTGATGTGAGTATGGGCATGCAGCATATCTGATAGAACGGGCCTGGTGCTCTCACCGCTGTCACGGGGTAAATGTCTGTTGATGGTTTCATTCCATGTGTGTTCCCATGGATTTAAGCTTGGACAAATAACGTGATTTTTTTTTCTATGCTTTAGATAGAAAAGATCCCTGAATACTTCCTGGTTGGCCAGTGTATTAAAAACAATGGGAATACTGTTATTCCTTTTAATGGAGTCAGCTTTGGCCCACCTTGTATCTCCCACTGCTGCAAACTTCCCAGTTCCCCACACAGACAGTGACAGGCCACCCTATGTCCCAGACACTTAGGGTAAACACCATACTTCTTAGAGGGCTCTCTACCTTCAGAGATGAAAAACTAAAGTCATTACCGCTTTTTCAAGGTCAGCTTTGTATTTTTGGTATAATACAGAGGAAGAATCCCTGAGATCATCCGGAAAGTCTATGCCGAGTCTGACTGACATATACATTACAATGGGCTCTCCCATACCACATGAGTCTGTAAGGAAAGACATAAAAATAAAGGTAAAATAACCAGAAGCAATGCTTACAGAGTGATTTCTTAGCTTTTTCTTCTAACTTAATAATCTTGGAATCATATAATGATTTGGGTTGGAAGGGACCTTTCAAGATCATCGAGTCCAACCCCCCAGCCTGGCCTTGAACACTTCCAGGGATGGGGCATACACAACTTTTTTGGGCAACCTGCTCCAGTGTCTCATTACTCTGATCTTAAAAAATTTCTTCCTAAATTTAATCTAAATCTACCCTCTTTAAGTTTAAAATAATTGCAACTTGCCAAGATTCATCTGTATAATAAGAAAGTTGTGATTCTTCTAATTTTCTATGTCTAATTTATGTGTCTGCCATCTGCTAGATACCTAGACTCCCTTTCCAGTTGATGCAAAGCTGTAGAAATCTTTAGAAGATGAAACATTCAAAAGATGATAGGTTTCCTGAAATGGTTGAATTCCTACATTGCTCTAGATATGAGGATGTTATATGGATGAATAACTGATCAGAGACTTAACTTTTACATAGTGAAATGTACACAGGATGAATCTCCACCTATGTTTCCCTGCAATGAATGGAAAAATCCCCAGTGCTTTGGGAGGGTAATATTCTGGGTGGAGACTCATCAGTGAGCACAAAATAATATAAAATGCTTAGAGAGATACTGGAATTTTCTATGCTGGGTTCATTTAAGGACATGTCCATACCACATGTGAAGGAGCTCTGGATCCAGGGGCCTGGACTTCTAAGGGGTGTGCAACCTCAACATGAAACAGGTGTTAGCTCTAGTCCTGGAAATAGTATGGCAATATGGATATGGGACTGCCCAGTAATAGAAGCATTGCCTACAAGCAGAATTAATTGGAATGGGCATGCTGACAATATCGGATTGCTTCCAGATCTAGTGCTGCCTCTGGGTGTCTCTGCATGCTGCTCCATCACAAATAAGAAGCAGAGCCTCAGGGGTGTTTGTCTTGGACTGCAGAGACAACACGTAGTCCTCCACCCCAGTGCTGTCAGGCCTAAGTATCCACCCTTTTGTCACCAGTCATCAGTCAGGTTCCTAAAAATTCCTGGGCACCTTATCACAGGACTCATGAAATAAAATCAAACACATGTGCTGGGCTTTTCAGTTCCTTCTCTTCTCTTGAGCACTATGGCACATTTTGGTCACATTTGTGAAAATCTGATGAGATGAAACTTCCTTTGCTTGGCAAAAGCAGAAAGTCACAAAGAGGCATGTGAATGACTCCAGGAGCTGGGGCTCCAAATGGCACTAAATATCTGCAAGTAAGTTGGGTCAAGGTGGGCCCATATCACAAAGAGAAGAGCTCTAGACCATTTCTACAGTTTCCAAATTCACAGGGAATGTAGTAGCCAGCTCAGTCTTGACATGCTGCTTTATCCCATCTTTTAGCACTGTTCTGACTTCTAACCAGTATATGAGCTGTACAGTGATGGAGTTCAGCACTGTGTCCCCTTACCTTCAGTCTGGGGCTCACAATAAGGTCCATAGAAAGGCATTTTCTGCATGTAGCCACAGGGCAGGGCAGGTTCCAGGCTGAGAGAAGGGCAGGGTATCATGTCACTGCACACCCTGCTCGGCCAGGCATATCCCTTTTCACAGGAACAACGGCTGCTGTTCTCACCACTGGGCAGGCAGACTGTCAGACAGACAGACAGAGAAATACCATGGGAATGGTGATAAGTATTTTTTGTATCTTCATGACAGTGGTCCCAATTAAATGTTGCCCTTCTTGTGAGTTCACCTGAATGATGCAAACGGGATGAGCAGAAGACTTGCAAATCTTACTCTACTAATTGCAAATCACTAAACAGAAATGGGAACCAGACTGGTACAGTGGTAAGCCTGATCAATAACTTTTAAGTAACTGAATGGAAATATGAGGCCTGATCCTAAAAATTTATCTGGCATACTGGCCAGGGCCCTATGATACTTTTTAGATTGGATATTTCTATGTTACTTGGGCTGAAAGTAAATATATCAGCTTTTAAAGACTGTAAGAGCAAGATCATTCAGAATGCAGCTGTTGTGTTGTTCTGACTATGTCCTGACAGATGCTGTGTGACAGAAGGTAACATTATCACAAAATGCTTTAAAACACTAAAAGAAAGAAACCAACCAACAAAAAAAAACCCAACAAAACACTTGACTGTAACTTTTTCTGCTCCTAATGTGTCATTTGTAAAGCAAGATGTTAACAAAATTACTTTTACACATTGCATGTGACCCAGAAGGCCTTTAAAAGATCCATTTGCATGTTGTTTTGGGAACTGCTAAACGCTTCCTTTCACTGCTTTATGGGCCAGCGATAAGGAGGTACCAAATCTCCTCTACTATTGTAAATGATTGGTGTGTTTGTACTAGTTACTCAGATATGATGTTGCACAACCCCAGCTTATATAATAAAACCTGCCTGATATCATGCCCTGTAAGAATAAGTTAAGTGAGTTATACAGGAAAAGACTGCATCTCATGCAGCCTGTCTCTGTCAGGGTCAGAGTACAGCCTCTTACAGCGAATTACGTCCCAAATACAGGAGGAGGGAAGTAAACAGTCTGATAACCGCTGTCCCAGCTTCCTGAAACTTGAAAGTAACTCAGACTGCTTGTTAGTCAAACTGGAGCAGGATCCTTTGGCTCAGGCTTCCTCTGGCTTTGTCCCTTCCTTAGGAAAAGCATTCAGAGCTGTTCCTAATGCCAACATTATATAAAGAGCAGTGGTAAGACACAGATAACAAAACATGCTGTTTTGAAGCTAGAGCTTCAGTCTTGCTGGATCTTTCAGTAGGCAGCAGAGATGGTTCAGTTTTGCTGATTTCTAAGTGTGCTGGGTGGTAGAAGTGGGAGATATCAAATACTGACAAAGTAACACATCATCCAGAATATTAAAATCAATAACTAACCCACCTGTTGTAACGTGGATGTTTGAAATTGTTGTTTGTATATTTGAAATGTTTGTTGGAACTGTAAGATTTTTGAAATACTCTTTGATTGGCTGCAGGTAAGATGAATCTGTAAGGCTTACTTCAATGTCAACCACGTACTCTGGAAGGGGAACGTCAAAAATATACTCTGAAAGAGAAATAGAATTTCACTGCAAAGCTGTGTTTAAAGGTAAATCACAAACTGATTTGGCATTTGGGCTCTTGGTTGCTATTTAATGGTAACTTTGGTGGCATTCTGCTTAGAGAATCTTCTTGCTTCCCCCTCAGCAGACATTCTGCCTCTGTTTTATCTGCTACTTGTCTGAGAAAAGCCAGATTTCTTTGGTCTCAGAGCAATAGGAAAAGGATATAAGTGGCATAATATATACAGAGAAAAATTGTCTCATCTCTTCTTTCCTTTCAGTCAGTAAGTGGATGGGATGTCAGCCACAGACTGAGGTGATACAGGATTATCTTGTGGCCCCTGTCCTACTAAGAAGCTTGAGGAGGGTATTTTCTAAACTGGTATTTCAATTGCAGAGAAGCTGTGCTGATATATGTCATCAAAGGGGTACCATCCAGAGGGACCTGGAGAGTTCTGCTTTCCTGGAAATGATTGAACAGCTGCCCAAAAATGGGAAGTAGCAAATGAATCCTTTTGTTTTACTGAGTAAACTGTCATTATCTCAGCCCATGGGTTTTCTCACTTTATCCTTCTGATACTGTTCCACATCCCACGGAGGGAGAGTGAGTGAATGGCACTGTGGTGCTTCAATGGGGTTAAAGCACAACAACACCTCCCCCTTGATGTTCCCAGATCAGTACATCAGTAGATGCTGTCCCTAATAGTGATTTCACCCTTGGTTTACTAGAAAACTGTTCTATTATCATACATTTGTGTACCTACCGTTTCGCTTCTGCCTTTGCATATCTGGGTGGAAGCTTTCCTCTCCTAGCGTGCTGTCAATCTGTGGAAGAAACAGAAAGTGAAGCTCTGTGAGAAAAACAAAGTAAAGCTTTAGCTGCCATTGTTGGCAAAAGAAATTAGTGAAGAAGATAATGACATAGGCAATTTTTTCCCCCCACTCTTGGTCCCAACTCTCCAACCTTCCACCCCATCTTCCTCTTTAAACAGAATATTTCTATCTTCCTAGCAGGGAAGAGTTAAACACCAGCTGAGGGATGTACTGAGTTTGCAGATGCCTCTTTGTATATCTCTGCAAGGCAATTGCCTCAGCTGAAAAGGATTTCTGTGTCTGAGCTGCAGTCCCCGCTATGGGGCAGATACATGCCCCTAGGCCTGGGCCAGACTTGTGGGGGTGGTCCCACTGCTTGGGAAACCCAGCCACTTGGCCTTTGAATTCAGAAACCAAACACTCATCACCCTTTTCTTTCCTCTTTGCTCTGAGCTTCCATCTCTGCAGCAGCAAAGCCACCCTGAGTAAGAAAAGAAAGAGGATTGAAAAGTCTTGGCTCCAGCTCAGTTGCCAGGTCAGCTACTTTGGGGCCATCAGTAACACACAGTTGACCAGGGCAGTGGTGGCATAGCTTCAGTATGACTGGTTTATGCAGGCTGCAGCCAAGTGAGATGCAGACCATCTTATCTTTTTCAGTTGTGCCCTAAAAATACCTTGGCACCACCATTAGCAAGAAAGGCTAAAGAACAAGCACAGACACAGGCAGGAAATTTGCAGCTTTGCCAGTTTCTTGATTCCTACTGAAACCTTTATTTACAGAAAGGGTGAATAGCTTGGCAACTCTTAAGTCATCTCTTTACATAAAGGAACCATCTGGTGTGTGATTAGAGCTGGGCTTTGTGTCGCAGCTGTGTCGGAGTGAAGATCCCAAGGCACTCTGGCAGTTTTTGCACTGCCAGGGTACGACCTCCGTGTTAGAGGTTGGCTGCAAGAATTACAGAAATCCCAGTGCAATCCATGTCTTACTCCAGGTTTGGACTCAGTGGTTTCCTTTTTCAATTATTCTCCCAAATAACTGAAGGGTATTGCTACGTTCCTAAATACTTCACATATTTCACACCATTAAATAATGACTCATTTGCAGAGTGTACCATGGATGATTAAAAAAAAAAAAAAGGTGTTGCTTTTTTCATGAAAACTCTTAAATGCTGAGATGGAGACTGCTTGAAAAAAACAGACCAAACAAGATACTTGGTCACTATTAGACATCTGCTGAAGTGTAGGTGAGGCTGCTGGAACCAGACATACCTTGGTTTACCAAGACAGGAGATAGTGGTAGAAACAGCTTAAGGAGTTTCTATCTTCCTCTTCATGTTTCCACTTTTCAACCTGCTCAGTAAGGGAGGTTCTCCCATTCTCTCACAATGGAGAAGACAACCGAAGTATTTTCTGGTCTAACAATAATAGTGATGACCAAGAGTAGGTAGATTTGTAGACTAGTTTTATTTACCAGACTATATTAACTATATTAACTTCCATTAACTTGGTTTCTCTGTTCCTCTTTTTGTTAGGGACTATTTGTGCAGAAACTGTCTGTTAACAAACCCATACACAGGATGAAGCACAAAACAGCTTTCCATAATTCACACTACAGATGAAGCAAAAGAGGCAGGTGAGGATTATCAAGAAAGTGGGAAACTGAAGTGAAATCTGAGTCCAAGAGCAACACCTAAACACAAATCACTCAGGAGTGGCATTTTGGTCTTGTGGACTTGTCCTATTGTCAAGACAGTGGTGAGACACCTATCACCCACCTGTAACACCTTTGTGCCTGAGCTAGTTTTGTTGACATGTCACTTCTAGGCAAGATATATTTGGATCTTCTCTCATAGGATGGGTGAATTCCCTCCAGGAGCAATGCCCACGTAACTGTTACCTAAGCTTAGCTCCAGGGACAGCAATTGAAATCCTTTGTAGACTAACACAGGTGAGAAACCAGAAGTGTTTTTTCAGTGCTTTCTGGAGAGGCTTTAAGACTGGGGAGCAAGAAGAGCCCAATTCCTGGATTTCTCCATCTCTTTTACACACTCTGGGTTCAGTTTCTCTACCTGGTCTTATCCTGACTTCCTCCAAGGTTTTGTGGATGTGAAGGAGAGCATCAAGGTGCTACAAGCAGAGACCAAATGAAAACTAATGCGGCTGGGAAAGAATACTCACTACATATCGGAATGGTTTGAAGTTTGAGTCCTGTGATGTCTGGCAGCAGGCTGAGACCAGCAGAACCAGGCAGTGGAGACCTGCAGTGATTGGGGACGGCATTTTTTCCAGCGACCTTGCTGTGTGACCTGAAAAGATAATGAAACAAAAGGGAATTTTCAGCTGACTCACACAGTAGGAAATACCAGCATACTCTACAAAAACAGTGTGTTCAGATTCCTTCAGCGCACTCTGCCTGTTCACTCCATCCAAGGCAAGGCATGGAACAAGGCCTGTAATTATTCCTCTGCCACTGTCATCAGATGGTTTCCCTCATACTTCCTTTTTTTTCATATTGGCTGTAGCTACTCAAAATAAGAGAAAGAAATTGTTTGGAGAAGGCAGAGTCCTAAGCAGGTTCCTAACAAGAACAAATGAGGTGCTGGAAATCCATCTACCATAAGGAAACTTGACTTTGGGTCTTGAAGTATTCCTCACAGTGGTACTTGGGAAATGCACAGCCAGGACATGAGGGAACAACTAGAAATGTTGCTGTAAGTGAGGGCCTGTCCTGTTGCAGAGGGAGAGCTCTGCTACTGGCTGTATCCCACTTAGGAGAGGGCTGTAGCAACACCTTGGACTCAGCTAGAGATTTCTGCATGTTTGTTATGCCTTGGATAACATTAGAAACAATGAAAAGTGGTATCTCCTTGGAAAAAAAATACCTGTTATCTTGAGTTTTTAGTATACATCTCCATTAATTGCACTGGAGTTAATAAATAAGTAACCTAGAACCCAAGAATACTGACACACCAGAATATAATGTGGTGCTTGAAATCAAAACCCAGAAAAAATATAACCTTTTCCAGCTCATTAATACCTAAGCTAATTTACTCACACAGTAGATCAGACGATGAAACACAAAGGAAGAGGTAAAACAAGCATGGACCCTCATAACAGATGCTGACACATTTATGCAACCAAAGGGAATAGAAAAAGGGAGGTGAAGAATACATTAAAAAACATATTTTGCTATGAATATGCACTTTCTGGCTATTCCTAACAAAGCACTTCCCTACCTCGAGAATTAATGGCTAGTAGAGAGCTACAGAAAAAGGCAGAACCCAGGCAGATTGTGAAAATCATTTTGAGAGAGGAAAGCACTGAGAAAAGACTCTTAAGAGTAGTACTGAACAGTACCTGAGTGGATAACAGCAACCTGATTAAAGTCACGAGCTTTTGTAAAATTATGATCTTTTTGCACTGAAGAGGCTGTTCATCCAAACTCAGGCTTTGCAAGGCTGTGAATCACAAGGTGAAAGCAGAAAAATCAGCACCTTCTGAGATGATAATGAACACTGGCAGTGGCTGTTTACTGCCACTATTGCATATCAGAGCTGGTGCTCCCAAGCAAGCAGGGAGCAGAAAACTGTAATATCAAAATGATCTCTGGTCTCACCTTGGGAATTGAAAGAGGATGGCAATGAGTTATAGTACTTGATGTCACCAATGCGGGTATCCAGCAGGGGTTTATCACCAAATGTGGTTCTTAGGGAGATCCATCTGGAGTGAGACTTCACCTGGATACAGACCTGGTTGAAACACAGGAGACAACAAAAGTAGGAATAAATTATTTTCTATTCCAGTATAGAGATGTCATCACCAGAGCTCTGCAGGAATGTGGTGTAAGCCTGTATCTTACCCTCTGTTCTCAAATGATGTGGAAAAGGCAGTGGTCAGTGATGCAACACTGTGGAAAACTTCACGTGATTGAGAAAGTCTGCCTGTGAAGATCTGCGCTGGAGCCACAGGATACTGAGTGACTCAGTCATGAAGTTCATGAAATTCAGCACCAGTAAGTGTAAGGCAGAAAGAAATGATCGTGACATTATGTGTCCTGTGATGGACACCGAACTGACTATTACCACTCAGAAACGGGGGCTGAAGAAATGTCAACTGAATTTCGAGAGGTAATTGAAAAAGGAAAACTAATTTTAAGATATTTTAGGATTGCAACAGAGAGAAAAACCAAAACCAAAAAAGCCGAACCCAACCCGAACAAAAGCAAAACACACCAAACAAATTTAAACAAAAAACCAAACCAAAACAAAAAATGCCACTGTTATGTAGACATTTGAGCTAACACAATATAGCTGCTCTTATACTCCTATACAGGTATAACCAGAAAGCAAGACATCACAGTGATTCAGAACATCTTCCCACCCCACCCCAAAATCTATTAAAAAAAAGACTGTTACAGGAGGGGGGTTTCAGTTTCCTGGGCATGTCTGTCAGTATACCCAGCATTCCACAAAAGACACTGCTTTTCTATTTTGAAGACATCATCTGCTTGTAACTCAAGACTTCCACGGATCTGGCTGAACCCAAGACCATGATTGATCAAAGTGGATCAAGAGGGAAACATTATAAGCTTTCCCTGAGCTAGTGGCATGACTTAATAACTGAAGCACCAACAAAACAAAGGTTTCTGGTAGGTTTGTATGTGCAGCATATGCTCACAGCATGTGGTAAAATAGCTTAATCTGTACAAAGAACTTGTATTACATAGGTGATGGGTTGATGAAACAGACAATAGAAAGGGGAAAAGGTCATTAAACAAAATTTATGATGAGGTTAAACAATATCTGGTACAGTTTTGCATTTATCTTTTGCACTGTTCTCAGACTTGTGTTCATATTCAAATGTTATGGGTCACCTCTATTTTCAGACACATCCTTTGTGTGACCATGGAGCTGAAAGCAAATGCCCTGTTAATTGTACATGTAAAACACCATATAGAGGACAACTCATGTAAGAACTGTGGTGCTACTCAGGCTTTGATAGCAATTTAAAACTCCAAAACATCCCAAGCCAGTATCTAGAAAACCAGAAAACTAGCAAACAAATTGCAAATAGGGAAAAGTATTAATGTTCTTCTCAAGTAATGTGGCTGTCCCCCTCATTCATTTAATTTCTTAATGAATAAAGCACTGCTGTAAATGTTTTTAGTCAGCAAATTCCCAAGTATCTATCTGCCTTCAGTGAGTAAAGCAGTTGTGTGGACACATTCCTCATTTTTCATACAAACTGTCTTCTGGGAAGCAATAAGTAACTTCAATTTATAAAGCCTCAGAGAGCTAAAGAAGTCAAGATTTACTACCAAATCTCTTATTCTCCACAGCATTCAGGCTGGAAAATATTGTTCAAAGTTAATTCTAAAATGCAGAGGATTCTTAGAGGTAAATAGCAAAGTCTCACTTTAACCGAAGAAACAGGTGAGCTACATGACCTTCTTTTTACTTTTCCTCTAAGCTTCTCTTTTTCACGAATGTTGCAAAATAATTACACCTTCTCTTGCAGATCCACCCAGCACAATAGTTACCACCACACATGTTTTAGAAAATAAAGATAACACCCAGAGATACAACATGGTTTACCTTCTCAGGTCGTTCAAAGAGAAGATCTTCTAATTAGATCCATCTTAAACATCCTTTGCTTTCTTCTGTAGCCCAGGCTGCCCTCTCAAAGAGAAATTAAGACACAGGAACTTGTATAATTAGTTGAACAAGTTATTGCTGCCCAGTAAAGAAGTTGTCTCTAGAGCCTACACTCAAATTTCAAGTGTGTGTCTGAGCAGATATGCCACTGCAGAAAACCCACAAGGCATTTTAAGAGGAGATATTTCCTGATACCATTCATCAGGTAGTACTCATTATTTCCCCCTGCACTCATTTGAGTCCTCCAGTGTCTTATCTGCAGATTAGTGGACTAACTTGTTCCGTTGCTGTTACTCACCTGCTTTGTTCTAACAAAAGAGGGTGTTGAGGACTGAAAGCAGCAAAATCATGTTTTGTAGCTATGGAAAAATGTTTGTGGGCTTTGACTTAAATTATAGAAGAGGAAAACCCTGAAGATTTCCCTGCCTGAGCTGGCAGCATGCTTGCTGTGGGCCATGCCTGGAAAGCTCTGGGGACACACGTTTATTCCCTTGGAGAAGCTCTGCAGAGATGCAGACCTGTGGCTCTGATGGCTACTGTGAAAGGTGGGGAAGAGCAGGAAATTCCAAGAAACCAAGAGAAACTCTGATGTGTTATGTATGTTTCTACCTGGAACAAAATCTGGAGCCAGGAACCCACTGCACAAACAGGGACCATCTGTCCAAGTAACAATGGGGCCCTTCTCCGTACAGTGTTTGATCACAGCCAGTTCATCAACAGAATTTGTTTCCACAGCAGTGTGCGAGGCAGTGACACATTGAGCTCGTGTAATGTCTGTGGAAAAGCCTGGGATTAAGTTCACGTTGTGGGGGATTATTTTTTAAGCAGCAATTAACTCATGAGATAGGTCTGTTCCATTGTCTGCAAACCTGGTCACTGGCTGCTGCCTGCAATGTGGTGAGTCAGACCTCAGCCTCTTCCAGCAGTTTTAAGGTGATTAAATTGACATGACTGATGCTCCCTATGGGAAACTAAAGCAGCAATAAGGTGTAAAGCTTGCTTTCACCTGAGCAAGTCTAATCAGCTTAGAGAAGGAAGGGCACAGTGAGTGCCAAGGCCAAAGCGAGGAGAGGAGCAGATAAGTGGCCCCAAGCAGGGAAGGGGGAAGGAACAGGGGTTGGCAGATGGGGCAGGATGATAAGGACAAAGAGGACCTCTTACTTTCTTCCCTGGCAAGCTGTTCAACACAAGTCCATAGTCTATCCCCACAGAAAAAGCTGCATTATTTTCACCCAGTGTTGCTCCCTTGGCTGACTGCTTGCAGGTTTGGATAAGCAGCAGTGCCAGTGCAGAGGCTGAGGTGAAGAGGACAGGCTTGGCTTAGACTGAGTTAGCTGTGGTGGATCCACACTTTCCACACTGACAGCGCTTGACTGGAAAACTGGACTGAGTTAAACTCTCCTTTCCCCTCACCCCCTCCTCCTTTTTTTTTGGTGTCTTCTTTTTTGTATTGCTGTGACTTTCAACAATTTTAGCCAACAGCACCTTGGGGTGTGGGAATGGGAAAGGTCAGTAAGGCTTTCTTAAAAGAGGGTTTCTGCTCAAGACATTGTACCATTAAACTGCAGCCTAAAGGTATGAGAAATCTTGGTTTACGTTGCAGAAGAATGTGAAAATTACACAATGCCAGAGCTTTAGGTATGTAATCAACTTGGTATGCGACCACAGGGGATGTCCTGATCATCCTGATGTTTTTTCCTGTACTCATTAATCCCGTACTGTCATGTCACCAGAAACTGTGAACTTCCTGGATTGTAAAGTTCTAAAGTTTCAACTCCAGAACACTTTTTTGTTTAAACATCTGAGACTGCACTTAACCTTCACAGGCTCAGGAAAGCAAGCAAAAGGTGTGTTAGAGGACAACTGCTCTGAATGAGGAGCACTCATTCGAAACAAGGCAGAGCTACGCGGATCCTGTAATTCAATGGAAACGTGCAGTTACAAAAGCATGCGAACACATTTCATCTGGCATGAACAAAATAGACCAGTGTAACATTCCCACACAGGTGCAACATTAGAGATACTGTTCAAAGCGAAAGTTAACGAGGAAACAACTTGGAAATCAGGTTAACATACAGCCCTCTTGACTCAGGTACCTTCATTCCAGTCCCAGCTGTTAACACTTCAGTTTCATCTCTACAATCCAACCTCAGCAATTTGTGTAACCAAATCCAGTTGTGTATCTAAATGCATAAAAAGACGCCAGAAGCTCTCAGAAGCCAGATGCAACACTGCAGGTTCTTACACCATTTGCAATTCTTATTAGTTTTGAGTCTGAATTTTGCGTGTTCAGCCACTCAAAGATTTTTACCTAAACTCATGGTGATGATGTTCAAAATAAGGCAAATCTCATTCTTAGTTTTTTGTTTTGTTTTGTTTTGTTTTTTGTTTTTTTTTTTTTAACAAATATTTTTCATTTAAGACCTGGGAGATAACAGAAGTGCTCTACGTGATGCTGTTGATGTTTTGGCTGGAGCGCTGTGTCCGGATGTTGCTGCACTGGAGAGCATCCAAAGGAGAGCCTTATGAATGCTAAGACATGATCAGAGTATAATCTTGTGAACAGGTTGTTCGGTTTAGATGGGATAAAACTCAAATATGGACACAATTACAACCTGTCAGCTGGTAGAGGACTGACATGTGTGTTCACAGTGACAGCTGGGTGAAGTCACACAATCTGAAGCAAAGCTAAATACGCTGGTGATTATGGAAAATGTGTAATTGTAACATTTAAAAGCATTAAATTAGGCCACCCAGGGCATCTGCAAAGTTTCCTTCAGTGGAGGTTTTTAAGAACAGGCAATAAAACTGCTGACATGGAAGAGAGTCTTTGATTCTACCTCCATGCGAGTTTGTGGCAATGGGGTGCAAGGTAGATTGTTGATCTCTTCCAATTACCTCTGGTGGAGGTGGAGGTCAGTCTCTTCTCCCAGGTAACAAGCAACAGAACAAGAGGAAATGATTTCAAGTTGTTTCAGAGGAAGTTTAGATTGAATACTGGGAAAAAATTCTTCACTAAGAGGGTGGTAAAGCATTGGAACAGGCTGCCCAGGGAAGTGGTAGAATCACTGTGCCTGGAAGTACTTAAAAATACATGTAAATGTGGCACTTAAGGACATGTTTTAGTGGTGAACTTGGCTGTGTTGGGTTAATAGTTGGAATTGATGATCTCAGAGGTCTTTTCCAATGTAATGTTTCTATGATTCTATCTTAGACAAGTTAAGGAATTCCTTTCTGGACCTCTGCAGTACAATATTCCCACTAGTTTAAGCAAAGAGGAGGTAAACTGTACCTGTAGCCTTATCTAGGGTTTCCCCAAAACAATATTTCGGAGGAGGCTCTGATTCACATCCTTTTCTACATCAACTCACATATTCCATCCTTGTTCATGAAATATATACTTTTTCTTCTTGACCTATGACTTTTCTATTTCTCTGTAAGCTTTCCTGTGAATTGGTGGTGACCTTTTTACATACCCAAATAGCCTACATGGAAAATGAAAATAATTCAGCCCCAGCTATCTGCAGATCAAGCTCAAATCATACCATGACCAAGCAGGACTTCCTGCAAGGAGAAAACAGCTCTGCAGAACTCATGTTTGCAGGGAACAGTAGCTAGAATAGGAACCACTCAGCCAGATGATTGAGAGCACAGAAAATACTGCCTGACTGAATGGCCAAATTATCACATCCTTCAGGCATTCCTAATACTCTGAGAGCAGCCGACAGAACTTTCCGTGAGCATTTTAACACATCCTGGAAAGTGCCAGCCAGCCCTGGAACCTTGTCCTAGCCCTCCCAGAACAGTGCACAGTTGGACTTATTCCTTGTCACTGGAGAACAGTGATCTGCCAAATCAGTGAGGGTATCCTTGCATGAATAAGCATCAACTGCCACAGTTATTGGCTAAGCATTAACTCAGGGAAGGAGGAAGATAAGAAACAGTCTGACACATCTGGCACAAAATTAACACTGTCTCAATTTCTGGTCAGCTGTACAGTTGACCTGTCTGGGAAGGTACCACACCAATGCTAGACCTCTGTCTGGCCTGTCCCCTGGGGCTAGGTAACAATTCACCTGCACTTACAGCCATGTCACTGTGTTTAGATAGGTAGGGCTGCTGAGAACTGACTTTTCTTCAGAGTAAGTATCTCTGTCTTTGGCAGGGAGGTGATGGCCACATAGTGCATGGGTTTTATGGCCTCACCAGTGTAGCATGATCAAGAGACATCAGAGACAGAAATAACATCTTGTTGACATGCTGTATAATCCCTCACAGCAGGGTTTGGTAGTCCACATCTGGTGGCCAGGTTGCTTCTACAGACATTCTCACAGACCTGTGGCTCCTTACATGGGTTCCCTAGCTCAGAAAAACTCTCTTCACCCAGCAGAACCTGGCCTATTCCACCTCATCCTTCTGTCTGACTTAGCCACTCTCTGTCTCTTACAGCCAGACACATTTGGAAGCCTCTCTTATCCTGTCAATGTCTTCTTTCTAGAGTCTTTGGGACAACATTTCTCATTTGATATCAGACTCAAAGATGAGATTTTCTGGTTCTGGATGCATCTTAAGCACAGTGTTCAGCTCCCAGGTTCCCCAGTACAAGAGAGACAGACACACTGGAGTGAGTCCAGTAAAGGGCTACAAAAATAATTAAGGACCTGGAGCTTCTGTCACACCAAGAGAGGCTGAGAGAGCTGGGACTGGTTAGCCTGGAAAAGGAAAGGCAGAGCAGGATCTTTTCAATGTCTATAACTAACTGATTAGGGGACCTAAAGAAACACTCATCCTGGAGTGACTTCTTTGGCAAGGGGTTATAATTGCAGAAGTTGGAACAAGCACTTCTGTTTTAGAATACACAGTTATCCATCTCCATGCAGCCATCTCAAATAAAGGTATTTTATTCCTGTTGGCTGAAACTTTTCTGCATCCTGTGTCTGGGAATGTGGCTCCTTTTGTGCAGAAGTGAAGGCGAACACACCTTTGGCATCAGCAGGAAGAGGACAACAAACAACTCTGAGGGAAAACGTCCTCAACCAGCAGAGCTTGCTGTGGGGTGAATATCAGTCCACAGCCTCAGCTTTTGGCCCTCTCCTCAGGCTGTAAGACACATCCTGAGTCACTGAGGCCACCAGCCCCTTATGTGGTCAGCCTGCCACATTCTGCCTTAAAGGTTTGTCTCAAGTCTCATTGTAAAAGCCTTTAATTCTGTGCTTTTACTTCTTTTTTCACACTTGGAGACCATTCCCCATCCTTTCTAATGGGTACTAGTCACTTAATGCCATAAGCAGATTGGCCCTTGGTTGGATCCAAGGATTCTTTAGCCCAGTTGCTTAATATCCAACATGAGCTAAAGCAGAGGTCCTTGGGAAGAATTTCACAAAAGTGAAGTAAGCTTGGAGCAGTACATCTTCAGAATGTTCTTTCTACTTCTGGCTACCAGAGGTACAGGGACTTCTGGAGGCAAAAGCAAGTCCTTAGTGTTTAACAACCCTAATGCCCTCTCAAGCTGTGCAAAGGAGAGTGTCCCATATCCATAACTCCCAAGAGCAAGGAGGTCTGAATTCCTTTGCTTGCTTTGAATCTGCAACTCTTAGGGTCAGGTTTGGTCCTTAATTGTCAAACTGGATGGTGCATATTTTCTCTGTGGCCTCATAGCAGCATACATCATGTTTATATTCCCCATCAGTTGTCTAGGCTGAAGAGTCCTATGCCATTCTAGCACAGCAGTCCTCCCACCTCTTTGGTACTTGTTCTGCGTCTTTCTAATTGGGCTTTATATTTTTTGAACTTAATTAATCTCTGCTGTCCCCATGCCAGCATTTTCCTGTGGCTCAAACAGCTCTGCCTCCCTTTAGCTATTTTGAATGAAAGGCTTATGGTGCTGTGAGATCTGTGGTGGTGAAGGATGCATGGAGAGAGGAACCAGGAGCTGCCAAAGGTTGGAAGGTATGAAGGGAGAGATGTGTGACTGGCACAGGACAGTCCAGCTCCATGGCTGCCCAGAGCCTATAGCAACCCTTTTCAAACAGCTATAGAACATATTTTCAGAGGCTCAATCTGTGGGACTAAAGTCTTGTTTTCAGTGCCTGTCCTCAGTGCCTGTCTAGTTTGTTATTCCTCAGCCAAAACAGAAGAGCTTTCCTTTCTCTGCATAAAGCATGACCTTTGGGTAGTGCGTAATAAGCTGGATGATCAGACAATGTTTGTTTCAGACAGAAAACATACAATGACTTTAAGAAATACACACCCAGGCACAACAATATTTCATGGGAGAGTTGGCTAAAAGGGAAAGGGGGGACAAGGGAAGTTGCACTGACCTTAGATAACACATCTGAATGAGAACAAAAATAAAATAAACACTAATTAATCAAGGACTCCAAACTGAACTGCTTAGTGATAAGGATTCCAACAGGCAATAAACAGGCTGTGGCATGCCTTCTCTGTGATGTTTGAGCAACTGTGCTATTCCAGCTTTATGCCTAGCATGGTGCAGGGGGCTGAGCTTGATGGGATGTTCAGGGATCTCTAGGACAGGAGCAGAGGTATTGTTTCTGGGGGAGTAGGGGGGCAGGTTTTGTTTATGTTAGTTGTGTGCAAACAGATGTCCTGGCACACCATAAGTGAAGGGATGAATGCTGTCCATGACACATGGCACATTAATATGCCAGGCTGAAAACAGTGATAGCTGAAACGAGAGTGAAATGGCCTTTAAATCAGTACTTTACTGGAAAAAGAAAGACCTGCCCATCTCTTGTCTTCTTCCTGGCATTTCTTCCTCACCTCCACTCAGGAGGTTTTTTCTCAAGTCCAGCTAAGGGCTCCTGCTTGACTTCCATGCTGGAGTTTGTAGAAGGAATAATGAAAAAAGAAAAAAAAATTGAAGAAAAAAAAGAAAGCTAAACAATGAGTTCCACCCTGCTATTCCAGCTCTTTGCACGCAACTGAAAGGCTGTGGAAAAGCACCCACCAGAGTACATTTGCTCACCTCTGATGACTGGGATGAGAGAAGGGATGTAACCATGAACTTTCCCTTCTTCTCCTCATGCTCTTTGGAGCATCTGCAGCTAGATGTAGGCCTGTCTCACAGCTAGAAGTAACAAAACAAGATATTTGAAGCCCAGCACTGTCTGAGTACAGGGCAGGTGGAACTCTCCACGTACTCCCATATCAATACAGTGAAAAGCGAGGCCCAACAACATCTGCTGCAGTGGAATTTCCATGGGCTTCAATGAGTTTTGGATTGGGTCCCTAAGTCAGGCCAGACATGGGTTACTTCTATAGACTGGAGTACTAGAAAGTCTGATGACTGCATGCTTCCTGCTCATTTCATTTTATTAACCTCTTGATTTTTTTCCGGTTATTGCTGCAAACACAGCTGGCTGTATAGGAAACTCCTGTAAGTTGTGTAGGTGTCAGCCATTTGGAGTTTGTATAATCCTGCTCTGGACAGCGGGAGTTTCCTGCCTGAGGGCCTGCCCTGTCACACCTAGCAATAAAAATGTAGAAGTACAAAATAGCATCCACCTTTTGCACACAGAATGATATAAATGGAGGGAAATCCCTTAGAATGGTGAAGGCAGGTTTCTGCTGTCCATATCTCTTAATTCCCTTCTGTAATGATCAAGCCTGAGAGAAAAAAAATAATTGTTTACATGTTGTTCCACTGATTGCACTTCCATCCTTACTATTTTTGTATTGGTCTGTCTTCCAGAGCACAGGATAACTCACTTCCATCCTTACTATTTTTGTACTGGTCTGTCTTCCAGAGCACAGGATAACTTAGAAAGACTAAATAGTGCTAGTATTTAACTTATTTGAAGCTAAATTTTGTTAAACATGAAGTTAAACATTGTCTATAATGTTTTCAAAATCATCAGAAGTCTTATATCTTCATCACTGGCATTATGTGTCAGATCAAGACAGACTATCATCAACCCAGATGGGACTATTTTGCTTTACTAATGTTCAGAAGACTTTAAGGAATAATAAACTTCAGTCATGCTTATCCTGGTTCACAATTACATCACATTTCGGGCTGAGACCAGGGATGATCCTGATTTGTGAATCCCTAAGGTGCTTGTTGGGCTCACACAGCATAAAAAAACAGCAACGCAAAGACAACTTGCACCTGATGGCAGGTT
This sequence comes from Manacus candei, assembly GCF_025592945.1. NCBI lineage: Eukaryota > Metazoa > Chordata > Aves > Passeriformes > Pipridae > Manacus > Manacus candei. Next base: position 4,373,482 of record NW_026138055.1, on the reverse strand, counting down.
TGCTTATGAGATTCAACACTGAGCTGGGCAGAGGAATGGCATTTCTCCAGCTCCTGGTGCCTTCAGAGAGCTTAAACAAACACGAGATGCAGGGCTGGGGTAGATGACCTGCTGGGGTCTCTGCCTGCCCTGTTTTTCTAGGAGATCTAGTCCATAGTCAGCATGTTCCCTGTCTCAGCCAAGGCCAATGCCAAGACTCACAGAAATGATTTAAAGAACATTATGGGCCAGAGGCCATTCCCAGTCAATGGTACAGCCTGGGCTGCCTTGTTTAGAGATAAAAGGAGACTTCAGGCACATGGAGGTGAGCTGTGCCCTGACAGATGGCCTCAGGGTTAACTCATGCTGTGACAGATGTTTCTCCTATTCCTAGCATGGCCTAAGGTAAATCCTGCATTTCAAGAACAGGAATATTCTTCAGCTCTTCTGCCCTAAATGAGACAAGGCTGGTGCCACTTTGGTGGCATGTAGAGACAAGCCTTCAGAGGCCCTTGTGTTTCTCTCTGCTGACTGTACAGGCAATCTAGGTCTTACTTCAGTAGGAATCTTCTCTGCTTCAGCACCCCCAAAAGCACATGTACTTACATTAGGGACAAGGGAAGCTTCCATTAACTGCAGTTGGGTGGATTAAGCCTTTGCTAGGTTTGGTACTATGATGCTGGAACCTTGCTGGGGCAACCACTGTGAGTCTGTCCATAAATAAGGCATTTAGGAAAAGAGAAGGCAGCTTTTAAGGCAGATTTTCAGTAACAACACAGAGCACCTCCCTTATAAAGACGGGCTGGGAGAGCTGGGTCTGTTCAGCCATGGGGAGGAGAAGGGTTTGGGGAGACCTTGGAGCCCCTTCCAGTACCCAAAGGGGCTCCAAGAGAGCTGGAGAGGGATTTTTGACAAGGTCATGGAGTGATAGGACAAGAGGGAATGGCTTTAAACTAACAGAGGGTAGGTTTAGATTAGATATTAGGAAAAAACTATTTACTGTGAAGGTGGTGAGGCACTGGCACAGGTTGCCCAGAGAAGCTGTGGCTGCCCCATCCCTGGAAGTGTTCAAGGCCAGGTTGGACTGGGCTTGGAGCATTCTGGTCTAGTGGAAGGTGTCCTTGCCATGGCAGTGGAGTTGGAACAAGACAATCTCTTTAGTCCCTTCTAACCAAAACCTTTCTGTGATTCCATGATTTTAACATTTTGTGTGTCCCTACTCCAATAAGGGACAGTGGTTACGAACAGCAACTGGACTTTTTAAGCCATAGATTTAAAACAGGATGGATAACAAGGGGAAGGAAGGAAGGAAGGAAGTACCATCAGTCCTGCCTTACAGTCAGAGACACTTAAGGCATGCACAGCCTCATCCGGGATCTCAGACACAGGATCAGTCAACCCAAATTTTAGTGACTCCATGAAGGAATTTAAAGAATTTCTCTCTCAAGAAGGAACAGTAAAACAGTTTCAGGAGCAAGGGACATGTTGTGAATAGCCTGTCATAAGGCACGTAGGGACATCTTTGGAATGAAGATGGTTTTCACACACCCAGCCTGGTGGTCATGGAGGGCCAAGCCTCTGGTCACAGGATTGAGCCGAAGCAGGAACTCTAGTAGAGCTTTTCCTCTGTGCATGAACAATTGGGGGAAGCTCTGCCGTTTTGAGGAATTTCCGAGGACAGTAAATTACATACTAGATCACAGCTCTATTATGTTTTGAGGGAAGGCATTTGGAAATTAATATTTCGTATTAAGATTTAAATGGGGGATGCATACAGCTCTGCTACTCACAGGCATCCTCAAACCTGGCCTGCCACAGCATTTTCTTTCCTGTTGAGGTGGGTTCAAGCAGAGCCTGGGTTGGCAGCAGCCAGCCTTGTAAGCAGACCCTGACTATGTCTGTGCTTCAGTGCTCTGCTGCCAAACAAGGGTGGCATTTGCTGTCTCTGCTTCACAGGGTGTTTAGAGAGACCCTGGTGCAGGAAAAACCCATCAGTGCTTGCACCAATGGCCTTATAAAGCAAGACCTGTAGAAATACCTAAAAGGCAAATGAGACTCAGCTCCCCTTTCATCCAGAATGGAGGACTTCAGTGCCAGGAGTGGTCAATATTAGGTGACTGACCTTCGACTTCTTCCTGAAACAAGTATTACCTCGTGCAACTCAGATGATTGAGAAGGCACAAGGGAGTTAAAGGGGCTTTTTTCTGGGCTGGGAAAAACCTTCTGTTTGTTCAAAAGTGGTCCACTGGAAGGTGTCTAAAGGGTGGGCTAGATATTCTGTTGTGGTGGCTTGACCCTGGCCTAAAGCTAAGCACCCACATGGCCACTCACTTACTCCTCACCTGCCAGCAGGATGGAGAACAGAATAGGAAGAGAAAAACTGAGAAAACTATTGGGGTGAGATAAATAAATGTTAATAAGGGAAAGAAAGATGAAAGCGAAAAAAAAAAAAAGGTGATATGAAGGCAATGTCTCACCACCTCCCACAAGCACAGGTGTACCCAGAAAGTCTCCAAGCAATGGCCACTTTGAAAGACCACCCTGACCCCCATCACTGTTTTTTTATTGCTGAACATGACGTTATATGGCTTGAAACATCCTTTCTGTGAATTTGAGTCAGCTTTCCCAGCTGTAGCCCCTCCCAACCCCCATCCCACTCACTACAGAGCCAGCAGAAAAAAGAGAAATCCCTGATGCTCTGCAAGCACTGCTCAGAAATAGCCAAAACACTGGTGTGCTATCAACACTGTTTCAGCCACAAATCCAAAACACAGCACCTTATGAAGAACATCAGCTCCATCCCAGCCAGACCCAGCACACTCATCTTGTTTGTCTTGCTCAGGTGGGAATTATGATGGAGAGGAGAGGGCTTTGGGGCAGAATGCATTGCAGGCTTCCACAGGAATAAACTGAATTTTGAAGAAAAGGTATGGACTATGTGCAGAGACAGTGGATTAAGGTTACAACATCCATGTCATGTCATAGGATGGTTGTTGGAGTGAAACATCTCCCACCATCGCAAGCAGACAAGCTCCCAGAATAGCCTGTAAATGTAGTCAAAAATTCCTTAACAAAGTCCATTGAGGTAGCATTATAACATGCAAATATAGCACTGTAATTACTATACAACCTGCTACACTGAGTTAACTGCTCTGCAGGAGCTGCTCTTTTCTGAAAAAAACCCAAAAAACACCACGAAACCAAACATGGACTGGACCATACCTCCATCAGAGAGAAAACAAAGCCACTGTAAATCTTTTGAAATCTCTGTTTTCCCTGTTCCTGCACACCCACCTTGTGCCTTCATTCTCATTCACGTTCCTAACACAACCCCTCCAGGGCCACTCTCACAACCTCCACAGCTCCTGCCCTCACCCAGTGCTGGCTCAGTCCTCGTTCAGGATGTTGCTGAGCACAGATAAGGGGGACAAGCTGCTGCTCCATTACCAGTACAGCAGGTGCTGGATCAGATTAGCTGAAGGGTGGTAACTGCCCATAGGCAGGATGAGCCACATGCAAGATCATTTAAGAAATAAACTCTGTATAATCATGCAGTTATGTTGGATCAGCTCATGAATGGCAATTGAACCTCTCCTGGTGATCACAGTCCTAAGAAACTGTTTCATGGAAAACTGGAAATGGTTTTCCACAAGGAGTTTGGTTTTATTGTAGGTTCTTCCCACTTGCTTTAAAAAGCCATGATTCTTACAGGAGGCTGAGATTAATTCCAGCAACAAATAATTTCAGCTTCAAATGCAAGGGCATTTCATTTATGATGTGCAAAGAGAGCCCCAAAACTAATTATGTCCTCATGGATGATGCAATTCACATCCATGCTTGTCTGCTGTCTTCTGGCAAACTGCGAATCACAGCCCTGAGCAGTGGCAGCAGCAGGGAAGTGTTCTTGGTCAAGATGAATGGGTTAAAAAAGGAACTCTAGTAAAGGCTGCACTGGTCCTTTGTGTTACAACAATGAGAGGAAGCTCTGCCTAGTTTGAGGAATTTCCCACGTCTCCAATTCAGATGTCGGAAAACTGCTTTATTAAGCCCGTCTGAAAGGTGTTAAAAAAATAAAAATAACCGAGAAGATCAGGACAAAGATATCTTCCAGAGCCTACAGCATGTTCTGTTTGTTTGTTTTTTAAACCTGGATCACTGGAGGCAAACTCAGATGAATCTAGGGAAGCTAAATAATGACAGATGCCAGATACTCTCGCCAGGTTCCTTCTGAGCTGGCTGAGCCATCACTGAGTTCAGTCAAGTGTCACTGCTGTGCAGATGCTAAAGATTTGCCCCTAAATTTCCTTAAATATCACATTGTTCTGCAATGTTGCCAGACATCTCAGGACAGGTTAAGCAATGATGAGGAATTTTCTGGATGAGAGGAAAATCTATGGGTTGAGAAACACCATTTTCATTATGCAACAGCAAGTGATGGAGGAAGGAAAAATGGAACCTCGGGCTTTCAAATTCTCAACATCCTTTCCCTTGCTATTCCCTTGCCTGTTGCAAGCTCATTGCCTCCCATAAAACTGTCACTGGAAGTGAGAGTTACAGCATTCAGACATTAACACCTTTCTTCCCCAAACCCAAAAGCTCCTTGTGCACACAGGTGGGCATCACCTTCCCACTGATGGGAAGAGAGAAACAAGGTTGTACAAGGTGACACCAAAGCCGTGTTTCTTTCTGAATCATGGCCATTTAAGCAAACAGTGGGTACCGCTCGGAAATGTAGATGTTTGGAAAGGGAGCAGAACTTTTGGGGATAAAGGAATCAACAGAGGTGAAAGCATCAGAAAGCATCCCTGTATCCCCCCTGACACAGAGCACTGGCAGCAGCACATCAGCACTCCAACAGAACACTATAAAACTGGCTTTCATTTAAGCAGCTCAAAACACAGATAGAAAAGAATGGAAACAAGATAAATGTGATGATTGAAGACTTGTGGCCACAAGTGCCCCAAGTCCCTCTTCCCTGTCAGTGAATGTCACCTAATATGAAACTGAAGGCAGATGCAAGAGATTACTCTTAAAAGAAACAAACCCACAGCTCTACACAGCTGACAAAATTACAGTGCCTGCATTTGCATTGCAAATCCCAGCCACTGTAAGCATAAAACGAAGTGGGAAAAAAAAATCTGGATGCTATTGCAGTTGATTTTTTTTTTTTCTGAAACTCTGTAGCACGACTTAGGAGGTAATAAATGCAGTCTGGATCAGCACGGCATTTCCGTGCACATCCCTCTTCACCTCTGCAGCCCCGAGCTTTAACTAATCACAGCCTCTATTAACATTCATTAGCCAAGCGAATAGGCAGCAGCACTTTGTCAGAGGCTTGAATGGCTTAATTCACATCTTGAAAAGCCAAAAGTTTCCTACAGAAAATTGACAGCTAATCACCACAGAACGACACGCGTGCCGATCACAGTCCTCCCGCAGCAGGTTTACTGCTGATGCAAAGCTCTGCAAAGCCAGAATCTGGCCCTGAACATTCCTTCAAGCCACCTTCACCTGCCCCAAATGATTAAAAGAATGCCGCATTTCACACAAATCATCCATACCTGTAGGATAAGTGCTGATCCTGTCCGAGCCTTTTCCAAACTTGTCCTCTTGTGCTGGGATGGGAACTTCCCATCCAAGTGTCACTTTCTGCCTCAGTCTCTGCCCTTTGTTTTCCCAGGATCTTGAGACACACCTGCTTTTCCGTGTGTGCTGTTGGTGGTTGGGCTTGGGGTTTGGTCTTTTTGGTTTGTTTTTCTTTTTGGAACAAATTAAACAGCCTCTGAGCAATTCTCAGTGAGAAGAGAGAAAGAACCTTTTGGCTTGTGGTGATTTAATCAAGCAAACCCCGTGACCTCCCTTTCCTGCGATCAGTAGGAACTGATCCCTTTTCCACCAGCACGGGGTGGAGTTGCAGCTAAAAAACGCGAGCTTGAAAGCACTGTGCTGGATGGGCAGGACAGACCTTCCTTCTCCGGTGTTGTGTCAGAGAACACGGTGATTCCTGCTGGTCCGAAACACGGAGATGACCTCTGGCCAGGAAGGAACCTGGGAAATGTTTTCTAAGTGATTTCCTGCCTTTAGGGGGAAGGTGGATGTAAGGGACACTTGGGCGGGGGTGCTTATAGAGCTGCTGGGGAGTGTGATTTCAAGATGAGCAAAACACTTTTTTGGTCATCAGGGGTGTGGAACTAAAAGAAATTACTTTTTTTTTTTCTTTTTCCCTAGGGTAGACTGTTCTGAGAGCCTTAATTGTCACTATACTTAATGATCTGGAGCCCAGGTTGTGTAGATGCTCCTCAAACTTTCAGCTACAGTGCATTTCATGCTAAGAGGTGCTGAGATACTCTGCAAATTAATATAGGAGAGCCATTTCACAAGGAGCTTGTCTTCATCAACATCCCAGCAGCGCATCTGTGGCACAAGGGCTCCTTGTCAAGGTGCAGAAGAAATCTGGGCAGGCTCAAGCATCCACAAAGATAACTACCCCTGGAAAAACCCGTAAACTCTGCTGCACAGGTCCTTCTGCCTCACATTGGAGCTCCCAGAGTGGGTTTTTCAAGCACCAGCCAAATGACTACACCTCAGGAAGGTGGGGGTGGTGCCCCGAAACTCAGTCCTGGTTATGTTGATAAAATGAAGGACAGTGTAATGGCTTCCTTAGAATCACAAAATCATAGAATTGTTTTGGTTGGAAAATGCCTCAAAGACTGAGGAGTCCAACCATTACCCCAGGACTGCCAAGTCCACCAGTAAACTGTGTCCCCAAGTGCCACATCCACACATCTTTTAAATCCCTCCAGGGAGGGTGACTCAACCACTTTCCCCAGACAGCCTGTTCCTTGCTGTTGTCTTTTCTGGCCTTGCACCATCTCTGATGTTATTGCAGAGTAACTAGAGCACCTTGGCCCAACATCAGCCCCTCAGATGGCCCAGGGCATGTGCTGTCTGTGATGAGTATTGCTTTCTGGAGGTATCAGCTTCTCCCTCTTGACTGTACAAGTAGCTGAAAACAGCTTGCCTCTCTCTGTTTCAGGGAGACATGAGCGGAGTGTATCTGGAACATCTTTCTGAGGATGTCTTAGGATGGAAAATTGTATCCAGGATTCCAGACTCTACAGCTAATAGCATTCTTCTTTCTGCACACAGCAAGAATTAATTTTAACAACTTGATATCTTCAGTCAGGATCACTTTTTTGCTCTACATGATCCAGTTCATGCTGCAAAAGCAAGAAGGGACATTCGGACATTTCACTACCGAATACACCTCACCAACATGGTCATTGACACATACTTTTTCTAGCAACAGAGAGGGAGAGAAAGAGACAGAAAGGGAGCCTGGACCATGTACCCCTTTTTTACACGCTTTTGATTAATGAGTATATTTACCTGCAGCCTCTACATCTAACAGCAGTCACTTCATTTCAGTGGGTTTTCAGTTTCATTTCCTTCTGTCTGCCTAGTGCTGGAAGTTTTATTCCTATTTATCTCCTTTTGCTGGCTGGTATAAGTAAAATATGGTGTTTGGGATATCTAGAAAAGCAAATCTTGTTGTGATACTTTGTTAAAAGTGACAGAATGATTACTCCTTTCAAGTAGAGAACCTGAGTGATTAATTTTCAAAGAAATTTAAGAAAGTGCTAATAGCATGTCTATTGGTCAGTCTAGTTCTCCCAGCTTCTATTCACATCTGAATTTTTCAGTTGGATTGCTTTCCATGTCCACGGTGTTTTCCAAGGTTTCAGAACTGTTCCTGTTCAACACAGAGATAAGTTTAAAATCTTCAAGAAAGCCTGGGGCAGATTTTGCTGTCACATCTGGGAAGTGGAGAGAAATGAGTGCTCTAGAGAACAGTTAGATAAATACCTAAAACAGTTCAGAAGAAAGTATATAAATCAGCTCAGACTAGAGATGCTCATTCTCTCTATTGACTAATAGGAGCCTTGAAGACCAAGCCAAGAGCAGCTATTTACCTTGCTGGCCTTTCCAGTGAAGGGAAATGAATGCTGCTCTTTTGAAAAGACCTTGCTGCAATCAAAGTGTTGTTGTATTGTGCAAAATGGAATGGCTCTTGGGACTTCAAGGTAAGAGCTGACAGGTACAGTTCAGAAACTGCATCGTCCAGCAACAATTCGATTTACCAGAGTCCAGAATGGTGCTTAGGCTCGACATACAAATTTTGAAAGGAATAAGGAAAGCTTGAGCTCTGGATATTTGACAAAGCATGAGTAAATGCAAGTTATGCCTCGGTTTGGATTAATCTGTTTTAGAGATTGGGAAAGTCTTGCAGGACCTCAGAATAATCCAATCACCTTCTTTTATATATCCTGTGCTCTGTCTTTGCATGGCAAACTTTAATCAGTTTGTACAGCACTGAGCACTCTGGGACTCTGCAGCTGGCTGGGCCATCTCAGTACCTATATCCAATACAAATTATTAATGCCATGGGTCACTAGAGGGATGAGGTAGAAGGTATTTTGGGATATCACAAGCTTGTCCTGTCATCAAGGAGTGTCATGACATCAATGACTTGCAGTACTCTAATGTGCAGGTGGCCAATAAAGGGGTATTTCAGCTGTCCTGGTTCTCCTGGCAGAGAGCAAAGAATTAACCTTTGCTCATATCAGGGAGAGCAAATCCTGGCTCACTTTGCTCTAAATGTGCTGAGAAGGAAGGAAGTAATGAAATGTCTCATTATACATCTGACTTGAGGAATATATTTAGAACTAACTGTAGAGCTGAAGGCTGCATGGTTTCACACCAAAAGGAGTGACATGCTCTGGACTGTCTCACTGCAGTCAGTGGTCAACTGAAACTATTTACTGCATGAACAAGGTCCCTGAAGATGACTTTTTTTTGTTTTTTATTTCCCTGAAGGAATTCACTGCAGTGACAGAACAATTAATTTGGGTATTCAGAGTACTTCACTTGCATACTGTCATTGCCCAGCTTTAAGAGTTTCTTTCAGGTTTAAGTGATTTGGGTTTATAATGAGGATTTTTTTAAGGCTAATTACCCCATTTGTATGAATTTCATCATAGGAAGATGATGACTACAAAAATGTGTAATGTAATCATCTGGCTGAGAATGTACAAAAAGCTAAATGGATATTTAATCTTAGAGAAAAAAAAAGCACAGAAATAAAATGTAAGAAACTGAAGCTGGAAAATTTAATTTAAAAGCAAAGGTCCATATTTTTTATCATCCCAGCAGTCAACCGTACATCTAAACCTCCACATGATTCACTAATACTTGACATATTTGTATCACAGCTGGCTGCTTTCCTACATGAAGTGCTCCACTTTTCTTCATTATTGGGCTTAGACAGAGATACAGCTATCTGACATCCCTAATAAAGGACCTACTCTTTCAGCTTTTAGACTTACTGGAGCTCTCTTATTACTAAATTAGGGATCTGGGTGCCTTAGCGGGCTGTGATTTTAACAACATGTTTTGTCTGGGATTATAAAAAGCTTCATCTGCTAAAAGCAGTTATTGAGAATAGGCAACCAAGGGCCTTTGTAGCTGGTAGGAAATCCCAGTGCAGAGACCCAGGACAAAGCAGGGGCTTCTGCAGAATGATGGAGAACTCGTTGGGCTCCTGTGAAAACCAATGGAGGAAGTGGGAAAGGCCTGTTACTGGTAGCCTTTGTGCTCATGCAATTGCTGGATTTCCCTAGCAGAATACATGCAGTAATTCCCCCAGGGATTTTTGAGTCCCTTCCCACAAAGCACAGCCCACCCATCCCTTTCTGGAACTTCAAACAGCTTCCTTTGGGTTAGCTGGGCTCTGTTTAAAATGGATGGGTCCAGGCAATGGACTATTTTCCCATCATTTCTTCTGACAATGGACAATGAAAGAAACACTTTTCAGTCGTGCACTAAGAAGTGATCATCACCCAAGAGGTCTGGGTGTGGAGAGCTCTGCAAAGCTGCATTCTACATAACATGGGGCTTGAAAATAACTGGGCAAAGCAGAAACTTCTGGCTATACAGAAACCTTTGTACTTGGTACAATTCCACATGAAAGGCACTTTTCCTGTGTGAATCTGGTCTTTTTTCTCCTTTGCAGACATAAATGAGATCATCACAGGTCCAGCTCCCAGACCTATTTTTTTTATTAAATCTAATTATTCTTTGCTGTCCTTCCTTGCTTTGGGACAAGAAACACTCTTTGTCCTGTTGAAGAGAAAGAAACATTGTCACAAAGGCCCTCTGGCCAGATATCCACAGCACTTGTAAGAGAAAACCCCATGAAGTATTGGAAGAAGAAAAATGATTTGAGGAAGTGAATTTTTAGCTGTGAGTGTTTTGTGTAATATGACATTTGTTAATTCCTTTGTTAACACTTTGTAGACTGATCTCACAGTTTCTCTGAGAGACAGAGTGGGGCAAATGAGTGTTTTAATGTGAATGGGTCACTTCACCACCACCAGAGATATCAGCAAAAGTAGGTTCAATAAAAAAATGAAAGCATGACAAAGTTCATTGGCAAGGGTCACTCTACTACTTACTGGATGGTTAAAGCCCACAGAGAAAAAGAAAACTAAAGTCTAAAATCAATCAATCTAAGCCTGAAATTCACCCAAAAATTATCTACATGGAGGCTGGCAGGGGTGTGGGTGGCGAAAGGACAAAGATAGGAAAGGGTAAGGACAAAAAGAAATAAGGAAAACTCTCCCGTTGAGTCACAAGGTTCAGAGTAGATCCCCTTGCAAAACTAAGTCCCTGACTTGACCAACAGTTTAGGCCTAAAGTTTTAACAGCACTTAAAACTTAACAGCACTTAATTGATAACTTAAGTTAAGCAATTTAACAGAAGATTCATATAGAATTTACTATAGGCACAACAGTAACTCACAGGACTAACTTACTTACAAACCTAAAGAACTTCAAAATGTAGGACAGCAACATTCATAGCACATTTGCTATGGTATATTCACACTCATACTCACAGACCTGAAGGATATGCAAGATATACCTGTGAAAATTTCCCCTTGGATTCAGGATTTCCCCTTGGATTCACATCAGATGTCTTTGCATCTTCTCTACTTGGGTTGTTATTCAGGCAAGAAAATTAAGTTTCCGACGCCTAAGGAGCATTTCTGAGATCATAGTAGGGCCCAAGGAGGAGTGGGGGAAGAACCACCATGCCATGTAGACATTTTGCCATTTCTTGTAATCCCGAAGTTAATAAATACTGACATGTTTCCTGCCAGGGGTTGGACTAAAGGACAAACACCTAAAGGACAAACACGTTTTGTTTGGCTACTTAGCAGCTGGAAAAAGCTGTCCAGATAGTCAAACACCAGTGAAATGGTTGCAAACTATATGGTGAAGACATTTGTCAGGCCAACAGCCAGACTGAGCTGGGCAGGAGACACTTGAGTTGAGTGATGGTGTTAGGAAGGGATGGAGTGTACAGAAGTGAACTGGGAGCACTATGGGGAGGCAAGGGGTAGGTCTGTTGGAAATGCAGGAGAGAATTAGGAACACAGAGGCATAGAGAGGACACAGAAGGACTACAGCAGGGTGTAGGGCAGGTGAGGTGGCCTGATTGCTGCTATAGTATTATAGAGAATATGGTGGGACTCTGAGATCTTGCAGTAGAAGGTTTTGGATAGAAAGCTGGGGAAAAATTAGTTACTTCTGTGATTTGTAAGACAGTTTTTTCTTTCTACAGTCCTACACTAAGCAGGTGGGAGATTGCTGAAGTGTCCCAAAGGCTCCTGCACCTTAAGGACTCTGGAGAGAGAAGCCCAGGCCAGTAACCAGGGTGTGGGGCGCAGCAATTAGCCTGGAGCCAAAGCAATGGGTAAAGACATCCTGGCTCTATTGGAGAAGCATTTAAGCAGGCTTTTGTCAGTGTTACGGGAAGGAAAGAGGTATTCACCTGAATTCCCATCTTCTAACAGAGATTTCCTTGTTTTTTTATAGCCCTATGCAATGAGGAAAGTCTGCCCTGTAACAGCATTAAGGAAGGGTAAAGTTTGTTTTCTGGGTAAAGTGAAAGCAATCTGGTACAACTGAGTTGCTTATCAGGGGAATGCTGACAAATGCCACTCCCATCCCTCACAAGATGGGACCATCTGGTAGAATTTTTGCACTATTAAGTTCTTGTGGCAGTTGGATAAACTTCCTCCAAGGTCTTTGCTTTGTGCCTGATCCATGGTGTTCATCAGTCCATTAGCTGATTTTTACTCAAGATACATGGGTCTTAAGGAACTGAATTCTATTGCAGATCAGAACAACCAGCAGATACCCCAAATGCACAGGTATAAGGGTGAAGTGCTGTGTCCAACAACAGTTTTGGCTGGAAAGTCCTTGTGCTTTTCAAAGGAGACAAAACTAAGTGTCCATAGGGACTTCAATACTTAATCACCATTTCACCTGCAAATTTCTGTGTCCATTGTCAGTACCTCTCTTAAGTACTCTAAAAGTCTTCATTAGCCACTGTCTAAGTCTACAGATAGCTCTGCCTGCTCACTATTTATTTGGGTAAATCCATGTTCAGCTTTGCAGGTTTCTGAGTCCCCTCCTGAGGAGCTCAGCCTGCATCAGGTCCAGATATCATCCACACAGGGAGCCTGCCCCAACCAAGTTAAAGATCTGGGGCTGCATCTTCCAGACAGCCTTCTGGATCTCACCTTTAGAAGTTAAAAAAAGAAGCTTGTGGAATCATAGCCCAGTACAGACATGTCACCTGTAGAGCAGATCTGGAAGGAAAACTGCTGCATATCCTAAAACTCCTTCAAGAGAGGAAGAGGAACACAGGACAGGGCAATACCAAATTATTGGGTTAACACATCCTGAAAATTCCATTTATGGATTGAAAAGGTTTGTTTGTTTATTAACCAGCACACCTAGCCCTTTTCTTAGTGCAACACAAAGGTGGTTCTTTCTGAATGGTTAGCACAGAAATGGAGAAAAAAATATCAACAGTGGACTGTGTACATGAAAATAAATCACAATCTTAGATTACAGTGGGCATTCAGCAAGTGCAGCTGATATTGAGCATGGGTATGACCTTCTCACTGGTCCCAGCTGAACAGAAAGGACAGAAATGTTTAGCTTGAACTTCCTCTCACTCCACTTTTGTGCCAACATAACTTCACTGGCATCAGTGTAAATCCTCTGTTGACCTGGGTGGATGGAGAGCACTACTAGACCTGTGGACTGGCAAGTGGAGCCCCTCCTCTGGAACTTTTCCTCATCAAATCCCAGATCACTGAACATATTGATCCTTACAGGAGGGCTGATGCATCACAGGCTCTCTTCTGGTCCAATTTTTTGCATGTCCAATCTGTCCAAGGAGCTGGAGAATGGAGAATGAAAATAGACAAGATTAGAGGTGGCTGAAAGCTGGACTTTCCCTCCAGCTGAAATTCATCACATACTGCAAAACATATATCCTGCTCTGGGACCTTAAATGAGAATCTCTAGTGGGGTCTCTAAGAGAAGAAAATATAGGAAAAATATTTTGAAACAAAAAAACCCCTTCATTTTAATTATCTAGTAAATGACACTGGGATTGAAACATGGGTTTATCCAAGGTTGTTGATGGTTTCTCTCATCTTTTTTAGCTGGTTTCTAGCACATGTAACCCTGTCAGTGTTCCATCCATAGTTTTGTGGACACCCTTCTACAAGGCTTTATTTGTGACAAAATGGCATTTCTCAGTTAAAAAACAGTCCATGAAGATGAATCACCAGTTTCCAGTACTGGCTTTTCTCCTTGTTCCCATCTGCATACAAGGCTGATCCAGAGCAAACCTTCTACCTTTGCCTGGGTCAGCTGTACATTTCCTGCATTTATTGTTTGCCTGCTATCCTTCCTGTTACGAAAGGGAAGCTGGCAAGATAAATTTATTGGGACTAGTCTGCACTTGAAAGCACTGTCCCTGTCCTAACCCCATCGAGGAATGCAGAAGGACACATGCTGTCCCCCGACACACCTCAGAGGGATCTTACAGGGGGTACTGCTGGCAGCAGGTGAAAGAGAAACAGTGTGGGATGACTTCGTTGGGTGGAGGTGGCACATCCTCTGCTCTCTCCTTTCCCCAGAGCCCTTGCACAGCCCCAGCTCAGCACACTGCAGGCTCATCCAAATCCACTATCCTCATGGTCCCAGCACCAAGGGGCAGGGGACAGTATGATGCTGCTGACACACACAAGGGAGTGTGTGGGCATGACCTTGGGAGCCGTGTGGGCAAGTGACTCGAGCACAGACTTCATTAAATGCTTCACTCTGGCCCTGCTGATTTTGCAGGGTTGTGTTCCTGGGGTAGATGGGCTGTGGGTGCTGGGGGAACTCTCTCTCTTGTGTGGTGCAGGATGTGTCCAAAAGGAAAAGCATAATTTCTTGCTCCCACCAGCCAGCACAGACCAGAGCCCCTCACTGCTGGTGGGTTTTACTCCTGCCAAGGACTTCAGACCACTACCACACCCTTCCTACCCATTTAATCCCATCCAGCTGCAAGGGGCAGTGGGGCAACACCAATCTGTGTACACATGGCAACGATATCCATTCCCATGGCCAAATATCAAGGTCGGGTGGGACAGGCGCCAGTCCCTGCTGCTTCCTGGGGAGAGCAGCTTTTGCTTTCTCCTTCTGTTCCAAGCTTTACAGTTGGTCAGGTGCTTCTGTGGAGCACAGCCCAGCTTTCACATCGGTTCTGCGTAGAAACACACATTGATACAGCTCAAACCATGGCAAACCTGACCAGCCTGAACTGTGTGCTCATGGGGTATTGGCTGCAGGTTGTCCGGTTCCCACTGCAAAGGATGCTCGTAGGATGTCTCTGAGAGGCATCGGATGAGCAAACTCTGTTTGTCTTGTCTTGAGTAAACAGGTGACATTCCCTGATAAGCAGACAGGATAGAAGCAGGAAGGAAAACCTGAGGTATGGGTATCCAGCAGCATTGCTCGGCTGAGAAAGAAAATAAACCTTGCCTTTTTATGTGGTAGGGAGAGCCAGGGAAGCCTTTCATCCCGGTTGCTCTTTTTAAAGGGAAATGGTTCTGAGAATGCAATATTTACTTAGTATTAAATGCATTCTTTGCCAAACATTGAAAAGGATAGGTCTAGCTTTCACTGTAGTTGTGTAGCAAGAGCCTGCCTGATCACTTTTATGTTAGAACTACTACAGAAACCCTGAGAGTTTTGTACCAGGCTCAAAATCTGCTGGGCAACTCCAGCCAGCCTTTGGAAACCTTTTTAATTGAGGAAACTAAGACTAAGCTTAAGGAGCACTAAGTCCTCAGCAATATTCCATGTCTTTGGAACATATTCCAAATAGCACAATCATTGCTCAGTCCTTCCTGGACCCTCTTCCCAATTTTAAGAAGAACTTTTAGCTGGCAAAAGCCCCAGCAGAACTGCATGGCATGCTCCAGTCAAGCTGCCCTAGCAGCTCACCCCTGCTCTAAGCAAGCCTGACTGCCCTTGCTGCTTGCATCTTCACCTTCCTTGGCACCCCTTGGATGCCCTGCTGGGGCAGTAGGTTCAGCCCACTGAGCTGGCAGGAAACCTCACAGATGTTTCCTGAGCTGGTTTGTAGCCAGTGTGGTGGGATGAAGCAAAGTGGCAAATGGAGGAACTGGTTGAGCACTGGAGATGCCACAGGGCAGGGACAAGAAGGGGACACAGTTAAGACCATGAGGAGAAGAGACAATCAGCTCCATTCAAGCCTTCGTGTGTCACATAAAGGAGAGGAAATAAAGTCAAATGGATTCATCCACATGAATTTTCCTGTTTGGGTGGTTTCAGCAAGAAAATTTGTATCCTCACAGTTAAACATTATATTTAGAGAAGAATTTTGCCTGGTCCTACCAAGAGTCCTTGTTTTACTCAGACAATCAAGAGGTTCACATAGATATTTCTCATGGGACCTCAGGAACAGCTCCAAAGACTTTCTTTATATGTGAAGGACAAATCCTTTTAAATCAGTTCATTCCTCCCTTTTGGAGCTGTGTAATTCCATTTTGCTCCCTGAGCAGATGAAAAAATGCTCTGTGCTGTCAACCCAAGGGACTGCTTTGTACTGCAAATGAGCTTTCCTTCAAGAAGGACCCTCTAACTCCCTGTTCACATGTGAAGCATTAAGGGAATTAATGAACATCTCGTTTGCACAAATCTCTGAGCGGTGCCTGCTCCCTGCTACCCAGGGCTGCTCCATGTGCCCTATGCTTTCTGCAACAATCAAGCAGGAGCTCTGGCTGTGCCTCCAGGTCTCATCCTGCTCCATGGATGTAGCTTCTGGGAAGCTGCATGTGGCTCAGTGCAGCTTTTCTGTTCACAATACGAGCAGGAACTGGAGCTTGCCTGGTGCTGCAAGTCCACGAGCAACTTCGGGCAGAGAGGGACCCTGGGGACAGACAAGGTCCCCATGGGAGTCGTGTGAGCTGATTCGTGTTTATGCAGCAGCACAGCTGTGCTTGGGCTCTTGTGTTCAGGGAGCAAAGTTCTCATTAATTTTATTAGTGCAGCAGCTCTTGGCATGCCAGAGCTAAAATTCTCTGAGCACTCACAGGGAGGGCGAGTTTCGCAGGCTTTAGGGCAGCCAGCAGTTAATAGGATTTAATAGGTACCCACTAGAGGTGGGCTCAGATGGGAGGGATCACTAGGAAACCACCCATTTTGAGTCGTCCCAGCCAAAAATCTGGGAGAAGGAAACCAAACTGGGCACTGCTCCTCCAGTACACTGGCAAAGGATGAATCAGTTGATTTAACAAACAGTGGGTTTTCAAAGGAAGAAAAGGAAAATGTTAACAGGAAGATAATGAGTAACACAGGATACCTAATCACTTCTGCAAAGCTTGATCATAACTAGTGACTGTCCTTATCTCAGTGTCCCCAGGGAGGCAACTGCAAGATCAAAAGCTCTGGAAGTGAGAAGGTGGGTTTCCAGTGCCATAAACTGCACAGGTCTCTGAGGACTCACACAGTGTGCAGGGGCTGGAAGGCATGAACAAGCTGCAGCAGAGAGAAGGACAGACCCAGCACAGGCAAAATCTGCAGTCTCCTCCCAGAGAGGGGTGTGTGGGGAATGCAATCCCTTCGAGCAGTTACACATCAGTTCTCCATCAGTAAGGGGCAGTTGTGCCTCCTCTGCTGCCCACCCTGACTCCCCAGCAGGCAGACAGAGATGGGCTTGGTCCAGTGTGTTTGTTCCAGTCTGCTTAAAACAATCCTTGGTATTTATGGCTAATGCAGAGCCAAAAATATGTCCAACACCCAGTCAGCTGGCTTTTCTCTGAGCGAGACAAATCAAATCAGCTCTTAATTGAATTTCCTTCTGTTGAGGCAAACTGGAGCTCAAGCACTGGGATTTCCTTGGATTGTTCCCTCCGGTGAAGCTTTCATCCAGTTTCACTCATGTACCTGGAACTTCTTAATGACTTCACACAGAGTTGTATGCAAATTGGCTTAATGAGCTGGGGATGCTCTCAGCTGGACAAGGGGAAGGTGAAGCATCAGGCCAATTAGTGTGGTGTGCTCGGGTGCCAACACCAGTGTCAAAGGTAGCTCACTGGTCACCTAGTGCCAGCAGCTACTGCAGATGTGAGACTTGTTGGGTTAGACTGCTCTTTCCACAGACCCACCGTGCTTAGTCACTCCCTGCAATGTCATTGAAATTGCCCTGTGAATAAAATTCAGGGCAGGGAGCCCCGTGAACCACGGGAAGCTTCTGCTCCAGCAGGAGCTCTGTGTTCCATGTGGGTGCTGTGCTCCTGCATCAGTGGATGATGGGGAGCACCCAAACTCTCATTTCTCCCCTGCCAAAAAGTCTGGTGCAGATTTGCTGCAGGCCCAGGGATGGTGGCCAGGTCCAGAGTCCAGGTCCTCAGGAAATGTTGAGGTGATGAGGCAGGCTAAAGTCAGCCTGTGGGTCAGGGTCTGGGTAATCAGGCTTAGACACAGCCTGGTGGTTACCAGGCAAGTCCACAGACTCATAGAACCATTAAGGTTGGAAAAGATCTCTAAGGTCACCATTAACCCAGCACTGCCAAGCCACCAACAAGCCATGTCCCTAAGCACCACATCCACAAGCCTTCTGAACACTTCCAGGGACAGTGATTCCACCACTTCCCTGGGCAGCCTGTTCCAATGCCCTACCACCCTTTTCCCAAAGAAATTCTTTCCTAATATCCAATCCAAATCTCCCCTTGCACAACTTGAGGCCATTTCCTCTTGTCCTGTTGGACACTCACATGTGGGAGGCAGGTCCAAACATCTGGAAGCAGCTCTTGACTGTGCTTCTCCAGTTTGGCCCCAAATCCTGGTAGCCAAACCAATAAAGCGGATGAGCTGAGGGTGCTGCCAGTACCTAATTTCCAGGTAGCATCCCACCGTCACCACAAACAGAACGTGAGCATCCCTCCCTCAGTCATCATCCTCTCAAGCTGGTAGGTTGTTTTGGGCAAGATTTTTTCACATCTTTTCATGGTACGTGACCATTCACCACATACTCCTCCCCCTAAGTCACTCCAAGCCCCACAGGAACCTTGTGCTCTTCCTCCCTTCTCTGGGAGGTGACAAGAAGGACCAGTATTTTCCTTTCTGTGGTTTCAAAGGACCATTTCCGGCCACCGGGACTGCCTTGGCTGCTCCCCATCCCGGGGCCAGCCTGCCACCTCGTGTTGAAAGCCGAGGATTTTCAGTGGTTTTGCTCAGGGCTCTGAAAATGCCTCAGGCATTACTTAATCGCTTTGTATTTAGGACTCCTAAAGCCCTGAAGAAATGAAGGAAACCTTGAGGAGCTCAGCGCTGTGGGGGAGGCTGGGGTGCAACAGAAATCACCCCAGTGTCCCCAGTCCTGGCTTTGGTGTCACAGCTGATTTCAGGGAGGTTGTTGCCTGGTGTTTCACTACCCAAGCAAGGGCGAGCACCTCCTGGATTGTCAGCAGCTGTTTTAGAATGTCCCTGCTACAGTGGAGGATTTGGGTTCATTCTTGTTGTGGTATCCCCTGCAACTGGATGTGACCTTTCTTGCCCTTGAGCCTGGCCTATGATTTGCAGCACCCATAGTAAAAAGCCCATGGAAGCTCCACTGCTTTGCTTCACTGAAGATCTCAAGCATCATCGAGGTGCTCATGGGCATCAGAGACAGAGATATGGGCTCCAGAGTCCACCTGTGGGACATCACTATCCACTGAGTGGTGGTTGGAGACCAGGCCATATGTTCAGGGTACCTTACACAGCCCTAAATACCTGTGTGAGCCAAGGACTCCAGGTCCTTACCTACCTCAGGGTCTTCACCTCAAACTGGAGCCTGATCGCCTTACACTTGGCTGCTTTTACTTCCTGCACTCTTAACAAGCATTAAGTATTCATTAGAAAGGATAGATGTTTAAAGGGTGTAAGATTTTTTCCAGATTATTTTTTCATTTTCCTAAGTACTCCTAAGAGTGTGACAAATTCTTCTCATAAATCCTATTAGTGGTTAATGAACCCAGAGGGATGTGTGCCATTGCCTTGTTGAGCTCTGCTGTAGCTTTCTACTGATGTTCTCTTTTATTTCTCCTGTCTTTCATAGTTTCTTTCGTCCTTTTCTTCAGTACCATCTTTTCTATCCCTTCTATGCTATTTGCTCCTGCTCCTGTTCTTGCTGCAAGCAGTGTGATGTGCCACATATGCCCCATTAATGGGACATGAAACAGCACACAAGTGATGTGCAGAGGCTATGCAGAATGACAGGTATGGCTAAAATATTCTCAAAAAAAATCTCATTTGCCCAACTCTATTGACCTTTGCAGCTCACAGCTTAGGGGTGACACCAGCTGGAGTAGCTGTTACCTGCCCATGGCAGGGGAGTTGGAACTAGATGATTTTTAAGGTCCTTTCCAACCCAAAAAATTCTATAATTCTATGATTCTAGGAAGTCAGCTGCCTTCACTCAGTTTTCACAGTGGACACATAGGGACTGAGCTAGAAAGTGGTGATACGTCAGAAACAGCTTAGAAATGGGGAAAAATATCATTTAATTAGCCTGGGTTTGGATTTCACTTCTTACACAAACCTGGTTCCTCTTCTCTGTGCACAGGCAAAGAGCTGCCCAGCTGAGAAGGGCTGGGTACCTGTACACTACAGGTGTCACTCAGAGATACCTGAATGGATCCCCAGTGGGCGATGACTCAACCAGGCACCATACAGTGCTCAGGGTGACCATGGCAAAAGTCAGTTTCTGGGACTAAGTGGAAGCACCAGCTGCTTCCTGAAATGCGTTGGACATCACATGGCACGTCCGTGTCGCTGGTGTGACCCACAGGGGCCACGTCGAGATGGTGCAATTCTGCCTTGTGAGCGACCACAGGCTGAGCGAGGCAAAGTCGTGCTGCCGTTTCTGAAGTGACCTTCCCCTTCCTTCTCACGTGTCTGGGCCGGCTGGGAGTCAGACTCCAGGATCAGCTCTCCACGAGCGCTGAGATGAACCAAAGGGAAGCTCCGTGGCGATGATTTGTCCCCATTAGCGGCGGGCAGCAGACGCGGTCTGGCAGAGTGGCACCCATTGAATTCTGCCCGGGCATTGAAGAGCCTCTTGGCAGCTCAGCTGGAGGATGACTTATGGGTTTGTTTACTCGCTGGGGCTCAGACTCATGTTCAGTGTAGGCCAAGCTGAGTCAAATCTGCACATTTTGTTAATATGGCATGTGCACATCAGGCATGAGGAAACACGATAAAGCTGCAGGGACTCAGCCATGTGTGTGCACTCCTTGGTTTCCTTGTTCCTGCATACCACTGCTGGTCGAGGCAGGAGGTAAGACCACAGCAGACCCTATTGTTGGCTCCAGCTTTGGCTGCTGACCTGCTTATCCAAGTGCAAAATGATGTGTAAGATGATAAAATCATCTTCCAAAGAAGGTCTGAAATCCTTGCTTTTCCAGTAAACAACCAGGTAACTGTTTACTGGAACAATGTGAATCTCGGCCAAGAAATTGTGCAGAGTGCTAGAAACATTGAAAATGATCCTACGTGTCCTCATAGCAGCAGGTCCTTTAATAAGATGAAGAACAAGTACATGGCAAATTTCCAATTACTTTAACGCGCATAAAAAATCTGGTTGTGCTTGGTCATGGCTTTGTGATCTTCCAGTGGAACTGCTATTTGGTACTGACTTGGTCTTGCATCTTTATTGCTTATTTAAAATGTGCCTTTGCCTGGACTGGGGTTTTGTAACAGTGGCACTTTAGGCTCCCACATCTATTGCCTCGGAAAACATCACATTAAAACCTGCTCAGCTGTACAAATCCCAGCCCTGCAGACAGAGTACAAAACATCTCTGGTGCCTTCCTGGGCTCCCTGTAAAGTACTGACAAAGCCTACCCCGAATCTGCAGTGGTGATCACACCCCTGTGACTGTGCCCTCTCACCACATGCTATGAAAGTGCCCTCCAGGTTTCTGCTTCAATGTGACAACCTCAGCACACAGCAGATGGACTGCAACACTGAAATGCATCTACCTCCACTCCTCCACCAAAGTGTGTTTATCTCTGTTGTAGAGCACAGTTTTAAATTATTAAGTCATTTACTGCCTCCAAAAGCTGGGAATGGTGTTGCTGGCATTAGGAAGTGCTGGGATGCACAGGTAGTGCAAAAGTTAAACTGATGTTGTTCTGCTCCTGATGTTTTCCAGAATTGTTGGAGTTTTTGTCCCAGCTTTGTCCCTCTACTGCACAGTGACACATCTGTCTCTTTCTCTAAAATCTAACTTGGTTCATGGACACTGTATAATAGCCTTGAAAAAAAGGGAGAAATCTCATATGTCAGCCTTCATCCACAACCAGTGCCACACCATTGCCCTCACACCCCCTAAAACAGGGATCAGGAGAGAACAACCTCAACAGTGCACAGTAGGATATGGTCTTGCTTTTTTATTGAGACAAGTGATTTTTTTTCTCCTTTTCTTTTTGTTTACCTTGTACAAGGTTTTTTCCCACGTTCAGGCCTATCCAAGCATGAGAAGAGTCTCTCTCGGAGGTCTCCTCAAGTCCTGTATGAAGATGCAGAGTGCTGAACCCACAGCTGTGGGTTCAGGTGCTGAGGGACCAAGAAACATCAAAGCTTGTTGAGCTGAGCCCTGCACAGGCCTGCTGGTGTTGGCCCCAAGGAGTCATGGTGGCTGGTGTTGGCCCTGGACAGTGATAAGATATTGGCCCAGAGCAGCCTGTGGATGACTGAGTGACCTGTGGACCCTGTAGTGACAGCAGAGCACAACCTCGACAAGCTCAGGAATGGGAAGTCAAATTAGTCCCATGGAGAAGTTAATAGCCAACCCAACCCTGTTCTGTAGAACTGGACAAGTGCCACTGTATAAACCTTCGTGACTTCTCTGGGTCAAGGACCAAAAACGTGGAAAATCCCATCGAGGTTTTCCTTATGATTCCTCTCCTCTCTGGACTTTGTTTTCACACAATCTCTGTTTTTCCCCTTGGAAAAGGCTTGTGCTGTTCCTTTCAGCAGCCCTGTGGGATGGAGCTGACTCTGTGTGTGTTGAATGTTGGGGAGGTGGAGGTGGGCACCTTGTTGAGATTGGGAATTAAGCTGGGCAGGATAAGAGGCTGCTGGTTCTTGATGTTGCCCATCTTCTCTCCCTGCCATGGGTGGTGATGTAGACCTGTGACATATTGGTGGAATACAGAAGCTTTTTGAGTTCTTGAGGTCTGCAGATCACAGGTGGGTAACTCCTTCTTACAGGTGAATGGACAGAACTGTAAGAAACAACAAGCAAATGCTTCTAAGGCTGTGGAAATCTGATAATCCTTGGGGCCCCTGTGCTTTATGTTCCAGAATCATAGAATGGTTTAGGTTGGAAGGGACCTTTAAAGGTCATCTAGTCCAAGCCCCCTGCAATGAAGAGGGACACCTTCCACTAGAACAGTTTGTTCAGAGCCCTGTCCAACCTGGCCTGGAACATCTCCAGGGATGGGGCATCCACAGCTTCTCTGGGCAACCTGTGTCAGTGTTTTACCATCCTCATTAAAAAACCACTTCTTATACCTATTCTAAATCGATCCTCCTTCAGTTTAAAACCATCACCCCATGTCCTATTGCAACATGCTCAGCTAAAAAGTTTGTCCCCAGCTAAAAAGTTTGTCTTCCAGTTGTGTTCTAGAAAAAGTATCCAGGTCCAAAACAATTTTTAGGAGCATCATTCCTCTATAGGCTCCTTACCTGTGTCAGCACCCATGGGTGTTTCTGACACTGGCAGGAGTTAGGTGCTAGCTATTGTTCACACATCTGGATTCCAGCTGTTGTTTTGGCAGGTGTGCAAGGACCTGGGCTGGCTGGGAGAGAGCAAACACGAAATACAGGGAAAATACAACTGCATGGGAACAGAGTTGGGAGGGAATGTTCTGTATCTCTGCCTCCAGCTCACTGAATCACATCACCCACGCCCGGACAACGGCCTTCATCGGGCATGTCTTGGCATTGTGCCTCCATGCACAGCCCTGTCTGTGTTCTCCCAAGACTCATGAGGCTGAGCTGTGTGTAGCTTGACAGAGAATATACAAGACGATGGCAAGAAAAATCCAGAGGAACAGGAGGACCTCACAATCTATCAGAGTCTCCAGGGAACTGGGATGAAGTCATGGCAGAAAGACATAGGGAAATAAAATCAGACAGATATGTAGATGCTGCTAGACCAAGTCCAGTGCAAAACAAACCTGAGCTCATGTTTTCAGTGTCACCTTTTTCCCTCCAATATCTCACATCAAGAAAAAAATTACTATTTTTCACCTGTGGTTCTATTTGCAAGCAAACAAATGGAGCTGTGTTTGATGACAACAAACTATGGAGATTTCAAAAAGATTTCCAAACATTTAATTTTGAAGATTTAGAAATGTCATGTGCATTTTAGCCTCTGAGTAATTCTTTGTCATGCACAACTTATTGCAAAGATGGGGAAAGGGAAAAAAGGAATAAAATAATTACAAAATCAACCAGATCAGCAGGTCTCATCTGGAATTGTCAAGGCAGAATGATTCAACCTTACCTGGACATTTTTCAGTGCTATTACAGCAGGAATGGGGAAGCCAAGGCTCAGCACAGTGCCTCTGGGGACCCAATGAGACAATGCCAGAATTGTCCTTGCCCACCTCCAGGTCTGGGATCCTCAGCACAAGAAACGTGTGCCCCTCTTGTATTGGGTCCATGGGAGACCATGAAGGTACTCAGAGGGCTGGAGCACCTCTGCTATGGAGACAGGCTATGGAGACCTGGGCTTGTTCAGCCTGGAGAAAAGAAGGAGAGACCTTTTGGCACCTTCCAGTACCCAAAGGGGGCTTATAAAAAAATGAGAGTGACTCGCTCTAAGACGGGGGGAATGGTTTTAAACTAAATGATAACTAATTTAGATTAGTTATTAGGAAGAGATTCTTTACTGTGAGGGTGGTGAGGCCCTGGCACAGGTTTCCCAGAGAAGCTGTGGCTGCCCCATTCCTGGAACTGTTCAAGGCCATGTTGGACAGGGCTTTAAACAACCTTGTCTAGTGGAAGGTATCCCTGCCCACAGCACGAGGTCGAAATGAGATGAGCTTCAAGGTCCCTTCCAACCTAAACCATTCCCTGATTCTATGATTGCTAGGAGTCCCTGGACAGCTTTTCAGTAAAAGCACTTTGAAGCCCACCAGCTCTTTGCAGTTTTATTCTCATGGGGGCTGCATTTCTGCAAATGTATAGTTTGACTAGTTCGACCCCTTTTTTTTGGTTTGTTTTTTTTTTCAATCTCGCATTTGCTTTCCTAATGTCAGCCTCCAGAGGGCGAAAACCTTTCGGAAAGACGCTGGGAATTGCTCCGGCCAAGCTGGAGGTGATCTGCTTGCAAAATCCCAGCAGAAAGACCCGTCATAAGGGATTCCCGCCCAGATCGTGCATTTTCCGACTCATTTCTGTGTTGACGTCTGCGGCTCCCAAGCCTGGCCACTGCTGGGAAGGCCAGGATGATGGACTGGGTGAGGGAAGTGGAACATTAATTCCTAAATTGGGGCTTCCTGGAAAGCTTTGGGGATGGTGAAACCAGCTGGTGTTTTAGGTCAGATGGGAAGTTTTCTGGTAGCTTGTCCCGGGAGCTGATTCACAAGCCAGAAATCTTGGGCAATGCAGGAAAATCCTAATTTTGGTGATGCAGATGTTATTTACAATATCTTTGCGAAGTGCTGTAGGAAAAAAGGGGATCTTCCACTCGCCATCTTCAGAGAGGGTACAAAATCCTGCCAAATCAGCACATCTGGTGCTCTAACCCAGAGCCCGAAGTCGTGGAGAAATGTGTCCCAGGAGAGCCAGTATTAAAGCAGGGGCTGGATGCTTCTGAGGACAACACATACATTGCTGCTTGTTGAAGACACCCAATTCCTGGGAAGTGCTGAGTGCCTCCTCTGAAAAAAACCCAGGTCTTTTGTATGTTTCCACAGAAACTAGAAAAATAACAACTGGTGGGAATATCATAGTCATGGACAGAGATGTTATTGTTGGACAAAAAGGGTTTTAAGAGGGCATGGAGATAAGATGGAACAAGAAGGAGCAGTTTGGAAATGAGAAGAGAAATGATGCTGAGGAAAGTGAAGGAAAAATAGGACTGCTGGGGGCCTCAGTGTATGGAATATTTCAGTGTATACATGCACATACATCAGCTATACCACTAATAATCTCAGTATTTACAGTATAATTCAATTCTGTAGGATACAAGAAGGTCACAAGCCACAGGCTTGCCCCAGGCATGCTCCAGGAGGATGCTGCTGTCAGCTGCAGGCACCCAGCACCACTGCATCCATCCTGGCACCATCACTGAAACAGGCTGAGTAATTAAATCATTTACTGCTACATTTCTGTCAGATCTCATTACACAGCACCTGAGTTATTTTTCCAGCTGAGTGATTGCCTGGATCCTACTGTGGTGATGCTAAATATCCCATCCCTGATGGAATTCCTGGCAGTAGCCTCAGAGGGGATATTTGGTCAGGACTAGCATTTTCTTCTGCAGCATTAATGCTGTCAAGGTATAATCCTGATGTGGACGTGGCCCTGCCTCATCCATCCTCACAGCTCACCATGGGCAGAAGGGGACAAGTTCAAAGAAGGGATGCAGGAAAGATCAAACATGAGTAGGTTGGGGCTCCTTGTCCTTGAAAAGAGGTGGCTGGAGGGGAAACATGGTGAGGCTTATGAAACTCGGAGAGGACAGGCTGTTCAGAGCTTCAGCCAATGGCAAATAAAATTAAAAATAAATTATAGATAGATAAGGGCATCAGCAGATGTTGCCAGGCTCACAACAGACAAATCAGCCAGTGTTTGGTACAAGGTCTGGCATGGAAGCTTTGGGTGGCAAAGGCTGGTCCTGCTTTCTCCAGAGGACTCTGAGTGGTCACAGGAGAGAAACCCATGAAGGGTCTCCCAGCACACAGACCTCAGGTGCTGCAGGCTCTCCCCAAGCCACAAACTGTCTGAGACAGAAGGGTTTGCAGAGGAAATGACATTAGGTATTATTATACCTTTCCCAGGCATCTGGTTCTGGTATCAGGGATGGGACTGTGAGGGACTGGGACATGGGATGATCCAGTACAGCAGCCCTGTCACATTCTTATAACCCTTTGACCAATGTAAAGCAGCTGGAGCAGAGAGAGCCCCAGCAGAGCCTTTGCAGCTCACCTGGGCTGTGCTTTTTCTCACCTCACTTTTGTAGCACAGGTGTGGGTGGTTGGTGCCAGCACAGATGCTCTCCTTATGCCAATGCAGTTGGAGAAACACCTGGAAACAGATCCCCATGTTCATCCATCTGCCTTATGCCAAGCTAAGGGGTTTCCCCTCTGCCTCAGCTGTCTCTTGTATCCAACAAAACCTGAACCAGTTTTTTGCACAGTCCAGCATTAACAGCACAGATGGAGCAACATACTGGAACATGCATGGCTTTTAGTCAAAAGAAATAAATTATAACGGCACACAGAGGTAATTTTCTATGGCTAGGGCTGGCATAAAAATCTCTTGCAAAAAAAAAGACCTCTTTCTCCCCTTGGCTGCTTTGCCATCAAAAATAATCCCCCTGGCCAAATGCCAGAACTGGCTTGGGTTCGCAAGAGAGTTTTTAAAAGCCCCATCTTTCGATTTTTAATTTGCACATATCTGACATTGAAGGAGCTAAACATGAACACAGCAAAGCTCATATGTTTTTTTCATTGCCACTTTTCAGAGCGTTACTGTGTTTTGAAGTGGTTTGTACTGAGGAAAAATGTCAAATACAGAGAGCAACAAAACAAGTTGTTTGTCAGGGCAAACCCACCTTCACAGCACTTCCCAAACATTCTGCCTATGTTCTGCATTTTGTGTCTATGTTCAACATGCTCGCTTCATTTCCTTATTCTTCTTTATTTTTTCTTAGAAAAAAAATAAAATAGACAAGGTTTGAAAGCAGAGAACACACCAAGTGCTTCAGAGAGCTTTTCTAGCGAGGCTTGTCAGGTCCTTCATCTGGAGCTGCTCAGCTTGACAGCCTGTGAACTCCCATTTCTTTAACCAAAGCCTTGAAAACATGATATTCTGCTTAAACTATCCTAACCCTTTAAACTACTCTAACCCTTTATAGCTGTTTAAGCTGCTTAAGAGTCAGCTAAGGTTCAGATGCTAAAGCGTGGCAGAGTAGCCGAATGCTATAAACTCTCCTGGCTTTGAAATGATCTAAAAATTGAAAATTGTTCAACCAGTAGTATTTAAATATTCATTGCTCTAAATCTAAGAAAATTTGCTTCTAAATAGGATTGAATTATGAGCCTCAAAGAGATTTGCAGCACAAAGCCCCATTTGCAGGAAGCCTGAGCAGCAGTTTTAAAGTTATTAACTTGTGCAGTTAGGAAATTCCCCCTTAAGTGGCATCTTTAACAAATGCCTCACGAAACTGCCTTCAAGGATCAAAAAAATACAGATGCAATTAATTTGCCTCGAGTTTTAAACCTCATTGACATCAACAAAACGAGCTGTATTTTATCTGCTT
Source organism: Manacus candei (assembly GCF_025592945.1). Taxonomy (NCBI): domain Eukaryota; kingdom Metazoa; phylum Chordata; class Aves; order Passeriformes; family Pipridae; genus Manacus; species Manacus candei. Next base: position 4,345,521 of record NW_026138055.1, on the reverse strand, counting down.
GGCTCCCGAGCTGAGTGCAAGACCTGGCAGTGACATAAAATCGGTACGGCTCGATGGTTTTGTGCTCGTTTCCTCAGATTCATTAAAGCAGTGGTGATGGGGATGTGCAATCGCACACACACAGACAGGCACAGACCCAAACTCCTTGCTTGAGTGGGATGGAGAGAGCCCGATCCCAGGCACAAGGAGAGTTGTTTTGAAGTCCCAAGCAGCATGTGGGCCACCCTTTGAAATTGCCAGGAGCCCGGGCAGTTGTGTGCATCAATAATGCTGTGCCTGTGCATTTGTGCCAGCTCTTAGCCCATCGTTGTAGGGGTCAGAGGAGGTGGCACCAGTTGGGGTGAGAAGCAGATGCCTCCAAGAAGCAGATGTAAAGTGTTTGTGGCCAAGTATTTTTCCTGCTAAGAGAATAGGACGTGACTTTCCTGGTGAGACCAGGGTGAGACCTTGGTGAGTCACCTCTCCTGCCTTCGCCTGACTGAGGAAACAAGTTAAATATCAAACTCTTCAGTAAAACCCATTAACCAGCTCCAACACTGCCGAGAGCCACTGGGGAGGAGTGGAAAGGGATGCAATGTGGCTATTTCCTGGGTACTGAGCTCATCTGAAATGCCCAGCAAAACCCCATGGGGACCCATTCCCAAGCTGGAGGACACTGGAGAGCCTGCTCACTGCAACCATGGAGATGGATGTCCACTTCCAAACCACCATGTGCCCCAGGAAAGCCTTGTGGGGCTTGATGCTACTTCCAACTTGAGCATCTACATCACACAAAGAGATCCTACAACTCCCACTCAGCCCTTTGGTCAGAGATTACAAAATCACAGGGCTGGTTTGGGCTGGAAGGGACCTTTTAAAGTCATCTAGTCCGACCCCCTGCCAGAAGCAGGGACACCTTCAACTAGATCAAGTTGCTCAGAGCCCCATCCAACGTGACCTTGAATGTTTCCAGGGATGGGGCATCCACCACCCCTCTGGGCAAACTGTGCCCTCATCGTGAAAAGAGGATAGTCTAAATCTAACCTTCTTTAGTTTAAAATCATTACCCCTTGTCCTGTGACAACATAGAACCTACTAAAAAGGACCACTTAACCTTCTCAGAATCCATCCTGGAATTGGTGCCCAGGCTGATACCAGTCACAGCAGCGCTGGGAATCATGTGTTGGGGCAGAGGGACTATCTCTGGCCTTTAATGAGGAATTTCAGATGCTTTAGTGGTGCTGGTCATGGAGGTTTCCCAGAACTTGAGGATGGGAAATCCATGGGGCGATTTTAATGTGATAACATCAGCTTGACAGATGCTGCAAAACCCAGCAAGTGCAGGAAATCAGCTGCTTACTCTGTTCAAAACATGTGTTTCTTTTTATCTTCAGAAAAAAGTCTCCTCTGGAAGAAAATGCCTGCACATTTAGAGATCAGAGGTGGTAAGATGCCAACACTTCAGCACCGAAAATTACACCTTGTGCTTTTTAACCAAGCCTTGCGGGGAAAAATGTCAATGAGTGACGCAGGTGATGGGTGCTGCAAGCCTTAATGCCACACTCCCACCATTTCCCTCCCTCCTGCTGGAGCTGCCAGGAGGGCAGCTGCAATTTATTGCTCCAGTATTAAAGGCTGGACTATCAACCCAGACATCACCCTTGGAGCAGCAGGGTGTAAATCCCTGCCACTCACCATGGGACCACCACCGTGGTGGGGCAGCTCTTGATGGGATCCTGCTGTCACCTCCAGCCTGGAGGGAGTCTGGGAGAGCCCAGCAGCTCTCGTGCCTCTTGCAGCCTCATCTAAGATTTGTTAATTGTGCTGTGCTTGCTTGAGCCCTGGCTCTATAATTAGCAGTGCTGCATCAGGAGGTGCTGATGCCTCAGTGTTAATTGTGGAGCTCATTTTCTAGGAGCTGCTGGCACTCCAGATAAATGAGGGGTTATTTTGGGTGACTTGTCCATCATGAAGTTTCCCTGGGTCCATCAAGAAGTTTCCTGAGTGCAGGTTTGCTATGTAATGGCAGTGATGGATTTTTTTATGGCAACTAACCAATTAGTCTGACTGGGAAACACTCCCAGAGTTTGAAACACTGTCCTGTGGCCTTCATATGGAGACCCCAGTGGGTGACACTTGAGAAGGGAGATGGGACCTGGCCTGGGGACCCAGTCCTAGGGCAGCACTGAGCACAGAATCAGGGTTGGAAGGGACCTCTGGAGCTCATCTAGTCCAACCCCCCCACCAAGGCAGGGTCAGCTGGAGCAGGTGACAAAAGAACACAACCAGGTGGGTTTGGAATGTCTCCAGATCTCCAGAGAAAGAGACTCCACAACTTTCCCTGGGCAACACCAGGGTGGTGTTAGAGGCATTAACCCCAAAGGAAAGGTTTTACTGCCTTAGGGAAAATGTTTTCTCCCTTTTGAACACCCAAACCCCAAACTGGAGGGTTGAGTCCCCAGTGGCTCTTGTACATTGGGCAAGTGTGCCAAACCTAGTGAAGCTGAGTGCTTTTTCAGGATGCAGGCAGGTGCTGTATCGCTGTCTCTTACACAGACACACATCTATCCATTTAAAATCTGGCATGCCACCCTAATTTGGTTCCTCCAGAGGAGTCTGTAATGGGACAGAGCACCTGTGGCTCAGGGTGTTTGGCTCTGACTGTGACCCACATGGCCACCCATGGCAGCAGCAAAGCACTGTTGGCATTATTCATCCACAGGGATTATGTACAGGAGCACATCACCTTGGCAGTGTATGCAGAAAAAGAGACCCCTCCAGCCCTTCCCACTCCACATCCCTCCACACTGAGGTCCTCAGGGATGCAGCTGTAGGACACAGAGCAGGGGAAAGCAGAGCAAGACAAAGAGAGTGGAAAATGACAGTAATTACGTGGGGGTCCTTCAGTATGAGGTGCAGAAAACCCAGGTTATTTTTATTTTTGCCATCAAAACAGCTTTTTCTTTTTTCCCCCCAGCATGGAATTGCTCAGGTGTCCTAGGGGCACACTGAGCTTCTTCCACAGCACGTGCCCACGCTTGTGAGTTCAGAGATTACATCTGCCAGTGACTTGCCAGAATTTGGTCCCTGCTGGACCAGCTTTTATTTCCCTGCCTGGTCCAGAAAACCTTGCTGATTCGACTCTTTGGCACCTCATCCTGCACGCTCATGGCACAACCAAGTAGCTGCAGCTACCAAGAAAGTGTCACCCCCAATTTGTGTCACCGTAGGAGGGAGAAGAGCCAGGGCTATTTCGTGCTTATTATATTAGTGTCCCTATTTCTACACTAACAGCAAGACCAAGGGATGCTTTGCAGAAGGCTGTGTGCTTTATACCAGGCAACAAACCCTGACTCAGCCTGTTACATAAATTATTTATCACAATCACAGAAAGTTAGAGGAGAGGAAGGCTGGATTAGTCCAGACGAGGAGGTTGATGGAAGTGCAGTGAAAGTGCAAGCAAACCCATGGGGATAAGGCTCCTGATTTCAAAAGGACAAAGCCCACAAACTCAGCATCACCACAGCCTGGCAGCAAATGCCACTAGTGTGAGGACAATAAGGATCTTCTCAGAAGGGAAGGCTGCAGGGAAACCTAATTGTGACCTTTTGTACTTAAAGAGGGCTTATAAAAAAGAGTGAGAGTTACTTTTTGTAAGGACAGATAGTGATAGGAGAAGGGGGAATGTTTTTAAACTGAAAGAGGAGAGATTTAGATTAGTTATTAGGAGGAAATTCTTTACTATAAAGGTGGTGAGGCCCTGGCACAGGTTGCCCAGAGAAGCTGTGGCTGCCCCATCCCTGGAACTGTCCAAGGCCAGGCTTGATGGGGTTTGGAGCAACATGGTCTAGCGGAAGGTGCCCCTGCCCATGGCAGGTGGTTGGAACTGGATGATCTTTAAGGTCCCTTCCAACCCAAACCATTCAGTGATTCTGTAAGATCCCCGAGGTAGTGCAGAAGTGGATGGTATTTCAGTGTCCATCAGTGATATGTGCTGATGGCATATGGCTTTCTCCATGCATTGGATGTACCTGGATGGTACCCTGAGGTCCAGATCACCAGCAACAGCAGCACCACCATCCACTGGCCTGATTTCCCACATAGAATCACAGGATGGTTGGGGTTGGAAGGGACCTCTAGAGATCATCTAACCCCCTTGCTAAAACAGGTTCACCTGGAGCAGGTTGCACAGGATTGTGTCCAGGTGGGTTTTGAGTATCTACAGAGAAATGGATTCCATAGTCTCTCTGGGCAGCCTGTTCCAGTGCAGTAAAGAAGATTTTCCTTATATTCAGACTGACTGACCCAGAGAGGGTCTGATGGGAAAGGATGGATTTGCTCACTCAAGGAGAAGGGGCTCTGGCTCATGATTTGTGCTGGGTTAAGCTGTGGGAGGTGGGAAAATACCTGCTTTCTCTTCCCCACCTTTGCTACAAGTGTGAAAACATCCAGAGAAAGAGAGCAGATGCTTGAGGATGGGAACCCCTTAAATAACCAGGCATGACACAAAACCCTGAGAAAACAAAGCCCAGAGAAGAAAAAAAATAAAAGATAGGGAATGGGATCACAGTCTTCAAATACTCCAGAGAGGAGCTAAGGGGCAGCCAGGGAAGTATAAATATCAGGCAGGGAAAATATTTAGTTTAGCTAAAGGACCATATTGACACTAGAGCAAAACAGGATTATCAGTCCATGGACACATTTAATTAGAAGAAACTTTCCAGCTATTTGATCAGAAAAAAGCAGAGGTGAGGGGGGAAAAGAAAAAGCCATTTTCAAGTTTAAATGTCATTTTATAAAAGGAAATTTTATAAGATGGCAGCAGCAGAGTTGGGGGAAAAGGTTGATGTCCTGTTCCCACATTTCCCTAGGGGGTCTGATTGCATGTGGGCTGGTTAATTCAACTTTACTGTCGAGACTGTTGAAGTTTTTGGATGGTTCCCATGCCTGATTTCAGCCCAGGCCAACTCATAGGCCTGCAGGGCCTGTCTGGGGAGTGGAGGGCAGGTGGGTGCTCCCTCCCTGCAGCAGAACTGAGAGGTGCCACCCATCCTGGAGGCTGGCAGAGTGAGAGTCCATCCTCTTCCCATCACTGCCAATGCCTGTTTCACCATCCTCTGGCCACAGAAATGATGGCCAGATGCAGGGGGCTGGTCCATGGGAAAGGAAGAAAAGGAGTAAAAAACACAGAAGGAAGAAAAAATTGCTGTTACTCAGCTGAAATCTTTATTTGCTATGTGGCAATTCAACAGCTGTAATTTCCTTCCCTCCTTTGAGGGAATCTGATGGGAAGGTTTCCACCAGTCGTGGGCAGCTGTGATTTCCAGGTTTGAGTTCCCTGGAGCTGTGGAATTAATTGTTTTGCCTGCAAAGCCAAATGCTTTGATTTCGTGTCTTTCTTCCATCAGTGATTTGGGCATCACTGCCATGCTGTGCCCTTCCATGGGACAGAGAGAAGGACCATCCCTGCTCTGGGGACACAGCACAGGCTGGGGCACAGGAGTGAGTGGATTTCTCTGGGGGAAACAGGTACTAAGGATGGAGGACGAGGCTGTTGGCTCAGCTCTGGAGCTAGGCCTTCCTCCCAGCTGCACTTGCTGAAATGGGGCAAGAGGCAGGCAAATGGTCTAACCAGGGAGCCAGCAGGCCCACAGATTTATTTCCAGCTCAAAAACTAGTTTAAAGGGCAAATTAATTAATGGAAAGCATGGTTTGGGAACATTGCCTCCACCCTTCCCCTTTTGCAGCACTTCACATCCCAAATTTCACCCATACGTTCCTCAAGGGAGGCTGGTGCAGGGGCTGGTGGAGCAAGACTTTTCTCTAAATTTTATCCTGATTTTTTTTCTGATCAGTTTGCCTATGAGGAGTTTCATCTCTCTTCTTCAAGTTTCCCCACCTGGAAAATGACTGTAACCCTGCCAGCCTCAGCTGTCAGGCACCTGAAGCTCTGTTCATCAAGAGAGTGGAAAGACAACTGATTATTTTTAAAATAAATTAATATTATCAGTAGAGAAGAAGCAGTTACCACAAAAAGCACTCATCAGCTACTGAAAGACCCTGGAAGATCAATGGTTTAGTTAACATCATTCTCGCCAAGTATTAGCCTGGAGAGATCAGAGCTGCCAGAAACAAAGTCAGGCAGATTAATGTCCTGCCCTGGTCCTGGTTTCCTGCTGAGCCTGACTGATCCTGGCAAAAGCTCATGTGCCCAGAAATGTATTCTGAGACCAGCATGCTTACAGAGTAACTAATTTCCTTCAAATTAAATCAAAGTGAAGGTAATCTCATCAACAGTGGGCAGGGATCAGACAGATAAAGCTGGTGTGGCAGCCAAGGGGTCCCTGAGGGGCTTGGAGCAGAAAGTGGGGAGCAGGAGCACAGATACAAGGGTGCATTGGCTACAAGGGCTTGGGGTACAGTGCAACAACCCCAAGCTGCCAGAAATACCCATAGCTGCCACAACAGGCAGGTCCTCCATCATCCCCCAGGGCCCTCCTCTCCTACCCACCCTAGAAAGAAAGGAAAATTAAATTACAGCATCCCAAAGGAAACTATAAAGCTCACGGATGCTCACACAGGGAAGCAGCAGGCGTGTCCTAAAGGCTGGTGAGATAAAACACCTCAGGGGGTGCCACCAGGCATGTATCCAATGAATACATAAATGATGGCTCCTCTTATCTCTCCTCCATCTTCCCATTTCCTACCAGTTGCCCTGGAAACTTCCCAGTCACGGCACTCACAGGAGCAAAGTCCAAGAGGAGAAAAAACCAGCTGCAAAGCCTTCGTGATGTAAAAGCTCGAGGCCAAGCGATTCCAGAGGAAGATTTCGGGGAGAGCTGTCCCTGTACCAACCTGCCTCCCTCCCACACGCTGCACAGCTTGGCCCTGTGTGATGGGCACAGACACCCCAGCCCACCCCCCTCGAATAAGCCCCACGTCCCACAGAGAGCCCGCGGGGCATCCTCGGCGGGATCACCACGGATCTCCCCGCAGGTTCTTCACACAAAAGGCTGCACAGACGATCCCTCCTACGCAGACACTGTTGCAATCCACAGAGAATTGGCTGATATACAAAAAACCAGAGAGGTGAATGGCCTCCCAGGAGCCCCGGGTGCTTTTCCAACCGGGACACAAGCAGCCACACCCAGAGGCTTGTAATTAATTCCCCATTAGGATAAACTCCAATTTGGCTGAGGTAGGAGGAAAGTGTACAAGATGTCTTGTTCTTCTGCAGACAGCACCTGCAATTCATGGGAAAAAAAAAAAAAGAGAGTTAAAAAATACAATCTCAATCCTCAATTCCACTGGAGGAATTAAAAGGCACTGGAACAGCAGAGCCAGGTTGTCCTGAGGATGCCAGGCCATGCTGGAGGTGTCTCTGGAGCATTTTGTCCCAGCAAACACTGTGACCTCGGGGTGAGATGCAATGTCCACACCTCGTGTCCAAGCCCCACCATCCAGGACTGGAGCAGTTGATGTTTTGTGTGGCCCACACCAGAAATTTCTGTCTCTGCTCTGAAGCAAGATGCCCACAGCAGGCAGAGGGGGGGGTATGACTGTGCTCAATATGCTTGCTGTCTGCTCTGGTTTTACATGCTCTGCCATCCAGGACTGCCACCTCAGCACCAAATTCCCACCCCTCTTGCCTGTCCCGAAGTGGAGACACCACACAAGGAGCAAACACCATAACTGAGCGAGGCCAAGTGAGGGCCAAATCCCAACTTTCACCTGCAATGCACTATCAAGTAAATTTAATGCAGATTTTGTATAGAATGCATTTTTATGGATATTGCATGTATTTATAAAGATCTTTATATCACACCTTTACTCTGCTTAACCATTTAGCCAAAGACTGGACCCATTTGAGTTGCACATCACAGCTGGTGCTGCAGAGTGCACAGTTTGTGCATTGCCCACAATGCCTCAAATAAGCCCAGGATGAGAACAAGTCCAATCTCCCCTCCCATGGAGTTATGCCTCCAGGTCATGAACCCATCGATCCCACATGCCTGGTTTATTTTCTTAAGGCTTAAGGGAGCTGGCCCAAGAGGAAGGGTGGAGGTGCAGGGCTTGTGGCTCCTCACACCTCCCACGTGTCCAGGAAATACCCTGCCTGTACATGGGGCTCAGCTGCTCTCAGACACTTCCCCTGCACACCCCCAGAGACAGAAAATATTTGTATATTATACACCTGTAAAAATACATAGTAATAATATAGAAAAATATGTAAATATATAAATAGCATAATATAAAAAAGTTTATGTTGTGTATATAAATACATATGTTTATATAAATATATAAGAAATAAATATGTTTCACACACATACACATGCATACAGCAAAAGATTGAAAATCTGAAATGATGGAGCCAGGAACAAGGCCAACATCCAGGTGCAAACAGAGGAGAGAGTAATGCTGGAAGTGTGCACAGCACAGATGGAGCCAAGGATTGCCCCAATCCTGGCCTGTTCCACAACCTGCCATCAAGATGAGTTAAATGCAACCCACCAGCTTCCTTGTGTTTTTTTGGCATCTCCTGGCCAAGGCACCTCCTCAACATACCTGCTTTGTGGTGTCTCTTCAGCTGGCTCTTCAGTCCTTCCCACGATTGTTCTTCTTTTCGCTTTTCCTTCAAATCCCATCAGAAAATCCCATCAGTGAGCAGCTGCCAGGATGGGAAGCAGAGCTGCGGGATAGGGCTGGTGGTTCCCTGGGAGGGTGGCCTGGTGGCTCTAGTGAGAGAGCCTGGGAGAACCTGGCCCACCAGAAAAGGAAAAATTCTTAATTTCCCAGCTGGACTTGCTCCCAGAGCCTGGAAAGGATAATTTGAAGCCAGCCATCTATTGAGCCCACAATTGCACATGTTCTCTCCCCTTATCAGTTCTTGCCCAGGTGGATCGACAGCAACCACCACTGCTCCCAACATGGAGGTAAAAAAACCCACTTGCCTACAGCTCGTACTGGGCTCCACCTCAGCATACAGCTTTTAGCAACACAGGCACATGAGCCACACTCACTATTTCTTTGTGATGCTTTGAAGACACATTGCAGGCACCAAATGTTCAGTGCTTCATTGCCAGCAAGGGAAAACTCCATCCCAGAACTCCCAATAAAGGCTCTTGCTATTTCACACTATATTTCATCTGTTCATGTGTCAAAGAGTTTTAATCCTGCACCTATGTATAGTCCTGTACCAGCAATTTCCAATGCCAGCCAGAAAGAAAACACAGCACCGTAGTTAACAGAAAAGACTCTGGAGCCAAGTAAACAAAATGACAGTCTTATAAACCAGAAGTATTTGTCCCATTAAGGATTCCATTTGTAGACAGAATAACATGGATGAGCTATTTGGAAGCAGAGACTTTAAGGACCTGGGTAATGTCACAGCAACAGAAATGCTGTAACTGCAAGACCTTTGCTCAGGCGTGACTCAGCACAGCAGCTGCATCCTGGAAAATTAATACTTCAGCCTCCTCAAAATGCCTGCAAAGCCTTTGAGAGCTTGCAAAAACCAACCCTGGAAGCCCCATCAGCCATCTGATCTGGCACCGCTGTGGGGATTAACACACGTCCCCACCCCAGCACAGGGCGGGGACCTGCAGAGAGCTCCAGCAGCAACCGTGGGGACTCAAGGCACTGCTGACAACTGAAAACAATCATACTTTGGGAAAGCTAAAGGAGACAACCTCTTCACCACTCCCAACCTCCAAAATCTCTCTCATCACCCTGCCATGGGCCCCCTGAGCAAGACCCTGCTCCAAACCCAGGGGTCCCCAAGCAGAAGCAGCTGTTAAGGAGGTTAACGCAGAATCATGTCAAATAACAAACACCTAGTATTTATTAATAAATTAGTACACTGGAAGGCAATTTTTCAATTCATTTCCCTCTTCCCCCACTCCCACCCCCTTCCCACGGGGCAGCTCACGCCACCCTCGTATCATTACTTCTTCAGATTGAACGTAGTACAGACTGTTCGTTACGGGAGCATAATAATTGCAAATATAATCAGACAGATTTCTTACGATGCAGCTTTTCCTCCCCCCCCCAAACCTCTTTTAATAAAAAGTGAAGTGTGATTTGAAGAGACTATTAGAGACCACGTAAGGTCTTCGAAGAACTTATCGGCCACGTCTGTATAAAAAACAAGAGACACGAGTGTAAAAGCAGAGCTTGGTTTAAGTCTTACAGCACGAGGAGAGCGGGACCACCGGCGGCCACCTTCGCCTCCCCACGTCCAGCACTGGCTCCCTTGGGGGCCCCACCATTCCCACAAGGCAAGATAACTCCTTACATTCGACCGGAGGCAAAGGATCTTTCCATCACCTCAGAGGTTGGTGGGACTCGACCCTTTTCTTTTGCAGTTAAAGCGCTTCTGCTGTAGCGTAATAGGAGCGCGATGCATTGTCCGGGTTAAAACCATACAATAAATAACCGTGCTAGTAAAATCTCAGCAATGGATATGAGCCAAACAATAGTACATTAATAAAAAAGTCAGCTTGGGTGGGAAGCTTAGCTGCGTTAAGAGACAGTAACCAGCAACAGTTAGGGGGGTTTTTTGCGTGTTTTTGCCATTTACTGCTCCAAGGCGAAGGGAGGTGATGGGAGATGGTCACTCTGAGTGACAGCTTTGACAGAGGAAGGGGGTTACAGAGCAATCCCCAATTCCATGTGTTAAATTACACCAGATTCGTGGTCTTTTAGTTCATTAACTGTGGTTTTTTTGTCAGATTTTTTTTTTTTAAAGTGCATCGGCTGATCTGATTGGAATGAGAATAAGGAGGAGAGAGGTTCGGGAAGGGGGCAGAGACTTGGACTGAGAGCGATAGTTACGGTGGAGGGGTGCAATGCTGGCAAACTGCCCCCCCTCCAAAAACCAAGGACACCTCAACGAAAATACTGGCCATATATTCTACAACAAAACCTGCCTGCGTATTGTCGTTCACCTTAACGAGCGCCAAGCTAGCTCTAGCAGATATTCGGAGAGTGTGTGGTGACCCAGTGCCTACAGTAAATCAGGAAGGTGGCTATAGACAGAGTCCAGGAGGGTCTGGCTGGCTTCCTGGCTTTTGACACCGGCGATCTCAAATAGCCTGTCCAGCTTGTCTTCGGCCTGCGGGATCTCCTCTATCACGTGGAGCTCCTCGGGATTGAGGATGTGCAGCATGTCGTCAAAGATGGGCTGCAGGTCGCAAGGGTCCAAGCGCACCTGGCGCAGGACAGTGTCCTTCTTTTCTGTAGGAGGAAAGGAGAGGGTGGTCAAGAAACTCCTTAAGGAACCTCTGCTAACCAGGGTTTGTTCTCCTCAGACCATCCCCTGGTGCCACCTCTGGAGAGGGACACGTCACAAGGAGAACTAAGGGAAAGGGTGGAGGGTGATGGGGAGAAGATGGAGAAGCCAGTGCTGCTGAGGCACCTCAGTCAGGATCTTGCAAGAGCAAACACAGCATTTGTAAATGCTGAATGGCGAGTGCAGAAAAGTGAGGGCAGGAGGGGAGCCAAAAAAGCTGAATTCTGCGCTTTCAAGTTGTTTTCGTTGGGTCAGCTTTATTTATGCACCCAAGTATAAATTTGGTAGATTGACTGAGCTCAGTGTTTCACCTTCATCAGAAGTTAAAGACTGATTAAATGCAGCAAGTTAAATATGGTAAATTAAACCCTCTGAAAAAAAGTGGGGGTGGCTAACAGTACTTTCCATCCCAAGTCACACGCTGCAACAAACAGGACCAAGAGTGAAAAAATTAAAAAAAAAAAAAAAAAAAAAGGCAGTCTTGAAATTACAAATTACATTCTCTGGTTTCAACTCCTAAAATAACATAGAGGCCAACGCAATAGCAAAAGTCAGGAGAAACATCCAGGGATGCTACAACTTCCCTGGCAGAAATTCAAAGAGTTAAAAGCCTTTAAAGGTGTTTTTCGGTCTGAAATCTTTATTGTCTTTGCCAACAGGATACTCTGGTCTAGAATGAGGGTGTGATAAACGTATCCTGGAGGGCCAGTTTGTCTAGTTATTTTTTTAATGATATCATACATTGAGCAGCTTTACAACATGTGCTGACCACATGGGACATGTCGTGGCATCCCTTCAGTCCTCCCATTCCCGCCAGGCTGATTTTGGTACCTTTGGTAATAAAAGAGCCTGTCCGGCTGAGCGCGGAGGAGCCGCTGGAGGTGGAGTCGCACCGCAGGAGGGGCTCTGCTTCATCCACGAAGAAGCATTTCTTCTCAGAAGGAGAGGGCTCCACGGTGAGCACAGCAGCCTCAGGGGGCTTGGGGCTGGGGGTAGGTGCGGGGCTCACCGGGCTGGGGCTCACCGGCAGCGCCAGCTTGTCACCTTCCAGCTTTGGGGGGAGGAAAGGGAGGGAAAATTAACTTGGGGGAGATGCCATGCGATGGGCTCACACTCAAAACCATCTGCACTCTGGCTTCCAACATGCCCCAGCCCACCCTCAGCGAGTGGTCCCTGCATTTGGTGGCCATCTTGTCCCAGAGGACCTGCTGTCCCAGAACAGGCACTGGAGAGCCGGGCTGGGCATCAGCACCGGGATTTGGCACATCAGGCAGGAGGGGTAACACAACCCTGCACCCTTGGTACCTTTGGTAGGACCAACCACTGCACCAGGATGGTGCCTGCAAGCACAGCAGAGCATTTTAGCTCAGTTTTCCTTCTCACCCTCAGTCTATTGAAGCCCAAAGCACAGCTCTTGGGGGCAAGTGGTGACGATGCCCAAATGAGGAAGCTCTCCCCAAAACCTGCTCCACAGCTACTGTTTGGTTAAAAGCAAGGTACAGCGTGGCTCCACAGCTCCAACCAGTGCCAGGGCTGCAGGGCAAGAGCTGTGAGATGCCTCAGTGATCCCCACTGCAGCTCTCACCAGCTACACTGGTCACACTTTGAGTTAATTATTTGTTTGCCCCTTTTGTTTGCCCTTGTTCCCGTGAGCACCCCATTAAAGCCTGATGGAGAAGTCTGTCTCACCAGACTATAAGCTCAGAGCAAGGAAGGACAGGCAGGAGGTGGCACTGACCACAATGTCACTCAAGTGCCTTTGCTTTTTCCTACTCTGATGTGAGCCAAGGGCAAGCATTTGGCTCCGCAGTCCCAAAGACACAGGCACAAGCACTGCTGGGAAGCACTGCTGGGAAGCAGCACTTTGACAAGTGACAGGTGACAAGTTACAGAACGAGAAGAAATGGCCTCAAGCTGTGCCAGGGGGATTTAGATTGAATATTAGGAAAAATTTATTCACCAAAAGGGTGGTCAGGAATTGCAATAGGCTGCCCAGCAAAGTGGTGGAATCACCATCCCTGAAGGCATTAAAAAAACTTGTGGATGTGGCCTTGGGGACATGATGCAGTGGGTGAACACGGTGGTGCTGGGTTAACAATTGGACTTGATGACCTTAGAGGTCTTTCCAACCCTAATAATTCCATGATTCTATGATTTCGGTGCCATTGTGAACCCACTTCCTAATTTGACTGTACTCTGCATCTTCCTTCTTGGATCTCCTTCCGATTTGCGTGGCAGCAGCCAACATTATCTACCCTCCTCCATCTCCCAACATCCCCTCAAGGTGCAAATCTCAAGCACAGCATTTCTTTGTTCCCATTCCCTGAAGGGATGAGGTGCCCTGGGCAGCATCACTCCATCCCTGGCTGGCAGCTTGGGCACCTCTGCAGGTCACCAGGTCCTTCTAAACAGGTTGCTTTAAGGGCCATCCAATATTTAACCATCTTTGCAAACCCTGCATCCCTGCTCGACCTGCCAGAGAACAGAATTTCAAGCCCTGTCCACATGCAGTTCCCTCTCCCAACAGCATTTCACATCCATTTTCTCCTTCTACAGAGGAAAGACCAGGCTATTCCTGCTAACACACTTTTGCCTAGTACCCAGGGATAAAATGCAAAATTGGGATAAAAGGCTGTGGGAAAGGGAGCTGCTGAGCCACCTCCGCACTGGCATGGATGTGCCCGAACATTCCTCATCCGTGTCGAGGAATTCACCACCCACAAATCACATGTCTGCTGGGACGCCCATTAGTTCACATTAAATTAACATTGAAGTCTGTTCCTGGTAGAATAAAAGGGTTTTTTTCTCCCCTCATTGAAAATAAACAGGGGAGGATTTGTTCTAGCTCAGCACATTACGCAATAGGCACGTTAAAAATAAAAGTCAGCTTTAATTTTTAATTAAAAGAATCTGCCTTCTCCTCTGAAACTCCCTTTCCAGAACAGTTCATCATGGAGAATCAGCTATTGCCATTAAGGGGGAATATCAAGGGAAGGACCAGAACGGCAGCTGGCTGCTTTCCAAATTGTAATATGCTCTGATATCCCCTTTAAAAATAACACAGGCTTTAAGGGTTAGTTTTTCTTTGTGCAGCTCATCTACTTAATATCCAACAACAAACTCATCTACTGATTCCCAAAAAGGGGCCTGATGACTGAGCAGCAATTGGCCAAGGGAGAGCAGGGAGCAGACAGCTGCCCCAGCTCTATCATCCCAGCAGAAGGGAAAAGCCCTTCCCCAAACCAACTAATTTGGAATTTAATTAAACAGCTGCTAGGAAAGACAAAATCACCCGAGGTTATTTGACTGTAGCCGTCCCGGGAGCCCAAGGCTTTCCAAATAGCTGAACAGTTGCGAGCTTGAGGCAAAGCAAACAGGATGCTCGGATGTGTGTTAATATTTAAACCACGGGAAGAAAGCAAGTGGGAATGAGGGCTTTGAAAGACCAGGGAATGCAGAAGGTTGCTGAGAGGTGAAGCCTGTGGAATAGGTCTAAAAACACACTATTCATAGCCTGTGACTCATTTTGTTGAAACCACCTTGGCCATTCCTATTTTTAAGAACAACGGTGCTTGAGTGAAACCAAGCTCTGGCTGGGAAAAAAATCCCACAAAAAAAAACCCCTCTTGCAGCCCTTTTGCCTTTCCAAAGACACCGAATTTCTCACCTTTACATCCTCGTTGCCGGGGTCCTGCGCTTGCCACTGAGGCTGCATCTGTACCTGCAGAGACAGACACATGGGACACTGTTAGATGGACAGTCCAGAGTGGAAACCAAAGGCACTGTGGTGGCTTTGACACATCAGCAGCCTCCTGCGACCCATCAGTGGCACTGGGGCTCTCTGCCAGCTTTTTTTCATTTTTTTTTTTTCAGCATTGCAGTAAGAGATTTTCAATGCCAAAAAAATATTAATTAAAAAAAAAAAAATCCTAAAAGCTCCAGTGTACTTGCAGCCCTTTAGACTGCAGTTCAAGCACCTCTTGGATCCCAGTGCATGTGGGAGGATGCTCTAAGCAGCTCAGGGTATCTCAAGGTCCTTCCTAAACGGAAGAAAAGGGGACAGAAGGGGATGGAGGCAGAAGAAGACACAGACTTGGCTTTGTTTTCTTTCCACAGCTGCTCTCAACAGCTCTGTTTGAACTGGTGGGTCCCATTTTCTGCCTCCATTTTACAGTACTGCAATAAAAGCTTAAGTCAGACAAACAGAAACTGCAGCTGTTGTGCTAATATTAGGAAGGAGCAGCAGCAAGCACTAAAAAACACCCTTCCCTCAGGCAATGCTTCCCAGTAATTCCTCCTGCAGCAACCAGGCGGGAACAAAAGCTGGTGGCAGGTTGGTGCTGCCGAAGGTGGCTGTGCACCCTCCAGGATGTGGGGGGGATAAATTTAGCACCGAGGCAGCCGTTTCCCGGATTCCCTGCCAAAAGATGACACCCGGCTGACACCAGCCCTATTCCCAGGTCTGTTATGCCTCTGTAGGGGATGTGGGAGAAAAAGTCCCAGTACAAGAAGCAGGGTGGGCTGGGTGGCACCCTGGAATAGGCAGTGCTGCCGGCACAGAGTGGTGTTGAGGGGGGGATGCTCTCGCTATGGTCCCCACAGGCATAGGGAGGATGGATCAACAGCTTCATGGTGATCATGGTGTTTGGGGATCCACCGTAAGGGCAGACCAGATCTTGGCAGGTGAAACACCACTGGGCAGGCCAGGAGGTCTCATTGAGGTGGCTGAGACAGTGATACTGTGTGGTGTTGCAGAGCAGGAGGCAAGCCCTTTGCCAGGATGGGAAGGGCACGAGGATGCTGGAGTGGGAAAGCCCAAATTTCCTCTGTGCCCTTCATATCACCAGTCAGGTTTCAGAAGAATGCTCGACCCAGCTCTGTGGTAGAGCTGCATCCCTCAACACACGGCAGCCCTGGAGAAGAGCTCCTCAAATCAAGCCCCACACAACCCAGAATGGGCAATGCTGGGTCTGGGGAAGGTTTAGATGACAAGACTAAAGCACAGCCACCCACAGAGGAAGCAGCTCTTCCCCTTCTGTCCTGGCCATTTGTGGGCAAAGTGTTTCTCCAAGCAGGAGATGCTGTCTCTGGGAGAGCTCCTGGTTTCTCCTTTCTACAGATTTGCCTACCCACTTTTTCAATTCAAATCATAATGAAGAGTTGATGAAATTCTGATGAAGAGGTTCCAAACCCAATTACAGGCTGAGTAAGTCAATGCTCAGTTTGGCTAGTACAAGAAACCATCTTCTAGTTTCTTCTTAGGCACCCAAACCCATTACACTGCAAATGCACAGACTCCAGTAGATGTGGCCACCACAGCAGGGAAATTTCAAATATCACTGCATCTATAAAGTTTCTATTTTTCTGTTTATGTTATTTATATTTGTATTAGTTTATAAATAATTACATTTTTGTTTATTGCACATTTCCAACCTAGTTCAAACCCAAGCTGAAAATCAAGTCACAGTTTAGAGCAAACCTGGAGTGATGCGCACTCCAGCAAAACTCAACCAGCCCTACCCCTTCCCCAGGGCTCTGGCCACTTCAGCCTACAGCTCTGTGCCTCAAATAAAACCTGATGCAAGTCCAGAAGGAAAATTCTGTTCCTTTCCTGGCTGCCTGGGCATTTCCCAGCCCTCGGACCACAGCCTCCTCCGGCTGGGAAATCCATCCAACCACTTCACTCCCACTGCTGACACATGAAGTGAACACAGAACAAATTTAATTCCTAATTACTGGGCCCAGCCCAGTTCTGTGTTGCCAAAAGAGGAAATGAAGGGGATAGGTAGGAGCTGACAGTGGCTGGAGTTGAGGAACACTGCTCCAGGCTCAGCAACCACTCCTTTCACCTCGGGGTTTTGATCTGTGAAAGAGCAAGAAAAGGAGCCACAAGGCACCTCCACAGCTGCAAGCCTGGACACGGGGCTGCTTTCATATCCTCTTCTCCTCTGGCACCCCCAAAAACCTCACAGCTTAACCTCACACCAGCCCCTGCCCCAACAGATCTGCTGACTCATGGGATTATTCACAAGGTGAAATTAGCCAGGAACCTAAAACTCACTGGGTTCAGGGCTGCAGCCTCCTCTTTCCACTTTCCACATCTCCCTTATTCATATATTTTTTTTTTCAGCTTTGCTGAGGCTGTGCTGCTGAACTGAGGCTGTTTGCTTCCCTTCCATCCAGTCCCTGAAACATTTCAGCCGAGGCCAGCAGAGCCATAAATAAAACGATAAGAGCTTAAAGCACTGCTCACAGCAGGGCACTCAAGAGTAGCCAATACTGCCGGCTGTGCCAGCTCTACCCCAGGCCAGCCCAGGTGAGCACAGACTCCCCCCTGGTAGCTGCAAAATGCTGTTATGCACCACAAAACAAAATCTCATAACCAGTGAATTCACTGAGCTTTTCTGATTTCAACCCCAAATATGGAGAATTGCAATTTGCTGGGATAGCAGTGAGAGACCTCTCCCTTTTTCTCCCACCTTCTGTCCCCTAACTTTTGTTGTTGTCAGCACCATTAATTTGGGGTGTGCTCGTGCTCGCTAAGCAGTGCCCAGGCTCACGTGCTGCTGTCCAGTAAACCTGCCTGCGAGGGGAGAGATTTTGCAGACACTGAGCCTAACAAACACTAATGGCCAGGCCAGGCTTTAGCAGGAGCCCTGTGAGTTAAAAGCACCCCAAAAAAACCTTCCCACAGCTGCCACTCTCACCGTATTTTCTGGCTCAGCGGCAAAAAACCCCAAGCAAAATGATTCAGAGGGCTAATCTCGGTTTAACCTAAATTCATCCAGCGCCATGCAAAACCAGCATAATCTCCCACAGCTAAAAAAGCCGGCAAGTCTGCAGCAGAGCTGTTCATTACCTGAAGGAAAATGTTCATGCCACGTACTGTAACGCTCCATAGACTCTGATTAATTCCCCTATTCCTATCAGGGGTTGTAAATATTTGGATTTCGGAGCACAAAAGGCTGCCAAGGGAATAGGGCTCTACAGGAGAGAGCAGCTTTGCCTCCATAGGTTTTACAAGGCGAAGCCAGACACCAGATAAAGGATTTAGGACAAGGATGCGATAGTGGGTGGGATGGGCTGGTGAAGGGAGGCTGGATGCGTTTAGGGTATTGATTTGCCATCTGAGAACTACATTATTCAACAACACAATTTTTACCTGTGAGTTGGGGGTGTTGGTGCTTTCTTATGACACAGCATCAGGGGAGGGATGGGGAAACTCTTTTGCACCCAGGGATGCTGGGCAGGGCCAAAGGCATCACACACAGCACAGTCACCCATGCATCCATCCCTCCTGGGCTCATGTAGGACACACCAGCATGCATTAAGAGACTTGCTGCTGGCTCAGGTCACCCCAAAGGCATCATGCTGTTACTCAGAATCACAGAATGGTTTGGGTTGCAAGGCACCTTAAAGCTCATGTCACTCCCATGGGCAGGGACACCTTCCACTAGACAAGGTTGCTCCAAGCCGTGTTCAACCTGGCCTCGAACATTTCCAGAGATGGGACATTCACAACCTTCTTTGTTGTTGTTTCGGGGTTTTTTTTTGGCAAGACTACTTCTGCAGAGTTGCAGGGGCCCATGCCAGCCACCAACAGGGCGACCCAGTCCTTTGGATCAAACCAGTTTGGTGTGCAGAAAAACTGCCTCAGTTTGTCTACATTTCGACAGACAAATCAGCATGAGTCAAACCTCAATTAGCTCTAATTAAAGACCTTCCACCAGCAGATTAAAAAAAAAAACCAACCCAAAGATCAACCTCCCTGCCTACTCCTGGCAGTGATCTCTCGGCTCCCTGGACTGCTGCGATGCAGATCAACCGTCAGCACAATTCTCCAGGGATTGTCTCCCATGCACAAGCTGCTTCCCACAGGCTTCCTGCATCCCGCCCAGAGCCATTCTATCACCACCCACATCGACAGTGCAGGAGCCAACTCAGGAAGAGGAGGCAGACAGGTTACAGCAGGTAACACCTTGCAGAAACACAGTGTGCTGCTGTGCTGAATGTGCACCCCTGGGTACTTTCAGGCTTTGACATCCCACACACAGGATCTCCAGGGCAGGGGAATGGCCAACTCCTAAGGCTGATCATGAGGGACACTCATCTGAAAAGCCCCAATCAGATGCATGGGGAAAGAGGATGTGCCAGCTTGGGTGAATTTGTTAAAAAACAACTCCTTTGCTGAAACAAGTCAAATTTCTCATGTGGATCCACTTGAGCCACCTGCTTAAAAGATCAACAGCCCAATTTTACCCATTTCTAGAAAAACAAGTGAAACTGATGGGGAACCACCACAGTCCAGGTGCTGCTGGACACTGGAGAATACACCACCACACTCTTTTGAAAAACAAAGAGACACAGAAAAGGTGGTTGGGAAGTCCAGAAGACTTGTGTACAGTTATCCATGAGAATTGGGTTTGCCATTCTCTGGAGCATCCGCTTGATGTATTTCCAGAGTTATGGGCACAGCCTGTGGTTACTCCATCAGCAGGAATCCGCCATCCCAACAAGTCACACAATAAACCCTGCTCCTGGAGCTACCACCTCCATTTTTGTGCTATTTGATAAGCACAACCTGATGATCTTGGCCAAAAGAGTTCAAAGCTCAGAAGCATTTAGCACTGCACAGCCCAAGTCTAATTAGGCATCATTCTCATGAACAAGCCCCAGGTTTTATCTGATGTCCTTGCCCAGCATTTTGCCATAGAATTCAAAGCAATAACTAGGAGGACAGAGGTTACTACCTACTCCAGGAGAGCAAGAGAACAAGGTGTCCTTCTGAGACACTGCACATACCAGAAACTTTAATTCACATATGCAAAATGACAATTTTCTCTGCCTCCCTCCTCTCTCTAACCATAGTTTTGTCTTGGTCTTTTAATTTCACTTTTTGCCATCAATGAGAGGACCATACGCTGCTTACTTACCAGGAGCTGGAAGGAAAAAACAGTAATTGAATGAGAGCAGGAGAGCTGGGGCAGCTGGCAAAGGGAATCTATCCAAGATCTGGGCAGGGCACGCAGGGTGATGCTCGGCACACACCTGACTCAGGGTCTCTCAAAAACACAAGCCCAGGGTGTCTGCCAGTGCCTCAAACCCTGTGATTTCACACAATGGTTACAAGGGACCAAGACGTTTCATACTCTGAGTGAAGTGATTTAAGATGTGCAAGACAGTGAGGGGACCACAGTCTCTCTTAAAGGGTGAAGTCTGCGATGGTCAAATCAGGATTTGGGAATCCCCTGCCCTAACAAATGCTATGCCCCATAAGCTTTACTATCTGTTAAGGTCCACCTTGCCAGGCCCCCACCAAGTGCCCAGAGAGGTCAGCAGGCACCCACCTGCTCCCATTTGGGTCTGGGTCATCTCTGAGGCAACAGGAAATGTTTCAGCAACTAGTTTAGGGAGAAGACCCCCTCCCTCAACTTCCCCCACTTCCATCCCTATGCTGTCCCATTGGCTTCCACGTTCAGAAAAAGCCCCATCCATCACCTTTACAAATGCTTCCAGACCACTGAGTTACTAGAGGCAAAAAACCGAAACAAGTAAAGCAGCCGTGGCCAAAATAAACTGCAAAGGTCACTGAGGCACCTTCCAATAACTTACACCCAGCTGAGAACCTACTGCAGGATATTCTGCAGCAATTTATTTATTTTCCCAAAATATGGGACAGGTTGTTTTAAGGCCAGGGCTGCCAAAAAGCAACAACTCCGGAGGACTGCATGGACTCCCCAGTGCTACTGGTCACCATCTTGGAGGAAGCATCATTTAGTACTCAAGATACTTGGCCCTTCTCACAAAATCCATGGCATTTAATCACAGCATTTAAGAGCAAATTTAAAGGGAGATGCTTTTTCCTCCATGTCCCTGACACAAGGGCTCAGGTACTAGGTCCTCCTGGTGATCTTCAAGGATAATGTGCAAAGCACAACACGTGGGACTTAGGAGCTCATCAAAACTTTGACTAAGATTTGAGCAAACTTTGGCAAAACTTTGCTCAACAGCAAGGTACAACTTAAAATAAGCCCCCTGAGGAGCTCTGTGGAGAGATGGAGCCCAGCGAAGCTCTTAGCTAAGCTCCAGGCCACAGCTGGGTGCCCTGCCTGTACATGCTCTCCAAGCCCGCGCGGAGCCCAGCCCATCGTTACCGGCGTGGTGTCCTCCATCAGGCCGCGGATCTTCTCCACGACATCGTTGCGGCGGTGCTGGCGGAGTGCGCTGATGAGCTGGGCCAGGCTGGCCTCGGGCCCACGGATGGTCCAGTGCTGCAGGGCGGCGTAGGCACGCTCGTGGTCGGCCGCGTAGCCGTTGGAGAAAGCCGCCACCTCCCGCTCGCTGGCGTTGCACAGGAACTGGTAGATGTCCTTCCACTGGCTCCCCACCTGGGCGGCCACCAGCTTCAGGATGTCGATGCCTGCGGGGGGGCAGAGAAGCTACAGGTGAGGCACGGGGCTCTGCAGGCTTTAGCAAAGCTTCTCTCATCCCCAAACAGCCATGCTTTGCTTTTCTTGGGTTGGTCTTTGAGATTTTGTTGTTGTTATTATTATTTTAAGACCCTTCAGAGTCCAGGCTGCAGAGAAGCACCACCCATAGCATGCTCAACAGCTGCCTATGCACATAAAGGGTGACAGACCCATCAGATGCCCCAGCGTGCTCTAAAACCAATCACATAATTTATCTGTGAAGTTTCCTGCACTCTTCGGCACAGGAAAACCCCTGGTACTCAGCCAGTGCACGGCTGGAGGAGCAGGGCAGAGGGCCACGTGCTCATCCACATGCCTGCATTGAAGCCACTGCTTTGAACAGGAGCTGGATTAAGAGGTGAGTCACCAAAGCACCTCTATAAAGATCTGTATTTCCATAACAGAGCACCTACAGCAGCTATGATCATATTTAGAGCCATTTCCAGTGCGGACCGGTGGGATGACTCAGTTATGGGGTGGGAGACACTGCACCGGGTAAACACTGGGTGAATGGAAGATCTGGTAGGAATTTTGCTCTAGGGAGAGCAAAAAGACAGTTTCCCTCAGAAAAGCCCTTGACACATGCTGGTTTGAGACGGTGAGGGTTTTCTCCATGAAGGTTAGGGAGCAATACAAACAACACACTTATCCTTGAGTCTACTAGAGGTCAGGAGTTACACCTTTGTGTAAAGCCATATATCCTTCATAACAACTAATGAACCCTGTTTTATCAAGCTGAGCAACACCTTTTTTTCCAACAACCACATGAAGGGTCAGCATAGGTGAGCTGCAAAGAGAAACTCACTTTTTCCAGAGAGACAAGTGCACCTCAGGTTTCCAAGTGAGCCAGCATGCCCCCATCACTACAGGGAGCACTTCTCTTTCCCTCTGCAGGCACAACAGCTGTGTCAGCGAAATCAGCTGCTTACAGGAGAATATCATAGTCGTGGTCTTTCCATCTGGTCTAAAATCTAACAATTTCTAATGCTGTTTAGACCAAACCTCCCAGCTCCAGGTCACAACTCTGATATAGCCAAATAGATTAAAAACAAAAACAAAAAACCACCAAAAAAACCTCAACCAAACAAAACCAACCAAACACACAAAAAAAACCCCTATACAGCCTTATATAGATATATTGCTATCTCCTTTTTATATGTAAACATATATGTACCGATATGCGGAGGGTTGACCCTAGCTGGACACCAGGTGCCCACCAAAGCCACTCCATTCCTGCCCTCCTCAGATGGACAGGGTACAGAAAACATAACAAAAGGCTCGTGGGTTGAGATAAGGGCAGGGAAAGATCCCTCACCAGAGACTGTCACTGGCAAAACAGACTCGGCTTGGGGAAATTAGTTTAACTTATTACCAAACGAACAAGAGTAGGGTAATGAGAAATAAAAACTAAATCACTTCCCACCCACCCTTCCCTTTTTCCCAGGTTCAACTTCACTCCTGAACTGTCTCCTTCCTCCCCTCAGCAGCACAAGGGGATGGGGAGTGGGAGCTGCAGTCAGTTCATCACAGTGTCTTTGCAGCTCTTTCTTCCACAGGAGGAGGAATCCTCACACTCCTTCCCTGCTCCAGCGTGGGTCCCTTCCACAGGTCACAAGTCCTGCCAGCAAACCTGCTCTAGGTGTGGGGTTGTCACTCCTTCTCCTTCTTTACTGACCTCGGTCTCTGCAGAGTTGTTGCTCTCACATATTCTCACTCCTTTTTCTATTGGCTGAAGTTACTGGGGTTTTTTGCCCCTCTTCTTAAATCTGTTATCCCAGAGGCACTATCATTATCCCTGATGGGCTCAGCCTAGGACAGTGGTGGTTCCTCTTGGAGTTGCCTGGCATTGGCTCTGTCAGACATGTGGGAAGCTTCTGGCAGCTTCTCACAGAATCCACCCCTGCAGCCCCTGCTACCAAACCCTTGCCAAGCAAACCCAATACAATATACACACCCCTATATAAAATATCTATTTAGCCTGATATATTTATATATATATTACACATACTTTTATATATTTTAATCTACGATACAGCTATTTTACATATATGTGTATATATGCTTATATAAAAAAATACATATACAAAACCGATCCAGCTTCATGATATTTTTGACCAAACCTCTTCTCACTTAAGGGAAGCTTATCAAGACCTGCTATATATAGACTTTAGTTTTCCCTTCCAAACTAGATAACACAGCCATGAGCCCACGTTGCTTGGTGCATTCACAGCCGGTGCATTCAACCTGCTCTAAATCAGAAACACCAAGAAACACAAAGTACTAACCACATTTTGTACTTCCCCACCCTCCTCCCACCACAACCACACTTCCCTCCCGAGCTGTTTACAGTCACGTGCATGTACTATCTCACATGGGTTGTAAGAGTCAAAGTTTCTCCTACCAGAAAAGCTCAGCTCACCAACCCAGCATGGGGGATGCAGCCCACCCAAAAAACCCCAAACCAACCAGAGGACTTGGTTTTAACTATGGAGAAAAGGCTGCAGACCTGCTGTTGAGATTTATGATGGGGTTATTGATGTGTCTCAGATCATTAGATGCTGTTGCTCATCACATTACAAGAGTGTGGCAGGAATTAAGCCTGGTCTTGTTAATGCTTCCCAGATGAAGACCCAGTGGTCCTCAGTTCAAGGGACACAGGTTGCCTGTGTGCTTCAGGCAAATCCTAAATTCTCATCCATTGATGACTTGGCATCCATGTTAGCTGTCAGTCCTGTGCAGGAAGGACAGACAGACCAAACCATGCTGGCTGCCAAGCCCTTATGCCTTCCCATATCACATACCCTGGTCAGTAAGAAGCCCAAAAGACAACTTAGGCTTGGAGTCAGGTCCTTTAAACCAGCAAATCCAACTGCTTTTGGCATAAGAGCAGCAAAATGCCAGGTTTATGCAGCTGCCACTTGATTTTATCACTCAATCCAGGGGATAAAATCCCCTAAAAAATCCCTGAATACAAGGGCAGGAAAAGCTCTGCAAGGCTTGTGCACCAAGGTAAAAAAAAGCAATGCAAAGAGGGACGAGCAGGTTACAGACACCACCTATTATATATGTCTATCTATAGAGAGATAATGATTTATGCACTTAGAGAGATATATATAGTGCATAAGTCATTATCTCACTGTATAAATCTTGCAGAGCTTTTTTTACTCTTGTATTCAGGATTTTATTCTTGCTGGGTTGAGTGGCATATATATAGGTATATGGATAGAGATAATGCTGCCCATTTTTTTATAGACACACATGCATAAAATGAGCAGCATTGGGTCCCCCTGCCAGCACTTGCCCTGCAGCAAGACAACACGTCATAGCTGGGTGGGGGCTTTGCCCACACCCACTCCCATGCACGTCAGTCATACGAAAGTATCATAACATAATTTGCTGGTTTATTATCCCTGCGTGGCACACCTAATCCGCCCAGAAAAAGAAAAACCCATGTACTACCTGCTCCTATCCATGTATTTAATGCTGATAAATCCCAGTGTTTACAGCTGCTGTACTGGTGAGAAAAGTTTTCAGCTGCTTTGATTTGCACTGGTTTTATGCAGCGACATGACATTTATGTCCTAATGTTCTCACACAGGATTTATGACGAAGTGCTCATGCTCCTACTGACATTTTCAAGTTTAGTATATTTAATCTCACCGTTCAATAAACTGGGCCCATAAACATGTTTATATCCCTTGGCAATAACATCCCAGGGCACAAGAACACACCAGGCAGCAGAGGACTTAATGGCGCGTAATAATCTTTGAAGAACAAATGTTCTATTAAAAATGAATTTGGAAATGCCTACCTTAATACTGTAAGAACCTTAAACTCATTTTCTTGCGACTATTAAATAAATTTAAGCCCCATATGTTCGCTACATCCACTACAATATTGTGCAAACAAAACCCCAGAGAGATATGGAAGAGACACAGACATGAGCACAGATTTGGCTCCAGTCAGTAAGAAAAACACTGCTCCCTCTGTTCTTGAAAAATAAGATTAAAACCATTACATGACAAGTTGTGGCTGCATGCTGCCAAGTATTACTGCTCCAACAAAAATAAAATGGTAATGCATGTAATAAGCTTACCATCCTACTATTTCCATATTTCCAGAAGTCCTATGAGTTAACAATGCAGAGCACTAATAGTGCCAGAGCATCCTATCATGATGGGAAGGTGCCTCCCAAAGTGCATGGGGCAAAAATCCCAGCTCCATCTTAGGTCCTAGGTCCTCCCCAGTCCCTGAACCATGAGAACCTTCTCCAAGCACACTCATCTGCACCCTGAGGATGGAGATGATGCTCAAAGCCCTCCAGACCCCAGCAATCCCAAGTAAAATGGCCAAGCTCAGCAGAGATGGTGCTTTAACCCACTCATTTCACACTTCCCACACAAGGCTGGTCACAGCCACGTTGATGCTAAAGCTAAAGCTGGTCTGAGCTTGCAACAGCCTGAGTTGTCTTCCTTCTTTATCACAGGCTATAAGGACAGCCTGGGAGAGCTGTCACCATCCCGCTGCAAATGCAGGAGACACCACCACCACATTATCACCATCAGGAACCATCACCATTGATGACTCAGCTTTGGTTGCCTCAGACAATGGAAACACAAATGAACCCCCACATCTGAATCCAGCTGAGCTGTGTTTTCCATGGCCAGTCCAGAGCAGGCAACAATCTGAAGGATCCAGGACATTCACGTGTGTCTTAGGTACCTGGGCAGGTGGCATTTCAATTGCCACTACCTTAACATTGCAAGTCTCTAAATGCTGTGATGGGCTACTCCCTGTAGCCACCTACTATTTTAAGGTAGTGATAACCCCAGAGCAATGATCAGCTCCACTTCGAGCCAGGACAAGGCCAATATGTCGTGCACAGGCAAGTGTAAAGCCCACGGGTGGATGCACACACATGGTAACGTGGGCACAACCAGGCCCATCTACAGCCAGGGCACACTGGGAGAAATGGAGACAAGACTGGAAATGGAAAAGAGCACTGCTGAACACACATCCAGCTCATCTGCAAAGACACTGAGCTGAAGGGAGGACCTTTCTGAAGAGGCAGTGCAGAGAGATTGACCCCCACCTCTCTACAACCTCCTTTCAGGTAGTCATAGAGAGTAATAAAGTCCCTCCTGAGCCTCCTTTTCTTCAGGCTAAACACCTCCAGCTCCCTCAGCTGCTCCTCATCAGACTTGCACTCCAGCCCCTTCACCAGCTCCACTGCCTGTCTCTGGACACTGCTCACCTCTGCCTTCTCTTCCCCATAAACACCATTTCAGTTTACTTAAGTGACTTCCATTTGCTTATTTTGAATCTAGTTCAAGATTTTTCCCACCCATTTCCAGCTCCTTCAGATGTGTCTTGCCTCACTGCAGCACACTTTGATGTAGTCAGAGCAGTCAGACTCCTTCCACGTCACCAAGGTGGTCATCAAACACGCACATAAGACTTGGCTGGGCTTTAAAGGCTTGTTCTGGACAAGCCTCACTGGTCTCCCGTAATCCTGCTATTTACAGGTTGGACACAGATCCAATTCTTCAGCATCATTTGGCCTCCAGCAGGGCAAGAAGCCAGTGTGGCGCAGGGCCGTGACCGGCAGTGCTGGCACGCTGACGTACAGTACCTGCAAGGGGCCATTCCTCTTCTCTGCCATTATTTTTTCACATCTTTAAGCAAACTCAAGAGCAGTGGAAGAGCCGCCCCGCCAAGGCTACACCCCAGCACCTGGCAGCAGATACAGTGAGGTCTAACCACAGCTTGGCCACAGAGGAGCTGCAGTTCCTTCCTCTCGTGAACAAAAAGACACCATTGTTTTCATTTTCAGAACTCAAGCCAAATATAACTGGTGTTTTTCAGAAGAGTGCTCCTTAAGAAAATGCCACCTTCGAGGAGAAATCTCATACTCAGAGCCCTCCCAAGCCATGTGTTCTCTCATCCCATTAATAATGAAGGATGAAGGGACACAGCACAGAGAAAACATTTAACTCAACATCAGTTCAAGTCTTATAAGGTGTCTTATACAGCTAGAAAGGAAAGCTCAGGAGATTGTCCAGGACCCGTGGCACACACAGTCTCATCAAGTGAGCAGCTCATCTGCCCACGGTTCCAGAGACAGCTTCATGAAGTTTCAGGAAGGCTGGATTTCAGGAGGCTCCATGCTCCAGCCTTTCATCATGAGGGACAGGTCCCACCAGTTCAACCACAACATCTGGGGGGAACTGACCCCTACCATCCCAGTAGAAATCTGAGCCGGAGCACCTGGAGCTTCCACCACTTACATATTGACACAGGTATTCCAGAGATGGGCAGTATTAGTCTGCGCACCACATGCAGTGACAAATCCTGACTGTGACAGGCTGTCTGGATGAGGCATCACAGACAGAGTGCACAGCCCAAGGGCACACACAAGTCAGACAGAAAAACCTCGGTGATGCAGCCCAACCCTCCCCTACATTCGGATAAAAGCTCCGAATCACTGCAAATCCAGCTCTGCTCCTGAGCTCAGCCCACCTCCCTCCCCCAAATATCCTCCTGACTCATGCAAAACACAGCCAGAGCAGCCTATTTTTACCTCTGAGCACACACTGAGAGCCTGCATGTACAAGCGAGCCAGAATGCGGCACATCCACACTCCAGCTGACAAGATACCACAGCTCAGCCAAACCAGGACTTAGAAATCCCAAATTCCCGGCACAAATACCTTTCCAAAATACAAAAATTTCACCAATTCACTGCTGTCAAAAAGGGACATTACTGGAAACTCAAACTCCTCCCCCTGTCCTCCAAATATATTTCAGGTCCTAAATGAGGTCTGGAAGATGTGGAAAAGTCCTGCACCTGGGTCAGAGCAATTGCCAGTATCGGCCCAGGCTGGGGGAGGAAGGGATTGAGAGCAGCCCTGCCAAGGGGTGTTGATGGATGAAAAATTGACCATGAGCTGGCAATGTGCGCTTGCCCACCAGAAAGTCAACCATGTTCTGGGTTTCATAAGAAGCAGCATGACAAGCAGGTTGAGAGACGTGATTTTCTCCCTCTATTCCACACTCATGAGACCCCACCATCCAGCCCTAGGGTCCCCAGCATAAGAAGGATGTGGAGTTGTTACATCACATCCAGAGGTGGCCACAAAAATGGTCTGAGAGCTGGAGCAGTTCCCCTAAGAAGACAGTAGGAGAGAGTTGGGGTTGTTTAGCTCAGAGAATAGAAAGCTCCAGGGTGACTTTACAGGACCTTCCAGTACCTAAAGGGGCTACAACAGAGCTGCAAAGGGACTTCTGACGAGGGCGTGGAGTGATACGACAAGACAGAATGGCTTTAAACTGACAGAGAGCAGGTTTAGATTAGATATTAGGAAGAAATTCACTGGCACAGACTGCCCAGAAAAGCTGTGGCTGCCCCATCCCTGGAAGTGTTCAAGGTCAGGCTGAACGCGGCTCTGAGCAACCTGGTCTAGTGGAAGGTGTCCCTGCCCATGGCAGGGGTGTTGAAACTATATGATCTTTAAGGTCCCTTCCAACCTAAACATTTCCATGATTCCAACAAGAGCCTTTGTCAGACAGGAAGAAAGGACACACTCACAAAGACTTGTTAACGATCTGGTAGTTTTCGCAACCAGGGAGGACAGTGCTGCTATCCTCCCAGGACCCAGTGATTCACATCCTCAGCAAGTGCTGTTAGGGCAACAAACCACTAAATCCTTATGTTTGGACTTGTTTTGTTGTTTGTTTTGTTCTTTTTTTTAAAGACAAAACCAAAAATCTTGCAAGGCAGGAAAGGACTCTTTAACAACACTTCCCACATGCTCTATGGAAAATAACCAAACCAAGCAGTGGAGAAAGGTCTGCGATCAATCACATGCAGTTAGGAACATGTTTCTGACCTGGGAACTTGAAGGTCAGCAAGAGACAAGACTTTCCTTCGCAACACATGTTAAGTGGAAGTCATCTCTGTAACAGCACCTTGGTCCAACCCTCCCAGGACCCACGCAAGCTCCTGCCCACTACCATGGGATGCTAAAATGGGGACCTGCAGAGTGGACTTGCTCTTCCTTCAGTTTGCATGGGAATGGCCAGCATAAGTATTTTATGTAATTATTAAATTTTAAACAGCTTTCACAGAGTTAATCTTCATTATAACCCTCTGGGACAGCTGGTAACCCTGAGCACGCACACTACCGTGGCCAGAGCCTTATAAATATCCAGACACCCACAGATGCCAACCCAAGGATTAAATTCACCTCCTGCATTTTTTTTCCCCCCCAGTCTTAGAGAGCAAGTTAAAAAAAAAATCTGCCTTGTTATTCGAGGAGTGATGTGTGAGAGCCTTACTGAAGTGTGAAATCACAGCCCTCCCGGCGCAGAAACTGGTGTCGGGTTTTTGGCAAAAAAAGCACACTGGGCTTGGACTGTTTTTCTCCAAGGACAATCCTCCTCTCCTGCAGAGCTGCCCTGCTTCTGACACTCGGCCCTACACCTTAATGGGCAGGCACAAATCCCAATCCCTCATTAAATTAATACAGGGGCCACCCAGGAATTTTGGCCATGGGGTAATTTGGTTTTTTCTTTTCTATTTTGAAGCAGACTTGGGAGCAAATGTTCCAACTTCACACAGACCTGCTCATGCTGTGGATAGATGGCTCGTGTAGTAACACACATTAAAAGTGATCAAGCACCAGTCTTTGGTGCTAATGCAGTAAGGTCGAGGACCAAGAGATGATAAACCTGTACATTATTAGGTTTCCTCCTCTCTAAGCAGAACAGCAGCCTCTCACGTTTGCATTTTCCAAGGCTCCCTTTCACCAAGAAGTCCTGGTCAGCTCTTGCATATGCCCTCTGGAAAACACAGAGCTTCCCAAAAGGACAAAGATGATTTTTGGGCAAACCTGAACAATGTTTTAATTTGGGCAGTTCATGGAAGATGGTGTTCTGATCTCATCAGATGTCAGCCCAACGCTCCTATGGCAGAGGTTTGTGCTGCAGATGCAGACTTGCTTCACCCCACCCAAAGCAGAGCATTGTGCCCATGTTGGAGCAAACATAGCACAAAATGCAGCAGAACAAGCTCCAGTGAGGAATCAGTCCTGTTTTAAGCATCCATATTCGTTGTGGTGCCCGGCACATACCCGCCTCTTCCAATTTAACCAGCTCCCTTTCTGCCTGGGTCTCACTCTGCGGAAGCGGACAGGCTGTCATCAGAGGACCAGGAGTCATCTGCAGATCATCAAGCTGCAGATGCCAGAGGAGAGACTGCTTTGGAAAACAAAAACAAAACACACCACCTTCTGCCTCTCCGTTTTGGCAGGTAGACAGACATTAATCCCTCAGCTCATGCTCTGCCTGCCAGAGTCATATCAGGGTTTGCACACAAGCCCAGGGCTGCTCCTCTCCAGGCGTAACCTCAATTACCCAATTATGTCAGCAGCACTGGGCACACCTGCCCTCCTGAGATGCTGTGGCCATCCATCTCTGCCTTACCTGTGGTCTGGGCACAAAAGCTCGAGGCCACCACAGTTTGAGGCTGGTGAAGCTTTTATCCCCATCACTCCTCCCAGTGCTCTGCAGATGGAAGAGATAGTCTCCAGGGGTGTGTTTCCACAGCAGCCCCTGCCACCAAGATGGGACCTGTTCAGAGTTGATGACAGGGTAAACGACCCCTACCAAACAAAATCATTACACTAAGTGGCTCACACTAAGGGTGTGGTCTCTCTTTAACATCCTCAATGTCTTCCTTGGGAGCAGACCAAGCTCAAGCCTAGCCCTGGTCCCTCAGTAACCAATATGCAAGCCAAGGACTGTTCCTCAACTCCCCACTTTGATCTTGAGCCATTATCAGCACAGAACTTCTACCTGCAGTCAAGCCTCAGCTCCATCAGAGCTTCAAACAGCTTTTGCAGAACACTTAATTTCTCTGATTATTTAACCAGGGGCTTCCTGGCCTTGCTCTCACTACCCACTGCAATAATGTGCAATTACAAGACTTGAAGAAAAATAAAAGGGAAGTGGCATCTCATGCCAGGCCAGTGCTGCCAAGATCTGTTTCTTTGGTCTTTTGACTCCAAAAAAACAAAAATCACCAAACTTTCTTCTTGCCTCTTGGCATATCAATTCAGGCAGCTGCTTCTATACACAGGTTTTACTCTAACATTTTACAGCCTTTGTGTTTCATCCGCCTGCTACTAAATGTGTGAATGTCAAAGGCAGCGCTATCAGCAAATTCTGCAAGAAGAATTCAAGGCCATCTTCATGTTTGGCATAGAGTGATGGCAAATTTGGCATTGCCATGACATTTGAGAGACAGGCTTCAATTCTCAGTTTTTATTGAATGGTTTCTGCCTAGCTCAATTCCTTGCCTCTGAAAATATCTGAAGAAAGGAAATGGGTATTTGCTAAAATAAAGGGATTGTTTACAAGAAAGTCCTGTGTGTAGGCTGTTCTTGATCTTCTAAAAAAAAGAAGTCCTACAAGGTTAAACCACAGAGCCCTATCAGCCCAGTACCCACATCACTCAGGCACCAAGTGGATAATTTCTTGGGAAATCTCTGGCAAACTGTTTTTCTCCTTTGGATTCCCATCGGCAGGGCTGCAAAGTAAGAGACAACTGAAGCAGGAAGAGGTCCAGCTTCTCCAACCACAGCTGCACTGCTGGCATTGCTTTACCTTCTCAATTCCCTATAGACAAGACGTCAGGGCTCTGGGAAGAGCCCCTGTTGTGTGGGTGGACACAAGGACAGATGTGGAGGTAGGCTGGCTGCTAACTCAGGCCACTAGTCATTGCAAGCTCTTCCCAGACCTCTGAACCATTTAATCCAGTGAGAATCATTGGCATTTGCTGCCTTGGCTGGAACATATCCATGTTAAAGACATGTGTCTAGTTTTAACACCAGCCTCCCAAGCTACTTCTATTTTTATGTTTGGGCTGTTATTTAAGGCATGTATTATGCCAGAAAGAGGATGGGGCACAGATACCAGCTCACGGGGAGATGAGGTCAAGTGAAACACCCAGTGACAACAACTGCTGACCAGGATAGCAAACCTATCTCAATTATTTAAACAATTCAGGAATCAAGTGCCTTCAGGAACTGGGGAAGAGCTTCAGCCCCTACTTCCACCCTGAAATCCTCCTCTTTTGGTAAGGAGCCCAAGCACAGTGAGATGTCTTTGCTCCAGCACAGAGCAGTGCTTCTGCCACCCTGACTGTGCTTTACCCAGCACCCATGGCCTTGAAGCAACCAGTAATAAAATCCTCCAAACAGGCAAGGCCTTGGATGCCCTCCTGGTGCCGCAGGAGGTTCGGGGGGTTGCCGGTGTGAGGGCAGGTGCCCAAGCACAGCTCCTCCAGGAGAGGCTCCAGAGCCTACGTCAGACCCGGACTTTCCTTTTAAAGGTTAAAGATGTTTACTGAAAAGATTAGGAGGGAGGAGGCAGTAAACTAGGAAAAAGTTGGGGGAGACTGTTTGCAACAGCTATGTAAACAGGCAATAAACACCACAACCCCTCGCTGGTATGCTGCCAACTTACAGGTGGGGAGGTCATAGGGATGTGGGTGCACTGCCAGCACCCAGCCCAGAGGCTTCACCCCCAGCCACAGAACATAATTTAAAACCTAATTGCTTGCTCTCCACACCCCTACTACAACCACAAACCAGGCTGGCACCTGGGGAGCAGCTGTGGTCCTCACATCTAAGGAGGCTTTGCTCTGGCTCCTACCATAGAGGGATCTACACAGCAGCACAAAAGGGGAAAGATATCCTCTCTGCAACAGCCTGAAGTTTAGCCCTGGCTGTACTCACCCCTGTCTGAAACGCTGCTTCAGGATGAAGCATGATTTGGTACAAACACTGCTGGAGCAGCAGAAAGCTAAGCCATGACACGGCAGCTCTGCAGTTCATCTCAGCTGTACAGCCAGTTATTAAACAAAAGGTCAATTCCTTTATGGCACTACACCTCTCCTTTCAAGTAAACAGCCTTAAGAGCCAGACGTTCCAACTGGAAAAGCAAAGAGGGATTTATACACTGCCGCAGAGAATAATGAGAATAATTTCCATATCTGACATGACAGAACACCACCACCTAGCAAGAACTAATGAGCAAGGCCCTTCCAGCTAATGTAACAGTATTTAGTTTGCACTAAAAGCAAGACAAAGCATTAATTGTTTTGCACTCATCTGTCTGCCTTGATTGCACAAGTTCAACTGAGGACGTTGGGCAGGAGGAAGTCACGAAGCCACCCGCGCCAAGGGGGAACCAGCGTGACTACTGCATGAATGACTGGGAGTAACGGGGTTATTCACCTCCAGACTCCACCCAGGTTGGTTTATCACCTAAGATTGGTTTTGCTATTACATCCAGATTATTTCCCAATCTGGAAATCCTGCAAAATTGATGCACTAGCTGAATTCAGCTGTTAACGGATGACAGAGAAGACTGGAACAACTGATCCTGGGAAGCACAGGATGACCCATGAATGATGCTGTCCTCCAAAGGATGACAAGATCTGGATAGTGAGGTTACAACCTAAATATTTAGGGTTATACCTAAATACAGTCTCATTGCTCACCACATAAACCTTCTCTTATTTGTATGGTTTCTTTAATGTGAATCATGCTTGGAGACCAAACACACAGCAGTGCCCACAAAGGCAGCTCAATATGTAGGTTTCCAGAAGGACCACCTGCAGCACAGGGTCTGAAACATCAGGTTAGAATCTAGAACTGCATCCCCTGCATCCATCCAACTCGGTCTGCTCCCTGCTCTCAATCAATCCCTGCCCTGTACGAACTCAGACCCTGCTCCGAGATGCTTCAGAAAACAGGAAAGTGTCAGAAATTCAACCAACTGGTAATTAAGGTCTTGGGGGAAAGAGTTACTACAGTTTAGTAATAACCACGTGCTTTTGGCCAATGAACCATGGCCAAAGACTCATGGTATTTCTGCTAGCACCCACAAATAAGGATGTCTAATGAAGCTCTGCAACTCCATTGCAGATCATTCACCACAGCCTCAAGGACCATGCTTCAGGTACCACAGATTTTAGGGACAATGGAGTGCAGGGGTTATGGGAAAAAGTTATCACAAACGGAAAAAAGCAGCCCAAGAACTCGAAAGACTTAAAAGGAAACTGATAAGCAACACAAATACAAAAGAAGGCAGAAAACTAATTCCAGCAAGACCTTACTGGTTCTATACATGCATTAATGAAGGTAAACAAAGTGTAGGTCTGTTAATCGGCAGGAAGGTGAAGAGAGTACACGACCAAAGACGCCCTATTCAGAACCTTCTTTGCTTTGTACTTGAGCACTCAAGGATGACTTTCATCAAGGACTGATCTCTCTTAAACCTTACAATCTTTGTTCAATCCATTCTTTGTTTGCCCCCCCTTGTTAAATGTGCTTTTCTAAAGGTTAACTGTGAACGGATGTTTAAGGTTGAGCAACGTCAGCTCAGAGTAAGGACTTGTCAGTGCTGTCTGCACAGGATAAGGAGGGGTCAAAATTGCCATTGTAGCTCCGCAGAGGAAGAACCACGCGCCTTGCTCAGTGCTCACAGTCATGCCACCATTAATTTATTACTGATTCCAATTTAACGATCACAACATGTCATCTTTAAAGTCTCATCAGAAAGCTGACAGCAAATCATCCACTAAATGAACAGAAAACACTACTGAAAAGAGTGCCCAGGCAGACCTGATGACACTCGTGGAGCTGTACACGTCCACGACATGGCCTTTAAGGACAACCTTCCTGGCTCCAGCACAGGCAAAGGGCTGGGGACACAAGCCAGCAGCTGGGATTTAGGGCTAAGAACCTGAAACTGAAGTGCTGCCAAGAGGCGGGGGATGACTCAGCCTCCCAGAAACTGATGGGGTGAGGGTAAAAGGACAACATGAAAGATAACCAGACCCTGAGTCACCGAGAAAATAAGGACAGTGTAACACAGTGGACAGGAAAAAGAAAAAGTGCCTTCACTCAAGAGCCTTCTACCAAGGATGGGTGGGAAGAAGGAGAGGAGGTGGAGCGAGCAGGTGACATTCCCTCCATTAACCCTTCCTCCAAGAGCAGGGACACGCCATGGGAACTGGAAGAAGGAGAAGCCAAGGATGAAGAAACATCTGAGGAACCACTGTATGAGCTTTGTCCTCACTACAAGACCCAGAAAGTTAGAGAAGCCATCACTGGATGTGGGGGCAGCCCCTCCAAAGCCCAGTCACTACTGCTCACCGTGCCCGTTGCAGTAATAGATCCACTTCTCCCTGTTCTGCGTGGGGGTGGTGGACTTTTTCATAATAGCTTTTTCCACAATGGCACTGGGATCTTGCCTGGGCCCTTTCTTCAGAGTCCTTGAGCTCTTCCTGACGCTGCAGACGACGATCACCACCAGGACCAGCAGCAGGAAGAGGACGATCATCCACGGCAAGTGTTCGTTGATGTCGAAGTGCTGGTGGACGTTCTGCGAACCTCGCCGGGGGGGCCTGTATGGGACGCTGGACTTCTCGCCTCCCATCATCTCCAGCGACGGCTGCTTCTCCAGCGCTTGGCTGGTCTGCTTGTGCCGGTAGCTCTGTGCCTGGCTGGTGGTGCCAGAGCCCATGAGGGTCCTGCCAGCACCGTCCGTCCCGTTGGCCGAGGTCTCGTTGTCGTAGCGTGCCGGCTCCACCATGCTGCTGGACGCGCGCGGCGCTGGAGAGGGGACAAAATCGGGAACTGAAGAGTTCAGACCTGCGAAAGGAGAGGAGAGTTCAGTGTCACAGCACCGGAGATGTGATATGGCAGGTCTAAGGCCCTGCTTGGCCAGCAGGCAGAAACCCAACGCCAGGCAGCGAGAAGGAGTAGAGGTGAAGTTGAGGTTTTGTCTCTGGGAACAGATGGGTACAGTTACAGAGGGAGTTTCGAGGTAAAACTGGTGGTTAAGGCTAGTGGCAGCTTATTAAAAAAAAATGAGTTATTATAGGCATATTGTTAATCTGTGTTTGTCCCATATTCAGCATTTCTCAGAAAACTCCCAACTTTGAGCAAGCTGATTTTTCTTTCTTAAGTTTACAAAAATTAGTTTTAGTTCAGTTCTGAAATTTCATATTGGGGCTAAAAGTACAAAAATACATAACAATTTGCAGGCTTAGTATCTCTCCACTGGATTTTGTTAAGGATGCACAACCTTTTTATCAGCACCGCAAGCAGTTGCAGATGCATCAACTACAAAATAGGTTTCTGAAGCAACCAAACTTCCCCCTAAGAGCTACCTTCCATCTTTATTGAGTTTCCTTATCAACCAACAGCTCTCAGGTCCCACCCAGTTGCACCACCAAAGCCTGGCGAGAAGAGGAAGAAGGGCTGTTGTGGCAAAAACTGCAGTGTATTTTGGAAACTCATCTGTTGAAGATCGTGTCTCATCCCAGCTGACGCAGAGAGTGGGTCTAACCATCTGTAACCTGGTTTGATTTGATTTGATTACCCAAAACACTGTGACCAGGACACAAACAGGGAAAACCCTTTAACTTTTACGTAATTGTCTGCAGTTGATTTCAAAGTTCAGGAAACACTGTCCTCTCCCAATGATAAAACAATGTCAGAGTAAACTTTGAGACCTAACAAAGGTGAAGCATTGGAAGCCTACCAATGTCAACACTTCCTTGCAATTATATTTACCAGCTCATGTATTAAGGTTATCAAAAGTTGCACTTTTTAACTAAAATGCTTAATATGAGACACTGTAGGGAAGCTGCTTCCCAGGGAGTGCAGAGTACCACCTTGAGTGGGGTCCTACAGCAGCAGCCCCAAAACCAGCCACAGCTAAAGCATCATTATAAAGACTGTGATGATGAACCACTCCCAATTAAGCAAGAGAATGGGGAACTCCACCTAGTTCTCCCCACTGTTGGTAACTTGTGGAAATCTTAGAAATTGAAGAAAGTAAAGTTACAGGACAGCCCAGGCTCCTGCAGCGCTGTTTCAGCAATGATTCCCATTCAACTGTACTCTGGCAGAGTACAGAGTGAAACACAGCAAGGAAAGCACAGGCATGAAAGCAATGAATCCATCAGAAGAGTCGTCTCCCTGCTGCAGTCTCCCTGCAGCAGGGGCTTTCCTGCTGCATCCCAACTCAGGTTCACCACAACTGCACAAAGACTTGTGCCAGCGCATCACAGAGATGGGGAAAGAGGCTGGGGAACGTGATGTCCTTTCAGCCCAAACAGCAGGACAGCCAGGAGTCTGACCATGACTGCAGTCTCACTGAAAATGTTATTAAATGCGGTTTAATACAAGTGAGGGCAACCCAATATACTCTGCAGCTGCCTTCTGGCCAAGAAGCAAAAGCACCACCCTGGCTTTAGACCAGGTTGGTTTTTAACAGCCTAAAACCAACCCTGACCAAGGCAGGAACACAATCCCACAACCAAACCCACATCTGTGTTTACGTGGTGGACGTTACCTTTGGGAAGATCAGCGGTTGGTGGAACTTCATAGGGCTGCTCACCCGCTTCGGTGCTCGATGAAGTCAAAGACATGTTCGGAAGAGACGCCGGAGAACCACAAACGTTGTCGCTCTCCTTCGTCCCTGGCTTGATGACCACCATGTTTTTCCCAAAGCAGTCAGTGTATGGTTTGCACTTCATCACACTAGAAGGCACATCAGAAAAGGTACCACGAGGGCACGGCTTGCACCTCACGTCTTCCGTGTCGGTTCCTTTCTTGCGGACGCCCCAGCCGACCGGGCACACCGTGTAAGGGACGCAGGTATCGTTCGTCTGAAACGTACCAGACAGGCAAGTGCACTCGCGGTCAGTCAAGGCAGTACAATGAGTTTTCTCAATCATTGGCAGTTCACAGGGTTTCCTACAAGGGTGGCACCGCTCTATGCCGTTCTCATGCTTGGTGAAGGTCCCATCTGGACAAGGGCTGCACTCTCTTAAGGTACTCTTCGTGCAGTGCTTAGACACGTAGGTTCCTGCGGGACATTTGTCACAGGTCAGCTCTTCGTTGGTGGCACGGTCGAGGTGGCGGTACTTGCCAGGGGAGAGGCTGATGGCATTCTGCTCAGAGGTCAGCTTCGACTGACCATCAGCGATGCCAAGGAGCATGAGCAGCTGGAAAACAAACAGGAGGTATCAGTCAACAACAGCATGCAACCGGAGCCCTCTCTGCCAGCGACCCCTTGTAGGTTCACAAGGGATGTCCCAGAGGCATGTCCCAGAGCCACAGGACCATGGACAAGTTACTACGCCCAGGGGAGGGACCTCAGTGAGGCTGGAGTGGAATAGAACCCGAGGAGGTGGCAGCACACTCTCCCGACACATCGCCAGTTACAATTATAATTCCCTAAACTTGACACCACACTTCTCAGTGAGACTAAGCATCATTTACACTGCAACCCTGCCAGGGTGGTAAATACTGCTAATTGAGTTTCAGCAGTACGTGCTACCTGGGCACCCCAGGAGAATTCAAACCAGCTTTGCATTTCAAGGCTGAGAGGCTCCAGCACAAGGCAGGCGCTCGCCAAGAAGACAAAAAACACACACACAGGTGGAAGCTCTGACCTGTAAAACTTTCCTCCTCTATTTGTTAATCTGCACTTGTTCAAATAGTTACCTTTCTAAGTAATGCAAACCAGGACAAAATCCAGGCTAGCAGCTGTTTCTGAACCATTTCTCAGCCCCTCTGCCCTTCCACAAGTTTTTATGGCCCAGTGCAAGCGTTGGGTTGGTCGAGACCAAAAGGGATGTTCCACTTTGAGCCTCCGACCACATCTGAACTCACTCTAAACTCACTCTAAACTCACCAGCTGCATTAGCAAGAGGAGAGAAAACCTGGTGCTATTTTTACAGCTGTGCTGTAACTCAGCTCCTCATTGCATCAGACACAGGTAAACGGATGCCAGTGTTTAGACACTGAAATAAAAACAGCTGGACTTCACCATACAATGGCTATAAATCTGTTTATCTTTACTGACTTCCAATCCTAAGGCTTTATTCCCTTAATTCCTTCACATTGATGCTGCTCCATCCCTAAGAGAAGCCCCATCTACCAAGAAGGATCTCTGCTTCCCCCAGAATATCTCTGGTCCATGGATTTAACATTAGTTATGGCAGCGGAGATACCAAGAACAAAAGGCATATCAAAAGAAAGGCTGACACAACCTCACACAGCATGCAAAGCAATAGGAAACATTTTCAAGCAGCTGCAGGATAAGTTCAGAGGGTTAGAGGGAACAAGTCAGAGTTACCTTGAATTTTCAAAGGTGCTTTCCTACACTGAAGGTAAAAAGACCAGAGACCCTAATGCTGTTCAGCTGCACAGCCAAGCACATAAATCACTTGGCTGTGTTATACAATCCCTCGCCTCCCGCTCTGCTACCTATTCTGGGCTATCAGCCAACAAGAATATATTCAGAAGAAAAAAAAAATAAAAAAAGGCTCCCAACAACATGACTCTGCAGAAGGCACATCACGGCAGAGCCGCAAGCCGCGCCGCATCATTTTTTTGGTGCAGTCTCTCTTTTCCTGGAAACACACGGCACATTCCTGTTTCACCTGCTAAATAATTTACGGCTTGGGATTTGTACAAAACACTTCATATTTTTATTTTTTTATTTAGTTAGTTTTCTCCCCCTGAAGCAGCAATTACAGAGCAGGCAGAAGCAGGCAAGCCCGCAGGAGCTGACGAGGATCCTGCAGCGGCCAGACTAATTACAGCACGTCAAATTAAAAAGTGGGGCTGCCCTGGCAGGCAGCAAAGGCTTACAGGATGCATTTTATTTTTCCCCTCCCCTAAGACATGATTTAACAAAGCACTTAGCTGGCTCTAAGGAAACCTGCCACCCTCCCCTGTAATCTCCATGACGCATCCTGAATTAGCAATCCAGCCTCTCCTCGAGGTGGAGTGGGGGGTCACCTGTGTTACTCACCCTCCTCCAGTGCCAGCGGGACAGGGTGTCGGGAGAGGCAGGATAGGCAGTGGCTCTCCCACCTTATCAGGGGTGAGCTGTGTACTGCTGTCTCAGACACTGATTTCTCCCTCAGCATCAAGCCGGACCTCGGGAAAACCATAGACAGCCCTGCTACAAGCATGTGCCATGGATTCCCTCCTGCTCTCCCTGTTTTTCCCATCTCCAGCATCTTCCCATCACTCATCCGGGTAACTAAAGCCTGTAAGAGCACCAGGTTTGGGTTGGGCTTTTTTAAAACCTTATCTCAAGCAAAGCAGTGCAGTGCTGGTATTTTTGAACATCCCAAGATCTTCAGCTGCACATGCACTTCCAAGCTTAGGGAGAACAGCAAGTTCCAGTGGGGGAAGGCTAAACAGCTTCGTGCATCCGCTATTTATTCAGACTGGCATTTCTGGTCCCTGAAATAATTCAGCCGCTTGGGTTTCACACCCCTTGGATCTCTGCAAGCAAAGGCCAGGAGCAGAAGGACATCTTCAGCAAAAAGGGGTGTTTACTGGTTTGTTCTGTCACCCTCACGGCTGCCCACTAGCACACAGAACAAGACAACACCAGTTGTCTTTCTGGCTGACAACACCAGTTTGCCAGTGAAAAAAGCAACCAAGTAACAAAGCGAGCTCCGCTGAGCCGCTGCATTTCATTACTCCGGTACCAAAGGAAGTGTATAGGGTAACAAAAAAACCACAGGAGAAACTATGATGCAAGACAACACTACACAGCAGATTTGGTTTCAGCAGTTTCAGCGATGCTCCCCGAGCCTGACGCAGGAGCAGCTCTAACAACGAAGGGTTAAAAGGGACAGGAGTCCCTTTCCAAAAGGGTCAAGTGGGACAGGGCAGCCACAATCTCAAAGAGCATCCCCAACTCAGCACCAACACCCTGCAGTGCACGAGCAAAGGCACTGCCCAGCCACCTTCACCTATTTGAACACGTGAAGGTTTTACGGTATGAGGAAATCAGATTGGGCTGAGGAGCACTACCATTCTCACCTCCCCACACTGGGAAACACTCAAACAAGGGGACCTTCATGTTCAGCTGCAAACAACCCCTTGAGGCAGCAGCACCCCACAGCTGGCATAGGCACATTCCACCTCACCACCACCCAGCTTGAGGACTCCACCTCAGTGGTCACCTCTGTGCCGTGTCTCCATCACCCTCTT
This sequence comes from Manacus candei, assembly GCF_025592945.1. Taxonomy (NCBI): domain Eukaryota; kingdom Metazoa; phylum Chordata; class Aves; order Passeriformes; family Pipridae; genus Manacus; species Manacus candei. Next base: position 4,303,679 of record NW_026138055.1, on the reverse strand, counting down.
TCAATAGCTGTGTGCTGCAGGGGAACCCAATGGGCAACCTGCACAATAAACAGCTTTTGGGGGTCCACAAGCTGCCTAGGCACTTGCATAGAGAATGCTGCTGCGAACACCTGAGCAAACTGGTCTAGTGGTTGGCATTTGTGTCCATGGCAGGGAGGTTGGAACTAAATGATCTTTAAGGCCCCATCCCACCCAAGCCATTTTATGATTCTATGAATACACATCTCACTCAGGACCCAAACCTGCCTGGTGAGTCAAAGCACCAGCAGAAAGCTGGTGAATCAACTTTCTGTCCAGAAATTTGTGTCCTAAAATGCTGTGACACCGAGACTGTTGTAACCTTATGTTGTGTACAGTGGCACCCTGCTACCAGTCCTTTGGGGACACAGCAATAAACCTAAAACTAAAGTAAAAATAAAATAAAATAAAGTAAAGTAAAGTAAAATAAAGACAAAAGGCAGCTAAACGCAGGGCACTTGATCCCAGTAGAGAAAAACAGGAGTAGAGCTGTAAGTGAGCGCAGGGACCAACAGTGCTAGACTGATACTCTGGGAATGGTTTCCAAGCAAAACCAACAGAATTTGGTAGAAACAGCAGCTGGCTCCATGGTGATGCCTTGGCACAGGTTGGGGATGAGCTGCACTGCCCGCCACCCTTCCCGAAGATCAGCTGCACCCTTTGCCGACAGCACCGGGAAAGCACTTGCAACATTAAAAAAATAAATATACGAAAACCCCAGAAAGACAAATAAACTGGTCTGGAAGTTTTACGGTAACTTGGCAGACAGGAGGAGCCCATCTCCTGTCCCACTCTCAGTAAAAAGGATCGAGTTACTCAGACCAAAAAAAAAGTTGCCTGGGAGGAGAGTATCGAAGAGAAAAGCAAGTTTCTGCATCTTGCAACACAACCAGCTATTTCAGCTGGTTTGGGGTTTGTGAAACCAGAGTCCGGGACTCACTGCTCAGCAGTTCCTTTACTAGATGTCAAGAGCGAAACGCAGGCAGATGAGTGAGCCAGAACAGCAGCACTGCAACATCTGGTCCCCATGAAGGAAAACCTAGCAGCCACCCCTGCAGTCAGCACAGACCCAAGCTCGCCAGCATCCCCACCAGCCATGGTTTTGCTCCAAACAGATGAAATCCCCCAGGTTTCCAAAAGCCCCAAGTTGAAGCAAGGTGACATCATGCAAGTTCCAGGTGAGGGCAATGCAGGAGATGGCGGAAACCACCTTGCAGCAGCTGGTGGGTGCCCAAAAAATCCGCCAAACAAGTGAAACCATGGCCAACACCAGCCCTGTGCAACCGCTACCGCTCCTAAAATAGCAGCCAGAAGGATTCGGGTTTGCTGCACCCGTATAAGACCCACCAGCTATGGATTTGAACACACTTCCCTCAGGCTGAGAAGACATTAACTCCTTGTTGGGCCAAAGGGAGATGGCCAAAATGTTGAAGATACTGGATGAAAACCCTGGAAGCATCCTGCCAGCTCACAAGCAAATGGGAATTTTGTCTTACAGCTCATTTGCTCATACACACACAGAAGTGTGAGAACACACAAGTAACATACATGTGTTTGCTCTTAGTCTCACTTTATTCTCCAGAATTCTATTTCCCAACACCTTTTACATCATCCTTTTCCCCTTCCCTCTACACCCTTCATTCCCAACTGACCTCCAGGATCCTAGCTGGAGCTGCATATCTCAAGCTCCTCATCAGCATCTCATCTTCCAGAGAGCACTTGCTTCTCCCAGCGGGAACCCGGCGCTCGGGAGCGCACGGCCAGCACCGCGCACGGACCTATCTGCTCCGCCGCTGCCCCAAGTTACCCTTTGCCTTCAGAGGCTGTTTCCCAGCTAATGCCCTTCCAGCTTCAGATTATTTGTTGTTTACTCGGATTCCTGTCGAGCCAGCGCCAGCTTGCTCAGATCCACCTTGAGTTCAAGAGCAAGTGCTCTCCTCGGTTACACAACTCAGCCGCAGCAGCTGCGGCGTCTGCCTGACACACCGAATTACCATCTCTCCCCAAAATAGACGGGATGTAGCCCTAAAGCGCTGATTGGGAAGGGCCCTACCTGGGAAGGTAGATGTGGAGATGAAGCTGCCGGAAAACATTTCCCTGATAAGTCGAGGCAGCTGCCTGCCATTCGCTACGGGGAGCTTTGCTGCCTGGCCAAAGGGTGGCAAGAAAAGCAGCTGGGACGGATGGGTGGATGGGTGGATGGATGGATGGATGGATGGATCTCTGCCCAGTGCCGAGCTCCAGGAGCGGGGCAGAGGGCAGAACAAGGATCCGCTCAGCCCTGGCTATGCGGCACAGCCCTGGATGGAGGATGCCTCCGCCTGCGCTAACATGGGGATGGGAAGGATGGATATCGCAGGGAATATCCCACCCAGCCAGCGTTCCCTGCCAGGACCTGGGGCTGCGGGACTGGGTGGGCAGCACACCGCGGGGAAGGCACAGGGGAGCGCCGCACACCCCCCGGCGGGGACGGGGGGCCGCAGGACACCCAGATAGACTCTGATACACCCATCCCCTGCCCACCTGCCCCCGCACTGCAGCACGTCCCCACCCACCCCGCGGACACGCGGATGCTGCGCGGGCGGCGCAGCCGAGCACCGAGCACCCCGAGCCCCGCGCACACACACACACACACACACACACACACACACACGCACACACAGACTCACCGTGAGGACACCGGTGATCCCGGCGGCGCTCCGGGTCGCCTCGGCGGCCCCCATGGTGGCGGAGCCGGGGGGCTGCGGGCGAGGCGCTGCCCGTGCAGCCGCGCTGCCTCAGGTGGCGGGGCGCGGGGCCGGCGGCGGCCGGGCGCCCATGGTGGGGGCCGGGCCGGGCCGGGCCGAGCCGGGGCCGGGGCCGGGGCCGGGCGGGGCGGGGGCCCTGCCGCCCGCCGCGCTCCCACCTGCCTGCGGGGCCGCCGGGCTCTGCCGGGCGGGCGGCGCCACGTGGGGGCGGCGCGGCGGGGCCGGGGCGGGGCGGCGGCCGTGGCGTCACCCGCCCGCGCGGCGGCGGCGAGCGAGGGCGCCCTCGCGTGCCCCCAAAATGTCGTGTGTCCCCCACAGACCCTGTGGGACAGAACTGTCCTGTGCCCCACAAACCCTGTGGGACCGAACTGTCCTGTGCCCCCACAGCCCCGGTGCCCTCAAACCCCCTGCGTCCCCACAGACCATGTGGGCACAAACCATCCTGTGCCCCCAAAACATCCTGTGCCCTCAAACCATCCTGTACCCCCAAACAATCCTGTGCCCCCACAGACCCTGTGACCCCAAACCTCCTGTGTCCCCATGTCATCCTGTGCCCCCACAGCCCATGTCCCCAAACAGTCCTACGCCCTGACAGCCCACTGTGCCCTCAAACCATCCTGTAGCCTCACAGCTCTGTGCCCCCACAGAGCCCCTGTGGGACCAAACCATTCTGTGTCTCCACAGCCCCTGTGGGCACAAACTATCCTGTGCCCCCACAGCCCCCTGCGTCCCCCATAGCCCCTGCACCTGAACCATCCTGTGCCCCTGCTCCCTCTGTAGACCCCAACCATCCTGTGTCCCCAAACCATCCTGTGCCCCCAGAGCCCCTGTGTTGCTAAAACTCTGGCCCCCCACACCCCCTGAGCCCTCAAACCCCTATGTCCCCACACATTCCTGTGCCCCTGCATGCCCCTGTGCTCCCACGTCCTCCTGTGACCTCAAACCCTCCTGTGCTCTCAAACCCTCCTGTGCCCCTCACCCCAAATCCATCCCATTGTCCACCCAATCCATGGGTCAGCAGTGGTTTCTGTTCCCTTGGTGGTTTTAGTTGGGTGAAGCTCAGGTGTTCCATGGCTGTGAGCACAGAGAAATTGCACCAGGACGGGTGTTCAGCACCATGAAATCTTGGGGTGGGATTTTTGTTTATTTTGGTTTTCTTGTTCTCCAATATCAGACAGATATACAGAAGAATTTTTTTACAAGAAGGGTGGTGAGGCGCTGGCACAGGCTGCCCAGAGAAGCTGGGAATGACTCATCTCTGGAAGTGTTCAAGCCCAGGTTGGATTGGGCTCTGAGCAGCCCGGTCTAGTGGAAGGTGTCCCTGCCCATGGCAGAGGGGTTGGCAATGGATGACCTTTAAATGTCCTTTCCAACACAAACCATTCTATGACTCTATGAATGTGCAGCACATTTCCCTGTGGTGGAGGAATGCATCAGGGAGCAGACATATCCCTCCACAGAGGAGGATTAGCTGGATGCTGAGGGTGGCCCCAGCACAGACAGTGCTCTGACAGCCCATCCTGCAACATCTGAGCAGGGTGCTGGTTACAATGTCCATCGATAGCTGTGGTAAGTGATGGAAACAGGTCCAGGGGTATCCAAGAAGTCAGGAGGAACAGGAGATGGGGCCAGAGTTGCAACATAAGTCCAAGGTCCTTACAGAGACGAGGCTTCAGGGTTGTTCCAAAATCCGGCCAGGAGACCAGAGCACCCCCAGGTATGGCTAATCAGGGCCTTCAAAGTTTGCTGGTTTTCTGCTGAGGAAAACAGTCAAACAGCTGATTTCCAGAGCATGCACAAATCCTACTGACCAATAGTCACCTTCTGGATGCATCCTGAAGGCAGTTGAACCAAGGGAGAGTTTCAGTGCCACACCAAAGTAAGCAGCACAGAACCTATAAAAATCCATCTAAAAAAAGAGAAAAAAGAAGAAAAAAGAAAAATAAAAGATGGTGTTCTTCGTCTACAGGAATGTGGGTTTATCCAAACCCTTTGGAAACCCACAGGAAGCCCCATTCTGGTTTGAGGGAGGTTTGAATCCAGCTAGAAGGCTGCTCTCCCAGACAAAGTGGACTTTTTCTCCCCATACTTTCTCTCCATACTTTCTCCATCTCTAATTCTGGAAGGGAGCTAGAAGGGAGTAATGACCCTTGGGAGCCTGGGAATGAGTCTGGAGAAGAACTTCCCTCCCAAAGCCGGGGTGGCAGTGGCAGGACTGCTGTTCCCAGGAGGGGAGAAGACCAACCATGTCACATGTGCAGGGAGAAGATGTTCCTCCACAGCTGGCTGTGCTGCTGTGCTAGTGCTGCAGAGCCCTGTTTTGGGCTTTGCCTTCCCTTGGGGCCCCCAAACCCAGGAACAACATGCTCTTCCCAGGAGGTCAATGAAGGGGAGTTTCATCCCAAATAGAGGTCACAATGCAAACCAAGACACAGTAAGGCTGTTCAGAAGAAATGGGATGCCCATGGCCGCTTTTAATTTAAAATAAATTGGGCAAATAATAGGCAATAACACAACTGGGTTAACACCAGGCTGGTGGATGTTGGAGAGGATTTCAAGTTTAAAAGTGTGTAGCTCCCTGATGAAATACAGGGCAAATCTTGGTGCAGAGCTGTCCAGGCTAGAAGAGGGTTTCAAATGCCCTGGTAGCACAAACCCACTCTGGGTTTGTGAAAGGTAGTGTTCAGATTTTATTAGGCAAAAGCAGAAAAATAATCATCTGGAGGACAGAGTGACTCAGGGGATTGGCAATAAGATGGATCATGTTACTGCTGTGGAATGGATTCCAATTAGTTACATCCGCTTTTAATTATTATTATTTATACAGAACATAAAGGCAGTCCACAGATTATCCAAAAATGTGCGGGCTGATCTGTAAATCCCCTATCGCTTCCCCCTCCTTACAGCCCTTGTAATGACAAACCCCAGTCACGCTGCCTAGACTGGTTCATACTGGCTGAGACATAAATTGCTTATTAACAACTGAATTGCTGCTTCTCCACTTTTGTCAGTCTTCTAAAGGAAAATAGGGAAGCGGGTGACTGAGTTCAGAGTTTCGTGTTAAGTGTTTTTGATGGCAGCAGTGGCTCAAGAAGTTCCTCATTGCCTCCCTGCATCTGGTTCCTTTTCCATCTTGAGCCACCCTGTGAGTCATGCAAATACACCCAGGTCACAGAACTGCTAACTCTGAAAAACAAGGAGGATTTTTTTTAGTCAGAGTTGGTGAACCTCACTGCTCATGTTGACCAGAGACTTCATGTCTTCACTTAGTGCGTCTTCACTGAGATGGTGGTGGGAATCCGAGTGAGTGATGGAGAGGCAGCCACTGACCTGGTTTGCCACCAGAAATCGTCTTCTCTCCAGTGACAAGCTTTCTCCTCTTGCAAGGAGAAACTAGTGGTCCTGCTTAGTCATCTGAGGCTGATTAAAGCATGTTCATGAAATCAGAGGAATTGTTTCAACAAAAGAAGGTTTTTGGGAAATATTAAAGAATACACTACAGAACCATGGAATCATAGAATGGTTTGGGTTGGAAGGGACCTTAAAGGTTATCTAGTTACAAGCCCCTTGAAATGGGCAGGGACACCTTTCACTAGACCATGTTGCTCAAGGCCCCATCCAGCCTGTCCTTGAACACTTCCAGGGATTTAGCCCCATCACTTGCTTCATCCTGTAGAAACCAGGAGCATTCTGGGAAGTGATTTCTCATCACTTATTTGCAATAAAAGAAGCCAGACTAATGGGGTAGACATAATTTACTTCCAGAATTTCTCATTCTCTGCACATGGACCATCGCTTGCACATCTTCTGTAGAAACAGAACATTTTTACATCCTGTGGTTTTTATGAGAAAGTATCTGCTGCTTGGGAAAATTCACAGCACCTACTCATATAGAAACTACAATTATAACTTGCATTAACATAAAGTGGGAAGTTAAATCAACAAAGCCCATAGACTTCCCCGGGTGAGGGAAACAAGAGTTTGGGTGGGTGTTTTCACCCTTTTGGCCCTCCTTATGATCTCCAGGAAACTGGAAAGGGAAATGTCTACAGAGAGCAGATGTTCCCAGCAGGAATATATAAATATATAGAGATATAGATATATACATAAATATAAACACAGTGGTTTCAAGCCAGGTGTGTTATCCCTGATGGATTTCCTGCCTTGGTACTCCTCGGTACCGACAGGGCCAGGAGCCAGGGAGCCAGGGTGGCAGCTGGGAAGTGAAGTGTGGCACTGTTGGATGCAGGTTTGATTGCCATCACTCCTGACCTGATCTCTCTCTTCTAGAAAAGGTGGATAGACAGCTGGAGAGCCTGTTTTCCCAAAGGACCTTAAGAAAGGAGAAGCTGAGCAGCTGATGGCCAGGCTAAGTACATGAACACCACCTTAGCCCTGCGCCCAGGGAAAGGGCTGTGGGATAACCAGCAGATGGGGAGGTGAGGCTGCAGCTGAAGCACAGCTGGCCCTGTATCTTCACCTTTGGTAAGACAGAGGCAACAGTGCTGGCATCTCAAATCATTTCCAGGTCAGTGGCTTACTTCAAGGAAGTTTCCTTCCTACCCCCCAAGCAGTACAGCAATGCAAGTGCTGTAATGCAGAATGGTTGATCTCCATCCAAAAGCCACAGCTGCCTGTGTGCCCAGCCCAGGGCATGTGGAGGAAGCCCAGCAGTCACATCTGCACATTTCCAAGGAAAAATAATGGATGCATATAAAGCTAATGCTTCTTGTTTTGTGGGTTTATCCCTTTGATTATATGGAGTCTTATTCTGCAGGAGGTTCAGCTGAGGAGTGAGGTCTAGATATTGAAACCTGAATGCTCATCTCAGCCTCACCAAAAGCACTGTGACTCGGGGCACATCATACAGTGTCCTCATTCACCTTCCTACTCCCTTCCTCATTCCCTTCCTTCTCCTTAGTGCAAGTGCTCTGGGTCTGAGGCTAACAAACCTGAGCCTTGCTCTCAGCTGGGGTTTTTTGGTGGTCATGAATCTGGAAATAAAAAATGATGAAAATTATTTTTATGGGTGTATCTGAAACTGGAGAAACCAAAGCAGCAAATTAAGTGGTATAGCTATGATCAGAGCATTAGCAGCAGAGCCAAGAGCTTCATGGTAAGCAAAGGATCACATGTTGCCTTGCTCCTCTAAGCATGACCTGAGTAGCACCGGGAAGTGGCAAGGGGGTGGTGGGGTTGAGGTGGGGCAGAGCCCTCAGAGAGCACTGCAAAGCTCAATATGAGTTTTCCAAAGCCAATTGCTTTCCTGGAAGAGTTGTGCTCTCTTGTAAGTTCAACATCAAATACAGATTCCAAACAACCCCCCCTGCAAATCTATGATTCATGTCAGCTGTGGATGCAAGATCCTTCCTGTGTCAGATTACCCAGCACACGTGGTGTGCCAGCTTTATGCCTTGTGTCACCTGCAGGACTGTCAGAGTAGCACGAGCAGCCACTGCCTAATCCAGCCTAAATCCTCCTGATTCAGAGATGATCCAGCAAATAACTCTTACCACCCCTACCCCAGCAGGCTTCATTTCACTCAGCACAGCAGGCCGCTTTCTTTGCTCAAGCGAGAGCTCAAAGCCAGCTGTGCAGCCTTGGGGTTGCATTTGGAGCCCCTGGAAAATGTCACTTCCCAACTGACCGTGCTCAGCGTCCCAGCTGCACCCAGCAGGGCAGATCTTATTGCTGAGTTATCACAGATAACCTTAGTCACAGCCCCCCCATCCCCTTGATGTAAGGGGGGCTCCATGGGCTGAGGGCACAAAGGGCATAACTCCATGTCAAATATATATCAAATATGATGTGCAGTGCAGGGACAGCAGAGCCCCTGTGAGCTATGCAGGTAATGGTGTTCACAGAGGGAGGATTGTCAGGGGAGAAGTAGCTCACAGGGGCTCTGCTGGCCATGCACTGTACATCATATTTGATGTATATTTGATACAGAGTTATTCAGAGCAGTTAAAGGTGACAGCACAGAAAACATAGTGCCTGACCAGGCAATACAAGCACATGTAAGTCTCAGTGTCCTTGAAGAGGGGCAAGGACTGCCTCCACCTGGGTTAGTGCCACCCAGGAATGAGGTCCCAGAGCCCTTCAGAGGCTCCCATGGGTATCAGGTCACAGCACAGTGGTGGGAGAGGAAGCCAAACAAACCTTCTCTGTGTCTGTCAGGATGGTGAGGGATATGGAGGAGCCCCAGGATGGGGAGGGCTCAGCAGGCGAGTGGCAGTGGGAACATAAGGCTGAAGTCAGAGATGACACAGAGAAAACCAACAGGGGAATTAGTAACATATCACTCACAGCAGATGTAGGTGACAGAGCCTGGGAACATGCCGAGTCTCTGAGTCACCAGGATTTGTGCAACCTCAGTCCTGGCAGTGCTGGGTGTTCCCCTCTGCATCGGCGGAGTGCTGCCGGGCAGCCTTTCTGCTGGAGCAGTTGGAAGTGTGCACGGAGCACCCTGCTGTGGCTGTAGGCAGCTGCCTGGGGCCCAGGCAGTGACTGGATGTCCTCAGCACCACAGGGAGGAGAGCAAAGTAACTTGGAGGTAGCGAGGTGTTCACATCTTCCCTAGGCTCCTGCAGTCCAGCGCAACTATTTAAAAGCCTCACCCAAGCTTGGCTGATTTAAATCACTCCAGGCTATTTATTCATCACGTAAACAGACCTTGCTCAAAGACTAATTTATAGACTTTACATTGGTTAGAGTAACTCTGTGGGTTGTATAAGGAGCTGGTTATGCCATGATAAGCTTTCAATGGAGAGGAAGACCCAGGGAGGAAGACCTCCAGCACGAGGGAATTCTAGCCTTGAGTTATACACCAGTTTATGAGGCAAGAGGAATTTGCAGGAAACTCCCTGCAGTCTTGCACTCTCCTGCCTTCACACATTTTAACTGAGTGCAAATCCTCCTCCAGGAAACTGAGAATTAGCCCCAGTGCTAAATTACTTTGGAAGAGAGGATCTTTAGTAGGAATTATTGCTGGAAAGAATAACATGGCTGGATGTGTAAACCAGTGAAAAGGTAATGGGTCAGCTCATGGCAGGGACATGTCCCTCCCGTCTCACCAGCCTCCAGGTCCTCCCTGTAGACTGGGCAATTTCTCCATTCCCTTGGCAGCTTTTCAGACCCTCTCCTGTGATGGTTTCCACTGTTTGCCACCACAGTTATAAGGGATAAGAGGGAGAAGAGAGGATAAGTCCCACTCTCTGAGCTCAAATCACTTTCAGCCATGACTTAAACAGATGAACTTGAACCAGCCTAAGAGCTTGCCAACATGGAGGTCTCATTCCTGTCTTTTCTCCTGCAGCTCCGGGCCACCAGCTCATCCTCCTTTCTATCTTTGCCTTTGCACTGGATAATTCAGTGCTGACTTAGCAGAAGCCTGTTCCCTTTTTTCTCTCAGTTATTTTTGTGCCAGATTAATAGTTTGGGTGCGTGGAGGCTGTGCAACACCAAAGCTTATGCAAGGGAGTCGATAGGGTGGGGATGGAGGATGGTTTCAGGCAGCCTGTGGGTGAAGAATACTCGCTATGGGTATGACTGCTGCATCAGAGCTGAGTCCAAGGTCATATGGGATCAGAGGGTAAATGGAGATGGTCATTTGGGGCTACAGTGATAACTGGGGTTAAAAGCCTGAGACTGAGGGAACTGGACAAGCTGCTGGAGTGTCTATGGAGCAAGTTGTCCTTGAAAATGAGCCAGGTCACAGCCTTCAAAGCTCTGTATGCTGCATCTGGGGCAATTCTGTAATAAATACAGCCTTCTGGGCAGCAGCAAGGGAACAATTAAGGAACCTCTAATTTCTAAGGATCTTCGAAAACACGTCACCAGTTTCCAGCCAGAATCCTGGGAAAATTTAGTCAAACTAGCCTGGGTACTCCAGGGACTATCCTGCCCTACAAGCCTTCCCCCACCATTCTGCCTCTGCTCTATTTCCCTCACCTCATGCCTCAGCCATCCTTCCCCTTCTTCCCTTCCCGGCTATCCTTCCCCACTTGTGAACAAAGGAATTTATCAAAACAGTGCTTCACTGAAAGGACGAGAGGCAAGGGAAACAGGAAAGCAGATAATATAACAACAAACAACCACCCCATCCAAAGTACACAGACAAGCGTTCATCTCTCCCTTTCTCTTTGTTTTTCCTTGGCCCCTAGGAAAACCAGCTACTGCCTCCATCCGTCCACTACGTCAGTTCACTGATCTCAAACTGTGGGCTATTCATTTCTCCCAGGAATCAGATATCCATCCTCCCATCCATCCATCCACCCCCATTAGCCACTACGCATCCTTAGCTGTTCAGTGATGCCCTTAGCAAGAACCCCATATTGTTGTCCCTCAGAATAATACTTACTAAATAGAGTCAAAACCCAAGGGCAGCCCATTTTTTATGGGCACAATTTCTTATATGGGTTATGCTGAGCTAAGGTCTCAAGGTGATGAAGTGAGAGGAATTTTACTCAGGAACTTGCAGACCTCCAGTTTCCATCTCTGGCCTCATGTTGTGCTCAAGGAAGGATGGAAGAGGAGTGACTTGGAACCACAGAATCACTTAGGCTGGAAAAGATCTCTGAGATCATCGAGTCCAACCTTAGGCCAATCATCACCTTGGCAACTAGACACTTCCAGTCTTTCCTTAAATGCCTCCAGGGATGGTGACTCCATCATCTCTCTGGGCAGCCTGTTCCAATGTTTAAAACCCTTTCCATGAAGAAATTCCTCCTGATGTCCAACCTGAACCTCCCCTGGTGCAGCTTGAGGCCATGTCCTGTTGCTAGTTGCCTGGGAGAAGAGGCTGACCCTCTCCCTTCAGGTAGCTGGAGAATGGATCAGGACTGGGAGCATAGGGAGATGCACTCTGGCTGCATTGCCTGATGAGTGCCATGGTGCCAGACAAGGACAAGCTGTTCCCTGGTTCATTATTGTTACCAGATGAGTGGGGGACTTTTACGACAGCTGGGTTTGGATAATGAAATGCCGACTGTGACAGAGGAAAGAGGGCTGCACTCCTCATCCCTCCTGTGCCTCACGCTCGGCACACAGCCCCCTGCCCTCCCACAAGGCTTTGTTCCTGGGGGTGATGTGCAGCAGCCAGGACGTGACTGTGGATCCCACCCCCCCATGACGCCCTGCTCTGTCTGGGGTTATTGTGTGATGCCCAGAACAATAAGTTGTGGTTAGGGATGCCTGGGAGAGCGCCGGGAGGCTCCCTGCTCCCCCTCCCTCTGCTAGTGCTGGGGGAAGGCAGCTTTTGGCCATCTGGTAGCTGTGGGTTTGGTGGAGGTCCCCCATCAAGGGAGAAGATGCAGTCATTAATCCTGTTCCTAGAGAGGAAAGACAGTGTTTGGCACTGCTGAGCCACAAATGCACTGTGTGTCTTGGGCACAGGATGGCCTTGGGCACTGTAGGATGACAGGATAGCTCGTGTGGGAAGGGACTGCAGGAGGTCTCCAACCTAACCTCTTCATCATGCAGGGCCAACTTTGGGGTCAGACCAGGTTGCTCAGGGCTTTATGCAGCTGGGTCTTCAAAACCTCTGAGGTTGGAGGCAGCATAGCCTTTCTGGGCGTCCTGTGTCAGTGCTGAACTGTCCTCCTCATAGTGGGAACACTTTTCCACATATCCAGGCTGAACCTCCCTGGTTTCAGCTTATGTCCAGTGTCTTTGTGTTCCATTTATGTACCTCTGTGTTTGTTCAGCCTGAAGAAGAGGAGACTGAGGGAAAACCTCATAGCTGTGAGGGGCAGGCACTGATCCCTTCTCTCTGGTGACCAAGACCCAAGGCAATGGCATGAAGCTATGTCAGGGGAGGCTTAGTTTGGGTATCAGGAAAAGGTTCTTCTCCCAGGGCGTATTTGGGCACAGGAACAGGCTCCCCAGGGAAGTGGTCACAGCACCAAGCCTGGCAGAGTTCAAGAAGTGTTTGGACAACGCTCTCAGGCGCATGGTGAGATTGTTGGGGCTGTCTCGTGCAGGGCCAAGAGTTGGATTCAATGATCCTTGTGAGTCCCTTCCAACACAGGATATTCTGTGATTCTGTGATCATCTTCATACCCTCCTTGCAGGTATTGGAGGTCGCTGTCAAATCCCCACCAGAGCACTCTCTCCTCCAGCCCTGCACCCTCAGCCTCCTCCCCCAGGCTGTGTGCTCCCATGCCCTGATCATCTTGATGGCCTTGCTCTGGACTCAATCCCATGTGCCCCTACCTCTCATGTACTGGAGGCTGTTGCAATATCCAGACATGGTATCAGCAGGGCTGAGCAGAGGAGGTTTCCCTCCCTTGACCTGCTGGCAACACTGCCTAATGCAGCCCAAGGAGCTGTTTGCCTGCTTTGCTGTGATGATACATTGCTGGTTCGTGGTCAAACTGGTGTCCACCAAGACTACCAGGTCCTTTTTGCGAAGCTGCTCCCCCACCAGTCAGCCCAGTCTGTGTTGTACAAGGGGGTTATTCCTTCCCAGGTGCTGGTCTTGGCATTTGCCCTCAAAGAAGTTCATAAATATCCTCGAAGTATCAAGTCAGAGAGGGTGACCATCCAGCAGGTGCCTTGTGGACTTGCCCTAGTCACAGGAACTTTTGCTTTGTAATGGTTTGGAAAGTCACTTCTAGGGCCTACCCACACCTTAGGGGGATGAATCTGCTTATTTGGGATGTTGTGATGGCTGGAAGCTCAGTCAGTGGTGTAGCTCAGTGAAATAACCAGGAACAACAGAACCAGTCTCACAAGAAAAACTGCACCACCCAGTGCAGTTAGGGAAGGAGAGTTAGGGGCTTGTGTGTCCTCCAGTGGCCATGGTACTAACAGAAGGGAAGAGAAAATGTGTCCTTTCTGGGTTTCGGAGTCCAGTTGGGTGCCTGGGTGAGATGTCCCTCAACACACATTCTGTTTATGCAGCCGTTCTGAGCAGTCAGGGAAAGAGGCTTGTGTACGGTAAGAGGCTGGGCTTTGGGTGGTCTGGACTTCTCTGTCCTGGCTTGCTGGTTGATTCCCCTGGTCCTCATGTCCCCCCAAACTGAGCCAACCCTCAGAGACAGTTTAGTGTGGAGTATGTTTGGTCCAGGATCTTTCAGTCACCTTAGTTTGCTGTGTGAGAGTCCTTTGGCCAACAAGTGTGTCTGGAGGTGGGCATCGCCTTTGGTAGAGACAAGGTGGAATAATGTTCTTCCCCATTAAATATCCATGGAGCAATAGGATTTTTACAGGCCCTTGTGAGACCCCACCTGGGATACTGTGTCCAGATCTGGAGTCCTCAGAACAAGAAAAACATGGACCTATTGAAGCGAGTCCAGAGGAGGCCACAAAGATGCTCAGAGGGCTGGAGCACCTTTGCTATGGAAACAGGCTGAAAGAGTTGGGGTTGTTCAGCCTGGAGAACAGAAGGCTCTGGAGAGACCTTAGAGCCCCGTCCAGTAATTAAAGAGGGCTTATGAAAAAGAGAGAGAGCAACTTTTTACACGCGTAGATAGCGATAGGACAAGGGGGAATGTTTTTAAACTGAGAGACGAGAGATTTAGATTAGATGTTAGGGAGAAATTCTTTACTGTGGGTGTGGTGAGGCACTGGCACAGTTGCCCAAAGAAGCTGCGGCTGACCCATCCCTGGAAGTGTTCAAGGTCAGGTTGAACGGGGCTTGGAGCAACTTGGGATAGCGGGTGGCATCCCTGTCCATGGCGGGGGGTTGGAACTATATGATCTTTAATGTCCCTTCCAACTCAAACCATTCTATGATTAATGTGGAGACATATAGGACCATGCCATTTCTTTTCTCTGGATGAAGACAAAGACCCCCTTGGCTTCTTTGACAGGAGCTCCCATTCTTCTCCAGCTTACCACAGCAGCAGTGCAGGGTCTCACCCTCACCATACAAAGGTCCCTTCCCCAGACCAGAGTATTTATTCCCAGGACTTCCCCACCCCAGGGCTGCTCATTCATCTCTCGCAGACAGAATGGAGCCTGTCACAAGAGCAGATGCAGAGCAGGCAGAGCTCCCCATGAGACCCTTCACCACCAGAGATGATAAACAGATGGGGAAATCTGCTGGGAAATGCATTGACGTAAGGAGGTGAGAGGCTGGAGCTCTGTCCCCAAGGAGGTGGAAACATGCTGAGAAAGCAGAGCCCGGTGCACAATGGCTCTTTGATTCCCCCAGACGCTGCTAATGGACCGTTTCCTCTCCCAGCCCTCCCTGTAGGTCAGAGATGTCTTGCCCTCCTGTTATCTCTCTCTCTGACTTCTCTCTGGGATTTCCTCTGACCCTCTTCAGCACACTGCTGGGTCATCCCAGGCTAGCATCCCTCATAACATCGCTCTGTCCCCAGAGCTGCTGTGGCCAAAAGCATTGCTCTTCAAAGTTACTTCAAAATTACTGCTGCAATATGTGTGTATGGAGCATGGAGAAGCCTCAGCCTTCCCATCCAGAGGGAGAGCTGGGCTCAGGTACTCCTCCAGGACCTCAATCGAACCTGACAACCCTCCTTGGAGGAGTTTTCACACCAAGGCTGCACCCCACTGCATCAATCCTTCTTGGAAGGATGGAGCTGTGTATGCAATTGCCATCTATACAATTATCTGTGTGTTCTACCTGATAGACCTCTCCCTTTTCCTCCAAAAATTAAATGGGAAATAAGGCCCCATGGCAGCCCCCTCTTCCAGCCAGGAATCCAGCTACCAGGAGAGCAAGGCCTTGGACCACCACACTGGGTACAGAAGGGACAGGCATGTGCCCAAGAAATTCATCTCTATAGCACTGAGGTGCTGAGCTGGTCTTTATTATCAAATTTTAATTACCGGGGCTGAATTTTAATAGAGAAACTGTGCAATTCCACTTTATTTCCCATCCCCCAGGCCAGGTCTCTCCCATCAGTGTCCCTGATGTTGAGGCTACGGGTTTTTTTGGCTAATGCAGCAAAAATTCTTACTGGATTTGGAAATACAAGAAACGAATTGCCCTGGGGGAAGGGGAGGCAGAGGGCTGCCTGGGATGCAGAGCTGTCAGGAGGCTCTGACAGCCAGACATATATTGCTGTTTATAATACTTAATAGCGAGCAACACTACAAAGTCCTTTCTTTATTCATTTCTCTCCCTAGCACTTCACAGCATGCAATAACTTGAATTTATAAATTAAACATGCCCCTTGTTTTAATATATCATCTACTTCTTATTCCACAGTCCCATAATGGGATTTTTAATTGCCTGTCATAGAATCGTGCATCCTCCTGGCAGCCTGGGAGTGTGAGTGTAACCATGAGCTCATTGGCCCATGTTGGTATTAAATGGTGCATTTAAATCTTCACATTAACAAAAGCAAAGAACACGAGCGGGAATGTGGAACAGTCATCATTAAGGAGAATTGTTTTCTGTGGCAGAAAATGAGGAAAACCAGGCCAGAAATACAAACAGATTTTTTTTCTTTTTTTTTCTTTTCTTTTTTTTTTTTTTTTTTTGTCCCCAAAGGGAAAGGCATTGCACAGTGTTTTAATTATTGCTGGGTTTATTTTCAACTGATGCATATCCAACAGCTTGAATCCAGATTAGAGTCTAAAGGGCTAAGGCAGGGGGCTAGAAGACTCACTCCAAGGGTGGCCACACACACATTATCTGGTGTTTAAATTGGACTATCCAGCTCCAGATCCCTGTCCTGCTGCATTCACTGCAGGAAACATGGTCTTTTTTCCCTGCTTCTGTGCTCGGCAGTGCTCAAATCTGTGCTGCTGGTTCAGTCAGTCCAGCCAAGATGTCTCTGCCAGAGCCTGGGAATCCTGGGCAGGAGAGGACACCAAGGAGGGAGATGGAAAATAGGGCAGTGGTTCTGATGTTATTCTGATATTGTCTTCAGCCTCGGTGCACCCAGTGAGCACTGTGTGCTGCTCTGGTCTCTGCACCAGAGCTGGAAAAGGGAGAGAAAAAGGCAGTTAGATGGTTAACAGGGAAGGAGCCACTGCCCTGATGCAATTTAATGTGATTTCCTCTTGCAACACTCAAATATCTGCTCTTTGTAAGAGTTGGCTGTATATGAGAGCTTTTATCACAGCTTCTCCTTCCTGGCAAAACAAAGTTAAATACTTCAACCTTTCTAGTTTTTCATATCTTAATCTTTTTCAGTTAATTAACATCTTTGTCGAAATGTACCCTAAATAGGAGAGTTGGTCCAGCTGAGACCCTATCAGCATGGAGGCAAGTTGAATAATTACCTCCTCTGGCTTGCACACAGCAGTCTTCATATTGCATCCTGGAAAGAGATTTGCTTCTGTTGGTGTTTTCCCAGTGGCAGATTTCTCATCCCCATGCTTTGTGAATTGCCATTCCTCTTCCAATTCTGATGTGCTGCTTGATATCTCTCCTGTAAGAGCCACAATTTGTGCTGTTATTTATTGGATTTCACCTTGTTTCATTCAGGCTTTTTCTCCAATTTTTCCAGGTAATTTTGAATTCTCATGCAGTCCTCCCAGGTGCTTGCCATCCAGCACAACCCACATATTTTACAAGTGCGTTCACTGGGCCATCACTTGAATCAGTAAATGAAAATACTGAATAGAATCACCTTTATGCCTGATCCAGGACACTCTTCAAAATCTCCTCCTTGTCTGGCTGAAAACTATCTGCAGTGAATCCAAGTGTATTTTATTCAATTGTTCCTAAATTCACTTTCTCATATTTCCTTAATTTAAGAGAATTGGTAAAATGTCAGATGGGACTGTTTCAAAAGCTTTACCTAAATCATGGCACACTTTGGCTGCCCAAGAGGGAACCTGAGCTGAACATTACTCTGATTTGGGCAATTTATTTCTGACAAATTCACCTTTCTTCTTATCCCCATGTTCTCCTCTGGCTTCGTATCAACTGTTTGTTTAATAATTTGATCTGGGACTTTTCCAGAGCTCAGAGTTAGGCTCCTGGTATATAAATCCTACTTTTTAAAGGGAGATATTGTGCCTGTGGGACATTTCCTAGCCCAGAATGTCTGGGAAGAGCATCACAACTCCTTCCTTCGTTCACCTCCCATAAGACCATCCTATGCCTGTGCTGACTCCATCTCCTCTGTCCCACCTAAACTGTCTCCAGGTGGTTTCTTTCTGCTCCATTCCTTGGTTTGATTAACTAGTGGTTGCAGTAAATCAGCTGATGACAAGGAACCTTTTTGTGGTCCTTTTCTGAGTCATCCCTTGGTTACTTTCCTCCCTCTTTCTTCTCCTTCTGATGTTTTCTGTTGCCTTCCCACCCTTCTTAGGCGAAACTCATTCAAGCCTTCCCCTGTGGTTTCACAATGGGGTGTGTTTGGCTGTAAATATATAACGAGTCCTCATAGTTCCCATCTCCCTCTGCCCTGGGTTTGCAGCAGGGCCACTGGTGTTGGGGTCAGTGGTCATGTTTTCTGCCTTCCTCCTGGCAGGATAAACCACACAGTGCCTTTAGGGCTTTTCCCTCCTGTGCTGGCACTCCTGCTTCCCCAGGAGCCATCCACAGCTTCCCCAGGTCTGCCAAAATCACACGGCTTGGATCCAGCATCCCTCTGCCCTGCTCTTGAATCTCCCTGTTTGTGAGAAAAAATTAATTCTGCCACTTTGTGATCACTGTCCTGAAAATCACTCTCCCTCCAGTTCCCAGCTGGATCCTCATGGTCAGAGTCTGGTGTAGGTACTGTTTGTCCATCTGAACTGAAACACTGTCCCCAGCATCCAAGGGATGCAGTGGACTGGGACTCTGCCTGTCTCATTTCCAGTTATGAGTAGTTAAAATAACATCCTTTGCTTTCAGTGTTCTTGATAATTGGAAGAACCTCTTCTGTCTCCTCCTCATGTCTCCTGCCATGGCCACATCCCAGACACCACAATGTGCCCTCCCAGCCCTGCCTTCCTTTCCTCTACTCTTCCCAGATTTCCTCCATAAGGACAGAAATAGGTTTCTCTGCTGTACATTCCCTGTTATGTCATTATTGTGGCTGTGTCTTAAGAATTCATGTTGCATTTATTCATGTCCTAGACCCTTGTGGGAAGTTGCACAGGCATAGCAGACAATCACTCCATTGCCCTTTTCCCTTTGTCGGGTCGCCCTCAGATCAGCACTGTAATTTCTCCAAGAAAACTGGATCCTCCCCCATATCCTGTAATTATGTACCTCTGCCCAGGGTGGGGGGCTCTCAGCTGTGAAAATTCAGCCACCAAATTCAGCCAGAGTTGGCTGACCTATCTCACACTGCTCATCCCAGTGACCACACAGCTTGAAGGGTGACTTTATTTGGGATGAGGACAACGCAACTCCCAGATTTGGTGTCCCATAGGCATCCTAGCCTAAGCACTGAGCCCTCTTTTTTTCCATTGTCACCTTGAGAGCCCTGAGTTCCTCTAAACCACACAGACACCAGGGGCTGGGGCTCACAGGTTTCATCTTCCACCCAAACCAGCAGGTCAAGCCAACCTGCATCACCAACAGGAGACCCAGGATGTAGGAGAGGGATATTTAAGTGGGAATTGGGTTCTGAGATTGTCCTCAAACAGTTCAGGAAAATGTTGTAATTACCTGTGAGACATCTCTGCAAATGTTGCTGGCTGGAGCAAGAGACTCAAGTATCCTTTCTCTGGTCTTATTCTGCAATGCAAGAGTTTATTTACTGTACATTGCAAAATAGAGCCCTTCTCCCCTCCCTGTTTGGAGTGGAACAAACAATGCTATGTCTCTCCTGCCACTGCAGTATTAGAAAAAAGTGGGTCATGCATATAATTCTGCAGAGGGAAACAAAAGGCCATTCTGCCCCTCTTGGATCTTGTATTTATGGATTCTGTGGCACATTATGGTAATTCTCACTCAAATCCAGCATATAATTAATAGCGAATAATTTGTCTGTTGCATTTTTACATGCACATATAGGGAGAGATTCATGACACTGTGGACAAGACAGTAAAATATGACTGACACTACAAACTGCTTGCAGACTTTCCAAGGCACCAGATTCCCATCTCTTCTTTGCCTTCTGGCTTTTCACACACTTGTATGTGAAAAAAATCTCTCATTTTAGAGAGTGTTGTTGATAACTTATTCTTTCCTCTGCTTGTATTCTGTCCCATTTTAAAAAAAATTACAGCATGTCTGCATGCAAAGCTGGATGGTTGATGAATTTATTAGAATTATAATGTCGACATCTGTTCTGGACTCACAGAGGGGCCATTTCAGGAAGGTGGTAAATTGTGTGGACCCAGGAATATGCTCATGCATACTTGCTTGTAGGCTGTACATGTTGATTTTATAAATGATCATATACGAAGTGGAAAAAATCAGCTTTGGCTTGATGGACAGGCTGAAATCACCAGAAACAAAAACTGGTGTAAATATATTGATTTCTAACACATTTTTGTGCTTATTTGTGCTCTTCTGTGTATTTAGCCAAATATTATCTCTCCTATATGTACTCAGTGACTCATTGCAGTAAGAGCAACCTCGGGCTGAAGAGATGAAAATAAAATAAACAAAAAATCCCTAGAAAAACTGTTTCCATGGCTGTGACTGAGAACAGAAGTGTTCCTGCTTTGCTGAGGTCAGGGTGTGATATAAACGCTCCCCTCCCAGCAAGGCTGAAGCGAAGAAGGTGATGAAGCAAAAATCACTCCCATTATCACTCTGGGATTATCAGCCGTAATCCTGTGGGGTGAGATGAGGTCTCAGGGAATAAACCTTGTCCTCTAAGCGTGTCCATCTCTGCAGGCTACTGCATTTCCCTGGCAAATCTGGGGTAACATATGGTCTAGGAAATCAGAGCTACAGACCCCCCTCTGACTTCCCCAGGCACACACACAGCTCTGCATCATTACACGTCACCTAAACAGTAAATATCTACTGCACCTTTTTGTTTGCGGGTTTAATTTTCAAATAGCAGCCAGTTAAGGTTGTGGGGCTGCCTTTCTACATGCCAGCATCTCCTGGTACTGCAGTGCCTCTATACACTTTAGCTGGGAAAGCCCTATGTGTGTTATTTATATAATCATGGAATGGTTTGAGTTGTAAGGGATCTTAAAGATCATGTAGCTCCAACCCCCTGCCAGGGACAGGGACACCTTCCACTAGACCAGGTTGCTCAAAGCCCCATCCAACCTGTCTGTGAACACTTCTAGAGATGGGGCAGCCACAATTTTTTGGGCAGCCTGTGCCAATGTCTGAATATTTCTCCTCACTGACACTCCAAATAAATTGTGTGACTCAAGGCACTTGTGGAATAATTAAAAGCACCAACATTAGAGCTGACATCACTCTACAGCATTCACAAGGATTTTAAGCAGCGTGGGGCAAGTTGGCTCCTACTGACCTGGACAGCAAAGCAGAGGGACAGCACTGGGAGTGATGGCTACAGCATTCCTGCTCCTGGAGAACCATGGCAAACACATCCAGCTTCCCTGCTGCCCCTCGTTACACATGGGATTGCGGGATGCAGGTCCTTGGGATCACTGGGGAGAGCAGGAGGTGTGTGAGGCTGTGGTGAGAAGGAATGGCCAGATCCTGCATACCCTGCCCTGGAGGGGAGAGGACAGTTTGGCTCTGCTGCTCTGATTAAACAGACCCTATAACGTGCTGGCACTGAAACAAGCATTTTGGCATGCTAATTCACGGGCTTTCTGGGCTTAGGCAAATGACTTGACATTCCCTGTTTCTCACCTCCTGGATGCCCAGTTCCTTCCTTGCTGGTTTTGCTCCTTCAGTAGCTGCTCCACTCTAGATGCAAAGAAAGAAAAATGTGAGTAGAAAAGAGGGAGGGTGAGGCACACACACATTTCATTTTTATGGGTCTTTTGTTACATTTCATCTTTCATTTAAACACACCGATGACATTTGCGCGTTTCCTAAAATGCCACCCAGGAAAGAAAACAAATTAAGAAACATCTTGACATAAAGAGTGAGGTGTCCTTCAATGGGACTGACTGGGAATGCACAAGGCAGGCTGCAGGCACAGGCATCCCTCTGTGCCGAGCCATCCCTGGATCTCTGGGTTGCAGCGTCGAGATGCACCAACTTGATGGGGCAAATCAAAGCAGCTCCTGCCCCTCAGTTTTGTCTTACATGATCCAGCTGCCACTTGAAAGCAAAGCTGATGTCCGGAAACATTCATGCAGGGAAATGCTTTCCTGCCTCCCCCAGCTGTGCTTGCTCTGTGCGCTCTTCCTCCAGCAATTTAATGATCTGCCTTTTCTAGGAAACTGCAGAAGGCATAGAGGAGACAACAACAATAATGATGATGATGCTGATGATGATGGTGATAATGATGAAGACAGTTAGTGCTGGGATGCAGATAGCTCCTGGTGCTGGGAAGCTCCCTGGACCAGGCACACCAAGGCAACAGGAACAGGCTGGTGATTTATTTTACCCTTCAGACACAAGAGCTTTGGAGCTAATAACACCCATTCTTCACCAAGGAACTGCTGTTTAGAGCCTTAATTTGGGTGATTGATGGTCTCTGCTGGGAACAAAACATCTCTGCAGTTGTAGCTGACAAGTTTGGTACAGGGAGGCAGGACCACCCTTCTCATTCCCTATATTGTATATGGCTTTAGACCTGCTGTGGCAGTTTGGGTGTGCAGCTTAGCCCGTACAGGTCATCAGCCCTTTGTCCCCTAACCCTGGATGAAGACCTTACTCACCATTTGTGTGTGCCCTTCCCAGGGAAGGGGTGGGTTGCTGCACAAGAACACATTTGGCCTGAGCACAGCCCTGGGCTCTCCCATTCCAGGCTAAAGACCAGCTCTGGAGCTGACCTGTTTCATGCTCTTGGGCAAATCCCTGCCAAGGGGATAATGATGCCTGATGCCAGTCTCCAAGGGGAGCACAGAAGCTTCATTAGCTGATGTTTAGGAAAGGCTTTGAGCAGGAAAAGTGTATTCAGCGTTAAAAATGAATGAACATCAGTAATGTCAAAAATGCATGTGATAGAGAGGGAGAGAAAGACAATATCGGAGGACAAAATACTCAGGGAGCTGGAAGCTGGCCCAGATGGAGCCACAGCTTTGCTGGTGCCCAGGCAGAGGGCATGGCTGTAGCCCTAGCCATGGCACAGTGTCCTTCAGGGACAAGTGGCCCAGCTGGCTTGTCCCACCTTGTCCTGGCACAAAGAGCAGTGGGAATATCTCAGCACTCTCCTGGGGATTAGCAAGCATGAGATACGCCAGTACCACTGTCCTTCCATCATCCCCTCATCCCAGTCCTCAGACTTGTTGGGCTGAAGACACCTCCCTTCCCTGAGAAATGGGTGGTCCAGGAAACATCTCATGCTTCCTTCCCCACCACTGCCCAGTTTTATACCTCCAAGGCCACACTGAGGAATGACAGTCATAAAATGACACCAGACACCTTGAAATAGGGATACAAGCCTCTGCCTACCATGTTCATCAAGATTTGCTTATACAGGATTTGTAACAAAACTACCAAGCATTCAGCAGGTCTCTTACAAAGAGCAGCCCCAAGAAGCCTCATTCTTCCTCCCATTTCTTCTAGGATCAAACATCAACCTTAATCCAAACCAAGAGGCTGCACTTTCCTTGGCTACCAGAGCAGGTCGGTGTGGAGACCTCATCACATGGATGCTTTTGTTGACATTAGCTCAGGGTTTGCCACGTGAAAAGACATGGAAAGGAGGATGTTTCCTACAGCTGAGTGCCTGAGCTTGGCTGTGACTGAGGAGGCAAACCTGCTGACTCACGTGGTTTCCCTGATGCTCTTTAGGGTCCATCTCACACTGCAAGGAACCTGCTGGCACCACTGTCCAGAGCATTCCTCCATGGAGCTCCTCCTGTCTCTCCCAGGCAGCTCAGTTCTTGGCCAGCAGGAGCACAGAGGCTCTCTCTGCAACTCCAGATTTCCCAAAGGCTTGGATGGGAAAGGACCTTATAACCCTTCTCTTCCCAGCCCTCTAGCAAAAAACGTCTTTGATCTCATGTGTATTGCTACTATATCTCCCTTGTGATGTGGTTCTGTGAGAGAGAGGGAAATGTCCTTTGGTCTCAGTACCCAGGTGAAGGTACAGCTCTCATGGACACATGCGAAAAGTACACTGTGCCTCGTGCTCCCAGGGAAATGAGGACACTTCCTACTCTCTCCCTGAGGAGAACAGCTGAACTGCTTGCAGTGAAAGTACTGCCAAGCTTCCCAGATGAACCACATGTCACTTCCCACGTCCCTGGAGTAGCAGCTCTGACACTGAGTTAAGAAGTGCTGCCAGCATGCCAGGAGCATTCCCCCTTTTGTGTGTTTTTCCAGACTGAATCCTAGCTCTGAGCCCCTTTAACTGGTGACCCACTATTACTGCAGGCCAGCAAGGCAGAGAAAACTGTGTGAGAAGCAGGACAATTATAGTAGGGACCAGGGGAACCTTTGGAGCAAGACCTATGTTTCACATTGCAGTGAGTGCTCACAGCAGTGGGATCTTGCAGAAGGTTGGTACTGTAGGATCCAGGCAGGAATGAGCACAAAGTGCAGCCGGACAAGGTTGTGCTGTAATTAGAATTTCTGCTCAATAGCAGCTTTCCCATTACCAGCACTGGGTGCAGCCTTACACAACCACAGCTTTCCCACCCAGCCCACTCCTTTTCTAAGAAGAGGGGAAGGAAGGGAAAGGGAATGAAAATGATTTGCTATTTCTCATTTAAGAGAGAAAGATTCAGAAGATGGATGTTGGCCATGGGCCTTCAAAGGCATGTCTTCAAACTTCTTGATGATAAATATCATGTATGACCCTTGGCAAATAAAAAACTTGACTCTTTTGGAACATCTAGTTTGATTTCTTGTTTGACACAGAATTATAAGATGTTACCAGCTCCTCCTGTTGAGTCCAACAGCTTGTGTTTGACTAAAGCACAGATTTCCCATCTGTTCTTTAGTCTCAGTCCTTTTTGCTGCAACATCACACTGTGAGCTGGTGCAGATGATTCCCCTAAATCCCTCAAATCCTTTTCTAGACACAGTGAGTCTCAATTCTATAGGCACTACCTGTTTTTCTTATTCTCCTGTATGTCCCACTGCAAGGAACAATATTCATCCTATGCCACTGGAAAAGATACAGGCCACTGTCCAACTGCTCTGTCTCTGCACTTACTGATTATCCCACCAGTCTTTCTGCAATCCTCAGCTTTTAACAGCAATTATATTTGTTTTTCCCTCAAACTAGTGGCAGAGTTGAACAGTACTGGAATTAGCAGCTCTGTCTCCAGTTTCCAGTTGAGGAAACCAAGTACTTTATTTTGCCTGGAGCTATCTGCACCATTTCAGGCTAACTAGATCATTCCTTCTGGTAGGCCTGTATTGTTCTACACCCTGTGAGGCTCTGACACATGGGCTCCTGCCCTACAGCAGCCCCTTCCATGGGAAGACCTCAAGCAGAGCCCATCTTCAAAAGAAAAAGGGAAGGAAGCTGCTGGGAGCAATGCAATAGAAGGGTATGGAAAGTCTTGGGCTTTGGTTTAGTGTAAGACTTTGCTGTCCTCTCCTACAGCCTTGCTTCTTGCCCTTTTGGAAAATGGGAACAGTTCCCTAAAAACAGCAGAGTGCTGCCTCCATGTCTCAGCAACTGAGGGAAGGTTAAGAGAGCTGACAATGCCAGAGCTGACCAGGAAGCCCCATTTCCTTGATATTACATTGGGATTTTCAGAGTTATTTTCATGTGGAGTTAGAAAGAAACCTCCAATAACATTAATGGAACTAAAATCCTGCAGTTTTGTTTTGGAAACACAGAATTTTCTGAAGATGAATATGGCTTCCAAGATATCTGGCAGCTTTGGGATAAAAATAACAGGATTCCCAGGGGTTTTAGGGCTGCTCAGGGGAGGGGGAGCTGCCAAGAAAGACCATGGCAGATGCCTCCATCCAATACAACAGGTACATGGAGACTCACCAATTGCTGGGTTTCTTATTTAAATTTGACAAGATTTTGAAGAAGGTCAGTGATGGAGGTCATTAAGAGGGGAAGAAAGGCTGGTAAGGAAGAGAATAACCAGTTTCATACCCCTCAGGGGCTTTTATCTAGGCCCACCTGAAATTATCATGATGCCAGCAGAGCACATAGGTGCAGACAAGGCTGGGAATAAGACTTGTAGGGATGAACAAATATTTCTTTCCAATGTGGTTTTTCCCTTTCATTTATGGGCAGCACCCTGCACCACTGAAATACTCCTTTACATCACTCCCACTCTTGCTGAGGGTCTCTGAGACATGAAATGTTCCAACCATCCAACACATGTGCAGGAGCTGCCATGAGACAAACCCCAAATCCACTACCCCTGCCTCTGCTCCCCCACCCCATAGGTCCTTGTTGTGCACAAGCCAGGGTATCCCAATGCTACTTTGAGCCTGGGGGACTCTGCTAGGAGAAAATGTGACTGGTTAAATAGCGACAGGTTAAATCCTCCAAAGATTTTATTCTCACATAGCTTGGCCCTCTACATGGCATCAAGTGTCTTCCTTGTACAGCCTTCACCCTGTCCCATACTGCCCAAGCTGGGTGAGTAATGATAAAACTCGAGGCTAGGGACTACTGCAGTGTGACTGGTTAAACAGGGACAGGGGTTTTACTGCTGAGAAGAGCAGCTCCATATCAGCTTCTCCCTAACAGAACTTAAAATGACAGCTATGCACAGCTATGCTGGTACTGCTCAGCAATAAAGGAGTTGATGCATTCCCTGCTGCTGATGTGAAGATGATGCTCAAGGAGGGAGACATTTTATGGAAAGTGGAGTCTCAGCTGAGATTTTGATTACATATTTCAGCCCTTGAGTGATAACTCAGTGGGGGTCCTGAAACAAATTGACAAATTAATGTTCTTAGACACAGGCTGTTATCCTTTGGGGGTGGTTTGAAACAGATCTTGGGGGCTAATTCTAAAATAGTGGAACACATTGCACAGCAGGGTACAGCAGGCATTAACACGTTAAAGCCTAGTCATTAAACACACCTTTAACTCGTAAATGCCTGAGAAGCTTTTACAAGTCAGCCCAGCCCAGGATGCTTTTGGGATGCCTTTGTATGGCACACCAGGCTCCAGTACAGAGTGCAAGACTCCTTGTTGCCATGAGTCAGGAAGGCATCCTTAGGCAATAGATCCTCCAAAGACTTTATTCCCTTCCAGGCTGGCCCTTTATATAGTATCAAGAATCTTCCTTGTGCAAATTTTACCCTGTCCCATCCTGCCCAAGCTGGATGAGTAATGATAGAACACAGCAAGCAGACCAGCTCCTGTTTGCTTTGATTTTCAACTAACAAGACTAAGCCTGGGGAGAGGGACTCCAGTGCAGGTTTTGACCATGGTGCCAGTTTGGAGCCTGCAAAGGCAGAGCAGTGGTTTACAGCTCAGCTCAGTGGGAAGGAGACAGGGACGAGAGAAAGAGGAAAGGAGTGACTGCAGAACACAGGGAGATGGAAGGGGAGAGAGAAACTGCTGTTCTTTCCTGAGGCTATTGTCCACTAAAGCACTGTGCAAGGCTGTCCTGGTTTGAGCTAAGGGGTTGCTGAGCCCTGACTTATTCCTCCTACACAACCTGATCAAATGGCACAAGGATATCTCCTTCTCTATGCTCAGGAGTGAAGAAATGAGGCATGGAAAGGCTGAGGACCACAGGATGTGACAGCCCCTGCAGCAGCAGGTTGCTCATGGCTTGGGGGGCCCTTTTGGAGCTGTGGGGCTGCTCCAGCTCTGCCCAATCCAGTCGTGGTGCCTGACACTGCTCCTGTGTCACCCTGCTGTGACTGTGCCTCCTACCAAAGCAGAGCAGGTGGGACAGAAGGGAAAGCACCTGGTGCCTTTGTTACTCTAGTTCACAACTTCACGTTTCCACCAAACTCTTCCGTGAAAGCTGTTTTGCACTGGGATGCCTGAGCTACAGTCCTGCCCAGCCACGTGAGACACAGGTTCTGCCCAGTCAGATCTGTCTGGGGAGCTATAGCTCCAGTGAGATTGTGGGACTGAGCTGAAAAGCAGGGCAAGGACTCTGTAAATGGCTGTAGCTATTTTTATAATGCATGTGAGCCGGAGCTCATTGCATTTCCCTTCCAAATGATGCTCCATGCTGCCCAGAAGACATCCCCTGGAGAAGCTGACCCTGCTGAATGCTGAGCTGTGTTGGGCAGGTGGGAATATGCAAAGCATGGTTTGTTCTGTGTGCTGGGCAGGCTGTACCAGCTTCCCTGAAGGAATGGCTTTCAGCCACTGTCTGTCCAAATGAGCATGCTCTTGCCTTGATTTGTCTGGAATTTGTCAAGGGAGCCAAAACTCAGCATTGCTGAGAGAGAACATTTTTATTTTCATTTTGAAACATCATCACTTTCAGTTTTGTCCTACAAAACTCTTCTTTGCCTTTTCTCTGACCTTGAGGTTTCCTGGTATGATAAGGCTGCCTTCATACTATTACACTTTTACCTTTTAAAGGACTGTGTGCATCCAGTTTGCTGCTGGGGATGGTCCCTGTGTTGGGTTGTCCTGAATCCAACCCAGGAATTGTTTGGCCAGAGCTGGGGCCAAATGTGTGCCGAGGACTGTCCCACCAAGATGAGCGTGCAGACAACTGGGCACCAGTGCCTGTACATTGCATTCACACAGATGGGGCCTTTGTGTCCCTCTTTGGTACCAGGCACACTGCCACCATGCCAGTATCTTCTCTGGTAGCTCAGGGTCAAGGATTTTCCTTTGTAGAAATTCAAGTGGGAAAGTTTCTCACTTCACTTCTCCATGGCTTTTATCTCCACAAATGAAAAAACACTCAGACATAGAGGAAATAAACAGAAAAGTGGAGGTAGTGGGAGGAAAGGCAACACAGTTTAAAAAGAAATAACAAAATATTGATAACAGGGCTGTAGTACCAGTTTAAGGTGAGGTTCCAGCTGAGAAATGCTCGGTGTGGGCAGAACAATGTGTGTCCCTTGGGGATGAAAGGGCTCTGAAGGAGCACAGCACGGGAAAAGAAGGAGTCTTTTCAGCCCAGATCTGATGATGTGACCATATTCCCCATTCACAGGCAACCTCCTGCAAGGCAGTTTCAACTCCGTGAGAAAAATTCTTCTGCACCTCTTCAGTGCAGAAATGGTGCCATCCCCTACCTGAGCAACTTCAGAGACCTTATTTAATCATACCCTGCGTGGAGAGGACACAAAACACTGTACAGGCGTAGTACTAGACTCCTGAAAGGCAAAGGGATCCAGGAGGGCTGGTCAGTCTTCTCGAAGGAAGTTGTAAAAGTGCAGGTTCAAGCTGTCCCCATAACTCATGAAAGATGAGCAGGTGGAGAAGACCAGCCCGGCTGAAGAGACAGCTTTGGCTAGAATTCAGGGGAAAAGAGAGTTTACCAGCTCTGGAAGAAGGGTCAGGCAACTCAGGAGAACTACAAGGACATTGTGAGGTTTTGCAGGGAGAAAATTAGAAGCACCAAAGCTCAACTAGACATTTATCTGACTACTACCTTAATAGACAACATAAAATGTTTCTATAAATACATTCACAACAAAAGGAGGACTAAGGAAAATCTCCATCCTTTATTGGATGCAGGGGGACACATAGCGACCAAGGGTGAGGTACTTAATGCCTTTTCTGCCTCAGTCTTTAAGTGTAAGACCAGTTGTCTGACGGTACTCAAGCCCCTGAGCTGGAAGACAGAGACAAGGAGCAGAAAGAAACCCCATTAATCCAAGGGGAAATGGTCAATGACCTGCTATACCACTTAGACAAACAGAAATATGTGGGGTTGGATGAGATCGCAGTCTCTGGAGTAATTTAAAAGATGTGTAGATGTGGCACTTGGGGACATGGTTTAGTGGTGGTCTTGGCTGTGCTGGGTTAATGACTGGACTTGATGATTTTAAGGGTGTTTTCCAACGTAAACGATTCCGTGATCATAATTTTAGAGAACAAATTCAACTTTTTAGATAACAGATAAAGCTGCATCCCCTTTTGCCCAGCCTGGATGCTACTGTGTAGGTAAAGATCTATTTACATGATTTAAACTCCCCAGGCATTTGCCACCCATGACAAATCTTCCCAATATCTTCATAGCAATCTGCTACAAAGCACTTTAGATGGAAAGGATGCACCATTTCCCTGACTGTTCCAAGCCTGTGCTGTTCCCTAAGAGTGCTTTTGGCTTGCATCCCCAACCTAAATGTGTTATCTATAAAATGTGATTTTGACTCCGTGCGGTCACAGGAGACAAATGCCGTTAAAATTGAGTTGCCAGATAGGAAAAAAGTCAAGCAGATTGGACCTCTAGAGGCTTCCAGCATTAGGCACAGAAAAGAGAAGATACAACTGTTCTGAGCTGCATCTTCTCCAGTATGGTGCATGTCAGATGCTCATTTAACCTGCTCAGTGCCTGACGGAGCACCACAGCGAAGTGCTGTGTCTCCGGCGCTGTCAGGGATGTGATGCAGAATGTGTGACTGCAGGTGAGGTGACTGGGATGCTGCAGGTAGGAGGGCAAGGCTGCAGCGCTGGGGCTGCAGGAGCTGTCGTTCTGACATGCTCACCCAGCGAATGCCATCAGCGTTCAGCTACAGACACGGGAGACAGGGATCGAATGGCTGTGTGCTCACAGCGGGCTGGACCTCCACAGCGAACAGGATGGGACGGATATCTGTTAAAAAAGAACACGATCATGCTGGGAAAGATGCCAGGAAGAACATGAGTTAGACAAAATCCGTGGTTTACTACAGGTTTTGGGGCACCTCGAATTCCCCCAGGCAGAAAGCAAGAACCGCATCAGCGCACGCAGCCGGGCTCCCTCCCACTCATCCGGAGCCCCGGCTGCCTCCGCAAGGCAATGGTTAACCAGGCAGCACCACGGCTTGCAGAGCCATCTGCTGACAGCGGGGATGCAGGACAAGGAATTATTTTTTTTTCTCTCGTGTAGGTTTCTTTTGACTTTGTCCATGCACTTGAGAGGTTTCTTGCAATATAGTTCATGGGGAGTACACCCGATATGGTCTAACTCCTGCACACAACTCACCCCAGAAATTGTGTTACTCTGCCAGCCTGATACCTGCTCTTTTCTAAAAGAAATGTTCCAATGTTGCTCCATCTTTAGCTATGGATCTGTCATGCAAGACAAAGAAGAAATGAAACATTTTTTCAAAAGATACCTGGAAGACAGACCCTTCTCTCCTCAAACAGGAGCTCTGCTTGGAATATGACACTGTAAAATAACACATAATGTGGATGCAGGCCTGGAAGTTGATTGAGGACACAGCAGTGTCAGGAGCAAGAGAGACACACTGAACAGAAACGTGCTGAGGCCACAGGGATGTGGACTCTCAGTTACCAGGAAGGCAGGGGCACATCTTCTCTAACAAAGTTTCTTTCCATGCCCTTTCTTGGGTTAATTTTTATCCATAAATGTACACAAGCCCCAGAACTTTTATTTGACATCAGATCATATGGATCACTGCCACTCTGCCTTCTCTCCAATAGCTGCAGAAACAAACCTTTTCTGCCTGACCTGAGTCTGAAAAACAGGCTGTGCGTTTATTCCACGACAATAGCCACTTCTTTATTTGTGTGCAAACAGCAGGCTTCAGAAGGAGCATGATTCCCATTTTCAAAGTGCTCCCTGCCTTTGGGGTAGAAATGCACCTTTTCTATAAAGCTATAAACAGATGCTGCAATTCTTGGGCTGGCAGAGTGGATGCTTCATGGACAGCAGAGCTTACAGCTCTGCTTACAGCCAGAAAGAGCTGCTTTTGTGGCAAAATGTGGATGCCTTCAGCAGCACATTAGCAGGATGGAGCTTGAGAGGGTCACAGAATCATAGAATGGTTTGGGTTGGAAGGAACCTTTAAAGATCACTTTGTTCCAACTCCCTTGCCATGAAATTTTTTACTAGATCAGGTTGCTCAAAGTCCCATCCAACCTGACCTTGAACCTTAGGATGACTGTTGCTCTCATGACCGCTGTAGTTGGCACTCATCACATCCCAGATGACCATCTATGGATGGCCCATCTCTTCTCTGCTCCCACCCTGGCCCACGCTTTTGGTTCCAGCTGTTCCTGATACCAATCCACTGCATCTACCAGCCTCTAAAATCCTCTTTCCCAGCAGGATCAGGGCTTGCTTTTACAGTTTGGAGGACCCCTGGGGATTCACCTTGTGATGCTTTGGGCAGAGGTGATACAAAATCAGAAATAAAAATGAAAAAAAAAGACTAACCAGGCTCAAAAATTTAATGGTCATAATTGCCATTCCCCAAGGAAAAACAGAGTGGGGTGAAGAAAGCTTTCAAAGGAAAGTGACTGAGAGCACCAGATCTTTGTGCCATTTTTGGTTTGCCCAGAGTGATGCAGAAAAGTTGAAACTGGATCATGACACTCCTGACACAAAGGTTGTCCCCATGGCACAGAGCAGATGTCTGACCTCTTTTCCCTGAGCTTGGCTTTCATGCTGGCATATCTACACTTCCATGAACAGAGTTGCACAGACATGTATGAAAGAAATATTTCAGTTCTGTGTCTGTACAGTGCAAATATGGGAATCCTGATAGGAATGGACAGGTGCTATATATTATAATAATAAACTCAAAAAAATCGACCATGTCTGAAATAGCACATTACATACTCCAAAGAAGAGCCTTAACTTTGCCCATCATATTGAAATGCAACTTCATTATGAGTGCCATCATTGCATTTCAAGACCAGAATGTGCAGAATGCCCTTCGTGTGTTCATTACCTACTTATCACTTTGTATTTGTTTGGTTTAATGATTTTTTTTATGGTCCCATAGCAAGCCTGAGCTGAAACACAGAATTTCTGGAGCACTTTCATTAAGGCAGCTATCACTGGAGCGCTTCATTTGCCTGAGTGACACATCTCTCTCTTGCACAACATTCCCTCTAAATTTTATTGTCTTACTTGGTGTTACATTAGAGAGCAATCACAAGTCAGAGACATCCCTCAGTACCATCTAACAACAGGCTCACTGTGACAGTGCTATTCTCAGCCTGCTGCCTATGAGAGACACTCAAAGGGACGTGATGCTGGAGGTGAGAAGGTACACATTCCACATCATATCATCCCTTTATGGGAGGGCCTGTATGGCTAAGGAGAATGTGGAGCTGGTAAAGAACTAGGTTCAGAAAAATCCTGGAGCAAGTCAGACAGCAGGTCATAGAATCATTTTGTTTGGAAAGGACCACGGAGATCTAGTCAAACCATTAACCCAACACCACCACACCCACCACTAACCCATGTCCCTAAGCACCATGTCTACACATCTTTTAAATAGAGATGGTGACTCCACTTCCCTGGGCAGCCTGGGCATCAGTCTGAGCTGGGCAGTTGTCCTGTGTCCTTTGAGTCAGCTTGGTCTGAATTGTGAATACGAACCTGTTTTCAATTTTCACTTGACCCCCTTCCTACAGAACTCTGCTCTGTGTCAAGGACATGAAGTGGCAAACACTTGGTAGGGCCACCTGCTTCCCTTCAGCCCTGCTGAGATCTCCCTGCATTCCCAGAGAAGCAGAGAGCATTGCAGACTGGGCCACCATAGGCTGCTGTGACATTTGCTGCTGATCAGCTTGCAGCCTCCTGTCCCTTCTCTGTCCCTCTGCTAGAGTGTGGTGGAGAACACCAAGATTACAAGAAGCATTAGTGTGGAAAGCACAGGACATCACTTCAAACAACCCCCCACATATTTCCTTGCAGCCAACCCTGTTCAGCTTTCATCTTAGACCTAAGGGAAGCCCTCAATTTTCCTGGTGAGCTTTCCTTAGTTTCCCTTGATTAAGCTGCAGCTTTCAAGAAAACCATCAACAATATCAGATTTCTTTTGGCCCTGACCCACGGTCCCACACAAATCAGCAGGCTACAGCCTACACAGAGCTGTGCATGAGGACCTTAACCAAACCTGACAGCTCTGCATGGTAGGATGCATGAGGTTTGCCATGCCAGCCTCGAGGTAGGTGGGTTTTGATAATGTGCAATGCCCCAAACAGGTACACTGTATGTACAGAACCAGAGAATAATAAAATTGGTTGTGTTGGAAGAGACCTTTCAGATCATTAAGCCCAACCAAGGCTTCTTGTGACGACCTCTCCTCCAGGCTCGAGAGCTAAGGTGGACCTTGCTGCAATAAATACAACTCCTTTGACATTTCAAATATCTTTTTCCAAGCAGCTTCTCCATCTAAAATCCTTTCTGAATGAGTGCCATGACCAAGAAAGCCAGGAAAAATATGGAGGATTTTTTCCCAAATGCTTCTTTCCTCAGGGGAGTTCTTGTGAGATCTTTAGTTTGTCCTGCTTTTGGATGTGTTTTTTGAAGGAATGTGACATCATCTTGGACAATGACCAGACTGAGCTTCGTGGACCAACCCTCCTGCTGGGCATGATGGATGTGCAAAAATGGCCACAAGGACTCTTAAAGGGGGTTGTGATCACATGGAAAGAAATTTTGGCATAAGCTAACTGTGCCTCCAGTTTTGCTTTGAAAGCTTTCCCAATATTTACATATAGGAAAGGATGCAGAGAAACACATTTCTCTAGGGAGCCATGCTGAAAGGTAAATTATTCATGCATTTCCTTAACACAGGATCTTTCCTGTATTAGATTAACTTTAATATTCCTATAAGAAATTTTCCATTGAAAACATCATGTTGTGTAAAAACACTGTGGTTAATTAAGGGTTGTGCATGCCAGCATTAATTATACTTCGATAGATTATAGTTAAAAAGGTTTAATTTCACAAGTTATGTTCTTAGAACAATTTAATCTTTACTATGAGTTTATTAAATAATTTTCAGTAGGAAAAGCATTTTCATAATTAAAAAAATAATGCTTTTAATGCTCTTCTGAGGTTTACGGGCTTCCAATTCTACTTGACTGAATTTAACATATATGTTAGGAAGAAGACTTCAGAATGACATGAAGTTGTAAAAGTGAACTTCTAGAAGTACATTTGTACATGGAAGCATTTACACTAAAAATATTTATGATGCAAACTTTACCATCAACTGTCAGCATAGCCCACACTGTTCTTCACCATTGGCACACGTAGATGGCATGAATAATAGATGTTTATTTTTTATATCATCTTATCCCTAAAACAAGAATTTTACTAGTGGGTTATCCTGTATGACATGAATATCCAATATGTGGCCAGAGAAAAATCCATGTAGACTTTTTACAAAATATGACACAGATATCTGGTTAAAAATTTTCAATGAAGAATGAGTCCTGTGAAATTTCGCTTTGGTATTTAGTGAGGAAAAACTAGGACAAGGTTTGATAAATGTTTTAGGGGGTTTTTCGAAATTGTTTTCTTGAAATTACTTTCTCCCCTTTTACTTTATACAATAAACCCATGATTTCAACCATAATACTGAAATGAAAGTGAATACTCACCTGTCAATGGCTCCTGCTGAAACACAGGGGGCTGAAGTGCTGCTTTAATCTGAACACTGACTAGATTTTTTTTCCCTCTGGACACAAAGAGTCAACTCATTTTTTTATTAGTTCTGCTTTCTTCAGCACATCATGCATTAATTGTATAATTCCCCATGAACTTTACTCCAGTACAGAGAGTGGTTTTCCAGGAATGTAGGTCTATCATGGCTTTTCATGCCTCCAAACTTTACCTTTCTGTATCTGCCTAAATTAGATCAGCTTTATTCTTCCCCTCTAGCAATCTTCCCATACAGGCTATTTCTTTTATTTGCTGACAATTCAGTTTGCTCTGAAAAAAACGTGTTCATTCATGGACCTTCCCTGAATGAATATAGAATGTGTAAGAACATTAAGGTAATTAAATCAGGGTCAGCTTGTATGAAGACAAAGCCCAAGATTAGCTGAAAAGACTGTGCCCCGTGCTTCAGGAATGTGTTATACAGACATGAGGCATGTAGAGAAAGACAGTGCACACCTACCTTGAACAATTTAGAAAATACATACTTTACAAGAAGGGTGTTAAAGACTATTCAGATCAGAGCTGTTGCCAAGGGACTTGGCACTAATCAGCTGAGGCTCAACAACCCTGTAAAAAACTCCAAGTGCTGAACACCCAGGATGAGCACCACGCAGGGATATGGCTTCTGCCAGACAGGAGGAACAGTCCCACACAACACTTGTACTGTGTGTGTGCACTTCAGGACCTGCACATACAAGACCAATTGTTAGTATGACCAAATAGTCCACTTCACCCATGAACACAACTGCTAATGCCATCAGCTATCCATGGTGCAGAAAAATAGCCAGGTGGCTGAGCATCCCACCCCTCTGCTCTGAAACTGGACTGGAGGTGTTGGCTTTTTGATCCTGGTGCACACTGAGTGGCTGTAGTCAGAAAACAAAGCTCAGCCACTCTCATGAGACACCTCAGAGCATGAGTGAAGAAGCTAAAGAATGGAGCTGGGGCACAGGGAGCCCAAGGTTCTCCTGCTCCTTCTGCATCATTTCCCTGTCTCAGGAGGTTCTCAGTGTCAGCCAGGGCTGACTTTGCCAGCACGAGGAAGTAGCCATTCTTCTCTGTGATGAATTCGAGGAGGTGCTGCGGGGTGCGAATGGCTGGAGACTCTTGAGGTAAGCTTTGTCTGTGACTAACAGCACTCCAGGCTTGGAAAGTGCTAAAATTCTTATGTTCTGGGTCATGTTTGATTCAAAAAAGCGCAGGGATTTATTTCCTTCAGATGATGGAAAACTGGCAGTTAAAGAGTTATCATGGACACCCCTAAGAAGTGTCATGCCAGAGCTGCCAAGCAGGTGGGAAATGGATAGCAGTGAATCCTGAGACCAGAGAGGAGGAATCACCTTTCTTGGCTCAGCCTGTACAGAGGTGCTGCAGACCCAGGGACAGAGCAACTCTCCTGAAGCAGAGACAGACCATATGCACTGCAAGTTATCACTAGTTATTTTTTAACAGTTGTTTGGGAGGTTTTCTGTGAAACATTACAATACTTACACTTTCTCTTTTCCCGTAATTATTTTGTAATGATGCATCCAGAAAGAAAAGGAAGTATCAGCTGATGTTCTTTATCTCAAACAATATACTTCTTGTAAAGCTTCACAGGCAATTCATATCTGATTAAAGCTGAGCAAAACATTTTTCCCCCTAACTTCAGACCTGCCTTTCTATTATGCTTCTCATAAAGGAAAATGTTTGCAGTGAACAATAAAAGGAAAGTCCCACTTTCCTGTGAATAGCTGTAACATCAAACCTCAGCCTTTCATATAATGGGTTCCTATTCTCTGCCTGGGCTAAAGGGCAGCCTAAGTGAAACATTCCCAAGAAGAGATGTGGAAAAAAACCCCTTAGAAACAAAAAAAAAAATTTCATAACAACCAAACACTCAGACTCTGCCTTGTGCCAAAGCTCTCTGCTTTGCTTTCTACCTGACTGTCTGCCAAGAAATGAAAAGATTAACCAAGAGCAAGACACGGGATCTTTTCCCCTGTGCCAGAGCTTTCACAGGGAAAGAAGAGACCAAACAGATGGAAAAAAAAAAAGAAATAGAATTTCTTTTGTAAAAAGCAAGAGGAGAAAGATGTGTAATATAGATGAGAGAATGTGAAAGAGATGGATGACTCATTGAGTGAAAGGAAAGATGCAGCCATTTTTACCACCATGTAAAGATTAATTAAATCATGTTCTGAATGGGGGCACTGATGGTGAATCCCTCTGTGCCTCTTCTACTCACTGGATCACTTTGTCTCTTCCTGCCAGGCAGGAAGAAAGAACTTTACCTGCATTGCTGATCTGTGAGAAACCAGTTAATGATTGAAGAGGATTTTAAGGATGGGAAGTGTGCAGCAGTAAAACTGGTGGTGGGTAAATACCAGGTGGCTCAAGCTTTGCCCTCAGCTCACAAAGGCAGCAAAGCATCTGGCCTTTTACGTTTTTGTTCGTTTTAGAGCAGGCTTACTTTGTGCTTTGAATCATGCTTAGAGAAATGTTACAAAAATTACTGTCAAAACTCTTGGTTCTGTTTAAATAAAAACGTATTAAACAGTAGACATGAAAAATAACAGAGAAAAACAGTATTATGGAAGCACTTCAAAACTGTCAAAATACTGTTTCCTGGTTAGTGTGGGAATATTCAGAATATTTGAGTTTGGGTTTATCCAACCTTAACTAGAGCAGCTGTTTAATCATAGTGTTAAGTTTCAGGTATTCAAACAGAATAAAATATAATTTCAAAGGTCAAATTGTTCCTCCCTTGCATGTCTATTAATAAAAAGGAATACAAAAGAGATAGCATTGCAAAAAAATCTGTGATATTTTGCCTAAAAGGTATTTGCTTACTGTTAGTCTCAAACAAAAGCTAAGCTGCTGCACAGTGTGGTAGAAGTCCTGAAACAAATGGATTTGGGCATAATTAATTCCTCTGATTGGTATAATCATAGGGAAAAAACTGAAGGCCAGGATAAGATACAACAAGGAAATTGAATGAAAAATAACATGAGGACATTCTCCAAACAGATGAAATATGATTTAGTCCAACTTGTGATGGGAAGGGGGAAATAATAATGGGCAAACAGGTTTAATGTCTTTTTTCCTTCAATAGTCACTTAAGAAAAAGGAAGTTTATTTAAAATGCTTAAGTAGCTGCTGTAAGCAGGATGAGATGTTAGTGATCCTCCTTGAGAAGGTGAGGAGCACAGATGAGTTCCAGGGCACTGGATAAGAGCAGTCATGGTGACTATTCTCGGAAAAGAAGGAAGGGAGGTACACTGGAATTGTCACTAGTCAGTCTGATTGCATTTTCTGGAAAAATAACAAAACGGTGCTTGCCAAACACAGAAACATCTAATTAACAGCAATCAAGACAGATGTGTAAAGAATCAATTTGTTCCACCAGTGTATGTATGGCATGTAAGATGCTGAAATAACCTAAGGCTGCAGATGGAATACATGTGCTTGGTTTGGAAGATGTAGCCAATTAATCCATTTCTAGAATCTTCAAGACAATTCTAGAAAAGAGAACAGCTGGAGAAGATCATAACAACCTTAATAAACACAAAAAGACTCTTGAAAAGAGAAAAATAACTCTTCTTCCTGTACACTGCAAAGGAACATAAAATGATCATCTTAAATTACAGAAATTACACTTGCACTAATGTTTTGAAGTCCCAAGTGACTGAACTGTTCCAGCTTTTCTTCAGTGTAATAAATTGTGTCCTCTCTCACACTGCAAGCTAGTCCTGCTCTACAATAAGTGATTTGTTTACACTAAATGCTCTCCTTTGTGGGAAGTTGATCTGGCAAAAATCATTATGTTATACCTCAAACAGTGAGTCACTGAACTTCCTCTGTAGCAGGACAAATGAGACATGGCTCACAATCAACTACAAATAATCCCTGTGGATCATGAGTTCTGATTCTTGGAAATCCTTCCAGTCAATCATTATAAAATTTCCTTCTTCTGTACGGACACTCTTTCTGAATAATAACAAGTGCAAGAAAACCAGAGTAACCAGACAGTCTTGCTCCTGGTCAAAGAATATCTTCCTACAAGCACTCCACTATCTGTGGAAAAGCTTTTCTCTCTGCAATAGAGGGTAGAGAATGGCAGAAATAGGGGCAAGGTAATCGAAACCTAAAGGTCTTGGCTTCCTTTCCACAGCACGTTCCTAAGGCAGATTGGCAAAGGTGGGTGATAGCAAGTGACGCTTCAGGAGCAGAATTCGCAATGCCCAAATTCTCTGTGGGTGGAATGGGGAAGTTCTCAGATCAATGCCAGGATGGTGACCACCTGCAGGATGTCCACAGCGAGGGTGGAAGCTGCCTGAAGGTCCCTCCTTGCTCTTTAGCAAATGGTGGCTTTACAGAGTCACATAAAAATCCAGCAGCCTGTTCCCTAAGGTGCTCCAGCCCCAAGTAAAGATCCCCCAGTCAGAAAAAGGGTTGCATGCCGTGTATATTTACGGTCCCATAAAGGCCTTACCTTGACAGAGGTGGAGGAGGAGTTTCTGCTGAGATGACCTAGTCAATTAGAGTACAGTAAGGTGGGGATTCAAAGCATTTCAGGAAAAACTGCAAGTGTAACATGAAGTCTTCCTCCTGGGCAAGAGATCTGGGCAGCAGGGTTCCTACATAAAGTAGGCTTTGCCTCTGCCTGCTATGGGGGATCACAACATCATAGTGTATGTTACACAGCCAGAGAGAATCAGCCCTGCCAAGGGTTGCACAATTTCTAAATTCTGAGCAGCCAGTTGGCCAAAAATTAAGTACAGAGAGGTTTAATCCAGACAAGTGTTTACTGTAAAACATGTGAGTA
Organism: Manacus candei; assembly: GCF_025592945.1. Classification (NCBI taxonomy): domain Eukaryota; kingdom Metazoa; phylum Chordata; class Aves; order Passeriformes; family Pipridae; genus Manacus; species Manacus candei. The sequence goes on along the minus strand of NW_026138055.1, from coordinate 4,263,698 downwards.
ACCCTGGGATTCACATGTACCAGGTTCCTACTGAAAATGCTAGAACCTCTGAAGCAGGCTGTGTATTCAGATGTCCTGTCACTGCTAGTGAGGCTCTTTATTTTTTAAACATAATTTTAACTGAGTTTGCTATGCTATGGAGCTCTTGGTGGTTAATTTTAGGTTGTGTCCCTGTGAACAGAAATGTGCTGTTCTGATGCAGCATGTGTGCAGTGTAGATATGGAGCAATTACTGCTGTGGCCTGCTGCCATATCACCATATTATTAGCCCTGAAGAGGGAAACAATGCAGATTTATGCCTTGTTTGAGTTCTTTGTTTTTGTTATTTTTTCCTGCCTAGTTATTTTTAGTGCAAAATTGTTCCAAATTATGTCAAGGACAAGAGAAGTTGAACTAAAACCATGATCGGAAATGCTGCTGTCTGTGAGGGATGTTTCTGCAGACAACAAATACCTTGTATTGCATAACCCCAAAGAAATCTCTAGAAAGCAAAATGCTACCTCTGTTATCTCCAGACAGTCCCCAGTCCAACCTGTCCTGGCGTGAAGAAGCAGCTCCACTGGCTGTCAATTTTATCAGCTGCAGGATCAGAGGCTTTGAAGTGAAACAGCCGCTTTCAGGAAAAAACACCTCTCTGTGTAAGGACAGAAGCTGGCTGACACAGTCCCTCCTCTTCCACTGCTTTTCAAGAATACACAATATTCTTAAATCACTTATAGGCTTGTGTTCTCTGCTCAAGACATTTTACATCTCCCTGGGCTATTTGTTATTTGCTTTCAGAGACAGATCCATGGTGTTTCCCGGAAATTAATTAACAAATTCACGACCTCCTTTGGGTGGCTTGGGAAACAGCAGCACGGATGAATGCTCTGCTGGTAAGGTTTTAATGCTGAACTGTCAGAGGTGCAGGTACCTGACAGCTCTTGAAGATTAATTATGGAGCACAGCTTTCTCTGTTCCTGTGTTTCCTTCCCTTTAATGAAAGTGTGCTGTAATAATGGCTTGCAAATATTTTATCTCTGGAAGCAATTACTAAGTTTGTTTTAAAAGCTGAGCTAACACTGAAGACATGTTTACTCTCCAAGTAGACACCCTGTATTTGAGCTGTTACATTTCTTTTTACTATTTTCAAACCAGTGCTGTGCAGTTGCAAACACAAGTTTTTTCATCTGCTATAGAAAACATCTTAATTTGTTAATAGATTAACAAAAGGGGAATTAAGAGAGAGGTTTCAAGTGCAAAACAATGTGTTGGGAAATCACCTCGATTCCAAATTAAATTAGAAGTGTGTGATGCTGCCAGACATTGTCAAAGCCGTAATGAACTGTGAAATGCTCACAGCCCCTCTGCTCCCCTCCCACTGAGTGCCCTCCGCTGCCTCTCTCCATTCTCTAGTGCCTGCAACCTTCCCCCAAGACATTTTACATCTCCCTGGGCTCCTCTTTCCAGAGCCAGGAGAGTTCTGTCTCCTGTGGGACTACGGTGGCAGCAGTCTGGGGCTGTGACACTTCGGCCTCCACTGGCACTTTCTAATCCTTGCTATTGCACAGTAAACCTTAATGTAAAACCATCTGCAGAGACTAGGGCCGGTCTGTCTTAGTCTGCTTTTGTGAGTGGCCTCAGCAGGATTTTGTTCTCAGCCAATCCTTGCCCCAGGCTCTTATGTCAGGGATTGCTCATTTGGTGGAGGCCACCTTTGGAAGTGGCTGCTGGCAGGAGTCTGAGTCACAGAGTCAAATTCAAGAGAATTTGTTCTTTTCTGAATGTGAGAGAGTAGAGGAACATGCAAGCTGGACAAGGTAAGCTATTTCTATTTTCTCAAGCCTGAAGGTATTTTTCCTTCCTTTCCTGGGGGAAGCTTGGTGCTATAATACTACTCTAGCAATTAGGAAATGTAGGTAGTGTTTCACACATCTTGTGTTCATGGTTATCTGCATGAGAAGCAATAACACACCCTTGAGAAGAAGCAGGCAGCCTTATATCCACAATGGGTGACATTGTTTGAATTTTGTGAAGTGATATCCATCAAAAATACTGTGGTACAACTGTAGCACAGAGTGTGGGAAGGTCAGAGCCACCTCCTCTCTTCCACAACCTTTACACATTCAAGGTCACACTGAATGGGGCTTTCAGCAACTGAAACTAGTTCAGGATGTCCCTGTTCACTGCAGGGTGAGTGTTGGACTTTAAAGGTCCTGACCTAAACCATTCTAAGATTCTGTGGTTCTATATCAACCAACTACAGCCCTCTCCCTCTACCCTTCATTTGCTCCTTTCTATTGTACCCCCACTGATCCATTTTTGATCCATTGCTCTTGTCTACTTTGTCATTCTGGTGAAGAGAGGAAAAAGGACAGCAGATGGAAAATGGGGGTGCAGCTCCTCTCCTGTCCCTGGGAGCAGAAAGCCAGTGCAACACAGCCCTGGTTCTGTTTTCTTCCTCCACTGTGAGAGCTTAGGATCCCATCACACAATAAAATACATAAAACTCCTTTATTGTTCCAAAAAGTCATGTAAGAATCTAAAGTCAGGTTTTTTGCACAACCAAAGTCAATGAGCAGTCTTCCCACTACATTCAAAGGCAGCAGGATCAAGTCTGCAAGAATAAAATGGGAGCTCCAGCATCAGAGGCAGGCAAAGAAAGGGCACAGCATGAGCTCATGGGATTGTTTACTATGCAATGTGTTCTTCACATTTTTTTATACCTTTTGCTTGGATCTCATTTTCCTTTGAACTCCAGGCAACGTGCATGTTTAGGCCCATTAAAATAAGTGATGTTTTTTAACAAACTACAATGCGGATTAGATCAATTCTTTAATCTCATGTTTTCCTCTTGAACACAAGAATCAACCATTTTATGCTCAGTTGGATATAAAATTAACCCAGGCACATTAGATCTATTCCAGAATATTCTGTATTCTAAACAATCTAATTTTGCTGGGAATGTGCCAGGGTCTCATCAATAAAGGTGAACATAGTCCAGATCTAAACAGAAAGTTGCACAGCTACTTTACTGTGAAAATATTGAGTGAGGTGGGAGCACACAACATTTTGATGGATACTAAAGAAAGGCCACAGTCACAGGCATTTCTGTCGAGGAAGAAATCAATAGCATAACACAGGTCACGCTGGTAAATCTGGTTAAGCAATGTCAGAAGAAAAGTCTGCTCAAGAAATCATTCTGAAGATCTGAAAAACCCAACAACAAAACCACCACTGACAACACAAACCACTTGCAGTCACTATCCCATTTGCTGTCTGCCTGTGACTGTCCCCCCCCAGCCCTCTCCTATGGGCAAGTGTTTTCCTTGAGCACGTGGATAGCATATGGTAACATATCTATCTACCCTGTAAAATAAAGGTCTCAAAAGTAATGGGAAGCTTGTGAACAGGTCCTTGTGACTTTGGAAGGGAGACAGACCTTTATGTAATGTACAGGAAGTGCTTTTAGGAGCTTTGTGACTACAACGTCTATAAATATCTGCTGTAGAAAAAACACAAGGACACAAAAGAAGCTTTGTCAGAAAAAACAATATATTGTCACAGGGCAATTACACTATTGCACTTTGCAGAAACTATACTCTGGGGCTGTTGGTTTATATTTTTAAGGAAAAACCTACAACTTCCAGATCCTACTGGGCTAAACTCTCTTTTTCTAAAATTTGCCTGTGGCTGGATCCCTCCTGTTCCATTAAGAACTTCTGGTTGTCTACCTGGGCTGAACTAGCACTGTTTTCTTGTACTTCTTGGAATAAAGTTTAATCCTGGGCAGAATTGTGGCCCTGTGTCATTTCCCACACTTTGGACTTCTGGGAGCAGTTTTTTGGGGGACAGGTATTGCTTTCACAGCTCTTAACACGGCTGCAGCCTTTTCTTCTGGAAGGCCCTGATTGGCAGCCATAAGGGCTGGCTTTGATTATCTGTGAAGGTCTGTTGTGAAGATTGGTTTGAGCCCCAGCTCAGACACCTGGGGAAATTTCCTTTCCCATCACACTAAGGAATCACAGTGTTTAAAATGATAGCAGCTTGTTAAAGCTGGAGAAGATAAACAGAATAGCACATAATGGCAAGGTACAGTCTTCCTGAAGTCAAGCAATAAACAAAATAAACTGATTTGAACTCTTCCTCTGTTATTTCAGGATAAGCAAACTGCAGGTTGGTTTGTCTCCAGCACTAACACCCCAGGGGCAGACTCTGAGCCCTGTGTCTCCTCCCAGGATAAAAATGCCTCAAGTCTGAACAGACCTTCAGCCAACCTGAGGTCCTTCTCTCTTCTGCCTCCTCTATCCCTGTTTGACCATTATTCCTCTTCTTCAGTGATTTCTACCCCAAGACAAAATTTTCCCAAAGGATCCTCTCTTAACTATGGATCCTTTTTTTTTTTTTTTTTTGGTGTGTGTATGTCATGCCCTAAAGCTACAATCTGTGAAAGACCAGACAGACCAGTCCCTCCAGGGCTGTTTTGGCTTGGTGAATTGGCTCAGGTTTTTTTTGTGTTATAGTAACTGTGTACTTCCTCCCTTTTCACGTCTGTTTTTTTTTTTTCTTAACAGAAATTCTCCAAATATGAAAAGCTTAAATGTAAATCCAGTGTCTTTCAGATGCCTGCCTTGCACATAACTGTTACATCTTTTCCCTACATCCAGACTTCAGCTGTTTGCTTCCTCTTTGCAGGTTGCCATCCTTTTAGAGCTTTCTGCATGAGGTTTGCTTTCTCCTTTAGACCTCAGCCATCAGGCTTATGTCTCAAAGGCTCAGGTCAGGACTGTCTGATACAAAGCCTTTGGATGAGGTAAGTTCCCTCTTGGACACTTTGTGATCATTTCCTGGAAAGACATTTGTTTGCCTGGCCTGTGTCTGCTGTATCTGCTGCAACTCCTTATCAACCTTCTCTTCTCTCTGGCCTCAGGCTCCTGTCTTTTCCTCTTCTCTGCTTTACCTCTGTGCCTTCCCAGACCATGGACTTTCTATTCTCCTGCTCTAGTATTGCCCCACTGCTGCTTGGATCAGACTGGGCTCCCAAGTCCAGACTGTCTGAAATTGGTGATGGAAGTTGCTGTATGAACTCCAGGTGACTTATAAAGTTAGGCAGTCAAAAATGCAGGCAATTGTAACGTATATGTTCTTTGGGGAAATGACTTGAGGGGGGTTTTAAGGCAGGATGTGTTTAGCTGGTGCTTCAAAGACAAATACCATATTTAAGCCTATTACAAAGATTATCAGCATTCCCTACAAATGGTAAGATACACAGATCAGACCTGTGGATTAAATACCATCTGTTTTGTAAATTTTTACATTTAAATTTAAACAAAAATGAATAGTGTATGTGGAGATGAGGAGGAGGAGAAAAAATGTATGGGCCAAGGGGGAGAAAGTTATTTTAAAAATCCTCACATACACATGAGAGAAGACACAGCAGAAGAATAGGAGACTGTGGACTGCATAGGGCAGTGCTGTTGTACTGACAAAAATAAGTAGAAAGAATAAGGAGCTTCTCATTTTCTAAGACAATAACTCACCATGTAAAATGGCATAATGGTTCTTTTTTTTTTTTTTCTGTCTCCCTCCCTGCAAATACAGCCTGGAAGCACAGAAGAATGAGATTACCACATCTCATATATCACAATTTCTAATAGAAGTTACAATGCTGTTACCACATACAGTCGTGACATTTATCTCGCTACAACTTTCTTCAGGGACATTGTAGAGCAAAACTCCCAAGTTTCCTAAAATTAGACACATTTCGTGTCTGTTTGCTGTCTTTGGTAGACTTAAAATTCAACCCTGTTCATATTTTATGTGATTTTGTAATAACACCCACTCATTCATTGCAGAAGAGGCATTCTATTGTCTTCCTATGACACTTTGGGATTGCAGCTGGAAGATGTGTCATTGGGACTTCCCTTTGTTTTCTCACTATGAACTAGACACTTGTGGCAGATGCTGGATTGGCAGCCTCACAGAAACAGATACTCCAGGCCACCAGCTTGCACAAGTGGTGACAGTTCAAGTGTCTGGCTTCTGTATGGCACCTGTCACTTTGCTGCTCAACCACACAGGTTAATCAGCAGCTGTCAAATGGCACTGTTCAAGCACTCCTGGGCTGGGGTGGTAGCTCACCTTGTCCATGCTGTGGGAGCACAGCCAAAGCTGAGAGAAGATTTCAGTTCTTTATTTCAATCTTTTTTTTTCTCCCCTTTTAGGGAAGGAGAGACAGTTGCACTCATTATTGCAGGTCTGTGCCCTCTAGCTGCCCCTTTAGGGATGCCCTTCTGACAGTCTGAAATTGTCCTTCCTGAAAAAGAGAAACAGGATGAGAGAGGGACTGTGATAACCCATTGATAACCCCAGTCTGATGAGGAGCAGCTGAGGGAGCTGGGGGGGCTTAGCCTGGAGAGAAGGAGGCTCGGGGGGAACCTTCTTGCTCTCTATAACCTGAAAGGAGGTTGGAGTCAGGTGGGGGTCAGTCTCTTCTCCCAAATAATCAGGGACAGGACAAGAAGAAATGGCCTCAAGTTGCACAGGGGAAGTTTAGATTGGATATTAGGAACAATTTCTTCACAGAAAAGGTTGCCAAGCATTAGAACAGGCTGCCCAGAGAAGTGGTTGTGTCACCGTCCCTGGGGATACTTAAAAGTATCCGAGGGACATGGTTTAGTGGTGGACTTGGCAGTGCTGGGTTAACAGTTGGACTTGATGACCTCAGAGGTCTTTTCCAACCTAAACAATTCCATTACTTTCTTTTATGATTGCAGACAGCAGAGCTGCTCATGTCATTGTGATCTTTACAGTGACTGCTGTCACCAGGACTCACATTTGGCACTGCTAAGCCTGCTCTGGCACCTGTGTGATGTATTGCTGTCACTCCTGAGTGTTTGGGTGTCAAAGGCAAAAGGATAATAGTGAAGTCCATGCTGTACCATCGTATCAGCCTATAAATGTACACAGGTGCCCGTATCCTCTGAGTCCTGTGGACTTATGCACAGGATCTTGATTCTGTGCACAGGACTTCTGAAATATAAACACATAGGTGTGTACATACGGCACACGCATTATATATGTGTGTGTGTGTGCATACTTGAACTTAGGAAATAATGTAGTCAAGTCCTTTTTCCTGCTAGTAAAATCACATAATAATAATCACATAATAATAATAGTAATCACATAATAATAATAATCATCAATTACATAAAAGGATCAAGCATCATCCTGAGAACTGTTAGTGTTGTTTCTCTCCAAACTCCTGTGTGAACGTTGTTCCAGAATATCATGGCAGTGCTCTGCAGTAATACCTCCTTTCTAATTTCCAGTATAAGCACATCCACCACCATATTGTGTCCCTTGGTTCTGAGCAGTGCTGTTTGTAAGCTTCAGTCATTTCCTTTCCCTCAGATCTGCCCATGGATCATCTACAGAGAGAGAATCCCTCCCTTCTCAGACTTTGTTTTGTGAGACTAAACGTCTTTTAGATTGCTCACACCCCAGTATGGTTCCAAGAGACTTATCTGTACCTTGTCCAACCTAGGTTGAACTCAGAGGTCTTTTCCAACCTAATTGATTCTGTGATTCTATTCCAAACTGAGTTTACTTTTCTTGAGCGGCTTTGGGTTCATTTTTCAAGCATAGGTCTTACTAGTTAAATGACGACATCAGTATTTCCTTATAAAATGGAAACACCTCTCCTGATAAGCTGAATAATCATATTTGTAATTTTTGTGGCTGCATCTTGTTAATGAATACAGCCAATTACTACTCTGATTTCTCTCCTCAAGACATATCAATAGTTTCAAACAAGTAACTTCTCACCACTGGCTTAAATCCAGGACCAGTGCAGGAGCTTGCCCTTTGAACTGTCATCTTTCACACAAAAAGGCTTAAAAATAGTAAGAGTATAGTTGGATTAGGCCAGTATTTTATTAGTTTCTTCCCACTTCAAGACTTCCTCTTTAAGCAGCCATGTCTAGGGCTTGTCTCACTTTCGGGTATGTGAAGCAATCTCCAGAAACATGAACTAAATCTAACTCTGGATTGTCCAAACTGCAGTGTTGATTTTATTAGCATGGAAAACATTTCAACAGCAGAATGTAAAGGCAAAAATAACACATAGATGCTGCAAGAGGAATTTGTATGATGACATTTGCTTTGTCAAACTTTAATCATCAAAATCTAAGCTAGTTGTGTGGTTTTCCTCTACAACCTCCAGAAGGATGCTGGCAGCTCCCCAGGGTTTTTATCACTCAGGCATATATTTTAGGATCTGTTTCCCATCAGTGCCTGCTTCTTCCTTTCTCCAGGTTGTCAAGTGAATCTGCATCAGCAGAGCAGCTGAAGCATGCAGGTAAAATCAGGTGAAATGAACCTCTCTTCACTGTTTATCCTAAAATTCAAAAGAATACTCCAGACAACGACACTTGGATTTTTTACGCATTGAGAAGAAAACAGATCACAGAGCAGCCACCTGGGATGTCAGGGAACTGTTCTGAAAGAACTGAGCTCCCTAAGTCTGGTCTTTATCGCCATGTCATGAGGCAAATATAAACACTGAAAGAAAAACATGGGATGTTTAACACATTTTTATTTTACATAAACAAGTGTTTTTTAGAATGTTCTTTGCATGAATTGCCATAATTACAAATTAAAACAAGAATAAGTTTCTGAATTCTGATTTCCCACCACAGAGCTCTGATTCTATGGTGGGTAAAATGGTGAGACAGGAAATTTCCTCTGTGTTTCCATCTGCTCATATATCAGACTGATTCTGTCTTCTAGGAGCTCACTCTGAAAAAAATATGGTCTTTTCGCAGACCGGAGATTTTAAACAAAACTATTGTTCTCCCTCTTGTTTGTGACAAAAGGTAATGAAGAGAGATTAGGAGTTCATGAATGCAGCAGGAGCTCTGGAATAATTATTAACAGGAATTTCTAAAAAGGAAAGAATTGTGATGTGAAGGGCCAAGTCATAAGGATTAATTAAATAGAAGAAGGGATGCTGACTTTCAAGTAGTCTGGCCTGGAAATAACACAGATGGAGAAGTGAAAAAGAAAGAAAACATCATGTCTGCAAAATGTTCTCTAAGTGGGTGTTTTTGGGAGAGGGCCACCTAAAGGATTCGACTTTTGCTAGGAAGAGTATGCATTATCCATGCCCAAATTTGTGATTAATCAATTCACAGATCAACTGATGAGTTGGTTAAATGTTGTTTCCTTAGAGTAACATCCAGCTTTGCAAGTATCTTTGATAATACACTTTTGGCAACTCAGGATGTTGCTGGAGCACATTCTCCTTCTCTGTCACACAGTCCTCTCTGCACTTCCTGGTGGGCGAATGGAAACCCAAACAACACAACAAAATATTCCATATTTAATTTTGTTGTAGTGTTTTCCTCTGTACACAAAAAGCTTACACTTCTTTGCACCTTTATTGGAGAAAGTAGCAATAATCTCAGTTCACTGTCGTATTTAAAATGGGAACTGAAAAACAATTTACTTATCAGGACACAAATCCAACCTTCTGTTTGCCTCTCTAACTTTAATAGTCTCTGAAAGCAGAACAAGAGCTGCTTTTCCTCCTTCACGTTGAGACATTGGTATCTGTTAAAGTGGAAATACAGTGTCAAAATTTCCACTTGTAGCCAGTGAGTGAAACAGAAAACTCATATTCTGCTAGTTTTGTGGGAATGTGCTGTGGTAAAATGAATAATCATCAATTATTTAACTTCTTAGGAGGGAAAATATAAAGCCATCAGGTACTTCTGAAGTGCTCAGTCTGTGTTAGGCTGACCTTGGTGTCTCTCTAGAAAACCTGGTGTGTATTCTTGGCAGCAGGCATCAGTTCCCCGAGGGAGAGGATATACAAGCCTGCAGGAATGTAGATAAACATCTAAGATTCTACTCTGCATAAGAACAACAACAAAATAATCAGTGAAAGCCTCCAAAGAGCTGCTAAGGGGCCCTTCTTCACAGTCGAGTACCTTATTAAAAGGAAAGCAAACTCTTCTAATTGAAAATACTTCATAATTATTAGATCCCATCACAATTCTGACTTTTTCAACAGCAAAAAAAATACTCAATGGGGTTTAGTTTTTCTGGGGTTTCGTTTTTCTGGGGACAGGGAAGAAGAAATGTGTGTCTTTTCTAGCACTAATTGTTTTGTCAGTCATTATTAACATGATAGCTTTCAGAACCAAAAATGCAGGAAACCATTACTTTGTAAAATTTAGCAGCTTGCTGGAAATCTTATACATGTCACAGAAGCATGTACTGACTCTAGCAATACATAGAGTTCAGTCAATATAACTGAAAGTGAGGGGGTGTGATTGTCAGGGGAAATACTATTTATTATAGAATTTTCTAAACAATTGGTCAACTCTGGCAATTCCACAGACATACAGACTGCCCCTTGGGAATGCTATTTATGAGCTCAAAAGCGGCTGAACAGCACTCACAAAAAGGCTGCCAGTTTCAAGAAAATTAATGACAATCTTACATTGTCAGAAAATGAAGAGAGAAGAGGCTTTGTGCTGAGTTGAAGGCATGAAGTGTGTTTGCACTCCTTTGTCTTGGCCTCTGTCGAAGCCTGGGGTATTGATGAGAACACTCTGCTCATGGCAGTGTCAGCTCAGACAAATCAATACAGGAAAATGTAAACATACAGGTAACTTCACATGCCTTTTTCTGAAAGGCTCCCAAGAGCCTTACTAGAGAGAATACTGTGCCTTCAGGTCTTGGAGCCTTCAAGGTGTGGCTTTGCTGTACTTCCATAAAAAAAAACAACCCACAACAAACCCACAAAAAAACACCCAAGACAATCATACTCAAAACAGCTCCCTGAGTGCAAGAAGTATGTACAGAGTTTCTGCACCTAATCCATCTTTTTGGTGATAGACTAATTTTATTTGTAATTTTAAACATTCCAGTTGAACACAGTTTAATTGCAGGTCCACACTGCTCTAAAGACTACCAATTCCTTGTTTTAAAAGTTTCCTGATGGATTTAGAAGCTGAACTTACTGAGGAAAACCATCAGATGAGCACTAGAACTAGCACAGGAGCGAGAGAGCCAGAAAGAGATGTTCAGTGTCAAAGAGTGACACGTTCCAATTGGTGTGTCAGTGGCTCAGCTGCTGTTGGCACCACACTTACAGCACAGAGGGCCTGTAGGGGTATCAGAAATGCTCCTTTGAACACAAAAACGCTTCCAGTTGATGCCATCCTCTTACCTGTGGCACAGAAAAGCACCCTAATATATAACTTGTGTGCCTTTACGTGATACAGGTATTTATGATGATGTGTCAAATGCTTTTGTAAAACTCACTACCTTTTGGGCAGACTTCAGATCATTGCAATTAGGGCTACACTGCTGTTACTAAAGGAGTGAGGGGAAAACTACATTACTAATACTGCATGTTTTGTATGAAGTCATCTCTGTGCAGAGAAAAGGCTTTGTGTCCTGCTCTCAGAGCATGTGTCAGAACTGTTACAACAACAAGCAGCTTTCCGTTACTTTTATTTTGGAAAGACAAAATGGCTGAAGGCCACAGCTGTTGATTTATTCAGATGCCGAAGGAAACCATTAGCCCATTGGACCCTGAAGATGAGATTTCTTTGTGCTAGATGTTAATAAAAGGAAATCCTAAACAGCGGCTGCCAGAGGGGACTTAATACAAATGCAAAATGCCAAATGTACCTAAAAAGGAAGGAGGAAGATGGTTGCTTATTAGAGAAATAGAAAAAAGCCCAACAAAACCAGTGAAAAGCACAGCTAGATTTTTTTTTCTACTTCTTCTTAAGTACAATGTGATGTACAACCAAACTGTGAGAGGAAAACTCTCCTGCATTTAAATCAAACAGAATATCTTTGAAACATACGGCTACACATATGGCTGTGCCGTTAACGGCTACGCGTCCACGTGGATTGGTTTTTATCGGCATAATGTGGATGGAGCTTCTCCACAAACTCCCTGCTGTTTGCAGCTTTGTTTTAATTAGTTGTAATAGCCCAGTATTAAATGAGCTGCTTTCTCAGAAGAGATGTCAAATTAAAAAGGTAATAGCCATCGGGGTAGGTAACTCCTCTTTCAGATTACTGCTTTAGTTGCCTTGTGGCAGAAACATGATTAATCTTTGCAAGTACTTAGCCTGAATTTCAGATATGCCTCCGTTTCCCTTCCCCCCCCCCCCCAATTCTTTTCTTTTAAGATTCAACAGAAGTACTTTATTTCATGCATGTGCAACTGAAGTGACATTTCTAAACTTCATTCAGGACTTCAAAAGTATTTAGTACTGGACAAGCTGTCATCTATAATAAGGTTTTAATCAACATTGGGTCCTATTTGAAGGATGCATTTTTATATGACACAATCAGGCCACAGAACTGAAACTTGTCCTGGCTCCCTGTCTTGTCCTCAGCCCAGCCAAATACAGTAAGGTACAGGAGTTTTTGGCATGTGGAAAAAAATAACACACGGAAAAGGAACGGCACTTGCTACTCAAGGCTAGAACTGCTAGAACTGCTAGCACAAGGCTAGAACTGACTATGGAGAAGAAAACGGGATCAACTGAAGTGGTTGATGACGATGGAGGAAAGAGCTCAAGAGTGGTTAAACTTGAAACAAAGCACGAGGAATTTGTTTCCTTTGTTTCCGCTGGCTGATGTTCCTCAACCTTTTCAACCAAGAGTTTACCAATAAACAACAAACCAAGTCTGTGGTGTTGCCACAACAGTTTCCAGTTATAGACAAGTCAAATTAGGAAAAGCTTCCAGTGTCCACATGACTTCCCTCATTTTGGTTGTTTGCTCGTTCAATGTGGGACAATGCAAAGTGTTTACAAAGCTGGTTTACAAAGCCATTTCCAGTTATTTTGCTGACCAGCTCCTGAGTTCTTATAGATCAGTATTGATCCACACTCCGTGGTTTGAAAAATACAGCACTAGAGCATGACTGCTTTGATAGCCTGAAAACTGGCACTCCAAATTCCTTAGTATCACCAGCTGTATGTAGGAACACAGTATTTCATCCTTCTTTACCAACCATCTGCAAGATAGATGACAAGGAACTCTTTACCTGGATGGGGGGAGCTGTGCTGTAGTTGCAAAAGGTCCAGCCTGTGAGCCCTGTATAGCTCCTAATAATGGACTGTCTGTGGGGGGTAGGAAGAAAAGAAAGATGAAGTTCCTTTTGCTTCTTAACATAATGCAAACCCCCAATAGTTAAAAGAATAGGTTAAATGTTAGTGGGCAAGCTTAATTTGCCTCAAGCTTAATTTTCCTCAAGCTTAATTTTCCTCCTCCCTGAAAATCTACATTTTGATATAACTTTTATGTCCAAAACAGCCAAACAACTGCTCTGTGCTTTTATATTTTCTCTCCTTGTTTGTTTGTTTTTTTTTTTTTAATTTCATTTTTAAAGAGTTGTGCCTCATTCTGTGGAATAAACAGATTCACTCTCCACTGTGTATACAATGAAGGGAAAAATACTGTGTATGCTGAATGAATACTTTCCCACAGTTTGTTTGTTTTTAAATGAAATATATCTACTGCTTCTTCAAACCAGCAGAGGGAGTTTTCTCATCCAAATAATTGTTATACTTCTGAAACACAAACCTGTCTATTTTTTCAGTGATATTATGTTACCTGATGGGAACTGCTGCTGAAAACAAAAAGGTGAAATTTTACAATCTAGATTGTTTAACTCCTTAGTGCTCGAGGCTGTTTGCTTCCAACCAATTTTTAAGGGTATTATTGTGCAAGAAGATGCTGCAATGAAAAATGCAATGGAGAATTAAAAGCATGGAAAATCGACTCAGTTGGAATGTTTGGGAGCAAACTCTTTGGTTGAAGGGGAATGTGCAACTATTTCAGTGCATGTGCCACTCAAATGTGTGTGAAACCGCAACATGTTAACAGCTGACACACCATTTTTTGGAAAAAAAAAAGTTAGTTCCTTTATTTTTTTGTGCTCAAGAGAGAAGTTTTGAAAGTTCTGGGTTTAGGTTTCTTTATTTGGAAATAGTGGAGTACTTTTAAGATAACCAGAGGGGCAAAAAAGTTCAAGTGAAATGTTCACTGTAGCAGTACTAGGGAAAGAGTCTCTTATTATTCCTAAGTTTTTTGTGAGGGAAAAAAAATCAACTCCGGTGGTGACAAATTGTATCATTCTTATTTTGTGTTATAAACCTGCATACCAGGCTATATACAACAATCTTGTAAAACAAAATGATAGCAGTTACTGACGTCAAGAGTGAATACTATCTTGATCTGCAAACATGTCACAACTCTTCCTCTCCCAAAAGCGAGCAAGAAATTCAGATATTCTATTTAGCTCAGTCGTAAAGCACTTAAATAGCTAAGCTTTCATATTTAAAAGGTCAGTTGAACAAATTAGTGAGAAAATAATGTTATTTTGTGAAATCTAATTGGATTTGAAAACACTCTGAGACAAATACACACTTTTATGGTTCCATAGCATCAGAATATCAATGCTCTACATTCTGCTTGAACTGAAAGAAGAGATTAAATAAAAAGCAAGATACAGTGTTTCCTGTGTATCTACCAGTATAAGAGCAAAACTATAATTTCAAAGGATTGCATAAATACCAATCATGGCCTAATATCTAAGGGAAAATGGCTCATTAAATGTTTTCAGCTTTTGCTGACGTTCAAAGTGAGGAAGGAACTAACTCACTGTAGGTAATTTAGAAGGCAATTATTGGTAAATAAGCATTTAGCACCTGACACCAGGCATAGACCTTATAGAAAAGAAATGAAATAGTCAAGTGGTTTAACAGTTGAGCCAAAAGAGTTAATAGCCTGGCACAGATGTATTTTCCTTACATGTGTTATAACTGTCAACTCATATGAGGGTGCTAAATATGGGTCCCCGTGCTGCTCTGAGTCACACATGAGCAGAGTCTCAGTGCAGTGGAGCCGTGTCAGACTCAATGAAGCACGAGGCAGACACAACTGTCAGTGCCACACACCTCATGGACCACAGCCCCAGCTTCAGACAGAAAACTGTGCAGGGCTGTAGGCGATGGATTCAGCAGCATCAGCCAGTGATCCACAGAGGAAGAGACTCTTGGATTTGGCAGCCACAAGGGCTCCCTCAGGAGATGCCCCATTTCTGCCTTGCTGGTATTGGAAGGGGATGCATAGGACCAGTTGGATGCTGGTGCAAGATGGACTTGGAATAAAATTCAAGTCTTGTACTCAGACTGCTAAGCAGCTTTGAGCCAGCCCTGCCCACAGTTCTCAAGGCATGTGGAAATAAAAGAGAATTTCAAAACAATGTCTTGCTAGTCCACAGCATAAGAACCAAGAACCAGGGCTTTGCTCTCCAGAATGTTCTAGGCTGAGGAGAGGGCCACAGGTAGCTTTATGTCAGCGTGAGTGAATGTGAACTGGAATGGGACTTTGCCCCAGTTCAGACCAGCTTCCAGAAAGGAGGCTACATGGAGCTCCTTCAACACTCTGTAAACATGTACACTGTGTACATTTTTTGTCTCACCTCTCATTCCTGCACACTTAGCTTTGTGGCAGGGTTAAAGAAGTTAAAAATCAGATGAAATTTATAGTTCCTCTTATCCTTTATCCTTTTTTTTTTTTTTTGAAGTAGCTCTACAAAGGAAGTGGAAAAAAATGATACAGCTTACAGATGAGTATAATTCATCTTCACGGAACTTATTTTCTGAATTTTATAAATTAATTCAGTACTGTAAACCTGGGGGTGCAGGAAGGTTGTATTTTTATAAAAAATAGATTTTCCTTTTAAGGAGAGAATCATGTGGCCATTGATCAGCATTAAACACTGCACCTGCTTCAAGGAAATTCTGACTGACTTGTACATTACCAGTTTTTTCTGCTGTCAGAAAAAATGGAAGCAGCCTGCCTCAAAGTATGGTGAAACAGATAAAATATCATAACACACTGTGGTATATGCTTGTTTATACACTTGGACTTCACATTTTGTCTTTATTGCTCATTATCTGACTCATTTTCTGTTTATGTACCATGAGAAAGATGCTAAGCAAAAGCTGACTCCTGGAAATACTTGACATTCTTTTCAGGCTAATTTTGTCCTGAGTTTGGCTGAAATGGCTCATTTTGAACCACTCATAAAAGGATGTCTGCAGCAGGGAAGATGGAATATTTTCATTTCTGAGAGCCCTGCTGTGTTATATTCCCTGATTTTCATCAAAACCAGACCATGTTTACTTGTCCCTTTGGCCTCAGGGTCAGGGTTTTTTCTTTAAATCACTTCAATTCTAAGTAGTCATTTCACTCATTCCTGAGTTTCCCACAAAAACCTAAGCAGTGAAAGCCTGATATAGCTTGGGGCACTTTCCTAAGTACATCTCTGAAGTGATAAAAAATTCCAACAAAAAAAAAATACCCTTACCCTATAAACTCTTCAGAAGCAATGCATGAGCCCACGAATGTGTGCATGAGGTTCCTGAGGTTAGCCAAAGGGACGTGGCCGCTCTCCTCCCCAGGTCTCCCTGCATATCACCTTCCATGGGCCAGTGGAAGGTGCCCCTGCTGCCCCTGCAGCCACAACAGCCCCCAAATCTTCACTTCTCTGATCAAAAGGGGCTTCCCAGGGTGGTGGTTTTGGGTAAGGCCAGAGGCTGCTGTGGGAGAAGGTGGGGAAGCCCCCGGGTGCAGGGGGCAACCCAAGGGCCTCGTCAGGGTGGGGTTTTCTGAGGGGCTTTGAGGCAGTTCTGCTTGTGAGGGGCTGTGGACAGAGATCCCACCTCAAGTGGGCAGGGGGGCATTACCCCTCAGGTAGGGGTGGCTCCACAAGAGGGACTGAGAAGTGGGGCAGCAGTGGGGCATCTCTCTCTGACCCAGCCAAGGGAGAATCATAGAATCACAGAATCAATTATGTTGGAGAAGACCTCTGAGATCATCAGGTCTAACCCATGACCAAACACCACCAGCTAGACCATGGCACTGAGTGCCATGTCCAGTCTTTGCTGGACATCCCTCCAGGGATGGTGACTCCACCATCTCTGGGGAGCCCAATCCAATGTTTAATCACCCTTTCTGTGAAGAAATTCCTCCTAATATCCAACCTAAATCTCCCCTGGCACAGTTCAGGAATATGCCTTCTTGTCCTATTGCTGGTTGCCTGCAAGAAGAGACTGGCTCCCACCTGGCTACAGCCTCCTTCCAGGTATTTGTAGAGAATGATAAGGTCACCCGAGTCTCCTTTTCTCCAGGCTGAATCCTCCCAGCTCTCTCAGCCACTCCTTGTTGGACTTGTGCTCCAGACCCCGAGGAAAAGGGGGGCTCTTACAGTGAGTGGGTGGGGATGGGGGGCGGCCTCAGCAGTGAGGGGGTTGGTGCTGCCCATGAGCCAAAAGGCCAATGGAATCCAGGTGTGCATTAGGAACAGCACTGCCAGCAGGTCAAGAGATGGGATCCTGCCCCTCTAATCAGCCCCATTGAAGCACATCTGGAGTGCTGTGTCCAGCTCTGGGCTCCTCAGGATAAAAGAGACATGGAGCTCCTGGAGCAGGTCCAGCAAAGAGTGACAAAGATGATGAAGGGATTAGAGCATCTCTCTTAGGAGGAAAGGCTGAGGGAGCTCAGCTTCCAGAAGAGACACTGAAAGGGGACTCATCCATGTCTGTCAGGGTCTGCAGGGAGGGAGCAGAGGATGGACCAGGCTCTCCTCGGGGGTGTCCAGCAATGGGACAAGAGGCCACGGGCACAAACTGAGGCCCAGGAAGTTCCACATGAAGAAGAACTTCTTTCCTGTGCAGTGACCGAGCAGTGAAGCACATTGCCCAGAGTCTCCCTCACTGGAGATACTCCAGAAACACCTGGATGCAATCCTGTGCCAAGTGCTCTCGGATGACCCTGCTTGAGAAAGGAGGTTGCACCGGATGACCCACTGTGGTCTCTTCCAACTTGAACCATTCTGTGATTCTGTGAGGGGATGAGAAGGGCTCTGGGAGGTGTGAGGGGGATGTGAGGGAGTGTGAGGGGTGTGATGAGGGGCTGTGAGGGGAATGTGAGGGGTGTGATGAGGGGCTGTGAGGGGTTTATGAGGGGGATGTGAGTGGCATGTGATGGGCTGTGAGGGGTCTGTGAGGACTGAGGAGGGGCTGTGAGGAGGGTGATGACGGAGATACGAGGGCTGAGAACACCGCCCTGCCGACGGGGCTG
This sequence comes from Manacus candei, assembly GCF_025592945.1. Classification (NCBI taxonomy): domain Eukaryota; kingdom Metazoa; phylum Chordata; class Aves; order Passeriformes; family Pipridae; genus Manacus; species Manacus candei. The sequence goes on along the minus strand of NW_026138055.1, from coordinate 4,245,527 downwards.
GGGGGGCCGATGACGGGGGCGGTGCCCCCTCCCCGCGCGGGGGCGGGGCCGAGACGGTGACGTCACCCCCGCCTGGCAACGGCGTGGGGGCGGGGGCGGCGCGCGGCTCTCGCGGGACTTGGCGCCCCCCGCCGCGGGCGGGGCGGGGGCGGGGCCGGCGCTGCCCGAGCGCGGCTGAGGCGGCGGTGGGAGCGACGGGACGGGCGAGCAGCCCCTCTGCCCCGGGCCGCCCGCGGCTCGGAGCCGCCCCTTCCACGCCCGCAGCGCCCGCGGATGGAGCCGCCGTGCCCGGCTTGAGCGCGTCGGAGGGACGCGGAGCCGCTCCGCCGAGCCCGGGTGGGCGGGCGGGCGCAGCATGGGTGAGTGAGCGCGGCGGGACCGGACCCCTCCTCCCGCCCCCCGGGGGAGAGCTTGGGGTGAGGGGAGGGCCCGGGGCAGCCCCCGGTGTGCCCCGGGGCGGGGGCCGGTAGAGGAGCTGCGGGCCCGGCAGGTGCCCGCAGGTGCTCGGTGAGCGATCGCTCCAGGCAGAGGCCGGTCCGGAAGGTCCCGGGGGGCTGCGGGTTCCCTGGGTTTCGGTGGGGAGAGCGAGGAGTAACAGCGAACACTGACCCGGTGCTACTTGCAGAATAAAAGTTTTGTGGTTACGTCCAGCCCTCCTTTCGCTTTTTTCTTTTTTTTTCCCCTACTCGGCTTCAGTTTGAGCTGCACCTTCACCCGTTTCTTCACCGAGGTGTTGGCTTAAAGAGAGCGAGTGCACAGCGACCAGGAGAGTTCCTGTGCTGTGATGTGCGGGTTCAGGTTTACACTGGAAGCAGTCGGTTGTGCTGGGTCTGGTTTTTAATGGGAGAGCGTCGGCGTGGAGTGGTATGAATGAGTGACTTAAACACCGCTCTGCAGAGCTCTCCTTCCTTAGAGGCAGTGCCCCCACTGATGTTCAAAAAGGTCCACTGAACCATTTTGTTTGTCTTTGGTATCTCCACTCCTGTCGCACCCCTTGCTCTCCGTCCTGTGTAACATTATCTCCAGGTGCTCTGGAGGGGTACGTGTGACTGTGTGTGCTTATGCTGCTGTGTGCAAATGTGCTGGTTTAGAGCGGGATTTAAGCTTTTTAAGTGCAAGGATACCTGGGTTTTGGATAGCTCTTCTTTATCTCCATCTTTATCCCCATAAAATTGAAGAGGGTGTGCAGGTCAAACGTGCAGTTACTGGAGCGATAAAAGCTCCTCTTGTTTTCTACTGATTAGGAAGATGGGCTTTCAGTGTTTTCATCTCGGTGAAAGTAGCCTGATGTGGCCAAAGCACACTGAAAGTAAAGTCTGAAACTATAAAGTGGAATGGGTGTTTTAAGTTCTGATACAAACCAAGCTCTAAAGAACTCGCTTTTTGTGATTGTTCAGAATAGGTAAGACTTGCTGTTTATTTCTTTTTGGGCTGTGTTCTCTTATTTGCAAGGGAGGAGTGTCCGTCCAGGTCATTGCAGTGACTTGTGATGGTAGTTCCTGAAGCATAAAAGTTTAGTGTGCTAATTAAACATTTTGAAGTCAGACTACCGTGTGAATACCTCAGGATTTACATAGGGTATGTCTAGGTTATTAAAACCATTAGTATCATTTATTACTGTAGTTAGAAATACTGTATAAGACTTCAGAAAGGTCTGAGTCTAGTTTATGATTATTGCGTGGTATAAAACAATGTATACATTGTTTTTTAATGTATATATATTTTTTTACAATGTATATATTGTATTTTTTCCTTAAGTTTCCTTTTCTTAAGGCAGTCCTTTTCTGATGACAGTAATGAGCATGTTATTACTGCTTCAGAGGCGACTGAATTGAGTGGGTGCACACACTGTGTCAAGTATTGTTATTGCGTGGGTTATTCTAACCATAACAATTTGTGTGTCTGTGCAGTTAGAGAACAATTCCTGCCAGAACGCTGGCAAACCTCTATAAAGGATTGTGGAATAATCCTAGAGCCTTTTAAACAGATTTTCTCTGTAGGTGTTGTCCTTTATTCAGATTTCCAAATGTTGCTTTCTTGTGATCGAAAGCAGGGAGGAATATATATCTCTAAAAATAAGAGCGGAAAAGAACTAACTGTAGCTTGCCCTGCACTCACTGTGTTCAGTGGTGGGTGGCCTCACGTTTTACCTTGAGAAGTCATTAGTTGATTATTTTATTACTGACGTCATGGCAGAGCTGGTCCTTGATAAGAGATCGTTTACCTTTTATGTCAGTTTGATGAAGAGATTTTGCATGTGAGAGGTGGCTTAGAGGGGAGTGTTGAGTATCTTTGGCAGACTCGGGGGGTTTCTGAGATCTATGGAGAAGTAAGAACAGGGCAGTGTGTCTCTGGAGGAACCAAAAGGAGAAGGGCAGAAGTACAGAATGCCTTGGAACAGGTTCTTTTGTGTTCTTTTAGTAGCTGGAAATTAGTGTTTCAGGAGCACGTGCCACTCAGGCGCCCGAAGGATGGGGAGGAGGATGTTGTCAGAGGTGACACACACGAGGCCATATGAAGTTACTGGTAATGCCCACTGACACACTTGAGCTCTGTCATTATAATTCTTTGCCTTCTGTACTAGATTAATCATGTGGATTCAATATATGACTCCACAAACAGCTAGAGAAGCAGATTATTTAAAGGGAAAAAATATATTCAGATGTTCTAGAGGAAAAAGACTATTTGCTTGAATTGTCTTTTGCTGTCTTGGGTTAATATCCACTTGGAGAGAGGTAGAGTTCCGTGTATTGGTGCATTGTAACATCTGCTTACTTATATGGCTCAGTAACTGCTAATTGGCCTAATTTTAGTTAAGAAATGGTTTGACTATATAACTTCCATGTTAACGGGAAGGTTGAGCTAAATTTTAGAGTCCCTTTGCAGCCAATCGTCCTATAGTTTTACAACTAAGAAAGAAATCTTACAGCAGCAATTGATAAATTGCCACAGTGGAACACTAAAATCTACTGAACTCTTGTCAATATCTTCTTAGCTATATGCATGTCCCATCCTTTTTTATTTCCAAAAATTTGTACAGGCTTTGATTTTTGGTTCCCATGAGTCAGTACATTTGAATTTTTCTACATTTGATCTTCAGACAATTTTGTAATTTTGGAATACTTTGGGAAACCAGACATACTTCTTCATTGCCAACAGAATAAGTATAAATCTGTTTGATCTACAGAGTAAGTTCATTGAACATTAAACTTGCGTGAAGCCTCTTGCTTTCTTCACCTTCATGTTGGCAACAGAAAACAATCTTAGAAGGTTTTTGTAAGCAGACTGAACTGAATGCTTTTAACATACTGTTGTGGAGACAGTGGCAGATTGTTTCAGTATTCACTAGTAGTATTACAAGAACCTATTAGAAGATTCCTTCAGGGTTTGTTGTTTGATTTTAAAAACAAAACAAAAAACTCCACAAAACCCCAGCAATCTCCCCCTCCCCCACCCCCCAAAAAATGGGATACTCCATACAACCCCAAGCAAATGGGATAGTATAAATGAACAGTTCCACTGGTATTTTACCAAGAAATATGTAAGATGGGATGCCCAGTTGAACTTTAATCACTCTTTATTGATGAGTACAATGACAGAATCAAAAGTGCAGGTTGTTAAACCTTTCTGTATTTGGGTTCTGGATGAGCCTAGTGCTGGCCAACTGTACTTGCACTGGCCAAGTTAAGCAAAGTGCTTTCTTACTTCATTTCTTTATTCTAGACAGAACTGTAAGGGAGGATGATGTGAAGCTGACCTCTGGAAGAGAGATGCCTAAACTACTGGGAAACCAAATTACTGTAACTGGGAAGAGTTGATGGATACTGAGCTTGGGTCAAGATAGAGGAGAAATCCCATCGAAAGGTGCAGGAGAATGTCAGCTCAACTCTTGCCTTTTCAGGTTTTTTTTCCAAGAAATGAAGAGCTGCTGCACTGAGAGTCCTGACTGTGGGGTGGGTAGGGAGGAAAAGGATATGGAAAGCAGGTTTGAAATGGAAAGTTGTTCTTGTTTGTTTTTTTGGATTGTTGTTGTGTTTTTTTTGTTTGTTTGGTTTTTTTGTTTGTTTGTTTGATTGGTTTTTTTTTTAAATAAAACCCCATGGTCTGGCAATCAGTAATTTATAGGCTTTCTCAGAGGTGTTCGTGGTTTCGTCAGAGCTTTTTTATAGACAGGGATGGACCATGAGGGACTTGGACTAAGGGGCACAAAGAAGAATGTGGTTTTGCCAACCACAACTGCCTGTGACAGTGGAAGTCCCTGTTTAACATAAATGGGTGTGTGTGTGTGTGAAATATGTCCTTTCAGTGTGAGGGTATGTTTTTGGATTTTTTTTTCTTTTTTTTTTTTTTTTCAAAAACTGCTGCTTACTCTGCCTGACAGTATTTTTGAGAAATGGTGGATGATTGGTGGCTTCGGTCTGAGAAGCTTCTCTACATCTACACTCCTCCCGTGTCAGCCATTCCAGGTGATGGTCACCTTTACTGGATGGTTATTTTAGTTTTTATTTCACTTTCAACTTGTTGAGAGTTGTTCAGGACTGTGTATGTGTTATTCAAGACTTAACTCCATGCAGGGGTATAATTATATTTGCTGTCTTGATTTCTTCCGTTTTCCTTATAGTTTTTGTTTCAACTAGGTAGGATCTATACCTTGAATTCTCTTTACCTTCACTGGCTTTCTCTGTTGTCTGCCTGTGCTTGGGGTTGTTTTTTTTTTTCTCTTAGTGGGTTTTTGTTGCATAAACACAGGAAATGTGTGGTTGGGCACCCTGTGCTGTCTGGGGCTGAGCTGCCCGGTCTGTCCCGCTCCGCCTGTCATAGCTCTGCTCTTCCATCCACTTTGCTTCCTTGGAGATGCTGTCACATATGACTGCTGCTCTGGGAGCTCCCCAGTCTGGCTTGATAAAAATGATTTGTTAGGAAAGAGCAGCAATGTATGTGCTTGAAGTGACTAAAATCATTCTGACAGAAGTGGGTAAGTCGATCAGGTGAAATTCCTTGCTCGTGGGTCTTGGGGGTAGTGATTTCTAGCAGCTGGTCCAACCTGTGGTGGCCACCTGGGCACTTAAAACGTGTCTCTGGTTCGTGCCAGGGGTTTAGCTTTTTTTCTTCTGTTCCTTTTAGAGTAGGTGGGGTTTTTTAATATTTTTTAAACTGGCATCTTTTTTTTTATAATGAAGTTAAATTACATTCGACTTCTTCTTTTCTGACACTTTTCCTTTCCATGATGTTCCTTTTTAACTCTTCTCTGAATTGTGAATTTGCTAACTATCTAAAATATTCCCAACTCTCTGTGGAGGCAATACCTGAGCCTTTGCTGTCCCTTATCGTGGACATGTGGTGATAAGAAACAGTTTTCCCCAACATTGTCCCTGTCTTGATGTGAGCACAGCCCTGCGTGAGCACTGCCTGTAGCTGTCCTGGTGCACTGGTAAAAGCGGGACTGAAGCACTGAAACTGCCTTTTCAGTCACCACTTTTCTAGAATGATCCCTTGCTGTGTTAAATAACTCTTCCTTTTGCCCTGAATTACTGTGTTTCTTAGCATAAACTTGAGACTTCAGTTCATTTGAATAATATGACGCCAGCACAACTATTTATTTTCTTTGACTAATGCCAACAAATGTTTTTGGGTGGGATTGTGTTTTACTGCTCTAGCCACATGCAGAATTGTCTTTCTTCATATAAAATCAGTGTGAAATACTGCTTTTTCAGAAATCCTGAATAAAGAAAATGATGCATTGTAGATATTTTTGAACAAAAATTTAAGACCTGCCATTGCCAGAGTCCTGAATCAGACTGAAGGAGAAGTCATAGTATGTGTCTGTCTGCCAAATGAGTTAAATCTTTCCACTTTTGGGGTGATGTACACTGGAGAAAATATAATATGAGGTCATTTAGAATATTAAGTGAACTTTTCTTAAAGAAATATATATTGCCTATAATGTGCTTACAGTATTAGGCAAGATTGCTTTCAGCATAATAAATTAGAACTAATATTTTGAATAATTGAAAAAAGTGAACCATTTTCCTTTAATTTCAGCAGTTTGCATGACCTGTGGTGTTACATGAGAGCTGCAGTTGGAACTCTCCACTTGGTGCCGAGGAGCTTTGTGATTGTAAACTGAGTTTACATTTGACATTATTGTTAAAGAAACTCAAAACTAATTTTATCACTTTCACTGCTACAGCTAGATAAAGCATTACTTTAAATTATTTAAATGGCTTAAGCTTACACTGTTTCTTAACAGTAAGTAAATCACCATAAACATGATACTTTTTGCTGTTAGAGGGATATGTAAATGGCTTTGGAATTAAGCAGTCTTAGGTAGTCTCATTTATTTTTGCTTCTTCAGCAGCAGGATCTGGAGGGCTGTGAATAGATTTCTGTGGATAGGAGTTACTAATGATTTTTACTTTAATGTTAAATAACGCAGTTTTGCCTGAGTTCCTGGAAACTTGCCTGACTTACCATTTAAAGAAGTCTCTTAAGTCATCAATTTCTACCTCTTGGATAAAATTCCTAAGTGGTCAGCCTTAGTCAAATGTTTTGACTGTGTACATAGTTTGATCTTTGTAAGCTGGCACTGAAGTAAAATCTCACCCTTCACTTATCTCTGTCTAGTGAGCATTGTCCTCTTCCCTTCCTTTTACAAACCAGATCATCCAAAACTTTCCTGTCTTCCTGAATTAGCTTTCAGCCAGACTGGCTCTCCAGAACTGAGACCAAGCTCATGGTGGCAGAAGGAGTGAGGAGGAGGATGTGGATGCTGCTTACAGTGGTGTCAGCTGCAGCAGTTACAGCAGTTGACAAAGTCACGCCTGGTAGAGACTTTTTGTCTTCTAGTTTTAGCTCTTTAGTTCAGTTGTGGATTTATTGGTAACATACCAGTATACCTTAATTCCCCTTAGTTTGGGTTTTAGTTCCCCCCCCCCCCCCAAGTTGCATTGTTGTTTCTCTTTTCAGGAAAAATATAAAAGCCAGCTTCTCAGAATGGTTCAGGTTGTTTCTATTCAATGCATCTTTGGGACTGGGGGGGATACAAGTCTCCATCTTTGCTGCTTGAAGAAATAAATCTGCTAGTTTTCATCAAGTAAAGGAGAATCATGTTGCTTAACTCTGAACTTGTATCTTGAGTTATGAAGGGATTTGTTTTAAGGCTACTTTGAGTGTAATGTCCCTTCTAAAGTCTTCCTGTGGGTGCAGTTTCAGGCTGTGCTTCAGGGATAACTTCAGGCTGCTGCCACAAAGGGCCAGAGCTGTACCTGCCTCTCTCTGGCTTACCATGGCTCTGGTGGCTGTGACTGATAAGCTGGATGCTGTGGAAGAAACTCCTGAGCCAGGTTTGGCATCCTGTCAGCTGAATGGCCTCACTCTGCCTGCACAGTTTTGAGCTCCTGGGCAAGAGAGTGGATGGGACTGTATTTCAGGAGCCAGGGAATGGAGAGTGTTTCTCCTTTTCCATTTTAACCTGCAGTTGCTTTGCACTACATCCACACTGAAGTTTCATCAGTTTCTTCTATATTAATTGCTCTCAAATGTTTGTGATCCAGCAAACTGATTATTTCAAATTTTTTTCTCTTCATTTTTAAAATGCTTTTTTACCCCTCATCCACTTTAGGCCAGCCAAGTGTTTTTTTTTTTTAAATGTGCCTCTAACTTGCTTTTTTAAAAATTGATTTAATAGTAACTTTATAGAGAAAATAGTTCCTAAACTGCTAGAATTTATAATTGAGGTGCCTTTTGTATTTCTGTGGATTTTAGTTGGTTTTTTTCAGTAATGTGTATGTTTGGAGAAGACAACTGAGCACAGTATGTAAAAAATATACCTGTGTCCTTACTGTATCCTGATTTTTTTGCCATTGGGCTGGACTTCAGTGTTCCCATCACTTAAATGCTTTTATGGAGTTTGGCTTATTTAGTACTGTCATAAACCAAGAAATGCAAGATTAACTAGAATAAACCTGCCTAAAACTTAAGGTAAATCACATTGCTGTTTGCACTCTTTGTGACATCTGAATATTTCTGTCGGGGAAGTTATTAATTGCTAGAATGAACTGCCAAGAGAAATGCTAGATCCATCAATTCTTGGTATGGTCAGTCCCCTGAATAATGCAGATATCAGTGTGTTCCTTAATCTTCCCTTTTGGCAGATTTAGTGATCATGTGTCTGTGCAGTGATCTGGTTTAAGGTGCTGGCTGGAGTTGAATCCAGCCAGAGGAGAACCAGCTGTGTCTGATTTGGCAGCAAAGTGGACTGACACACCCTGGAGCAGCATAACTGTGAGACCAGCACAAGGGAACAGTGGTATGGGAGTAAGTTGGGAGAGACTGCAGGGTCATTCCTTCAGCCTCACAGTGTTGAAGTCACTGTAAAACTGTTCTCTGTAAATGACTGAAGCCATTGTTCCTGAAAAGCAGAGCCCACCTGTTTTGCTTCCGAAGTGGTAAAGTGAAGAGCATTATTTTGTTCAGAGTTTTTAGTAAGAGGCTTGACAAATTCAGCAGGATTTGCAAGTTGTCTGGGAGTGTCGATGGGGTTTCAGGTGACCATCTGACGGGTGGGGATGGGCTGTTTGTTTGAAACCTGTGTCCCAAACAACACTTTGTGTTCAGCTGAGTTTGTGCCGTCCTGGAGCCAGGTGAAATGAGGTGCTGTTCTGCAAGTGGGGCAGTGGAATTGCTGAGGTGAGCAAGGCTTTTGTAGACTAATCCCGTGGGTATGGTAAATAAGGAGACCGCAGATCCTCCTGAAAAGTGCAAACAGCAGAATATAGTCTTTTTATTAAGCATGAATTATTATGAACTGTGCTGTTTTGCTCTGGAAAATCAAATGTGCTTTGTTTGCTGGACCTGTGTGTTAATGAAAATACACCTTGTCCTTCAGCACGGGGAAAGAGTGTTTGTGAAGTGGAAGATGGTAGTAAAAAGCATTACATTAAAATATTCACACTATGAGAACTGTAAGTATAACAACGACTGCTTTTACTGCCTACCAATATCTGGGTAAGGATGTGGTACAAGGAAGTAGGGGAACTGGAAATTGTCTTGGCTGACACCCTTTGCAGCTCTAGGAGAGCTTGAAGGCATTTCTTGTAGCACCGTGTGCTGTAGGACTGTATGCGAGTTACCCATGTGGTGGTTGTCAACTAAAAACACAATTAAGAGTGTATAAAATTGCTTCCTCTAATTTTTGTGTGTTCATCATCTTACTAGATGCTTATTTTGTGGGAAGAGAGTTTGCTCTTTCAATCTTAATGGTTCTTTCTTCCTGAGAGAGAATTATAAGATACATATATGGATTGTAATGTAAATGGCTTCTAATATGTAGGTTGTAGAAGAAAACTTGCCCTGTAGACAGCTAGTAGGAGAAAGCCTCAGGCTGGGTGAATACAAGATGAAATAAAGCTGTTTATGAAACAGGAGATGTGCTGTCAGTAGAGTAAGACACAGCCTGCCATCTCTGTGCAGCAAGGAGACCGTGCTGATTTGCTGTCAAGACAGAGGTGCTGGATCCTGCTCTTCAGTGCTCTGTGATGCTTCTGCAGTTCTGAGCAGCAACAGAAGTGGTAAATCCTGACCTTGGTTTTTTAAGGAAGCTGAGGTCATACTGCTGATATTTTTTTCTCTTGATATTACTTTTTTTTTTTGAGTGTGTGTGTGGTTGAGTCACCAGGGTTTTGCCTGTAGTTGTGAAACCTGTGGGGACAGGTTTCAAGGGGATTTCCTCTGGTTCTAAATTCCAAGCTACTCCTTCAAGTGAACGTGTTGAGAACAGTGGAGGTGAGAGTTAGCTTTCTATGAACTTGCTTTGGGTGCTTTGTATCCCGACCTCAGCAACTGGTATCCCTTGCCCCAGACAGCTTTTCATAACCTCCTGTAAGTCCTCTGCTCCCTCCTCAAATTCTTCAAATACCAATCCTCGCATTACTATCAATTAGCACTGCAAGACACAGCACATGCTGGAGCTGCTTCCAGGCTGCATAGTTGGTGATTAGCCAGCCATCAGGTTAAAAGAGCAAGAGTGTTGGGGCAGTCCTGAAGTCTTTTCCTGGGGAAGGACTGAGATTTGGGTGCTTCAGTGCTGACTCTGCAAAAAAATAAAAATAATAAAAAAATGTACAGGTCTTATTTTTGAGATGCTGCTCTTCTGGCATGTTTTAGCCAAATGTGAAAGAATTGGGAGGGAAGCAAGAGGACAGGCAGATAGGGATGATCATGTAACCCTGGTTTCTTCAAGTGCTTGAGATTATAATCAGGTACTAAAAAACCCCATAGTGAATGAAGTGAGGGGTGATTGCTGTGCTGTAGTAGTATTGGGAGGATTGGTCAACAGAAATCTTGTGTTCCTAAAAGACAAACGCATAGTCCAGCATTTAGGAACAAACTATCTTACTGTCTGCCAGGTGGCCTGAGCAGGATAGTAGCCAGCAGGTCGTGGGGAGTGGTTGTTCCCCACTCCCAGGCACTCACATGACTAAAATACTGTGTCCAGTTTTGCTCCTTCCTCCCCTCAAATGCAGGGGGAATGCCACCAAACTGGAGAGCTGCGAGTGGTCAGGAGGCTGGTGCATGTGGTGTGCAAGGAGTTGGTATAGCCTGGAGAAGAGAATTACAGACTCTTCTTGGAGACATGGTGGAAAGTTGTGAATCAATGGCTGCAAGTTAGGACAGTGGTAATTCCTGTTGAATATAGTGTGGAAAAATCCTGATGAGAATTGAGTATCAGAAAAGCTGCCCAGGGTCGCTGTTTTATCTTCATCCCTTCAAGACTCTTAAAATTTAGCTGGACAATCCCTTGAGCAACCTGGTTTGGCTTTGAGATTAACCTTGCTCTGATCAGGTTGGAATAGTAACCTCCAGAGATCCTTTCAAACCTTGTTTTCCAGTGATTGGAAGCACTGCAAGTTATGCAGGTTGAAGTCATGATCTTAATAAAAATTGTTTAAATCCTTCTAAATCCGTATTACAAGTTAATTTACAGAATTGATCTCTGATCTTTTAAAACATAATTGAGCTAATGAAATGATTTTACCTTCTTTAAAACTATCTGATTGAGGTTGTAGGGTTCTCTTGAGCATTTCTTGTTTTGACTGGCTCTTGTAAGAATCCATTGCATAAGGATTTCTTTCTGTGCTTTTCAGTCCAACGGTTCAGTTGATTGTATTGATTAAAATGTCCACACTAAAAAGTTAATTAACTTTATTAATGCCACAATTACTGTGGACTGTCCTGACAGTGTGGAGTCAGATAGAAACACTTGTCCCTGTTTTAATACTAAGCATATTTTGTTGTTTTTGCAAGATCCCAATCTGGGACCATTCAGGCTCTTGCATCATGTCTGTTTTTAAAGATGAAGGGAACACTTTGTGCATGCTCCAAATGATGCTTTCAAGTTTCCATAAATTTATTTCAAAGCCAGATTCTTGCCATGTTTGCACAAGGACTAATTGTCATTCAGAATTAGATATGTGCCAAATTGCAGGTTGTCTGTCAAAGCATTTCTGTGTTTTTGCAGAGCGTAAAAGGAGTTTTCTTTTGGTTTAAACCCAGAAGGCTCTCAGACTTTCTTGTTTTTGTAACTCGTGAATTTATAACCTGGAGCTATGATCATGATGTTCTTTTTGGCTAGGAGAATCCTGAGAAAAATCTGCAGGAGGAGCTGAAGCTTTTGTAGTAACATGGGGTTCTGATATTGAAGGAAGGAAGCTATTATAAAATTCAAATCCTTTTTTTTTCTTTTTTTTTTTTTTTTTTAAGGGGAATGACTTTGTAGAAAAATTCTAAGATAAGCAACAGAGTCTTCAGCTTCAATTTATTTTTTTTTTGTTTGTTTGGGTTTTTTTGTGAGCTAATTATCTAGTAGAGGCTTTAAGGGAAAAACTATAAATATGGAGTTGACCCTGTCATACTTTCACTGCTTATTTGGTGCTTTGGATTTGAGCAAAATCTAAATACGGTATGATCTTTTTGTTCTTCAGAGGTTTTCTGGCATGGCTTTGTTTTAGCAGCTTTTGTAATTTGGTGTTTTGTGACTCACCTTGAATGTTTTGCCAAGAAGATGTTATAAAATTAACTTAAGGGAAAGAACAGAGGAAGAGGCGTAAATCTATATATGGAACAGTGTCTGAGTCATGACTTCAGAAAATGTGGTGTGTTTTTTTAGGGTGCAGTCCTCTGTGCCCTCTAAGATCCCTGGTTTTTCTTGCATGGTGAATTAGTAACATTCTTTCCCCTTCTGCTTGTGAAGAGTTTTGCTGCCTTTCCTGCAGGTGTCACCTCTCATTTCCAGGCTGGTTTCTTGCAATGAGGTCAGTTCAGACTGAGAGAAATAACAAGTAGCACAAACCATCTCTTTCTGCTTAACATCACTTCTCAGGCAAAACATTTTGACCTCCTTTGTCCTTATAAATCAAATAGTAGTATCAAATATCTATGGATGGTAGAGATTTTACTCTAATACTTCCCATTTCATGTCTTCTGCTGCGAAGGGAGGAGCCTGGCAATTCCCACTCATAGAAGTGAGGGGCTGAATCAAAATCACAGTTGTGATATTTATCAAGTTTGTGACTGAATTTAAGACAAGTATTTCTGATAACATGTCCTCCTCCTGGAGGAGACATGATGGATGAGTCTTCTAGAGTTGATTTAATAAACCTGCAGTGAGGAGTGTATCCCTAAAACACTTTTTTCCCCAGCTGGCTGGTAATGGTGGCATATCATCTGCAGGATACAGTTGTGGAATTATGAGGGTATATGTGGAGGGTATATGAGTTGCTTTAGCGAAGTGAAAATTGACAAACGTTTAATTTTCAGTCGTGTTCTGTCACACAGTGTTAAGCACTATAATGCACTTCAGGAAATTACAGGAGCCCAGAGTAGGAAAATGAGGCCTATGTGGTTTGCATCTCTCAGGGCAGGCTGCTGGGCAGGGTTTCTGCTGGGCTGTTTAGTTTCATTCTCAAAGTATCCTGCTAATTGTACCTGAGCCAGCGTGGGAAGCTGCCGTGTGAGATGGTTGCTGTTAAAATACAATGAGTTTCTCATTAGTTGAAATAATTTGGGAGGAAGAGCATACATTTTTAACTGTTTTCGATTGTTCATTGTCCTAATTATTTCAGCCTTACTGGGCTGTAAAATTCAACATGAACTTTTTATTAAAAATGTGTGGTGAGTCATTTGTTGGAGAATGCACCATTGCCTCACTCAATCTAGAAATGCCAGGCGGATCCAGGGCGGCTTTCAGAGGGACAAGTTCCGTGCTGACAGAACCAAGTCTGGCTTTTTAGACTGTCTCAAGGGTAGACTGCTATTTTTGGTTTTTTTGTTTCCCTTTTTTTAGCCAAACTATGTATGTAGAGGGATTGTTGCTTTAAGCAGAAAATGTTTGTGCTAGAACTGGATAATGCAGCATAGAGCAAGTTACAGAAGGATTAAGGAAAAATAGCAGTCACTGCAGGATGGACAGGAAAAAAAAGAACTTTACTCAAGTTACCTTATCACAGTCTTTTGACAACACCTGGAGCTGGCTGGGGATTATATTGTCTGAGGGCTCATGATTGGGATGTCAGTGGAACAGAAGCAAAAAGGTATTTTTGGGACTTTTGGTGGCTGAAATTAATTTTAGTTTGGCCACCTTCTGCAGAGTTCCCTGTCAGCTGTAAACGTAAAATTGAAATTGTGAGAAACTTCAGTGAGGGATCTGAGAGATCTTGGGGATTTCAAGACATCTGTGAAAGTCACAGGATGTCTCTGAAAGAGAACAGGCTAAAGCCAGTTACGGATACATTAATTTGTTTGTATCGTCTATTTAACACATAGGTAAAATATCATTAAAAGATTTTTGTGCCTGAATCACAAAATGGTTTGGGTTGGAAGGGACCTTTAAAGATCATCCAATCCAACCCCCTGCCATGGGCAGGGACACCTTACATTAGACCGGGTTGCTCAAAGTCCCACCCACCCTGGCCTTAAATGTTTCAAGGGATGAGACATCCCATGCTTCTCTGGGCAACCTGTGCCAGTGTCTAACCACCCTCACACTACAGAATTCCTTGCTTATGTCCAATCTAAATCTCCCCTCTTTCAGTTTAAAACCAGTGCCCCTTGTCCTGTCCCAACAGACCTTGGTAAAAGATCTCTCCATCTCTCTTACAAGCCCCCTTTATGTACTGGAAGGATGAAATAAGGTCTCAGTTGTCATTAGAAAGATAAAATGTAGTAGGACCCCATACTTCAGGAAAATAATAGAACTAGCTTTTATTCCAGCTTGTTCCTTCCCCTCTTCCAATGGTAATTTTTTTCCTTTGGCGTACGCAGCATTTAATCAGAATAGGAAGCTGACAGTAGTTGGGCTACTGATGCTGGAGTTTGGAGAAACAAAGGCCCAAATGAGATACTGGATATTGTTAGACTTAAACAAGATGTTTCAAAGTTGTTTTGTTGTCTTTTTTTTGGCTTGGTTGTCATTGTTGGTTTTCTCCATGGTGTGTATTTATTCTGACTTCATTCTTTTTTTCCTAAAAGCCATTTTTACAGCAGTTTAAAATACCCTTATTGTAAGCACTGGAGAGAGTACTTATTAAGTTTTTACCAGATCTTGTAAACCATCACGTGTCCAACACCTTTTTGGTAGTGACTTGTGATAGAAAGATAGACTGTATTTCAGAAAAATGATACATTAAATTCCCTTCTAAAGGAGGGTTTTTTTTTAATGTTGTAGAGGAATGGGAGCTGGGGCTGGTAGGCTGATCTGCCCCAGCACAGCACTATGGATGTTGGCTCAGGTGGGCATGGTGCTCTGACTGCTCAGCTCTTGTGCCGAGGAAGTGGGAAGCTGCTTGTTGGGGATTTGGCCTGACCTGCAGTCATAGTGGCTGATGGCCATCACTCATCTAATGTTGCTTCAAACTGCTGAGCCTTCTGAGACATGGGGGATGTGTTGAAGTGAGTGTGAAGGCTCATACTCACTTCAGCATGAAGTTGCTTCAAACAGCAAATCCTGTTGGCAATGAAACTGAGTCCCCTCTGGGTGACAGCAGGGTGTTGGTGGTGCTTCCAGAAACTGGGTGGACACAGCTGAGCTGGTTTTGTGTAGAATCAGCTTGGGTCCAACACTGTATTTGTGTGTATTGGAGGCATCTTTAGTGCTTGAAAGGATTGTTTGTTTGCCCAGCAACCAGAACTAATAAATTGTACAGATTTAGGTTCTCTGTCTTTGATATAATCCCCAACTGAAATAATCGGCTTACAGCAAATTGGGAATTAATTGTGTATGCTTAAAAGAAAATGTACACAGAATGGCATGAAAATATTTCAATTCCAATGGTGTTATGTATTATTATAAACTAATGAAAGAATTCTGATGGCTCAGTACACTTGGCTTAAAACAAGACCATAAGTCAATATTTGAATAGATGAGGTCAGCATTTTCTTAAACTGCAGAGAACCTCCTCTGCTCCATCCCTTCCTTGTGGCAGCAGAGTTTGCTTGGCTGGCACAGGCGATCAAAGCCTCAGGAGCAGGAAGCTCTGCTTTGGTACAGAGCTGTTTATCAGGGCTGGAGCTGGCACGACTGGTGTGGCTCACCTGGGAGGAGGCACAGGTACAAATGGCTCTGCTGTGTGTCACTGCCATTCTCTAGGCCTTACAGGAGGCACCCAACCTCCTTCTGAACTACTGTGAAGGTAAAACATCTTATTTGTGGTGGTTAATGCTTTCAGTAGTCCTTGTGATGCAACTGTTAGCAAGTCCTCCACGTGGAACACAAATGTGATGGCTCTGCATGGCTCAGCACAGGGAAATGTCTGCTCTTTTGTATGGTGTGACTCAAAACCAGTGACTTACTGAAGGCTGTGCTGTAAAATGTGTGTGCAATTCATGGTCTTCATTAGTTAATTGTACTCGTTCCTTGTTCAGTTTTGTAACAGCTTGCAACTGCAACCCTGCCATCAGTTGACAGGAATCCAATGGCCTTGCATTGTTTATGCATTGTGTTAGGATGTGGTTTCATGACAGATTTTGGCTGTGTGCAAAGCAGCAAGTGGTAAGGGGCAAGATGAGTGGGTCCCTAGGGGGAATTTCAGGTGTGAGGGACCTGACATTCATCTCACAAGTTTTGGACATTTTTATATCATTGTAGTTCTAGTCTCGCCCTATGGGTGTAATGCCTATTAAAGATTAACACACATTAGGAGTATTCTGGAGTTTAGTTTCAGTGGGAAAAAAAAAAATCCAGAGATTATTTACTATGAGACTGCTCCACACTGAACTGAAGCACCATAAATGAGGGTGGTTTGGACCTTCAGGAGCAATGTACTTCCCATCTGTGCTGTAACAGTAATGTAGATGTGGGTCTGAGTTGGGTTTGAAGCAGTCCTGGGTCTCTGACCCTACAGTGAGACATCTGAGGGAGATAAAGAAAGTTGACACTAAATAGTTTTCTCTCGGACTGTTTTCTTTATCTGATTCACCAGTAGTATAAATAACTACTAATCTTAAATGCAGAGCTGGGAGTAGGGACCATGTGAATGCACACAGAAGAGAGCATGGGATCACAGCATTCTTGGGTTAAGATGTCTTGGAAATACAGCCTTGGGTTTCCCGCTCTCTTTTGGTGATGTAGCTTTACTGGGCACTTGGAGAAGGAAGCAGATGCTGGATGTTTCCGTCTGTTCGAGGTTCAGTCCCTTGCCTGCTTCTCATCAGATATGGTTGTTTAGGTGTGAAAAGAAGGGAAGGACCCTTTTGCACAGGACCAGTGCTCAGAGTTGTTTTCCCAGTACTGGGAAATGTGAGGTGCTTCCCTACTCAGATTGAGGGAGACCAAACCCACATCTGTACCCCAAAGGGATACTCAGATCTTTGGGGAACTGGTTATTATGGTCATTGTGTAGACAGGAGAGGGAATCATGGGAGCAGATGCAGAGTGTGAAGGAAGGAGCAGTGGAGGCTTTTGGCCAGAGGGATTTGCCTTTGGTTGCCAAACCCTTGTGCTCACCTTGTGCATGTGTCTTACGGGAGAACTTTGATGACAAAACTCATACAGGTTTGGGAGAAGCAACTAGAATTTTAAGGGCAATGGGGAATCCACCAGGCTTCTTTATTTGAGTATAAGGGTTGTCATCAGTGACTCAGGTCAGGGTAACAGGGTGTTGGAGTGGAAAGAAAACATTCTTGTAACCACTACTTATGTTTACAGTTCTGGAGGTGTTTTCATTGTTCAGCATTTAAACACCTGAACTACTTTTTCAGTGTTAAGATGTGTCTTAAGTGGCCAAACATATACTATGGTATTGCTGTTAAAACAGCTGGAATTCCTATAGCTCACAAACTGTAGGAAGGCTTCTGTGGGAAAGCAGTTGGAAGGAGCACCTAATTTTGAAACAGTTTGGAAGAAAAGTATGATAGTTATAAGGGTAAGATGGTATCTTCTGTGGTCTTTTGTCTCCAGTGTAAACTTTGCTGTGAAACAAAATACCTTTGTAACTGTGTGTATGTACTCGTACATAATAACACAATTGTTACCCTGGTTTTATAGGACACTAAACTTTGAGGGTTTTCTGTGATAAATGTACAAGTGGAAACAACAGCAAATTTTAAGCATCTAGCAACTGTCTGTTATGATAAACTGGAAAAGCAAAAGCTCAGTTTCTAGTATAACTGCAGTTTTGCTGCCAAGGTGCTTCTGGAGGCTGCACAACTTTCCAGGGTTCATGTTCCAATAAATGACTTTAAATCTGAACTGACCTAAAACCTCCCTGAAGAGACCTTCATGGAACATGGCAGCAACTCTTGCTGCTTCATGTTGGACTCTGTTCCTCCCAGTCTGCAGCAAGTTTCAGCAAGGCTTCCCAATATATGCAAGGATTTCAGTTATTCAATGAATCCTCTTTTTTTTTTAAAATTTTATAAACTATTAAAATGTGTTTTTCATGGGATTTTATTTTTATTTCATGGTTTGTGTCTTTATTTTGGCTACTACAGAAAGGTCACTGGATTCTGACAGTATTGTAATACCTTAAACAAAGTACCAAGAATGTGAAGTTGTCGTCTTTGCTGGGTGAGTGTCTGACATGGGTTATTTCTGTTGAAGACACAGGCATGCTAGAACTTTGGTATATTTTCCACTCTTTTACTTGCTTTATTTATTGGTTTTTCTCTTTTAAGGCTCCCAGAGGGCCTTAGTTACCTATAATAGACAACTTCAGAAAGACACTGAGTAGCTGAAGACTTCCTTTGTTTAAAATCAGTGAAGATGGGTATTATGGCCATGCTTGTTGGGAGACTTGCTTCTGCCTTGGCACTGAGATGTGGTTGGCAGAAGAGCCAGTTGTGTAAGTTTTGGAGAAGTGGAGAGTCCACCTGTGCCAGCAGTGACTGAATGCCTCATGCAGGCAGTGTTGCTGTGCTGGCTGGCAGTGGGAGCTGTTTTGTCAGAGGCACTGGGGTTAGATAGGACACTTTTCATCTTTGCTGTGGGGAATAACGTCTGTAGTTGTTCACTGGGCTGACTGGCTTTGATGTGTTGGGTCTGTTTTATTTCGTAAGTGAGGTTGTCATCTCAGTGGAAACCAAGAGCTGAGCAGACTGCTCCCACAAAACTTCCTATAACCACCTTCTCCCAAAGATATCCAGTCAATATTTTTTTCCTTAGCTCTGATTTAATCAGTCCCTTGCCCCTGAAAATGGGTGAGAACCTTCAAAAAGTGCCATGTGGGAGGCTCCCTAATTGTGTTGGAAAGCTGTCATGGCTAGATGACAGAGTGTGTTTATATGTGTTTAAGTGGAACTTTTGTGGTTTGTTCATCCCATTGCCTCTTGTGCTTTCATTGGGCACCACTCAGTCTTTTCCACCCCTGATCAATAAGATTTCCCTGAGCTTTCTCCCGGCTCTTTCAGCTGTGCCTTGTATGAAGATACTCAAGACCCTTAGTCATCTATGATCTGCATGGCCCTTTGGGCTCACACCATTATTTTCATTTCTGTCTTGTATTGGGGCACCCAGGACAGCACCAAGCACTCCAGATGGTCTCCCCAGTAGAGAGCAGAGGGGGAGATCCCCTCCCTTGGCCTGTGGCAGTGCTCCTCCTAATGCAGCCCCAACTGCTTTTGATCCTCTTTTGCTGCGAGGATGTGTTGCTGGCTCCTGTCAACTTGGTGTCCACCAGGTCCTTCTCTGCCAAACTGCTTTCCAGCCAGGCAGTCCACAGCCTGTACTGGTGCACGGGGTTGATTCTCCCCAGGGACAGGACTTGGCATTTGCCTGTGACCTTCGTCAGGTTGGTGATGGTCCATTTCCTCAGCCTGTTGAGGTCCCTCTGAATAGCAGCATATCCATCCGGTCTGTCAGCCACTCTTCCAGGCTTTGTATCATCTGCAGACTCGCCGCGGGTGCATCAGTCCCATCATTCAGGTCATTAATAAAGGTACTGAACGACTCAGGATTGACTCCTGGGACACACCACTGGTGATTTCCCCCCGAGCTGGACCGTGTGTCATTGATCACAACCCTTGGAGCCTGGCATTTTGGACAGTGTTCAGTCCACACCACTTTATACTCCTCTGGCCTGTACTCTATCAGTTTGTTTTTGGTGGCACTGGCTCAATTGCCTCTGATTCTTCATTACACAGATTCCAGCCCCTCATCTGCTACCAGGGCACTGAATGTGTAGTCTTGTTTTTCTAAATCTGTTCTGTCAGTTCTTAGTCTGTTACAATTTATTATCTCTAATGCCCTCGTCAACCTAACTGTGATGTGGCTTCTCATTTGTTTCCATCCCTCTTTCCTTGGTTGGAAGCATGTTCCAGGTGCTGTCTTTATGTTTATATTTGAATTCTTGCCAAAACAAGATTGCCACTTATGTGTTAGAGATGTAGGGTCAAGATACCTTCTTTGCATGCGGTGTAGGAGGTGGTTTGGGATGGCCCATTCTGGCTGTGAAAACTTGGGAGAAAGTTGTCTTCCTCTCTGGTGAGCTTTGGTATTCCTGGATGTGCAGGAAAAGCGCAGTAAATCTCACAATGTTCCTGCTCAGGCTTGAGAAGACTATTTTTCATCCATGATGTGGATGAAAACTCGTGGACTTATAAGATACATATAAGATACATCGTGGACTTATAAGATACAGATAATTGATTTGAGTTGGGTTTGAAATGGAGAAAGCAGTGTAAAAAAACTGAGGAGAGGTAAGATAGGTGGCTTTTGTGTTTTGTGTTGCTGAGGAGTTCTGCTGCATGTTCTACCAGTTGAGACTGTTTTTTGAAAGTTTTGACCAGTTTATATGGTTGGAGTCACACTTATTGCTGACTGATCACAGCATATCTGTTCTTGAGTAAAGCTTTTAAGTGAGAACTTGAAACATTCAAAAGCATTCAGAACTACTTGAAGCCTTCAGAAGTGCAATCCGTGGACTAATGTAATTCCTAGTTATTGTTGTTATGCCTTAACGTTTTCTGTCATCACTGGATACTGTTTTTACTTGGGTAAATATTATACTTTATACTTGAAGATGTTTCAGAGGCTTATTTAATGTGGACTGTTTTGGCAGTAAACAGTTTCTTGCCCAGCACACTGAAGTCCGAATTACCTGAATGATTCAACTAGTGCTACTTGCCAGTATTGAAAAGCAAAACTGATGAGTTCCTCTTGAGGGTCACGTAGTATTTAGGTGGGAGATGTGTGGCTTCTTGCTGTTTCTGTGCCATCATATGAAAAAAGTTATGGGATAAAACTATTTTGACATTCCCCACAATCCCTTCCACTTTACAGATGACACAACAGAATTTGCATCTGATTTTTCTTCATATCCATGAGAGTGAGCGTGGCATGGAGTATCACTGACAGATAAAAGCACTTAAATTTTAAACATAAAAAGCTGATGTCCTTTTACTACTGTTTATCTTTGGAAGACAGAGACGTGAATGGTGACTGGGAGGTTCTTCAAAGCCTCTGCTGGTTGTTGGCATGACCGAGTCCATGTTTTACAGCCTACAAAGGTGACCAGAATGAGTGTGTTGTTTGTTTCAAACACAAATACAGGAATGTTCTCCCAAGGGAATAAATAAGCTTTCAAAAGAATTGGCTTGTGTTGACGCAGTGTGAGTGTGATTATCTACTACTGCTGTGGAAAAAGGACCAGGTGTTTGGCAGTTCCAGTCACAGTCTGCAATGCTGAGAGCATTTACCATGACTGACACTCTATTCTGATCCATTTTCCATGTTTAACTTTATAGAGCTATCCTGTAGTGTGTATATTGAAATATAGTATCTGCTAATGTGCTTCAAAACAGAGTATATCATGAGAGAAATATGTGACATGGACATTTCTTACGTTTCTCTGCATTTGAAGGTTTCCAAAATGGTTGGGTCGAATTGGTTGGAAGATGACATTTTTATTTCCACACTGTAGGTGATGAATGGCTGTTGTCTTTATGATCTGTGGCTGCCAGAATTTCCTATATATTTGGCAATATTTCATGTCAGCCATTCAAAAGACAACTCAATGCAGAAACAAGACACAACTACTCTACTTGCTGCAGGCAGTAAGGGGGGAATATGATCCTTTGAAACAAGTTTAGAGAATGCATTTGGCAAAATTAAAAAAGTGTGTACCAGGAGTTTTAGAGTGTGTATCATGAGTAGGTAACTCTGGTGCTGCCTTCAGTTCACAAGGAAGAAAATAAATTTGTCCTTAAAGGAAAGAAAGCAAAACCAAGTCTTCATCTTTATATTTGACTGATTCCTTTGTTAATGGGTATATTAAAAAAATACTTTGCCAGACATATCATTCAAGCTTCTCTTGCATTCATGGCACCATCATGTAGTTCTGTTTTTCACTAAGGGTTTTCTGACTTCATCCATAGGCAGGAAAAAAGGCTTCATTGCAACATCACTGCATCTGCACTTTTGATTAAAATTGCCCACAGATCAGAATTATACATTGGTTTAATGCAGCTGTAAGTTCAATACCAAGGAAATAATACTTCCTCCTATTTGATTCTTTCATTTTTGAATTAATTGTTGAATATTATTGTGCACTGATAGAATAGAGTAACTAGGGGAAAAAACACCCCAAACTTCTAAGACCCTTCTGAATTTCTGTCTTTTAACCCTGTTGTGCTCCTGTCATTGTGCGTGTTCCTTGTGATCTGCAGAGGAGGAGGTTTCACTTAGAACAGTGTTAACATTTGGCAGTGCCTGGATATCTGACTGAATTTGAGTGAGGGAAGATTATTTGACTGCTGCAGGTTTGTGGAAGTTTGTGGCATGAACAGAATTTCTTGATGAACAAATGAGTCTTTATTGCCAAAAGAGCCTTAAGCTGTCAGTGAGCAACGCATGGATCTTGTGCAACAGATGGACAAATATGTAAATACATTGCTATGCTCCTCTGAGTAAATTAATTGTATCAAAATTAAAGCTCACTTGCTTATTCTACTTCATATAAACCGGATGACTCTGAAGGAGGGTGCCTTTGTCTGTGCAGTTTAAGTTGTATGATGATGTCAATCACACACCTTCTGGCTGTATTACATTTCTTGGATGGAACCTGCAAAAACACTGTGTGTGCAGCAATCAGTTTTTGCAGATAGAGCAGCAGGTTCAGGTATGAGAATTAACAAAGCATTGTATGTACATACTGTACATGCAGTGTTTGAACCTTCCTCCCTCCTTGGCCCCAAATGTGCACTGAGTAACAAGCACTTGCCCTGTGGGCAGTGATTCATTATTGGTAAATCTCCAGCTGGGACTTGGTGGGGGGGAAGGAAACCACTGCCAGTAATTCCTTCCACCACACATGAGCAAAAAACCTACCCACCACCACCAAAATATGACCTGGTGTCATATTCCTGCATTTACTTTATTCTAATAGGCAACTGTCCAGTTTCCCCCCCCCCCCTGAAAGAGTTGGGAATGTTACAATTCATAAATGAGCATTCCTGTAAGGGAAAAACACTTGTTCTTAGCATTTGTGGTTAGGTCTGCCTTTTGCACATATGTGACTTTCAAGTTGCATTTCCAAGACTGGGTTGTACTCACTGTGGGTCTTTTTCTTTTTTAGTGGACTATATTGTGGAATATGACTATGATGCAGTGCATGATGATGAGTTAACGATCCGAGCTGGGGAAATCATCAGGAATGTGAAAAAACTGGAAGAAGAAGGATGGTTAGAAGGGGAGTTAAATGGCAAAAGGGGCATGTTCCCTGACAATTTTGTGAAGGTGAGTTCTCTGCATTTGCTGGGTCTTACTGTGATCGTGTATCAGGCTCATTATTACTGAAATGGTTAAAATGCACATCACTTGTATTTGTAACGGGATGATTTTTTTTTCAATGTGAAGACCTTTTAGGTGATGACATTTTTTTAATATGCTTTTGAAAATTTTTTTTGTTTGAGTTCTACTGTCTGTTCTTGTTCACTTTAGCATTTCTTTTGGTTTGTACCCTTATACTGCATATTCTGCAGTGCACTAAGTTGTCTGGAGCCATGGTTATCTCCTTTAGTGAGATGAACTGATTTATAAAAAACAAGACCATGAAAACTCCTAAACCTACCCCTACAGAAGACATTAAGTCATGAGAGAGTTGGGAAAGTGGGGAAGTTCAGAGCCTGCTGAGCTGGAGATATTTTTCCATCTAAACTATGCAAGTGTTGGAGACGTTGTGCTTTGCTTCTTTTTCCTTTCTGACATTTTTAGTAACTTGCAAGGCTTCCTTGGTGTAACACTTCTGTACAGTCCAAGTGAATTTACATATTCCTGCATCTTTTGAAGTGAAACTAATTCTCTGCAAACCAGAACTATCTAATGTATCTTAGTGCGATACTTTCATATGGTTAAACCTGAGAGGAAGGTTATCCAGTGCTATAAACTTTACACATATTTACTTTAAATTTTACAGTTTTTCTGTTCATCTTTCTGAAAAAGCAAAATTACTTATATTTGATCAACTGCAGAGAGTTTTAAGTATTTTCCTTTTAAAACTGATGGGAATAATTTCCAGTTATTCTCAGAGATGGTATTTACCAAGGACAAGTTTGTATGGATACCTTTCACTTGTCTAATATTTTCAAATTGTTGGTAGTTTAGTTCAAAGTCCATTTTGGGTTTTGAGTCCTGTGTAAATAGGACTTGACCCTAAGTGGTGTTTTGATGATTACTCTGTTGATGAGGTTAATTAACACTCAAGTGCTCTATAGGAAGAAAGCCTCAGACATGGCTCTTCTCTGGTACTTGTGTCATCAACACTGTCTGCTGAACAGCAAATAGAGGTTGGATGTGATGTGTTCCCATGTTAACTACCAAACTTGTTGGGTGTTTTCTTGCCCTTCTGCAGCTGTGGCTTTCATAAATTTTGTTTAAAATGATTTCCATGTTGGTATCTCAGCTGCAGGTATTTTTAACCCTATGGCTGTTCAGTATGTGCATGGCATGGCTGGATATCCTGAATTACAGGGGACAGATAGTTTTCTAGAAGACATAGGGGTTTGGAGAAGTGGAAAGGAAGTTGTGCAGAAGAAAATTATCACTTTTGTTTCACAACAATAGGGGTAACTTTCCTTTTTAGTGCTGGAGTTGAGTGCAGTTATGAGGCTGATCCTGGGAACTTTTTCTTCTAAGATGGTCTGTTTAGAGTGGAAAACTGTTGTGCAGTGATGAGATGATGGGAAAACATTAATTGTTAGGGAAGTGAAAGTCATGGGTTTTCTTCAAGGTCAGTTTGATTATAGTTTCTTAAAAGTTAATTTACAGGTAGAGATAGTTTGAGAGACTGTTTCTGGGAAGACGGTTGCAGAAAAGTGGGGTTTTTTTCTTTCTCATCCAGAACTGTTCTCATTTTTGCTGTAGTAGGTTGTTGGATTATACTGCAGAATCTATGAAATGCTACTATGACCAGACTGCTGCAAGTACCAGGCCTCACCAACTAAATTCAAATGCCCCAGCTTGGCCTGGTGTGATGTTAACACCCTCAAGATGTGGGTGAAATGCAGGAGGGACATGGAAAGAAGCAGAGTTGTACTTTGGCCTTGTGAATGAGGAAGGTCCCTTAAGAAATGGATTTACTTGTTTGCTACGGTGCCCAGTAGCTTAGCACCACCACAACTGGGAGGGGTAATAACAATAAGGATGCCAAAGAGGGACAAATATTGCCAACTTCTCGTGACCCACACGAAAGGGAAAGGAGGGTAAAGGTCTGAAGGGTGTAGTGAGAAGGAAAAAGCTGGAAGGACAACCAGACCAGGAGGACTGAGGAGGAACTTTGGGTGTATGGGGTAGATCTCCCAGGTCAGAAATGTAACCAGAGAGGGCACATTTGCTATGGACAGGACTGAGGGTTGCAACAAGTTTTACAAGTTTGATTGCAAAATTCTGGGGCTGTACTTGAGTATTTATTACTTCCTGAAAGGATAATCTTATTCTCCTGTTAGGAGTGTAATTTCATGCATTAAATGGGGATCTGGGCTGAATCCATTGCATGGTGGTGGTTTTTTGGTTATATATATATATATATATATATATATATATATATATATATATATATATATATATATATATATATATAGGTTTGTTAAGAATTGAACTGAGGCCAACATATAACCTCTCCACACAGAATTTGGATGGTAAATTGTAATCTGTGCTTATCTGAGAAAGATTAACATTGGAAGCTGAAAGTGCGTGTGCTATCCACTAGATTTACCTTCATGTGTAAAATATTTAAAAACATAATAAATATGGCAGACTAAACTGGGTGCAGATGGACCTGTCTGGATGCTAGATGTTATTACAGAAGATAAGTTTTTATTTGAAAGAAATAAAAACCTTTGATTTCCATCAACTGCAGGAGAACTGGGGAGAGGGTCTAATTCCATCTAGTTTGGTTTTGCTAGCTTTGTTAGTTTGTCTCTTCTCCATCCTGTCTGAGGGCAGGAAAGGAGCTTGTTGCCTTGGTGCCAGCTGCAACTGGCCTTGGCTGTCAGGCAGCAGGAGGTTGGCTCTTGGCTGTCTGAAGGACAAGCAAAATGCCGACAGGAGGATTATCGCTCCATGCTGCCTGGGTATGTTGGATGCCCCAGATTCGGACTGTATCGTGACTGCTAAAGCAGGTCAGTCCCTTCTGTTCTCTCCTGCTGGGCTCTGCTCATATACTGAATTTACTGACATTTTAAACCACTCCTCATGCTTTGACTTTTGCATGCTTAGACAAATGTGTCTCTTCTGTTTGAAGTATGACTGAGTCTGTCAACTTCACTTGGAGTTGTTAAAGCGAGAAATAGCTTTTCGATTATGTCTTCCTTTCTTTTTGATTGTCTTTTTTTTTTTCCCCTCAAGTCTTCAAAACACTGCAAAGTAATTTTACATGGTGGTACCGGGTTTATGTTTCATGTAGTGGTAGCAGTTGAGTCTTTGCTGTCAGAATTGCAACAAAGGAAGCTGAAGCTGTGTTTTTAAATGGGTTATTTTATTGTACAGTGCCGGTGAGGTAAGTACTATTCAACTTTCAAATACTCCAGTGCAGAAGGGAATGTATGGACGCTTCTTGTGGATACTGATGTAATGCTGATGCTTGGTACTTTGTATCATCTTCTGGTAACTTTTTGGTTGGGTTTTACTGGATCCTACCCAAGCGTTTTGCCTATTGACAGTGAGATCCTGAAGAAGGGTGAGAGCTTGGTGGTGCCTGGTTGCCAGTGCCAGCTGGGACCTCGGCATTTTCCATGAGCTCATCACTTGACCGGTTAACCAGAGGTCTGAGACAGTCTGTGCAGTTCTTGGTGCTGACTTCCACTTTCATAATTTTGCTTTAAAAGAAAGAGAATAAACAGACTCAGCTGAGGGGAATCCCATAAAGCCTCCAAAACATACTCGGGTATTAGTGTGGCAGTGTCACTGCATTGGATGGGGAGTGGAAGAGATGTAAAGGCAGGGAGGTAAATCAGTGGGTGGGATGTCCAGAGCAGTCCTGAAACCAGAGCTTTATAGTTGAAAACAAGTAGGTTAAAAAAAAAAAAAAAGTACGAGCAATTACACTGCATATTTGTGAAGCTCATTTCCTTGAATTCACTTTTCAGTACTAGGGCTTTTTAAAGATTTTCTGCCTGTATTGCAGTGCCGGGTTTTGGAGTATGTACATTTCCAATGTTTTTAACAAAACCTGGTTTGAGATTCCTGTTTGAACTGTGTGAATATCCGTTCTGAGTGGGATTGGAATATTTGAGTTAGAGTTCTTGTTTCTGACATTGTTATTGCCATTTTTCTGCTTCTTCCTGTATGGGCAATTTAAAATAAACAACTTCATAAATTCCTGAAAGGAATTAGCAGTGGAAACCTAGCAGACTTTTATTGTTTTCTTTGAGAGTGGCTTTTCCGTTCTAAAATCCATCACAGTGTAAAACGTGCACATTCATTCACCTGCAGTGCAATAATGCTGTTAGTTGGCATGTGTGAGGTTTTTGGATATGCTAAGGCGTGTGTAATGTGGAAGGCTTTTTGGATTTGGGTTGGGCTTCGTTCCTGTTTGTAGATTTCTATATATATAATATACAGGAACAGTTCTCTGAAAGTAAAGATCAAGAGTCCAGGACTCGCCTTCTTCAGGAAGTTGCCCAGATCTCCCTCTTTCTTTGGCCAATGAATCTTAACTTCTTTTTTTTTTTTTGCATCTTTTTTGACAATTTGTTTATTTATTTATTTTGAGTAGCTCTGTTCACTCACTTTGTCACTTTCAGACACCCGTTGTGTTGCTAAGGTGAAAGTGATGATTGGTGTTTTTCCTTCTGCTCATTTTTGAAGATTATTGTTCCTTCATGGTTGAGAAGCTCTTTAAGGACTGAAGTTCCTTGTTTTATTTCGTTTATCGCTATCTCAGTTTTATAACCGGCTCTATTGTGAGTAATAGGCTTTTCACGGTAGTAAAACCAGTTCGATCATAAGCTGAAGGCAGTAACTCGGACGAGGGAGGAGCAGGGGGTGGATTAATTAGTAGCTCTCATCAGTGAAGTTTGCCAGCAGGCTTTGGGGACATTCTGGTGAACAAGCTGGACTCTTCTCCGAGCGTGTTTGGGACATACAGCCCCTCGGCCGCCTGCTCGGCGACAGAGCTGGAACAGAGAGAGCTTCCTGCCTGCACAGGTGTGTGCAGCTGCTCCCGCTCTAGTGCCGAGCCTGGATCCTTTCCAGGTTAACACGTGAACTTTGCTCGCTGTGACATTTTTCTTCCTCCCCCTAAATAAAAAAAAAAAAAAAAAAAAAAGCCCTGCAACACTGGGCGTGTTCGAGCAAATATGTCCTTGGAGGTGGTAAGCTTCGCTTTATTTTCCCTATGTTCTTAACATCAAATGTTGTAAACAGATTTCGTGCTTCGGGGTAGTGAATGTGAACAGTGCGAATTTAAAAGTTGTGGTTGCAGTATGATTTTTAGATTTTGTTTTAATATGTAATGTAAATTCTTGGTCTTAGCATTCTTTGTGTAATAAAACTACTCGGGCTTGGTTTAGCTTATCTGCCCTTCCCTAGTACATCGAGATACTTAAAACACCAGACAGCTATGGTGTTTGCATGAAGAATTCCTTTTTCAGAGGATGATTTGTTTTTAGGTGATTCTTTCTGTTCAACTTCCTGGTCTATGTGTTTGTGTAAATGAAATAACCCAGGCCCCTTTCCTTCCCTTAACATCACCCCTAGACCAGCACTTTAGAGTATTAGCACAGCTGCCTTACCTTCTTAAGCCTGTCTTTGCTGCCTCTGTCCTGTGTTCTCAGTGGTGGGATGCTGTTAAACACTGGACTGTGAACCAGGGAGACAAGTTTTGGCTGAAAGCTCCTTCAGGCGTAGCGTCTTCCGTAATTCCTTTTCAAAAATAGTAAACTGACCTCGCCCAGAACTCTAAACAGGAATCATGGAATCCAGATCATGGACAAGGCAGACTCTCTGTTCTAAGTTAATTCTAACCTGGGTGCAGTTAAAAAGTATAATAGCATTAATTCAAAAAGCAGATTAATAACTTTTAAACAATGCATATAGGTTAAATAGTATGCATCTAATGTGTTTAAGGAATAGATTAAAATACCTGTTTCCAGCATTTTAGTGTTTGCTCCTTTAAGTATTCTGTCTGAATTCTTTGCATCTGGGTAAGACTTGGAGAAAATAAGATATGCAGCAATTTATCAGTCCTATTGCTCAAATGATATTTCAGTTTATACAGCCTTTCCCTTTGCTTTGTTATTGTTTTGAGGAGACTGTCACTGCGGTGCATCGTGCAGGGAGGTGACACTGAGGAGCTCGGAGGTGTTGTTGCCTTCTCAGGCAGAGCAGGCAGAGCCTGTGACAGGGCGATGTTTGCTTCGAAGCTGGCAGTTCTTGTTTTTCTGAAACAAAGATTACATGCAAGATTGAAAGCCATATTAAGTAATTTCGATTTCAGTGCTGAATATATGAGAGAAGCACTGGATATAAGGTGGCTCTTTGTCTCCTGGCAAGGAGTGAAGCTGAGTGTTCAGGCTGGTGCTTTGAGACCTCCTGCCAACACTCTGGTGCCACCCATTGTTCCTGCTGATTTTTCTTCTGGCTTTCGGAGAAAATAGGGCCACTGGAGAAGAGTGTCATATCAGGAGGTGCCTTCTGGGTTTGCCTGAGCTGCTCCTGCTAATCCTATCTGGATTTGCAAGAACGGTGATAATGATTCCTGTGCTTGTGGGGTGAGAGAAGGGTCTCTGCTAGCCAGCTGTTTTGGCCTGAATAAACAAGGAAACAGTTGTTTTCCAACTGGAATGTCAAGGTAAATGGCTTGGGTGAGCCTTGCTTATGGTAAGGAAACTACTGTTTCTAAAAATAATGGTTAAAAAAATCCCAACATCTGAAAACCTTGGCAGATACATCCACTGGCACTGATCTACAGGCATACAGTCACATATGAGTTGTTGCTGGGGTGCAGAGCTCATCATGGGTTATTGTTATTCCTGTGACTTTTCCAGATGAGTCTCTGGATTGACTGCTTGGGTTCATACCAGTCAGGCCCTTACCCTCTGAGGTCCCTCTGTGAAGTGACTGTATGTGGCATGAAGAGGGGAAGTCTTGATGATAGTTTGAGTTTGCAGATGGTCTCAGACTTCACTGTTGCTGACACAGCTCTGCCAGCACAGCCACTTGTGGGCACTTGCGTGCCAGGTTGTCTTTTCTTATTTTCACTATGTCCACATAGGAATTTTATTCTTGTGTTGGTTGGGGACGTGTGAATTATTTCATATTCCAAGGCAATATGGGTATGTTGTTTAGAAAGAGATCATGAAAGTGATGTGACTATTTGAGTTATTTATCTTGATGGACTATTAGATATGAAATGTCACAGATGCTTTCCTCAAAAGTGAACTATTTAACTGCAGAAAATTTGTTGAAATTGTATGACCCTTCCCCTGTTCTAGATGAACAGCTGTGCTTTAAGAAATTTTAAAAAATCATCTATCAAGGAGATTTCAGTTTGGATTTGCAAACTGGTTTTTCACTGTAAGAGTAAAAATCTGTAGCATCGTGAATTCTTCAGTGGCTGAATGTGAACACAGAATGAGGAAAACTTCTTGTAGTACTTAGTATTTTAACATATATTTGTATATTCTATATTTGAAAATACTGTGTTGTCAAGAGCATGGGAGAAATGGAAAGAACATCTAAATTTTGACTTAGTGACATGATATGGAGGAGAACTTAAGGTGCTGTTCCAGAGGACAGCAGGATATAAAGCGTGATTAATGACTGGTGTGAATGCCACTTAATATGCTAATTATTCTCTCTCATTTGAGTAATCAAAGTTTCGTGACTGTACACGTGCCTCTTGCTTTTCTAAACGCCAGATCAGCTTGTGATGTTGCTCTGTGGTAACTGCACACTCCTGGATAATCTCCGAGCTGCTCCGATTGGGTGCAGTGGTTTGTGTGGCAGGGGCAACAGGTTTGTACATGTAGCTATTCCTGTAGTCACATGAAGCAGTCTGCTCTTTTGTCCTTCCTTATTTAGTTGTTACGCTTGATTTATGCATAATCTTATAACTTCCTCTCCCAGCAAGGGAGAAAGGCAACCATTCCCTGGCTGGAGGCTTCCAAACAGGGTGTGCTCCATCATTTGCAACCATTGTTGAGTAAACTGCACAAAGCTTTGTCGGTGTCTCAGTCAGTAATAATTGACTGGACAGGTGCAGGAAACTCACTTTTAAGTTTATACCTTCCCTGTGTCCAGAACTCTAAAATATGGCCATAAATTTGCACTCTGGAATTAGCATATGGAATAATACCAAAAAGATCAGTTATCCAGGTACTGTAACGTGTAATGTTTGCTACATTCCGGGAGGCTCTGGGAGTGCATTCCAGCCCTGTAATTTTAGTACTTTGCTTTATGTCTGTACAACCCAAGACAGTTAATATTAAATCTGTCATTTTGCTTTTTTTGTGAGGTGAAATGAAGTAATCTACATGTGAATTTGACAATAAACCTGCATGAGAGTAGCTCTTCTGGACTGTCATCTCCTAACATTTGCACTACTTATGAATCTTTTATTTTTAAGATGGGTCATCATTTTGGATGACTCGTCCAAATCACTACTAATCTACTGTAGTGTTTTCAGTTAAATTTGAGTGTATGTTTTCCTTCCTTGAACACTGGGTTTATCCAATATTATGAGCTGATATGAAAGTTTAATGTGATAATTATTTTCTTGGCTTAACAAGCTTTTTGGATGCTTTTCACTTGCTGAAAATAATATTTTGGTGTATATATGTGAGTTTGTTAGCTTTGGACTTGGTGTTATGGCAGTGGGCCCTGTGACAGAGCTGACAAAAGAGGAACAGAAAGCAAGATGCATTTTCAGTTAAAAATGTTAGTTAATGTGTGAATCTTTGATAAAACTTGAACTTTAAACCTGTTTTTATCTCCCCTGAGATTCTGAGATTTATATTTTTAGCCCTTACTTGACATTCTCTTAAGCATTTAATTTTGTGTCTTAGGCAGGACTTGTGAAGGGACGTAGATGAGTCAGTGTTTTAACTTGTGGCCATGAGTGAAGTGCTGGAGGCTTTACAGGGAATGAAAAGAGATGGGTGCCTTGGAAAAGGAATGCAGGGAAGAAGAAAACTGAGTAGGACAGAGCAGATGCAGGAAGTCAGGATGATGGTGAGAAGGAATGAGGGATGTTCTGAGTTAAACATCAAAGGGGACCTGTAGTGGTTAATGGTCCCGTGTTTCTCTGGACCAGCAATAGAGGCTCTTAACTGGTAGAAGAGAAAGAAATGTCTTCCTGTCTTCCCACGTGGGGGCAGCTGATAAAACACACGTGCTGAGGGAGCTGGGTCTCTGTCTCACCCTCTGCCATGTGTGATTCCTGCTTTCGTTACCTAAAGCACTGTTTGGTGGCTGGTGGTTGACAAGGCATTAACTGTTATTCTAGAAAACAATTACAAAATATATAATTAAATTTTCATATATATAAGAAAATATAATAGAAAATAAATGCAATCAGCATTTTAAGATTTTTTTATCTGACTGTGTTTCCTCTAGTTACTCCAGTTAATTTAGGATTCTTTGCTACTGGTAGACGTGGTGAGTTGACTGCTCTCCTTTCTTGCATCTGGGCTTTGGTGTTTTGTTTGCATCTTTTTATGTCTCTTGTATTTTGCAAATATTGACAAGACTTCATGTCACAATCTGTTTTGACACTTGCTTGTAGGTATCCAGTTTTCCAGGACAAAATTGAATTATTTATATATATAGAAAATATATGCATGTATAATAATATATATAATTTGTATCAAGATCTGAAATTCCAAACCTGCTTCTGCATTCCCTCTGTAGAGGTAGTTTTCCTTATGTAGGAAAGTCCAGCTGTTTGTCTGTTCTTGACTTCAGGTATTACATTTATTCAATGGCTCAGGTTTGTAAGTCTGAAGAGACTCAGTAAATTTTTTATGCTTCCCAGAGATCCTGCTTACCCCATGTGTTACATATTGTGAAAAAGAAGTTGTACCTTGCCTGATTGATGATGTTTCTTCCTACACAGCATGACAGGATGATTATCTGATCTATATTTAACATAGATTATAACACATTTAAAAATGTTGGTAACTTGTTAAACCGTGTTACCTGACGTGGGTGTGATTTAATAAAGGCAACGCTGAGGCTCTGTCTGGAAACTGGAGAAGTGTGAGACTGGTTTGAGTCACTTCTGTAGCTAATTGTATTTTATTCTTGGGGGAGGAAGTTAGAAATTGCAATTTGAATCTGCAGCAGGCGCAAATGTAAATAATTCAGCTTTTTTCTCCAACCGTTTATGAAACTCTACTGTGCACAGAGTCCATTGGTGTCTTCTGGCATCACTTGATGGCTGGGAACTTTGTCTTCCAGGACTTTGCATCCTTTCTTATGTTTAAAGAGTGTGAGAACTTCCAACTGAAATGGATAGCTCTGTGTAAAACTCTCATAAGGGGTATTTAGAGGGATTTCCAAAGCCATGCTCAGCAGATGATGGCCTTGGAGGGAGGTGCACTGTGTTGAGGAGCTACAGCAAGAGTTGCTGCCACAGCATTGTGTCTGTACCTCCTGTGGAAACTACTGGAGATTCATGTCAGCTGGAAACTTTATTCCAACTTCAGTTAGGAATGGAAGTGCCTTTGACTGGGACGTACAGAAGTCAGTTATGAAGCAGTTTCAGTTTTGGAAGAGGAAAGACAAGGAGTGATACTGCCTTACTGTTGGTTCAGTCTGATTGTAGGTCAGCACTTAAACCCAGTGATTTACTGTTAAACAGTCCCTACTTCAGCCATAAATTAGGCCCCCAAAAAATCGACCCATGGCATGTGTTAAACTGTCCAGAAGGTAAATTGTCTTGCAAAACAAAGGTTATCGAGTTTGCCCATTTTTCACATGGTAACTGCTTTCATCTTTTAAGGTGATTTGTTTCTATTTTCAAGAATTAATATTTAATCCTCTAGGGAGTCAGTGGCAGCCTCTGACCTCTCCCAGCCGAGTTCTTCTGTTGGGAGGTCGAATCTGCTCTGATCTCCCAAATGCTTCAGGGAAGGAGCTCAGGAGCTTCTCAGCAGTTTTGGTTCATAAACTTTCTTGCTCTATCCCTTTAGTTCTTGGAAAGTTATGGGAAAGGAATAGATGCACATCGCTCATCTTTCTTTCTTTGCCTTTGTTAAATATTTTACCTCTGTGTGTACCTGCACTGAGAGTGAGAAATCATGTTTTCTAGTCAAGGAGGAGACACTGGCAAAATGAAGGGATGTGGAATACCTTGGATTGGAGTGAGTGGCACTGTAAAAGCTAAAGCTGCCCTGTACCTGCCTGTCTTGCTGTAACTAAAACTGTAAATGAGAGAGGTAACGGAGGCTTAAATAATTAGTTATGTGAAGATTTTTGTATTCCAGGAACTGCGGTGTTTCATTGCAATTGAACAGATTGGGGCTGACAGTCTCTCTCTTCTGCAGGCAACTGTACAGATTTTTTATGTATTTATATACAGTCACATTTATATGTGTTATTTTTCAGTGATGGGGTTTTCAAGGCTGTGTCTTGTATAAATGAAACTATTGCCTGTAGATTTATTACAAGCTTTCAATTCCTCCCTCTTCCCTAAAATGACAGGTTCAATTCCAAGTTCCTTAATTTCTGCTTGGTAAAATATGAATCATGAACCTAATTTGCCAGTCCATGAGTTCTTTATTGCTGTTCTGATGGGGAAAAGATGAGATAATTTTATGTGGAGGCTCAGACATTTATCTCTGTGTATTCTTCATCTCAGCCTCTTCAGAGATTGAGACCATTTTCTGCTTCTTGAGGTCTTGCTTTAAAATGTACTCAGCCAGTAACAGAAATGCACATTGCTTTTGTACAGGCTGATGTTATAGTGGAATTAATATAAGGACTCAAAAGATGATTGTTCTTTGTATAATGACATAAATAGGAGATGGGCAGCTCAAGTCTTAATGTTTATGCTTGAAGAATCTAGCTAAGGATTTAGATTCATTGGATAATGAACTTCCCTGTGCCCTATAATTCAGCAGCAGAATTCATATTTTTAACTCGTGGCCTTTCAGACAGTCTGACCTGTTTTCTGTATCTCCACTGCCTCGCTGATCTGAGTGCTCTTGGCTTCTGGCAAGGGGAGTGGGGGGGATCCAGCTGTCCCTGCTGGAGCGAGGGGTGGGTGAGTGGCTGATGGTGGGAAGGCAGCTCCTCCCTCGCTTCCAAAGTAGGTCAGGACTGCCCCCATATTTGCTTATTTTAATAGGCATCATGAGGCTGTGGATGAATTTAGATGTGTTGGATTTTTGTCTGCATATAAAGAGTAGTTCTTGCTTCACATGTCGCTGTACCTAAATGGTTTTGAGGTTTTCATAAGTAAACATGTGCATTGAACTGTGACAGGTGCAATTAAAGCAACAGCCCCTTAAGATCACCCCAATCTTTTTTTTTTTTTTTTGCTGTCGAGATAAATTTATACTCGGTTTTGCATATCAGCCTTTAGTGATTTCAGCAAATTTAAGTGTTGCAAAACACACATTTAGTGGAGATTATGAAAACTTTAAACCTTTATGACTAGTGCTGTAGTTTGCAACAGAAGAAGTGGGTGGTTACTTCCCAGTTTAACGTGTTTCATGCCAAGAGACAGTCTGTATTGACCTTGTACTGCCAAGTCATAAATGCATAAAATCTGTGCTGCTAATGGAAACACTGACAAGGCCTTGAACTGCAGTGGACTGTCATAATAACAATATTAAAATTTCCAGCTGCGGGTAATGTCAGGTTTTCATTTTGGTTTTGCTGGCTGGCAGCTGTTAAAAGCCTCATCTCAGAACAAGCTGAAGCGTCCTGGGGTGTTCTGTTGGCATTGTCACAACACAGACTCTCTCTGATAGTTTGGATATACGAGGCTGACTTAAGACCCACCAAAAACCAAAGAAAACTGCCTTCCTTGTGAAGCCAATGAACAGGAGTCTTGGGAATGTTCAGGTTGGGTGTAGTGGTAGCTCAGACATGAGACCTGTGGGCAGTGTCATTTTCCAACCACTAAACTTCAAGCAAACTGTTAGAGCAGAGATGTAAGAATTGCAGGCTCTTATTAACATTATTAATGGGGTGTTTATTGATGTTTACATTGATTAGTGTGAGTTTTCAGAGATCCAAACTGTCTTGTTTAGAAATTACTTCCTTTGTGAGATCCTAACATGTCCGTAATGATGATGCCCAGGATGAAGTTGCTGGTGGGGCTGGTGGGTGTTTACGTCAGAGGATCCTGATGTGTGCTTTTGAAAATGAATCTTTGAGCATTTTCCTACTGTTGGAGCACTCATGTGAACTACATGGTTGTGCTGTAGTAGACCACGTGCAGCTGTGGAGACCAGGAATTCCTGAATTTGCTTTGACTTGGTTTGATTTTAATGTGGTTTTTATGCCCTGAGGAAGGCTAATTAATGTTGCAGTTCTTCTTTAATAATGAAAAAAAGTAGTGCTTGCTTGACAAGAATATTTTAAAGGGTAGTAGGTTAAATATGGAAAAAGTAGTTGTTGGCTTATCCATGGATTGCTTCCTAACTGCTTCTGTAGTTCTTTGTCAAAACTAGATTTTCCACTATCTGCTGTGGCAGGACCCTCTCGTGTGGTTGTTACTCACATCTGTTCACTGTAAATCTGATGCATTTGCAGCTCTCTGCTGCTGTTTTTATCACACACTCACCTTGAACTTTTCCTTGCAACCTCTTTCCTTTTGTATGCCTTGGAGTAGGATGGTTTCTCTTAACTGTGTATCAAAGTTCAACTTTCATATCTTGTCTGTATTAGGAAAGTCTGATGTACCAGCCTTTCCTAATGTCTGATTGTTCTTTCTGGTTTCTGCTGATGAAATTCTTCATCAGTAAATCTTCAGCCTTTGAATCTGGCTGCAAGATTTTCTGCATGTAATGATTGCTCACAGAATTATTTTAGACTCTTTTTAAATTTAATCCATTATAGTTTCTGTTAAAATTAACTATTGTCTTGTGTTAGACCTTTGAGTATTTCCTACCTGTCACCACTCAATTATTGACTCAAGCCTGGCAAGAAAGGCACTCAAGCATTCCTCCTTTTGGTTTTGGGTCCTTGGTCTTTTGTAGTGGGCGCTGCTTTTGCCTCAAATAATTTCTTATTGTTTATAACTTGTTTATTAGATTGCTGCTTTTGATGCTACTGCTGGATTTAAAAGTATATTTTCTGTTTAATTCAAATTACTGATTATGGTGATCTTACCTCACAGAGTGTTCTAACATTTGCAAGTGTTGTGTGTGTGCTCTTTTGATTTTTTATGTCTTTTAATAAATTAAAAGAAAAAGAGGGAGGTCATGTTTTCAAACAAACTGCCAGTGTAAGGCTTCCCCAGTTCCTTTTTGCAACTCTGTGTTTTCTACAGAGTTATTGAAGGAGCTGCTTCTGAAGTCTTGTGCAAAGTGCAGAGTTGGGGAAGCAGCCTGGAGCTGATTCCTCACTGGAAAGTGTCACGATTGGGAAACTGGTTAACTGGAAGTTCCTGGAGCAGCTTGGAGATTTTGGAGGCTGTATAAATCACATAGCAAAAGATTATAATTTTAAAAATCCAGGGGCAGAAGCACTGTAGGCAAGTTTTTAAGTACCAGTATGTTTTTCAGATGAGCACAATGGCCTTGACAGTAAGGCAGCTAGAAGAGTGTTTTGAAGGTGTGGCAAACGTTTCAGCTGTAGGCAAATTTAATTGCTTTTAGTTTATCAGATTTGCAAGTAACTGGCTGAAAAACAAGATGAGAATGACAAAGTCTTTGAAATGTGAAATGTCTATTCAGATGGGAGGTGGACAGGAAGCTGCACTGTTCTGGAGGGTTGGTGTTTTTTTGTTTGGGTGGGTTTTTTTGTTTTTTTTTTTTGACTTGGAAGATGGGATCTCTGCAGAGCTAAGATCTCCAGGGCAGAAGTCACTGTGGATAAAGGAGAGTAACAGCAGGAACTACTTGACTGTTTTCTGAAAAGCCTTTTTTATCTAATGTAGATGAGTGGGAAGAAATATTGTGCTGTCTGTAGTTTTGCTTATTTTACTTGCTCTGCTCTTTTGAGAAATAGGGAGGTGCTTTGGTCTTTTTGACTTGAAGTTTGTAGTATCTTTGAAAGCATCAGTAGTTTTTCAGACCTGCAGACTTTTCCTGCTGGACAGCTGCAGGAGGTAACCTGGGCTTTAATGTTCCAGAAAGCACCAGCAAGGTCCTGGGCAATATGTTTCTGCTGGTTTTGGCACTTGATCGATGCGTGGGTTTTGTTGTCTTAAAGCTCATGTTTGAGTTCACACAACATGAGTAAGTGTATATCTATGCCTTGCTGGCATTGTTTTCAGTTATATTAAAGATTTTATTGCTGCTACATCTGCATTAAGTAGTGGAGTTGTCAACCAGTGGCTACTGATGGTGGATGCAAGAATTGTTCTGACATGGATCACAAAAAGCTGCAAAGTGCTAATGGGTGTTGGCTTTCCTCCAGACATTATAATTCTGTGGTGGTGGGAAAGCTGATGGACTTTGAGGGTCTTGCTAAGCACACAGATGTGTGATATTCGGTGAATGTAACACACTTGGCTTTTCAGAAAGTCTTTGATAAAGTTCTCCATCAAGTTATTGAAGGAATGAAGTTCCTGTGAGACTGAACAAAAAGTTCCATTAAGAAGTGGAAGATTCTTTATAAACAAAGGACTTATCAATGACTTGTGAGGATAGAGGAGAGTCTGTAATGGGATTTCCAGGAACCAGTTGTGGTAGTGTCTTTGTTCAGCACCCCTGGTCATCTGGAGAGGGAATTTAACAGTGGACACTCCCATTTTGTGAGTGCTGTTAAACTCTAAT
Organism: Manacus candei; assembly: GCF_025592945.1. NCBI lineage: Eukaryota > Metazoa > Chordata > Aves > Passeriformes > Pipridae > Manacus > Manacus candei. Next base: position 4,206,647 of record NW_026138055.1, on the reverse strand, counting down.
GTAGTTCAGTGCCATGCTGGTGGCAAGGAGCTGAGCAGACAAAACAGATGGCTTGGAGGGAGCCAAATGCCAAGTAGTGTGTGTAGGAAAAGCTAATCCATGTCATACCTACGTGGAACCTTGAGACTGGGATGGAGAGAGGCCTCTGGATAGATGGTTAAAGGGATGGAGCAGCTGTCTGACATGGGGATGACAGGGCTCAGACTCTTCAGCTGAGAAGACAAAGCCAAGGGGAAATACAATCCAGGTTTACAGAACCGTGAAGATTGTGACAAATGAAATTCGGTGATGGGGAGAACAGCCTGGGGGAGTAGTAAGGTGTCAGCCTAGAGTAGATGGGAGAGAGGAACTTCTTTATGGAGCAAAGGGCAAATATCTGGTGTCTGTCCCCAAGGATTCTGTGGAGGCAGACAGGACCATGGGTGCTGAAAGGGGTTAGACAGGGCCAGCTGCAGACATAAAAAGGAGATGTATCTCCCTCATGAAGCACTTATGGGTGCCCTGGGAATGTGGGAGGATCTGAGTTGCAGGATAGCTCTCTGCAGAGCCTCTGGGATTGCGGCCCCTGGGAGCTGTGTTCTGCACTAGATGAGCCATTGATCTGCCTTAATGGGTTTCTTGTGCAAAGTGATGGTTTCCTTCTTTCAGAGTATCTGTTCTCCCCTGGAATCTCGATTAATGAGCTGATGTGGTAGAGTAACTGCTACATACTTGGCCTTTTTATCAAGAAGTGATGCTTTCTTGTTTATAGGCTTCTTAGTCTTGATTGGCACATTCTATTCCAATGCTAATATCCTAATTTAGAAAGATAGGAAGGTGGGAGACAATTACCAGAAAAATTACGTCTGTTATTTTCCTCCTACACCTTTCTCCTCACTTGCTCCCACTGTTTCTTGTATCTCACTTTCTTTTCCACTCGTGTCTTTCAGCAGTGCGATTGTATCTTATCTGTAAACACCTCAGAGCTTTCTGAGGCAGAGATAATCGCCTAATATCATTTTGTATAATACATTATTTTATTGCCCTGCCCCGTGGGTCTACCATTGAAGTAATATTTATATGTTTACAAATGTTTTCAAATATGAGCTGTGACATGAGAGTTGTAATACGGGACTTCTGGGCTCAAAGCTACTTTTCTTAGAGTTGGAGTAGATGGCTAAAATGCTGCCCCTGTTTCTGAATTTTCTTAGCACATCAGCTTACCTTTTTACTAACATGATTGTATGGAAGAGTCAAGTTTATTAAGGCCTTTGATATGTTTAGTTGCAGGATGCCATGGTTTTGAGTGTAATATGTTATTACACCCCTAATGGTAAGTACCTGAAATCTGTTAGTCTTTTGAATGCCTGCCTAAAATCACTGACCTCTTGAGTAATTTAAGTGGCCTCTCAGTCTTTTAAATCTCTTGTTTCAGGAAGTTAAGAAGGATGTAGAGCCCAAGGATGATGCTGTACCACTCAGGAGGGAGAAATCTGGCAATGTAGCCAGTCTTGTGCAGCGGATGAGCAGCTATGGGCTTCCAGCAGGAGGATTTCAGCCTCATCCCCCATCCAAAGGATTCAAGAAGAGTATGTAGTCTTCCAATTCCTTCAATTGCATAAGCTGCTGACAGGCTTTTTAAAAATAAACATGAATTATTTAATGCCTGACTTAGTTTTAAGGTTATAAGGAAAACTAGAAGCATAGGGTGAAAAACTGATTTGAAGCCAAGTTTTTGCTTCTGGAAGTATGGGCAGAAAGCTTATATGTAGCTTTTAAGAGCAGTAATAGGGATGAATTTTCTTGGGAACAGGATTTAGACCCCTTCCAGATGCCAGAGAGCTCCACAAATTCATGTAAACTCTGCTTGTATTATCAGGTACCTGAATGAGACCTGCAGGCCTTTTCATGCTAATCAAAGATATCTTCCTGTGGTCTTTTTAAAAGAAATGTTAAAACATGAAGTTTTGTTAAAAATTCAAGGTTTTGTGACAAGGAAGCATTCCAGAGTTCAGATTACTCAGGGTAGCCCTGCCTCTGGTGTGAAATAAGGTGGAGTTGGTGGTGTCTAAACAAAATCCATGGTTTTCCTTTTGTTGTTAACAACAACCCTCAGGATGGTGAGGAGCGGTGTTGTTGCCTCTGTATCTGTGGTTTCTGTGTTTTAGTGCCACTTTTTTAAATCGTGGTGACCAAAATGTAGAGCAGAAAACTTACCATTCCCTGCATCCAGCAAATTGACTTGTCATTTTTATTTGGACGTATCAGTCTCTTATAAGACATTGCTCTAAATTACTCTGGCTTCCTCTCTCTTACAAGGGATTGGAGGCTTTTATGATTTAAGCCTGCTTTTTTAAAAAGAAAGCATTCAGAACTTACTGTTTCTGGTGTGTTTATGCTTTGAGATTTTGCCCATAAAAGGAGAAGAGCCACTGGTTGTCTTCGAAAGCCCTGATATAAGACTACCAGATTTATAAATTTCTTGATAGTTTGTTCTAGGCAACTAAGGGTTCAAAATTGCTTTTTAGTGTCTCTAATCTGTATGTGCATATTGGCAACACCAGTATGTGCCTGTTAGATGTTTACAATCAGCAGGCTTTGGAAAAATCTAGCCTGAAGGATTAGTGCTGTTCCTGGATAAATGCAGCCAGGCTCTGAAGGGGAATAAGCGTGATCCCTACGGGTCCTCCTAACTCGAGATATTCTAGGATTCTGTGAACATGATCTGATACCAGTTCAGCTGCCAGCTACTTGTTTTGGTCTCCCTAACCCTGGAATGATCCCATATCTCATGTCTCATCCTCATGCTGATGGCTGTGGCCAGAGTAGTAGGTACAACTTGCTCTCCAACTCCACAGTGCTCTGGCTAGTCTCATCCTTCTGGAAGAAAATGGTGTTCCAGCACCTTCCTCTAGGCACACAGCTGTTTACTTGGTACAGTGACAGTCTTCATTTCCATTTTACTTGCTGTTCCCTTTTTCTTGAAAGATTGTTTAAACAGCTCCAGCAGATCCTGTTTGCTCTATGCCTGGGCAATCACTTGCATCCTTCAAAAGGTTTTCAGAGCTTAGTTGTCTTTCCACTTCTGGTTCCTCACCTGGTAAAATGAGGTTTATAATCCTAAAGAAACTCTTAATATTTTTTTTTTTAATAGCAAGTTTCCATGTGCAGTGAGGTAGGTTGTCTGTCCTGCTCAGTTCCTTGTGTTGTTCTCCCAGCTCCTGCTGAATTCAGGTATTTTGTGTCAGGTGGGTGGTGAGCTGCAGGCAGAATTCCTATCAGTTAGATGTCTGCCTTTATTCAGCAGAAGGAAAACACAGAAGGTGGGCTAAGTGACTGCAACAAAGGGCTAAATTTGGTTTACCCTGTACAAAACAAACAAAACCTGAAGCCAGACAAGTTGTTTTGGAAAGGAACAGAATTGCCTGTAGGCTGCCAGCCCAGCAGTCCTGCAGTACCATGTGAAGCTGGAGTGTTGTTTCCTGAGTTGGATTGGTTACCTTAGAATCATAGAATATCCTGAGTTGGAAGAGACGCATCAGGATCATTGAGTCCAACTCCTGGCCCTGCACAGGGCATCTCAAGAATCACACAATGTGCCTGAGAATGTAGTCCAAATGATTCTTGGACTCTGTCAGGGTTGGTGCTGTGACCACTTCTCTGGGGAACCTGTTCTGGTGCCCAGCAACCCTCTGGTTGAAGAACTTTCTCCTGATGTCCAGCCTCCACCTCCCCTGACACAGCTTTGTCATTAACTTTCCTAAGTTAGTCTAGGGATTTTCAAAACTGGAAGGCAGTACTTCCTAAACTGGGTCTCACTGAAAGGTGAGGAAGAGTTCTGGATGTGAAATGCATCCCATCTGTGGGTTTGTTTTCTCCCCCATTTAGGTAGAATTACAGTATTAAAAAGGAATGCTGAGATCAGATTTATACCAAATGGCTGTGACTTTTTAATTTGCCTTTTTTTGGTATCAGTTAATCTCCTACAAAGGAGAAGCCCTGAAAGCGCTGCAGGAGACAGTAAAGGCCAGTGAACCGTTTATTGCAATTACTGTAAACTGAACAATCCCTCTGGGCTGATGTATGAGCTCCAGTGGAGGCAAAAGAAGGGGATATTATGTGGGCAATTATGTGTTATTAGAAGTAACCTACAGAGTTTCATATTTCTGGTTTATTTGTTTCTTACACGGGTCATATACCAGCATGGAGAAAACTCTAGGTTTGGTGAGGCCTCTCTCAGGAATTTTAGATGCAGAATATTGCTCAGATGCCTGGTGTGTTTTGTACTGAGGCTGCTGGGTGTGACTGTCTTCTAGATGTCTGACTTTGGACTTTGAACACTGCTATAATAAGCCAAGGATCAATCTTGGAGGCAGTATCTGTATTTTGAAATGTTTTTACACAGCTAATCGTAATTGCTGAAGCTTCAGTGTGAAGGGAGTACAAAGTATGGGGAAAAAGCATGGAAATTATACAGCTCCTGTAAGCTTAGGCTTTACCACATCAAGCTTTTGATTCATGTTTTCATTTAAATTGAAGCAGATTGCTTTTGAGGAGGATGGGGAACGTGTGTGGGTCACAGCTCAGGATGATAATTGCCCTCAAAAGCGTGCTGGCTGCTCTGTTGTGGAAAAGGTCTGAAGGCATGGCCTCTTGTTTGAAGGAGAAATGCATAAACTCTCTGGGTTCAGCAGCAGCATCACTCCAGGATACGTGCACAGTAATTAGGCAATGTGGGTTCACACTGCTGTGGCTGGAGGGGTTGTTGGAAGTCACTTCAATGCTTCCCCATCTCGAGATGTCATTTTGTCTTTTTAATGCCTGCAGAGCTTTAATGATGTGTGGCAAACATCTGAAGAGTGCACTTAATTTTAATTTTGCTTTTGTCAAACACTGCTAATTGATGCTTAGTTTGACTCCATGCTGGCACTGAGAAAAGGGAGGGTTTTTTGCATTCGCAGGTTAAAATGAGTTTGGATTTTGAAATATGAGCCCAGCAAATGCTGGCATTACCTCAGAGCTGTGGTTAACAAGGTCTGTGTTAGAGGGCAGAAGGGCTATCAGTGCACAACAAAAGGTGTCTCTCCTTTCAGGATTGCCTAAAGACTGGAGGCTCAAACTTGCATGTTTTCTTCAAAGCAGGTGCTAACTGGAAGCAACTGTCATTCCTGCAGATTTTCATCAGGAAATAGCTTGAAAAATCGTAGTAGTGGGGATTTACCTGACTTTTGAGTCAACATGTTTTCAGAGGGTGTTGGTAATGGGCGATGCACTGTTGGAATTGTCCGTCTGTTCTCAACCTCCATCTAAGCTGTGGCTCGATAGACTTAACGTGACACAACAAACTGGAAAACCAGCATCAAAAGCAACGTAGCTTTTTGGGATGGCTTATGGGTCTTCTGGTCAGATTGGATCCTCAGGAGCTTGAGTGAAGGAAAGACTAGTTCTCCTTTGTGGGTGTTCTTACTTGTACCCTTCCCCTCGGCTCAGGGTCCAAGAAGCGTCAGTGCAAAGTGCTCTTCGAGTACGTCCCGCAGAACGAAGATGAGCTGGAGCTCAAGGTGGGGGATGTGATCGACATCAGTGACGAGGTAAGAGCTGTTTTGCAGAGCTGATCATCTCCTTATGTGCCAGAACTCAGATTGACTTTTTTGGGTGATTGCTTGGGTTTGCAAGCATGTTGGAAAAACAGCATGGGAAAAGTAGAGTTTTTGCAGCTAAAGCTATTAGTTTAGGAATGTCTCTTAGGATCTAATCCTAAATCAATGAATACTAGATGTTTACAGGAAGTATCTCATCCTCACAGCAATAAATTTTGATCTGTAGCACAGATTCATTTTTTGAAAGACTTTTACAGATCTTTGGTCCTGTCTGTGTGATTGTTATTTTTAGGATGCTTTTGCTAAAACTGTTGGACCAGTTTCCTTTAATTCGACATACTCTAACTTGGTTTAGGTGAATGTTATTTGACCTGATTCTCCAGTTTTATGCTCTCTTGTAAGCACATTGAAGCATTAAAGTAACAGCCTCTAGCTGTAGTACAATCTACTTCACCCCACATGCATAAAAATATGGAGCATACAAATGCACTCAACAGCATGTTATTATTTCTGTTGCCTCCCTTTTCCATTGGGTAAGAAATACAGTTCAAGATATCTCCATGTTTAGACTTTGGCATTGGCCCCATGTAATTGAGTCGGGGTTTGGGGTGGGGGTTTCTTATCTATTCCTACCTATGTGCTTCCTTGGGTCTCTTCCATTCATTAGCAACTTGTGTTGTGGGAAGCTTTTGAAGAGAGTGCTAGTGCTCACCTGACAGTTGCTAGGAAGAACTCTGCCATTCTCCTAGCAAGGAAAAAGCTATGTCTTTAGGTTCATTTGCACTAGTAGAATTTAATATCTTTGAGTAAACAGAGCAAATGACTTGTGAAACCTGCTCAGTAAACTCAGTTTCATAAATACCGTTGTGTGGGCGTTTGTAAAGGAGTGTTCCTGGGTAATCTCGGCAGTTTAATTTGTGGATGGTGCCTGTACTAGCAGTCCTGACAGAATAAACAGAATAAAAACATCAAGGCATTTCCTCATCTGGTTTCTTAAGGAAATTTTTTTTTATTAGTCCTCATTCTTACTCCTCTGCTAATGATTTTAAAATATGTGAGTGCCCAGTCTTCACTATTTCTAAGAAAAACTGCTAAAAATTTTTTTAGGCAAATGCTACCAGATAGAAAAATACTGCAGCTTACTGTGAGCACAGAGCTGTTGGCACACTGTTTTTATGGTGATGTAGAATAGACCTGGCAGGTGTAGACTAGGTCTGTCTGCTTCACAAAACTGTATTGATGGACAAGAAATGTGCAGAATGGTAGAAAATACTGTCCGCTGGTTGTGCTGTATGCTGGGAGAACTTGTCTTCACTACTGTGAGATGATTCACTCCCATATATATATATATATGCATATATATATACAGATAACTTGTAACTGTTCCTTCAAGGAAAGATCATTTGGTTTTCTCTTTATGGGGAAAATAAGGTGAAATGAGCTTCAGTTCTACATTACCTGAGAATAATTCAGTATTTAGTCCTTGAGTTGTTTTTGTAAATTACGTCCTTAAAACTGACACCACTGATTGTGAAATCAAAGGTGGAGGCAGATGTGTTCAGAAATGAAATTATTAATATTGAGGAGAGCTTTTAGGGAAGAAGGCTCTTTTACTGTATGCTGGCTAAATCCACAGGGTTTCTTATTTACAGAACATGTGAGTTTTACGCGTGGGAAAAAAATGCACAGAGTGCACGTGATAAATGTATCGTTGCTGTAAAACCTTTGTTTCTCTTTTATATCTTCACCCACTCTTGTCAGAAGCAGCACTAATGAGCAGATTTATTTTTGTAGTATATTTTTAGTATTTGCATACTGGTGTAATCAAGCAAAATAAAATTTCATCTGACATCATTAGTGAAGATTTTATTAAAAAAAACCCCAAACTGTATTGGCAAAACTGCTTGTTTCAGCCTTCCTCCTTCTCTCTTGTTGAGAAGTCTTGAGTTTTTTGATAGAAATAAGTTGCTGGGATTCACACTAAAAGAGTTCTGCTGTGTGTACCAAAGCTGTACCTCCCTCTTGTGGAAAATTGTATCATCTGGTGAGATTTTGAAATGGAAGAGGAAGGTTGGGAAATTGTCATCTGTGTTGCTGGCACCAACAGATGTGCAGATGTTCTCCACCGAAGCGTGTAGAACTTCTTAAACCAGATTTTTTAATGTCAATTAAAGATACAAACTATATTACCAGAAAAAGTATATAGTCAGTTAAAGGCAGTGTGCTGAGGAGGTTGAAGCAAGAGTGCTCAAGAAATGTTTGTTTTGTTGCTGAGTGTCTCTGAACTGGCATCATCGCTTTGCGTTTCAACTCTGCAAAGTGCTTTGCTGACCATATTTCTTGGCAGAAGAAGAAAGAGATTCTCAAGCTGCTTTCTGTATCGTAAGCATTAAAAGTCCCTTTCTCGAGGCTCCTGGGTGTAGTCTGGGTGAGTCAAGGCATTTGTATTTTAGGTTTCTATCATGTGTTATGTAAAGCTTGAGGTGCCAGAGCCTGGGCAGCAGTTGCCAGTAGTCTGTGCTTAAAATCTGTTTCAGAGGACTGGCCTCTGAGTTTGAACCATGCACAGCAAAGCTCTATTTGAGCACCAGGATGCCTTTAAAAATAACAGTGCTCTTTTCATTGCCAGTCTCTGCACTGCCAGGTTCTGGATATGCTTTGCTTGCCTGGAGGTGGGTTGATGTTTAAAACTGTGCCTGTGTGTCAGGCGTAGTGACCTACAAAACAAGGCTAAAAAAAGACAATGTAAACAACTGCTGTTTGGTTTGCTTCTTTTTCTTTCCCTGTTGCTTTTCTAAAAACAGCTTTCCAGCCTGAAAACAAGGCAACTGAAATGAAAGATTTTGAAAATTTATCTTAATTAGAGTTTTTAAGTAGTACTCATTAGGTAAATAGATTGTATTTATTTAAGACATTTTGAAAACTGTTCATAAATTGGAAGAGTACTGTTCTTAGTCTGTTGGCATTGTTTTACTCTGTCACCTCTGCATGCCCAGTTTTTTTTGCTTGTTCTGCTTTGGACCATGGGTTATTCCTGATAAACATTCCATTAAATTTTGGAGTATTTCAGTGAAAGTGACACACCAGGAATTCAAGCACATAACTGAGTGTTAGAGTCATTATGTTCCCTAATCCCTGAACAAGTTTATTTCCAGTGCAGAAATGAGTTGTTTTGTGAAGAGCAAAGCCAACAAAATCTGGCATCCAGCAGACTTTTTTCGTTAGGACTGCTGTGTGCCACCACAAAATCCTTGTGGACTTGGCTACCTTTGTTGGTGGCCAGCTCTGATGGGAAAGTCCCTGCACCAGACAGAGCCTGCTCAGCCAGCTGCCTTCTGATAGGAGGAATGGACAGCTTAGTTTTCCATTACTCTGATGTCCTTAAGGACTTCTCTCTGTTCTACCCAATATTATCTGTAGAAATTATAGCTTTGAAACTTGTGTCTTTTGATTGAAATTTGTGAAACTGCCCAATGGATACAAAGCAAGTGGGATCAGGACTTGTGGAAACTGGACAAAGCAGAGGAAAAGACATGGACAGCAAGAATACATAATAATTTCCATAGAAAGCCAAGCTAAAAGTTTCATCTTTATTTCCTAAACAGTTTAATATTTTCTTCTTCTGTTGGATGTGCAGTGCCTGTTATTCTGTCTTACCCTGAGAAAGTTGATGAACATTTTGCTACTTTTCTGGATTAACTGTCATGGGGCTAATCTCATGTTTTAGGATCACTGCTGTAGTGATAGAAGTGACAGTAAATTGTTCTTTTTGCATACTGTTTCTACATCTTTGGTAGGTTTCTCTATAAAGAAATCATGGTCGTTTTGAACTTTCCCCAAGTTGTTTGTAGAGTTTTATAAGTGAAGTGTGGATGGAACTGATAGGAATTTCCTTTTGCTCTGTTGGTCTGTTGGTAACATGCAAAATATTTCTCTACAGGTAGAAGAAGGCTGGTGGAGTGGAACACTGAATGGCAGGGCAGGGTTGTTCCCTTCAAACTTCGTGAAGGAATTGGAGTCAATGGATGATGGAGAAACACAGGATGCTGTGGATGACACAGGTGGTGTTGTCTTTATTGTAAACCCTTAGCAAAGTGATCTTAGATCTTGGGTATAATATGGAGTATAATGGTTGTAGTACAGCAAAAGTTGTAAAGAATTCAAACTTCCTAAGAAGGGTAAGTATTTAGTTTCATTCTGGAAAGTGTTGATGCTGAGTATGAAGGTAACCTGTCTTGCTCCCAGTGCACTTCAAATAAAATTGCAGTCAAGGTCTTGATCTTGCAAATGTGTGTTCTGCATTTTATCATTAGAAATTTTATTATGTTCAGAGTTGATCCTTTTTAGTATTAGACAGAAAATCATTTTTTTGTTTAGTAGCTTTTTTCAGTCTTATTCTCACTGTCCTGAGTTCTTGAACACACAAAACTTAAATGTTTAACCAAGTCATTTGAGAATTGAAACTCGAATCAAAACAGTATGGAGAGCCTCAACTTAAAATGAGCCCTGGGAAGGGAGCCCTGATTCTTCATTGTGTTTTAGTCTAACAATGAAATGTTTTTAAGGCAGAATTTACATTTAGCTGTTCCTTTCTGGCTGTGGCTGTTTAGCTGGGGCAGAAGCAGACGGTCTCTGGCTGAACAGCTGAGTGCTGAGTAGTGCCAGGCAGGACTGTGCTTTACAGGCAATTACTTTGTTCCCTTGAAAAAATGCACTTTAGGAACATTTTGGTCTACGAAGAACTGTTTGAAGGCTCGAGACTTGTGATATGACGCTGCTAGAATTAGGAGTGTTTTTTGGGAACATCATAACAGGAGTTAATTGATTGTTAAAGACAGCTGTGTAACGTTCAAGGGGAAAAGTGATTTTTAACCTTGTGGTAATGTGCACCCTCATTCAATACTGAACAAGATGTTCAGTATTGATTGTTTCAAACAAGGGTTTACTCAGACATAGGGAAGGAGAGTCTGGCTTGGATTTTTTTTCTTTTTTTTTCTTTTGTAAATTGTGGAAATAATTGCAGTAGTGTAAAACAAGAGTTGTTTGACAATCCTTGTTGCAAATAGCTCAGTGGCTGTATCCTTGGAGGACAAATTCCCTGAGTTTAGTGGGGTCTGAGATAAATTTACAAATGGATATATGTTGGTCTTAATTCCTGAATATTGAAGTCAGTGAGACTGAACAGTAATTTGAAGTAATTGTATTTTCTGTCAGTAACTAACAGGCCTCAGCTTCCCAGGGTTTATATTTAATGCTCAGTACTTTGACAGACAGCATCTTGAATATGTTTCTTCCCATCCTCACTCCTGGGAAACAGTAACTGCCTCATACACTCAGCTGGGGTCTTTCAAACATGTGACCTGGACTTTCCTCATCAATGGGATGTCCAGCTATCCTTTTAGATATCTGAGAGGATATAGCTGAGTGAAGAGCAACTGGATAGAGAAAAGGTGAGAAACTGAAGTCAAGAGCCATGTAGCCTCATGGTATCATCAAAATATCTTAAATTTATGATAGAGGGAAGAGGCTTTAATTTTTATTGCAGTTTCCAAACATGCATAGGCTGAAGAGAACTTAACCAAAATCCTAAAAGTTGTGGAGGCTATTTTGAATTTGGCTTATAAAAGCTCTCCATTTTCACATGACTGTCTCCTGGAATTCTGCATGTAAAAGTAGTTTACCTGTAAATATTGGTTTGTAAACTTCAACAGATTTGACCATAACTTAAAAATAAAAAAAAGTTTAAAAAGTCTCAAAGCTCTTAATGCCAAAATTAAGTTCTCTGAAATATGTTTTGTGGGGGCTGGATAAATGTTATCCCTTAAAACTAAAAAATTATAAGAGCTAAATAGTTCTGTTATCTATTTGCATTTGGAATAGGAAATAGGAAAATTTCACTTTGGTGCCTTGAGAGGCATCATCTCCCACTGAGACACTGTGTTTTCCTGTGGCTCTTTAAACATGGTTGGATTCACTGTGGACCTTTATTGATCATCGCTGTCTGTGGCTGCAGCTCTGCTAATGAGAAGCTTTTAAATGTTGGACTAAAACCCCGTTTTCAGAGAATGAATAAGCAGTGTTTCATAAAACTAATGGAAAACATTGATGTTAAAAGGCTGTGGAGCCTGAGTGATAATTGAAATAGCAAGAAATATTAGTGATCTATTGACTTAATTGCCAGAGTAATCAGGGCAATACTGGTGTCATTTCAGTTTTTCAATTGGTCCTATATTGAATATAAAACCAGAACAAATGTGAGGTATTACAACTACAGTTCCTAGAAAAGCTGTTTAACAGGAGCAGTGCACACAACTGTGTAGCTTCCACTCTTTTGCCCCAGAAAAGCAAATATATAATTTCAGTTATTAAAATAACTTTTCCTTTCTTATTTTACTTTCAGAGCCTGTTTCCAATAGTCCTACCTCACCTGTGGCCTCTCCAGGAAACGGGGCTGAACCTGCGTCTGGACCAGCACAGCCAAAGAAAATCCGAGGTGTTGGGTTTGGGGATATCTTTAAAGAAGGCTCAGTGAAACTTAAGACGAGATTACCTAGTAATGAATCAGAAGATAAAAAGCAAGATAAGGTTTGTACTGGTACATACTGTTATTTTGGGGTTTCCTGTAAAAACAATTTAAGAAATGTGGGCTCTGACCATCATCATCTCATAGGGCTCTTGCCTATAAAAATGAAACAAATCCCCTCAGGCTTCTTTCCTAATAACTTATAAGTAAGTTATATTTAACATTGATTCCAGAATGTCAAATGTCTTGGTATTTAAATAATTAGAGATGGAAAACCAAGGTGATAGAAAATTGTCATTTCAGAGCCATGTGGTGTAAGACATAATGAACTCTCAAACACATCTGCAGTGTGAGGTCTCTCATAATCCTCCTTGTAACAGACTTTGTAGTCTGGGACAAGACTGTTAAGCCTACTTGAGCAAGTTAAACTTGTCTTTTAAAACAAGGAATATTTTGGTGTTTCTTTAAGTTTTTGTTTGGGTTTTTTTTTTTTCAAGTTTTGGTGGATGTTGAAATTGCTGTTCAAGGTGTCAACTGCCATTACCTTCAGAGCATACTGCCAAGCTTTTGGCTCCATAAACTGCTGATAACGTAAGCCTGAAAAATACAGTTTTAGAATTTTGCATCCTCATTCTTTTTTTTACCTCATTTTTTATGAGTGAGTGGAAAAAGGAGCACTTCTATTCTCTGTACTGAACTTACTGGAACTTAGGAGAGAGCCGATAATGCAATGATAGTGGAATTGCTGCAATTTGAGTTTTATTTTGATCTGAACCCGAGAGTGCTCTTACCCCTTGAAAGCACAAAAACGATTCTCAGTCCTTTATCTTGAACTTATGCATTGTTTATTCCAAGAGCTTATATATGGATTTTTAGCTTTTGATAAATTAAAGACAGCTGAGATAGTCCAATTTTTCAGATTTGACTCAGGTGATGAATTCAAGAAAGCTTTTAAAGCCTTTATCCATTTCAATCTTTACCTGTTATGATTATTAATGCTGTTTTGCTGACTGATTTCTTTTCCTCTGCTGCCATGGAAATAATTGTAATGGTGTAGGGCAGAAGGTCAGTTGAGTCCCTGGAAGGACAGTAGGGAGAGAGACTTCCTTGAATGTGTTTTCCCTCAATAGCAATGCTAAGAGCAGTGACATGGTGTATGTCTTCTTTGTTTCTGGTCCAGTCAGAAGCATCAGATGATTCAGAAAATGAAAGTTGCAAGTGTGTTGCCTTCTGTTTAAGGCTTGGGGAATGTTACCTCCTAAAGAATATATTGTTTTGTTTGGAGAAGAGAAGGTTCCTGGCAGATCTTATTGCATCCTTTCACTGCAATGGAGAGAGACTTTTTGCCGAGGTCTGTTGTGACAGGACAAGGGACAATGGCTTCAAACTGAAAGAGGAGAGACTTAGGAAGAAAAGAGGTGACATAAGGATGATGTGCTTTGTGGTGAGGGAGGTGAGATGCTAGAACAGGTTGCCCAGCCAAGGCCAGGCTAGATGGGGCTTTGAGTAACCTGATCCTAGTGAAAGGTGTTCCTGCCCATGGCACGGGGGTTGGATGTGGATGGTCATTGAAGGTCCCTTCCAACTCACACCATTCTGTGATTCTGTGAAGGCACACTGATTTTCCTCAGATATCTCCAGACCTTGTCCCTTGCAGTGGGGGTCTGTGGGATCACTAAATCTTCAAGTGAATGCTGTTAGACGAGGGCTACAGGACGTAGCTTCATCTTGCCTTCTTGTCGCAAGATCGATGGTTCGAAAGCACGTTTCCCTACTTTCTTCTTTGTTACCTGGGAGTATAAGGAGCCTGTCTAAACTCTGCTCAGTTAATATGAAGTCTGCTCAGACCTTCTGAATTGTCGTATTTGACTGTGTATAAACAATAAAATATGCTGGTGCTGTGTTTTGTTGGTTGGCCTTTCTGGAAAGCTCTTGCAGGCCATTTCTCAGCAAGAGAGGAAACGAAGTGAGAAAACAGTTTTGCATAGCCTAGTGACAAAGAAATAAACAATTTCCTTTAGCACTTAATATTCCTCTTCCACTTGTTGCCAAAGTCATCCCAAAGGCAGACGGACTTAGAGAACAACATGGAGAGCCCAAGGGAGGTAACTCTCATGAAGGTCTTGGGAAAATAGATGGCTTCCTTGGATTTGTGCTTAACTCGCTTCAGGGTTAGATAAAGGGCTGCTGGAAGGGCATTCTGTTGTTAAGTCTGTAAGGGGAAAAAAAAAGCTGTCTAGAGTAGAGAGAGCTCTTTTCCCCTGGGAAATTCAGAGACTGTTTAGCACAGGGCAGCTGAGTACTGATGTATCTGAAGTTCTCAAGGGCACTTCTGCTGCTGCAGGAGATTGTTTCAGCTGGTCCCAGCATCCTGCCTGGGCTCCAGCTATTTATACCCTGCCTACCTAGACTTCCTCTCTTACTTCTAATTGCATCTCATTTTGGAAGGGGGAAATATAGAGAACTATTTCCATGTTGGAATTGTTTAATCTCGTAGGTGGGTTATTTTAGTGCTTCCTTCATATACCATTCTGGAGAGAGTTAAATTGCATATGTCCTCCAGGAACATCCCAACTGACCGTGGCTTCCTCCATGGTATGACAGAGGTACCAAATACCAGCCTGCAGGCATTGTCTGGTTTTGGTGAGAGCAAATCTAGTTTCTCTGACAGTAGAAAATCTGCAAAGTTGAACTGTAAATGAAAATGAACAGAGTTACTAAAGGCAGTGGGATTTTTCACATCAGTAATGCTATTAGGGCTGCTCAGGTAAGTACTGACTGTAAGATCATACTCTGTAGCTTGTTGGGCTGTGAAGAAGTGGATGCAGCTGAAGCTGTCAGAATCTGGCAGCTCAGTAAGTCTTCTGGGGAAAAATATTAAAAAAAATACTGTAATATTTATTTTGGTTAGATGTTAACTCAAACTTGTAGTGGTTTTCATTCAGAAGTCTTGAGTGACACTCACCTGTTTTGTACAAATGTCTAAGAGTGAAGGGAAACTGGGATGGGTTTTTATGTGCTCTTACATTTGGTTGAGTAGTTAAAACTGATTGTCTGAGGTGGTGTGTGGCTGCTGAATATTCCTGCCTTATCCCAGTGCAAAGTAAGCATTGTCAGGGAGTTCCTCTAAGCAGAGTTTTGTGCTGGAGGAGGCAATTTTCAGGCTAATGGGAGAGTAACACCTGGAACTGCTGAAATACAATTGCTGAAGTACATTGGCCCTGTCCTGAGGTTGGCTTCCAGTTTGAAAGCTGGGCTCTGTCTTCAGTCAGTAGATGAAGTCTAATTGCAGTGTCTGTAATGGAGTAGCTACAGTAAGATAAGTGCTTAATGGGAAAGCTCACTGAATCTCTTTGAGATGTTGATTTGCATTATCTCAGCTAATTAAAAATTGTGTTCTGTAGTTTAATGAAAAATAAAACCTGTAAAGAATTTTCATTAACAAAGTTCTCTTCCCTTCACACAGCCATTACCTACCCATTCTCCTGGATCAAAGCTAATTCATTTTCCCAGCATAACAAAAACTGAAAACTCACCAGAAGTAATAAAATCAGAAGGTGAAAGTAAACCAAAAGGTAAGGCTGATGAACATGTACATCTGTTATTTGTGAGTCTTTTCTTGAGAAGTATTTGGTTATCAATTTTTTTGGTGTTAAAAATCTAAAACTTTAATGTATACTGGGTTTTTGTGTAATTTTCTGTACCTTTGAGGAGCAAAAAAAGTCTAAAGGAATTTTGGCTTACATTTCTGTAGAAAAAGAATCCAAAACATTGTGGGATTGTATCCCAGAACAAAATAAGTCTGGGGTATGAAGTTTTACTGCAACAGTCCCCTTGATATTAATTTTCTATTGATGTGTTCAAAGTGATTTACTCTCTGCATAGCTTTGTGTTCTAATGGGATGCTGGAGACCTATTTCCATGGAACGGTCCCCCAACCCAATTTCTGTCCCTAGGTTGTAGAAGGTACTTTTTAGGCTCAGGATTTACTATGGAGATGGTATTAAGCTGTAGTAACTCTGTGCAAAGTTTCTTAGATCAGAAAGTTGGTGCTTATGTTGTGTTGAAGTCTGTTCCTTCAATAATTCAGTTTCATTGTGGTTCAGTTTGGTTTTTGTTGTTTTGTTGTTTGTATTTTTCTTTTTTATCATCTCTAAGAATTTATGACTTCATTTAGCTACCAAATTGCATGGTTCTATCTAGAGAGATGTTTTTAAGCCAACCCAAAGCATCTTGTGGGAGTGCCAACCCCATATAAAAAATTAACTTTGATTATGTGATGTGTAGACAGCTCATTTCCCTGGTTCCAGAGCAGACATTTTTTCAACTTATATATTGTAATTTCAAGTATATTTTTGTTTTATGTGGAAATACCTTATTTTGGTGTGTTGTTTTCTATGGAATACATAATTTGCAGAAATAAGAAAACTGCAACATCTTGCTTTTAAACCATTCCGCTGCTATTGCTCCAAGAGCCAGCATGACAGTGTGCAGCCCTGAGTGTTGTGAAATTTGACTTGTCTAAAATTTTGCATTAAAATTAACCCAACTTTGCTTAAAAAATCTGAGCATTCAGTGCTGAACACTCAGAACATTCAGTATTTAGCTCTCTTCATAATTTCAGGTTCTAAAACCAGAGAAATTGGACTAATCCAGTAGTCCTGCTGGGTCTCTGCCTCCCAGAGAAACAAATACATCAGAGAGGAAGTTAATTATGACAGTAATAGAAACTGTAGGAGAACATCAGTAGGTAATATAGACACCATACAAGAACATCTTATAACCTTAGGAGGAAAGTTTGTATTTCTTTCTTAGTGTTTTTATTTTAGTATAGACCATATTATAGTTTATGTATCTCATCCTCAGTTTTGAGAGACCAAGTTTAAAATAAACTATGTTCATGTGTTAGCAGATAAACAAAGATCTCTGAAGTGTTTAGACTAGTGTAGCTTATTTTGCAGTGAGGTTCTGCTGTTTCTGAAAGCTTTTTTTGGCCTCTGGTGAAAGAATGTAAAAATATTTTCTTTAAAAAGTAAAATAATCACACATTGAGTCCTCTTTCCCCCCATTATGTTAGGATACAATATCTGTGATTTCTGCTACTGTATAGTTAGTTTCAACTCTGTGGAAAAGACTCAGTTTTAAACTACGTTTTCTTAAAAAGTATTTACTGAAGTTTAAATGCTGCAAAGTTAAACTGAACTCTGTCTTAATTAGTGGCAGAATACCAGGCTCACAAAATAAGGTGCTAAAGTGGCAAATTGTACATACTTTTTGCATACATGTCCGAGTTTCTTGGTGGTGCTGAAAGCTGGGGTTCACAGCCCAGCATGTGGGGACAGGGTGCAGGACTCCCTGCCTCCAGCCATCCTGGAGAACAGTGAAAGATCCCCTTTCTGGCACCATTTTTTGTCTGCTGTGGGACTTCTGATGTATGTGAAGAGGGGAGAAGTACTTGGAGGAGCAGAGGATATAAAGGATTATACTGACCAACTCCCCAGGCAGTAAGGAAATGCATCTATTTTTACAGAATCAGGATGTAGTGAAATGTATTACAGTTATTACTACTGAATAAAGTCCTCAGATTTGATAGATATTTGTAGTGTACCTGGTTTTTGTTTCGTTTGTTTTTTTTTTTTATTTAGAGTCAATGCGATTTTTGTTTTTTGGGCCTCAGTTTGAACATTCATCTCTTTGACATGGTTCTTATGGTGCTGTAGTTCTTCACAAACCACAGTTTAGTCAATCTAGCTGAGCATTTTTGATCCCTAGATAAGGCAGCAAAGTAATACAAGTTCTTGTAGTTAAGATTACTCTTGTGGTTACATCTCTGTGTACATCCACTTAGATATCTCTATATTTCTGTCTCTTAAGCTTGGCAAACGCTGGCATTTTAACACAGTGGTTGTCACTGACTGAGATTTTTATTTGACGATACAGTTTGTGCATTTTTAAACTAAAGATTTATTAAACGAAATGTAACAACAGCAAAAAGATTTGACTGCAATTCACTCATTAATTTTCTTACCACCCAACCAAAGGCTGTCATTAAGAATTGCAGATGATTTTCATAGTGACTTGGTGCTGTGCTGCTCTAACTGGGAGTGATGCAGCTCCTCAACTTATGTGTGTTGTCAGTGCCAAAGAGGTTACAGCAGCACCTTTGAGTCCTTTTTGTTTGCTTCCTCTTCCTTAATGCTTTATATACAGAAATTCAACCTTTTTATCCACTGAGTTATTTTAAGTGCTGGGGTTAAGCATTATATGTTTATGTATTTGGCCTTTCTCGTGGTGTTTATGTTCTGGCGTGGGAAAGGAAAACAAATCCTCCTGCTTATTCACCTGAATCGTTATCACCATTTTAAATGGATTAGTTTTGAACTGTATCAAATGGAAAGAATTATTCTTTTTGCTTTTGTGGAAGAGGTTGTGACTGTCAGAGTTGATCACTCTGAGCTCTGGTTTCAGGTGCTTAGCCAAGGAATGCCTTTGCTTCAGTTACTTGGTTTCACTGCAGAATTTCAGCAAATCTGCTGCTTGAAGTACTTGAGGTTTCTGTAGTTTTATGTGTTAATAAAGGATGTCACTTGAAAACAATTGCCTGTATTTAATTAGGATGCAAATTTGAAATTTGAAATGAGAAAATATGTATAAACTCTTAAGCTTGAAACCATTCTTGTTTAAAGTGGCTCAGAATTGAATATATAATGCTGTGGGGAGGGCTTGATGGGCTATTAAAATTTTAACTGTTATACTTTTAACTCCCCTTTTCTCCCTCTGAAATCAGAGGACTTGAATTAAGTTTCTGTTGTGAAAAAAATGTTTTGGGGCTTTTACTCCTGACTTCACAAAGATTTCTCTTCATTGCTCTATAAATACATACTCTTATTTTTCTTGTGATATGAACAACATATTGAATATTCATAAAGCAGCTTGGGTGGCTGGTTTAGAAGGGAAGTGTGATTACAGTGGTAATTTCTCAGCTCTGAGACAGCAGAAGTGAGCTGGTATTGTGTATGTTACTACCCATGGTCTCCAAATTAATTGTGCTGTTTTGTTTCAGCCAAGGAATATTACAGGACAATATTTTCCTATGAAGGCTCAAATGATGAACTCAGCTTTAAAGAAGGTGATATTATTCAAATAATCAGTAAGGTAAGAAAGTTTGGTCTGCTCTAACCATGTGTGAAGCTTTTGTGTATTTTGTGCAAGTAGTTAATGTATGAATTGTGAAAGCAGGAGAGTCTGTTGGAGTAGATATTCAACTGTTTGCTTCTGCACTTAGTGGAGATACAGATGACTTTAAAGATTGTTCTGGAGTGGGTGTTTTTGTGGAGTGCTCAAAGGGCAGTGGGATCAGTGTACACTCAGTACCAAATGCCTTTTCAGTGAGGAAATTAGAAAAGCTTTGCAAATAGCACTTTTACGTTCAGAACTTGTTCTTTTTCTCTGGTGATGCATCAGGCTGACCTAGAGGTAGTAGTTGAAAAGCATTATTGTGTCAAGAGGTGAGAAATTAAGATCTATATTTACTGATTTTGATGTAGGTATTATGAAAAAAACTGAGCAAATGTTTTCAGTAGGAGGATGAAGTCCAGGTCTTAGAGGTACTTGGTATTTCAGAATAGCCATACAGAAGTTACTGATACTGTCTGGCTATTTAGAGAAACATGATTATTTATTTGAATGTTCTCGTTTGTGTTGAATGCTGAAAGCACCTTTTTGATAGATCATCTTGTTGCAGAGATGGTTCTAAACAGGAAATTAACCTACCCATACCTAATTTCCCTGTAATACTCTGCAGCATTTTGTTAGTTTATCTGTTGCTATGTAAAGAAATAATGACTTTCCTAAAAAAAGTGGAAAGTTTCATCTTCAGTTTTTCACACAGTTGCAGAGGAAAACTAACGCTTCCTTTTCTTTAGGAGGATTTTAGTTTTATGGAAAAGATGACCATTTTTTTCACAAGAAAATTGGTATTATGAGCATCACTGACTGTAATGACAGTGGAAAAGAGTGGTTATGGAAGGCATTTTTTAAAACACAGCATGGCCTTGCCCCATCTTCGCTGAGTCTCTTGCCTCTGTCTTTTTAAACCAATTTATCCACAGCATACACTGGTCCAAAGCGGAGCCAAGAAGAGCTGTCCAGAGCAGAGCTCTCCCTCCAAAACCATCTTCTGAAGTCTGAGTGTATTAATGTAACTTCAGGTGCTGCCTCAGACCAGGGTTTTGGGCTTGCCAAGTGTTAAGTTTTTTTGCCAGGGGAGTTGTGGCTGCCCCATCCCTGGAAGTGTTCAAGCCCAGGCTGGATGGGGCCCTGAGCAACCTGGGCTAGTGAGTGGCAGGAGGTTTGAACTGGGGGATCTTTAAGGTCCCTTCCAACCCAAACTGTTCTGTGATTTCTCTTTCAGCACTTAGACTTTGTGTAAAGCCTGTTCCCCTTGGCCATTTCTTTTCTGTTTGTTCTGCAGATGATAATTTTCCATGGGTTCTCTCTGGCTCTTTGCCACTCCTCAGTACTGGCTAAATGGAGTTTAGCAGTGGATGCCTTATGGCATTCATGACTGCACAGTGTTCAGAAATCAGACTCTAGTACTTAATCCAAAGCCTGACAGAGGGGAAAAAAGAAACAAAACCTTAGCAAAGTCTTACTTTCAGAACTAGTTACCTATTCAGGTCCTTATTCTGTTGATTTTCCCTTTAGTTTTATGTAGGCTCAGATTTTTAAAAAATATCTGATATTTTATTTTCCCCTTACTCCTTTACCTGCAGAATTTTGGATCTGAGGCACAGAGGAAAGCTTTTATTTATGCTGCTAAAATACTCCAGTAACATCATACTTTCTTTTATGGATGAAGACCTTGATCAGTAGCATCATGTAATGGATTTCTGTGCCACTAAATTAATTCTCCATTATTTTATTTTCTTATATCTTAATATGGTTATTTTTTCCCTCAGGAGAGTATATCCTTTTGCATCTTCACCCTTCTCAGAGCAGTGGAACTGATTCACCACATCAGAATCACTTTTATTTAGTAGAACTGTGTGTCACTCCAATAACATTTTAGGTATTTACTGAATAACTTGCTGGTCAAGGAAGCTGAGAAGGTCAAATGTCGTGTGTTAGGTCATAATTGGGTTTGTGTACTTTCCTTCCCTTTGCAGATCTTATCCTTATACCCTTATCTTATTTATGACGTAATACCATTTAATCCTGCTTTTTAGAAAACAAAAACTGATCAAACCTGATCTGATTTGTAGCTGTTTCCCATTCCTCAGTGGCCAAAGTATTCCTCTTATAAACACTGTTTCAGACCAAAGTTGTGTGTAAAAGGAAAAAAGTTGTTCCTGTAACTGTATCTCTCCTGGGGAAGAAGTAAATATTGATTCAAGTGACCTGTTGTTTATTTTAGGACACTGGAGAGCCAGGCTGGTGGAAAGGAGAACTCAATGGTAAAGAAGGACTCTTCCCAGATAACTTTGCTGTTCAAATACAAGAGTCTGATAAAGACTTTCCTGTAAGTTCTTACATGTATCATTCAGTATCACAAAAAAGTATTGATGAAAATGCAAAGAATAAAGGAGTTTCATAGTACATTATGCTGCTTAAAATATTACAGTTGTGGCAGTTCTAACTTTGTCTTGACTTAGCTGTAGCAAAGAAAGGTGTAAAGGTTAATCTTTGTGTTTAAACTTACTGTGTTTAAATATGCTTTTCCTGATGAACTGTAATTAATGAGAATGATTAGATCATACAGAAAAGGATATAGCTCTGATAATATGATGTTATGTGTTACTGATTACTGAATTAAACCCTTACTGTTTTGAAAGGAGGTAAGCAGTTGGTCTCTTCTGTCTGAAGTCCATAAGTAACTTATAATTGCAAAAAACTGAATGTCTCCTCTGGGACTGATTGAGATTTTTTCCATGTCAACACTTACCAGTAGGTTTCAGTGGGTGAAGGATAATCTTTAGGTGGGATTTAGAAATTTCTTTTCACCATTTCATGTGCTAACTTGTAGAAATTCAGGTTTTCATATGGTACTCCTTGATCTTGTAATTTTGGTTCTCATGTTACAATTTTTTTTCATTGGGATTAGTGTGATGTTTTGGTTCTGTCAAGTGTGTGTAGCAAAGCTGGTTCTGTTAATTCACAAATGTGTGTCATCTCCAGGTGGGATGGAATCAGCTCCAGATCAGGAGTTATTTATTTATCATTTAACCTGAGTTGCCTCACTTATACAGAAAATCTACCTACCCCAAATCAGCACTTTCTTTTCAGGTGGTTTCTCAGCTGCTCAAGGGTGGCATAAATGCTGTAACATACAAGTGACTTGATTGGAGGGGTGGGTGGGTGATATAACTGTTTCACAATACATAGAATTGCTCCCTTGAGAGAGGGGAAACCCCCATTCTTTTAACCATAAAGAGCATTTCCTTAGACAGACCTTGCTTTGATCCTTTATTCTGCTTTGTGTCGTGTGTCTCAGTGCAGGGATTCACCTTGCACTGAGCAGCTTTGTAATCAGCTGATTTATTGTAATCAGCTATTTGATATCAACTTTATTAAAAACACAGATCAGAATCAGATAATGGCAAATGGATGCCAAACTCTCAGTGTAATTGATTTTGATATAGGCAGCAATGCTGCACAGCTGGATAATGGAGTTGCTTTTGTGGGAAAGAAAGAAAATACAGTCTTGTTACCTAAGTTCCCTTGCTTTTGTGTCCTCTGAAACTAGAGCAAGAAATTGGATATAAGTTCCCCACTTGCTTAATTACATTTCATGTGTCAGAATAAACTCTTGGTGCATTAAGAAAAGTTTATGCAATAGCAACAGGGACACAGAAATGAAATCTATCCATAGCAACTGTTTTAAAAATACCAACTATGAGGCATTTTTTGGAGGGGCTGTGTTAGACTGAGCCTGTATGGTTTCAGCATTGTTTGGATAAAGAACAAATAGTTTTGTAGGCTTTTGTGGTCTTTTATCAGCGAGCCTGGTCCTTAGTAGAACCATAAAGGCACCTCTTCTGGGGCAATTTCTTGAATCAGATTCTAGGAATGAGTGACTGAGATCAGTCCTGAGAGGTGCCAGTCCTCTTTGATTGAAATTCAATTATATCACTTTAAGGGAAGTGAAAGAAGTGAGTGACTGTGTTTCAGAACAGGCAATTTCCATGTACAAACTGTTGCATTCTGATACTGTGTAAATTTTTAATGGCTAGAGTAGTTTTATCCTCTTTCCCACTTAAATATACAGTGATAAGGAAACTCAAAGGAGTATTTTTCTTGTAACTGCAGTGTTTATGAGAGAAATGCTGCTGATTATTTTTTCTTACACTTGTAATTTAGAAGTCAATTGAAGTCATTACTCTGATACTTAATTTAGAACCTTTTTTTGTCTTAGTGAAAGGGACAATTTTTGGTCCAAAAAATTACGTGGTTACTCTTTTAAACTGGAATTGTACTGGATTGAGGTTTACAGGATTGTAAACTGGATTGAGGTTTACAATATTGAAATTAAAATGGGAGTGATAAGAATAATTCTTTAGACTAGGAAAGATATAATACTTGGGTATTAGTTCTTTGTCCCTCTGGTGCTTATGCACGTTACTGAAGCACTGATTTGAAAAAAACTGCATTTTGTTTCTGTTTTTCCAGCTACTTGTCTGGGAGATATCAGAGGAATTATTCCAGCTCTCTGTGTTTCCTGTCTGTAAATGGATTGCCTCCTTTGTGAAATACTTTGAAATCAGCTAATAAACAAGCTTGAAGTTACAATATGCAAAACAAAACGCAGATGAGGCTGTCTTGGGTAGAGAATATCTGTTTGCTTGTTTGTTTGACTCTTTTTTTTTTTTCCTTCATTTTTGCAGAAGCCAAAGAAACCTCCACCTCCAATTAAAAGTCCAGGTATGTAGTATGTGTGTGGTGGTACATGTCTGAGGAAATACTAAATTTCAGAAGCAGTGCATGATTTCAAATGAAAATTCAGAAGTAGCTTTGTATTTCCTAGTAATGCAGCCACCCATAGTCACACTTTGAGGTTACTTTTCATGCTTTGTGTGTTTTGCTGCTGCTGTCTATTTTTCCAAGTTATGATGGAGCTTACTTTGGAAACATTTTAATACAGGCTTGCCATTTTCTAGGCTCAAGTGAGTGATTATAAATGGTATTACACTCCTTGCAGAGGAAAGAATATAAACACAGCTTGGTGTGTGTCTTATTTTTAGTTAGTGACCAAGATAATTAAGGCTTTTTGAGAAATGCCTATGGTTTGCTTTTTCATTCAGCTCCAAGGCCTGAACTGCCAACTGGAGAGAAGAAATTCCCATCTTTGAAGCCTGAAGAAAAAGGTGAGACCAGTTTTTTCATGGTGGATTTCAGACCGTGCTCTTGTAAACAAATTACAGTTTTTTGACTTGTCTGCTCTGGAAGTAGGCTCCCTCTTCAGGAGACATCATACAGACTCTCTTGATACCATCTGCTGAAATTGTTGTGTTTGTGATATTACAGAAATGTCTGGAGTGGTTAGAACAACAGCTGCACTCTTTTGGAATGTTTATTTCTTGTTATTGCATTAAATTCTGAAAATGGGTTACTGCACTGCACAGTAACGTGGTTAAATTAAATTCCTGTAAGGGTAGTTTTGTGACAGTGACTACAGTTTTGAATAGCAGTAATAAGTTATTAGAAATGAAAAGGTTAACTGCTGCTTCTGAAGGTTTTGGCCAAAATCAGTCTGTGATTGAAAATATTTTGAAAGAATTGCACAGAACAGTTACAGCACTCCTTAGACAGATGTTACAGTCACAATGCTCAGAAATAGAGATTCCTTTTCCTATTAATTCTTGATATATTCCATGTTTTCAAGTTCCACAGAATTTGGAGATGTTTACTGCTCTATTCTTAAAATTTAAAGGGCAGTTTTTTTGAGAAGAAAAGCTACTTTATCATGCCAAACACGTTTCTAAAAGGCATCTTCAGATGTTTGAAAAGCTTTCCTAGTCACAGTGTTTTGATTATGTTTAAAAGTGAGAAGCTTAAACAAACATGCTGGTTGGGCCTTGTAGAAGTTCTAATGTTACTGCATCTTAACCAAATTACAAACCCACACTATTCTGTGAATGGTGAACTGTGGCTGACCATTATTGCTACAAGTGAGCCTGCTCCATGGGTTTCCTGGCTTCCTTGAGAAGTTTTTATAACCTCCATTTTATACAAAGCACCTTCTCTGGTGTTGCATATGAAAATACTTGTTAAAGTCAGTTCTGTTTGTTCTGTATATGAGCAAACAAATTATTATTATCTGTTGGAACAGTATCTCCAGGTGTGACTTGAGATCAACTCTATGATCCCAAAAATTTTGATTATTAGTCTCTTTTTAAATTCTTTTAAATGGAAATAAGTTTAATTTTAGACTGGTGTGTTTGTACCTTGGTGTTAACCTTCACATAGTCGAGCTCAACTGTTCATGGAGGAATACAGGAAAAAAAAAATATTGAGTGATACCATCCAAAATACTTAGGAAGCTGAAACCTTCTGAAAAATTACATAAAGTAAAGAACCATCCTTTACTGAGATACAGGAAATGATGGAGGAAAAGTTTGTCCTGTATTCAGTTTCAGGTCAGGCCTTAAAAGTTACTTTTTAGATGGCAGTCATGTATTACTGAAAGATATGCCCATTTATCAGTGCAATTGTACTTTTGGAAGAATAACCACGTGTTAATATTAGTGATTAAACTCATTAAGTATGAAATCGTTCTGTAATTACTTTTTGGAAAAAAAAGTATTAATTGAGCAGCTCTAATCACAAGCTATCAAACCGTGTAATTTTTTATGCCTATTGGGAGACTAATAAATCTGCCTTTAATTGTGATCAGAAATTAAAAGCAGTACTCCTATAAGTCTTTCTGTATTTATAGTGAAGGACACTTAGTGGTGTCATGTAGAAATTTTTGTCCGGTGTAAATGCCTTCAGATTAGTATCTTTATTTCCATTATTAAACTGCTCATTTTTAAGCCAACCCTCTTTTTCATTGAAGAGCAAAATCCCAGAAAGAGGCATGTCATTTTGTCCAGCAGAAATGTCCAGTTTCTGTGCTCATGGTGAACCTTGACCTTTGGTATTAACTTTTTCCACTTAACTGTATACAGTTTTTATATTCAGATTTTGAGTGGGAGTAATTGAAGGGAAAACTCACAGATAAGAATTCAGGGATACAATTTGGTGGCAGCACGTTTTCTGCCCTATTTGTGAACCCACTTATTCTTAAAAGCTAAAGGGGTAGTTCTCAACTTGTGTTCAGCACCGCTTAAATGAAGCCAGTTGATCTGCAGTTAATATTGGCTGCTGTTGGGCATTTAAAATGTAAATGTTGTGTAGGGTGAGGAGGCAGGAGTGGCTGACGCTCGTGAGGGGCTGCTTTACACAGGACAGCCAGCACCACCGTGTGGCAAATCCTCCCACTGCTCCGCTATCCTGGTTTTTTAACTCCATGCTGAGAGAGACTGGAAGGTGTTGCCAACCAATTTAGATTTTTTGTTCCTAGCTCCTGCTGATGTTCAAGTGTCCCAAAGCGGGAAGGCAGTTCTGCCCTGGACAATGCTTTTGGCAGAAGGATCTCTGGGATTTGTTTACTTCCAGAGATTTGTGTGAAAGAAAACTGGCCTCTTCCCATTTTAGGGTTGGAGGACTGACAATGGCTGCAGGACTTGTCCGCAGTAAATCAGTCACAGACCTGGCAGTTCAGGCACTTTGCTGACAGGGAGCTAAGGCAAATATCCAACCCTGCTCCCAAATCCATACCATATGCAAACATTTTACATTAGATCAATACTTGGTTAAAAGCAAAGTCATAGGAGGGGAGAATGGGGAGAATCAAAACTGAAGGTCACTCTCTCCATCCCAGTTTACTGATTTGCTGGCGTATAAGGGCACTAACTGTAAGGAACTGTAACCTAACAATTATTTCTTTAAATCCTCACTACTTTGTGCATGCCTGAAGAACTGTGGCATAGTTTTACAGGAAAAAGTAGAAAGTATGTTCTGGATGTCCCACAAGGTAGGATTAGGGAACATGGGTTGAAAAGTATTCAGCTAATGTTTGTGAAACAGCTTGAATTTTTCAGTTTCCCATGTAATATATCAGCTCCTCTGGACAGTATTCAATTAGGTCATGCAGTCACTAAAAAATAAATTTAACTTTTTTTATTTGATTATCTATACTTAATTCCTATCTATTTGTAGGAAAGTAGACTTTATCTAAAATAAATTCGGCTATTTAGATAAATATTCATTTCCCCCCTTTTTTCTCAGAGATAATTATGCTGCTTTGTGTGCATGGAAGAAGTCTGGTTACAACAAAATAAAACCCAAACCCTATCTTTTTAAAAGGAGATAAGGTGAATTCATAAAAAAGATAAAGCAATAGCTTTATCTGTGCTGCTGTACAGAGAGATTCTTGGTTCTTAGCTGTCATTTGTAGTGTGATAATGTGATCCATAATTTCTTACCATGGTTTCACGTCAGTAGAAAGACATTTTGCTTACTTTAAGATAATGTTTTTTAAGTTCAGGTAAGTAGTTTGTGTGTCTTGATAAGGCATCACTTAAGACACATATCTGTTTTTCACTTTGATCTTCAAAGAAGGTATTTCTGACAGCAGTTGCTTTCTGATGGATTAGTGGTGTAAGAATTTTATAGACAGTGTGGTGTTTTTAAAATAGTAACTTATTTTGTCAGATGAAAAAGGAGCTTTGGATCAGAAGCCTTTGAAACCACAAGCTCCTCAAGTACCACCCAAGAAGCCTATTCCTCCAAGCAAGACTAACAGCTTACTGAGAGCAGGACTCCTGCACCCAAAGCGCCCGGATAAACCTGGTTTGCCATCACCTGCACCCAAGTCAGTACAACTTAAACTGTGTGCACTGAGTATATTTTATTTGGTTTGTTGTTTGGTCTTCCCTCATGGTTGAGGTGGGCAGAAATGTGTGTTTTAAGGGTGAAAAGGATAAATTTTGCCCTACACCAACCAGTGTCTTAGTTTTCCAACAAGTCTTTATCAATGTGAATGTAAACCTTTCAAATTCTTTGAGACATTGAATCCATCTCAGAGTCAGTATTACAGCATAAGTAACCAGGTGAACATACACACCTGGGGGCTGCTTTGCTTTGAGCCTGCCCCACAATGTAGTAGAAGCTGTAGCTACAGTAGCTTGATGGTGTAAAAGAATCTGGGGACACGGCCCTTGAGAATTATTATTGTGTTGAAAAAACCTCTGAAGATTTGAGCTGCCTCAGTGTTCAGTGTTTCAGCACTTTGTGTAGGACAAGATAGATGGAAAGGCAGAATTGAGCACAGGTAGTACCTGTGCTAAAGGCACTCAGTGTGGCTCATGCTCTCCTCTGGGGGGGAAAAAAGCACTTAGTACAGAAGCACATTGACTCTCTGTACTGTTGAGCCTTTTCAGTTGGATTACTGGACAAACAGGGACAAATACTTTTTAGATCCACTTAATTTTTTTTTCTCATGAAATGAAAACAATTATTTATAGTTTTTCTCTAAGACTAATTTTACATCAGTATGTTCTCCCACACAGTGTTCCTTTCTTTCTCCATCAAAGTATTTGCTAGATCCTTACCCAGAATTGTAAATAAACTGCTGATGGGTTACTGTCCCCTTGGGATGTTCAGTTGGCTTGAAAGAACCTTGAGAAAGTAAGGTCATGATGCACTTGGCCTTGTGCAAATAAAGGAGCAGACATCTGCTACATCAAAGAGCTTGCACCTTAAATACCTTTTCAGTATAGAATTGTGTTATATTGACTTGGCATTTGGGGACTTTCCTGAGTAAAGATTTTACTTTTTTAAGCCACAAATCATGTTCTCTTGTTTAGAAAATAATTATGACTCTAAAGGGAGTATACATGTGCAGTTAAATAGAGGTCTGTAGCCTTTAGTGATTGAAACCTTTAAATCTTAGAGGTATTTAAATGTCTGAAAGTTTGAAATTGTTTTAGGAAGATAAGGCTGCTGTGTCTTCTTCTGCTGCAGTAAAATTTCCAAATAAAGGCTTTGGGTGGTGAATTAATGACAGGGACACATTGAAGGTGACAACTGGTCAGTTGTCACCCCCACCACACACGTATAGGCCCAGTCAGCCAGGGTTTGTGATGGCAAGAATTTTAAAGGAAAATGTTATCTGTTCTTTTTTGTTTATTTGTTTTGGTGGGAGGTTTATTTCTTTGGGGTTTTTGGTGGTTGTTTTTTTTTTTTTGGTGTCTGTGAATGATGTGAGCAGATATGCAAAGAATGCATGGTAGAACAAAAGCCGTGCGTACAGGGTAGTTTATTCTACATCAAGCAAGAAATAACTTGTTCTTGGCAGGTTTTTTCCTGTGCAGGAATATTTGTTTAATTTCAAGGAGTCAGATTCTGATTTAGTTCAAGAGATATTCCTGAAGATGTTATTCAGCTTGCTTGTTTTCTGAAGTGTAATATTTTGGACTGCAGAGCCAAAGTGTACCCTGTAGAAAAAGTTCTGGATTATTTTCACAACGGGTTTGTACATGCTTGACAATTCTACGAGAGCTGGAACAGAAGAATTGGCTTTTATAGGAATAAAATTGGTCTCCAAAAGACTTGATTTTAACCAAGGCTTTAGAAAACAATATTTTTCCATTTGCATCTAATTCTTGGAATGTTTTGCTGTTAAACTGTTTAATCTCTTGACTAGGTATGTTTTGTTGGTTTTTTTCTCACTACAGAACTAATGGAGAAGTTGTTTCTCTTCGACCGAAATCTGAAATTGAGCCAGTAGCAAAACCAAAGTTAGACTCTGAACCATTACCACATAGACCAAAATCAGTAGAGGTAGATTCACTTGTGGTAAAGAGCTCTAAAGAATCAGGTAAGAAAAGAGTAAATGTTCTTTTGGGTCTTTCTTTGGATTGCAGTGTTTCACAGGGTTTTGGAATAAGCTTTTTAGGTCATTTACTCAAAATACCACTGAGTGTGGTTTTACCTGTTCAGTGAAAAATGTAGTTTTTAGAATTGCTGAAGATAACTGAAGGTAAGAGTGAGGAAGGGATGAAGGGATGAACAGATGTCAGCAGGGTATTTGGAGGTGGCTGATGAGCTCTGTGTTGTAACAGTGGACAGGAAGGGGGAAATGTAGGTAATGATTTGTTCTTCTAATTTGAATGCATGCTTTTTTAGCTGCTCCTTTTATCTTGAGTTTTTATGAAGTTGTTTTTCTTACTGACTGGTTCTGTTTGTTCTGCTCTTGCATTTCAGATAACTTTTGCTTTTCCAGCTAACTCGTGTATTTTTAGTAATACTGTTACCTTCAGCCTTCTTAAGTTCAGAGCTATTCTAGATTATGACTTTTATCATACCTTAAATTTGGGCCAGCATGATCATTGTACATTTGAATTTCATGCATAAGGCTTTGCTTGATGCACCTTGAACCAAACCTGGCATCTCTTTCATTCTAGACATATCCAGTAAAAACCTTAACACTGATTAAAGCACCCACATTTGAGGATCAGACTGAGCTACTATATAGTTACCTTTCATCCTTTACTGACAGTGCAACTGATACGAGACTTTTGTGTGTCTCTTAGGCAGAGATCACCTGCTGCAGGCATATTTTTCTAAACTCTAAATTAATTGTGTGATTAACCAGCATATAAAAAGATTTAGTGACTTGTACTTGCAGTATGTGTCTTGCACGTCTCAAATGTAACTTTTCATCTCAGAAAAGGTTTTTAGTAATAATACATTTTAAAATAATATAACTTGATTTATTTAATTTTTTAGGCCAATGATGATATTCTGATTGTGGAATAGTTGGTTCTAAAGTTTAATAAATTCATGTGGAAGATAAAAATAATGCATTAGAAAAACTGAAGCCGTTTACGAATAGAAAAGAGTGCTCCTGATTTTTTTTATTAAGCATTTTAAAATGTGCTTCTAAGCGTAAATGCTTTGTATGAGTAAAGGTTAGTTCTTGTTTGTTTGTAATACAAAAGTTATATTTTCCTGAACCACAGAAAGCTGATCTTCAGCAGGTAATCATATATCCTGGAAACACTACAAATATTATCAGTGATACCCTAAAGGAGAAATTCATTTTTTATTTCCCAGAAAGTCTGTACCTGTGCTGTGATAGGCTTTATTTTGGAGCTTTTGAATTGGCAGTTTAACTACTGCCTCTACTTAAAGATGAGTTTGAGTGAGGGTATGGAAGAAAGACTTCCAGGCCAAAATAAGCTGAGAGATGAAAGAGGGATGCAAACCTAATCTTAAAATGTGAGCCTTGTCCTACTACTCAGATTATATACTAGAAAAAAGTTCTTCCCTGAGGGAGGTGAGGCTCTGGCACAGGTGGTCCAGAGAAGCTGTGGCTACCCCATCCCTGGAAGTGTTCCAAGACCAGGTTGGATGTGGCTCTGAGCAACCTGGTCTAGTGGAAAGTGTCCCTGCCCATGGCAGTGGGGTTGGAACTGGGTGATATTAAGGTGCCTTCCAACCCAAACCATTCAGTGATTCTGTGATTATCTCTGGGGTTGTATTAGAAGTGTTACTGTATAGCACAGTATCACTGAAGGAAAAAACTCCCTATGAAAACAGATGGAATATATTTTTTTCTTCTTCAGGTGCAGTTATCTTGACAACTTTAATAACCACACTGGTAATATATTAGCTGTGATATTAGGTGTTCATATATATATAAAACCTCTTAGTTTCATACAGTTTAGAAAAAAAAAATAAATCTGTGAATTCTGTTTTATTGACATAAGTTTGTTCAGGCTTATGGAGAAAGTAAAGTTTTTAATACCCAGATGGTGGGGTGGACAGAGGTGCAGGACAAGCCTGTGGGTGAGGTCTGTTCAGTGGCCCTTGTTTGGCTCAGGGAGTCCATGTGGGGATGCAGCACTGACAGGGTCAAGGAGCTGCTATTGAAGGACAGTTTCGAAAATCCTCTGTTATGTCAAACATTCCTCAAAACAATCCGCATAAGTCACTTTTAGTTTTATTACTCTTGCGAAAAAAGACTAGTCCAAAATCCTGCCAGTAAAACATAATGAATCTCATGCTCTTTTTCCTTGTATATATTCTGCTGCTAAAGACCTAATACTCTGTGCAACCAAGGCTCTCTAAAACTCAAAAGATGTTGGGTCCTTATATAACGTTTAAGGCTGTTTAATCTTACAATAACCAGAATAGATGCTAAAAGATGAGGGAAAATGTATGGCTGAGGCTGGCAACTGCTTTACCAGAGTCTTTATTTTTAGTTCCTCCCCTGCACCTTTAGATTATGATCCTGAAGTGAATGAAATTTTAGAAAATCAGTTGATTTTTAAGTATGGGTTCTGGTTTTCTGCAACTTAGTGTGGTGTAGGTTGAGCCACTTTCCATGTAGCATAAGGAGAAGCTGTACATATTGTGTAAGGAAAAAAACAACCTAGTCTACCAAAATTAGACCCCCAGCCATCAGATGAGGACAAATACTCAAAACCATTCAGAAACATTGATCACATTGAAATAGCTCCTTTTGAAGTGTTATTTGAAAAAATGCATAAATGTTTCTCTGATGGAATAGAATTCAAGTGCTGTGAAAGACTAAAGCTTTAATACTGGCATGCTGAACATGTAAAGCAATTCTGTTTCTTCTACAAATGTTTCTTTTTCCTGCTTTGTAAAATAATTTTTTGTTCAGAATCTTTTTCTAGACATTCCTCTCCTTGACTTTTCTTTCCAGATTTTGTTTCCTATCCTGTTTGCCATGTTTCCCTTCTTACGTGTCAGGAAATTACCCTACCCTTCTCCATTTTGGTAAGATAACAATCTATAAGGAAATCCAAATGCTTTATTCCATACACATATCCTCTTCTTAACATCATAAGCGTGATTTTCATTTGCAGTTATTGGTAGTAAAACTTTGGGGTTTCTATTTAAAATGCTTTATTTGTTTGTTTGAATGCCTGTTTTCCTTAGCTGTTAAAAGAAGTTACTTCTAAGTATGCTTTTCAATTAGGAACTTTTGGGGATTAAAACAAAATAAGAAAAAACTTACATTTCAGCTATTGATAAGCCAAACCTAGTGTTTGTTTATAGTGAAATGTGTTCAGTACCTTTAGGTATATGTAGGTTGGAAGGATTTATCATTCTGTACACATAAATTATGCAATTTTGAAGCTTTTAGGCAGTGGATCCATTAGTGTTGACTATTTAGTTTATCATGAGTCTTGTAAAACAGTAGTTTTAGAAGTTCTGTATTAGGCACATTCTTAATTGTATCAAATACCTTACTATTGCTTGACTGCTCATGTGAATATTTGAAAGCTTATATCTGTCCCCTAAATTTTGGGGGGTGAAATCTCAGCAGGATGAGGAATAGGAGAAAGGGCTGCCATCTTCTTACTCCACAGATTAATGTGAGTTTTTGTCCTCTGAAATATTGGATACATTTCACTTGTGGCTGGGGTTTAAACACCCAAGATATATGAGGTAGTGGAACTGTAATTTCTTTGGACACCCCTTCAGCTTTGCTTCTTTTTGTGAAGGCTTTTTAAGGCAAACTGCTGTGAATACACTTGAAGCACTCACAAATCTTAACCTCTCACCTAATTATATCAAAGCTCCTAACAGTTCTGTGATGGATCCATGGTAAGCTTACAGAAGAGACATTTCTAGTAGTCCATCCAGTGTAACTGTTTAAGCTTAGCTAGTGTTCTTAGAAAGAAAGGCGTCCTTGCTCAGCCTTAAAATTCTGTTTTGACTCAGAGTATCCCCAGATGTGTGGTATTGCTCTTTTGGCACCATGATGGGATTTTCTATAGCAGTTACTCACAGGCTGTCTATAAGAATCTTAATTGATAAATCACTTTATTGATTGAAATGAGTGTAAACTGTGAACTTACAGTGGGTTTCATCAGTATGTCTATTGGTTTAATGGTTTACTGGTTTAATTTTCTCTTAAAATAACTAAAAATCTTGTTTAAAAAGAAAAACAATCAAATAAACCCCCTAAGCCTGCAAAGAAACCAACCAACCCACCATCAAAAACACAAACACAAATCCCCACCAACCTGTGTTCTAATTTCTTCCCTATACTAATGGAGAGGTAAAAATGAAAATGCAAGTGCAGTCAGAATTCCCTCTGACTGTAATCTGCTGGTAATATTTTAATGCTGAACAATTCTCTCAAATGTAACAATTTCCTTTAGAAACTCCTAATAACGTGGAAAAAATTCTTGGCTTTAATGTTATCCTACCATCTATATTTAAATGATTTACAGTTCAAGACTGTAGCAGTCTTCATCTTCAAGCCTTGTCAAATATTGTGATTTTTTTTTTAATATCACATTATTCTTAGTAAATTCATAATATTCTTAATATGCCTGATGTTTGCTTTGTTCGCAGAGACAGGGCTGGCATTACAATCATAATAGCAACTCAATTTTTAATTCTTATTTAAATTTCCTGCCAAATGATTTGTCATTTCTGCAGAATGACAAAAGGAGGATTGTTTACAGTTAGAAATTACTGAAATGGAGGAAAAGGCATATATGTTTTTCTTATTAACTTTTTAATAACACCTAGGTAACATAAATCCTAATTTGCATTTTGGCAACCTGGTCTAGTGGAAGGTGTCCCTGCCTGTGGTGGGGGAGTGTGGAATGAGGTGTTCTTTAAGGTCCATTCCAAGCCATACCATTCTGTGATTCTGTGATGGATTAGTACTCTGGGATTACTGATAATTGAGTAAAGACCATGCAGATACACCCTTTGGTCACTGTTGCTTGTCTTGTATTAAATACTGTATTGGCAACAGAAATCCCTTCACATTTATTTCCCCCTCATCCTCTTTTCCATCAGCTGCTTGCCATTCATCATTCTTCTGTTTCTCCCTTCTTTATTTTTCTTCCCTGCTTTTTAAATTGCAGATGTGGTTGCATGTTTGCAAAAGACTGTTTTGACATTCTCTTTCGTAGAAGTAAAAAGCAGCAAAACTGATTGGTAACAGATAGTGTTACAAACGCTTTCATTTCAACAAGGGAATGGGGGATGAAGTAGGTCTGATCAGGGCTGTCCAAAAGAGGTGAATGTTTTAAGGACTTCAAGGATATTAATACGAGAAGACTTTAAAATCAATTAAAACCTTCAGTGGAAAACTCAGTACATGCAGGTATAAATTAGCTTTGACAATGTGTTAGTAAAACTTGCATTAATCAGATAATTTTAAGTCCTCCAGACACTAAAGGAGTATGAATGGTCTGGCTCAGTGTTTACAGGGTTTTTTATTCTTATCTGACCGCTTGCTGTAGATTCAAAATGAGTGAAAACATAGGGAAAGAAGGTTCTGTTTGCTAAATCATAATGTCATGGAAGAATCAGAGATCACACAAAAAAAACCCCAAAACAATCTTAAACATTACTTTTGGTACCTGTAGTAAATACTGGGTGGCATTTTAGTTAGAATATATAAAATAAGTGATGAATTAGGGTTGTAAAATATATAACTGTAATCTTATGTCAATGTTTAAATAAAAACCACAACTTAATCTCACTACACATCTGTTGCCAGGTAAGTATGTTTATTTTTGTGGTGAAATAGTTAAGAAGTCCAGTTGTTAATTAGGTGAAGTACTTGTGTTATTAGATTAGTTATGTTCAGTTTTTTCTGTTAATGTTTTTTTCCTAAAATTGCCTCTTCTCAGAGGACATAAAGTATTTCTGCTGATCTGAGAGATTACCTAGAGCTGTGAGCATAAGAGACTGATGAGCAAAGAGATTTATAGTATTTAATGAATTATCAGAATGGAGTTTTGAAGTGTTTTACTACAGATTTATGAAGTTGTGTATTTTCTTTAGATACTGCATATGAAAAAAACTACCCTGCACAGACATATGTGCAGTTAATGCTGTTAATTTACTTTCACCAATGTGTGACATACACCAGTGTGTATTTTACTGGGTTATCTTTATTTTTGTCTTAGTCAGTAAACTTGTATTTTCATACAAGGTTAGCAATAACAAAATATGCTCTCAAGTAGTTGAATATGGCAGCTCTTGAAAGAAGTAATAAATATGTTTTTCTGCAGATACTTGTTAGGTTTGTTTTATGCTGCCATGCCACTACAGCAGTTATGTTCATAACTTGAAATTCATTTGAGTTAACTCTTTAATTTTTTTCAAGGGGAAAATATGATTTACCAGACATGTCCAAGTCATGTAGTTGTTTCATGTGGCTCCTGTATTGTATGTGCTGATGGTCTTTGAAATAGTAAGAATTCTGAATTTTTTTTTTTTTTTTACTTAAGGAAAATAAAGCGATAAAAAGAACACAGCAGAACTTTCTGGTCTTGATGGTGGTCTTTGTTTTCATCTTTTTCTAGATCTGTTAAGCTTTGATGATGTAATAGCTACCTCAGATAATCTGTCACACCCGACTGCGAACCGGCCCAAGATGCCTGGTAGGAGGCTGCCCTCACGTTTCAATAGCAGTCCTGTGAGTATATTGGGGGTGTTTTTGTCCTAGTGAACTACTAACTAACTTCCCAGGAAACAGGACTGCACTGGGAAACAGTCCTGTGAACCATTTACCTGAGAGCATATTGCCACAAAGGTTTGGTTCCTATAGACTGTGTCTAGAGGAATAACCATTCCCAGCAGGGAAGTGAATGTAAGAGAAACAATAGGACTGAGTTGCTTGCAGCTGGAGGAGTCTTTCTGTTCCATGGGGTGTTGCTGCAGGAAATATTCAGCTCTTCTGTCATGACTGATGGTGGAATAGGTGTTGCACATACACACAGTTTTGAAAGTGTCTGCAGTGTCTTACAAGGCTAGCAAATGGTCACTAAAATTTGGAATTTAAAGTTGTTGTAATGTGAAACTTGTGATCTTACATGTTGATGTGAGATTGTCAGACAATGAGAAGCATGTGGGGCAGACTCCTTGAAATCAGTTTTTGTCATTGAGTGTTGTACAGTTCAGTTACCGTCTCTAGTTACCAGCCATTTATGTTTTATGGAAACACCTACAGGCTCCCCAAAACATCAAGGACTTTGGTATTGCAGATATGCTTGAAAACCCTGCCCAAGATTCCTATTTTTAAATTTAACTGAATATCTTCTAGTCTAGCAATTTTAAGTTTCATTACTTATTTCCCCTTTGCTATTGAATCTTTAGAAATATGTGACAGTTCTGGTTTTTTTTAATTTAATTTTAATTTTTTTTTTTAATTCTGAAAACCTTTTCATTTTTTGTGAATGGTGTACCAGGGAAGTCAGAATGTGAGTCCAG
Source organism: Manacus candei (assembly GCF_025592945.1). Lineage (NCBI taxonomy): Eukaryota > Metazoa > Chordata > Aves > Passeriformes > Pipridae > Manacus > Manacus candei. The sequence goes on along the minus strand of NW_026138055.1, from coordinate 4,169,222 downwards.
AAAAAAATCTGAAGGTGCAGAAAGAAGAAGAAAGTGCCAAACCAAAGCCAGTTGAAACAAAAAAGGTATGATGACACCAAGGAGCTAGAGGAGTACCAGGCAGTTTGGTGTTCTGTTCATTTTGCTTGTGTTTCCAGTATAGGTTGATGCAATGACCTAAAGGCAAATGATTGTATTTAACTGCAAGTGAGTTGTGTCATAGTAAAAACTTTAGTAGGAAGTTCATTTATCTTTGGTATAAAGTGCATCAGTTCTGATGAGAGCTGTTGTATCAGGTGGTATTTCCCAAATAACTTCCAGTTTTGCTCAGCCTTTGGTCTCCTGACAGACAGAACAACTAAGCAGATCAGCAAAGTGCACAAAAGTTTATTTATAATGATCCAATGGGCTCCATTAAACCACATTTTTAAGTGTAGAGAACTGGACTGTGAGTACTTTTTTAGTGCCCTCAGGAACCTCGGGGAAACTCTTAATTAAGAACTATTAATTATGAAATAACTATTTTGTATATTACAGTAGTACCTTTGAACTGGACATTGTTTTACCTTTTAGATTGAATATTAAAGAAGCTTGTACATGTTTAGCTCCCACCCTGGTAAAACCTGTGTGTTGTAAGTGGTCAGTTCATAAAGTTTTTGTTTCTTAGCTTTCTACTAATTTATTTTTTCAGCCATCTGCATTCAGCCCAATTACATCTTCATCTCAGAGACCAAGTTCTGTCATACTTGACTTTTTACCTGGAGACATCCAACTTAAAGGAGAAACTGATGATGAAAAAATTACTATGGAAGAACTCAGGACTCAGATTAATGATTTGATGGGTTTAATAGATGCACTGAAGAAAGAACATGGGTAAATATTTTCTTTCTCGTCTCCAAAGGGATATATAGAGAATCTTATAAATGTCTTTATTGCCAGACTTAAAAGTAAGAAAATTATTGTATGATAATATATTAATATTAATTTAGAACTTTTCTTTCAAAGTTGATCCAACTAAATGTCCTAAATATGTACAAATGTGATGTCAGAATATTTTTGGAATTTGTACACATTTGCACTCCTGCATTCGCTACAGCTTTTTGAAAGTGTTTCTCAAACAGTTTATGCTTTCACTGTAAGGAAAAGTAGGTAATTTTTTGTGGCAATAATGTAATAACGTAAGTACCTGTGCTGGCCTTGTGTAACACTGTGCACAAGTGTTTGCAGTATTGACATGACTGTTAGTAGAGAAAGATACTCAAACTGGTGATCATAGTGACCCCATCGTGTGCAATCGTAATTCTTAGCACTTTCTTGATTTTCTGTTCTAAGTAATTTGTTCTCTTTGTAGAAGTTGCCAGGTTATTTTACCTTAAATTCAACTTTACAGGTTACATAACGTTTCGAACTTTTAAGTAGCCTACTTAAAATTGTGATTAACAATTAGGAGTAGGTGCATTGTGATAGATAAGAAGTGTTGGGAGTTGGTGGAAGCTCATGGTCCAACAGATTTGAGTAACAATTCACTAGTGGGCATGTACCTTCATATCAGAATTTCACTTGTAAAATTTAAACAAAGCCTGTGTCCTCAGTGATGTGAAGATTTTTTCTGCCCCTCTCTAACTTGTATTTCTGGTATCTTTACTATTAGGAGAGAACTGGAAAAACTAAAAAAGGATTTGGAAGAAGAGAAGCTGTTGCGAAGCAATCTGGAGGTAAAGTTACCGGTTTGGGGAGGGGTGGGTAGTTCAGAAGTAGGCATTGTTTTGAAATTCGATGTCACAGGAAAGTCTCAACAAGCCTGTTCAGTCTTTTTTTGCATTGCTGTGTTAGTGTGTGGTTGAATGAATCCTTCACAAGGCAGTTGGATGTCTATAGAAGATCCAAGTTCAGCTTTTGTTACCTGGAATATTATTTGTAACAAAGTGTGTGGGTGTTGAGGTGTGAGTTCAGTTTAGTGTTGCTAGAAATATGTCCAACTGGACAGGTAGTACTTTGCTTTTTTAAGATTGAAAGACAAATTTACTTTAGGGAATCAAAAGAAAAACAGGGCAAAAGTAAACTGCTCTAAATTTTTGATGAAGTGTTTAAATATTAAGTGTGGATAATTGACCAAAAGAACAGAATGCATCTGAAAAATTTCCTTATGAATGAACACCACTCCTCAATTCATAGATGAAGACCACTGCCTGCATTGCAGTATGATACCATTAAGTAGTTAATAGGATGAGCTCATTGTAGGAAGTTATTTCAGTCTGGTACAAAAGGGCATTTTGTTTGTGAAGTAGTGCATCTTACTGACTACAAAGCTACTTTTGACACTTGAGAACAACTTCTGGTGAGTCCACTTTTTAACGTGTCTCTAAAGCAATCAATGCAGTCGCCTTAAATATGCACTGGGGATGAAGAAGAGGTAACTTCCAGGTATCCCCTAAGTGCATTTGGAGAAATACAAATTGATCATGGCACAGTGTTTTGTATGAAGGCTGTTGTAGAAAGTTACTCTGAGGTGATGATGCAGCATCACATTGGGACACATCAAGTGATTCCATAACTCAGCTTTGCTTTGTTCGGAGTGAGTTTATCTGACAAGATGTACCAGAACCGTAGGCAAATTCTTAATGATTTTATGTTCCTGTTTGTTTAGCAATATGGTATTACCAAATCAGCTGTAAATATTGAGCTGTTATATGCAGTAATGTTACAATATTATTAACTGTAGTGTATTTGAAAATGTTACAACTTTGGTGAAAGCTCTGAAGACTTTCCTTTATTGCTACTTTAATACTGACTTTCTTTTCAAAATGTCCATTTTCCAGCTTGAAATAGAAAAATTGAAGAAAGCAGTGATGTCTACATGAGAGCTATGGACTCAATGTTTTTAACTCACCAGGAATTCAAAGCTGAACACAAGGAGAACTGACTCTTATTTCATAATGATGGATGCTGTTGTTCTACAGTCTTAAAGAAAAAATATAGTAAAAAAAGGAATATAGTCTTATATTCAGAGAGATAAGAAAACAAAAAAGAATAATGGTGTAATTTTTTTGCCAATATAAAAGAGGCCTTATTTCTTACTGTGCTGGAATTGCAGACCTTATTTTTTTGGTTTGCTAGAAAATACTACTGAATCTGTATAGAAAGGAGAGGGAATTCTTAATAGATTTTTATGGAATACCTGTAGCTTAATTTTTAAAGAGATGTATACTATAAATAGGGTGATCTATCTTTACAACTAATCTGTAAAATAGTCTATTGGGAGGGGTGGAATAACTGTATTGTAATTGTAGTCACTACTTTTCCCCTACACGCAAAAGGGAATATATGATATTTGTATAATTTGGCAGTCTCACCCAGGGTTATGCTGTTGTGCCTGTCTGCAGTGAGAATATTAATACTATGCTGTTTATAAGTTGAGTAATGAGATAGGAATTTGTTAGTGCAATGAAGCAGGTGAAACTCCTATGCATTGTAGTGAGAATGGATGATCTAATCCGAGTAGTTCAGCAGAACGGTTTGTCACTTGCACTATTGGATTAAAAAGGGACTTAGGACTGAATCATGAAATTATGAAAAAATCAGTTTGTAAAACCACAAAATGCAGGAAATACAGAAAAAAGGCTTGAGTCCAGTCTTAACCTGATGTGCCTGAAATACTCCAGTATACAGCATGGAAAAGGAAACCTTAAGTCACGACGTCTGTGTACCTGTGTGTCTAAACTGAAGTCATCAGTCTTTGTAATGGTTCAATATGCATCTTGATCTGTTTTTACAGTAGTCAGGTTTTGTTTATAACATGTCTCCAAATAAATCCCTTTGGAACTTTGATACTCTCAAAAGGTCTCAATATTTATATATTTATGCCATGACCTTTCTCAGTATACTGTGTACCTCTAAATTTAATAACACCTTTGTATTTTAATGAGTAATTGGAACAATTGCTTTGACATGATTTTGCTGATGTCCAAGACAGAGTCTTTATTTTATGGAAAACAGTTGAGATCTTGTGGATTACCATTATCTTTAACCCCTGAGCTCAGCACTTGCAGCAGAACAATATACAAATAATATGCAAAGTGGTGGGAGACAATGGTATTTATTGCTGTGTTTGTTTGATTAAAGAATTAAAAAACATACAGCTTTAGAAAGCCAGTCAAAATGCATTAATTCTGTTAGTAATCAGCTCATCTCATTTTGATCTGCTGTAATTTAAATGACGAAAAAGTGTCACATAGTTTGGCAACTTCACCAATCAAAGAAGTAATTAAACTTCTATTCATGGGAGTAGTCATACATATAGTAATTATTTAGTATGTCACTAGCTCAAGTGACATGGAAGTGTTGCTTCTTGAGAGTGTACTTTTTCCACAGTTGATGCATCATAAAACATTAAATGTCAGAAAGTCATCTGGAGGATGTTCATCAATTGCTGATTCAAATAGTTAATGAAATTTGATTAATATACTATGCAGGTATTGAGGAATATTTGCTAGTCAAATTGGTAATAAGCTGATTCAATATTAATGCTTTTAACTTCGAATTGCCTAAATGCACCACAAATGAAGGGTTGAGCCATGTGTTTATGTTGAGGAATCATGTGCAGCAGCAATGCTTCTCGTCAGACACTAAACCCTTGCTTGGAATTCACCCCGAAAGCAGGTGATGGAAAGCAAGAATTGAGCCTAATGGAATACTCAGTTTTGTTATACAAGCTCTTCGCTGTGGTTGGAGCACGAAACAAATCTTGGGATGGATTTGCTCTGCAGAAGTTGTGCCTCTGTGTGAACTTGTAGAGGATGAACAGAACAAGACAATCAGTTAAAGCCACAAATGGAAGGCGTTTGTTATTTAATGGCCTTTGTTCGCTATAGCAATAAATGACCCAAGTGCAATGACTTGATTTAATGAACCCTTCTTTAAAAGTCGCTGCTATGAGTATTTTTAGCCATAAGGAAGTTGCCCTGATATGTGTCTGTCCTGTCTTCAGCCAGTGTTATGTACTGCGGTGGAGGGGGAGAGGGTAATGGTTTTGAAGACATTCCACAGTACAAGTTCCTACGAGCTGTGTGCTTCACTGACTTTATACTGGTGCTGTAAAATGATGCATGCTATCCAAACTCAGCAAATAAAATCAGTATAAAAACCTGTTCAAATGTCTTCTCAGTTCTGTTCAGGAATGATTTTGTATGCTGGTAAATCCTTTGCAGGAGGAGTTGCGGGGGGAGGGCAGGCCAAAGTATTTATACAGTCTCCATTTGAGGCTTTCAGATTTTCATTTGCTCACTGGGATGCTCTGGTTCCTGACTGTCAGGATGGCTTAGGATCCAAACAGTTGGAAAGCTTACTGGGCTTTTTGCAAATGTAACTTCTCAGGATTTCTTCTTTCTTTTTTTTCCCCCCCGTTGGTTCATGTTGAACTGACCTTACTGTGCATCTTCAGAGCCTCTTTTTAGGCTCCCTGTTCCATTCAGTAACATGGATGAATGCATGAAGCACTTAAGTGTATAGTGAAGAACTGAAGACTGTGGTGTGGGATGTTTAATAGGGATACATATGAGGGTAAAGGTAAATGAGGAACAGAACAACAAAAGGGTGTTTTTAAACTCTTAAGGTTTTTATTCAATCTTAACAAGATTCTCTAAAAAGGTTTTGTTTGCATACAAAGTATAGTAAAAAAAACCAAACACACCGAAATTACAGGTCTACTTTTTTGATTTTTTCCACAAAGATGACTTTTTTCATTAACGTTGCTTCATGGTAGTGAAGTTTCTGATGGAAGCCTGTGACGTCATGCAAGTTTCAACTTTGAGTTGTGTAGAAAAATATCTGTTGAGCTTTTAAATAAATACCTTGTATTCATTAAAGTCATAAATTTTCAGAAGTCTGTTAACTCTTTTCAAAGGGATGGTAAAAACAGGTTTTCACAGCTGCTTTTGGCTGCTGTTAAAGTTATCTGAGATGTTTCTGATCTCCGAGAAATCAAACAGCACAGCATTGTGGCAGCTGATCGTAGATCTTGAGTAATTGGATTTTGCAAGAGCTGAGAAGACAAACCACTCCCTTTGGGTGTCTGGGCACACACCTCCCAGCCTGAGGAATGAAAACAACCATGACCAGCTTGTAAAGCCTCAGACTGATACTGCTGGTTTAGGGTTTGGAGTGCCCCCCTTGCTGGAAGTCATGGTTTCAGTCTTTTTCCAAGCCCCCTGGGAGCACAAATTCAGTTATTCCTCCTGGGAGAAGCAGGTTTGCATCTGAGTGTTGCAGGATGCTGGTCTTTGTGTCCTTCAGAGGACTATTGCTGAGGTTGAGGAGATGTTTGACAATCAAGGAGCATTCAGTTTTGCCATCATAAGGGTTCAGAGGGTATGTAGAAGCACAGCTCCAGGTGACATGGGCTTTTAAAGCCTTTTAAAACAGGTGTCCATACTTCAACATGATTGGGTTTTGGCCCTTCTTACTTAGAGGTATTTTTTTAAATTCATCTCTACCTCCTGTTGTATCAGGTACAAGTAATTTAACCTTCCCAGGTGGGTTGTGTTGGCTGTGTATGATTGTGCTTGGCTAAATTCCTACTTAGTGCTGATGTGAGATGTGAGACTGGCTGTATCAAAACAGAACAGTAAATAATACCTACTTTTCAGCTAAATTGGAGACTTTCCTGTGGCTGAGGAATGTTTGGATTTGTGGTAGCAGACAAAATGACAGTATCTCAGGAAACCCTGTAAACATATTGCAAGGATGTGGAAAAATGTAGTGACTAAAGCTCTTAGAAAGCAGCCTTGTTAGTAGGAAGAGCTTTAGGAATTTCTCATCTGTTACAATAAACTACTTGCTGTATGTTACTGGCTGTTGGGAATCTGGCTGTTGGAGGTGAGGTGATATTTAGGAAAGCCAGCAGTGGCCATGGCACGAGGTTCATCAGACAATTGTCACCCCTTACAATCGGGTGTCCCTAAAGAAAAGGTTATTACTTGCTCACTGAGCTTTTCAGCTGTGCTCCTGTCAGCACTGTCATCTTGGATTTATAAAGGGTGATGCATTAACTTGATAAGATTTTGTTTTGGGGTGTTAAGAAGGTCTGTTGCTCAGAGAAGTTGTGAATGCCTCATTCCTGGAAGTGTCCAAGGCCAGGTTGGATGGGGCTCTGAACAACCTGGTCTAGTGGAAGGTGTCCCTGCCCATGGCAGAGGAGTTGGAACTGGGTGATCCTTAAGGTCCCTTCTGACCCAAACCATTCTGTAGTTCTGTGAAATACAGAAGAGCAGAAGCTGCCTCCTCCACCAGGAGGAAGGGTACCAACCACATGGGTGTGATTCATCAGTGTGGACTCCTGGCAAAGGTGGCAATCTGGCAGTTCTGTGGGTGTGTTTGTAACTTGTTTTGTCATTTTGCAGTGCAATACCTTCATTGTCATCTGCAGATTCCTTAACATTAATCCAGTCAGGCAAGACAAGAAGCAGCTGGTGCCCAAGGTTATTTCTTCATGGGAAAACTCCAGCTGAATCAGAGCACCCAGGGAGCACTGGGTAAGGCTGTGAGAGTGAGACTGGGGCACGATGGCAGCAGATGAATGGTTAGACAATCACCTCTGATACCTTGATGATCTCTGGCTGGGTTAACTTTGCTTAATGCAGAACCCAGACTTCTGAAAACGGTGAGTACTATCACAAAACTTCACTATTCCAGAACTGCTTGGGAATTATCTGTGAAATTGGTTCATTCATAATCTAAAATGCATGTAATTGCTGTGGCTGTATTTACTTTGCAATTACTTCATCTGTTTTACATTCTCTTTGCATCTTTGGAAATAATTACTTAACCTCTGATTTTTTTTTTCTTGAAGTTTTGTAATTGGTCTCTAATCACGGTGCTGTAACTTTTAAGAAAATCTGGAGTTTTCTTATGGCTAAAGTTAACTATAACTCTTCTCAGAACTTGCTTTATTTAAATTTTTTAAGTGTGATTCCTTTAAAAATACAACTAATACCATTCTGGGAGAATTAAGAAATTTACTTTTTATGCTTGGATGAGCATGCTGAACACTCTGAAGTCTCCTACTGCAGCCTCAAATTGCATGGTAGCAGTGGCAAGTGATCATGGCCATTCAAGCCCTAAAACTAATAGATTAGGTTCTGTAACAATGGATTTAGTATTTTTATTAAATGTTAAATACACACAGTGCAAGTTTTTACTGTTTGGGAAAATATATTTGTCCAGCTAATTATGGCAAGGTCACTATAAATTTTAATTTTGTACAACATGAGCTTGTAACTTTCCCTGTAAACTTAACTATAGTTTGTCATGTGGAGAGGGAAGAGAGGTGACTCCAGGTGATGGAGAACCCTTTAACCAGAGACCCTGGGTCCACCAGTGTGGGGGTGTAGCTACCACATTTGTCACTGCTTGGGCAGAGCCCTCTGGTAGCTGTGCCCATCTGGGGCCAGACTGCCATGCAATGCATCCTGCCAGAAGTTAAAAGCAAGAACATGCTTGGGGTAGAGTCAAGGAGGATAGTTTTGTAGGATTTTATGAAATACTTCAGTTTTAAGCCAACAAGAGTGACAGAGTAAGGGATTTGAATTTGAGGCTATGATGCATTAACCAGCATATGGATTACTTTTTAAATACATGATCAGTTTACCTTTCTTTTTACTGTTTTAAGAGGCTCTTTGCTCTCTTGTAACCACTGTCCATCCACTCACTCTTTACTCTTTCCCTTCTGTTGAGAGCTTTGAAATGTCCTGGAGAAGGAGGATCAGCAGCTGGTGACGGTCTCCTGAGCTGGGTGGGAGAAACCTGTGGGTGTGGAAGTGTCTTCTCACTAGAAAATCCTTTTCATGTGAGAGAGTATTGACAACTCAGCTGCTCCTGTACCTGTGTCCTGACAAAACAGAATCCTCTGGAAGAGAGAATTAACATGTTTACAGCTGCTTAAAAAGTCAGGCATCAGTGGTAGTAGATAGTTTATGAGAAGAGATAAATTATCCCCTGTCTGAAGTGCCATAATTGGATGCTTTGGAGAAAGAGGACTATCTATATATGCTTTCATGTGGCCCTGTGTCACTACATCCCTGTTTTTTCCTAAAGTGGCAGTGACTTGCTACTGTATTACTTGTTTTGCTCCAAGCTTCTGTTGCTGCACAGTGGTTTCCTTGGCAGATTCTTGCATTGGTGAGACTGGGAGGTTTCCATGATGAGTCAAGCAATGCAGCTGAGCGAGATCAGTGTTTCACTAACACGGGCCAGTATCTCTGTGAGCCTGAGATACCTGGAGGTGTCCCAGATTTCTGCCTCACTCAAAGGTAACAGCCCTGGGTGGAGATCCATTGGTGATTAAATACAAAATGAATGTGAATTAATTAATGGTGAGACATGATGAGCTCAAGGATTGTAGCTGTGAAATGGAATTAGGGCTACGAGCATACAATCAACATTAATGACTGCAGAAATCGGGAAAGAATTTGATACAACCTTTTGCCTCAGACCTGTAGGTGTTTCCCAGCCACCTCCCCTTCTTTGGCAATATTGATCCAAGTATTTTGGTTCACTTCTCCATATCCATTTTGTTTCCTAATAAAGCTAATGGCTTGTAGCTTTTAACCCAGAAAATGCTTTTCCAGTTAGCAGTTGAATTCAAGAGGCTGTCACAAGGCTCTCCTTTAGAACTAGCTTAGAAATTCAGTGCATCAAGCTCTACATTTATGATTATTTCACAGTTAAGTAATAAACCCACAGACCTAAAAGCATAGAAAGGTGTGAACAAATGTCACAGATGAAAGGGGCAGCCAGCTGTGTGCCTGGGCCTTTGATGCTGTCAGATGGTGAGAGCTTGGAGTCTCCTGGATGGGAGAACACATCTCTGCTCCATCAGTACAGGACCCTTTGTACTTCTGATCTACATCATCTGTGCTGATCAGTATGTGTCAGGGGAAAATTGAGTGGGTCCTATCAAGGCATGGTGGTTTGATGAGCTTTTCCTTGTTGCCATCTCCTGAAATCTAGTAACCATCCTGCTTTGCAGCTGAGCATTTGTTTTGTGCTTTAGTGTTTTCGCTCACTGGTTTTATGGTTTTTATTTTTTAGTAAATGACCTAATCTACTTATACATCCACTGATAGAAGATCAGTGTCTCAATTCTTTTGAATGCAGAGCAGCTGTTGCTTTTGCCTTGGACATGTAAAGCATGTAATAATCAGGTTTGATCTAAAACATTGTTTTTCCTTAATTTCTTTTACTGAATTATTTTCCTCCAACAAATATGCCTGTAACAAGTTGCATCCCAGGATGTTTAGCTTCTATCAAGGACCACAGGAAGCTTCATGGAGGGACCAGAGGTCTGAATCCACCTGCAAAGGAAATAACTCTTTACTTGGTCTGGTCCTTGTTTATTAGTTTTTGATATCCAAGGCCTGAGTGCCCAAGTTTCTTACCTCATGATGGGACTCCTCAGGAACTGCCCAAGGAGAGCAGCAGTGTCGAAGTGGAGGCAAGGCTGTCTTAAATCACTTCTAAAGGGACCCACAGGCTGAACTGCTTTAATAAGCTCTCCAACTCTCGGTTTACAGTAAATTATTAATGCAGTAACTTTCAGTGTTGGACAGATTTTATGTCTTTTTTTCTTTTTTTTTCAAGAAAGGGCTCACAAATCATTCTCAGTAAAGGTAATAAATTATGAATGCCCCAAATCCACCTTGCAAGCCCAGTAAGGACAGTCTTTGTCATAGGTTTATCTGCTTTCAGACTGTGTTCAAAAAGTGGAAACAGTGGTGTCTAAACTTCTTTAACATGTTTCTTCCAGGAGGAAAGCAGCAAATGCTCAGCGATGGATGTGAGGGTGGTCTGCTTCCTGCTCCTTTGGGCTGTGCACTTCTTCCTGGCCACACCACACAGTGCTCTCAGGGTGAGTTCCACTAGACCAGGTTGCTGAAATCCCCATCCCACCTGACCCTGAACACTTTTAGGGATGGGGCAACCACGGCTTCTCTGAGCAACCTGTTCCAGTGCTTCACCACCCTCATCATAATTTCTTCCTCGTCTGGTCTAAATCTACCCTCTTTCAGTTTAAAACCATTACCCCTTGTCCTGTTGCTGTAGGAGAAAATACTTTGAAGTATTCAGTATGTTCAGTATGCCAGATGCCAGTGAACCTCCAGCACAACTCCTGCAGTGCTAAAAACCTGCTATTCAGCTTGCGAGAACCAGGTTGCTCAAAGCCTCATGAATCCTAACCTTGAACACTTCCAGGGATGGGGCAGCCACAGCTTCTCTGGGCAACCTGTGCAAGTGCCTCACCACCCTCACAGTAAAGAATTTCTTCCTGATACCTAATCCAAACCTGCCCTCTGTCATTTTAGTGCCATTCCCCCTTGTTCTGTCACTCTACCCTTGTAAAAAGTGCCTCTCCAGCCTTGTAGCCCCCTTTAGGTTTTGGAAGGTTTGACTGGTTGTAGATGATGGCCCAAGCAACGATGGAAGCTGTTTTGGATTGTGTCAGGCTGTACAACACACAGTTCCAGCAGGTGTTCCTGCCTGCAGGAGCTCTACACACAGACCTCGGGGCTGCTCCCCAGTCCGGAGGGGAGCAAAGCAGATATTGGTATTTGTACAACTGTAGCACTATCTTATGGCAAAAGTCATATAGATCACATCAGAAATTCATATATTCTCATCAACATGAGAAATACTGGAGCCTAACAGAGGCTTTTTGACTGAGGAATAACTGCTGGAGTTGTGTGATCCTCAGTGTGCCATTTCAGTAGAAGGGTCCAACTGAAGGTTTCATCTAGAGAGACAAACTCTAAGTAGTGAATTCTGAATTGGTCTGTATGAGCAAGGGGACATGAGCTCTGCATTCTAGACTCAAAAGGACTATTTTCCCTCTTTCTGGTTTGTGCCAAGGAATCATCTTTTAGTTATTTATTTAAATATTCAGCATATATTCTACTTCTTATTTTTCAGGTTCTCGGTAGGGAATCAAAGACTGGTAATGAGCAAGGTACAGTGAATAACTATGTATCTTGTTTAATTCTTTGTGAGTTGTTATCAGTTATCAATACTTTACACCACCCATACTCACCTCATGGACCATGAGGACCATGAGGTCTTACACCTTATAACAATATCTGCTTGATTTATTTTTCAGATGCCTGTATAAATGTCGTTCCCTGCCAAGACAATGGAGCTATTTGTATTCAGCCTTGTTCTCCCTCCTTCCATGGGGAGACAAGCTTCGTCTGTGAAGACAGAAAGTGGCAAATGTTGTCTGATGCCTGTGCAAACTTGGATGTTCAGTCCCTTTTTCAGGTGAGTTAACTGTTATGCACCTTCTTTGGCCGATGCTCATAATTTGCAAAGACAGCCTGTCCCTCCATACCTTCTCAATCTTGAGCAAAACTTTGACTTCATGGAATCACAGAATCATTTATGTTGGAAAAGACCTCTAAGATCATCAAGTCCAATCATTAACCCATAACAATTCATTAATACTGTGTTTATGACTAAACCATGTCCCAGGTGCCACATCCACATGTTTTTTGAACACTTCCAGGGATTGTGATTTCACCACTTTCCTAGGCAGTTTGTTCCAATGCCTGACCACCCTTTCAGTGAAGAAATTTTTTCTAATATTCAATTTACACCTGCCATGGTGCAACTCGAGGCCATTTCCTCTTGTCCTGTCACTTGTTACTTGGGAGAAGAGACCAACCCCCACCACGCTACAACCTCCTTTCAGGTAGTTGTAGAGAGCAGTAAAGTCACCCCTGAGCCTCCTTTTCTCCAGGCTAAATATCCCCAGCTCCCTCAGCTGCTCCTCATCAGACTTGTGTTTTTGTCCTTTCACCATCTTAAATCAAGTGAAAGGAAATAAACTTGGGAAATCTGTGTGTGGAAACATAATTCAGAAACAAAGTTGCCTTGTTCAGTTTGTTGATGTTCCTCATGTGGATCTCATCCAAGACAAGGATACACCAGGAGGAACCTGAGAAAAGAGCAACAGGAATATCTGTAATGATCAGATCATTCGTGGTAAATTCTCCTCAAGGACAAAATAAAACTTAAATCACTTCAAGAATAAGGCACTACATTTAGTTCTTGCCCCTCTTTTCTTGTGTGTTGTTCCAGTACAATGTTTTCTCAGGTGAGCTTTGGTTCTGGGTTTCAGTCCATCTGGCACATTCCCTGCACACCCAGCACTAGACCTCTTGCCTGGTTGTAACTGAAGCTTCATTTTCATTCTGTTCATTAATTGTCTCAAATGTGTTTTCCTCCCTCCAGAGGATATCTGAAAGTGGACTCTTTCCATGCTCTGGAGGACATGTTGCTGGAGAACATCTTCCTTTTGTAGCAGGAGGAAAGCCAGGGCATGAGAAGCCTGAAGATGGGCCAAAACATTTTGGTGCTGATGACCGTGGGAATAGGAGCTGCCAAGCTGATTTTTCGTGCATCATCCCAGATATCCTGTCTTCACCAGCCATTCCAGGAAACATAGCTGATATAGTGGATTTGCTGAAGAAGATTTCTCTGCAGTTATCAGAGAATGTCACTAGAGCAAAAATGCAGGTATTTACTCTTGTGGGCTTTGGGAGGTGCTGCTGAGGTTTCCAGAGCATCTATAAAGTATTTTGTCCTTATGACCAAAAATGTCCAATGAAGTGGTGGCTGCAAGTCACACAGAGATCAGCTGGAAAGAGTTTTCAGAGTGGGCCATTGTTTTGTTGTCAGAGAAACTGACTTATTCACGTGTGATGAAAATATACTGTGGAATTAAATTTCTTTAAAAGCAAAAGTTTTCAGGACCTGCTGTTGTAGCTGTGGAATAGCAGTACAAGGAAGAATTAATTTTTGAAGTATGGCACTAAAGGGAGGCAGCTTTGGAGATGCTGACCTGCAGCTGTGTTGTCATGTGTTGCACAACAGAAACTGGTATCTTTTCCTGATGAACTCAGAAATCAGAGAGGTGGGGGAAGAAATACAGGAAGGGTGACGTAAATCAGATCTGCACAGTGGGTCAGTGTCTGGAATAGAACTAGAGTGTCCTGATTTTTTGCTTTATGTTTACTTCTCCAATCACCTTTTGATCTATGATATGAAGAGGATAGGACAATTCTAGTAATGAGATGTTTAGATTTGACTGGGATGGATCATGGGGAGCATGTTCAGTGTCAGAAGGAATATTTCCTTTGTAAAAATCGCTCATGAATTAAATGAACCTTTTGGGAAGCTCTACCAGTGGAATAATATTTGGTTTCTTCTAATATAAAAATAATTATTGTTTTCATGTTTGTTTCAGAGCTACAGCAGGATAGCAAACCATATTCTGAACAGCTCCATCATTTCCAACTGGGCTTTTGTAAGGGACAGAAATGCTGGTTCAGAATTACTGGACTCAGTGAATTTATTTGCTGGGAAGCTTCTTCTAAGGAACGGGTCGGAAAGTGTGCAGGAGCCCTTCATCGCTACGAAAGGCTACAGCATACACAGAAACACTTCAGGAACAAGCTTTGATTTTTCTATGGAGTTCAACAACACGGGCAACATCACTGGGCACATGGTGATCCCAGAAGAAGAGCTTCTGAAGTTGCCCAGGGCTTCCAAGGCCATCAGCATCGCGTTCCCAACGCTCGGGGCCGTCATGGAGAGCGCCCGGTCAGACCCCGGGTTTGTGAACGGGGTGGTGTTGTCGGTGTCGCTGCCGGAGGAGCTCCAGCGGGTTTTGCTCACCTTTGAGAAGGTGAATAAGCTGGAGCAGGTGGAGGCCCAGTGTGTGGGGTGGCACTCTGCCGAGAGGCGCTGGGACAGCCGGGCGTGCAGGATGCAGTTGGACACTGTCAGCAGCGTGGTTTGTGTCTGCTCCCACCAGCGCCGGACCTACAAGTCCTTCTCCATTCTGATGTCCCCCGCGACGCCGCGGAGCGTGGCACTGGATTACATCACTAGGGTGGGCTTAGGCCTTTCCATTCTCAGCCTGGTCCTCTGCCTTGTCATTGAGGCTGTTGTCTGGCACCACGTCACAAAAACTGAAATAACCTACATGCGCCACTTCTGTTTGGTCAACATCGCTGTGTCGCTGCTCGTTGCTGATGTTTTGTTCATCCTGGCAGCTATTGTGCACAATACAGCCCTGAACTACCAGTTGTGTGTAGCAGCCACTTTTTTCCTTCACTTTTTCTACCTTGCCTTGTTTTTTTGGATGTTAACACTGGGCCTCTTGATTCTCTATGGATTATTATTAATTTTTTTTAAGGTAACGAGATCTGTGTTCCTGGCTGCAGCATTCTCTATTGGATATGGATGTCCCTTGGTCATATCTGTCCTCACTGTTGCCATCACTGAACCAAAGAATGGATATTTAAGAAGTGGAGCCTGCTGGCTCAATTGGTATGAGACAAAAGCCCTTTTGGCCTTTGTTGTGCCTGCTCTGAGCATCATTGTGGTGAATCTGGCGGTGGTGGTGGTGGTTGTGGTGAAGACTGGGAGGTCCTCTGTTGGAGAAGGCTGCAAGTCACAAGATTTGAGCAGCATGATCCGAATCAGCAAAAACGTTGCCCTTCTGACCCCTCTTCTGGGTCTCACCTGGGGGTTTGGATTGGCCACGATTCTTGACAGCCGATCCCTGGCATTCCACATCACGTTCGCGCTGCTGAACGCTTTCCAGGTAAACTCTGGGAGACCAGGAATAGTATGTGCTCAGATTCTGAGCCTGGGGTAAAGGTATCAGGTCAAAGAGGGACTGGCAGCACATATTGTGCATGAAAAATAGGATCTAAGCCTTCCTTTCCACTCAGCCCCTTTACATAATACATGCACGAGGCATCCTGCATTAGAGTAGTAAAGGTAGATGGGTAATGGGGCAAAATAGTTGGTTTAAAGTGTGTTGAACAATTAAGAAGATGAATTTCTGTTAAACATAAAATACACCAGGTAATGTCCAGTAACTGCAAAGATGTCTCATCCTTATCAATTAACGAATACACAGAACATTCTCATTTGCTGTTGAAGATGTCCCTGGCACAGGTTGCCCAGGAAAGCTGTGGATGCCCCATCCCTGGAAGTGTTCAAGGCCAGGTTGGATGGGGCTTTGAGCAACCTGGTCTAGTGGGAGGTATCCCTGCCCATGGCAGGGGGGTTGGAACAACATGGTCTTTAAGGTCCCTTCCAACCCAAACTATTCCATGACTGACTCTGTGGTTTTGAATAACTGATTGGTGTTAACATCCAGTGTTACCTGACACACTGTTGTACACCTGGTCTGTCTTAGCTCTTCTTGATTCAGATTGTAACTGAGTGGGCTGAGAAAGTCCTGGTATGTGACCCATCAGTCCAGTTTGTAGTGAGAATTAACACAGGTTGTATATCCATTCCTGATGTTCCCAGACAGCCCATATGGCCCGGGTGGATAAACCCATTTTGTGCATTGCTGTTACCTGAATGACAGCAGATGAGGTCTGTCCTTACAGAAATGACATCTAGAAGCACTTAAGAAACATCATGTGGCTATGCTGGTTTTGTTAACTGGTTTTGCAATTTCTTAGGGATTCTTCATCCTGTTGTTTGGGACACTTCTGGACAGAAAGGTACTTATTCTGGATTATATGAACATTTTCTACTCCCTGAGAAACCATTCCCTTTAATATTTTTAATTTAAATCTACAGACAAGAGAAGCCTTAAGAATGAACTGCCTTTCATCAAGACGGAAGTGGGGTCTGGAAAAGGTAAAGATTATTTTATTTCCCTGTTACTCTCTTAATTTACCAATTTACACACCTTCTTATTTGTATGTGAAAAGAATGGAACCATCCACTGCATCTTACCTAGTTTAACATTTTTCTAAGGCAAATGCTTGCTGAAGGAAATACAGGTATCTCAAAAGCATGTTGAGGATATTAAACTCCTAAATATCAGAAGTGACCATAGATCTTTTTTTGTTACTGCTACATGACCTACTGCTGTTGTTACAAAATTAAAAACGGTATTTTATTCTAATCTCTTCACCTGTAGATGTCCAAGCCCTTTAGATACACAATGCCAATGACATTTCCCCCCCCATCTGTAAATTAGATTTACTTTAAGGTTACTGAATAAGGAAGGAACAGAATTAGGAGTCCAAAATCCCAATGTAATGACCTGATTGCTTCCTTCACAAAAATGTGGATCTGTATGCCAGCAGGGCTGCTGTAGGATGTCAGAGGATCGTTCTGCTTTCAGCAGATGGATGGAAACCATTCAGAGCCCAGACAGTGTGTTTGGTGCTAGTTGATGTTGTGTACTCACGAGAGCTTGAGGGCTTTTTAAAAATCAGGGCAGTTCCTTAAAAGCAAGTGTTTAAACCTTAAGGAAACCACTGTGTTTCAGCAGCTTCCTAGGAAAACCTTGTCAGAATTGATGTGTTGGCATCACTGAGTTGGTGCTTCCTACCTGTACTGGAAAACTTTTGTCTGTTGTTCTCAGATTTCTTTTGGTACCAAGGCTTTAGTGGTTTTACACTGTGTTTATGAAAGGGAATCCTCTTTAGGGGTCTCACAAGAATTATCTACAGTACTCCTGCTGTCTGCCAAAAGAAACTGTGTCAGTTCAGTTTGGACTTTGAAAAAATAATTTCCTTGTTTTTATCCATTTGTGATTCTAGTATTGAAAGCTGCAGAGGGTCTTTCACTAACAGTGTGTGCAAACATACTTGATTTATGAGGGGAAATAGAGGGTTTGTGGAAACTATGGCTCCCTTCTGATATCAGCATTTGGGTTGTTTGGGGCAGGAGAGGCTGCATGTTTGTGGAACTTCTAAATCCTCCGCATCCTACCTCTCCAATTTAGTTTTCAGTTGCATCCAGCCCTATGTGCTAAGTTTAAATGCATTGCAGAAGGTTTTCTCTTAAAAAAAAACAAAAACAAAAACAAAACAACTAACCAGTGAAAAAAAGTAAAAAAACAAACCCCAAACCCAATAACAAACAAAACCACCAAGCCTCAAATTTCTGCTGAAGATTTTTCCTACCCAGCAGAGGGAAAAGAAAGGATGTGTTTGTGGCTGCCCCAAATTTAACAAACTGAGATTACATTTCTTGCTTATACAGATTGAGGATCCAAACAACAGTGAAGGTGTTTCACATCTTATCAGGCTTTAGGTCAGGACTGAAAGTTTGAAAGTTAAAGTTTTCTCAAGTCACCACCAGTATAACCTTCTGGAAACAACAGGTCTAAATTTTACTAGTCCCATGACTCAGCAACGTTTGATAAAAGTATTAAGTGATCTCACTGGGCAAAACTTGGTGTGGAAACTGTGGCTGCATGTGCCTAAGAATTTGGGTTGATGTTGTCACTCACCTGGGTGGAAGAAACCATGTGTAGGTGTTTATAATGGCATAACAGAGGGGGAAAATATTAGTCATCCACTTTTGTAAACTTGGGTGTAAGCATGGGGTTTGACTCATGAGAGCTGAAAAAGTTGGTCACACCTGAAATAATTGTTATTTTAAAAAAAGTAGTCTCATTTCAGGGAGTTTCAAAATCACAGAATCATAGAATTGTTTAGCTTGGAGAAAACCTCTGAGATCACTGAGTCCAACCATTACCCAGCACTGCCAAGTCCACCACTAAACCATGTCCCTCAGTGCCACATCCATGTGTCTTTGAAATCCCTCCAGGGATGGTGACTCCACCACTGCCCTGGGCAACCTGTTCCAATGCTTGTCAATCCTTTCAGTGAAGAAGTTGTTCCTAATATCCCATCTAAACCTCCCCAGGCACAACTTGAAGCCATTTCCTCTTGTCTTATGACTTGTTGTTGGGAGAAGAGACTGACCCCTGCCTGGCTAGCCAATCTACTTTCAGGGAGTTGTAGAGAGCAATAAGGCCCCCTAATCCTTCTTTTCTCTGGGCTGAGCCCCCCCAGCTCCCTCAGCTGCCCCTCACATGGACATGCACTCCAGACCCTTCCCCAGCTCCGTTGCCTTTCTCTGGACTTGCTCCAGCACCTCAATGTCCTTGTTGTAGTGAGAGGCCCAAAATGGGACTGTGTGTCTGGGGGTTTAATGGTGGGGATATAATACATCTAGAAGGGTATGCAGACTTGTTTCATGTTCCCCCAGACTCAGAGGAGCCTTTCTTCTGGGTCAGATTTTAAGTTGACCATCCTGTGACATTTCTCACAGGGTGCTGAAGCACCTTCTGTTTGGAGTGGACCCTCCCCCTCCATGGATGATATCTGTAATCTGACCTGCTGATTTTTTTTTCTCCCAAGTCCTAGCAGTGGACAGTTGTCTTCAGTGGATCTGACCAGCGAGAAGAAAATGAGCACTTCTTGCACAGAAGTCCTGGTTTGAGGTGAGCTGAAGTGTCTGACCAGCTCGGAGCATGGACAGCACTGTCTGGGAGCACAACCACAGGAAGCATCATGAAAACCAGAAGAGAAAAGGCCTCGAACCTGCTGTCAGGAGCAGGAAACCATCAGTGTTGCTGCAACCCTTGGAGGAAACATGCTGATACATAAAGCTTGTTTCTCACCTTTGTGAAAACTGCTGTGAGGAGAGTTTGTCCTCATTTGCCATTTCAGTGCTTCAATTTCTTTCTTTTTTTTTTTTCATGTCAGTGCAATATGGAGCTGTACAGTATGTGAAACTGTTCTAAAATTATTTAAATTTTAATATGTACAAATGTTGAGCATTATCTAGCTACTTTTGGCTGTCTTTTGAGCAAAACCGATTCTATTTGGTGTCACTGTGTTCATCATTTCCATTTGTCCTCTCAGACTGATGGATAACATAACTTTATTTCTGCATTACAGCTGTTCTCTCCATCTCTGTACCTGTGTGTCAGAGCAATTGTACAAAACCCTTTTCTAGTCTGTTAGGACAGAATTTTTGTTCTTTTTCCTGTCCTGCAAGGCAATGACAGAGACAAATAATAAAGAGGACTCTGCAAATAAATCAGTTTCCTTCTTTAAATGTGGGAAAACAAGCTTGGAATATTCTTCAGAGTTGAATCAAGAGTTGATGGACATCAACTAAGCAAGGAAATGATTTTTCCATGTGAGATGGAGTATCTGGTTTCAGTAGAAAATCTGTCCTTGGTCTGAGAAACCCTTTCTAATGAAGGCTTTGATAGAAACATTATTGTCTGTTGTCAGGATGACTTGATGGTTTCAAATGGAAATAAAGTTTTGTCATTATTACTAATAAGTGGTACTTATCCTTCTCTACCAAACATGTAGATAAATGCCCTGTAGTATTCACTGCCGTTACTCAAGTCAGAAATCACTTCCCCCCATGTGGCTTCACATACATTTGAGATATAGAAGTTTTAATAAAAATAATAGAGTTTAATGTCATCAATACACCTTTACTGAAGAGGGATTAAAATGCCCTGGCAAATGAACTGAGTAGTGTGGGGTGTGTGATATGTACGATGGAAAAACCCACAGCCAGATGTCCTGGTGGGAGAGGGTGGAGGGCAGAGCTCTACTTCTTTTCCTCAGGGCTCTGTTGCTGACTCTCCTCTCTTCTTTTCTTGTAAACTGTGGTCTTGTTACAAGAGTCTGTACTGTATTTTTACACAGTGGAGAGCTTTAATCAATTAGAGGTAAAACTGGGCTTATGTGCTGCTGTAACATAGATCTAAAAAGACCATTATCCCTAAGTCTGCTACTTGGTGTCAAGGAACATTTTCTTTGCTGTAGCTTCCTTCTCTGCTGTAGCTTCTTTCTCTCCTTGAAGCACTGAGAGAGTTTTTTCTTTCTTTCCCCCCCCCCCAGGAAGTTACATGTATCTTGGGGTTGTCTCTGTTAAACCTTTTTTACATCAGTAGCATCTCCCCCAAGCCCCTGAATGTCCTTCTTCAAGTATTATCAGAGCTACCTCAGTGCTCCTCATACTTGAGGGGATTATTGCATTGTGGTGTTGCACACCTGATTTATTTTCTGTGTTTTAAAAAAATAGATAAAAGACTGGCACGGGATAGGTAGTGTCGGGTGAAGGTGTTGGTCAGTGTTCAGTGGGTGTCCTTTGCAACTGTGAATCTTTACACAGGTACCTTTATTCCCTCTGAAGGAAAGGGGCCAAGTTGTACATTTTGCAGCATGGAGAAAGCAACCTGCTGTGCACCTGAATTTGATGCCATGGATTTAAAAAGAGTTCCATTCCCATCACTCTTCAGTATCACATTTAATTCAACTGGATTTTTTTCTTTTCATTTGCTACAGTGTTAACAGGAAAATTGTATTAATGAAATGTTTGGATTTTTCCATAACACCTGAAAATTTAAGAAAACTTGCCTCAACCTGGCACCCTGCCCTCCTCTCACGTGCACAAACACACATGTTAAAAAAGTCTGTTAAAACTGTGGATTTATAGAAGGTCTAGGATGAGACCTTATACAAACTTCCTCCAAAATCCCTGGAAATTCAGCAGAAGTCTTGCCTGGGCAATAGC
Source organism: Manacus candei (assembly GCF_025592945.1). Lineage (NCBI taxonomy): Eukaryota > Metazoa > Chordata > Aves > Passeriformes > Pipridae > Manacus > Manacus candei. Next base: position 4,147,817 of record NW_026138055.1, on the reverse strand, counting down.
ACCATGAAAAAAAAAATCTGTTTCATCTGCTGTTCATTAAAGGGTGTTTGTATGGTACTTATTTTCAGCTGCTGGCACATATCCTTGTTTTACCTTGTGTTTTGTGACACCTCATGTTTTATTTAAAAATAACTGGTGGGAGTGGGGCCTTACAGAGAACCAGGTAATGGTACAGGATGGGGATGGGCACGGAACTTCTATTTTTAATACCCCAAACTTAAACTGACCAGGAGCATTTAATGAATAAATATATTTGAGAGGTGAAAGCTGTAGCTGTTCCTTCATGGGCTGAAAATTGGTATTTCTCTAAATGCCATAGGCTGAGAGTCCAGTTCTAATTGCAGTTGAGGAGAGGGAATCACTAAAGTTGGAATTCTGCCTGTTTCCCAAATTATCTGTATAGAAACAGCTTAATAATGTCAGTGTTGTGTGAGACAGATCCCTTGATGTGCAGGAGCTTGTTTTGGAGCAGTTCCACACTGCCTGCCAAAGTACCCTTCTTCACAAGGTGTCACAATTAATGGGACATCCCATTTTTTTCCCACAGATTTACAGCACTGTTTGCATGGCCAAGTATGTGACTACACAAGCAGGGTCTGTAGGATTATGTTCTCCCAAAGTTAAATCTCATTTCTGGGGGAAAGCATAGTTTGGAACATGGAGCCCTCTTTCACCTCCTGCCCCACAGTGAGGATGCTGCTGAAATCCCCTGTGGATGTGCTTCCAGGAGTGAGCCCCTTGAGAGCACTGCCTCCTCCTCTGGCTCCAGTTTCAATGGTTTTGTTGAGGCCAATAGCACTATGTGAATGTATTTTTAGAACATCTGCGAATACCATTAGGTCAAAATCATAAACCCAACAGCATCCCTCCTCCCTGACCCCCAGGTCAGATGTCCCATTTGTATCCTGAAGGTAGGATGATGCTGATTACATAGTCACATTTTCTAACATATTCTGCACTATAAAGCAGATTATTTTTTGGTTTTGTTCTCCCAAGGGGGGCATATCAATATCAAATTGATATTGATGCACAGGAAGTTCCACCTGAATTTGAGGAAGAACTTTTCTGTACAGTGACCAAGCACTGGAACAGAGATCAGAGAGGGTGTGGAATTCCCCTCACTGGATATTCCAGAACCATCTGGACACAATCCTGTGCCATGTGCTCTGGATAATCCTGCTTGAACAGAGAGATTGGACCAGGTAACCCACTGTGGTCCCTTCCAACCTTGCCCATTGTGTGATTCTGTAAAATGCTATTGCAGTTGATTGGAATTTTAACTTCCATGGTTTTGCTCTGAACACTGTGGTTAGAGGTATTTGTCCTTCATCTGTGCACAACACCAAAACCTTTCTAATGGTGTAAAGCTTGTAAACTTATTCACATGCAGTCTAAATTTCAGGTCAGATGTGGTTGGACACTGTGTTCCTTCAGGCCTCTCAGGTTCCTGTTGTATCTGTATCCAGTGACACCTTGAGGCCAGTTCAGGCTTTGGGAAAAGGTGCATGACCCTTCTGATTTTACAGAAATAGCTCATCTGTCACTAATTACTGCAGCCATGTGCTACAGTTGCTCTTTTTCACTACTGGAAAAAGTCATCTGAGGTTTATTTGTTTACTGAACTGTAGCCAGTCAGGGAATGGCACTTTTATTTGCTCAGCAGTGCTGAACTTGAAAAGCCCAGTGCTTTCTTACTTGCATAAGCATCAGTCTTTAATTATAGCTCTTCAACCCACGCATAAGATGTATATGTACCCTTTGGGTACTTTTGTTTCAGGTTGAGACCAGTAATAAATCATCTGTTTGGGCTTTTTGAGGATTAAGTGTTGAACAATGGATTGATTAGCAAGATCATTCTGACCCTTGGGCAGTGCAAGTTGAGTTTTACAGTGTAGTTCTTATTCATGCTGCAGCCTCTCTGGGCAGGGAACTGGCAGACTATTGCAATTACTGGGCTGTTAGTAGATGGAGCTATATTTAGCTTGAATTTGTCTGGCTTTAAATACCCTTGTTTAAGAAGGGTAAGTTAGTAGTGGAGTGAGTGTTTTTTTGAAGCAGTGAGTTTCCTTAGATGTTGCTAAACCAGCTTTCAGTAAACACTAATTACTGTGCTCCGTACAAGGTGTGAAAGCAGTTCCCCAGCCTGTGGAACAGACCCTTCTGGCCTTAATGCTTGATCACTGTCCAGGCTGTTCTTGCCATTGCAGTATTGTTAGCAGCAGCCAAATGTGAATTTCTGGTATTATAGGTGGCCATCTCCAGGCAGAGCTCTCTGCTGTGACTGGCTCTGATGGCAGTTGTAAGGAAAAGCAAGGTGGGGTATTTGTTTCAGTAGACTTGCATCAGGGCCAACCTTTTTAATACACCCCATTGTTCATTAGTGGTACATTTGGCCCTCAACCTTGCTCTTAGAGTGTTTTTTCTTTCAGAAATACTCCACTGATGTCAGTAGTTAACCCTCACTTTTTGTGGGATAAGGGAGCAGAACTTGGACTTGCAGTACCACTCGCCTGTTTAGATCACATCAGATCCATCCCTCCGGTGCCTCTCTGAGCAACCACTGTTTCCACAGTAAATGATCCATTTTTTCCTGAGTAACGGCAATTATTCATGCAATCTTTATTTCTGTCATGGTGTTGCTGAAAAATCTCCCACATTGCTGAGATGGTTGGCTTGGGAGCTCTGGGACAGCCTGGATTTCTTGCTTAGCTTCTGCATTATTACAAAATGTTATCTTAATCCCTGCTCTCTGCAGAGAGCCCAAGGGATTCATCTCAGCAGCTGGAGAGGTGCAGCAGAAATCCCCTCGTTATCTCCTGTGGCACAAATGTAGGCACTGCTGGGCAGACCAGGAATAAGGGAGCAGAATAAAGGATTTTGACTTTTTTATCAACAAGCTGTAAAGCTATTGGAGTATAATGTATGTCAGGTTCTGTCAAAAAGATCTATTGAAGGCAAGACTTGAAGGCTGACTTTGAAGTGTGCTGATTAGCAGGAAAATTCCCCGTTGCCTTTAAAATGAGCTGCCAAACCCTAAGTATCCTGAAAATGTCTGCTTTTGGGAAAAGACTCACTGATAGTTTTTTTAAGCTTTTATATTTTAGGCCAGAAGTAACTGCTGTGATTAACCAGAGCCTTCTCCTCTCCATTGTGATCAAACCACCTTTCAAGCTTCTTTTGAGCAACCTAGATAGATTAACCTGTCTTTTCCCTTTAAGAAGAAGACTTGTAGTATTGAATTTGTATTGATTTCCATTTTTGTTAGCAGTCAGAAGAATTAATTTAGTACACAAATGCATCCGTCAGGTTAAAAGCTGTGTTAAAGTAATAGGAATTTGGATCTTCTTCCTATAATGAATGTATGTGAAAACCTGCAAGGAAAAGGAGAGTCGAGACAAAAATTTGGGTTATTGAGTCTTAAGCTGCAAATACAGGAACGAAATTCATAACGGTTAGTAGCTGATCTCTGAAGCAGATACAAGACAACTCAATTGTAATGTTGGCAATGAAAAAAGCTACAAATATTTAGATTTTCTGACTACCTCATGGCAGAGGTGGAAAGTCCCCTGGCTGGTAGTTCCATGGAGACCTTTGCATGGATAGGCTTTGTCCGAGGGCATTTGAAATGTCTGGATATTGGGTGATGGGAGACAGCAGGTACCTGAAAATGAAAGCAAAGGATGATGCAGAAGGTGATGATATGCCCAAAGATTACTCTCCTAGGTAATCTGGAGCTCTCCAATTGTTTAGCAGCAGCAGAAGGCAGCCTCTGTTTAGGATGCTCTACTATGGAGTGTTTATGAGGAATAAACACACAGGACGGGATGCTCCTGATGAATAAATGACTCCTTTTTCTCTAAGGGAATGTTTTCCATTTCGCTGGTCAAAATCCTAAATTAGAACCATAGAATCATATAATGATTTGAGTTGGAAGGGACCTTAAAGACTATGGGCGGGGACACCTTCCACTATATCAGGTTGCTCAAAGCCCCATCCAACCTGTCCTTGAACACTTCCAGGGATGGGGCAGCCACAACTTACTTACTTGAATTCAAATTACTGAATGATAGAGCTGTATAACAGCTGCCATGTGTTCCTGATCACTTGGGCTTCTACAAGATCCTTGAAAATATGAGTGCTTTATGGAAATGGAACATGGAGCCAGAGGGGAGAAAGAAGATGGGCTGAGTTAGAAACAATCATTGCTTCCAGCTTTTCTATGGATACGAGTGTGCAGAGGGGTGAAATCACGTGAAGGAAAGCTGTGTAAGTCCAACGAGCCTGACTTTCAGGTGAAATATGCCTAAAATATAATTGTTCTGATGGTGGGACAGTCATGTCACTGCAGAGACTAGCGGAACTGCTGTTTATCTGTCCATATGTCTCCCAGTGTGTAAATTCACTTGGGGAACCTCAAGAAGTGAGAGGATGTGAGACTGACTCCTCCTTTTCTAAAATCATTACGGCTGATTGTACCCAAGAATAGCTCCAAGTCTGGCATCCTCTGTGGAGGAGATGTGTGGGGAGCCTGAGACTATAACCTAACACTGGATGGGTTGGACACAGGCTCCAACCCTGAAGCAGAAATGGTCACAGGTAGAACTGCTGAAAACTCAGAATTTGCTATTTAGAGAGAAAAAAAACCCAGTTTGCCATGGGAAAGGTCCAATGCTGGTTTGCAGTCCCAGTCCTGCTGTGTAATTCCCTGGTCAGGATACAGGAAACAAAATGTTTTACAGATTATGTGTTGGTAACATCAAGCTGAATGTAATCAGGGCTGAGAGAATCCACAGCTCACCCTCAACTCATTCAGAATCTTAATGCCTTAATTAATCTAAAAATTCCTGCATCAAGACAGTAATACTTTAAAATGTGGATCTACCCAAGAGTTTTTTTACAGAGAGTAAAAAAACTTTTTACATATTCTTGTATTTTTAAACTCTGTTAGAAAAATCCATTCGTGCTATTTGTAATAGTGAAAGTTGTCAATAACTTGATTTTTCATAAAATTGACCAGTCCAATCAATTCTGTGGATGATTGGTCCACACTGGTAGCTGTATTCTCTGACCTTGTTTAACTTCTCCCTTGGTGAAATGGGGTAACACAAGCCTGACCTAAGTACCAGAAATTAATATCGAGAACACAACGTGTCCTTTTGTGCTGTAGAATCGTGGAATCATTTAGGTTGGAAAAGACCTTTAAGATCATTGAGTCCCAATATGCTGTGACTGCACAGGACTCAGCATCATAGAGTCCTGGACCATGGCTCAAGATCCTGCATGATGCCAGAGTATGAGTAATAGTAATAAGAAATGCTAGTGAATCCAACAGCTTTCTCTTGAAAGGGGTATTCTGCAGACATTACATCTGAAGTCACATCTTTCTATGAAAGAAACTCTGTTAAAAATCATATTATTTTCAACTGGTGAACTGTGGGCTTGAACTCTAATTAGCTTGAAATGATTTGACATAACTAAATCATTATTTCCAGGAAATAAAGATGAATCGTGTGTCTCAGAGACAGATCTTATGACAATGTAAATAAAAGTAGATAGTATGTACCAAATTCTTGGATTATTTCTTCAGGGTAAACCCATGATTTCCACAATGTTTTACTGCTGTTTTCAGACCAAAGTCACTTCATTGTTGCAGTAAAGATAAACCATGCAACCAAGAAAAGTAGAAAACAAATGTAATGGGATTTGCTCACTTCTCTTGTTCAACAGTGCAGTTATCCTAATAAGTAAAGAAAAACTGAAAGTTTGAAGGAGCAACTGGGGCACTTACTGAAAATTTTCTTTGCCCTGATGTGAAGAAGCCTGAAGTTTCAGTTGCCTTTTATATTGTGATCGTCTTGGCATCCATTCAACCCAGCAGCTGTACAAGTTAGGAATGAAAAAACATCTTTGCCACAAAATACCCGTTTGGAAAACAACATTTGAGGCAAGTTCTGTCTGAATTCAACTTTTTTTCTGGCCTTTCCTTGGGCCATTCAGCGAACCTAAACCCTTTCTTAGAATCATAGAATGTTAAGGTGTCCCTGCCGTGGACAGGGATACCTTCCACTAGACCAGGTTGCTCTGAACTCTGTCCAACCTGGCCTTGAACACTTCCAGGGATGGGGAATCCACAACATCCCTGGGCAACCTGTTCCAGTGTCTCGCTACCCTCACAGTAAAAAATTTCTTCCTAAAATCTAACCTAAATTTCCCATTTCAGTTTGTACCCATTACTCCTTGTCCTGTCACTACAGTTCCTGGTGAAGAGGAATCGTACACAACCTTCTGTTATTGCAAAATTATTGTTAGTTAATAATTTTGCATAGTTCTGGTTGTGTTGCTTCTGGTGAAAGGTGACCTGAAAGACACCAATTCTACAAGCTTTGAGGAAGCTTTTGCCCCTGAAGTATCCTGGGGAGGCTTGGTTTGTCTCAGGTTGCAGACCTCTGTAGCAGCTTTTGGATGAAATTTATGATTTTATTCTTTCTAGCAACGTGTTTCTCACTGCATTAATTTTATTTTTTTTTTTTAGTAAAGTGCTGTAAAGGTAGAAAGTGGTAGATTTTAGGTGGGTGATAGATATTTCTTTGGCTTTATCACCAGACTTAAAGGTGTGTGTAGGTATGTACATGTATCAAAATACACTGCACAGCCTTTCTACGTGCAGGAAAAAGTACATCTGTGCGTGCAACATCAACAGAGATTGTGCATGGAATAAGTTATTTTGTTTGTTAACATCTTTATAAGGCTTTGGATAAGCAGAATAATTAAAAATAAACCACTGAACCAATTAAGTGAAATGCCTTTGATAGGACTGAAATGTACCAATTTGTGGCCAGCAGCAAAGATGTGGTATCTGTTAGAGCTTGTATGGCTGTGGCCCCAGAGTCATGGGATTGTTTGTTGCCTACACTTGTTAAGAAAGATGAGAATTAACATGAATTAATTTCATTTTTTTTCCATCAAAGATACAGACAGTAGCTTCTCAGAGGGGAGGAGGTGAAGGTAAGAATTTTTCCCTGAAGGCCTACTGAAGGACTTTAAGAATGGAAACAATGTGGAAGAATATGGAAATAAGAAAACAAAATGGAATAAAGTAAAGCCAAAACATTTTAAATACAAAAGAAGTCATAAATTTTGGTTTAAAAGATGAATATTTTAGAGATTTGCTGTTTTATTAGCAACAAAAAAGCAATTTTCTGGGGACAGCAGAAGGAACCTTTGCCCCCTCTGAAATGGTCCACCAAAAGAATTGAAAGCAATTTCAAGATGAGAAGTCAGTGAAAACCATTTTTGTGTATCTTTTGACAGGATTGAATTTGAGATGAAAATCTGACTTTGTGTCCTTGTTCAATATTTCCTGACTGTAGCGTGAACCCAATAATGGCTGATCTTACCCTTTTGCTTGCTGCTTCTGTTACTGCAGGAACTTTCTGATAGATTATTCAGATGGGCTGTGGCTTTAGACTTTTCTTGGTGTAGAACTAAAAACCGTCTCTGAAACATCTTTTCCTGCTTGGTGTGAGCTGAGCGCCTTTGGAAATAGTTGGTTTGACTCTCTGTCACATGGAAAACACCTTGTGCCCTTACTCCTGTGTGAAGCCAAAGAGGAAGCCCAGGACAGGGTGAGCATCCCTGTGGTCAAGGATCAAGCACCCAGTTAAAAGTTTTGGCTCTTTGCGTGACCTGGATAAAAGCGCTTTTTAAAAAGTCAAAGTCATCTTGCTCAGCACATTCACACTTCCTTTTTCCTGACAAGACAAGCACTGAAGGTGCAAATATAATGGAATCTGTCATTTTAATGTCATAGATTTTCACCCTCTCATCAGTGTGAGCACAGACCCACAGGGAATTTTCAGTGTGAGCTCTGAGCTCTCCATCCTGTGAAGAACCTCATTTATCAACCAGAATCAGCCACACAAAGCAAATCCAAATGGTATTTTTTTTAAAACCACAAAATTACATATTTGTAGGGATAATACACACAAACACTTGAACTTCCTCTCTTTATTGACCAGATCCTAAACCAAAGAACAGGTTTTTCATCCCTGGGACTGTGACATAATCTTAAATCTTCTCTTCAGATATTAACAGTTCCAAAGATGTATTAGAGATCTACATAATCTCAGATCTTAGCAAGGTTCTTACAGAAGTCTGTAAGAAAAATGCGTGTTCTCCCCAGCAAAACAATTCCCATCTCACTGAGCCCAACTCCTCACAGAAACAGTGTATCAGAAAGCATTCATGAGATTATCAAATACAGTCCACTTTCAGTAATTTATAATTGCTTATTGTCTCTCTGTGTGCAGGGTAACAATCCAAGCTCACTGCTAACATCTCCTACACTACCCAAATGTACCAGAAGTAATGCTAGCAAGCACCCCCTTTTTGCTCAGGATGGAAGAGATGATTTAGTGGCATTTATGGCTCTTCTTGCCTGTTCCACTGGGCAAAAAAACCTCCCTTGATGACCCAAAAGATGCAGCTTGTGAACATTAAGCTTCTTACCTTAAATGGTACATTTATTTCACAGTATTTATCAAAGAATCTGACTCGTACAAAAAAAAGGTAACAAATTGACCTGGGGAGTTTGCAGGGTTTAGAGACCTGACATCTTCAAATTGAATGATAGACCTTGCAGAAATATCAGTACAGGCGATGATCTTAAATTTTATATTTCAGATGATCCCCTTCTAACCCAAACCATCCTGTGGTATTGTTGGTATGAAATTTGTTGAAATATGTTGAAAATGCAACTGTGTTTTACTGGGAACTTTCAGAATGTGCAATTTGACTTTGTATCTTCTGTAAATATTCACCTAACTCTTTAGACCAAGGGTATTGAGGTGGAGACCCCAAGCTACATCTAGTTCAGGCAAAAAGTACACCCAGCCTTCAACCTACACCTTGCCATTCTCTTCCTGGGATTCTCACATGCAGGGTATTGCCTTTTCCCACAGGGAAGTTTGGAGGAAATGGAGTAATTTGCAAATGGGGGCACTTGCACTGAATGCTTTCCCCAGCTTTTTGCAGGGGCTCTTCTGGCCCTCCCTCAGCTGTATGACAGACTGTGCAGCATTCTAAGAGCAAAATGCAGTTGTCTTGGAAAAAATCCATGTCTGTCTTGTCTTACTGCAGGGATAAGCCTGTAAATGCTCCAGGACATCACTGCATTTTTCTCCCATGGGCAGTTGAGTGAACTGCATATATCTGCTGGTACCATGGGTGGGGGCCAGATGATGGACAGGGAGAAGGAAGAGGAAGGAAGTCCTGGATCATCTGCACAAGAAACTGTATGGCCAGTACATGTGGATTTGTTAATTTTTGGTGTGCTTGTTGTCCAGTATCAGTCATGAGTCTTCTTTCTGTGTCCTGGCTGATGTTTAAAATTTCTAAAATTTACAGAACAAAGAGTTTGGATAAAACTGGAGCTCTAGTCTCAATTTCATTGCACCTGTATTTCTTGGAAAAAGTTGGGGTTATTTCAAACTTTTGAACATTTTTATAAACACCTTATAGAAACAGTAAGTCAGCATTCTCCCTGTGGAAGCATGCATTGCTAGATTTACTTGCCACCACAACTCTACTCACGTACCAATGTTCCCCTGGGCTCCTCACTGGTGTGGATTGGGTTGCTCTAGATAAATTCCCTGGAGAATTTGATGGATTTAGCAGTACAGTTGTGCCACAGACTGTAAGTGTAACACAGATAAGAAATGTCATCTGCAGTTTTCCTTCCTGTGTTACGGGCAAACATGAGCAGATGTTTTAGAAGGCCAGTCAATCCTCTCTCACTCCATTTTTTTATCTCTACCCCTTTATTTGTTCCAGGCTCTTCCCATATGGAATAACTGATACTAATTTGGTACCTGTCTGACTGGAGGTTTAACTGAAATTTAGTCAAAGTCTGTCTAATCTAAATAAATGCCCAAAACACACTTTACAGTTAATTCACAACCCTCCCTGTTCCTCCATGCTTGACACATATATCTCTTTTTCTTAGTATCTGAGTACAATTTGGCTGATTTGCCTATGGCACTAAATGTACTCTCAGAAAACCCCCTTTTCTTAATTATTTTCCTGGATTTTCTGTGCTATTTTGGATTTTATGAAATCCTCTGTCACTGGGGCTGTCTGTTGAGGTCCGAGATGTAATCACGGCTTAGCTGAAAAAAATGTTTAAATAAATTCTTTAGGCAGGATAATGGAAACATCTTCTTGTCTTGGCAAGTTAATGCACAATTTCACCTTTGCACATGTAAAATGGTCTCATCAGCTGAACATTTTATGCTGTTGGTATTTGTTTTCATTAGAAATGTGATGTGTCTTTTCCTGTTGTTGTCTGATTTCTCTTTAGGGGAAAATGTCAGTGTGACCTGATTAAATTAACATTCTTGAGGCAATTTCTGGCTGTGAACTTTTCTCAGAAAAATCACCCATACGTGCTGATCATCCTGAACTTTAGCATGAGTTTGGCGTGCACTAATTTTGCTGGCAAATTGTTAATTAAAAAAAACCCCTTAATTATGCTTTGCAAAGCTGTTAAAAGCTGTTAAATCACAAGGGTATAGACAAGGATCTCTTAGTTTTATTGTTCTCTCTGGTGACTTAAGAGTAGCAATCTTAGAAATTTAGAAATTTCAAGGATTCAATCTCAAGGAGATTGAATGGGAAGGAAGTACCCTGCAATTAAATGGATGATATAATACATAAAGAAAATTACTAGTTAAATATTTTTAAAATTAATTTGGGGTGTAAGGAGAAAACATTTCTGTGCAATGCCTGGAACCCTTTAATCAAGTAATGTGAGGGCAAGAAAGAAAAACTTACCTATATCTTTCTGCTTAAGACTAGTTGCTTCATGTTTACAATCTGAAGAAAGAAACAAGCCTTATAATGTTCTAATTAGAGATTCAGAAAGAAATAATGTTGCACATCTCAGCCTCACGTAGTTGGGATACTGTAGATTTTAACCAGAAGACCTTTCCAAGCTTAAACAGACCCTCATTTTACTGGGACTTTAGAGGACCATAATGCAGTAATGATTCAAAATAAAGTTATAAGACATCTTCTCAATTGGGCACATGAAAGCAGATGAATGTGTTTCCAGTGATGTACTAGAGGCTACAGCTTTCAGGGCTGGTGCATAGCTGCCAGATGATGAGTTAAATGGATTATCTTGGTAGGGATGGTTTAATGGATGAACTGTGTTTGCTTGTGAGAGGGCAAAAGTAAATCTGTTTTCATGGCATAGAAGGACTAGGGACCTCATCAAAGCACAGATTAGAATAGTTTAGTGAAGTACTCATAAATATTCAGTGTTGTATGAGTGCTGGTTAGTGTGTCATGATACACCTGAGTCTTTTCTTTTAACCTCTTTCCTTCAATAGGAAGGTGTTAGTCATTTACCAGTCCTCAAGGGATTGCCCCCAAAGTTGTGAAAATTCCAGCCATCATTCCAGTAATTACCTTTTCTCCTTTTGGTCCTTTCAGGGAACACTGTTTTGAAATTATGTGTTTACAGTTCTAAAGAAGTTATTTATTAAAGCATTTTTTGCTTCTTGGATGAACCTTTTTTTCCAAGTTCCAGTTCATGTTATGAGATCCAGCCCTCTGTCTGGGAGCTGCCGGTACCCCAGCAGAGACCATAACACTCCTGTGTCCCCATTTAGAGGGAGAGACTGCAAACAGCAAGGGATTTCAAATAAACAAATAGAATGTCTGGAAACGGTTGAGGTGAAGGCTTATCCACCATCCTGGGTTTGTATGTTTTCAAATCTTTTATTCCTTTAGGAACAAAATGTTTTTAGAGGATAGCACTTCAGGTTACACGTTTTTTACTGGAACTTTACTCAGTTGCTATGTGGGACATTAGGCTCTCATAGTGTGAAGACTGTAAAATTAATCCACTGAGTACAGAGGGCTCTTACTTACATGGAAGTTTTCTCCATCTTTCTGATGGTCTTTATACTGCAATGAGAACATCATAAAAGATAAGTTTAGGAAAAAAAATGTGTCTGTTCTCATTGACCTTTACAAGACTGAGCCAGGCTTATCTGCATACCATGGTCACGAGTGCTGGTTAAATCCTCACCCTTTTGTGCTGCAGTCACTCAGTGCTCCACCTCTCATTTTGGTCTCTATCTCTTAGTGAATATAATCTCTTAGGAATATCTTAAATAGTTGCGATGCATCATTTGATTTTATTCACCTTGTAACTCTTACTCTGTTCATTTTATCATCTCCCAGTTAATCTACTTTGGACTTAGAACATCAATCATCTTGTTAAAAACATATGTGTCATAGTAAAATAATTTAAAAGCACATTGAATTTTTGTATGCTAAATATATGCTTAATATCTTAGATTTATTATAACGTCAGAAAATAGATTCTCTGCTTCTGTGCATGTTGAAGCAATTAAATACCCACCTTTAGCAACAGTTTGATTTATATAAAAACTTTTTGGATTTAATGATAGCTCACAATTTGAAAATAACAGCATTATCTTTGCAATACTTAGTATAGTATAAACAAGAATTAGTCATTAAAAGTTAATTCTTTTGTTTGTGGAGAAAACGTCCAATTAATACAATGTCTGTTTTAAGAATTAGACAACACTTTTTTATTGTTGTTAGCATGACATATCTTCTATAGAAACAGATGCACATCTGTTTCCTATCGCATTAATGATCAAAAGTCTTTAAAATCCAATTTGTCCTTGTTCAGAACAATTAGACTGCTTTTTAATAGATTTTTTTTTTTAAAGTGGAAGAGTAACTATTTTACTAGAAGTGCATTCATAGAGTCACAGAATCATTAAGGTTGGAACAGATGTTTAAGGTCATCAACCATCAACCTAGCACAGTGACTAGTCAAAGAAGGAGATTTTATTTGCAGGAATTGATTTGGTTTTATTACCTTTAGCATCTTGTGTAATATTGCTTTGGGATGACACAAAAATGCCACTCAGGATTATTGGAGGGCATTAGTCTAATTGACATCTTAGAAAAGCATAAAAAAAAAAAACAAAACAGAAAAAGGGGCAAATATCTTATAGGCTTTAATATTTAAAAGGACAAAGTGCTCATAAACACCATAGGCTGGAAATTAAATATGTCGGTATTTTCTCAGAAACTGATGGATTTCTACAATTGTAGCTCCTCACATTCACATCTAGCTGTTACAGAGACAAAAGTCATCCTTAATCCAAAAGGAAATATACTGCTTTTTTACTGATTTAAGCGTCAGCAACAAGCCAAGTCTGTACCTGTCCTCAGTGATCATCAGGAGAATAAAACTGCACATCAGGTGCATTTGCACCAGAAACTTTAACAGGATCACAGCACCCCTCTGGCCCTGGTGCCAGTCCAGTATTTCAATTCTACAAAGCAATTCTGGCTTCCAAAATGGTGTGGCCACATCCAACCACCTTTGGGGAATAGTTCCTGGCCCATGGTTGGGATTTGTTGGTAGGGTGCTGATTTGTCTGTGCCAAAAATTCAGCTTAAGTGTAGGTGACAGATTCAGTGCCAGGGAGTAATTTCCCAGCAATAATGTGGCCAATGAAAACAGAATCATCCTGAGGTCTGCAATAAGTGGAAATGGAGTGAGATAGATAATGTACCAAGGACAAAGTAGGTACTTAGTAAATAGTGACAGAAGCTGCACTTATGTTGTTTCCTGAGCTCAGCTTATCTTGACACGAAGGATTCCCACCGTGGACTCAACACAGACTCTTGTTTCATTACTGTCAAAAATCTGAAAGTTCTTCTAAGTTGTATCACAGAAGTATTCAAAACAACAGGGAGAATGGATCTCTCAGATTGTGATATATATAAAACCTCATCTAGGATGAAATGTCTCTCATTGAAAAAAGGTGGATAAACTAATGCAGACTACGAGAGCGACTGTGATCTTAGAAACAGGGAATCTCTATTCTTGAAGAAACTGAAGGTACTTCATTTATCTGTGTTACTAAAGGAAGGTTGAAATTATGATGGTTCCTCTAATGCAATGGGGAAATAAATGGTGTAACAGGGAAAGTTAGCAGAGCAGCAGGAGAGTTTCAACACAATAACAAATAGGTATGTGTTCAGGCTGGACCTTAGAGAAAGAATTCTAACAATTCCTGAATGAACACTGGGAATAGGCCTATGGTAAAACCAAAAGGAACCAATATCCAGAAAAGAGGAAAGAGAAAGAGAATACAGAAAAGAGAAAATGATCAGCTCACACACTGTTTGCCTGCAGTGCTGGTGGTAAGATTTCATACCTCTGAACATTCTTCCTAATGCTGTGTTCCTTCTTCATCTGGATACTTATATAAGTCTGTAAACCACATATTAAATGCATCGAAAATAATCTCTAAATATGGTCTTCCTCTCTCTCTCTATTTTTTAATCTTATATAGATGTTTACATTATCTATATCTATATTTCAAAAGAAGATATATTGTTTCAGCCAGGACTGGCAAGCACACAGTGAGGCAAATGGCCTTTGGGAAGTGCCAGTGCATCCGTAGGCAGAGCCAAATGACTAGACACTTGAATTCCAGTGAATAGATGTGGGTCAGACAAACTTTCTTCCATGGATAACTCATTCATCCTTTTTTTCTCTGCCTTCTACCAGCCAGTGAGCAGTTTATCACAGAAGGCTTCATAGGCAGTGATAATAGCTTACCCAAGAGCCACTTTTTAAACACTTTTAATGATCCATCCACACAGTATGAACGACTTCAAGAAGGAGAATTTAGGATTAAGGGAATCATAACCTTGCATTAGCAGGGGAAAACAACTGACTTACGTTCTTGAGCTGATCTAGTACTGTACCACCAATGTTGTGGTAAACAAAATTATCTATGTAGAATAGAGAAAAATGACCTGAAAAGTCTTTGCTGGTACTTTCTGTGACGTGGTTTTGCAGTGGTTGGCACACAGGTGCAGAAACACTATTGCCAAGCTGGACACGTTTCATATGTGTTTCTAGTGATGGCATCTCTTGGAGTCATCAAGCAGGGCTGGCCATGTTGTCTTCACCTTTTTCTTCCTTTGGTGGCATGCAGGTGCTGTCAGGAGTTTGAGGCTGACTCCATTTTATTTACTTTTGGGCACCACTTCTGTTGCTGCAGAACCAGTCAGAAGGTCCTGGTGGCAGAGGTGTCACCGAAGTGGGATCCCCTCAGCGACCCACTGCTGCCATTGCATGTCACACCTTTTGTGAAAGTGCAAAACAGCAAGAGAAAAAGTGGGTTTGTTTTGGAGGAAGGTGTTTCCAGGCTGCGGTCTGCGCTGGACCACATACACAGAGAGACCTCTCATATTGATCCATACACATGAACACACAGCGCTTTGGATTTGCATTTAATGACATCCGAGGAAGTCACAAAATTTGTCAGTGTGCAATAAGTCAGAAGTAGGCACTGTGGTCCCATTAAATGAAGGTTTGTGCTCATTGTTTGATAGCATTTTCTATGGATACAGGGACAGCTGCCTTTAGGTCCCAAAAATTGAAGAAAGTGAAAAATTATTTACATCAAATTCAAATTTTGTTGCCCCTTGCAATCAACTGTTTGCAAATGTTATTGGCTTGTTCTTTGCCCTTTTCTCATCTCCTGTGGCCTTCACTTTAGTAATTGTTCAGTCCAGTTTTCTGTATAATGACCCAATCCCCAAGGTATTTCCCAAGTGTCTTCTCCCAGCTGGGAAGATTTTCCTGTTCTGTCAGGATTTTTTCTTTATATCTTGACTCAAGTGATGCAAAATGGGTAAATATTGCTTTACTGATAGAAAATAAGCAGTGGTTGAGGTTTTGGATACCTGTTTAAAATATAAAATGTGACTGTCTTTGAAGTTTGAAAATACCATGAAAGATTTAATGTTAAACCTGCATCTATCACCAACACATTCAAGTGTAGAAAATGGAACGTTTCCTTTATACTATCTTCCAAAAAAACCACTAATTAAGTTGTTCAAGTAACAGTCTTCTGCTGTGATTATATATTTTCTTATTAAGTATACTTTTCATTCTTATTTCCACCCAAAACAAATCAATGACAAAAGGTCAACAACTCCAAGCACATCTCCAATTCCTTCTGGGTTATTGGAGAAACTTATCATTTTTCTTCCCTGCCACCTCCTGTTGCACTGAAGCTAACTCTGTTTAGACATTTTTTTTGGTAGTATAAAGTGCTAATTTGATGGTAGAGCCTTCTTATCCCTCTGCTGCATGCAGAGACTTCCCTGCTCCCACACTTGCTATTATGCAGCTGGTACAATTCGTGTTGTCAGGGCACCACAAACATAACCCAGACCAGGAACAACAGTCTCAAAATCACATCATGGCTCCTTGTTTTTATTTCTAAGTAAATGAAGCATAGTAGATAAACTCCAGCCTGACACTTGTGGGACTGGGGAGATGAGGAGACTTGTCCAAGGACTAAAATATGTAACAGTACCCAGGAAGGGAGTGGGGAGAGAGGGGAAAAGGCAAATGATAGACAAGGCTGAGGTGGAGAATTGCATAGGGACTTGAAAAGGAAAGATGTCCCTACCCTGAAGCTTTAAATGGGATCTTGGGGATTATTGCACCCTAGAAGATACTGTTTAAATGAACTAGGATGTATTTTCAGAAACTCCTCCTCTTTCTTTTTTTTCCCCTTTTGAATATCTTTCATCTTCCAGGCCACTTTACTTCAAGACTTTTCTCTCTTGCTTTCACTGGTTTGAATATCTTTCTTTTTACTACCTCCTACCCATTCTTCACTTATTTTCCTTTTCCTCTGTTCTGCAATTGCTCTTTCCCTTCTCTTCAAGAGACTCTGCATTAAAGGACAGAGTTTTCTCTTGTTTTCTGTCCCCAAAGAGCACCCAGGGTAATGAAAGACTTGAAAATATAATTTACACATACAGTTACCATTGGATGTCTCAGCTGGTGGCCTCAGCTGAGTCATCCTTGTGTTAAACTGGCTGATCTGACTGTTACAGTTCCTTGATCCTTGTTGGAGGATCAAGGAACAAGACAGAATCATTCACTGTGGTGAATAAACCAGTGACTCCAGTGAGGACTTGTGGTAACTGTGAAAGCAGAGATTTATTTCTCTCAGCTCCTATTAGGAGACATGTTTTGGGTGGAATTTTATCAAAACCACTTGCTAAAACCACTGCCCTAAGTTAGATTAGTTTAACAAAACTTACACAAAAAGCAGGCAAATTTGTAGTTGAAAAACTGGCAGGTACAAACCCAAGCACTTCTCTCCAGATAAAGATGGACAGGGAAGGGATTTGCTGTCAAAAAAGGGAGCTGCTCCAAACCGTAAATTTAGAGGTTCCCCTTGCTTTGCCTATGGTTCTGCATCTCCTTTATCTATGTTCTTGCTGTTTTTTCAAAACATTAAAAGAGATATAATTAGAGATTTCCATTAGTTTCTGGTTTTGAGAGAATTAATAAGTTCAAAAGTTAGTGTGGAAAACTTGGGCAGTGTAATTATATAGTCCTCATTTCCTTAAGAAACCGAGAAACAAGTCAACTGCTTAACTTTAATTAAATTTTCAGAATTAATGTGCGTTTTCAGGGATAAAGAAATAAAAATGAGTATTTAGAAGGTATCTAACATCAGAAATTTTAATTTCAATATTTAATCAAAGTGCATTTTTCCATTTTTCTTTTACCCCTTTTGAATGATGAAAACGTTTTATTTTTTTTCCTGTTTATTTTTCTGATGCCTAAAGATAAAAGGCTGATAGGTATTTAAATTTTGATGCTTAGTGTTTCACCAACTCCCATCAGGTGAGATGAATCTCGCCTGCATATGTAATTATCTTCATATGCCATAGAATAAAGTCTGCTCACCTGCACTTTATTGGTTGTTTCTTTGCTTTGTACCATTCATGTTTCTCTTCTTGAGAGACTGGGGACCAGTGGCTGGAAGTGAAGGATCCCAAGGTGTCCTCCCTGCTGGAGACAGGCCTTTTTTAAAGTGAGATGTACCCAGATGGTCTGAGTAAGCTGTCAGCAGGTGGCCTAGTTTGAAGATGTCTTTGGCAAGTTCTGCACACCCAGAGGACAGAATTAGTGGCTTGATTGACCACACAGATTTTATATGCCTTAGTAAGAGAAATATATTACTGCATGTGTGCGTGCTAAAGGAGGCATTGCTTACTTTTGCAGTGGAGATTGGTACAGGTTGTTTTGGAGGGACACGTAAGGAAAAGTTAGGACTAGTTCTAGTTAGACCTAGTTCTCTAGTTCTAGAAAACTTGGCATTTTTGGAGGACAATTCACTTGACTACTCTGAACTATGAATTCTACAGTGAGGTAAAATGGCCTCTGTAATTACATATTTAAGAAGGAAGGAAAAAACCTGCTGCAGAACAGCAGCTGGAAGGGAGGAGTGAGAATGTGTGAGAGCAACAGCCCTGCAGACACCCAGGTCAGTGCACAAGGAGGGGCAGGAGGAGGTCCAGGCACTGAAGAAGGGATTCCCCTGACGCCTGTGGTGCAGAGCGGGGTGAGGCAGCTGTGCCCCTGCAGGTCCATAGAGGAGCAGAGATCCATCTGCAGTCCATGGAGGAACCTGTGCTGGAGCAGGGGGGAGCCCAGAGGAGGACGTGACCCCGCGGGAAGCCCACACTTGAAGAGGTTCCTGACAGGACCTGTGGCCCCACGGATAGAGGAGCAGTTTTGGTGCCAGAACCTGCAGGAAACCCACTCTGGAGCAACCTGTTCCTGAGGGACTGCAGCCCGTGGGAGGGATCTACACTGGAGCAGGTCATGCAGAACTGCAGCCTGTGGGAAGGACTCACACTGAAGCAGTTCGTGGAGGACTGTCTCTCAAGATGGGGACCCCACACTGGATCAGGAGAAGCGTGTGATGAGTCCTGCCCCTGAGGAGGAAGCAGTGTTAGAGACACCATGTGACAAACTAGCAGTGTTAGAGACACCATGTGACAAACTAACTGCAGAACCATTCCCTGTCCCCAGGTGCCACTGAGGGGAGGAGGGCCAGGAAATCTGGAGTGAAGCTGAACCTGAGAAAAAGGGGGGTGGGGTGGAGGGAAAGGTGTTTTAAGATTTTATTGTATTTCTCATTATCCTATGCATTTTCTGAGCAAGGTATCCCTTTCAGAGGGTCAGCACCATGGAGAAGCTCTCAGTGGTGAGGGCAGCAGAGCTCATCCAGTGTCATATCAACAGGGAAGACCTGGGCACGTGCACAGTTGCTCCACTTGGAAAAACTGCCCCAGCAGTAATATTTAAAATGTCATCCAAAACGGTGCAAGTAGATTCAGTGCAGCCAGTGACTCAGTTAACATGTTTTGGCAGCTAGAATATGAGTCCCCAAAAGAGGATGGCATCCACCACCACTGAGCCCTTCTGTGCCTCAAGCTTTGCACTGGCATTGTGTTAATTCGCCGTGTCACACGTCGTAATGTATGACTTGGAGGTTCACACAGCCTTGCCTTCTAATGAGTCCTCACATCTACTTTTTAATGAGAGTATACAAGTGCCATAAGACTAATTTCAATAGACACATCCTGATGGATGAAGCTTTTGGACTCAAATTCCTTTCTTTCATCCCATTGCGTGTAGTCAAGATTTCATCTCTCAAGCAGAGCAGAGAGTTAATTTTTATCTCAGTTGATCACTGTGGCATTAAAAAAAATAAAGCCGCAATTTATATTTTTTAATAACCATGTGAATAAATATGCTGAACATTTAAGACACCCTGCAGCTGACACATGACTATGTTTGCTCTGGACTGATGTTCTTACTGTTGCACCAAGATTACTGAGTAGTGTTGTGCAGTTAACATGGAGCTTCACTGTCCTTTGTGTCAGTTGTTGAAAATATGTGCTAGAGTGTTGTGGTGTATCAGTAATAGAAATACTGCCATTCTGATTTATTTTTTATTTGCTTTTATATGAAATCAATAATCTGTTAGAAAGCTGGTTTAAAAATAGAAAAAAAATTGAATGAATGAGCTGGAAGGCTATTTTTCCCTGTACCTTTTTTATTCTGTACATTATTTTCCTAAAAAAAAATTCAATAAAATATTCAATTTTCTGTTCTTGCAAGCATGTTCAATATTGGCTTTTATTTCTCTATTTCTCATGGTACATTCCACCTAGATTCATCCAAGCTTCAGGAGACCAGCAACTTCTTAGTTCTTTCAACCACTGGAACATTTTCCAAACTTTGTGGTTTTCTTTGTCTCCAGGATTCCTGAAAAAATTTTTCAACAACTTGAATCCTTAAGTCTCACATCTTCACCAAGCCTGAACTAGTTCATCAAACACTTCACAGCATTTGAACTACATCTTCAGCCTACCCTGGTACAGTCAAAATCCTGTTATGGACCTTATAAATAAACACAAGAATTGGTTGTTAGTCTAATTAAAATAAGGTAAAAGCTGCTTTTAAATCCAATTAAAATTACATTAATGCACCAATAATCCAAATTGTTCAATTAAAATAAAAGGAGTGGTATTACTAATGTAATTAATAACAAGATCCTGGCTACATTGTCCCCTTGCTATCCCTCTCCTCCAAGCTTCTTTCCCTCCCTTGTTGCCTGTGCTTTCCTGTGGTCTGGCCAAGGGCTGCCATGACAAGATGTCAGTGCTCCAAGTTGCCAGTGTTGCTGCTGATGGCAATGATTTGTATTTTCTAATATTCCTCAGTTTTGTGGTTTGCTTGGGGATATTTTATGCTATTATTGTTAGTGAGCTTCTCTCCCAGCTATCTATGATCCTATACTATGTTAGGATTTTCACTCACACGTGGTTCCTTACTGGAATTTTGCCATGTGTAATATGACTGAATCTTACCAAATATGAACAATTCCAAGGATTAAAGCTACTGAACAAGGACTTTGGTTAAAAAAATAACCCTCTCTGACCATTTTTCTTATTTTGTTGGTAAGAGTTTAGTGCCCTGACTACTTTGCTGCTCAGGCAAGGAAACCAAGTTCAAGACCAGTTAGCAAAGCAAGTCAAGACCAGTTAAGATGGGAGCTAAGATGAGAATTGGCATCAGCAACCTGTTACTAACAATGACAATGTCATATCACAAACACTACCTGCAATCAACTGAGAAATAAACTCAGTTTTCTTCCATTGCTTCCTTTCATGAGTTGTTAGTCATGATTTCTGCAAACTCTGTCCTCGAGATAAGTGATATGCCCTAGAAGGACTTCGATTTATACTTCATATCTACTGGTTTTTGAGTCCATAGCAACCATTGAGTTCTCTTTAAAGAAATTACTGCTTGGAGAAGAATCATGATCCTTCAGTTTCCTAGTGCCAAGGGTTCTGGGTGATGCTCTAAATTACACTTGTACAAGTTTCGAGCTGGCTTCCCACCAAGTCTCTGAAACTTGACAACAAAGGCCTGCTTCCCAGAGAGGGAAGAAAAAAAAACCAAACAACCAAAGCTATAGCAAAAATATATATATTTTTACATATAAGACAGATATATATAATGAAATTATATACTATAACCCAGAAACCATCTTTCCCTTTTCCTCCTTTTCAATCGTTCTTTGCCCTCACCAAGTTCTGACCATCCTGAGTTACACTGTTCTCTTTAACCCTCACTGAATGGTGGTGTTTATTGCTCTGCTCCACGTTGATATCAAAAAGTGGAGATCAGGAGGGGAGGGACACCAGATGTCATCTGTCCTCAGAACTTACCACCTACAAAGCAGCCAGTTTCCTTGGTCTCCTCTTGAGTCCTGCAGGGTATCAGAACATTATTGATTTTGGAGGGATTGGAGCTTTCCTGATGTCTACAACTGTTTTGGTACACACCATAAGTTTGGAAGACTGCAATTCTTACCTAGAGTGAGCTTTCCTTTTTGAAAATCATGTACTTTTCACCTTTCTCTGGTTCTTCACCCCCTAAATAAAACATGGCATTAACGATGAGCATTTTCTGCAAAGCAGCTTCAAACCAGCTGAGCGTAAAACACTGTGTCCCTGTTAATTCTGCAGTGAACTGGCCTGGAGTCACTTGGTACACAGGGTTTTTGATGGTGTAGCCTGGATTTTGGGTCAGTTAGAAAGTTACTTTCTGTAGTTTCAGGATTCGTCCCTTGACATGCAGTGCTGGTGAGCTGAAGGATCTGTGTGTGTGCACTGAACTGACTGGGGCCAGTCTGTAACTGAAAACTGGGCTATTCCCAGTTCCTTCATTAGGAAAGGAGAAAAAAAGCTGCTTTTTGTTTTTATGTAACCATCAGAGAGCTGTGTCCAACCTTACTGTGAGGCTCTGCCCTGGCTCAAAAAATCTCCATATTTCTGGAAATAATTTGCTTTCTTTATTTTCTTTTACCATTGTAGGAGAGAACTCTTTCTTTGTTACTTGTAGAATACAATCCTTCCACCTCTGGCAAGCACAGAAAGACTCCCATGAAATTCATGATTTTTTTTTTTAATAAAGCAAAACAACTGTCACAGTCTCTATTTGTCTTTGATATTAAAATGCCAAGTGAAGCTGCTGTTTATTAAAACCTTTCAGTGACTTCTTCAGACTCTTAATTCCCAGCCCCTGGCAGAAAGGTGTCAGGGTAAGTGTCAGGTTACAAAGCATCTAAAAATGTTCCCTGCAATATTCTTTCCATATCCATGACTGGATTCAGTTTGCTATGTTACACAAGAAAGTGCTTCTTGACCAGGCAGTTGATGAAAAAGAACTGACTCTGTGGGGCTCAGCCATACAGACTCAGAAATCTGCCTTGGAGAGAAAAATTAGGGATTGATTCCTGTATTTCATCTTTGTAAACTTCTTCAGACTTTAGTTTATTTCACTGCAGTGGGGATTGCAAGTCAGGTCTTCAGTTTATCTAAAAATTTTCAGGGCTGTGATGATGATTTACACACATGCATTTCTACTACCCAGCCCAGTTTTATAAGTGACTGGTGGAGCTAGAGAAGAAAAATGAAATACAACACTAAAAGATGCTTTTATTATCTCTGTGAAAGCACCTTTTAGGACTGCAGTTCTTTTTCCTCTCTTACCACAAAGTAAGAATAACTTGAGGAGAAAAAGCACCTTCGAGTTTTAAAAGCATTTGCTGTTCTGTGGTGTGGGTGATAAACAGGATTACAACTGTGCTCGCAGGAGGGATCCAGCAACATGTGACATGTGCTTTGACAGATTTTGGCTGGGTTTGGCTTATGCCCCTTCCTCTGCCAGTGGTACACTCCCAGGGTCCCTCTCTGAGGTGTCAGTGCTCTTTGGAAAGCTGATTCACACGGACAGAGGGGCAGGTACTCCGGAGAGTGAATTTCGGGGGGTGAGATGGGTGATCGACAGCAGCACCACTGGGAAGAGTGACAGAGGGAGGAACAGCACAGCATCCAGAGTCTGGGAGTCCGAGTTGGGAAGGAGGAAAATGAGGGAGATCTCCTTGTACTGAGGAACAGAATGATTTTCCCCTCTTTCTCTTGAATTCTAAAACTTGAAACACCAAGAGCACTGTGGATTTATGCTTTTACAGATCACTCTGGTCCAGACATTGAAATAAAAGCAGCTGTGGAGCTCTAGGGGGGATGCTCTATACAGAGTTCATTAATAAGGTACGTCCTGTTTCTCTTCCTGTTCTTGTAAGATGCTGAAAGTGTAGCTGTGTACATGCAAAAGATATACAGGTGCAAAATGGCATGCATAGATACACATCTAGGTGCTTATGTTATGTATTTTCACTGTATTCCTCATTTAGGTCCATTTTCATATTAGCTTCGCTGATACTTAGTTTCACAGAATCCTTTTGATTGCCATTCTACTTTTCTTCTCCTTCCTGTAGAGTAAAATGTTTCACCATAGGATTAAAGATTTTAGAGTGCAGCCTTTAGAAATGTACCTGAGAAATTCAGAAATATTTTCTGAGAGTTTTGATATTACATGGTGTCATTTATTCCTTTCTTTCCTCTGCCCCTTCTGATGATATTAGAGTCTCCAGGCATATGTGATATAACCAGGAATAATTTCATGGTGTAACAGGACTTGCCAGTGTAATGGCATTTTGATAAATATTATCCTTTTTAGACTGGTGCTTTCTTTAGTCTTTTTGGAATTCTGCACAAATATGGCATCGCCTTTATTAAAAAATGAATTTGAAAGAGAACTGATCACTTGTGCCTTTGGACAATATTAGAAACCTAAAACATTGTTTATTTGATACTGATTATCTGACTGGTATTGATTTTATACTGATAATTGGTTAATTTCAAAGGAAGAAATTAATATCCCAAAGCACTCCCTTACAACAAGAGAGAAAGTATTTGCAGAAACTGTGTTCAACTCCCTTGTTCATAGACAGAAGGGAATTGCCTGGAGTTGTACAACTCCAGACAACAAGTCAGCACAGTGCTTGATGGCACTTTGCACCAAAGAAAATCCAGTTCTTTGAACTTAGCAGAACTCTAAGCTGCATTTAATTGTAAAATAGCCCTGAAGTGCTCACCAAAGAGTCAGGGATCAGCACATCCTTGTATTTGCTTGCAGTTGGAGACTGTTTCTTTGCTGAGCAGGATGCAGCACCCTCTCTGGGTGCCTGGCTGCACCCCAGTTTGCAGTGCTCAACCACCTCAGTCAGAAACAGGCAGCAAATGGACAATTCTAACATCAGTCTCAGCCTACAGTAGGAGAAGATCCAGCAGAGAGAGCAAGGGAAAGGGAATCAGCGTTTCCAAGTTACATTCCCAGCCTCTGACTCGTTATATGACTGGACGTAGATCACTAAGCTGTTCTAATTAAGTTTATAAGCTGGAAAATAGTTGTGCATTACTCCAGGCCTTCTGTTTTACATGAGAAAGGAACAGATGAGATTTCATATGCTGGTCTGCAAGGAAGCCACTTGTTTCTCCCTGGGACAGGGTCAGGCTTTTGTGTGTCTCCTGGACACTTCTGTAATGGACAAATGGACAGTGATGTCGAAACAGAGGGATAGGATTTTCTGTGCAATAGGAAACCTCTACCAAAAAGTGTTCTTGGAGCCCAAACTGAAATTGCAGGTTCTGTATCTCATGAGCTGTCATTGCTTTTCTGTTCTTCCCCAAGTGGTCTTATTTTCATGGCTTTTCCTTGTTGCTTGTCCTCCTGTGGTGCTACAATTGGGGTACTGTTTTCTTGGTTAAAATGTTGCTTGCTGGGTTACTGAGACTATTTTTCATCCTCTCTAAATGATGCTCAGTTGTGACTGCTTTTAATTTTCTTCTAGACTGCCTCTGCTGATTATGTAGCTCCCATATTTGAGTGGCACATGCTTTTTGCACAAGTCAACCTCAGGAAAGCGGGAGTGTGAAATGCTTTATTTGCTGCTGTGCTGTTGATGCCATAGAAATAGTCAATAAAAGCTTTGCAGCCTCTCCAGATCCTGTGAAATGTCTGTCTCTTTTCTTTAAGTTTGTTTTGACTTAGGTCTATAGAGACAGCCAAATTCCCTCTGAAATATTAGGAAAGGGGCAGAGCCAGATATTGGGCCAATTACTTTTGCAGCAGGTTCACACAGCTGATTTGCTCACTACTAGGACTCCTAGGAAAACTGTTGCAAAAAAATATGGTGCTGCCTTCCCCAGACAAGAGCAAGGGTGGGTATCCTGAAATTTGTAAAAAAGGTGAGCTCAAACATGGATGTAAGGAAATTCTGATGTGTCAGAGGGCTCCCTGATACAGTCAGGACACAGTGGGAATACGGATCTTTTTCTCCTAATAGGCTGGCTCTCAACTTTGAGGAACTTTGCAAAGAGTGCTCAGATCTGGAGATGAATTTTTAATCTAAGCAGGGTCCCTGGTATAATGTGCTTTGCTTCTTGGGCAAGCTGTGGATGCATTTCAGGTGCTGCCAGCCTGGCAAGGTCACTGGCAGTGTCCTCTGCTGTGGGCACTGGCTGTTGTTGTGGTGTTGGTGTGTACAGTGCTTTGCAGTTAGGTTGGTTTTATGG
This sequence comes from Manacus candei, assembly GCF_025592945.1. Lineage (NCBI taxonomy): Eukaryota > Metazoa > Chordata > Aves > Passeriformes > Pipridae > Manacus > Manacus candei. The sequence goes on along the minus strand of NW_026138055.1, from coordinate 4,121,873 downwards.
ACCAGAACCCAAGCAGAAGGAAATCTTGTTGTTGTTTATCAAACGTTTACATTTACATTGTTCTTCATCCTAATTTCCTTAACTGAGTTTTTCTCAGTGCTTCTTGAACACCTTCTATTCACCAGATAAAGTAATGTTTGTATTTGAATTCAAGTTCTTCTGAATTTATCTTATTGCGATCCTCTCATCTTCCTGCACCTAGAGTTCTTGAAGCTCAGGTATATTTTGTGATGTAATATCAAGGCGAATTTCAATATTATTTTTAGTCATTATAAAGCACAGATGATGCCCAGTTCTTGCCAAAGCAGTGACACCAGTCAATATACTACTACCCTTGTCCATGTGTGTTCCCTGTTCAAGGCACTTGAATTTCCCTCCCTTGTGTGCAGCCCTGTTCATAATCTGTCTTGCATTAACAAGGCTTTTATCAAGGCTGAATTCAACAGCTTATTGAATCTGCACTAATCACACCCCTAAAATATTGAAATTAATCCTTAATATTATTCATCCCCCAAAAGAACCTACCTATATCAGATATTAAGGATCTGGGAGGAAAATTAGTTTTTCTGGTCTAATGATGTAAGTTGCTTAACAGGTGAATAGTCTCAAGTTTCATTCTCTGAGAATTTTACTTAACCTCAGGAAAAATTACCTCGGAAAGCTGTGAAATTTCCATGGTTAGGAATAGGCTGGACACTCATCAGTAGCAGCAAAACCAGAATTTATTCTTCTATGAAATCAGACAGGGAACACGTGTTTGCTTGATGTACTCTCCAGCCTGTTTTTCAGTCATAAAGGTTGTAATGATCATATGCCACAATCTCATTTCCCAGTTGTCTGTCTTCTACAGGGTGTGACACTCCAGTCACCACTCAAAATTGCCATTGAGCATCGTGGTTCTGGGCTCTGGGAAACCACAGAGGGGAGTGGTCTATTAAGAGCAGGGGGGTCTATTAACAGCCAGAGTGAGGATGTAAGAGATTTATCTGCCTAATCAGAGATGGCTATTGTGAAGGCTGCTTCTCTACCCATCTCGCTCAAATATACAGCTGTTTTCAGAAGAAGGAATTTTTCCACCTTTTGCATGCCCTAGCAGCTTCAGATGCTACTCTTGGACAAAAATACATATCTGACCACTGGCAGGGATATTAGGAGGCACTACACCACAGAGATCATTATTTATTCATTATTTTATTGAGCTATAGGAAAACAAATCCACAAATATGTTGTATAATCCAGATGACTTCAGGCTTGTGAATGTTGTTACATGCCCTCTGGATATTGAAGGCTAACTGTATAAATTTTGAAAACAATAATGCTTGTGGTTTTTCACATCAAAAATTGAAAATATAACAGGCTGCTGAGATGAATCTGAAATTTCAGTTTTGATCTCCCTTTTGTAAAGAAATCAGTTTTCCTCTGAAGATGCTATGCTGTGGAAAAAAAGCCCACAACTTCAGGTCTCTGAGTTTTCCATCACCTGCAAAATCATAATCTGTTGTTACTGGAGCTCAGAAGTTAATTTGTGCTTCACAAAAGCATTGAATGCCTCCACAACTCTTAGGACACCTTGTGGTTTATAATAATTTTCCAAAACAGCTGAACATATTTTTCTTCCTCGGATCACTGACTTGGGAGCTATTACACCAGAACACATTAGTCCATTGTCCCACCTCCTCTGTAGATGCAAATTCACTCTGTTTCTCTTCAGGGGGAAGAGGGTTAGCAATTTGCTGAAAATTGCCCATCAAGTCAAAGAAGGGATGAAACTCAGCAGGACCCAGGGGGTTGCTCTCTACTTAGTCCTCCAGACCTTTCTGTTCCCTCAGGAGAGTAGGGAACTGTGAGAATTTCCATCAGAAGATGGGAAAACAGATGGGCTAGTATGGAAAAGATGGACAGTGGCCAAGTCATGATGTGTGATGAAATATAAATGGACAAAAACACAGACTGGACAGGCTTGCAGCTGCTGAGGTAGCAGTTACTGTGAAGATTTTTTCTTCTCCAGGTGATGTCGTATATGCAGATGGGACCTAAAGGCTCACAGGCTAAACTTTTTGGGGGGGCATGGAAAGTCTCATGCTGCGTCTGCAGTGAGCCAACCACCAAGGGGTCTACAAAACCCTGAAACCACATGTCAGTGCCTGATAAATAAGGGAAATAAACTGACAGGGGCAGGTTTAGATTGGATATTAGGAAGAAATTCTTTACTGTGAGGGTTGTGAGACACTGGCACAGGTTGCCCAGAGAAGCTGTGGATGCCCCATCCCTGGAAGTGTTCAAGAACAGGTTGGATGGGGCTCTGAGCAACCTGGTCTAGTGGAAGGTGCCCCTGCCTGTGGCAGGAGGGTTGGAACGAGATGATCCTTCAGGTCCCTTCCAGCTGAAACCATTTCATGATTGTATGATAAATGACAGGGAATGGTCAAGTCCATTTGGTTGCTTCCACTCAGCTCCTGCAAAATGTCATGCTTTTGGCAATCTGGGGTGAAAATTCCCAGGATTTACCTAAATCTGAGGAAAAGCATCAGCTGCTCTGCAAGAACAATCAAGATTTTTTCTCCCCTCTCCTTCAGTGCTGCCTCTGTAAGAGGAAGGGATCAGCAAGGTTACCACTATTCTGTGGTCAGCTTCTTTCCTGAAAGAGGTGGGGATGTAGTTTCCTGCCCTTCCTCAGGGTAAGAAGAGCCTGGCTGAGCCACAAAGGACATGTTGAAACACCCCAATGAGAGATGAGGAGAGAGCAGAGAGCAAAACTGATGTAGAGTGGGCAGAGCTGCATTCATGAGGCCCAACAAAAATCCTCAAATAATTTTTTCCTTTAATTTCAGGAGTTCTGAGGCTTGATATTGACATTTTATAGTGTCTGGGTGATGATTTTTGATCTCCTGAGGTTGGCTAGAGTTGAACAGTTCCATTTTAAAGAATATATTATTTAAAAGCAGAATTGTTCGTATTAATTAAAGATGAGTGTCTGCAGCACAGATAGAAGCACGAGTCCATTTCTAAGAAGCAGCAGGTTGGTTTCTTTTGTTGTGGTTTTAAATCTGTTTTCACTGGCACAGGGGGCCTTTCATCATGGAATGTGCTGGAAAGATGGTCTGTAGATGAGCTAGATGGTAGGCTGTGGTGCAGTGCTCTCTGCTCCCACGCTTTGGACATTGGAAACCTACTGCTATGTGGAATCACTTGGTCTTGTGAGGCAGCAAGAGCAAACCAGTCCCTGATAACTGGATCATTTCCCAGTGCTTGTCCAAGTGTGCCTGCTACAGCAGATGAAGCACTTAGATTGCAAAATATCTTTTGAGAGCTTGGGTTATTAATATCTATGCTTATTAATCAGAACCAAGGACTCAATTAAAAGCAGTCTTGTTTTTTCATTCACTTTTTCCCCTTTTTTTCCTTTTTTTTTTTTTTTTTTTTTTTTTCTTTTTTCTTTTCCCTTTTTTTTTTTTTTTTAGGCACTGGTGTTTGAAAAGTGCACAGCCTTGGAAAAATAAAGGTCCTCAACAGTACCTGTTTTGCTTTGCAGATCCACTGCTGGGGGTCTGCACTGCTTACTAACATAAAAGTAGCTGCAGGCACTGTGACAACCCACCCTTAAGGCAAAGGGAGCACCTAAAACTCACATAACCACCTGTGAATTTATCATCACATTTCCTAAAATTATTGCATGTTTTTCAAAGTTCAATAGTAAGTCTTACTGCATAGCTTTAAAACTGAAAGGAAATAGAAGCACCTAACCAGGGCTTTAATTAGAGATAACTTTTACCTCTCACTGCCCATTGGGACCTTTTCCTGTTTCCACAGCCCTTGTCTATGAAATGAGCTCCTCAAAATACACAGGGGAAGTTTAGGATAAAAATGATGCTTGACAGCAGGAGTTGGGATCCAGCAGACACTGACAGATGACTAACTTTGCTGTGGGGACTCTGAGAAATAGATGTCATCGGACAAATTGAAGGAAGAGATAATTACCTTTTTTTCTCTTAAAAAGATAACAATACTTGCTGGTACTAATTTATCCTTTTAGCTCTTGTCTTTTACTGACTCAGATAAAATTATTCATAACCTTATTGTTTTTAACATATCATGAGAGAGCAGAAAATTATTTTCTTAATTAGCACAGTTGATAACGTTATCACTTCAGCTGTATTAAGTCCTTCAAAATGAGCTCTACGAACTTTCTTTGAGGTGATGCTGGGATCATGGATATCTTTTGTTCCACTCTGCCATTTATCACTTGGTAAATTAGTGTGCTTCTACAAATAGTTACAACACTTGTACGTGGTCCACGATTTCTTGTGCTCTCTTTTCAAACACATGAAAGCATTGCTGCCACTGTAACTTTCACAGATTTCTGCAGCATCTGATAATAGTCCAGTTTCTGTGATTCCTACAAAACATAGAAGGCTTTTTCTAATACTAAATACCTTTATGTTTTTCAGATTTTTTTTAAATTTTTTTTTAATGGTTGGTATTAATATTTCCTTCATTAGTTACGAAAACGCTTTCCCGACTTCGTACCACTTTGACTGTGCTACATAAACTAAATATACCTACTTTTAGCTGCCTAACATAAGTATAGTGATTGTTTTCTTATTAATTTAGTTGAAGGACTTCAGATTTTGCCGGTATGTGCCCATGTTTATCTAAGCCCCGTGGAAGAAGGCGTAATTGGAGTCTGGGTTAGTCCACTTCCTATTTGTAGCTTCCCAATATGTTTTAGGAGTTCACAGGAGCTTGCAAGAAATGAAGGTTGGTACAAGCAGGGATCACTGGCATTCCTATTAAAAGAACATTTTATAGTCCCTGTCACTGACTCTTAACTTTTAGGAGCTGTGGATCAGAACATTTATGACTTTTACCTGGCATTTAATACTGTGGTACCTTAAAAAGCACATGTATTAATTAAACCAACAGAGTTAGCAGTTCCGATGTTGGTTCCTGAAATAATTTGTCTGGGAAAATGGACATCCCCTACATTTGCTAGGGTTTACCTGTTATTATAAAAGTTATCTCTCTCCATAGGTTTTTGCCCAACATTTAGACACTAGATGCTGATTAGGATTACAGCTTTTCCTGATTTGGAATTATGAGAGAACTAATTATTCTGCCTTGTTAATTACATCTTTTTCTGTTTTATGTGCTCTAAAAGTGAGATCTGATTCTTACATAGAGCTTCATTTTGGGGGACACAGTCAATTCCTGCCTAATCAGGATGATGAACATTTTTTAAAGCCATAATCTAGTATTAATCCCCTGCATTACATGTCATTGTTAACTTTTTGTGTAAATCAAGTAGAGTTGGTTTTTATCTCCTTATATCTGAAATTTATTATTAATAATCAGTCATTATTACAATAACGAGGAGAGTTTTTGTATCTTCTTGGAAATTTGACAATCATTTCCCTTTATTTTTGTTGAAAATTTTCAAGAAATAAAGTGGTCTCTCTGCTTAAAGCCACAATAAGGTGCTTCTTTTTCAGCAACCAGATAGGAGTACTCTGTTACAACATTAACATTTACAAGCAGGTAAAAAACTTAGATTGACCAGAGCAGCAAAATCTTCCATGAGTAGTTGGATCAGAGAGGGCTCCCTCCTGTCCCAGGGCTGTGATTTGTTTGGGAAACCTGCACCTTTTCTTTAATGCCAATTTAAAATCACAATGGCAGGACTTCTGGTTAAGCTTAACATATACAGGAGTTGAAATTTCCTTTTTAAAGCTACTTTTTTGTGTGCTTGTAAGCTGGACACGATTGTCCTTGTCAGCCACCTGATACTGACTGGAGTGGGAGATTCTAGTGTGGCTCAAAAGAAGAAAATGCCCTTAAACACTTTGGTATTTGTATCAAACCCAAATTGTCCTGACAGGTCCCAGATGTGCTTTTCCATTTGCATCACTTCAGACACCCAAATGCTGCAGCCACAGAAGAGTTGTGGCATCATGCAAGCTGGGGGATAGAAAAGCATCAGGATTCTTTTAAAGACTGGGTGGAATCTGGATCAAGGCCTGTGGCTATGATAGGATGGAGAGGATGATCGTTCTGTTTGCTTTCCCAGATTCATGATTTAGTCCATCCTTTTGTACTAGATGGTCTCCTTAGACCATCTTTTTTTCAGAGCTAGAGGGACAACAGGATTGTGCTTTAGGTGTACCAGGCCACATAGGTCTGTTATTGAGAAGACTGTCTGCCTTCAAAATGTGGGAGAGATAGCAAATGGGTAAAATAAGGCAATGCTTTTTTCCTTCTCACCAAGCGCTAGCAAGAAGAACTGAGGGGTCTGAATGCCCTAAAAAGCTCCTGATTGTGTGGTTTCAAGCATGGTAGAAAGGTTTTTGCCTTATACAAGGGTTCCTCACTTTACTTTTTCAGTTGTCCTGGAGGGATATTCCTCAGGGGTGTCTGCCACATTCCAGTTCTCCCATGTCTGGGTTCACTTTATTTCCATTAGTATATTTGACCTCAATGGCCAATTTCCACATGAAAGGAAATGGAAAGAAAACTCAACAAGCCTTCCTACATGAGTCCATTATTTAATGATTCTGCTGCTTCTTCATGACCGTAGCAGCCAATTGCTGTTTATAACCATAGCCAGGAAAAGCTATTTGCATTGGAACCCAACACCTAAATAACTCTAAGGAGAATTTATAGATATGAGTTTTCACTTACCTTTAAAATTTTTAGAGTTGCCATCTGTAGACATAGTGTCCCTCAGGATATGAAGAAATTGCTGGGACTGTCTTACTGGTAATTACCAGTCTCTTGGCATTAAGAGAACTATGTGTATAGATAAAGACAAGTAGTACAGTATACATTAAACACATTGAGCAATGAAGATAATCAGACACAAAAGATTGCCTTACTTATTTTTTCTGGATTCTCAGTCTTGGGGCACTCTTAGACCAAGCTGGAAACAGGAAGATCCTTAAGATATTCAGGGAAGGCACTTCCAAAGACCTGTCTTGAAAGCCATGATACAATGGTACCTGCTCAGATGGGTTACTGTGGGGACTACCACAGACTCACAGGATCACAGAATACACTGAGTTGGAGGGGACCCATCAGGATCATCGAGTCCAACACCTGGCCCTGCACAGGACCAAGAGTCACATCATGTACCTGAGAGTGTTGTCTAAACACTACTTGAACTCCATCAGGCTTGATGCTGTGACGACTTCCCTAGGGAACCTGTTCCAGTGCCCAAACTTCCCCTGGGTGATGAACTTTTTCCTAATATCCAACCTAACCCTCCCCTGACACAGCCTTGGGCCATTTCCTTGGGTCCTGTCAGTAGTCCCCACAGAGCAGAGATCAGTGCCTGCCCCTCCTCCTCCCTTCACAAGGAAGTTGTAACTGCAATGAGGTTTCCCCTCAGTCTCCTCTTCTCCAAGCTGAACAGACCAAGTGACCTCAGCTGCTGCTCATATGGCTTACCCTCCAGACCCTTCACCATCCTTGTGGCCCTCCTTTGGACATTCTTTAATACCTTAATGTCTTTTTTATACTGTGGTGCCATGTGAATAACGATGTTCTTGGATAAAGTCATGAAATAGATCATGGCAGGATGCTTTACACAGTTTTGAATTGGATCCTGACATGCCCTGGCAAGTGGCAGAGCAGAAATGAGGATGGGAAGATGCATCTTGTGTATGAACAAAAATATCTTTGTGTTTTCCAGCAGCAGATGTGATCTATTGCAAACTCTGTTCTTTTGTTTTTCAGGCACTTACCTGGCCATGAGTGGGATGGCATCAGACCACAACACTTCCTCCCAGGAAGAATATGTCCCACATTATCTCCAGAAGGGAGACCCCTTTGCATCAAAGCTTTCTAGAGAAGCTGACATCATAGCTGGCTTTTATTTGACAGTAATTGGTAATGATTTTATAACTGGTCTTTGAGATATGACTGCCTGCTTGTAGCTCTCACAAAGGAAGCAGAAGCTGCTGTGCATTGATGTGTAATTACATATTTCTTCATACTAGAAAGAAAAATCTAGGAGGTAGAGGAGAAAATGCATTAGAAATACGGTGTCAACAGTTAGTGTCAACAGACAATGCTGCTCCAGATAGCCACAAGTGAGTGGCAGTGAACCTTCCAGCAAAAAGTGAATAAATGGTATTTTTTTTCTACTGATAAGTTACTACCTTATGGTTTAATTGTCTCTGAGCAGAAATGAATTTTTCCCACTATGCCATGTGGCCTGTTTTCAAAGCCTCTCTCACATGCCTGTGCAGCAGAGAATATCCTGAGATATGCTCATTTGAACCTTGCTCAGCTCCTGGCATCATCTGTCCTCTTTTACACGTTACACTGAACAATATTTTCTGCCTAGCACCCTCCCCGGCCTTCTGTGTTGCAGTCCTTCACCATGTTCAAAGTGACTTTGCAAGCATAATAAATACAACTACGTACTGGTTAGTGCACACAGATGATAGCTGGGACTGATTTCTGCATTAAGTATTCATATGCCAAGGAGTCATCATTCAGTAGGAAAAATTTGCTTTATGGAGAAGGCTGGAGTTACATCTTTTTGTGTCAGTACTTGTCTCAACTCCCAAGGGAATGGCATGAGCCTGTGTCAGGGAAGGTTTAGGTTGGATATTAGGAAAAGGTTCTTCATCCAGAGGGTGATTGGGTACTGAAGCAGGCTCCCCAGGGAAGTGGTCACAGCACCAAGCCTGACAGAATTCAAGAAGTGTTTGGACAATGCTCTCAGGCACATGAGATTGCTGGGGTGTCCTGTGCAGGGCCAGGAGTCGGAGTTCGTTGACCCATGTGTGTCCTTCCAGCTCAGGATATTCTATTCTATTCTATTCTATTCTATTCTATTCTATTCTATTCTATTCTATTCTATTCTATTCTATGCTATGCTATGCTATGCTATGCTATGCTATGCTATGCTATTCTATTCTATTCTATATTCTATTCTATATTCTATTCTATTCTGTATTCTAGAATATTCTATTCTATTCTATTCTATTCTTCTTTATATATTTAGGTTTTGTTATGTTTTATGGCTTTGGTTCATGCAGTTTCTCACAGCGATTTTCTCCTAAAGCTGAGCTAAGGACACGTAAATAACTACACCAAACTGAGCTCAGTTCAGACAGCTGAACACCAGTCTGAATACAGGGTGTACCGTATTCCTTGACATTTATCTCAGTATTGATTCAACCAGAACTTGTTCAACCAGTTCTGCACAAAATACAAGGATTGATCTGTCATTCCTACATTTATGTTTCTCATTCACTACTTTACATCCTTCCCTCCTACTCTCACGTACTGCCTTTCCTCCCAACTGATCTAAGTAATCTCTTTTCTGTAATAAAGGTATCAGAGTTATTTTTATCATTTCTCTTCTACTTATGCCTTCTGCTAATTTATCATTTTTTTCCTGCTTATGTCTATTGAAAAAAGAATTCAGAGCAGCAGAGGTGGCAGGTGAAGCTGTCTCTCAGTGCTGGTTTTGGTATCCATGCGCTGTTTTCTATGTATCCTCACTTTTCACATATATGTTTTTTCCTGCTGCTCTGCAGAGAGATGTCTTCACTGAACTGTCCAAAACATCCCCCACTTTGGGTCTTTATTCACTCTGTTAAGCAAATTTAGCTTTAATCCCAGGAAATGTATTTGAGTAGCTGCAATGAATCTTTCTAATATACACTGTGTTGCCTTGTTATGTTTACTGTATTTAGGGTAGATTTATCCTGTTAAAAAAAAAAAAAATACCCCATCAGGTAGGAAACATATTGAAAAACTCAGGTGTAATCAAATTAAGGCAAGGAACAGGAAACAAAAGTTTCCAGTGAAAAGCCAAAAGCCAATCATAAAGGCAAAGACTTCCGTGAGCAGTGTGAGGAGTCTGCAATTATAATTCAAAAAGGTCTGATAATCATTTTGATATTGGATTTATCAATAAGATTCCCACCTTCCTGATGTTGTGGACTGGACATCAGACAGCCTGTGGTGGACTCATTGCATCCAGTGGCCCAAGTCAGGGAAGTTAAAGACACAGTTCTGCTGTGTGTGTGGCTCTACACAAAATATCCCACACTTAGATCCAGATTTAACTTATTTTTCATGTGCTTGTTTTGCATTGCATTTTACTTGGTTAGTTACTTTACCCTTATGGCCATTACACACTCCAGTAGCAGCTTTCATTAGAGGGAATTATGGTCTTCACATATGCATGTAAATGCTGCATTTGCATCTTCCTTGGACTTGGATCTGTAGAATAAGACACCACCGGTACCTGGCACAGATATTTTTAATTCCTTTTAGCAATCATTGCACTGTTTTTAAGCACCAAGCTGCTGCTCAGTTGTGACATCAGCCATTTCAGCAACTAGACCATTTCTAGACCAGCACAGCAATGTTTTAGACATTGTATATCATACAGTAATGCACATGAAGTGGCCAAAGGCCAAGAGAAGTGCAGAACCCTCCACTCCCCCTCCTCCCTTCTCACCCTTTTGTAGGGATTTGTGTGAAGGAGAGTGTGATAGTTTTTACCAGTAAAGTACAATTTCACCTTATGGCTCAGCCTCTAAGAGAGGAAATTAAACAAAACCGATGGAAGGACCAATGCCAGGTCTTCTGTGTTTGTGAATAGATGGGGCAAAGTAACCTTTAAGCACATTTTTCTTAAAAAAAAAAAATAAAGCTTGGCTTGGATTGATTCTTCTCATGTGAGCTACAGCTCACAAGGTTGATTTAGTGTAGTGCCTTGGGGATGCCACCATTACCACCTCCTGCTGTGCAGGTCCAGATTTTAGTACCCACTCATGTTTAGGTGGATAGCAACATCTTAGTAATATCTTGGACTTGAGAACTTAGAAGGAAATTCATCGTCATTGTTCTCAGGTAAATCTCTGAGTAGCTTTTTTTACTTACTGCAAAAAACCCAAAACAACGAACAACTCAAATTTCCTTTTCCATTAAGCTGGTTTCTGGCAATTCAAAGCATCCACATCTATGTTGGGACATAAAGCACTGCTCTGTAAAGTTTTTGGGTGGTAGATAGTGGAGAAGGAAGCTTGCCTCTATGAAGCTATTCACTGACATCAAATTGCACACTGCAAGATTGCTAAGGCTGCAAATTTGCTTTAATTGGCAGCTTTACAGTTAATCACAGCTCCCAAGTGTCCAAAACAGTAAGCAAAACCTCTGTGCTCTAATAGCTCTTGTGCATAGCTGTGCCTTGGGGTAACCCTGCAGTATTGCAGATTTTACTTTATAAATTGTGTGTGTAATCTACAGAAGATAGAAAACCAAGCTGGAGCATTCAGTTCCTGTAACCAATGAGGGTATGGAGAAAAGGAGGCTCAGGGGAGACGTTATCACTCTCCACGATGACCTGAAAGGATGTTGTAGTCAGGTAGGGGTTGGTCTCTTCCCCCAACAAGTGATAGGACAAGAGGAAATGGATTCAAATTGCACCAGGGGAGGTTTAAATTAGATATTAGGAAAAATTTCTTCACTGAAAAAGTGGTTCAGCAGATGGAATAGGCTGCCCAGTGAAATGGTGGAATCATCAACCCTGAAAGTGTTTAGAAAACAAGTAGACATTGGACTTGATGATCTTGGAGGTCTTTTCCAATCTGAATGATCCTATAATTATGTGTCTGGGTTTTTTGTTATAACTTGTGGTTCAGACTGAACTTGTCACCTTCAGTTCAGTGGCAGCACTGAACTGTGTTCCCTACTCCTTTGCAGATCCCTTCCAAGAAAATTGTGGCCCCTCTTGAGGATGGCCTGTGTGGACATCCTGATAGCAGTGAGAGGGAAGCCAGGAGGTGGGAAGCCAGGACTGCTATTGCACATCTTTTTGCCCTTGAGGTGTGTAAGGTGCAAATGAGTTTAAAATTTCTTTCAAAAAGGGGAAGAAGCTGCACTGTGGCTGAACAAGGCTGCGATGCTATCAGGCAACTTGGCAGAGCTTTAGGGTCAGACTGGTTCTACAGCTGAAGTATTGCAATTTGAAATAGAAGTACTATTTTTTTGTCTTTGAAGAAAATCAGGGGTCTTAACCAATCTGTGCTAAATTCTTTGTGAGCACATGATCCTTTTTCCTGATTAGTTCATTTCCATGTGTAGTTTTTTTAATTGTCTAGAAAAAAAATAAATCAAACTATGCATGTGGTTTTGAGAATCCAATTCTTTTTACTTTGTCACTTCCCCCACCAGCTTTTTCATCACTGGCTTGATTGATTCTCTGTATGGCCAGGCAGGGTGACAAACTACTGAGTGGAGGCCTGCTGGCTGCCAGCTCCTCTGAAACCCTGTGGCGACTAACTATTGATTTGCAAACTGTTGCTGCATGCTTCCTCAGCATGTTATGAAACAGCTTAATTGAAAAAAAAAATCCTGAACTATCATTTTGGTTTTTTTTTTTTTCATTTTCTCTAGTGGTTTAGTACTGCTGTCAGTTGGAGAAACGGAAGCTTATTTCTTTAGTTTACTACTTTTAAACACTTTCCCCTCTTGCTGCAGGTCGTGTATCTCAACCTGGCTCTTTCTCTGCAGGTGTCACTTTTTTAGTTATCACATCCTTGGCTCTTTGTATATATGTAATAGTGCTGCAGTGCCGTGGACTGTTTACCCTGAACTGTTCACTCCTGGAAAAGAGCCTTTATTTTATAACTGAAGAGTCTTTTTCCCCTGTTTCCAAACTACCAGACCTGGAGATTGCACCAGCAAGGTCTCCAGCTAACTGCTAGGAAAATCATTTAATAGAAGGGGAAATGGAGCATTAGATGCTCCTCTAAGGAGATTATAAAGTTTTGATCACTGAGGAGTTAAAAAAGAATTCAGATAAGCAATTGTCAATGAAAGTATAGACATAAATTAATCACTGGGCCCCTTCCAGATGCAGGATTAGGAGGTCAGTGGGCTGGGGCTCTCTGGAACATTGTTATTAATAATTAGCAGTTGCTTTAGAGGCTTGCCTGATGGAGATGTCTCTCTAGACTGCCAGTCAGTTGAAAAAGATTCAGGAAAATGTCAAGTGCTTTCAAAAAGTATTTCAAATTGGATGCTGACACTCTAGTTATCTAAAATATCACTGGAGAGAAAAATGGCAATAAGAGAGAAAAGGATTAAAATACATAAAAAAATTCTCACGACATTGAGATTCATTGACTTAGCTGCAAGGAAGAAAATAATTCATATGAATACTTCTTTCTGCTTATAATTCAGATTAAATTTGTAGAGCCATAAGAGTAGATTGTTCTTTAAATTTAATTAACCACGGGTAAATCAAATTTACTGTGAAAACTTAAGATCAATAATAAGCCAGCTTCTGTCCTGTCTGTTTTTTTTAAAATAATCTAGAAAACAATACTGTCAATATAAAAATAAGAAGAGGGTCCAATTAGTGTTGCATTTAATACCAAAAAATTAAAAATCAAAGTATTTTTGTCCTGAGTTTGGTAAACTCTTGGCTCTATGGTTACATGTCTTGGTTATATGTCTTGGTAAGCAGTCTGATTTTAGCCTCTGAGAACCATTTTTCTCTCTGCCTCATGGATGTTCCCAGGTTGGGCTTCTCAATTTTTTGAGGACATGGCACCCTTGCAAGGGGATTGTTCCATTGATGGGCCACGGTAAATAATTAAATACCCATTTAAATACTGGTCTATTAATTACTGAATTACCCAATTAATTACTAAATAATTAAATTACTGAGCTTCAATTCCTGAGGTCTGGCCTGACAGAAGATTCTGATGAAAATTATGTGGTATTCAAAGGTGCAGTATTTGGAGAGGTCAGAGTTGCTGGGAGGCTTGGAGGGCTGCTGGGGTCTTTTAGAAACATAGAATACAGCTGAGTTTGCCCCAGCAGAGCCATGTGGACGAAGACATCACAAAAAGTGACTTTGCTGCCTCATCAACAGAGGAAAGTTGGCGTATTTATGACTTCTTTGAAGTAGTGTGGTGAGTGGGCCTCAGCTGGTAGCCAAGCGCCCAGAATGACCCTCACAGTGGGATAGGGAGGAAATAGGCAGAGAAAAAACAGTGGAGATGAAACCAGGGTGGAGGTAAAGACAGGGAGATCCATCCCCAGTTACTGAAGTGGCAAACAGACTCATTGAGGGGAATTTAATTTAGAATCATAGAATTAAAGAATGGTTTGGGTTGGAAGGGACTTTAAAGATCATCCAATTCCAATCCCCAAACTTCCAACCCCCCAAACTTAACATTTAATTATTGTTTACGTAGGGAGAAACAAAGATGACAAACATAAAGTACTTAAGGAGAACACCTTTTCTCGGGCTTCTCTGAGTTGAACTCCTGTCCAAAATCTTCCTCGTTGCCATTGTAGGTCCCTTTGGTGAGACAATGTCAGGGCAGGAGGTTGGGGTTTCTGTCATTCTTTGCTCTTCAGTCTTTTCTTCTGTGTTTCCCTCCTTCTTACTTGTCTCCTCTGCTCTGGTGTGAGACTCTATGGGCAAAGGTCCCTTTGGGTTTTCCACCTTTGGGTGTGATTCTTGCTTCATGAAAGGGATGTTGTGTGTGCTGTCCTGTGTTTCCTCAGCAAAACCCTCATGCTGAACTTAAACCTGAGTTAGTGAAGAAACATTTTTCTTTATGGGAAATGGAAACCCTACAGTTTTTGGTACCGGTGTGATTAATTCCATGGGTGATCAACCACTTGCAGTGTGGTTCTCTGTGGTTGCTTAGGTGGTGATATGGAAAAAAAAGATGTCAGCCAACAAGAAATGGGTCCCTGCTCATGCACTGAATTCCACCTGGAAGTTAAAATCAGATTAATCAGATTAATTTTATTGTTTTTCTTTCTGATTATAGAAATTAATTTTATTGTAAAATTCAAGATTTCATATTAATATCTTAATTTACATCCCTCTACCTCTGATTACAACATATAATAAATTTAAGATTGGTCACACAGGAGTCCTTATGGTTTGTGAGAAAAAATGGGATTGACAATAACAGAGGAATTATGGGATTTCTGTTGAGAACATTCAGTCAATAGTTGTGCAGACTCAGGTGGTGAAGGCAATGCTCTGCTGCAGAGGGGAAAATAGTATTTGCTGAGGGAGGGAGGTGTCTGTAGTCGATGCCTCTATGAGCTGCATAATGACAATGAGATGACCATGTTTCAGAGTAAAATGTCCAGCCTTAGGACCACAGATTTAGGCTGAAAATATCAGGGAATTTCACAAGGAAGATGGGGTATTGCTGTTTTTGAGGAGGCTTCTAATTTGATTGTTATTCTGTTTTTCATTATTTTCATTATTACAGGGATCCTTTCAACCTTGGGAAATGGGTATGTTATTTTTATGTCCTCAAAGCGAAAAAAGAAGTTGAGACCTGCTGAGATAATGACTGTTAATTTAGCAGTGTGTGATCTGGGCATTTCAGGTAATTCCATGTCTTTGTTTTCACTCATTTTTACTATCCCACCATCCTTTCTGGCAGCAGCAAGAGGCATTCCTCCGAAAGTCAAGGAAGCCCCAAAGGCCTTTTGCTACTGATATTTCTGCTCTCTTATTTGCATATAAATAACATGGAAGGATGGAAAACAACATTCCTGAACAACTTGATGGGAAGAAATTAACAGTACAGAGGAAAAAATAGGGTTGATTTTATCAATCAGGCAAAACACCTGCTCATCCCAGCACTGGGCAACGTCTCCAAAAACAGTTTCCATGTGCACCCTGGCACAATAACCACAAAATAGCTCAGTATTACAGGCACAGAAAACTATGTTTTCTTGCTGTAGGATGCAATAGAAGGGATCCAAGTGCCTCAAAAATACATGTTTGGCCAAATAATTGGAAAAAGCCAGTAGTCACCAGCCTACCAAAGCTAATAGTTTTCTCTCTAGTTACCACCCTCCTTTATGCCTGGATCAGAAAAATAAGCATTTGTGTCAATCTGTAGAGTAAGAGCAACAGCAGCCAACTGGGAGGATTTTTATTTCAACCCCACAGTCTGGATGTCCTGGCACAGAAGGAGAGAGCTTTGGAAAAGTTTATACAGAGTTGCAGACTCAAGAGCCTCTGGAGATTGTTGTTTTGGCTCTTGACATGAGTCTCTCACTCAGCTGCTCATGGCTACGTGCAGATGCAGGAGAAGGGCAGGATGTCCTTTAGAAAAGGATATTTTGGATGGCAGGCACTCCAATACATATAAAGACCCATCTGATCATGGGATCTCCCCCATGCAATATAAATGGCAATATATTCCCATGCTCCCAAAGTCATCTGTCCCCTGTGTGTTGTACACACTGGGAGCCCTGCCCTCAGCTGCAGTGCACTGTTTTCCTGCCCTCATCTCTGCCAAATGCTGCTGCTCTCATGCAAATGCCCAAAATAGCACTGAACAATATGAAATGGTGGCTCCCAGTCTCCCCTGACTGATGCCTGTTATGCTCTCATGGCACAAGGCTAAGGATTTGCTCACCCCTGCAAATTCCAGGGGTTTGGATCAGTAAACATGGATTTCTGAAGGAAATACGAATTCGGTAGAAGAAAGATGTTAATACAAATATCATTGCTACCACACAGAAAAATCCCAAGATTTCTTTGGCATTTCTGCCGTGGAGTCATTATTTCCATCTTTCAACATTTAGAAGTTAAGGAGAAAAAAACAAAATGTTTTTTTACTCTTCTGTGATACTCTCATTTCCTTTGTGTCTTTAAGAGTCTGTCTTACATTATAAATCTCATGTTTGACTCTTATGATTGTCACTCCAATGATAGGAAGTTCTTCAGGAGAATTTCCCTAGCTATATATTTTGACTGTTGCCCAGAGAAGCTGTGGATACTCCATCCCTGAAGTATTCAAGGATGGGTTGGATGGGGCTCTGAGCAGCCTGGTCTAGTGGGAGGTAACCATATCCAATACAGGGGGATTGGAACTATTTGATCTTTAAGAACTCTTGCAAGACAAACCATTCTATAATTTGATGAGTTTAATAGGTAACTCCTAACCACGCAAACTGTAGGTCTCAACCATGCAAATTACAGCTAGTTTGGGAGCCTTCTTAGCATGAGGGCTGACAGCTTCTCTCTTAAGGTGTGTCAACACCATACTACCTGGTCACCTTGCTTTCTTCCATGGGGAATCTCAATCTATCTGTGTGTTTAAGTTTTGGAATTAAAAATAATTGTAATTGGCACAGCCATGTGGCTTTTTCTTCCTTCTCTAATGTTTTTTTGCTAACTGACGATGTTCACCTGAGAAATGTGATGTATTCAATCTGCTGGACTGATTGGAATGAAGATGGGATTTTTTTTCCCCCAGGATCTTCACATTTCACACACTTATCTTGGCACCTTGTTCAAGAAACAAGTTCTGCCATGGTCCTGTTTCCTGCAGATTTCCACAGGGTGGCACCAGCCCCTCGTTCAAAGCTGCATCGGGCTCTTTTTGCACTGACACCGTGCTCTGAGCTGCTCCGAGTCCTGCTGCTGAAGAGAAATTTGATTTTGTGCAAATAAATGTGTTGGCCTTTAAAGCTGGCAATCATTTACGTGAGTAAAGTTGCTGACTGTTAGCATATGTCCCAGACCTTGCCATATTTAATGTTTTTCTTGAAACTTAATCACTGAGGTCAGCTTTTGCTTGAAAAATTAGAAGTGCATTTATTCTGCTCAGAGAAAAGCACAGCATACATTGACCCAAGCACAACTTTCAGGCTCAGGCAGAACTTTCCTTACAGGCTTAGGCTAAAGGAAAACAATCTCAAAATACTTTGTTTAAAAATAAATCTGGTTTTGATGGGTTTTCAATCATGATGTTTTTGGCATAAAGATGGAGCAAAGGCCATTTTATGCAATATTTGTTTTTGGTAGAAATGTTTTAATTTTCTACTAATACTGAAAACAGAATGTTTAGTTTTATGTCCAGTTTGATGCAAAATGGAATATTTTTGGGAACAATTCAACATATTTTCCTGCAGATCACTTCAACATAATAGAGACTTTTATCTTCACTTCTATGAACAGGTTACCTTGTGGGAATTACAGTTTGCAAGACCCTCTTTATAAACCAATTCACTGAGCTGCTATGACATTACAGACACTGTGGTTCAGCCAGGGAAATTAGCCCAGGGCAGCTGAGATGTTTTCAAATCCTTGAGGTGCTCTGGCTACTCCTGTGGAGGAAGGAATACAGTCACAGGAATGTGGAGTTCAATATTTAATGTTGTTTGAATATTGCAGTTGAACTGTTCAGGCTTGGGAGCATTTCAGGTCAGTCTGGTAATTAGAAATGAAAGATTTGGAAAATATGCTGATGTTCCTAGATTATAAATTTTTGAGTTTTCTGTTCCATTAACATTGTTTTTTTTTCTTTGTCTGGTTTTTGACCAAAAAAAAATATTAATAATCAGAAGGTAGTGGTAATTTTCTAACTAGAAAATACAAATTTCAAACTTTCTTATTTTTATAATGCTTACAAAGAATATGAATAAGGTAAATCTGATTTAATGTGAGAATGGAACATTTGTCTCAGCTTCACTTCCTCCATAATGCACCCCTCAGTTTTACAAATGGAGGAATGAGCTGAAGTGCCACTAAGACAGAGCCTCAAAAATATTATATGTTATATATTTCCCCTCTTTTGGGGGAAACTTAGAAAGTTTTGATATCTGTGACCAGGTGGCTTGTTGAGAGGCACCAAGGAAATGTGTGGCATGGACAGGAGCTGAAACTACTTCTGCAGTTCAACCATAGCAGAATCTTTCCTTCTCATCTAACACTTCACTATGTATCCTATTGTTGGGCCTTGACAGGTTTGTAAAAGTCCTTTTTGAAAGCAAATTTCTTTATCTTGTGCTTCAAGACACTCAGTGGACAATCCTAGGGATGTAGATTAGATCTGTGCCTATTTCAAGCCCAGACTCACCCATCACCTGTACTTTTTGGATACTGACATGTGTTTACATGTGGACTTAACATATTCTGAAGTTTTCATAACAGGAAGAACTTGCCCATGGTGGGTACCAGAATATTGGTTTACTTCTGTTTCCTGTGGCTACAGCATAGCACCTATTTCCAGCAATTCTGCAGACTTGGCTCATCCTACCACAGTGTTGATGCTATGGGATGTAGCTAGAGCTGTCTTAGGCTTAGTCTTGTGGATGGAGGG
Source organism: Manacus candei (assembly GCF_025592945.1). Classification (NCBI taxonomy): domain Eukaryota; kingdom Metazoa; phylum Chordata; class Aves; order Passeriformes; family Pipridae; genus Manacus; species Manacus candei. The sequence continues at coordinate 4,102,746 of NW_026138055.1, read as the reverse complement.
CACATGAGTCATAGAATCACAGAACACTTCGGGTTGGAAGGGACCTTAAAGATCATTTGGTTCCAAACCCCCCAAATGGGCAGCAACACCTTCGCTAGACCAGGTTGCTCTAAGACTCATTCAACCTGGCCTTGAACACTTCCAGGGATGGAGCATCCACAGCTTCTCTGGGTAACCCATGCCAGCGCCTCACCACCCTCACAATAAAGAATTTCTTTCTAATATCTCATCCAAATTTACCCTCCTTCCGCTTTAAGTCCTCGCATCTACTGTGCCTGAAGCCTCCTCTTGACATTGAAGTTTTGTCCAAAGGAGAGGGTTTGCCTTTCTGAAAAAGGGTGGTTTTATCGATGATGGGGTTTATCAGTCAACTGACACTCTCTTCTCCTTTTTTGAAGTTGTAGGCAAACCTTTCAGTATCATCTCCTTCTTCTGTCACCGCTGGATGTTTGGATGGATAGGCTGCCGCTGGTATGGATGGGCTGGTTTCTTCTTTGGCTGTGGGAGCCTTATTACCATGACAGCTGTCAGCCTGGACAGGTACCTAAAAATCTGCCACTTGTCCTATGGTAAGACAACTCTATATCTATATATGGAGATAACTATATTATCTATGACTACAGAGGAATCATATGAAGTGCTATAGTTTATTACACTGAAATCACATTTAAGCTCTTCAGAATGCTTTTGTAAAATATAGAGGAGAATACATAGATAAGAGAAACACATTTTCATGATCCAAGTAATCCCAGTTAAATTTTTTTTACTGGACATAACATCTTCACTGTTGTCTCTCTGCTGTCTGCTTAAGCCATGAGTTTTCATAATCCATCATAGATAAACCATTTTCAGACAGGCAACAAACTCAGCATGGGGGAGTTATATCAAAATTTATTACTAACAAAATAAAACCTGTAGAAATGAAGAAGCAAATAAATACACAGTATTAATACAATTTCTACCACTCCTGGGGCCCTCCCATATCAGTCCAGAAGAACCTTCAGGGCAGGAGGGATCTTCTGCATCCCCACCAGCTGCTCGGCCTCTGCCGAGGGCTCCTCCTGGGCTGCGAGGGAGCACTTGCTGCACCAGGTCTGCATCGTGAGCTACAGGGAGTCAAAGCTTTCGAGTCCTTTTCCCCTGCTTCGTGAAGGTTCCCCCCAGGAAGTAAGATTTAGGGACTTCTCCACTTCGAACCTGCTTGATTTGGCTTCTCTTTGTCTCAGCTGTAGCATCAGCTGGGCTGCCAGGTGGCAGGAGGGGCCATCCTCTGCATTCCTCATCCTTTGGCTTTTGGCTGCCCTGGTCCAAACCTCAGCAGGGGCACCTCTGAGCTCTCAGTTTGTCTCTCTCTCCAGTCTCAGCTCCAGTCACCCTCTCCCCCCGCCATGGCAGGGGAGGTGGCAGCGAGACTGCTTGAAGTTTCTCTCTCCTCTGCCTGGAATTCTTTCTGCTCTGCTTCATGATCACTGCTGCTGCCTCCCCCACTCACAGGGGGGAAAACGGTGAAGGAATGTTGTAGCCCTGGCCATAGCACCAGGGTTACGGCGTGCCCAGGGGCACCCCAAATGCGGGGCTCCCCTTGGTTACCTCATGGCTCCAATTCTCTCTGTCAAACAGCTTCTCTTTGGTCTGTGTAATATGCTAAATTCTCAGGGGCACTCTGATTGGCTCAACACCAAGAACACCACCCCTGGAGTTAACCACTTTCCCACTGCAGGGAAAAAGCCTTTTTCAAATTAAGACAATGAGGCATAACACGAGCTGGAGGGCCTTGCTCAGGATCACTAATGATACCTGAAAAGAGGCAAGATTAACACTACAGAGTTGTTGTAAAACAGTTGACCAAACTCGTACTTTATAGAATCATAGAAGAATAGAATGGTTTGGGTTGAAGGGACCTTAAAGACTATGCAGTTCCACCCCCCTGCAGGGACAGCTTCCACTAGACCAGTTTGCTCAGAGTTACATCTAACCTGGCATTGAACACTTCCATGTGACATGGCATGTTCAATCGTGCCAGATACATCTGGGTATGAGCTTGTAACTCTGGAATTATCTTGCAGGTACCTGGCTGAAGAGACATCATGCATTTGTCTGTCTGGCAATAATCTGGGCCTATGCCATGTTCTGGGCTACGGTGCCTTTTGCTGGGGTGGGGAGCTACGCCCCTGAGCCATTTGGAACCTCCTGCACTCTGGACTGGTGGCTGGCACAGGCTTCGGTGGCTGGACAGGTTTTTGTTCTCAGTATTCTCTTCTTCTGCCTCCTGCTCCCAACTGCGGTGATTGTGTTTTCCTATGTCAAAATAATTTTGAAAGTCAAATCCTCCACCAAAGAAGTCGCTCACTACGATACCAGGATTCAGAACAGCCACATACTTGAAATGAAGCTGACCAAGGTAGGAGCATTTACCTCGGTTTGATTTGTTGTGTCACAGAAGCAGGTTTGGAGACAATAGGATGATGCCTTGAAGGTGTTTCTTGTAGCTTTCTCCTTTGTTGCTGTCAAGATGGGAAACACAGGAGTGGAAACATAATTCTGTGATTAGAGCACTCAAGTCCCTGAGATCATGGCTCACTCTGAAGCTCTGTCACAGCTTTCCTGTGTGACCTTACAAGTCATATCAACTCCCTGTGTCCTTGTTCCCCACCATAAAGCACCCTTTGCTTTCAGGAAAAGTTGTAAAGATTAATTTAAGGTGTTCGAGGTGCACAGAAATTATAACAGAAAATAGATAAGGAGCAGATTTTGTAGCAGGGAAATAAAACTTTAAGACAGTTTACGTTCCTCTGTTAATGAAGATATAAACTAAAATCAGTCCTGTGACATTGCAATTGTTTTTATGCAAATAATTTATCATTTAAGTTCAGCCCTGTGATAAAAATACACTGAAGTACTAAGATTAATTTTGCATCTTAGACCATATCCTGTTTTTCCTTAAGATTGAATCTATTTTCTCTTTGGCAATGGTGACAGCCATGAGCCTTGATACTGGTTATTGTGCCAGCAAATCTCTCAAAATAAAGACTTGTGTTGAACAAACCGAGATTCCTTAGCTGTAAAAAATTCGCCAGCCTCTGTAAGCCATGCCAAGAGAGAGACAAGCAGCAACTTTTGCTTGGCTGATCAAATTTTATTACATTTTTTTTTGTGAGTTAAACTGAAAATTATATAACATAGAACAATAAGGGACAATATGTCTAAACATATTAGAGAATCTCAGCTGGTACCTGTACAACCAGTGCTGCCAATACAGCTGGTACAGCTGTACTTGCCTTTCAAAGGGGTGTTTCAATACGGTACTTTTTTGTGGTTATTCAGCAAATTTCCTTTGAAGAACAATGCAAACTTTTGATTTGAGGCTGCAGATTTATTTTTGCCATATTGGAGGGATCGCATAAAACTTCAATGTGATCTGAGTTGAAGCACTAGTAGTTGTCCCTCCTGTCTTGGATCCACAGTGGGGAACATAATGTTAGGATAAATATAAATATGGAAAATGAGTCTCCCTTATAACCCATTTGACTCCAGAGCACAATTTAAAACAAAAAGACTGTGTTTGAGACCCTTGGCTCACATGAACATCACTTCCTTCAGTGACAGACAACAAAAAAATGTACAGAAAAGATTATGCAGCATCCAAAATCCTTTTACTTTCTGGTGATTTTTTTTTCCTAATCCTGCTAATTGCCTTATTCCAAATGAGTGCACTTGTAGTACTCCCAGTCTGGATGCAGCAACAGCCTGTCAATGGCAGCAGTATAATGGCAGGTGTTCTTCAGAATGTATTATTGCATGATGTCATCTTAAACTATACCAGACTGTGTCTGAGTGCAGACAGGCTGGTTCAGGTAGAGTATATAAATCTCCAATTTTAGCCCCAAACACTTTATTAAACATTTATACTAAACTTTCTTATAGTTACATTTCCTCGTATTATAAGGAAGTCCTTTACTAATTTACTGGGAACATGTTATCAGAACTGAAACATTTGCTGGAAATATGCTTTTTTAGACTATCTACATATCTTAATGGAGTACAAATCCATGATATGGCTTAGAAGAAAGATAACTAAACATTGTACTAGCATTGTCAGTTTTAATTATATTCTCAATTTTCAGAAGATCTTTTTCGCAGCTCTGATATTATCTGTAAGTTATCCTAAAAAAAAAAAAAAGAGATTCTGTGTTTCGAAAGGACTCTCCTCCTTAAATAATTTAAATCCAGTGTCAAATGATTATAATTTTCTGAGATCTCATTAAGTTTCCTCATCTTTAGCCATTTTTAAAGGTCTGTGATTACAGACTCATTAACTACTCTGTGTCAGGTGAAAGAAAAACAGGCACTAGATAAAGATGTGTGACAGATTTTCTTCATATTGAAAATTTACCTGAAGCAAGTCATCATTTTTCTTTTCCATTCAGTGTCATGTTACCTTGCATTCTGCCCTGCTCTGTGCCGTGCTTCCAGTGTCTCTCTGTGCTGGATAAACCTCCTCCTCTCTTTTCTCCTCTCACAAGGTGGCAATGTTGATCTGCGCAGGATTCCTCATTGCCTGGATCCCCTACGCCGTGGTCTCAGTCTGGTCAGCCTTTGGACAGCCGGATTCAGTTCCCATTCAGTTTTCAGTGGTACCAACACTGCTTGCAAAGTCAGCAGCCATGTACAACCCAATTATTTACCAGGTCATAGATTGTAAATTTGCCTGTTGCCGGTCAGGAGAACTGAAAGCGAAGAACTCTTTGAAGAAATCAAGGTAATTTCTTCTTTGAAAAGTAGGATGTCTTTAATTACACAACATTCCAAAAAATACCAAACTAAGATCTACCAAGGATCACAGCTCTATGAAGCTTATTTCTTGTTTTTAAGCATGACTTATTTGGGGTATTTCTTGCCATGGGAATTTGTGAAGAGGCTCTAGATGTATAAAGAGAAGCAAGGAGACAGTCCTTACTTTTAGATCCAGCTGCAACTCCATTAATATAGTTTGGAAAAAAGACCCACTGCTTTTAGTGGTTTTGGGATCAAGCCTGTCGTGTCATCATATGATTTTCCTCCAGAAGGTGTTGATGACCTCTATTACCAGTGAAGTAAATGGAAGAGAATTGTGCTAATTCCTTACATAATTAACCTGTTAATACTATGTCTTTCAGCTACAGAATCAGCAGGGAGAGACAATAGTTCCTTAATCACCCTGTAGGTAACATTCACACCAAAAAACCAAGCCCAAACTCAACAAATCAAAGTATAATAAGGTCTCATAAGAAAACTCCTTTCTATTTACAACTTTCAGGCAAAATTTATGATGAACACCAGTGGAGTTCCTGAAAACACTAATTATGCACTTGGAGGAAAAGTGCTTCTAATTCTGCATTACCCTAGACAAGTACCTTGCTTCTATGATTGAACAATGAGAAAATGATGGGTGTTAATCTGGCAGTGTAGACTGACACAAAGGCCACCAATGCCATACCACATATAAGTGACTGCGAAACATTAGAATTCCAGTAATTTTCTTGAAAGGCCTAAAACGTATGTGCCTCAGCACGTACTTATTAGAGGCATGAAGGACAACTTTATCATTCATATTATTCCCTTATCACTTCCAGCATTTTTTGACGTGTTACTCAGAATGAGTCAACATCTTGAGCTTCCACAGCTTCTCATAGCAGATCATTCCATAATCTTGCACTCAGATTTACTTTGTCTGCAGAACATATAGAGTATAAACATGTTTTAAATGTTTACAGTTTACTAAAAACCCTTCTACAGTTTTAGTCAAGTGAGAGACAAATCCAAAGTAGCCTTCAGTGAATCTTTGGTGGCTGGATTTGTGTTTAACCTCCAAGTTATCCCTCTGAAGGAGGTTTCACCTAGTCCCTGATGCTGAATGCAAGTTGGCTTTCCTAGGCCTGTGCAGTGAACGAAATGATCTGGAGAAACCACTTCCCAGAATGAGGAACTTAATTTCCAGCTTGGTATGAACAAAATGATCATTGCCCCTTCTCTGTCCCACAGGACATACACCATATCTGCACACAGAGACTCGATGGTGATGAACGAAACCCAGCTGGAAGCATGAAGGCTCATTTCAATACAGAAAATGAAAACCTGATGACAAACAACTCTACTGGCTCAAGCTCCTCTTTCTGTAAATTAATTAAAACATGGTGATAGTTTTACTTTACTCCCTAGTCCTCAGTACAATGTAGTTCTTTCCATCTTGACCAAAATAGTGGGATTAAAGATGGGAAAATATTTTGAGTACTCAGAGGAAGAAGAAAGAGAGAAATTTTGTTTTTATAAAAAATTTGTATTCACTTCAGATGCTATAAAATGCCTTTTTTTTCTTTTCTTTTTATGACTAACAGAAGTGATAGCTTGGATGATATATAATTTTCCTCATGGGAAGGAAAGTATTCATAAAGGCCAGTTTTAGTTTGCCAGAGGTAATCTCCCTAAATTCCTACTGTAGTCACTGGAGAACTGGAGCATGAGAGAAAGGATTCCTTAGGAGACAAATCTGAATCAGAGCTTCACTTATCAGGGCTCTGAATTACACAGTGGGGACACATTTGCCCTGATTCTTCCTGGTGAGCAACTCTCCAAATAATTTGGCTACCAGCTTTCTTAAACCCACTTTGACTTCAGTCCTTCAAGATTCAGAAATATTTTGGTTTTAGTCAAGACAAGGTCAGAAGTATTTGTGAGTGGTAACAAAGTCATCTTTCAAGTGCAGCTGCAGAGTAATTTTTAAACATTAAGTGTTGGAAGGATGAGGATTAGTAATGATTTAGGAGAATGACAGTCCCATCAAAACAAAGCTTGTTAAGTTCCCAATGTACTCAATAGAAAAACAATGTGCCTTGTAAAGATCTGCAGAGTAAAGCAACCAAAATAGTTGAGTTGAATCTGTTTCTGGTTTATATTTGTCTTAAGGGAGAGGCATCACTACAGATGAAAAATTAGCAGTCTGATATAAGCACATTTTTTAATGCTTAAAAATAATGATTTTGGTGTTTCTATGTAATTTCTTTGGGAAGGATACGATTCTATTAAAAATAAGCTAATTGCAAATCAGAGAGTCTCCTACACAGATTTGTGACGACTGTTAAAAAAAAGAAAGTTACAAGGGTGACACTTTCTTCTGAGTTGTTCCTTTAAGGAAAGAAAGCATTTGTGAAAGAGTTTCAATTGTTTTCTTGTTTAATATTTCCTGTTTAACATTAATTTGTCCTACTGTTATTTCAAAATTGTGTTTAATATTGCTTTCCTGCCACACTGAACCGAACTTCTTTTGTCACTGATCCATGGTGATGTTAATTTTGTTTATACAATAATGTCATAAAGGTTTAATCTGATGATTGTTGGCATGTCCCAGCACTCCCATTTTGCAGTTGCTATTTTCTCGAATGATATTCAGACCATGTAACAGAAGTAGAATTTTGTTGAATTTCCTAAGCTAGGTAGAGGAAAATTTTCCTTCCTTCTCTGCAATGTTTTAGCAAAAGAAGTTTGAATAAATTCTAAGAGAACTTGCATAGGTATGAGGAGTTGCCACGCTACCTATACAATGTTTTGTGCTAAGTTTTCCCCAGAAGTTGAGTTCTTTCATTTCTGTAGATCTTTCAGCATAAGACAAACTTATTTCTTGGCTATGGTTGCAAGTTGAGGCCATGAATTGATCCAGAGAAGAAGGCATCCTTCAAAATATTTGCAGACTTGGTTATGAAGGCATTAACAACCTTCTCTCCATTTTCTTGCAGATTTTATTATTTTCTTCATCCAGGCAAACTTCTGTTTGTATCTATAGGTGTTTATCCTAACAAAGGTCTGATGTAACTCATGTGGACTGTGGCCCTATAAATGCAAATTAGCTAAAGCAACACTGCTGGGAAGATTGTAAGAATTATCCACCAGTCAGGCCAGATTTCAGGGTAGATCAACTCATAGTTTTTGCATGAACCTGTCCTCTAGTTCAAATTTTGGAATATTTTATCTCTGTTTGTTAAAATTATGTACTCTCTTCAGAATTGCTGTTGAGTCATCCCAGAAATAGATACACACTTGTAGCAAGGCTGCATTTTATATTTGTGAAGGCTGTAAAATATTTTTGGATTCCACTATAGAGAATGTTCTAGATACATGTACTATCCAAAGAGTTCAGAGGTTTAGTAAGCTCTAAATATGAACTTTCAGAATAATGATAAACATGTTTCACATGACTTCAAGATATTTATTTTCATATGATTTAAATATATTTATTTTTTATTCAGTGCTATAATTATTTTCTGTCTGAAAAATCAATTTTACCACTACTGAACAGTATCTTGCTCTGTAGGAAACTCTAGGACTCCAACTTGAGCAGGAGTTAGAGACATGTTTATACCAAGCATGTGCTCAAGTGAAAGATGTTTCCCTGAATCAAGCAAGACATACACACTCTGGCATGCAGTACTGTAATTTAAATGCAGAATCCAAACCCAAGAGCAAATGGATCTCATCTGATTCAATGATAAAAGAGAATTGGAGCACTTTCTTTGTTTACTTCCATATAAAGCAGCTGACACAATTAGTTTGTGCTCTGTTTGGGATCCCGGTGGTAGAGAATAAGGGTCTTATTATGGATTCAAATTTTCAAGGTCAACTTCAAATTGATTTGAAGGTTGTAGCCTGATGGTTCTAGAGATAATAATTTGCCATTGATGCTCAGGACAGAGTTTTCTCCTCTCCATGTGTTGAGGCTGATAATTGATTATTATATAAAACTGAGGTATGTAACCTTGGTCTGAGGTCACTAAAAGACAGTGACTCTCTCAATTTGCCATTTCAAGAATGAATGTTTTTCAAGTTTCAAACATACTATTTTGTGATCTGAGCTTTGTCAAAGCACCAACATTATAAAACCTACTCAGTGTGGTGAATAAGTAAGGAATACGACTCTGAAGGAAGATTTCTTTATTACATTTTCAATATTTCAGCCTCCTTATTATATTAAGGAATTTCCACTTTTTATGTATTAACATTAAACTAAGTATTTTTCAATGAAAACAGTGCCATCAAGAATAATAACTATAAATGAGAATCTTTTATTATGTAACCTATGTGCACATTCAGACTGAGGTGGCAAGAAGCAAAATTGTATCTGAATTCACTCTCTGTGACATAAAGGAAGTAATTGACACAGGTTAAGACTCCACTTGGATAATGAGCTGACCTGGACAGTAAGATTGTCCCAGTAAGAGTAAGAGAGTAATGAGAGTAATACTCTGTATTTTGAGGTGACAGTGAAATTATGCAAAGCATGTGGATATGGAAACTTCTAATTTGATAATTTTTGGTCATTGATGAAGAATGACTCTAAACCTTCTTCACACTTGGAAATCTGTTGACCATGAAAAAATATAACAAAGCAAACTTTTACAACAAAAAAGGTTGAAATAAATAAAGTACAAAAAGTGTAAGTTATGGTTGTAAGATTTTGGAAGAAAATAGAGAGCATTTGTCATGCAGGTGAATGCAACTGTATCAAAATTTATTTCTACATCCACAAAGAAAAATGAAAAAAACCCAACCCAACAAGTGGTTTGTTAAAAATATTTATGGCCCACAGTACAAGACTACTGATAGCAGAAGATTTTTGGCTTTGTGGCATTGAAAGCATAAGAGAAAATTTATACATTGTCATACAAAGAGAGTATGATTAATGAATTGACAGGCACAATGCTAGTGAATTGGGTCCCTTGGTGGAACTTTTCTCTTGGCTGACAGTATCTTTTGGAGGCTGTCCCATCTCCAGTGTGCAGGGTGATCTTGGTCATGAGAAAAAATATGAATTGCTCTGACCAGGCACTTAGTTCTCCTGCAGTTCTATCTTATTCATTTTATGTTTGTGTTTCTACCTCTTATTCCCACCAGGGAGCTTTCAGATACATCAACCTGCATTCCTCAGGAAAGCTGCTTTGACATCTTTTTAGCTAATGTTTCCCAGCTCAGAATGTTCCCAGATGAGTCTTGCCCTGAGTAAGAAGCTCTTAACAAATAATGTTCACATAACGCCCATTTCTCTCCCAAGACAGATGGATGTTTGGTTGTTTTCCTCCACATCTGCATCTTCCCAAGTTTCATAAGTCTTTGTAGTTCTTCAGCCTCAAGGGAGAACACATAACCGCCAGAAAATAGAACTTCTGGAGAGCTGTTGTTGAGCAACACCATTACCATTACCATGTTTCTATATGATTCTATGTTCTTGAGCCGCTGTGCATTCCATACTGACCTTCCTCTCACTTATGGGCTTTTCAGGACTTGTATTCAGTGATAGGGCTACTTTTGTAACTGCCTGGAAGGATCTTCACTTCCGTGGTTGTGTCTGTTTCACTTTGTAGCTGGTGGAACGGGTCTTGGACCCTCAAGTCAGAACAAAGCCTTTTGAAATACGAGGCTTAGTTACAGGTTTTCATGCTTTCCTTACTTCTGAACTTAAAGGATGGTTTGCTAATTACGAATAATGAGCCTTTTTCAGTCACAGACTACAGTTTTGTGTCTCAGTTGAGTAGAGAAGAAAACCTACGTAGTTTGTTAGAAATCTATTCTTTCTTAAATTCAATCCTAAAAGGGGCAGTATCCCAAGTTAACAATCTCCAATCAGCCACAGTGAGACACAAATTCCAGGCTAATCTTCAAACTAGGCTAGATAACCATTCCTCAGATTCTACAGATACCTCTCCTGTAACACTCTGGCACCATATTAAAAACAGCATCCAGCAGTCCTCTGAAGAAACCTTAGGGTTCTCCCTCAAGAAGAACAAGGACTGGTTCCATGAAAACAATCAAGAGATCCAGGAATTGTTGATGAAGAAGAGAACTGCCTACCAAGCACACCTTGCACTGCCATCCTGTCACATAAGAAAAACAGCCTTTCACATTACATGCAGCAAACTCCAACAGAAACTCCGTGACATCCAGAACAAATGGTGGATCAGTCTAGCTGAAAAAACACAATTGTGCGCTGACACAGGTGATCACAGAGGTTTCTGTGAAGCCCTGAAAACAGCATACGGGCCTACATACCAGGCTCAAACCCCTCTACTCAGCGCTGATGGTCAAACACCTCTAACAGATAAAATCTCCATTCTGAATCGATGGTCTGAACACTTTCAGACTCTCTTCAGTACCAACCGTGTAGTCCAAGACACAGCCATTCAGTCCATCACACAACAAGCGATGAAGTATGAATTGGATACTGCCCCCATTTTAGGAGAAACCCTCAAGGCCATACAGCAGGTGAAAATTGGCAAGGCAGTTGGGGTTGATGGAATTCCACCTGAAGTCTGGAAACATGGGGGCCTTGCACTCCACACCAAATTTCATGAGTTCTTACTACGCTGTTGAGAACTAGGCGAACTACCATCAGACCTTCGTGATGCAGTCATCATCATCCTGTATAAGAAGAAAGGAATTAAATCAGACTGTTCAAATTACCATGGTATTACTCTGCTCTCCATTGCTGGTAAAATCCTGGCAAGAATACTCTTGAACAGACTAATACCCGCTATAACAGAAGGAATCCTTCCTGAAAGTCAGTGTGGTTTCAGAGCCAACAGGAGTACCACAGACATGGCATTTGTTCTCAGACAACTGCAAGAGAAGTGTAGGGAACAGAACAAAGGTCTCTATGTAACCTTTGTTGACCTCACGAAGGCTTTCGATACTGTGAGCAGAAAAGGTCTGTGGCAGATTTTGGAACGTTTAGGTTGTCCCCCCAGGTTCCTCAAAATGATCATCTCACTCCATGACGATCAACATGGCCAAGTCAGATATGGCAATGCACTTTCTGAGCCCTTTCTAATAACTAATGGTGTGAAACAAGGTTGCATTCTAGCACCAACTCTATTCACAATCTTTTTCAGCATGATGCTCCAAAGGGCCATGGCAGACCTCGATGATCAGGACGGGATCTACATTCGATACCATACTGATGGAAGCCTATTCAGCCTAAGGCAACTGAAGGCCCACACCAAGACCTTAAACCATCTTGTCTGGGAGCTGCTTTATGCTGATGATGCCGCCCTTGTTGCCCACACAGAAGCAGCTCTGCAGCGTTTAAACATCCTGCTTTGCAGACGCTGCTGAGCTCTTTGGGCTGGAAGTCAGTTTAAAGAAAACAGAAGTTCTCTATCAACCGGCATCTCAGGAAGTCTTCCAACATCCCCCTATCACCATTGGTGAATCAGTGCTCAAATCAGTCCAGCAATTTAATTACCTAGGTAGCCTCATAGATTGACGGAGAGATAGACAACAGGTTAGCAAAGGCATATAGTGCCTTCGGAAAGCTTCATAAAAGAGTCTGGCAAAATAAACACTTGAAGAAAAGTAGAAAGATCAGTGTTTACAGAGCCATAGTGCTGTCTACTCTCTTATATGGATCTGAATCATGGGTTATCTACTGCCACCACCTGCAACTCCTAGAATGTTTCCATCAACACTGTCTCCGTACAATCCTAAACATCCACTGTTCAGATTATATGACCAATACATCTGTTCTAGAACAAGCAGCAGTCACAAGTATTGAGGCCATGTTGCTGAGAACACAGTTGCAATGGGCAGGGCACGTCTCCAGGATGAAGGACCACCGCCTCCCTAAGATCTTACTTTATGGTGAACTTGCCATTGGCTGCTCAAGAGAGGAGCCCTGAAGAGATGATACAAGGACTCCCTGAAACAACATCTCAGCCTTGGCCACATTGATCACCATAACTGGTCTACTCTGGCCTCCAACCGGGAGGTCTGGAGACACACCATCTATAACGCTGCTGATGCCTTTGAGAAAGCATGTGGGATCACTCTCGAGGAGAAAAGACAACGCAGAAAGAACCGTGTCTTGCAGAATTTACCACCTAAGGAGTCTTTCTGCTGTGCCTTTTGCAGCTGGACATGCCTATCTCGTATTGGCCTTTTTAGCCACCAGCGTGCTTGTGACAAACGTGGGTAGAGACCTTTCCCTAATCTTTGTTCATGAAGCCCAACCATGATGATGATTCTGACAGAGATATTCAGTATTGAATCAGGTGGCTACAACATCTGGATGAAACATACTGATAAAGGTTTAATAGGTTCCCTGAGTCAGTAAGACCTGCTGGTCTGTATTTTGGACCCAGCATCTCAAGGAAGTTTTGGGAGTAGATCTCTTAAACTTCGTGTAAAATGACAAATAAATTTGCAAAATATCAAGTAAACATTGCACTGACCAAAACCTGGCTGTTGCACAGAACATATTTCAGTCACAGATGTGGATTCATTGTGTGGTGTAGAATACATTTTAAATGATAAATGTTTACATTGCATCAAACCTAATCTTACATTAGGGAAAACGTTAAACATTTAGGAAATAGGTATGTGTAGAAAATATATATGAAAATAAAAATGTGAAGAACTTTTTGATTTCTAAAAGGGGCTACGCAGGGGCTTAGCATCCTAAAATCAGAGGTTGATGTGAAAGTCTTACTCTTTCTGCAGCAATCTTGCAAAACACATCAAGAAAAGAATCTTACTGCAGGGTTTTGCATTCATGGAGGCAATCTGCAATCTAAAAATGTTCTTCTGAAGCACCTGAAGATTCTCAATTCTCAGTTAAAAGCCATTCTCTCAAATTCATAAGTGTGTGGAGAACCTGCCTGTCTGCCTGCAGTTCTGGTCCCCAAAACCAAGGGAAGCTTTGGAGAATGTGTAACAGGAAAGAATAAAAAATGACCACGTATTAGCAATGGGAGTTAAGAGGAGAGGATGACAGGGTTAAGCTAACTAGTCTAGAAGAGGAAAGGTCTGAGAGTAAATTATATCAGTCTATAAATAGCTTTAAGGCAATAATAATAATGTAAATGAAGGCAGGGAATTATTCGCAATCTCAGAAGGTGATAGAATGGGAAATCAAATCTGGAACTTAAAGCAGGAAAATCTGTAATGGGACTTCCTAAACTATAGGAACATTCAAGCTTTGGAAGAGTTCTCAAGGGGAGAAGGTAGGCTGTGATTCTGTAATAGGTTATCTAACACACCAACAGAAATTATTTACAACTGGAAATACTTCTAAACAACCATTTTTAGTACTGATATCTGGTTTTTTTGGAGCATTTTCCTAATTTAAACACTGGTAGTATCTCGCCTTGGGACCTATGTGTACTGCTGGAGCAATGACTGCTGACCTCACTGTTCTGACAACTAGGTTGTTTACACTGAAACCAGCTTCAAAAGACCTGTCATAGAGTGAAACTTCACTTCTAATGAAGTAGTTTCAAAATCCAAAGTTGGTGCAATGCAGTGGCATGTCTAGATGCTAAGTTAAACTTTATTATGAAAGAAGTAGCTTTGCTTTCACAGTTATTAGATGAGCTTCTCAGAGAGGTATCATTCTGCAACACTTGCAGTTCAAGCTGAAATAAAGTGCTGTAATTACTGCCATAGACAATTTATTGAAATAAAATATTTTCAGCTATGCTATTGAGCTTTTGAGAATGGGATAATAAATCTGGTACCTCAGTGTGATTAAATGAAAATATACCAAATAACCACAGGGAAATTACATGAGAAAATTACCTTCAGAAAAACATTTATTAGTGGTTTGTGATCTACATTTTCATTCTTAGGAACTGTATTTCTAATAGAGTTAAATTTACAAAGATACCAATAGACTTTTAGTTATACTGACCCAAAATAACTGCAGTATGATTGCCATCTCAAAGTTTAGGTGTATTAATTGTATAGAAACATATTCCTGCTACTGAAAGTATGTCCTCTTAAGAAATAATTTCAAGTGTAATTTTTTGTGTGTATGTGCTGTATTTATTGTTTCAATTTGTTGGCAGTAGAATTGTATTCACATTTAATGTCCTAATACTGGTCTATGTTTGGTATAATACAGCAAGAAATCACAGGCAAGTGTTAGCTATATTTCTCCTCTGTTTAGGGGATCAGATTCCTTCCTGCTGAAAATAGGCACACATCTGCTTGGAAGTCCATGGTCTACATCCCTTTACAGCTTCTTATATAAAATAAGGATCTGGTGTTTCCTTTCTCTTGTGTGTCTCCCACCACAGCAGCCTTACCAGCCTTGCTGGAGGTGCACCTGGTTTACAGTGCCTATGACAGAGGGTCTGGGTCCATAGGGAAGAGAGAAAGCTGGCAGGGGCTGGGCTTCTTTCCCAATTAAGGATGAGATAAACCAGAAGCAACCCCACTGAAATCAGTGTACTACACTGAAATGGTGATAGAAATACAACAAGAAACTGTGATAGAAATAAAATGAGACAGTGTCTTTTCAGTTTTATGGGTCCTATGAAATCCCAGCTGTACTGGCCGCTGTTTGGGAGCTGGTTCTCCAGCTCTGATGTAGATAACTAGCTTGAGCTAAGAGAATCTCTCTTGCTGAGGGGATCTACTGACTGCAGCAAAGATTTAACTTGCCTGGTAGCTTAAAGATAAGGAAGGCTGAAGGCCACTTTTTCCCTGTTGTTGAGTGATTTTAGCTTTCTCCATGTTCTGCTTCATTATATTCCTTAAAAGATGCACTTGACCTTCCCAATGGCTTACTGGACTACTCAGCTAAAGCGTCAGTAATAGTTTGTTGGTGTTGCAAGCAACATTCAAAGCTGTAAGAAACTAATACAGAACTTTCTAGAATACTTATTACTGAATTTTTTGGTATGTTGGAACTCCAAGTGTAATGGAGGATCTGAGTATGGTGATTAATGAACCTCAGAGGTCAGAGCGGTGGGAGAGTTCATAAACTATTACAGTCTTGTAACTCACAGTATAAAATTCAATTGTTTGTGTCCATAAATGTCTCCAACACGTTGTGTGTCAGTGCAACGTCCTGGAACTTCAATCACCAATGTAAGAGAAAATTTATGGAGCGAACCTGTAAATAACTGTGTAAGTTCTCAAGCAGTGTTGCTGAGTTAATATGTTGTTAATATATAACTCTGTGTTATGAAGCAGTTAAGAACCTCACTTGCTGGCTACGCTTAACATCAGGGGACACTTTGCTGTCACTGTATTGGAACAACAGTGGTAATTTTCATTTTTCTCTGCCCTTGTTATTCCTCTAAACACAAACCCAGATGGATTACACGACGGGCATGACTTTATTTTCTGCACTTTGTTATCTGAATGTGCTTTCAAATAAAGCAAGAGACTGGATCAATGCTGTTACCTGTAGTTTTGTCTCTGGGTTTTGATCACAAAGTTGTATGTTTTCACGTCAAGGCTGCTTTTGGTGCCATTTAAGTGCAAGTCATAACCTACATATGTCTGCAGTAAAATGCTTTGCCATGACTGAGGGTAGGGTTAGATTAGATACTA
The DNA here is from genome assembly GCF_025592945.1 of Manacus candei. Taxonomy (NCBI): domain Eukaryota; kingdom Metazoa; phylum Chordata; class Aves; order Passeriformes; family Pipridae; genus Manacus; species Manacus candei. The sequence goes on along the minus strand of NW_026138055.1, from coordinate 4,086,387 downwards.
GGAAAAAATTCTTCACTATGGTGAGACACTGGAACAGGTTTCCCAGAGAAGCTGTGGATGGCCCATCCCTGGAAGTGTTCAAGACCAGGCTGGATGGAGCTTTGAGCAACCCGGTCTACTAAAAGATGTCCCTGCCCATATTAGAGGGTCTGAAACTAGATGATCTTTAAAATCCTTTCCAACCCAAACTTTTCTATGATTCTACGACTTGTGTGGCTGCAAAAAAAATGTGTGAGGACCAATTCAGTGTAATGAGAAGCACCCAAACCTCCACTTAAGGACTTATTTGTAACCACTCTGATGAAAATTGTTGTCCAAATAAAAAACAAAATACTTTCTCTGCCTCTTTTCCCCTCTGCCCCCCTGACTACAAAGACAACCGACAGCTCTGGCCAAGGGATCCTGCAAATCAAGGTTTTGTATTTCCCATGGTTTGGGCATCCTGGCTCAGTGGAGTGCTACCCAGACAGGTTTTAACATGCCCTTCCCTGAGAATGCATGAAAGTGAGATGGTCTCCTACTTACTAGTAGCTTTGCCATGTTCTCCTTTGAGATGTCTGCAGAGAGTTGAAATCTGAGGAGAAGGGTTCATTTACCTTTCTCTGTTCATCAGACAACGGGTGCACAATGGAAAACCTTGCCAGGCAGTGCTGGCAGCAGGTACAGAGATATGGGCGGGTGGAGGCTCTTCATCCCAGACTCATTGTCTCCCCTTCAGCAGTAACCTGTCCATAAATCTGGCCAGCCAAGGTTCGGAAACCACAGGAGATTATGTCAGTGCAAAACTGAATGCTGGGTGGAAATGACTGGATATGGCAGTGTTTCAATCCCATTTTAATCTGTCCACAGAGTGAGCTCAACTAGAGTAAAAAAACATGGTTGCAGGAACTGCAAGCATAGGGACTGAGCTGGAAAATAGTGCCAGGCTGCTGTCAGAAGTCCTGGCACACCATGTCTGTGTTGTTTGTGCATAGCTCCAGCACCCTGTCTCAGGAGAAATGGTGGAAGAGGAAGAGATCTGGTGAAGGGCAGCAAAACCCTGTTGAAAAAAAACATGTTTTTCTGTACAATTAACATGCATTCTGTACAATGGCAGGTTAAATGGACTCACCTTGTAAGAGGGGGAATCTGATGGGATATAGTATGGACCATAAATAGCATGGAAAGGATGAAAGGAACAGATTTACAATTTCTTTATGGAACAGGAGTTGGAAGGCTCCAAATGAAACGTCTCAGTGTAAAACATCAGGCATGAGGCACGGCAAAGGACATGCTTTGCTCTGGCAGCACATCATTAAGTGGTGGGGGAGCACTCATCTTCCAGCAGAATTTGTGCCACTGTCTGACTGCTCGGAGATGCTTCGTGATCACACAAAGGCAAAGGGACAAAGTGACTTTTCTTTAGGAACCACAGGAGCCCTTCCCAGTAGGGTCTGGTCCCACAGAGGTGACATAAAGCATGTTACCTGAGAAAGCATTCAAGGAGTCCTGAACAGATTTGCTTTAATGGCCTCAGAGAGGGATGCTCCTCCCTACATCCTGTGGGTCCAGCAAAACAGAGCACTGAGCTTTGATTTCATTGATGCAGCTTTAGATCCAGGGACAGGTATTTTGAGCCACGGAAGAAGGTGTTCTGTTTTTCTTTGAAGGTCGTGCTTAAAAATGGCTTAAAAATAGTTCTCTGAGTGAATGAGGTATTGTTTCTATTAGCTTTCTTTAAAGGCAGAATAAAAAAAGTTGATTTTTTTTTGCCTTTCTTTCATAGTTGTTACTCTGATATCCTGAAAAAGAAACTGGCTTTTGAAAACAAATTATGAGCAAATATTTATTTTTAGATCAGTAGGAAAACTAGGAGATCAGAGGGAGCACCATAACAGATGCACTCTCCATGGAGATTTGGAGATTAGTGAGGAGCTTTCTGCTTATGGTAAGCTTTTTCTGGAGCTGAAGTTGAAAATAAAAGAAGAATTTAATCAGGATTTAAAAAAAGAAGAGATTCTGGTGCATCTAACACCTATATGAGGATGTTAAAACAACAAGAGTTTACAGTTACCAATGAAACAGGGGTTTGAATTCCAGTATGAAATACTGGTTTCACTGTTGTATTAAACTAAGGCTTGTTCTTTATCTGATTTTGATTTTCAGGAATAAAATACTGTGAACCATGAGTACTTCTATGATGTGGGTCTGGAGAAACCCTAAACCTCACAGAGCCGGTGGTTTGGGTCACCCCATTTTGGCTGTAGCTGCAGTCGCCAAAGGTGCAGGGCTGTGGTATGTGGGAATCTGACTGGGCCAGAAATAGACTCATAAAATTGTTGTGTAACAAGAAAAGGAGTTTGTGTGAACCTATCTTTACATTTACTGCCTTTTTTCCATGGGTTCAGAACGTAGAAAGTATGGCAGTGTGGTGAAGGCAAGTTATCTTTTAGGTACCTGATGTTTAAAACAGATGGATATTCACCTTGTGGAAGGCAGTTCCCTTTTAGGATATTTCAGGGCGGTCAACAAAAATGAAGTTTTGCATTAGATTTTTTTTCCTCAATTCCTTCTCTTTATTTTTAATTGTCAAATAGAGCAACAATGAAATCAGAAAGGGGAATGACTCAATTGGACAAAGCTTGAAGTGGGTCACTCACTGATCTTGTTCCTCTGAAGAATTGTCTTTTATATTTTGACTTTTCTAATTTTGATTTTGCGATGATGGGTAGGGACAACTTTTGATTCCAGCTCTACTGGCTAAAAATAACTTTTCAGAATTTCTTTGTTCTTAAAATATGACTGTCAGTAGGAAAGCTGTGATGGACTTAAAGGCTGCATACTTCCAGTGGGAGTCAAATGTCAGACTTCAGTAAAATTCTGCACTTTGCCTAAATACCTCACCTAAATGCCAAGTATAATAATGATGTTTTACCCATATTTTATTATGACTTATGAAAGCTTTACTCAGGATCCAGGATGATGAGTAGTGTAGGGTGCACACAGAGCAAGTGGATGACGAAGGTTCAAGTGCCCCTTCCCTCTCATTGGGAAAAAGTATTTTAATCAGGGTCTACTTTATTTCAAAGAATCTTGGTCACATGTCTGTACAATTAATTTCTCTATTTGTCTCTGGTCCAATTGCTATTTAACTGTTTAGCCAAAGTGAGTTGCCATTTTGAAGAGACTGAGAAGTAGAAATTGAGACTCAGATCCATATCTTTCCAATAAATATTATTTTCTTCTCATCAGACTAAAGATGACCTTCATGCAACGAGGGGTCTTGCCTGAGGAATTAAACTGTAACCTTGAAAACTCTACCACAAAACCAAACTTAAACCTTTTTCATATGGATGTGAGGCTCAATTTCTACTTCTCTGAATGTTATCTTTGCTGAATTTACTCTCAATGACCAGTATGTTAAACTACGAAATCAATCTTTGCTGGATTTATTTCCTAGGACAGTTCTTCATTACCATGGTGAAAGAGCAGTCATTTAGCAAGGGATTAATTCATTTAAATAGAGATGAATCTTGCAATACTTAGAATTTCTCCTGGAATAATTGTGTGGGTTTTGAAATCCCTTAGTGGAGTGCCTGGAAAGGTGCTTAGGGTTTTGTATGATTCAATAACCACAGGATGTAGTTTTATGCCTTTCTCAGGAACCTACAAGAACTATGACTATATGAAGAAGAAAATCAGCAGAAAAAAATAAAGAAGAAAAAGGAAGAAAAAAAGAAGAAAATTATACTCTAGCTGAAAGCAGTCCATGTGTACAGTAAGGTAGATCTGGTGATAATGAAAAAAAGAAATATTTTAAAGTAGTATTGATGATTATTGAAAGGAAGTGGAATAAATGCTAAAGACATCATGAATGACTCAGAGATAAAACAGTCAGCTTAAATAAGAGAGTTTGAAGTTGAAACTTTGAAGTTTTCTCTTCCTTTTCCATTCTCATCCAATACATAACCTTCCAGAGGTGTGAAATACGCACTGGGTTTTAGTCATGTGGAGTTTTGCGTAGAAATTAGTAGACATTAGTGCTCTAGTGAATCATAGTTGTCTTTGAGCAGATAGCAAGTCACGTCACATTTGAAAAGAGAGTGAGAAAAAGATGATGCTAACTTCCTTGGAGTGTTGAATTGGACTTGAGGTTTAAAAGAGTGAAATGCAGCACTTATCCTCTGGTCATGTAAAGTTCTCCTTCTTCATGGCCTGGACTGAGGTACACCACCTGCACCTTTTCTACTGATGTACCACTGCTGTGGCTTTGCATGAACAGAGAAACCTCAGAGTACAGGACATGTGATTACGAGCTTAACATTGGATGTACTTTGACTGAACTCTGCTGAGCAGAAGTAGAGGTATACCAAGCTGGCTTTACATCTGTTTTGCTCTTCCCTTGTGCATAGCTGGAAGAGTGGGGCAGTTTCATGGCATCGAAACTCTTCCGAGGTCAAAATGACTCTCAAAGACAGGCAAGCAAAATTATCTGCAGCACAGTAATATTCTGGCTGTACTCCAACACCTCCATTTTTTCTTGTTGGCTGCCATTGTCTCCATCTCATCAGAGAACTACCTTTATTCCAAAGGCTCTCTCAGTTTCAGTGTCAATTTGACTTGCTTATGTTGCTAGATTGGGCCTCAGTCCATTGGCTGCGCTGTTAGGCAACCATGCAGCTTCCTATAACTCATTTCTCTTCCATCTGTATAAAGAGATTGGGTTGAGACAAACAACCCTCCAGGGATGCTGCTGGGATTGATACCAGAAAGGGCTGTATGGCACCAAGACATTCTATAGCAGAGTAAAAGTCATGTTGAGTATCATAAACTTCTCACGCTTTCGGTGCCAGAGCTTGTGGTTTCCAGAGATTTACTTCAGGATTTGAAGGAACAGAAGGAAGAAATCAGCCTTGCAGTGCAATTTACAGAAAAGCTGTATCTCACCAAAGAATGACAGCAAGAGAAAGGTTTTCACCTGAATGGCTGAGTAGGAAGAGACATCATCAAGCAACAGGTTTGTTTCCACATAGGTAGGCATGTAGGGACCTATATTAAACACTGTCACAGCCCATCTGGGAATATACCCTCAGTCTGCCACATTTATTGCTGTTAACATCAGTGACAGGGACATATTCAGGGATGCATTAAGCTCTGTTATTTGAAACATGGATACACCATTCTGTGGGAATACAATGGGCATGTAACTGGAGTTAAGCCTTTTGAAGAAAAAGGGTTTAATGGGCAGCTGAGGAATCACTCAGGTTTGGTGTGGGGAGTGCTTTCATTGAGATAAGAAGGCATAAATTCTTACAGTCAAAACACTGCCTTTTCAGAAGGTTTTGCTTTGTTCTTCTCCATCTACACTTTCATTTTTCCTGTCTCTGGAAAATTCTCACAGTCCTCATTTTTTGCAGTATTTCATTAATTTTCTTATTCCCCGATCAGACACTAGCCAGGATAATGTTTTTATTACATTATAGTCTCATTTTTGAAATGCTGCTGTCAACCTGGTTTTTCTAAATAGCTTATGTGCTTTACTTAAATATTGCAGGCCTGTTTGTGTCAGTAAGTAAATGCTGAAAGATATACCAATGGGAAAAAATGATTCAGACAAATAAAAAGTGACAGTAGATATCTTACGAAGAGCTGTTTATTCGGGTTTTAATCTTGAAGGCTCCCAAAAAGAAAAAAAATAAATAGAAAGGGCAACTCATCTTTAAAGAGATCAGTTTATTATGTTTGTTTACCTCCATGTAAAGTTCTTTTGCTTATTAAAGGATGACAACAGGATGAAAAGGAAGTTTTGGGGCAGCTAGGGAAGGACAGGGTTTTCTTCTCTTGCCGTATACCAAACAAGCCTGGTGCTTCTATGAGGTCAAACTCAGCAAAAGTTAGGAATAGTGTGACACCTCTGACAGATCTGTTAGTAAGAGGCTGCCTTGGCAAAGCAGTGTTTCTGGAAGAGAAAAATCTAGAGTCTCAAGCCTATGAAAAGGCTAAAGAATGGAAAGTCATTGTCCAGAGAAAAGTTCCTTTGCTAATCACAAATAGGTTTCTTTCCTTCTCTGCTGCTAACAGGGACCACGTGTATGCCAGTAGCAAAGAAAACCTAAACAGACTTTGAGGAATACCACAGTGAAGACTGTGTTCATTCAAACACTGACATTAAAGGTAATGCCAACTAAATGGGATCAAAAGATGAGTTGAAATACCTACCTTTAGTACGCATATGGTTACTAATGTTAGCCCCTCTAGGATGTTGCCCTACTTTTCCTAGAAATTTGGGGTAAAATCCAAATGAAGTGACACCAGTTCCCAGCGGATGTACCCAAGGTCTCCCTAAACATGCCATTTCTGCTTTGGAAGGTTTTGCTGCAATACTCACAAAGCCAGAAGATGTCTCCAATGCTTTTGGGGCTGTGTATGAGCTCCTTCCAGAGTTGGATCCACTTTGATGGAGGAGGCTGTGGGCACATGTCCTAGGCATAGCCAACCTTCATCAGCCAGTCTGACCTGCCTCCTTTTCTGGTGTGGGGAGACACCAAGACTCACCAACAGGTTAAACACTGGCAGCTCATTACTTTAATACAGGGTGGCAACAAGCAGTTTTTTCCAGGAGCAACTGTGTGTGACCATTTTTCCTCCATCCTGGAACAAAGTCACTGTAATTACTGTTTCCTATTACTGAGTCTTGTGGATGTTTCAGAGGAGACTGAATTTGCAGTATACAAATAGAGAACATAAATAATAAATATAATAAATAATAAAAGCTAGAATAATCTGTTTTAAGTACTTTTCTTGATTGGAACAAATCATGAAGGGAAGGGGTGGATTCCCTATTCCTTGATGTCTTTAGTTCAAACCTTTGTGCCTTTAAGGAAAATAGTTTAGTTTTAGGTGGTCCTGCAAGGATGCAAGGAGTTGGGCTTGATGATCCTTATGGGTTTTTCCAATTCAATATTCTGTGAACATTCAGTTTAATGGCTACATATCTGGAAATCTGGGTCTATTATACAGGAGTAAAGTGGTGAAGCGCAGTGGTAGTAGTGACTCAGGCCAAAGTCCTGACTGTGATCCTCACCCTAACCTCATGAGCTTCTGCAAATGGGATGTTGAAGGACAGATGGAGACAGCTGACTGTCTCTTGGAGGGCAACTGACTGCAGTTTACACAAAGTGAGATGAATTTGGCACATGAGTTTTACCAAAAAACAGTTTCTCATTATGAGTTCAGTCTTTCTAAACCACTCTTTCTTATTTTATTTTGATCAATTAGTGGTGTGTCCTAGTTAGGACAGCTGAGATCAGTTCATCATGGTGGGTGTAACCCAAAACTGTATTCTATAGCCTTCCATGTCATTTCCCAGAAACTAGACTATTGCTGTCAATAGACCATTTGCACCCTCTGCCCATAGAGCCTGACTCCCCAGGCTATAAACTAGGTGTTAAGAGGCCTGTGAGATAGGAGGATGTTTCTGTCCTCACACCCTTTGTGAAACTCCCCGCCCTGAGGAGAGTACCAAGCATTCCTGCCTGAACTGGAGGATATATAATCTTGGAGTTTTGGAACATTTTTTAACCCACTCGTGGGATCCAGAGGACGGCTGCATCTCATCGCTCTCAAACAGACTTAGACCACCACTGGACTGCGATCACCAGTTCTGGCCAGACTGCAGCAGCTCTCCCACCAGCAGGTTCTTCCCCTCTCCCTTTACTTTGGACTCAAACAGGGCCCAAGGAACACCACTTTGTTGAGGCCCCAGGGTACTGGGTTATACATTTGGGTTTTTGTGGGTTGAGACCAATTGTTTGTTTGTATTATTGTACTTACTGTATTATTTTAATAAATTGTTATTCTGACTTATAATCTCTCCTTTGAGTTGGGTTCATTCCCCCTGCTGGTTAACTTTTAAACCAGCACATTTTGGCGCCCAAACGTCGGGCAGAGAGAGAGAAGTCAGAATCACAATTTCATTTGAAGCATTTGTCTATTTGAATATAGAAACTCCCTGATCACCATGTTGTTTGATGCACTCACATGGATGTTGTATTTGAGCCTGTTCATATTTCCACAGATGGGGTATTATTTGCCTGTTTTGATGCTCTTTTTAAGACCAGGGAGAGGGATCCAAATTGCTTTATTAGTATATTATGTTTATGTCATTCTAACATCAGAAGCAATGAGTTTCATTATAAATGTGTATTCAGTCCTGTTTGCCTGTCCTGGTTTGGGTTGCTACCTCTGGGGCCTCATTAAAAATCGTACCCAGCTTTTTGGGGGAACAGGGGTGGATGGTTTCCAACCTCCCACCTCCTTCTTCCCCTTCAGACCTGCTACAACAGTTTTTGAAAATATTGAGTTCCCTTTTGATGTTAAGGACAGCATAATGTTATTGTTAGTGTTGCTCTGTCTGCTCTGTACTGTGTACACCATGTTTAGGGTCAGAAAAGTGCCTTTTAGGGAGGTTGTTTGGACACCTGCCCTGGGAGCAGATAATGCTGAGTGGCACGGGAAGTGGGAGGACATCAGCCAGTATTTGGAAAAGTTTTCTCCTCCAATGATCTGGAAATTCACCCCTGAACAACTGCAGGATCCTGTTAGCATGATAAGACTGGTGAAGGAAAAATGCTCTGGCAGCTCCAGAGATGGCCAGCTCACAGCAACCTGCTGGGCCCTGGCCACTGCCTACCGGGCACTGCTTGACATGGTACAGCACTGTCAGGGCGAGGAGAGAAGGAGCAAATCCGCAGACACCACATCCACCCAAACCACAGCTGAGTCAGAGGGAGAAAGAAATAAACCAACCGGCACCGTGTCCACACAAACCATTGAGGAGCCAGAAGAACAAGCAAAACCAATAGCAGTCGCCCCTGTCCAGAAAAGGAAATCAAAGACTAAATCAGTTCGCATAGCAAATGATGACGAAGAGGCGGGACCTTCACATCCACCGGAGGAGACAGAGCCAGAAATAATCACTCGGTCCCTATCCCTGGGTGAGCTACGTGAGCTCCGGAGAGAGTTCACACGACAGGCAAATGAGTCCATTCTGACCTGGCTGCTCCGAATCTGGGATGCCGCAGCTAACGATACGATCCTAGATGGGAGTGAAGCCAGACAGCTGGGATCCCTGTCTCGAGATGTAGTCATTGATCAGGGGATTGGAAGGAGGCAGGAAACTCTCAGCCTCTGGCGGCGAATGTTGTCCAGTGTGAGGGAGAGATACCTTTGCAAGGAGGACCTCCACGTACAGCAAGGACAGTGGAACACGATGGAACAAGGTATCCGGTGCTTAAGGGAGTTAGCTGTACTGGAGATAATCTTTTCAGAGGATGAAAGATTCCCTAAGAGTCCAGATGGCGTACAGTGCACCTCCCAAATGTGGTTAAAGTTTGCACGACTCGGGCCAGAAATGTATTCCCGCTACTTAGCAACGCTGCAATGGAGGGAGGGAGAGGACAAGGTGGGAGCATTGGTTAGCAAACTCAGGATTTATGAAGACACTGTCACCGCCCCATTACGAGCCCACGTCTCATCTGTGGAAACCAAACTGGTTGAACACGTCCGAAGCCTGGAAGAGAAAATTGAAGAGGGACACCAGAAGCTAAGAGAAGAGATTAAGGAAGGGATTTTCCATATCTCGCCAGGACAAACAAGAGTCTCTGCTATCAGGAGCCAGTGTCCCCCAGCTAAGGAGAGAAGGTACACTCCACGTAGCGATCTATGGTTTTACCTCCGTGAGCATGGAGAAGATATGAGGAAGTGGGATGGGAAACCCACCTCTTCCTTAGCAGCCCGGGTACGTGAACTGAAAAGAGGAACAAATACCATAAAGAACTCTTCAAGGGTAAACGTTGCTCCAGTCTCTCGTGGGCAAGACTCCAGACGGTACAGGAATGATGATACGTCTGATCCTCTTGAAGGGACCTCCAGGTCATACCCACAAGAAGAGCACAATAAGTACCATGACCAGGACTAGGGGTGCCCTGCCTCTAGCCAGGTAGAGGAGAGGGACAATCGAGTCTATTGGACTGTGTGGATTCGGTGGCCTGGCACATCAGAGCCACAAAGATATAAGGTCTTAGTGGACACTGGTGCACAATGTACATTAATGCCATCAAGATACGTAGGGGCAGAATCCATCTCCATTTCTGGGGTGACAGGGGGATCCCAACAGCTGACTGTACTGGAAGCTGAAGTGAGCCTGACTGGGAAGGAATGGCACAGACACCCCATCATGACTGGTCCAGAGGCCCCGTGTGTCCTTGGCATAGATTACCTGAGGAGTGGGTATTTCAAAGACCCAAAAGGACTTCGTTGGGCTTTTGGCATAGCTACTGTGGAGACGGAGGAAATTAGACAGTTGAACACCTTGCCTGGTCTCTCAGAGGACCCCTCTGCTGTGGGACTGCTGAAGGTTGAAGAACAATTGGTACCGATAGCCACAGCAACAGTGCACCGTCGGCAATACCGCACCGACCGAGACTCTGTGACCCCTATACAAAAGATGATCCATGAACTGGAGACCCAGGGAGTGGTCAGCAAGACTCACTCACCCTTTAACAGCCCTATATGGCCAGTGCGTAAGTCCAGCGGAGAGTGGAGGCTGACGGTGGATTACCGTGGACTCAATGAAGTCACACCACCCCTGAGTGCTGCTGTGCCGGACATGCTGGAGCTCCAGTATGAGCTGGAGTCCAAGGAAGCCAAGTGGTATGCCACCATTGACATAGCCAATGCTTTTTTCTCCATTCCTTTGGCAGTGGAGTGCAGGCCACAATTTGCTTTCACTTGGAGAGGTGTGCAGTACACCTGGAATCGACTGCCTCAGGGGTGGAAACACAGTCCCAGCATTTGCCATGGACTGATCCAGACTGCACTGGAAAAGGGTGAGGCTCCAGAGCACCTACAGTACATTGATGACATCATTGTATGGGGGAACACAGCGGGCGAAGTCTTTGAGAAAGGAGAGAAGATAATCTAGATTCTCCTAAGAGCCGGTTTTGCCATTAAACGGAGTAAGGTCAAGGGACCTGCTCAGGAAATTCAGTTCCTAGGAGTGAAGTGGCAAGATGGACGCCGCCTAATTCCAATGGAGGTGATTAACAAAATAGCAGCCATGTCCCCACCAACCAGCAAGAAGGAAACACAGGCTTTCCTAGGCGCTGTGGGCTTTTGGAGGATGCATATCCCCGAGTATAGTCAGATTGTAAGCCCTCTCTACCTTGTGACACGGAAGAAAAATGATTTCCAGTGGGGCCCCGAACAACAACAAGCCTTTGAACAAATTAAACAGGAGATTGCCCATGCGGTAGCCCTTGGGCCAGTAAGGACAGGACAGGACGTGAAGAACGTGCTCTACACCGCAGCCGGGGAGAATGGCCCTTCTTGGAGCCTCTGGCAGAAAGTGCCTGGGGAGACCCGAGGACGACTGCTGGGATTCTGGAGTCGGGGATACAAAGGATCTGAAGCCAGCTATACACCAACTGAGAAAGAGATCCTGGCTGCCTATGAAGGAGTTCGAGCTGCCTCAGAAGTAATTGGCACCGAAGCGCAGCTCCTCCTGGCACCCCGACTACCAGTGCTGGGCTGGATGTTCAAGGGAAGAGTTCCTTCCACACATCACGCCACCGATGCCACATGGAGTAAGTGGATCGCTCTGATCACGCAGCGAACCCGGATAGGGAATCCTAATCGCCCTGGGATTCTAGAAATTATCACCAATTGGCCCGAAGGTGAGAGTTTCGGACTATCCTCTGAAGAAGAGGAGGAGAAGGTGACACGGGCTGAGGAGGCCCCACCATATGACAAGCTACCAGTAGATGAAAGGCGATATGTGCTCTTCACGGATGGCTCCTGCCGCATTGTAGGGACAAACCGAAAATGGAAGGCAGCTGTATGGAGTCCCACACGGCGAGTTGCAGAAGCGACCGAAGGACAAGGTGGGTCAAGTCAGTTTGCAGAGCTTAAAGCCGTTCAGTTGGCTTTGGATATAGCTGAGCGAGAGAAGTGGCCAAGACTCTATCTCTACACTGACTCATGGATGGTGGCCAATGCTCTGTGGGGATGGCTGGAACGATGGAAAAAGGCCAACTGGCAGCGCCAAGGGAAACCCATCTGGGCGGCGGAGATGTGGCAGGACATCGCTGGCCGGGTAGAGAAGCTGAGTGTGAAGGTCCGTCACGTAGACGCTCATGTAGGCAAGAAACGGGCTAATGAGGAGCATCGTAACAACGAGCAGGCGGACCAAGCTGCCAGGATTAAAGTCTCTCAGGTAGATCTGGATTGGCAGCACAAAGGAGAATTATTTCTGGCTCGATGGGCCCATGACGCCTCCGGTCACCAGGGGAGAGATGCAACATACAGATGGGCTCGTGACCGAGGGGTGGACTTAACCAAGGACATTGTCTCACAGGTCATCCATGACTGTGAGACATGTGCTGCCATCAAGCAGGCCAAGCGGGTGAAGCCTCTATGGTATGGTGGACGGTGGTCGAAGTACAGGTATGGGGAAGCCTGGCAAGTTGATTACATCACGCTCCCCAAAACCCGCCAAGGCAAGCACTACGTACTGACCATGGTAGAAGGAAGCACTGGATGGTTGGAGACATACCCCGTGCCTCATGCCACTGCCCGGAATACCATCCTGGGCCTTGAAAAACAAGTCCTGTGGCGACACGGCACCCCGGAGAGAATTGAGTCTGATAATGGGACCCATTTCAAGAATGGCCTCGTAGACACCTGGGCCAAAGAGCACGGCATTGAGTGGGTGTATCATATCCCCTACCGTGCACCAGCTGCTGGAAAAGTTGAGCGGTGCAACGGACTGCTGAAAACCACTCTGAAGGCACTGTGTGGGGAGACTCTCAAACACTGGGAGCTGCATTTAGCAAAGGCCACCTGGTTGGTCAACACCAGAGGTTCCATCAATCGAGCTGGCCCTGCCCACTCAGAACTTTTGCATACTGTAGATGGAGATAAAGTCCCCGTGGTACATATGAGAGGAATGTTAGGGAAGACTGTTTGGATTAGTCCCACCTCAAGCAAAGGCAAACCCATCCGAGGGATTGTTTTTGCTCAAGGACCTGGTTCCACCTGGTGGGTAATGCAAAAAGATGGGGAGACACGTTGTGTACCACAAGGGGACCTAATTTTGAGTGAGAATGGTCTGTAATATTTCATTGTATATATATATATATAGATAGATAGATGTATATAGTTTTAAAGGGATATAGTTTTTAAAGGGGGTTAATTTGGGCATGACATGGATGGCATAGAATAAGGGGTGGATAATGCCCTAGTTAGGACAGCTGAGATCAGTTCATCATGGTGGGTGTAACCCAAAACTGTATTCTATAGCCTTCCATGTCATTTCCCAGAAACTAGACTATTGCTGTCAATAGACCATTTGCACCCTCTGCCCATAGAGCCTGACTCCCCAGGCTATAAACTAGGTGTTAAGAGGCCTGTGAGATAGGAGGATGTTTCTGTCCTCACACCCTTTGTGAAACTCCCCGCCCTGAGGAGAGTACCAAGCATTCCTGCCTGAACTGGAGGATATATAATCTTGGAGTTTTGGAACATTTTTTAACCCACTCGTGGGATCCAGAGGACGGCTGCATCTCATCGCTCTCAAACAGACTTAGACCACCACTGGACTGCGATCACCAGTTCTGGCCAGACTGCAGCAGCTCTCCCACCAGCAGGTTCTTCCCCTCTCCCTTTACTTTGGACTCAAACAGGCCCCAGGGTACTGGGTTATACATTTGGGTTTTTGTGGGTTGAGACCAATTGTTTGTTTGTATTATTGTACTTACTGTATTATTTTAATAAATTGTTATTCTGACTTATAATCTCTCCTTTGAGTTGGGTTCATTCCCCCTGCTGGTTAACTTTTAAACCAGCACATGGTGCCAGAAGAATAGAAGGGCAAATCAAACAGTCCATTTGGTTCATCGAATTTCTCTTGCATGGCCTTTGGCAAAGAAAAACCCTGTGTTTTTTTTTCTAGAAATGGTATGAGCAAGTGAGAATATGGCTCTGCTGTGTGGTGGTGATGTGATCTGGGAAGGTGACAGAGCACTGCCTGGGTATAGACATAGTGCTTCTGCCCAAAAGTGTGTTGACAGGATATTGCACCTGAGGGAACAAGATTCCTTATGATATAAAGTCCCCTGTGCTTTATATTCAGCTTCTAAAATTCCAGGGGTAACCTTCAAGTGCCTTGTATGTGGGAATTTTTATATGGGGAAAACCTGGTTTTGCTATAGGGCATCAAGAAGGGAAACAATGGCTTTTAGATGCCTTTTGCTAGAAGAAATGAGAAAACCTAAAGGTTTTGGAAACTGGGTGTTATGATTAGGAGCAGAAGAGGTTTGCTGCCTGTAACTCAGCATCTCGGAAAAAATTTTTAAAAACCCTGGAAATTAGTTAGTCAGGAAAAGTCTCTTAGAAACAGCAACAATAGAACTACTGATACAAATAGAGAAATGTAATTAGCTGGAAAATACAATGCATACGGATCAGGCCAGCTGAATGGAATATAACCTAGCATGCAGCAAGAATGAGATAAAGACATTCCTGAGGCCACACACATTATTTTAGAGAGAAAGGGAGGCAGAGAATTTACCACAAAGCTTAAGAGAAGACAAGGGAATAGCATTTTTCAAAGAATGAGTATGATGCTGCTTTTGCCTGTAGCAAATGCAACAAACTGAACGCAAAATAACCAAGGGCAAGATCTTGGATCCCCATTTTTCCTGATGTGTAATACCTGGTTCCTGAAACAAAAATGTTGATGGATAGACATTGTTCAAAATATTGGGGTTTTTTTCCCAGTTGTTTTCTGCCACTGAGCTTAATAAATCACCGTTGTTCATCACCACTTCTTCCCTGCACAGTTCTTGGAATTAACCTGTTGATGTGACCATCCAACAGCCAATGTATCCATACAGCCTTCAGCTCCAGTTTTATTCATATAGCAGTGGCAAATGTGCAGTTTGTCTAGAATGTCAGACTGCTGTAAATACTTATTTTCAGTAATTCCCATTCTCACAAAGGATCTAATCTTTCTGTCTAAAGTTGAATCCTGCAAAGCAACAACTGATCACAGAGGCCAAGCCTCCTTAACCTAAGACCTTACATTTAGCTTGAAGAAAACCTTGGGTGTGTAAGACATGAAGAGCAGGAACTATTTGTGGACTTCTTGAATCTATATTGAGTATCAGTCAAAATGACTTCTAGCAGGCAGTTTGAATATCAACACTTCACCTAATAATAATTGAGAAGTATAGCAAATGAGATAATCCTATGCTAAAACTGTATGATGTTGTAGCTGGCACAGCTGTTGGACTGCCTTGCATGACAGGATGGGCAGGCAATTTCAGAGAAAGAGATTTGTCAGGTCTGAGATAAAAGTAGATAGAAACTGGAATATGGCAATACTGGTTTGGATGGAATGATAATTTAGGACTGAAAAAAACCCCCCAGCTCTTTGGTTTTGGTGGATTTTGGAAAGACAACTTGTAAAATCTTCTGAAATCAGTCCAATTTCTAGTGCCAGGTACTTATTGCATTGTCAGAGGAAGGTGAATGGTTTTCATCTGTAACTTCAAATTCCAGAAAATAGGTACTTTTTAACCTACCTATTTAGCATTAGAAAGAAAGACAGTCTCTGACTGAATTATGCTTTTAGTAAGAACCTGGCAAGACCAACTAAAAAAGAAAAAGGAAAGAAAATAAAAGAACTAATTCTTTCAAGTCACTGAACATCACTTTGTTTCCTTTTCCTTTGTGTTGGTAGTATTCCCTTCAGAAATTCCCAGAGGGCATGTGACTTGAAGACACACAGTCTGCCTTTTTGTTACAAGCTAATATGTGGGATACACCCAGACTGACCCAGCAATGGGATAAAAGGAAATTTTCCGTTCCATTACCCTTTATCCTGGCTCTCTAAAAGGTAGTACTGTTGACAATGTGCCAAAGGTAGCACATAATGAACCTTATGGATCACAGTCATTGTTCCTTAGGGGTAAAGGCACAGTACAAAGGTTATTGTATATATTAACTACTTCAGTGATTCAGGTCTTAATTAGACAGGAAAAGATCTTGAATGGTCGCTTGGATGTGTTTCTTTTCATATACATATGAAAGAGTTTACTGGTCCTTCACACACTGAAGATGCCGAATCAGTTCTTCCCTCAGGAAAGAACCAATCTCAAAAGGAGCAAAGAGGAAAGCAGAGGAACACAGGAGCAGAACTTTACCATGGCCATCTCCAAAGGTGACTGTTGAAAATGACTAAATAGCTGCATGTAGCCAGTACATTAACCCACACTGGTGCTTTAGTCTCTTCTGTTGATTGTGACATGAAGTAGATGACTTCTCTGGAATAGGCTTTGGAGCTCCATTTTCCTTACCTGCATGCCAACAGATTATCTGCAAGAGATCTCAGAACACTCTAGTCCTGAAAGGCACTGTATGTTCAGCATAATTTGGAATTAAAGTCTATATTTAGTATATTTCTTTGAATATATCATACTTCGTTGATAGCAATATTGATATGAATGTTGATATCAATGACCTTGATGCAATTAAAACTGGAACCACAGAAATGTGATAGACTTTTCATGGCTTTTTCTAAATGAAGAGTTGGCCCCATATATTAAATCCCGGTTTTTTCATTATTTTTCATTTTTTTCTAAAATAGAAAGCAACACTTACAAAAGCCTTTGTGCTTTTTTCTTTTTCCTTTAATAGCTATTAAAATTTTTCCATGGGAAATAAAAATAGAGAAAGCTTTGCCTAATAATGTAAAAATTATTTCTTGTTCCACACAAAGACTTATTGGCATAGATATATATTTTATACATGTATGCAATGCCACATATAGGCATTGTGAATAATCACAGAAGACATGGAAGGAAAATAGCAGATTCTGGCATACAGTGCCCAATTTTTTGAGCAGGAAAGCTCCATCTGTACTAGAATTAAATAGTGTCAGGGCCCATTCTCTGCTGCGGAAGTCAACTGGCACAATCTCAACAGCTCTACAGACTTAAAAAGGGTATTAAAGCACAAAATCTACATAAACTGTGGAATAATTTAGTTTGGAAGAGGAAGATGACCTCTGCAGATCAGGTAATCCAAACCCACTCTCAAAGAGGGCTATCTTCAAGATCACTTGGATTTCAGAGGGCCGTTCCATGTCCAGCTGAGTTTGAATATCTCCAAAGATGGCAATTCCACAAGTCTTCTGAGCAACCTGTTTGTATATTTGACTACCCTTACAGTGAAATCATTTTTACCTTGTATCTCATAAAAATTTCCTTTGTAGCCTTTTGTGCCCCTTGTCACTTGTCCTCTCATTTTACTCATCTGGAAAAGAAATCTGGCTTTATCTTTATTCCGTAACCCAAATTATACTGTGGAAGTCTCCTATGAGATCTGCCATGTGACTTTCTTTTTAATAGTGTGAGTAAACCCTGCTTCCTCAGCCTATCTGACTATGTCATGTGCTTCTCCAGCCCCGACCATCTCAGTGACCTTTAACTGGAATCCCCCCAGTTTGGCAATGTCCTTATTGTACTGGGAGGGGAGGTATGTAATTGGACACTACAAGACAAAATTTGGACCAAATGCATCACATTTTTATTCCTTACTGTGTCTAGAAGCCTGAGCCCATCTTATTAAACCCACAGTTATATGTGCAGCTATGCAACTCTCAGGATACAAGTGGTTCAGGCAATGGACTACTACAGAGAAAAAAAATGTGAAAATATTTAAATATTTTTCAGTCAGAGTTTGGGTCACTGCTGAATGTCAGCAAGTTTGATCCCTGATTATGAAAGGTATGCAGAGTTTTTTCATGTGAACAGAAAACTTTTGAAATTTAGCTTGGGGATGATCTGAATGAAAACCAATAAGTAAATAAATAAAACAATAGGGACAAAAATAATAAAAATAATAAAAATATAAACCCTATAGTTAAATAGGGAACATTTGCTCTGGTTTATCACTTGTGCAACTCTATATATCTGGGCACAAGGAAAATATTGCATTAGTGAATAGAAAAAGCAAGAATCTAGAAAGAATATTAGTCTTTGCAAATAAAATAATATGGAATAAAAGGAAAATTGGCACCTAGATAAACAATAGAAACAAAGGAACGAAGGTGATAAGATAGATTCCTTCTTGATGTGGAGCCATTTTCAAGGTAGAATCATGGGTAAGGATACTCTCAGGGGACAAATGGTGTTTCTGCCCTAAATTCTTCTTTTTGTAAACACTTAGCATAAAATATTGTTGACTGATTTACCAGTCACCTTCACACTTCACTACTTGAGAACGTTTTGTTTGTGCTTAACAAAGGCAAAGAGCTCTCTGCAGTTTGGGCTGCCTGTTTTAAATGTAAATATGAAGACATATGTTTACTTTTGGTTTTGACCTTTCTTGGTGACTCCTGCAACTGATGAATCTGAAATGACAAGAGCCTTTCTTCCCAGCTGATATTTCTGCTGAAATTTTGGCTAATTGTAAAACATGAAGGAAAACAGAGGAGCTGGCTGTAAAATTGCTGTACTCAATAACCTCAGTATGGGCCATTGACGTCAAAACAGGATGATCAATTCCTGAAACAAAGATTTAAAGACCCACTAGAGAAGAATCTCAATTTTTAAGAGAGACAAAAGCTATTTCTTACTAACTCAGGACTGTTCTATATATACCAGGAGGAGAGTGCATATCTTGATTAGAAATTCATATTTATACATAATGTACAACAGAAAAATGCGGATTTTAGGATCCTTTGGAGATCCCAGAGAATTTAGTCATCACAGAAAGCTGTGCAGAGCAATCTCGTTGAACCAGTTTTTCATTTGCAACCCTTATTACTGAAGACAACGTGATTTGGTGTGCTGACAACAAATACTCTATATCAATTTTTCCCTACATTTACTAATACTGACACTGGTAAATGCAGAATGCAGAGCTCTATAGGAGGAGAGGATCCCATTTTTGAAGAGTGTGCATTTCAATAAGTGTCTCAGCTGGAAGGGGAGTCTGGGCTGTGTTTCCCTGCTTAGCCCCTTGGCCTCGTGTCGAACGGAAATAGCAGAGGCAGGATTGTAACCACTGCAAAATCCTTCCTCACTTACCATGATGCAAAGTCACGAACTTATAGAACTTCAAATGGTTCAAATATGACCCTGTTTGGGTACTTTTCCCCACTGCTAAATAGACAAGATGGGAACCAGTTCACTTGACTTAGGGACCAACTCAGGGAATTCACCACACCGAATTTTGCATAGGGAAATCATCTCCATGTTCACACTCTTGCCTGGGTGTTTACATGTATGGAGCTACATAACAGATTAACTTCAAATCAGTCATGGCACAGCTTCCTGAGAAGATAATTCATCCCACCTTTTGAGAACTGTTCCCCACAGACACAAGTTTTCAGCTACAGTTGCTCTTGAGATCCTAGTAAAAGTTCTCACCTTTATTCACAAATGTTCAAAGAAAATTGATGGGCTCTTTGCCAAACAGTGAGCTGTTTGAGGTGAAAGCAAAGGCAAGAACATGAAACAGGCAAAATAGGGAGTACCAAAGTTTAAATAGTATAAAAATGGCCTAAATATTTTAGAGCTGCTGTAATTATCTTATAGGTATTAATATGGAAAGGAGGTCAGGAAACTGATTTTCAACATTGCAGATGTTATAAACTGTGGTCTAGACAATATGTTTTGACCACTGCATAGTGCTGCTATTACAGAGATAAGACTCTGTAGGTGTTCCAAAATGGGCTTAATGGACTATCTGTGTCTGCAAAAAGATGTCTTTTGCATGAGGCTGATGCTGAGTGTTTCAAAGATGAAGCAAACAAGAACAGAGAGGAAGGGAAAGTGAAACAAAAAAGAGAAAATGGGTTAACCTTCCTCTGAAAGGCCAAAAATACCAGCGTGCCCAAGGCTTCTAAAATGAACAGGTACTTCTGAAAAATACATTTCTGTCTCAGGAGCCACAGGAGTGGCATGAGAACTTTCCACACCAGTGAAAGAAAAGAAAGGAATAGAAATTTGAGGGTTTTCTTTATTAAAGTGATCTCACTGAAAGGCTGAAGTTCTGACATGGGTTGTTAATGCCACAGCATTAAATACGCTTATAAGAGGAGACATAATGAGAACATGCAGAGCAATGACTGATTTAAGGGTAGCAAAAGAGAAATCTACAGCACAAGGCCAACAAGAAATCAAGTAGTGGAAAATTTTACACCCTGGAATAGGATATTTTTTTTCAGATGATTTATGGTCTGCATAATTCCTACTCTCAGCAGTACTATGTGGACCATAGTGACCTTCAAAGAGGGAGTGAGTGATTGCAAGGATAACAAGAATGGCAAAAGAAATTTTAGTAAATAAGAACATTGAATTTTTTAGGGGTTTTGAATCTTGTCTTCCAGACATTTAGTTCATACCTGGTGGGCGTTCACTCCTTCTTAATGGTGTTAAGAAGTCCCTCCCATATAAAAAAGTGGTGGCATGTGGTGTTTTTGGCAAGACTTCTCAAGGAATTTCACCTCACTCATGGAAGTCCAGAGTTTGGATTCGTCTCATCTCTGGTGGAGCAAAAATTGAAGCACAAACCTTGTCTTTGGTTTCTCTGGGTGGTCGGTGGAGAGCTAAGGATGGGATAATCTGCCACACATCAGTGTAACAGTGATACAATCCCCTGGCACAGCTCTGCCCCTTTCAGAACATCAGGCACATGCATCAAAAAATGGATACCCTGAATTTGAAATTAATGCCAGGTTAATCATTCAGAGAGATGGCCCTGTTGTGTGTTTTATCCACACACACTGGCAACTGCTTTCAGTCCAGGGCAGTGGGAATGGATGGGCACAGAGCAAGGAAATGTGTTGTCATGGCTCTTTGCAAATGCAGCAAACCACTTTATTTCACGACTGTCCCCCAAAGACAGAAAACACATCCACACTTATTTTCTTTATTTGACAAATCTTTAATTAGAAAATCAGTCTTTATTATAAAATTTCACAGGCTGATAAATCTCAGTAGATTATATAGAGAATATTTTTTCATGAACCTAATATAAAAGTTAAAATAAATAACAGCATTCATCAGATTATTTCTCCCCCCTCCCACTATGTTACTTATTACAAAAAACCCTATAGTCATCAATTTTTGTTTAAAAATCATAAATGTATATTGCAGCCTTTTATGACTTGAAGGGATGATATTAATATTTGATGATTTATTAATCATTTTCTGTGACTCTGACTGGCAGGAGTGGAAAATGAAGCAGGCTTGGATCTAAATCCATACATGGAGTTTTAATGTTCTAAACTCAGCAAAACAACAACTTGCAGGGGAGCACACAGAAAATTTGATGATTATAACACTGTCCTTTTAAAAAGAAAAATCCATTAGCATGAAAAGATTAAATTGATTACACAGTAAAGCTTGCAGTTTTACATACAGATTTTGCACTGGAGTGCTGCTAACATTGTGCTGGTGTGTTGTGCTGCCTATGAAGTGTGGGCATGCCTATGGATCAGGATGCTCCAGCTGAACACTCCATTCACATGGGACTGACACAAAGAGACTTTGACTAAAGTTGCAACACTGTAACCTGGATAGTTTTATAGAACTGCATTAAATGACCTGATCACTACTTAACTCAACCATGCACAGACATGCGAGGGTACTTAAAAAAGCCCAAAGTTTGTTTACAAAGCAGGTGCTCCCTGGAAAGAAGTGTACAAGCAGTGAAATGATATCTCATTTGAAACATGAATATACAGTATCTACATCGCCTTATGTTCCTCATTTAATTATGAACAGTTTATCACTCATATCTAATTAATAGAACAGAGCCTAAAGTCTGGGATTTTGTATCTATTTTGCATAGTCCATTTAATACCCGGTATTTTCTCTCTTGCATGATTAGTGTCTAGGAGAAACAGTTAAATAAATACACAGTCATTTACACAATGTCACAGTTTATTTAAAGCATTTTGAAGCTGAAATGATGAAAAGAGGACTGGGTAAATTACTTGGCAAACTGCACTTAATTTATTATTACACTGAACAAGTATATTGCACTGTCTAATATAGTCACTGTTAAATTACCAACTTTTAGATGCTGTCTAGATAATTTTCCTTGATTTCACACCACTCCCCACCAAGTTAATAAACATACAGCTTTAAGTTTGGATTGTAATGGAAGCCCTACTGAAAATAGTTAATTGTTGTCACTCCAAGGTTGGATCAGCAATGAAATAGCAATAATGCACCTCTTCTTGCCAGACCCTTCATTGCTGATTCCCCTGTAGGTATCCAGACCTCTTCTGAGGTGCATTTGTCAAAACATCCTCAGATTGTTCTCTCAGCTTGTTCTGAAGCCCCCTGGTGCTCATAAAAATACTATTCTTGTTTCTAGGCTTCAGGCAGGTGTGAGGATGTGCCCTACCTGACCTTTGTAGTTTTCCTGTTATTCCCTGGGAATAAGTTTGCTAGATATTTGGCTGTACCCATTGTTCTATCTGTTGGCTGTCATCCTCAGAGGAGATGTACTCTAAAAGAGATCCCTTCAGAATCACACTCACCTCACTCTACCTCTGCAATGTCATCTATGCATGAACTAGAGCATCTGATAGTCCATCTATGCATCAGCTAGAGCTCCCAAGCTTCCTTACTCATCAGCAGAAAGAAGTAGGTACTTTTAGGGCACGATCCATTTCTCCTATTTTCTTCCACCTTTATTATGACACAATAGGTTGTGTCCAGGAAATGCCTGCTTCTGTCTTTTGGCCACACATGGACTCTAGAAATGTCCTTATTTTGGTCAGGAAAATCTCAGGCTCTCATGTTGGAGGCTTGTTTCATACTTATATCCTTGTGCTGAAAGTTTCAAAAGCAATCATCACTTACTTGTTGGCATTGATCCAGGTCAGACAAAGTTTAACTGCAGAAGACAATGAGGTTGTTTAGCTCAAACATACTAAAAAGCCTGATTTAAATACTTTTCAGGAAACTGCTGCCTTGAAACTGCACAGAGGTTCCTAACCACATGATTTGCTGGAGGATGGATTTCTCTTAGCTAAGAAAACAGTTGGATAGGAGATTCTGTCAAGAAAATAGAATGAAATTATCTCTCTTTTGTCAGTTAATCGTCATTAAAAGAATCAACATTATGGTGTGCAGGTGGTTTGGCTGAACACATGGATACATTTCGAGCTCTTCCACATGTTTCAAAATGTTGAATATTTCATAACGAGAAGTACTGTATACTTAAAAGGTGTAAGACAAATCTTACATGTTGAATCTTTTGTTGTTAATGAGACTGAAGTTTGGACTTAACTGAGCTGGTGCTCAATTTCAAACATGAAACTGAGTTTTGAGTTCAGAAGGTAACTTCACGTAATAAATGCAAACAGTCTCCCTTCCTATTTTATGTCCTGAAATTTAAAAACAACAAGGAAAGGTCAAAATAAAACAGCTCAAAAAGCATGGCATTATCTCCCCTTTGTCCTGAAAATACCATTAATAACTGAATGCCTCTTAGGAAAAATTTGGACTCAAAATATAAGATTGATGAAAGTGATATGACCCTGGGGATGGTTTTAGCATTTGTCCTTGCATTACTGTTCAGTCTATCTACCTCTATATAAAAGGCTGAAGTCACTTATATTTCAGTCAAGTCATACCAATGATTTTGAAAATAGTCCACTCTTGTCCCTCTGCAGAGATGATGCAAAAACCTGCTGCAGTCAAAGTGAGCATGTCCAATAGTTCCAGGAGACTGTGGAGGAATCCTCAGTGCAAGCAAGTGAAATGCAGAATGAGCAAAGTGGGAGCCTCTATCCAAAAGGACTCAAGTCTTAAAAGCTATCACGTAACTAATCCTCTCACAAGCTTTTGCAGGACTCAAAACGTTTGATGTTCATATAGTCATGGCGTGAAACTGTGCAAAGAGCCTCACAAACAGCTGTTAGGCCAACACTAGACACACTGCCCCTACAAGAGTATAATCTAAAGGATTTTACTAAAATGCTGGACAATTTAATACTCAGTGGTAATTAATAACAGGAAATGCTGGAGCACAAAAACAGAAATTGAGGAGTTTTCTGTTTGAATGGTGCAAGAGACATCACCCACTGCAATGCATGCGCTGAGAAAAGAAAACTCTTTGCTGATTCATACAATATATTTTCATCCTCACAGAGCATGAACTAAACTCTGGGTCATGAGCTAGTATAACTTATCATTTGATTACAAACAGCTCTTTAAATATATATTTATATACACACCTATAAAATAAATGAATCATTTATTTACATTTGGCAATAAAACATGAGGTTGCTCATCCATTATTTATCCCTGCAGTGGAAAACAAGAATAGGGATGCAAAATTTCACTGAAACTTTTCTTGCTTGTGCTGTACAACATTTTGTTCTGAAGTAAAATCCCTGGTGTCCCTCCTCCCTTAAATTTTGATCCAGAGAAATCAGCAAAACTTCTGCACAGATGGGAAAACACATGGCATTCCTTGCCCAGGCATTAAAGTGGAGAAGAAATAGCATCTTGCTCCTTTATTTTTGCCATATTTTGTTGCCGTTGTTGTTGTTGAGCATAGTATAATTCCACCTGCCACAAGAGAAAACCTAAGGCAATTATGAAAGCAAGAAGGAGATGTGAGGGCTGAATCTCTACTTGTTTTTTGGCACAATAAATCTATTGCAAATCTGTTAAATTTTACCGGCGGTGGAGCAATATCACATAGGTAGGATAGTGTGGGAGATTTCATAGGCAACTATTACCAGCATGCTTTCATTATTTGTTCTACCTAAATCTGTGTGCCTTTCTCCACCTCCCCTCCCCAGACCTGTAGCTGCCTTGGTGCAGTCTTTGGGTTCTTTTGTTTCAAGAGATCCTTGAGAGCAGAGCCTGCGAGCTCTGCAGCACAACTACTGGTTTAGCACAAACTGCTTTCTTGTTCTTGGAAAACGCTACTTTATTAAAACTGGCTTTTCTTACAAATGGCATGAAAAGTTGGATTTTACTATTGATTTTCAATATTTAGTAATTATTATTATTAATTCTGTTCCTAAATCCTGAAATAGATGGATTTATAAATTATTCATTTTGATGTGTTTGAAATGGGATGAAGCATTTTAATATTTTTTGCCTCAAAATACTATGTTTCGGTTTGTTGAACTTACTCAAATTCTTTCAGTTCTTGTCCTTGGGATATTAAACTCTATTTCCCTGTCATGGCACATTGCCTCCTCTTAGGCCTTATTGTTTCAGTATCCTGACTGGCTCAAAGGTGAGCTACATCTCCCTCAATGTCAACAGAATTCCCCTGGGATTCAATGCTTCCATGACCCCCTTCTTAAGGGAAACTTATAGACCCCCCCCTTGGACCCACATGAGATGTGCTATTTGGCTGTAGAGCCAGACCAATGCATGGTGGGGAAAGAGACCTTTGTACAAAAGCTCTTCAAAATACTGAAAATTATCAGCAAATGGAGTTTAACTTTGAGCTGACGTTGAGGAGTCAGTTCACTGTGTGTTATTTGGGGAATCTTACCAGTTCTGCTTGTGATTAACAGCCTCAAGGGGAGCAGAAACTCCACTGTTGCCTTGAGAACTTGATAACAGCTCAACCAAGGAGTCTTCCCACCTGTGGCCACTCCATTGTTTGGCATTTGTTTCAAATTTACACAGAGAAAACTTGATAGGATATGTTGCTGAGTGCAGTGTGATCATAGAAAGGCTTGGCTCGGGAGGCCCATGATGGTAAACCTACCATACATGAAAAACCTAACTCTCAGCACTTCTTTAAGCAAAGAATTGTCCTTGACCACTTGCAAATACACACACAAGGTGTTTACACACCTCTCTCAGGACAACAGGTATCCACACTGCTAGCAGATAAATAATTGTATCCTTCTATCCAGAAAGGGTACCAAAGCAAACCTGCTTTGTCTGGGAGAACCTTGTTTCAGAGTTAAGCAGAGCATTCACTTACAGCCATGCAAAAGCTTTCACACAAAGCTAACACCATGGGCAATGTGCAAAAACAGAGAGATGTGCACACTGAGGAGCACATGAATATCTTTCAAAGAGACATAATCCATGAAAGGATGAAATAATTCAGTGTACTTAGCGCAACTCCTTACAACTTCTTCAAGAAGCTGCTCATGCAGATTAACACTAACAATTTCCTCTTATTCTCTTGCTATCTACTGTATCTCCCTTCACCTCCTCAATACACTTGTCACTGTATTATCTTGCATTTCACGCTTTATCACTGCTCTGGCTACATCAAGGAATTATGTTTCTAGGAATGTCAGTCTGTCAGCTACTAAGATGACATAAAAAGAAATTTCTGATATGCCCTTATCTAAAGCCTCAGATCTAATTCCTCACACACTCTAGAAATTTTGAATTCTTTTGTTCCTATTTTATTGTAGAGAAATTAATGGTACCTGGACATAATAATCCAAGAGCAATACATCACATCACAAATTTCCTCTCTGCCATTTCTGACAGCCTTGTGGATGCATTTATTGTGGCGTCAAGTTTCCCAGATCCCTGTGGTCTGCACAGTTCACTCATTTTTCAAAGATTTTCATTTAAAAAGCTAATTATAAATGAGATGCCTGTAAAAATATATTCTTGATAGTGGCCTTTGGTGTAGAAATAGTTTGTCTCTTCTGCCTGCTTTATCTAATTAAAAAGTAAGATCCTATTTTGCTTTGCTCTAGTTAAACTTTATCAAGATTTAGGTCGCAGGGAAAAGTTATTCTATTTCCTGGCTTACTCAGCTAAAAGGTGTTCAGTGACTTGACAATTTTTGTTCTGCTCTTATTTACATGGTTTTCAGTTTCTGATAATAAGCATTCAGGTACAGTTGTTCCCAAACTTCAAAACAGAAGCATAAACCATATTAGAGCACAGTTTTACACCAAATCCCAGATGCTGCAGTGAGTGAAATAAAATCCCCAGGTCCAGATGGTCTCCAGTTTATAATGACCTAAATGACAGTATGGATACTATTCATTTCTCAGATAAGCAACTCTGTCATTTTAAATTGTAGTCCAAAGATTATGGCTCAAGATGAGTGCTCTTAAATAATCAGCGAGATCTCTGAAACAATTCTCTATGACCTGAGACATGTCAGGACAGTTCAGACCACCTGCAGAACAGAGGGGAGAAGGGCAACGTGCTGCCTCAATATTAAAAAAACTTTGTAGAGGTTCTCTGCTTCCTTCTCAACTATGTATGTCCCTTGCCTCTCCTCTACCTACATGCAATTTCCACAGAACTGTCTGGCACATTTCCCAAAGTATTTTCAATTTTAGCACTTAAACTGTGATTAAATAGGATTCAATTTTTGCTTGGATTTATCTTCCAGAATGCGGACATTGTTTTTGAGGAGCTGATCATGCAAGTGGGTCAGCTCTATATAATGTGTCTCTGTCTGGATCTAGAGAACAGCACTGAGCTTTTCCTTTCTGTTGTTGAAGGAAGAGGGTTGAGACATCAAAAGGATTCCGGTAGGATTTAAAAATGCTTCTTTAAGTTGACTCTACCTGCATCAATAGTGGAACCTATACCTTACATTATTACAAATGAATGACTTTTTAAAAGATTAATGCATTTTTAAATGGCTTTGCTTCTCATTTCTTTCTGCAATACACTTTCAAAAGTAGTGAAAATTATTTTGTCTATTTCAAGGTTCTATTTCTAGTTTTATTTCTAGGCAAGTTCACATTTTTTGAGTTCTCCCATTAACACTAGGATAGCCAGGATATTCAACCACATCTAAGGATTTTTAAGTGCTTGATTAGATATCCTTTACTGGGTACAAAAGTGATGAAAGTACAAGCTCTGACAAATGGGCTTCTTGAAGTTCTCAGTCTGGGGAGCTCCACTAACAAGGTAATCTCAAAGCTGCTGTACAGTCAGGCTTTTCAAAGCCTTTACAATGATAAAAGTACATTTCTGCTAGATTTTTAAAAAATCCTAAGCACTGAGCCTCAATGGGAGCCAAGCATCATCTTTAGGAATCTCTTAAAAATTCTACCTTGTTTCCTGACTTTTCTGAACATTGGCCACATTGGATCATTAGTTTTTATAGAGGTTGCTTATACTTTTGGCAATGTTTCAAGAGGGTTTCTGTTACACTGAAACCTCTATTTTGGTTCAACCACATCTATTTTTAGCAAGTCAGCACATGAATCACATTTTTCAGGAACCAGCTGTCACGGGACTCCTTGTTAGATTTTGAGCAGGAGGTCCCTCACAGTTCCGCAATCTTAAAAGAACTGTTCCTCTGGGAGTTCCTCAGAAGAATTAAAAATAGAAACGTGGCTGATTGAGAACATGAGTGCAAATTTATGCTAAAAAGATGAGCTATTTATAACAGGTTGACCAAAATGATATGGTAAAACTATTTAGAGACCTTCCTATATAATGTCCCAACGAAGTTTTAAGGAAAGAAGGACCATCACTGTTTGAATGTCAGGAGCCAAATAAAATGCCTGAAAAATGAGAAAATAATAACATACAGAAGTACACAAAATTCATATGCTGCCAAGCTGTCAGTTGTTACCAATTACATTCTCTTTAAACTGAGGCTTTTCCATTATAGGGATGCCAGAAAAAAATGAGATCACCTTTATTTGTATTCCATCCATGTACAAATTGATATGGGGAGGAGTTTTAATGTTACAGTGAAGAAATGGATACCTTTTAATTTAGAAAGGTGTCTGTCATCTCAGTGGCTCAATATGGATGGGAAATATGTGCTAGTGCAACCACATTTTTATTATCACAGTTATAATCTTAATAATAATCTTAAAAATTTACAGCAAAAGCCGAAACATTGTTGATAGCAGGAAAAAAGGATTTCAATGAATGACTAATTATTTTGCCTGGTGGATGTAGCACAGTACTTTCCAGATGCAACTCTTATCTGAACTGCCTGTAAATATCAAACCTTGAATATAGTTTCATTTGGAGCTCTTAGAGGTCAAGCCCTGCTCTCCACTGACGTACAAGCCAAGGACAGTGCTGTGGCTGAGCACAACGATCCCTGATTACAGCACATACCATCAGATCTTCTGTTAATGTTGCTTTAATTACCCCCAACCATATTTCAGAACTGCCATTAGGAAGAAATTCTTTACTGTGAGGCACTGGAGGTTGCCTGGAGGAGTTGTGGATGCCCCATCCCTGTAAGTGTTCAAGGCAAAATTGAATGGCGCTCTGAGCAACCTGGTCTAGTGGAAGGTGTCCCTGCCCATGGCAGGGGTTTGGAACTGGATGATCCTTAAGGTCTCTTCCAACCCAAACAATTCTATGACTCTATGATATGCCTTGTGAGACAAGGAAAAAAAAGGCTGAGGAAGCAAAATGGAATATGCAGCTCAGATATGGCACCAGAGAGTTGAAACAACATAAACATCTCCATCCGTCACAGGCCTGTGACATTATCCAGAGGGCATGGGGTCTATGTGGAAAGGGCGACTTGAATAATTTGGGGTGTTGGAACCTCTGTGCAGGAAGGACAGATAAGAAGCCTGTAGAACACACCAGGAAAGTGGAGATGTAAAAATAACCAAGATTACACCCAAGATTACCGCCGGAATGGAGCATAGATCTGAAAAATGCCGGTAGGAGATTTCTTGATTTGAATCAGGGGGAAAGAGGAGACTGTCTGTGAGCCAGAGAAGCTGCTTCCTCCTGTGTCTTTCACATGCCTCATAGGTGAAAGAGGAGGATGCTGAAGAAATAGCTGAGTTCTTTATTGATTTCTCCTGCCAACAAAAATGACTGCAATCTCCAAAATATGGATAATTACCAGGAAGGGAAAGGAAAAAAAATTAAAGCTCTAAAAATAGATCAATTCCTTTCAATTTTTCTTTCTTTCTTTCTTTTTTTTTTTTTTTTTGGCTCGAGTTAGACATTATAAACATAGAATGGGAGTGAGTTTTCCCTTGCCTTCTGCTGTAGTGGATTTACTAATACTCTGAGGGCTCTGGACTCCTTCAGGGATGCTCTCCTTTAAGATACACTCTGAGAAAATGATTAGGACTGTGAACTTCCAGACATTTGTTGAGAGATATTTGCAAGTACCTTTGAAAGAAAATGCTGGGTGACTCTGAAATTATTCTGAAAATGCTGGAGCCTAGAGAGGCTTTCTGTAATACAGTTCTGTATTGCCACAGATGCACAGTTTATTGACTAGTCCTGAAAAGTAGATGCTTATTGGTATTTTTCAGGGACATTTTTCAAAACTGTTTCTGCTTAGCTGACATCATTACCTTCAAACAAAATGTTTATTCCTTGAGTAACATGAGTTTGAACTGACATAAGAAAGCATTGGCTTTCCAAAATCTCATTATGCTCTCACCAAAAACTAGAGAAATCAGGTAAAATTTGTGCTGGTCCACACACAAACACTCAAGGGATTATATTTTGTCAGCTACTTAGTAGAGACTCTGATCTGCACAAAACAACAGAACAGAGATGGAGAAACATGAGCCATATTTACCTTATCTGAAGATAGAATAAATACCAGTCTGAAGTATATGATCAGTCATAAGTCATAAGCTTCAAATTTATGGCCATAGTGACTCAATCATTATATTTGACACTATTTCCTCAGCAAAAAAACCACATTAGATAGAAATTTTCAAGTCTATCTGAAAATCTGGTAAAACAGGCTCCAGCACCACATGAGCACATCAACAAATTCTGATTTGTTCTGAATTATTGCCTTAATTTTATCATCTGTACCCAGAAGCATTTAATGTTCTAACAAGAAGCCAAGAAGAAGCAATGGTATGGTTATGATATGCTGATTCTTTGCATTTCCAAATTTCATTTTTAACTTTGTAGCTTTTTTTCCTAAACCAAGAACAAAGCAAATCCCATTTGCAACTGGTCTTTATTCCTGCCTTAGAAGGAATTAAATACCCAGCTACTTACAGTTCAATAAACTCCTCAAATCCTGTGTGAACAAAATGAACAAAGCTCATAAACACACCCTTCTCTCCTACAGACGCCAGTGGGATGTGAGCCTGTGTTTGAAAGATATGGGTAAAAGTGGGAATGTTTGTGATTGCAAAACTATGCCTGGTTATAGATACCAGTGTTAGTTGTAGAGGATCTGAGTAAAGGGACTAGTTTGTTTTTGAAAGTGGCACAGCTGTGCTGGTGTATGTTACTCACAGGACAGCCTTGTTTCAATGCAGGAGTGATGAGCTCCAGCACAGAGCTGTGGTGACACAGCTCTGCATCTGTGCCTGCAAACTGCCTTGTCTTCTCATCATCACAGCGCTACTCGGTGTGGAAAGACTCTCTGCAAGGCTATAGGTT
The DNA here is from genome assembly GCF_025592945.1 of Manacus candei. Lineage (NCBI taxonomy): Eukaryota > Metazoa > Chordata > Aves > Passeriformes > Pipridae > Manacus > Manacus candei. The sequence goes on along the minus strand of NW_026138055.1, from coordinate 4,054,999 downwards.
TGCACAGGTTTTTAATCCAGTAAATCTTTGCACCCAGTAGGATGAGTCTAAGTAAACTCTGTTTACGTTAATCAGTGGTGACTCTTCTACTTTATGCCTGATTTTGATATTTCTGGCTTTTTCAAACTTATACCACAGGCCAAGTGTTTGCAGCTGGAATGATAAGCAGCAAACCCACGGCCACACAGCAAAGAGGGTGTTTTGGGACCTTGGTGACAAGTTTTGAACTGTTAAGAGTTATTCCTGGGAAGCATCATTGCTAGAAAGCTCCTGAGAGCATCTGCAGGAGCCTTCACCTTCACAGAGTAGCAGAGAAAAGCTGTTGTAAGCTGTGATGTAGCATTGATTGCAAGAAACAATGACTGCATGATGAGACTGAGCTCCCCTACTCGCTCCTTCAACTCAAGGGGACTGAAGACTTTCCAGACCACATCAGATTAAGCTGTTAAAATGCCAAGGATTTGGAAATGGAGGAGCAATGATGAGAAGAATATGCTGCCTTGGCTTCTTCCTTCCAGCCCTTCAGGACTCCATATCTAGGATTTCTCTCAAATCATCATAGATGCTCAAGAAAGAGCATCTATAGGATGAAAGTTAAGGTCTTGTGCCCTGGATCTTGAACTCAGTATTTTTGTGTTCCTCTGGAATCAGCTGAATGTCTTCAGTTGAAGAGTAGGAGAGATTGAAATGGTTCTGAATGAAAATGCCCAATATCAGCACAATATCACACAGTGGATAAATTCCAGAACAGAGATGACCTCCCTGTCTATCATAGCTCAAGAAGCATTATGGGATTCCAATTTAATGTGATAAAATGTCATCACAAACATGAAATTTAAAACCATCACTCGATGATTATAATTAGCCCATGGCAAACTGCTCTGAATACTAAAGCAACTATAAAAGGTGAAAATTGTCTTAATTAGCAAAGATGCAGAAAACGTGTGAGACTGAATCACGGCTGGGAAGGCTCCAATTAACCTAGCCCAGATTGAGATAATTAGGAGGGCAGCTCCAATTGTGTAAAGGATGAAAAAACTTCTAGTGTGGTATGAGGTCTTGTATTTTTCCATCCCTGGGTCCATTCTTCAGTGCTACCTTCAGGCACATCATCTGTTAACATAAAATTGTTTCCTGAACAGTCTGCTGAAAACCAGACCTATATCCAGCAAGCCCTGAGGATACTCTGCAACCTTTTTGAATATTAACTCTTTCCGTAAGTACAACCTGTATAGCAAGATTTCTGCCTGGATACTACACAGACTTGTCCAAGCTCTTGTTCAATACTATTGTAAGGAAGTCTAGACCAAAAGGATTCATAAAATTACTACCCCAGCCTAATAAAAAGCAAGAAACCATTTCTATCTGTATAGTGGAATCTTTCGGACACATCATTGCACAGTGGGTCTCTGATCATTGCATTGTAATTGAAAAACTCCTTAGCTTTGACCAATCTTACACCTAACAAATTCTGTGGCTGCTTCTCACTGAAGAGTGAATGGTCTTTAAACTGTCAATGGTGGTTAAATTGTCAGTGGTCAAGGGAAGATTGTGTCACCTCCTTCAGACTCAGAGCCCAGGGAATACCGTTCTGACCTGTCCTGCCCTGCCGATCACGGTACAAACCCGGGGGCTGCAATGGGTGTGGGAGCCACGGGTTCATTTAGTTTTAGCAGTAGTAGCAAAGTTACTACTGATAACGAGGGCAACAGGGATTTCTGCACAAGCCAATCACTCAGGCACTTACTCAGCTTCTCAGAAATGTTTTGTTTGCATCCCATACTCTAAAACTCACATGTGTCTGTATGAGCTGCAGTCATATCACTACGTTACATGCTAGAAAAAGCATTAAGTAACTGTATTCCTTTAAAGGAGAAATACAGAAGTCATCAGCACAACAGCAGCATTCCCAAGTGAAATGTAAATTGCAGCTAGAAATTCGAAAGTGGCTGTGAACGAAATAGCAGAGTAAAATATGCTCAAACTTTTCCAATCTCTGGTGCTTCTACAGACACCCACAATCAGCTAAAATACAGGTCAGTTCTTGTCAGATGATGAGTTCTTACAGCAGCAGCACCAGTAATATTTCTGAAACACTCCATTTGCTGTAAGAAATTGTGCCAAACCTTTGAGCTGAGGGACAAATACAGGCTGTTGTATGATATCATGAGCTTCAGTGCTGACAACCACTGTATAATTTCTCTATGTGCTGCTATGAATGTTCCACCTGCTTTCCACACTATACATGGACTTCTGAGTTGCAACTCAGAACAGATCTAATCAACATACCACCAAAATCCACATGGATCCAATATTGAGAGTATAAGGGAGTTATTTGCATAATAACGGTAATGAACATGGACATGTTTTTGGCAGAACTAAAACTAAAATGTAAATCTGCATCTAAAAAGTTACTTAATTGAAACTCTTACTAACTGGTGACAGTTTAACTTTAGTAGGTCCAAAATTGTGTAATTTATGGTTTTTTTCTATTTAAATCCATGCTACTTTTTATTTCTCACATTAAATTGATTTGTATTTACTATTAGTTTTTAAAAAACTACATATAAAATTTACTGGATCTATATTATTATTATTATTATTATTTGAAAAGAACTGGCTAAAATTCTGGGATAAGAATTGCAGTTTTCGGTGTGAATTGAGCAAAGACCAGAAATAAACTCCTACAAAAGTCTAGAATACAGATTGGAACAACTGTGTTTATCACTGGAGGGCAGCACAAGTACCAATATAAGCCAAAATAGAAAAACCCCAGTATCTTCAACTAAGTGACTTTATCTGCCAGAACAGTAATTGCTGCTGCTTTATAGTGACCAGCTACAAACAAGAGATGCTGCAGCCAGCAGGTCAGACCTATCTCTGAAAGACACATTTGTCATTTATTTTCCTTTACTGTTAAAAATTCCCAGACCAAACCTGAGCTGGGAAGGAGAGAAACTTCCCATGGCCAGAGAGCTCTTGGAAGTGAAATTTGTTTCCAAAACTCATCTTGAGCTTTTCTCTAATTTTAATAGCAAGTATATTTGCAGAAGCCCTTATCATGTTATGGCTACTACCAAACTTGCACACGCTCCCAAGACTTTGGGATAACTTGCTTATAGCCAGATATAGATTACCATTTTCTAGGAGCTCATCAGGCTTAGGGCCTTGCTGGTTGAAATAATTTCAGTTGCAACATACACAGAAAACTTTGTCAAACTTTTCTCTGTCCTTGAAAAGGAAGAGGAGAATTTAATTTCAGTTCTAGGCTACCTTTTTTCCCTCACAGCAATCTATGAAGTTTCAGAACTATTCCTTGGAATACGGTGAAAAAAGCTCTTTCATTCTGTAGGGCACCTCTGTAACTTTGGGTCAAATCTGCATCGCCCCTCATGAAAGTGAAACTAGCACAGAATCAACACAAGTAGAAATGGCAGCACCCAGCTCAGGCCAGGAGAAATAGAATCATAGAATCATAGAATGGTTTGGGTGGGAGGGACCTGAAAGATCATCTAGTTCCAACCCCCTCTGCCATGGGCAGGGACACCTTCCACTAGACCACGTTGCTCCAAGCCCCATCCAGCCTGGCCTTAAACACTTCCAGGGATGAGGCATCCACAGCTTCTCTGGGCAACCTTGAAGCTGTTGGCACCAACTTTGGCACCAGTGCCTTACCACCCTCACAGGGAAGATTTTCTTCCTAATATCTAATTCAAAACTTTTGTCTTTCAAAGCCACTATATAGTGTTGATTTCTGGTTTCATGCAAAGCCAGAGCCTCTGAGGCATCAGTGGCTCTCTGCTTCATTCACCTTGGCTGGTGTGAACTGTGTCTCCCAAGTAAGGCTATATAAGTAGCTAATATATAATCAAGGAAAATTCTTTTTCCCTTTCAAATAAATCTGCCAGAAGAAGAATGGAGAAGATTGTTTACTTTATACCAAGTTAGTTAAATGAAACAAAAAGAGAAAATGGAAGAGAAAGAAAGAAAATCTGTCTTATGGCAACGTTAGTAAAGTAGTTTGTTAAACAGTTTTGATACAAAAGTCTTAAGCCAGACATAGAAATCTGAAGGCAAAGTCCCCAGCAGGTAAGAAATTGTGCTTCATGGGCAGCTATATGATTCAGGCTGACTTATATCAGCTGTTTGGCTGTACATGCAGGAACTACTCTGGTAAGCTATAATTAGCTTGATTTCCATAAGAGCTGGATTCTCAACAGATTGGCAGGAGGGCATTTGACATGGTACCAGCACAGATACATTGCTACAGCTGAGTGTCTATTGTGTAGGCTGCAGCATCTGGTAGTCCTGAATTTCTAGGCAGAAACTTGGAAAATTGCTGTCGTATGACTAGTGATTTGCAACATCAACCATGCAATTTTGATGACAAACCATATTTCAACTGAAGTAATTTCATGACTTCTTGCAATTCAGCTGAACATCCTCAGTATTATTTTACTAGAATGTGTCTTTTGCCCTTGTTATTACCCATGTTTGGCAGTGGAGATATTTAGCAGCTCAAAGACACAATAGAGATATCCCTTTACCACGTGAGATGAAAAGCTGTCTCTTTCACCAAGGGGAGTTTTCCATCAAAACCAGTAGAGGTAGTTTTCTAGGAGTGTCCTTTTCTTCAATGTCTTTTGGGGCCACTAGCTGGAAAACTCACCTGGGGAAATGGTAATTGATGGAAATGGAAAATAAGTGTATCTGTGGAAAATAACCTGACAAAGATGGACAGGCCTACATCCTGGATCAGGTGTTCTTTCCAGTATGACTGGCAAGGTCATATTCTGATCCTGCACCACACAGAATTGTAGAATGGTTCAGGTTGGAAGGGACCACTGGAGGACATCTAGTAAACCTCATCAATCAGGATCCTTTAGAGCATGTTACTCAGGATCATGTCCAGACAGCTTTTGAATATCTCAAGAGAAGAAGATTCCAAAACCTCTCTGGGAAATCTGCTCCAGTGCTCAGTCACCCTCACAATAAATAAGTTCTTCCTCGCATTCAGGTAGAACTTTCTGGTCTCTGTTTTCTGCCTGTTCTCACTTGAAAGGCAACCAAGTACACGGGAAAAGACAGAGTCTTAGTCCAGTACATTCTGTCTAGACAGGGTCCCACAGACCAGGACTTCAGGATAGAAGAGAGACTTCAAGGCAAAACCCAAAGTTTCCCATTTGCGCTGGATAGACAAAATATAAAATACATGATTTAATATGTCCTTCTGAGCTCACTATTTACTCAAGGATCTGAGAGATGCTCATGCTGGTACCTGCACTATCAAGGACAAGAGAAGTGGTTGCACAGAGGCAGGGGCAGATCTCCCAGCCATGGAGCAGCGCTGGGTTCAGTGTGGGCATGTGTCCTTGGCCTTCCCAGAGATGGTCAAGAAAACCTGGGAAAACTATGCCCCACGCCTTTGCACTGGAAGATCTTGAAATACCAACTCTGTCACTGTGGGAAGAGGAGCTGAGAGTTGCCAGGGTTGTGAGGAGAGGGGAGAAGCCTGAAGGAGAAAGCAAGAGAAAACTTGGTGAGAAAGGATCTGTTGGCATCAGTGTTTGGCAAAGAATGGAACTGGATTGTGTTCTAGGGAGACCATTATGTAGCCAGCTCTGTCTGGAAAACTGAAACATTTGCTTGCATGTAGCACAGCTTCAGGGCACCTGTAAATTGTCTATCTGCAGATAGTCTGTGAGAGGCCATATGCCAGCTCATGTTTGCCAATTCCCTGACTCTGACCCACTCTTCTCAAGTCCTGAAATGCCCTTCTCCTCCGGTGAGGAGGGAGGTGCCTGTTCCTGCTGCTGCCCAAGGTCTTAGCTTCACATTTTTTCTTTAAGGAACCTGTTCATTTCCTCTAAAACTAGGTGTACGGGAACAGGAATCTGAAAAAAATGGTCCTGTAATATGGATAGATAAAGATACTGAACATCTTTCTATTGAAGAAAGGGAAAATTCTAATATTTATGAGTAACATATTTTATTGAAGATTTCAGTCTTTAAAAGACATAAGTATTTGGTATAGAATTTCAAGCTCAGTAAAAGGCTGTATACAAATATGGTCATGGTAGAATCTTGAAAAATATTAACAGTTTCCAGCAACGAGGGAGCTTTACAAGGGAGGAAAATCAATATTGACTTATGGTGTTTATTTGTAGCATAGTAAAGTTGCCTACACCTGAGAAATCCCAGTAATTAAACATCTAATCTAAATTCATATAAAAAAAGGTTAAGCAAATTCTGCAACTTAAAGGGAGGTAGAAAAGCTGACCATTACTGGCTAAAAAAAAAAAAAAAGTAATAAGCATTACATTAAAATAAAGTGCAAAGGGAAATAAATAACAGTTGGGGAAAAATGACCTGTATCTTCCCTACAGAATTTGCTTGATTCAGTCCTTTTTGTAGTGACTTTTAGCTGCCTACAGCTGCATTGTTTGTACTCCTCCAGTCATTCAGCTGCCCTCCCGGAGCCCTGATGACCCATCTTAACCCCCCAACAAAGAAAGTGAACAGTCAAACTGATTACTGCCCATCACCCCAGAATGACTTCTCAACATTTTCCCTGCAGTTACAACAAATGGAGATGCCTCGGAGGGATTAGTCTGACCCCATTTTATACAAGTGCCCTCGAGTGTATGAACTGGTTATCCCAGACTATTCACCAGCTCTGGTCGCTGCTGCCAGATGTGTGCAAGGGCCCTCATCCTAAAGTAAATCCTAAAGTAACTGTCTGAGCTCCATAAATTGTTGTAGATGTTTCTCTCCTTTGACTATAGCCTGGGAGAGGAGACCTCTAATATCTGATTTTTACATGTCCCTTTCCATCTGACCATGTGCTTCCCTAAAGTATTGGCTACAGGCATCCCAGGAGAAGACTTCTTTCATGAAAAGACACTGTTTGTCATGAGCCTCTTAAATGTTTATAGTGCCTGTGTATCTATTGAATTTGTGTTCTCAGGCAAAGTTTTTTAAAAAGCATGGTTCTTGGAAAAAGCAGAGATCAGTTCCACTGAGAACATTTATAAGGACATTGAGGAAATTTCTGGCTTAAGAGCTTCTATTTCCTTTTCAGATTAGAATATCGGTTTATCCCAGTCGTCAGACTGGCAAAGACTTATGGGTAAATCTTTATGTGCATCCCAATGGCTCCACTGAAGCCAATGGGATTATTCACAATGTTCATGGCTTGGCAGCTGCATCTGGTTTTGCAGGAGTGGGGACTTGATTTCTTTTCCTGGTGTATGTAAGTGTTCCTTACCAGATGCAGCCCCAGGACACGTACAATTTGATTTCCACTTCTGCCCCATTTATGCCACCGTTCACATTTAATTTAATTAAAAAGCAACAAATGATGCCACGGCAAATTTTACACTGGGCACAAAGCCAGCTTTTGTGGGTTTTTTATTATATTTTTTTAATTGGCAAAGCTGAATTCAACTTCATCAATCAATTTTCCTCTCTTATCCATAAAAGAAGCATATCCAGCACTTCTCCAGAGTGTCACTTGTAAGAAATAATGAATTACATTAAATGAAAAGTTTCATTTTTTTTCTTTTAGAAATGAGCTTTAACATCATAAAATACTGTATTCTCATTCTGAGTCAAATATCTTGCTATTTTTTTCCAGGAAAAGTGCTCAGCAAGGCTTTGTTCTTGCCTGAGTGTTGTATGACTGTAACAAATCACTAAAATGTCCCTGAGATGTCTTACATCAGGGAAATTGAAACCCTGAAAAATATATGTGCTTGGCACCATTTTTCTATATATTGTGAAATTGCTACTATAATTGTAGGATTTAGTACGTTATGGGAAAAAGACCTTTTCTTTTAAAGCCTCTTTTTCTTCGAAGCTCCTATTTAACTTGAAGCACAGAGATAAGTGCATTCTTATTTAGTTCAGTATTTAAACACATGCTTAAATTTAACGATATCCCAGTCCGTGATACTGAAGAATTTGATTAAACTAAATCATTTACTTGAGTGCTTTGCCAGATGAAGATCTTCAGAAGTAAAATACCACCATGAATATAGGCTGCATTACTGTCTAAAGTTATAACTTTGCGAGTGAATCAGGCAATGTCAGGATTGCTTTGCAGTCCCAAAGGAGGCTGATGTGGTCTGTCAATGTCCATACTATAAAACATTCCTGTGGTCTGAAAAATGAGCAACTGTAAACAAGTTGTCTGGTGGGAATGGTCCCTGGGCTGTGCCAGCACCCAGCCTGTGCCCAGGAATTGCTGGGGAGAGAACTGGTTTTCTGAAGCAAAACTATGCCAGGGACTTCTCTAGGTAATAATTTTAAAGATTAAATTCCAGTGTCATTTAATTAAATACCTGTGTCGTTACAAAACCTGGAATCACTTGGTCTTAAGAACATGTACCCTCAGTTCTGTGCTTCAACTAACTTTATCATGCCCAGGACTTAGGTCATGTTTCACTAGCAGAGTAGTTTACACTTGTGGCTCTCTGAGGTAGTGAGTAGAGGACAAATTCTTGTTCAGGGTAAGATACTGTCACTGCTTAGGCTTTCATAGCTAGATAAACCTTCTCTGAAGTTCTCACACAGGCACAGTAACTGCAGTTAGGCTGATATGTTGGTCACTCTTTGCTTTCCCACCTCATGGTAAAATCAGAGCTGAATTTTACAAGAACCTCTTTCTACAGAGAAAAAATCACACATTCCACAAATCATACATATTTAGTATTTGGGCCTGCTTTTTGGGAAGAAGGGTTTATGTCTGGACAGGAACATACTAACACCACTGCTATGCCAGATGCTGCAAAATCTCTCTTGACATGGAGTTGAAACCAATGGGATTTCCTCCAAGAGAATGTCTGCTTCTGGCAGACAGGATGTTTTTGTAGGTCAGGGATTATCTTCACTGTGAAAAGTGTGAAAAACTTCAGTCCTCATTGATGAAAGGAAATAAGATCAGAGAAGTATCATGCCAGAATTGCAAGATGTTTCAGACTAAGATTTCTCTATTCACGGAGACTTTTACTCTATTCAATTGGCATCTCTATTCAAATTCTTATGTAAAAATTTATATCCGTGACTAAATCTAAAATATTTCATGTCCTATCCTCAAATGGCTTATTGAAAGAAAAGTGATGTTTTTTGTCCTTTACAGAGGAACTCAGTGAAATATCCGACATACAGATGGGAAACTGAGAAGCAGTTTTAGACTAGAGGCTGCCCCGCTGCCTTAGCTTGGGATATATTGGATATATCCCTTCTCCAGCAAAAGCTGTGCTAATCTATTTATGATTTTACTATGTAAGCAGGGTAGACTTTGATGTGTGCTCAGGAGAACTATACAGCTGATATTGTCCACACACTGGTGCCAGTAATGAGGAAAAGACCATTATCAATCCACATTAGGAATACTTCCTGGAGTATCCAGCAGCCTGATGCACAGGGCTTGAAGCTAAGCAGGACACTGTTGAGGTACCAATCATTTTTCTCTAGTTAAGGCCATATCAGCATTTTCACCAGAACACTTGTTTCCAGGAGTATGTATAATTCAGGTTGGCAAATGTGCTCTGGACAGAAAATTGGCACAAAATGTTCCAAGTAGGGGCAATAATTTATTTTTGAGAGTATGAAGAAATGTCCATTTATTTTTGTTGCTGAGAGAGAAAAGCAAGGAAAAACTAGGCATTTCTATGATAAAAGCATGCTGAAAAAAAAAGAAATGCCTACAGTAAAAGAATCATAAGAAATAGAAGTTTATGATATAAAAAATGGAAATTTAGGCTTAATTATTTTCTAAGTTTTCTTACAGACAGTTTTCTGTCTGAAGAAAGTATTTAGCTATTTGGGCACTGTTATAAATTAGTTAGTTCTGTACCACAGGCTGCACTTTAAAAGCATCCAGGCATCTTTCATTTATTTCAACAGAGTTATGCTCTCATAATTTTCACATATAAATAGGGAAATTTTGAAGAGGTTGAGAGCACACAGAGAAGAATAAAGCACAAAATAAGTGAAGCTGCAAAGGGAAGATAGCCTTGGGGAGTGGGAAAGAGAAACTGTTTTTTTAAATGAGGAAGCAGGAAAAAATGAGAATAGTGTTGTGGACACCTTGATATGTCAGTGAGGAAACAAAGAGAACTAGGAAAGACGAAGTTCAGAACTGCTTCACATTTGCTTGTTTTCAGCAGGGTTTTGATTGCCTGTCTGGGCTAGAAAGCCAAATCCCTGTGTTTGGCCTGAAAGCCAATAACCCACCTCAACCTCATGGTTAAGCAATGATGTTTTGTACCACTGTGGGTAGGATGAGCATCCCAATTTTGCATGGGAGACTTTGCTTTTAAGCTATTAAGGAAATTGAAACAAATGGAGAAATGCTTGAGAAAAAAAAAAAAAAAAAGTTTGAGTTTGGGAAAAGCCTTGAGGATTAAAAGCAAAAGTTTCCAGAAAACTTTCTTCTACCTGACTGCCATGTCAGAACAAGTTGCACCTCTCCAGTGTTGGGCAGGTGAGGTGAGGTATGAGGCTCTGTAGTGAGAAGTGGGCATCTTTCAAAGAAAACCTCTAAAAAAGTCCCTGAAGTCTTCTTGGTCAGAGATCTATCAGCTTGTGAACTGCCAGAGATCTATCAACTTGTGAACTGCTGTGATCACAAATTCCAGGTTACTCCAGGGGAAATTATGAATGCTGGCACTAAGTGAGTTTGGTACCAAGAGTTCATGGTGTTGCTGCTCATGAGAAGGTGGGGAGAGAACAAGGGGAGCATGCAGTACCTGTGCTTGCAGTGTGGTGTTCATCTTTCAGCTCTCATTCACACACAATTTTGTCAGGCAAGGAAGCAGCTCTGAATCTCCTTCCCAAGGGGGTGTGAAACCAAAGATGGAATCCCTTCCTTGCTGTTCATGGAAAATAGGACACGAAGAGGCCCATGCTGAGGTGGGACAACCTGCACTCACTTGGTCTGTGGCACTGCTTATGTAAGACTACAGTGAAATGAATCATTTCAAGTGATAGATGAGCTGCTTTCTGCATTCAGTTTCCTTCCCTGTTCAAATGCCTTCTTGCTTGTGTAAGAAGTTCTGGAAGAAAAATCAAAGTTTTTTCTGTCTGTGATTTGATTACACTACCCTCCCAACAAGGTTTCACTTGGTTTCCACTTCACATTAATCATCTGAGATATCCTGAGCATCATTTTTTATTTAAAGCCTTGTTGGAGTATATGCTGTCTCTGTGAAGAATCCCTTTTCCCCAACACAACATCTCTTGCTCGCTGACAGACTAACTTTACTTCCTTACAGTGTTTCCTAGAACATCAAATGAGAGCTTGAGGTACTCAAAAACCTAATGTTGCAATGAAAAATAACTTATTAAAGTTTATAATTACTGAAAAATTAATCAGAGACTTAGCATGGTGCTTGCATAAAGACAATAAGCCAAGCTTTTGTCACAATGAAATATGGAATAACTCCATTGAAATAAATCTTAATTATGCTAGAGTCACTACTCAGTGTGACTTAATTAAGAGTAGAGCAGTGAAAGCCTTTGGGGAAAAAAGAACACTGATTACACAACTACTTAACCGCATATTTCTTCCTTCCCCCCGGTTCTTTTCTTCCCCATTGGAGAAAATTTCAGAAGTAGACTTTTTCAAGGAACTTCAATAGATATTAGCATTCTGAAGAGAAATCGTTTGAACTAAAAGGTTGAGAACAATAATCCTGAATTTTAACTCTTTAAATTATGCATGTAAGGTGCCATGAATCCATACCTATCTTGGCCATAAAAAGTACGATGCTTTGTTAGGCAAAAAATTTACAAAATGTAGACTCAGAGAATGGATTGGGTGTGAAGGGACCTTAAAGATCATCTTGTTCCAACAACCCTGCCACAGTTAGGGCCACCTTCCACTAGGCCAGGTTCCTCAGGGCCCCATCCAACCTGGTCTTGAACACTTCCAGGGATGGGGCAGCCACAGCTTCCCTGAGAAACCTGTGCCAGGGCCTCACCACCCTCACAGCAAAGAATTTCTTCCAAAAATCTAATCCAAACCTATATCAAGTACTGCACTATAGAGCTGAAGACTTAACTCTAATAAAAAAGACAGTGAATAGATCAAGGTCAAAGTAGCCCACGGAGAAAAGTGTCAAGAAATATACCTTCATTGCAGCCTCCTGAACGCAGCATGCAACAATGGCTATAGAGTATAGACAGATATATTGTTCAACAAGCACATCAACAATGTAAGAGGTTCATTTGTCATGATTTCACTTCTTACTGGATAGAAAGCATGCAAAGTCAGATATATCATGGCAATAAATCTACTGACTTCAACAGAGTTATCTCAACAATGAATTCAAACCAATATACTTCAAGGGAATGAAACCAAACAAAGCAGGAGATGCACAGAGGGTTCTTGGTAGATTATCTAGACCATATATAAAATCAGACATTAAAGAAATATGTGCAATATTGCAGGGGAGTTATGATAACTGGGATATGATATCAGAGTGTCAAATTCCTTTGCATGAGCTATGCCCTTTCTTCAAAAAAGGTATAATTTTTTTTTAAACGGACTGAAAGAAAAATAAGCAAAAAAAGGGAGAAGGAATTAAATAATGTGGACTATCTATCCCAAAATTATTCCAGTGTGAACTGGGTTATAGAAGAAAATAATCTATTTTTAGGTTGAAGTGAAAGCTTTCCTTGTTCCACAGAGATCAATGTATCCGCAGAAGTAACAGCCGCACTGGTCTTTCTTTTGATGGATGTGGAAAATGGTTGGCAAAAAATAACAAATGACAACCATGGAAGATCTGGTTTGTTTTCTGCTCCACTCCTGCATTGGTATGGAAATAAAAGGCTTCTAGTCCCAGTTTGTGATCTATATATCAGTTTGTTATACAAGTGCTCCTGCATGTGTGTGATGTTGAGGGGAGCTGATTTGACACTTCATCAAACTCTAGTTCATTCATGTAAGCACACCCTCAATACTGACATCTAATTTCTTGGCTCACCATTCTCTGCTAGGAGAATTCCAGGGACAATTTTTAAACAATCTGTTCGGCATAAAAGCCTCATAAGCAAAACATAAAATTTAAGCTGAGTTACTCCTGGGATTTATCCCTAAAATAGAAGCTTGGGAGGCAAGTTTTGATGGTTTTTATCTTTGCTCTTTCACTTGATATTTGGTCATTTTAAGTGGGGTTAATCTCACCATCTCTGGATGAGTCTGCATAGCCCATGTCTGTGTTTGAACTAATTGTGCTGAGCTTCCTTGATCACCAATGGACAGAAATCTGCATTTGAAAAAGTGTGATTTTTTACTCCCAACGCACAACCTAAAAAAGGGATCAGAAGGGTCTCTCCCTCTCTCATGACCATAAACGAAGTTCAGATATAAATATCTACATTGTCAGTGTCTGGAGTTAGATGAGATGAATCCTGGCTGTGATGGCTTTGGAAAGTGCCATTTTCCTCAATACAGTGCGTGACAGACATCCCCGGAATGCATCTGGGCAGTACAAAAGAAGACCAGGAATTTCCCAGGTAACAGCTCCAGAAGTGATAACCAAGAGTCACAGTGCTACAACAATCCAGGTTTTGCATGGACAGTGGAGGAAATGGGAAGCTTGACATTCATAATGGGCTGTTCTAAAAAGGATGGATATCACACAATGTCTTCAAGGTGGAAATCAGGGTCAGTAAATACTTCCCAATTAGAGACACATCGGAGCCATAACCCAACATTAAAACATCCCCTGCTCCTAAATCTTACTAAACTACTTAGATCTCAGTTTTGTAGCTGGCCCTTGAATATTTTGGGTCAAACTGGTAACCTTGATCTGTCTACCCCTGAAGTTTAGGTCTGGATTCAAACTTTGGAAGCTTTGCCTTTCTAGAAAGTTTATCTTTCTTTAATACCTGTTGCACTCAAAAGTTTCCTCAAACAATCAAGAGCTTTGACCACTCCTAAAACACAGAGGTCATTTTTGGCAAATGATAATGGCAAAGTACAGAAAGTATAGAGAGGAGGTGAAATTGCATTCCTTGGAAACAGAAGCAGCTCAAGAACATTAGAACTGGCATTCAAATGGCTTTTCTTTGTGCTGCAGGTGAATTTTTTCTGGCTCTCCCTAATCACAAAACAGTAGGAAGAGGTGAAACATATCACATAGCAAAGAATTAATGTCTTGCAGAGAGCTTTTTAGTAAAACATATGTCCACACCCTCATCAGCAAACTCTGCAGGCTTGAGACTGAGTTGTCAGCCACATATAGACATGTATATACATTTTGGAAGGCAAACAGCTTCCAGATAATCTTTTAAAGGTACCCACAAGTAATACAAAGTAGACATAAACACTCCATATAGTGATATCTTTACATAGTGTCCTCATGGATACTATAGATTCAGGAAGACATTACTCATGGAGGTGATGCTATTCCATATTCCAGAGAGTAAAAAGCAAGCCCTTTTAAAATACTGAAAGGAGAGATCGACATGGCAAGGTCCAGTGCAGCACTGGGCCGAGAGCAAACTGAAATGGCTGGATCTGTTTTCATCCCTTCCCTTGGGCTACTAAGCTGAATAGTTTACAAAGCAGAGAAAGTCATTCATAGTCCTTTACAGTACAATTTCTAGTGTCAGAGTAACTGCGGATTTACTGCACTCTCCTGTGAAATTTCAACAGCCATAACAAAGGCTTATGTTGCAGATGATGAACACTAAAATATTTAGGAATAATAATAAAAAGGACATTTCACCAGAAAGGGGACCAATCTGTCGTTTTAGAACTAGGTGTTCATCCAGCCCCATGCAAACCTTTACAAGGTTTTTTTTTGTGTCTGTGTGTGGCAATTATTTGACTGACATTTTGCTTAAAGAAGGGGAAAATCCCACTTCCTGCAGCATATTGCAGGGACCAGCAAACACATTCCTTCATCCATTGGACCAAATGTATAGTGATAATACTGTGCAGGTGCTCCAGAGCTGACTCAGCTGTTACCTGATCATGTTATGCCTGTGATATGCAATCCATCATTACATTTAAAGTTCCTGCTTGATTAATACTCAGTATTTCATGTCAACACTGGTAAATTAGAATTCAAAAGTGTTACACTGCAGGAACTGCAAACACTTCTGCAGGGGTGATAGTCTCTGTTAATTTTGTGAAGATCTGGTAGTTCAAGGGGAAATTCACAATTCAGAAATACTAAAATGTGTGTATGGTATTAACTACCAGCTGTGACCTTGGGATAACAATGATATGTTTTATATAAAGGAAGTGAATGTTAAATTTTCAAATAGCTATGGTTGTTTCTTCTCCTATATAAACAGTACCTCTATCCCTCAGCTTTGCCAAGCCTATTTGCAATAATGCTCTAACTGTGGTGTTACAGATATATATGGTATACTGGAATTGGGAAGTACTTTGGCTTAGATTGTTTTAAACATTTACTTCCCAAGTGCATAGGTTTCATCTTAACGAACTTGCTCAAGAAAATTAGAAAAAGAGTGCCATGGCATTTTTAATCTCTCTTGGTCTTGTAACCTTTTCTCATTTTAAATGCTTCTTCTTCTCTTCCATGGACAATTTTAGCAAAAAAATCTGCCTTTTCCCTACTTTTTACTTAATGGTAACTATTTTTTTTCACCCTTGCTTCAGGCCTACATAAGACAAATTAAGCAATTTGCATTAGAGCTACAGTTTAAGATTCAGGAACACTTAATGACCAACAGCCTCTTCCCTGGTGGAGAATGAGGATTCAAAGAAAACATTTGAGATTATTTTACTTTCATTATTTTTGTTAAAAAAAGTTTGCACCTTGAGGTGTCATGAATACCCCTTCTTGATCTTCCTTTGCCTTGTCAGACCTGGCCAGCACAAGCAGCTGAGATCTTTGCTCTATTTTCCCTGCATCTTTGTGCAACACTTTTTTAAAAAGAGAATATACTATTATTTTTTCTAAACCTTTCAGACTGCTGTAACATGATCAGGATTCTCCTGAATCTCTATGCATTCGATCTCTTCTCGTTCCTTCCTTTTTGCCCGTTTCTTTTTCTTGTGGTGCTTTTTTGAAGGTGGGAAAAAGGTTAGAAAGACAGGCAAAATAACAAAACAGTGCAGAAGTGTGCAACTGCCAGCAAGCAGCAAGCATTTGAACAGTGTGAAGGTCAAGTTTGAAGGCACAAAGAGAAGGGGGACCAACCCAATAAGAAAAGAAGAAACGTTCTGCAAAATGGCTGTCCCATGCTCTTGGAGGGAGTTCTTTATACACTGAGTTCGGGTGTGCTCAGTAGCGAGTACAAATGTATAAAGCAGGGGTGCACAGTGATCTATGGCAAAATTCAAAGTGTAAATAAGGCACAGTATAGAAATGCAATCCATATCTACATTCCATAAGGTCATCAAGCCAAGCACACCCAGCTCTATTGAGGTGACACTGAGAATTAACCAGAAATTTCCCAGAGGATGGATAACCAGGAAAAAGGTCAGTATTAACACCAGGAGGATGCCAAAACCAGAAATCAGGACAGGCATAGTTACTGATAAACCGTAGTGGTCCATAAAAACAAAAGTAGGATTGAACACAATGAACTTGATGCTCTGTATAAGAGAGAGTGGCCTCAGCTTTTCCAGCAATTCCACTGCTTCCCTCTGTGTGTTTTCACTAGTCCTGGCCACAAGGTACAAACGAGAAGCAATTATGTTGTTCTCATCTCCAGCTTTGGAGAAAATTATGTCATTTTTGAAGTGCTGGAATTCTGGCTTTTTTAAAAAGGAGCTCTGGAGGATGCTGATAAAGTCACTTTTGTTGGTTGCACTGATGTTACCCACCCGAAGGTACTGGTAATACTGTTCAATCCAGGACACTGTGTTGAACCCCTGGCTTAGTGTTTTTAGGTCTTCTTGCACAGTACCATTCCAGTACTCCAGAGGTTCATAAATGTAGAAGCCTATCACTGGGCTGTAGTTGCTGAAATACTTTTGCTGTATGAGGGCATAGGAGACACTTGGAGACTCACTGGCAAGAAGGTTGATGATGTTGGCTCCATCACTGATCTGTAAGCACCCCATAAAGGAGAAAGAGGCATAGATGAGATACAGTATCACCACAAATGGCTTGACATAGATGTTGGTAATCCACTCGTTGTAGTGCTCTCGGAGGAAATGCTGGATAAAGTGGTGCTGGTATGGGTTGGTCTCGTGGTGGGAAGTGTGCTGATGGCCATCGTTCATCATGGTCTGGAACCACACAGGTTTCCGGTCCAGGTACTCTGCTGAAGGGATTTTACAGCAGAAGATGCTGTGGTAACGGTTCTGCTCCAGCTGGCCAGCAAAGACCAGGCAGGAGCCAAAGAAGGAGAAGATATAGAAGTAGTTCAACAGGATGGAGACGCACATGTTCTGGCAAAAGACTTTTACAGCTTCGATGTTGGTGAAAGGGCTTGCACCCATGCCAAAGGCTATGAAATACAAGGAGCTTGTCATTGTGTAGGAGACCATGACATCTGAGTAGGCATCTGCTACCCGGTCCTTGAATGGCAGATTCTCTCTGGTTCGACGCCATCCTGAAAGAAGTTCAAACACTCCTTTGGTTCCATGACCTGAAAAGAGAAAACAAAGTGTATACATGTGCATATATGTAAGGGGGGAGGTCCAGTCATCCTGCAGGTTTTTCTTCCCCCAGCAGTAAAAAAAAATTGTCAGCTAAGTTTTGTTCTTTTTTTTTTTGTCTCCAGGTAAACAAATGGAAAATTGTGAATTTTCTGTCTAAAGCTGGATACCAGAATTCATATACAGGTGCTTCGATTAACATGCCTGATATTCTGAGACTCTCCATACTCAGAAAAGAAAGTATGAAAAAATGTTTAAAAAACATTCCTTGATTTTAATGGACATTGAATTAGTTCCCAAAGGGACTGTAAATATAGGAGAACATGAAGTTTGGTTCAAGCCTTGGGTTCATTCTTGAAATTCCTTGTGGATCCCACTACATCTTTCAAGGCTCAAGGGATTCAATTTGAAACACTTAAAAATACAAGTAACAACATTTTCTTCCAAAGAATATAAATTAAAGGCATTGTTTGAGAAATGAGTGGGAACATCTTGGTTCTTCATGCTGGATGGAGGAGAAATTATACTGTAAGTACAAATAACCAGAATAATTTGGATCATGATTCTCTCTCTACTGAGTGAGATTGGAACTCCTCAGTGATAGTACACAAGTTTTCACACTATATGAAAGTTGACATGCTGGTGGTAATGGCTAAGTCATTGGTCCACGTTAATTGTCTGGAAAACATATGAGTTTATTTTCTATGATTATAACTCTTCTGTCTCTTTCTCTCTCAGCTATCCAGAGCTCCTCCTGATGACAAGGAATTCCCTTAGCTCACGTGAGAGGACAGTCAGAAAAGTCAGACCTGCTCAGTGCTCCATGACACATTCTTACTTCATATTCCACCCTGAGAAATATTTTTGGGTATGATTTTTTAATAAATTAATGCTTAATACAGATTTACTTTCATTTTACTTATCACAGTCGCAGTCTATGAAGTCTACAACTATTACATTTTGTGATAGAATGGTAACAAAGATCAGAATCTGATCTTACTAGTTTAACTAGTTTAGTTTAGGTTTAACCAGTAAAGTTATTCATTATGTATACACATTCCTACAATGCATATGTTGATAAAAATATATACACACATACACGTTATTTTTTTTTCCCCCATTAGAGAATTTCAATTTGGAGGAAAATAAAAAATCTAACATTCAAAAAAAGGAGCCAAAATGGCTTGGCTTTCAAATAAAAATGTTGGTCAACAAATAAAAACACCAATTTGGGCTTTGATGAGAAAGTGGAAAGTTCTCTGCACTTTGGATCAAGCCCTGACAAAGTTCTGGCCAATGTAAGGAAACACACTACTGAGCAGGAGAGAAGTAGAAGCAAATTGCCTCTGTTTGTGGGCTTTCACTTTCTATAGCAGGAATCAAAGCATGCACAATGGCAATTTTCTTGTATCAAAAGCAGAAATATGACAACGGTATACTTGCAAATAATCAAGTATGTACAACTAAAGGACCGCTGAGTTTGTCTTTAGATTTAAATTGTTTGGGATTCATACAGCTGCTTATGTTGCCCAAAGCAGACTCCTGACAGCCATTCTAGACACGGAAAATTACAGCATAAACTGTCAGGTTCTGTGAATGTTACCTGCTTTACTGCAAATCGGTGTCCCCAGTGAAAGATAAACCTACAGTACTGCAGAAGTCTTGCAGTTAGCAAAAGGCCTGCGTGGAAATGTTGCTCTCTAATGAATCAGTGTCTCAGTTCAGGAGGGACCTTGAATTCCCTGGTAAGTTTAGGGTGAGTTGCTCAAACTCTCAAGGCGCAGCTGTCGTTGGCACAGCTGTCATTGCACACTGTCATTTTCAGACCACCAAGCAGAAAGAATTGGCTCCTTCAGCTGTGTAAAGCTGCAGAATCCAGTGACTTGGATACATTCTTATACTTTTCTTAAAGCAAGTGCCTAAGTACCCTGCAGTGTGTGGACCAGATTGGCTGGTCATCACTTCCAGTGCCCATGTCCTGGCATGGCTAAATTTAATGGTATAGGAATCATTGAATCATTTAAGTTGGAAGTGACCTTTGAGATCATGGAGTCCAACTGTTGACCTGGCTCTGCCACGTTCACCACTAAACCATGTCCCTCAGTGCCACATCTTCACATCTTTTAATACCTCCAGGGATGGTAATTCTCCCACTTCCCTGGGCAGCCTCTTCCAGTGCTTGAAAACAAAATGTTCCCTACTATCCAATGCAAACCTCCCCTGGCACAGCTTGAGGCCACTTCCTCTTGTCCTGTTGCTTCTTACCTGGGAGAAGAGACCAATCCCCACCTGGCTACAACCTCCTCTCAGGGAGTTGTAGAGAAGCTCCCTCAGTGATTCCTCAACAGACTTATGCTCCAGACCCTTCACCAGCTACGTTCCCCTTCTCTGGACATGCTCCAGCACCAGGTTGGGTGAAGCAATGCTCTAACAGCTCTATCCACAATTAACAGTAAAATTGGCTTTTCTCTGCTTATTCAAAAATCTCACTTATGTGCCCTCCTGCAAGTTTATGTTCACAGTTGTATCTTTGTCATGTTTTTATTGTTATTAATTCAAAAATTTTAGCATATCACACTCTCAGTGAAGAATTCCTGGGCGCATTTAATCTTAGGGTAGGTATACAATGACTAATAGAAAGGAGCTTTATATTGTCAAACATACGTATAAAGGAATACCCAAGAGTACACACTAATGACTAAGCACAAACTTGTGAAAATATTGAAAATTAAAATACTGTAATTAAACTCTAGACTTTTTTGCAAATAGAACAAGTAGTAACCTAAGGAAAAAAATATTAATTTTGCAACTTCTTTGAGGATGAATATTGGCACTGATTTTCTCAGGATAATTAATACACAAACACAAAATTTCAACTTATCCCCCTTTTACAAATAACTTCAGTTCTATCACACAAACACAGATACTGGAGAATACAGTGCAGTAATTTCCTTGCTGCCACAAGATCTTTACCTGACTGGTTTTTCCCCATCATTACTTAGATACCAAATTTTCCAGTCAGCCTCTGTTGCTCTCCCCACATAAACAAGTCTGTCCCCCTTCCCCAACAAGGATACAAATCCATTTTTTTTCTGAACATTATCTGACAATTCTGGTGATTCGAACACCACACTCACTCTGTAAAATTCTGTTCCTTCAGCTGCATTGTTATGTCACTGACAACACTGACAGTGGAGTTAAGTTCACTGAGCAGTTGTAGGAAGGTTCAGAAGGTCTTTGGCTCTGGGTCAAAAACAGTCAAGTTTCTCAGGTACTGACATGACACAAATGAAGTACAGCAATTTTTTATTTGCCAGACAGGCAATGGCCTATGACTACTTAAGAGAAAAGGAGAGGAGAAATTTTTGTCCCATTACTTGTAAGGTTAAGAGAGCAAGTAAGGGAGGCTGCAGAGAAGATGGAAATAAATAATGTGTTTTCTGCCTCAAATCCAAAACCAAAAGATTAATTGTGAGCAGATATTAAAAATAAGTTTGAAGAAGATAGGGATAGAAAAAAGAAGAATGAAATAACAGATTAAAGACCACTTGATTGAGTTAAACTTATTCAAGCTGGAAGAGCCTGGAGAAATGAATCAAATAAAAATTAAGCCAAAGCAATCTCAGAACTATTAGAAGTCATTTTAGAGAATGAAAGTAGATGGGATGATCCAAGAAGAATGGAGAGAAGCAGCAAAGTATGTGTCTTCAAAAAGGAGAACTGGAGTGATGTTTTGAAAAGGGGCATGGTATTTTCATTGGACCGTAGAAAGATTTGGGTTGAAAGGGACCTTTAAAGATCATCTAGTTCCAGAACCCTGCTGTGAGTGGGGACATTTAAAAAAAATGGAAAAATTAGGTGAATACCCTGAGGAATAAAACCAGCAAACAATGGTCTTTTATTTAAAAATGAAAAGCGTAAAGGAAAACTGAATCAGCTGGACTTTTTTCCCATATAGACTGGAACGTCAGTAGTAACTCAACAACATTCAACATGAAATAAGTTATTAAGAAGAGGACAGAAATAAATTCTTTCTCATTTCTACTTGGAGAAGGACATGGTTTCATTTGCACAACCCCCCCCCCCCATTTAACTTAGACACCAGAAAAAAACAAATCTTTCTTTCTTTAAGGTTCATTAAACACTGGAACACACTATCCAAGAGGGTCAAAAAGTCTTCTCCGTTACAAGTCTCAAGGTTAGATTAATAAATGTTAATGTGAGTGCTAGGCACATCTTACATCCTGTCAATGCTGCAAGGCAGATCCTGTTCAGATTCCTGAGGTCTCTTACTTTAGAGCCATCCTACTTAAATTTGACTTAAGATGCTTAGGATTGTTTAAGCATGAAAACCAGTCTGTCTTCTTCTGTCTGTTTTCTTAACCAAAGCATGCCTATTGCTTCTGCCACAACCAGTCAGCTTCTTGGCACTGGAATTTGATCTGCATTTGTCACTCCACATAATATCCACTGAGACCACAGTCTGAAGCCATGAGGCACTGCTAGAAGGAGAGGCTGGATACTGCCAGCTTTTGTAAACTTTCTAGGAAGGAAGATCAGAATGACTCTGCACTTTTTTTGGATCAACGCATAAAGAAGATTATTTGCTGCTATAGGTGATAGCAGTCGATGTGATGATAACCTTGTTGTCTATGTTATATTTCCAACAAGTCTCTGAAGTAAGTGCCATAGCACAGCTTTACTCAGCATTTCTGCACTAAGAAACCCAAATATTGTAGTCAGTTTTCATTAACAGCAAAACATGTAAACATTCCATGTCTGCAAAGGATGCAGAGACAGCTTACTTTTAAATCATAGTGGTGGGTAATAAGTATAATTTTACATTAAAATTCTTTGCTGTGAGTCTACTGGAAAGAAACTATTTTATTTGTGGAAATGACATTTTTTTTCCCACATGAATAAGCAAACAGGGCACATGAAGATTTTTTTCCTTCTTTAGTAGTAGAGAGGCCAATTCACATCCTGGAAAAACTCATCTTATTTTATCTAATCAATACCCTGTGATAGTAGGGGCTATGTACAGTAGTAGGATACTGAAGCACAGAACTCTAGAATCCTAGAATTAGTGAGGACTATAAAGACCATTTAGTTCCAACTCCCTGCCATGGGCAGGGACACCTTCCACTAGACCATGTTCCTAGCTCTTTTCTGGACTAGCTCCAGCAGGACAATGTGGATCTCATACTGGGGACCCCATTGTAGATAATTTAGGCTCACACCATCACTTTCTTACAGAGGAGGTGCTTTGTATCCCAACACAGTGCAATGTAGGATGCATTTGTTCTTCCGCTAAATCACTAATATTAGTGTCATTAATATTAGTATCCTCACTTATATTTAAAAAATGAAGCACAGAGATTAAACAAATTAATCACAGTCACCAAGGACTGTCCATATCTCAGAGAGGGAAGAAGAAATAGAAAAAAATTATTAAACTACTTCTTTGAGAAGAATCAGTAAATCCTTGGGGTCTTTGAAGCAGAAGGCTAAGAGAATCTGAAGCTTGGTAATACTTCAAGTAGCAGTAAGATACTGTGGTGGTTTGGGCTAGGCCTTCCTTGGTGACTAGTTTGTAACCAAGGAAGGGTCCAGATTTACCCAGTATTCCCTACGATTTTTACGTAAGCCAGATTATAAGAAGAAAGGAGGAGAGGCCTTCGTTCTCTTTCCTTCCGGCGGCTTGGAGGTGCAGGTTCCCTGCTGTCGGGTCTGCCGTGTTGGGGAGCGAGGCCTGGTTGGGCCTTGTCGACCTTGGGAGACAGAGGTTGCCGGCGATCGTTCCGGAGCGACCCTCGGTTGTCCCAGGAGAGTAGTGAGCTATTTCTTTGCTAACTCTTTTAGTGGATAGATCTTGGGCCGCTAATTGGGATATTTATATACATAATATTTTGGTTTTGTTCCTTTTCCCTTCCCCCTTCCCTTTCCCTTATTTTTAATTGTATATAAGTGCAAATATATTTATATATCTCATCTTTGGTTGTCTCTCTCTCGTTTCGGGTTTTCTTTCGTTTTTTTTCTCCCTCTTTTCCCTAAGGTTTGGGGGGGGGGGGGAACTCTGGTGGTAAGGTTTGGAGACTTGGCAGGGAGCCAGCTTCAAACCATATCAGATACACAAGGAAATGTGTTCCGAATCTAGATCCTTCCATAAAGGTAAATCTCAGCACACTGCATCCAGATAAGAACTGGACCTTAACTCTAAGAAAAAAATTCCCAGCTTGATTAAGGATAAGGAAAAGATAAAGTATATTTTTTAAAACTAATCTGAAATGTAGGTAGGAAAAGAATGATTTTAATTTTACGTGTCTAAATACTTGTAAAATGATTGTAATTGAATTGTTCACATAGTAGGATTGTCGATCATTTCTTCTTTATTTAGTTTTCCTTTAGTTGTTGTGCTGCTTTAGTGGTAACTAGAGTAATTAAGGGGTCCTGATGAGGGA
This sequence comes from Manacus candei, assembly GCF_025592945.1. NCBI lineage: Eukaryota > Metazoa > Chordata > Aves > Passeriformes > Pipridae > Manacus > Manacus candei. The sequence continues at coordinate 4,030,939 of NW_026138055.1, read as the reverse complement.
CTAAATCACTCTCACAGTATTTAGTGGTTTGCTCTTTCTCCAGAATATCAGTGCAAGAGGTGAAGTCAGACCTCAACTTATCAGTAAAATGCCAGTGAAGGTTCAGATTTTGGGGACAGAAGGTCTAACTGTGGAATCAATGGACTTCTGACTAACATTGTCCAAAGAGAGGAGTTTCCTTGGGCTGTAGGAATTATCAGTGATATTACAGTATTTACACCTTCTGAATATCATGGAACTTACAGCAACAAATATAGAATGTACACTCAAGATCTGATGCTGAATTTCCTGCAGAAATTTTGTTTTGACTAAACTTATAATTCTTTATCTCATTTGATAAATGGTATTTTGTGATGGTAAAAAGCATCTAGACAGAAATTAAATCCTTTCTAGGTCCATTCTCCTTGTGATGCCACAACATGCACAATTTCTTCTCTAATCAGATTTATGCAGACATGCTGACAGAGGGGTTTACACCCTGCTGTGCCTTTCCTTCTCAAAAAGTATTCAGGGTAGAATTGTTCTTTTAAGAAACAGATCATTATCATAATAAATTGGCTAATTCACAGAGCTGGGTTTTATAGCAAGAATGTTTGACCAAGTGCAATGAAACCTCAGCCAGTTGAACCATGAGTCTTTAGTGGCAAGGACCTCAGGGAAACCTCTAGTGCTGCACAAGAGATTTCTTTATTCCTGGATTTTAGCATTTCAGACAAATACAGCAAGTAAACTTAAATCTATCACAAATATCATAAATGAAATCAGTTATGCTTAATAGATATTTTAATTTCCTTAAAAACGTTTCTGCCAGACTATAGCCACTTCACAGGCCTGAACACGTTGGTGACTTCCAGCTCCCAAGGTCTGGCCTATTCCCATTACAATGTAAACCCCTTTTAAAAAGCAACAGTGCACCAGAGGGCTCTTCTGCCAACCATACAGACTATGACTGATGCCTTCATGTGTACTCCAAGTAATTGCACTTATTTCTGCTCGCATGAGCACTTCTGAAAGCCTTTTAAATAATTCTGGGAATTGCTGATGAGACCAAAACATGAAAGAGTTAGTCTCCTAGTGGGCATTTCAGTGGAGCCTGGCAGAGAGCAACCCCATGAATGTCTGAGGCTGAAGAGCACTTAGGAGAGAGGCAAACATTTGATTCTGTCTGGTTTGGCCATATTTCAGAAATCTCAATATCAGCCCAACACTGCTCCCATAAAATTCTGCCAACTTCTCAACCACAGCCATAGCTGTAGATGCCTGTAGAAGAAGAAAATGGTGCAATGATGTGGCAGTTGTAGCTGAGTTCCTCCCTTGCCTTCCAATTTCCTAAGAAACACCAGTCTGTACATTAGATTAACATGAATCTGTTGGAAATACAGATTAAAAGTGATGGTTCACAGGCTCTTTTGATCTCCTTTCTGGTATGTTCCCTCTTCAGTCAATTAGTTCCACAGTCCTTGACAGCCCCCTTACCGTACTCTTTCCCATCCCCCTCAAAATAAATGTTGTCCCAGACAACATGCAGAAGCCCAAACAACTATGAGAGCTGGACTAAAACACATCACATCCTCTAGGCACATCCTCAATCTTTCATCAGCTTGTGTTTCTCATTTTGCAGACTCTCAAGCCAAACACTGTTATCCCTGTTTACACAGAGACCAGCATGATGGGACCTTGATCTTGATTTGAATTAAGAATAATTAGTGCTAACAAGAATTTGGCATCTCTGATTTTGAATCTTATCCAATTTTGTATCTTTCATATTGAAAAGACCTTTCCAGAGCTTCACCATAAGCATCCCTGGGTAGGAGCCCAGGGCTGAGCACTGGAGATGAGCCAAAGAACTGCTAGTCCAGACACAAACATATTTCTGACTGAACTGTGGTGACATCACTTTGTATTCAAGGTTCACTTGCTGTAGTTCATTTTAAGGTCAAATTTTACAATTTTTCATGCTTAGAAGCTCCCCTTCTTCTTGTTAGAAGGAACAGAAATATTTAATAACATACCACCCCCATCCCCCCATGCATTGAAATAGAGCTGAACACAGAGAATATTTCAATGGATGTGATCAGTCATTGGGCTGCACACCTCATTATGGGAGATTTAGGTTTGAGCTAACGTATACTGCTTGCAAATTGTACATAAAGTTGGAATCCTGCTTAGTTTTCTGCTGTGCTTAGCAATGAATTAAAATGCACTTTTTGCTGTTTCTCATTTAAGCCTTTTAATGAACATTGTAAACAAGAACTGCACATATGGAATCTGCTGTTCATTGATGGGAGTTTAAGTGACATAGAAGACAAGATAATGAATTTAGATCAAATAATTGATGAATTTATTATATATTCATTTATGCTAAAAGCATAGGAGGGATTTGTGACACAGATCAGAACACTTTATCACCTGGATTTGATAGTTCGGTAACATCCAAAAGAATAAGGTACTAGTTTTCTTTCAAGAAAGGAAAATGCTTTGATCAAGTATAGATTCTGGCATCCAGCAAAAATAATCTATACTTGAATCATTACAGAAATAATACATTTGGTAATTTGCTGATTTCTGGCAGAGAGGGAGCAATTGTGAATTCTTCAAAGAAAAGTAAAAGAGGTTAAATAGTTGAAGAAGTAAATAGAAGGTGTAAAAGAATACACATCCAAAAAATGACCAGTGCACTTGTAAGTTTGAGCTAATAAAGAAAGTGAAGGAGTGCTTGAAGGAATGGGACCTATTTCTGAAGTTATACATGAGGTAAATGTATAATGCTAGCAGTGGTGGAACCAAATTTTGAAAGCTGAAAACCTTTACCTTCCATTGACAAGACACATTCGTCTGCACAATCTGAAGTTTCTGAACTGCAGGATTCCAGAGCATAACAAGCAATAAGCAGAAAAAAAATCACTCTTAACTTTCCCAAGTGATATTAGTCACCAGAATAATGAGTCCCCTTCCTTGAACAGACAAAAACACCCGGGCAAAGCTTTGTGGGGATTTATCTCTCTTTGAAAGGGATATAGTCTCTCTGATCATGAGTATTTTCCATACAGCTCCAAAGTCTAATAGGACACCATCTTTTCACTTGGACTGAAGGTTGGGTGCTGTGGTTTGTAATATGCTAAGGAGAGAGTGAGTGCTGCATCTTGGCTAAAGTAGTAGTTCATTTTCACTTGTACGCCCAAGGCCAAGTTCTACCCGAGTAAAGCAGGGCTGGCTTCTACCTTGATAATTAACAGGTCAAATCCTGTAAAATTCCTACACTAATAATTTCTGTTTGGAAATTACTCCAGCTGATGACAATGTGGTGCAGAGCACAACACTTATGTTCTTCCCTCCCCTCAGCCACTGAGGTTTCCATCTAGACTTCTTATCTTGATGTAAAAACATACCTTTTCTGCAGTGAAGAGATAGCTTCAGACCAAAGGCAATGAACCCGTCTGCTGAAAGGGTGATATTTTTAACAGTGCTGTTAGTCCAGGATTTGCTGACATTTGTTTACTTCAGAAAAGAGATGGGAAGGCAGAGCGAGAAGCTGGGAGTGAAGGAAATATGGGGACTGACTCAGCAGTTTCAAAAGTAGGTGTTAAATCTCCCTTTCCCTTCCCAGAAAGCCCAGGTTCTGCATTGCACTGAAACTTGGAGGAAGGCTGCTCTGCTGCCCTTGCCAAGCCTGGGATGGTGTTCAGAGCACTGCAGCACCACGGATCTGGCTCAGGTCGTCCCACCAGTGGGACTGCTCATGCTGGGAAGCATCCTCATATTTGTCTGCTTCAGAGTCACAGGCAGCTGCCAAGCAGCTGATGCAGAGATGTGGCTGCTGCCCTACTCTGTGATACACAGGCTGTGCTACTCACACAGTAATGCTTCGGGGGAGCAGCAGCCTCTCCTCTATTCCCAGTGTGGGCTTATAAATTTAGGGATCACAGATTGCCAGTGTGGGATGGGTAGGTTACATATATACCATTTATCAAACAGCAGTGCCAGGGAATGCTGTAGATGCAGGAATTCATCCAGGTGAGCTGCCAAATGGTTATAAAGATCCTCAGAGTGCCTCTGCGTAGGCAAAAGCCTTTCCTTGGACCTAAAAGTTTCCTCTCATTAGACAAGGAGTGAAAAGTAAAATGAACCAAAGAGAGAAGAAATGACTTATCCAATGCCTGGAATAAAATCCTACTCCTTCCTTCTCATTATGCAGCTCTATTGAAAAATGAAAACTGCAACATACTGATGCTCTGCCTGCTGCTCCAGGGCTCTCAGCTCCCCTTGTGTCAAATTAGTTCAAAACCCTATAACATTAATATGGACCATTCAGGAAGTTAAAAGAACTTGCACATATTTGGGGAGAAAAACTCCATGGAAAGGGTCAGTAAAGTCAGAACAATTTTGGATGCAGCAGCCAGCCAGCCAAGAAGCAGTTGGACCCTGATGGGAATGTTTTGGGAAAGTATGACTTGATGCTTGATCTGTTGAAATCCTCATTTTTAAAGCATTTGCCATTGGTTGCTATCAGAAATAAGATGCTGAGCTAGATAAACCCTTTGGCCTGAATCAGTCTGAATGCTTTTACATCCCTGTATAGTCATGGGGCTGACTGCATTAAAATCCAAAGCCACAGAAGAATGAATTAAAGCCGTGCAGCTCTTCTGGCCCTTAATTCTGGCATTTAAGTTTTTGACTTTACTAATTTTAACATTGTAGCAATACCATTTAGAAATCTGTCTTTAAATTGCTACAGATACTTATCTCTTTCACTGCCTGGTCTCAGGTCCCATTTACCCTCACCATTTGTGCAGAGAACTGATTAAAAATTGATTATTTTGCCATGGGTTGATACAGCAGTGCATGCATCAATTCCCTCATGCACTGCATACATGAATGACTATCATGACTTCTGTGAGATTTTTATGGATATTACACCTATTTTATGGTAGTGAAATTGAGGCAAAAAGAAATCTAGTTTTAAACTACCAGAAGGATCGCCAAAAGTGAACATATGGCATTGACCAGCCTTGTTCTCATGTAGCACAGGATTTTTATTACAATTTGTATGCTTAAAACCTGATATCAATCAATATATACATGTGTCATACTTTGGGGATTTGTATCTTGGGCGTTAAACCAAGACACAGAGGAAGTAAACCATACAAATTCATAGACATCTGTTAAAACATGTTGCTTCTGCAATTTTTAAGATAGCACATGACTTCTGCTTTTTCTGCAAGCCCTAGACTCCTTCCCTTGTTGTCTTTCAGCCTTTCCAAGAGGCAGGGCTGCCACCACCGAAGGACTCCTTCCCTGCATGGCTCTGATTCACTGGCCAGAGGACCCCATGAAGAGCTGGAATTAGACCAACAAGCTCTTTCTCAGTTTTGTGGGGCATGGCTTCACCTTCAAGCTGCTTCTCATAAACCCTGGTGAAATGGTTGTAAATAAAGCACACGAGGAGCTTTCTTTTCATGGCAAAACTCCCACAGACATCTGATATGCCCGGTGCTGGCATTAAAAATATGAGTGGGCTGGCTTGGGCAGGACTTAAAAAAAGCCTTTTTGAGTTAGCAGCATTTAGCAGCTCATTAATGTATCTGAAACCTGACCTTTAGCATCTCCCCGTCCCCGGGGGGAGATCATTAAGGTTTTCTTTTAATTATTATTCTGTCTAAACTCAGCCTGAAAGTTTAAGACTAAACTATGGTCTTAGAACAATATATAAGACACATTTCTGTTTTGGGGAGTGTTCTTTTTGCTTGGAATACCAGGAACAGTGAGTCAGCTGGCTGCTCATCCTTTTCCCATTATTATTTTGAATATCCCTAATTTCAAATGGTCATAATTTTGATCATGAAATTAGTTTGAATATGTTTAACACCTCAAGGAGTCTGGAGAGGGAGTGCTTTCTCTGATGAATCTTTTGTTGTGCATAGGTCCCTATGGAGGTCATTGGAGATTCCTAATCTGCATCCATTCTAATGAATTAATTATTTCTAGGGTTAATTTTCTGTCACAGAAGCCAGCTGGTGCAATCTAAGCACGTAAACTATGGTATGTTACTCCTTTAGCCTCTAGAACAGAACGGTCATTCACAAACCTTAATTTGCACCAGGGAGTTATTTGGGAAAGTGCCATGAACAGGGTAGAACCATGTCAGGGAGCATGCAAAAAATTTAATACTCTTTAGACAGTCATAGGCCTGGCCTGCTCTGTTTTCTAGTAAAGGCTTTAGCCAAAGGGTGATGCTGTTCTGCCACTGCAAGTGCACAAGAATCCCACTGATGTGGAATTTCTGAGTTCTGCTGAGGTACCTAACTGTCATGTATATATATATACACTTGGGGGATGGGTGTCTTAATCCCTTTGTGGACATTATAAAAAGCACAATATGCTAATTCAGTTTATCATGTTTTTATAGAGATGACTTCACTGGTTGAAAGTGTAGTGGTGTGAGGGCGAGGGGCTGCTTTGCTTTATAGGCTGACTGACAAAACAGTGTATCACTAATGTCAACTTGAGGCCCAAACCCTCAGCTGTTTTAAGCCCGTCACTTCCACTTCACTTTACTGTGTGCATTCACTAATTTCTATGATCATTAAAACCAGCATATACAATAAGAAATGGGGAGATGATCTCTTCCTCTCTTTTCATCTGTCATGCTGCTTCAATGGTCCTTCCCCCCTAAAAGGTATGACAAATAGATTGCCCTTTATAAGAAGTCCAACGCTGTGAAAGAAAAAGGAGGAATGTGGAAACTGCTTGATCAAACTACTTTAAAATCTTTGTTTTTTTAGTGTTTTTTATACATTTTAAAATGCTGTGTTGTCAGTCATTGCAATGGGCGTAAGGCAGAGATAACCCAAACCCAGACTGCTGATCCCATTTAATAGCTTGGTACGTGTAACTGAAAGATGTAAAAAATCCGGAGAGCAGCAGCCTCTTAAGTCTGCTACTAAGAGTGTTTTGCTTGCTAAGCTCAGAAGAAAGAAAATTATAATCTACACCAGAAGCAAGGTGCTGACAGTTCCCAATGAATCACTGATCTCACAGCCTGCTTAGTTTTATTACTTTTATGTCAGCAAAGCTTTGTGAGAAGCACTTCACGATGTACTCTCAGTACATTGAATTTACTTAGAAAGTCAAATAACAATAAATATAAGCCAAACCATATGTATAAATCACTGCAATTTAAATGTAGGACAGAATGCAAAGTTATGTTTTGTTTTAGAAAGAGATTTTAAGGTTACTTGCCTCCTACAGGAACCTATATATCAGTTTATTTTAGTTGATTGCTTCTGAGAATGTTGCCCATTCATCCAAACAATGGCATCGCAAATTGCTCTTTCCCTTCAGTTTTAAAGAACTGAAAGTGATTTTAGATATTGTCATGAGTTATTATTATAAGACTGAGCCAGAAATTTGTACCATTTCAGCCTATATCTCTCAAGTTGATAAATTATTGTTATAATGGTGTTTTCATTCATAAGGCTCCAACTGCACAGTACAATCTTAAAAGATTGTTAAAAAGAAACCAGAGCACTAGGGCAAAATATAAAAATGTGACAGCAAGGAGTATTAAAATTCATTTTCTTACAACAATAATATCTGCAGTCTGTAAGATATTCCCTGTGTGGAAAGTGGAAGGTGTCCCAGCCCATGACAGGGAGACTGGAATTAGATGATCTTTAAGGTCCCTTCCAACCTAAACCATCCTATGATTCTAGGATTCCAAAGGGTATTTTTCAAGAGAAGCAGGAAGATACAAAAAAAAAAAAAAATTACCCCCCTAAAAATTGCTACACAATTTGTATTTTGTAACCTCTTTTTAGATATAATGTTATTCTTTCATATGAAATATTAAAATTAAGTATCTTTTCATTTTACAGGGGAAGATGAAATATTCACATACCCATGTACATGGAGTTCTGCTGCTCTAGCACAAGATCACTGCAGTTCTCTGCTGTTTTCTCAGGTGGGAATGTTGCTGAGTACCTCAGTCTTCTCCTCACCTGTTATGACCAGTTTGCCAGCCTTTTTTATCCGGGGTGGGGGGGGGGGAGTGAATGCCTTCTTTGACCTTCCTTTTCTGGTTGACATTCCTTTTGGTGCCCTTCATGTTATTCGTGTCATTTGCCAAATTCAGCTCCAGGTGTCCCTTGGCCTTCCTCATCCCACCCTTACACAAACGGATTGTGTCCCTATAATCTTTCCAGGATACTTGTCCCTGCTTCCACTGGCTGTGCATTTTCTTCTTGCCCTTCAGTTTGACCAGCAGGTCCCTCCCTACTCAGCCGTGCTGGTCTCTTGCCTTCCTTGTCCAACTCCTGCCTCCTGAGGATTTCTTGCTCTTGAGCTTTATGGAATATTTCCTTAAAGATCTGCCAGCTGTGTTCCCCTCTTTTGTCCCTAAGGCCAGTTTCCCAGGGGATCCTATTGACTAGCTCCTTGAAGAACTGAAATTTTTTTTCCTAATGTTCAGGGTCTTAACCTCACTCTTTGCCTGACCCATATCCCTCAGGACTCCAAACTCCACCGATGCATGATCCCTCCAGTTCAGGCTGCCTCCAATCTTGACATCCCCAGTTAGTTCACTTATGTTGGTGACCATCAGATTCAATATTGTGTCCCCTCTGATAGGGCTCTTTATTACCTGGTTCAAGAAGTTATCCTCCATACATTCCAGGAATCTCCTGGATTGCCTACAGCTTGCTGTGCTACTTTCCCAGTAGATGCTGGGGTCATTGAAGTCCCTCAACAGGAAAAGCACATGTAAGCACAATGTCTCCTATAGCTGGAGCAAGAAGTCTTCATTAACAGGCTCCCCTTGATCGGGCAGCCTGTGGTAGACACGAATAAAAGGTTCCCTTTATTGCCTTGGTCTCTCATACCCTCAGGTTTTCAACATATTCTTATACACAAGTCTTCACACTCAATTCACATGTTGATGTAGAGGGAACTCCCGCTATCTCTTCTTCCTCCCCTGTCTCTCCTGAACAACCTGTAGCCATCAATAGCCTCACTCCAGTCATGGGACTCACCTCACCAAGTCTCAGGAATGGCCACTAGATCACAGCTTTCTAGCAGCACGATGGCTTCCACCTTCTCCTGTTTGTTACTCGTGCTGCATGTATTCATTAGAAGCACTTCAGATGGGCTATCAGCTGTCTTGCCTTCCTAGAGGTACACCTCTTAATTCCTTTGAGATATTTCCCTGGTGTTTCCCTTCTGGCTTCTGTTACCTTGGGGGACCCTGGCTCATCTCTGTAAGACTTCAAGTGTGCTCCAGTGTACTCAGCTCATCTCAGAGTACCAATCTGAGGGTCCTGGATAGCACCCCATCCTTCTAACCTTGGCCTGTCATCCCACAGCTTGTCACATGTAGGACAAATATTATCCCCCTTCCCCTTCAATTCTAGGACAATCTAGCTTGTCTATTGCAGATCTACAGGTGTCTGTCCCCTTCCATTGACATAGAGGAAGCTCAAAGAGATAAAGCTTCAGAGCTCAATTACAGCAGATGGGTTGAATCCAGGTGCGTGTAAATAAAGACCACAATTATCTCTGAGGAACTGGCTTATTTGGTGAGGTAGGGATTTGTACTGAATCCAAGGAGGTGGTTGGCAATGCTGAGTTTCCACATCATGAAGTGATCAAGTAGATGGTCACATTTTGGCTGTTATGTGTTGGGGTTGTCTCCATGGGGTATTTGAGACCTTATAAAAATATGTGCCGATACAGACTGAAAGTTGTTGTGGAATTATTACTGTTAGGAGGTCTGCCTTCTCCATGCCAACAACAGCTAGAAGAGATGCCCTTGCACAGTAAAGAGAGCAATATCTGATTAGCAGGGAATAAAACCGTGGCATCAGCAGATCATGCAAATGTTATGGTTGCAAACTGCCAAGAAGCCTGTTGTCAATTAATTTTCTCACAAACCATTCTGCAGAAAATTCTTCTTTGTCACTAGCAGAACAATGATGGCAGATTTTATTACTTCTGGAACAGCAGACTGGGAAGTGCTGTGTCCAAGCAGACTTGCCAGCAGCCCAGATGAAGGCAGGGTGTGCTCATTTATCTTCTCTTTGCTTTCTGGTCTTTCAGGTATGAACTAAGTGGAACAGAAAACAAAATGTTCATTCTCTTATTGGCCTTTTTATCCTTTTTTCTCCTGTTTTCTTTTAGCATAGGTGATTGACAGACCTTTCTCAATTTCTTTTTGCAGATTGGTTTATTCAGGAGTAACTGTCTTCTTCTCAAGGTCTACTCCTTGGTTGAAGGGTGCTCGATGTCCCCTGGTATTTGGTGACTCCCACTGCTGTGATTCCTGCAGCTTGTCAGGAAATCCAATCCAAGCCTTGTTGTGAAAGATCTCACTTTTTCTGTGACCCCTGTTTTTGTCTCTGAGAGTAAAAACTTTAATACTAGTCAGGTTAGCCCTGAGCTTGCCTTATAGAGAAGGTAAATTTCTGATGGAAATCACAAGTTTTTGTCCAAAGGAAGTAGCAATTTTAAGCCCTTGGTTTACAAGGATGAAGAGTCTAAACTAAAAAATACAAGTGTAGAAGTTACTTAAAGCAAGGAACCCGTTTGGCCTATTCTTTCAGGTTTCTTAGCCAGGGAACTTGTTCACACATTCATCCTACAAACACCATCCCTTGAAGAAGGACTTTGGAGACATACACTAACCTGCATAGGAACAATTTAACTTGAATATTGACTCAAAGAAGCAGCTAATCACGACAAGAGGTATGCAAACCTTTTATTGTGGTTCTATTCAGCAATTGCTATCACTTGACTCTTGAAATATCCTGTCATGTCTCAATAATCCTTTCCATCCATCTCTTATTTTTCACTAAAGAGGAATTACTTAAGCCTTGTTGATAAGTATTCAGCATCCAAGAGTGTCTTAGTCTTATTTGGGAGTAGATTTGGAACAAGGAGGAATCTTGGTGTGATTTTCTTGTGTCTTTATTCTTTCAGGACTGAATTGTTGCTGTTATGTCTCACTTTAGAATCATAGGATCATTAAGGTTGGGAAGGACCTCTCAGATCATCAGCTGCAACCATTAACCAGGCACTGCTAAGTCTATCACTAAACCATGTCTCTAAACACTATATGTTAGTGCCTTTCGAACATTTCCAGGGACACTTCACCACTTCCCTTGGCAGTCTGTCCCAACGCCTGAACACCCTTTCAGTGGAGAAATTTTTCCTAATCTGACTTTCCGCAGTGCAACCTGAGGCCGTTTTATCTTGTCCTTTCACTTGTTATCTGGGAGAAGGGACCAGCTTCCCCTGGCTACAACCTCCTTTCAGGGAGTTGTAGAGAGTGATAAGGTCCCCCTTGAGCCTCCTTTTCTCCAGGCTAAACAACCTCCTTCCCTCAAACACTCCTCATCAGACTTGTGCTCCAGGCCCTTCCCCAGCTCTGCTGCCCTTCTCTGGACACACTCCAGCACCTCAATGTCTTTCCTGTCATGAGAGGCCCGAAACTGAAGAAGGTGAGGCCTCACCAGTGCCCAGTACAGGGTGACAATCACTGCCTTTGTCCTGATGGCCACACTATTGCTGACACAAGTTGCTGTCTTGCACCATAAAGCCTAGGTTTGCTTTGTTGTAAATTTACAAAGTACAAATGCAGCCAACTAAATTTTCTCCTTTTTGTAAAAACACATAATTCTTTCCTCCCTCGTTCTTAGGAGTTGGCTTTAAAAGTGCCTTTTAAATGCCTAAGCCAAGCGAGATGAGACAAAGCGAGAGAACAGAGATTGACTGTCTTGTTTGGGGATTATGTCACTCATCTGGGACTGAATCCAGTGACATCTCAATTCAATCTCAATTCAACAAATATTGCCAGAGCAGACTAACTGCCTAGATAGGCACTGCCTCACCCCCAGTGCTTGTGCTGCGTGGTGATGCAGAGACTGTGCTGGACTGTGAACCAAGTGGGCGCTAATTCTCTCTGACAGACAGAGGAATTAACCCTGGAACTGGATCTAAGCAAGTATGGGTTCTCTTTCCATTGATCTACTGACAGGAGGGGGATATTTTTCACTATTTGTTAATGCAGGGGTTTTTTTAAATTTTCTTTGCTTTATTTTCCCCCAGGGCCTAAAAAAAGTGATTTAGGACAAACAGAACATTTTATGTCAGAGTATTTTTTTTTAACTTGTCTTTTTCTAGCAAGAAAAGGATGGAGAGTTAGATGTCAGTTTTTCAGACTTGAGACTCTCCAACTCGAACCTGAATTTTACAAATTCATGAAGAAATTTTCCTATAGAAAATCCTTAGGGGCTTAAATGTAATTTGGTAGGCTTTAAAGACTTTGGAAAGAATTTTAAAGAAATATTTAGAGAACTGTAAGAAGAACCTAAAAATTTCTCTGTAAAATAACAGTCTCAGTATGCCACAGTCCGAGGGGGGATGAGGCCGTGACACAGCATGGACGGGTCTGGAGACAAGGCAGAGGTGCAACTGGGATACTTTCTTGAGGGGTACAGGGGTTTTATGAGTTTGAGGTGGGGAAAGGGCTAGAATATGGGGTGGAGCATGAGACAGACAAACAGGGGAACAAATCGGGGTAGGGATGTAGGCAAAGGAGGAGGAATGTGGGAGGAACCGGGGAAGGAAAGGGCGAAGGGTAACTGTCTCCTCTGCAGCTTCTGCAGCCTATCAGAGAGGGGAGTGGGGAAGCAGGGAGCAGGCAAACTTGTGGCAAGCCCGGGTGTGCCCAGGCTGTGCACTGTGTTGTGTGGATACAATGCAATACACATATCCAAAACCACATAATAACGGTAAAGTCCATATAATAACTGAAAGGTCCATATAATAAGGTCCTGTCAATTGCTGTATGTTTTTCTCCACGCCTGGAACCTCTCCCATCCTGAATCTTGTTCCTTCACATCAGTAAACGCTCTCACATGAATTCTAGATGCTTTCACACGGTCCTACTCTTACACACTCAGCTTGTTCATGTTCTTTTTTCAGTCCATAATTAACTAAGAGAGGAAACAACCAGCATGATGGATCCTCAGTTCCCACCCCCAGATGTTTTCTCTGCAAGACTGAGCATGGTATGCCCTCATATTTGTTGTTTATTCTTCAAAGGCATCAAGCCAAAGATAGGCACTTGAGCTTCCTCTTTAGACAAAGAAATTATTAATTGGATCTTAAAATAGGTGGGGTGGATTGGTCTCTGGGCACACCCACCTCACATCGCTAACTCTTGAGGAAATCTGGAAGCCTGAATTTTCAGGCTGATAACTCCAGGTGAGATGACATTTTAGGTACTCTTAACATTAAAAAGTCAACTAAAAATATATGTATGACCGACAGACATCTAAGAATTTCTCCTTCTACCTCAAAGACAACTTTGAAAATCCTACTATGCATGCCTGTGTAAACATATTAACATTTAACAGTTTTCCCTTAGAAACTTTTGAAATTTTATTACGCTCAACTTCACAAATGTCACCCTAACAATTTTCTTGAGAACTTTTTTAAACTAAAACAGCTGAGAAAGTACTAACAGTCTATACTCAGAGAAAGATGAGTGCACCAAGCTTATTTAGTATCGAAGCATCTTTTTATTTGCTGGAATGTTTACTGGAAACTAACCTATAATTTAGTGCAGGTTTCATCCAATAAAACGTGATTAGAAGCCAGTACTGAAAAGTTCACCATGATAATTCTGGAGTGGGAAAATAAAGGTGAACATTGTAGACATTTATCTTATAATACCTTTAACAGAAGAGCACTCAGTGAGGCTTCGGGCTTTCATAAATTATAGCCAATAATTTTCATGTTGAATCCTAAGGACTTCAGTTCTTCGTAAGTAATTTTACTGAATTCTTTTTTTTCTAAAAGGGCTTTTGAATTTTTTTGTTGTTTCTGTAGATCAAGATCCTGATCCATATCTCTTTTACATCAGTGTAATTTAATGACCGTGGCATTCTGAGTACCAGAGTAGGGGAATTTGGGCTGATAACATCAATGTAGAATGTGATTAACTGAGAAATACTGACCATGAGAGACACAGGTGTAGAACTGTGATTCAGGAAGGGGGAATCCCTCAAGAACATGAGTATTTTCTCATAGTGTCAATATTTCTGTCACAAATTCTGGTACATACATCTCATTTAATTTTTCTCAAGGTATGGTAATTACTGCAGAGTGTCAATTATCATTATGACACACATTAAACAGAGGCATTTGACACATGCCAGACATAAAAAGCACATGAAGAGGGACTAGTGATCTGGCATCCATTATTTATGGCAAAATGAAAATATAAGAATCCTAAAATAAATCACTTTTTATATCTTTACGTTCAACTTTATGCTTCTAGGATATCAAATTGGTTGAATGTGACCTGTTCTTGACAAATTCGTATTAACTCTTTTTTATCACTTTATTATTCTACTAGTGTTTGCAAACTGATTGTTCAACAACCTTCTTTCCTATCTTTGTGACTAACAGGTTGCCTGGTCTATAAGTTTATGGATCCTTCTGGTTATGCTGCTGTTTAAAGATAAGAACTTATCTCCACAAGTTCTAAGGGAATGATTGCTAAAGTTTGCAAGGTTATTCAGATAGTCTTTTGAACCTTTGGAAAATAATTTTCATTAGGGTCTGCTGGGTTGGAGACATTTATCTCATCTGACAACAGATGGTTACCCAAAATCACCAGGGACTCCATTCAGATCCCCAAACAAATGTCCAGGACTTGAGTATTCAAGGTACACAAACATGACTGACAGGATTAATACTCTTAGAAAATTGTACTGAGTCCTGAAAGTGGAATGTATTTATGGAAATATGGAACACATTTGGTTAACCGAAAAGCTGGATTGACTATGTTTGTTTAGTAGTGACGAAACCCATTAGTGGAAATGTTGATGTCCACTGACATTTTGGATAATCTGATACATGTTTCTTCATGTCCTTTTCATTCTGGAGGCCAGACAGAACATATCTCAGTGCTTGTTAAACTGCACAGGATATACCTGCAGTTAAGCAGCTGAACCCCAGCTTTAACCTCTGCTGATACAATGGGAACCACGAAAGTCTTATCTTGAACCAGGTTGTTTAAGCAACTGAATCAATGTCTATTGCACAAGACATACAAGCATCTACTGCTCCTAAGTAAAAATAATTATTTTTTTTTTTCATTTTCAAATATCATATTTACTGTAATGCTATTCTTCCACAGAGAAAGCTTTTATTTTGCAATAATTCTACTGTACAACTAATAAATTATGGTGGTAATAATATGGGAAAGCCTGGTGGTAACAATCCAGGTCATGTCTGTTGTTCTGCACAAACCTTAGATTTTAATCACTCTTGTCCTTGCAAGTCTGTATTTTCAAACTGATCTAGGAATTCAGTTGGTGTTATGGTTGGTGACATTCTTATTCCACCTATTCCCACCGAGACTGGGTGTGACTTGTCAGGAAATACCCACTGTTAGACTTGACCACTCACTACTCATTTATCAATGAAAAAATCAAACTCCAGATTTATCCTCTTCTTGACTTACAAAATAAACTATAAATGTAGCTCTTTGTTATGATTGATCTGTGTCTTATATAAAATGATCTGAAATAAACCATGTAGTCATTTTCTGTTCTTTTGGTCTGCTTTGGTTTCAGTTTTTTGGCAGTGCTCACTTTAATGTCTGTTTCCCATTGATTCTATTTCCAATATTCATATATACTCAGATTATCCAGCAAATATTCCCTGTTATCAGCACCAGCTGTCAGTCATTCTCACTGTATTATCACCTTCTTTTATAGCTTACAAATATCTCTTTATATTTTATTGAAAATGGAGACAAGATAACTCAGAGCTAAATCCGATAAGAGCTGATGTATTTTTTTGCCATTGTCTCCACTGAAATGTGGTACAGGTTATTGAAACCCAGATTTTTAAAGTTATGCTATGCACTCATTTTCAGTGGGTACCTCTATATCATTACATTAAACACTGCCCTGGAACAGACACCACAAAACTATTTGCCATGCTTCTGATTGTCAGAGAGGTCCCTGAGACAGGTTTGATCTGGGCCAAGTAACATTCTCACAAATAGTTCCCAGGCACAGTTTAGGGTATATGATGGGCCAGCAACTGTTCCCAATAGGAAATTTTGACATGGTCACTCTCTTTTGAAGGCTGGGAGAATTGAAACATATGGATATTGTCCAATAATGCCAGCTGGCCTCCAGAATAAGGAATAAACAGTGGCACAGTCTTGCTAACTGGTACAGCCATTGGTTCCAGAGATGAAAGATGCATAAAACCTTAAGAGAATGGGAATGCAAGCTGCATTTTTTTTTCTTCCTTGCTGCATATAGATTCTGCTTAGAATCAAATAGACTCCATTTTCTTTCTTGGAATTTCATGCACTTACAAAACACCTGGAGTGGGATTCATTTGAACACATGTAACTCTGAGCCAGCTGTTTAGACACTTTTTAGTTGACAAAAGAGGAATGCATTTAGGGGAACAATGCATTTCAGTGTAGGAGGGCTTCTAAATCAGGACAGATGAATTATGACTCAATAGTGCACATTTCATCCCATTGACTACAAAGAGAACCTACAATGATGTGCTGAGGGAACCAGCTCAGACAGCTATACTGTGGATAGTTCACCCTTTATTTCTTCTGGCTTCTGTGAGTTTTAGAATTTCAATTTTGCCTTCTGGTTTGATTTTTTACAAAGCTTTTACTGTTTAGCAAGAGTTAGTTGGCATCATAATGCTGAAACCAAGGGAGTTACAAAGCAAGCTCAGGATCAGTCTGCTGTCTTTCAGGTTTTCTGTGATAATAAATGTTTTAATCTGTGTAATTTCTTTTTAGTCTTCACTTTAAAAAAAATCCCTTCATCCAGATACTTTCTTTCCTCTTTGTCTATTTTACATTTTGCATAGTATTAATGATCAATATACATCTTAACTGTTCTCCTTCAGGAATTTCCCTCTAACTTTTCACTGTCTTAATGACTTTATGTTTCAGAGCCTGCTTAATAATTCTTAGGCCTTTCCAAATTATTCTTTTCTGTAGATGAAGACCAAAGAGCTATAACATACTCATAAACTTCTCCTTGGAGTAGTAAATTCAATCATGTATTAATAAACACTCACTCTCAATTCACTCTTTGCCTTTAAACTCTGGAATATTTCTCCCCTATTAGTCAACAGAGACTCCCAAGCTGTCTCAATTCAATTGCTTGTTTAGACTGTCAGAATAAATAATTAACACAGTTCAGTAATTCTGTGCTTTTCTCCCTGTAACAGATTGATAGAGGTGACATATGAATAAAAAAGCCTCCGATTCTTCCTAAATCTTCTGAGGTGCATAGGAACTTAACCCTCACCTATCAATGGGATAAGGTATCCAAATACATTTGAGTTTCTGTCCAAAGGTGAATTAAAAAAAAAAAAAGTGGTGTATGCTTATAATAAAACCAACATCTATCTTAACTAAAATGTCTGGAAGTTAAGTTTTTCAATCAGTGTTCAGCAAGCATTTTCTGTGAGGTCAGAGTCTTGTACACATCAGGAAGAACAAAAAAAAGTAAATATAAATGGAAAAGTCTAATTCAGAAAACTTGGGCTTTGCTTGATCTGTGGCTGTGGAAAGACAAGATCGAAGAATGTTATTTTTCTCCTTTCTGTCTTTCAAAAGATGAGGTGCAGATGTGAAGGAACATAATTTTTTCACATTTTCTGCAAGCACGCACTTTGATCTAAACCTGTAGTTCATCTTTGAGACAAATTTACAGCATCTTAGAGTGGTCGTGTGCTTTAAGATGGGTTCGGATCACAAAAGGTCGCATATTTACTAGAAGGGTTGTCATTTGAGAGAAGGAAAGGTGACAAAGGATATCCTTCCAATAACAAGGTACAACCCCTGTTTGTAGTGCCACATGAGACAGGCAAAGCTTTGCAGCCTCCCTTGTGCTTTTCCTTTTTCCCACTCTATTGGATCAGATTGCCAGTTTTTTGTTTTTTTTTTTTTTTGAAAAGAGGAGATGGGGAAAACACAGAGCATTTCTCTTTCAGATATAATGCCAGCAAAACATATTGAAAGTTTTAATAGTAATGGGTTTGGAAAATACACTTCTCGAATTTAAACATCTTTAAATACATTTCACTGTTTGTTTCTCAGGCAAAACAGACCTAGTTGTACCAGGCAAGAAGGTGTAAATTGGAAACTAAAGTAGGGTACCACTCATAGTAATTCATTTATCTTTCTGATGAGGTTACATTTTTCCAAAGTGAAGTGTCCTAAATTCAGAAAGAACTCAAATTACCATGAAATTTCATTGTTAACAATGGACCATTAACTTTGAAAAGCCACTTGGCAGTAAATATATTTTACTAAAATATTGTCCAAAGGCACCTGTCAGCATTAGAAATGCATTAGCAGAGGTTCTTTATAGCTTGAAGACTATAATATATGTTGTTTGAAGAGATTCAAATGCGGGGGAAGGAAGATGTTCTCTCCTGTGACACTAAGCTAAACAAAAATCTCATTGCAAAAATAACCAAGAGTATTGAGCTGCAGTGTTGTGGTAGTGGCAGCAGCAATGCTCTCAGTTCAAAAATGTGAGGGTGTAGGGAACATGAAGAGCCTGAAGTGCGAAGAAATATCAGTGCACTTTCTTTTCTTATGCAACATATCTAAACACACGTAGGTGAACACAGTAGATATGTTTCCACAAAATTAGCTGCACACCCACAGCAAATCTCATTCAGAATAACACTGCACAGTATTTCAAGAAGCTGTGCTTAAAAATAACAGCTCAGACTATCAGAGTCAGTGAGAAAAGGCAAGTTATTTTCTATCAGAAAATTCATATTTTGGTTATGTTTTTCAAGGGATGCCTTAATTCTTTTACTGTTTCCAGTTTCAGGTAGCTGAAACTTTTAACCAATCCCAGATTGACTAAAATTTCAGATGTCAGCAGTCAAAACTGTTTGTTTGGGGTTTTTTTTCCCACAAAAAAAGTGTTTGCTGAAAAGTAGAATCGATGTTTTTCTTTTGTTTTGTCAAACAAGCATTGCCTCAGGGGGGAAAAGCATGTGCTCTCATGTAGAAATTCTTAAGCTGAGAATGCTTTCAACAAATTGTTTTCAGATCAGTGAGGCTTTAGAAAGGAAAAATTGAGGAACATAAATGCAAATCCTCCAAACTCTTTGCATAAATACCATAATGAAGCACAACTTTATGTCACACTTCCTCAACTACTGCCTTGTGGTCTCAGGGCATCTAGAAGTGTCTGAAAATGAGTTTCCTCTACTGTAGAAATGGATCAGCCCATAGAAAAGATAAGGTTATGGATACCAACGGTGGTTGGGAGTCATCTTCCCTACTTTCAGCCAAGGGGAAAGGAATCTATATCAAAATGATCACCTCTGCTTCCTCTCTGGGCACTGGAGAGAGAAAGGAGACCCTCCATGTAACTAAGAGAGGTACATCTTTTTGCTGAGAAATATTAAGAAGTATTTGATAATAATTATGGCTTCTTTATTTCAAAATAATATGCAACAATTTAATCATGTTAGATAACACGCAGGATATAAAGAGATTTTTTTCTCTCAAGTTCCCCATTTTCTTCCCTATAATGACTGATCTTCTTAAAGAGTTTAGTCTCTCAAAAAAGTCTTTATGAAGACTGCTGTGTAGGTGAGATCTGAAATTTTAAAGTATCACAAATCTTCAGAGTCTAAGAAAAAGTAAATAGACATAGTGTGTGTTTCAAGAGAGAGCTTTGTAACTGCTTGGATACGAAACAAAGTGGCTAATCTCAATAGTTAACACCTTTGAGTGGAAAAGGTGTTCCAACAGAGCTTTGAAATTCCACATATATTGTTTGCCATGTAGCACAGTTTGGGTTGAAATGGATCTTTAAAGGTTGTTTAATCCACCCCCCCTGCCATGAGCAGGGACATCATCAACTAGATCAAGTTCTTCAAAGCCTAGTCCAATCTGACCTTGAAAGTTTGCAGGAATGGAGCATCTACCACCTCCCTATGCAAACTGTGGTAGTGTTTTACCACCCTCATTGTAAAAAGCTTCTTCCTTATACCTAATCTAAATGTGCCCTCCTTACATTAAAAACCATCGCCCCTTGTCCAGTCATAACAGCCCCTGCTAAAAATGTCCATCCCTATCTCTTTTATAGGCCCTGATTTTCCTCAGAATCATTCATGGTGCTGTCCAGACCTAGTGACTAAATTTTCAAAATATAATGTTGAAGTAACTGCAGCTGTCTGGAAGAAAATAAGGGATCTAAATTATATTTTTTAGTAGAAATATAAAGTGAAAATGGTTTTAAACACAAGCCAAGTCTGCAGAACAAACAGTAAGGTTGTTCTAAAATATCACTTATGAGTTTAAGTTTCCCATTCTGAGGGTCTGTGAAGTATGACATTATTTGAATATACTGCATGTCATAAAATGTGAACATTGCTCTAGACTCTAGGTTGTGATTCAAGAAAGCATCCCATTAGGAAATACTTAAGTATGTATTTAAGTGATTGTATTTTAATGCATGTTTAAAGCTAAGCATGAACAGAGATGGAGTTATGTCTGTGCTTAAATACTTTGCTGAATTGTCATCTCAATTATACTGTCTTAAACCCAAGTACATCTGCTACAAGTTCTTAAATTGCTTTGGATTCACTTCTGTATAAATGACCTCCATTGGTTCAGCTTCATTTTATTCAAAGTAGTTCTCTAGCCATCTAAGAAGTTGCACCAAGGATGAGGCTATCCTGATGGAAATTAGGGAAGGGGTGATTTTTTTCTGTCACAGCCCTTAGGCAATATAAATACACTGTCATTTCACTAATTCTCTACAGAACTATTTAAACATTCCTATGGCGGAAACCAGAGGTGAAACATTCATGAAAAACAACATAGAGGGGACCAAAAAGATTTTTTTCAAGCACATTTAAAATGGTTGGGGTTTGTTTTGTTTTAAAAACCCCTGAGAAAAAAAAATTTCGGTATATAGGTTGGCTACCAGAAAAAAAGTCTTTTTTTGTTTTTAAGTATATTGGATTTAGCTTCCTTATGAAATGTTTGTTATGTTCTCTGTTCTTCTTTTGAGGCCGTAGGGATTTTTCAACCTCGTTAAAATGTGCCATCTGCTAGAGACATCCGTTATAAAATTACAACAGCATAAATTTATGTGCCTGTTTCATTCTTAGGAGAAACACCAACACCTTGAAGGTAAAAGAAAGTAGCAGGATTTTAGAGACCAATTTTCATAAATTTGCTTACCTCAATTAACACAATAAAGGCAAATAAAGCAAGTTCTCACTAGCACTAAATAGAGAGAAAATAATTTCCCTTGTGAGGCCATCTAAGATTATACGATTACTCCCATCCCAATTTCCAGTTCACAAAAATTAAATTTTTGCTTGGTTCCTCAAAGTATGGAATAAATAAAAATTAAAAAAAAAAGAAAAATAGGTATAAATATTCCCAACTGCATAAAACATTGTACCTTTGCTAATACTGTTATTTAATTATATAGCAGTCAAAATCTTGTGCTATTTTGCACTAAGGAAAACCTTTTGCAGAGCCTGGCTCTTGCAAGACCACAGATGTGTTGAGGTACTTTTTATTCCATTGCATTTATACATTCCTCCATGAAAGATAAATAGCATCAGATCCCCCACAGGGTGTTAGGGAACATAACCCTACAGAGTTAACTGGAAGTATTCCTATTCATGTCAGTCAAATAGCTAATCCATAGACTTTTTTCCTTTTGGCAAAAGTTGTCAACAAAGAAATAGATTAAAGTGATAAATCATGCAATATTCCCTGGTTGTGGTGAATGATGCTGAATGCAATTATCACAGAATTCTACAGCAAAGCTTAGATGAGATTTTTTTCTCATATTTTAGCCTCCCAGGCTCCAGCTTCACTGCTCAGAGTTGTACACAATTCATTAATTTAAAAATAGAGGAAATAAAGTCTTAGAGAGATCGAAGAATAAGAGAACACCTTCAGTTTGCCAGAGTGGTGGGGGCTCCGTGTCTTTACAAAGGAGATCATCTGTTTTGAACCTGTTTTCTCCTATCCTGAGCTGACTGCTTCTCAAAAATGCCACTAAAAAAAAAATCAATGGAATTATTTTCATGGCCAGACAAAGTCATAATGAAAATTGTTATGAAAAAAGCAATATAATAACTCATATGAGTAGTGATGGAGTAACAAGTGATGTTTAATGCTGAAAAATTCTGGATCTAGTAGGTGATTTTTGTCCTACATGTTTTCAAAGAAAGGCTCATCAAGCTTAGGTCCACAATAGCCTGGAAATGGGAAGGGTAAAATGACTCTTCAGCTTCTGCATGGAATCTGGCATTCAGTTTGCATGCTGCTTCCTGGCTTTATCCCACTCAAGTTTAAGCAATTAAGGAGTATCTACACCGGTATTTTTTGTGCTGATCTTCCTTATAATGATTGGGAAGAGTGGTTACTGATATCAGAAACACCTGCTGGGAGCCCTTCTTTCCCTTTGGCTATAGAGAGCCTTGAGCAAGCAGGAATCTCAGAGTGCCTCAAGTTAGGAGAGAGCAGGAAGAGCCTCAGGATACATCAGAGAAAGGTCTTGAATAGATGATATGATGAATTTCCAGGAAACCAAACATGAGCTGAAGAAAGGGTTTGGATTCAGAGGCTGTTCCTGATAACTTTCTGTCTTCAAAACCCAGTGAGGAAGGAAATTTTCATATCATGCTCTGAGGAAAATAAAAAAATGAGGCAAAGGGAATGCAGTATCAAATATCAGAGGAGTATGTGCATCAGGGAAGGAAAAAAATCTGGTCATACCAACTTCACCCTCACAATCTTTTTCCCTGTGCTACAAGGGGATACTTAAGAGTTGCTTTTGTGTTTGAGTAAGGAGTGTGTAATCATTAGAGGAGTGAGGTGCAATGCTGTGGAAGTAGGAGTGAATGAGAAATGAACTCACAACAGAAAGAAGAAATGTGTTTCTCAGCAATGACTAGGATGTCCTGAAGGGTCAGCCATGCTCTCTGCAAGGGGAATAATTGCACCAACAGGTGCTGGAAGTGGGGAAACATCCACACAGTGATGACAACGGTGGGTTTTTTGTTATTTTTTCAACATGTGGCTGCTGATTGTCAGTGTTAGAGGCTATGAGGTGGTGAGAAGCCTGGAGTGTGTACACCACTTCCATCTCACTAGAAAATATTTTCATCATGGCCAGTCCTTAAATAAATTCAATTTTCCTTTCCCTTTGGCTTAGTTCTTTGCCTCTCTATGCAAGTTCCTTTTCTATTTTCTTTTGGTTTGGTTTTTTACCCCTTTGCAAGAGCCAGGTTTCCTTTGGGGTGTCCTTGCTGACAAACTCACTGGAAGTGTACCTGCTGCCAAGGGCTTCTCCCTGCTCCCATAATCTCCTCATGAATGTGTTTATTCCTCACAATCACATTCCTTCCCAGTTACCATCTGCCTATTGCCTATTGTCTGACCCAATGCGGTGGCCTTGGGGTATAACACGGTTGCAGCCTACATTTTCAGATATTTTCAGTCAGTTTGGGGTACCATCTTGAAAAAATCTCCATCTGTGCTTTTGACAAAGGCCATGAATCTGGGGCTCACAATAAATTCAGTGGAGTTAAAGTAAGTAACAGCACAAGGATAAGAGCTTCCCATCTTTCATTCTTTTTCTTCTTCATTCACTTGGTTCCAGAAATTCAAAAATTTCTATTGTCAGTACTGGAAAGGAGGTCACATCAGAAAGTCACAATGGTGCTTTTGTTATTCTCTTCTACAAGAATTTGTTATTCTTTAAAGTTTTGCTTGAAAACTGCCAGCACCAGCTGCTTTTCCTCATGGAGGGAGGATCTCAGTACACCCTCATGCAATGTGGTATTAAAAACCTTCATAAAAACCCCAGCCTTCAGCAAACCTGAAGTAATACTCTCCTATCTCTTGGGAGTGGAGTAGGCATCATTACTGTGTCAGGAGACCTTCAACCCTCATCTGCCAACACTGTGAAATTCACTTGGTTTAATCAGCCCAGAGAGAATGTTCCTATTTTGCCAGAGCTCAGATTCAGCTGCAGAAAAAATTGCAAAGCTCTCACAAGTGAAATGAGACATTTAAATTCTATCCTCAGAAATACAAACATATAAATATATAGTTACTTCTAGTTTAAGATAATTTTCCCATCTCATTGGATAAAGTAACTAAATACCAGCCTGATTAGGGAATTTAAAATTTTGATATCTAGTTGCAGTAAGTGCACTAAGTTTGTGGCAATTAAAGGCAAATCACATTATTTTGCTCTCAAGCAGAGCTTAATCTCAGGGATGCCTGGATTATTATTCCCAGAGGTGACTTTTACAGTGATTTCTAAGACAAGAGAGGAAGATATTTGGGAAAAAAAGAAAGAGAGGGGAGGGGAGGGGACAGGAGGGGAAGGAAGGGGAGAGGAGGAGAGGAGGGGAGAGGATTTGAGGGATTAATTTCCATTCCTTTTTGTTCTCATATATCTGTTTCCAGAAAGTTAAGTTTCTTAAGTCGCCAGCTAATGCTTTATGAAATTCTAAAACAGACAGTTTTTCTACTACCTGTTTTTGCTGTGTAATTTTCCAGCATTGAGGTTAGAAAACTGAGCCCAGCAATACTTGGTAGCAATGCCATCCTGATGCATATGGACACTCTGCTGATACGTGTGATTGGGTCTGTGAGCCTGTGCTGTGTGAATCAATGGGCTCCATTGGAGCATCACCCAGGACTGGAAATAATGCTCAGGGAAAAGTATTTGGGTAAAACAGCGGAGCTGAATTTGTGGTAAGCTTCATCAAACCGAGACTGATTGATGTTGACTCCACCACATAATTGTGTGCTACTTTGAGCTGGAAATTCTAGTCTAATAGAACTGGAAATTTTTATATCATTCCTCAAGAGCACCAGAATTTAAAATAGGAAAGAGAGTATGGAAAAATTGCTGTAGAATTTTGTGTCGCTCTGTTGTGTTATGTATGCTGTGTTATGATAATAGTAGGTAGGATGATAGCAAAATCCTTTTTGTCACAATCTAGCCCTGCTTCATTGTCTGTCTGGCAACTAGGAAATTCAGAACAAATTATCTGGCAATAATTTGGACTAAGCTCAGGGAGGCATTTAGAAAACAGAGAAAGTTGGTGGTTTCCCTTTAGACTTTTATCATCTTGCTTTCTTTTACTGTTATCAGTTGGCATTAGTCCTCCCTTGTGCAATGCAAAGGAAACTAAGACTGCCAGGACATTTTTCAATGAAGCCAAGTGCTATTTAAAGCCTGTATTTGGAAGTCTTTTTATCTCTTACAAATATTTACATGGCATGCCTTGAGAGGTTTGTCTCATGAGCACAAAAGCTACATAGATCTCACATTATTCTCACAGAAACTGCAGATGAGCAATGAGCTGGTACCCACCAGGTTATTCAGCCCACGCAGTGCCAGGGTATAAACTCAGAGTAGATGCTCAGGTAGAAATATTGAGGGAGTATCTCTCCATCCAAGCAAGGGAGTGAGGTCAGATGTTTATGATATGGATGTTAGCACAAGCCCTTGGTGGTGGAGGTGCCACTCCTCTGCCCTCTCAGGTACTCCTGGGTGAGATGTCTAAGCTGGGGAGAGCCTTCACCTTTGCAGCAAAGGAGTAGCAGCTGCCATGTATCCTCTCAAGACCATCTGAGGGATGACTGCCCTTCGTAGCTGTCTCCTTCTGCCCACTGACTGTAAGAGCAAATCTGCATGAGTAGCAGCTATGGCATATCCTTAGCAGTTTTTCATGAGGATGGTTGTTTCCTGGTACTCCTGTCCTCTGGTGTTGTCCAAAGCACCTTAATTCAGCACAATCATTAAGTATGTGCTGAATTAAGCACATTCTTCTTCAGGAATTTTTTTTTTCTTTTGTCATATTTAACATCAGTATTAAATATTTTCATAAAGAGAGACGTTTCATTGAACTATGACTATCTTGATGTAAATCCCAACTGAAGTTCATAGGGCTTCCATTGGTATTAAACAATACCATTTGCAAGATCATTCAGGCAGATGTTCTTTAAATAACATTCATGTTTAATGTCAGCAAGCTAGAAATGTCGATGTCTTCCAACCTATGGTTTCACAACTCCTCCTCTACAAGAGATCAAACAAATCCATTCCTCCCCTTTCCCCCTAGCTTTGAATATTGGAGTAAAAATATGTCCTTTGCCTGCTCTAATGCAGTTTTAAATTTAGGATCACATGGACATTTATCTCCTGCACAGGTGAGATTCATCTCTCTAATTTTAAACATCTGAAAGTTGTGGATCTGGTCCAGACTGGTTGCCAGAGTTCATTTACAGTCAGTGGAGAGACACAGATGCCTCACCATACCACTAAGTAGGTAAAATATCTAGGACTGATCACTTTCTAGGGTACCTTTCTTGTCACCAGCAATTACCAAAAGAGTTAAGACAATTAATTAGTCTATAACCCTAAGTTTTGGATAGCTAAGATACACAAGATGAACTTTTATGAAGGCATTTACCTCTCTCCACTGCGTCCAAAATTAGCCACTGTCTTTCAGCCCTGGATAATAAGGAGCTCAAATGGTTCTTTGAGCTTCGATCTCATGTTAGTTGTTATAATTAGTCTTTGGCACAAAGGTAAACAATCTAAATAAAACTCCAAATGTATTTAAAAAATAGTGGATTAAAATCAAGCACAACTGCATTGATTAGATCAAACGCCGATGTGGTTTTATTTATCTTATTCCCAGTGATGGCTGTAAAAACAGGAAACACAGACTTAACCAATTTTGTTTTATAGAAAAAACCTTTCCCTTAGCAGTCTTGGTGACTCAGCACTCAAATTACCATATTTCGATATATGACCCAGTGTAATTAGGACAATATATTTCTTTAGCTGGTTGTTACTTTTATGCTGTAGCTGAGTCTCCAGAACTAGTAATTTATCTCCAGTGATGAGTCTGCCCTCTTTTCAGTATTAAATGGCTCATACATTGTAGCTGTTAGTTGAAGCAGCAGAGATTGGAAGACTATGGACTGTTCTTTGGAGAGCTCTTTCCTGCCAAATATCCTCATTTCCACAGGGGCAGACATTTACATTTTAAAACCTAGTTTTTTTCACCAGTTTTTATATTTAATGGCACTTTTTCTGTGCTTGCATAAAGCATATGAGAGTATTTCAGAAGACCTCAAGGAGGAAATTAATCTCTCCTAACTTTAGCGGTGCAGAGCTTTGTCCTTAGCTCCCTCTCTTGTCAAATACAGAGATAGAAGAACATCAACAGGGATTCAAAACTATTTCCACCTCTCACCATGGGGTGGGAAGAAGCATTCCCTGAAGGTGCTGCTCTACTTGTCCACCTCAGGCTCAGTGTGGACAAGTAACTGGCTTAGATGGGGTGCCTTGGTTTTCAGTAGCTAATGTTAAATAAGATGCATTCTTGTACAAATCTTCTTTACATGGCAAATCAGACCCTCTGCTGCACAGGGCTTGGGAAGGCTTCAGGGAAAGTCGTGTAAGTCTCTTTTTCCTTCAGGCAGTGCCTCCTGACAGACACATGGGATGCAGAAACAACAAGCACAGGGTGACAGGAGGATAGGTAGGTTGAAAAAGGCATCCTGACACAAGAGGACAGAGGAGGGAAAAACAGAAGTGGGAAGAAACACCACAGAGCACAAAGGTGGGATGTAAAAAGAACTGCAAAAGCAGCAGCAAACCTGCCACTTTCTGCCATGATATGACTTCCCCAGCACTGCATGGTAGTATTGAAGGTCCTGTCCTGCCTCAGAGCAGTGGGGGAGAGGAGCAGACAGGGAAGAAGGTAAGACATAGGAAGCCACAAGCTACAATATCCTCCTCACTGCCTGCACTCGAGGCCATGGGACAACGGTGTGGGACATCAAGCAGGTTGCTGATCTGCATCTCCAGTACCATAACGGGACCTTGGGAGTGGAGGAGGAAAGGTCTTGCCCTCCTCAGCTCACAAACTTTCTCGATCTGTACCTTGATTTACAAGTTCTCAACTCAACAAGAGAAAAACATCCAGTGACTTGATCTGCAGAGTCAGCCCAGCCAACTTCATTAGCTTATTAAAAATGGGTTGATGAAAAACCTCTCCCCAGTGCTCATCCCAGCATCTATGTGGATGCAAAATATCATGCAAATTAGGTAATTAACTGGGTTTTGCTTCATTAATAGATAAATCAGAGCAATAAGAGTCTTCCTAAATACTAGCTATGCACTTTTCCAAAAATAGGACATCTAATGCAATTATTTATATTAGATCTTTTGTATGTGATCACAGAGCATAAAAAAAAATTAAAGTTCCATGTTTATAGTTATTAAAGAATCCCCCTAGCCTCTTTATTTCATTTGGCTTAAAATAGACAGCAACGTTGCTATTGTAATTCATTAATTATCAGACTCACAACTTAAATCATAAGTCAAAAACTCCTACTTTCAGCTTGTTCCCATTTATACTGTAGTTAAGGGTATGTTAGAAGGACAGAAATCTAAAGTTGAAATTATAATAAAATCCTTAGATGATTAAAGCAGACAGATATGATATACTAATCTGTATTTTTTAATATTTTATTTAAAACAAATAAGGATGGGTGAACTAAAATTTTTTAGCATAGGGCCCTCGATGGAGCTGATATGCCAGTAGAAGAAAGAATCACTAATATTTTTTAAGGCATCTGACTTTGGTTTCCTACCAGATCTGCCACTATAGTATATGATCACTTCAAAAGTTTCCAAATATACAACTCTAATGGCTGTACACTTCATTAAATAAAACTGTTTGTGGAGGGTAGCAGCATTTCAATTATGCTGTAATTTGGAAGCTGTTTCTGTATCTCTGTATTTTGGAGTAAAATGCTTTTGTTACCTTCTCTATGCCACAAAGTGGGCTTATTAAGCAAGAAATAAATAATTTAAAAAATCAATAACTCCATCATGTAGGTGAACTGTTAATTATGTGAAAAGCAGGCATGAAAATTATGTCAAAGTTAACTGCAATGTAGTTATGTTATTGCTTCATCATAACTACAGTGTAATTGTAATAGCTGTTCCTGAGAATATGTCACTTGTGAATTTTCTTCTGTCAGAGTAGGAATTTATTTCAATGAAAAGATATTAAAAAGACTTTAGCTAGTACAAAGGAGAAGTCATTAAAGTCATCAGAATAGATAAAAGGTTCAGGATGTGTGGTTGTCTCTTTTAGAGTAGTGTGTTTTTATTTTATGTTTTTTTCTTTGTTTTACTTTTTTTCTCTGGTCCTGAGCTTCACCTTGAATATCTTCACCTGTTCAAGGATACCCTTTCAACTAAATTATTTCTCCCCATATTAGATAGATGTTTCATTTTCTTACAAGAAGGTGTTACTGGCAGAAGAGCATAAAGGTGCTTATTATTGCTCATTTTTTGTCTAGTAGCAATTACCTACTCAGTAATTTTCCAAGTTTTAACCTTCTTATCTACTCAATAAAACACGTGTAAAGGAGAAAATCTGGATTTAATCCATGTTTAAGTGGTAACTTTGGGACTTTTTCTTCCTTAAATGCATTGCAATGCTGGAGGATGAAGCAGGATAAAGCCTTATCGACCATCTTGCAATGACGCTGCCGTTTGCCTGTCCCAGATGGGCTGGCACCCGCTAAGCCAAAAAATTAGAATCTCTTCATAAAATCACTACACGATGCAGGAACAGCTGTACAAAACTGCCTGTTGGTGTTTTCTGGGGAGGAAGAGCCTTCTCTGGTGTGAAAGCACCTGTCAGCTGAACTGTGTGTTAAGGAAGAATGCAACCAGCCAATAGTACCTTGCTGACCATAGTTACATAGTACACTACTCCTTCGGTAACCTCATGCCTCTTAGGACTCTGCATGCCCTTTGCACCTACTTCTGAAATAAAAAAAAAAAAGTTCTCTTACAAAAGCTCAGCCTTTATACCTCACCTCTAACATATTTCATTCCTGCAAATGCTCATATATCTGTGAAATGCCGTATGCCAATTTTCTGGTAAGAATTTTGTACGATTTTTCTGCTCACATATGTGACAGTAAATATTCTTTCAGTGCACGTCTCTTCAGGACATTGCTGATCTTATAACCTAGCCAAGGTTAATTATTCTTTGACTTCAGTTAGGTACTTGAATAGAAGGATGCTGATATCAGCTGGGGATTATTAAAACTATTTGCCATTGCTGTTGCTACTTCTCCAGTGAAGCTGGTGCCTGTAGCAATTCTGCTGGCACCATGGCTGATCTCTTGTTCATATATCTTTTCATTGAACAAAAGAGGTTTCCTCTTTTCTCCTTTATCATCCAATGTCTGAGGCATTTCCAGTAAGATTCTGACCTTCCCAATATTACAATGGCTCTCCTAAGCAGATATGGTTATTCTTTCTTGCTTGTGGCTCTTTGGGTGAACGTGTCTGGGTATAGACCAGCAGATGAGCCAGATGCTACCCTTCTTTATCCTCTTTCACCTTAAATGCTAATCTGCCCTTGAATGGAGATCCCAGAGTGCACAACACAGACATATATAGCATTAGAGCAGCTGTCTCTGTCCTCATGACAGAGTTTTGGTGGTGGCTCACAGCCAAACATGAAGGAAACATCTCTGCCCCAGTGCTGCAATGCACCTCCACCTCTGCAGCAATACTCTCCTCAGCCAAGTAACCTGTGTCCTGATTACACCCAATTCAGTTACATCTACCACAAATAAATGCTTTGTAGTGAGAGGAAATATTTCAATCACAAGTATATCAAATTAGAAAGTAGTTTCAGCGGTTTCTTCTCTAATTTTATGTAGTGGTGGCAAGCCCTGGGCACCTTCCCAAGCAGACATCTGGCCTCCCCTGTGATTACTCCCACCCATGTTCTATAACAGTTGGGTGGTGTGGTCCAAAATCAGACCATGCAAGGAAGCCATAAGGGAGATGTTAAATTTCTAAAGCCAGGTCTCCTCTGCAACATTGATCAAATCTTTCTGTTTTCCTTCCTCTCATTCTCTGGAGTGAGTTTGTTTTGAAGGGTCCTCAGAGCCTGGAATGGATCTCACACAATAGGGCCGTGCTATGAGAATAGCAATAATAAAAGCAGAAGTCAATAGCACATCTGTTGCAAGATATCCCAGACAAATTAATTTCTGAGGCAATTCCGTTGACTTTGATGGACTTACTCTGTGAATTCAACCATAACAAGGAGAAGCCAAGGAGAAAAGGACGTGATTTCTGCCATTTCCACACTGATTTATTGCAAAGAGTTTTGGGAAGGGGTAAGATTGATGAAAGGAAAAGTAGAGAAGCCCCTTCTCTGACACACTACATACATATTTTGTCTGACTACAAGGCCAACAGTATTTTTTTTTCTAATGCAAAGATACAGATACATTTTAATAAAGTATTTGGAAGTATCTGGTACAAGGAACTCTCCTGTTTCACGATGTTCCAATTTCTCTGCTCTTACCAGGACTAAACCATCAAGTCCTTCCTGACACATGCATTGTGGGGCTCCTCAGAGCTCAGTCCAGTCAATGGAGGTCCTTACTGTAGTCCTTGTTTGATCAGATAAGATGGGAGTCTGAGAGGCAGGCAAGGTAAAACCTTAAGAGCTGAACTCTGCCTAGAGGAGCATGAACAGACCCCACTTGGGCAATCAGGAACACAGCTACTGCAGCCCATGGCAGGTTTTCACCCATCAAAATCCCAAAAGCAAAGTGCAGATTAACAGTATAGGCAGGATCCTTTTACCAATACGTTATCTGAAGAGCAATGAAACAATTCCTAAAGGTGTAGGAAAAGGTGCCAGGGTGCTGAGAGCCAAGTACCCTCTAGTCAGTAAGGTCCTTAAGTACTCACCACCACAGTCCTACTCCCACCCCTCACAAGAAACTGTGTTTTCCCAGATCCTGGGAGCTGGTGTGGGGAGACACTACAAACCAGCACCTGGGTGAGCAGCAGCACATATCACAGAGTTACTCATTGAGGTGGGCTGGAAGAAAATTCCCCTTGCAGCCTTACTGGCTGCTTGGATCCTCTGCTGCTCCATACAGATAAGCTGAGGCCTTAGTTGTCACTTGGAAGATTATTGTGTTTGACTATGAAAAGACCAGCATTAGCAAATATGAAGAGGCAACAAGGAGACTGTGGATTATGGTTTGACAATGTCACCTCATTTGGGGATTATCAGTGCAGGCAGCATGCGTCTGGCACAGAGGGATTTATAAGGATGCTGCCTCTAGGAAGAGGTAGTGGGGAAACACTGTTTTCCTGGATTCTTTAGGAACCAAAGAAGAGATTTGAAAAGCAGTTTGAGGAGACTCATGGTCACATGTCATATGTTTGATGCAAATAGGAATTAAATGCTATAACTGAAAACAGAGAAAAAAGAAAGACCACAGTTTTATTCTGAAGAGCCGAGGGTGTATAAGGTTATTGGAAGAAAAGATGAAGGAAGAACATTAGAGGAACTACATTGACCAGGGGAAGCCTGGAGTACAAAAGGCAAAAATAGAGTGGGGAAAAAAATAGGAATAGATGAATCTGTGGAAGCAGGGAAATAATATGGCCATATCTCTAGGAGATGGTCAGCAGCAAGTAAAACTGTCATAACAGAGATAAAAGGGAAAAAAGCAATATAACTGCTTTATTTCCATTTCCCTGAAAAATTACTCCCTTCTGCTAGTAATTCTAAACATAAATTGCACCACGCAGCAGTTTCTGATTTCCAGAAAACACTAGGTTCCCAAATGGTTTGGATATTGACCTAATCTGTTATACTGGAAAACCAGTACCCAGCAGTGATCCGAAGAATTCAAGCTACTTAAAGAAAGCCATAAAAGGATTAAAGGGATATCTGCAATGAGAGCAGACTTTAAGTAGCCTATTCCTGCCCTGTGTTACAATCTGAGTCACTGCCTATGGGCTTTAATCTGCTGTGAAATCCAGATTGTGATGATCACAGAACTACCAAGTTTGTTAAAAGGCGAGTGCTGAAATTCAGTTCAAGAAGAGCTTGAATTTGAACTCTTACTGAAACTTCTCCTCCACTGAATTTCATAAATACGATATACTCAGTCTTCTCATATACTGTACTAGTGTGAAGGGAATGTTGTTACCAGCTTCACTGAATTCCTACTGCCAGTTTGCATT
The DNA here is from genome assembly GCF_025592945.1 of Manacus candei. NCBI lineage: Eukaryota > Metazoa > Chordata > Aves > Passeriformes > Pipridae > Manacus > Manacus candei. The sequence goes on along the minus strand of NW_026138055.1, from coordinate 3,997,745 downwards.
GGAAAGACATGAAAAAGAGTGTCAAAGGACTGAAGATGTGAAGAACTAATGATGCTCATTTTAAGAGGTAGAGTGCAGCAATTGCTAACCACTGAAACCAGCTTTAATGTCTAGGCAAAAGGGAAAATCAGTATTAAAGAGGAATACCATTAGGAAGGTAGCAGATAAGGGAAGTGGGTGAAATTAATCCCTGTGCTGAACGGCAACACATGGTTTAATAAATATATGAGCATTTCCCCAGCTCTCTGTTGGGACTCCACAAGGTAGAAACACTGTAAGGGTTTATGAAAGAACAGTGTTGTTAAGACCAATGTGTAGCAGGAAGTGATATGAAAACAGAAACTAACAGAAGGGATGAAGCATGTCTTGGTTAGATAAAATCCTCATGATGCAACACCTCACGTAGTCCTACTGTTGTATGAGCTTGAGCAAAACATGATCAAAAGCCAGTGAGCCATATGAACAATGAGCTTTCCAGTATTTTTTACACATGGATTTATATGAGCAAAAACCATGAAGGCCTGGAACAGTTTGTTGTGTTAGTCACAGCTGCTCTGAAGAGCCTAAAATCTAGAAACCTTCTAGAACAAATGAGGCAAAACATCAAAACATTTATGTAGCTTAAATGGTCAGTGGGCCTCGGGTTCCTATCAAAGTTTTCTAAGAAGAAAGATTTGGGAATTAGCTTTGGATTTTTGATATGTTGGCTGCAATGTTACAGTCTTAAAAAATGCCATTAAATAGCAGAGTGGCTTTTGTTATCAGAGTCTTGCAAAATAAGAGATATGTAACAGAGATATGAACATAAGAATATTCTGCAGGAATTTGTAGGAGTCTGGTGAATAAAGACAATTATCTGAAGTTCCCTAAGGGCAGGCATAAAATAGGAATAGTGTGATAAAATTGAGAAGATGAAAATTTAGGTCGAGAAGTTGAAAATTTAAGGTTGAGCATAAGCAAAACTGATTCATTACACAGACAGAAGACAAAATTTCTGTTCTTCCAGAGTAGAAACTTCATAGATTTTAAGACTAGTGTAAACTATTCTGATCACATGCCAAAACATTGCAACCTTTCCTTTCCACATCAAAATTGCACTTTTGAGGTTTGGCCTGTATGCTACAAAATGCAGTCTTAGTTTTAAATATTTTATTCGTAGAGTGTCCATCATCCAATCCACGAAAAATTGGTTCAGTGGTGAATTGCTTTCCATGTAAAAGAATTGCATCTTTATTCTGGTATCAAGTGCTTTACCTGCAGCTTCCAGATACTGTTATGTCCTCTCCACCTGCCCTGTGCAGCTGCCTGCTGTTGGGTACACCAGGAACATCGCATTCCTCCCAGTGGATGACTCCAGTTTTGAAATCTATTAGGAGTCAGTGGATACATGACAGGCATCTACATTTTACCAGATGAGTCCACCCAAAATGCCAACCAGCATCTCCCTGAAGTTGTTCTCCTGACTGATGTCACCTGTGCATTCTTTCCCTAACAGACATTTGCCATTTCATCCTCCCAAGCAAACAACAGCACCACACTGGGAATTCATATTCACTGCATTGTCTACTGTGATCTCATTGTTTCTCATTTTTGGGGAATGCAATTGCTCATCTTGCAAATGTGAATACATTCTTTGTTTCTAGATGCATAATCCAGCACTTAACTGTGATGGAGCACATGTCGACAAAATGAGCTGCTTAACGATGTGCTTGGGCTGCGTTTTCATTATTTTTTTTCTGCCAAACCTTGCATTATCCAAGAAGTTTACTACTATTGATTTCTTTTTCATTCTAGAACATGGAGAAAGATGTTGAATAGCATAGAAGAAAAATTTTTTTGTCTGATTATTTATGTCTTCACAGAAGGAAGAGAATACATTTATGATTTAATATTTCATTATGATATTTAATATAAGCTACAGTGATTTAGTGTAGTACAAACACATGCATGCACCAAAATGTAGTGCAGGAGTAAATCAAAGTACCATTATTTAAATAGACTATATCAGCATGGTTTCTTTTCTCCTCTAAGCTTGGAGATTAATTTTTAAAAATCAGGTTTATCTAATAAGACATATTTTCCATTATATCATGCACAAAATTATTGTACCATTTAAAGAATCACTTTATGCCATAAAATTTACTGATTTTTTTCCAGATAAATGTCTGATCTAGGGTGTTAAAACATCTGTTGCCATGATATTTAACGTTAAGGTTATAGGAGATAAAATTGTTGAAACTTTTGTACTTAAATTGTTTATCTAAGAAAATGTATTCTTTTCCCTCCTTCATGTTTACAGTTTAAAAAGTAAAAGGAATGCCTAGATGTTTTCCTTTATTTATTTTCTCACACCTCAAGTTTTTTTCTTCCCCTTTTTAACTTCACCCATTACTCAATATACCACATTCAGTAGGGGGATATTAGTCTAAAATTTATCATCCTGCAACATGTCAGCTTTGTTTTGTTATGTAAAGTTAAACCAATCTTCTCTATGAGAAAACAAAAATAATTCTTAACAACTTCATCAGTGTACTCCATTTTCCTATCCAAGTTATTAGTGGACCAGTGACACAGTTTACACACTGTTATGGGAAAAGTTGTGAAAGAACCTGATCTGCAGATTAAAAAAAGACTTTATTTTTCAACAATATCTGTGATACTTTCACTTTTCCTTACTAATGTCAGGTCAAACAATACTCTCTAAGAATTAAAAACCTTTCAATGTGCTCTAGTAAAAGACATTAAATGACCTTTGTGTCACTGATTAATGAAACTAAAAGTGTGCTCATCTTTTCAAAGAAACATTGAATAAACTCTAAGGAGAATTTATCAATAATTAAAATATAAAGTTTCCTAAGGAATGCATTGTTTGATGTGTGTTTGGCATTGCAGTGGCAGATCCTAGGGAAGTGGTATGCAAACGTGACAGGGTCGGGTAAAAGAAGTCACAAAAGTCAAGCAAAGGTCTCCTGGAGTACTGACAATGCCCTTGGAATTTAAAAGCTGACAAGCATCTTTTCCAGCTTCTGAACAAAACTCCCAAGTGGATGAGGTTTAACGATTTTGTTGCTGCAATGCTGAACCACATATATAGTTTTTTACTTTTTTCTTTTACATTAAATGGATTGATATTTTTCATTGTTTTGCCTCAATTTTCAACATTTGTTTGTGCATTTGGGCTTGTTTGACTGTCCTTGACCACCAATTACTTTCATGACTCATGACCAATTTCAAAATCATCATAAATTTCTACCCTTTTTTTTTTTTTTTGGTAGTCTGTAAAGGGATTCCATTAGCTTCCTCTCAGGAAAAGAATCAGTATATTAGAGGTCAGAATCCACATAAGAGAGATCTTTTGAGACTTGCTTCATTAACTGCATTGCCTGACTTCCAATAACCTAAGAAAGAGGTAGAACATCTGTATCTATGATCAGTAAAGGCTTTCCTACCTCAATATCCTTCCGAGGTTATTCATTTAAAAGCAGGCTAACTGCATGTTAAAGTTATTACTGTTTCTCAGCACTGATGGGAGAGAAGTTGAAAGCCCACCTAAGGGACTACAAAAGGCACTGAGCTGCTTGGAGAGGGACTTTGACAAGGGCATGTAGTGACAGGACAAGAGAGAATGGCTTTAAACTGAAAGAGGGTAGAGTTAGATTAGATGTTAGAAATTCTTTGCTGTGAGTGTGGTGAGGCCCTGGCACAGGTTGCCCAGAGAAGCTGTGGCTGCCCCATCCCTGAAAATGTTCAAGGCCAGGTTAGATGGGGCTTGGAGCAACCTGGGATAGTGGAAGGTGTCCTTGCCCACAGCATGGGGATTGGAACAAGATGATATATAAGATCCCTTCCAACCCAAACCGTGATTCTATGATTCTGCTTTTTCAGTAAAAGACTGGGTGAGTCCAGCAGCTCTCACTCCTAGTAATGGTGCCTTGAAGTTGACTGGGAGTGAGATGGGATGGATATTTGCACTAGGTTTTTTATTTTTCCCCTAATATATTCAGCTTCTTTACAGCTCCAGCATGGAACTTTCTGGTAATAGTTTCAGCAGTGTAGTTAACATCTCACCTGTGGAATCATCTTCTCTTTCAACTGCTCCCATGAGAAGACTGAGCATTAGAACAGTTTGGGTTTTGCTCTTTGCACAATTTCCTTTTGCAGTGGTATCTACTCTAAGCACAAACAGGCTTTTTGTTCCCAGGTCTCCCAGTCTAGTTTTAGAAGGTTCAAATTGCATTAACAGAAACCTTAGTACTAAACTCTTCTAAGTACTGTAGAAGGGCAGAAGGCTTCATTGCTGTGCACTCAGTATGCAGAACATTTCCCTGCCTTCAGCTTCTTGCAGCTGTGTCCTCCCTGGAGGATAATAATTTCTCAACAGTAACAGTAAAAGTATCAACTAGAAACCTAAAGAAACACAGAATTTTTCACCCTCTAGGGTCTCACCTGGTACAGTAATCTGCCATTAAGTGCCCTTTCTAAAGCAATGCAAGTGCTCCCTCTAGTAGGTTATATCCACAGTTCTGAATTTGTGCAAAGTTTGCAAAATGACATAGTTATGAATAGCCATTCGTGGCAGTGCTAGCAAAATAGTTTTCTTTATAAGCAGGATATCAACAACAATGGAGTTCATAACACCAGGGAAAGCTACAGTATTTAACATTTCTGAGACAAATTTACATTTGAATATGGGTTGGGATGTGTGGGTTGGGCAGGTCTAAATGTCGTACCAGGCTGTAAAGGAATGCTTTTCTTCCTTGGGTTTTAGGAATACGGAGTATGACCAAAATATTCCCTAATGCTGAAATACCAGAGATGACTGCAGGAAAATGCAAAACAATGTGATGAGGCACAGCTATGTATTCTCAGGGAATGCAGAATGATTTTAGAGACTGCTGAGCCACATAATGTGGCCATTGCATTCACCAGTGAAATACAGCTACATCTAGGTAAAAACTTCACAGCACCTGCACACTACTTGGAGCCAGGCAGTGCTCACCAACACTGCATCTAACCTGCACAGCAGGGGGAATTGGAGAAAGATAGAAATGTAATTATCCTCCTTGACAACCAAGTCAAGACAGTGAGGACAGTATGCTCAGAACAAAAACTAAAGAACATCTTTAATGATCAGCAGCTGCAAAGACCTGAGGCTTTCATCCCATTCAGCTGGTGGTGCCACTTGCAACCCTGTGCCTGCATCCACTGCTTCTGCAGCTCTCACTGCCACTCTGAGCACCCAAAATAGCATCTCCTTCCTCATCTCACCATCAGAAAAGTGTGGATGAAACATGACCTGTTTCTCCACATCTAGCAGGACTAACACATGGAAATTCTCAGCTGTCATACCTATGTCTGAAGGCCAGAAACACAAGCATATGATGATGGCGTGAAAGATATTCCCTGAATAACATGGGCTGCTGCTATTATTTGGAGCAGTGAGCCCTGAACCAGTGTGGGTCCAGCATGCTGTGTGTTACTGCAGGCAGTTATCCCACTAGAGAGGGGAAGTCACTTCATGGGAAGGAAATGGAGTAAAAAAGGATCAGAAATGGAAGGATAAAACTGAATTATTAAAACTTCAACTAGCTAGTGGCTACACAAAGGACATACAAATGATACAGTATCAAGTAAGGTCTCTTTAGTTGGCTTGGTATTTGCAATAGACTCTTTAAGCCTTTAATTCTATGCAAAGTTTTTAACATTGCAGATGAATACGGCAGACAAATATTGATTGAGAACATTTGGCAAATGGTCTGTTGAGTTCTGTATCTTTTTCCTAACTCTTCGGGGGGAAATTATCAGACTAAAAGAAGGCACCTATGGGAAAAATTCTTCACAAGTGAAATTTCTTTGTACCCATTTTTGAACCGTGTCTTTGGGTATGGTCATTAATTTTTATGCTTCTTCCTTATGACTATGTTTTAGTGTTGCAATATTATTCAAAATAATGAAGATGTTTCATATAACTGTGTAAAAATACAGCCATTTCTGCATCAGGCTGAATTTTGAAACAGAACCATAACTCATGACTGTGAGTTCGAAGAATGATTTGCACACACAGTGTGTTCCAGGAGAAAAAAAAAAAAAAAAGCATTTTCTGCCTTTCATTTTTGCTCAAAAACCAGAGGCACAACTTTGGATTTCCCTGCAGAGGAACCTGGTGAGCAGACAGCATGCTTGATAGAGCATGGGATCATTCACTCTATGCTTCCTTGCACAGCAGAGCCCATCTTTCCTGCAACGGAAAGAAAGAGCAATGCAAGACTGAATTTCTCCACAACACACCAAAGAACACAGGACACATCCTCAGCCTATACCAGATCTGCTCTTTCCTGCATATCCATTGTGCTCCGACAGAGACCAGAAGCCACCATCAGTCTTCCCATATGAATGAAGCTCACAGGTAAGTACTAACTACAGTAAAATACCTGAGAGAAAAAGGTCTGGCAGCAAAATAATATGCAAACTGAAATAAAAACAACCCTACATACAAAATAGCATAAAAGTATTTGCATCTATATAGATACTGTGAAAAATTGCACTCCACAGTCGGGCCAGACAGACTCTGGAGTTATAGGTGCAGCAGCAAAAATGTTAGGAAATACCTTTATAAATATATGGCTGTTTAAGCAGTGGAACAAGCTGTCGGGGGAGGTTATGGAATTGCTAGCAATGGTACTATTCAACGCTGGATTTGTCAGTGCCCTATTAGGGATGATATACGTGGAGCTGAATCATTTCTGCCATGATGCAGCTCCTTTCCAGCCCAAATTAGACAAATGTAAACGTAATGTGCATCGATACGCACTAACCACAAGGAATGAAACTCCTGCTAAATGAGATCAACACGCAGAAAAGGTGCATCCAAAAAAGAACCTTAAATAACCTTGTCATTGGAATGAGTATTGCCACAAAAAGGTGGAAAAATGAAAGCAAGAGGTGTTCAGACAAATGTGTGAAGCATCTGAAAATATCCTTTTCTATCAGAACAGAATTGGTATATTGATTGGGTACTAAACATACATTTTAAGTGCAAAAGCAAATCATTCCTTTTAGCCTTTGATCTTTTTGCTTAAAACATGCTCTCTTCTCTTATCGAACCACTTTTTCCAAAGGATTTTAGAAATGTTTGTAGAAAATTAGAAGCAGCTCAAATGACAGCTACCAGTCTGTTGGCTGCAGATGGAGAGCTGAGGAAGCTGTTTTAATAATAACAATAAAAGACAATTGTACTTGGAGACTTCTCTTGGGACAAATGGGTTAATTGAGTTCCGGCTAGAGTCAGAAGGAGAAAGAGTTTGCCTGACTGTTCTCAAGCAACAAACCCAGGCAATGTCTCTTGTATTTGCTCTGTCATTGTGGAGGATTTGGGAGTGATGGTCTGTGCTTGGACAATGGCCCAAGGGTGGATGCTTCAACCTGTGCTGAGCCTCAGAGTCACTGAGCAAGAGACCTGCAGATCCACCTCCTAGGGTGCAGGAACCGCCCTAAGGAATGATGACATTTAGATTGATAAGAGACCTTCTGGTAAGTCTCTGCAGGAAAAGGAGGGCTAGAATTCAATCTCTAAGGGATTCAAGGCAGTTTATGCATACCTGCTGTATATGGATACATATTTTAGAGCTTATGTATGTAACAGAATCACAGACTCAATTAGGTTGGAAGAGACGTCTGAGATCATCGCATCCAACCTGTGACCAAACAGCACCTTCTCATCTAGACCATAGACTGGGTGCCAGGTCTAACCTTTCCTCAAACACCTCCAGGGACAGTGACTCCATCACCTCCCTGAGCACCCTGCTCCAATGTTTAATCACCCCTTCTGTGAAGAAATTCTTCCTAATGTCCAACCTAAATGAGATCAACACTCAGAAAAGGTGCATCCAATAAAGAACCCTAAATATAATGCAGTCATAGGAATGAGCCTGCTTTAACAGCTCAATAACCTCAAGTCTAAGCAGTAACCCCTAGCTTTTTCAGAGGTGGATGGAACCTTCCAGAGATTAATATAGCTCATCCAAAATATCTACTAAGCGATGGTCCAAATAACTTGAGTTTCTGATTTCTCCCTCTTGTCTCCAAAGGCAGTTAAGATTGTGTCACTTCAGTTAAGGGAGGAACATTTGGGACACCTAAAATCAGGTGCTACGAACCCTGCTGTTGGGACTGAGGCTGGCTAGGCTGCTTTGTATATCCCTTTCTGCTGAGTGTGAGAAGGCCCAAAGGACTCAGTCAGAGATAACCTCATCTTGACTGTGTTTGAGGAGAGAAGGACACTCCCAGCCCTGTTGCTTCTCCCCGCCCATCAATGTTCCAGGATACAGCTGCAGAGCCAGGCTGCGTGATACAAGGGTAGCAGATTATCTCAGAAAGACTTCAGTCTTCTACTCAGATTCCAGGAAAGACTGTTCTTGGGAGATTAACCTTTACAATAGAATTGAAAAATTCCAGCCTTCTGCGACTGGGAATAGACTTGTCAGGGAATACACCAGGTTATGGGGAAATCAACTTTACAAATATGGAGAATTTCTAAACCCATCCATATGAATTATTTATGTTATCTGCCCATCCAAATTGGTAATCTTAAACATTTTTATCTCTTTCTATTTTTTTTCCCCTGCTGACACATGGTTTTTTTCTGTTATTCCCATTTCCCACTGCAAAAGTCAAGAGCATTTTATAATTAAGAACAAGGTATTTCCAAGCCCTTAATGATCTGCTGAGTGAGTGGGGACATGAACTGCTATAACATCTAAAATGACAGATTCACTGCATTTCTAAGGCATGGAGTGGTGGGGGTTTATGTCAGTAGGTCCCTTTGCTCTAAAGGGTCGTTCTCTTACTCCTTGTACAGATAGGAAGTGATGATATAACATGAGATTCACATGGGATTTGCTTTACTGCTGCATCAAAAGGACAAAACCAAAGTCAGAGTAATTCTTGAAATATTTCTAAGTCACAGTTGTAATCAGGAAGTCCATTGCTTGAAGCAAAGATTAAAATACTGTGATACTTCACTTACAGGTAAATAGAGATAACATGCACTTTGGCCTTCACATCTGTCTTCTGAGGTTTGAAAGAAAAAATTCCTCATCTGCACTGGGACTTTGTTTCTGCAATTTTCCACAACTCTACCACTAATGGTAATACTGTGACATCTCAAATTTACTGAAATTACTGATTTCCAGTCATTATTTTAACAACTACGATCTGAAAGAGGTTAGATGTTTTCTATCTGAAATGCTAATAACTGTCTGGAGTCTTGTCTGCTTTTACCTTGATTCCTCCTTCCATTTGAATAACTCAGGGGAAGGAATAATGGGAATTTTAATAAAAAATTCTGCACCGTAAGTACAATCTCTGCCATCCATCTCGAACTCTTACATCAGGTATGGGATTACTGCTGGATACATGTAGCCTATTGCTTCCTAAAGCTTTTGTATCTGTTTACTACACCACTACTAGAAGTGTTATTATTGATAATAGTGGTAGCAATACTGCAATATGTTGGGGGTATTCCATTGAGATTAATCTTCTCTAAAGACTCAGCAACAAAGAGCTGTTTCCATTAAGATCATATGGTCTTCATGGTCTGGTCTTACAAATGACAGGAAATATTTCTCACATCCACTGTGAATCCAGTCTCCTAAGAAACACATGCATTCTATAGTACAAAAGGCATAATTACCCTATAATTATATTGTAGGTGCTTTTTTATCATAAGATTTCCACTAATCTATATAATGAGGTACTTCATGGACTGGCCAAAAATAATTACAATATAAAATTAAATAATTGATACACCTGCATTTAAAAATATACAGTTGGATCCTCAGCTGAGTTAAATCATTATCTCCCTGATGATATCAGTCTGGTTCCTGTGCATTAAAAAGGAAATCATGGGAGCAATAATATCTCAATTATGTAGTTAACCTTCTGGTTATATTAATTAGTGATGATTAGGCATGGGAAACCATAATTATGTCACGTACATAACACCCCTTTGAAACTGCGTTGTGAATCCAAACACAAAAGGCAGATGTGAACATCTACCCAGGGCTAGCACAAACCTGAAACTCAATTATTTCACCCTCTGTCTCCTATCTGAAACACAGCCAGTGGTGGCAGCTCTACTGTTGTCAAATTTACACCAGAAACTGCAGGTTTTATTTGTCCTAGAAGATAAATGCAAGGTAGAATTGCCCCATATTCTAATTTCACATGGTAGCTATTAAAACCTTACTAAAAAAAAAGAGAACAAGACAAATAAAACAACTAGGTCCAGTTCAGTTCCTAAAGGAGGAAGCCCTGAAACTAAAGAAGCACCTTTTCATTAACTCAAAATACTTATCCATTTGTCTGGGCTAAAAATCAGTGTTTCTTGCTCCTGTTTGCAGGAGATCCTGACACCAGACCAATATTTGCACAGGATTTTTCTGAAGAGTTGCTCCTCACTGACTCCAAAAATGCAGTCATAGACATTGCACTGAGGAAACTGGTTTTCCTGAGGCAGCTATCTGAGGAAACTGTGGTATTGGGAAGAGGGAGCCAGAGCAAGCAAGATTTTCCACCACTGACCTCATGCCTAACTTAAGAAGTTCTACACCTTCAAAGATAAAGAAGAGAAAAGCCAGTCTGAGCTAACACTCTTCCCCCAGTATATCAGAGATGTGATTTATCCCAGCAGACCATTCCCTCACAGCAGGGCTACAGTAAATAATTATGGTGTAGGTCATTCAGTCTAAATTTAGAAAAACACTAAATATTTTTATATAGGCTTCTCTCACCTACTGAAACCCACAGAAGCTCTGCACTGCCAGAGGAATTGTGGACCTAAACATCCAGGGTTATTCCTGCCATTCAGCAGGCAGCATCCTGCCACCTCTGCAGGGAAAAGGACAAGCACAGAAGAACACCATAGAATTTCCATTAAATCAATCCTTTGAAAAGCGAATGTTAGAAGAAACTATATGTGTTTCACCAAACATATATACTATAAATGGACAATTTGCAAATGAAGTATTCCAGAGTCAGAAGCTGCCAGAATTAAAGCTGCCTGTGTACTCTGCATTGTACTTGCAGGGACTTTGTCATTGTTATTGCCTGTTTTTATTTTTTTAATTTAAGTGACTTGACTTCAGAAGTTTGACTTGCAAATCTGGCATTTGAAGTTCAGGGAAACCCCACCTTGCACACTTTTTCATCTATATTCACTCAATTATTATTTGATGTGTTCTTTGCTTTCTGCTGTGCCAGTAGCAAGGGACACTGGTACAATATGGACCAGAGTTCTTTATTGACTCACAGAATTAACAGTCTTGAGGTCTTCAGCAGATCTGCTCTGACATGTCAGCTCAGTTCGTAACAGACTAGGTTCAACAGAAAATGCTGGCCTGTGAGGGCCCAGGTGTGTGAGGCCCTGGTTAGATTCTGGGCACAGCAAGGTCTCATTCAATGGCAGTGCCGTTTAAGGACTAAAGGCACATGGTTCTTTGCAGGGTCTAACCCAGTAGGACTTTGGTAAGACATTCTTCCTGTCTTTTACTTCACTAAACTATAAAACTGTTGCCTAATATTTAAAACATTTAAAAGCAGCAGTTCTCAGGCATTGCAAGCTCTTCTCTAATGATATTTCCAATTCAATCTGAGATTCCTGAATGAAATTTCTGTAGAAGGGTTACGTAAACGTTTTGCCTTTCAACCTGAAGTTCATTCAATAAAATATTATAGAAGCAGTCCTTGTAAATATCTCACTTCAAGAGAGGTTGTTTTTTTTCCTTTTCTTTTGCTCTTGGCAGTGGCTGTGACAAGTATGACAGCGCAAAACACAACACAAAGTTATAAATGTTACTTTTCTTCAGACAAGAAACAAAGTCATCGATTACCTAGGTGGATAGGTGGGAAACTGAGGCACTCTGCTTTCAGAAACTCCCACTCCTGTCTCATCCTGGGGCTATAAAATGAGAGCAATGTTACTGCCATTTCAGTTGGTGCTCCTGCCCCGTGTGGATGCTGATCCTTTCGAGGTCAGCCCTGAAAACGAATTTCACCTGCAGACACTGGAGCTCCTTGAGAGTGACAAGTTTAGGACCTGTCAAGCAAAGAGTATGAGCCACTCATGTCTCCAACCATCTAAAAAGAGACAGCAGCAGAAGAATACACAATTTAGGGAAGGCTCTTTTCATCACTTCAGTGGTTTTTTTGCCTTTACTTCAAGTTGCTGCACAAGTGCATTTTGGTCCCTCCTTTGATATGCACCTCCCAACACCCAAGGAAAAGGTTGCCAAAATCTGATAACAAGTATGACCCCCTCTTCCTCACTGTCATCCTTTTGTCTCTGTTTCCTAAGCCCACACCTTTCACACAAGTCAGGATTCATCCCTGTCACAACCTGGAACACTCTCTGCTGGCATTCTTCCCTTGTTCCCTCTCAGCACTTTCTTTCCATCAACTCTCTTACACCCCAGAACATCTGAAGAGTTGGCACAGTGCAGCCCATGTCAGGGGCCATTGTCACAATTTAACACTGCAGATGATTGAATTAGAGGCTTTGGCACAGCACTGTTTATCAATATTAATGAAGCTGAACCAAACATGCAATTCCTTGTGGGCCTTTGCCTCACTCTTCTCTTTCCCTTCTGGAATCTTGACCATCCACTCCATCTCTTTACCACCTCAAGCAGTTGCTCCAGAGGTACTGGGAGCAGAACTTAAGAGGCCACAGCTCAGTCCTTTTCATTAGTGACACATGCATTATTAGGGGAGAGATGAAGTAGGAGGCAGGGAGTTGGGGGATGCATACACTCACAGGACTTTTCATGAGGGGGAGATCAAGAAAGTGTGGTCTTTTGGGAGGTTGAAGTTTTTAAGAAAAATGTAAGACCCTTCTCCAAACCTTCACTCTAGCTTGTGGCTTTGTATATTACATAACAACACCATAACAGTACTTGGGCTTGGGGACTAGAAGGATAAATGGAATTTAAGAAATTAACTGTAAAGATGCAGAGCTCTGGCCACAGGTAAGATTTTCTGCCAGCATGGAGGTGTTTGTGTCTGGGCTGCCACTGCTGATATTTTGCACAGAGTCATCACTGGGATTCAGACTCTGGCAAAACTCTGACAAACTTGGATGTGACAGCACTGAGCAACTCTGCCTCCACAGCTGCGCTGGGCACCTTTCCTTCTGCCTTCCCAACGCAGCTTCCTGGCAAACTCATTAACCACATGGATACACTGAAAATGCTTGGAACCGAAACGAGAACAGAAGGAATGAAATCAACTCTGCTGCCTAAGAAGCTGGGATTTACTTTTGTTCTTCATCTGCACCTTCCCCTGTCTGGGTACAACAAAAAGGAAATCTCTGCAGCTGATCTGGGACTTTACAAAGAGAGGGATTACCCCCTGCAAATCCTGACAGGCCCCCGTGTTCACAGCCTGGCAAACACTACAAAAGTAATCTCCTCTCTGAGATAAAGTCCATCAATCTTATTCTTACACCAACCCATTCCCCTCTGCCCCTCAGACAGAGCTCGAAGAAAAACCCTGCTCAGGAAAGATGCTAAAATCTGCCCTTCCTTGGCACCCTCCTATTTAACTTACTCTTTCAGCTGGCCTCAAAGTCGGGTCAACACATATCCATTTTGTCTGCTGAGCTGACTAGTTTTCAATAACAATTTCTCCTTCGTTCTGTAACAGAGATCAATAAAACTGCCCCTCTCTCACATTGGATGAGATTCCAGCAACGTCATTTACTCTTTATCGTTGCTACTTCTTTGTTTTCTTTCCTTTTTTCTTTTTTTTCTTTCCTTCTTCCCCCCTCCCTCCCTTTTTTTTTTTTTTTTTGGCAAGGCACAGATCAATTTAACAAGATGAAAATGACTTAGAATTTCACTCAAGGTAAAATCTGCACTTTATAACCCAGGATGTAATTTACAATCCTGTCATTAAACTCTGTTAATCCCATTATTATGAAGATAAATAATTACCCATAGCGAAGAAAGGGATTCCCAACAGAGTAGAATTATATTTTCCATCAGTAATGAAAAATATCCCTGCCGCAGTGACACTGGAAATACAGATAGTGAGTACTCCCAGGAGGCCCAGGAAAGGTTTGCTACGCAGGCAGTCCTTCATGGAGCTCGAGAGGGTAGCAGTCAGGAGAATCAGCATCAGGCTCACCAAAATCTTGCCCCTGGCCAAGAGACTGGTCTGGTGGAAGTCCTTCCAGAGGCTAAAGGATGCTAGAGAGTAGAGCTGCAGATCTTGGTGATCCAGTTGCATCTTGTGCATCAGTTTACAGAATTCGCTCTCCCACTTCTCCCCAATGAGGTCCTGGGTGACAGAGCCATACGTTTGGAGGTAGTAAGTGATTTGGATGGCTCTGGCTGATTTGACTCTCTGGTCCTTGCTGTTTGGCACTTCCATGACCCCTCCAAGCTGGTGGCCAATAAAACTGCTCCTTCCATCCTGGGAGAGAAAGCAAAAGAGATGAGCATGTGGTTATCCTGCATACGATGTGACACAGTGATAGTGTTTGGCTCTGCCTTCCTCTCACAGACACCACCAGAGCTCCACTAAAAGGCCACTGCACTGAGCAGGAGCCGTGCCATTCACTCCAGTGGGCTTTGGGATCTATCCCTGCTCCTTCACACAGCTCTGTCTTACTCATTACAGACTCATTTGCACTTCTCTGCTGCAGTTACAGATGTTCCCAGATGTTCAGGGAATGAAATGTGGAATGCAAGCTCCTTGCCCCATTCCACATTTAACTCTGATGGACAAATCTCCAATTACTATGAAAAGTTTGAAATGAAGATCAATTGTTGGAAAATTTGTGATTTCTTGACACTTTGGAAATGGTTCTAAAAAGTTGGAAATGTACAGAAGACGAAGCCTCTTTCCTCAGTATACAGATGTAAATGTAGACAGATCTGCAAAGTTTAATAGTTATTCTGGCTTCAGAAAAATATAATTAAAATCAGACTTTTTTGAATTGTGTATTTGAGATTTCATGGATTTATACCAGTGGCACAGAGAAAAGAATCTACCTTACACTTGGATTTAACCAAGATATGTGTGGGTTTGTTTTTTTTTTTTTATATTTTGAGAATATAAACCTTATTCTGGTCTTACTTCTTTCAGTATATGCTAGGACACAAAAAACTCCATGACAGTCAGTAAAGGACACATCAGGTGCATTCAAGATCAGCTTCTGTCTATTTGCAAGACCAGACCTTTTTTTCTTTTATTGAAGGAAGGATTTAGTAAGAAAGGTCCTGTAAGGAAAGTCCTTGGTCTTAAGCCACTGGTAATTCTAGTTCTCTAGGATAACTGTATGTGCCCCTTCCAAGACAAGGGAAGCTTGTGTGGATTTAGAAGATCAAATCCAGTTGCAAACTGAGGAAGAAGACTCAGTGGATAAAATTGGCCCAGCACAAGTAATATCTTTGATCAAAAGAGTCTAAACCCAGGGATTACATGTCTGTTGCACACCAAATAACATTTTGCTTTTTCCCCCATATAAACTGGATTATGAGTTTTCAGATTTATTTCCTCTTGTATTTAATAAAAGCATAAAATTATCAAGACAGTTGATGTCTACAGCGTCTTGCAGCAGTGAATTCACATCAGATAATACTCTTTGCCTAAACACACTATGGGAATGAGCTGACCACTTGAATTTGGGAGATGCTCTGCCCTACGCACACACATGGAAGCAGTCATCTGCAAAAGGCCAGAACAATTTGAGGGAGATATTTTAACATCTATTACATCCAACATTAACCATTTCTAGAAGCACCTGTACTGCACACAGGTCATTATCTGAAATTGCCAGACCCATTCGTAGTAATGATTCCCATCCTAAGGAAAAATCAATGAAGCAGGACTTTATGAAACATAGATGTCTTCCAGCATGTCTGCTCATAGAGAAAATAAATATCAGAAACAGGGAGACAGTGCTGAAAATGTTTTGTGTACTCACCTCGTCTTCAATCAGGTATGTAAAGGAGGTAATCCTCTCACTGAGAAATTTCTGCCTATGCCTGCTTTCATGGCAGGAGCTCACACTGTTTCCGGCATTTGCCTACCACAGCCCAGGGAACAGGACAAAATGCTTTTCAGAAGTTCATTTTTCCCCTATTCCCTGTTGTTATTTCCCACTGAAATAACAGCTTCTGGCAAGGTATCCTGGCGCGAGCTGACACGAAAGGTGAATTGCAGTCTAATGCCAGCTTCTCAAATCACCTGAAGCCTCATTGCAAATGTCACACAAGCAGAGACAGCTGGCACAGAGGGGCAGCTGGTGCTGTTTGGACTCCAAAAGATCCTCGTCCCTGTCATTTCATGCTAGAATCCTGTTTTGATTATTTCTACTTTTTCTAAGGAGAGTTCACACTTAATATGCACACAAAAAATACATCTCCGAGCCCGTAATTGATGTTTGAGCAATGCAGTCCAGGCTCACATCGGATGCAACTTTGCAGTTAAAAATCCCATTTGGCACTGGCTTTGAAATTTTAGGGAGAAATGTCATATTTCCTCAGCATGTGCATGTGCAGTGCTGACACTCAGAGGTTTGCAGCCGCTGCAGGAGGCTTTAGCAGCACAGCTCCAAACCCAGCCCATGCACTGTAATTCAGGTTTCATTGCTCCACTGTGCAGCACACACACCAAGGTTATGGGAAACTTCGTGATGACCATCTGCCTTCCCCTGTGAAAAGTGCACCGAGCAATGGCAACATTTCAAAAGAGGCAGCAGAGCAACCACAAATAAATTATGTTCTGCCATATCTCCCACGAAACAGCAGATAACAGCTATTTTTTACACTGATGTACAACAGGGCACCCAGCTCATATGTCAGCAAAACAGAGAGTAAGCTTTCAGATGGAATTGAGGAAATCACAGATGCTGGATTTCTTTGAGGTCGTTTTGTCCGTTCCTTTGCTTCCAAAGGCAGATTGTTTCCTATCTAAGCAAGGGGTTTACCTTTGCTGCTTTTATAACATGCAAGCATGAATGTGGTGCCACAACACAGGGGAAAATGGGGCCCTTCTCTAATACAGATCTTAGAGGATCACAGAATCACAGAATGGTTTGGATTGGAAGGGACTTTAGAGATCATTGAGTTCTAACCCCCCATGATGGGCAGGAACACCTTCCAATAGACCAACTTGTGTCCAACCTGGCCTTGAACACTTTCAGGGACAGAGCACTCACAGCTTCTGGGTAACCTGTTCCAGTGCCTCACCACCCTGAAATATTACTAATATTTAATCTAAACTCACTTTCTTTCAGTTTGAAACCATTCCCCCATCTGTTACCTTTGTCAAACACTCTAAAGAGAGAAAAAGTTCCTGTTGTGCTGAGTAGGGTTGTTTCAGCAGTGGTTACAGTCTCAGCAAGGAACGCAGAAAAAATATGGGGAAAATATAGTCTTTCATCCCGTTTTACAGGTGGCAACTGATGTAGGAAAATGGAATCCAGTGCTGCCAACAGGACTCCAAGAGGCCTCCAAGCCAGGGAATTAGCTCTTTCTTGGTATCTCATGGAAACTTCAGGGAGTTATTCACTATGCCAAGGTCTTTGTTGTCCTCCAGGACCACCTTAGTGAAAGAAGGAGACATGAACAGCTAAGCTCCTGGACTAAGCCTAAGGTCTGGGAAAAACAAGGTCACCTAGTTCCTCATGAAAAAACACACTTCCTGCTGATAATTAGCACGTCCTTCCTGGTATATGCCTACATGATGCTGTTTTTAATTTCATAACAGTAGTTTCATGTTTCAGACTACCCCTTACACTTTTTATCTACATCTCTTGCTACTCTCTGATGCTATACACGGAAAAACTCAAAAAAATAGAATAATAATAATAGTTATTGGTTATATACCACCTTACACCCATGTATCTCCAGAGGATCTACAACATAAGATGCTAACTGTCTTTAGCAAGGTCACTTGCATGGTTGGAACCTGAATTTCAGATTTCCAGTCTGTGTCTATGTGTCTTCCTCTCTTTCTTTAACATTTTTCTTGAACGTCTAATGAAAACTTCACAGTGTCTGTTCTCCCAGATTCTGATGGCAGCTAATTCTCTCCAGATCCAAGCGTCTTTAAAGGTGGCATGAAATATAGATCACTTGCTGGGTCATGTGATACTTGATCTAAAACAGAGGCCAAGCTAAAATCTTTGCTTCGATGTATGCTAATTAATTGGTTTCTGTGTCCTCCCCTTTCTTTCTCTAGATGTCCCAAAGCTGTTCGGTATATTTAGACTCTGAAAGGGAGGAGAATGAGAACTAAGATGACAGTCATGAACAGATTCACCTTCCTTTTCCCCCAGCTTGATGGATTTCACCACGTCTGTTTATGCAGACCTGACCTTGCACTTGGTTGAAAATCCAAACTCCTTGTCTGTTCAGTAGTAAAAATTACTAACAGTGAATGGAAGGATACAGAATAAACCCCTTCCACACTTCAGGCTAGAAACTCATCTGTAAGAGATGTTTGGCCCCTAATTTTCTAAGAAGATGTGTAAGTGGCATGGTGATGTTTGGCTTGCTCCATAGCTGAGTGCAGGACCTCCCAGGTTAAACAAAACCAGCTGCTCTTCTGAGCTAAGTATCTTTTGCTGGTGCTCATGTAGGCACAGATTCTCTCAGGATGCAGCCCCAGAGCAATATGAGCAATATTCTCTCTCTACTAAATTACCTGGGACCTTTTTCATTTCCTTAATAATTTCAGTGCAGCTGCTGCAGTCCCAACTCCCACCCTGCGGGTTCTGTGTGGTCACTGCCCTGGGCAGGATGCCTTATCATCTACTGGGATATTTTCTTTGTCCAAGATCACATTAAGTCAGAAAGAAAGGAGGACTGTAGTTACTGAAGCAAATGGTGGGGAGGGCCAGCTGTGAGGACTGGCACAGAGGGACATGGTTTAGTGGTGGACCCGGCAGCACTGGGTCAATGACTGGACGCGATGATCTTAGACGTCTTTTCCAATGTAAATGGTCCTATAATTCATCTCTGCTTTGAATGGCATCAGCCTCCACTGACTACCCTCTCACAGTTTGAGGTCTTTTTGAGAGGGCTCCTGCCTTCCCAGGGCCCCACTCAGTGGAGGTTAGGGCTGGTGAGAGTTTTGAAACTCATTTCAGATCTCTGGCGAGGAGAGGAGCCCTTGTTCCCTACTGCCAGATCACTTTTATTCAAGTACATCTGCAGGACATTTGCCAGCAAATTTATCTCTATTTTTATTTTTCTTTAACTGGTACCTCTCATCAACTGGAGTGATAGATCATTATCAAGCTACATTATAGCGATGTTAGGAGAAAACATGCAATCCTGGTTACACTCTATTTTATCTTAAAAGCTTAAAATGCTCAACAGAGGGCAACCAGGAATGTCTGCTGAAATACATTGTGTGATAAACATCCTAATGAGATCAATGCAGTTGTTTCTCCCTCTGATAAGGACATTCCTCCTCTACTGTAGGTCACAGAAATTATTATGCTAAACCCCACAGAGGTTAGCATGAAGCCAGTTATTTTTCAGCCGGTTGCCAGTTTTCGAGGTAAAAAAAAAAACTAAAATCCCCTTTCATTTAAGGTTTAACATATAGGGCTATTCCTGCATCCTTCAGCCTCACTGTAAAACTGATTTCTCTGTCCCTGGTACAGTTATCCACAGAGACCTTGTACCAGTCGATCCCTATTAGACAGCCACCAATTACCAAGAATTCTTGAAGCATTCCTTTCCAACAGTTGCACGTAATGCTGATTCATTCATTCAACATTTTCCATACATTTTTATGTAGCAGTTTTCCTTCTCTCAGAGTTGTGTAGGTGCTCTTGCACACCCACAAGGATGTTTGCTGTGCTTGTCCCTGTGCAGCTATTCTGTGTGGATGAAGTATGGAGGAAGCATCCAGGGGAAGTTAACACTGAAGGCAGTGCATTTGATGTAAAACTGCACCTTGGTTGGTTGGAAACAGGGACACAGCAAAGGCCATGGAGTCTGTTCACACAGCAAAAGTGAAACATATGAAAGTGGCCATGACAAGTTTTCCAGGAAATAATCCTTTAAGTCTCTGCTGGAATAAATAACAACTCATTATTTCCAGCTACCCAGCAATGATGTGGCTCAGCTCACCAACTCATCAAGCAAATTTGTTTTATGGTCACTGGAAAGAGTCAGGCACATCCAGAGGTACAGGTCAGACTTGTTCTCTGCAGTTGCCTATCTCTCTCCATTTAAAGCAGAGGTATGAGATTACTTAAGACTTGACCCCAGCCTTTATCATGCTAAAAACTTAGGAGATATTGACCATGTTCAGTGACAAATGCAAACACAAAACTACCTGAACTGTCTTGTCATTCCTGGCTCATGTTGGCCCCTTCACAGGCACATCCTGCAGGGTAACAAACACACAGACCTTCATCCTCCTCCCAGGGAAATCCTTGACCACTTGTGTGATTTTCAAATGAATAAGTATCCAAAACAGCCAAAAGGTAACCAGAACCATCTGGCACCTCTTTGTGATGACTCTGGGCCTGTGCTCCTTTCCATTACAGCTTTGGATTTCTAGTTTTTATCTGGTAATTTAAAAGAGAAAAGAACAAACTAAAAGTGTTTCAAGAGACTTATATACTGTAGAAGTAATAATAAAGAATAAGAGCAATGTTCCTAACACAGATTTACTCCTTCCAAGTAAATCAAATTAAGGAAGGATTCCTAAGGGTGCAATAGAAAAGTGTGACTGCTATTAGAGAGTTCTTCTGTGTTGAGGAGCTTGTGTTAGTGGACAGGCTGTTCTGAGTTCCTTCAGTATCACCCCAGTAGGTTTTTGGAGAATCATAGTGTGATTGGGGTTGGAAGGGACCTTTAAAGGTCACCTGGTCCAATCCCATGCAATGAGGAGGAACATCTTTAACTAGAACAGGTTGCTCAGCCTCATCCAACCTGGACATGAATGTTTCCAGGGATGGGGAATCTACCACCTCTTTGGACAAGCTGTTCCTTTGTTTCACCACCCTCAATTGAACATCTCTGTCAAGAAAAAGGAAGGACAAAAGGAAAGTAGAAAAGACTCTACCTTCACCTTCTGGTTCCCCTGCACATTCCCCCAGAATGAAAGACCTCTCCTTCCCAGACCAGCTCCAGTCCATTTCCCTCCTAGATTGTATTTTACCTTTACATCCTTTTCAATCCTTCATCATTCTTTGTCCTGTCTTCAAGCTCTTCTTTGCTCAAATGACCCCTTCTCTCATAAGGTCACTTTCTCATTTGGTCCATCTCAGATCCCATCCCAGTTCTTCTGGGAAAGGAGAATTAGATTTATTGCCCAGCACAGCTTTGTCCCCAGCTGTCCTAAACAGCACCCAAGGACACAGTGGTGTCCTTGAAGCTGATGAGTAATAGCCACACTGGCTGGGATCACACATCTCCCTAAGTGGGGAAGGGTGTTGCTGGAAGATGGGGGAGTTACAGACAGTGTAAGCACTGGGAGATAATTTCATGGCACAGCTCACCTATCTGCATTTTTCTTCTCTCCCCTCCACCAGGAGCAGGACACAGGCACAGCAGGGACATAACTTTTCACCTTCACAGGCAGGTGAACTGGTGGCTGGTCCCCAGCCCCATGAGATGGATGCAGGGCACAGCTTGCTTTGGATGCCCAGCCGGGGGACCAGTGGGATGGTTCACTCAGGATGAAGGTGGGTGGCTCAACACACCTTGTAGGTGACACATGTTCACCTTCCAGCAGGCACTGGGTCCCTGCTCCCTCCTCATTGTTCATTGTCCTTTGAGCTTGTGCTCTGCCCTGCCCAGGATTGCAAATCCTTGAGGCAGCACCTTGGGATCATCTTCTGCTTTTCATAGCCTGTCCCTACCAGTGGATCTTGCCTGGTATTGCAGAGCAACAGGTAAAGGTTCATCTGGCTCCTAAATCCTTCGGGATGAAGGGTGATGGTAAAAGCAATCACCACAAAGGTGATAGATTAAACATCTCCTTTTACAAGGAGAGCATACATGACTTTAAGAGGGGAAATCCATGGTGCAGCTGTGGCTTTCCACCTCTGCAAACTAAGACAAGCCTCTGACAGTTGCTAAGCTATGAGGAATACCCAGGTCCAATTTAAAAAAATTTGTCCTTGTCTCCATGGTCTTGTCCACAGCTACTGTTCATCCCAAAGGATTTTCTTTGTGCCAAGGAGAAATGTAGGAATGAATCACTGAAATGTAGGAATGACAGAAGTGCCTCAAGGGAGTTGCACAAAACACCAGTATTTGGATATATACAGTTAAACACTCGCAGTGATGTATGCAGGAATGTGTTTGAAGAACACATTTACCATCTCTCATATTTGCCAATCCCTAGGAATCTATATCATGAATACTTTTAATCAATGAATACTCCATATTAATTCTGACTTAATTCACAGCTCAAACTCCATGTTAAAAATACTCAAAGGAAATGAAGAAAATTAGGAAGAGCATAAAAAGACAAGAAATGCTTTTTTCAGTGCAGACCAGTGGTCCATCTAGTCCAATGTTCAGTCTCTGTCCAGTTTTAAACCATGATGCACCAAGATGGTGTCTTCCATGACACACCTGGAAGATGCCTTTGGGAGTCTCAGAGTATTGTTGGTTTTCCAGCTCTTCAACAAACAAAAAAGTGAAATGAGCTGCTTGGAAGGAGAAAGAATGGAACTTCATTTTTAATAAAGAAATCCTAGTCCCAAATGCAGTGATTTGAATGAAACTGGTAACAAAAAGTAAGTAAGATTAATAAATTAAAGCTATCTTGTACCTTGGTGAAATCAAGACAGTTTTGTTATCTCAAGAGGGCTATGGTTTTCTCCAAATGGAGTAGACAGGACAATATTCCACCAGAATGCGTTCTGTCTCGTGGGAATGCTTAACCTTAATTTTCCTTGAAGTCCATGGAGTTATAGGTTAAACAAGATCTTAATTATTAAAGTATAATAAAGAAGACAGTCCAAAATACTAAAAATCAAGAAAATCCCCTTTTTTGTCTTCTTTATGTATCAACAAAAGCAAAAGATATAAAACTCTAAAAAACTTCATCATGTCCTTAGTATGCAAAAGTTGAAGAGTTTTGGGGGAAATGAATAGGATCCAATGATTGTCTCTAACAGGAGATCCTAAAAGGAGGACACAGGTTTTCATTGACAGGTTTGTGGGCCCTCTTGCTTTGTGAGCATCCCACTGTGTACCTTTTCTAATTGTTTTCCCTACACTGCTTGAAGTTCAGTACACACAAGAAATAGGAAGAAAACCTGCCAGGAAGCAAAAGGGATTGGATTTGCCTGGTTTTATTACTCCATTTAAAGGAAATGTTAAAAAACAAACAGTAGAGAATAAAAAGTGAGGAGTAAAGCAGATCCACAGGATCATTTAAGCCCTTACAATCTGAAGTTTCAATAACGACACAGAAAAGGATGCTTTTTTCTTTTCAAATTATGTTTTATGTTGGCAAACATCTCTTTAATTTTCTCCGTCTCTGCTCATCCTGGTTTCTCTGGGGACCAGCAACCAAAGTACTGAAACGCTGCAAAAATGTTTTATCAAAGGCAAGAAGAAAAGAAGTAACTGAGAATCAGACAGAGCCAAGCGTGATGTGGCAAGATTTTGGGACTAGTGTGGTTTTGAGGTTAATATACAAGGAAGCACCATTAACTAAGTTCAGCTTTTGAATGCAAGATGCTGCTGTACTCTTATACAAGTCCTATCAGGAACTTCTACTCTCACAATGCTCAATAAGATATAACAAGGCACTGCACAAAGGAGATACAGTTGAGGACACAACACTTCTGGCTGAAAATTCCCCTCTTCTAAGAGATAATTAATCAGTTTCCCCTTTTTTTTTTGAGTCTCAAATTTGGCATTGTGAGGCGATTTCTCTACCGTGAAGCATCCCTCCCTTCCCTCCAGCACACGCTGGTTTTTAATGAGTTTGGCCATTTGTTAGCTGGAGAGAGCCAAAAAAATGTCTAGTTTCAGATGCTTTCCCTTTTTTTTTTTTTTTAAATATTGAACTAGAATCTGGGAAGGGGAAGTGGGAATGAGACATTGAAGTAGGCCTGTGTTTATGCACTAAAATCTAACTGAAGCTGGGAATCTGCTGACTCCCACCCAAGATACTTTTGAATTCAGTACGTTCAAAGAGATTTTTCACCTCTACATATGAACATCAGCAGGTAGCTTTTAAATTTATAAAAATCTATCTCAAGGTCACCTTGTAACCTGTGCCTTTCACTGTAAAATCTTATGCTCTTAGCAGCCCACAGAGTTGAAGGTGTTGTCATGTGCGATCCTGTAACAGGGCTTTTTAATTCTTGTTTCAGTTTATAAAGTAAAGCTCATGGCATCATCTGTAAGTGTTCAAAAACATGTAGATGTGGTAAATGGGGACATGGTTTAGTGGTGGACTTGGCAGTGCTGGGTTAATGGTTGGACTCTATGATCTTGATGATCTTTCTAACCTAAATGATTTTTTGATTCTATGATCTCCACTTTGGGTTTCTCATTGCCTTCCATCACTGGAGAGCTCTCCCACTGAAAGTTTGCTGACACTATGAGGGTCAGATTTCAACCTGTATTTTTTCAGTCATACTCTGTGGGACAGGGTGTCTTGTGTTGTCTCAGACACCACAGAGAACATTTGCAATGGCAAACAAGTGATAAACAACGGTGTGAGACAACAAGAAAATTTTGCATTGTCCCAGAACTTTCATCCAAAGATTTCAGGGGCTGTTAACAACTGCTACTGATCAAGCTCTGCATGTCTGGAAAAATATCTCAATGCAGCCCCTGTGCTGTGGAGGACTGGGAGGACCCACACAAAGTACAGCAGATGCTGAGGTCTCGGTTCAGACCATAATCACTGGTCACCAGTGAGGTTCTGGCACAGCCCAGGACCCTGCTGTGCAAGGTGCTGTGCAAACACACAGCTGGAGAAGCTGCCCGTTTTAAAAAAAACCTTCCCATCTGATGCTGGATTTTCTTCAGTCACTGTATTTCGTAGAGTGAACTGGTGATGCTGTCAAAGGAGAGGTCCCTTCCCTCTCCATCCTGAGACTGCATCTCCTCCCTGCCAAGCTTGGGAGCAGAAGTTCACGTGGCGTGTGGTGAAATGGATTGGAGAAATAATCCAAGTTTATGCAAACTCAACAGGAGGGGAAGAAAGAAAAAATAAGAAAAGAAGACAGATTTAATCCCCTCATCCCCTCTTTGCTGCCAGCTGGCAAAGCATTTCTTCAATTTCTGTGCTCAGACCCCACAGTCTGGTGGTAATGTCAGCAATGCTACACCTGAATGGCTCCATCCTCAAGGTGGCTGTATTTCACAGCTGAGTATTTGTCCTTACTTCAACTACACAATTAACTTCAAGCAGAGTTTCTGATTTGGATGTGCCTTTTCGACCAGAACAAGTCATAATTTAGGCTCTGGGGTCCTGAGGCTGCCTAACCAAACCTTCAGAATGGAAATACCAGGACTACTGGGCTGCCAGCTCCAGCAGAAGAGAAAAACAGGGCACCTCTGGAAGGTAATTTTGATCTTACATGGACTGAATCTCATTCATTCAAGGATTCTTTCTTAGGGATTTTAGTCCTCCTAAAGCCCCCAGTGTCCCAAACCTTACTTGAATTAACTTCATAAAATGCTTAAAGTTAGGTTATATGTGTACCTAGATGTTAACATAGTGCTGCTGTTAAGAATGAGCTCAAGATATCAAGGAAGATGAGTGTTTAATTACTCTGTAAAAGGATTTCTGGAGAAATGCAGAATATTGACTGGAAATAATAATAGTATCAACAACCATCTTTTCAACTCATTTGAGATGTGTCCCTGCAGGACAACAAAACTTTTCTCCCCAAACAGACATTTTACAATTATTTTAATGTAACAGATTTTACAATTATTTTAATGTGATAGATGTTAAAAAAAAAAAAAGTTTTCCAAAATCCCCTGCAGTGCAAAGTGATTTTTCAGTCTATATCAGTATAGTCTATTTGGAAAGGTTTTAGTTCTGGCAGAACAGAAAGGACTGGACTTTTGATTTTTAAACAAAAATGCTGCAGATGGTGGGACCTTGTGGTATTTAGCCAGCTTTGGACTTCAAACAAATATTTAGGGAAAAATTCTGATAGAGTAAGCCAAAGAGTAATCAGATGGTAAAGCACTTCCAGATGATGGAATCTTAGCATTTGTCTTCTGAGCACTATGCAAAATCTCTGTCTCCCTGCTGCAATAAACTGCCAATATCTGGCAATCTATTTTGCAGGAGGATGGCATTTAATTCCAGTTCCTTCAGTGGGAGCTAATTCCTTATTCAGATTAATGTATTTTAGTTCTTTTGCAACTGTCTAATAATAATTTTCAAAAAGAGTTTTTCAAAACCCTGTCAGAGACTTGGAGTGATACAAAGTTGCAGTGGACTTGAGAGTAAGCCTAGATTTTACCCATGGAATTATTCTGGGAGGTTTTTTCTCATGTCAGTGCAAGTGCAGATTATTCCTTAGGTCTTTTGGAAATGCTTCACCTGATGTAACTCTTTTCTATAAAGGTCTCTGGTCCACGAAATCTCTGAAGGGTGAATTCATCCCCTCCTAACGTAGATGTTTAGAAAAACTGAAATGCATTGCTTCTGGAGGTTCATTCTTCTCTCCCCTGATTGCACATTGGGCCCAGTTTAGGGTAGCTGCTGAATAGAAAAAGGCTCAGATTAGAGGAAATGGATCCCATCTTTGGGATAAGTGATCCTGTAATGACTCTCTGCATGAACACCCACAAATTGCAACATCATGGACCCTCAGTGGTAGGGTCACAACCTGGCTCTGAAGGCAAGACCAGGTCCCATCCACTGCAGCAAAGGTCCTGACATTGTGGACATTTGTCAAGAAAAGGAGACAAAGTGGTCTGACTCCACAATTCATTTCACAAATATCATCAGCCTATTCCTGGACCCTTGGTCTGCAATCATGGTCAAGTTGGACAAAAAATAGTAGAAATGGTCCAACTGAATATTTTCTAACTATCCTGTTCAAATGAGTTTTAAAAACATTTGCTATGATAATCTTTCCCTGGCACAATCAAGATATATAATTAATAAACGACAAAATTCAACATGGACAAAATTGAGCCAATTTGTGACATTAGGAGTATTAGGATATTTGAATTTGAGGTGCTGGGGAACAATCATAGGATTCACAACATGGCAAAAGAACTTAAAGGGATCATCCAAATGAAATCATCTGTCAAAAATCCAGTCAGCACAAGCTTCCAGAAAAAGACTAATTTGTTTCTAGAAAGATAACAAAAGGACCAAAACAAAGCAACAACCAAGGCTTCCCTGGTAATTTAACACATCATCTATAGCCTCCAAAGCAGTATTCAAGCTCAACATAGGGAGATGTGTTTGTCCTGCAGAGCTTGATCTGCAAGAAGGTGAAGGATGAAGGAGAACATCGAGTGCTGAAATGTCCATCCTTGCTAAGCAGTGTCAGAGTCAGAAGTAAATACAAGTGGCCTTTCTCTGGAGGCTGCAAAATCCCAACTTCAACATCAACTTTGTCTTTGACCTTGATCATATCATTTAAGTGCTTCACCTTCACTTTTTGATTTGCAAAACTCAGCTAACAGGAATCTATTCCAAAGGAGGACCCTACATTGCCCTTTGGGCACCAGAATACAGATAAAACTCTTCAGAAAATAACATTATTTTCTGTTTGGCTTTCTAACTGCTCTGGTTCTGTCTGTGTAAATTCTCTGACTCAGCTGCTGCTGACATGTCCTCCTTGTTTAATATTGTCTGTGAACTTCACTCCTGTGCAATTCAATTCCATTTCCCGATAATTAATAGAGATGTTAGATGAGACCAGACCTAACACAAATTCTCCAGATACCCTGCAAGATACCGTCCATAAACTTGTTACATTAGCATTTATCATGGTTCTTCGTTTACAGTCTTTCAACCAGTTTCCAACCCACATGACTGATTTCCCATTCAAGCCAAACTGAATTAATTTTTCTGTTATGGTTTACTCATAATCCTGCACAGGCCAGGGAGTGGGTTAGACTGACCTTATAAACCTTTTACATCTTTGACCTCTTGATGTTACATGGAAGAGGTGTGAGATTGCTCATAAAACTCCAACAAGCTCTCTAAATTTCCCCAGCAGTAGCACAGCCCTCCTTTATGATGGGAAAATCAATGTACAGGAGAAGTCACGGCAGAACATGAATTCTTGAATACATGTTCCTGCACCAAAATCACCGTCCCACACCCCAAGCTGCTCCTTCACCAAGCAGTATCTGAAATGTCATCCTTTCTATCCACTGTATCCTTATTGAACAGGCTCTAGGAAAACCCAACTCAAGTGGTTTAAGGGTGGACCTACGTTTCTTTGAGCTTCGTCCTGGGCTATTCTCTGTCCTGGTTACCTTTTTTAGCTGCTTTAAACAAAATGAAAACACGTCTCATTCTGCCTTATTTTTCCTTGTTATTTTTGCTACTTCAAAAAGTAATTGGGTTTTCCACAAGAACAGTATCAGAATCGTTCCTAAAGGAGCTTAGTTCAGATCTGTTAAGTAGTGACAAATGACCTGTTTTAACTTGCCTTTTGAGGTGAATATTGTGATGAAAAGACCATGGACCATATGCAATTACAGCATTTGGCATTTATATAAGATGAATTTCCCTTCAAGGATGTCCTCTTTTCCCCACCTCCAAAATCTGATACTTGAGGCAAGAAAATGGTAAAAGTAAGAATACAACCTTTATTCTTTTAGGAGAAAACAAAAAAAAAAAAGCCACAAAAAAACTCCCAAGATCAAACCAAACCCAAAGCACTCTTTTCTCTAAGATTAACTTCTCAAAACCAAAACATAAAATACTTTATGAGAGCAGTGGACCTCTTAAGCTTATCAAGCTTGAGAAATTTTTTTTTATGTATATACCTAAAACCTAATACCTGTGCTAATCTTGAAGCCTGGGGAAAGAGTGGACAGAAATTTGTAAATCTTCAGAAATGTTCACATTTCTCTGCTGGTGTCCCAAATTGCTGTGCAATTTACTATGATAAATCTGTTGTACATCAACTGAGTGACCAGTGTTTTCTACATGCACATGGGAAATCAGCTATGGGTAGGAAAATTAAGGTTAGTTAACAAAGAAACACTACTAGAGCATTTACTACCATACCTTCCAGCCACCCTTGAGGACAAATGGATTTTTAATCTGAATGCAAAAGTCTATGTGTTGAAATCTCTTTTGGGGGATGTTTTGTGCTTATCTGTGAATAAAACCTCCCTTCTTTGGTAAGAGTCAAGAACATGAACAAATTGAAGTGTAAATTTTAGGGACAAAAATTCACATGAATATTTCCAGGTTTCATCTACTCTGCACTGAATTTGTTAATGTATTTGGTTAATGAATCAAAATCTGCTCTAAGAAACTATCCTGGAAAATGGTTAGGAAAAAGGTGATTTATATTTAAGTCACAAATCTCATCAAAGAGATGGAGTTGCATAATGAAGTACTGCTAACAACATCTTCTCAATGAACTGCAAATTTTTTTACAAACTAAACCTGCTTGGAAAACTGGAAGCCAGGACCACTTGGCCCATCAATGCAGTGTCTTGCTCTCCAGTGAAAAACAGCATTAACAAGAGCCAGAGCATCCTCTTGGGGGTACAGTCATGTCCAGGGGGTCTGGGCTGTGTCCTCAGACATGCAGGGTTCCTGCCAGACAGAGCCTATGGTTGTGATTTTCCTTCCCCAAAGTTTGAACATGGGAAAACATTTCCTTTTAAAGTGATTTTGTTTTTTTTATCTCCTTCATTTTCTAACCCAAAGTATAATATGAGAGAAAAAGAGAAAAAAAAAAGGAAATATTTTGTTGGTGGCCTGTCAAAATGAAACTAAAGGAAACTGCCCTTCTCTTGTCATCCTCCAAAATGAAATCAGGGGCAAGGTAGACAGTGTTTCACAGATGCTTTTGGTTTCAAGAGTACTGTGCCTTCTGATAGGAAAAGATTAATCTGAAATTTTATGGGCCAGCCCTACTCACAGCACAGATAATACATGATTTAGCACAGGCAATACAAGATTTAGCAGAGAAGCAGCAAAATGCTCCATGGCCACCGCTGAATCGTAGCACCCTTTAGGAAGCTGTTTGACACACGTGCAAAAATGCACCATGTATGTGGTAATACTAACACCTCCCCACCAGACTGACAACACTTGGGTAATGCTGGTGGAAACAATTACACAAGGTGTAATAAAAGCAAGACCCTGTCTTACACAAAGGCAACTTTTCTGTCTTGTTTCAGTACCAAACTTGGGCATAAATTTTAGGTGCCCCCTGAACCAGTTCTTTGGGTGGTGTTCATGTTTCCTATATATTGTGAGAGGATACACGTCAGGTGTTTGGGCTTCCCTGTGGAGGTGTTCAATGGCAGCTCCCAGGTCTCCTACCAACTGAACAAAGAAATAATTATGGTAGATTGGACCATATTAGGAGCCCCTATTTAATCCCACTTGCATGTCCTTTGTAGGTGGGCTGCATTACCCTGAGAGTCTCTGTGACTTGCTTTGCATTCAAAGGTGTGGGGCAGCTAGGCAGAACTGCCCTTTACCTTTTCTGGTGCCCTCAGAGCAGACAACTAAGCTTTAGGGTTTGTGCAACCGGTATTTCTAAAGAAGAATTATTCTGTGAGACACCAAAGCATTTGCCGTCATACATATTCCGGAAGCATCACATACCTGTGCTGCCAACTAACTTTTCCATCTTAGTTATAGATTGTTATCAGACCAAAACCTTCTGCAATATTACCCAGGCAGTGATGTACCGGTCTGTCAACCCAGGATCACCCAGCAGCTCCCTGGCAGTGGTACCAGTTTGCTGGCAAGGGTGGAATGAAGGAGGGCATATGTGGTGGTTAAATATAAAACCAGCGAGAAAAGCTGATCTGGCCAACTCACAGCTGTGAGACTGTCTGGTGTGCCACAGAGCCACTGTTGGGCGTGCAGAACTAGCATTGTGCAGGAATTGTGTGAGTGGTGGTAAGGAAGAGAAAAAAGCTTCAGCAAAGTTTCTGTTCAATACCAGAGCTGCCCACTAAGAAATTATTACCAGTTTACCCTTGAGCTGCTTCTACAGTAATTCTTTAAAGCTGGAAATCTTCCTGTTGCCATCAGGTCACCCTTGCTAGTGTCATCAAAGGTCTTCAGCACTCCACCCAAGGCTCCTGCTCCCAAATGGCCTGACCAGTGTAAAAGTGAGGCTAATTCCCACCTGGTGAATCCAGGGCTAGGGCAACGACACGTGCCACTGCATGTGATCGTCTCTGCAATGCTCAGGAGCTCTGTCACTGCTCTCTCCCTTTGTAGGATGCCTCACAGCCCCACTTCCAAGAATTTCCTTTACTGTCTATTCTCCACATGAGCATCTTGCACCTTGGTAGGTAGGAAAACAGAGAAAAGGACTAACGTAGTGAGAAAGAGAGGTTTAAAAGACTTTATAGTTTGCCCTTTTAGACTCCTGTTGCATTCCCCTCTCCTTTCCATCACACAGGCACCTGCTTTCCTCCATCACTGAAGACTTTTCTTCATCCATTTTTAAAGCTGTTTCACAGCTCAAGTCCCAGCCATGTCTCGCTGTTTGCACTAGGAGGGTGCAGTGGATGTGGGACCTGCATAAATTAAAAGCTTTCAGTAGAAATGTGAGATCGTGATTTTCCTAACTCAATTCTCTTGGAAAACCAGTCAGCAGTTTTTTTCACTGTGACATCTGTAATAAGCACCATGCAGAGTGCAAAGAGGTCTCTTATCCCTTAATGTTTGAAGAGGTTTAATACAGGTTTTGCTATTAGATTACTGTTTATGAAATGTCTAGCACAGCCTTACCCACATCATTGTTTACCAACTGACAAAGGTATGCATGTAATATGCATAGACACATACACGTAAAGGATGTTAAATGATTTAAGAATTTTTTGGCCATATTTATTAATCTAATTTTGTCCTTACAAAGTTCTTCCCACTTCTACCATAGAGCATGTATTTAAACAGTTAAAGCTGGTTTAAGGATCTCCTCTCCGAACCTCTCCGAACCTCTCCTCAAAAGCATCTTTCTCTGGGAATATGACACATGTTCTTTACTTTCCTTGTAAATCTAAAGAGAGAATTTCAGAGCCCTCCAACAGCTCACACAGCCAGTATAGTAAGGGGCTCCAAAGATATTTTGTAAAGGTGTAGGGTACTATGTCAGTGTTAACACTGCCAAGTGTTAACCAAATATTTAATAAAAGAAATAAGTATTTTGTTTATGTCCACAGAGGACTATCTGTTGTAGGAAGATGGAAAAGTGCTACTAGGCTTTCTTCCTTTGGCAAGCAGTTGACATCTATCCAAGATCCATGGGGATGAGCCATTGCTACTAACTGAAGGGCTTTTCGATTGCATCTTCCTGTTCTCTCTACCTAAACAACCTTCCAATTGCTTCTCTATTATTATTCATATCAAGACCTGGCACTGAACAAAAGGCCACATCCCCCAGCAAGTGCTGACAAAACTAAAAAGTGGAATAGCTGGGAGGGTGGTGATGGCATGAAGCAGATAACCAAGGTGACCCAGAAGGTCAGTGGAGAATATTTTCCTTGCAGTCTTTACTGGCTCCACCAGCCCATCGAGGTGAGAAGGGTGAGGAGCCCTTCCTAGTCCTGCCAGCCAGTATGGAAACAGAGTTGGAAGAACAAAAGGGTCTTTTTTTCCCCAATTAAGTTTCCCAACCTGTGAGACAGAAGATGCTACCAGCCTTCAAACATTTTCCGCTTGCTTTCATGCTACTGAGCAGCTGCTCTGAGCTCAGCCTGCCCAATCCTGTCTTGATCTGAGAGGCTGAGATGAAAACTATCTGCAGCCTCCAGCCTTCCTCTTCTGATCTTCTCCCTGCATGTTTTATTATTTTGCTTTGACTTAGCAGCTTTTGCCAGCCATGGAGCACTTCACAAGATTCTGACCCACAGGTTTGGATTGGGGCAGGGGGTATCACAAATGAGTACAGAGCCACATTGTCTCCGAGGAAGCATCTGCTCCTTGGAGTTAATCTTATATTTGAACTGATTTTACTGAAGGAATAATCAGTTTGTGGACATTATTGGTGCACAGATGCCTATTCTGATGTAGGTGGGCTCTGGTTTTATATCCTCTCTGTCTCATGGAGGTGGCCCATGCCTCAGGGACATCTAAGGAGGGATTAATCTTAGAGCAGTGGGAAAGACTCCACGAATGCAAATGGAGCAAGACTCCTTTAAAAGTACAGCTGTTAGTGTGAGAAAAACTGAGAATCTGGCCATGACCAAATCTACACTTAGAGGTTTCAAGATGTTCAGTGAATGCAAGTAACTTTTCTGCTTATGCAAGAACAGATTCAATATCCAGCTGATGTGTTTATCACAAATGTGGTAATAGAGATCTCTGGTTTATGGGCTACTGTTTAGCATAGTGTTCATAAATGACTGATACTTAATTAATTGAAGGCAGTATTACAGAAACCAATCTGTTGAAAAAGATTTCTTTAAACCAACAGTTATCATATTCATTCTGATCTCAGAGAGGCAAGTTCTCAGTTACTATCTTTTCTCATACAAACTAGCAAATAAACATGAAAAGAAATGGTAAAGGTGAAATACCAGAAAAAATATTTTTGTGGTTTTTTTCCCCTCTGGGTAAGGACTGTGTTCAGAAATAATTTTTATTTTTTTTTTAATTTTTTTTTCTTTTCTTTTTCAGGAGTAGGACAGCAAATTTTCTGGGGTTATTAACAAATTAGTGTCAAAAAACAATCTCTTCCCTCATATTTGACTCTACACAAGAAGTAATCCCCATGTAATCAATAATTCCGTCTATACCAATGAATAAACTGTGTCTCAGACCACACTTTGGCCCCCACACTGGGGCCAAGGGCACAATGTGTCCACTTCTAAGAACACTGCACACTGTTATGTCGAGGACAGAGTAGATATACCAGCTAGAAGTGAACCTTTTCCCATGCTGTCCTTCATGTCACATCCAGGTACTGTCCTGGAGGTCTCAACTGACAAAAATAATGCCAAGTTTAGACAAAACTTGAGATTTAACAGTTTGATGACCGATGGTCAGTGTAGATTTGCTCAATCTATGCAGTTAGGGCACAATCCAGATCCCAAGCACAGGAGCACCATTTCTATGTCTTGGAGTGAGGAAAGCACGAGGAATCTTTCTCCAGGACGTATCTCAAAAGTCTTCATCAAGACTTCATGCATCCAGCTTTGTTTTCCTGCTCCACCACGGTCTATCTGCATGACCTTGGGCAAGTCACTCTCTGACTGGGCTGCAGACTGCAGCGTAGCAATAACCGTGAACAGGCTAGATACTGTCCCCAAAGCAACGGGAGCCGGCGTTTTCCTATAGCCTAGTTCACCTGAGCTAGTCTACAATGACCCCTGTGTTGCCAGAGTGGATTTTAAACCCATCTCAGGAGCTGGAAACCATGCTGCAGTCTGCACTCTGAATGTGAGTGCCTTGTCTCTGCTCCTTCTCTGGCAAGTGGAAAGACCAAGGCTTCCTGACTCACAGAAGGGCAGTGAAGATAGAAGTATTCAGGGCTACAACCTCTTTCAACATACAGCGAGTAAGGGTTAAACAAACATCACCCTCCACATACAGATTTCCTCAGCAAAAGTTGAGCAGTTTCATCAGATTTTGCAGTCCAATAAGAGCTGTTTCAAAACTAGAACAGTTTGCTTAAACCTGCTCAGACAGCTCCCACAAAGTTCCCATGGGAGACCTGTCAAGAGCTCACTCTCAGTCAGCTTTCAGCCAGCCTCACCTCAGAGAACTGAATGAATTTGGCCTCCATCAGGAGACAAGAAGGACAAAGTGAGAGTTGCTCACAAGGCTTGGGGGAAATGAAAAACTACAAAGTGTTTTAACAGCTCCCACATGGAGCAGGGGTGAGGTTGGAGCAGCTCAACATTGTCATTGTGGTTCTCAAACCAGTACAGTTTGACACTTGACCCATGTCGGCTGCAGACTAAACACATCTGGGGCACCTTCATGTTTTGTAAATCCCCATATTGTTCTTAGAAGAATTTTGTTCAGTCTGAGGCCATTATTGAAAGAAAAAGACAGCAAAATCTACCAGTATTAATCAAGCAACGTGACCTTTGGGAAAATGAGGCAACCTAGAAGATCTGGTGGGTCTTAATGATGCAGAAAAGTTTAGCTGAGAAAAATCCCAAGGGCATGGACTGGTGAATGTGATGAGCTCTGGTCCACACTGAATAAGAGCAGGCAGATTTGGCCCTCTCATTTGCAGTCCCATGAGGTTTAGCCACAACTACTCCTTCATGTCACAACTCAAGAGCGAAGAAATAAAAACCCTCGCAGATACAGCCACAGGGGTTGTTTCCCCCTGCTGAACACCCAGAAACTGATCTACCCTAGTGGGTGCAGCATCTGAGATACTTCTGGTTAAGCACAACTGGACACCTCAGAACAAGCAACACAGGCCTGGATTTCCACAGCTTTTGCTCAGAGGTGCAAAGAGAGGGAGGTCAGTAAATAGCCCGTGAGCCTCAATTAACCCAAGACTTTGTTCATGGCTTGAAGGAGAGCACACACCTTCCTAACCCTTGATAGATGGGACAACAGAGATGACAGGGATGACCTAGAGAATTAATCTACACAAAATAGTAATTTATTCCCAGCAGCTGGAGCCAAAGAGACCAGAGGAGGGGAGTCTCTGTGGACACACCATCGCTGAAGACCAGCGCAGGTTCAGGGCTGACTATAGTCCCACAAAAAAGTCCTTACTGTACCTGAACACAAAAAATTGTGGCAAAGTGTATTTCTTTTTCTCAGTAAAAGTAGGAACTCTCCTTTTCCACAGAAATGGGTTGTAATTGCTGGCTTTTCTCTGAAACACAGTCACAGATTTTGGTGGCTTTATGTTCTTTCACTGGAAAGTGGGTAGAAAGCTACCTGTTCTGTCCAACTTTAAACTGAGATACTTAAGAGCATTTATTCCTTCATCCAGATGATGATATACAACAACTACTTGGGGGTTTGAAGGTACTGGGCTGGTATTTTGCAGTGCTTAGAGTCAGACATCTATGCTTTGGGAAAACCTTTCTCTCTGTGTGAATTATCTACCAAGCACTTTTATTCCAATAGGTCACTAATCTAGATCACATATCTTGTCCTTTGCCTTTATCTTTAAAAAAGGAGGAGCTGTAGGCACTATTCTCATAAAAAAACACATTGCAGGTGACCCCATCCAAGTTTTACCAAGCTCAGTTAGTGTTTCTCTACAGAAGAAAATTAATCTGGATTGAGAGAGTGGGATGACAATTTCTGTACAAAAGTGCATTACAATTATATTAGTCTAGATTATCAATGTTCTCCACTGAACTACCTTAATCTTAACTTTAAAGACAAACAAAACGGAGTAGAAGCACTTTAATTCTGCAATAGCAGGATTGTCTTTGCAGTCAACTAGAAGATAAAATTTGTTCAGGGATATTTAATCCAGAATAATTTGTTTTTCTGAGTACTCCTTGCATTCAGTACTTTCCAGCAGCAGCAAGGACACCTTTTCATTTCCACACACTCAGCTCAAACAGCCACAACTCTGCACAAAGCAATTACTGTAACATCTACAGCCACAGGACCAAATCCCAGTTGTCCCACCCGGCCCTTTTACTGAAGCAAGGAGACCAGTAAAAACAATCTATGTCTCTGTTTCAGATTTTGGGACAGAAACTGATTTTACCTTTTTTTTTTTTTTCTTGTAAATGAACTGGAAGAACCAAATTATGACTTCAGGATCTTGGTGCTGGTACTTGCAAGAGCACTACCTCCCTCATCCTTGAGGAACTCTTTGAAAAAAGAGAGACAGGTAACCCCAAAGATCTCTGGTGTACAAGGAGGACCGTATCCTCCTCCCTATGACCTGAGCCATGACTAAATAGCGTGCTAGGGAGTTTGTTACACTCTGGTAAATAAATCCTGCCTCTGGTGTAATGCCCAAGGGAGCATGCAGATACACTGTAATCCACAGAAAGTTCTTCCCTGAGCCACCTGCAAACTTTGTACCTGTTTACTCACAGCAGGTTAGTCCTGGTGAGCTGGGTTGCTCCAGATGGGAGGGAAAGCAGATGGGAGCTTTTATGCCAGGGAAATAGTCCTGACATAATTTGTGCCACATTGTTTATTCTTTTAATTGGAACCACTGAAACTACTTTCACCTTTTACCTTGTTTCAACTTTGCTGGAAGCCTCCAGCTGTTTGTATCCATCCCAAAACTCCAGCCCATCCTTCAGTGACAGAGTTAATAATTTTCACACTGAGAGGGAAAAAAAAATCCCACCTCCCCTTCTTTGCATGCAGGTAAAGAAGGCAGGACACCTGAATTCGCTTCTGGCCCAAACCTCCTGCTGCTCCTACAGCACTGGAAGGAGCAGGCAGATACAGGAGCTTTCTACGTCTTTGAGGAAAGCTTTTTCTGGGCACACTAAAGATAAATTATCCCACCACAGCAGTGAGGCTGGAAAAGGTGATAGTGCAACCCAGCTCTGAACCACCCACCGACCTCGTCTCCCTTTTCCTCTGTATATTGAACCTTCAGGGCCCTGCAAGGTCTCCCGGTGCTCAGGCTCTCCGCTCCCTGCTTCTCCTGCTTCAGTAGCATCCAGTCCCCCACCCTCCCTCCTCTCCCAGAACAATAGCAAGGCACCGGATTCAGCTGCTTCCCAAGGATAGCCCAGATCACACACATTTCCATAGAGAGAGATAGATATGATTATATTCCTCTTTGCTGTTTAGGACAAGAAATGAAGTGCTGCCTCTTTAATTGGCAAAAGCATGCAGTAAGAGCATACCTTCAATTTAGTGTTGGGATAGCTCACTTGCACCCTGGCTGTTGTCTTATTGGAGAGGGCAGCCTGCCTCAGATCCTCTAGCACTGAAATAATATCATCCAGCACGCATTTCTTATCCTGATTTCTCAACACACACAGATGGGAAAAAGTATAATTATAGCCTTTGTAGTTCACCTTCATTTCCAGCACGGCTCGGTGGATCTGCAGGATCACATCAGCCTGATGCAAAATATTGCCTCCGGGTTTGGAGAGGAGAATCACCCTGCCATACCTCCCCGGGGTGTGCAAGTCCGAATACAGTTGGCTTTTGGATTGATCGAGGGAGAAAAGGCTGCTGGCTAAGCTCCTCTCGATCTTGGCCAGGCTGTGGCTGGGGGCTACCAGGCTCTCCAGGTCAGTGTCAGGCTGGAAGCGGTTGAGCAGGCTGAAGCCGAAGATGATGGTCAGGACTGCGGGCACAGTGAGGAAAAACACCGGATGCCTGCTCACGAATAAGCCCAGCTTGTAGAAAAACGACTGGAGCCCTCTGTGTATCACCTGCCGCAGCATCCTCCACCAGATCCAGCCTGCAGATGCTCCTGGCCGTCTTAGAAAGCACATGTGACATGTGTAGCTCCTTACCCCTTCCTGCCAGTTTCCCTTTCTCTCTCCCTCTCTCTCTACTACTCCTTTAAAAGACTGCAGCAAGTTGCAGCAAGACAGCCAAATATTGATCAATGGGGTGTGTGTGTGCGTGCGGGTGTGTGTGTGTGTGCCGGGGGTGGAAGGGACCGAGCAGGGGAGGGAGGAGGACGGGGGGGGTCCTTGCCTTTTTTCCCTCTTTCTCTTCCCCCCCCCCCCCCCCGCTCTCTCTCCTCCCTCCCCCCGAGTCAGCTATCATCGCCGCCCCCCTTCCCCTCCCTCCCCTCCCTCCCGGTGCCCCCCTTTCTCCGGCGAGGCTCGGGCGTTGCACCGGGAGCTCCGCAGTGCCCGCTCCGCTCCGCGCCCCGCGCAGCCCGGCGCCCGGCCCAGCTGCTCCGGGGCGGTGCGGGCAGTGCCCTCGCACTGCTCGCTTTCTCCCCTCCACGCACACACACATACACGTACGGAATTTGCCGGGGCAGGACGATGATGCTGCATTTTGACGTCCCCCGACCCCACCGCGCCCCTCCCTCGCCCCCTCCTCCCCATCCCCGCCGGCTGCCGGAGAAGGGAGAGCTCCGGCTCGGAGACTTGGTGAACCGCTTTCCCGCAGCAGCAGAAGCAGCAGCTGCCGCCTCGCTCCTCCCTCGTTCCCCGGTCCCGCGGCTGCTGCGTCCCCTCGCTGCACTCCCCTCTTCATCCCCCGGTCCCGCCGCTGCTGCATCCCCTCGCCGCGCTCCGCTCTCGTCCCCATGTCCCACCGCATCCCCCCGTCACGCTCGGCTCTGCCCCAGCCGCGCTGTGGCTCTCAGGGCGGGGGGACACCCGACACACACTGCTCCAGTACAGATTTCCCCTTTCCCTTTTTCCCCCATTTGCTGCCCGTGGTCGCCCAGGCGGAGCTGCCCCGTGCTCCTACGAGGAGGAGGGTGACCCAGGGAAAGGCTGGGGACAAGAGGAGGAAGGGGAGGGGAGCTGCTCCCTTCTGCTGCCCCACGCCCTGGCACATCTCCCCCGGCCAGCTGCTCTCTCAGCAGTGACCCAGGAGAGGTAGGACACGGCTCCTGACACCCTCCAGCTGAAAAAGAGGTTTTCCGAGCAAAGATACCAGCAGACCATTACATAAGAGGAGAAAAATTCTGCAGCTCTCCGGACCAAAGGCGAGCAGCAGAGAAATGCGTTTGCAGCAGGCGAGCTGCCCACCAACTCTCCAGGCAGCAAGCTCTGCTCCTCCGGGAGCCTCAGCCAGGACTGCTCAGGACAGCAGATCCAGCCCAGCAGACCTGACAGCCCCTTGCAGGAAAGGAAGGAGGAAAGGCAAGCTAGCTTTGCATGAGCTTCATATTTGTAATTCTAAGTGCAATTAAAAAACAACCCCCAGAATAATGCAGATCTCTACTTGGCGTCTCTCCCTTCACCAAGTTTCTGCTGTATTTCAGCTAGTTTTGTCAAGCAGAAATTATTTATTTTGGGATGAGACCAAGGACATTGTGCAAAGTCTGAGAGAACAAGGCTTTTCCCTTGTAAAACCCCACAGAAACAGAAGGGTGAGTGGAAACTGGGAGGTTTGATAATGTTAGTTAGCAGCCTCTGTCCAATTCAGGACTAGATAAACAGCAGGTTGTGCTCAGCTTGAGGTATTTATCAGTGTTTTGAAGAAAAACAGCATATTCAACAATGCCTTTCATGCTGGCACCCCTACACACACGCTTTTACTGCTACTAATGGTTGGACTTGATCTTAGAGGTCTTTTCCAACTTTAATCATCCTATGATTCTGTGTTGATGAACAGGACTTGCAAAGAAGGAGCTCGTCTTTGATGGCTTTGAAGGGTGTGGGTTAGGTTGCAGAGACAGTTATTCAGATTAGGGGCCTGAAGTCCTTCAGAAGTGTGGAAACATGAAATTCCTCCAAGGAACAGAGAGGCTGAGAGCACTGGATTGGAAACCTACATGACTGAAATCAGTGGCTAAAATTCAAAACTGCCTTGGTAAAACTGGCTTAATTTTTAGGCATTTGAATGAGTGCTGCAAGCACATCATGCCTTTCAAATTCAGGCTTTTTTTTTATTTAGTAGCCTAGATACTGCTGATCTGCAAATGTGGGCTGGAGTTCTTACAGGCAACACAAAGGAGAGGTCTAAGGTGGGAAATTCTGCAGAAAAACCCTATCAGCCACCTATTTGCACATCTTAAGATATTGCCTATGATGGAAATCTGCCTCAACAACTCCAGGAAATGCTAAGCCCCATTGGTACAAATTACAGCTCTTTGTCTATTTTATGATGCACTTATGCCAATGGTTGAGTGCTCCCAGTGAATAAAGTCTAAATGCAAAGGCTTTATTGAGCCTTTGTACTTACATAAGTGAGACCTTGGGTGGGAAGTCAGAGCCTGATTCATAATTTCTACACATGGAGGCTTGTAACAGCTTCTGACAGAGTATATCACCACGTCTAAGCTATGGGTGCTGGTGGCAGAGATACCTGAGCACTGTGGACTTCAGCAGAGACTGCAGAAAATCTGCTTGGAGCCTTTGGATCCTTGACTCTTATTGCTTCTGTGGCTTATATGGTGTTGGGATCTGGTCTGGAAGGGAGAAACCTGCAGTCAACTCCCTTGGTTGTATAGCCTTACCCAATGAGTCATCCACAGAGCTGATTGTGGCTCAGGAGCTTGGCCAGATCAACAATGACAGAACGGTTGGGGTTGTAAAGGACCTGAAAGACCATGGGCAAGGACCCCTTCTGCTAGACCAGATTGCTTGAAGCACCATCCCATCTGGCCTTGAACACTTCCAGTGCCTCACCACCCTCACAGTAAAGAATTCTTCCTAATATATAATCTAAATTTACCCTTTTTCTGCTTAAAACCTTTCCCCATTGACCTCTTAGGTCACAGGAAGCAATTGAGATGATTCACTTCAGCAAGTGACCACAGGAAGAGTTCAGGAAATAGTACAAGTAGGCTGGACCCCCTGGGAGGAGCAAGTCCCTCTAGTGTCTAAATAAGATATGGCAAAGGATGTTTTTTCTGCAGTTTATACATGTCTTGGACAACTCCTGTACGTCAGGATGTTGCAGTGGAACATTCCAACGCCATTGCTGAGGCACAGACCATGCAAAGAGAGGGCAAAGAAAGAGATGCAATGAAAGGTGTAACTGAGTACATCCTGTTTCCTTCCTGAGCAGAAGAATAGAGAACAGTGCCAAAGGGCACTGCCAGTTTGTCTTGCCTGTCCCTGAGACTACACAGTAATGTATAATCCGGCATTAGTGACGGTAAAACTGGCTTAATTTTTGGATGTTTGAATGGGTGCTGCAAGCACATCATGCCTTTCAAATTCAGGCTGTTTTTATGTAGTGGCCTAGATACTGCTGATCTGAAGGTGCCTGAAAGTTTTACCCTGCAGGAAACACGGATGATAAAGCGAGCAATGCATTACATTGGTCATCCCAAATGGCAAAATCCACGGAGGATCTAAAAAGGCGGCTTGAAGTACGTCTCAGAAACAAGCAGGGCATCAGCACCTTTTCTGAGAACAGTGCTGGGATGTGCTGATATTTATATCCTCCCTGGTGTCATCCAATGAATCCTCTTTAAAGGGGAATAACAGCCATGTCAGGTTTGTTAGCTGGGGAACTGAGTGTTGTTTCACAGAGTCTGGAGCCCAGAGAAATAGTGAACCACAAAGAGAGATTCAAAACACTCAGAAATATTTGAAACAAGATTCAGCTTGGAAAAAATACAGCTGTATCTGAAGAAAATAATTGGAGTTGCTTATTCCCAGAAAAGAGACCATTTTGGAAACAAATGACTCGGCACAAAGAAAATAATGGGATTACAGCACAGGGCAAGGTAGACATGGTTTTGGAAAAGGCATTACAGAGCAGAAAGTCAAAGTAAATCAAATTTACTTGCAGGGTATCCTAAAGAAAGGAGGAAAGGGACAGTCCCTCTAATACTCTGATGTGGCTCTACTAGTGTTCAGCTCAGAGGGTTACTGAGACACAGTAAACTCGCCAGTAGTTTAAATAAGAATTATTAATAGGCTTGAGGGGTTGATGTAGGTGCACTGATTAGGTATTGAGAAAGGTAGATTGGGTGTCAAGGAGCCAGATTGCCATATGTTGATTCACTAGCAAGTAAAGGCACAAATGGTCCTATTGACATAGCGAATTTGGGTTGTTATGGTTTAATAGCTGGGTGGATATAGTAAAAATTTATGGTATAAAAAGACATTAAATAGTGAAATAAAAGCAGAGGGATGATTCATAATAGCCACAGAGGCTGTGTAAAACAGACTTCAGACTAACTAGCAGTTCATGTTCATACATTTACATGATTTTCTAGCTTGAACTGGGAAGGAAAAACTAATGTGATATAAAGTTTAGTTTTAGAAACGTGGATTTTATAGAAAAATCTCTTAGGAATTCTCTGTTCAGTTCTGAGTTTCCTCAAACTGCGGGGCCAGCACTGCACAGGGTGGGCATGGGTGGGAACAGAGAGACAGAGAGTGTCTGTGTATCCTACTGGGAAATGAGAGCACTGGAGAAAGGATGTAAAAACCGGTGTGACCCTTCAGGGAAAAAAAGCTAAAACTGTGGTTACTGTGGTTGAATTGGCAGGTTTGGTTTTGTGTTTGAGAAAACCCTGCCAGCTGCAGAAGTAAAGGGTAAGAAACACTGAGGTACCTTGTGCCTTTTGGGGAGGATGTCAGGCCCTGTAGGACCAGAAACCTGCACCTGTTGACATTGGAGATTTAATACAGAAACACCTGAGAACTGATGAAAAAGGTTGTAGTGGTAATAGCAAAAGGAATAGATGCTAAGGAGCTTTTGAAACTGTGGTATGGGAGGAAACAAGTATGGTGTTATGTACTAATATATTTTCAAATGGTCAGCTTTATTGCAAAAGTTTTAGTCCCCCAGTTGGGTTCTATGTCCTTAAGCAGATGCAGAGCAGTTGGTGAAGTGGCTAAAATATGCTCACACGAGTAAAGGTTGCCAAGCCAGGGATTACAAGAGGTTAATATTTGTTGGAAAAACTTGGTCAATTCTTTCAAATATGAAAAAGAGGTTTTGAAAAATATTAGGCATAAACCCAGTGCTTTATTCTACATTTAGCAGACTGGCAGATTGTTTTGTCTCTCCTACAACACACAAGTTATTTTAGCTTTGAAAAGTAAAACTTGCCAACTCAAAAATGAAGCTTTTGGGAGCATATTTAAAATACTTTTCCCCACCCTCTGATTAATGCTGCAAATCTTATTAAATTTCAGGGTTTTAACCAAAAATTAGAAAGTTTCTTGGAAATTTATTAAAAAGAAATAAACAGGTTTTCCCCCTGTTTAGGTTTTCTTTTGGTTTCAAAAGTATCCTCAAAATTTCTAAGCATCTACAGCTAATTCACATTGTTACTTGATAAAAGCACCCAGTATTAGCAAGGAGCTGCAGATCTGTAACAAGTAAGATCATCATAAAATGCATAATGGTAATGTTATTATATTTCTTGAGAGAACTGAAAAATTAAAATGCTGTAAGCTTGCGAAGATAGCTGGGAGCAGCAGGCAGTTAAGTAATATGTTCTGTGTGGGTGGAGAGGTTAAGTTGTGGTTTTGTT
This sequence comes from Manacus candei, assembly GCF_025592945.1. NCBI lineage: Eukaryota > Metazoa > Chordata > Aves > Passeriformes > Pipridae > Manacus > Manacus candei. Next base: position 3,953,551 of record NW_026138055.1, on the reverse strand, counting down.
TTCTTTTGTGAGAGAGAAAATATTGATTCATCCAGAGAAAATGGAAATGACTGAGGAAGCTACCTCAGATGAGTGAAAAAATCAAACAAATGTGCTCCCACATGTGTTCCTTATCACTTCTGGAAAAATTAAACCCCATCTTTTCAACTCTTCCTTCTGTGCTTCCTACTGTCATAAAAAGCAAACAATGAATATTCATTTCTTCTGTCACTGTATGACTTGATTTTCATGTCCCTGCGTATTTGGAAAAGTACTTTGAAAACAAAGGTGTCTGCTGCAATCCATCCCTAGATGGAGATCTGTGGAACTGTCAATTATACCTGCTACCCACATCCTCCTTAAGGGCTTTACACAGACACCAAATGTATGCTGTGAGTTTTCAAACTGACTGGGGAAGCTGCTGCAATGTATTTTTAATGTTACAGTTCCAGAGGAAGGCGGAAAAGCCTCTCCTAAGCACAGGAATCCCAGTAAGAAAATAGATGGTATTAATTCTTGGTCTGACAACATCCTGTGTACTTGTCTTGTGTTATTTCTCCTCCTTATGGAGAATGGAGGGCAGTGTTGTCGTTTAGACCAGACCAGAGGGTGATGCCATACAGCACTGTCATTTTCTGTTTACAAGGGTGAGATCAGAATTAAAAGGCAATACTGTAGGTCTTGTAGAAGAGACCACCTTCATAAAAGATCCTCCCAAGAGGGTTCCTGTTTCTCCTTCATTGCAGTTGCCTCTGCTAATTTTGTCCCCCTTAGTCTGCTTTTTTGGAGATGGCCTGAAATGGCCCTTGCTGTGAGTCCTGTGAGGGCAGGAATGAATGTAGTAAGAGAAGCTGTTGCAGAAACTGAGGAGGAGTAAAGGTTCAGGACTTTATTCCTTTGGACTTATATGAAATCAGGAGATATGCAATCAATCTCTCCTAGTGGTGTCGTTGGCTGTTTAATGTCACGAGGGCATGGTGGTTTAAACAAGAGGTAAAAAGGAACATAAAATCTAATTAATTTATTACCTAGGAAAAGTGCCTCAATATAAAGTACTTTATTATTCCTAAAAGCTGCATTGCCTTAAGATATTTATAACAGCAAACCAGAGAACTTGTTTCATGAAGAGCAAACCTACATGGTCATGAGTCCTTTCAAAATGTATCAGCACAGCTTCTCTCTTTCTGTCTTTTACAGAATAATGCAACATTTGAAAAAACCCAAAAACCTTCATACAAAAACAAAACATAGAAAATCAAAACAAAAGAAAAAAACCAACCAAACAAAACCAAAGCAACAACAACAAAACAAATCAGCAATAAAACAAAACAGGAAAAAACAACAAAAAAATCAAACCCAACCCAGCGTGGTTGTGGCTATAGGAGTGTGAAGCACTAAATGCTGCCTCCAGGGAACATGGTTCACTTCCTGCCTCTCCTGCATTGTTCTCATGGGACGTTACTCAAATGGCTCAGATCCATTGGGGCTATAAGTGTTCTGTCAGCCTGGGATACTGGGGTTCATTTTCGTGAACCACTGAATATTCCCAGTCCCAGTGTGATGGGTGCTGAGCTGCGGGTATGACTCTCCTGGTAAAACAAGCAGTTCCAGAGTCCAGCTCTGGGTCCAGCTGGTACAGCCTGTCTATGTCTATAACAATAAAGTATCCCTGTCTCTAAAATAGGGTAGCTGCATCCAAACCAGCCACTCAGAACAGTCCCTGGCTGGTGCTGGAACCTGAGCTACTCTCAGGAATGCATTGGGAAAGTGCTGTTTGTTTGGGGCCAAAATAATTCCAGGTACCATTCTAAAAATTGAAGAATAGAGGTGATTGCATTCCAGTGCTTGGGAATGTTCCCTGGCACCATTCAATCTGCTGACAGAGGTAATTATAGGATGGGATTTGCCTAATGAAATGTAGATGCCAACATCTGGGACAGTTGTCTGTGTCTTCCCCAGACAATGTATGGTCGACAAAGAGAAACACTTGGTCATAATTTGTCTCATCATATGAGATCTACTTATCATTAAGTGGTTGTCTAATAACAGTCACAGGGACTGCACCATAAAATCTGTATTAGATAACACTGACTGTAAGATGAGCCCAGCAAGACTAGGTCTCTACATTATGAGCCACACAGACCAATACAGACAACACAGTGCAATTATACTCCTAAAGCAGGTATTGAACACAGTGCTAGAAGCAAAACCAAGCAAAAATCTGTGGCAGAGCAATGATTCAGTCTTGAACTCATAAACAATCCCTGAACGACCTTTTCCTATATTTTATTAAACTTCTATCATCCCACGCTTCCACAGGTTTTATCTTCTGGCTTCTTTCACAGGGTGTGACTAACTCTGAATATACAGGGACCTGATCCTGTTTGCAGGTCCCTTGTCAGCAATGTAAGAGCAATAGTAACAGTTTGCATTTATACACTCCCTTCCACCTGATACCCTCAGAGTGCTTTACAAATACTGATTGGTTACATTTCACATTACTCCCGTGGGATGGCTATAAAATAGAAAAATAGAAGAGTGGATTATGAATGACTGAAACTGAGATATAGGCAAAGAGAAAAGAAAAACAGACTGTTAGAAAAAGGAAGGACCGTTATTTCTTCATAAAACTAGGAACTCAGTGATTTTGTCCCAATTCACACCAGATGGAAATTCAGTCTTCATGCCCTAAATTCCTTCCAAAGGAAGAATTTAATTCAGGACATATCTTGGTCTTAATGAAAACTCTGGATGCCCTTAACTTTTGACACAGTATATGACCTACAGAAAGTAAAGGTGATTCTCGTGTATGGTATCAGGTTTTTGTTGCACTGCACTAATTTAATGAACTTAATAGCAAGAAATGCTTCTTAGCCAATACCTGTGAGTGAATGATATAGATCCCCCTATCAGTAGAGACTGTAGATTTACAGAGGCCACGTGGCTTCACAGTGGATATGATGCAGTTTATCTGACTCGGTGACAAGTTCCTCCTGAAAGAACAGCTGAAATACCCAGCATGGTCAGTAGAGATAGGCAGTGTGCTCCGGAGGCCTCCAAGGAGATATCTTGCTCACCTAAATTCAACCACCTAAATCAGATAAAGTGGATCTTCTTTACAAGGGCTTCAAGGGATCTGTCATCACTACTTACCTGGGAACTCAGGTAGTTACTGTAGGACTGCTCTGATAGGAACCAGAAATACGGCTGTTGGTTAGAGAGTCAACCCAGGCAAACTGGATCTCTCCTAAGATAAAAATATATAAGGACAATTATAGAAGCATTAAGATTGGAAAAGATCTCTAAGTTTGTCGGGTCCAACCATTAACCCAGCACTGCCAGGTGCAGCACTACGTCATGGCCTGAAGCACCACAGCTACACCTCTAGGGATGGTGATTCCACCACTTCCATGTGGCAACCTGTTCCAGGAGAAATTTCTCCTCATATCCAAACTAAACGTCCCCTGGTGAAACATGAGGCGTTTTCCTCTTGTCCTGTCACTTGTTACCTATCTAGAACTTCCTTTCAGGTATTTGTAGAGAGGGATAACATTCCCCCTGAGCCTCCTTTTCTCCAGACTGGATATCTCCAGTTGCCTCAGCAGCTCCTCATCACACTTGTGCTCCAGACCCTTCAGCATCTCAGGCAAGCATTAGGGTGGTAGTGGAAGGAAAAGATTCACCTCCCTGCCCCCTTGGCCCTCTGCAGAGGTTGCAGTCCTGTTCCTCAGACACCACTGCTCATGCTGAGTGATTCACATGCTGAGCCCTGAGAATCCTCCCCCCCACTCCTGCCTGTCTTTGGCTGTTGATCCTTGTCTGGGATCAACTCACTGAGCGACGGGCATGGCTGTGTGCTGTGGCTTCATTCTCTGCATTATTTAGCATGCTGACAGCCTTTGTGTTATCTGCAAATATCACCAACAGTGACTGCAAACTGCCTTCCAGAAGTATGGAATAGCAACAGACCTAGCAACAGTCAGTGCAGAACCCTACTAAGAGCATCCTCTCTCCATCATGGTTTCTCATTTTGACAAACCCTCTTGCAGGTTTGTGAATTACCCTCTTCTCTATCTCCTTATCATGTGGCTTATTGATATGATGTGGAGCAAATTTTTTAATCAGAATGTTATGCAGCAAAAAGTCAAACACTACGCTGAAGTCTAAATAGATTATATCTTTTTTATTATCTTGATTAGCCACCCTTGGAAAATCATCAAATATTTAAATTGCATTTGTTTTATGAGACATGTTTTCTGCAAAATTTTGGTGACTAGCATTAATTAATTACATTCCCTATTACTTATTTATTCTTTATTAATTTTGCCTTTTTCCCCTCCCTGCGTCCGTTCTGTTATTGATGTTACAATGGCTTTCCCAGGAGATCTCGTTCTTCATTTATTATTTTTGCATATCAGTAGGCTTCCCACCCTTTGGAACATCCCCTGGATTCTGGGGTTTTGGAAAGCACTTTTCTAGAAACTCATGGGCATACAAGATGCCCCAGCCTGCACGTTTTCCTGTGTCTTTTGTCATTGTGTTAAGTGACTGTCAAAACCAGGGGTGTCATTTCAGACAACTTCAGTGAAAGGAATACAGAGGAAAGGAGAGAGGTAGCAACGGCAGGAAAAAATGCCCCACTCTCAAGTGATCCTGCTAATTTGAAATGTGAGAATTAGTACAGACTAGGGAGAAACTTGACAGGTGTTTCTGACCTAACACGAAGTTCACCTTTTCATTGAAAGTTTGACAGTACCACTTTAGTCCCAGACCACTCTGCTCCATAAATTCACCCCTGCTCTTCTTTTTCCTATCCTTCTCCATATACATTCAATAGTCCTCTGAAATTGTCAGACAGCTTTTTCTGCCTTTGATGGATCCTAGTATTTGCCAAGGACCTCAGGTTTTTAAGAGCTGTTTCATATGAGGGCAGAGTCCTTTCTCTCAGCCCACATCCACTCTTGCAAGGATCTGGTACCATTCCTGGCCAGGAAAAGGGAAATCTCTGATGGTTGAGGTCATTCCATGAGGGAATGGACACTATTGTACATCACACTAATTACCATTTTCTTAGATTGATCCGCTGGATCCTTCAGTAAGACAGTTTAATAACATAGTTTAATAAACTGCTTTTCTCTCTTAATCGTTAGAAACCTTAAGAAGGTTTAAATATTTGATAACATTTTTGCTTCCATTTTCAACAAGAGGGTGAGGTGTAATCAAATCAGATGGCTAAAAAAATGAATGCCAGAAACAAAGTTATAGAAATCAAATTAGAACAAAAATAGATGTTGTGAGAACACTTAGATAAATATAAATTGGATTCTCAAATAATATATGGACAATATCTTGGAATTGTTGTCAGATGCCTGTGAACTCCTAGAAGTCAGATAAGGTCCCATAAGATAGGAAAAAGCAAATAAAGTGGATGTTCTTAAAAAAGAAGAGGAAGAATAGAAAGCCAAAGGCTACTGAGCAGTCAACCAGAGATAATGAAACAATAACTATCTGAAAGCTCACAGAGGGAAATGAGCAGGAATGTGGTTTTGCTAAGAAAGAAACTCTGTCAGTTCCTTCTACAGAAGGTTTCAGGGTAGGTAAAAACAGTAGTTAAATACCTGACTTTAGAATGTCTGTTGATTCTGTTTCATATTATTTTATCGTAAATAGCAGATTAAAGAAAGATGATCCTGATAAATCTAAATTGAGATGGGTCAAAAACTGATTAGTAAATGACTACATGAATGTAATTAATTATCATGGGTTCGTTTTCCAAATGAGGTGCTATAGCAGATTCTTTCTTTGGTCAGGTGTTACCAAATAATTTGAATTATGCTGAAGATCAAACAGGAAGCATAAGTTTTTACTGCATCACAATCTGAACATATTCCAACAAAATAAGGAAGTTTCCAATATAGTCAAACATCATATGGGATGTGTCTCTAAGACACGTCACTTAATCCTCTGTTTACACTTCAAGGCCTGATATGGTTTATTCTCAGTATTGCTGCAAGTTATAAAGAGATGAATGGGAAACAGGTTTGACTTAGGCAGTGTAAAATGTGGTTCAGACTCAAAGGAGACAGCTCAAGAACCAGGTGCTGTTTGAAACGTTGTGTCTCAGTGCTGTGTCATGATAGCCAGTGCGCTCTGAGCTTTAATTTCCACCTATCGGCCAAAAAAGGTCATCTCTGCCTCATTTGTTGAAGGACCATTTCCATTGCTTATAGATGAGACCCCATAAGGAGACATGGTAAAATGGGTGTTCATGTAATGTGACTGTCATCTGCTACTCCCATTGCAAAAGGGACATAAATCATCACCGCCTCCATACTTTGCTACCATTGTAGCAGTGTCCTCTTCCGTTCTTCCTTTCAAATTCGTACCTGTGTGACAGTAAGTTTCAGGGATCAGTGTCCACTTCTGTCATGGCATTTACCTGAGAAACAGCCTCAAAATGCACCAGACGGACTTCACTACAAGCAGGTTCCACTGCAAAGCATGAGATATCACACCTCAACAAGACATGAATTGATGCCTTAGTCAATATTTTTCCTCTGATATTCTTTGCTCAGTTTAATTATTGCTTTTGACTTCGAGATTCTGTTATCATCAGCTTGATAATGATTGCTTGAGAAACTTACTGCAGCAGAAACCTCATCATTTACTATAAATGGCTTTTAATTAAATTGTAATAAACGATAAAACTTTTCAAAACCAAATTTATCCCTGTTTAAATATTTCTATCTCTCATGAAGTCAGGTTGTCCTGCTGAAATGGCTATGAAATCCGTGAACTGACTCTTTCATCTTTGCTGAGCTGATTCCAGTGACATCTTCTCCCATGGGGAGGGACTATGAGGGAGAATTTCAGTAAACTGGTTGCACAGGGCTCTGCTATAATTGACCTGACTGCCCTCTCTTTGCAGTGAATGGCTCCATCTTGCCCATAGGAGAGAATTCCTTTGTCTTTAGGAATGCCATGCCAAGATGATGAAGTACTTTGCATATTAGGGCCAAAATATTGAATATGGTGTGATACTCTGAGACTCATAGAATCATCACAGAATCATGAATGGTTTGGGTTGGAAGGTACCTTAAAGACCATCTCATTCCAACCTCCTGCCATGGGGAGGGACACCTTCCACCAGACAAGGTTGCTCCAAGCCCCATCCAACCTGGCCTTGAAGATTTCCAATGATGGGGCAGCCACAGCTTCTCTGGGCAAAATCTTTCAGTGCCTCACTACCAATATCAGACTCCTTCCCATTCCCAAATATTTATGAGATTTGTCCCTAATCCCAAACCTTCTTCATGCTTTACTTCTTTTCTTTTCTCTTGAGACAGTACTGGTCCCTCTAAGAAAAATATTCCTTGCAGAATGTGTATGCAAAGGCAAAAACCAAAGGGATGTGATGGTCTTTTTCAAATATATGGAAAGTAGATATAAAAGAAGGAAGAATTAGTGTGTTTTGCATTACATTGGTGACTAGAATAACATGGAATAAACTTCAGCAAGCAGGCTGTTGAATATTGCACCAAAACCTTCTAACACAGAGAAAAGGCTAGTGTTGGCACTGATTGCCTAGAGAAAAGGCCCAACCTCTGACTCCAGAAGGTTTTATGAGTCTGCTATGACTTTCCCAGTAGTCCCTGTGCTGAAGTATGGATGCAAAACTCACCAACTGTGGAGCAGATCATATTTCTTCAATAAAAACGTAGATGGTGCTTTTTTTCTGAAAATGTGAAGAGAAGGAAAAAATATTTTATACATATATATATATATATACATTTATGTATATATATACACACATGAAAATATGTATATATATGTTTTTCTATATATATATGCATGTTCTTACATTCACCTTCAGTGTTTGGTGAAATCTGGGACACACTTTTGCAAATATTAGATATTCTCTATCAGTATGCATTTACATAAGAAAATATAAAGAATAACCTTATTTGGGTTCTCTGTTTTATTCATGTCTGTTTTGCTGAAAACGTGTGAATGACAAATTTCTTATTTTCTAAAGATGTAATTAACTTCCCCTCCCCCTGCCTAGTAGGTGCCAAATAACTTTCACATGGATCCAGGAATCTAATTAAAGTGCAGAAACCAAGGGTTTTAAAAATCATTTTTATTAGTTAAATAAAATTATCTTAAATGTCCTAGATGTATAAACAGGGTTGGAGAGCTTTTAATGACATGATTTGCATCCAGGATAAAGTCAAACTATAATATGTACAAATAAATTGAACAGTTTGTTTCAGAACTCTACCGGATTTTACCATAGCAAATCTCATCCTTCCAGACAGCAATAAAGAATTTTCCTACTTTTTTTGATTCTCAAATTCCAACTTCCTGCTCTTTGCTCAGTGCTTTTCACAGGTTAAATGATTTCACATTTTATAACTTTGGTAAGAACCTTGAACTGCTTGAAATTATTTTACTTTAAATTATTTATATGAATGGGAGTAACTATATATCTCCAGTTCCAGCTAATTCTAAGTAGATTAACAGAGGTGTCAGAATTTAAAATTAAATATTTAAGACAGTTAATATTGAAATAAAAACCTCATTGAAAATACCATCATCTCATCTGATATAACTAACTTTTAGAATTTTATCATCTATCCATTTTTTCCTGTGATTTCAGTTCACATAGTGTATTTTCTATTGCAATATTGAAATAATATGCAATAAGAAGTCATGAAATTCGTATAGGGGATGGGCTACAACTCCCCTAAAATTAGATGTTTAAAACTATGTGCCTAGTCTCATCAAGTTAGGTAGGTCCCTTAATAGTCATCAAAAAGACATTTCACCAGGAGACTCATCTTAGACTTATCTTACAACTTTTTCTTAGATGGGGACGAAACAGCCTTTGGACATGACTGCCTCCAGGGAGTATTGATGGCTCCTTGATGGTTAGCTCAGACCAGATCCATAACCTTCAGATGACAGAATCATAGAGTCAAAGAATGGTTTGGGTTGGAAAGGACCTTAAAATCATCTCATTCCACCCCCCTGCCACAAGCAAGGACACCTTCCACCGAACCAGCTTGCTCAAAGCCCAGTCCAACCTGGCCTTGAACACTTTCAGGGATGGGGCAGCCACAGCTTCTCTGGGCAACTTATGCCAACATCTCACCATCCTCCATAGTTATAAGTCCTTTCTAACATGTAATCTAAATCTACACTGCTTTAGTTTAAAACCATTCCCTCCTTGTCCTGTCGCTACATGGTTGTGTAAAGACGGTTGAAGTCAGCTAAGATGACCATACTCAGACACTATGACACCCACCCGACACCCTTGTTGTCAGATGCCATCATTCACCCAGATGACCTCCCAGAGACATCAATCCTTACAATGGGGATGCAAAACCTGGTCAGGAAGGGCATGGAAGGACCCCTATGGGCAGAAATTGTGGAATGTTTCAGTAAGTCTGTCCCCTTTCTGTATCAATGTTAATTAACATTGTTCTGTGGACAGATGCAATTACAGATTACAGCCAACACAAAGAACTACATCTATCTAACATGAGATAATCCTGAAACAGCCTCATCATGACAGACTAGCCTTTTCCTTGGTGTCCAAATCCATTTTGCCCCTGGAAGTGCTTTTTTCAAATACCGACCATTGGATGTTCAAGCATTCCAGGCAGTACATGTGTCCAGGCTGCTGTCCATGGAATATTAGGGCTCATCTCCAGATGACCAGTCCTCTGTGGAGTATTTTTGTCCTGGATGGGGTTTTTTTTAAGTAATAAGGAAAGAAGGAGAGTGAAAAATGTTAATGCAATGCCATCCCCCTAAGGGAAGGTGGAGCAACCTCAGGAAAACCAGTGAAGGAGGAGAAAGGGACCAGAGGGAAGTCTGAAGGTTAATACTATGCCCTTGGCATTCTCTGTGCAGGAAAGCTGCCAAGAGTTTTCTTTGTCATGCTGCTTTTTCTGGAGGCCTTTTGACTTCACTTAGATGGTGAATGGAAAGCTGTATACAAAATAAATAATGTTTGTGAGACCAGATGTCACCACAACATTCTTCTCGCATGATAGTCTTTACTTCTCAGTGTATTTTCCTTTGGAAACACCCCTTTTCACCCCATTTCAGATATTACTGCTTGCTTGCCTTTAAACCTGTTCTCCAGCATGGCCTATTCATGACATTTTATCCACTACAGCAGCTCTGAATTTTGTTACAAGCAGCAGAAAATAAAAGCACAACCAGCTCCTTTCTTACTTCCCTCTTTTGTTCAGCAACAGACTGTGTCATCTTTTGGGGCATAATTTTTTTTTATCAGTACCATACTTATGGTTTAATAATGATAGTCAATATTCATGTAACAATTATGTAATAAATATAAGCATAAAATATTAATATATACATGATTAAAAATAATAAATACCACCAATAACAACAACAACATAAGATGAATAAATGATGTAAAATGCTCCTCAGAGGAAGACATATGTCAAGATAAAAGATGTCATTGGATTTACTCAATTCACAACTATTAGTAACGTGGACATAAATGAAGATACCCAATATCCCCTTCCAGAAACTCGTGGTGATTGCACTCTCACAAACATGTACCTGTTTGACTCTGCCCACAACCCTCATCTGCCCACTCTAGAGAGACCATTTAGTGCTCATCTCTGCCAAGTTGATGCCAGCAGTGTGATACAGGGAGATGTTTTCTCCTTGTTTCCTCCACATATGCCCCTCTTCACTGAAGCAAAGATGGTTTAACAGCAACAAGAAGTTCATGGTTTGCCTGTAAACTTCAAACCTGGAAGAGGTGGAGGGGTTTCTGTCTGAGTGAAGCCAATGTGTCCATGATCCAGAGCAAAGTAGCTGCCCAATAAAGACGTAAACATTGACGTAAACCACTGCCTTGCTGGAGCCTTCAGGCTGAATGAGCTGGTGATTGGCCTGTGGGACATCTTATTCTTTAGTGTTCTTTATTCATTTACTGTAATGGAAATAAAGAAATCAAAACAGGAGGGTCTGACAGGATAATAGGCTTGTGATGTTCTGAAAATAAACATCTACCTCTGTTTGACATTTATTATCTATAAACTGCTTGGCTTCTTTTTGGCAGTTTTATTGTGTCAGGAGACCATTATCCTGTCACAGCACTGTATTGCACTGACATTATCCCTTAAGCAAATTTTGGTACTGAATTTACAGTTCTGTGGGTATTCCCAGCCTTACATCACTGAAGGCTCAAAGCAAGGTAGGGCAGGTGTTTGAACACACAGGTGGTGGGACTGCATCAAGGTTCATGGCATGGATCAGCTCAGCTACTTGGTAAGGAAGAGCGAGCACTGGAAAAGTCCTGGGAAAAAGTCCTGGTGGGTGGATAGACAGGGGACCTGTTTCCTTCACTGGGCTGGAGCAGGGCTTGTTACATGCATGAAGTGCATGGGGCAAGGTGTCACTGCAGAATCACAGCCTCTCCAAGGATGCTAAAAATTAATTTACTGTACCTGGGAACAAAGTAAGAGAATAACCTGATAATACTATGCATCTAATGGGTAATTATCACCTTATGCATGTGCCCAGTAATGAAATTTTAAAATCAAATGTAAACAAAACCCAGTGTTAATTTGCATCAATTTACTTCTACATGAAGATAAAAGATTCTAAGACTGGCCAGATACGGTTAGTGACAAAATCGACTCACTGCAACATGAAAATGATGCTCATTCTGCCATAATGTTTTGTAGTGTTTCCAATGCCAGAAAAAAAAAAAGAAAAATCTTTAGCATACATTTATTAAATTGTGGATCTAGTGAAAAGCCACTCCATGCAGTCTGCTAACACCTCAAGAAATATGCACTTGTTGGAAGAAACTACAGAGAGACTATCTCAAAGATGCATTGTTCTACAAGAATTTATAATGACTTTATCCAGAGACCCATGAGGACCATTTCTCTTGCCAGCCTAACTAACGATTTCTCATATGGTAATAAAAAGGAATCCAAGAAAAATAGAGAACATAGCCTTTTGTAGCCAATTAATAAAATTCACAGATTCAGTTCCCAGGATAGAGAGCTGATAAAAGTTTTCCAGTGCTGAGCTTGTAGCAGCATTTCAACCACCTAGTTCTATTTCATTTATAAACTGCACCATAGAGCCTATACAGAATGTCCTACCTCCTTCATCATCTGACATCTACCTTTGCAAGGCTGTTCCCTTTCCAGTTTGACCACTTTTATAGATGTTTTGCCTTCAGCCTAAGTTTCCTAATTTTGTCACCCTTCATAGTGCAAACATAGAGTCTTCCTATGAGCCTTCACCCAGAGAACATAACATCTGCCTGTGGGATTTTGGTCTTCATTAGAAGCAGAAGCAATATTTTTAGTTTTAACAAGAGGTTTTCACTTCCCACTGAGGGACTGAATTTCTAGTTTCAGATGTGCACCCATGGTAAGAAGGCTATGAATATTAATTTGACAGCTTTACAGTCTCTTCTCTTTAGAGTTTCATGCTGTTTCTTACTTGCAAAGATGGTGATCTTTCATGTTACCTCCATAATTTCTGGTTTCCAGTACCTCATGTTCCAGCTTCCAAATTGCTTATCTGTAGCTCCTGAAGAGGAAAGTTTGGCACTAAGGGCTTTGTGGTCCTGCCTGACTCTGACAAGTATGCACAGTTCTCAATTGGTATCAGATGACACCTACTTAAAGCCACCATAAGAGACCTAAAAATCTGTCCTGTTTTTCAATGGCAAGGGAAGCATTATCTAGTTTACATTTTCTCCTTGTCTCCAATTCTAAATGCATAACCTTTCTACACTGCATCCCTGTCATATTCTAAGTTTGTGAATGTTCGACTCATGGAATTGCCTATTTCACAATAGCTATCACTTATAAAAACATTTATTTTTCAAGATGTAGTGTCCTATTTTTAACAGCTTTCCTATTTTTAAAACAACATTAACTCTGTTTTCAGCCATCTTTCCTTCTGAACCACACCAAGGACTCATTCCTAGGTAGGAGTCTCATGCCAAGAGAGGAAAACACTCCAAAATTTATTTTTTATGCAGAGGATATAACATTACATGATGATGGTGCTCAAAGCTCTATACACATTCACGTGGATTTCCTCCACAGAAATCTCAAACATCTTATTGATCTCAAAGTTTCATTGCCAGTGGTTTTCTGACTTTTTTTTCCAGTCAGAAACTTTCCCCCAGGCAATTATCCCATCACCATCCTCTGTCTGCCAAGAAGATACTGGAGTCAAGTAGATGTCTGCAATGATTAGGAATCAATTTGATTGACACATCAACCTGCCACAAACATTTGCAAAAGCCCTCCTGTTACAAGATTCTTTTATTTGAAAGACAATTCAGAGGTCTAAGCTCATTTTTTATTTTTCTGGCCTCTCTCTGTGGTCAATGGAGAGGCAAATGACCCATGGGGGACCATGGTCCATCTTGTCTTAAAATCAGTGGCATAAATTTCCCTCCTGAGGCACAGTTTTCCTCCCTGTGTGACTGGGAACAGCACCATGACATTGAGTGTAGCATGAGTCAAATCACTTTGCAGATTTTTTTACAGTATTGACCAGGTTTCCTCTGATCCTAATGGCAGTTTAAACACTTTCAGGAATCCGCTTAGATGTGGGTGCCAACACAGGGATGTCTGAAGCTGGAGCTGAATCTCAGCCTCAACAAGCTCAGAGAAGAGACCTCATTGTTGAAGAGCAGAGGTTGGGTGAGGCTAATTCTGTTTTTTTTTACAGTAAACCCTGCCTGACTTGAGATTTGGTATCTTTCAGGCTAAGACTTTTTTCCTTCAGTGGGCTCCTGAACATTGAGAAATCCCTCATCATTTAATTGATTGTTCTTTGTCCAAAATAACAGATCATCTGAAATTACTTCTGTCAGCCAAAAGCTTCCAAGATCAGAGAGTTTACAACAACCCTTTGTCTCATTGAAGCAAGTCAGAGTTTTGCCAGGGATTTCAATGAAGTCAGGATCTCACTTTTAAAATTTTAATAGTTTTTTTTAATATGCTGAGGCAATCTGATTTTTTTTTCTTGGTAAAGACCTCTTTTCAAAAGTCATTTCTGAAAACTTTACTGTTTCTTTCTTCATTGAGACCTGCCAAAGAAGGCTTGGCTGGAATCCAACACTGAAACACATATCCTTTTCTTCCTCCTTTACTTTCCAGTGAAATTTGTGGCCTAAAGATGTGGGAGAAAAACTCACCAGGCCATTAGTAGAGATAAGATAGAGAACATCTCTTTTAATGAAGGCCTTCTGGCACACATACAGAATCCTTACACTTTTATATCTTTACTAATTGTCATATCTAATGGGGACATCCAATCCTAAGACCCCTTTTACCCTGGTACCACCCTCAGAACTGCCCCACTGGAGCCCCTCTAAGGGCCTTGAGCCTTTTATCTTGTTTGATCTACCATATCACTTGTTATTGCAGTCCATTCCCAAAGGAATGTTCTTGCTAAAAGTCTATTGCCTTGAAAAGACAGTTAAAAGGTGGTTAAACCGAAGCTTCAGGAATGTGACACACAAATTGTGAGAAAGTAACGGTCTAAAGTGAAGGAAAGCTCCAGCCACACCAAAATCCACAAAAAGCTAAAAATCCAAAGTCATCACATTAAAGATTATGTGTATTTTTTTTTAAAAAAAAAAACCTAATACATTATGCAAAACACATCTGGTGGAGGAGGGTGTGGAAGAGAGCAATTTAACTTTAGGTCACCGATCTCGGCTTTCTTTTAAATTTTTTGGCATGATGGTCACATTAACACCAAGTTTCACAGATCAATATATGTCAAAAAACTTCAGATGTAAAATTATGTGGATATTTTAGCCAAAACCATAAATATAATATGTTTTAATAACTTGGAGTTAAGCATAACGGTAACAAATCACGAGTTTCTCTTGTGATGGCAAGTGAAAAGCAGAAAGATGTAAGACAGAAAACTGAGGAAAGAGAATACCACTGCTTGAAATAAATGCTGGTGAAAGGTTCATGGAATGTGAAATGTATTTTTTGTTTATATCTTCTAAAAAATTAGCTTAATAAACTGCCATTAAAATGGAAGGGAATTAAAGCAAGAGGTAAATAGTTATGATTTGTTGGGGGGGTTGTTTGTTTGTTTGTTTTAATAACAAAGCAGCGACACGTTTTGATATTCTTGATATTCTTGGAGGCCACAGCAACCCTTCCGAGATTCAGTGTGTTTGAGCTGTAGGAAGAATGAATAATTTAGTCTGAAAGCCATCCAGAAATGAAAAGAAAGACAGATTTACTTTGGAATATGTGGCTTTGTTAAAAATAACACATAAACAAATGGAATTATTCTTAGTGCAGACTGTCCTAGGAATCTATTTCTACGAAGAAACTAATTCTTTCCTGAAAATTGCATGGTTTCAAAATTGCTGAGGAAAATATGAGTTTCCTCCACAGGAAGAAACTTTATCCAAAGATCATCTTCTCTACAGAGCCTGTAGTCACCTTTATATAGGAAGGAAGGAACGTATATATAGGAAGGAAGGAACCTATAGAGCCTATAAACTCTACAGCAGTAACTGCAGAGATTAATAGCTGATGACAGAGATGGCTGAGGATAAAACCTCTGCACACCTCTCAGATTAAAGCTGATATGAGTTTCTCAAGTGCTTTAGTTTATAGTTTCAATTTCATTGAAAAGCCTCTCTGAAACAACAAGGAAACCACAATTACACATATTTAATCTTCATGATTAGGATTCTACCAGAAAACTGCATTGCAAGGTTTGATTTTAATGATCAGAGTTACTGCCATTACTGGTTCACAAAGTGGGCTCATGGGAGATACCTTCATCAGGGATATAGGCTGAGTCCATAGATCATGGTCACAGGTTGTTGCAGGAACAAGAAGCAAGAAGTACTGGGAAAGTGGAGATCTGTTCCAGGCATTCATTTAGCCTGGAGCAAGACCTTTAGCCAAGTGAGAACATTTTCTCTTTTCTCTGGTGGAGAACATAGACTTTACCACAATTTGTATGTAGTATTTATGGAGTCTGCAACCCAATAGTAAACACAAGGCTCCATTCAGAGGGAAACACTGAGATTTACACACTAGAAACTATTTTACAAGATGTTTACATCCTAAACCAAGATGAAAATTTTAAACAATTTATCACATAACTCACAAATTTTTCAATTTGAAATTGTCACTTCATTGTGAAATATTAAACCTAAATTATTTTCTCATTTTTTTTGGTCTTAAATTCAGCTTTCCTGAACTGTAAATTTCACCTCTTTTTCCATAGTAAGAACTATGTATCACTACACCTCTATCTCCACTTAGTTTATTAAAATTTTATTTTAACATTATTGACAATATCTTATGCTGGCAGGCATGAGAGAAAGCTTGAATCCTGTGAGTTTATTATACAGGCAAATTTCCTCCAACAGAGACTCAGTGTCCATATATAGCCATCTTACTGTGTTGCCACAATGAAATATTAAGGAATAATGGTAATATATGTATGCTAATGCATTCAAATAAAGTTCATATTAAATCTTGTTTTAATGAGGGATAAGCAAGGGCAGACTTTCCAAGCATCTTGAGTACATCTAATGTCCTAATCCTGGTGTGCTGTGCCTGCATAAAGAGCTCCAAAAGCAAAGGTTTTGTGTTTCCTGTAGGTCCAAGTATCCAGTCTGTTGTTGCACTCTGCAAATGGCATGAGGTTGTCATAGAATCATAGAACAGTTTGAGTTGGAAGGGATCTTAAAGACCATCTAGTTCCAACCCCCTCTGCCATGGACAGGGACACCTTCCACTAGAAGAGGTTGCTCCAAGCCCCATCCCACCTGGTCTTGAACACTTCCAGGGATGGGGCGCCCACAGCTTCCCTAGACATGTTGTTCCAGTGCCTCGCCACCCTCACACTGAAGAACTTCTTCCTGATATCTAACCTAAACCTTGTCTCTTTCAGTTTAAAGCCATTATCCCTCCAGAGCCTTTCTATGGATGAGACTTGAATGACTGAGTTTGAAACACTAGCTCTCCATCTCTTCCTGGGGTGTCGATGGAGGACAATGTGCTGCAGCACCTTCTCTGTGCAGACCTGGGCTCCTCCAGTGACAAGAAGTTGCAGAATCATGATCAGTGAGAAACCAGTTCTGGTGCTCACAGGGAAAAAGGATAATTCAAAGTCAGTGTCGTGCTGCCATTATTAATAGCTTCTAGCCATTGCAGATTGTAGATTGAATGAACTCACGCCAGCCTGCAAAAGGCCATGAAATCAGCAGATTAAAAGCTGATTAATCGGCTGTATCTCCAGTCCAATATATATTTAAAGTAAAGCTCCCAACAACTCTAATGATATTTGGATTAATCCCTAAATATTCAAGTGTATCACTTTTAATATGATGGTTACTGAGAATATTTCAGATGAGCAACTTAGAACCTAATATTTGGAATATCATGGACTATTTCAAGTAGATGAGCCCTGACATATTAAGATGTGAGTTCTGTTCTGATAACGTAAAAAGTCTCCATACGCTTGACAAATCCAGACATCATCTTTTAATTGTCCTCTGACTGCTTTCCCCTGAAGCACAGATCTCTTTGGGGTTGGTGATTTGAGCAGTGACTTGTGCTTCAGAAATGTGCTTGAAAACCAGACTTTGCAGTCAGAACTTAATCCAAAGGCAAACAAAGTCACCAGGAAAATTTGGATTGTGCCCTTTGGACTGGGCAGAGGAGCCACCTAATAAGGTTACTTTCATTTTTTTTGAGTTTTCTTTTTTTTCATCTCCCTTTAGACAAATGTTGGAGTAATCAAGTTTTGCAGCAGAAATTTTACTTTGAAAAAAACCTGAAATAAATAGAAAATAGTTCCAACAGCAAAGTTACAAACTTGTGTACATGCAAATTCACTTAGGAAATTCTTCTAAGAGAGTGTGTGGAGGATCCATCTCGCCTTACTTTATCCACTTAAGGAGCATTACAAGTCCATTCTGTGTAAAAGTGCGTAACTCCTGTCTAAGACAAAAAATCTAGGGTCTGGTTCAATTTTTCAAAGCCAAAATTGCACCAAAAAGCCATTTACTTATTGACACTGATCAACACCATGTATCATACAGAAACACTGTTACCCTAACATTGATTTGTTTGACCACCATTGTAAATGGGGGAGAGGGGAGAATAAATTTACAAACAATGTAACAGTGCACTTACTTGCTTTCTTGAAATTGAGAAACAGGTATTGAGATCAAGATTGTTTGAGAAACAACCATCTTGGGAAGAAAGTATGAACTTTGTCAATGTCAACATTTGAAGCAAAGCCATAATGAGGAGTAAAACAAGTGCTGTTCTCCAGAAAAACACATAATATTTCCCGAAACTTCAAGGACATGTGAGGTTGCCAAACCTGCTCTATTTATTATTCATGGTGGGAAGACAAAAATGACCTCCTTTTACCAAAAGGTGTCTGAAATACCATTAAATGGTCTCATCCAATGTTTTGCCCCACTAGACCCCTTGCAATCTCCACCCAGGTCCCTTCACTCTCTCCAGGTCTGTGCAACTTCATAAAGTCCCCCAAAGTCCTATGAGTCCTTAACCTCAGACCTCACAAACCCTTGCTGGCCACTTCTATCCCACCCTGCTGTCCCTGGGACCACTCTACCACTTCCAAGAAGATCAGAGTTAGCCAGGCATTAGCTTGAATTAGTTCTCCAAAAAGCCTTGTAACTGCCTCATCTAGCCACAGGTTTTTTTGTATCCTGAAACTGGCTTAATTTGGCCAAAAGACAAGGACTGAAGATTGTCTTTGCTGTGTCGAGAGTGAGGACTGGCAGGTGCTGCAGAGCTGAAGACTGAGGGACAGAGTATGAGAGGTAAGAGAAGGACAGAGAGGGGATCTGGGAAGAGGATTGTTGCACTAACCTTAACAAATTGAAGACGAGTCAGGAAAAATATGGGGAATATGCAAAAAACATGAACCTACTTACAGGGAATTAATTATTGAAAAATGCAAAGCAATAACTGCACGAATGAATTCTCCAGTAAAATTAATTACACAATGAGGCAGTTATTACAGCAAGAAAATCCAGTGATCAAGAAATGTGAAGACTAAGCAAAGAATGGGAGCTTGCAAAAAAAGTATTTTCCAGAATTGATGGACTGGACATGAAACTTTTAGTTTGGTTTTTTTTTTTCCCTTTCTTTTCCTTTAGGTCATTTCATAAGGGGTTGTGAAGCCCAGAGAGGAGAAGGCTCCAGGGATACCTTTCCGTGGTCTTTTTGACTTACAGGGAACGTACAGGAAAGATGGGGACAGACATTTTGGCAGGGCCTGTTGCAATAGGACAAGGGGTAATTGTTTTAAATTAAAGATATTTGATTTAGATTAGACATAAAGAAGAATTTTTATATTGTGAAGGTGGTAAAACATTAGAACAGGTGCCCAGAGAAGTGGTTGATGTCTCATCCCTGGAAACATTCAAGGCTATTTTGAACAGGGCTCTGAGTCCCACCCAAACTAATCTAGCTGGTGATGACCCTGCTCATTGCAGGGGGGTTGGACTAGATGACCTTTAAGGGTCCCTTCCAACCCAAACTATACTATGATTCTACAATAAGATAAAGTGATGTGGCAGGGGGTGTGAATTTTAGGGATGTGTGAATATTTCAGTTTGAAAATAAACACTTAGTTTCAAATAAATGCCTATATTTGTAGTCAAAAACTGTTCTCCAAACACTATGCAAACTTTCAAACTGCTCTGGAGCCTTTGTTCAAAGAGTTTACAAATCAATGAAAAATAACACCCGGTTCTTCTACAGCACGAATGCTGTGAGAGGTCAATGAATCATTGGTAAAAGGGACAAGAAACAATTAAGGTCAGATTGGATGGGGCTCTGAGCAACCAGATCTAGCTGAAGATGTACCTACTCACTGCAGGGGAGTTGGACTAGATGACCTTTAAAGGTCCCTTTTAACCCAAATCGTTGTATGATTCTGTGAATAGGAAAAGGATACACAGAAAACCTATGGCTGCATAGTATTGGTGACAGCTACAGCCCAAAAACAGGTGCTATGAAAGACACAGCCTGAAAATCTCTTCTGGTCTCTGAAATATTTTGCCATGTCATTCTTTATAAGCAGTAGAGGGAAGAAGCCACACTGTTCACTGCTAGTGTGATCCAACACCCTTGCCCGAATGCTTCTCACGGTGCTCAGACTCAACTGTTTCAGTGCACCAACATTGTCTCTAGATCTCATCCAGAAACCTCTCCTGTCAAACAACACACTCATCACATGGAAGTTCCTGCTGCTTTGAAGACATATGAACCTAATTCTGTTCTGCGGTATCTATGCAATCCCTAATGATATCGGTATAGTAGAAATTGGAATTGGAAATTGGAGCAATTGGAAATGGAATGTGGCCAATTACCTTTGTGATATCCACAGTGTGATAGAAGAATGGAAAAAAAAACCACTGAGTTTGTCTTCACTGCAGGGTAGTGTTTCAAATTTTATTTGAGATTTATTTTACTGACTTAAGGGAAGAAAAAAAAATACCTATTGGAAGTATGCATCTGGTACATGGACACAGGCTGAGAAACTATAACTTTCTCCCTGAAAATGATCACTAGCCCAGTGTAGAAAAGTGTCAATATTTAATCCCTTGCTTTCCATCTGATACATACATAGCTCTAATTGAGAAGTAACATTCAAGCTTTTGAATGTGACCTTGTATGTTGATTAGGTTACTCCTCCAGCAGTTGAATCTCATCATTTATCTCAGCCCTTTACAGAGAACACTCTGCATAATGTGGAACATTCAGGTGTTTAAGGGAATGCAGCTGCCTGAGGGATCACTGGGAAAAATATAGACATTGCAATCCTGCTCCATGAAGAAGCAGTAGTCAGAGAATCTCAAACAAGTTATTTTCTCTGTTATGTGGAGGGAAAATCATAACCAAAATGCAATCTCTGTGGAAGAGACCTGCTCCACACAGCAGTGCATGCCATATACCCTGTGAAGGTTACACACCAACACAAATGTCTGCCCCTCCAGGAGCAGAGCACATGGGAAAGATGTAGGTAAGTTGATAGAAAAGCTGGTGAAGACATTAGTTGCATTTAACTAGAAACATAGCAAGGCCTGATTTAGTAGTTATCTATGCATGAAAGAGTATAAGATATGATTTTTATATATATGCTCATAGCTTATACTCTTTCTTGCATAGATAAGATCGTATATATTATACAGCTATATTATAGCTATAATTATATATTATATGTTGTATATTATATTGTAATGTACTTAATTTATATGTAATAAAATCTATATAATTATAGCTGCATTACAGTCATAATTATATACATAAGCTGGGTGCTGAGACACAGCAGGACCTGCCACCTTGATTGTTGATGTTTATGTGGATTCCCTTCACTTGATGGAGGAGGAGCCTTGGTAGTTTTTGTATGCAGCACAGTGGCCCTGATAAGCACCGGGGAGTGTTACTCCTGATTTAAACTCAGGGGTGTGATAAACTGTGTAATCAAATCTCAGTTCTGCATGTTGAATGTGAACTCTCAGCAAAAATAACTTGGAACAGATCGCTTTGCATGCAAGGGAAATTACAGAAAGCCTGTTGATGGGTCAGTCCTTTTTAGCATCTCCTCTCCCCTCTGAGAATTGTGACAAACTTAGATCCTGCCCAAGGCACAATTGTTGTGTGAACAGAAGTTTGAAACCTAAAGCTCAAAAAACTTACAGTCATGACAATTTTGTTCGTAGATATGAAGTGACACCGTGAAATCTATTGATATGAGGGAATCATCTGCTAAAACCTTACCAAGCTCAAGGCATAACAGTTCTTTTAGAGAAGAAGAGACTGTGGTTGTGTTCAATGGAAGAAGTTCAGAGTGGATGCAAACATTTCCCCAGAGGTCAGCTGAGAATAGCCCATGATCTGATGTGTCACTGACTTACATTCAGGGTGGCTCTGGTTTAAGCAGGCGTAAGAAATTGCTCTCATGAATCACAACAAGCTCCTCAGATAAGACTGTTTTAAAACACTGCTTCTGTTTAGCTGACTATCTGACCTAATGTTAGAATTAACTTGGGGTAGGATAGAACTTGGGCCAAGGTGCAATACAATAGCTGCTCCATTTTGCTTGAGAATCCACGACTATCATTCCAGTGTTTGGCAACTCAGAATTAAATTAGCAAAAAGTATTGAAAGTTTATTATGTAAGTCCCCCACCGCCATGATTCTCACTTCAATCAATGCTACTAATTAAGCCAATTTAAACCTGAGCAATAAGGTTGAATGCAGATGTAGTGGTATTACACAGGATGTTGGGAATATGAAAAGTAACTCAAAAAAGGAGCTTCTTCCTAACATAAGGTGGGGATCCTACACCACACCAATTTGTGCAGTTCAGGAATGTGACAAAGGAAATCTTATTCCTATTAATCTATCCTTATCTATAACTTCCTAACTCAAGCTGTGTACTTTAATGTCAAGCTGCAGGCTGTTGTTTAGCTGCTAAGGTTTTTTTATGTGGAGGGAACAGTTCATCCATCCTTCCTTTGCAGTCACACAGTGGTGGTCTGGTGTCATGGGTTAACCTTGGCCGGATTCTAGGCATCCACTAAAGTCACTCTGAGCTGGGAGAGGTCACACAGGCAAAACAGACTCAACATGGGGTTAATACTAAAATTTATTACTAACAGGATAAGATCTAAAGAGTGAGAAATAAAATAGTCCTAAGCACACTTTCCACCCACCCCTCCTTCCTTCCATGTTCTCTCTCCTCCCCCTGCAGCAGTGCAGGGAGGCAAGTCCACCCATGGAGCAACAGGTCTTCTAAATCTGCTGTTACTCTTCCATGGGCTGCAGGGGGACAGCCTGCTTCACCGTGGCCTTCTCCATGCGTTACGGGGTTTGGGGCACAGCTCTGAGTCCTTCCCCTGCTCCGTGGGGTCCCTCCCATGGGTAACAGTCCTTGACAGACCTCTCCAATGTGGGTCCACCCCTCAGGCAGTAGTTCTTCCATATCTACTGTCCCAAGGGTCACTTCCCCATGGGGTGCAGGGGGGTGTCTCTGCACCCCGATGGTCCTTCCCAGGATGCAGTCCTTCATAGGGTGAGCTGTACCAATGTGGAACCCCCACAGAGCCATGAGTCCTACCCAGGAATAAACCGCTCCAGTGTGGATTTTCCTCTCCACAGGTCACAAGTCTCTTGAAGGACTCTGCTCTCCTGGGCCTTCCACGGGGGTCA
This sequence comes from Manacus candei, assembly GCF_025592945.1. Classification (NCBI taxonomy): domain Eukaryota; kingdom Metazoa; phylum Chordata; class Aves; order Passeriformes; family Pipridae; genus Manacus; species Manacus candei. The sequence continues at coordinate 3,930,287 of NW_026138055.1, read as the reverse complement.
CAGCCTTCTTCCATGCATCCATCTGCTCCAGCATGGGCTCGGCTGCACCGTGGTGGGCCACCCCAGCCCGGCCCAGCTTGACTTGGCCAGAGGCGAAGGGAGGGCAGTGCCCACTGGCAGGGGCCACTCTGCTGCCCTGGCCTAGCCCGCGGGGCACCCCCCAGCTCAAAAATTCTTCTGTGCAACAAACTTGTTCTTAAATATGTTATCACAGAGGCATAATTATTGGCTCTCCCTTGGCAGAGGACGTCCCTACTGTAGCCAGCTATTATTGGCTTCACTGGGGGGGAAACTTCTAGCAGCTTCTGACCGAAGCCACCCTATGTACCCCCCCCGCTACCAAAAATCCAGTCACTTCAACCCACGACATCTTGTCTGAAACATCCATGGTCAGCAAGGAGAAATGGGCACCTCCCCAAATGAGTTCATACCATCCAAATATGTACCCCAAAACAAGTTTGATAAAACTATCCCTGGGTGTAATTAATGCAGTGGAAATTGAGACAACCACCTTAGACTGTCAGGCTGACTGTTGGACAGCAGTTTAGTGAAATGAACTGCGTCCTGAAAGCTTGTACTCTGGGATCTGGGTGATGTGCCACCTCTCTTATTCTAGTCACAAAGCAGCAAACAGGGAAACTGAAAAATAAACAAAAAACTAGTTGGCTATACTTAGTAAGAATCTTTTCCTCTGGAGGTAATTTTACTGTCTTCCTGGAGACTGGGTTTGGTTCAGCCACCAATTCCTGTCACTTATTGCTGGGTTCATCCTGGTATCTTGCTCATTCTCAAATTCTGCACATGTAGATTCAGAAATAAGCTTCTTAACATTGATTCTTCACCCTTTCAGTTTTTCAGAGTGATTTGGGGAGTGATACCGATTTCTTTTCAAGCTCAATCCCAGTTCATGGCCATCTGCAAGTACATGGGAAATTTAACAATAAGAAGGGAATTCAGGCATATTATGTTGGGTTTTGGCACATGCAGGCGCGTTTCAAAAACATGGGCTCCAGACTATTCAAATTGATCTGTACCAAAACTTAGGAGCTATTTCTGCACCTCATCTGACAGGCTCATGTGCTTTCAGTGCTGATGAACCACTCCGTTCAATCCATTTTCTTGTGTCAGCAGACAGACTTTATCAAGTAAAAATAATGAGATCCATTTCCTTGTTATTTCCTTCTTTTTTTGTTTTGGGACAGGAATTATTTCCACAAACTTTACATATCTATTATAGCATTACTTTAACCTGGTTTACTAGATTAAATCATCTTCAAGGCATATCCAGGGATCATTTAATTTGCTGTGTTTTAAGATCAACTGATCAACTTTCAGGGAATATCCCTCTCTCCACTGTCTGTCAGTCAGTGTGAGCTAACACAGTCTAGACACCTTGAGTAGTATTTCTGTCTCAATTCACACCCATTATAGGTGTCTACAGGAAGGTTAACATGACCCAGGGACTCAACACAACTGCTCACAGACTTCAATACCTTTAGAGATGCACTAGAACATCTGAAACACCCACCTGGCTCTGGCAGATGTGACAGGGATCTAATGGGACACCCGTGCCTTCCTGCATCTCCCTCTGGGAGGCCTCCAAAGGTCCCCACTCAGTTGTACCTGCCTGAGTGAGTCTGACACAGGATCACAATAACACAACTCTAAAGAGCAGTGAGTCTGCAGGCATTTTGTACCATCACAGCTCTATTTTACTGAGAGCTGAATCACAGCCGGCCACTAGGTTGCAGCTGAAGATAAATCACAGAAAAAAATCCATTTGCTAGAGCAACCTGTGCAGATTCTCACTGCTAGCAAGCTCTGGCCATGCACTTACAATTCAGTAAGTAATGATAAATAATGCACTGACAGGCACCATTACTTTACTTATTCATTTATGTAAAATTCATGTAAACATGTCCAAGTAGCACAATATTCTGTGCCAACCATTATTAGAAGGCATTAGTTTCGTTTTGTAGGGTAACCAAGCTGGAATAAAGTAAATTATCAATTCAGTAAAGATGAGAGGTAAACAGTGGTCCCATTTAAAATCTATACCTTGGAGTATTATAAAGAAGGATGGCTCTAAATGTTTTCAAATGTACCTTTATTTCAGGCCATTATATTCAATAAAGATGGGGATGGCTTTCACAAGAATACTCTGATATTTGGCTAGAACTGAGCTAGCTCTTTCAAAGTATTTTTAAAAAGCTGTTCACTTTTAGAAATGGTTTGAGTAATTGGATTTAAATATAGTAACTATCTTTTTTTTTAATCTTAGTGTAGTCGCTAGAGCTACTGTACATATATAAAAGAAAAAGTGACTCCTTTAAGCAGGTAATTTTCAATAGATAAGTAAAAAGGCAATTGAAAAGGAACTAATGATGGTATAGGCAGTAGTTTGCAGCACCCATCTAATTTGAATGTTATCGAGTTTTTATAGACATTGCAAAAGAGATGAGAGTCAAGAGAAAATACGAAGAAGAAAGAAGACAGGACAGAATTATGTTTGTTGAGGCTTCAGACATCAGGTGCTCAGAACCTGGATACAATTTAACTCAATAGATAGATTAGAATATTTACAGCTTTTTTTCAGGAAGTATCTATGAGACTTAGAAATAGCTTGATATGATAGAATAAAATCCATCTGGGTGAATATCATGTCCAAATGATAAGCTTGATTGATGAGTATGATGCTGTTATTTTTTAGAATGGCTGAAAAGAAGAGAAGAATGCAAGTTCAGGGAAGGGGTGGAGATTAGGAATGTTGTTTTAGCAATATCAAGTTTAAACTGAGACATAAGTCAGGCTAAAGATATATTGACATCTTAATTGAGCATGGGAAATGGATCATGGCTCATTTATAGGAGAGTGTTTCATTTTTCTTTGCTTTGCATGAATGGAATCTCTCCCCCCCTAGATGTCACAAACTTCCTACAATTCCAAAGTTGTCTCTCTTTTCAAGCTTGCAAACAAAAAAATTATCATGACCAAAGGAAGACACATGACTTGACTGTGAAATATCAAGAATGGTTCTAGGGGATTTACTTGCATTTTTGGATACTTAGTTACTTTGAAAATTAGGTTGCCCAAAACTACCAGCCTCCTTTAGAAATGTAGACTATGATGTTCTTCCATTGGGCTACTCTTTTTGTACAGCTAGTAATAGATAATAGATTGGAATTTTTCACTCACACATTTTTCCTGTGTTGGTTCTCCTATGGCAACTTTCACGTGAAAGAACCCCAAACCCTTATGGGAAATAGGAGACAAACGTATGCACTAAAGGCTAAAGTGGGGAGAAAAATCTGCACTTCTGGTTTTTGGGTTTAGATTTGTCCATCACCAAACTTCTTCACTTCCATACACATGAACAGAGCAAAAGAGAAGACAGATCTCAGTCAGTGATGATTTTATAGGATTTTAGGGGTCAAGATTAGCCATCAGTTGTAACCCTTTTATTTAAATGCCCTCTTTCAGAGATTGCAAGAAAAAATCCTCCTCCTAGCCTGCTCAGAAAGCTGCCATCTGCTGTAAGACCTGGAACCACTGTCATAAGTTCCAGTATCCACTAAAAATGATGAAGATCAGAGAAAAAGAAAAATGTGCTTCTGGCTAAGGTTGTTATATGAAAGAAAAGAATATGAAGAGATCTCTATAGTCAGCAAAGGAAGAAACAAGGTAAAGACTAACTTAGAATATTTTATTCGTTTACCCGTATCACCTCCTATAAATTCTGACAAAATACAGTGCCCATCTTTCCTCTATATCTAATCAGAGAGGAGACAGACTCTATTTTTCATGTAATGTAATAGAACATACTGTAACTACCAGACAATAAAAGAAGATACGATAATGGCTATGCTTTTAAGAGCACACATTTTTGTTGTTGTCAGACACTGGTCATATGGTAGCAAATTGAATGGAGCTGAAGGTAATACATAATTCTGAAGAATCACCCAGCAGGCAGCACAAAGGGACACTGGCTTTGGGAAATATTGAAAAATCATGGCTGTATTAGCTTTATAGCTCCAACCCCCTCTAATTAGACATAAAGTTTTAATCAATATACTTCTTGAGATTAATCTCTAGACCTTTTCTTCTGGGCTTTCCTAAATGTGATATTAAACAGTGAAATGTGTTTGGCATTTCCAAATAATTTGATATCACCATTACTGTTTGTGTAAGCAATTGAACAGCTTGCATATATGAAATATGGCCAACTTCTCCATGAAAATAATGGGTGTAGGGATAAAAACGTAGGAAACATCGCCTACATGGACTATCCTGATATTTCATTTCATGTACAGGAAGTAGGAATATCTCCATTAGATAATATGTGCCTAATTTTCAGAATAGCCAATCAATCAGAAACCTAACTGAAGGCACTGACATCTGCAAATGGTTGTCACTTAGCAGTCAACCATTTACTTGAAATCAGAAAAGGTTATCTGGAAATGTAGGACAAATCTGGAAATTGCCCCTGATGGATGAATAAATCTCTTTCTAAGACAAAACAGCAACGAATTATTATACAAAATTATATTTTGATCAACCTATTCCTGGAATAGAGAGGATTAAAGTAACCAGAGTCTTGTTCACAGATATCATTTGCTGCACTATATAGAAACAAATGTCCTTCCAGTTAGGACCAAGTAACCAAGAAATCAAGAATGACAATGTTTTGATCTCAAGGAGTGTGTCTATGTCCTCCGACAGACCAGCACAGAAGTCTTCATGTCTTGTTCTGTTTCCACACCTTCAGGTCAGCCCACAGTCTCTCTTTGCAAGTATGTACAGCAAGACACAAACACAAGGTGGGATTCAGCTGACCAATACAAAGGTAGGATTCAATTTGAGCTGAAGACAGATACATCTAATAGGTTACATTTAGGAGTTTGGTGCAGTAGGGGATCAGCTCATTTCTGAGTACATAATTGCTTGGTGGCATATGAGATGCAATAGAACAGCTAAGACATTAACATAGAGCTAAGAGATATCACGTTGCCATGTACAGGAAACCTGTGCCCATTTTGGTCAGCAGCTGCAGTCCAGACACATTATTTTAGGGCATCCCAAATAGCACTGAACACATTTTTAGACAACTGAATTAGATTTGTGTTTGACTGATGCTTTGCATGGCCCAGCCCATGTCTCATGTCAGATTACAGCCCCAAACACCTTTGCCCTAGGCTCACTGTCCCTCATAGAGCTTTTGACCTTGATTCATTTTAGGGTATTTTTTTTCCACTCAGAAGACTCTCAGCTTCATCACATGGCTCTTTCCGCTGGTATGTGAAACACCAACTTGCAGAGCACTCAGCACAGCAGGTAAAGGAGGGAGGATGGATCCTGCACTTATTGGTTCATCTTTCTACATAGCCATGTCAGCACTTTGTGGAAGTGAGGTTTCAATTTTTGCTTAAAATATGGATCCAGTAATGCTGCCAACTTCCATTTATCTCTGTCATCGAGCTTGTTGGCCACAGCAGGTGAGGACACAATTCAACAGCTACTTCTCTTCACTGGTGTTCAAACCACAGATCCCTTTATTTTAACACAGGATGCTGTTTATTCCAGCAAATGGCAACAAAGTTAGACTCAATGGTTGGACTCAATGACCTTATAGGTCTTTTCCAACCCAAATGATTCTATGATGAAAGCCATAGTAGCAAAATTTGAGGAGAGACATTTAATGGAGTAGAGCAGTCCTATGAATTTCCTTCTCAGTGATGTGAAGTTTCCTACTTAACTGTAAAGTATTAACATCCATTGAGAGGGATAATTAATGCCCTGCAGAAGGCCCCTTTAAAGGACTTAGATCAAATAGTCTCCTGGCTATGCATCACCAAGGAAGAGGAACTACTAAGGTCTACAAAAAAGATCGGAGGAAAAAGATCTCTCTTAAGAGAGGACTACAGGATCTTGGTCTACTCAGTGTAATAAAACAAACTGAGAAAAGAGACAGATGAGAATCCATTTGGGCAAAAAAATAAACCTGGGGAGTGAGAAGAAATACCTAATATAAAGGCCCTGACAGTCACCAAAGACAGTCTCAAAATAAGCTGCTGAAAATGTAAGCAACAGAGACACAAGGAGCTTTTCTTTTGGCGATGCTTTGTTGTGGTGGCACGGGTGCATTCCACACACACGTTGTGTGTTCTGATGCAAACCATCTAGCCTGGCTTAGGAAGGACAAGAGGAACGTACTGGGGAAGGGAAAATAGGGGGTGAAGACATGACATGGAACTCATCTCACCTGACAAAGCTCATTGCTGTAAGATTTACTTGTTGTCTTCATACACAGAGAAGACAAACAGGCATTTAAGGTTTGATTCACCTGACTAGTTTCAAGCACTAATACTGGGATAAGAAACTGCAAACTAGACAACTGCACAGTGTCAGTGAAATATTCCTTGGGAAGTTTTGACGGAAGTTAGGTACAACATGTTTCTTTATGGGAGAGGGAGTGGGAGGTTGTAAGATTTTACTTTATTAATATTAGGCACATGTATATAGATATGAAAGCCTAACTGAGATTTAGGCAAGATAATATATATCTAATGAAGCAAGCACTTTTGGAGAACATTTCTGGAGGAGACAGGACAGCTAGTAAATTTTGCTTTCACTGAGAAATAGTTAGGTTTTTTAATATAAATATGGACTCGTTTCAAGGTTGGTGGGTACAAGTAATTATATTTTATGGAGATAACAGATTAAACTTTCAACACCCATATCCAGTCAGCTGCAATGTAAGAGCTAATAATAACTGTCCTTGGGAAGATTCAAAGTAACATTCAGAAAAATCAGAAAAAGCCAGCACTGACATTCCTGAAATAGTCAAGAAAAAATAATTGCTGTGAATAAACAAACAAAAAGAAAGAATATCTTTGTGTTCCAGAAAGAGACAAAGTATAAGTCCAATTAAAGAAAAAAAATCCTTTATAGGTCACCTCAGGAAGGAAGAGCTCACAGTCGCCAGTAAAATAAAAAATGCAGTAAGGAGAAAAAAAGTTTGGGAGGAAAAAAGTTTGAAAGGAAAACAGTATGAACTACAAATAAAAGCTGCCAAGTTAGAAAAAGTGCAATAATTGCTTTGCATGAGCTCCAACACTTTAATATCCAAAAGAGGAGAGTAATGATGGCAGACATTGGTAAGAGAAGACAGATCACTTGAGTATGTTTGAAGATGAAAATCTGAAGTGATAGAAGACTTTCTGGCATAGCATTTAGACAAAGAAATAAATGACACTGACAATACACTGCTGAAGATGGCACTTGGAGGCAAGGAGCTTGGCAAGAAAGCACAAACTATTTTGACTGATTACTTCTTTCTTTTTCTTAAATAAACATGCTTAAATTTGATCAGAAACTAGTACTAGCTGGTGTCTGTGACACGCTCAAATTCATGGATTTTTCACCTTGGGATAAAAATATAAATTGAAAAACTTTATTCAGCATCACAGATCAAGAAGACTCTCTTGCTTGAAGAAAAACTCTTATAGAATCATAGAATGGTTTGTGTTTGAAGAGACCTTAAAGCTCATCTGGTGTTCCTTGAGAGGACACCTTCCACTAGACCAGATTGCTCAGGGCCCCATCCAATCTGCTCTTGAACACTTCCAGGGATGGGGTAGCCACATATTCTCTGGGCAACCTGTGTCAATGTCTCACCACACTCCAAATAAATAATTTCTTTCTAATATGTAACCTAAATCTGTCCACTTTCAGTTTAATGCCATTCCCTCTTGTCCTATCACTAGCTACATATGTAAAAAGTTGCTCTCTCTCTTTTTTTACAAGCTCCCTTTAAGAATTTGAAGGTTGCAATGAACTGTCTCCGAGTTTTCTCTTCTCCAGGTTGAATAACCCCAATTCTCTCAGCCTGTCTTCGTACAAGAGATGGTCCAGCCCCCTCATCAACTTTGTGTCCTCATCTGGACTTTAAAAGAATTAAACATCTAATGTCTCTTAGGACAAAAGGCATTTCAGCCTACGAGTATCTAATCCTTTCTCCGTTATTATAAAGGAAATCTGGACAGCTCTGTTACATATAAAAATCATCAACTGTCAACTGTATTTGCCTTAATATCTCACAAGAGGACTGACCACAAGATTGCAGAGATTACTTTGTCTGAGCGCAAGGAACCTCATGTTTTCCCCCATCATGCTGAAAGGCAAACTAAAAAAATACCATTTCCTTAGCATCCTGAGATTCCTAAGCTTCCAGTATGGAAGTCAGGGAAGTGCTTTTCTGTCGACTCATATGTTACATGTGGGGCAGCACAGCACATAAAGAAGAGGATGCTTTATTGCTTTGAGGTGCCTACGAATTTAAGCAACATTGCTGTTTGTATCCAGCAGCACCTCAGAAAGTGAGATTAGCATGTCATTCCATGCTGACACCTTGTTTGCTTTTTGTATTAACACCTAAACATGTTTCAGGGCTCTAACATGGTGGTCTACCAGTAATTGAGATTAAGGCACATTCTTTGCTGACAATTCCCTGATGAATTAACTTCTCTCTACATTCAGCCCCAGATTCAGATTTTGCTTCATTCCTCGGTTGGGACAGAACCCTTGTTATGATTTATTGCAATCCTTATTGTGATTAATAGAGCTCTACATTGTTCATCTCCTGGGCAATGAAAGCAGGATGCCTATTCAGCCCAGGGAGGAGCACGTGGTCTCACTTTCACATCAGCAGCCTCGATGAAGGCTTCTGCGTAATGTATTTTTGAAACCCTGTTTCTCACTGACGGGGATGAGCTGACTAGTTTTGTGCTTTAGATCTCTGTTTTTTAAGTGGTCTGAACAGTATCTTACATGTCGATTTTCCAATGCATCTTCAATGTATCAAGCCTATCATTTAAACATTAACATTTTGTATACTTCAATATTCAAGCTGCATAATATAAAAGAAAAATATGAAAACCGCTTGATAAAATGTCAATGAAAAGTTGCTACTTATTAGGAAATAAAGAGGATGAGAATATGTGGGAAGTAAGAAGGTCAGAAAATAAGTAATGAATTGGGGCTTTTCCCACACTGATAAGAAAGCCAGCTTGTACGAGATACACTTGTTTACTATTTTTAGAATACCACTGTCTGCAGTTACTTACTTTATACAGATTAAAATAATTTAATGCAAAACTCACCTGATAATTGTACAGAGAGTCAGATGATTGTATTCTAGGTGATACACTAACAAGAGAAGTTTTTTGTGCTGAGTTGCCATTCCCTGGCACTGAACTTGTGATCAGACTGAGTCTCCTACTTCCAGATATCCTGAAAGCTTCACAAAGCAGTCTCTGAACACAGGTAAAATAGCTAATATTTCTTCCCAATACCTTGACCACCTGATTGGGTAAACATGAAATTGTGAATGTAAACTACCAACTAATTATCCCTCTAAATACTGATTTTATAAATGCCATATGACTAATAATTAATGCCTACTAATACTGCAATATATCCTATTTAAACACAGGTAATGCCCATTTATGTTTCTAATGAACAACATTTCTTGACTTCCTTTATTTCTAGCTCATGTCTGGAAGTCATTATGCACAGTCTAAAAAGCTGCACTAGTCTTCTTGAAGCTGCAGTAGATACAAATAATTAGTATCTGCTTATGCAAAAGCTGACTGTCATGGAACTGCCCTGCAAGGGGTAGCTGACACCAGCATTTGTCAGTTCCTGAGGTACATCTCTCAGATGGGTGGGTATGAACAGTAAATGAGACGACTGGCACCACTCACTCCTTCTTCCTCAAGAGCTGTTTCCTACCCTGTGCTGAAAAATGGCTCTTAATTGACTTGAGTGAGATGTGGACTGAAAAGACGGAGAGGTTTTCTTTATAAAACCTGTTTCACTTTGCACTGGCACGGATTTAGGACTGCTCTAAAGATCATTTATCATTTGTCAGCTAGAATGGGTAGTGGAGAGCTTGAGGGTCAGTGACCTCTTTAACCATACCTGGATTCACAAAAAACCGACTGATTTCACACTGAAATCTGCCTTTCAGAGTGGTTATCAGTGTAATGATGTGACCCTGGGACCCTGTAGCAGGGCAGCAGGATGGCTATGGAGCAGTGGCAGCATGTGCACTGCACCCCTGCTTCCAATGCCATCAGTGTTTCTTTCAACAGTTATTCAGTGAGTCTGCCAGGAGGAAAAAAACCTAATTACAGAGCAGTCCTTCGAACGGAAATGTGGTTCACATTTCTTGATGTGATTCCTTTTTATCTGCATTGTTGGTATTTTTAGAATGCAATATCTAAGTTTAAAAGGTTTTAGTTTAAGGAGTATTGTGTTCCTGTTTACTTTCATCCTTCATCACATCAGCTTTTCATGTTCTTTTTATAGTTTTGGTAAACACTATCCTAGTATCATATCCAAAAATGAATGCCAAAGTGTAATGAAAAGGAGTTTTATTTTAAGACTTCAGTGGAAGCAAAAGGAACCTGCAAAAGTCCCCGAGAGCACCAGAGGATCAGGATCTCTGTGTCTTTTGAGAGACAGGATCAAATACTCAGGGCATTGGAGAGACCTCAAAAAATTGAAGGAACAGAGGCAAAGCCAAAGGAAAGCAATAAAGGTCAACATACTGAAGAAGAATGAAAGAAGAACAAAAAAAGCTTACTCTCAGACTCTCAAAGATTTGTGGATACCTAGAATCCCTTAAAACTCCTGGTATTTCACTGGGCATTTAGGTAGCTACTGATGCTAAATACTTTAGACACTTACTGTGGATGTCCAGGCAGGACTATCCAGGGAAATGGTGGGATACACAATAGCCACCTCCATTAGAGACATAGTGGAAACCTTCAAGGTCAAGCTAGAAAATTCATAAGCAGGCCTGGCAACACTGTTCCTGGGAGTGCTCTGTAGAAATAGCTGGCAGACACAGTGGCAGTTATTGAAAACCATGTCTCAAGTTGTTTCGCCTAAGAACACTTTAGGTGTGGCGCTGGAAGTTTGCAAGAGTAATTCTGGTAAATTTGGGGCTTTTGGTGAAATGGGGACATGCACTGCTGTGGGTGAGGCTGGTTGTTTTGACTGCATCTGTTTGCTCATTAGTGCTGAAGAAAGGGGATTATTTTACTTACTGTTGAATGGGGGTCAGGAGAAATCCAAGATTTGGCAGATCACTTGCACAAGCCTGAAGTGAACACCAGCCGCTGCTCACCCCAGAAACACAAATTTCCTGAAGGCATGGATATGCAATAAATTTTCTAGCCAATGCATCAATGGCTGTAAAAGGGTGTGAAGCTTCAAACTCAGAACACCCTGAAGAACAATATCCTCTCTTTTCTTCGGAACACAGCCCAGGCCTTTTGCCAAGGGTGTTGGTGCAGGTCTTCATGATCCTGGCAGAGTTGTAAACAAGTTCTCAGATCAACCAAAGCTCTCAGATGATCCTACGCTGAAGGTGAAAACCAGAAATCTTTTCCTTCCAAACATCCAATTTTGAGTGTTAGTTTGGTTTGGTCATGCTGTCCAAAGTATAATAGATAATACATTTTAATTGGACAAATCCTCACCCGAAGAGTTCAATGATAGAAATAAATCTTTTTCTGGCTCTACTGTGTTTGACATAGGCTCAATTCTAATCTCATTTACAGAAGTCTGACCACGACTGGCTGGATTGAAATCGACTGCCTTTTCTAGTGTGAAAATAGGATCAGGCCCCATAGCTACAATTATGAATAAAAATGGTTGTATAAAACAAGGGTTTAGGTTGAAAGGAATTCTACTGACAAACTAAGACACAACCACCCTTTTCTGTGAGGGGAAAAAAAGGGTACTTTTTCAATATAGATAAGAAATAAATGTTTAGCAAACTTCTTTGCTTGGTTTGTGGCTGTAACCAGCCTTAAACTTCAGAAGACAGCTGGGAAGAGGGAATTAGATGCCTCTGCAGACCTCTTTATTTTAATTACTTTCATGCCACACTGAGAAATTATGACCAAAACAATAAATTGAACTAAAATACTTACACTAATAGATCTGGGGATACAGAAGGATAGTTACAGTTGTGTTTATCCATGAATGGAATTTATTGGGTTTTTTTCTTTTTGTTCATTTTTTTCATTGTTTTCTTTTAACTCTGATTAGGTGTCTTGGAGGCATGGGATCATCTGGCTTCTGAAAGTGAAAAGAAGGAAATAAAAAGCTTTTGCATTTTGCACTGTGTTCATTACAATGGTGTGCTCAAAGCTCTTCACCCCATATGCTCTCTTCTGAACTCAGCTCCACCACATGAAATGCTGTCATGCTGTGCTTTTTCTCTTCTCCTCCTCCTCTTCCCCTTCCTCTTCCCCCTCCCATTTACCCACTGCCACTGATTCCATCGTCTTCCATCTCATCAATCAATACAACTTGGCCACCAGTACTGACTCCACTGTCCTTCTGTTTCATACCACCTGTGTTTTGACATTTCTTACCCTACCAGATCTCTTTTCCAGAAGTATCTGAGGAATTTACACTGCACTTTTTTTACCAACACAAGACTGGATTGCTGATTAAAGCTATTTTTTCCCATAAAAGGTTTCTTTTAAAGATAAATATCCAAAGTTAAAAAAACGAATGCCCCGAAACTCAGTGATTTTACTCTTATGGGTGTCCCATGGGAATAATGGGTCAGTAGCCTCATGTTCCTGTTTCAAGGGTTCTGCTAAACTGCTGACATTCCTTTGAGGTATAGCCCCTGCAAGTGGGAACATCATGGTACCTCATGGGGATGAATTCTAACTAAGAGCTCTGCCTACAAAGGAGAGAAGGATTTAAATCATTCAAACTATTACTCCTGTGAGGAAGCATAACATCATTTGTAAAACAGAAGATTTAACTTGCAGGCAAACACGTGCTAGTATCAGAATTTGTGCTAAAACTTATTTTTTTACGGAAAAGATGCAGCAGGGTAGTGTTCTTGCATCAAAACCATTGTAAGAACATAACCCCAAATCTTTCTGATATTTCAATTTCAGCAACAAGCTCTCTTCTAGCACCCTCTTTTTGTAGACTGTTGCAACCTTCTGTTAGATTGCTCCCACACCTCCCAGCCTCTGCAGAGCATGATTGCTGTGATTTCTCTGTCCATTTTTCTGAGAGGCTTTTTCACCACATGCACGTGCAGTCTTCTCTTACTGCATCAATCCAATGCTCAGCTCCTCGCCCACCCTCCACATCTCAGCCCTCTCCAATTGTTTACTGGTTTGTGCTGCCATGATGACTTGCACATGGCCTTCTTTCCTCGCCGGTTGCCAAATTCAGCTGCTAATTTTCGCAATCTTTTGACATGCCTTTGTACCTTCTTCTATTCAAAGCAGTTACACGCATTAAATAATCTCCATAATTCGTGGTATTTAATTTTGTCATTGCCAAAATGTTCTCAGCAGCAGAATCGACGCTTCTGATAAATGCACAGTCTTCAGTTTTCTCTCTTTTCTTTGGTTGTGAGAATGAGCCATTTTATCTTTGTTCCTTCTGTAACATCATAATTTCCATAATTCATTAACAATTCAAGAGAAGTCCCTTTGCTTGTTTCTCATGCTTTTTGAATCTTGCTGATGCCACGGGATACTGCTGTTCTTCTTTCACCACCAACACAAAACAAGCACAGTCCCTGCTGTTTTTAACTGAGCTATCTCAGTTTGGGTGCAGTATTAAATTCAGCTACAGTGTGTTGTACTGGTCTAGGTATCCATCAGGCCTCTTGAGTTTTCCATCTTCCTCTGTGAAACTGCATCACAGACACATTGACTTTCATGAGTGATTTGGAGCACTTCATGAGCTAAGCTCTGGTTTTATTAATTTGTGCCTAAGTTTTCAAAGCTGTGTAAGCACTCACTGAAATGAGTGGAATCATGCAAATACACAAAAAGATAGAGAAGTACACAAAGTTATTTGCAGACTCATCCAAATAAATTTTTTTTTTGAGTGCTCAGTCAGGTTTGAATCGAAATCACAGGCAGGTGGCAGGAAATCAGGTTATCAGAGCTGTCAAAAATGATGTGTGAAGAGAAAGTTTAAAATCTAAATCTTACAGCTTCCTCATTTTCCATAAATTTGTGCAGTAATGAGCCCAAAAACATAGAAGGCACCAAATAAGTGAAGAGCCATTGGCCATAGGAATTCATATTATCAGATTTTTCAATCTATATTTACTAATAAAGGTGAACATGCATTTTTTGTTTTCTCTGACACTGGATGTCAAGTGAAGGAATATGTCTGACATGGCATCGAACCATTCAGCCCACCTCCAACATTCTCATTTCATCATGCCTCAAAAGTGAAATCAATATCTCCACCTCAGTAATACTTGACAGATGATTCTGCCTTGAAGAATACAAGCCTGTGCCATGTCTTTCACTGCACTATGCAAGAAGATGGAAAAGAAGGAGCTTTATGCGAGTGAGAAAAAAGACTATGGCCTTGTAAGGCATCATAATCATGTATCACTACTCCCATACCTTATTTCAAGCAAATGCCAAGTTTCCATGTTGTGTCATAGCCATTTGAAGTATTCAGCAGTGCCTTCCAGCATTTTGAGATTAAATACCCATGTTTATACTATCCAATAAAATTAGCCAAGGATCTTTTTCTAGCGCTGAGGTCAAACAGAGTGAACATCCTATCTCACATCTGTTTCTGTACATGCCTAAACACCTTCTCCAGTTCAAATTTCTTAGTGGGAACAGTCCCTGGCTGATGCTATTTCCTGCTCCAGCCCTTACAATTGGCATGGGCCAGTCTTGTCCTGAGGATTGCACTAGCAGCATGGACTGTACTCATAGGCAGTACTTGATCCCATGTCACATTCCCAATTCATTTACCAATATAGGAAAAATCTTCTGGGTCTCTTTGTTATAGCATAACAAAACCTAACAAAATATTTTAAAAAGTGAAAAATAGCCTAAAAAATTTAAAAAAATAATAAAAAAAGAAAAAATCTGTATTTATTGTGGACAAAATGTGCACGATTACTTACAGCACAGGTACTAGGCTCTAGCAGTTGTACTCACTTTGAGGAGCATTCATCTGACTGAAACTGGTTGTCTCCAACACCTACCTTTGATTAGACCACCACTGTCTCCTAGTAAAGTGTGTTTTTTTGGATGGGATCATTTCATCCTAAAATGGATGTCTAAAGGATGTCAGAGGTATTGCAGAGACATTGAAAGTGTCTGTTTTTAAATGTAGATGCATAGACACTCAAAGGGTATTGCATGTCTAAAGTGAATAACTCCAAGGGCAAAGACAAAATTAACTATGCCCTGAAATTTATGAACTCTTGACTGTTGGAACTCTAATTTCCTCAAAAATCCAGCTGTTATATATTTGAGAAACATCTACGAGGTGTTTAATGGCTGAGTCAATGCCTCACTGGGTTTTGGCTAACAGCCTTTTCTATGGTGATTTGGAAAGTGCCTATAAGCAGAATTTTATTGCATAAATCCCTTTGGTTTTGAATGAATATTAGCTGCATGCTTTGTGGATAAAAAGCATTATGTGCCACAAAAGCCACCCAGTATCATTTATCTTCTCTGAATTTCTGAGTCTAGGAAAACAATGGCAGTCCCAGTGATTTAGTTAAAACTTTCCCTATCTTCAAGTGTTATCTGTGAGGAATTGGGCTGACAGGAGGGAAGGGGTGAGGCACTGACAGATGTCCAGGTGCTCTCCAGTATCTTAGCTTTTTTTAAAAAATAAAATTTAGACTCAAGCAAGGACTTTAGGGAGATGCAGATATAATTTAATAGTATCTAGATGGAGGCAGGTCCTTAAGTCCGAAATCCCATCCCTATCCCTGGAAGTGTTCAAGGCCAGGCTGGATGGAGCTTTCTTTGAGCAACCTGGTCTAGTAGATGATGTCCCTTCCACAGCAGAGGGATTGGACTGGATGATCTTTAAGGTCCCTTCCAACCCAAGTCATTCTATGATTCCATGAAAATTTGCATCCAAAAAAACCTTCTTTCACCAAGGGAGACACTTAAATTTAGAATAAATGACTCTGTTTGCCACACAGAATCTTTAGGTAAATACAGTTATGCTTCTAAGAGCAAAACAAATCCAGTTTCTGCCCTTAGATATCTGGTTTGGTTAAGGTCAGTGATGATCAAGAATTTGGCACTATCTGCTGGTCAACAAAACATTAAAATGAGCAAGTGTATTAACTGCTCTATGGTTAAGCTGTTTACAAAACTCTAGTGATTCTTTATATATTGTTTTAATTCCACACCCTCTATCTTCTACATGAAAATTAAAAAACTGCTTTCCTTCAGAAGCAGAAAACTCAGGTTCAAGCTAACCCTTTCTCAATTTCTACCATCAACCATACTGCAGAAGGCCCATGACATCAGAAAACAGGGTAGAAGAACTCAAAATCTATGAGATAGCATTTCCTACCAGATGGGAAAAGGGGAGTCATAAATCCCTGAAGTGTTTCACAGGAAACAAACAAAAAAAAGTAATTCTGTTAAAAAACTATAAAAATAATAAACTAATGAAATAAAAATCAGAAATAATTCGGGGCACCTAAATCTAGGGCAGTTTTTCATTCTATCTGTATGACCAGAATATATGATTCACATATATATGATTGTTAGAATTAACCAGGCTTTGGCACATATTTCTTCACAGAGAAAACTTGGTTTTCTTTAAGTTAAGATTCATTCTTTTAAATTATGGGTACAATTTTCACCTCCAGCAGACAACTCCAGGTGGCATCCCATGGACCTGTTTTCCTGCCTCAAGCTTCTAAAAACTTGAACAATCTGGAACGTAAAACACACTTCTCTGCTTGGTATCATGTAATGATTAGCTCGAGGCATCTCCCCACTCACACAGATGGTTATTCTGGATCCTGCTCCCTGGGGAATCAATATCAGATTTTGAGCAAAACACCTCTAAGCTCCTACCTCTCTTCTTCCTTCATTCTCTGACATTTTTGGCATTCTTTCACTTTAGAAAATAAAAAACTTCCCTGCAGCTTGGCAATGACTCTGATTGGATATCTGTATTAATAGCAGAGCTGAGTGAGTAGTAAGAAATTAGGCTCTTTTTTTTTAAAATCCGAAACAGAAATGTCCATCAGAGGGAGGCAGCTTCCACAAAGCTGAGCCTTATTTAAATTCACATCCTGCTTTGAAATGAGCTGCACAGCTTAATTGCATTTGGTCAGTCCGTGGAATTTCCATTCTCTAATTAAGTATTTGTAACCATTTTAGTGTAGACTCCTTTGAAGAAGGAAAAAAACCAAACCACAACAACCAGAAAACAAACCCAAAGCTCTCCTGCTTTCTTCTTTGGTTGAGAAAATGGAATAATAATAATGATCTGGAGAGGTGAAAAAATTGGATTAATGAATTTTGGAAGACATAAGCCTGTTTGGTTGCTTTGGTTTGACTTTGATTAGGAAATTGTGCTTAGGCTAAATTGAACTAACATGTAATTTGTCAGTTGGACTAAAAATGCTGTAATTGTTCATTTGCTCCTGTCACCCTAACAGAAGAAAAATGAAAAGCAAACTTGCCAAAGCCTAGCTGGGTCTCTGGCTTGTTTGAGTTTCTGTGTGAGGGCTCTTGAGGGGGAGACCAGAGCCATGGCCTATGGCATGAAGACATGTCCCATCACATGGGGAGACTTTTCTACCATCTACCTGAGGTGGAAGCACCACCTGGGAAAAAGGTGCCTCAGTTTGGCTCTGAGATATCACAAGAGGTAAGGAATTGCTGCTCTGAGGGACTTGAGTTATTTTATGTTTAAGTGATGTTTAAAGTATTCTTCAATAATTCTCAGGAGAGGGAAAGACAGATAAAAAGAAGACCTTGTCCACACTGAAGCACAGGTTTCCTAGAACCATAGAAAGGTTTGGGTTGGAAGGGACCTCAAAGACCACCCAGTTCCAACTTCCCTGCCATGGACAGGGACACCTTCCACTAGACCAGGTTGCTCAAAGCCTGATCCAGCCTGGTCTTGAGCACTTCCAGGGAAAGTTTGGCTGACTTTCACTAAGCCATATAAGATGCTCACTTGCTAAGCCCTGCGAGTGATACGTTTGGGGCAGCTCAGATAAAACGTGACAGTAACATCAACAGCCAATTTGCAGTCTATAAAACAGTTCTCTGCTGGTAGTAGTTGGCAAACTCCCAGGAGTCCAGGAGGGCTCTCACTGCAGGCAGGTACATTTTAATGGCTGAGTACACAGAGGGCCATTGGGGACCACTGGTAGCAGGATCAGGGAGTGTGGCAGCATCACGCTTTGCACACAGGTCATGGGTATCTTCAGTCCCAGTGAGCTGGTGCCTGCAACTGTCAAAGTTGGACTCTATAGCTATATCTGCATTAATAAATTAAATAGTGCTGAGGCCCAAACACCACCTCAGTGATCAATGCTGTCACACTCCAGGGCACACCAATGCCAAGGGGGCTTTTAGGTGCGTTCTGCTTAGCTGGAGTGATACACACAGATTCCCTGTGGTGGTAAACATGCTGTAGGCAGGAAGAATAACAGGGATTCCCAAGAAAAACACCCCCAACAGAAGTCAGAATCCCAGGGCTTCAGAGAAGAAATTCAAACTGTAATAAAAAAGGATTGTGCATGTATCTTGGAAGAAAGAATTACTTGATTTGTTAAGATTTGTTCAGAGACTAGACCACTCCTTGGCTAAGGAACAGCTGCACAGGCTTTGGTGTTATTTCTTCCAGAAGACAAAGATGTTTTGTTACTGCTCTCCTGCTGCTTTTTGTATGTAGGAGGAAAGCGAGGAGCAGAATAACTGCACATTTCTACTTTTCTGTCCTCTGTTCTTTTCCCTAATTGTTCCTCCTCCTTCCTTCAGCCATCATCTGCATAGCAGCAATCAGCAGGAATATGTGTTCTTTAAAGGAGGAACAAGGTCAGTCCCAACCCAAACTGAAAGCTGCAAGCAGGGAGAGATCCTGCAAGGAGAAGTGCGGCTGCCACTGGATTTGACCTCCACTCATAAATGCTCTTAGCCCATGGCATGGTATGCCCTGAAATTGTTATGGGCTAAAATATTTACATTTGATCTTTGGCTTCACAGCTGATGGCTTTTTGTTATTTTGAAGGTGAAAGATATAAAGTAATAGAGCTCATTATAACTGCTAATATCAGCTACATTTTGTAGATTAGTAGGTTAGATAATAAAATTACATGGAAGAGAAAGCGTATTTTCTGAACAGGTTCTCCATTACACACCACTCATCTACAGGATTTGGAGTCTTGTAGCAAACCCTCTTGTTTAAGAATTCTGTTCAGGAATTCCTGTTATTTTCTGTCATCTTTCAACAAATTCCATTCAGATTCAAATTCCCTGTATTGGATCTTTAACTGGGAGGCCAAGGCTTTCTTAAAGGAGCAAAAGAGTTTGAAAGAAATCCTGAGAATTAATATTCCGACTACAACTTCCCTACAGGTTCTGAAAAGAAATTTTGAGCCCTAACCTATGTTTTTTGAAAAGAGAAGTTCCAAACTTGACTTGTTTTATAGCTCTTACTCAGTAACATAGTGAATAATACTGTCCAGTCATTGAAAGTAATGAACTTCCTATGCTTCTTTTTTTTTTTTTTTTTTTGGTACACATAAAGGATTATCAGATCATACAATCACAGAATCACAGAATGTTTGTGTTGGAAGGGACTGCAAAGATCAACTAGTTCCAACCCTCCTGCAGTGGGCAGGGACATCTTCCACTAGATGCAGAGACTTGTGTGACACAGTTCTTTTACTGATCTTAGATTTTTTTTTATAGTACCTCCAAGACACATCTCTTTAAAGTTACACACTAGTGGATTCAAGAATTTTAAGCAGTATGAACCATGTTTCTACTCTTGTTCTTGTAATCGCTTTACTCTGGGGTGAGTGTTTGACAAGGGACTTGAGACAAAAGATGTGGAAACAAAGAATAAGTGAATCTTTCCAATGACCTGGAACTGATGCCATGAGTAGCACATGTGTGTCCATTTCAGTCATGTGGCACTCATGAGCCTATAGGAGGTTTAAATTACTCTAGACATTTAAAGCAGGCTGAGCTACACAACAGACTCTGAGAATTTAAGCAAAACCACTTAGAGGATTTTAAGTAGTTTGAGCATTATCTTTGCCTGGCTGAGCTTTACTTTAATGGAAACTAAATTTAAAAAGAAAAAAAAAGGGTCCTTATTAAGAGGATCTTTTTTTAAAGAATGAAAAAGACTTAACTGAGAACAGTGTATTTGGGAGAGGAGGAGGTTAGATGTGGTAGGAATACCTGATTATAAATATCACGGGCCTGATGGCTTTGGATCAAGGATTTTAGCTGATGTTGAACCATCAAAGTTAACTACAGCATTGAAGTAAATACAATTTGCAAATTCAGGAACCAAATTCTGCTCCAACTTGGGAGTTACAAAGTCTGTTGCCCATGTTGCTTTTCGTGTCAGCAGCTCCAAGGTATTTTCTTTTCATCCTACCTCTGTGGATTTTCTTACCTCTGTGGAAGGTAAAAGGTCTGGAGAAGGTCATAAAGAAACCATAAGGTCCAGCCCCTTCTGGGAGACACGTCCTAAGACACGCCATACATTTCACTGGCCCTTAACCTGTGTGGGTGGATGGGCATTTGCTTTTTTAAATATTTTGTTTATAATTTATGTAGAATCAAGTCATATACACCAAATCCCTGTTCAGATGCAGCAGGGCACAAGCACATGGGGAGAAAGGAGATGCTGGCCCATTTCACTTCACACAGATGTTGAATTGAGGTCTGCAGATAGATCTCCCTGGCTCCCCATGGTCCTTCCAGCCACGTTAGATCACCCCTGCTGGGTGACAATGTATATTTTAAAAGGTATTGTGGGTAGAAACACCTAATGATTAAAAAAAACATAAGCCTAATGATTCAGGAAATAAATCCACCTTTGCATTTCTTGATTAAATTAATCAAACATTGACACTACACACATATCCAAATATATTTCAAAAACCAAACATCGGCTGAGCACAAATTATTGTGCATTCTTGAAAGATAACTGCACTAGGACAATGAATGAAGAGGAATTGGATTGAAAGCTGGTGGCCTTTGCAGATAAATGAGCTGATACAAGCAGTTTGAGTTGATACCAATTCATGGCATTATGCAGTTAAAGAAACAAAGAACAAGTACAAAAAAAAAAAAGGATTAATTTAATTGCTTGAAACGAGAATCTATACTTTCCCAGGACTTCAGAGTGATATAGGAGAATAAGCTCTCAGTTACCAAATATAAGGCATGTAGTCCTGACACAAAATCCTCAGTTTATTTTGCATTTTCCAGTCCTTTTTTCCCTCCCTCCAAATATATAAATATCCCTTTCCAACTCTTTTTTCAGTTTGTTTCTATTTCTACTTTTTCTGCTTTTTCTGCTCTGAGGGTATCTGGATGTCTGATATTCCATTAAAGAATCACTTTAAACCATACTTTCTGGCTTGGTACGTGATAACAAAACACAGAGTGCACCACTAATTGTTTTTGTGTCCACCGAGGCTCTTTCCTAAGGCTGGCCCATATCAGGGGTTACACATCATGCTGGGCATGCACTTTATTTACTAGGGAAAACAACTAAGAAACCAGTAGCAGTGTTTTCCTGAGATTTTGCTAAGTTTTATTCCTGGATACTCACCTTTTTAGTGAACATTGACCTTCCTGTTAGAACAAAAGCATAATTTGGGATCCACATCGCATTCTAAAATGTAATTTATGTGTTAATTCATCTGCAAATAATTCAACCCTGTCTAGAAGTTAATGTTTAAATTGACCAAATTAAGGTGCTGTTGCAGAAAATTGAGTCATATAAATGATGTGGAAAAAGAAAGTGTAAGAAAGGTTTTTCTGTGAGACAAAAATTACTATCCAAGAGCATCAGATTGGTCGATGACACTTTCAGCACTCGCAGCAACATCAGAATTGCTCACAGAATTGTTTAAATTTTCTCTGTATTCATCCATCAGTCAGTTCCTCTGCAGTCAGGGCTTCGGAGTCAGTGTGGGAAGGGGAGGGGCAGGAAGATTGTTCAGCAGAAGCTGCTTTATTAGCAGTTTCATGTTATATTCAGTTACAGTGACTGAGATTTCTCTGGGAATGTTTGTGTACTCTGTAGGAACACGCAGGTTCATAGAGGAGTGAAAAAGCCATGCCCAAGCCGTGTTTCCAGGCCGGGCTGTTGTGCCAGTAGGATTTGATCTGTGTTACTTCACTGGGCTCCTCTAAAGGGTTGTGAGCCAGCAGCAAGGAAGGAGTTTGCTGCTTGGCCTTTTCCTCACTGCTGAACATTGAATAAATTGCAAAACCAATGGGAAAAGGAAAATGAGATTGAGCTTTTCTTTAGGAGCTGCTGAATGTGCTCAGGGGATGGTGCTGGGCAGGTCAGGAGAGCATAAGGAGGAAGAGGAGGAGGAGGAGGAGGAGGAGGAGGAGAAGGAGGAAAGAGTCTGCAGCAGGGCAGGCGCTGCAGAGCATGAAGTGAACTG
The DNA here is from genome assembly GCF_025592945.1 of Manacus candei. Taxonomy (NCBI): domain Eukaryota; kingdom Metazoa; phylum Chordata; class Aves; order Passeriformes; family Pipridae; genus Manacus; species Manacus candei. The sequence continues at coordinate 3,907,774 of NW_026138055.1, read as the reverse complement.
CTCCTACTCCAGCCCTGCCACTGTGGGTGAGCAGCTTAAAGAGGTAAATCCATCTCTAACCTCTGGCTGACTCCCAGCCTTCTCCCACTGACTGAGTCATAACAAAATGGATTTTGCTTCCACTAGTTTGCCACTTGCCTTCACTCTTGCATAACGTGCAAGTGCATTAGGAATTACTTCTCACCATGCAAGGGATCACGTGAGTTTCTTTTTAACCCACCAACCTCAACCCACAGAGCAGGCACTCAGTGATACACTGAGGGTAAGGGAATAAGCTATCTTCATCAACTGCTCCAGTGTTTCTCACACCACATTTCTCAGCAACTGAGAGTTATCCTGTCATTTGACTTGGCATGGAGCTGGTTTTGCTTGGCCTGGGGAAATTTAAGCTTATGTAATCAAAGAATCATAAAATAGTTTTGTGTTGGAAGGGATCTTAAACCTCACCTATTTCCAACCCCTCTGCCATGGGCAGGGACACCTTCCACTAGACTAGGCTGCTCCCATATGGCTTTGAACAATTCCAGGGATTGGGCATCCACAACTTCTCTGGACAACCTGTTCCAGTGTCTTACCACCCTCACAGTGAAGAATTTCTTCCTAATATCCTGATATTGGAGTGGCCACTATGCTTTCCAAAGTAAATATCCTCCTACTCACCATACCACAATTCTCTTCCCATAACCTTTTTCTTGGGGAAGAGGTTTGCTTTTGCAAAAACTGCTTTAAACTTACAGCTTGGCTTATGTGTCCTTATTCCATTTTGTCAGCTGGTGGTGCCAGGAGGGAGAGGTGGTTTGCTGCCAGGTGACAGCCTTGTAGTGTTCAGGGAAGTCCACTTAGTGGCAGGACTCTGAGCTGGAAGCTCTTTGCTGCAATTAGCAGTAACTCTCTGAAGGGTGGTTGGCAGGAGGGTCCTGCTGGGCAGGCAGGAGGCAGCCAACCTTTCCCTGTGCCAGGTGTCATAATGTCTTTCCTGGACCTGGTGGGAAGATCTTGAAAGAAGCAGGGTGGGAAGGATGTTAAATTTCTGCTCTAACTGGGAGGAATTGAAAGAAGCCAGAATTGTAGGGGATTTTCCTGGCAGGAGTAATTTGCACAGAGCTCTTTGGCACATCTACTCCTGTTGCTGGCGGGTTGCAGGTTGGGGGTTGCAGTTGAGGCAGAGAGGGTTTGTTGGGGGGCTTCTGCTGCTCCCAGTGCTAGGAGAAACAGAAGGGCATTTGAGGGGGCAAGGTGGAGAAAAGGAGAAGGATGCACGTGCCAGGGCTGTCCAGGGCTTCTGGACATCCTGTTCCAGTATGAGTAAGCATTGCTTTGTGGCAGCTGGACTCAAGATCTATCTCTAAGTTTAAACACTTCCTTTAATCACTGCAGCATCCTACCACTGTGTGTTTGCTGGATCCTGTTCATAAATATTTATCATGCTGTTTCTGCATCAACGAGGTCTAAACCACACTGAAACAGGAAACAAAGACTTGCCTTTAATAGGATAAATGATATTTTTCTATCATTCATTAACTACCATTTTCCTTGCTGCATGAAAAAACTTGTTATGTTCTGAAAGAAAAAAAGATGTAGAAGACACTGGACATCCACAGGACAAAGACATTATTTGTCACAATTTAAGATTTACTATAGGAGATGTATGCAATGATGACCCAAGGGAATGTCCTAAATGCTGCAAGATCTCATGAAGATTGGACTAATAATACGTATTTATCTCCACTGGAGATGCCGGCTAATGGCCATGACAAAACTCTATTATGATATTAGATTATTGTTTTCCAATTACATAAGGTTCAGTTTGCAGAGGAAGGGAATGCAGCAAGATAATTTCAATATCAAAGTTACACAGTCAAAGGAACGTGATGCTATTTCAGCTGTCACCAACTATTTCTGTTACAGAGCATTGCCAATTCCCAGAATTTATTCTGTTGTCCTTTCTACAGTCCAGGTTCACGGAACATGGAAAACTCAACTTCTCTCTTTTAATGCATGAGAAAGTTTGTTTCTAGCTCTTACTGATGCTTAGAAAAGTTTGCAAATGTGAATGCCTGAGAAAATAGGACAGATGAAAACAAGTCCCCCTTTTTTTTTTCTTTGCTTTGTTTTGTTATGTTCTGTTTTGTTGTTGTTATTTAACCTCATAATTTTCAGCAAATCTTCCAATTCCAGTCACAACTCAGAATCACCAATATTGCTTATGGTGGTACAGGCAGATGCTGACCATAACCTCTGTCTCTGTGTATGTCAGACAATGTAGAATGTTAAAATCCCAGCTTAAAAGAGGCTACAGAACAAAATTAATATCCTGTCTAAATTTTCATGAGTGAAACCTAATTCCTCTGGTGTTTAAATGTAAACAAATGTGACAAATCACATCCAGATGTTCAAAAATATTAAAGAATGAGTATTTCTGTTGCTTTTCATTCTTGTATAAGCTCATTTTTCTTTAAAGGCCTGAAAATATAGACACTGTAATTGTAATTAGTTAGCTGTTTAAAGTGATCTTGGTACATTTTGCAAGAAAAATATTATTACATGCCCAGTTACTTCATCCTGTTAAACTTGAAGTATGGACATAGTTTTCTCGCAAGCTCTGAATTTCCTCTCTCTAAGGAGCACCAGTTTCTTTTAATACATTTTTTGTTGTGTCACTAATATATTGGGCAGAGATAAACCATCACCTGCTTTTTAGTAGAAAGCTGTTTCTCCCCTTGGGTCTATCTAGTGAATGATATCCAGAGACCCAAGAAAAATTGTGATTGGGATTTTAATTGAGAGATTTTCCAAGGGTGAAAGCAGGTTTTAAATTATATGGTGGAGGACAGAACCATCAAATTCCACCACTGACTAGTACTATAGCTGTGTTTGCCATTTACGGTGTGCAGCCAGGCTTGGAGAGATAAACCTGGAAAATAATGAAATAGAAAAGAGTTATCTATCATCTGTGTTTCATTGATTGCTCAGAAATAGCAAGCCTATGGTTAATTTGAACATGTGGGAAAGAAGTATGTATTACTCTTCATCAGTGTAGAGGATCAGCAGTGTGGATGGGTGATTTCTGATGTGACAGTCTCAGAGCCATAATATTTACCCTGATAGCAGGTAGAATCAAATGCATTTTGAGTTTGGCTTTAGATTAAGTAAGCAGATACAACACTTTTCCATTTAAGTGGAAAACAAAGCTCACAGTAAGTTTTCTTTGCTGCAGTAAAGGCTTCTGGAGGAAGTTAGCTCTGTATAGAACTTCTGTGCGGTGTGCAAGTGTGGCTTGCCCCAGGCAGACATGGAACAAATCCCATAGGGAAGTTGTTTTAACACTGTTTTGGGGGGAAACAAACAAACAAAAAGCATAAGCTGTGAATTCCCCATCCCTGAGATGCTTAAGGTCAGGTTGGACAGGGCTTGGAGGAACCTGGTCTAAGGGAATGTGTCCCTGCCCAGAGTAGAGGATTTGGAACTAGATGAACTTTAAGGTCCCTTCCAACCCAAGCCATCCCGTAATTCTACGACAATTTATTTCATTTTCTAACTAAAAGTATAAGAATTTCACATGGGGCAGGAGTCGTCTTTCATATGCCCTTCCATTTAAAATCCAGGTGTGTTTGTGTTCCAGTTTAACAGAGTCTGAACTCATATGAAACACCAACTTTATTTTGTTTTGTTTTTTTTTTTCATTACTTGTAGCTAGGCAATGTGTAAAGTTTTTATTTTTCCCTATTTCCTACCACAGCATCAAAATATAATTTCAAATTTCTGAATAGTTTTGCACAGAAGACCTGGCAACAAAATGGAAAGAGGGTGGAATCAGAACAGTGGAACACATTTCTGATCCCAAGCATTTTATGACTGCACACAAGAATCCCATGCCTTAATCTTGGGTTTTATTTATAACATTTGCTGTTATAATGCTTGGAGCTTGTTCATTCATAGCCAATACTACAGATACCAAAATCAGCAGAAATATATTGAGTTTAATGTGTTTTAGATGCAGGTCATGCCAAAGGAAGTGTATTTCTGAGACCCATACTCTTCTCTGGACTCCACAAACTGCTGAAAGCACATGCATGCATCTCTATTAACTGTTGATTTTTTTTTTTTTTTTTCACAGAGACCAAACAATCCCTCATGCCTTAGATTGGCTGGGTCAGCTTGTTTAAAACAAGTTGAGATCTACAGACAGTCAATATAATCTGAGTTTTTTAGATAAACTGCAGCAGAAGAAACTGCCATGATTTCATTTTTCAATATTTTTTCTTCATATTGCATTAAATGGCCCATGACTTTGATTAAATTGAAAATTTAATATATTGGCATTTTCATTGCCTTCAGATTTATATTTTTCATGGTTTCTATTTATGTTCCAGTTTTACTTTATTATATTTCTTGGAAAAACTCATTTCAGAGGACTCTACCAGCTGCCATACAGTGAAATCCAAATATCAGGGAAGCCAAATTTCTTTGCTCCTGCAAGTCAGGAGGGACAAGTTATTGTACCTGTCTACTCCAAAGGGGTTCAGAATGTTTGGGCCCATCTTCTTTGAGCTAGAGACAGATACCAATTTAATTTTTAGAAAAGCTATTTATATGTGAGGAGTTAGATGCTTTCATGGAAATCGGGATTTCATTGTGCCTTGTAGCAAGGCATTCAGGGAGTCACAGCCACCACCTGATAAAAAAAGGACTTGTTTTTCCTGTGTTTACAATGATTGTCAGAATTGCTGGTTTCTGCTGATATTTCCCCGTGCCTGCACAAGTCTAACTCTCAGGCTGATTTTTTTACAGAAGATTCAGTAAAAATAATTCAAGTGCTTCTAAAGAAAAGAGAGAGTAATACAGGATTTTGCCTACCAAAAAAAGTGAAACCAAACCAAATGTGACAACAGTTGCACTGAGAATTCTTGCAGGCTTCAAAATTTGGGGGGTGTGTGGGTTTTGGGGAGGATTTCCATCTAGTACTGTGAACATAATTTTTATCCCTAATTTTGCCAAGCAAAACTAGTCATGGTTTATACTTCCAGAATTCTTATTAGGATTATCTTTATTAGGGTTGATTTGATGCTGACTTTGTTTGTGGCAAAGGATGTTTGAACCCACTGTGAGGGTCATCCCTCTGCTGGTTGAACCTACTCTGTACAGAGCATCTTACAGCAAATCATGACTTTTACCTGTGGTTGTTGCTCCTTCAGGGGCTTTTCACATGATGAGCTCCAGGATTGAGAAGATGAAGCTGCCTTTCCTGTGCTTTCAGTGCTTCCTGCAGCTGGCAGCCTGACAGAGAGGGAAAGTGGAGAAGGCAGCCTAGATCCAACAGAGAATGGGGGGAATGGCAACCGGTAGTGAGTAACAGCAAAGCAAGGGGTGGGACAGAAGGGGAGGTGAAGGAAGGATGGACAGAAACAGAAAAAGGGGTGGATAATAAGCCAGAAGTTAGAAACCGGTGCAAAAGGTAGGGGAGGGTGCAGGAAAGAAAGGAGAGGTAGGAGGAGGCTGAAGAGAAAGGGTTTCCCACCAGTGGAACACCCTGTCCTCCGTAATTCAAAACTGGTGGCAAGTTTTGACATCCTTTTTCTTCCCAGGAAACTTCTGTGAGAAGTTCGGTGAAGGCACCTCTATATTCACATCCTTGTAAATTTTCCCTTTGCAATGGAATGCTGTGTATATGTTGATGTACCTATTTCCTCTAAAGGAGACTGGATAACTGGGATCCACATGTCCCTTACCCTTTAAGCACTTTAAATTATAACTTTAAAGTTTAACCTGTATATTTTTTTGAGTATCAAAAGAGAGAGTCCTTGGCTTCCTACTGGGAAAGGCAACAAGGTGTGTTTTTATTGCAAGCACAAACAGGACCCTTATCAGGTAGACCACAAATAAAAATAGCTGTGCTGTACCATGGAAGGAAGAGAACAGAGTTTGAACCTTAATTAACTCCTTCTTTAAGTATCAGACAGCAATCAGCACAAATTATGGAGTAGGAGCTTTTGGCTCTTGAAAACAGGGAACCTTTCCTTCCCTGCCTCCTCCTCTCCCCACAGCTGCAAGAATCCAGCTGAGATTAAGAATGTTGGGTTTTTTATAGCACTTGTAAAAATCAAGTCCACAATCAACAAGACAAAGAAAACCATCATGAAAGGAAGCAAACATCCGGGGTGTGTGCGTGTGTGTGGTGCTGGCTGGAATGGAGCCTCTCCAGAGCAGCTGAGAGCCTGCTCAGCAGTCTGAGCGGAAGGAGCTGGCAGCCTTCAACCAGCCCTAATGAGCCTCATCAAACAAACAAACAAAGGGCCTTTGCAAATTAGCACCAAAGACAAGTGTCGGATGATTCTTGTGGTTCTGTGCAGTGCATACACCCCCCACTGCCTCTGGAGGTGGGGGATCTGTCCTAACATCACCCCTCTGAATGTGGGGCAGCTGGTTTGAACAGGACATTCACCCTTCTTCTGGGGCTGTTAGTGCAAAACTGCTGAGTCTGGAAACGAGCCCCTTGACTCTGGATAAAGTAAATCACATCTTAAAGTGACTCCACCACTGATGATAATGACCTGTTCAAATGCTTTGTACTGTTCTTGTCTTCTGCTCATGGGTTGTGAGAAGGCCTCCAGTTCACAGGGCCATTGCAAGAATGAGAAGCACAGCCAAGTAAGTTGAGCTTCACAGACACTATCACACTTACTTGTGTTCCACTGACTTATTGATGAAATACATTGCTCTACCTCTCTGCCTGAGGTGTGCCTCTTCCTCCTAATATAGCACCTCAAGTCAGAAAAAAAATATCATCAGTTTGCAACACAACTAGAGGTATCTATTTCTCACTCAGCACAGGACCATATTCCTCAGTAAAATTTGCATATGATCTGAAAATATGGAAGGAACAGTATATGCTTAGCTATGACAAACTTTCCTTCCTGTGGCAGGAACAGCACAAGCTGCTTAATAAATTCCCTTTTCCCCCCAAAGAGCTCTGGTTTGTAATAAGAACAGAGAGTAGAGAATGATTCTTACATAAAACCAAACTGCACAATTCTGTCTAATTATTTGTCCTTGAAAGGTGACCTTCTAATCTACCTTCTGAGGTATTTTTTTTCCTCCCTGTGATTCTTTGCACAACTGTCCTCATGACAAATATTGTTTGATCTGGGGACAGCCCTGTCTGGAGTGTTTGCATCAAGAGCCTTTTGCAATAAGCTGCAGCTCCTAACTTAATGAGAATGAGAGCCTTATGAAAACTACAGGGCTTTCAATAGCAAGTACAGCTTCTGTAGAGCACACTTAAATCTCTCTTTACTGAGGAATAAACTGTTAAATTTTGCTAGCCTCTAGTTACAAAACAGCCCAAATACTGCAGTGTTTGCATAGAGGAACATGGCTTTGTTTCAGTCTTGACTCCTCTCTCAGGAATGAGTGTTGGGAAGGCTTCTGGGGAGGGATTCACCCCAGCATCTTGGTTATCCTGCACTGCAAAGGGGAATGAGATTACCCAAATGGGACATTTTCTGCCTGAAACCAGATAAGAAAATGCCATTCCAAGATACTGCTAATGTACTCCAACCATGTCCAGTCTCATGGACTAGGCTGGACCAAAACCCAAACCCCCCGAAATGTAAATGTGGATGTTGTTGCATCCTCAGCCCCAACTGTGTCATCCTATAAATCTGCTTCTGCCAGGCTCCATTGCCTGTTAATGTAGGAATAACCCAATCATGTGTGAGGGCAAGTGGAGGTGTGGGGTCTCAGGTAACACCAGAGGGGGTAGGGAGATATCATCAGCAGGATGACATGGTTATGTGTCTGCAAGGGAGAGTAACAAGGAAGAATAATAGGAAAAGGCTGCAAGAAGTATCTGAGCAAGCCAACACTGCATCTAGAGCTGTAGCCATGTCAGATACTAGAATGAGTCTGGGAGCTGTGGGAGGAGAGGAAGGGTTGACATGGGATATGAAGAACTTAGAGAAATTGGCTGCTTACACTGACAGGGCTGCAGCATATTGGACATTGAGGTTGAAGACTTTGGACAGAAATTACAGAAGTCACAAAAATCAAGTGAATTTTCAACTGATTTTAGCTTTTACAAATTCAAGCCTTGACAGATGAGGCTGCAAAAGATCAGGATGGTACCAGTTTCTTCAGTCTATTTCCATCCTGATTGCAGACAGAACTCAGAAACACTTTCCTGAATGCTCACCATGAGTTAGTTTGACGTCTTGAAAGCACATCCAGAATAACGGCTACAGGTTATGGCAAACCTTGGCTTTATTTGGTAAGTCCTCATCCAGGAAAAATTAACATCATCTTTTCTAAAATGGATATCACTTTTCTAAAATAAATCTGAGGAACAAAAAGGCAGTGACCAATGAATCATAGTGAGTTGCTGATGAAAATGTAGCTGGGGATTGCTTGGCATGGCACACCCAGTGATGTCAGCCGAGTGCAGTAAAATGGAAACAATTGATCTTATCCTGCCTCACTTGCCGAAGCAGTGACTTGGCATCAAGCTGTGCAAAGCAAAAACTTTTGCTTTTTGATGCTTGTTTAGAGTAGCATAAGTAGCAGCTTTATGGTGTTTTCTAAGGACTTCTGAAAATGTTGAAATTAGAATTGTGATTTTTGGTAAAAATCTTCCGTTTAGAAAAATTTATTTTGGATTACGTATGATTTCGTGGACTGTGTTGGTCAGTCTCACTTCATATGTTTTGGTAATAAAAAAAAAAAGTAGCTTTTAGACGTAAATTATGTCTTTCAATTCTATCCCTGACTGACATGTAAATTTAGAAGACTGGTTCACAAGGAATAACGTGTTTGGTGGAATGTAGCCACTCTGTCAGGCACCGAGGGCATCAGCCACAGCTGGGTTCAGTTTCTAAGGAAGAATAATAAACACTAGCCTGAGCCTTCACTGAGAAATGTGAAGAAACTCAAGTCCCTGCACAGACAGTGTGACATTCCCTTCCTTCAGATTCTCAAATTACTTAAAAGAACAGTATCATCCTGAGGGAAGAGAGAAAATGAAGACAAAGAAATAAAAATGACAAACTAATCAGCTCCCCTTTCCTTTCCTTACAAGAATACCATATCACATTTATCTTCTTTCTTGATGGAGAAGCTGTGAAGGCAGCTGGAGGTCTCCCACCCCAGATACCCCCAGGCCCTGCTGACACCCAGATACTCTCAGGGCCCCAGTCTGGGTTTCACACCATCCTTGAGGCTGCACCTGACTGTATTGCATGATGCTGCAGCTTTTCACTCCTTCCTCACCTGCCTCCTTCCTTCACCTGTTACTTTTTCTAACTCATCTTTTTTTTCCATTTTTCCCTGATAGCTTGTATTCTACAAGACACCACACCACATTCAAGTGCAACTGGACTTTGTTACCCAGAAGAAAATTCTCAGATAATTTTATTGTATTTTACCTAAAACTTTCACATAGCAAGGCCTTAAGCAATTGCACCACATCATGCAGGCAACTCACCCCAGTGTGTTTAGCTACAGCTGGGGGCCCAGACTTCCCAACTTTATTACAGCCCTATTTTTCACTCAACCTTGTAACATAAATTTATAATTTCTTTAACAAAAATGACTTCATTTTTGGTAAAATAAAAAATTAAAATTGAGCCTGGTCCACTGGTTGCTTCTATGCAATCCCCTTCTCTATGCTAAGACCAATAGAGTTCTTTTTCCTGGGACTTTCATCTCTCTTTAGGAAACAGTTCCTTTTTTGAGCCCATACCAGCAGGATTACAAGTATTTACCTTCGCCTGCATTTCCAGTTTCATCACGGACACATTGCAGCTTCCCTAAGACTCAACAAAATTGCAAGTAGTCATCCAATATTTGTTTATCTCCAGACTTCTTCACTTGTAGCCAAAACTGGATGAGTGCAAGATGCCATGTGGGATGTTGGTGATTATTTTTAGCAGAGAATCCACCATGCTATGTTGTTTTGTCATTTACACCACCTTTATTCCAGAGCACATTAGTGCCAGAGCAGAATTGAGCTCTTTTTAATTGAATACACTGGTCATAAAGGGAATATTGGCCTCCTTATTTAATGGCAGTGGCTCATGAGCTATTAATTCATTGACCATTTCTTACTGAATCTCTGTCACTCAATAATTATGTAAGAAAATATTCAGGCTTGAAAGCAGCATCTGTGCAGGAACACACCAGAGTGGGAGCTGTGTTTAGAACCTCTTCTCTTATATATAAATGTTAGACCAGTCCCCCATTTTTCACTGAAATATAAGGAAAAAACTTTTATTGTGAGTGTGATAAGACATTGGGACAGGTTACCCAGAGAGCCTGTGGAGTCTCCATCCTTGGAGACACCCAAAACCTCACTGAACACAGCCCTAAAAAATGTTTCAAACTGACCATGCTCCAAGCAGGAGCTGGATCAGATATTCTCCAGAGGTGTCTTCCAACCCCATTTTGTGATTCTGTGAATTCTACATGATATGTGTATAATTGAAAAAAAAAAGTACTCTAATTTGTTTTCTGGGGACTGGAACTTTCCCCTCTGAACGGAACATTCAACAGCAACAAGCAAAGAACTCCAATCCAACTGAGGATACATCAACAGCACAACATCATCTAGGCATAGTTCAGCTAGGGTGGGTATTGCTGTGTTCAAAGTACAACCGTGCAGAACCACTTTTTACACCTCTGAACCATCTTCTTTGTGACTGTGGTATGGCAAGGGCTGGGACAGCGGAGGAGCAGTATCCTGAAGCTATGGATTAGCTATCCATAGCTATCCATAGCTGTGGATTGACATGGAACCTTGGCAAACACCTGTGTGTATGGGTTACATGATACCCAGAGCTGGATTCTTCTCTAGGTGACCTTACATGTTTGCATAATACACTTCTCCTTGTAAGAGAAGCCCTGTTTCCTGTGTCACAATTTAGTAATTCAGCAATTTTGGAAAGGTCAGATCTGGAATTTAGCCTATTAATAAAAATGTAGGCAATGCATTGCAGGTTAAGTGGTAATTTCAATTTAGCATCAACCTGAGGGCACAAGCCTCATCCTTTTAGCTGGCTAAATTTATCATTAATAGAAACACTGAAGTAACCAGTGTCATTGCTGGCAGTGTAGGGATTTACCATCAGGATCAGGTGATATGTATAATTCCTGAGCTGCACAGAGGAAGGGAAATCAGTTCAACATGGACATGTAAATAAATGCAACAGGTTAGCTTCAGACTACAAAGAATGGAGTGTTGGCATTGCCTTAGGCAGCGTTTCCAACCAAATGTTTTTGAGACTCCTCTTAATAATTCTAATGCTATGACTTAAAGTTTAATGCTATGCACATAAACACACCCTTTTCTTGTTTTCAGGTAGTTTCATAAGGCCATTTGCTGTCCAAGTCCAGCAACAGAAGTGTTGACTTACAAAAACCTAGGGAAAGAGCCTATAACACCAGACCATATGAAACAATGGAAATGGTTTCATTCTGCAAGTGGAAAATCAAGATATAAAGGGTTCTTTTTAAATAGAGAGCAGTAGAGGTCCCTTTGTAGATGGAAAAGAGAGGCAGAAGCATCCCAAAATCAGATCTTAGTTGGATTCAGCTTCCTCCTGAATCCACACTGTCTCTCACCGTTGCTTACAGGGAGGAGAGAATATAAATTCTGCCAGCACTGGCACTTCAGAGAGATGCTAAAATGAGGTGGAGACAAATTCCCACCTGAAAATTTGCTCCAGTTGTCACAGCTAGGGATAGCTGAGTAATTAAACAAGGTTTTCCAGAATCCTGGTTAATATGTCAGCCATAAAAGAGGCTTCTTGACCCTGCAATAAATGAAAAACTTCTCTATACCAAGTGAGAAGACATCACATATCATGCCTGTCAGTCATCTCAGACGATCTAAATCACCATTTTCCCCTCAATTTTTAATACGACAGCCAACAGTAATCTCTATCACTAAGATGTAGGCATCCATTCTGGTCAAAACCAATATTTTGCTCCTGAAATCCACTCTATAGCATATAATCAAGAACTGAAGCTTTGTATTATACTGATAGGTAGGTATTTCATGGAAAAAAAATTCCTTGACTAGAAATGTTTTGTATTTTTCTCATCCTCTATGAGGAAAAAAAATAGTCAAAGCATCAATCACACTTGCAAAAAGAAAGTTTCCCCAATTTTTTTAATTTTTTTTTTTTTTTTTTTTGTGAGAACTGCAAAAATGCAGTTATAATGACAGGCCTTTTAAAATGCATTGTTTGGAGTTCTCCTGGATCCCCCTGAGGGCATTCTGCCTAGACTGACATCCTGTCCCTAGAAAGTTTTAAAGGAAATGAAGCTTCACAGTTCTCAACAGGAGAATGTTTCAGTTGAACAACTGCAAGCAAATTAGTCTAGAAGTTCCAGTGGAAACATTCATGAGAATTATACAGAAAGTCCTGTCTCTTCTAATAGATTTTGCACCAGTTTATCAGTACAAAAACATGTTCCCCGTAATTGCAAGGATTGTGTATAAAAGTAGATGACAACATTGAATTTTTTTTCTTTCTAAAGTTAAAGTTGGGCTGGCAACTACTCTTATGAGTATACATCTTATATTTAGCATTAATAGTCAATTCAATAATATCCTATTATTTGTAAATATGGAAATGAAGGATGAATTCATGCCTAATGCACATAGCAGCTGAATTTATTTATATACTTATAATCTGAATTATGCTGAACCTTAGTTAACTACAGATCTACATCTTCACAGAATTTTCGTCTGCTAATGAACATGAAGCCACTACTGACACTGCCAAATATGGCTGGAGCAAGGGGATAACACAAAACTGAGTAGGCAGTGGGATTGGAGAGGAAATAAGAATGGTGAGAACAGAGGACTTGAGCAGCATGCTGGATCATTCTTAGTGAACTTGGTCATTACGATGAACTTGAATTTTGTCTTTGGCACCAAGAGAATATTTTTTTACCTCGAATGGAAGAGATGGGAAGGAAAGAAAGAAAAAAAGCAAGTAACAGGGCTGTAATAAGCAGTACTGAAATTTAAGAAGATGCAGGGACTAAGATAATTTCAAGTTCTTAATCAGCAACCTCATAAAGTGGGAATACACACAAATGGGAATTGTACTGATGCAAGATTTGTCTGGACAGAACCAGGCAGTTGCATTCCACACTGAGGCTCCTTCTGAAGTCTGTTCAAAACTCAGGCTAAGAGTAATTACGTTAATTGTGTTAAGAGATTTCTGCACAAATGAGTCGACATTCATGGTGAAAATAGGCTTTCTATTTCTATTTGCATCAGGGTTATGCACCAGAATTAAGACTATGGAAAAACTGCTACTTTTTTTCCCCAAACAGAGCATTTAGAAGAAACCAGAAAATGAGAAAACTCAGTTGTTAAGACACTAGCCCTATATACTTGGACATGTGGGCTGAACTATACGCCAGACTATTTCCATGCCAGAATGTCCTATTGTATTTACCTGTTGGAAGATAGATGGCAAGTATCTTAGATGGCAAGTATCTATAGATGGCAAGGAACTGATACTTACTGGCTTTTGATCAACCTTTATGTTTGCACAGGATATAGTCAGCTTTCTGGACAAACATTCTTCCATCAGAGAAGTTGTACCCACATAAAAAGCCTCAGAAATAGTATTTTGCTCCAAACATGATGTAATGAAGACATTGTTTCATTAGATTTTTTTCTGTTTTTATTTTTTTAATGGCAACACACATGGATGAACATTCAGTGCAGAACTATGAAAAAACTTAATTTCCTAAACAGTTCTTAGCAAAGGCTCCATGAAATTGCAGCCAGGATATTACTCATCAGAGCCCATTGTCCATTTTCCAGGAAGACTTTGATTAAGACAAATTTATTACTAGGTCCTGATAATGCCTGTAACAGTAAGAACTGAATGTTAATGGCTGCCAGTCAGTTTGAATTAACCTGTCTTGGAGGAACTTGAGTCAGTCAGGATCCCAATTTATAACTTGACTTAATGGCAGTGGGTTTGGCTTTAAAATCATCATCCAATATGCTGGTACTTGGATATTGCAGGAAGAGAGCTCTAAAAAATCTGATTTGATCACAGTAATATTAATAGATTAGGCAACTATATGTAAGAAACTACACTGACACCACAGATATAAGGAATAATTTAAAGACATTTGAGCTGGTTTCCCATATCTGTTCCACAGGGGTACCTGTCTCCCATGGGTTCTGCCAGCCCTGTGTGAACAGCTAAAGACTCCACTGGTGGTACCTACCTACATGAAAGCAAGTGGATCAAGCCTCTGTTATTTACCATAACATTTATTCCCTTGTGAAATAAACATTAATTTGACAGCAGGAGTGAATTGAAGTGGAGTTGTTATCCTGTGGTCTCCACAAGCATTTCATCTTTGTGTATCTGCTTTTCCCTTTTTGTTGACTGTTTCACTCACAGACATGTAACACTGTGTCACATCAGGAGTCTGATACAAAACCAAAACAAAATCAGTGAAATGCTCTATCAGAATGGAAAATTCAAGTGAATGATAATCATCAATTATTTAAGGCAATGATAACACATTAGCAATTATTCATTACATAAGACTGCCTAAGCAGCATTGCTGGGCAAAGCTCAGTCTCTCTTCATATCCACTTAGAACAAGGGCAGCAAACCTCCCCAGCCCTCATCTTCCACTGCATTGCAATATCATGCAGAAAATTTGTCAGGTCTTAAGTCAACACCAAAGCTACCACTTAGTTACTCAGTGTACCCCATGATGAAAGCACACCTGCCTTGCCTCATTCTAGTGCCCAGATCAAATGCAAAAGTGGGCTGAAGTAGAAGTGAAGTAGGACATTGTCTAATACAGAGGTGTAGTTGATGAAGTTTTTCTGTCCCAACCTCTTGATCTCCTTTTATCAGTCCTGATCCCAGCAGCAGGTTTGTTATAAAAGGGGATCTGTAATTCCCACGCTGTCTACTCTGCTGCTTTGCTGAAGGCCAGTTTTGGGATAACACTGTTAGGCATTTTGTGTAGGTGAAGCAAGTCAGGTTATCAGTCTGGCCTCAAAGAAGGGCAAAGCTGACCATATACACACATATTCCAAATGTCTCAATCTGTGTGAAATGGTCAAATACTCTCTACAACATGAAACTCGCTTTACCTATCATCAACATCTGCCTGATATATTAGTTGGCATGGTTTGTGAAGGTGAAGGAATGTCTCTGTAACCACAGCGGTAGCTATTACAGACCAAGATCCATAGTTTTCTAAGGAAAACCAGCTTAAAACCCACACTTCAATATCACAAAAGCAGTGATCCAACTCAGCATACCATCTGTTAAGAGCCTTGTTACCAAATATCAGCTGGGGAAAAAAAGTTGCAATGGGTTTATGTATAAATAGAAGATGTCAGTTTGGAAGCTTGTCAAACCAGCAGTTTTCAGAGGAACTATTTGTAGAAGAACCATGTCAGCTTCCAATTTTATTTTTGTTCTTCTGTGGAAGATGTATCTTAGAATTGATGTTAGTGATTTTTTTATTCTTTGTGATTAGAGAGCAATCAGATTCTTTTTATGATAGTGTGCTTGTTCCTCCTTAGTAGAAGTTTTGCAGTAATTGACCTATTTTTTATATAATTTTCACAGCTGAAGCAAGATAATCCTATATAAAATAAGTTTGAATTGACTTATTTTCCATATGCTTTACACAGATGAGCAGAGACAGTCCTATATAAAATAAAACCCTACTATTAGTATTCTTCCTCTTTCTAGTGCTCATTTACTCATATAAATCCCACTGGCAATAAGGCAATTACACCACAGATGGTAGAGTTCAAACAAATTAGATTCTACTGTCTCTTCACAAATAGCTTCACTGCACAAACTTCTCCCAAGCACGTATGTGCCAAGCCCTCATCTTGCCACTCAACTGCTTGCATAACATCACCAAAATGCTCTCTTTTATCTGCATTTTGTCTTATCATCAGTGCCTCCTCACTAGCTCCTTCACTTGCTTTAGTTGGCCCCCCACAGCCATCTACCCTTCCCTGGTTATCACCCTCAAAATGCAAGTGAAGGACAAACATCAGGTATTCAACAACTCCCAAGGTGCTTTTCCCATACTTTGCATCTCTTTTTTCCAGTTTCTCTTTCCTCTCCCACCTCTCCTCCATGTGTGTATGTGCATGTGCCTTCTATATCCTATATCCCTCAGAACACAGACCATGTCTCCTTGCATGTCCATATAATGCTTTTTACAAGGAGACTTCAACTCTGGTTACACTGAGGGTTCTACTGCTCTGGACTACAAATAACCAATATCTTCATTAATAGAGAAAATCCATTTTCCTGCAGGTTTTGCATAGACAGATTTATACTTATTTAGTAACTCAGATTAGCTTGACTTCTTGCTGCAAATAGAAAGAGCCTTGCCCTGCCATGAAGGAGAGCTAAGGCAGCCCCTCTAAATACGGAAGAGATGCTGATAAAGCTTGAGGAGTTGGGCAGCCACCACACCATCAAATCAAATTCCTGACTACTGCAAAGCCAGAAGGGTCTCGACGTGATGTTCCTCTGATGGAATTGCCTCGATACACATTGACGCAACAAAAGTAACCAATTTCTGTTGCTAATTGTCTACCTCTCTGGTTGGGGTAACCTCGAGTTCTGGATCACTTCCACCCAATTTCAGCCACAGCAGATGCCTAGTCCTCTGTGGGATGGGAGTGGTCCAAGGTGAATGTGTCTTTGAACAATCTGCCTGTAGCGTTTGTGATTTAAATTCATAGGACACGTGTCCTCAGAGCAAAAGGGGCACCTCTAGCTATATTTATGACACTCAAAGGAAGACAGAATGACACCAGACCGTGTATTTCAGCTGAATCAGAAAAGAGGTGGACAGAGGACAGAAAAACTGTTCAAGATGTCTAACTTCAGCTCAGGCATCAGAGAGTGAAAGCATGAAGTTCTGAAACCAATATTTGATTGAGGTCTTAATCAAATCTTAAATATTCAGCATATCCTTGTGTATAGTTTTAAGCTTAGTGGATATAGGAACTCTTCCCTGCAAATACTAGGTTTCCCATTTAAGGACAACATCAAATATTTGTCACACTAAAACCTAAGAGAATTTTTAATTGACTACACTTTATAAACTGTTTTCTAGTTTTCAAGTGATTGGACTGGTGCTTCCTGCATTCTGTGAGTGAACATTTTCTTCATTAAGCAAAATTTGCATTTAACTCCTTTCTTTTTAAAAGGAGAGATTTTCTCTTATTGATAGAAACAGCTTTCAGGACCCACTTCTAGAGCTTTCTTACTAATAAAGGTATCGAGATACGTATTTAATAATAAAAAATATAATCAAGTCTTCTTTCATTTACACAGAAATCTTGGCATGGAAACTCAGAGAAGGTAAATTTCTGTCTCCAAGGTGAGGTTTTTAACTTAAAGAACTTGTAGTATCTACTGTCCTCCATCTGGAAGGTATTTGCAGTGTGCTGGTTGCTGCATACAACCAGATATGGAGGCAATCCTGAAAGACTAAAGGGTCCAAAAAGATGGAGAATTTAGGATGCCATTATAACAAGCCCAAATAGAGAACATACAGAAGTAGTAAAGCTTACCTGTTCTGGCAATTGAAGAACTTTATTAAGGTAAATTTTTGCAGGAAAAAAAGTTGTTAAAGAGATGGAAATAAATAAAAAATGAAAACAGGCAGAAACAGGGAAAAAAAATTGAAAGTGGATAATTTATTTGCAAACACAGTTTTAAAAATGAAGTTACTGAATAGACCAATTGTCACATTTCTGCTGTGTCCTGGACGTATCTTTGCTACTGGCTTTGTCCTATTTGAAGTGAATTTCTCACTTTTTTATTTTAGTTGTTTCTTTTTTATGGATATTTTTGGATTACTAGTTATAGCTACCTGCAATTACTTCTAGTTACTTTTTACACATTTAGCTTTGGAGTAGCAAAGTCTCACAGCAGCCTACAGTGAATATAGTCCTTTGAGATTTACAGCCAATTATCTTAAAGGTGGGAAGAAGACAGTCCCAAGTGTCTGATAATAACATCTAAATTATATAATTTAATGTATAAATTATATAATATGTAATATCTAAAATATTCTGGTTAAGCTTTTGTTTGACTTAACTGAGGCATTAAATTCTAAAGTGGAGAGGAAAAGCAGGAATTGATGTAAGATGGGGTCATGGTATCTTGAGGAACTCTAGGGTTACAGAAGACTTCTGGGACCTTGTCAAGGAACAGGGAAAGTTCAGATGATAGCTTTGGAGCTTTCAATTTTTTTTAAACTAATGACAGCTAGAAATACTGCAGGCAAAGCACTGAACTTTAATACATGGTAAGGCATTATTTCTGTGAAATACAGGATCATATGCTGCAAAAGTGAGAAGGGGAACTAAAACCAACTGAATGTCAGAGCAGGAAGGGCTCATGGTTGGCTCACAATTGGCTGGAGCAGACAGAGAGGCAGCTTCCCTTTAAAGCAAAAGATTTTAAACAGTCAGACCCTATCCAGAAGTGAATTGAAAAAAAGCATCACAGGCTGTTAAGGAAATATTTCAGCAGTATACTTCCTAGTGTCAGGATTCTAGGTCTGAGCAGGAACATCATATTTGGTAGGAGTTGATGCAAATTCATTTTCCCTCATGTTGCAGTAGACCAGAGACATGAAAAATCAGCATTTCAGATGGACAAAAGCCATCAAGAAATCAGTAACACAACCATGAGCCTTTCTCAAACCACATGACTAAAAAATAAGGAATACTGTTACCATAGCCTGTAAACTGCCTTTCAGCTGGAATGTATATGTTCAGAAAGAAAATGTCAAAGAAAACCAGGAGAAAAACACTTAAAATAAGTTTTCTGGTATCAAAAAAGTATTGCTACCACAATTCTGAAAAAAACCTTTGGCCAATGCTGATTTTAGATGCACAGTAAAGGGAACGTTTGGATTTATTACTGCGAGTCAGTTAGATGAAATTTCTATTTTCATTTCACCAGAAACAGAAGTACTGGTGTTACGAGTTTTCTATCTATCTGTTTGACATGTACATGTATAAAGGAAGGAGTAATACTTAATGTGTGTTGCTTCCCAAATGCAGAAAATTGAAAAGAAGATATCTTTGGGTAAAAAGAATGATTTGCAGGGCTAAAAATACTCAAACATATTAGGAAGAAAACAAACATTAACAAAAGTAAGGAAGCAGTCAAATAGGCAGTGATGCAGAGTAGCCAGATGTGTTCAAAAACTTATGCTGTTCTGTATTTTGAAAGAAGCAGAGTGATCTACACTTATTACTCTAGGGTGACAAAGTATTTTTCAGTCCATAAGTAACTCAGCAGGGTATCATACCATAACCATAAGAAGGAAAATTCTTTAGCAAACCCAAATATCTTGCACCAGAAGGTAAAAAAGTTAGCTCAGGGAATTTTGGGTAGCTGCTGTTTATTTTCAGTAAACCTGGTACTGGCATAGTCTGCAATGATCAAAAACATCACTATGCTTCAGAAAGTGAGCACGGATAACTCAAGTAACAAAAGCCCCTTCTATAACCCCCAACAAATTAATGGAAAACCTGACTGAGCATTCATTTATGTTAGAGAGAAAGAACAGGGATATAAGTACTGCCTCTCAACAGTATCTCTTGAAAAATAAATCATGCCACATAAGCCTGATTACAGCCTTCAGAACACTACAAGTTCAGCTGATAAAGGAGTCAGTAGAGATATAGTGTGCTTAGATTTCTACAAGACATTTGACTTAGCTCAGAACAATCTGATGAAAATATTAGAACATTGCAATATTAATAAATTCAAGTTTAAATAGATTAGACAACAACCCAATCTCAAAAAGTAGCTGTTAATGTGAAATCATTAAAATAAGAGATTAGTTGTCCTTTTTTATGAGATTGGGATGACACATTCATTGAGCCAGTAAAAATATCTTCTAGTAAATTCAATAAGAATTGGCAAATTTGTAAATCGCCATTGCAGAGCAGGCAAAAGGAGGCATCTTGATTACTAGTTTTTTAAACTTTTATTTTGAACTCTCACAATGTGTCTCAAAGAGCAAGGGCTGCAATGCAGATATACAGACTAGGGCTGGTGGAGCCTCACAAGCATTTAGATGTTGTAAATTGGTGATCATGGAGCAAAAAGGATGTCTAGGAAGGAAAAGTTAATTGTCATTGGTAAAACCAAGACCAGAATGAAACTGCCTAGTTTTGATTTTTATTTTTCATAAGGAATAGGGAAATGCAGATGAATTGGTTGATGGAAATCACTGCACTGTAGGTACATGCTTCCAAAAAAAGGAGTAAGTTTGCTGATATGAAACGAAAGGAAAAAGTAGAAAATCATCTGTGAACATCTAGCAGTGAGCATATAGCCAGAGACTGTGCTCTTAGCTGATGGTGGAATCCCAGACTCTGTTTCTCCACACAAAGAAAAGATGTCTTCCTTCAAGGTTCTGTGTAGCAAAAAGTAAAATAAAACTAAGATTTGGAGCTCAACACAGGCAAAACTTAGTAGAAGTCATTGGTCCACTAAAGACATTAAGACAGGTAAAGAAGAGATCTTCTCCACTTTTCATCTCTAAATCTATGTTGCATGAATATCATGGAAAGTTTGCTAATCCTTACACTGGCAGATTTTAAAAAGATATATCTTTCTCAGGGCAATCCCTAACACAAGTACAGGCTGTGTGGAGAATGGATTGAGAGCAGCCCTGGGGAGAAGGACTTGGGGTGTTGGTCCTGGGCTGTCTCTAAAGAAGCTTGGGCAGCAGGTCAAAGGAAGGAATTCTATTCTTCTACTCCGCTCTGATGAGACTCCACCTGGAGTACTGTGTCCAGGTCTGAGGTCCTCAGACCTGGTGAATGTGGTTCTCTTAGAACAGGTCCAGAGGAGGCCACAGAGATGCTCAGAGGGCTGAAGCACCTCTTCTATGGAGGCAGGCTGAGAGAACTGGGATTGTTCAGCCTGGGAAAACCTTGGAGAACCTTCCAGTACCTAAAGGAGCTAGAAGAGAGCTGGAAAGAGACTTTTGAGAAGGTCATGGAGCAATAGGACAAGTGGGAATGGCTTTAAACTGAAAGAGGACAGGTTTAGGTTAGATACTAGGAAGAAATTCTTTACTGCGAGGGTGGTGAAGTACTGGAGCAGGTTGCCCAGAGAAGTTGTGGGTACCCAATCACTGAAAGTGTTCAAGGTCAGGTTGGACGCAGATTTGAGCAACTGGATGGTTTCCCTGCCCATGGCAGGGAAGGTGAAATGGGATGATCTTTAAAATGCCTTCCAACCCAAGTCATTCTGTGATTCCATGATCTTAAAACTGTCATATATACATTGAGAAGGGCACAAGAAAACTTACCTTCATCTATTTATGTTCTGAACTGGCCAGACCAGAGATAGTAATTCTCCAGAAGGTGAAAAACTTCATATATCCTCAATATTATACCTTGGCTATGTCTCACATTTTGTATTCCCAGCAAAATAGAACAGCAAAAATGTGACTGAAGCAAATGTTGTTTAAGAGAGAGCTGAGATTTTTTTCCTCCGTTCATTATAGCTGTGTTTTGGCACCAAGGAAGAAGGCAAAAAGCTGTTGGTGCCCTCTTATCTTAACATTTCCATTCCAGCCGTAGGCAGCCTGTAATGAAATCACATTTGCTAGTGTGTCATAATGTTACAGCAAATGCTGCCATTCAGCTGGGATATTCCATTGCCCTCCAACCAACAGTCAGGAAATGCCCTATAGGATAATTGACAGGCTACTGTGAATTACACGGCTATAAATAGCACACCATGGATGCCTGGTGAGAGGACAATAAAACACTAGTGCAAGTTGAGTTTTTATGAAGTCATTTGCACCACAGAGAAGTATTTATCGCTGTACTGGCAATTTTTCTATATTTCCTTCCCCAGTACATATAGAACAAGGAACAGCCAGCTATAAAGAACTGCGAAATACGATCTTTAAGAAGTTCACTCTCTCTTTCATTTCTGTATTATTTCTGTTCCTGCTCCTTTGCTAAAACTCCTGTAGCACCATTCATATCTGATCAATTTTCTTCCTGTCTCTTCCTCCAAGCTGTTTTCCCATCCATAAATCTCCCCTATTCTTCAGATCAACACAAAAGACAGAAGAGGATGGGCATACATGTCTTGTTAATGTGCCTATGGCTTCTGCTTTAAGGAACATAGAGACATAGCACTCAAAATTCTTCTTTAGTACAGAAATAAATCCCTCATTTTCTATTCTTAACATTGAAGAGACAACTTGAAGGATCATATGGTTGATTAGGGAAGAAATACCTCCCTCTGAACGATTCATAAAAGATTCGTGAAAATTTGAAAATTAAATGCAACCTTCAGGAAGGTTAAAGACAAACACCATTAGACATGACTGTTATTTCTGCACGGACAGCATACCCTTATCCACATATACAATACTTCAGCAGTAGATGAAACATAGATTACTACTCATGCAACTGCTAACCCAAATACATCTGTATTTTTGTATTCCGATATACTCAACAGAAGCACGAAGATGAAGTCAAAGGAATCTGAATATCTGCACAATTAAAACATCTCTCCAAAATATTAGTTTCCATCTTTGCTACATTAAGTTGATTAGATAAATGGCTTGGAATTCTGATCATAGAAGCTTTTTGAATCCATCAATAAATAATTATCATTAAAAATCTCTCATCTTTTACTAAAAAACAGAAGCAGAGAGAGATAGTTGAAATGTAAGTCATTAAGCATAGTTCTTAAAGCAGTACCACTTCTCCCCTCTGACCCAACAGTATTCAAACTGCTTGTTAGGGAAAAATAAGGCAAAAGATAGTCGAGGCAGGCTGGAACCTTCACGTTTACTTGAGGTCAGTCGTCCTAGTTTCCTGAAAGCAAAATATGAAACAGTCACAGGGAAGAAGTAGTGAAAAGAGGATGCAATATTTTGTCTCCATCTTACTACACTGCAGAGGAGAACAACCACACCACAGTATCCTCAATAGCATAAACACAATCTCATATTTTAGTGATTATTTCAGTTCAACATTAACCAACATGTTAGATCTGATTCTCTTTGAGAAGCATGAAATCTGTACTTGATTTTGTATGTCACTGCAGATTGTTTGCTTTTGGGACATGGTTTCCTACAAAACACAGTTAGTAACTGGTGAGAAAAAGAAGATAAGGAATAAAGGGAAGAAAGGGAAAGGTAAATAAGAAGGAACAAGAAAAAGGATAAACACAAACAGAAGTTTCACACTGCAAGCAAGGATCTTGGTCTGTCTTGGGTTTGGGAGACATGACAGAAAACAGATCATTCTCCTTCATTCCGTCAAGTGAGAATATCTCCCAGAATAACACAAGTCTGATGGTAACATAGACCATACTGGTCTCTCTGAAAGTAAAGGTAAAGGGTCTTTCCATTTGTTTTTCATTCACCTGGTCTCAATGTCACATTAAGTCCTCCAGGAATAAAGATGGATGTTCTCATTCTTCTCTTTACTAGTTTCAGCTGATCAGTTTTTGTTCATTTACTTTTGGTCATGATCACCAGACAGCCCAACATTGTTCTCAGGTGGTATCAGCAGACAATTTGCTGAGGTGCATTAAGTGACTCCATGCATATGGCTAAACAAAGGCAAATGAGCCCATTTAGTGTCTCCTTTAATGAGCAGAAGAATAAATTACTGAGACTCAGTAGATGCAAGGGAATTTGTTAGACTACTGTGACTCAACTGTTTATCTGAGTCAATCAGATAAATCTTCTAATTCGTAACTTGTATGAAGTGAAAGCTGCAATTTACCTTTTCTCCAATTATTGCTTTATCTTATCCATTTAATTGGAGGTTGATTTCATGGCAGGGCAAAGACATTCTGTGAACTTACACTGAATTTTTCACAAATGCATTTCTGATCTCACTCATAGATTTAATTAGCTGAGTGTCTACCTATCCAGACATTTCTACGGTCTTTGTTATTCTGAGAGCTCTGAGAATACAAAAGAAATGAAAAAAAGATCAGCTTACTCAGAATGTAGGAATGAAATCTGTGATATAAAATTATAAAGTGATTCACATTTTCATTATTATCAGTCATAACCAGACAGATTTCCTGCCAGAAACTCATCAGTTTGCAGAGTATTTTCAGCATTCATTCTGAACATTCACTCCAAGAAGTCTGGTCCAGAGAAAAGATTTTCATCACGCTAAGTACCAGTCAAATACTCTCTCTGTTCCTTCAACTCTTTCTCAAAATTTTGCCCCTGCTGTTTAAATTTTCTTTCTCTTTAGTCCACTGAGCATCATGGACTCATTTAGGTTAAAATCCAAGGAAGGAAAACAGTGACACCATCACAATCTGGAGCAGGATTTAAGGTATGTCTAAGGCTGTGATTAAGCCAAATCTTCCTTCCCTGACCTGGTCCTTTACAAAGATCTTAGTTTTTTACTAATAATATAAAATGCAGAAATTGGAGAGCTGATTTTGAATTAAGGAACCATACAAAAACGAAGACTCCTTTCCCCGCAGCCACACAGGCTTTTCTATACATTAAAAAGCAATTAAGCCCAGAGATAACACTACAGGCTTGCAAAGGAAAAAAAGAGAGATGAATAGAGCAGAGTTTAAAGGAAGTCACACCACGCACAAATAACCAAATCTGTAAGTGATGCTCTGAAGAGGAGAAGCTCTCTAAAACTGTCTCAAAAGAAAAAAGGAGGCCAAGCTTGGACTATTTTTACATAGTGTCAATTTGCAGCTCATCAGCAGGACGGCAAGGGAGGATTATGCAACTCCTTCAGGATGGTTATCCTGTGAGGAATGCAATTAGAAGGGCTCTGCTCTAAAAGCATGTCAGTCTTGAGAGGTTTTCTCAAACAAAGATAGCTACTACCCATCCTGAAAATCGGTCAGGGTCAGGACATTAAAAAAAAAGGGAAAGGAAAGAGTAACACTGTGAAGGTGTCCATGTAGCAGCTTTTTTATCCCTCCCTTTTACCCATGAGGGTGGCAAGGGCAGTGGAAGAAAAGGCAACCCTCCTCTCACCACAGAGTACCAAGGAAGGGCAAATAGTCTACAGTGCAGACAGTAGTCATGCCATCACTTTGCTGACAGCAGTGTTATCAAAAGAACAGGAATTCATAGTAACAGCTGGAAAAAGACCAAATATATGGGAGGAGAGTAGTGTTCCTCCTTTAAAGAGGGAGGGTTTTGTGCACTGTAGGTCTGCACACCCTATAGCTACGGATTGCTGAAACACAACTAAGGTTTTGTTTACATTCATATGGTAACTGATTCAGTAACAAAGTGTTTTCTGACTGGTTATGCAGTAAATAACTACACTGAAATCTGGTGGGAGGCTGGGATTGCAAAACCAGAAGCAAAAATGGCTTAGGGTGCACATGCTTCCTGCAGCATTCAGGTACCAGAGCACCTGAAAAAGTGCTCAAGTTGTCCTTTGCAAGACAGTCCAAGGGCTAATGCCAGAAGGAGCAGATCCTGTGGTACATCCATCCTCCCAAATGCTAGACTGAAATCACAAGGCACCCAGTTCAACTGCAGGTGTGTAAGGTTTTGTTTAATTTTTCAGTCACTAAATATAAAACTAAGTCTAAAAAAAAGGAGGTTTTTTCACTCCTATTATTCAAATGTTGATACGTTTTCAAGCTGAAAGGTTTAAGGCCATTATTCTGTTCTGCGTGTTGTTGCTTTTGATCATGATAATAAAAGATGTAATCTAATCAAGTTAGTTATTCCTGTAAACAGACCACAGCATGGTAACTGCCCCTATTCATTCATGAAGGTGCTCCGTATATAAACTTAATGTGCATGAACAGCAGCTCTGTCAACACAATAGATGGTCCTGCTATCAATCCATAAACTGTGCAGGATTTCAGCAACGGACTTCTCTGTGCTTTACTGGCTCAATAATAAAAGGCATCCTCTTCAGAAAAGGGAAATCAGAAGGACTCTGATCATCTGTGCACTGACTTCCATATGCTACTGTAATGATAATTTTTCAACCATGTTTTAGTGATGAGGCACCTCCTCAAAGAATGGGAACAGAAGTACGGCCATTGTCATAGTACCATGTTTTTTATCTCAAAGAAGAGACTCCAGTACTTATTTTCATCAGTGAAACCAAGCAGGCTGATCAGTCTCCTTTCCTCTTCACTACCCAGCATGCATAAACATAATCTCTTGTCTCATGCACTCTGCATCTGGCTACTCACGTAATACAGAGGCAGATGCTCCATGGAAAGCAGGCAGCATCATCAGCCTTCCCCTCCAGAGGCACACCATCTTTCCTATTGTGAAAGCATGAGCTGTCTAGCATGACAGAAAAAGCACAGTTATGGACTAATGCTCATTTTCCTATCTAAGTACCAGCCTAGATGCCAAAAGTAATCACAAAGGCTCCTATTTATTTTGACCTGACCCTTGCTAGGTCCATTCACAAACCATGTAGCATTAACAAACCTGTGTTTGTCAGTGTATTAGGGTGCTGTAGTTTAAGACAGTGGTTCAGACACTTGCTGATCAGAATTACCAGACCCTTTCTGACTCTGCTGTCAGTGGGTAGAAGAAATCACAAGTCTCCTACTGACAACTGCTACCAACAGGTTTAATATGTTCCAAATGGCAGTGTCACAAACAAGCCCTTTAACACACAGTGGCCTCAGAGTAAAGATAAGAGCCAAAACTTCCTGAGGGTCTGAGGGGCTCTGAAGTTAGTAAATTCCAGTGGGTTTTGTGCAGCTAAGAAATAGTCAGCTGGTTTTTAAAGCAGAACAGGGAAGGCCCTGAGGAATTTGCTAACTTAAAATAGGAAAGAAACACCCACACCCACAGCCTGTTTTAGATCCAAAGCAAGGCAGTAATGAAGATCCTGAAACTCAGAGTCCCCCTCAGAATTTAATTTTAGCATCTGTCTTATTTCAAAAATAAAAACTCTAAGAAGAGAAAATCAAACATCACCCACTCCCTTTACTACATCTATGTCAGAACTCCCACTCATCTCCCTTCCCCTTGGCTCCAAGCTTTTCCATTTCCTCATTAAAGTCAGAGGCAAGGGATTTTCCCATTATCACCTGCATATTACATTTTAAAGATGTGAAATGTCTAGAAATGAGCAGCAGCACAAAGCCTTAAGCCTGAAGTCAGATACAGGACCTAAATGAACACTTTAAGCTCATCTCTGTGCCAGGGACAGGATGTGGCATCTAGTTTACCTGTTTGATTTGGATGGTTTGCATGTACATTTGCACTGCTTTGTCAACTATTACTCCTAAATATGTACTGGATTCCTGGATAGAATTAAAGGAGGGATGAAGGAAGGCCTTGAAATGGTCCAAAAGATCTTTATCAATTTGATGCAGGTTCTTGGCTCTGACAGCACTGATGAGTGGATGGTCTGGATTGTTCATTGCCCCTCTGATTACATATGACATCTTAGATACCATGTGACATCACCTAAAAAAAAAATCATATACACCTATGGAAAGCTCCAAGCCAATTTTCCCCTAATAAAACATAACATGACACACACAGAAGAAACCTGATGGAGGATGAATGAGGGAACAAACCTCCCGAGGCAGATGTTGGTCTGTGTTAGGGTTGGACAGGGACTGAACAGCTGCTCTGGAAGAGCTTTAGTGTTGAAACAAAATATATTCCACTGCAATCCAGTCTTCTCTTGTTGCATTCATCCATGGAGTAATTTAGTCTTTCTCTGCCTCCCAGCTGAAGGAGATTTTCTCTTTCTTTTGATAAAGAGGGGGTTTAGGGTAACATCTGATTGATTCCTCTCAAATGGATCCTTTCAGACTGTATGATGTGGGCTGGAGAAAGGAGGAGGAAGGCAGAAGATAAATCTATCTATGCATGGATGTATAGAAAGATGTATATGTAAGAGACATCTATTAGTTATTAATAATTACAGAAGTATTCTGGGCTTCTTTCCTCTTGCATGAAAAATTATGTATTACTAATGAAATAGTGTATATCTTAACCATATTCCCCCACAAACACAGTTACTTGGTTGTAGCTTTAAATTTTAAATATTAAAGTGAAAGACTTGAGCCTATTTCTCAGCTGAAATTAATTAAGTTTGCGTTTATTGTAGTGGGGAAACTGTCAATCTCTATTTTTGCCTCTTGGAATATAAGTTTCTCTTCATAGATGCAAAAATAAGGCCATAAGAACATAAACACAGGAAGGCAAGACCAAACTGCATCTAGAACAATCTGGTGTTTCTCACAGAGCTCAATTACAGATGTATAGTGAACATGTAAAATAGCAGAGGCAGAGTAGTTATTTCTGCACTCCTAGGAATCAGGTGTCTGATTTTTTTAGGGATTTTCTGAGTTCATAAGAGCCCTCCTGTTATAACATTTAATAGTTTTTAGTGGCCCTCTCTCCTTGCTACATTTGTTTCCTGACCCAATAATTTTTAACCCTTGTAAGGCCATTTTTTGGCATCCCAATTGTTCTCCAAAAATAAGGCCCATGGTTTTATTAGACATTAGGTGAAAAAACACTCACTGTTACTTCATTAGGTTTTTTCCTTAATTCTTTTGAAATAAAAATAATGAGGTTTTTTTCTGAGTTCCACTTTTTCACAGCACTCATTATTGCAGATTCCTCCATCATATTTTCCTGTCAGACGTTTTTTCTTCAAGCTAATGCTTTTCATTCTCCTTGCATAACATTTTTTTTGTGTTTTTAGGCATCCTCATGTCCCATCTTTCTACTGTTTCTAGGCCTAAACAGCTCCTTTTCAAGATGTGTTCATTGGTATTCAGAATGTGGGCAAGGCATAGATTTATACAGTGGCATAACGATCAGTTCTGATTCTTTCTTCATTACTTTTCTAATGCATCCTAATATTTTATTTGCTTTTTTGACTGTTGCCAAGTATTAGGATGAGGTTTCCAGAGAACTGTAAATACTCAGCTGCAAAGTTGTTGTAAAGTATTTTCGTACATAGTCCTTGATCTAGTTTTGTTAAATTTTAACTCAGTTGATATTAGTAGGGCAATTTCAGAGATATACTGGCATAACAGACAGGCCTCTAAAGAAATGCTATAAATGCTCCTGGGATGAAGAGTGTCATGTGAATGTGCTTCATTTAAACAAGGTGAAGGCAATTTAAAGAAAAAGAAATTTTGCTTTGACCCTGGAATGTGGTCTTGAAAATATCCATGTATACAAGAAGACAGTTCTTACTACTGCAGGCTCCAATACTTCTTTGCCCAAACATCTCACTGAAGAATGAAGGAGTTTTATTACAAAATTGAGAAGAGATGAAAGAGGATACATCCCTGCCATGCTCAGCACAGAAGAAAAGATAGTCCTTGCTGCAAGGAACTTCTTATCTAATTAATACAGAAAGAAACAGAAAGATGAGAACAGGAAGAATGGCAACAAAAACAAATCAATAAAATGATGTTTAGTCAGGAGAAATGGCTGGAATTTTGCGGGGAGAACAAAACCCCAGCAGGAAGATGGCAATGGAGAGGAGGTGAAATACAGGAATACAAAGAAACTCTGAGAGACTGGAGTCAGGATAGACTGAAGTGAAAGCCAGTGTGAGAAAGGGTTCCGGATTTCACAGCTGAGGAGGAAGAGAGTGTGGGAAGCTATGAGCAGGGTATCACTATAGTCTGCACTGCCATGGAGCCAAGAAAGGGCTGCTGTAACTAGTAACCCCTTAAAAGAGTGGAGCCACTGAAGCTTAGGGGGGCAAAGAATGTGTGTCCTGCATCCCTTGAGACTGTTTAACTTCAAAAGGCAGATAAGCAACATCTCCTCTGATACCACAGCCAACATACTTGATGAACAGAGAAAAGAAGCTGCAGTGCGAAAGGGATTTATTGTTATTCCCCTTTGTTTCCTTGTCCCTGGCAGAGATGCAAAGCGTGTTCACTGTTCCTGATCCTGCCTTCCCAGAGAGTGGGAGGAAAAGGATTATTCTGCAGCACTGAGCAACAACAGTTGTTGCTGCGACAGGAGGAAACCACGGGTCACACCTTCCCAGAAGATTTCAAGTTTTCTTCTAGTCCAGTTCTGCCTATTTTTCCCCACAGCCAGGTTAGAGAAGGCTTTTAAAGGAAAACAGTTCATCAGATGAGCATATTTTGAGGATGGAAGAGTATCTACACTCAATTTTCTGAATATTAGCATGTCACAGTGCTGCCTGATATAGATCCAGAAGCTCCAGGAAAAACGTCTGGTCCATTGGCAGTGCAGAACTTCACAACGCCTCAGAAGAAAGGGGGTTCCTGTTGCCCTGTGGGCAGCAGAGTTCTGCTCTTTACTGCTCAGGGGTGCTTTTAGCAACTCACGAATGGCGAGAGAATTTCTCAGCATTTGATCCCACTTCTTGTACTACAGAAAAGCCATCTCCCACCTGCTTTCCAGCACAGTTCAGCAGCCTTCTTGATTATCCATCAAGTCAGTCATTTAGCAAATTTCATGTCATGCTGACCAGCTGCATCTGGTACCACAAGTCATTTGGTAAAAAATAAACTGTGTTGTTGCAGTGTAGTCAAAGACAGAACATCTGGTTCATCAAGCCAAGCAAACAAGACACCAGCAAGATGGTGCACTCTTCATCTTCACCTCTTTACCCTCTTCTTCTTGCTGTTACCTAAAACATCTGAAACATCCCTGTTATGTGGAAAGAGTGAATCAACGATGTAAAATTCAGGGAAAACAGTTCAACTTGCTCTTATCTCTCTCTTTTCAGAAGCTTCCCCTTTGTGAAGGCATGTGATCCTGGAGAAAGAGTGAGTCAGTTTTAGCTTCCCTCCTCCTGTTCTATTCCCCGTGCTTAGTAACCTGTCCTTTACCTTGTACCTATATACATACATTGTTGTCTTAGTGAAGTACAGAGCACAGGCACACCACAAAGCTATGATGAATTCAGTTCACAACTTCTTTATTTTCTTTTCTGCCTTCATTAATTGATTTTTCCTTCTTCTAAACCTAATCCACTGACCTTATGAAAAGAGCTTTCTATTTCTCTCCCCCACCCATAACCCCACCATATTTGCATCTTTTATCTGTTTTACTATAGGAAATACTAAAGGGCAAGCAAAGAAAGCAGAGGAATATGTGGAAATGATCAGTGTGGTCTTTTTATTCCCATCACCATAGAGTTATTTGGATCTTGAGTTTTGTAAGCTATTTGTTGCCGCAAGGATTAGTTCTTCTTCAGGCCTTTTTCTCCAAGGATCTGAAATTGCTCTACAAATGTCAATTAATTAAGCAGTCTCCATGCAGAAAGTTTCATAATATTAATTTTCAAATGAGAAAACTAGAGCAGTTGCTGTTTGTTGCCAGCTAATGGTAAAAGTATTAATAGACCCTTGGAGGCTCCCAGTCCTTACGTTTTAATGGATTGCATCCATCTCCCTTATTTGGAATGGGACATTTTTACCCCATAATTTTATAAGGACTTCTTCCCTTTCTTCTTCAGTACCATAGAAACATCTCTGTTTCCCTCATAGCAACATCATGTAAGTCCAGTTCCCCTCGTGAATAGAACCTCTTTCATACCCAAAATGAATCCATCATTAGCATTTCTCCCCATTGTTTTTCCAAGGCCCTTCCAGTTAGCAGAAAAGCCATTCTCAGAACCACGTGGTGTTAAAAATCAGACCAGGGAAATAAGTGCATTAAAATTCTGAGTTTATGAATGAATTGACGTTTGCCAGTCTGAGTCACAGGACACCTGTTGTGTTAGGTGTCATTCTATGTGGTGGTGTCCTTCTATGCAGAGAAAATAAAGTCTCATAACCAAAAATATTTGTACAACATATCTGAAATCACTGGGGAGATTTTCCTAGGTTCAGGATATACAAACCTGGATAATACCCTCCTTGACAAGTGATTTAACCATCCCGGTACCACACTTCCATCTTCACTCTTTACGGTTCCACCTCATTTTCCCTGTGTGTGGGGAATCTCCTCGAATCATAGAATATCCTGAGTTGGAAGGGACCCACAAAGGATTGTTGAGTCCAGCTCCTGGCCCTGCACAGGACAATCCCGAGATTCTCAAGCTGAGCAGGTACAAAAGGGAATGGGATCTGAACAGGTTGTGTCTCCTATCAGGCCTGTGACTCCAGATTTCTTCTTTATAATAAAAATTTTGGCATAAATGGAAGGACAGTATATTTGATGCTATCTTAAGGGAAGACAAGATCTAACCAGCTTTCTTACTCAGATCTAGGGGTGCAGAAGCACTTTTCTGTCTCCTTGCATTTAGAGAGCTTTAATCTTTAATCTGCTTTATTTTAGATTAGCAAAAATGTCTTAATACATGAAGATTAATTTAATTTTCTTGTGAAAAGAGAAGGAATAACATCAGGAAGACAGAGCACATGTCTCTTTCCCAAATTCTCAACTATTTCGAGTGCCTCCCACTTCTGCTTACTGCCTGTGGAGCACAGGTGGAACATACAGCCTGCAGATACAGACTCTATCACTACACACAGCCACCTAAAGCCTTTCATGTGTCTAGAACCAAATCCCTAAGCTAGTTGTGCTATCAATTTACCCTCTAAATTGTACTTGAGAGGAAGCAAGAGATCTGGGGAAGGAGAGCAGAAACCTAGGCTGAACTACACAGCCTACAACACTTTGTGGTCTAGTTCCTTTCTTTCCTTTCATGTGCTGCAGTGTACAGTTTCTTAGGAAGTTGCCACTACCTTGATACATGAAAAATATAACTGTTCTAAATTTATGCCACTCACACTCAGTTTTTCCCTCATACACATCATCTCTAAAAGCACTGCCACAGAAATGAGACCACTGGAACGGAGGCTGATGACAGAACACAGAATCTGTGCTCAAAGCCACTGTCAAGGGGACATGGTTTTCAGCAGATTCCAGATGGTTTTGCTTAGAGCAATCCTCTTCTTTAGCTTCCAGTCAATGACTGGTGTGCATCACATCTAATTCCTTGCTTAGGGTGGCCCCTCCTCAATTACACTTCTCACACCAGCAATGGAGCACTCTCAAATAGTGCCCAACTCCACTTGTACATCAGTGACTGACTTAAAAAAATAAAGAACACAAAGAAACACAGTTTTATGGTAAAAGTGTAATAGAGGATGACACCTCAACCCAGTGTATTTGAACATGAATAACCTCACACAAGAACAAAGGGTGATGGTTTACAAGAGATCTTAAATTGGGATGATTTCAGCAAAGGCGGTGTGGATGCTTCCTGTGACTAGGCCTTGGTCTGTTACTGAGCCTACGTTGCTCAGTGGAGTTCACAGAATAATGGAATCACAGAATGGTTTGGGTTGGAAGGGACCTTAAAGATCATCTCCTTCCAACCCCCTGTCATGGGCAGAGACACCTACCACTAGACCAGGTTGCTCCAAGTCCCATCCAACCTGGCCGCAAACACTTCCAGGGATGGGGAGGCTTCTCTGGGCAACCTGTCCCAGTGTCTACCATCACAGCAAAGAATTTCTTCCTAATATCTTGCCTAAACCTGCCCTCTGTCAGTTTAGATCCATTACCCCTTTTCCTGTCACTACATGCCCCTATGAAAATGTCTCTCTCCATCTGTACTGGAAGGCTACAATAGGGTCACTCCTAAGCCATCTCTTTTCCAGGCTGAACAATCCCAGTTCTCTCAGCCTTTCCTCACATCTTCTTTTGCTAGATACTGATACTGTGCAATGGTGTCTCCAAAGGTATTCATTTTGTTCTATTAAATGTGGACACTTACACCCACAGCTGTTACCCCAGGATTCCTTAATATTCAAATGAGAGAAATAAGCATATTTAGGAGAGAATTTATCTCATCAGATTTCGCTGATGTCTAAAATAGCTCAAATGAAATGCAAACTAAAAGAACCCATTTTTTCCATTGATTAAAGAGGAAGCCTGAGGGGTTAGATCAGATATAAATGTCAGCATTATAGGCAGCAAGATAGGTGAGATGAATCCCAAATTATCTTACTAGTTAGATATGATGGGCAAAGATGAAAAAAAAGAGAAAACTAAGACATTCATGAGAAGATATAGAGATAAATATTGCCAGACCAGAAGTAGACCTCAAATCCATCCCATTTCAGTCAAGTTCTTTGACTCTTTCTCTGCAACTTCCAATTAATTCTTGTAAGCCCGAGAGTATACTATAAAATCAGCACGTAATTTCATACACAGAGATAAAATTTTCTTTATACTTAATTTATACTTTAAATTAAGCCTGTTTTTTGACCCAGTGAGTTTCTGTTCCTGGAGGTCAACACAACTGTTGTTTTGATATCTGTTAGTCAGAGAAGCACATAGGTAAGTAAGCATATCCTAACTTTAATTCATTGAATAAGAATTCTTCCAGTTCTCAATTTTTACATCCTTACTACCCTTGGGGCTACTAACGTAATTGCTCGTTTCAAGAATTAATTCAAAAATTAAAATTTTACTAGCAACCTATGTCACTGGTTGGATTAGCTGAGTAATTGTAGCAGTGAATGTCTGAGATGACACAGGATACAGTGACTCACTCCCATCCAAGAATATGAAGAATGATTGTGCCAGTAGATAAATAATGACCTTGGCTTTTTCTCAGGTGATACTTATCACTGAGGTGTATGAATATTGATAGGCATTAAGATAGATGTGTTTATATACTAATTTAATCTACTGGCATGTTTTTAAAAAAGTACTCCATACAAATTAAGGCTGAGATTTTGCAATGAGGAGCAGGGATGTTTGGCCAAAATACTGCCTTACCCAAGAGAGGTTGGCAGCATGGAAGGAGAAAATCATTGTTTCCTAACCCACTTAAAGCATACCTCTAAACTAAACAATATTGGGAGACATTCTCTGGCCATAAGGCCAACTGATATGTCCTGGCCTCATCCATACAGTTAAACTTTCTTAGCATCCAAAACATCACCCAACTGGCCTTTCTGAAATGGGCTCTGTTCCAAGTCCCAGGAATTGTCTGGGAACTGTTTTAAATAATTCTGGTTTGTTGAATCAAAACTCTGGAAGAGGCTGCTTTGACCATTTAATTGTTGCCTAAAATCAGGAGAAAAAACTCACCAGGCCATTAGTAGAGATAAGATATAGAGCAGCTCTTTTAATGAAGGCCTTCTGGGCCATGGAGTACAAAGGCACACACCTACATACAGAATTCTTACACTTTTATATCTTTACTCATTGTCATATCTAATGGGCACATCCAATCCTAAGACCACTTTTGCCCTGGTAGCACCCTCAGAACTGCCCCACTGGAGCCCCTCCAAGGGCCTTGAGCCTTTTATCTTCTTTGGTCTACCACATCGCTTGTTATTGCGGTCCAGGTGCACGTCCCAACAGAATGTTCTTGCTAAAAATCTATCACCTTGAAAAGGTGGTTAAAAGACAGTTAAACTTCAGGAACTGACACACAAACTGTGAGAAAATAGCAGTCTAAAGTGAAGGAAAGCTCCAGCCACACCAAAATCTACAAAACCCTAAAAATCCTAAAAATTCTAAGGCATCACATGCTACAAATGAGCTGTGGATTCTGTGCCTCAGCCCTGCTCAAACTACTGGAATAGGTAAAATCCACTTGTTTAACTGTTAGGCCTGTATGTCTCAGGTACCTCAATCAGATACTTAGATTCTTCTGATTAGTTTTTTTTGGTTTTCTTTCCCCCACTTCTTTTTAATGAACTATAGGTATCATGTTGCCTCTAGTGTGGCATCTACTGATTAAAAGCACCAGAATAACACCCAGGTCAGTTGTATACATGGAGGCTCCAGCATCATCACAGTGTCAAGAGGCATTTCCAGACCTAGTAAGCCTCTTTCCCAAGAAGTGAGAAAACGACAATGACCCATTAGATCACACACTGGATGTCACATCAGCCATGAGATAAGTGATGAGCTGCATTTGCACCTGTAACTACTGTGGGTGTTGGTCTGCTCGGAACATATTGCAAATATGTCTGCCAGGGCTGAAATAGCAGCTGGAGACCCTGGATCCAGAGAGGAAATACAGGCTATGTGACTCATGATGAAGTAATTAATTACATTCTTTTTTTCCCTCAAAGGATCAAACTGCTGGTTTTGGTTGTGGTTTTTTATATCTTGTCTTTCAAGTGACTTTTATATTGCTTAGCATACAAAGATAGATATCACTTCAGCTGTGAGACTCAAACCCCAAGTAAGTTTACTGGTATTTTTGCATTTAAGTTCAGTTGCTTATCCTTCATTTGTACTCAATCATTTGATTTTACCTACTGCAGAAATTCTCCATTTGGATTTCTTTTTCTACTTTTTTCCCAGAGTGAATATTAGCATTATCTGTTGCAATAACTACCCTTTCAGCCACCTTGTCACAGCTGACTATGCACCTGTCAGGCTAGTCAGAAATCCACACCATATTCATTCCCTCCAACTCCATTACATGTTCAAAGATGATTTTGCAGAGAAGACTTTATGTGGGAATTCAAAATGAGACCACTATTTCATGCTGCAGGATGACCAGTGAGGTTTCTAAAATGCTACAGTCCCAAAAGTAGTTTAATCACAACTTTGCTCTGTACCATGAAATACAATTATTTTATAGCTAACCAATTTCAGAAATGCTTAAGTTAGTCTGAAGCAGAGACTGTGCTGGGCTTGCATCTGAGGCAGGAGGATTTTAAATTGATGTGCCTGCAGGCACAACTACAGGTAGATGATTTGTGTGGAATGGCTTCTGCATTCGTCCTTTTGTAAATGCTGTACCCTCTAATTAGTTTTCAGCTGCTGCCAAACAGGGCAAATCCATTTCCTGTCATCCTCTCCATCAGGAGCCAACCCCAGTAACATGGCCAGCAGGACAAGAGACTCCCAGCTGGGATCAGCCGTTGTGGTGCCCCCTCACAAATTTCTCCGAAGGAGATCTCCACATCACTTCCACCTCTGCTCTCGTAGCCCTGAGCCCCAGTACCAAAACCCCCAGAGAGGAGGGATGTGCTCAGGGCCCTGGCATCAGACAAGTGTCTGTGGTTGTGAAATAATACAGGAGATGTGGAGAAAACACCTGATGACCACCTCACTTCATACCCATCTCTTTGCAGAAGAGAAGGGCTGCAAATTTATTGAGTGGATAGCTTATGGAAGGGGAAGGGGTGAGCAGGTCATTGCCATTAAACCACTTAATAAACTGGGTCTTTCTCTTCTTTGTAAGTTATGCAGACTGATTTTCATATTTTGTCACTCAGTGAGTGCCTGTGACAATATTTTTCAACTCCAGGGACCACTTGAAAATTAGCCAATGCACTGTTTCAAACCTTCATTCTAAATAATATGCTATTGGTTCCTTATCCCAGCACAGAATAGCTTTGCTGCTCAGTGGAAGAATTCATAACCCTCACCAGAATTTTCTAGATGGCTGCACAAAGATTTCTGATAATGATACTCATGCAAATACAATTCTTTGAAGAATATGCTGCTTTACCTTTTCACAAAAGTGTTAGAGCGGAAACAACTGCATAAAATGTGTTTGCCAAATTCAAACATGGTCTGTGTGTTTCCTGCAGTAACTTCTTTTTCCTATAGCATTTGGTATAGTTCACTTGTCATCCTAAAGGATCAGGGAGCTGCTTGGGCTGTGAGAAAAAATCTGCAGAATGTTGCACAAGTCTATGGATTGCCCAGTTTTTTTGGAAAACACCTTAATAGAAGTGACCTCATTCTATGAAATGTGAATTGTCTCTACTTCAAGAATGTCAATACCTGAACAATTTGAGGAAAGAGAAGTTTAGTAGCATGCAGAGTGCTAAGAAGAATTTTAACACCATAAGGCAATGAATTTATTGGTGTTCTTTTGTTCTTTATACTTGCTTTTTTGTGTAAAATTTCCAAATCATGTTGCATTTTTGTATTCACATAAATACATAAATCTGCGTATCTGTCACTTAAACTCCCTGGAGCTTGTAATGCTATTCTTTTCAGTTATCAGCAAAGAGCCTAATATCTCCATAACTAACACATTCCACCTGACTGTTCTCTGATGAGTAGCAAAACAAAACTGTTCATACATTTAAAAAAAACACCTTTGGGCTTTCTCACATCCTAGGTCGTGACTGCCCCTTTCAGGAGGATTTGTCTGTAAATATTCACATTGCTTCCTTGATCTGAATTTCCTTCATCATAAAACTCATATGTCTGACCACCCATGTCTTTTGTTGACTTTGTTTCTACCTGCAGACCAATGCTGTCTTATTTCTATCTTTTCCAATTACCCACCTTCTTCTTCATGTGCAAGCTCTCTGAGTATGAAAAGCTGATATTATCTCAGGTCTCCAAGGTGAAGTTGGTTACTCTTTCCACGGAGCTCCTAACAATCCTTTTTCTTTGTATCTTCCTCTCAAGATCAGTACCTTACAGCTGGGAGCACTGATGAGCCTCTCACTTCCTGAATTACACAGGCTTTTGAATTACTGGGAGTTTGGTTTCTTTTATCACTTCTAAGACCCAGTCTTTTTATGGAATAGAATCATTTAGGCTGGAAAAGGCCTCTAAGATCATCAGTTCCAACCATTAACCTAGCACCATGAAGATCACCGCTAAATCACGCCACATCTACGTGACTTTTAAATACCTCCAGGGATGGTGTCTCCACCACTTCTCTGGACAGCCTGTTCCAATTCTTGACAACCTTTTTGGTGAATAAAGTTTTCCTCATATCAAATCTAAACCTTCCCTGGTGCAGGTCAAACTACCCATCTACCCTACGAACTTGGAAGGCATTGTTGGTCTGTCCTAACCATTTCTACACCTCTGCTCAAGGGACACTGAATTAAGATCCAAGTTCTGCCACACTCAGTAAGTTCTAGAGCAAACCTATGCAAGCGTTTTTAGTCATTGACATTACTGCTTTACAATCTCTCACTATCTGTCAGTGGGAACTGGAGCAAGTCTTCCTTCAGTTGCCAGCACTGGTAACTAATGTCCTGTTCTTCCCTGTAGCTGGGGTAATTTTTTCTGTAGTTGAGATAAAAGCTTGTGGTTTGACTGTTAGCTTGTTTTCTTAGAGGGAGGAAGTAAAGGTAGTCATGCTGTCAGTGTATGTGTGGCTCCTTGTCACATCTTTTTAACCTTAGTTGATCTTCAGGACCAGTTGCACACAAATTGACAGAGGAACAAAAGTCTCAGGTACATCAATCTTCTGGAATTTTCGTGAAAATAGCAATAATAGCATGACTCTGTCAGTGACACTTCATAGGGAAGATTACAGTACAAGCTTAATTTTTCATACAGTTTAGATACAAAGAACTTGGACAACGGAAAAAACTCCGGGCATGCTTGAATCTTACTAAACAGATGTGCTGGTTTAAAGGTAAACCGGCAGGGGAAATGAACTCAACTCAAAAGAGAGATTGTAAGTCAGAATAACAATTTAATAAAATAATACAATAAGTACGATTATACAGACAAACAATTGGTTTTAACCCACAAAACCCAAATGTATAACCCAGCACCCTGGGGCATGAACAGAGTGGTGTTCTTTGGGCCCCCCAAGCCCAAAATAAAGGAAGAGGGGGAAAACCTGTTGGTGAGAGTGCTGTTGCAGTCTGGTTGAAGAATGGTGGTTGCAGTCCAGTCGAGAGTGGTGGTCTCAGTCTGGTTGAGAGAGGTGATCTGCAGTCTTCCTCTGGATCCCACGAGTGGTTAAAAAAGTTCCAAGACTCCAAGATTATATATTCTCCAGTTCAGGCAGGAATGCCCAGCACTTCCCTCAGGGCGGGGAGCTCCACAAAGGGTGTGAGGACAAGAGCATCCTCCTGTCTCACAGGCCTCTTAACACCTAGTTTATAGCCTGAGGAGTCAGGCTCTATGTGCAGATGGTGTAAATGGTTCATTGATAACAGTTTCTGGGAAATGGCATGGAAGGCTATAGAATACACAGTTTTGGGTTACACCCATACAGTGATGAACTGGTCTCAGCTGTCCTAACTAGGACAACAGACAAAATTCTAACCATAATTTCACAAAATGTTAGGAAATTAGGCAGTATACATTTTGCTAGTTGGAGGAAAACTTAGTAAAATGCAGATTCTGTCGATTTCTGACTATGTGCTGTCCACCTGTCCACATATATGCTGTCCACATATATGAAATAAGTAGAACACATTAAAATAACATGAAAGATTTGTTTTAAAGTAGTTGTGCTATGAACTCACAGCTGAAAGGACCACTTATTTATCTATCAAAGGTTCTTTGATATTGCTTGAAATGCATATGGACATATTTCCTAGAGAATTGGTTTGTAAAAACACAATGCAATGCAAACTGTTAATGATGAAATAATGCTTTGAATACCTCAGATGAAAAAAGCAGTGAATCCCCAAATGAGAAATACCCCATTCATGGCATCACTGGTACTCATGAAAATAATATGGATGAATCCAAGTTGCCACTGCATAACATCATGGAATTGGTCAAGGCAAATGATATAGTGAGGAACATCATGTTATCTCGAGATATTTTCTCTGTATATAATTTCTCAGCCCTGTTTATGAAAGATTCACAAATGATCTTCAAAAATGTGCCTAGGAGCACAATCATAACTGTATTGGATGTTGAAAATAATTGTATCAATAGAGACACAGCGATCTGACACACAGTAATTTCCCTCAAATCTCATTCCAGTTAGTCAGTAGTTTTGTGCTATAATTACCTGCTTTTCTATCTCTACTAACCACAGGGGCTACAAATGTTATTACTTCTAGTCTGATTAAGTACCCTGCTCTGCTCAGATACTGACGGCCTGTTTCTTTGAAATTGTCTAATCAGCTAACATAATTAAGTTATATTCAGAGCAGTTTCCAAACTCTGCTTGGCTTGAGGCTCTCTGGTTCTGCTTTAGAACCAAAGTCCCAGTGAATATAAAAGGTTGTATATTTTTCCAGATGTCAATAAGAAATGGTATTTCCTCTCTTTGCAAATTTTGACTCACTTTTACCAATAAACTAAAACTGTATAACAACCTTTCCAACTAGCCATTGGCTGATTCTCAGTTCTGTGTTCTTTATAGGAACTAAAAATATATTTTAAGCTTCCTCTTCAAACCCATATAATTGTAAAAATAATGAAATCTTACACTGTGTTAGGAAAGAAACAGAAAAAGCATGTGGATAAAGTCATGCATTTTACCTGGAATCTTCTCCCTTTTTGCACTCACACATAGTGGAGGACATACAGGTTTCAGTGTGACAGTTCCCAAATGTGTGGGAAACAAAACATAAAAAGATAGCTCTGGATCACAATTTTTAGAGGCACAAGGCTATTTAAAATTACTTCTTTTCTGGACCATCAATTAGAAGCTCTGAATATCAATTATCTGCAAACTTTAATCAAACTGTAGTCATGGAGATGTCTAAAGGAATTGAATAATCCTGAGATGTCTGCAGTGATGTGCTCAAGGAGCAAGAGTGAGTCAGCAGCGGAGTAAGAACAAGCCAGGACAATTTCCTGAAC
Organism: Manacus candei; assembly: GCF_025592945.1. Classification (NCBI taxonomy): domain Eukaryota; kingdom Metazoa; phylum Chordata; class Aves; order Passeriformes; family Pipridae; genus Manacus; species Manacus candei. Next base: position 3,866,260 of record NW_026138055.1, on the reverse strand, counting down.
AGTTAGCAGCACCCAGTGTATTGTCATGAAGCACTGATTTCCTTCTCTCATTAATTTGAAAGCCGGTCTGACAGGCGAGCTTCCTCCATTTGACCTGCTGCTTCATCACTGTGAGGGGGGGAATAAAGATACTGTTGTCAAAAACTCTGAGAGTCTGCACAAAAATGGTAGTGCCTCTACCAACTCTATGCCATTCCTCAGCCATTTCTTTTTCCTTAAGAATTATTTTTAGTATCTAAATTCGTGTTAGACTTGCAATCTGAATCCATATATCTTGCAATTACTGACAAAGACTGCCATGGGAAGATTTGTTTGTGGTGAGGAAAATCATAATTTGCTTTACTTCTTGAGAAAATTTATGAAGGAGGTTTCTCCTATTCTGAACTTGAATCATTAAATAATGATATTTTTCTTTTAATTTAGCAAATCTTACCCATTTATTTGAGGATGCCCATACAGCAAGGACTGTCACTGCATCTGCACAGAATGATATGTACAGTACACTGACTAAAGGGTTTACAGAATCAGGGTTAGTTACAAATGCTGAAAGATTTTTCTTCCAAAATAATGACTATTCCCAATAAAGAAAGAGGAATGTGAGACTGTGTTTGTGACATTAATTCACAATAATGCAAAACCCCCATCTGAAAAATATCCATCATTGGCAGAGCATTTGCTTTAAATGACAACTTTAAATGACAAAGTGTTTCCCTCTGGAATCTATAAACATGAAGATCCCCAGTCTGTCTTCTTCCTGTCTCAAAAACACTGAGTGGATCAAGGAAAAACCATGGAAGTGAAACAAACTGTTTCCCATCTGGTTTAAGCCTATTTTCTCCATGTAATGCCTGTCAAGTTCTTAGTAAAGTTAAACGGAATTATTTACATTTGAATTTGAGCAAGTACTGAACACCTCATTTCATCTTAATTGTATAGACTGAATTCCGCAGCTAAAATGGAGCTCATAGGTGTTAAGTAAACTGAAATGCTCCTGTAATTGATTGGAATGAACCTACATGTTATGTGCTTTATTCTAAGAGAATTGGTAGTATATCTTGTCCTCTAGTGGAAGGTTCCCTGCCCATGGCTGGTGAATTGGAACAAGATGATCTTCAAGGTCCATTCCATCCCAAACCATTCTGTAAATATATGATAAAAAAATCCAAACATAATTGAAGTGATTATATCAAAGCAAAATGTCACCAAGAATAAAATATGGTGAATTTTCAAACATAGCAACCATGGTCTGTTCTTAATGTAAAACAGATACCCACACACATATACAGAGTATTTATTTTCACAGAAAGTGTGCATTGACAGCTTTATAACATACAGAAAATCTCCCCTTTCAGAAGGAAAATCCAAAATAAATAAGAGACCAGTAGGTGAATCCAATCCTTGTGTACACTCACAGGTCATCTCTCTTGCTGCTGTACATTTGCAGCTCCCAGAAGCTACAGATCCCACTGGGTCTGTGCAGCCCCCAATCTGCAAGTCCCATTCAATGCTTCAAATATAGCTACATATTACTGTGAACATTTCCATTTTATATTGGGAACACATTCACCAAGGACATGACCTGGTTTTTGTTAAGTGTAAGGGGAGCATCAAAACTTCTTCCTCTGCTGATGTTCCTTCTGCCTCTGTGACTTCATCACTCAGGTCATGAGAAGTTGGACAGGATTGTAGAACTGAGCTACCTAAATGGTATGGTGCTAAAAATATATTTATTTAGAATGGCTAATTAAGGTGAATGACTACAAGTCCTCATTAGCACTGAAGTGGTGTTAATTTGATTAGACTTCTGGCCTAGATAGACTTGCAAGGCATTATGTTCCTGATGCAATTTTTTTAAAGAGAAAGCATTTCAGATGAAATGTTACCCATCAGAGTCTTTCTTTGTATAAATATTAAGTAGACATTTGCCTTTTAATGTTGATGTAATTTTTAGGGAGCAGAGAAACAGCAAAGATGTGACATCTGTATTGCCTTGGGATATGGGAAGAAAGTGAGAAAATAAACTTGCAATTCTTGCTCCAGTTTCATTATTTAAATACTTTGCAACATTTTCACAGTAGAAAGTCATACTTGAAATGTGCTCATCAGACCTACCTTTCCTTTGACACACCATTATAAACTTCTTGCTCTTTAGCTCAAAACTCTCTTCGATCAATATTTCAATGCTTAAACATAGTTAATGTGGCAACATAAGTTTTAGGCTAGAAAAAATGCCTTCTGCTACATTCCTTTTACCATAATCCATGGGGGAATAGGAGGAACATACTGTTTACTTATTAATTAGAGCACACAATGATCTCTGCTGGAATAATGCTCAAGAAAAAAGTACCCATCTAGTTGGACTATTTTAGCACAAGACATTTTAGTATTGTCACTTTTATAATGCAGGTTGGGAATGTTTTTAGGTTGGTATACATCATTCAGCTCTGAAATGCAGATGACAACATAGCAAACAGCCTGTGAGTCAAGGTAAGCTGAAAGGCAAAAGCATTGGGAGGAAGAGGAGGCTTTCTGGAGTCATCATACATGACTATAACTGTGATTCATCTGGCTGTCAATATTATCTTGTTAAAGAAATAAGTTTAATCCCCTTCTATCAAAAGTGTTACAGAAGACAGCTCAAGAGAATGGATTAATGGTTGCACCCTTGTGTTCAGTAATATTAAATGCACAGAATGCTTCTTTCATCGTTGAAGCTTTATATGTCATTAAAATTTCTAAATAGATTTATATAAAAACTTCACCAGGATTTATAAGGTGGAGTTTTGAAAAAAATGACGGTCAATAGCATCATAAAAGATGATAGTTCTTCCAAAATTAAAAAGTTGGCATCACAATAAATAAGGAAGTGTATTATAAACGAGTAAAAACTTCACATGCATCAGTGCTCCCAACCACTTCACTACCCTTTTAGAGGACAGAAAAGCAAGGACTTTCATTTCATTTCATGAAAGCAACTAGAATGTTTAACTCCACTCACCATGTTTTTACAGCCTCCTTTTGAAAAACATGAGATTTTGTGTAAATATTATAGGATTGATCTAATACAGATATTATAGAATCTAATAGAAGCAATAGAAAATGAAGATGGCCTGGTTTAAATAGCCCAACAGTGATATTTCTTAGTGAGAAATCATATTATAAATGTTTTCAAGTGTTTTTTATTTTCATATCTATTAGAACTATTTTGAGGAGATGGACCTTTTCTCCTTGCCTATGGACAAAATGAAGTATCATCTTCCACACAAGCTGTTAATTATCAGTCCTGTTGAACCAAAGTAATCTAAATTAAAATCTTGGGAAATGTTTTGGAGGACAGAACTAAACTAACTTTATAGACATTAATTAGATACATATCAAATGAAACTGGATCTTATCTGAGGAATATAGAACAACAAAAGTTGCTTTGACAAGTTCATCGAAGTGAAACCAGGTCTAACAACTTTGAGTTTCGTTAAGGAGACACAATGCATATTTCATATAAAGAGTAGGGACAGTCCAACTTCTGCTCTAAATTATATCCATCCAACATACTATTCTAAATGCATAAGCCAGAAAATCGAATTCAGTACTGTACTATGCAAAAAGAAGGCACTAAGGAGTCAGTACATATACCTCTTCTAGATAAAACATTACCTATCTAAGTACCTCAGGATGCAGCTAACTTTTCACCCAATGGTACTTTAAACCAATCTCTGTCACCCATCTTTCTCACCTGAATTTCTTTTTTACCTTCTCTATCATGAGACATACTGGAATTGAAAAGTATAAAAATTGCATTAATTTTCAAATATAATTGTTAGATTGTATTGAAATTTGTGAGGAAAGCCAGGAATGTATCTACCCAAGAGAACATAAAAATTGCAACAAGGAGCAATCTGCATTGTTCTATGCAGATTTTCTGGGTCCTTTTTTTCGTAAAGGCAAAAAACCCCCCAGCTTAGACAGCATTTTATATTTAAATATTTTATATTTAAATATTTTATGTAGATAGGACAGAAAAAACGTGTGCAGATGAATTTGACATAGTACAAGGGTGTTAAGGATAAGAATGTCGGTTATTCTTGGATGTGTTTTCTGCCACATAATCTTCTGATGCACTCAAGAGAGAGAAGCACCCTTCGGGAAGAAAAGGGGCACACTAGAATATTTTACACTTTACCAAAGCTCAAACCGCACCTTGACCTCGCTTTCCAGTCCTTTCAAGGTGCCTTTCTGAGTGATGCCTTGTTCGAGCCCATTCCTGTCTTTCCAATTAGAGATTTCCATCTTCCTTTGACAGATCTGATCACAGAGAGCCTGAATGCACTGCTCTCCTCTCCCAGGGTGGGAGGAAATCTAAGCCTGTGTTGTTGTTACAGAATGAGTATATTTGACTTATGTGAATTTCAAAACAAACCTGCATCTATCCCGGAATCCAGTCAGAGCTATTGGGTCTTTATGGTAGCCACAGTGTTATACTGATTCTTGAGAACTTACAGGTGTGATGAAGATCCAGTAAAGAGAAACAAGGTGAAACTGTGGGAAGAGTTGCAGAAGCAGGGTTGAAATACTCTCTTAAGATTCCTTTTCAGTCCTTTAAATATGTTTCTTCCCTCTCATTAAGGGCTGATTTATGCCACAGTTTGGAACAAGGTGCAGAGATGCCAAAGCTGTTGAAGATCTAAGCATTCAGTCAATACACAGCATTTCCATCTCCAGAGTGAGCTGCAGAGCTGCTCAAGTTCCTGTACATCCACGGGGCAGGCATGCCCTAATTATCTCAGGGATAAAGAGCGAGATGTTCCAATTTGATACACTAGTCCCTGTGGGACACAGGGGCTAGTTGAAAGCAGGCCTGTTAAACCTCTGGTTATGCTGACTGCTGCTGCATGATCCTGATTGAGGTGGGGCTCAGTAGGGGCCACAGGCATTTAGGCACAGGCTGTTGGTCTCGTTCAGCCAAGCTGTAACATGGGTGCTCTTAAAAAGTACTTGAATGTCTAAAGTGGGGAAGAGAGAGCAAAGGACAAGCTAATGGCTTTTATTTAAATTCATCAGCTTAGAAGCCTCAGAAAAATAGAAATTGGGAGAAGAGCTTATCGGGGTACTGATAAGGTCATCCCTAGAATAGAGATGGGCTGTGGTGCAGAGTAGCTACACAAGGACTGCATCAAATTGCATATCAGACTGAAATATTTGTGTTCATATCACACTGCATGACTGGATTTGGTTGCCCTGGGGCTCATGGTTCCTTCACCTTTTTTCACATCTGCCCAGTCTATTCCCAAAATACCCCACATATGGCTTTCCACCAGGACAGTCTTAGTAATGATTTTGCCTCATGGTCAGGAGAGGGGTAGGGGCTGGTCGTGCTGTTTGGTCATTATTTTCAGACCCCGGAGGACAGCAGGTCCCTCCTGCAGTTTCACATTCTACTTCTTCAGTGAAGGGGCCTTGTAAATATAAAAAACATAGAAACATAGAATACCCTGAGTTGGAAGGGACCTACAAGGATCATCAAAATCCAACTGCTGGCCCTGCACAGAACAGCCCCAAGAATCACATCAAGCACCTGAAAACATTGTTCAAACACTTCTAGAACTCTGGCAGGCTTGATACTCCTGTTTTAAGAGGCAACCTAAGACAGAGGAGTAAAAAATTTGATATTGGAGGAAAGGAGATAAAGGGATGTGGAATTAGAATTTCACTCTGGGATTTCACACGTGTTCAGATTCAAGAGTTTATAAGGCACTGAAGTATTGGCACGGGCATTAGCAGTTAGTAGCAGTGTTATAAAATCATGGATTAGGTGTGGCAGAATTCTCATCTGTGAGAGAGTTTACGAAGAGAATAAGGCCACAAGGAGAGGAAAGCACAGACTCAGAGAGTAGTTTTGCAGAAAGGGCAGGAAGCAGTGCAGATGCTTCTACAGCTAACATTGTTGTGATCAAAGGCTTCTAGATGGAGAAGTTTCATCCCCTGTAAAACCAAGCAAAGAATGCTTTCAGCACAAAAAGAACAGCCCAGCAACAACTAACCCAGCTTGTCATTTCCTTTATTACAGTTTGGAAGCCAGTTGGTCCCCTTGTGGGACTGAGGCTAGTGCACTCACAAAAACACACTGTTTTCTTGCCAAATGGACACATTTGAAAAAGCTGTTATTTCATCATGATGAGACATTTAATTTGCCTTGCCATCTAACAGATAAAATGAAAGAAAAAAAGGGGCTCTAAACCACTGAGGTTCCCAGCTTCCGAGCTCCTCTTCCTCAGATAACACATTTCCTACATTAACGAGATGGAGGCACTCATGTGTGGTGCAATAAAGACAAAATCAAGCTTTCTTTCGCAGTGTTCTGTCAGATCCTTCCTGAGAATCTGTGGCTGCATTTTTTATGCTCTGATTCAGAATTGTACTGGAGGAAGATATAAAAAAGAAGAATTCATTATGGACAGACTCATATGGAGGATGAAGTTTCTAAGGATTATAACACTACCAAGACATAATTAAGCAGAGGGCAACATAATTAAGCAGAGGGTGAAAAGACTAAAAGCCTACTAAAGTCTTTGAGCGTTCTCTTTGGCTGTTATTTTTTCTTTCACTGAGCTCAATGGAATGCAGATTTGACTTTAACTGCATGAACTAAATTCGTCCACAGCTTTACTGATGAGATTGTTCATCCTGTTTTTCACCCTAGCGTGAAGCTTTTGTTGCTAGTGAGATGCAAACATGTAATTAATCAGGAGTTCTACAATAGCATGCATGCCCTGTATTAAAAGTATGAATCAGGCCACATGGGTTTCTTGCCTCTTTTTATGAAATCTTGTTGTGTCTTCTCTTCCTCATTATCTCTCAGAAATGAAAATCAGGAGCCAAAATTCACAGTCCAGAGTTCCTCCCATGTGGGACTCAGGCAGATAGTACTTTTAATATGCTATGCAAATAAAGCTCTTACAGTGAAGTTGTCACTGCCCTCATACTTAGTTCAGCATGTCAAACTCATGAGTCTCCTAGATGCTACTCAGCTTTCATTTTAAAAACTCTTTAGAACAGGTATTTCTTCCTATTCCCCCCTTCTGAAAAGGAAGATACAACAGTAGGCTGTGCATTTTTAGTTTGCAAAAACACATCATGGGTAGGACACCTAAAGCTAGATGTCTGCTGGGTGGATGTGCAAATTGGAGCGAGTCAACACAGTCTTTTCTTATAGTGAAATTGAAGAAAAAGAAGTTCTATGAAATAGTTAATATGACTTATGTTAGAATGGGAAGGATAATGCTCTAAAAATGTCTTAATACAAAGAGCCCAGGGTGACAGCTTCTGTCATAGGTATGGATGTCTACATCCTGTGAGATGATACATGCACAGTGCCCAGAAAACATTTCTGTTCTATGTTCTCTTCTTTGCCAGTTTCTACAGAATGGAAAATTGGGCACTTGCTCCACAGAAATGCAGCTGGAATTCTGCAGAAACATAAATTAAAACTTTTATCATCCTTCTTCTTTTTCCACCTGTAAACCTACTACAAAGCTTCATTTTATATGGCATCATTTAGAAGTGTAGCTCAAAAACCAAACATGTAATTAAATAAATATGGAGATAAATCAGCATTGAGAGGAAGGAAACAATGAAATGATTTAGACAAGGAAAACAGATACTTGTTCTCACTGGATGTTCGATGAACAAGTGTAAGTCAGTGAGGCAGAGGAGGGCTGTTCCAAAAGACTGGAGCCTCAGAGGAGAAGTTCCTGACACTAATAGCTGTAGATGTGTGTTGAGGTACTGTTACAATCTGCCCCAAAAGGTGAGGGTAACCCAGGTTCTTGGTAATAGATCCCTTGGGATGGATTGGAGTGAAATGACACTGAATGATTGGTGTTTGTAAATACATATACCTGTAGGGTTTATTTTTGCAAAGGAAAACAGATACGTAGCTGTTTTGGTTTTTATTGCCTATGGTAATATAGCAATATAAAAGCATAAAAATAACACTTAAGAAAATGTATAGGGAGAAGAAAGAGAAAGAAAGGATAGAAGTAGAAAGATATATAGTTACCACTCACTGGATCCAACGATGAGACTTGGTAGTTGCAATTTCCATGTCTGTTGGTTGAAGTGATGGTTGCAGTCCTGTCAAAGTGATGGTCTTGCTATTTCTTTGCAGTTTGCTACAGTGGACAAAAGTCTTTTGGTGAACTTAACAACATCTAAGCCATTAACCATTTCAGTCTCTGACAGGCACGCAGGAAAGTTGAAAGATGTGGAGGCGGGAGTGGACAGCAGAGAAGGTCTCTAAAGGGGCACCTACAGACTCCCTTCCAATGGATGTTTAAAACGGAATCCAAGTTGCAATTTAGGAAGCAACCTCTCTCTGCCTGACAGCAGCATGGAGTGAGCCCAGCAGGCTGGAAAGATGGGTCATGACTACAGTCACTGGAAACACACGTAAAAAACTTCAGTACCTCCCAGAAAAAAAAAATAATTCTTTGTTGAGGCACAGTCACTCCTGTAAAAAGCTATAGCTTTTTTTCTTTGCAGTTAGTTTTACCTCCAGTTGGTTTATAATGCTCACTACCAGGTTCACTTCCCATTAATGTTCTTCCAGTAAACATTCTCTGATGTGCACTAAAGGATCCATCAATTACTCATATTAAAGCAGCACTCTTATTTCTTTTAACAATGAGATTAAACTGTTTATGGAAGCTGCTGACCTTGGCTGGTCACTAATTGGTTCATTACCTTGCATTTTTTTCTCTGCTAAACCATCAGTTAGAAGGGCTCAGATGTAAATGCTCCAAGGTCCTTATCAGGTGAGACAAGAATAAAATGTGTGACTAAAAGTTTGAAAGTTTCCAAAGATGGAAAGCTAAAATAAAATAAAGGAGAAAAGGTCTGTTTTGCTCCTTTCATTGGTACAAATCATGAGTTTTACAAATGCATTTTTTTAAGACATCATTTACTGGAGAAAGTGGGCAGCTGAGAAGAGAATCAGCCTTCATGAATCCAGCTATGACTTAGAAACAAAGCATTTGTATCACAAGCAATTAATTCTGCTGAGATATATTTAAATTGCAAATGCAGGAGGGAGATAATTTCAATTCTGCCCTGTTCATCAAAAACTCCACCCTATCCCAAATCTATCAGCATCAGATCCAATCACAAAACATGCAGAACAATGTCATCACAACAAACCTTAATTAGGGGATGATAGACAAGGGGCATGGCACTCTTTCTAATCGAGAGGGTTATGTCCCTTTCAAATTAACATTTCAAAAGGCATCGCATGGAGTTAAAGCCTTGGCCCTTTCCATCAGTTTTAAAGTTCTTTAAATCCTGGACATTACAGAAGGAAGGGACATGATACCTGTGTGAAATTATGAACTGGCAGGCTGCTTGTATAAAACAGTAGGTAGATTTCTGCTTTATCAGAGTTTTACCTAGAAGGAAGGAAGGAAGGAAGAAGGAAGGAAGGAGGGAAGGAAGGAAGGAAGGAAGGAAGGAAGGAAGGAAGGAAGGAAGGAAGGAAGGAAGGAAGGAAGGGAGAGAAAATAATATCACTAAAATTAAAAAGAAAGAAAGAGAGAAAGAAAGAAAAGAAAGAAAGAAAAGAGGGAAAGAAAGAAAGAAAAGAAAGAAAGTGAAAGAAAGAAAAGAAAGAAAGGAAAGAAAGAAAGAAAAGAGAGAAAGAAAGAAAGAAAAGAAAGAAAAAGAAAGAATGGAAAGAAAGAAAGAAAGAAAGAAAGAAAGAAAGAAAGAAAGAAAGAAAGAAAGAAAGAAAAAGAAAGAAAGAAAGAAAAAGAAAGAAAGGAAGGAAGGAAGAGAGAAAGAAAAGAAAGAAAGAAATAAAGAAAAGAGGGAAAGAAAGAAAGAAAAAGAAAGAAAGAAAGAAAGGAAAGAGGGAAAGAAAGAAAGAAAGAAAACGAAAGAAAGAAAGGAAGGAAAGAAAGAAAGAAAGAAAAGAGAGAAAGAAAGGAAGGAAGGAAGAAAGAAAGAAAGAGAAAGAGAAAGAAAAGAAAAAGAAAGAAAGAAAGAAAGAGAGAGAAAGAAAGAAAGAAAGAAAGAAAGAAAAGAGGGAAAGAAAGAAAGAAAAAGAAAGAAAGCAAGGAAAGAGGGAAAGAAAGAAAGAAAGAAAGAAAAAGAAAGAAAGAAAGGAAGGAAAGAAAGAAAGAAAGAAAAGAGAGAAAGAAAGGAAGGAAGGAAGGAAGAAAGAAAGAGAAAGAGAAAGAAAGAGAAAGAAAGAAAGAGAGAAAGAGAAAGAAAGAAAGAAAAAGAAAGAAAGCAAGGAAAGAGGGAAAGAAAGAAAGAAAGAAAGAAAAAGAAAGAAAGAAAGGAAGGAAAGAAAGAAAGAAAGAAAAGAGAGAAAGAAAGGAAGGAAGGAAGGAAGAAAGAAAGAGAAAGAGAAAGAAAGAGAAAGAAAGAAAGAGAGAAAGAGAAAGAAAGAAAGAAAGAAAGAAAGAAAGAAAGAAAGAAAGAAAGAAAGAAAGAAAGAAAGAAAAAGAAAGAAAGAAAGAAAAAGAAAGAAAGAAAGAAAGAAAGAAAGAAAGAAAGAAAGAAAGAAAGAAAGAAAGAAAGAAAGAAAGAAAGAAAGAAAGAAAGAAAGAAAGAAAGAAAGAAAGAAAGAAAGAAAGAAAGAAAGAAAAAGAAAGAAAGAGAAAGAACAAGCTTAGAAGTTCTTTTGCCAACTACCATTCTCTTTGTTCAGACTATAGAAGTCTGAAATCCCCAGCACAGGTAGAGTGAGGCTCAGATGCTGCCAGAAAAATATTGGCAGTAGCAGCTTCCTCCATGTTCAAAAGCATTTTGACAAGGTAAACTTAGTTACAATCAGCATTTGAATAGAGATTGAATAGAGCAGCTGCTAAGTGGTCTTCTCCTTCATTTCCCTTGATGGAAAGGTTCAAAAGATCAGTGGTTCTAGATGAGAAAAGATCCGTGTGAGATATTATGAGCTGCAGGAAGTATTCACCATATGTCCTGGTAGGTGATCACACATTCTGTACCTAACACTGGCAGAAATAGCATCTCCCACCCTCCCACGCTTTCCTTTTGCCATGAACCAGGAGGGATGTATGCTTATCATTGCTCAGGTGACCAAAGCTGCAGAAAGCAGATGGTCGGTTTTGTTTTCATCCTGTCCCTGGACACTGCAGAGCACCAAACCTCCTGCAACTGCCAGAAACATCTCTTGGGGCCATCAGAATATAGCAGGGCAGGAGGGATAAATAGGGAAAATCGCTGAGTGCAGAAAGTGAGCCCAGCCAGGTCCATCTCTGGGAAACTCTATGCCCTGGGCTCTGTGCAAGGAAAATCAGAGAGAAGAATTGATGAATTTAACCTTGGAAAGGAATGCTACATCAGGATTTGTGGTCAGTCACTGAAGGAAAAGTAATTTCTTGTTCTTTTTCCTGTAACTCCTAGAGAAAAAAATAAAGATCAAAAGAGCAACATATCACTAGTAAAAACCAAGGCTGCTGAGGGAGAAACAATATCATGATCTAGCTCCCTCTAAGAAATAAGAATCACTATTATTTATTATTTGAAATAATGTCAGTGGGGTTGTTTTTGTGTGGTTGGTTGGTTTGTTTGCTTGTTTGTTTTAACTTGATTGATGCTTCGTGAAACTGAATTTTCAAATATTTCCCCATGTGAGAAGACTACATTTCATCTCAAAATGAAAGTTTAGTCATTTACACAGCAGGCCATTAAAGAATGGGACCTTCAGGGAAACAAAAGGAAACCAGTAAATATCAGGAAGTTTGTCATAAAATCACAGACACCAATAGCACTGTCAAAATAGGAGAGTGCTTGCACATAATGACAGTGTTCCAAGTGCATCTGTATTGGGCCAAAATAGACACCAGGCAACTTGCAGCAGAGCAAAGAGGTGTTCAAAGTGGTCTCTGAACCACTAAATTCACATATAATGCAGCACTATGTGGACTGGCCAGATCAATTCTGTGTATGAGAGACTGGACCTCTGCTCTCTTTGCAGAATTACTCTGCTGACAGCATGACCTGGCTCTGTGCAGCCTATGAGAACTCTGATGCCCACCCTTCCAGTCCTGCATGGTATCTGTCATGGTTTGAATCTTGTTTTCCCCCAGAGGTTAGAAAAGTGGTAGACCCCAAGGGGTGGAAACCCCTGGAAGTTTTGGAGTTCTGTCCAATGGGCGCTCCTGCAAAAATGTCAACATCTCACAAGCTCACCGGAAAAGAAGAGTTGTAGTTTGGTTGTTGGAGGAGAGGTGGCCATGTTGTAGAGCCACGAGGAAGGGGCTCCGAGCCCCTTGGGCCCTCTGGGCCCTCCCAGCCCCTGGCTGGGGGCTGCAGGGACCTGGAACAGCATAAAGCTGGGCTAGGTGCCTGTAGTTATGCCGGGAGATGTTTTCTCCATGGGCGTAGAGCAGCAGCCGGCTCTGACCAGAGGAACGGTGGCAGAGAGCCAGAGCAGATAACACCTGAACTGAAGGAGCAGCAGAAACAACATACAGCACCGCAGAGAGAAGACTCCTGGAAAGAGAGCCGAGGAGGAAGAGAGCCAGCAGCTGAGAGACAGAGTTCTGGGGGTAAGACTGTACCAGATCCCCTAGAACTCCCTTGAGACCCCTCTTGGAGAAGAGGGACATGGACTCCTATTTAGGAGAAGAGTTTTAGACATGCAGCACCAGAGAGAGAGAGGAGCTGAGAAGCTCAGAGCGTCCTGGAGTTGGACCGGGATGGCCAGAGGAATGCGGGGGGAGTTGACCTTGGCTCCCCCCCCCCCTTGCACTGCTGCCACGGTGGCAACCTGAAGGCAGGGCACAGAGGCCCTGCAAGGAGCTGAGTCTCCTGGAGATACCAGACCGTCACGAAGACCCCCCTGTGTCTTCGTGATATGACGTGGTGATACGACCTTGTCTGGGGTTACGAAGCCCACGGAAGACCCCTCGGTTGGAGGCGATGGGGCCGAGAGAGGCTTGAATACCTCCCTCGTGGATGCTGGCAGAGATCCAGCTATCAGCTGCTGCATGTGGAGAAGACAGACAGACTGCTGCCTCAGAAGATACTGCTGTTCAAAGACTGAAAGGGATCTGCCCTTCTTTCCCTCCTGGACTTTTATTTGGAGGGGAGAAGAGATCTGATCCACTGTAAATACATATGTCATGGTAGAGATAGTTTGTGATCATGTGTATAATGTGATATGGTATTTATTTGTACAGTCATTGTAATATATTCCCTTTTCCCCCACTTTGAGTCTGGTGTGTTTTGTCTGGAAAAACCCATCTCACATTAGGTTGAGATGTGGGAGGGGGGAATGGAGCTAGGGAATTGGATTTTGGGGCTATCTCAAACCATGACAGTATCAAAATTCACGTGACTCAATGCAGATTTATCTGTGCCTGAGGCAGCCACTGCAGCCCCTCTTTGCAGCCAGAGATCTGGGCAATGCCCTTGGTGATGCAGCTCCTCCGTAAGCAGGTCAGATGGGCAGCATTCCAAAAACAGAACTTCTTTGTGCCTGTAGAGAGGATTCAAGGAGAGTGGTTTGGGTTGGAAGGGATCTTAAAGATCATCTCATTCCAATCCCCCTGCCATGGACAAGGACACCTTCCACTATACAGGTTGCTCAAAGCTCCATCCAACCTGGCCTTGAACACTTCCAGGAATGGAGCTTCTCTGGGTAACCTGTGCCAGGGCCTCACCACCCTCACAGCAGAGAATTTCTCCCTAACATCTAATCTAAATTGCAGGTACAGGCAGCACTCTGGTACTCGACCAGCTTCAGATGGGAATAATCCACCTTTTGGGGACGAATGAATCCATGGGGAGCCGTGGAGACTATCAGCATAAAAAGGGTTGTGAAAACAATCTTAGAGGTCTTTTACGGCATTAACAATCCTATGATCTCAGGAATCACAACAGCAACAACCTCTATTGAGGAAGACTTCAAGGTGTGTGACCTTCTCAAAGTTTCAGACACGCAGAAGTTTATCAGAGAGCTGCATCAACCTCTGTAACCTTCAAGGTTGATCAGCATAGCATTTACTCAACTTGCACTGGATCAAGGAAAAGGAATAATTAATGTTTTCAGGAAAATTAATTTTGCCAGGAGCACTGAGCATTCAGGCACTAACATTAATCTTTGTAACTATTATTGTTGCATTATTGTTTGCTTCTTTGTTTATTGGCTATAGTTATCCCTGACCTTCTTGACTATAAAAAAATCAGGCTTGATTTTATGTAGGCCAACAAGGAGCTCAATTAAAAAATACAGGAGAAAATAATTCATTTTTGTAGCTCACAGGAATTAGTGATCTGATCTACTTAGCTATTCTTCAAGGTTCTTATGCATTAAAAAAAGAAGTGAATAAGAATGTGTTATAAATAAGAAGGCAACTAGTGAAATTAGAACTTCCCAAGGCTGCTTGAATGCCCTCTGAAGCCAGTGTAGCAAAATGGGAGTGTATGGGCTCATTTTGAGGATACAGGCCAACTTAATTGTAAAAAAAATGGAATGAGAATTTACTGCTTGGGCTACAGTTTGTACAACTGCAGGATGCTTACTATAGCAATAAGCTTTCATACAAACATGAAATGCTTGCAACACTTCAGTTTCTCTACAGAAATAAAGCAATCATTTGTGGAAAAAAAATGCCAAAGGGCAACTATTATTGATCTACATAAGGGAATATTTCAGGAGAGAAAAGAGAGCTTCATAAGTATAGACGGTTAAGATATTTGGAAGTTTGATTGTGTCCAAATCTTCCCCCTCCCCTCCCTTTGATATTCTGATTCAGAATATTGACATTTCCATCAGCTTGAAGGTTCTGGAAAATATGAGATACTGAATCACTGTTCCTGGTTTTTGTTCAAAACATGTGGATCTTCAGAAATTCAAATATTTCTCTTCAGTTTATTGAGCTAAATTCAAGGACCACTTCATTAGTCTAGTAATCCCTTCACCCATTACATGGTTTTTAGGAGCAGTAGTCAGGGTGCCATCCCTTTTTGCCTTTTGGCAGCGCTCTTTGTTTGGATTGTGTCTCTCAAAACCACAGTTCTTATGTGCTAACCAGTAAGCAGAGCTTTGGCTGAGACTGGAAAAACTAGTTTTACTGTAGGTTTGCAATCTAACAGAAAATTCATCATGTAAGAGAACAAGGGTACTAAGAACTAAAGTACAACTCCAGAGGGAACTATGGCACATTATGTGGATGCACATTAGCTCTGAACTAGACAAAAGACAAAATGCATTGGGTTTTGGTTATTTTTCTTAAACCATTATTCCAGTCGTTATTTATAGTTTTAACAAGAGAGATGAGAATGGTAGGGGAAGACTGTGTTTTATATTCAATTAACAGAAGTAAAATGGAGAAACTTTCAGATGCTTAAAACTTTCTTCAGGTCTGAAAAAGCTACCTTAAGAAAAAGTCAGACCACACACAATCTATGGACCTATTGTATGTACCCTGATCACTTGAGGCAAGAAGACAAAATTTGTCTTTGCTTTTAGAAGTGATATGCCCTTACAATTGTACCAGTCACTTTCAGGGTTGTTGCTTTTATAGGGAATCTGTCTTCTTCAGGAAAAAGCAAGATAAAGTTCAATCAGCTGAGAGGTTGTAAATCCCTTATCTGACCCAGTTGGGTTCATTGCACAAGGAAAGTGCCCAAGTATTTTCCTGAGCTCTCTGGGTCTTTATGCCCACACATTCCCTCCAGTCTTCATCAGGTTATGTACTTCCTGGGCCTGAAGCTTCACAGTCGCCTCCTCCTTTGTTAATGTCATATCTGGCCAGTGCTACATTTATCTGCAATTGGTGCCACTGACCATAACTGAAAAAAGAATATAAATTACTCCATTAATTGTTGAGATATTTTGGATCTTTTTTTAATTGATGAGGTATCGTATGAGTAACAACTTTGCTTATAGAAGACTTCCTGATGTCCTCATTCATGCTTTGAAGGATAACAAATAAATGATCCAGCAGAGGACCAAGAATCCTATTCTTTATCTGGAACCACACAGATGGTTTCTGTACGCTAAAAATTTGAATAGCCTTGAACATTCTTAAAGGAAATGAGTTCTTCATAGACAACTGCAAAATTCAGGTGAGAGTAGATTTGAGGATAGATAAAGAAGTTAAAAAAATCCAGAAAATTATCAGAGGAAAAAGGATTTTGGAACCCAGGGAGAAGTAAAACAAAGTGGAGGGAATGCAGCACTGCTGTTTCTGTCCAGGAAATGAAAGGAATTAAATGATGCACCTGGGAAGGACACATGAGTGAATGTACTAATCAGGAGCAGAACTGCTCAGAAATACTCAGATATTCTGACTTCATTTGTCATTTGATCACAATCAAGCAATTTGGAGGGACTGTTTAGCTCAGACAATGTTGCTCCATAAATCTGGAAATGTTTTGATGAAAGCTTGCTTGGCTTCCTGCCTAGCCATTTCTCCAGAACTGTCACAGACCAAACATTACGGGTAAACTTACTGATAGATTGACTCAGATCCTGGAAACCAGACTCTCCTAAAAGCCACAGATCTTTTTCAGTCCAAAGACCTGAGATCATCCCATTTAATCAGGTTTTGTTTTGTTCTTAATCAAAAAAAAGAATACATTTTAAATCATTAGAGTCGTCTTTGAAATAAAATTTCCCCACTAAACTCTGAATAGGTTAATTTTATGGAAAACAATGAAGGACTGTCTGGGATAGTTTACTTTTTGGCTTCTCTATATGAAATTCTGACATTCTAGGGGATAGTTTGGTATCTTGTCTTTGAAGGTTACAAGTAGGTCCTATCAGTGCTTATTGTTCCCATTTTTAGACCCTGTAGTTCTGACTTTCACTCTCTTCAGGGCCCTTCTGGGCTCTGCAAAGACCTAAAAACTGACCAGTGCTTCAGCCAGGAATTAAGCTGTGGTTGAAACTGGGTAGGAAGTGAGTAGGAAGGTTGTATGTGTTCTGAGGATTGTTCTGCAGCCTCCAGGGCAATCAGCACAGACTGGCTCATACCTCTGCAGGTAAGACTCGCTTGGCATCCAAACAGAGCTATATCCAAAGTGGTCATTCGGAAAAACTGTTGGGAACAGATAATACAAACATCATTTATGAGATCAACTATGCCAGGACAGAGATCTCAGCCATGGCACATGGCTGTCACTAAAATAGTTCCTCTTGGTGTTGTCACCAGTCAGCATTTCTCCAGTGCTGCCTGGACACAGGCACTAGCCCTGGCCAGAAGTAATCTCAGTAGGAATCTCAGTTGTATTTTTTTTTTTTTTAGGAGTCTGAGAGCGTTTAACAACAAAGTTGTGTCCAAGAGATGCCAGCTGGCTTTGGGGCCAGTGACCAGACCCTGGTGCTCCTTATTATTAGAATAATAAGGAAACCACCCCTCCAGCCTCTGCCCCCACCATGTCCTGCATGTATTTTCCTCAAGATCCTTACATATCATCTATCTTGCTGTGACCTACATATCATCCTGTTCCCCAGAACCTCCGGGCTCAAAGAGCCACCTTCACAATCCTGTCTCTGTTCTCCACCATCCAGAGTTCATTCTATGTGGAGTACTTTCCATTCCCACATATATCAGAGACTGTGCCCACAAATTTTCATTCCCTTATTCATTCTGTTTCCCCCTTCCTTCACAGCATCCTCTTTTTTTCTTCTTTCTCTCAGAGATCCATCATTTAGGGTGACAACACTTTAAACTGTTGGGAAACAGTAACACTGAGACAATTTTTACACTGGAAACTGTCAATATGTTCTGTCGACTGTTTATACAATATAGAGGCAGTGACTAGAGCTGGCTAGAGACAGGATTTCAGCATGTCTGTCTAACACCAACATCTTCCTCCTCACTTCCCACACTTCGCCAAAATCAGCAGGCTTCTGCTTATATTAGATGCCCTCGGATATTCAACGTGTTTTCCATCTGCCAGATTGGAAGGATATGGGTATCCATACCTTCCAAACCCATGCAAAGAGCTCAGGCATCTCTTGGGCACCTCAAATGTGCAGGGCAACTATGTGCCTACAACAGTATTGATCACTGAAAGTTCCATTGACTGCAGCAAGAGGTAAGACATATGTTGTACCTATAGACTCTTACCTATGGACACCTGATCTTTGCTTTAGACTGAGCTGAATCACTCTATAGGTTCCCTCCAGTATATCATTTGTAATGTGCAGGTGCCTTAGGTAACCTTGGGCACCACAAAGGGCACAAACATCTATGCTCAGGCAGTAAAATCCCATTCCTAGTGCTCCCATAAACAATTGTATGTTGACAACCAAATTCAAATCTCTTATCTCAAAGAGAGTTAAACCTTTGAGGTCAAAGCTAGCACTACAAATCAAGCCTTTTAAATGCTTTACAGATCAGATTTTAAAGCATTGTGTCTTACATTTTCATTGGCTTTCCCAGTATCAACAACCCAGCTCAGTTAAAACTTGTGGTTTCCAAAATAAACCCTTGTTTATCTTACTAGCAAAGGAAAACTATGCTGCTATGCTATGTAAATAAGTAGTTAAATTTTAGGGTCAGGAGAAGAAGAGACGAGAAGGAGAAGGAGAAGGAGTGAGGTTTTCTTCATCAATGGGCAGTGCCACACTGGAAAAGTTTGTCCCGAAAGTTTGTGCAGTCTCTACACTTGTAAGTTTTGAAGACTTAATTAAACAAAGCCAACATATCTGATCCACTGTTAGCAAAACTCCTTCCCTGAGTCAAAAGTTGGACTATGGACTTCCAAGAGTTAATCCAACCAATATCTCTATGATTCTATGATGTAGAATGTAGAATACAGAAATCTAACATTTCACATACAACTTCAGACCCTTTGGAAGACCAGAGGACAAATTTTGCCCTTGGATTTGCACTAATATTCCACTGATGTTAATGAGAATTATGAACATGTAGCTGAAGATGAGGTTTTGGCCCCAGAATGAAGATTCACATGATGTATTTGAGACATGTCAGATTTTTCCCAAAGATTTTACAAGTGATATTTTTGCTGAGAAAGGTCAACTGACAGGCGTCTTGTTATTAACGATAATTTCTAATAGAAGAAATCCTTTCCTCTGAACTTAAAAGGACATTGTAGTGGAACTTGGAACCTGTGACTAACCAATACCATACATCTTAATAGGGCTGCAGACCTTCCTGGTGGAAATGCTATAAAATTTTTAAAGACAATTTATTGAAGGAAATTGCAGACAGCTTGAAAACATCCATGATCCTTTATCCTGACACTGGCTTGTTAAGATTGTGCCATGACTCTGTGTCACTGTTCTTTCTTATTTTGGTCTTTCACTTTATCTGACTTTGGCTTTCATGTCATGTCTTATGTATCACTTTTTCTCTTCTATCCTGCCATCACCTCCTCCCTTTTCCTATTTCAGGAAAACAGATCCTATGACAGGGTCTATTTATTTTTGTCCTGTGTTTGCTCTGCACATGCAATTAATGAACAAGAGTTGTGGGGGCTTTTTCATATAAAAATTTATTTTCCCTGCAAATGTTATCTCACAGGTTCCATTTCACAGATTGGTATTAGGTAGGATATTTGAGTTAGGCATTATGAACCTTGTGGGTTTGGAGCCTATGGCACACTGTAAAGTCCATTTCTTCTTTCCTTCTTAGTCTCAGCAGTCCAAATTCCTTGTCCCAATGCTTTCATTATTTTTTCAGTTAAGGTGACAAATGAATCAAAATCTTTCTATTCTCTTCACAAAAGCAAGCTGTTTTCAGTGTCTGTCTGTGTACAAAGTTGCCATGTCATGGTTCAGTTCAGCTGATAGTGAGGACACCACAACTTTATAATCAGGCTATTCCACAAGACTAAGGACCATGGTGAGTTTTTAAACATTGTTTGCCACCTGAGGAAACAAGCTTCTTAGAATGATAGAAAAGTAGGTTCCTCCAAATTGTCAGGAGGGAGGAAAAAAAACACTCAAAAAAAAAAAAAAAAAAAGAGACAGAGTTAACCAAGTGATATTTTTTATTATTATTTACAGCAGATGAATACTGTTTTTATTGTCCTGATCTATTGTCAAATTTCATTTGGAAATATTGAAAATTTTTACTCAAAAGAAATAATGTCAGAGATGGAGTCTGAGGAGGTATAATACTTTACCCCTTGAATAATTTCTGTGAGAAAAAAGTCCCCAAAAGTAGCTAAAAGCCACACTTAATTTCACTCTTTCTTTCACCCCTTCCCATACCTCATCCCAGAGAAGCTTAAGAAACTGCCTTCCAGGGTCAGGGGCATCAGTCTGTTCCCATGAGACAAGGGGCTCCCCTTCTGTTATTGGACTTCCCCCTTTCTGAAGGAGAACTCTAGTTATTGCATGGAAAAGACTTTGTCGGTCTGTAAGTGGTACTTTAATTTATCTTTCAACTGTTCCCACTTTGCTTGAGTTAAAACGCTCCAGAAAGAATAAAAAATTTCTTTTCCTTTGAGTGATTTGTATTTTACCACGAATCATAAAGTAAAAACGAGAACTATGAGCCACCATAACATTTCCACTCACCTTAAGGCAAATTCTTTCCTCTGGTAGATCAAGATTTGAATTCCAGAAATATGCTTCATTTTCCTCAGGATAAGAACAAACGTGAGTTACTCCGGACCAAAAGATTAAAATGAAAGAAAATTATATTGGATTTCCAGCTACTTAATCAGAAAATGCAGAATTGTCTTCTTATGCCAAAAGCTTGGGTTGTGTCAAAAAAAGAGCCCGAAAACATATGTCTGTGATCATGTTTAAATGGCAAAGTTGCAGGGAGAAAAAATAGGATTTTTATTTAAAATGAAAAATAACGTTAAGAAATTCCAAAACCTAAGACATTTTCAGAACTCAGACATTTTATTTTTGCTTTGTCTCCTCTCTTTGACTAGCATGTAGAAGAAAATAACGGTCCTTAGTTTTGATGGGTAAAAGGAGGGTTTTCAGAACTGAAAGAGAATTTTAGATTTCTTTTCAATGAGATTTTTCAAAAAGGTAACATTTTTACAGAACAAAAAGAAGTGTACAAAGGTAAGAAATATTTAAAAGCTCCTCAGTGATTGATTTAAAAAATTGAGTGTTGGGAGATTTTAAAAAGTGCTATTTTTTTATATGAGAGTATACACATGCATTCCTACTTAACAGTAGGAATGACCCAGAATGCGTAAAATAAAGCATGAGCAATTAAACCCCTTTCCAACAACCTAGAAAAATATACCTCAAGCACTCAAAAGAGCTAAAGAATGATTGCAATCAAGGGAAGAAAGGACAGTCACAATACTTATTCTCCATTTTGTTTGATCCATCTCAAAGCATAAATGAGGCATAAAAAAATCTGTCCATTAAGGACAAAGCTTGCTTGACCTCATTATTTAGCCAGGAAAGAACAATGAAGCTAAAATACTCTGGTTATTGGGAAACATTTGCATTCTTCAAGAACTTTGGATGGTAAAAAAAACAAACTTTGAAGAGTAGTTTAGGTGACCCTCAGACATTACAACAGTTGTACTAAGTGAACAGGTACCCTGACATTGAGAGTAGTGGCAGGCAATTACCCTGACATGCAGAATTTCAGCAAATACTGGTTATATGTGTCTTCTTCCTTATGGGTAACCATTGTTTTTCATTAGTCTGCAGGAAATAGCTTGGAAAATATGGAAAGTCATTTTGAAAACTATTTTAGCTGTACTCTAGAGTGGTGGTTTCTATACCACAGTGCTGCTACCACCATGGAAACTACACTTAATCAATCGAGTTGTGATCTTCAGCCCTATGGCTGGGAGGGGGAAAATCCCATAACAGACTGAACCTGGCTGGGTCTGTGCCACATAAGCAGCTGGAGCACCTTGAAGCATCAGAAAACATTCACAGAAAAATTGCAGAAGCTGATGTAAAATTGCATCTCAAACAGGAAACCATACAAGTAAATCTGAAATTGTCAATTCCCTGACAAAAATAGAAACAGTGAAGCGTTGTATAATGCTGATGCTATATCATAGTAGTGGAGAACATATAATGTCTCTAGGTATTTTGAGACCATTTTGCAGCAAGAATTTTATTTGTCTCAAAAATCCTCACTAGAGTCAAGATGTTCTTGTAAAATCAGTGGCAGCACTCAAGTAAACAAAAAGAGAAACAAAGAAAAACCTTGTAATTCTGAATTATGGTAACTTGTTTGCTCAACCACATCCTATTTCCTTTATGGGATAAAGAGGGACACTGCATGCTGACAACAGAATGAAGGTGTCTGAGTCACAGGAAGGAAAAAAAAATAGGCATAAAGAGTCTTTAGGATAGATTGATGCCAAAGACCCCTCTTTCGTAGAAGAAATTTTGTTATACATTTCAGGCTACAGTCCAGTTTCAGCATTGCTTCTTTTAATTTTCCAAAAGTTTTCAGGGTGATAAACAAAATCCCTCCTCCTGACCATGCTGCAGGACTCAATCCTGCTTCTGGACTCAGAGGACTGTGGATGAGGAATCCTCCTGGCTACCAGACTGCACATGCTTGAGTGGATCAAGCTTCCTGGCATCTCCCTGCCAGTACCCTGTCCAGGCCTTGCAGCATCAGCAGTTTCTCATCACTTCCCAACAGTAATTAGTTTTTTTAACTGAGCTTGGGTGTTTTATTATTTCCTAAAACTATGTATGTTCTATTTCATTTAAAAGTGAATGAGGAGAAGGGGAAGTACCTCAGCCTACCCCCCTTTGTAAGTAAGGCTGAATGTCCATGACAACATCCTATGGCCTTCTGATCCATGCATCAGCAAAACTAACCAGACCAACCCAGACTCAGACCTGTGAGGTACATCCTGATCAGCTCAGCAGCACCAGTCCTGCTGGGAGGGGAAGGCAGAGCCCAGCTTGTTTTGCTCCTCACACGGCTGACAAGGTAGAGGCAGGAGAAGGACTCCCAGCTTCTCCACACTGCCACAGAAAAACAATGATCCAGCTGCCATATCTGGAGGACTCCAGCAGCAGAGGGTCCCACACAGCAGGCGCCTGCAGCCCCCATCAGATCCCTGGCATGGAAGAGCTGCCAGACTCCTGCAATGGGACTTCAGGGAGCAGGAGATGCTGGCAGGGCGCACCTCTGCGGATCAACCTCTTTTCGCAGGCAACTAGACAAGGGGGAATGGCCTCAAGCTGCACCAGGGGAGGTTCAGGTTGGATATGAGGAAAAATTTCCTCACTGAAAGAGAGGTTAAGCATTGGAACAGGGTCTCCAGAGGAAGGGTGGAGTCCCCATCCCTGGAAGTGTTAAATAGAGAAGCAGAAATGGCACTTTGCCATACAGTTTAGTGGCCATGGTGATATTAGGTCAAAAGTTGGATTTGGTGATCTTGGAGGTCTTTTCCAACCTTAATGATTCTATGATTCAATGATTCTCTCTCTTGATATCCTTTGAGGACACTAGCAGCCCTCACAGTCCCCTCACCAGGAGTACATTCCTGTGCCCCTCAGGCTTTTGTGTCTCTTGCCGTATCTAAAAAGATAACTGAATCTAGACAAAACTGATCTGTTTTCAGCACTTGGTCATACTAGAACAGAAGGTCTGGTGGCAGCCAGCACAGACACCCCCTCCATCTCCAGCACTATTAATTTTCCCCCCTGAGCATGGACAAGATGGCTGCTGGCGTGGCCATTGCTCCTCACAAAATGTCTGCCATGGTGACCTGTCCTCACTGCAAAATGGTTGCCACTAGAGTCACCACCAAGGTTCAGATGGCTTGTCACTATTTTCCCTGCCCCACGCCAGGAGTTTATTCTCTGTCCTGTCATAGCATGGTCTCTGCCTGCCCTACCTGCTGAAGGGAAAGCATGCCTGGCGCTTCCCTTTGGGATACCATTATCTATCCTCCCACAAGGACAAGGTGGGGAGGAAAGGTCACAGGCTCCCAGGCTCACTGTCCCCTCCCCTCACTGCGAAGGTAATCCACCTTCCCTCACTGCAAAGGTAATCTAGTGAGCTATGGGAGATTAAAAGATTACAATTCTTGATGTTATTGGTACGGAACAAAGGAGATGAGGGAATGTAAACAGCCAGGGAAAAAGCACAGGGGAGGAAACAGAGATGGAAAGTGAAAAATGGAAAATAGGCCAAGAATAAATTTGCATCTTAAATTCTGCTGAACTTAGTCTATTAATAAGTAGACAAATCCGTCAAATCTGCTCATCTGAATGGAAAGTTTTATATCAGGCTGCACATCCCCAGCAGAACTTAACACAGGCTGTGAAAGGATAAGGACAGTGAAATCCCCACAAGGAAAAAGTCAGCAGTTATTGATTCCCTGTTCTGAGGGGGAGCACGGCTGACAGCAGTGCAAGCTGTCCTGGTTTGACACTGGACACTACACAACTCTTTAACGAAATCAGATGTGTGCAAACCAGGAGGTGGCATCTCGGAAAGACTAATGCCTGTGCTTGACTTGACCAAGGGGGAACAGCCACTGAAGTAATTGCAGTGGAAATTAAACTTGTGAAGTACAAGTTAATCTTGATATTTTGATTTTTTTAGGGAACTCTTGAGTGTGTTTTTCCCAAAGTGCCATTTGCTGGAGGTATGCCATTAGATGTTGTTTCATTCAAGATACATGCTTCTGATCTTACAGGTGAGAAATAAAGGATAACAACCTGGGCTCAGTAAAGACATTAAAAACAAGCAACACCAAGACCAGCCCTATTATAGTGTTGTTTCTTAAATGTTATGACTGCTGGAACCTGAACCATGACTTGCAAATTGTCAAGGCTGTTATCACTGTGCGTTTTCTTGTCCAGTCCTTTGTTATTAAGTTATACTGCTATACTTAAACTGGAACATTGAACCATCCCTCCACAGAAACTTCTCCCAACATCTCCCAGATCTCCTCTCCAGAATGAACCATCTGAGGTGACTCCACAACAGAATGGCAGTTCTATTGTATTCCAGATTTTGGTCTTTCAGTCTTTCTTTCCCAAAGAAAGTTTCTATTGCAAAGTTTCTGTCTTTTTACATGTCTTTTTTTATAAAAGCAGTCACTAGAGTGGTTGATCTCACCAAACACGGGTAGGTGAGACTCTGATACCCAGGGTGTGACTTAAGCTGAGGCATCTACTGCTATTTGAAATGTTGTGGGCTATTTTGTCAGCAGGACACCTGATGGGACAGAAGGACATGGGTCCTTCTGCAGGCCTTTTGTCTCTCCTGCTAGTCCCATGCAGATTCAGATGCATGGTGTGCTATTTTTTTACCTGTATTGTGCACAGCCAGGGCTTGGCATTTATGATCCTTGTGGATCCCTCCAGGACATTCCACGATTCTGTGATTTTTGGGATACTCGAGCATACCTCAAATGGTATTAGGTGCCTATTTTATAGGCAGCTGTGTCAAATCCCTACAATTTAACTAAGCTCAAGATTAAGTCACCTAAATTTAAGTGTCTAAGCTAGGTGGGTTTATGGACAATAAGGGCATAAACATCTATCAGCAGAAAACATCTTGTCAATAGTGTTTGTGTAGCCTAAAGAACCATTCAGCTGGACAGTTAGGAGGGGCTCATTTTGGGGATGTGCCTACAAATATTGAGCATCATTAAGTATTCCTCAGAGGGATGTTCTCCTTCCTCCCTTTATAGTCAATGAAGAAAAATTGTGACATCTAGAATTCATCTAACCTATTTTGGATTACTATTTTTGGATGTGATTGTTTGCAACCTAGAAATGTCTTTTGTTACCACTGTCTATGTCAAGAGTCTATAAGAATACCTCAAAGGCACATAAGTACAGGGTGGGCATCTGGGGTTATGTGAAATGAATCCCTCACTTTGAGTCATGTGGATTTGTATCTCATTTTCAAGGCATCCTGTATAGATCAAGATTATCTTCTAAAGACACAAAGCCACAAATTTTCCAGGCAGTTAGGAGCTTATTCTTTCACTTCAAGATAGGCTGGTCTAAACCAGCTTCAAACTAGAAATTGAGCATTTTTATTGCAGTATTAATATTAGGACTATTAATAGTAGTATTAATAGTAGGACCAAAAATGTCTAATAATCTCTACTGATTGACAATGAAGGAGGGTACAGCACTGTGCTAACAGACACCTACAACTTGCTGTTGGTTTGCACCCAAATCCTTTGTCAGTTCACTTCAGACTAAAACAAAGATTGTCTAGATGCACCAAAAGTACAAAGGAATATGTTCAAACTCCAATCTTAGGTTTGACCCAAAAGTACTGAACAAAATTCTTCTCAAAGTTACATTCTTAAAACCTAAGGTCCTCTCTTGCTCTTTCTAACTTTTAATTCTTTAGAGGATAAGAATTTCACAATATACAGAGTTATGTGAATTGGTTTTGGTTTTTTTTTTTCTTGAAAACACAAATCAAAATGTTAATGAGGCATTTTAAAGCCTTTGAAGATTTGGACCTCAGTCTTTTTAGATATATTACAGTTTTTCTTCAAGCAGTAGTTAGTATTTATTCCACTGCAATGTGTAGGTCAAAGTCGAATATTTGCAGCTTTATTCTATGGAGGACAAAAAGCAAGCATTACCATAACAGTATAGTTTTGTATCACAACAGAAATATTGAAAGAGATTATTATTCATTATTCTGCTGAATAATAAAACATTTTGTAAGTGGAAAGAAAATCACATATAATACAGTTCTATTTTTACAAAACAAATAACAATAGAACAAAACCCCTACAATATTACTATCCATTAATGCAACAATATCTGTACTTGGAGTGTTGCAAAATGCATAATTACAATATAAACAATTTCCAGAGAGCAGTCTTGTGTGGTCATACTTTAAAACAGAAAAGCATTTTGGCATCAATAAAAAGATCTAACTATGACACATGTCAGAAGAAATATATGTGCTTCAATGAGCTGCTAATGCAAGTTCCAATCACCACAGTCTCAAGAGAAACAATCTCATTTAAAATTTGGCAGTCAATTCAAACTGTACTCTTTCTTTTCTCGTCTCCCCTAATTTAATATATAGCAATAAAAACATTTGGAAATAATTAGATGCCAAGTTACCATTAATAATTTACCTTGTGGCAAAGATCCAGTCACTGAAATCAAATATTTCAGTGCTTCCAAAGAAACTGGTAATGTGTCTTTTGTATTTAAGTTCTATAGTCTCCAAAGAATTTGAGAAATGCACTTATCTACATTCTGATATGTAATATAGGCAGAATTTGGCTACAGATAGACATGGTAAGGGCATCCTCCTCATGTTACAATGAGGATCATACAACCTTTGTTTTTCAGGGAGTGTTAACATGCTCTATGTTAACTGTCCAGGACCAGTTAACTAGCAGTAGTTACATCATCCAGTAAAGACACAACTATATTTTAAGCTATATGTACTGTCTCATGTTTGAAGCATTTACTCAATACTTTAATAATTATGCAAATAAATGATAAGATTATACATAAAATAAACATATATTACCAGATTATAAAGAGGAAATTTAATCCGAAAACAGGATTGTGTGTAGTGCCTGTACTTCTGACTCCTCTAAAGCCTCCAGACAAGCAATGATCATGATGAGCTACCCTCAGGTGAGACTGCAAGGTAGTCTGCAAATCCCTGTGAAGCCACTTATTCTCATTTCTTATCCTTTTTAAGCACCTAGCAGAAATCCTTGTATAAGTATTGTTCAAACACTATCAGTCAATAATTACTTATGTAGTAGATATCATTACAAGTGCATTCCTATAATTCCATACTGACACTGATCATCCACTATTCATTCCCCTGAGTGAAGATTCAGAACAAATAACACAGAGCAGTGAACATTAGCATGTTTAGAACAAAAAAAGCCTTGAAATTTGTTAGTACAAACCAGATATCCAGCACTGGCTATACTAAGGAAAAGCCAGATACACTATTGAGAGAAGTATCCGACTGTGATAGCTGGAGTAGCAAAAAAGGAATAAAATTCAATAGCACAAAGTACAGACTTGAGCCCTTAGGGACCAATAACAAGCATTTCTACCTTTAGGTAGAAATTTATCAGTCACAATTAATGAAAAGTAAAAGGATTTGGATGTCTTACATAGTGACTGGATGGCTGCAAGCCACTGATGTGATATAGCTGTGAAAAAGGCTAATGCAAAGCTTGTCTGTTTTCAGGAGATGTAGAGAGATCCTGCTATCCTTTACAACCCTCCTGAGACCTCAGTTAAAGCATCACTGTCATCCACAATTAAGAAAGACCAATTCTATCTGAAAGATTAATGAAGGCCAATACAGCAATGTTATGAATGAAGAACCTGTCTTTAAATGCAGTAACTAAAAGAGTTTGGCTTAGGAGGACAAAGACTAAACGTTATATGGTTACTTGGCCTAAATGTATTGGCACTTCCACTCCAGAAAGGTACAAGTTCTAAGTAGGCTAAATGTGGGTAGGAAACAATCAGTTATTTACAGGTCTTGAGGACTGAAAATTGCAAGGTGAGTATCTAGTCATCAGATTTTGGAATAAGAAAAATTAGAAGTAGGACAATGGATCAGATTCTGGTGAAAAAAAATAGAATTAGGACAATGGAGTTTGCTTTCTGAAAATGGAGTTTGATTAGTTTATGAAAGCAGCTATTCAAATACCTCTTGAAGATATTGAGAAATAGGATTTGGTGACCCAGGAACTCCTTCCCAGTTTTGTACTCTCATAAGGAACTAGCTACTACAAAACAAAGATTACATAAAATGAGTCTTACTGATGAATATTAAGTATTTTATCTGACTTTGGCTTGTTTAATGCTTGTTGGAATGTGTTTGGACTCAAGTTCAATTAAGTATTTAGGATCTCTGATCTTATTAATCTAGTAACTTCCTATTAGATTCAATAATTCATTTATTTGGTAATGAAGGAACTTTAAAAGATTTCAGGAGCTCAAATTTCAAATAGGAACTGTGTCACAGACAACACTCGGAAAGGGCAAGATAAGAACCTGGGGAGGATGATCACGTGTAGAACAGAGCAGTGTTGTCCATAATAAGAGACTTTATCAGCTTAAAGAGTTCTAAGGCAGAAAAGGCCACTAACTTTACTTCTACTGTATGAAAAAAGACCCATTAAAATTTACTCTATTATCCACAATATTAACTTCAATAACAAGTATTGTACTTGACTATAACATGTGTTTGGCTATCACATAAATTCTAGGAGTGCATCCAGTCTTGACTCAAAGGCGTCAAGAAAGGGTGAATTCATCAATTCTACTGGTAGTTTGTTCCAGTGATTAATCATGCCTAGTGTAAAAAGTGTGTAGTGCATTCCTAATTGGAATTTGTCTGCAAGATTAAAGACCCATTTTATATCTGGTGTTTCCTCCCAGCAGAGGTTTATATATTCTGCAATGAAACCAATGTTTAAGCTCTGTCTATACGGCACTCTGGCACTGTCCCAGCTCCTTATCAGAGTGAGACTAAGGCGTATGTCGTTCCCATCCCATCACCTGCACTCTGACTTCTTTGTAAACAAAATCCTGGCTTCCAAGCAACATAGAAACCATAAGTCTGGACTACTAGAAAATCTCAACTCCATGGCATTTTCTTTTTCTAGCAGATAAATTAGATGAAATCACAGTATTTTTTGTTCATCAGAGAAACAACTTTTACCAGAAAATAT
Source organism: Manacus candei (assembly GCF_025592945.1). Lineage (NCBI taxonomy): Eukaryota > Metazoa > Chordata > Aves > Passeriformes > Pipridae > Manacus > Manacus candei. Next base: position 3,836,641 of record NW_026138055.1, on the reverse strand, counting down.
AATTTTTCAGCCTGGGAAAAAATGGTTGCTCTTCTTCATGTTGTACAGGATTTCAGTGTTACTTTAAAACTCATTTTATATTACTACTTTATATTATATTCCATTACTAGTCTCACCAATGTCATGACCCTGGTGAAAATCACCTTTCTGTTCTTACTTCATTAACACTTTCAAAAGCTACTCTTATTGGTTTTTCCACATAACTATAATGGGAGGTCAGATTCAATCACTCATCTCTTATGACCCTACATACTTTCCAGCCTTTGTCTTTTCCTAGTATGCAGTTTCTTCTCTCTTGGTGTGATAGTTATTCAATATTCTATTAAATCCTAGTTAATATTGTGGTCTGGAGGAAATCTAGCATGGAACAGTATCCTTAACAACTAGCTTTTTCATGACCTTGAAAATGTGTTTCCAGGATGATTTTGGATTTTTTCTTCTTGCTTTATTTTGGCAAAGTGATAAAAAAATAAACAGGAAGAGAAAGTAAAACACTATTTGTTCACAAAACAGAACTGATTTTTAACTAATTTTAATATCTTTGACAAATCTCAGCAGTAACTAAATGATCATGAGAACTAAATTACCCTCCACCCCAGAGACAAACAGAGAAGAGTGGATTAGCATAGTGGTTCCCTTTCCCAGCTACATTTTCAGGAGACAAATACTGAAGGGTCAGTTGCCTGAGCATTTTACCCTGTGCTTTTGTGATGTCACATTGTGCATTGCATTCTGTAACACCTGGGATATTTGCAGTATCTGTGAGATGCGCACAAATGTCTCTGATAAACCAAATCTTCCAGCATTATGCTTGGGAACAGGGTCAGTGCCTGAATGACTGGCTCCTGTAATGGATGTGAGCAGTCAGGTCTTTCAAACTGAAGCCAAAATGCAGATATTGTTAAGCACACATAATGTGGTTTGCTAACAGCGGGTGAACTTCATATGTCTCAGATATTAGGATGGGCAAGCACTCTAAAGGGTGTCAACTGTGTACAAATTAAAAACTATAAAAATCTTTTTCTGCTACCAGATTTTTAAAAGAAAATACTAACCTGATCTTTCAGTAGGATTTTATGCTGATTGTTAAGTAATAGTCTTATTTATATTTTGTCTGTAGCTGACTGTCCCAAAACAGAGAGAGACATTTTGTGTGTAGTAGCTCAGAAAGGATATGATAAAACCAGGAAAATAGAGAAGGCTGAAATGGATGATTCCTAGCATGGACTGACTAAAAGCAACTAAGTTATGTAGGACCAAGTTAGTTTTGACTTTTCATCCTGGAAAAAGTTACTCCTAAAGAAAACGAAAATTAATGAATGACAAGGATAGGGTGAATAAGAGATTATTTCTTCCTATCTTCTCCAGTATAGGAAGAACTGGGGATCACCTATTAAACTTATCGTGTGGTAGGTTCAAATCAAAGGCAAAAGTGATTTTTCTCAACAAACACAATTAGCTATGGAGAGTTTCACTATCACAGTGCATGTTGTGAATGCCACAAGTTTTACACATGCTCTAATGAAAACTGAACAGAACAATATTACGCTGAAGTTACTAAATGTGCAGACATTGTGCAATTCTCAGAAAATATTGAAGCCTGGGAATATATTCAGGAAGCATATTTATGTTTAGTCTATTCCTATAATCTTTCCTAAACATTATTGTGTATTTATTTTATATATATCCTATATAAAAGACCCTTTGTTATGGATCAAAAGGCCAGTGCATCATGAGACATCATCAACAGAGCTTGAGAAATTAAAATGTGCTGCAGTTCAACAGAACATTTAAATGAATGCTTAGTTTGATTTCATTGAACCTTCGGTTTATGCTTAACCTGTTTGTAGAATAGGAAATGAAACAACTTTCTGCTTAACTCTTCTAAGGAAATAGAATCAGTGTTTGTACAAGACAGCAAACCACAAACCTCTGGAAAGACCTGCACTGAGAAAGTATATCTTACATGCAGAATTGCATACGTTGAGGATGCTAAATTAGAGACTTTATGTGACAGACTAAAGGAGGGTAACATTTAAATGGAATCATTTTGTATTAGTAACATCAGCTGTAAGCAATAATATATGCCTGTACAGTCCAGGTTATATCTGTGCTCAGAATATGTTACAAGACCTCAGTCCTGTTGGACTAACGATATGCACCTTTAATATGCTAAGGATATACCCCATATTACATTATCCCCACAGGGATCTCCTGGCTCATTAACTTCTTCTGCTTTGAGCAGTAATGTGGCACTAATCTTACCAAGGAAACAAACTTGCAAGTTCTGAAAGTCGCATCCTTGCCACTAGGAGCATATTTTTGTTCAGCTGGAGTTGGCATTTTGCCACAAGACTTTGGGAAAAGTCAGGAAATGTTTTTAACTAAATGCAATGAAAGTTAGAGATGTGTATCTGCAATATCTGCAGTAGCTTCTTAATTGTCTTAGGGTCATAAAAATGTCCAGGACTGGAGGAGCCTCAGGAGACGCAGGTTCTGGCTGGAAATTTTCCTTACTTTGGCTTTCCAAGTGCTTTATGTTTGGTTTTCAGGTTCTTCTGGATGTCCAGATAAAGTCCACTGTACTTCTTATCAGTTATTAGAGCAGAGGTGCTTGGTACCATTTCGAAACATAGTGACCAGATATGACACAGTACCTCTGGTCTCGTGACTGGCACTTGGAGGTTATGTGGATGCCACAGGGTAACTCAAACAACAACAAAATTTTTAGGCACCTGAACCGATCCTTTAGGGTTGAGTCAATATGAAATTAGCAGACCCGAAATACAGATGTCTGCATGGGCTGGAGCAGTGAGTTAGACATAGGGGTCTGGCCACCTTTGCTGGTTTTTGGCTGGGGTACAGTTACTCTTCTTCAGAGTAGCTGGTGTGGGGCTGTGTTTGGGGTTTGTGCTGGAAACAGTCTTGATAACACAGGGATGTTTTTGTTGTTGCTGATCAGGGCTTACACAACACCAAGACCTTCTCTGCTCCTCATCCCAGCAGTGAGGAGGCTAGGGGTGCATGAAGAGTTGGGAAGCGGGCACAGATGGGACAGCTGACCCCAAATAACCCAAGGAATATCCCAGACCATATGTCATCATGTCCAGTACATAAAGCTGGGGAAGAAGAATGTTTGGAATTACAGCGTTTGAATTCCCAAGTAACCACTGATGTGGTGGAGCCCTGCTTTCTTGTGCATGGCTCAACATTTGCCTGTCCATGGGAAGTGCTGAATTAACTCCTTGTTTGTCTTGTTTGTGTGCTGTGCTTTGCTTTACCTATCAAACTGTCTTTATCTAAACCCACATATTTTCTCACTTTTTTGTTTCCAATTCTCTTCCCCAGCCCACTGGGGAGAAGCAAGTGAGCAGCTGTGTGGGGCTTAGTTGTGAACTGGGGTTAAACCACAATAACACCCTAAAATACCGGTCATTTTTAAAAGTGGATGTGAACAGGACTTCTGAAAAATTTGTACCCCAATGAAGCAGCCTGTGAAGGTGAGTAGGACACTTCAAGACATCTCAGGGGCATGAGATCTGTGCTTATGTAGGTGAATTTTACCCAAGGCATTTTATTCAAGGAAAGCTGAAAGGCCACCTAGGCTGCGTAGACTGCATTAACTAGAGGTCTAATGTCACTTTAGGCACTAAATCAGATCTCCAACTCCTTCTTCAGAAGGAATAGGTCTTGTATAGGCCCTGTGTCTGCCACTGGTACACTTTTGTCCTCTTGAATACTGCTAAATGTCTTCATTTGAGGAACTGAGCTGTATCTGAGATCTCCACTGACTACAATAGAAGTTCATAGCTTGCCTCAGATATTATCTACATGTCAGCATCTACACTGAGGTATTTTGCAGCACACATTGACTGCCTGAACACAACTATGACATTATATGAGACACCTGGGCTGTTTCACCTGCCCTGCAGCTGCTGCAGGCTTGTAGGTGTATCCCTGCACTGAAGACACCTAAATACAGATGCCCACATGTAGGTATCCGTCACCACCAGGGACACTGTAGGATATGCAAGGAATCTGCACAGGAGTGTGTGGCATGCCATGGTGTTTGTAGGAAAACCATATCCTTTTGGAGCATCAGCTAGAATTGGAATGTCAGGCAATAATACTACATGCCCAGACTTTGTCAGCTGAATCAAGCTACTGCATTTTAGTAAAGTAACTCATTTGTTTAAACATAGAGCCACCTGATATGCCCTAGAATATTCAGGAGGTCCATGTGGAGGCACTATGCCATTCCAGGAAATCTCGCATGACATGAGATGCTTCTGTTTAGGCAAGTGCTATGTCTCTGAAGTTGATTCCCACCCTAAATGTCACTTTTATCTACATTAGTACTCTGATAATGTTCACAAATGTATCAGCATGCTTTAAGCTGACATTTAGACCCTAGTTAATTAAAACCAGGTTTTTAATCAAGAACTTTCTTAATTTCCTCCTTATGAGTGTTAATATGATTTTGTAAATCATTCATTTTTATCAGTGCCGTGCCAATGCCAAGGTTTTTCAAAACACTTCTTGCCAAAGAGTTTAGGTGCATGGAGTAGTGTAGCCCATGATAAGATTCACACAGAAAGCTATTCCATCATGAATTCTTTTCTGCAAGGATTTTAAGCCTGCAGGCTGCACTTACAGATAAAAGAGAATCTTGGAAGTGAGTAGCATCTAATTTGAAGTACCCTTTTATTTTGTTCTAATAGCATTGCTTTAAAAAGATTTCTCATTTTTATGGGATCTTTGTAAACAAATACTTATAAATTCATGAGTTTTTTTCTTTCCTTAAATTACAAAACAGTAAAAAAATGGTTTAATTCAAATGACATCTTCTGATGGAAAACTGTCTGAAAAACAGCGTGGAAAAAAAATAACAGCTTTGATAAGGTTTTCATTCATTCAACGGTTTACAAATTTGTATTGCCACGTTTTCTTCTTTAGAAACACAAAGTATAGTACATTTTGCCCCAGAAGGGAATACAATGACTGGTGGTCTCCATCAAGATTTTGTTGGCTCTGTGTATAAAGCCCAAACTTCACATTATGCTGTACTTGTGGTTATTGAACCTCTGACAGCTGTAACTGTGGAACAGAAGTGGGTAATCTGAGTCTGAGTAGGTTGTAGAACACTTGCTGGGTAATATATTATTCAAATGATGTGATTCCTGAGCAGTCTTAAAAACTGTCAGTGGACTAGACTGGTTATCAGAGGAATTAAACAGCACATTTTGCTCAGTTCTCTGCTGTGCTAAAACATCCTACTTAGCTGAGGTGTCCTTGTTGCTTCACAAGTTAATTTACTTAGAGCTAGTTTGAATATATCCACATAGCACTGCATTTTGTAGCAATACCTAAGTTGGAGCAAATAACTCCTAGTGTCCATCTTTCCAGACAATACACAAATTAATTTTGCAAGCAATGCAACCAGGACATTTTGTTTTTCTGTGTCTTTCTAGGTGATATTTAAGATCTAATTTTCCGAAATAAAGATTGAAGACATTTCAGAACTCAAGAAGTCTCTCATGTGTCAAATTATCATGTGTATACCAGTAAATACGCCCTGATAATCTCAAAAGATTAAAAGTGTTTCCATAAACTGAAGTTGAAAAAGATTTGGGGAAATTAAAGGGAATACACTGGTGCAAGAGACGGATAGGAAACTGTTAAACTCTTAAAGCTGGCCTCATGATTTTAAATTACTGCATTCATGCTAAAATAAAGTGTCTTCAAAGGACAAGACATTTGTTTCATACTGGCAAATACATCTGCTCAGCAAACCATGTCCTTAAGTCAAGGGGCTTGAAATCTATATGAAAGTCATTCAGTATTTGAGGAACGATGCAGAAACAGTTACTATGAATGTAAAATATTTCTAAACCTTGTCCACAAAGTGATTTCACTAACACATACCTCAAAGAGAAGGAAGGACAAAAATAATAATCACAGTTACAAACTCTTAACTTCCCATATAACATTGGACATGGGATCTTAGGATCTGATTATCTGCATGAAGTAATATATTGGAACAACCTGGTCTAGTGAAGATGTCCTTGTCCCTTTCATGGGCTTTGGAATTAGATGCGATTTTGTCATTTAGTTGAGACTAATGCCTATATTTTAGTCTTTCAAAGTTTTTGGTTTGAGAAAGATTTTCATTCATAAGGAATGTTCTGTGCTTTTCCACTTAGTATGAGTAAATTCTGTTATTTCTACTTGTCTAGCTTCAGTTCTAGGTGTTGCATCCTCTTAAACATTCTTCCACTGTAATGAAGTAATGAAGCCATGAAAAATAGTCTCTGTTTGTAGGTATTAGAGACAGTGAATAAATCACTGCTAAACTCCTCTGAACTTAGCTAATAGAAAAGCTTATGTTTCTCCCAGAGAGACCAAGCTCACACATCTGTAGCATTCAGTAGCTATTATGGGTGGGTTTTTAATTCTGTGATGTATATGATTCAAATTTTTTTTATTGTTTTTGTTTCAGAAAGAGCTGCTTGAATTTAAGTATCAGACCTGAGACGCAGGTAAATAAAAATAAAAGCTGTGGTATGAACCTCCACTCTGATAGCTACTGTAGCTCTCTATATGGCTTCTTCACCTTCAAAACAGGAACCGTGTAGCAGTGTGCAGGCAGACTGACACCTTCACCTATACACTGGGTTACTGAGAGGAAAGGTTTCTTTAAGGCCAGTGACTGTGACATTAGTGCTGAACTACAGGTTCCCCACCTAGTAACCTGTTCATCTGCCCATACATCACAGCCCAGCGCTGCCAGTCTCTAATAAAACACTGGGCTTTAACTGAACCCTTCACAGCATAAACACTTGCCTTGTCCAGGAGCTATTCCATGTCTAATACACAATCAGTAATAAAAGAAAAAGAAAGCAAAAATGACTGGGCAGCGTCTTCATCCTGCAGCTTGTTCCTCTCTGCAGCAAATCCACATGATGGTACTTCTTCTCTTGCAGAGGTCTGATAATGCAGTAGCAACAAAGAAATGTCAATTAGCACTTCCACTGAAAGCAGAAAATCCCATATAGATGGATCCTCACTGCCTTTACGAAAGATTATATATATATATGTTTATATCCAGTTCCTACCAGCATATCCAACCAAAATGATTTTACAGTAGTTAAATATAGACGATGTTTTCTTTATTCTGGAAAGAATCAATGCCAGGAAACAATAGAGGGAACAAGGTAAATTATGGCAAGACAAAAAAGTATTTACACAGATCTTCCAGAATATGCTGAAGTGCTGATTAAGAGAAACACTTAAGCTTTACTTGATTCCTTCTTTGAGATAAAGGGGTCTAATCAAGAGCTGTAAGTATACCCAGAAGGCCAATCTGAACACTCTGCTGAGTAGATTGCCATGAAAACTTCAATTTGCAGAGAAACCTGATAGTTTTATAAAAGGTAGACTTGGAGGGAGTGTCTGGTTTGCTGTCTTTTAGAATCACAGAATGGTTTGGGTTGGAAGGAACCTTAAAGATCATGCAGTTCCAACCCCCTGCCATGGGCAGGGACACCTTCAACTATCCCAGGTTGCTCCAAGCCCTGTCCAACCTGGTCTTGAACACTTCCAGGGATGAGGCAGCCACAGCTTCCCTGGGCAACATGTGCCAGGGCCTCACCGCCCTGACAGTAGAGAATATCTTCCTAATATCTAATCCAAACCTATTCTCTTACAATTTAAAGCCATTTTAGATATTTCTTTTGTATAGCAGTCAAAAAAAGATGGAAATACCTTGATGGGATCAGTGGTATTGCCATGGACTAATAGATTTCTGGAGATGATCATCAGTTTAAAAGTGAGCTACAGAGTAGCCCCAAGGTTGTGACAAACAGTCAGCAATGAAGAAAAAAAGGTAAGGCAGAGGTTAAAAATATTTAATTACTTACAGAGCAAGGTAAGAGGAAAAACTCCATACTTTTAAAAAGTGTGGACAACCAGAGCTCAAAGTTTAACTAATTTATGACCATGAATACAGGCGTAAAGTATGAGAAAGGATGAATTAAAACATTGATGTAGACTATGAATTTTGGAGTCTTCAGGATCAGTCTCCTTGGAAAGAAGTATTACACATTTTTCTGTATGGGACATTGGTATCAAAGTTAGGTAGCAGTGACAGCAGAATGATTTTTGTTGCTGTGCCATCTTGGGGAGACTGGAAAAAATCCTGACAGGTACAACTGCAATTTTTTAAAACCTTGTAACCTCCTTGTCATTTCATTTTCTCCTGTCCTTGTAACCATTCACCTCCTGTCTTCTCTTACCAATCGTGCACTAGAATCACACCTATGCTCCTTGTATGTAGAGCAGTTCTTTCCAGCATCTCTGGCTGCTTTTTGCTTTTTTTCTGCCCTGTGCAACTTAGATATAAAACAGAATGTTCAGGAAAAGCCCACGTGAACCTAACTCTGCTTTTAGGAAACTCAAGGCAAGTTTTGCCAGGAGTTTGAAGGGAACAAAGTTAAGCAGTATGAGCTCTTTTGAAAATCCCACCCACAGGTGCACCAGGCAAAGTAAAAACATGAAACCTCCTTCTGAAGAGTTAAATCTGCCATGTTGGAGATGTAAGGCCAAATCCTCAGTTAGTGTAGATCAGCCCTGACACTAAACACATTTATGATCCACTCCAGTACCTTCCTCCACCTCTGCAATAAACTTTCTATACTTTCTCTGTAGGAAGCTTCAGCTGGAACCCAGCTCACTGTAAATGCTCACGAGAGTAATTCTCCTCTTTCTTTCTCAAAACAGAAGCAAATAGTCTTATAAAATCTTAAGCAATTACTACTTTATTCTTCAAATATAATCTGAAGGCTTGATGCTGCTACAAAGACCAGAAAATGCAGTGCATTGCTCAAGTCACACAGATGACAGCTGGAATTGTTTCTCTGCCCCCATCCTAAACTTCCTCCATCATCTCTAAAAAAAAAAAAAGTGAATCTTACCTTCCAACCCATTAATTTAGCTGTGTCCTTTCCTCTTAATTCATTGAAATGTTTATTTTCCATCTTTCTCAAAAGCCTGAGTCCATGGTCACTTCTGTACATCTCAACAGTATCTAGCAGAAAGAGATATTTCCTTTGCAGAAATTTTTGCATTTGCCAGCATCACTTTTCAACCTAATAAAATAGAAAACTCTTCAATTAGAGATGAGCCAGAGAGGCGATCCTGCTCAACCCTAGGCCCATGCTCTGATTTCATTTTATATCCACAAGCCCTACCAGGCACTTCTAGAAATGCTTTAAGAAAAGAAGTTTAAGAAATGGGAAAAAAGCCATCCCTGCTTATGTTATCCTCCCATAATAACTTCTGAGGGAGCCTTTCCTAATGCACTGTGCTTCCCTGACTACCAGGTTATTGAAGTGGGAATCTCTGCACCAAAGGAAACTCGGTCTAAATATTTCAACAAAAAGAATTATTGGAGATTTTGCTGGCATGTGCAAATTACAGAATAAGAGCTGGATACTTGGCACTCTTCTGCTGACTGTAATTTGCTGCATTTGACTAGTCTGCTGTTTGCTTCCCCACAACCCCTGGGACACCTCTGGCTAAAACATTGCTTGTAACCTGGATTTCTATTTTATTAACCTTCTCCTTTATCTAATGACAGTCTGTCATGTTCTGGGATGCCAGAACAACATTTGCCTGATAAGATGTCTCCTGGGAAAACAGGCAGTTGTAAGGGATAAAAGCATACAGAAATGGCCAACTTCAGCAAAAACTGCAACTCTGTGAACTTGCCTTAATTAATATGTTCTCTACTCTTGGTGCATTTGTACTGCCATAAATGTCATTATTTTCAGTTTATTAAGGATGCCTGCAAAGAGAGGAGAGTTTTTTTGGAAACCTGATCTCTTGTATGTCTTCCATATTGACGATATGAAAAAATAAAATGTTCTTTGGGGAGGAGGAAGAATAAGCAAAGAGAACCTTTATTAGGAAATCGCAGCTCTGAGTTACATTTTTTCATTTTTTCATCATATGGAAATATTCTAGAAACAGAACCCTGCTATGAGCAATCCATCTTCATTGCGCATATTTAATATGCATGGAGAGAGCAATAGCTTGTGATTTTTTTCCTTGGACTTCCTCATTTCATTTCCCTCCATTAACTCTTTTACAACTCCCTGTAGCACTGAAGTGTAGCACCAGTTATTCATGGTACATTCTTTTTCTGTCTTCTCAACCACACTTGTGCTTCTTGCTCCTGGCAAAGAGATTTTCCTGACCAATAAATAAGCTTTCTGATGACAGCAATTTGAAATACAGGTGTAAAATGCAGAGAAAATGTCATGTACTTCAATTTAGATATTCTCCATTTCAGTGACTAGGCCATATTTTGATCCCTAACATACATAAATCTGTGTCTCATTCATTTTTTAAGTCTGAGCATTTGAGAGTTTAACATAGACCATGCACTGTCCTGGGAGAACACCCTTAGGAAGTCAAAGGACAATTTATTTAGTGAATATATGACCACCATCACTGTAATAGGCAGTTTCCTATTGATTAAAATATGAAAATGTCTTATGTCCTTCTTACCTTATCATCATGTGGATTCCCAGGAGTTCACAGCAATTAGACCAGCTATGTTATGTTGTAGTTCACATGTCCATACCTTTTGTGATTTTTTTGATATCTCTTTTGACTGACACTGCATGGTGAGGAAACTCTGATGAAAATTACTTTCATCCTCTTCATAGTATTTACAATCACAACTTTTGGCTCCAAAGTTCCAATAACTTCAGATATTGAACATTTTTTTTACCATTGCAGCAAACAGCCATCTGTAGTAGCCCAGATCATGTATTATTCTCCCAGTGATGAAAAGCACGGAGCTTTTAATGAAAATCCATAGCCACTGCACACAGGCAGGAAATCACATACAGTGAATGCTGGATAGGACTCATGAGCACTGTGAAAAATATCATGGAGAACCAGCCCATAACATGCTCATTATCATTTGTTAAACCTTATTAAAAAACTAAGCATAACATTTCCAATTGAAGTTTCCATAAGAGTTAATGGGAAATACAGAAGGTGTCAAACACACCAGCACTAGGGGTACCCTGCTTGGATGCACATATCAAGAACACACATGCCAGTTAACTGAACACTAAATTTTTTCCCTCTAAGTTTTACTAACTTTCTAATAACTCTGGGATGTGCTTATTTGTTGTTTGCATGAGTTTCTGGTGTTGGGTTTTGGTTTGGTTTGGTTTTTAGGTTTTGTTTTTTCAATCAAGCAAAATATTAAGCTGGAAACAGATTGTGAAATCTGTGAAATATAAACAATTTAATTTCTTGTTTTCTTCTTTCTCCTTTTATGATGATCATGTCTTTATTACTATATGACCTCCATGCTCAGTAGACTCTGTATGTATAGCTATGACATCTCTAATTCAGCAAAGCCAATGCCGTGTCAGTCAGAAATCTTCCAGGTAGATGGATCAAGTGGTGTCAGCTCAAGCCCAAGAGTACTGCTCCTTTGGAGGTATATTGATTAGATTTTACAGCTCATTACTTAAAATCAAGAGAAATATAATGTTCAACTAAACTGTTTGTAGCTTAATTTCTCTACATAATTAATTATTCTTCCCCCAAAAGGGCAGACCCTTCTTGCTACATGTTCTTTTCATTGCTGTTAAACTATTTATTGAGGTAGTGTGCATGGGAAGCTCAACTAATTGTAAACAGCTGAATCGTAATGTGACTTTGATAGAAGTAAGGCTTAGTGACAGAATGATGGCATTTTTTTTTAACTGGAACTAAACTCTATCATCCTATTTTAATTCAGAGGATAAATTAAATGTCAGACTGAGTGCCTGCATCTGTTCCAACAGCCTATATTCAATAAAGGTAACTGAGAAAAACAGTCAGAAAAGAACATTATGCTTCTCCAGGCCTGTTTTTGGAATTACCATCCCTCAGTTTAGAAATACTTGATATGGTTAAGAGGCAGAACTGGTACCATATGGTGAGACATCTCTGCCTACCTATGGCCTCGTGATACAGGAGCCACTTATGTTTTCTTGAGAGATGGAAATTGGCTGTGATCTGGGGAAAGAACAATTTCTAATCACCTGAGAAAGCTGCCAGGTGAAGGAGGGACATCTGATGGCAGGATAAGGAGACCTGTCACCAGCGTGTCTGCCTGTCTACCTGCCACTGAGCAGAGCCCAACAGTAAACTATTTACTTAAACTATTCTCATTTCAATTTTCAGATTCTGCTAAGTGTGAAATAGCATTAGGTTTGCAACAAAGGAAGTGTCAGACTGCTAATGTTCATAGTTAGATGTACACAAGGATGCAAACACGCCTCTAACAGATGATTTCCACTATGCTGTGCCAGGCAGCTTAGGCACCAGTTTTCCATAAAAAATAAAATTTACCTTTCAGCACTCCTAGTTGCCAGTGTAAATGGACTGAAAAACACAATGACAGTCTCTAGACCTTGCACAGAATTTCTCCTGTAGGATCTTTGTAGCTAGATAAAAGAGGAAAACACTGTGTGGGCAGGAAGCTAAGTGTTGTTGCTGGACAGTTCCCACATATTTTTGTGTTTCAACTTTGAATGTAAATATAATATTCTTCTTTAAGACAAGTCATGTCTCTATAATCAGTAGGCAAACATCAGCACACCAGGACACTTTCCAAAATCTCTTTTTTTTTTTTAAAAAAAAAAAAGAAAAAGAAGGGAAGTATACTGGAATTCCAGAAAAGAAATCAAAAAAACAGAAATCAGGAAAAACCATCCATGAACTTGGAAGGAACGGTGATGAAACCACGTTTTCTAATGAAACCTGCAGCAAGGCTAATTCGGGTAAGGAATCACTAGAAGACCTCCTCATCACACAGAAACCTCAGTCAATAGATTGGATAGGATTGCATAAAGCCAGGTGCATGCACCTTCATTAAAAAAGGCAGCCTTAGTATAAATCTGTATATTCACTAATAAGGCTGCGAGACAGTTGAACATGAGCAGACAACTCACACAGCTGAACAGAGACAGACACAAGCACATTCTTATAATTAGGGGTGTTCTTGCAGCATTTTGTTCTGCTGGGACATGCTCACAGCCTTCATTATAAACTTGTGTTGCAGAGATGAAGCTAAAATCACAGAGAGTTAAGGGAAAAGCTTCATTAGTGATGGCAAAGGTAAAGTAAGAACAGAAGGCTTAATAGGCATTGGGGTTTATTTCTGGCTGCTCTGCTCCCGGGTTTGGTCATCTGTAAGGAGAGTTATTAGGTACTGTGTCTCCTGCACCACCCCCAGCCTCAGGCCAGTGATTTCTTACTTATTTCTGTTCTAAGATTTAAGAGCAAAAATGACAGCCATAGTCTCTTTCTTCACAGCTGCGTAAGCAGGCTCATGACAACTTAGGAAATAAGAAAAATTGGTGCTTTTGCTATGACTGTAAGAATATAAAATACATCTTTTTTTCTTTCTTGTAAATTTCCATAACTGAGATCTCAAGAATCAGAGCTGACTGACAGGAACATTTGTTTTTTTACCAATGTGAGGACAGAGTGTCCATTCTGGCCATAAGCATATTCATCAGCTTTTGCTGAAGGACAGAAGAGTTGCCACAAAGTTGGGTTCAAAAATTAGTAAAGTACTAAAATTCTGAATCATCAGATGTTTATCAGATAATTGTATCACTACTACTTGTAAATCAAAAAGAGAAGGAAGTCCCTGAGGGAGCATTTGTGTTATTCATCTGGCCCCATTCCTCTGTTGTATCGTTAGCAAGGTCCTGGTGAGCTCCCATTCCTGCCCCCAGATTAAGCCTTCAGTGTCTTGTAATCGTTTGTGCTGTTCATGTGTTATCCAAGATCTGTGAGACCCCACCTGCAGCACTGTACCCAGCTCTGGGGTCCCCAGCACATGGACCTGTTGGAGCGAGTCAGAGGAGGCCACCAAGCTGATTGGAGGGATGGAGCACCTCTGCTATGGGGAAAAACTTAGAGAATTGGGATTGTTCAGACTGGAGAAGAGAAGGCTTTGGAGTCACGTAATTGCAGCCTTTCAGTACCTGAAGGGACTCTACAAGAAAGACAGAGAGAGATTATTTACAAGGGCATATTCTGAAAGGGGAAGGAAGAATGGCTTCAAACTGATTTAGAGTAGGTTTAGATTACATATTAGGAAGAAATTCTTGACTGTGAACGTGGTGAGGCCCTCACACAGGTTGCCCAGAAAAGCTGTGGCTGCCCCATTCCTACAAGTGTTCAAGGCCAGGTTGGATGAAACTTTGAACAACTTGATCTAGTGGAAGGTGTCCCTGCCCATGGCAGGGTGGTATGAACTAGGTGATCTTTAAGGTCCTTTCCAAGTCAAACCATTCTGTGACTCTATGAAGATGACAATTCATCAAAGGTGTGCATAATACAAACCCTGTGAACTGTGCCTGTGCTCCTCACAACCACATTAGGATGATGGTCCCCTGCCTATTTTTCTTAGCACTTCTTTCCAAAGTGTCAAGCAGCCCTGCAATCCTTGGTTTCCAGAAAAAACAAGGAAAAGTTCCTTCTTCCAATGTCCAAACACTACTGAAAACCAGAAACAGAAAAAGACTGGCGGAAATTTAGTTCACAGTGTAAAATGACGTATTTATCTGTTAATAAATATATATATTTAAAAATAAATATAAATATGGAACAGATAATTAGCATTATTCTTCTGAAATTAAAGCATGAACAACTTGGGTCCACCTATGCAAAAGCAGAAGAAGAGTTCAAATTCACACAGATTTCCCTGTGTGCCTAACTCTATAACAGATACATATTGTCTTATTAAATTTTGTATTTGTGTGTCTATCTGTATACACATAAAAGAAATACATTCTAATAACAAAAAAACCCACCCTTCTGTAATTAGAAGTACTTAGGGGGAAGCGATGTTTCTTTTTCTTTGATAAACTAGAGACTGACCCAACAAGACTTGTTGTGGCCATGCTGTTGCTCTGTTACTATGAACTACTTGATTTGTGCATGTGAAAAAGCAATTTATCTGAGGTGGCCTGGTCTTTCTACTTCAAAGGTGTTATTCATCTAAATTCCTGTATATAGATTTGGAAGCATCTCAGGCTCTGAGTAGCTTTACAGTGATATTACTTGCACACAGATGAACTGAAAGGTGATGCCTTTTCTCGTAGGTGTTAAATTTGACAGTGACTGTGCCTGAAGACTCAAAGGGTAGTTCAGCAACTGAATGATTATGAAAAATAATAGAACTGACTTCCAGAGCACTCTCAGTTGTGATTTGAGTTCAACCAGCTGACCAGAAGGAGTTAGATGACAGTTTAATTTCAGGAGAACAGACGTTACAGCACAAAACCATTACCAGAACTTACAGCAACAAGATTCATCTGAAAAGGGTGAAGGACTTAATGGATTTGGAACCTGTACTACCTCTGGGTCAAGCCAAAAGTGCCCTGAGGAGAAGCTTGAGCTGTCATGGGGAATAGGAGACTTTGATCTCCAGGGCTGTATCAATCTTCAATCAGCACTGAATTAACAAGAACAATTCAGAAGCAAAGTGAAGGCTTCTGGGCTCCTATCACAGCCAGTCCTCTGTGACCTTCACAAATAAATTTAGGCTGGAAAAAAAAAGTTGTGTAACAAATGCTGCACAAGGAAAAGTGATGCAATAGCTAATCTTTAGAGGACAGCACAGGTCTGTAGTTCCTGATGAAAGAGAATCCAATCAAAAATAGCCAGGGGACACCCGATGGAGGAGATGGGCAACTGATGACCTCAGCATCTCTTGACAATAAATGTCATTGTTTGCTAACAAAGATCAAATGTCCCCGCTAGGTTCCTTTGGAGTACTTCTGCTTGCAGTTCTCAATGAGGACCCTACTTTCCCTACATTTACTGTTGTCCACTGAGGCTGTTGGTGCCGTTCAGAAGGAGTGCAGGTCTCTGGTGTAAGCAGACACCACTTTGCCTGGGTTTCATTCCTGTTGAAGAAGTTCAGCTCGTGAATAGGCTGGAAACTGTTCCTACATCTGTCTGTGACATAGACAAATAATCACCATGGACAAAACCCCTTTAGTTTGAATGCTTCCATTCTAATTATTCTTCATAAATAACGTGAGATTGGAAGATGTTTACAGATTCCTCTTTTGTTTTGTTTTACCCACCATCTATGACAAGAGCTATTCCAAGACATGAGAGTGTCCAGTCTGCCTACTCTATGACTACATTAAAAGTTGTTGGTTTCCATAATTTTGTCCTTTCTTGAAAAAAAATCTAAATGAAGTTCTGTTGCAGCTCATCCTGGCAGCTGCAATTGTCTCACAATTTCTTTCCTTTGTGGTCAGCCTCCCAGGTTGCAGTTCCTGGTGTCAAATGCTTTGATCCATCCCAGTTGGCATGCAGTCACATGGGAAACAGGAACATCTCTGCTATGTCTAGGCTGGTCAGCAATGGGCTATGTAGTTCTCAGAGAGATTTCCCTGTTTAAGAGTGGTGGGAGGTAATCAGAAATATGTATCTTCCCCTCAGGTGCACTTGATCCTATAGAAATCCAGAGTGAGGGCAGGAGCAGGATGAATCCTCTGTGGTAATCTGGCCGTCCATACTCATCCCTTGATTTCTGAAGCTCTGGAAAGTGTTAAACTTACCCTGAAGACTAAAGATCCCATTGGATTCAAGCATACACACAGTATCCTATGCAGCACAGCTGTGACACAGTGTTGGATGCTGGGGACACAGGGCTCTGCTGTGCTTCATGACCCTGCTTTTCTCAAACTGGAATGACAGAAGAAAAGCTCTATTTTCTCTTCCCTGAAGGATGGTTACCTCCAAAGTAGATCACAGGATGAGTAAGGTTGGGAAGGATCACAGCCTCTGGCTCCTCTGAAAATGAAGAGGGAGCCACTGTGTTTGAGCAGTGAAGTGGTCTGCTGTGCTTTTCCTCCTCCACAAAGGTGGGGTTTTTTTCCGGGATGGTTTTGATGTCAGTCCAGATCAGGCTGTTTGACTCTCTCAGTAGACTCAGTCTGGACATCACTGCAGCACTGCATCTGATTTATGGCAGTGAATTCTCCTGCACAAACACTGGGCATACTGACTTTAAAAACAAACAAAAAAAAAAAAAAGGAAAAAAAAAGGAAAAAAAAAGATTATGTGGGATAATAGAGACCTTGGCAGTGTCAGGTCTGGAGAGACCTTAATCAACCCCTGAGCCTGCTGTGATAAACACTGCTACTCTCCAGCTTCACCTGATGTATGTCTCTGTGCTCAGCCACTGCACACAAACAGGACCATCTACCAGGTGAAAATCGCACTTGAAATAAAACTGATTTTCCTTTTCTTCAAATTTTAAATAATACTGTTAAACGTTTTAGTGATGCTAACAAAAGATGCTTAAAACACTTTGTAGAGAATAACAATCTGCACTGTTATACTAATAATACATACTTTTAATCTCTTCTACAGCAGTACATGAGAAAGCAAAGACAAGTTTCTCTTTGCTCAGGGTTTCAGTTAGGGTTGTAATATTGTTAGATAAAATGTTGAACAGGCAAGAGTCTAATTATTATCTTCAAACAGTTACACATCATGTGCTGAGCTCCCCATTAAATTAGGAGATTATAGCAATAATAATCCAAGTAAAAGTGTTGCTTTCACTCACTTCCAGTCTTTGAGCATTTATAGGTCACATTTTTTTGGTTTTTCTATGTAACCATGAAAATTGAAGCATTTTTTTGTCATCGCTGGATTCCAGGAACTGAAGCTATAACCGAGACATGCAATATTTTGAAACTCATGCTGGCAACATCATGCTTTATTCAAGGTACAATAGTTTTAAACCGAAAGAAGGCAGTTTATATTAGTTGCTAGAAAGAAATTTTGTACACAGAGGGTGGTGAATCACTGGAACAGGTTACCCAGAGAGGTCGTGGATGTCCCATCCCTGAAAGTGTTCAAGACAAGTGTTTGAGCAACCTGATCTGGCAAATGGCATCCCTGCTCATGGAGGGCGATTGGGACAAAATGATCTTCAAGGTCCCTTTCAACTCAAACCATTCTATAATTCTATCCCTGTGTAGACTGACTCAAAAGTCAGAACTATTAGAATGAATGAAAGTGCTGATGTATGAATTTAGTTGCAGAGGAAAGTCCAGTTAGTTTGCAAAACTAACTGGACGATGCAATTTGAAACAAATCAAGTAAATCAATGTAAATCAAGTAAATCAATGAAAAGGATAAATAAGAAGATGGTAACTAAGTCAATCAGGAATAATAAATGAAGATAGGAAAGTGAATATTTGTTTCATTCAGTTTGATATTTTAGATAAGACAACATTAATCCAGTAAACAAAATCTTCTGCATGATGCCATTCTTTGCAGTTATGTCCTAAGTGGACCTGTTCAATGTGAATGGCTAAAACTAGACCTTTATCTTACTACTATAGATGCTTTACACCATTGGACATTGAATGAAAGTAGAACAGCCATTAAGGTATAACATTATCATTTTCCATGTATGTGCAGAATACTTTAAGCTGTTTGAGTGTACTCGTCAGGATCTGTGAGACAGGTGACAGTGCAGAGAAATCAATTAATCTTGCCAAACTTCTTTAAAAAGTAGTTGTTAACCACAGATTCCTCTCTGTGTGCTGGTTGGAGGTGAAGCAGATCAATCCACTGCCAGTCATCTCACCGGAGTCAGGGTTGGTTGCCAGACCAGGGCAGAGCAGAAATTGATCTTCCAGAACCACAAGAATTTCAATGCTGTAAAAATTTTTTCGGTCACAAATTAAGTCAATCTCTTGAACGTGACTTTGAACTCAGGATCTTGAGAATGCTGGAAATGATCCAGGCAGAAGGTTTCACCCAGTTTTTGCTCTTTGGTGAGGGTTACACAAAGAAAAAAATTAATTCTCTTCCCAAGAAGGAACTACACCCTTTAGAAAACTTTGAGGACAATATTTCTGGATTTTTAGTTTTCTTTTGTTTTTCTTTGTGTTTCTGTTTTTGGTTGGGGTTTGACTTGATTTGATTTTGTTTTGTTTTCCAGCAGGAAAATTTTCAAAACAGTAACTAGGACAGGTTTGGGACTTGATGAAATCACATTTTTTTAAAAAAGAAAACATCTTCTCCAAAATTTCCTATCCATCTTTAGTCTACTTCTACTCTAACATCAAAGAAGAAAGTGTGAGACTCTTTCACCATCTGAATCATATCTAAAGTTGAATCCCAGCTGTTACTAGTTAATGTATTCTGTGACCAAGGATCAATGCCACATCTTTCTATTGATGCGATAGAAGTGCTCTGGATTTATTTGGAAGTATTCTCTGTCCTCTTGCTCTCAAAAGAACATTCTCCTCCTTATATTTTGCAATATCCACATGCTGCTATGTTCTGACCACACAATATGTTCCTCTTTTCCCACTCAGCTGCATTATGTCGAGACACCATTAAATATTTACCTTCTGCAGCATAATGCAGCACTTAAACGCTAAACTTGCCATTTCTGCCAGACAAACATAAACTATAGCAGGGCTTATAAAGTTATAAGTTCCAGATGGTGATGAATAAGTAATGTTGCACCCTGGGCCTAATTGCTCTAAGTTTCTAGATACCTGCAAACCATCAATTATACATTACAAGTGCTGCTCCTTAATTGTTTCTTGCTGCCACTTCAAAAGAAAATGTAGCACAACAATGGCACTGAACTTGAAGGGAATTTCTCTTTGAAAATTCTTTCTTTACCATTACTAGATTTTTAAACTATTCTTTGGCTCTGAATGAAGTTTACAAAGCTGGCATTGAAAAATTCCCTGAAGAGAAAAAAATGGGAGTCCTCACTGAATGTTTTATGATAAAAATGGGAATTTACTTGCTGCATGACACACATTGTGCCTAATATATAATCCAATAAGAGGCCGGGCACTGTTCTTCCCTTATTAGTGACTTTAAGAGGCTGATCCAATTAACTTGGAATTTTACCCTAAAGTGGTCTCCACCAGAAGCAGAAAAAATTGACTACTGAGTGTTCCATAGTTCACTGTATCCTTCCAGCTCTCACAAAAATGTGTTCCCAGCCTGGCTGCAAGATCAGCAGGAATTACCTGCCCTCGTCCATCACAAATCAACAGATCTGTCTTGCTTGGTGAGCTCCATTGTATTTCTGCACCCCTTGGCCCAGCTTTCTCCCATTGCAAATACACCTCTCCACAGAGCTGGTGGCACTTGCAGAGGACCTCCAAGAGAGGACCATGCAAAGTCTGCAGCTCAGACTGACCTCCAGCATCCTGGTTGTGCCTCCCCTCACCGAGCACTTACCCAAAAAAAACCTGGCATGTCTTGGGGTTAGTATGAGCAAGAAACTGCTTGCAACAACAAGTTTGTGTATGGCCACACTCCTCAGAGATTGAGAAGTTTAATAGCTCAGAGAAAGGCTGTTGCATGCCAGCTGGCCTCAGAAACAGAGAATAGAATCATAGAATAGTTTGGGTTGTAAGGGACCTTTAGGTAATCTAGTCCAAATGCATTTCAATGAACAGGGACATCTTCCACTAGACCAGGTTGCTCAGAGCCCTGTCCAGCCTGACCTTGAATATTTCCAGGGATGGAGCATCTACCACCTCTCTGGGCAACTTGTGCCAGTGTTGTAAAAAAACTTCTTGATTTAGTTATGAACATATTATGTGGACAAAGTTTAGTTTTAACTACAGCAAAGATTGGAAAATGACAAAACAAAATCATAATCTGGGGAACATAAAAGCTCCTGTCTGCTTAGAAAATAAATTCCACAGAATCATTGAAATATAGCATAGAATCAGAAAAAAAAATACTTCACCTCCTGCTATCTTTGTCTTGCAAGATTTAATGACAGGAAAAATAAATACAATTTTAAAAATCACTCTGCTGGAATAAAATGCTGTAAGGATTAAGATAGTGCAGCTGGAAGATACCTGAAGCCTAGACCTGCTGACTGATTGCATGGGTCAGTTCAAAGACTAATTTCTTCTAAGGGAATTCACTGATAAATTAGACCAAGGAAATAGACCTACAGCATGGCTATGTCTTGGTCCTCACATCAACATACTTGTCACTGTCACAACTCTTGGATTCCACATAGTAACTAGGGAACAAATATTTATTTCACTGATGTTTTCTACTATTTATTGTGCTAGTGAACACCTTCAGCATAGAGGTTTTGGTTTCTGGGTGAAGGTAGGAAAATTGTTCTCATCCGAATATTAGACTTCCTAAATTCTAATGTCAGCACTGCCATCCTGTTTGCAGATAGTTTTTAGTGCTCCAAAACAGCACAGGAGCAGAATAGAAAAATTTCCAGGTGTTTGTGCAAATAACTTCTGCTCCCTTAGTGTCTTCCCAGTTAATTTTGGCAGGAGAAACTGTACTTTCTTTAAGGAAAAAAACTTAATTATTACTTAAATGGTCCTCTACAAATACATAGCATTTGTCCTGCATATGTAGGCAGATGCCAAATATTTTTATGTGTTGTTTTCTATGTGGATTTTGCATTTTACTGCAAAAAATTTTCTCCTCTCCTCTCCCTCTCCTCTCCTTCTCCTCCCCTCCCCTCCTCTTTCCTCCTACCTTCTTCCAGACGTACAGTAGAGAACATGTAGTACTCTGCTGATTATTATATACCCATGTGAGTGACAAAACTATCTTTTTGTCAAAAGTCCTGTATATAGGGCAGATAAAATCAGGCACTGTGATTCATCTAATGTAAATTTTGACAACAAAATTCGACTTTTCAGCTCACCAAAAATTTCCAAAATTGACAATCTTAAAGCATGATTCCTCCAACCTATTCTGTTTACTTCAGGACATCTTCTTCCCAAAAATATGTAGCCATCTAAGTGTTAGTTATTTAATTAGTTGAACCCAGGTCTGCATGTCTCTTATTTGTTTTTCTAGTTGAGAAGAATAACTTTTATGTCTCCATTTGGCCCCACAGACATTTGTCAGACAGCACAGCTGCTCTGCCTTCTCTGTTGTGCACGGCAAACTCAAGACTTCACCTCTTCCTTCTTTTATGTATTTCCTCTGACCACCTGCTGGGTTTGCTTCTGCATAGGCTGTTCTTTCCTCTGTCAGTAGAAATGTTTTGGCCTTTTTAATCACTTTTGCAAGTGTAGGGCTTGAACAATGACTTGTCCCTCTAGTTTGAACCTACTGTCCCATTACAAAGGGTCAATGTAGGCTGTTCCAGGGAGATTTCATCTCTTGACAATGTAGAAGACACACTGGGCTTCCTCCACCTCTTTTGGAACACGGATCCCAACCAGTGACTTTGTCATCTATAGTCCCATTGTGAATCCAGCTCCATATATATTCTTTATTTCAGCCTATTTATCACTTCCCAACCTTGTCATTCAAGTGCTGCAGAGCCCAGGTGCCCTGTTTATCAAACAAACAAACAAACAAAATAAAATAAAATAAAATGCAGTGAAAAAACCCATAAACCCATACATATGAAGACATCTACATTTTTGTAGTAAACAAGGGGATATAAAAGAAGAGAATTGTTGGGGCTGAAGGAAGATTTTCTCTGCCATTTTAAGTCACTGGAAATAGAAATAAATAGACTTGAACTGTGCTCAGATGCACTATTTTCAACAATCATAGATTTTAGAGTTGGAAGAGGTATATTGGGTTTATCTAATCCATCTCCTTGTCATACAACTGCATTGTTCTCTACTGTACATTCTCCACTGCCTTTCCTGATTTAGCTTATAAAGTCTGTAAAGCTTAAAATAGCAGGTTAGAGACAATAAGTGAATAGCTAACTTAGGCTTATTCTGTCCTTGTACTTAAATGCAGCACTAGTGCATTTGTTCTGTGAGACTGTGACCTCTGTGTATTCTTCTCAGCTCCTTTTTGACATTGTACTTACTTCACAGTAGTAAAAACACAAAAAGTTTAAGCTGATGCTGTGAGAGTTAAGCAGTTTGTCCCAGGGTTTTACATCTATTTTAAAGAATACACATTTCTGTCTGATTATATATTTATGAGTTACTATGAGTGTAAAATAACGGTGCAAGAGGGGAATCCCATGGTAGAAGAAGCAGGGCTTGGGAAAAGTCTGGTTGCCAGCCAAGCAAGATTGTAAAAAACTATTCATATTCCACAAAACACACAGCTGTTAGGGGCTCAGGGTCTGGGAGGTGGGAGAATTTAGGAGGATAACTTGAAATGGCAAAAAGGAACTGCAGAAAGACTTAGGAAAATGATCCATATAACAGTGAACAAAGCAATTTCTGAGACCCTGGAGAGTGAAGAGTTGCACATTAAACAATATACAATTTGTCAGGTAAAACACCTTGGGCTTGATACTGATCTCACCCTCTCAGATGTTCCAATGCTGCTTTTTCACTGACTCAGAGGAAGATGACTATCACAGCTCAGAGAAAAGTTTGTCCCTTACACTAGAACAGAAGCAGGTTATTAATGAATTCTCTTGGAAGTTTAACCTTGTAGACTCCAAAGATTCTAGATTTCGTATGGTTTAGGGGATTATGAGAGACAAAAAAATTACCTCAGGAAAAACCTATATAATTAATTAATGTATTCTGACTTCTAACTGGATCCTGCATCCTCCTATTCCCTGGCATTGTTTCAATGTCAGAATGTTTTCTGACTTTTTGACTGTTGTTAGCGTTCTCTTGCAGCATGTATTCACATCTTCCAGGAGCTCCATTTTCAGCTCAGGAATTCAGAAAGTTGCTGTTTCCAAGTTTGTTTTCAAACTTTTCAAACTTTTATGTCCCACCAGGGAATCTCTGATACCTCTTTTCAAGCAAGAAAATGGAAGGGAAAACTCAGTAGGCTGCAACACAGAATCACAGGGATCACAGGGATTGCTGCCTATTGCCCGCACCTTAAGGCACATGGATGGTAAGTTATCCATGCAACCACACAACAAGAGAATTACTATGACATAGTAAGTGTGGGGGATGAGAAGATCCATTGACATCCCCTAAAATCATAGAATCATAGAAACAGAATCATAGAATGGCCTGGGTTGGAAGAGACCTTAAAGATCTCCTCATTCCAATCTCCTCTGCTGTGGGCAGGGACATCTTCCACTAGACCAGGTTACTCAGAGCCCCATCCAACCTGGCCTGGAATACTTCCAGGTTTAGGACAGCCACAGCTTCTCTGGACAACCTGTTCCAGTTCCTCACCACCCTCACAATAAAGATTTTTTTTTTTTCCTAATATCTAATCTAAACCTACTCTCATCTGGAAGCCATTGCCCCTTGTCCTGCACTCTATGCCCTCGTTAATAGATAAAATCCCTCAGCATTGCCCATGATGAGAATCTCCATCCCATGTGATCAGGGACAGACTTTGGAAATCCATTTCTTTCTGTATGATCACAATCTTTCAGCAGACATTCTGTGAGGTGCCATGAGCCTGCTGCAATTCTGGTCTGCAAAACCTTGCTCTCTGCTTCCTCATAACCAACATTACTGTCACCCATCAACCCTTGGGACACTAAAATGGCAAATGAAATTTTTCCCTCCTCTCTGAACACCAGATCAGAACACTACAAGGATGCACACTGATCTGCATTTGTTAAAAAAACTGTGAGAAAATGGCAAGAGTCTACTTTGGGTTTGCTTCTTGGCTGGCAGCTGTGCTTTTCTCTTCATCACTTCATCTTGTTGGTGCACAGCATTGTTAAAAGCAATATTTTTAAGGAGTTCTTCAGGACACTGAAGAATACAATATGTTTTGTTCACATAAGAAGGTTAAAAGTACAAAATCCAAACTTTCAGGCTGGGACCAAATCAAAGAATGACTACACAGGAAAGTAACCCCTGATGAACTCTGGATTGGCTATTCCCTCCAAGAAAAGAGAGTTCTGAATTATCAGTGTCAGTTCAATGCAAATATTACACTGGTGCTTTGTAGGGCAAGCAAGATGTTAGGAACTGCCTCAAAAGGAAGATAAAATAAGTATTAATATACAACTCTCTAAATTGATGGTGCATCCACAGATTGTATATGATATGCTGTCCTGATAACTCCATCCCAAAAAACAATAGAGGGGTTAGAGAAGCATAATGGAGTAAGTAACAGATTCCATAGAAGGAGAGAAAATATATGAGATTCTTCTTCCTGGAACTTAATGGAATGAGAGGAATATAAAAAAGTGTGCAGTGCCCTAGAAATAAGCATCTGTTAAGGTCTTTAGTCTTCTGCTGAAATTTGTAGGCTGAAGAATGTGTTTCAATATTCCTTGATCCCCTTTTTCATTAGGAAACAGCTAAGTTACAAGTAATAACTATTAGAACAACATATATTTCTGCCATCTATAGGAATTAAGAAGCTGTCCTTGAATATTGCTAGGCACTTTGCATCACTTATGGAGAAAAATGTCCAGTTTTGCATTAAGGGTCCTTTTTGGTCCACCTACTATAGCTGCCCATAATGAGGCAATTACTGAGGCATCTGGACCAATAGCACAGTGAATGATTCACCTCTGTGTACACTTGTTATCCAGGCAGTAGAGAAAGATAGTGTGCTGGTTTAAAGGTAAACCGGCAGGGGAAATGAACCCAACTCAAAAGAGAGATTATGAGTCAGAATAACGATTTAATAAAATAATACAATAAGTACGATTATACAGGCAAACGGTTGGTTTTAACCCACAAAACCCAAATGTATAACCCAGCACCCTGAGGCATGAACAGGGTGGTGTTCTTTGGGCCCCCTGAGTCCAAAGTAAAAGGAGAGGGGAAAACCTGTTGGTGAGAGTGCTGGTGGAGTCTGGTTGAAAAGTGGTGGTTGCAGTCCAGTCTAGAGTGGTGGTTGCAGTGTGGTTGAGAGTAGTGGTCTGCAGTCTTCCTCTGGATCCCATGAGTAGTTAAAAAAGTCCCAAGACCCCAAGATTATATATCCTCCAATTCAGGCAGCAATGCCCAGTACCTCCCTCAGGGTGGGAGTTCCTTAATGGGTGTGAGGATAGGGAGCATCCTGTCTTGCAGGCCTCTTAACACCTGGTTTATAGCCTGAGGAGTCAGGCTCTATGGGCAGATGGTGTAAATGGTTCATTGATAACAGTTTCTGGGAAATGGCATGGAAGGCTATAGAATACACAGTTTTGGGTTACACCCATACAGTGATGAACTGGTTCCAGTTGTTCTAACTAGGACAAATAGTCAAGATGCCAGAGTTAAGCAGCTGTAGAGCACAGCCAGATACATCTTTGGCTGGCAGGCATTTTCTTCCACATATTTTGAATTTCTCACATTTCACTTTTCATCAAACCCTCAGAATGAGAGGCCTTTCAAGCCATGTGTCCTGCTCCATTGACCTGATAGGGATCACAGACACCTACGTTAGAAGGTTGGTTTATTGAGGGCTTCATATTTATGTGCAAGAGAGGAATCCAAGTGAGATGGGCTGGATCTCAAGATTTCCATTTTTCTCCACGGAAATGATAGATAATAGTTTTCCCCACTGGTAGCTACTGACTTTATTTAGATTTTGATTATAAGTATTTGTGGAAGGAAAGTAATACTTATGGATCAACATGGGGTCTTTACATGCTATTTAAATAATGTATATGATGATGACATGTTTCAAATTATTTAGACTTCCTGAATGGAGTAATAGACTGACCATTATACGAGTTGGGTTAATTCTAGCTGCAGCAGCTAACACAAGTCCTTAAAGGCAAACTGAGAATAGATGAACAAATTCCAGCAAATAACACTGTCAAATAACACCAGATTTTCCAGTTCAGGTCCTCCTTAACACACAGAAACTCAAATTTTTCCAGGCCTGGTGGTGTGTGTTTTCCTACTCTGATGCAACTGCTCTTTCCCACCTATTAAAATTTAAAAGACTAACATGTTGTGTTTGAAATTTTAATCTAGGCACACAAAAAAGTATGACTTGAGTAGGAAAGTAGAAGAACCTGCAATTTAGAGTGTCATTGGAGCCACATTTTTAAAGGTATTTTTTTTCTCTTTGAATTTCAGGTTCTTAAACATCTTTAACTATTTGACTCTGAGGCTCTTTGTATGCAAATGATAGACAGATTAATTCAGTAGCTCACTTGGAAGATTTAAAAAGAGGCAGAGAGGACCTGCCTGCTGGAACACTGAACCTTGGGTACAGTTGTTCAAGAAATACAGCAAAGGACAGGTTTGGACACAGGAGAACATAATGTACGAGTTAAATAGGTTCATTCTGAGCTTGTAGCAGACTCACTCTTAGCTTTCACTCCTTTCCAATTTGGCATCTGGCCCTTCTTAAAATTTCCCCCTACCAACAGTGAAACAAATTTAAACCCACTCCAGAAGTACATTTAATTCAGAGTTTGTCTTTTCCCTCCTCCTTTTCTGATAGCTGCTCTGTTGTCAAGCAAAATTGTACTGCTTCTACCAGCAGAATAGGAAAAATTCCAGCTAAATGCATTGCCCTCCACCTCTCAGCAAATATTAAGAGCTTTCTTCCATTAATAAAAGATTTATTTCAGCTGAAGAATATATCCACAGGGGAACAACTGGTCCAGCTCATTTTCATGCTGATATATTTTCTTCTCTGGGAACTGCAGAGCAACAGCATCACTGCTGCAGCACACAGTTTAGAAGGCACTCCTGAAAACAGCCATAAAAGGTTCTCTGTCCCCAAATTCTCTGCTCTACACTGCAGAGCTATGGGATGACACAGTACTCTGTAGTTTGAGGCCTATTAATGTGCACCTTTAGAGAAGTTGTATTGCTTCTGCTGACTGACTAAGGGTAAATTTTACTGAAATCTAAACTGCTGGTTTAATTTAAGAAATTTGGACAAACCTGGTGACCAGCTTATTTGCAGCATAAATCTTCAGCAAAAATGGGATCAGAAAGCATCCTGTGCACTTTAAAAATCAGGGAAGAAAGACACAGCACCACAATTCCAAGTTTAATACAAGTGTGTGTTCGTGGATTCAACTACTGTCTTCAAGATCATTAGTTATAAGCTCACCTCCTGCACACTGTATTACTTAATAGCAACCCACAAATGATGACAAACCTATTGTCACTACCTTGAATTACTGAGCAGGGGTCCACAGTTACACAGGGCTTGTTTTAAGAGTCCTCAGATTGCAAAAGGTTGAAAAATCATTGTCATAGGTGATTTTCTTTTCCTGTGAGAAATGGACTGAAATAAGTAAAAAATGAGTAATCATTGTTTGTCTAACTGTTTCACATCTCTTTCACAAGGAAATTTATATTGCAGTTGACAGAAAGTCAGGTTTCAGTAGATAAGAGCATCCACCAGATTCTTAGTGCTGTGACACCGAAGAAGTTTGCTGTTTATAGAAGATCTCCAATGGAATGATGATTTTTTAAATATGAAGGGAAACATTGACAACAAGTGTTGCTGAAGGCTGAAAATAAGAAGGTAAACAAAACCATAATGAAATGGGTGCAGCAAAATCAATCAGTTTCTAAATTGAAAATTACATTTATAAATTAAAGAACTGAATGATTTTTTTCCCAAGCTGTTGCAGAAATCTAGAAGAAAACCATGAAGTAAATTAGAAACATACCTATTTGACTTCCTTCCCTTCCCTGTCCCATCAGCTCAGCTCTTGGTAGAATACCTGGAATCCTTAAAACAGGAGGCACTCATTATAGCTGCAACTGCAGGCACAAACAGCTTTTCCCTCAGCTTGAATTCAAGCTTTGCTTTTGTGTTTGCCAGAGAGCACATCCTACTTGCAACCCCATAAGGCAAAGAGACATCTGTAGGTAAAGTTCTGCAGGTAAAGATCTCATAAGCACTTGCTATAAAGTAAAGAAATGCTGGGGCAAAGTGTTTTCAGAAAGGACAGTTTCCACTGTATGAAAAAAAATTTAACATGCTTTAGGACAATTAATAAAGGTAAGTCATATTCCAATAAACCTGTTTTTTGAAGTGTTCCTCTCTCACGGAAATAGAGAAAATACAAATGGCGTAGTCATGAAATATGATTGCTGAAATGTAATCACTGAAATGTGATCTCTGAAATGTGCATTTCATTGACAAGCTGTACTTAATTAACCTCAAGAACCTGAAATTGTTGGAGGAAGGATTTCCACCACATGTACTCCTTTTGCTGGTACTATTTATGACGTAGATATATCTCAGTGGATTTAATATTTTTCAATGGAGAATGTGAACTTAAAATTCCTCCATGATTTTTATTAGCAACAACACACACAGACACCCACACACAAACAAACAAAAACCAAAACAAAAACCCCACACAAACAAAAAAAAACCTAAAAAAACCCTTCCACCTGACTGGGCATTATTTTGCTTTTATCACCGAGAGTGTACAAACCAACATTTCAATGATCCCATTAGTTTGGGATGTTTGAATTATTTCATTTTTTATCTATGACCTAGAAAAAAAATCAGTATTGGTAGAGAAAAGTAATCCACATTCCTCAGAATTCTGAGGAGTTTTGCCAGTGTCCACTCATGAAGTAGGCAGTGTGTATCCATGTTGTCCACAGGGGTATCCCAGACAGACTCAAGGCTTCTGCTCTCAAGACTGATGGGTGAACCATTGAACAGTGCTCAATGGGCTGGATCCTGTCCCCTGCACATCACAGGAGAGGAATGCGTGATTTCTCAGCTTTCCTCTTCTTTTTTCTCCCTGTATTTCCATCTTTTTCCACATCTACTTAGGCTCCAACAGCCTTGGAAGAAACAAGAGAAGGTGTCAGTGCCAGGAGTTTGCAAAATCCTACCACGGGTGAGGCTTG
This sequence comes from Manacus candei, assembly GCF_025592945.1. Lineage (NCBI taxonomy): Eukaryota > Metazoa > Chordata > Aves > Passeriformes > Pipridae > Manacus > Manacus candei. The sequence goes on along the minus strand of NW_026138055.1, from coordinate 3,806,858 downwards.
AAACCCTAGCTCCTGTGAAGATACACCATCTGACTGCTGCCACTGCCCTCTTTTGATGTGGTTTGCTCCTTGAAAACCTGAACTATTTCAACTCAAGACAGTTTGACAGGCAAGAAAATAAGTTATCACAGCTTCATCCTTTTTCTGGGGAAAAAAGGATGAAGAGTAATGTGGTTCTTTTCACTAGAGTCTGTTCTACTTAGAAACACTTTTCTTTGCTGTTCCATTTCAATCCCACATAAACAATTATTAGAAATGCAGATTTATTTCTTCCAAATGTAATTGTGTTCTGCAAACCCACTCGAGTGCTGCTGACCATGACTAATGTTAGCTGGCAAGGCTCACAGGGGCAGCAGCTTTTGGAGGTAGCTAGATCTGTTTGTGGCATTTCCCTTAGAAAGAAAAAAATACAAAGGCTGAAAAACTATGCATGAAATGTATCTTACAGTCCAAAACCCACTGATTTGCCATTACTACCTACAGTAAAAATAAATATACACTGAGCCTCCTACATGGGACTCCCTTTATAAGAAGGTTATGAGTACACTATAATTGTAGCAGTGTTGTGCAAGCTTTTTAACCAAAGACTTGCAGGTCATTGTTAGCCAATAATTGCAACAAATTCAATTTGCCTCTATTTAGCTTTTTGGTTTTTTTGCAAACTGGTACTGCAGCACTGAAAAACCTGTGCTATCCCAAGCCCACAGCAGACTGATGTGCAAAGCAAGATGAATTTGTAAGAACTAGTAGATTCCTAGAGATATCAAAGGCAGAAAAATGAGAGAAAATAGGTAACTTGCATTTTTGTCATAACAATTTTCCTGCTGTGGGTATCTGGGCACAGTCAAAGCTCAACTGATTAAATGTAGGCATCTGCATCAAGTAAGCCTGAATCACACCTTAAATTTCATGGATTGTTAGAGCAAAATTTATAGGAAGATAACTTTTACAATTTGTATTTACCTGTATAACTTAAAAAATTAATAATATATAATACTGCAATACTGTATAAAGAAATATGCTGAAATTAGTATTAAATTCAGGACATTCAATAAAGAATAATTATCTTAAGATAGCTGCAAAAACTTCACCTAAGACAAGTGTTACTAAAAATAATTGTTGTATTTGTTTACTACTATAGAACAGCTTACTTGCCATAGAACAACTTTTCAATTTCACAAATACTCTTTACAACAGGTATTTGGTACAAGCTAACATGAGATCACTGACAGTATGAGGACCTGGCTCCAAAACCATCCTTCTGGGTAATCACTGTTGTTTAACAAGTTAATTATTACTCCAAGTGAATGAATATGCTGGCATGTTTATAGTAGTTAAAGGTCAGTGAAAGTTGTATTTTTAGTATTCAAAATTGTCAAGATTTGTGAAATCTCCATTTTACAGATAGAGAAGTAGAAATGTAGTATCTTTTCCAAAGTTCAATGGAAGGTCACATAAGAATCAGCTATTATAAAGTATTTGTTCTGCAAAAAATTCTTGTTCTAGCATTACTTAATTCTCTAACCACTGCATCCATCCTTTTTCTTCTGCAGTCTCACTAGTGGGTCTTGTAACTGAAATATTTGAATCTTTCTAGGACCTAAGCAGTGAAGTGCTGGAAGTTGATTGTGTTCTTTGGACAGGGAGACAATAAATAACATTAAGAAGAATTCTGATTAAAAATCAGTTTTATTGGCTCCCAATCTTGCCAACTCATAAGTTCAGTTGTTTCTGGGGAAGAGTTTTAATGACTTCAACAGTATGCAAAAGAAAGACAATATTTATGGCCCTAATGGAGGTTGTTAATCACTCCAGCTTTCCAAACTCATTCAGGGGACTTGAGAAGCACTAAGGTTCCCCTTATAAGCCTTGCATTGCAGTAGAGATTCAGGAAGGAAGTGGTCAATGGTCTCCTTAAAACAGACCTTTAGAAGCTCAGGAATAAATATTTTTGAGAACTATATCCACAAAAAATTGTGATTAAGTAGGAAAATATTTGAAAACTGAGCTGCAGACACGGACAGTTGAGAAGAGAAGGTAGACACAGTTCCTGTCTGGGGTCTGAAACAAATTTCAAGGGCGTAAGTAGATGTAGTAGAACTGTACCCCACCCTTCACTATAACACATACACACACAGGAAAAGTTTTAAGGCTCCCTAGACCTCTATTAATTTATTAATTTCATACTTGTTAGTGCTTCTCATTGCAAAAATCTGCTTATGGTGGGGTTTCTGTAATATCCACATATATAAATACATATTTCTGGCTTTTGTTCTATACTTTCTTCATTTATAGTTGGAAGTGTTGCTAGAAACAGCAAAATAAAACAGCATTATACAAAGATTTAGCTCAGGCAGCTAATGGACTTTAGAAAGGTCATAGAATAAAGTAGAACAAAACCAGAAAGAGAATAAAATTTTCCAAACTGTAATTTGAGCACAAAATGTGAAAGAACTATTAGACATACAGCTCCTGTACTCTAAACTGATTCTAAGTGCAGTTTGATATGTCCACTACCAGAATTTCTTCTTATTCAGAATTCATGAGATGTGTGTGCATCCATGGAGAGCAAATGTAATCCTTATGAAACTCACCATCAGAATTTATAAATAGTCCTGTTATTTATATCAATTGCTTGGAATTTTATCATCAGAACTGTAACACAACTGTACACATCAGAGATCAAATGAAACATTTTTCAATAGAACATAGTTTGTTATGGTTCTTTTAATCCATAGAGTTTTATGAACTTTAGAATTGACTCCATATAAAATTAGACCACATTCATCCAAATAAAATACATTCAAATAAAATGGCTGAATCTCAGTGAACATTCAGGTCTGCACTGCTTTCCACTGCTCAAGGATAAACTACTGAAGTCCTTGTTGTTAAATAATATCCTAATCATTCTGTTAGCTAAAAGTCTAATATGTAAAAATAACTGTAAATATTTATCTGTCATTACAGGGACAGATCTCTATAAAGAACAGGCTAACCAATGTGCAATGTTTACATATTTATTTTAAATGCAGTAAAGGCTTTCCTCCAAACTTCCAACTTAGAGCAGTGACAATAGTCTTTCATACTCTAGGTAAGGAGCAAATTTAGGTTGAGTTTTTATTTGTTGAAAATCCCAAATGATGAATAATTAATAAACTCTCAAGTCTCCCAAATTAAGAATGTTTAGATAGAAATAAAACATTGAGATGCAGTAGATGGGTTTAATTTAATTTTATGTGTTTCATATTGCAGATGCCTCTTTTTAAAGTAGTCATTTTTATTTGTAGTCAGTGGAAAGAAATAAGAACTAGGATTCACCTCATCCCACTATAAAGGTTAAAAGTTGTTCAGAATAATTATTTTTAAAATATAGCATTTCTTATATATGATAATTCTATTCAAGTTCAGTGGTTGCTAAAGTCACTAAACCTGAAGTCTGTTGGAGCATCTGGAGCTTCATCCCTTTCTGTAAAATCACAGTGATTCACAGCAGAAGAAGGTCTGACTCAGCGGTTTGTAAAAGTCAGTGACTTCAACAAATTTTGAGGTCAGTATGGTTTGGGAGGAGTGAAGATTTTTATTTACTACAGCAGTTTATTTTACCCTACAACCTCTCATCACCACCACACTTAGGGCAGAAAGTGTTTTAAAGCTCCACAGCAAACTCCACGCAGCCTCTTCATAACAGCTTGGTGGTGTCAGCAAGGTGTCAGGCACCAAGGTAACACTGATCAAAGCTGCACTTACGGCTCCCATAAGGCACTTATAATTAATGAACAGTAACAGTATCCTCCATAAGAGATCCCATTCGATGCATTAAGGTGTTTTAATGAGCAAAAGGCGTGAACTTTCCAATTTGCTGCCAGATTAAAACTTACTTTACTTTGCTGCCCATGACTTGTCCCTGAATAGACCCTGTTCTCATCCAGATTCTTATGCAAAGTTGGCACCATGTAACAGACTTGTATATGTCACAACAGCTTCATTAAAAAGTCACATTGCTCAGGCACAGTCTTAATGAAGGACAGATGACAAAAAATGTAGGACCTGATTTTTTGTTTCATGAGAAAAGCAAAAAAATCTAAGCTTTGGGTGGAAACTGACGGGTTTTAGACTCAGCTGTCATCCCAGTAGTTTCCCAATTAAATTTCCAACTATTTCAGTGTTATGATCATGCACTAGATTCAAATATGGTTTTCTGATTTGCTCTAAACATAGTTAACTCCACCATAAACTCTCTGTATACAGGGCAGTATGTTAATACAGGAGCTCACCTGCTTAGCCATGAGGCACAAGAGAGCCAGGTATTCTCAGTTTGTCAAGGTTCTCTCAATAATTTTGTCATAGGATTATCCCAAAAGCCACAGCATTCAATCCTGCTACCTGTACATAATCTGTGAGGCTTTTTTTTGGCAGACATGTGGTACACCCCAAATTAAAAAACTACATAGGAGTTTTATAAAGTACCTGCATTTCCCTTCACTACTTGGATACTTAGTAGATAGAGACTGACTCCAGCACATGAAGGATAAGCAATGATGTACCTGCTTTCAGTAACTGACATAGGACACTGTAGTCATGTGCAACATCACAGAAATCCTCATAAGTCCCGAAGATCCCAAGATCCATGACCAAAAATTCTACTGAGTGTTGTCTGAGTCATGTCAAATACTTCAAAGTACTGTTTCAAGAAAGAATTCCAGAAACATCAAAAATGTCCCTTTGTCCTCCAAGCAAGAGCAATTGTTTAAAGAAAACAGACAAACAAACAAACCCAAGCAAAAAGCAGCAGACCCAGTAGCAGAAGTTGTCCCCTTTTTTGAGTGCTTATCTTGGCTCTATATTTCATCTCTTGTGAACTGTTTTTTTTATTCCTCTTACGTATAAAGTAGGTGTTTGTACTCATAAGAGGACAACACAGGAGCAGCACAAAATTGTCCACTTGCTATAAGTGTGCAACCATAGGCAACCAATAAACCTTCCTTGATTTTCCGTTGTGTTATCAAGCTTCAGAACTTATTTTAATCTCTGTTACTTTCCCCAGTGCATCCAAACATTTATGTCTTTGTTCCCCTTTCTGTTACATTTTTCTTGTTTTCTGGATGAACTTCTACTCCTGCACTGCACAGCTCTGAAGAAACTTCATCTGCTTCTGCAGTATCAGCTCCTGGGCTGGTGCAGTGCTGGTCTCAGGCATTGACTCTGATTATATGATTAAGTGAAGGCAATAAGAAGCAAGTAATACTTTTATCTTATTTCCTTTGTGAGGAATCACACTCATCTGGGTCAAAATGACCTGGCAAATACTTCTGTATGCCCCCTGTTTCTGTAAAACACATGTGCTGCTTCTCAGTGCAATGCTAACCCTTCTCCTCATGTTTCATCACTTATCCTGCATTGCTCTTTGATAGGCCATTTTATAGAGGCTAAACCCTGTAAAAACCTTAAAACTAGGAAGGCCCAAAGGCATCAAAAATTTTACTTTCTCAGTAGAGAGAGCCTCTAGTACATTCTGATCACTGGCATCATTAGTAACATTGCATAGTGCCTCAAGTTGGAAGAAGTCCATGAGGATCATCAAGTCCAACTTCCTGCTCCAGGCAGGACTAAGACTAAACCATGTGACTAAAAGAGCACTGTCCAGACATTCCTTGACATCATTAGTATCCTCACATTTCAAGAGAATCATGAACATTCATCCTGTTTCAGGAAGACAAGGAACATCAAAATGTGACCAAAAGTAGTAACACCTTATTTACTTAATCAGTCATCTTGTCTCAACTACTTCTCAAGGTGTGATCCCGTGTGCTGCTGTTTTCATTTTCTTGGTCTTCCCCTTGGGAGTCCACAACCAACAGCTTTCCTGAAACATTGTCATTGCCAAGCTTTTGTTGACAGGCAGCAGTTGAATTAATCCTCTTCTGAATTGTGCCTCACTAATTTCATGGGAATAGGTGCACATCATCTACAGTGATTTCTGAGCTGCAGGCTACAAGGTAATGGCTGTAATTACAAAGGAAGCATCTCTCCTCCTTTTATCCTTTTACTGGTGACACTAACAGCACTGGACATCATCCTCTGGAGAACAACCTTTATGAAGAACCAGCCAGGGCCTGGGTCCACCACACTGCAGCTGCAGCATTGAGATTTCAGCACATACAATACCACAACAAAGCCTTTTTAATGTCTCTTTGGCCACATCTGAGAAGAACACACAGTTGCTGAAATCACATCCCTTCAAACAGCAGTTGTTCTAGATGCATCCCTGTTTTTCCTGTAGCATCCTTACCAACAATTTACCCAGTAAGGATGAGTTAAAAAAAAAACCAAACAAACAACAAACAACAGAACCAAAACAAAAACAAACAAACGAACAAAAAAAACAAACCAAGAAACCCATTTAAAATCTAATTCCATGCCTCTACTTTTCTGGAACAACCATGTCTACTGACCTGGCATGCAGTACAATGAGGGCTGCTATGAGGAGCTGGAATTAGCCTGGAATGAGAGTGGTATCACAAGCTTCTCCCCAGGGGGAGCAGCTTTGGAAAGGGAGAAACACAATAGGGCAACCAAAGCGTTGCTGTATCAGGATGTATTTTTGGATCTGTTGGCTGTGATGGCAAAGCCATAGCAGCCAGCACAGCCCCTGGCCTTCTGCAGGGGCAGTGATTTTCTTCCTCTTCTGCTCTGCAGCACGAGATTGTCGTACTGTCACTCTTCATGAGGCTGCTCTGCAACCGGGGATGCAGAAATATAGGACGCACAGAATAGAAATATAACCCTTTAAAATGAGCAGGAAAACAGAGTTAAGTTCTCCAAGCAGTGTAGCCAAGGAGGTGGGAATGTGTGTGGTATGCGTGGGAAGAGAACGAAAAGGCATGTACTCCTGAAGCCAGCTTTACTATCAAAAGTGGAGTTTTGTGAATCTGCCCTCTCTTTAAGCATCACATTCAACTAGTTGGTGCTACAGCATACCAGATTTGAGGTTTGTTCTTTTTCTCACCATCTTTGTATGTGTCCTCTAGAGTTTCTATATCTTTCCTCAAGTCTGTGTTTAAAATTGCCCGTTTTTCTGTATTTCTATCAGCTGTCTTCTCTTGTGTCTTATTTTTTCTCTCCCTCATTTAGCTTCTCTTCTGCCTTTCTGACTACTGCGTTTTCCTGGCTTCTTTCCAGCTTTGCAGCAGTATTTGTTCTCACAATATCTTGCAAGGTCCTTTGCAGCTAGACCCTTTGTTTCTCTAATTTATTAAAAATCATAAGTTTTTCCTTTAGGCCCATCAGACTTCTTTTTCAAGTGCAACATTTTTGAGTGTATATTTAAGACACTCCCACCAACATCTGTTTATCTATTAAAAATGCTACATTTGACCATTTAGGAAACAAACAAACAAACAAACAAACACTCCAACAACTTTCACTGCAGAGATGCTGTATAGAAAAATAAAATTTGCCAAATAGGAAAGAGAAGAGTGGAAAATTTCTCTAGAGGAAACAACTCAGCTAAAACCAAAGATATAATATATAAATATATCTCCACCTCATTTTGGGTACTGAGGGGGCAGCTCACCTGTCTCCAGATGCTGCTTTGGAAGAGTCCTGTGTCTTCTAAGTCCTGTGTCCTAAATGCCAGCCCTGTTCAGATGTCTGAGATACTTATTGGTGCCCTCAGTCATGTCCTATGTCTAAGCTGAGACAGTTGAGGTAAAGTGGTATTGTCAATAATCTTTTATACCATGTGCAGAAGACCCAAAGGTGATCAGACTTCTTCCACAGATGAGGTCAAGCTGCCCTTACATAATCATCTAATGTGATGGATAAAGAAAGATGACCCATGTTCAAATCATTTTGTATTCTGGATTAGCTGAAACATCATCTCTCTTTTCTTTTTTCAGTGAGATACCCCTGGACTGCAGCTGCTCACCCTTTCATCACGTCTTACCTGCCAGCCCTATCCATGTGGATGTCTCGAGTACATGAGGCTGTCTCACATGGCTCCTCTGCTTACATGACCAGATCACTCTCACTAAGGTGCAATCATCGTAACTAATTAAGACAGCTGAATTGAGATGGGTGTTTAACAGCATGCAGCTGTCTCAGCTGCTGTTATGGTCAATGGATACCTAATCAATATAGTCAATGGCCTGAAGAGAGTGATTCACATCTCCCTAGTCATCTGGTGACTGATCAGCTGAATTCCCCTCCAGGCTCTGTTGGACCATTGATCATTTATCTGCTGACTTAGATACTTGGATTCCACACAGACATTTCCATGTAGACCCTTGTATTGTGTTGTCTGAACTTCAGACTGAATCCTGCACACAGAGTCCATCAAACTCACTAAATATCTTGTTCGAGAAAAGAAGGTCTTTCAAACCTTGGACCTGTTTCAGAAATCAGGAGTGAATTCAGCTTCTTCAGCTTCTTCATTCAGCTGCCACAGCTGCCACTCTATCAAAGGAGTGGCAGACCCCAGCAGAGCTCAACTCTAGGGTCAGGAATGTGATGGCAGCAACCTGAGGTGGTTTTGCAGCTGTTGCATGACAATGTGAATCAGGGCTCAATTCAGTCATAGACACAAAGGTGTCTCATGCCCTTTGAGATGCACAAGAGTGTCCAAAGATAACCAGATGGAGTTGGTAGATGTGATATTGAAACTACAGGAGACCTATGTGTTTTGGGATGGCAATCTCAGGCCAGGGAGGGTAACCCCAGGCATCTCAGAGGGTACCAGACACCCATGTTCAGTGGAGCTGCACTGTGGACACCTCAGGAAGTCTATATTAAAATCAGACAATTATTATTAGCACCATATCTCAGCTTTGACAACATGACAGTCTTTTCTCTCCTCAGCCAGTGCGTGTAACTGCACTGCTCAGACCTTGGAAGGCTCTCTTGGAGGAAGTTTTAGAGATTCCTGCTATAATCATTTACAGCTTGGAATTTACAGCTGTGAAGGTGGTGAGGCCCTGGCACAGATTGCCCAGAGAAGTTGTGGATGTTCCATCCCTGGAAGTGTTCAAGGCCGGGTTGGATGGGCCTTGGAGCAACCTGGTCTAGTGGAAGGTGTCCCTGCTGAAGGCAGGGGATTTTGAATGAGATGATCTTTAAGGTGCCTTCCAACCCAAACAATTCCATGATTCTATGATCTGATGTTTTGAGGTGTTGGGGTTTATATATATATAAATATATATATATTTTTTTTTATTTCTTCTATGCATTATGAGGCTCAGATGATCTCAAACAACACTTGAACCATCCTGACTTTCCCTGAGGCTGGATATGTAGCAGTGCTCCTCTTTTTCATCGAACTAATAACTGTAGGTATTTCCTTTACTTCCTTGGCTTTTTTGAAGATGAGACCCTTCCTGTTTCTTTGTTCTCTGGGTCATCCCATTCACATCTTATTTTGCTTCCTAAAGCAGTGAACACCTTTCCAGTCCTTTCTGCATAAATTCCATTCAAACCGGAGGTCATCCTCCTGCTCTATCTAGTTGTTTATTTCTTTCTGATAGTTATACTCCCAAGTTTTCCTGTCAGAAACCCAGTGAAATTCTGACCATGATGTAGTGCTCCATGTCTCTCTCACTTGGTGGAAAATAAACAGTTATGGCCAAAATCCAGCTGCAAGATGTCATTGCAGAATTAAATATGTCCAAAGTTATCATTGTTGACAGTGGCCGAGCTTTCCTATACCAAGGTTCAACCAGTCTTAAACTTGTGAAACAAAGTAATATTTGTATAAATTAATTACAGCCATACAGTAGGGCTGATTGATTATTTCTCACTATAATTAAACTACAATAATCCATATGTATTTGTAGAAAATTCTTTTAGAAAACAGTTTTTCTCTTTTGGCTCCCAGCTAATGACCATCATTTTCCCAGCTACAGTCCATCCCTTGAGCCAAACTTTTTCACCTCCTAACTGTCCTCATTTTGAGCCTCTGTGAGTCAACTCTCTCCAAAGATGGGTCTAGGTTTTAAATTTTCATTCCTCTTTTTGTATTTTTCTTTTTCCATCTTGAGTATCTTGGCTAGATGAAGTCTAGCACTATGGAGATGAGCTTACTTTTAATAATGTCCCTCCTCAAGCCAATTGCAAATGATTAGAGAGCTTTGATCTCCTTAGGGAGAGAATTTTCAATAATTACTTCCTTTGGCCCTAATAATTCTCAAAGTAAGTAAAAGAAAGAATTATCTTGGACTCCAGGACTGGCAAAGCAGATCCAGAAGCTGAGTCCTGAGGAGTTAAGTACACCAGGTTGTTCAGCTGAAATATTTGTCTTTGACTTCCTTTTGTACTGAGAATATATACTGATCTTGCTCAAGCTTAATAAGTAGAGGTATCTTTGTTAGAAACAGCCAGTTATTAAAGCCACAGGCATCTGAGACAGGTGACCCTGGGAGGGACTCCACAGTCATCTGGCTGCAGTGGGAATGAAGAACAGTTAGTTCTCCATATCTGCCTCTGGGAATAGTCACACTTGTCCTCCAAAGCTGGAACATTCACTGATCTCTACCTTCCTTTCCCACCCATGTGTTGGCAGCAGTCCCTGCTTTGCTGTTGGCAAAAGAGGAAGTGAGAGTTTACAATCTGCTTCAGCACAGAATTACTTCATTCAGCTGCCACTGCTGCATCTCTATCAAAGGAGTGGCAGATCCCAGCAGAGCTCAGTTCTAGGGTCAACAATGGGATGGCAGCAACCTGAGCTGTTTCTGCAGCTGTTGCATGACAGAGAGGGAATGGGAGGTGTTACTCAAGGTCTAGGATATGGAGCTGAGGACTACATAACTGTAAAATTAAGCAGAAACAATGCATCAAATCAATTCTTAAATTGTAATTAAATATAAACACTTTGATGTAATTTCATTTATTCTTGTCAGCATATGAAGTTTAACAAATTCTCTCTTCTACCTATGCCATTTGTGAACCTGTGACTTTGGTAATTTATGGTTATTAGGACCCAAGAAAAAGGACTTGAAGGCCCCAGTCCACAGCTTAGAGACTATGGAGGTGGGCACCCAGAAATACCTGAGAAACAGGGGCTGAGAAGGATTGCATGGAGAAATACAATGCAGATCTTATATCTGGCTTTTCCTTGGTGTTGGTGAGAGGACTTTTACTGTCCTGCCTGAGCGTAGTGCATAATCAAAGAGTGGGAAGCAGTGGGATGCAGAAAAGCCTTCAGGTATCCAAAGTATTAGATTAAATAAAATCAGTGCAATTTGCATTTTAAACATCTTTATGGGGATCTGTGGCTTGTGAATTGTTATATTGGATTACAAAATCAACTAGATTAAATGTCCTACATTTTTTGCAGCAGTCCACTTTTTCAACTCAATGATTAAAGGGGGCTTCTTCCCTCTCCTCTTTCATTCCATAAGAAAAAAAAAAAAGACAAAAACCATGGAATCTAATTTTTCGTATCCTCCAATGAGTGTTTCTTCAAATATGAACTCCTTTGCCATAGTCAAGGAAGAAAAAAGTCTTACAAAATCATGCATCTTGCCCCTATTTCTATTAGTTTTCAAATGATTACAAATGTCACATAACATTTTTTTTAATTGGAGGGTATTGGTGCATCAGTAGATTCTGTAACCTTACAGTATGACCTTTATCACCTCTTATCATTTCACTTAAACATTGAATTCAACAGGAGTTATGGCTGTTTCTATTAAGACCAAATTAGACTCATGAATGGATAAGAATAATATTAGAGACACATCAAAAATGAGCACGGCTCAATGAACTCATGGTGCATTTTTCTCCATTATACTATTCTCAGTCTCTGTGTGTTTGTAAGACTTACCTGTCTTGCAAAAACACAGTGTCCAACAGTGGAAGCAATGCTGTTTCACACATGACTCTATTAATATCCAGTGTGAAATCTATATTGATGTTTAACAGTCCAAAAAGTCCAAAAAAATTTCATCTAATCTGATTCTTTTTTTTTTCCTTTCAAAAAGATTCATTTCATCCAGTAAAATTTACTGCAAAGTGCAGAACTATCTATGCCATAATCAGCATATTCCCATTTTGGGACTGTCCATAGCACCATCTCTTTCATGAACGTTAATGTACCATTAGACTGGTTAAATATACTTTTGCAGAGCCATTAAATGCTTCAAAACTGCAATACTTCGGAAATCATTTAAATTTACCTCAATTCTCACAGTTTAATAATGCAGGTAGTTTTTGCATTATACAGCCAACAATTTGGAGGGGACAAAATCGTGGAATCACAGAAGGTCTTGGGTTGGAAGGGACCTTAAAGATCATCCAGTTCCAAACCCCCTGCCATGGTTGGGGACACCTTCCACTAGACCAGGTTGCTGCAAGCCTAATCCAGCCTGGCCTTGAACTCTTCCAGGGATGGGGCATCCACAGCTTCTCTGGGCAACCTGTGCCAGGGCCTCACTACCCTCACAGTATATAATTTCTTCCTGATATCTAATCTAAACCTAATCTCCGTCAGTTTAGAGCCATTCCCCCTTGTCCTGTCACTACTTGTCCTTGTAAATAGTCTCTCTCCATCTTTTCTTGTGGGCTTTCTTCAGGTACTGGAAGGCTGCAATTAGGTCACCCTGAAGCCTTCTCTTTTCCAGGCTGAACAATCCCAATTCTCTCAGCCTTTCCTCATAAGAGAGTTGCTCCATCCCTCTGATCATCTTGGTGGACCCTTCTCTGGACTCAAGTCAATTACAAAGGAACTAAAGCTATTCAGAATCAGTTTGCAGTGCCCACAAAATGTTAACAAGGAGAGGTGAATGGAAACAGAAAAAAAGCACTTGTAAGTTTGCTAGACAAATATTTTCCCTCATAGGTGGCTTAATACTTTGGAAAACTCACAAATAGAATTGAACAGGGAACGAAGATTAACTCCACAAGGAAGTAGAGTTGCTGAGTTGTTGTCGTTCTGGTTAGGAAACTAAAAAGCTAAACTATTTTTTTCTGCATAAGATCCACGTAGAGAATTTGTTTAAATTAATTATTTTTTTGTGTATTATCTGATTTTTATGCTACATCAGTTTTAAAATAAAATTAGTAGATGGGAAATTTAAATTATTTTTTCACTATTTTACCCCTAAAATACCGAAACGTAGTTTTAAGTGTATTGTAGATGCTTCCCTTTATACAGAATGGATACACTTGTTTTCACTGAAACTTAATTCCTTAATCAAAAATGATCATTCAAAATTTCCTCAGCCATTCAGACCTCAGTATCTGTGAGGGTTCTGAGCAGTGGATAGGTGAATATAAAAGCAACCACAGTCATTCCTGACCTTTACTTGTTTCTATTGGTCTTTATCACCCACTCCTACAATTCCTAGAATGAAGTCTTTCAGCTCTGTGTTGCCCTGGATTTTTTTCCTGGTTAGAGGTAGACAACAGATTTACTCACTGAGCTTGTGGCCTTTCCTCACTACATCTGTTGAGAGCAGAGACTGGAGAATGGGCTTCAGCTCTTTTTGGCAGCATGGAAAAAATTAGGGAGGCCTGTGGCAAGTTGCTATGACCTGACACAAACGCTCTATGTCAGCCTGACAGTGCTCCCATTTGTGGTGCCACCTTCATGTTTCTGTTAGTGCACTACTGGGAGATATCAGTATATATTTCAGGAGCTTCCCTACATTGGTGGACACACTGTGATTTGACTGTTTGTCAAAGTCTATATTTCAGTTTTGTCAGAGTTAGCTGCATAATCATACGGATCAGAGAGCGGCTGAAGAAAACTGTGATCCCAGAGAAAAGACATTGGTTCAGATCAAACCCATTATGAGCCATTGCACTTTGAGTTTCCTATGGGCTTCCTTCAGACTCTCAACAATGTCTGAGCATGTGAGACTTTGGGATTATAGTGGAAACCTGACATGGTTCTTCACTAAGCTCTGTTTCTTAATAAAATCTTTACATTCAATTCTGTCAGCTTTAACTTTGCCTAATCCACTTTGCCTACAATTACGCTGTCTGGAACTTCATAAAGCGAATGAACATCTGTGCCATTCCAACACTTCCCAGCTGTCCCCATCCCTGTTTGACCCTGTCATAGACTGGCACTGCAGGGAACAGAATGCACAGGAGTGGAGAAAGGAGGCAGGAGGTGCATCCTGTGAGCATGTATGACTCCAGCAGCATGCCCAGCCAAAATGCAGCTGCCTGTGCATGAAAGGATCAGTTGGAATTCTACGACACAAAAAAAAGTAATTCACTGGCTCCACACTGATCTACAGCAGAAATAAACTTAGAAGACCAAGTAAAGTCAAGAACTGAAAATTAGCCATGATTAAACCATCCCTCCTGATGCTTTGTTGGCTGCAAGTAGATATGCTAGATTTGACACTAGCCATAACCACATGGCACAGAACAGCAGAAACAGTAATTGAAAAAGGTACCTGTACTTGAAGTCAACCAGCTCATTTTCCAAACTGGCTGGGACTGGTTGAGAAAGGAAGACAGCAGTGTCTTAAAATAGGTATGTTGATTCACGGGCTAGATGTTGCACTGTCAAGATTGGCACTACGCTTCTTCTTCTTCAACAGGCAGCTTCTGAAACCTTTAATATGTTGCCTGGGTCTTATTCAAATCCCTTTGAAGTCACTTCAAAATGACTGAGAGCTAGATTGGAACTCATACCCATAGCTACATGGAGGTTTAATTTTCTTGTTACTATGGTCACCAAGAGAAAATGGATATGTTCATCACTAACTTCAAGATGTGAACTAAAAAATAAAAACAAATTGGAGAGGTGAAAAAGGAGATAAAAATATCAGTCCATGCTTAAGTTGCACTGCTCATGTACTGATGGTCCACAGCTGATCTCAGAATAAAAAATTGAGGCACTGTCACCCCATTTCAGCCACTGCTTTGAAAAAGCTCAGTTACTCTTTTGAATAGTCTGCATGAAACCTTTTTGTAACCTGTGCCAAACAGCCCAGAACAATTATATTAGTGGAGTGCTGTCATGTAGAAACACTCTGGGAGCATGATCAGGAGGCTGAACTGCAGCCACAGCAACTTTGGAAGTGAGACAAAATCTCCCATCCCTGTCTATCTCATGATGTAAAAAAGAGTATGGATACATGACCTGGGATGAAGGACCTGTACTATTTTCAAGATTCGAATCACAGAATCATAGAATAATATGGATTGGAAGGAACTTTAAAGATATCTAATTCCATCCCCCCTGCCGTGGGCAGGGACACCTTCTACTAGACCAGTTTGCTCAGTGCCCCATCCAGCTTGGTCTTGAAGGTTTCAAGAGGTTAAAGGATTTTTTAGGACCACAATATGACTGTGCTATAAAGGCAGACATGTTTCTGATTGGAACACCATTGAAAGATGTGTTCCAGGTTTATCTGAAACAGAAAATATTCCTATTTTCAGGGGAAAAGAAATGTTTGTTTATACTGCAGAAAGCTTGTATTCATCATAAAAGAGACTTCCTTCTTCAGTGTATTTTCTACTTATGTTCAGATACTCTATGTTTTGAAAAATATCTAAAATCATTGAGGCAAGAAACCGGGTAAGCAGAGTTCTAAATGGAGAGTTTGCTCTATAGGCTTGCAGACACATGGGGAAATCTCCATTCAGTCCTAAAGAAAGAGAGAGAGAGAGGGTTAAAGCTTTTTTTTGACTTAGAGACCAGAAGTCTGCTTTTGAATATTCTATTTTGGTTCAGCAAGTTTCATGTGCTATTAATTTTAATGATGCTCTTAGACCAGCAGAGGCCACCGGCAGTTGCTGTGCATCCCTAAGAGAGTGTGAGACCCACATGGGATGGCTGTGTCACCCTGAACAAGCACATCTGCACTAAAGTGTCCCTCCATGTTGCAGAGGTAAGCTGGGAGATGGGAAGTCAGGTGAAAGTACAGATATTTTAAAGAGTTGGCTGAAAAATTAAGTTTTCTCAACAGTAAGCAACACAGAAGACAAACAAGAATATTACTAAGCTTGTAGCAGATATGTAGTCATTTTGCCTTGAGAGATACATATCAGTGACAAAATAAACTTTTCTAGCCTCATTCTCTTACCCAAGTTGAAAGCAACAAGAAAATATGATATTTGGGTTCTTCTTACTGGTTGCTGAACCTTTACTGACTCTAAGGGTAACCACACTTATTATCATAGAAACATAGAATCATTAAGGTTGGAAAAGACCTATAGGATTACCAAACCCAACTAGAAGTCTGCCACCAGCATCTTCACCCCTAAGTCATGTCCTCAAGTGCCATTGCCACATGTTGTCTGAACACTTACAGGGATGGTGACTCCATCACTTCTTTGGGCAGTCTGTTCCAGTGTTTGACAAGTTTTTCAATGAAGAATTTTTTCCTAATATTTAATGTGAACTTTTCCTGGTGCAACAAGTGGCCACTTCTGTATCCTAGGATGCAGATAAACCAATCTGGCCTCAAATTCAACCACTGTAACAAAGCAGCCAAGGATACACCTCACTTTTAAATACTTAGACTTCCTACAGTCCCCAAGACACTTTCCAGTTAGCTCAGGTATCATTATATAGTAAATATTTTATGGGGAAAAACAGCCCAAGATCAACTTTATTCATGACAGCTACCACCCAGAACTGCCATATTTATAATTATCAAAAAATTGTTGTAATGGGAGTATGACAGTTACAGACAAAGACTAGAAAACTAAAATTTCTGAGAAGACAAAAATATGGGATGATTTCTCCAAAATGCCTTTTCTAGGGAAAAATATCATCAATCATAATTCTCAACCTGGCTTTGCTAATATATCCAATTTCATTAAGAAACATACCAGAAGGCAAATCAGGAAAGAATCACACCTGATAATGTGTGAACAGAGGAGACAGCTTGTCCTAAACATTTCTGAGTGACAGTGGTCCAGGAAATTAGCAGCTGTCTCTACTCTACATATACAGGGACAAAGTCATAATAAAAACAGGAAATCAAATAAAATAAGAGCTTCTGTTGACCATATTTCTTCATCCAGTGCAGGTCTATTTGTGGCATTCAATTATATGTGTAAATCAGTGCTACTGCTTTGCTAAAATTACAATAGAGTATTTATTGCAGCAGTGCACTGGCTTTAACACTGCTGTGTTCCAGCTTCCCAAGGTCATCTAAAGTAATTTCTGAAAAACCAAAGAACCCTACTCCCTAAGAACAACTGTTTCCCATGGAAAAGAACCTTGAAGGGATAAAGTTCAATGCAGAAAATATGAGAACTTTTCACAGTGCTAGACCTAAACATAAGTTGCAATAACATGTCTCAAGAGGAGGAAGAGTACAAAATCAAAGACTTTTGCAAGACAATGGTGACAAGAGGTTTGGCTGCTTTCCTATTTTTCTCCCTGAGAGATCATCCCTCTGGGAGTCCTTGTGACTTTGGGGCAGTTCTGAGAAGGGAGAGTACAGTTTGCAAAGGGAAGAGTTTGTGGAAAACATAATAAAATCAGTCTGTAAGCACATGCTATAGGCAAAGAGTTTTCTTCACAGGAGGCCAATTTAGCTCCAGAAATGTGGAGTCTATGCATTATTTATCTTCCAGAACACAGAACCTAAAACTTGGTGGAAGATAGATGGCTTGGGCTTGTGTGAAGGTACTCTAAGATGATAGAAGTCACAGATGATGTGAGAGGATATTGCAGGGAGAAAAACCGCTTAGGTATTTAAGCAAAGCCAGAATAGAAGCAGTTTATTCATTTTTTATCAACACAAAATTAACTGACAAATGGTGAACTGTACGTTCAGAGTCAGGATTAGTTGTATGACAGATGATCACAACACTAGATACTTAAAAATGTTAACCCCTGCAGATTTCTAACTGTACTGTCCTTCACTGGTTGGGTACCAAATCCCTTTAGCATCCCAGGAGAGGATGCTTGGCCCAGCCTGGGCAGGCTGGTGATTGCACAGGACAACTTCTGTCAGACCCAAACAAGGTCTACTCTGCTGCTCTTCTTACTTCAAGATCTCTTTTCTCCAACACGTATTTTCATATTGCTTCTTTACTTCTTTTTACAAAGACTCTTCATTTCAGAAATTCCTTTAAAGTTCACCAGTTACTGCTTAATACAGATGATGGTCATATTCTTACTTAATATGATGAGTTTGGGGCACACACCCTCCAGTTTGTGTGCTTTATCTGTGCACTCTCTGTACTCCCACATACCAGGCAAACAGGGAGTGTTCTCCAGGCCATTTGCCAAGTGGGCCATGCAAGCTCTCCCACAGAGGATGTGAGCTACATCACCTTAAACTTCATCTCTGGCTTTGAATTTTAATATTAAAATTTTTACTGTTGTACTTGAAAGATGTCGAAAGAGACAACTTGCTCTCATAGTTTCCTGCTTGAGTTCCCAGTGGTCTTTTCCCCTTGAAGTTTGTTCCTTGCATATAATAAGTCTTCCTTTTTTCATGTGTCTGTGTTTATACTGATAAAATTGTCTTTAAATTTAGCTGTTTCTTCTATTCATTGCCTGTGGGATGAAGCCATAAATCTCTAACAACCATAACCAGAGTATCTGGCAGCCATTTTACATTTGGTTCACAGGAAGAAATTGCAAAGAAGACTTATGTGTTAAGCTTTCTCCTTGAAAACGTGCAATTATTCTCTTTGTTTTATATAGAAAAGGAGGATATAAGTGATCCTAGGTGTCTCAAGAAAATATTACAAGGCAAACCATATATTCCTTGTCCATGCAAATCACATTACTGAGAGCTGTGGATTAATTGGCCCAATCCCCATGTAATTTTATCACATTTTTTTTGCTCATTCCCTGCTTAAAGTTCTCTTAAACAGTTCTCTCTGCCATGTGGAGAGAGAGAGAACTAGCTGCCTACCCTCATCATTTTGGTATGCACATACGTAGTGGATTTGAATATCCATTATTACAGAAATAAATACAGATAGGGATCTCCCTATTTACATGCTCTGTACACAAAGACAAATGAAAAGACAATGTCTTTAGGATCCCAAAGAGAGTCAGAATTGACTGAAGGATGGCAGCTAAAGTAGAAGCAGGGTCTGTAGAAAGTTTTTACTTGTTTTTCTCCGACTTCTTTATTGTGATCAGATTTTTTCTGCAGTACTTGAGGCAGGCCAAGCAAGGAGTTGTAGTACCATGGGAACTATTTACAAGTGCTGGATCTTCAAGTATGTTACTGATGTGCTAACACGACTTCATTGATCCCAGTGGACTGTATTATGTTTCACATAGCTGAAGCATGGTGCAGCTGGCAGTAAAATACACAGAGACCTGTAATATCCTCCACTTGTTCAGGTAAGTTTATTACTTTCTGGGCTCAACTGACTCTACCTGCTGCTCACTTGTTATTTCTGCAAGCACTAATGAATTGAAAAGCTGACGGGAGGCCCTGGCCTCACTTGGAGCTCAAGCAACTTATGCTCTTATGCTTCAGTGCTGTTAGAATGCCACATGCTGTTGTGCTTCCTGTACTATGTTTTACTTCTGCAAGGCATATTACAAGGCTTACCCAGGGTGGGGAGTCTTGCCCTTCAATTCTTCTCATCCTGCTTCTGGATAAAGTCTGTATTGGCTACTGAGCTTGCAAGAGATAAGAAAATCCTTGGGCCTGAGGGGACAATTGCCTATCGTGAGGTCTGCTTTTTAATTAAGAGGGCTGAAAAGCAGTGACCTTGCTGTACTTTCTCTGTACAAGTGCAGGAGTAGGATTAGTGATGCATTCTTTTGGGATATTACATTAATTTGAGGGAACCTTGCTTTCAAATGAGCATCATCCAACTTCATCAGGTTTCAATTTTGTACACACAGTAGCTGAGAAGGCTTCACTTGCCCTTTACCCAAAGGAAGCAGAGTCTTCTTCACAAACAGGTGAGTGAACGTGTCTGTGTGAGGAACATCCTCAGCTGTGGCCCCAGTGTTCATAAGGGAGCTAGTCAATATATGCTACAAAATATATAAGGTGTGCTTGTAACAACACTTGGCCAGCTGAGAAACTTGACTCCACACAAAAAATGAAGTAACACAGGCATGTCAGATTTAACAGGAAACCTCTTCTTTGAGTCCAATCATATGTGGTGATTGCAAATTAATAAGGGGCAACATTATGAAATAGCAGATCTTTTACACTCTACCTCCTCATCCCAGTCAATTGCTGCCTCCAACAGCAGGAGGGAAAACAAAGAGCATCTCTTCTCATTTATTTGATGGTGCTGAAAAACAGTTTGGAAAACTCCACAGCACTTTTCTCCTGCGCTTACACCACATAAATGAGGTAATCATTAAAACTGTCTTTTTTTTCTTACAAGGACATGGAAAATTGAGTTCAGAGGGAAAGACCTCGTCTCTGAATGAGGCAAGCAGAGCAGCAGTCAGAGCAACAAGACGTGCATGGCATAGGCAGGTCCTGTGCCTTGGAACACACTATTTCGTGTGAGTTTTCTTTATGTAGAAAAAAAGGCCAACAACATCATGATTCCCAGAAACATTAGTAAAATACTCATAACTTTCTGCACACCAAATACTTAGACTGCATAAAGAAAAGGTTGTGAGGCAAAGCAACAAATTGCCCAAACAACTTTTGGATGGCCCATCCATGGAAGTGTTCAAGGCCAGGTGGATGGGGCTTGGAGCAGCCTGATCTAGTTGAAGGTGTCCCTGCCTACAGTAGAGGGGTCAGAAATAGATGATCTTTCATATCCCTTCCAAACCAAAACATTCTAGGGTTATATGAATGCCAAAATTCATTTGTCATTAATTGATCCCTCAGAGGGTACTCTCTGTCTGTTCAAATATGCCTGAAACAACCTGTTCAACCAAATCTTTGAAGAGCTGATGGTAGGTGTGCTAAGTCACAGACGACATCCCACAGCCTTTTCTCAGGACTTTTAGGGATTTCAAAGTGAGTGGTATCTCTGCAGTCAGGGATGGGGATGTGCTCTTCTGACTGCCCCTAGTCCCAAGAGTCCCAGACTTGGTTTGGAGCCACGCAGCTCAGACCAAGGCTGGTGAGAAGTCAGCTTCCCAGGTCAAGACAGTTTGTGTCACATTGGCTGGGAATACGTTGTATGTGATTGTGGAGTGAGACCTTAAATGCCCTTCAAAAACATCCATCATGATGGCTGATAGCAGTATTTCTTTCTTCATTGTCTAAGCTCTATCTAACCACTGCTTCTATCTGGATCTCATCACCCTTAGTGAGTGCTCTAACAAAAAGAAGTAGTCATAAAATATCTTGAGTAAAGCTTTTGAAATTTGATTGCAAAGCATTTTCTATGATTGAGAAAAGTACAGGCTGGATGAATGGGCTTAAATGGGCTGAATATTAGTTGGATTACCAGGCTTAAAGGGCATTAATGAATAGTTCAGCACCCAGCTGGCAACCAGTAAGTGGAGTACAATAGGGACTGATTCTGGGATAATGTTATTCCACATCTTTATCAATGGCCTGGATGATCAGACAGAATGCATCTTCAGCAAATTTGCAGGTGAAGATGGGGTGCGTGGAAATAAGTCAAATGACAGTAAAACTTCAAGTAACAAGAAACTTGATAAACTTGAGCCTGGGGCCAATACAGTGTTTGCAAATAAAATGATGTAAAATTCTGCACAATCGTCTTTCAAACTGCATACCTGCCTGCAACAGGAGCATGCCCAGCATATTAGAAGTTGTAATCTTCTCCTTCTTGCTTGTAGGGAAGTCACAGCTGCAATGTCATGATGTGTTTTCAGTCCCCTAGTTCAAGAGGTGTATGAAAAATCACTTGTAGAGTGCTAAGAAAATTGTCAGGGACTTCTTCAAGAAGAAGATGGGGAAGTTGAATTTGTTTAATCTGAAAAAAGGAATCCAAAGAAGAATCAAGTTGCACACCACTTGAAGGTGATACAGCAAAATTCAGCTTAGTAATAAACATTTAAAACATTCAGCAATTCCCATAAAGTTCATCTTGGGAGGTTGAGGTTGGGTATTAGGAAACCCATTTTCACCAGAATGAGCTGGTCCCAGAAGAGCTTGCCAAGAGAAGCTGTTGAATCTGTAGTCACAGAGATTTTCAAAAATCAGCTAAACAATGTTATGTTTGACATGATTTGCTGTCAGCAACAGCTCTACTTGAGGTTGGATGTTCGATTAAGTCCACCCAGAGGTCTGTTCCAGATGATATTTATATGATTTATTCTCCTCTGAGAATAAATGACAGATATGACCAACATTAATTGAGAACAATTATTTTACAGTCAACATGTCATCAAAGTCCTGTTCTTCACACAATAGAATTGTAGGAAAAATTACTAGATTGGAAGGGATATCTGGGGGTCTAGTCCAATCTCCTTCTCAAACAGTTGTCTTCGGAATAAGACCCGGTTGCTCAAGATTATTCAGCTTGTTGAAAATCTCCAATCTTGTCAAGCTATTCCAATGCTTAACCACCCTCATTATCAAGAACTTCTTTTTATAATGTGTAATTTAAATATCTCTTGTTGTAGCTTGTTCCCATGTCCCTTGTCACTGTGTGTCTCTGAGAAGAGCCTGTTTCTCCTGCCAGTCACTCATTAGGACATGGAAGACTTCAAGTGAATCCCCTCTCAACCTTATTTCCTGGTTGAACAAATCCAACTCCTTTAGCCTCTCCCTGTCAGTTGGGTGCTCCAGATCCAGTTTCACACCACCACTACAACAGAACACTGCTGATTTCTGTTCTATTTGTTCTTCCCTCAAGCCCTGCAAGTCTTTTCTTGCAAAGATTCTTTCGAGCTAGTCAGTCTTAGAGTAGCAATGCTGTCCTAGAGGTTATCAGTTGTTCCCTTGATTCATTGCAATTTGATGGAATCCTCAAACTTGCCAAGTCCACCCAGTTTTCTGTTCAGCTCTTCAGCCATCCCTCCTCATTCTGGCTATAGGGACATCATGGGAGATTGAAAGAACTTGCTAAACTCACAGTATAAAACACCCACTTCTGTTCTCTTGTTCTCGGATCCCATCTCCTCCTCATAAAAAGCAATCAAGTTGCAAGATTTAACCTTGGTAAATCTAATCTGACTGTTTCCAGTCACCTTCATGTCCTTCACGCACATGGGAATGGTTTCCTTGGAGACTTCCTTCAGCAATTTCCCAGACAAGAGGTAAGACCGACAGTCAGTTCCACCTCGATATTTTTGCAGATGGGAGAAAAAATTTCCTTTTTTTTTTCCAGTCGACAAGGAACCCCTAATTGCCACAACATTTAAAAGATGATAGAAAGTGACCTCAGAAGGAAGCTGGCCAGCTCCCACAGCACTATGCAGAACATGTACCACAGAATTAAATCTATAATTACATTTTCTAAGGGAGCTCAGGAATATCTTTCCCCTTAGCTAGAGCTTATATGGAATTAAGTCAGCAGATTCAGAACAGGGAGGCTCTCCCCACTCCCCTTCTATATCACAATTCTTTAAGTATAATTTTCTAGCTATTACTCAGAAATAAGAGAGGATATAAAAGCTAAAATAAAACCAAAATAATTTAATTAAAAAAATAATCAGAATTGCAGAAATACATTGGAAAATGCAAAGTAGGAAAAGCTTTGGAGAGAGCAAGAAAGAAGTTCTTCTGGAAAATTTTCAGAAGAAAAACTGAGAGTGAACAGCAAAATAAACTGACCTACAAAAAATCAAAGCTCTCTATTGGCCTTTAGCAGGCAGCATGTCTCTCTTTATTAGAGAAGTAAGAGAAGAACAGATGAGCTGTCCTTGCTGTTCCTTTTGCACAGCTGCCAATGGTGTAGCACACAAGTGATCCTAATTCTCTGTGCTGCACAGAACTCACATTAAAAACAGGTTTGGGTTGGTTTTTTTTAATTTTTCATGGTCATTTTTTCCATCTTCTAACCATTCCTATTTTATCCGCCCTTTACTGTGACATTTATTGATTATTTTTTCTTGAATCCTTTTTTCATTGTGCTTCCCTTCATTATATTTCTTTTTCATGGCTTTCCTGTCATTCTCTTTGGTTATTCTGTGGTACACAGAATATTCTGGGTACAGGGATATTCTGTGATATCTCTAGCACAACATTCTACCTACTAACTCATCCCTTATCATTCTACCTGCTGACTCGTCCCTTATTTCACAGTCTCCAGACATACAGACTCATGGCACACAAATGATAAACTTCATTTCAAGCCTGAAGCTCCAGAGCACTAATGTAACACAGAAATAATAGTGCACCATAATGGTTAGGAAAATGTGTTTCTATCACGAGGGAAAGTTATTGAAACAGTTTCCCAAGGTAATTTGCAAATTCCTCACTGCTGGAAGACTTTACTGTTAACTAACCAATCTCCAGGTTTGGACAGTCAGAACTGGTGAAACAGCTCTGATTATTTCTGCACATCATCTCTTCCCTGGTTGTTCACAGAGCAGAAAATTCTGTTGGATCCTTCATATCCTGCCTTGGTTCCTGCCCACCTTCCAAACAATTCCACTTTTGTTTCCTTCTCATTCACTCTGAACCGTACCATGAGACCAATGTTTATCAGAGGCATTGGCAGCAGGGTTATGTGTCCCCCTCCCTATCTCCAAAGATAAATTCCTCCAGGCTCAAGTCTGAAATTCATTCCTCCCTCCCAAGAATGCGCTCACAGCCACTAGCTGCAGCTCCCTGGCTCAGAGGAGTGAGCTGCTGTCCTGTTCCCTGAGCACTGCCAGGATTTATGTGAACGATTATTCTTAATGCTTGGTGTCCCATTTTAACACCAGACTCAGAGATGGGGACCCACAATTTGAGAAATGTCCCTGTCACCATGTCAATATCCTCCTTTTTAAAATCCTCTTTTGGTTCCTGCTCTCTAACACATCAAACATCAGACATGGACAGTTTATCCCAGACCTGCCAGGGCTCTTTCATTCAGTGTAGTTCAAGTACATTGGGATTGCCCTTGATAGCAGCAGCATGTTAAGTTTTCAGACACCTTTGACTTGATCTGTCATGCTGAGTATCCCCATAAACACTGGGAGCCAGTTTCATTGCTTGCTTCCCCACCTTCTAAGATCTCCTCTGTCCTGACATCTGCAAAAACCAAGGCAACTGTTAAGCTCTACCAGCACAACAGATCTCATTTTGATGACCAAAATGCTATTGTTTTGGAGGAAATGTATAGTTTCTCCTCTCATATCAGGCTATAGATACTTACAGGGCAGGGAGTCATGCAGCACCTGGCACTTAACAGTGTTGGGGTACCTAAACCAAAATGGTGCTAATGTACTCTGCACGTCATGTTACCTGACTTGTCAAGGAGATTTGGTCAACACTCGAGCTTGTGGGGAAAACTTTCTTGCAGAGCCTGAGGTACAGGACCAATAAACACCTCTTGGCTGGGCAGCGTTCCACAAAGCTGCGCATCCATCACAGTTCTGCTGCTACCTTGCTTGCTCCAGAGCCGTGAAAAGCATGAGAGCATCAATCTCAGCCCGTGTTCCTCCCACTTCCCCAGTGGCAGTTAAAAAGCCTGTCTGCAGCCCTTTCTCCAGCCTCGTCCCATAGCACAAGCAGCCATGGGACGTTCACGGAGAAATAAAACTCAGCAGCTTTACCCCTGTGTCCAGATCCCTGAGGATCATTAAATGTGCTGTGAGCTTCTCCACCATTCAAAGACCATGGCAGGAGGAACCTCTTATCCACAGTTCTCAGAGGAATCAGTTCCAGATGATGGAGTAGAAGAACCTATTGCATTAGCAATGCTAATTCCAGGTGCGAACAAAGGGGAAGAACTGGAATTGGCAAACCTTCCTAGCAGGGGATTTTCCTACAACAATCAGTGTGTTAAATATGAGATTTCTGAAGAAAGAAATGACATAACTGAATGCTGATAGCATTTGACTTCAGGTGGAAACATTTGCTTTATAAACTAAAATGCTTTCTTTGCTGTAAGAGAGGTCCAGTTATTTTCCAGCCTCCTCTGATTCCTCAGGGAATCACGTGGGATTGTTTCCATTTTCTGGTGATGCTGATTTCAGGTGATGCTGACAGAAGTATGTCTGCTGAGTTCTGTCATCCCCTTCATGTACATTTTCTCGGCCTCACCACCCAGCAGCATGTTTCAATGAGAGGGAGGAGCTGGAGTTACTCACTGACACCTGCTCTCATTCCCTCTTCAACTTCTCTTGAGATTGAATGGTCTTCTGTTATGCTGGATATTAAATTGCACTAAATTTTACACTTGGCCAATTCTAACTCTTGCATTTTTTCAAAAATACAACTACAGTTGGCTGCTCTATAGAGGTCTTACATTGTTTGCATAGCATATAGATTACATACTGCATACAGCGAATTTAGTACACAAATATCCAATCAGGTTGGCAGAAACCAGTAACTGAGAACTGGAATATAAACAACAAAATAGCCAGGAGTGCCAGTGTCATTAAAAGAAACCTGAGTGCCAGAAAAGGGACAACAGCCAGGGCTAACAATGTGGCCAAGGAAATGTCCCCAGACCCATTAAACAGTGGTGGAGTCACAAATACCAACCCTTTGGCACTTCTTCACCCTCACTCAGTCTCCATCCCCATGGATAGGATGTAGGTCAAGTTTAAGAATGGTTATACTGGGATATGCAACAGACATGGGGCATTGTGGGGTTTAGGTTTTGAAGCCGCAAAGTTCTGCAGCTCTTCTCCCCCATAGTACCTCTCACCTGTCACCTCCCAGGAGTGAGCATCGTGCCCTCTTCTAAGCAGAAGGACTCTGAGGAGCACAGACCAATAGATCGATGCTCAGCAGCAGGGAGCAGCAGAGGGGAAGAATTGGCCTCTCTTACCCACAGTACAAGCAATGCTTTGCTCCCTCCTTGGCAGCCGCCCAAAACAGCACTAGTGGCTGCTGCAGGCATCAAGGGAAGGCTCTCCTCCCCACCCAAACTGTCTCAGACCTCACAAAATCTTTACAGCACCCAAAAAACACCCTGAGCTTGTGGGGCTCCCACTGATGCGCCTCAGCTCTATGCTCTTGGCCTTTCCCCAGACTTGCAGCAAGCCCTCCCTCTTCCTGAACCAAGTCACAGCAAAAGGGAGTTTTGTCATCCTTTGGATATCATCCTGAGGCAGTTTATCTCGTTTGTGCCTGCAGTGCTGAAAAGCCTTGAAATGGCTCCTCCCCAAAATGAAGCTAAAAGGGTATTTTCTTCTGCTGAGGTACGGAAAGAAAGATTATTTAATGCATTCTGCAAATTGTGTGGGCTCTGGAAGGGTGAGTGGTTCCAGAGAGCAACTGCAGAAGCAAGGGATAGCTTTATCTTTGTATGCAACTGAAAATTCAGGCAGTACAGTTCCCAGACTGGGCCTCCCCAAAATCAAACTCCAAAGATTAAAGCATTTTGTAGGCTGACACAAGTCAATACTGGAGTAGAGAGTCAAATACTTTTGCTTCTTCAGCCAATACTCTTTCCACTACATTGCACTGTATCTTACATAACAACTGCTTAATTAGAGAAAATTCACCCCAAGTGTTAAGTTGAAGTGAACAGAAAGATTTTCCTCATGACAGATGAAACATTGGCTCAATCCTTGGAAAATGCATCTGAAGTACATTTTAAAAATATTTTAAAGTCACTCTGAAAATGCCAAAACTAGTCTTTCAATATTTTCTCCTTACTTTTCTCTGATTTTTTTTATTTTAATTATTAAAATTCACTAGATTTTTTGACAAATCAGCAAAGTCAATATTTTTTACCTGAGAGTTCGTACATCTGCTCTAACAACTGACCAAGGCAAAATGTGTTGTCTGCTGATTTCAGTGGGCACTCTGTTACTAACCTCACTGAAGCCAGTTTTTGAGGTTGAACATTACAATGTTACATTCAGTTAATATTTAAAGAATAACTTCATGGTGTTAAAAAATTCTGAACTAAAGCCCTCATATTCCTGCTCTGTCATGTACTAACTTTGCAAGAAGGACTGAAACTATGCATGAGGGCTTGCAGATTATCACCTGACATAATAATCAGGTTGGAAAACTGCTGCACTGTAATTGAGTCATTCAATTGCAACTATTGTTGGAGTTATCTCCTCCCCCTGGCCCAGGAGGCAGAGACAGATGAGCAGTCAGATCCTTGTACTTGAAACACTCCTAGGATGGAAAACTGCAGTGCTGCTGCTTTGTTTTCCAGAAATTAAAGCTGATCCTCAGGGGAAAGGTGTCACTTGGAGATGCAGGGAAATTTATCTATGAAACCAGAGGAGACTGTCAAACTAAGTATGTCTAAATCAGCTGGTATTGGGACTGATGTTTCATTGGCTTCCAGCTTTCCTTGACTATTTATAATTTCTAAAAGCTAGGAACAAAAATTTCTATTCTGGCAATAGAAAGTTGTTGAGAACTTTTATATGGTAGCACCCTACTCTTGCTCTGGCTTACCATCCCTGGGTGTAAGGATCAAAGCAATTGAGAATCACAAACACACTGAATCTGATGGTCTGCTTTGAAAGTTCATTCAGGTCAGTCAATTGATCCTCACATTGCCCACATCAAAGCATTACAGGAGTAGACACTTGCTAAAACTATTTTTCAGTTCTTCCTTGCAAAGCAGCTTGATGGTCTAAGTATATCAGGACAAGCTTGTCTCCCCAGGCTCTGCAACACAAGTATAACCTCAGCCTTTCAAAGTACATGAAGCCCTATGCATGCAGTTAATTATAAATAGTGTTGAAATGGAAGCTTAAAAATGGAAGGTCGTGTTCTCTCCATCTGAACATTAAATCCCTTCAAGATCAGGCTGCCCTAGATAGAAGTGGCTGTGTTCAGCTGTGTGGCATCTGTATTACAAAATGTTCTTTGAAATGATCAGGTGGTGAAAGGAGTTTGACTTGTACTTTACCGGAGAGCCAAAGCAAAGAGGAAGGGTTAGATACACTGCCTTTGCTAAGTGCTCTGCTAACAGCACAAGCATGTTTGTTAGAGCTCAGGAATGTCTAATGGTGAGCTCACTTTATCCTGTTGGAGATGGGCTTCAAGGAAAGGGCAAAGCCCATGAAGCATGAGGTATAATGCCTGCAGCCATTCAAATACACACATCAGAAACCATTAGCAGGATTTATCACAGACACCCTTTTTTAAACTAATATTCACTAATATTCAGTCACAACAAATATTGAGAGTCAGAAACTTTTTCTATTTTTCTGTCATTTTAAATTGACACTGGCCAGAATCCTTTGCTCTTCCCCAAAGGTCAACAACCAGCAGAAAGCTGTGCCAAGCCTGAATCCAGACTCATCCTTGAAGATGTTCTGGCCTGGCTTCCCTCCAGGTCTTGTTTTGTCCCATTGCTTTTTGGATATCAGAAGAGGTTCTTCACTGAAGGGATTGTCGAGTACTGGAATGAGGTGCCCAGGAAAATGTTGGAGTCATCATCCCTGGAAGCATTTAAGAAATGACAGGACATGGCATTTAGTGCTATAGTTTAGTTGACATGGTGGTGTTCAGTCAAAGGTTGGGCTTGGGTCTTTTCCAACTGTAATGATTCTACAATTTTCTTTCTGCCCATGTTAACTTGGTCAATGTAAGCTGGTTCTCACATTGTTAACCTGCTAAAGGCAAATCCTGTGAGCCAACTCTCCCAAACGTTTGTGCAAATAACTTCTTGTCTGACTATGCCATGGCCACCAGCACCCAAAGGACTGATGCCTCCCACTAAAAGCACTTAGCACCAGCACTGCCTGAGTTGTTGAGGGGATCTGGAGTCTGTCCAGGGTCCACCTACACCTCCAGTGTGAAACAACACCAGTCACAGAGACCAGTGGTGCTGCCTGTGATCAGCTGAGCAGCCACTCTGTGGGTTTGACCATCTTTGTAAGAAGGGGTAACTGAGCCCAGTACTACCCAGTTCAACCCACTCTCACTCACTCCAGAAAAGTACCCTCAATTATCTCTTGAGTGAGCTGAATAAAGAAGCTGCTGCTCTTGCTTCTTGTGGGGAAGGGAGATGGGTCCTGGTATGGCCACCTGAAATTGCATTGCAACCAAATACTTTACCAGAGGTTGAATAATACATTTTTGCTCAAATTTGGTGAAAGGTGGATTTTTCGGGTCTCAATTAAAACCAGAAATGTGTCATTCCTCTTCACTTTGCTCTTTATGTTGTGTTTTTAAGGGTGATGAGGTCTACTTTAGACCACTGATTTGGGTGTGCTGTATATATGTAGGATTACTTGGGAATTCTTAGAGACTGTTTTGACTTTCAACTGCAAAACCAGACCATCTTGTGTCTCTGCTTCTACCTTTCAAAACAAAACACTACCCTTTTCCAGAAGAAGCCTGTGCTTTTGGAAACATGCAAGTCCTATCCAGAGAGCAATCAAGTATGACCAGTGAAAAGCTCCATTGCCCCTTGTGCAAAGAGTAACGTTACCTGTTTGGCATAGAGCATGGCCAGGGCCTAAAGAGGTACATGAATATTCCCAAATATTATTACCTATTACAAAGTGACAACAGAACAAAGACTGCTCCTGACAAAATTCAGCCCCAAAGCAGCTCCAAAGCAGTGATGAAAATTTGTGATTCAGATTGTGTATGTATATGGGTATTGGTAGGATCAGATACCTTGGCAAGGGAAAACAGTGCTGATACCTTTTGCAGACTTATTTTTTCAATTTCTGCTCCTATTTGACAGAAATTGGGGCAACTCCTTGGTCATATAGTCTGATCAGAGAGGCAGCAAAAGCTATAAAGGATTCTACTGACTGGTCTCCCAAGGGCTTAGATGAGCATCAGTTCTACTTGGGCAAGCAAATTATGCAGAATCAGAGCTCTGGTTTTTGGACCTCATTGGCTGTTTTGCTTTAGTCTCTCCAGTTACTGCTTCTGACCAAAATTGTTGTATATGTTTGTCGTGAAAATTCCAGCATCATATTCATCTGATAAGAATTTAAACAATAAAGGTAGCATGAAATTAATCAGAGTGATGGGAATTGATAGAATACAAGTTTAATCCATCCTTCTTCTAGTGTCACTGTCCTTTTAAGGTCCACTTGGGGTTGTAATATGGGCTGGCTTTCAGGTTGGCTGAAGTTTATGAGTAGAGATTAATAAGTACCTATTGGTTGTGTCTAAGCAAAGACAACTACAGTACACTTATCCAATTCTTTCCAGTGACACATTGATTTTATGACAATGTGTATTAACTGATATAATCAATTTTCTTAAATGAAGATAAGAGTAGATCCTTAGTTAAAGGTAGGTATTCCATGATTTTTCTGTGAGAGGCCTGATTTTATATAAACCTTTGTATAAAAATTCTCAAGAGAGAAAGGACCATTAAAACAAAACACACGCACAAATGAATCAATATAACAAGAAAATCCAATTCAGGGTTTGTTTTTTTTTTTTTCTGTCAGCTCCTAAATTCCCTGTCTTCATTCCATTTTTTACCCTTTTTCCCTTCAGACATTGTGAGCTCGTACTCAGTGGCAACATGAGACCGGAGGTAATTCCAGGACACTCGAGGTGTCTTCAGCTCAGTCCTTCAGTGCCATCCGGTCTGAAGATGTTTGTGTCGTCAAAGGCCTTTAAGAACGTACAGATGCCTAAAATTTCCTGTGCCCAAACAGTGGTGACTGAAAATGACAGTGGTAATGATATCCTGGCAATCAGAGGCGAGAATGAGTCACATGCTGGTTTTAAATGGAAAACCAGTTGTATTTCAATTCTGCAGGTGCCGGAAATTGCACTTGGGGTAAATGAGTGTAGCATCTTGTTTATTTTTTTTGTGGTTTCTTGATGCCTCAGGAAAGTAGAAACTCAAGGAAAAAATTTTGGTAGAACTGAAGCAAAATCTTGAACTGAAACAGATATCTTTTTGCTGAATTCCAAAGCAAAATACAGAAATAAAAATATTTTGTGTTCTAAAATTATTTCAATTGGTTACATTTCTCCAATGCTAAATAGAAAGAAGTCTGAAAACTGAGATAATTTCAAATCAATACTTTTTGGTAATTGTTATTAGAAAAAGGTGCATATTTTATAATTATATTATTATTGTTGTTTTATGAACGGAGAATTTGGAAAACTTTACGCAATATGAAATTGTGTGAAAGTAAAATAGATGAATCTGAAACCTTTCTTTCAGTTTCACATCTGGGACATGCATTAATACTCCCTGTGACTTAAGTTACAAATACTACTTTTGCTGTCCTCATTTGAATTTGATGCTAAGGCTATGCCTCAAATATCATGTTTTTTATAAATAGCACTTTGGCTCAAGGGAAGCTGTCTTCATTTTATGTATGTTTCTGCAGGCAAAAGTTATTAACTTCTGTTTTCCATAAAGTCAAAGTACCCAAAATATTGAGGGCAGCACACAGAAAACAGCTTTGTAGAGGTAACGCTCTGAAGAGTCCATGTCACAGAATCCATCCTGTGCCCTAATCCAGAAAGGACAAGACAAAAACAGCCTCGGCTCCTAAAAGTAATAGCTCGTGCTGTTTAGTTCTCAGATCCCTTATTCAGCTAGTGTTAAAGCAGTAAAAATAGCAGCTGTCATACACATATTCTAAGTGCACATTAGGAATTGCAGTTGAAACTGTTTCAGATATGCATTTGTAATGCACAAATGTCTGTCTAACCTATCCCATTATCTCTGAGATTGCAGAGGTATTACTGACACTTCAAAAACATCTCATAAGAATATTCTCCAAAAACACGAAAAACACTTGATTAAGTCTTGTAGGGTTCTGAAGAGCAAATTCTTCCCCATCCATAGCTGAAAAGCTACTACTGTCTCATTGATGATCTGAATATCTTGAATAGAATTTTAGCACAAATGAAACATGCTATCAGCAATTGTGATTCACATTTGAAAGGGGCTCTCGCTCAGATATCTCAGTATTTTACAAGCAAGCCTCATTGATGATTTCTG
This sequence comes from Manacus candei, assembly GCF_025592945.1. Lineage (NCBI taxonomy): Eukaryota > Metazoa > Chordata > Aves > Passeriformes > Pipridae > Manacus > Manacus candei. Next base: position 3,773,999 of record NW_026138055.1, on the reverse strand, counting down.
GCATGGCATTGTATCCCTTTTATGGAGTTCACTGATGCAGGGCAAAGCTGAAGGTCTGGTGCCAGCCCTGTGAGAACTAATATCTCCCAAGAGATAAACTCTTGCAGACCTCACATGCAGTACCATGGATGTGTCTATGAGACAACACAGTGACAGCAGGCTGTACACCCAGCACCAGGGCAATGCATAACTGCATGGGAAGGATCCTGTCACAGTTGAAACTAAAGAGATCCCATGGGAAGAGCAGGAGAAGGGGCTGGAAATCTCTGGAAGAGCTGTCTCACTGCTAAGTTCTGCCCTTGGGCAAGCATAATACCCGCTGGAGGCAGGAGAATATTTTTAAGGGACTGGCACTTCATAATGCTGTAAAAATCAAACCCAGGCTGTCTCAGTGAGTTCTGAAGGAGAATATCTTTAGAAAATTTCCTATAAATGTTTAATCATTTCATCCTGGTAGCATTTAATTAGCAATCTAATTAACCTTTTTGTATTTATCTCTCACAGAGGCACTTAGCTTCAACGCAGGCGCCTTCCTCACAGGATCACAGCGTACACAAGGGGAATTCCTAAGCTGGGGAAGACCCAGGGGAGTCCCAAGAACCACCAGAAACCAGCAGCTCCTGCCAGAGTGGCTGAGGAGGCACTGAGGGACCAGGGGGAACAGCATCCATCTCCCATTCCTGCAGAGGGCAGGCAAACAGGGCTGGTGTCTCATCCAGGGGCAGTTTATGTGGCCATTGGGGCAGGAGCATGCACAGGGAGGGCAACCTTTTGGCAGAGGGACAGGTCACTGGCTGAGTGGAGAGACCTGAAGTCCACATGACTCAGCAACTGGGCACTGCTGTATGACCACCTGCACAGGCCAAGGGCACTCGTCCTGCCATCCCCTCCAGGCAGGATGATGGGCACTTGTTTGAGAGCAAAAGGTACAGCTCTGTCTGGGGGGTCTGCACCACCCACCCCGGTGGTGCCTCCACGCAGACAGAGCTGCTGAAAGGAGAGGTTCCGTGTGGATGTGAGTAAACAGCACACCTTGGTAGACAAAAGGGACAACCGTGTCCTGGGGTGCATCCAGCACACCATCACCAGCCAGCTGAGGGAGGAGATTTTCCTGCTCTGCTGTGCTGGTGAGACCTTACCTCGAGTCCTGTGTGCAGTTTTGGGTGGCACAACATAAGGAGGATATAAAGCTATTAGAAAGCATACAAAGAAGGGCTACAAAGATCAGGAAGGGTCTAGATGGGAAGTCATGTGAGCAGTGACTGAGGTCACTTGAGTTGCTCAGATTAGAGAAGAGGAGGTTGAGGGGAGATCTCCTTGCGGTCTTCAATATCCTCATAAGGGGAAGCAGAGGGGCAGGCACTGATCTCCCCTCTGTGGTGACCAGCGTCAGGACCTGAGGGAATGGCATAAAGTTGAGTCAGGGAGGTTTAGGTTGGATATTAGGTGAAGGTTCTTCACCCAGAGGGTGGTTGGGCACTGGAACAGGCTCCCCCATGGCAGTAGTCACAGCACCAAGGCTGACAGAGTTCAAGAAGCATTTGGACAACACTCTCAGGTACATGATGAGATTCTTGAGGATTCTGTGATTCTGTCCAATACAGGGCCAGGAGATGGACCCAATATGGGCCCTTTTGGGATCCTTGTGGGTCCTTTCCAACTCCAGATATTCCATGATTCAATGCAGTGCAGAGATCAAACTGCAGGAAGTGCCTGGACCTTTCTCCTGGGACAGGGTCAGGCAGCAAACCTACCTGCAAAAGGTTGCCAAGGTGAATGCACATGTTCTTAATCCACCCGATGTACTTAAGTCCATTGGCTTCTTCCACTCTTCCAACAGAATTCCCCCAGTCTAAGACACAAACTTGCTGAAGATTTTCAAAGTAACTAGCAACTCTCAGAAAATCGTGACAAGGCAGAAAATCTGCAACTAAACAATTTTTTAATGAACTACAGAGATGTTTTAATGAGTTTAATTAATTGCTATTTAAATGGATTTAATGATTGGCATTAAAAATGAGGAAGTGAATAGATAATCTAGAATGTCCTCTCTCTCTTAGGACTGAGGAGAAACTTCAAAAACATCTATTATTTACCTTCATATCAACATAGAACAAATATTTAAGAATTTCATACATCTGTTACCAATTTCCCTTTTACACTCTGAGAGCTTTACCAATACTAAAATTATTTTGAGAATTTTCATATTGATAAAAGAGGCTGCATCATTTGCTACTTAATAATGGAGAGAAAACTTCCTAAAACGGCAAGTGTCATTGGCCAAAAAAAGGCCAGTAAGTCTGACATCTATTAATCAGACATTTCCTAAAGGAGGCGCTCTTTAACATGTTAGCAGGAGAACCTGTTTTGTTCTGTCTTACTGCCCATTTTATCCCCAACAACAGCCCATTCTCAGTCATCAATGAACGTGCAGTTCCGTAGAGACTTTCCAAAATAATTGGTGTTTAATTAACTGAGGTCGAATACTAAAGTAACTTGCAACCATAAATGTGTAAGTCTGGATCTGGAAAGGAAATAAAACCTGAAATTAATCACAAAGTCTGTGTTGCTGCCGTTCAGTTACAATATTTTTTCAATGTTGGATTAAAAAAAAAAAGAAAGAAAATGAAAAAAATTTCATATTTCACCAATCTTCTGTCTTTTTGTGCTCTAGGAAGTGAGAGTTTGGAACTCAAAGTGATAAAGTGGTTTCCTGATGGAGTAATTTATGGAAAAAGACTGACAGTTCTGTGCTTTACTCAAAAAAGTTTCAGCAAGATTCAGCCACTGGGGTGATCAAATCAGGTCTCCAGTAGGAAGTCTGATACCTGAGGAGGGACTGTCGTTTATACCCTATTTATAACATGTTATTTTCTACTTCCTCTAAATGGTACTGTACTGCGTGTGCAAACTGCTTAGTGCCTGGAGGCCAGAGAAAATAGCACAAAAACTTCTGCTTGGCAAAGGAATGAAAATGAGCTTATTTGCTTTCCAAGGTTTTAGGAACCTGAGACAGAGCTCTGAAATACATAAGGGCATAATACATTGGCTTCATCGGCTTCTGATGTGCCCTGTGCCAATGCCTAAGTATGCATCACAGAATGACCAATTCTATATCAATCTTCCCAGTAATACATCTATGTAGAAATAAAGTCTCAGCACTGCTGTATTTTCTGCTTCCAGACAGAAGATGTGTAAATTTTGCTCAATAGTTAATGACACCGTTGATCTAAAAGCAGGTGTGTTATCTCATTGCAATGCAGGCACCCCTCATCTTTTTGAGACAGTCTTTGTTCTCTTGGATATTACTGTGTCCCATGAGCTATTTGCAAACCCCACAATGATAAGCAGTAATGAGAGAAGGAATGGAGTCGGCATCATTGCGTCTGCCCAGTAACAAACCAGAAGATATTTTAAAAGTAAGTCATATTCTTAAGCTTGCAAGATGCATAAAAAACCAGGGGGGATAGGAGGAAGAAACCAGACAGACCAAGATCAAATTTCCCAGTGTTTGAAGTCTTTGCTCATGCCAGTGGGTTTTATATATAGATTAATTAAGTTGCCTGAAAAAGAGACACCAAAGACTACATGGCAGCAAAATCTGGCAGTAGCTGTACTTCTTTTCTTGTTAACTCTTGGAGCTTGAAGAATCTGATTTCTGTTTTAATGAGTGCAAAGACAATTTTTTATTTACTATATTTCACTGATAATTATTTCACGCAGTAACTTTTATACAAGTGGTTGCTAGATGATTATGTTCCAGATGTTTATTAAAGTTGATAAATATATTTTGTTATTAACATTCTGTATCATGTAAAACAGTTGCAAAAGGACAGATGGCCCGTTGTACTTACTATTTCTGTTAATTAGTTATATTTCTGTTTTGTCTAGAACTCCAAATAGAGGAGAAGATTCCTATGTGAGGTGCTCCTTATTCCCAGTGAAAGAAATGATTCTTGAACAAGGCAAGAGCAATTTGATAAGTAAGAGGGAGAGAAAAGAAGATTTATTTTTTGTTATTGTACAGATAAGATGCTGAGGAATAGAAATGAGAGGACCTTGTCTACACTTCTACTAGCAAACAGCTAAACAGCACCGGAGATTCTCTTACCTCTGAGATAAAATGCATGTGCTTTTTTGTGTCCTGTGAGTCAGTGTGGTAGTTTGAGACCCCTAAAATCCAATTCCTGAGTCCAAGCCCCCCTCCCACAACTCACCCCAGTGTGAGATGGGTTTTCCAGACACAACACAAGACTCAATATGGGGGGAAGGGAATCATATTACAATCACTACACAAATAAATATTATAATACATCATATACATAATCTTAACTATCTCTCCTATGATAAAGTAGTATTTACAATGGATCAGATCTCTTCTCCCTCCAATAAAAGTCCAGAAGGGAAGAAGGAAAGGTCTTTCCATGTTTAGGGCAGCAGCCTCTCTTCTTCCATGCAGCAGCTGTAGCTGGATCTCTTTCCATTACACACAAGGGGAGGTCTCCTTTCACCCCTCTCAAGCCCTTCGACTCCAAGCGAAGGTTTCTCTCTTCTGTGGACTGTGTTAGCAGGGACAGGCTCGCTTCACCACGTCATATCACGAAGTGTAGGGGTCTTCGTGATGGTCCCTTTCCTCAGAGGATTCAAATTCCCTTGAGTCAGAACCTTAGGGCAGTTTTCAGTTGAAAGTCTTTGCCTCAAGCGTTCCATCAGAGCTCCTGTGCTCTGTTTCAGGCTGCCAGCTTGGCAGCAGCAGCAGAGGGGCGATGCCACTTTCCCCACATTCCTTCTGGACATCCTGGTCCAGCTTTAGGACGTCTCTGAGCTTTTTAGCTCCTCTCTCTCTGCTACATGCTGCATTTTAGGACTTCCATCCAGCAGGAGTCCACCCCATCCACTTAGGAGGGCTCTCAAAAGGGTTTTGGGGGGTTTGGTTCAGTTCTTACCCCAAAACTCTCTCTGTAGAGCTTAGTCCTGCTCTGTTGCTGGCTCTCTCTCTCCTTCAGCTGACTCTGTGTCTCTGCTTAGTTGCATGCTGTCTCTGCTGCTTCTTCTTATCTCTTGGCTTTCTGCCACAGCCTCCATTCACTGCTGTCTCTGCCACTGCTCCTGCTGCCCACTCACAGTGGAGAAAAACTCCCAGCTTCTCAGCTATAGACCTCGGTCCAGTTTAACACTGTTTCCAAGTTTCTGCAGCCGCCAGCCGGGGGTTGGGAGGCCATAGCCCCCCAGAGGGGTTCCTGCCCCTTCCTCGTGGCCTCAGAACATGGCCACTTCTTCTCCAGCAACTACATCATCACCCTTCTTTTCCGGTCTGCTGTGATATGTTTAAATTTTGCAGGAGTGCTGATTGGGTCAACACCAAGAGAGACACCACCCCCTCAGGGGTTACCATTTTTTTAACTCCAGGGGGAAAAAACCACTTTTTTTCCCCACCATAGTCAGACAGATGATATGTATGGGGTTTGACATCTCAGGTGCAAGACACCTGAGCATGTTTACAATCCTTCTCGTCCATCTTCCATTATTACTACACGTGTTCCAACTCTTACAGACTCTTAACCTCCCAAAAAGATGTCTGAATTAAAGTGTCTGGCTCCTGCTGACTTTTAAATTGTCTGGGAGCTAGCTGGCTCAGGATTAAAACAGTTTCAAGAACAATGTAATGATTTAAAATAGGGAAGGCTGAATCGTAGACCCCCAGTGTTGTCCAATTTGTGCATAGAGCTGTAGCACCATTTTAGCCCAGGATCTGTTTGATACCACATTAACACCTGCAATAAAACTGTCCACTTACATTTTCTCAATCTCATGGAAATACCATAAAAATCCTTATCCCACCATCTAAGGGATTTAAGTCAGGTCTTTACTGTTTTGGCAGAGGAACTAATGCAACCAAACCCTCACCTTCTGTTTAGTGTTAGCACCAACACTGAAATCTGTATCTTTGTGTTCTTCTGAAGAAGATGAGATGATGTCAGATGCAAGTTTGGTAAGGCAATTTGGGCATGCAAACTTCATTAAAGAAACATTTTTTAAAAGTTACATTTGGGAAAATATATGGGCTCTATTGTGACAATGGAGATGGAACAATTATCTGACCTCTCTTCCATACTAGCTACATTCAAAATGTTTTAAGTAGTAATTTTTAGAGTTTCAATAAAAAGACCACCTTTTAATTTTTCTTGGAACTTGTATTAGTAATGGAGAGAACATCTCCATATGGAGATTCCATATAATCTTCAGGTACCTGTGACAAAATTGTGACCACTCTTGTGGTAAATAATAATAATAAAATATATAATTTTCTTATATTGAGTTTGAATCCCCCATGTTGCAATTGGCATCCACAGCCTCTCACCCTGTCACTGAGCAGTTGTCTGAAAAGTCTCTTTGTCTTTGTATCCTCCAAAGAGTTGCAGCCAGAAATAGAATTGCCCCTGAAGTTTTCTCTTTTTTTTTTTTTTTTTTCCCACACTGACCGTTTCCTCTGTTTCTTCTTTCACATCTTGTACTGCTATTCCCCATCCACCCTGAGGGCTCATCTGCACTGATTTCATCCAGTGAGTCCCTCTCCACTGGCCCATGTCTCCAGCCTGACAAGCTCTCCCTGAATAGAAAATATCTTCTGCAAACATGCTGAGAGAGAATTCTGGCACATCATCCAATTCATTAATAAAGTTGTCAAGCAGTAACCACTGCTCCAGTATGGATCCCTAAAGGATGACACCAGTAACCAGCCAGCAGCTGGACTTAGCAGGTCCAATCACTTGCTGTTTAGCATTTTTACCTTTCTGGTTGATTAGATTATTTCGGTTCTGAACGAAGAAAAAGTAAAAAGGAAGGATAAATTTTGTGATAGTAGCATGACATGTGAACAAATTGTTCAAAAATATGTCCATAACAATCAGTTACAATCTCTGGACTGAAGAAGAAAACTTATATTAACAATATTTATTTTGGATTCTTTTTCCAGTGACTCTGCTTCTAGATCAGCCTTGGGCTAATTAATTACACGTTGTGTAATTTTTCACTTATAATGATAAAGCTTTTGATTAAGCTAATTTTCTAATATTATTGACAATACTGGTATATTATAGTTGTTTTATTACCTATTACTAGTCTATAAATAGTTTATAATTAGTCTTTTACTAGTTCTATAACTTCAGTTAACCCCGACTAAACTGAGTTGAGGGAAGTAAGCCAAATGATCTACCAGGACAGTCCAGTTCTGTGCCTGTATTCCTCTGAAGTTTGCTTTCATTTAGAAAACAAATTCAGAGTATGTTCATTCAGAATCAGAAGTTCTGTAAATACAGAGCAGTACAGTTTTGAATTTTAAATTTCCTTATATTGAACCAGAACATTGGGGTTTTTTTTCATTTCCCATTATTATTTTTATTTCATTGGTACCAGGAGCCCATAAGAGAAAGGCACCTTGCTGAGTTATTGCATAACCTTAAGGAAGTGATCTGTCCTTGTCTGGACAGAAAAGAGATGATAACAAAAGCCCTTCACAGGAAATATTCAGGCACATGCCTAAATATATCACCAGGGTGAACATTTGCGATCCATAAAGCTAACTACATCTGTACATTATTTATAGTCTCTGGGCTTTAAGCTGTGGGTGTGCATTCTATCCACCACCTTAAAAGCCCTGCTTGTAGTACAAATCCCAACCTAATCATAAACTCGGTATAAAACTCTGATGCAAACCTGTTTTCCTCCAACAAGGGCCACCGAAACCAGTCAGGAGCAATAGCAGTGGTGCTGCTGGTGGAAAGTCTCTTGTTAAGACACTATCCCTTGATCATGCTTGATCATGCCATTCCCATTATATCTGACCTCCTATCACTTCTCTGGGCCAGCATCAGAAACCTGCAGCAGCAACCAGATACTCCACTAATGTGAGCCAAAGATCAATTTTATCAAACTGTGCATTGTCCTGAGGCATCTTTCCCTACTTGTTGCTCTTTGGTCTCACTGAGTTAAGACATTGGGGGATGTCTTTTGGAATGGAACATGCAATTACAGGAATTTTCAAAGAAAGAAGGAAGCAATATCAGCCATATCACACTGCTCCCTGTGTGAAGTTCTTTTAAGTGGACTTCATTACAGATCCCAAAGGGCACTTTCCTGCCAGTCTTGCCTCTTAACTCTTTTCCACTCCTCTTCTTCCTCAGTGCTCTGTCACTTCTGTTTCATGCCACATTTCTTAGATTTCTTTTAGAAGCACTGTCTGCTCAAGTGGAGAAGTATAGTCACGGTTCCCTCTACTATTAATTTTTAATCATTTTTAATGCTTACACAATTCCTTCCTTAAATGGTTTAGCCCAAGTGTCTATTTTCCTTTGGCTCAAAGACCTTTGTTAAATCCATTCCTATTCTTAATAATCCTGTTTCATTTTCTTTTGGCTTTATAATGAATGTACTTGCTGGAAAATGAAGATGACAGACGTCTAAAAGTTGTTGTGTTCATCTCAGTCTCTCAGACTGGCTCTGTTTATATAGACTGACATTTTAAATGTATGCCCATGTGTTGTATGTACACATAAACAGGCAAACATATATTTCTAAAACATAGGAGTGAAAATGCTGCCTGAACACAGCAGGGTTAGAAACCCACAATATCAGAATCGATTGGAATTTTTTTTTTAATAACTGCTTTGCTTTTAAATTGAGGCTGATGTGGCACCTTTTTCCCACTTTATAATTGGCTGACTGGTGAGTGAAGGGTTTGTGTGAGTTGTCCCATTGTCCACACCCCAGGCTGTGGGTGTGATGAGCAGAGGGGCACCAGTGAGCTGGGCGGCTGTGGTGAAGAACAAAATCTAAAGCCAGGCCTGTCCCTGCACTGTTCTGTTTACTTCTAAGACCCATCTGGGTTTTACCTCCAAGAACAGCATTATAAGAAATGTATAAATAAGCGTGCTTTAGTGCTTTCCTACATGTGACCTAGTAAGTCGAAAGTAACCAATGCTTTCAGTGGGAGTCTTTTAACACCAACACACTTTATTGTTTTTAGGATTAGTCTTTCTGTGTATTGAATTCAAGTTATTGGATATTTCCTTATGTTATAGAGTTTTGGAGTCCACCAGGGGAAAAGATTTGTGAACTGAAACAGGATGATAACTCAGCATCATGCACAAGGCAACCTTATTGCTTAGACACATTAGAGGTGTTCTAGCAACAGAAGGAGAAAAATTGCAGAGGGAAATGCCATGTGGGAGGTTGGAAGAATATCAAGGCAGCATTAGACTGCAGTCCATCTCCCTTAAACGGTACAACTTTAAAGGCTATCTTCTGTATGTACTTAATTGCTGAATTAGACTGAAGATAATAAAAGCATATGCTTGCCCCCCTGTGGAAATAAAGACTCTTTCATGTATACCAGGCTCAGAAATCAAACACTGAAGAGTCTGTCATCACCTGCAGGTGAATTTCAGCAAGATCGTATCCATCTTTGAAGCATTAGTCTACTTGTAGTTGATAAGTGCACAGAGTTCACTCACCTCCACAGGGGCAGTAAACATTGTGCCCACTTTTCACAGCCTGCATTGAACCAGCAAATTAATGCATTTACCCATTTATTTCTTTACCACCACACCAGTGAATGACATTTTCCTATTAACCAACTTATGTGTGAGGGGCTTACATCTGGAGGTACCTATCCAGCATGTTACACAACACTGATAAAAATGTATTACCTTAGAAATTAGTGCCAATAGAATTCTGTGCAACATTTAGACCAGGCAATGAAAGGGAAGGGCAGTTAAATAAGATGCTTAAGTCATTAAATGTTTACATTATAAATATTTATCTTTGGAAACTAGACACACTGCTATTCCCTGAATGTCATCAGCTATTATTTGTATAATCTGTGATTGTAAACACATTTCTATTGTTTCCTAAGCATTTTGGGCTTTAAAGGCTGAGAACTGTTGAAAAGCAGTCAAAATTTATTTCCAAAGAGCTTGTTCACTAGACAGATTTCCTTAATAGCTTTTTCCTTTGAAGGATTTGAAATTGCACCATTTCATACCTCGGAGCAACCATCTCAGAGATGAATTTGAAACATTGAAGATGAAGGGGGCTCCAGTAAGTCTTCACAAACTCATAGATGGGTGATCTCGCTGCAAAAAATTTGCTAAGTACTCACATATGAGCATAAAAATGCCTATTCCAAGCAATAGTAAATGTCCATTTTTAGCAGCATCTTGTCACCAACAGCAACTGCAAGAAAATACATCCTATATAAGAATATAACAAAAAGTTAAGTAAATGATAATTACTCCACATGGTCTGCCAGCCACAGGCAAGGGTTCTCCAGCAGCACTTCTGTTCCATATGAGATATGTTGCCGTCAACATGGGCATCCTTCATAAAAATAAATTTACAATAATAGGCCAGTGATGAGGCTGATTTATTTCACCCTGTTTTATAGTCTTTCCATCCCTCAGTGTTTCTTTCTCTTACAGTACCATTGGCCCCAGCTGCAAGCAGGCTAAATGAGGTCTCTCAAGCCACAGGAATCCCATTATAGACAACTCCTGGAAACTGCTACTCCAGCTAAATGTGTGAGATCTGTTCTGTGCTGAAATCCAAGCTAAAATATATATGGCACTAACATCTGCCCCCGTTGCAAAAGGAATAAACATTTGTACTTCATTGAGGCCGAAATCACTCCCTCAGTTGGTTAGGAAATTTTTATTAGAGATGGGGTTCAATAGTGAATTTGGCAGGGCTGGGTTAAATGTTGGACTTAATGGCCTTAGAGGTCTTTTTCAGCCGTGATGATTCCATGATTCCAGGTACTGAACATTTAGATTTCATTAGATAAGCATTTTGGCATTTCAGAATTTTTGTCTTGCTCAGAATATTAAGAAATATTAAGAAATTGCTCTTAAAAAGATTGCTTAAAAAAAATGAACATACAAGAGCTTAAAGTTGTCTTCTTTCCTTTTCCAGATAAATCCAGACTATATTTTCCCCATCAAAACTAGATTAAAAAAGACTAAGTGATCTGGAAGTTGAGGTCAGGAAGAAAACAGCCCAATATGTAATAAAAGAGTAACTTCTTCTCACTTGCTAGAACTGATTCTGATACAAAGAGGCAGCAGGAGAGGGAAGAAATATCAGGCATCAAAAGGATTTTCATTTTTTTGTGTGAAGAGGAAAGAAACATGTCAGGATAAGACCTGCCATATCTCAGAGATTTCAGTTGTTGCAGGAGGAGGATAAGTCTATCTTTTCATCTCCAGAAAGGAGTTTACTTGTTTCTTTCTTTCCTTTTAGCAAAAAAAAAAAAAAAAAAAAAAAAGGTAAATCTTTTTCAGTCTGACATCAGATTTGCTCTCTGACTAAGTTGGTTTTAGGAGTTCCTTATCAAAATATCCTGGGAAACTATCATACAGATGCAGTCTATATTAGAAATGTCAGAATACCATTTGTGAGCAGAAAAGAAATAACAGCACTGGAATAGAAAGAAAATATCTGGGATTTTTTTAATTAAGATGATAATACTATGATTTTTAAAATTCAATCAAAGCATGAGTGTTGGAGGCAAAGGAAAGGCTTCATCTCATAAGTAAATTCTTTGTATAATCAGCAACTTCACAAAGAGGTTTATGGGGTGCTATCTTTTTAATCTTAAATTTTATATCAGCATTAAAACAAATGAACTCTAATCAAAAATGCATGATCTAACTTGTTATCCAGTCCTCCTGACTTTAACATCTATCTGTTGTTTGAGAACTTGATTCATAATGGTAATTCAATAGTCATTCTGCACATCTGATGTATTCTGATGATTTTTGAAATTAGATTATAAAGAGCATCTTCACTATGGACCAAATGTTCAGACTGTAGATGTTCAGAAGAGGCTTCAGGAGTGATTAAATCCAGGGATCTTCATTTATCTGAATTCTTCATTACCAGGCATTTAGAGAAGAAAATTCAGCTTTATGTTGACAATCATGTGGTCTTCAGCCTGAGGTAGCCCCAGTCCCTAAAAAATGAAAAATAGACAAACAAACAAACAAAATAGCTCATTCCATGCTCTTAGACAATTCTGTCCATCCACAGAAAACAACAAATCAATTCCAATTATCTTTATTTCAAACCATGGCAAAGGATGGGTAAGTACTGAAACAGTCAGGGAAGAGAAATAAAAACAGACAAGGTATTCAAAATATTTGGTTTGAGTTTGACTTTCCTGTAATGCAAGTGAAAAATCTGAATTAGACATTTTGAAATGAAGCAATAAACATTTTGTCACTCTGAAAATGCCAGCCTGGGGCACAACGATTTGATGTTGCCATACCTGTTTTACTAAGTGAAATCCAATAGAAATCAGACTTATTTAACAACTTTTATTTTCTTAATGCCATTTAGTTCCCCTGAGGTTTCTTTAAGCTCTTCTGTACCGCAGACTCTCTTCAAAGCAGTAGAAATTTTGGCTTGAAGAGCTTCATTTAAGAGACTTTGTGAGCTGACCCACATCACTCTCAATGTGCATAGAATGATTTTATTCAATAGAACAATGGGCTAAGTCAAACTACAGCATTGGGGCAGGATCAGTAGATTATGGCTTATCTGAATTCTGGTTAAAAGGTCCATCTAATACCTCTGCTGAAGAAAAAAGGGGAAAAATCCACATTCTTAAAAAAAAATCTGTTAAGAGAGATGCCTGCACATATAACAATGGGACATGCAATCCTCAAAACAACACTTGCTTGTTTGTTTTCCTCTTCATGGGAGAGAAATGTTGTTTACAGTGCTGTTTGCTTCAGTAAAAATCCCAACACACACAGGAACTTTGTCTTTATTGGTCTTTGCTGGTGCAGCTGTCCCTGTTGGTTTCTTTTTGTCCTTATCCGTATTAATGGTAAAGATCATTGCAAAGTACAACAGAAAAAGAAAATATTATCATATAGCACATGGTACATTGTAAGTCTCATGTTGGTGGGTATTCCTGGCTGCAACTAGAATTCATGCTGTGTTTACACAGAAAAGAATCAGGCATGTGTTCGATAAAAACACTGCAAATGCAGTAAGTTAAACTGGGGTTCAATTCAACCATCTAGATGGAAAATGCTTTTTACAAATAATGAAAATAGGACCACAGTTAATATAAGCCATAGCATAAGTGATGAAATAATATATTCGGATGGTTTATGTTAACTGAATCTCATCTAGTTCTAAATATGGTGTGACTGTCAGAGTGGCAGGTGAAACTGGAGATAGGATAATGTCATTTGAAAACATGCACTTTAACCCTTTTTTTAAACAGTATTTTTTCACTGTACATTGTGATCCAAAAATATAAAGTAACACATTTAAGAGCATCTGTCACAAATATAGCTTTGTGGTTTTATCTGACTCAGATGAAAACTTGTTTTACCAAACCAATATATTCCTGAAAACTTTCAGTAGCCTGTATTTTTTGCAGTAAAAAACAATGTCACTTTCTATTAATGTTATTAACTACTGTTATATACATAGTAATTAAAATATTTAATTTACGGTTACAATATTCTACCTTCAGAATATTATTTATGATAGGCTGTCATTTTACTGTGGTATAATGCAATAAGACCTAACATCCTATTGAACAAGAAGTATATTTAAATCACATAGGTGTTACTATGAAAGAAAAGAAAACTGTTAGTTTTCCAAATTATTTTGGACACAAATTGGGTTAAAAAAAAAAAGAAATTATGAAACTTTTGAAGAAATTTCTAAAAATAACAATGATGTTAATAGTTTTTCTTTAATAGAAATATTTTCTTCCAAGTCCAAATATATAATACTAATTTGTCAGAGCTGTTGTTACAAGGATTTGTATTTGTATTTGATATTATTCCCGATACATTTACCAAGTTGTAATTTTAGCTCTTATTGGGATTTGGGAGGAATAAGTCTGCATGGAAGTGTTATACGTCATGTATATCCAAACTTCTTTCAGAAGTTTTTGGGGTGATTTTAGTGCTGTTGCATGCTTTGATTAAGAAATAGTTCCATGTCATCATAATTTTAAACTCACACTTCTGACAGAAAGTTTCTATCTATGCACCACACCTGAGTCTGGATTTGGTGCTCCGCAGGCTTGATTGCTGGATCTGAGTGACATCTCTGCTGTCATTCACCCCGGTTTAATGTTGTCAGATCATGCACCATCCCCGCTGACATTCACGCTGCATAAACAGCCCACAATTACCCAAATGAAAGGCTGTTATTGCCGCCAGAAGAATGCAGCCCTACCCCGAAGCCTGCAAAATGAAGGGGTTGCAATCACCAGCCTCAGATAAGCGTTCCTAAACAGCCCCTTTCAACAAAAGTTCGTGTCTGAGTTTCAGAGCCCTATTCAGCATGGTAATACACATAATTGATGCCTTTTCATCCTCCTTTGTTCAAATCTCCAGTCAGCTTAATTAAGATCTTGTGAGGCGGTAATGAAGTAAACATTTCCACGAATATATGCATTAGTTGGATGGTAGATGCCTGCAATTAAAATACTGTAGCTGTATTACAGCACATATTGCTTTCAGAACTGTTCAGAACTTCCCACAAGAGTGTTTGTGGGTTTTTCCTGGATGGAACCAGGACCTGCACAAATATCAAGGGAAGTCAATATGATGTGGACTAGACTCTTACAGAACTTGGGCTCACCTTTGATTTTCTTTTTGTGGGAAGAACTTTGACTGTGGTGATGTATGTTAAAAAAATTGCATGAAGCCATCTCAGTATTCATTTTAGCTGATGAAATTTAGTCAAGGTCAGATTTAAGAGGGATAGAGTGAAAAGGATGAGGGGAAAAAAAGAGGAGTCACTCAATGGAAGAAGGGACATGGTAGATAATTCAGCTCCTTTGCCAAAGCAGTCGCTGGCATGTCTCAAGAGCTTTGAAAGCTTAGTAATATACACACATCAGATCATGTCTCTGAATTCAGGACCAGAGGATGGGCCTAGATATCCCCCCCTGGCATAGAATATCCAGATTTTCATTAAAAGTCCCTCGACTGCTGTAGTTAAAGGTTTATCATCTGGGGTGGGAGAGCTTCCCTGGCAGGTTTTATTACACTGACAGAGCTCCGAAGGACATTTGAGCTCTTGAAAGCTGAAACAACACGGTTCAGAAGCAGAGGAGCTGGTAGTAAGTAAGAAGGTGTTGAGTAATCTGACAGACAAACCATGTGGAGCAGAAAGGTAAATGGGTCAAAGAGAGTTTTCTTCTAAGTATTACTGAGAAGGTGAAACAAGCAGCTCACCTAAAGGCAGGGTAAGAAATTAAAAAGAGGTGACTTTGACATACAATTTATTGCACCAAAATGACCCTTACTTAATGTGAGTTTTTTATCAGTTTACTCAAACAGAACACCCAAGAAAAAAAAAGGAAAAAAGAAAAAAAAAATTAAAAAACCCATTACAGTGTATCAGTCCATCCCTCCTCAGTTGTTTTTTTTTTGTGTCAGTAGCTAAAAATCTTTTTGGGTAAACCACCATAACTGCTGGCCTGCAGATCTAACACAGCAGATCCAATACATACATTTTGGTCTTGTTAGAGAAACACTTTTGTGCTGCGTCTTCATTTTTATTCCAAATTATGGAAATGGGAGGGGGAGGGACAGACAAGAGCAAAAGAGATTAATAGAATCCCTTTCTTTTTCTTTCATTTCGTCCTTTCTCACTACCCAATTAATAGCTGGGCTCTTAATGTGTTGTCCTTCTGCCACTGACTGTGACTTCCAGTACAGAGAGAAGTCCTTCATTAGTGCTACCAGCCAAAGCTTCTTAATGAGGGAATTACCATTCACAATTGTTATGGCAAACACAGAAAGCACAATCTAGCAAATCCTCTTATCACCTGGTTGCTGATAACATCTGCAAGCCAGTTCCAAGCATCCATTCACCTTCACAGTCTATTTTCTCCCAAAGCAGGAGAGGACATAGATATCCATAAACAGACCTCAGCCCATCAGGAGCTCACTTCTACTGTGCTGTTTTCCTGCAGTACTCCCAGATGTTTGGAAGAAAGCTCTCTGGAAACATTTCACATTATTACTACTAAAGGGAATGAATTACAGAAGACAGATTCGAGACCTATTAGGGCTCCAAGGCACTACATACTGATCTCAGAGGCCATTTTATAGTGCTTTGTCAGGTGCAGTTCTCATTTGGCCAAGGGGATGTATGGGATCCAGAGGGAAATGTTTCTGAAAGGGAGCTATAACTATCTCCAGTCAGGTAGGAGCTCAGCAGCAAAAGGAAAGAAGATTGCCTATTTTGTCCTACCACAAAACCCACAACCAGGCAACCCCCCGCCACTGACATAAGTAGGCATTACTTTATAATGCTAGGAAAGCTAGAAAAACTACTTGGAAAAGTGCATGTGTTGGAACAAGAGCCTACATAAAGTGAAAATAAATGTGTGCTGGAGGAATTGGAGCAAAAAAATAGAATGGGGCTTTGACATAATTAAAAATCAACCCCACTTCACACCAAGAGATGTAAAAAGTGAGCAAATTAACTCCAGGGTACTAATCTAGGGCTACAGTCTACACATGATGTGTGACAGCTTTTGCTGTTGGAATAAATATGTTAAATATTGTGTTATGGAACATGGCACTTACAACCAGAGGTACATCAGTGTTTCATTTCACAGTAGGTTTTCAATCATCAATCATGGCTGGGCTTCGCGAACAAAGATTTGGGAAGGCTCTATCCACATTTGCTACAGGCACACTGGTGGCTTATGAGGCCAATACGTGACAGACATATCCGATTACATAAGGTACAGCAGAAAGACTCCTTAGATGGTGTATTCTGCAATACACGGTTCTTTCTGCGTTGCCTTTTTTCCTCGAGAGTGATCCTGCGTGTGTTCTCAAAGGAGACAGCTGCACTGTAGATGGTGTGTCTCCAGACCTCCTGATTTGAGGCCAGAGTAGACCAGTTATGGTCTACTACCTGCTTTGCAGATGCTGCTGAGCTCTTTGGGCTGGAAGTCAGCTTAAAGAAGACAGAGGTCCTCCATCAACCTGCACCTCAGGAAGTTCCCCGTCATCCCCACATCACCATTGGCCAATCAGAGCTCAAATCAGTCCAACAGTTTAATTACCTAGGTAGCCTCATCTCCTCAGATGGTAAGATCGATGGAGAGATAGACAACAGGATAGCAAAGGCATACAGTGCTTTTGGAAAACTCCACAAAAGAGTATGGCGTAATAAACACTTGAAGAAAAGCACCAAGATCAGTGTTTACAAAGCCATAGTGTTGTCTACTCTCTTATATGGTTCCGAATCATGGGTCATCTACCACCACCACCTGCGTCTCCTAGAACAGTAGGTTTTACAATGAAAAAAATGGCAGCAAAGAAAACAGGTTTTTTTCTTTTTACTATCACCATTTAAAAATGCATTTCCTTAAATGTGTCAAATTATGTTTGTGTTTTAAAAAACTCATACCAACAGCGACAGTGTTCTTTCTTGTCAACATAATAAGTCTCCTCATTTCAGCTTTGAGAAGGACTAAATAATAACACATCAAGACATCAATTCAACACAAAAATCTGCTGCTGAGTTTTGAGGCATATGTTTCAAATTTGACTTTTAAAAATTTGACTTTTCAGAGTATTTACATCGTACCATTTTTCTTTTGTCACAAATTAATGGTTAACAACAGATTTTACGGAAACACAGTCTAGGAACTTCCATTGTACTATTTCTGGTAATTGCTTTGCTTCTGGTGACAAGTGAAAGTTCTCATGTATGCTAATTAATTGCATGTTACCTGCATGCTAATATATTAGCTGAACCATTTCAAGGAGTAGAAGTGTTGATATCTAAAAAATATAGGGAAAAATTTAATGATAGAGTGAACCAGCACATGCCTTTGTCTGAACACCATATTCAAGGAGTAAACAATTTCTCTCAAAAGACCTCAGTCTTTAATTGAAGTCTTTCCAATTGTGATACCCTCAACTATCTGTCCCCAGAAGCTACTCCTGCATTTAATCATCCCTATTACACAAGATACAGGAAAGAATTATCTGAAGGTCAATTTTCTTTACCTTCAGTTTGCAGCCCATTATTCCTGTTAGGCTATCATCCATAAATTTGAAAACCTCACTGCTGCCACATATCTCTACATATAAATAGGTACACATAGGTACTAACTCACCTCTTAATTTGCTTTTTCAATTAAGTGAATTAGATAAGCTCCATGGAGCTTACACTTTAAGGTTGGTTTCCTGAATTCTAATCCTGTTTTCAGATTTTAATACATGAGTCCCACAACTAGAAATGGCTTATACCAATCTTAACAAAGCCTTGTTTATGGGAAAGATCACTTTTTTATGCCTGATATCCAGCTTTTGCAGGTTGAACTTAACAGACCTCAGAATTTTCTTTGAGTCCTCAGCAAGTCCCCATGTGCCATGACAAAGCCTGTTCTCTTCTTTCCCCGTGTATTACTTTTCTTTATCTGCACTGAAATGTTAAATGTCTTAATTTCTACTATAGGAAATGAAGATCTAGTCAATACAGTTGATGAGGTCTAGAAAGTTATTCAGTTGATCGAATACAGATTTAATCTGGGAAAAGCTGAATTCTCCAGGCCTGAACCCAAGCCATTCAAACCATCCCTATGAATTATAAATTATCCCCAGATTTGCTGGTATATCAGTCCTTACATTATCAGTCAGCCTTAACATAAAGTGTTTTTGTTTCCTAAACTATTGATAAAAATATTAAAAGCAACTGACAATTATCTAAGAAGCCATACAGGTAATAGCTAATGAATAATACCTGTTTGAGATTAATACTGAGATAGTTTTTAATCCATTTAATATTTGACTAGTTCATGAAAGAATTTTCCATCAAAACAATACTAAATCTAGTGGTTTTCTAGTCCAAGGAAATTAATTTCTATCCTATTTCTTTTACCAATTATAAATACAGTCCTAACCAGGGGGATGAACAAGCAGTTGTGTCGTGCTCAGTTGCTGACTGGGGCTATACCATGATGCTACCTGACATATATGGTCCTTGACTCTTCTTTGAACTATTTCAACTGGGTGTTTTTAATAAAGAAATGCACTAGTTTTAAAGCTGCTATCATAATTTCAAAGATATGTGCATATATTAAAATTATATGGCTAATGTAAATTTATTATAGTAACATAAATCCATTACTCTGTTAATTATTTCAGGCATATTGTGTGCACAGAATAGTATTCCATACAACAGCTAATATTCATTTGGCCTTTTGGGTCATTCAGCATATAAACTCTTCATGCTTAAAAATTGCACTCCCTTATGCTGTGGTATTTGTGCAATAACTCACAGGTCTAACCTTCAATTTCAAGGGATGCTTGCAAGCCTTTTAGTTTTCCATTGATCCCCCAAGCTATGCCTATCCTACTAAGTAAAGCTATTAAGGACATTTCTCAGAGGCCAAATGACATGATTTGACTGATGCTCATATATCGAAACTCTCCCTTGAAACAAAGTGTCTAAATTCAAATTACCAGTGGGAATAGTTTCTGAGAAATGTGAACCCCTGTCTGGGGCTGTGCTAATTAACACACTCAGAGATATGCCAGGAGCTGTGCTGACCATTACACAGTACGGGCATTTGAAGGTCATGCCTGAGCCTCTATCCAGATACCAGTTTGTTCCCTGGCTGATCTCAGCTGCAGTTACACACCACTGGGGCTCCTACATGACTGGTATCAAAGCCAGGTAATAAAAAAAACTACTTGTGAGTAAAGAACAGTGTCTCAAGGAAGAGGAAATTCCTCATCTCCACAGCTGTCTTATGGAAATCATCAACAACAACGTCAAGATGTTCCACTCTTTAGACAAGCAAGCTGGCCATTCTGAAGGATGCCAGGGCATATATTTTCCTCTCCAGGGCTCATAAGAGTAGGGAAGCCCACTGAGCATCCACAGAACTACCTGGCAACAGCTGGCAGTTATCTTGGGGGTGTTGATTTAGTTGATGCTTTAATTGCTCTGAAGGCAGGAGGAGCTATATTTACAGTAATTTTAAATATAGCTTTAGGTCAGATGTAGCCTTGGAGCCTACAGCTTAATCCTGATGGTGAACTGTATAGGATAACATACAACATATGTATAATTCCCACCTGCAGTGAGAAAAACATCAGAATAAGGTTTGTTCTCTACTGATGCAGGGTCCCAGGTTATGCACAACTTCTACTGCAGACCTATTTCACATACTAATGCAGACAGGCTTGATCCTGCTCTTGATGTGGTACCTCAGTCCCCAGCCATAAAAATCCAAAAGTTTCCATGTAAGTACTTCACAGACACATACTGAGGATAGTGTGATAATGAGGGCACTTTAGGACCCATAGGTAGATTCTCCTTATTTAACTTACTAAATCAGAATAAAGGCAATGTTGCTGGTTACAGAGACCCATGCAGAGAGAGCTACAGCCTTTCTTTTAAAAAAAATCTAAACTTCTTGAGTCTCTAGCCATCTGTAGAGCAGATTTTTATGTTTGTCACTGAGTTCTAAACAAGAAGATTATGAAGATGTTTAAGAAGTTTTCCCTGACATTTTCCTCAACTCCTTAAGCGTTAGAGGTCACATTTTGCATATCTAGCATGGAAACAGATTGCATCCTCCTCTGTTACCACTCATACTGTTCTTGCCATGTCACTGGATTGATGTTCACTATTTCTCTTACAATACTTCTAAAACGGAGCCACTGATCCTTCCTGTAACATGAAACATTTCATCAAAATAATCATTTAACTAACCTGAGGAATGACTTGATCAGAACAATATGGACTTTGCACTCTCTCAGGTTGTTGCCTGCCTCCTCAGTTACTTCATGAATTTTCCTGTGACACAAATGTAGAGATGGCAAATACCACTGTGCTATTACCCTTCATGGCTTTGTGGATCAATGGGATTTTTGCTTGCTCACTTAAGACATCCAGCTTTAAGCCACCAAGTAATGGCAGACACACCACCAAATGCCAAAAATTCACATTTTAAGAGCTATATCTGAAAAGTCTTGGAATGGAATGTGTAACTGCAAGGGCATAGAAACTAAGTTGTGTTCTTTAAAGAGTTTGGGACACCTGAATGAGAAAGTTCAGAGTTTGACTAGATTCTTAATGTACTTTAGGTTTTGCTGAACTTGTACAACTTTCATTCTGTGGTAATTTATACAGACATAGACTTGGAGAAGGGTTTTCTGAGCTCTAATTCCAGAGCAATTTATGCTACTTTCTCTCTGGAAAAAGAGATGAAAATGAAGTGAATTTAGGTTTCTTTATTCAAAGGCTATTTAGTTCCTTGATTAGCTTGTTTTAGTAATATAAATTGTCTACTGCTGGAAAAAAATAGCCTGAACTTTTCAATCAGCTTTACCATGAGAACCAAGCCTGAGAAAAAGTCATTTAAAAAAACCCCAGCAAAACAGAAACAGAAAAATTAAATATGCCTCTAGAGCTCAGTCTGATAATAACCTCCTCTGTAAAATTATATGAACTCCTCCTCTGTAAAATTGTATGAGCTCTCTGTTCTGGAACAATAGTACAGATGAGTTAATTGTAGATCTAAAAATTGTTTGCCACCTGCTGTCTATTCTGTTACCAACACCTGTTTTGGCTCATGCCCTCATTAATTAAAATGTGACGAGCAAACAGACAAGTTCAAAACATAGTGCTGACAATGTCTGTACAGCTGACATGAAACTCATATCTCTAGTCTTTATCCAAAACCAGGAAGCAATATATGTGTAATGCAAAAGGCAGGAGGAATGTTCATGGTTTGGGGTTGTTTGTTTTATATTTCTTCCTTCAAAACTCTTACAGCAATGAATCTCTTCATTAAGGCTACAGTTGGTGGTGGTAAATTGAGGGTAAAAATCATGGGCTTTTTAGATCAGAAAAGTATCGATTAAAAAATTATAACTATGAAATATTGCTAGCTAACCATTCCAAACATTATTTGGTCATTTAAAAATTAAATGCAGATTGAAAATTCTAAAGCGGTTACCAGTTTTCATCCTTGTCTATTCCTTCACTTCAGAACTATCATAACTGGACAATATCCCTTTCAAGAATTTGTACCTCTAAGCGTTTTTATGTGCTGCAGCAGAAGCCACCAGAACCCCATGATATTTAGTCCCATCTGGTTTTCAGAGTTGCTTAAGCTAGTTGGAAACATCTCAAAGCTGTAAATGTCACCCTGCTCAGGTTGAAACTTCTCAGAGCATGTAACACAGGTCCCTGGTCTGTTTTCTTCGTGATGGGTATCACCCATTCCTAAAGATCCACAAACATCCAAGCTAGACCACCAGCTTGCAGGATTGCCTGGATTGCCTAAAAAAGCCCCAGGTATTAAACATCAATAGAAATATATGTAATCTGGCCACTTGTGCTGTTGTCTAACCAGAGAAAAAGACTCCAGGCCAATTTAGTGTATAAGATAAGAAAAAAAGAACAGGTCCTTTAATCAGGCCTCAGGCCCAGGGGAATACACACGACGTGGGTCTATGATTTTATGATATGGTCCATCCAATCCCAGATCTATCCACCCCCCAGTTCTGCCCAGTTCTGCCCCCCTGAGACCCGCCTTCATACATCTGGGGGTGTTTGGGACCCCTTCTTCCTCATTTTCATCTTCTTCACAGCATGTACAGTCCTTGGAGCTCCTCCAAAGTTCTGGGCTCAAAGGTTGCTTTCTCTGTGTGGTATCTTCTGGTCCAGGCCTAGGGTGTGATGTCCTTAAACAGAGGTGGTTTTCTACAATTCTACCTTGAAAAGAAGACTAAACATGCTAAAGGAATTTAGAGGGATTGATATGAAATGGGGTAATAGGGTTGGGTATGTGTAAACTATTATACTAAAGGGTAAGGGATATAATGCAGCTACATTAAAATCTACATTTACTACACAACTACTTCTAAAATCTATAGAAGTTAAAAAATCCAAAAAGCTCTGAGGCATCAGTGCCAGCATCCTGTAATTCTTCCATAGAATTTTCTCTTCTCTAGTGCACTCAGCCATGAAATGGAAGGCCTGGTATTGATGGAGAATTGTGTACTAAATTCTGGGAGAGAAACTGAAGAGGTAGGTTTTGTCATGACAAATGTATTTTACAATGCACTTTGATGTCGAGACAGAAGAACAAACATCATGGGACCAGAGAATGACTGAACTGAAGGTACTCTGATCCTAGCTTGGTAGTTAAGGAACTCTTGGCTGCAGAATCCCAACAGTTCTACCTTGCTTATGTATTTTATATTCAATATAGATATTAAATATATATTTAAGAACCATCTTGATGCAATTCTGTGCAATGTGCTCTAGAAAGACCCTGCTTGAGCAGGGAGATTGGACCAGATGACCCTACCAATGGTCCTGTCCAATCTTAAACCTTCAGTGATTCAGGGATTAGAACATCACTGGATAAAACCATTCCTGCAATTTGAGTCCCAAACCCCAGATGTGCTCACTCACCAACCAGTGTCCTACTTGAGTATTAACACCTCCTAGTTGCTGTTTTTCTGGGCTTATTCCTGACCACACAAGGTCTTTAACTTCAAGGGAAGAAGGAGAAGAAAGGAAGAAGGGGTGAGATTTTGATGCAGGATATCCTGAGATATCGGAGGATATATGTGATAACCACCTCAACCCTCAACATTACCCTTCATTGTCATGAAATGTATCACAGAACTGAAAGAACCACCCAAACATCGTGTAAGAACTTACCTCAATACTAGAAACTCTCTGGTGATCACAAATACTTAGTTACCAAATACCATCATAACCTAGAGCCAAGAGAAGAATCATGATCTAAATAAACCTTAAATTATTAAGATCCTGTCCTGGAAAAATATTTTTCAGTGATCCCTTCTAAGCTTTTAATCAGCCCTCCATCACTGATAAACTAATTGACAGAAGCCAGCTACCTGTAGATGATCTCTATTGAACAGGTTGAGACTACATGGGCAAAAAATGAAAATTTCCAACCCATCTATGTAACTCCTGCAGTACAGGGTACTCTCAATAGCCTATTGAGAACCAGTAGCTCCTGCATTTGCATCTAAAAGATGCACCGAATTCCCTCATGGAAGATGTTGAAGTGGTGAAACAAGAAAATCACCTTGCACTGGAATGAGTTCACCTGGGGAACTGCTAAAGAATTAAAATAGCTGGGAGAAGACTCTTTCTCACAAGGCAGTCATTAAGACTCTGCCCTCTCAGTCCTGATCCTTCTGGGAGATCTACTAAATGCATTAAAATCGTAGAATATGACACTATAACCAGAAGCCCACAGGTCTGCAGCATATTATCACATACCAGTTCAAAAGATTTGTCTTAAGATAATGCAGAGTCATAATTCCCTGGCCAGATCTCTTTATTCTTCACTTCAAAACCCCAGTTTCTCTTTCCTTAAAGATAATCGCTCCATCATCTCTCCTCTTACAAATGTTCTGCTGCTTCCTGGGTACCAACTACCTCTGCTTTCAAATAGTGTAAATAATTAATTGATCTATTTACACTCTGAGCAGTTGTTCTCAATTTGTATTAATTTTTTAAGATTTTTGCTTCCACTTTAAAAAGCAAACACTTTGCTTTTATAAATTCATATTCTAGCTTTTACTGAGCTATGAAAATAAGTAAAACTAAAATAAGTTTTAGTCCAATATGGGATTTTACGACAATTAGATGTGGGAAGATGTGACATCTTACAAAGGCTAAAATTCTTCTAGAAGAAGACACCAACTGTAGTAATACCTAGTTTCCCCCTCTTGTGATGTTACAAAAAATGTTTTGTAATAGGCACATAAAATAGCTAAAATCGTTGATTAAATTCCCACAGAGATATTTTCTCCAGAAGTATTTTGCCTTGTTTTGGTTTTTTACTGTAAAGTATCTGAATATTAATTTGACTCTCTATCAGGAAATAAAATAATTCTGTATGGTATGTACTATTTAAGATGTTCTGCTTCTGAAGTTAAGTTTATTTAGATCTTTTGCTTTGAGTTTTTTCCTGGGTTATCATTAGTGTTGTGGGGGTTTTTTCCCAGATTTTTGGAAGAAAATAAACCACTTCCATAAAAAATCAAGAGAAATGGGAAGCAACAAACAGACCTTTTTGAGCACAAAACCTAGACCTTTTTAGTATTTCCTTCATTTCTTTTCCTGCCCTACACTCTGGACTCATCCAGCCCTAATGTACATGTTAAGTGGGAATGACCATACAAAGTTTTTGTGTTTTTCTTATGTCATGGGGTGCCTTATGCCAAACACTGCTGATGAAGGGGGACAGTCCCCACCTGAAAGCCAACTCATTATTACTAAGAAAATGTCCTGAGAATGCACTTCAAGCTAATTTCCACAGTGAATCTCCATGTTGATGGCACCTAACTGTTCACCACAGCAGGAGATATGCAAAGGAAAGCAACTCCTGGTATGGATTCACTCACAAAGAGACAGTTATTCTTTCATGTTGTTTAATGATGTCTTTAGAGCTTCTTCCTCCTTTAAATTTGCAACCTTCAGATATTTACAGGTCACATTCTCTCTCTGTTTTTACTCACATGGGCTGTACACAAATGAAAACAAATAAAATTCCCATTTCTGCAGTGGTTTGTAACCCTTTTGGTAGCAGCCAGTACCAAGATCATGTATTAGATTTTTTTTATACTTTGAATTTCTTACAATTTACAATTCTTTCTGCCAGTGTGTTCTTCAGAGTAATTGTGTTCTACAGAGTAATTGTTCTGTATTTTAAGAATGAATATTTCTTCAAAAAGGAGGCATGAAATTCCTTCAATGACAGCTGAAAATACAGCAGCATTATTAGTTTTCATATACATTACTAAAATTGTATTCTGGGCCCATAATACAGAGGAAAGGTCTATTACATCAAAGACATGAATAAAGATGCACAAAGAAAATTGGAACTGCTATCTGCATATACTCAGTGCTAACAACCTTGCCAGCCTTTGTTTAATAAATAGAACCCTCATGTAAAATTAGACAGAAGAGACAATGAAATTAAGCATATGCCTGAAGTAGTTTGATTCCATTATTGTAAAAGCCTATTAGAAAATAATTGCATTGCTGTACTTACGGTGGTTGGTGTGTAACCATATTGGAACAGGTGATACTGGAATTGAAAAGCTTTTTAGAAGATGTTTTCATCCAGAAGCAGTTATGACATAGCCCTGCAATTAACTGCAAGTTTGGAGGGTATGTAAAGAGAACGGACTTGAGCTTCAAGGCATCTCACATTGTTTGCAGAAGGCAAAAGGTAGTCAGGTGAGGCCAGAGGTATCTGAACAATTAAAGCATCATTTCATGTGTTTAATTTGGAGTACTTCACCTAATTGAAATAGAAATTATATTTTCAAAAATGTCCTCGTTGAGCTGTTACACAAGAAGCAGAGCTGAGACTACCTTGCATAATGGTCCAAAGGCACAGCAACACCACACTGAGGAGAACCCAGAGCTTAATCTGAACATGGAAAAACATCCACATCATGTAAGAGACTGAAGATCCTAAAACTGCCTGACCCAACACTATTTCATCCAGCGGAAATTCAATGGCTTCTGATCCATCTTCCCATGCACACCATGGGCAGGTCTGACCTTCCCTGGCCAGAACAGCCCATGGGATGGCTAGAGGCATCATTTCAGGGAGCCTGGTGTAGGTGGCTGCCTGAAGTGGGTTCAGCTGAAGCCCATCCACCTCAGTCTCCCAGATACCAGGACAACTGGTCTTGTACAGGACAGTGAGTTATTCAGGACAGGCACCAAGGCTATGGGGAGGTAACAGTGCCAAGGCATGTTCTGTCACCAGCTCCTCTGGTTGTTTATAGGGTGCCTCAATGGAGAACCCTACAACCTAAAGTAACCGTAGTTTGGGGAAGACAACCTTCAATTCAATGTTTTCTCATTTGCATCTCTACAAATTCAGGCTAACTTATAGAAGCCATTTAGCATACATTAGCATAAAACAAGGCACATGAGAGACAGGGGAAGAGGCTCATTAACTTTATATCTACTTTTATGTGGAAGAATTGCAAGGGTGTGCACTGAGTCTGGTTGGGATGGAGGTAGCTTTCTTCGCAGTAGTCCATTTTGGATTTGTGACTAAAACAGCACTGATAACACACCCATGTCTTAACCGTGGCTCAACACATGCTCCTTCGCTTTTAAACTGTCTATACCTAAACCTACAAGTGTTTTTTTCTCTTGTTCTTCCAGTTCTTTCCCCCATTCTGCTGGGAGGGGGAGTGAGTCAGTGTGTGACTGTGTGGGTGCTTAGCTGCTGGCCAGAGTAAATCTGCTCTCAGTTCAGAGACAGTGATAACTGCTGCAGACTAACCAGAGGAAGAAATGTTTTAAAGAGAGGTTTAGATTATATATTAGGGAAAAATTCTCTACTCTGATGGTGGTGAGGCACTGGACCTGGTTGCCCAGAAAACCGGTGGATGGCTCATCCCTGAAAGTGTTCGAGGTCAGTTTGGACGGAGCTCTGAGCAACCTGGTCGAGTGGAAGGTGTCCCTGCCTATGGCAGGGGCTTGGAATGGATAATATTTAAAGTCTCTTCCAACCCAGGCTGTTCTATGATTCTGTGATAACATCAAACTATTAAATACTCTATATTTTTTAAAATTAGGCCACTGAAGAATCCAGACAGGGATTTAGGAGTATGTCTGTATTCATCACTTGTGACTCTAACATTTCTAAACACGTTACTGATTGATCATTTTTAGCATTAAACCTTTGCTTGAACCTAAGCTAAGTTGCCTTTTCCTATGTAGCTTTGAATAAATGAATAAAAGAAAACAAAGATCAGAGGGTAGTGGGGAGGGGGTGTCTATGATCCCAAAATAACACTGCGTTTTATTTTGTGTTTTGCCATCCTTGCAGCAGAAAACACAAAGAGGATAAGCTGTGACATCACTGCTCTGTAGGGACTATATTCTAGCCCCACGAAAATGTGACCTTCAAAGGAATGACCTAACAGCTCAGATGTACAGCACATCTTATTGCTGAATGATCCAGTTTTGGCAAAAGTGACCAAGGCAATGCCAAGGCCAAGAGGAGGCATTTGCAGTTGTTGATTGTGCTGAACATAAACAACTGTCCAGTGTTCCTATTCTAGGACCTGGTCACTCCTGCAGTCAGATACATCTCCAGGGGGAGGGCAGGCAGATTTGGAGGGAGGAGGTGGTCACTCTAGAGGCAGGTCAGGGCAGCTCACTTCCTAAATTAGGTCATCCTAGTAGGTGCCTTAATCTAGGAGGATGTATTAAACTATTGAGTTCATCTTTGAAGTGCCAGAGCTTTGCTTGTGGGTGGATCTGAGACCTTTTTTTTACTTGAAAGGGAAGCCATGGACTACACCACAAAAACACTTCAGATATTGTTCTGGAGACTGGACAAGTTGCCTCTGACAACTATTGATGTAGCTAGAGATGACAGGGGGTGGGAGCTTTGCCAGCTCCTGCATTTCTCATAGATTTTACTGTTTCCATTTGAACAAGGACCTGGGACATTTTTCTCAACATACATCAATATACAGACAATAATACAAACTTAGTCTGTTCTCAGTGTTTTAAGCACTTTTTCCCAGTTCATTTACAATAAAAGTCTGCAATTTTAAACTGAAGTGAGTTTTCTACCTCCTCCTCTTAAAACATTTTTTCCTCTGGGGAGCCTGTAACATTTGTCAGCTGAGTAGCAATCCTACCTGGGAGACTGGCATCTATGCAGGGGGAACCTGAGCAATGTCAGGTACTCAGCAGGACCTCAGCATCCTTGCAGTTCCTTGCTGACCTGTTCCTATTTTAATTTGTTGTATTCATTCAAGTTGTTTAAAAGAGGCATGATGAGATTGCGCCTCCTGCTTCCTTCAAATTACTTGGAAAGTTCTGTACCTCACCAACAATATTGATTTTAGAACAACCTCTACAAATTTCCTTGAAGCAATTTTGTACATGTGGGAGTATATGCAGATTCAAGAGCAAAATAATTATGTGGAATCCCTTAAATTCAGCCATATTAAATATTAATATTGAGCTAGTAGAGACTATCCTGAAGAAAAAAAAGTCAGATTTTGCTAACTGATTCTTTTACTGTGTTAGACCTCAGAAAAAGTTTGTGGAGTTTTGTTGCTGCTTTCAGCAAAGACAATTAAAAAGGTCATCCTGGAATTATGAGTAGAACTTATTCTAGAATATTCCACTGGCTGTTTGAAACACTAAACTCCTGCCTGGCTCAGATCACTTTCTCTTTAAAACAGGTGTTAATACCATCCTTGGCGATTCCAGGATGTTTCTTGCCATTCTAGTGCTCCTACTTCAGTTCCAGTGAGTTGTCTTGTCCTGACAGTCGAGGCTGATGACCTTAACAACCTGACATGGATTTTGTCCATCACACAACCTGCAACTGGAAGGTTTTAAAAGATGGAGAGAAAGATGCAGGGGAAGGAGGCGGAAGAGATCGTGTAGGAGCTCCCATTTCAGTGAAATGGGTGCTCAGTGGAGCATATCCTTAAATCTCATTTGAAAAAGTGCACTTTTTTTATACACGAGATGGTTTTTCCCCTTCTTGCAACACTCTAACTTGGCTGTCCTGTCCAGCTCTAAGAGAATAGATACGAAAGAGAGTAAGAGAAGAAGGATCAAAATACACATTTACTCTGGATGTCTGTGTGAGATTAGGAATTTAAGACTAGATGTCTGCCTCCCACTCTTCCTAATCCAAGGGACCCATTAATATAACAGACAATAATATAACAGACAAATACCTTCTTACAAGTCCATTATATCTGTTCCATCAGATCTTTTGAAAGTCTCTTTCAAGATCTTTTTCATAGAATATCCTGATTTGGAAGAAACCCTCAGGGATCCTTTAATGGTCCATGTCCTCGCTAAATTCCATCCTCAACTTCTTTATTGTTTGTGTCCCATTTTATTTTTCTGGAAGTGCTATTTTTTTCCGTAAACAGTTCTTTCTCCTTCTTGGTACTCATCTGATTGCTATTACAGCTGAAATTTTCTAGGGCCTTGGGCATGAGTAACTTCTTCTGCCTTATAAACAGGCCAAAGGTTAGATTTCTTTCCATAAGAAAATGCTCTAACTTTTCCTATCATTCCTCTCACTTCTTTTTCCTGCCTTACATGTTCGGTTTGTAATCACTGTAAGGAAGGATATGCTTATATCTAAATACATACATGTGTTATCTTTAACAACAAGGGCCTCTGGGGACAGAATTGGGAGTTAATAGAGATGACAAGGAGCATTGGCAATGAGGAATAGCCAATCCACTTGCTTGTCACCCAGAGGAAATGGGCTTGCATTCTTCAGGGTGCTTGCTACTTATCATAAGTGGTAGTTAGTCTTGATTAATTTTCACAATATACTAGAAAGAAGTACAACTACAATTCCCTTCATTACTGACCTGGCTGATAACATACACTGACAGGAGACAGAGATGAGATCAATGTGACCCTGTTCTCACAGCCCATCTCCTGAAAATTCACTATCATTGCCAGTTGTTTTGAATCATGAATTATTTTCCCAGGCAACATTTTCCTGTGTTGAACAATTATATGAATAACTTCCAAGATCATGGCAAAAAAAGAAATCTACCCCGCTTTCTTGGTGGAAATGCTACAATAGACAAAACATATTTTAAAGACTTGAACTTGAACAAGAATGGATTAAAAACCAAAAATATGCTCAATGGAGACATGAAAAGCACCATCTGATGTGGTTGGTGCTGCCATATAAAACAAAAGGATTGACTGCCCTCCAGCCATCACTCTTAGAAATAACTGCCTGTCTTATGGTGTCACAGAATTACCATCCTGTGGAATTCAGTTCTAACAGTTCCTATCCAAAGTCCCTCAGGTTTCTGTTTTTAAATCTCAATGAAAGTATAACAATGAAAGTATAACAAATGGATCTGTGGTGTTTCAAGCATTCACCTTCTGACAGCTCTTCTACAAAATGGAATGAGTGTACATCTCTCTCTCTTTTGTAGCCTCATCTGGGACTCTACATTTGGAAAATAAGTGCAAATTCTCAACAAAACTTTGCATTATTCTGTGCCTTCTGCCAGCAGTGCAAGGATGGTCTACCTGAAGAACATCTAGAGATATTCATCTTTGGATGGTCTTTGTCATAATATTGAATTTTTTGGCTATTCAAATGCACTGCATGGATGTGCAGATGGACATAGATGCAGAGCACATACCAACAGTGCTGCATTGGGCAGATGATGCCCAGAGCTGTAACACCCAGAGATCCTTGTGTTATTTTCACTGAAGGTTATACTATGATATACTCAGGTTATACTCTCCAAACTGTGGAGAGCAAAATGTCATATCTGAGGGATTCAGATACATTCTATTTAGCACTGGAAGAAATGTATGTCTACACAGAGAACAATCTAATGAAGAGGTGATATAGAGGAAAAAAAATCCAGGTTAGTTTAGGCTGTGAGGAAAAAGTAAGTGGAATATTAGCAAGACCTTTGTTATCCATCACAGTTCTCCAATGAATTTGGAGGCCTTGTTTCCTTCTGGAGGTCATATATATTTATATCCAGGGGCAACCTTTTTTTTTTTCATGTTACCATCTAAAACTCAAATCACAAGAACTTTAACTCTTCAGAGACTCAAAGTTCTGACATTTTGAATTTCTGAAACCCACAAACTAGGGTGCAAATTTTACACTAAAACTGATATATCATTGTATCAGGTTCATGCCAGCTGTGGCAACAGTTCCTCTAAAAGACATTAACCCTAAATAGATAGAAAACATGTAGTGACTTCATAGTGATCTGCTAGTAGAATAGCTTGTCTGAATTTTGTCAAATATGCATCATATTGTACAGTGGGTTTTTTCAAGTACTTTTCTCAGATTATGATTAGTCTATTGAATTAATACTTAAATAAACTGAGTTTGGACTTCTAAATGCAGAAAAATATCTGCAATTTAGCTGTTTGGGCATGGTGTTTGCTTTCTGGACACATCTTTGCACACTGAATTGCTGGGAACATGATAATAATGAACAACACTTTTGAAACCATCAGAGGAGTTAAACAAGAAGCCAGACCCTTTCACTGTGCCCTGATTTGCTTTAGATCAGTTAGAGTAGTCACAGCAAGAAAGAGAAAAGGATGAAAAAGCAAGACTGAAATGGAACAATTAACCTCTCTGTAGGAAAAAGGGCAGAAAAACTACCTAAGCCAACTGAAGATAGCTGTAATTAAGGGATTGTAACTCTCTTTGAACCAGCTAATACCACAAAGACCAAGACTAATCCATTTAGTCTACCACCCCACCTCCTACTGGTCAAGGATAAAGGTTTAGGGGCTGTGATATTCAGGAGATTAAACTAAATGACCATTATGGACTCCTAATTTTCAGCTCTGTGGAAAGATCTATTTTCTTCCCCACACTGTAGTGGTGCCCTTAATTGTGCCATAGCAGACCAAGAGGAAATCCATGCCTATGAGAATATAGATTTTATATTAAAGTTACTTTCTTCTTAGATACTTTAAATGTACTAAAGTTTGATACAATTATAACTATCATTAAGCCTCAGCAGAATGGAAATTACTTTCTATGAAACGAGAAGCTAAATACAAAGGCAGGGAGATAGATGGCTCTTCCAAAATCCAGGGATATCCTTAACAGAAGAACGATAAAAGTAGATGAATTGTTTCTGTAACAGCAGTTTATTGTACTCAGTATTTGTAGTAACTTGTATCTGTGTCTTTGGCAGAGAGTGTAGCAGTGCAGCGAAGAGAGCAGGGAGGAAGGGACTGACCTGACACCCTTCAACTCACCCACGGGTGAGCCCAGGCACAGACATCAGGACAGTTGCAGTTTGTAGGATGGTTAATGCTCTCCTCTGTAAGTTGGTGCCTGGTTTAGCTGTAGAGCTCTTGAAAAGGTCGCTCAGTATCAGTAAACTGCGAAAGGATTATTTGAAGGTAGACACAAAGAAAGAGCTTCCAGCATGGGTAACATAAACCCATGACTCCAGCGAGTGTGGATCTACTCCTTATTACTTCTGGGTCCAGCTCCAGTGACCCAGAGTAATTGTGTCTACAAAGTAGATCCCTGGTCAGCCATGCAAACTTAGGCATCTGTTGTTATTTAAGTCCCCGGGGGTTTCTGGGGCATTTACAGCAGAGTGGGAATGCAGGACCTCTGAGGAATGTATGGTTTTCTGCAGTGGCAGCTGGAGACTGGGCAAGCTTTCTCATTGCTGCTGGAAATCTCTGTTTTTGTAAGTGAATCATGTACCTAATCAGTGGAATTAATCACATACAAGATGCAGTTCTTCTGATCAAAGGTAGATATCACCTTCAAGGGGAGTGCAATCCCTCTCTGCGATCACGGCTTTGACAACTATTTAAAGTTGACAATAACAGCTCTTCAGTGAGTGCAACAAGAACTTAAACATGCACATATCTACATTTACATACCTAAATCTGTAGTTGAGTCCTACTCCTAGTTCTTCAGGAACCAGGTAGATTGCGTGTAACTCGCATTGTGTTGTTCTTTGTATCTTTAACGAGTCAATAAACTTAGATGGCTACCATAAAGAATCTCAGCAAAGTAAATATTTATGTAATTCTTAAATTAATTATAAACATCTTCATGGAAAGCCGATCACTCGTATCTAATTTGCTTATCTACTCCTCACATATATGTACAATAAAAATAGTAAGAGTGAAGAAGAATAGTAGTAATAAGGATAATAGCAATTAATAACAACTAATAATAATTATAATAATACCGTGCATGTAATTCTGATGTCTTATTTACCACATATTTTTTAATTTAAAAATTTTAAAAATAGCAAAAATTGGGCAACAGATACGCATATCACAGATTTCAACAATCTATCCCAGTGGCTCAGCTGCAAAGGCTGTGAGGTAAAAAACCAAAGTGGAATACAGTGATTGAACCAAATGTCACAGAAGGAGCAAGTGGGAAAATTATTTTTTGTGATCTCTATCTCCTGAATGAAGCCCTGGATTGGAATTTCACAGTACTGACCTAATTAAAGAAGACAACAATGAAACTCATGTGCATATCTGGATGGGTGGTATTGCTTACAAGTCATGCTAAAACCAATGGCCTGTGAACTTCAGCGGGTGCCAGAAGAGCAGAGTGAGTGGAACATCCCCCTGCCCTGAGAATCCCAGCTGGAGTTGGACCTCAGCCTCACCCAGCTTCATTTCCTCTTAATTACAAGCATTCAGACCCAAGGCTCTCCCCATGTTCCTATCTGCAAACACTCCATCACAAACACAGTTGCAAGTACAATCATTAATAGCACTGAAAAACTGCATAACTTTAGCCATTCTAAGAAAAAAACCTGGAAATATGCAATTTTTGAATACACAGATATTTTTCAGCGGAGTAATTTTTCCTTCCAAATACAGTACTTCATCAGCACCAAAAAATGAGCCTTTTTCTTGAAACAAATTGAAGTCCTAATAATACATTTTGAGAGTTTATGAACTTCCTTTTCCAAATTACTTCTTTTTAGCTTTTTGAGATGCTATAATACATAACAAATAGTTACTAAAGCCTAAAATCAGGATGAATATTTCAGTGCTGTAGAGGCTTGAAATTTACCTTTTACAAAATTCTAATTTTGAAGTGAGGAATTGGGGAGGTCTAGTTTTATTGGGTCTTTTCCTCTTCTATCAGAATACACTTTTTTTTTTTTTCCTAGCTGACAAAATTTCCTGGAAAGGAGATCATCCTATTCCCCCATGGCTTTAATGGTTTTGTTAATCAACCTTAAAAATAAATATGTGAAAACATATACAGAGATAAAGGTAATATAAGGCAGCATGCTTGTAACTGCAGTGTGTGCCAAGGGATAAATCATTGCTTGACACCTTGGTGGAATGTTGGATTTCATTTCAGTGTCTCTGTCCTGCTTTTGGCACATTGATTATCCCAAAAGCAAATTCCTTCAGCAGGGTCCTTCTATTCATTATCTTTTTATACATATGTGCCATTGTGAGCACTCCCAGCAG
The DNA here is from genome assembly GCF_025592945.1 of Manacus candei. Lineage (NCBI taxonomy): Eukaryota > Metazoa > Chordata > Aves > Passeriformes > Pipridae > Manacus > Manacus candei. The sequence continues at coordinate 3,738,917 of NW_026138055.1, read as the reverse complement.
GCAGAAATATGTTATGTGCCTGTGGAAGATCATAAGAAACAAAAGAGGGTCACAGTTCCCCACTTGAGCATATGTGGGGCAGTCCTTTGCAGAAATGACTGTTAAGTGCTATTCAATTCATGTTGCATTCTGCACAGATATCTGCACACCTATAAGTGGATACTCAAAGTAAAGGACTGTGGATAATCATGTCCAGCTCACACACCTCTAGTACAAGGCTGTGGTACTGCTTCCATGTAGTTATAAGGCTAATGCACCACCCGTATTCTTTGCTTTGTTTTGACTCAAAATGTGCTCACGATACATCCAGGAAAGCACAAAAAGCAAGAAGAGAAGGGGAGGGGAGGAGAGGGAGAGGAGAGTAAAGCCATTGCAGATACAGTTTCAAGAACAATTTTCTGACTGCAGTTGTTCCACACTTGGCAGAAATGGGAATTTCCAGCCCTCGCAGGTGGGCTGTCTTTTAGAGCCATCTCTTTTTTCACATAGCTCATTCCTTCCAGCATAACAAGTCAGTACTCTTAGGAATGTCATCATCTGTGTTCTGCAAGTGAGTGCTCATGGCATTCTCAGAAGCCACTGTAACTCTCAGTAGTGCAGGATTCTTTCCTGCTAACAGGAAACTGGTTACACACACACCATCTGGCTACCCCTTCACCTTTGTCAGCTCACCAGACCTGTGTTATCCGCAGACCAAAATAAGGCCTCTGTTTCTCGTGAGTGTTCTCAATGCCCATAGTTTTCCAATTTCCATCAAAGATGTCTGCTCTGAAAGACAAGACACTTTTCTCAGATATGTGTTATCTGTTGCTTAAGGATACTGTGATTTTCATTGTATTTACAGCTGGGATATCAAGAATGTTTAAGAAATTTCGAAATAACAACAACTAGTTATGTCTTTTTAAAATCCTTCTGAATAGGCATATGTAAGGGTCAGAACAAATCTAGAATAGCTACTGTAAATTAACGGTTCAGCTGATACATATAATCTGAGAATCAGACCCTCATTCATGGGCTTTGTAGTTCCATGAAGCACAAATATGTGAAGTGCAAGACTTAGAGGAGATTAACCTTGCACTACTTTATAACCCCATCATACCCATTTCTGGGCTTACTGAATGTCTGAGACGAAAGCAATTAGAGTTGAATAGATTTCAGCACTTTTCAAAATCAATTCCAAGTTTAGGGTAGCTTCTTGTTTTCCCATCTCACCTGGACAAGGGAAATTTCCCTTTGCTGTTCCAATGATCTTAGTATTTTCTTCTGATGAAGCTCCTTATCTTTTCTTCTCTCTTCCCACAAAGTCCTTTTCTGTAGCTTCCATTATTTAAGATTTTTATATTAGATCCAGTACCAAAATTCAACTACCCATAAAGATCCCCCAAAACTGTCATCCCTAATTTTCATGATGAGCAACATTAAGTCTTGCACAAGACTCCATTTTCTGAAACACCATACTAATACATCATTAGAAACAGTCTCTTCATCAACAAATTTTCTGATCTAAACAGCAAGAGGAACGTGAAAGTGTCATCTCACTAACACATTGTCATCCCCTCCTCTGAACTCAAATGCCTCCTGCATCACATTGACTTTCCTCTTGCTTTCGGAGTTTGGAAGAGAACAGATGTGGCTGGGCAGCAGGAGGCCAAGTCAGGAGCATTTTTCCTACTCAAGAACTGTAATAGTCTTTGTCTCTTCAGGGTTGTTTATAGCAGTCAGGACAGCAGGTGTGTTTGGATGGTTCAGCACACCTTCTGCCACTTCTACAGGCTGTGCTCAACCGTAGCATCACCAAGCCTGCAAATGAACTGCTGAAGTTACTCCCGAACTTGCCTTTTATACTGGCTGTGCAAGGGAATGTAGAGGTAAAAATTCAAATATAAAGGAAGAGATGATGAAAAGGGAGGAAAGCCCTACATGTATTGTTTGTGTTCCAGAAAATTGCAAAAAAGGAGCAGCTATTTCAGCTTCCAACCTTATATAAAAATCCAGAACACTGCTTGTTGTTGGAAAGCATGCTGGGAGGGACCATTTCAGAGCTGCTGAGGAGGTTTCCACAGCAGGGAGGATATGATCAGGCCACAGAAAGCTGTGTGATCACAGCTTACATAGGCACACAATAGTATTAAAGCAGCCTAATTAAAGACAGGTAATGGGATGGCTGCTGTAACAGCTGCACATAAACAGCAAGGGCTCCCAGTGAGTTCAATCAGTAGATGTCAGATTTTGTGCTGTCACAGAAGTACACAAACTGTTTAGTGTTAGGTTGATTCTTGTGTCTATGCTACGTGAAGACAGAATAATTTCCTGGTGCCAGTTTTTAAAAAATTGCATCTTATCTGCTTTAATGACTAGACTTGCTGCATCAGTCCACTGAGAAGGACAGCATCCTCAAAAAGGTGAGTTGCCCAAGAGAAGTGGAATCATAACATGGAGGTGGACTGGGTGCTGAGGGTGGTAAGGAATAAGAGGTGAATCCTACCCACAGTGACTATAAACAAATCCATAGGGTCTCAAGCATTTTGTCTTATTCCTACCAAGTTACCTGTAGATTGTCTCATTAAGTCACTACTCATTCTTCTCTCTGTGAGAAGACAGATTGTGGGGAGATAGATATCAGGGTTGTGTTGCACATATTCATGAGTAACCCTGTGTATATCTCTGTGGTGAGCATCCATTTACAGGATGAGCATTCAGAACATTGAGATGCATTCAGGAAAAATACCCATGAATAACTTACACTGAGAATAATTTCCTTCATTCGACTGAAATGCAAACCCTACTAAGAGCTTTTGATAAGTAGATTGAAAGTTTCATGTTGCAGTACATAAAAAGTTTCTTTCATTGCCTTTTAATAGGTACTGCAATTCAGCTCCAATTAATTCTGCATTTCATTTCCTATGAAGAAAAAAATAAATCACTGCATTCGTTTTATCTTTTTCTAAATACTATTTACTCAATTAGATTAATCATTATTATTCAACAGAGATACCTTAAAGAAACTCAGATTAAACTCCATTACGCAAAGCATTGTATATTCATATAGGAAGAGACAATGCTTGCCTTAAAAGAGGTTACAGCATAAATAGATAACAGGCTTCTTAAAGTTCTCATTTTACAAACAGGAACTTATAGAGCGAAACCACATTGAATGCCCAGGGACAGAGAGGATGGTCATAGCAGAGCTGACTTCAAACCCTGAGACCCTTAGGATATGTCTACTGGGTTTAAGGGACAGAGGTCTTGAACCCCACCCCACCATGGCACATCTGCTGATGTGCTAAGCCCATCCATATGGGTTTATTGATTAATCACCATTTATTTTGTTTGGACTACTCCCAGTCAAAAAAGGACTAAATTCTTGTAAGTACCTCAGGTAGACTCAACAGGTGGTGTGAATGCTCCTCATCAGTCAGAGGGGAAGTCAAGGGGTGCTTTTCTCCAGCTGTGATCCCTCCTTGCCTGTCTGGCTACCCAGGGCCTCTCAGCCCTCCAGTCACTGTGCTGCGGGCAGAGGTGGCAGTGCAAAGGTGCCAGCTCCAAGGGAGCTCCTCTCAGCACACATCACTTTCTGTGGTTCCTTAATGTCACCTTTTTGGCTTTCCTGAAATGGTTGGCTGAAAGGTTTTTCTAAAAAGTTGCCATTTCCTAGTTTCTGAATAGTTAATGCCTCAGCCTCTGGACTGTAGTGCAGGTGGTCCTCACTTCCCATGAAGCAACAATTTTCATGTTCTTCCATATAGCTCACTCCTTGCCTATTCCCCCTGTCATTCTTTTTAGGACCAAAAAGTCTCCCATATAGATGCCAGATATTGACAATATCTGAAGATAATACTAAACAGCTCTTGCAGAAATACCCCTCAATTCAGAAATAAAACTGTAGGGCTATCCTTTCCCATTGCATTTGTGCTTTATAGGATGTCTATAGACTGTACCACATGCACCTGCACTAACCAGATTTTTGGGATATATTCAAAATAAGGCTGGATCTCTTATTGTCTGTAGATAAGTTTAAGTTTGTGTTCTGTAGAAAATAGCTGTCTGGTTTTATCTTCTGTAATGCTGTGACATCTGATAGCTTGTCCCTTGGGCTTTTGACTAAACCTGTCAATGGAGCACAAATATTTACATAATTTTTTTCTCTGATACCAAAGAACATCAAAAAAAGAAACATCATATTCTTTTTTTCCCTTAGCAACTTTAGTCTACTCAGGTTTGTGAGTTGTAGGTCATTAGAGCACAATATTTTTCCCCCAGGGCCTATAGCACAGGAAGAATTGTTTTTTCCTTATTTTTCCCATGTTGTAAAGCATCTTATAAATCTAAACATAGTTACAAGAAAGTTTTTGATAACAATTGAGTCCTTCAAACTGCTAGACTACACTCCTGGTTTTTTTCAACACTGAGATGTTCTTTCCTGACACTCTGGAGAAATACTCCATTTAAAGAAACTAGCACAGTAAATCTTTTTCCTAATCTCATAGAAATAATATACCATAAAACCCACCTCAGTAGTGCCAAAGATCAGCAAATACCAAGCACTTCACAAAAAATCTGTTTATGCACAGGTAAAATAATGAACTATTTTGAACTTCCTTAAGTTCCTGCGAAGTTGCTGCTTGAGATACCTGTGGCAGTTTCAATTTTATTTGCTTCATGGTCATGGCTGTGCCACCACTGATGGCATCATCACTGCCTTTGCCACCACTACCACCCTCACCAGGGTGAGCAGAGGTTGAAGCACAGTGACTGTGCTTTCCTGATGAAACAGTTTTGGTGCCACACAACAGTGCAAGACTTTACTTAGTTTATTAGGTTTTAATTTCATTAAAGGTTTGGTTTGGAAAGGCCTTTAAAGGTCATCTAAGCCCTACATCAAGTTGCTCAAAGGCACATCCAACATAACTTTGAATGTTTCCAGGGACAGGGCAACCACAACTTCTCTGGGTAACCTGTGCTAATGTCTCACCACCTGCATCATAAACAAATCCTTCCTTATGTCCAGTCTAAACCTTCCTTTTTTCAGTTTAAAACCTCTACCTCATATCCAGTCACTAATTAATTAATTTTCATGATTGTTACTGGTACAAGTCAGGAAAGATTAATTCAATATCATGCAGTAGAAAAACCTCAGTGCAAAGTAAATGCTGGAACTACAGGGAATATGGATATAACACAGATACAATAAAAAGGATGAAGCTGTATCTCACATAGCTCAGAAAGTCCCCTCAGAAGAATTTAATCAGTCTAGTCTATTTTGGCTAACACTGTGATGGTTGCATGTAAAATAGGGGAAATATTCTTCCTTTTATTGCTAAGGAACAAGACAAGGTGAGGGGAACGTGCAAAAGTTACAAGAGAAATGAAGTTGTCTCTTAGTCAAATAATCCCTTCCTCATCAATGCAGTGCTCCTCACTTTCCATGGTGTTTTATTCAGTCCTCATCCACTGCCTGTTTGACAGAGCATTTACCATTTCCCTTACATACCTAATCTGCAGTCAAAACATTCTCACCATACAGGAATTATTCACTATACCTAAACAACATTGAAGAGAGATATAAAAACGCCCTTGGTTCCCACCTGACCTGGGAAGAGAGAAACTGTTATTTTGCATCAAGATAAAGCATATCTAATCCCAAATACCTCCTCTGACAAGGCCACTGACAGGCTGAAAAGAATTTGAGTGCCAAGTCTCTCACCACACTGAAATGAGATGCTTCTCATCTAATGTTTGTTATACATTACTAATCCTGTAGCATGAGGTTTGACATCACTTCCTAGATGTCCAAAGCAATTTTAGAAATAGTCTTATTATCCATGTCATGGATAACCATTTTTTAATTTATTGCATATTTAGTCCTAATCCTACACTACTGGAAAACATATTTCATTTATTGGGGTTTTGTCTTGGTTTTCTTGAGTTTTCTCCCTCCCTCCCTTCAGTTTCACAAAAATCTAGCACATCTAAACCTTTTCCTGGAAGGTTTCATATCACTTTCCAACACAGAATATGCAAGCACATCTCAGTGGTCCGATAAGTGAAGCAATCAGTGTCTTCCATCCTCGTTTTGCAAACACACAAACCCGAGGTTCTGGATTTTGGGTGGTGATTTTTACAGTGGTTTCCTTGTTATGTGCCAAGAAGAAGCACAATTTCCATGAGCAGTACTTGACATCTGCTTTATATCCCTAAGAATGTCCTGTGCTTCACAGTGTTCTACCTCCCAACAGCACAAAAATGGCAGTGTGAGAAACTGGCATGATTCAGGAGGAGATGTTTGGACCAAAAGTATCTCAGGACATGGACTCTGTCAGTTTAGGAATTTAAAGACAAGAGCACAGATTCAGACCCACATCCTTCCACTCCAGGGTCAGCAAAATAGAGCAGCACAGGAATAGCTGATTTGTTGAGGACCTGTTGGAGATTGAATCATCTGCTCATGCATAACAGAGCAAGACATTTGAGATGTGCTGGAGTGTCTCACCTGCCCTCCACAGACCTTTGCATAGTGGCACAGATCTCATATATGTCCTGTGCCATATAGAATCATATAATAATTTAGGTTGGAGAATAATTCCAAGATCATTGAGTCCTACCATTAATCCATCACTGCCATGTCCATAACTAAGGTGGACATTTAGGTGCACCCTAAATGCCACATCTATGTGCTTTTTAAGTACCTCTAGGGACAATGACTCAGCCACTGTCCTGGGCAGTCTGTTCCAGTGCTTGACAATTCTTCTGGTGAAGAAATTTTTCCTAATATCCGACCTAAACCTCTGCTGGCACAACTTGAGGCCATTTCCTCTTGTCCCATCACTTGTTACTTGGGAGAAGAGACTGACCATCACCTGGTTACAAACTCCTTTCATGGAGTTGTAGAGAGTGACAAGGTCTCCCCCGAGTCTCCTTTTCTACAGACTAAAAAACCCTATTTCCCTCAGCTGCTCCTCATAGGATTTAAGCTTGCTGTCTTATGAGGAGCCACTTATATCTACCACTCTCAGCTGGATGTTTCGGGCATCTTAAAATGCATCAAAGGCTGAAAATGCTCAGTGAGCCTCAGTGACCAGCTGTCTGCTGACATACGGGGAAGGAGCTGCTCATTACAAATGATACCTAAGCTCACCCCTAAAACCCATTTGTTCAACTAGGGCATCAAGAAGCACTTGGACATCATTTTTTTCAAATTAAACTTTCATTCTGATGGTTTCACAGACCATTAGCAGCTCCCTGATCCAGCTGTAACTGAGAGCAATTAAACACTGCAGGAGGTGTAAAAACAGATTTGACTCTTCCAGCACCTCACTTCTACTGATTATTGTGGGAGACTAGACACCTAGCACACATGTAGACACATACTTTACAGAGATCTAATCTCGGTGTGTTAATCTGGATGCTTGTAGAAGGCTACCTTCAGGATCTGCTCAAAATCATATCCAACCTGGCCTTGAACACTTCTGGGGATGAGGCATCCACAGCTTCTCTGGGCAAACTATTTTGGTGCCTCACCAGCCTCACAGCAAATAATTTTTTCCTAAAATATAATCCAAATCTCTCCTCTTTTACTTTAAAACCATTCCCCCTTGTTCTATCTCCCTGTGTAAAAAGTCACTCTCTGTCTTTTATTTCATCACAAGCAGCATGAAGACTTTCAAACGTGTCAAGGGATAGCAATGACTAGAAATTAACATAGTAAACTCTGATGTTTCTGATGCCTCTAAGGAAACACAGCCCTGTTACTACATGTTTAAGGAATGATGCACCAAAAGGCAACATTTCATCCCCACAGATCTGAGATCAAGCTGTCTGCTTTCCATCTTCGTAATGAAGATCAGAAGTTATTAGATTTAAATCCGCTTTAATTAAGAGTCATGAGAAATAACTGGTGAAAATCATATGAACTTTAAGTTTTTTAGTCAGAACAAATGTTGGAAAAAAGTTTTGAGAAATTCATTCTTGGCATATTTTAATCTGATTTGACCGGTTTTCAGTGGACTTCATTCAACAGGACAAAGACTGAGCTTTATTCACATCTAAAATGATGTCATTGATTTAGCTTTTGCATGAGGAAGAGCTTTTTCCATTAAATTGGGTGAGTATCACATTGCTCAGAAAACCCTGCCATCAATGGAGAGGATGGTAGGTCAGTAGATGTGATTCCAAGTAGGATTGTGAGAGTCCAGAGGGTAGATGGAAAGACTCTTCCTGTCAGAGATCTCTTAAGTCATCTATGCTAAGCATGAAATCTTTGAGTCAGGACAGGAGGAGAGACAGGGACTGTGTTTTATCCAGGACCACAGCAATACTTAGATTCACAAAACTGTGTCATACAAATTAGAACAAGAAAAAACCCAAAAAAAGAAATAGTGTAGGAAATTGGATGGAGTGATTTAATTGAGGTAAATGTTCTAGACTGGCTGCACAAGGGAATTGGCCCTGGTGACAGTGCAAGATGTTTTGGAAGAATCTGCACAGAGGTGCACAAACCAGACACAAGACATGGAGAGGACAAGCTGATAAGGGACAAATAATTTGAGATGTAAAATATTTTGTGGAAAGAAACAAACTGTACTGACTATGATCACAGCTTATAGATATAATCAGCACAGTGATGGTGGCACCTACAGTGGAAAAGCTGAGTCTTAAAATGCTGTAAAAGAAAAGAATATTCCAGTTCTAAAAACTTCAAAGACTATAGTCTTAGTGGATTTATCCTGTAGATATACAACAATTTTCCATAACTAAGTTTAGTTTCCTGGGCCAACTCTATTGCCAGTGAAGAAAACAAGTTGTGTTCAGCAGCTTCAGTAGATGATTCATTTCAGACACCTACCTAGAATTAACTAAATTATTCACAGCAGATATCACAGATTATATCTGTTCTTCTGCATGTAACAAGATCTGAGGGTCTAGTTCAGACTTTGGAAATCAAATTTTAACATCTCATGGTAAGAGGAATCCCACCCAAATTAGCCTTGAAAAAAATTCTCAGTTGTTAAATCATAGCGTAAACACTTTGATTAAGTTAAATTACTGACTTCTAAGCAACTCATTTTTTACTATTTTCATGCTGATTTTTTCTCCCAAGGGTACTTGCAAACTAAAGGGCTCTAAAACCAGCCTCAGACATACAAAAGTATTAAATGTTGCAGTATGAACATTATTTAACACTGCAATATTAATCAGCTGAAGGACCTCTGACTTTCAGAAACAAAGCTGTAAGTAGGTCACTTTCTGCTCTGCAGCAATCTCCTCTAGATTGCAGAGCACTTAGTTTTGTTAATAAGTCACTATTTCAAATAACTGCTGCAATTCAATATTTTCCAAAGATTCCCTGGAAAGAAACTCAATAGTCATCTTTCCAGAGCACTCATGTATATCGCACAGCTTCTTTCTATTTTAAAATTTCCTATCAGTTTCTACTCTCCCCAGAGCAATTACAAGCTATTTAGCTATTTTAGTTTTCTTTCTGTCTGCCATGCACACCACTTATCATGGTACCATGTTAATCAAAGTGTAATTCTGAGAAAGAATAATCTGAAAAATCCTGATTCTACATTTACTTTAGGGACACTACCTCTTATAATTTTACTGAAAGCTATTGCTCAAGTATTTGCACCTCCACCCTTACTTCCATTAAGGAGTTGGTGCACTGGCCAATGTGATCTGTCAGCCAATGTTAATCATATAATCTTTCTGTAGTATCCTGAGGTTTAGATTGCAATGCATCAAATACCATACTCAAGAAAAGATGGATTACATCCACCATACGGGTGGATGAAATCCCCCCTACCCCATAATAATCAAGGATGCCACAGTTTTTGTCAGATGTGATTAATGTCTCAAATTCATGGTGCACATTGCTCAGCAGGTTCATTTCCTCAAAATACTTATTTTTGCAGTCCCTTGCTACTCATTCTAGTCTACTGAAGTCAAGCTAAGTGGTCACTGATTTCCCAGGTGTCTTAAACATCCACTGTGCTATTTCCACTCAAACAGGTCACTCATTTTCTAAGACCATTTGTCAGAATTAGGATGCAGTCACTGTGTTGTCCTCAAAGATTTGAAAATTCAGAGGTTTCATCTGGTGAGTCAGTGGAAGAGCTCTGTAACCACGTCTCTATCAGGAAGTTAAGGTAAATTGTGGAAGGTAAGCTGGTAATTAAAATAAAGACAAAGAGAACTGAAACCATTTGCAAATGAAAAGTCTTCCCAGCTTTAGAAAACAACAGAATTTGAAGAAGAAATCAAAAAAACACATAAGATAGCAGATGCATGAGGATCAACGCTGGAGTGGTAGGAGAAAGGAATGAATTTCAACTGGCCTTCAGGCTAAAATAACCTTCATCCCATGAAGACAGGGATTATAGGAGGAAGGCTGTCTCTGTTTAATGAGTCTGAAAGTGTTTTGCTGAGGAGGGTGAGTTATGAGGTAGACCAAACTCCTCTCTCTCAGCAATTGTAAATCTGAAATTAAGACACTCCAATCGAGGAAGTATGGGAAAAAAACAAAACCAAAAACAAACAAACAAACAAAAAAACCCCAACCTTTATTAAAGGATATGTGTGTATTGGCAAAAACAGCAAGAGAACACAAAAACAACTAAACAATAATCCTGTACCCAAAAAGTCCCCTTGAAAAAGGAAACAGTTTGATACTTCTCTGTCCTCTAGCACGATTCCAATCACGGTTGGTAGGGGTGCTGTTGGATCACTGGAGGAGCAGAGCCTGCAGTTGCTTGGTGTTGGGCAGCAGGGTTGGGTTCTGGCAATCACTGTTTTGGGACCCTGGATTGCAGGAGAAGCCAACAATGGAGATTTGCCCCCCCCCACAACGAGGAGGGGAAGGGGAAAAGAGGGAAGAAGGGCAGTTTCCTTCCCAGAAAACTCACGCTGTCTGCAGCTGGCTGTGGCCAGGACTCCTCCTTTCGTCGATGAGTACAAAATCTCCAATGAAATCCGAGCAGATTTGAGCTGGAGACAGAGCAGTGTATAGGCAAGCCAAGGCTGGAGAGCAGCCAGGTGACCAGGTCAAGAGCAAAACGGCCTCAGAGCTTTTCCAACACCCCCCCCCCTTGTCTCCGTTAAGGCAAAAAGTGAAGTGCCCCTTCCCAAGGAGAAGAGGGGAGAACAACTCCTCACACACACACACACACCCCTCCTGCGCCTCTTCCCCCTACACACCATCCTTGGAGAGGACCATCAGCCTGGAATGTAGTTCTGCCAGCCAGGTCCTTTGTGTAGGTCAGTCATCCAAGGCAAAAAACTGTCCTCCCCATTCGACAGCATTGCAGCAGGGGAAAAAAAATCCTGTTTGATTTTTTTAAAACAAGTAAACCCATGATAGAGGCAGAGAGAGAAGAAAAGAGAGAGCAGAGGAGGGAGGCAGAAAAAGACTACAAAATCATTAGTAAGAGGCATTTATTAACCAAAACCCAGAAAAACCAACTAGCTAAGATGATGACAGGCCTTAAGCTGTGCAGCACCCTTCACACCAGGGAGAGAATTTAAATCTGAGACAGATGCAGAAATGCAACAAAGAAGCTGGAAAAGTTTTACTGTTCTTCTTGAGTTAAAATGGAGAAAATTAGCCACTGAGGACAAGGCAGGAAAAAGGAAAAGGTGGTAGCTGTGGTGCAAAGGAAAACGCAGATCTCAAAATTACCAGAGCAAACAGTGCATAATTTGGAAGGGACTGACTTTGGCTTACATTGCAGTCTCCTCTTTTCCCCACACTCCAGCTCTGTTTCCTAGAGTAAAATAACCTATATTAGTGGGATCCACCAGTCTGCACCCATCCTCGTGGGTAGTCGCTACCTTAACACATTGTCCAGGCTGGCTGTCCATGGGTTGTCCCTGGGGTGGCCCCACAAATGAAAGGTCAAAGCGTATTCCCACCTTACAGGCACCTACTCACATCACTGCCTGCCTGAGAGACAAAGATCCATGGGACACATGGACACCAGGGTGTCTGGAGAACAGCCTCCCACCAAGCCTTGACAGTATGAAGAGCATCAACAAGGAGCTTGGGTGTACCTCAGACTCCATCTTATGAGTAAACTAGTAAGTTCTCACCCCAGTTCATCTCTCCAGAGAAAGTGTAACAGCAATTTCAGTTCCTTTTTTTTTTTCCCTATGTGTCCATGAGGACCCACCTTTTTTTTCCCTGAGTAAAATATTGTCCCTCTTCCCTGTTCAGATCCGTTATTTCCAACAAATAAAGTCTATAAGTAATCAAAAGGAAAACATAGTCAAGTATGTTCCCGAATAGCAAAGAGCAGCTTTGCCAGTTCTAATTACATTTTGTCTATAAACTTATTTTCCTTTATTGCTGGATCATGCTATTCTTTGTTAAAGAACTGCAGTAATTTGGGAGTCAGTGAGCCATTGGCACTTTGCAAAGAGGAAGATTTTTGTTTCCCAAGGCTTGGTCAACAGGTAAGAAGGGAGAGCAATAGATCTTTGCTTAAGGAACAGGGTTACAAAGATATACCAGCAGGTAACAGATAACTGTCATGTTTATATGGGAGCCCACAGTGACTTATTGTACCCCCTTCCAGCTAAAATGCCTCTTTTACTTCCCCACAGTGGTGGCTGAATGGTGCATTGCTCTTCTCAGCGAAGATGGATTTCTTAAATAAAAGCATGTTTATCTGTAGACTCCATAGTTTTTGTATCTACAACGAACTTCTGAGAATACAGCTATAAGCCGAAGAACTGTGCTGACCCAGATCACCTAGATCCCACACAACACTTCTGTTCAATCAATCTTCTCCATGGTGCTAATTCCTAGCACTGCATGACCCCCATTGCCTCTGTGCTGTGTTATCATTACACAAAGGATGCTCTCCTAGTCTGGGGATAGCAATTGTTCTCCTCAAGCTGGGTTCAGCAGCCAACTGAAACCAGCAAGACACTCAGGCAGCAATGCCCATGGGCTGGGAATCAGAGATTTGGACCAGGTAGGCACCACTGCTTGTTGCTGCTTGTCTCTGTTTTTGCTGCCCATTCTATCTTGGCATTTCAGCTCTGGATCCTACACTTCTGTTACTCACATCCCCGCCTGAGGAAGAAATTATTAACTCTAGCCATGTCTCTCTTCCTCATAAAAGTAAAACTTTACCATGTCAGTCCTGTGCTAGGAGAAATTAATCTGATTTAATGATGATGCAACGAAAAGGTTAAAAACAGCAAAAAGTCTTCATCACATTGGAAAAGGCTTTTTTGTATTTTAGTTAGTGACTAATATAATGCTAGCATTCCAAATCCAGGAATGAATTCCTTATTGCAGTAGGTTCTATGAAACCTCTGCACTGGTTCTGCAGGGAATTAAGAGGTGATCAGAAGGAAGGAGTAATGTGATCTATCGTTTTGGTTTTTTTTTTTTACCAGCTACCTCAATTTATTCTGGGCTTTTTTTATTTGTTTGTTTAAGCTGAAAGCTAGGAGTTTTATTTTAATGACAAACAGCTTCATGTGGCTTCCTTCCCAGTGGATCCATTTAAGTACCCTTTCACCGCTTTGTTAAGCAACAGGAAAGATATGACTTGTTCTGCAGAAGTGCCCTCCAAAGAGAGGAGTCCTTGATAGTTCACTGAGCAGGCAAATTGACATTGTTGTATCTGCAGATCAGCAAAGGGAAGCTCAGCTCAGCTTCCCCAGGTGAGCTTGGCCAGAGAGTTCTGCAAAGGCCAGGGCAGTGCCCTGACTGTTCTGAATTTCCTGAAAGGAACTAAAAACACATTAACCTTTTGCTGCCATGGAGGGCTGCCTCTGCTGAAGCTCTTCCTTTTCCACTTGACATCCAGTTGCTCAGTTGTCCTGAGCAAAACACATAACAGAATTATTCTGCTCATAATTGAAGCTATTTGAGAGTGTCCAAAGGAGGGTCATGACGATGGTGAAGGGTCTTGAGGGGAAGCTGTATGAGGAGTAGCTGAGGGCACTTAGTCTGTTCAGCCTGGAGGAGACTGAGGGGAGACCTCATTGCAGTTACAACTTCCTCATGAGGGAAGGAAGAGGGGCAGACACTGATCTCTTCTCTGTGGTGACCAGTGACAGGACCTGAGGGAATGGCCTGAAGTTGTGTCAGTGGTTGGGCACTGGAACAGGCTCCCTAGGGCAGTGGTCACAGCACCAAGCCCGACAGAGTTCAAGAAGCATTTGGATGATACTCTGGGGCACGCGGTGTGACTCTTGGGGTGGTCCTGTGTAGGGCCAGGATTTGGACTCAGTGTTCCTTGTGGGTTCCTTCCAATTCAGCATACTCTGTGATTCTGTTAAGTCTACAGTGGACAACTCCACTTCTCAAGGGCAGTGATACTGAATAAGGTGGGTAAAGCTCTTCTGCACAGCAAAGATTTCTCAGGGACATTGAAAGAATTCAGAATCATTTACTCATGTTCCAAGCTAAGGTACACTTCTACAACCCTGCTATCCAAAGCATATATCAGAATAGACATCAGAAGAAATGAATCTCCAAAGCACCACACTGCACACGTAGTCCTCTCCACAGAGAAAATACAAGATAAGGATTGGCAAATGTCATATTCTTTATGATAAAATGCACAGTGAAGAGCTGCATCAGCAGACATGAAAAGCTGAGAACACAATGCACAGAGATTCATCTTGTCCTCCTCAAGCAGGTAGAGAGAAAGTTAAAAAGGAGAGTGAAGCAAAGACTGCTGGCAACAGAGTTGGCTATTTTTTTTAGCTATATATTTCAAAAAGTAAACCACTTTCAGCACAGCTCAGGTAAAAAAAAAACAACTAAAATATGTTATTAAATATTTTGTATCGAAGAAAAACATGGAGGTTTTTTTCTTCTTGAGAGCTGTTTTACTTCCAAAAGCACTAAACAGTCTCTACTTTCTCTAAAGTGCTGATGGTCGGAACATTTTGTTTGTCTCCTCTGGTTCTAGGCTGCTTCTCCTCCCAGTGATGCCACAGTCTACCATGAAGCAAGACAATAGGGTCACAATTGGTTGCAAGTGGGGAGCACTGGCTGCCATGCAGTAGGGAAGAGCATCCATCTTGGTTCAGTTAAGTCGGAAGACATCACGTGGTACTGTGATCCCTCTTTCCCTGAAGCACTCTGAAAGCTTGAGATGTAAAGCCTCAGAAACAGATAAAATTAGGAATCGTACATGGATATGCATGTAATGGCAGTGCCCCTCCTGATCATCTACCAAAGGTCTTGGGAGGCTGGGGAGGTCCCTGATGACTGGAAGTTATCCAATGTTATTCCAATTTAAGAGAGAGGTGTGAGAGAAGACCAGAGAAACTACAGACCTCTTGGTGTAACTTCAGTTCCCAGAAAAAATATGGTGATACTATTGAAAGGCATTTAGATTATAATTCCATCATCAGGGCTAGACAACATGGATTCACAAAGGGAAAGGTCTAACCAACTAATTTGATGTCATCTATCAACTAATCTATCCAACTAACTATCCAACTACTTTCCTATCATCAGACAAGTGGATGAAGGGAAGGTGCTTGATGTACTTTGCAGGGAGAGTGCTCCAATATTGCAACAAGCTTCCTAGAGAGCTTGTTGGTGCCCCAGGCCTGCCAGTGTTTAAGAGGTATTTGAACAATGCCCTTAATAACTTGATCTAACTTTTGCTTAGCCCTGACATGGTCAGACATGTGGATTACATGATCATGTAGGTCTGTTCAAACTGAAGCAGTCTATTCTCTTCTATACAGGTCAGCAGAATTAATTTTAAGAGGTTGCTTTTTATCTCTCCTGTAACTCTTCTCCTTTTAGCTCTTCTCTCTCCTCTGTGTATACTTTTCCATTTCTCAGGAATCAAGAGCATGCTGCCTTATCCTAGCAATGCTTTGCATTTTTGTACCACTTGCTATCAGGGAATTCAAGGGCTTCAAAAGACTTCACAGACTAAAAAATGCTTCTAGAAGCTTGACAAAGGTAAGGAAAGGGAAGTTCAGAGCAGCCTATTGAATACTTAAGGATGGAATAGAAACATGGGGGACTAGCTACACCTGGGCTTTTGGACCATCATCAAGCAACACACACAAGCAGATGCATACCAGTCTTTTAGTTACCAGTGCAGCTGACCTCAGAGCAGAACTGAAGTTAACAAGTGATTAAATGCATTTACTCTGAATGGATTCTCTATAGAGAATAGCCCTATATCACTTTAGTTGCTTCTAGAGCAGGAGAAAACATCACAATACAGATGAAGTGAAACCTAAATATGTATTGTGTTTTTGCTGGATACCAAAATATTAATGCAGTGCTAGCCACAGATATCTGGGAGTCCATTCCCAGCTCCCAGTTAGGAAAAGCTTTCTAGTTTATGCAGTTTTTTAGTACTGACCAAGGGGAAATAAATATTAACCAAAGCATTAACACCTACCAGCAAGGCAATCAAAGAGGAAATAAATGGGCAAACACTGGCTACAGTTCAGGTATATTATGAAAGAAGCAATATATTCAGGTAAAGGTCTTCTTGACTTCAATCTTTCAGAAAGGCAGGGGCATCTCCTCTCTTAACCTGAGATGATTGTATCTCACTTCAAATGCAGATGCTGCTTTGTATTCAATATTGTTGCTTGACCATGTTTTCTGAGAAAAGTGAATTATATAGCAGTGCTAAGGATGGAACTTTACATTTTAAACATGCAGGCAGAAAAATAATATCTTTTGTTTATATCACACTCCTTAAACTTGGAGGGCATCCACATTTCAGAGAGAATATAATTTGGAGAAAGAAAAGCCTTCAAAGCCTAAGTGCTCATTGCAAGGTTAGCATTTCCCTAATACTGCTTCTAATAGTAGCCTCATTAATTTAACTCTGTAGGATGCTATTGCAAAGCATCTTTTACTAACATAGCTCATAGCTAGGTTGATTCTGTATCTGTGTAGTGCCATATGCTGTGCAAAAAGAGGTTTTTTATTTGCATTTTTATATCCTACTTCTGTTTTGTTATTGCCATTGCTAGTAATGTTCTTTTTTTCTCTTGTACATTCCCTCTGCTGATACTTAGCAAGCATCTGCTGTTTCTGCAAAACAAATTTATTCTTAATACTTAATAACAGTGTCCTGCATTTGACCTTCAGATACAACACACTTTTGTCTTTAAAAAAAAAAAAAAAGAGAGAAAAACTGCTGTTTATATCATTCCCTACCTCCCACCCCTCTTACTTTTATTTGCCCATCTCAATAGCATTATACCCTGTGGTATCGAAATCCTTAAAATAGTTGTAGCTATTTTAGTTTTCCTCTCTTGTTAATTTCTTATATAATTGCCTCACTCAGACATCCTCACTTGACTTCTCCCTTGGAAGAATAGTTTCTGTTTGATGTGGAGGACACTGAAATTAGCCCTAGTCCCGGGAATCATTGCAATAGTACACACATGGAACAAACAAGTCAGCCACAAGCAGAGACTCCTAAGAGTGGCTGTCCCATGTCAAACAAAATTCCTCCTTCCCTTAGTCTTTGTTCAAGGCTTGTAGGATGAGCCTCAGAACAGGGGACAAGGAAGCAAGTCAGAATAGAATAATCCAGTAATTACGGCCCTGAAGTTTCTAGCAAGCTGCAGTCTGGGGACTTTCAGAGCCACATGCTATTGATGTACATATTTAATTGCCATTTTATGGACTTTTTTTTTCACCATTAATTCCTCTGATTACTTTTTTTAAGCCTACCATAGAATCATGGAACGGTTTGGGTTGGAAAGCACATTAAAGTTCATCTAGTTCCAACTCCCTTGCCATGGTCAGGGATGCCACAAACTAGGTCGTGTGACCTAGGCCCCATCCATTTTGTTCTTGAACATTTCCAGGGATGAGGCACCCACAAGTTATAGAACTACAACTTATATGTATAGATAGATAGATAGATAGATAGATAGATAGATAGATAGATAGATAATCAGAGAATCTTCACAGCTAAAAGTCCCACACTTACCCACCTTGAAGCACTGGAGAAACTTCACCCAGATGGACCAGGGGCTTTTTGCAAAATTGTCTAAAGAAAAGTTAATAAATACTTCCAAAATCTGTCCAGTTGGGTTCTAGCAGGTCAGACAGAGTAGATGTATGGCTCTTTTTGTTATTAAACCCAAAATTTCAGTCTGAATGGATCAAATCTGCTTTCTATCAGTAGAGAATTTTTTCGTGCAGGTAATTCTGTTGCAAAAGGGTCAGTCTGCAGCATCTACCATAATTCAATTTATCCTCAGGGGTAACCTGGATATAGTCCAGCTCTGCTGATCCTGAGATCTATTGGATTAGACCAGTGGGAGGGGCTGACTTGAAAGCTTGGTTTGAAACTGTGTAGTTTAATCATGTGAAAGATGTAATATATGGAATTGATTTCATGTATTTAGGTACCTTCCAAGCTTATTCAGAACTTGTCCACAGTGTCACCATCATAAATTTACAGAAATATATATTGCCACATTCAAAGCAATGATGTCATACCTCATCCTAGAAAGAGCAATAACTATAATTCAGGAGGATATGTCCGGACTGTCAGAAAATATGGATGTATATGTGGATGACTACACTTCCCCATGGGAGTAGCACGACCAAGACATGGAAAGACATCAGAAATCATTTCTATATTCATATTTTTAAGCTCTAATTATACTGATATAATGGCCAGTATGTCATTGGGTTTAATCTATTACAGAAAACAATTAAACTACTAGAGCTTAATGATTTTTTTCAGTTCTTAATGGTCAGAGTAATATGTTTTGTAGCCTAGTAACTACTCTAAGTGGAGAAGTGACAAAAGCAATACTGTAGCACGAGGATGTTGGTATTAAACCCAGTGAGAGAGAGGGCGGTTGGTCCCATGTTACAGTCTTATCTGTTCACACTGTAGTTAAGAGCTGTCAGTTCAGGTGTGCCTATAACACACTCTAGCTCAGGTAGAAATCCTACACTGTTAGAACTGATTACACTACCTACAAGATTGCAGAGTCACAGGTTCCCTCGACCTTCTGGCAATCCTTTGCCTAATGCAGCCACGGGCACTGTGAGCCCTCTTTAACACAAGGGCACACTGCTGGCTCATGTTCAGCTTGGTGTCCACTAGGGCCCACAAGACCTTTTTTACAATGCTGCTTTCCAGGATACATTTTATTGTGGTATCTGAAGGCAAAAATTTTTCTTGAGGGAAGGAATTTAGCATAGATCAAAAAAGATCTGGCAATTTTCACAATGATATTGTCTTAAGTCCTTCCTGAGTGGTAATGCTGAACATTTTGGAAGGGAAGTACCTTTCTTCACACCTAAAGCTGAGTGGTGTTTGTTGGATATAAATGGAGATTATTCCACATCTGGCTGCTGGAAGAAGGAAAGTTGTTCAGCATCACTCTGTGGCATGTGATGCTGCCCACTGTCAGTGCTTGGAAACCAATCCAAGTAAACCTCAGATTTGATTTAGCACAGCAGTTCTAAGTGTAGAACAGGTACAAGGTTAAAATCCTTCATGGCATTTCTCATGTTACCCAAAAGTGAAAAGTAACGCATACAATTTTTCAAAGCTACTAAAAGGTAACTTTGATTAACTGATTAACTCTGACTAACTGCTCATCATCTTCTGATGCACACAAGGTACTCTAGTCCCTCTGGAAGGCTGAGATTTAGCTTGACATCTGAAAACTCTGACATGTACCACTGAGCACAATATAACTGCTGTTAACTGATTCATATGAGTCATTATAGGGGAGATAAACAAAGGATATCAGCACCCATCTCCTGTATGCCAGATTTCACATTGAATGGTTCTTTGAGTATTGGATGTATATTCGTTTTGCAAACTAGTGTCAGGAGATGAAATCCAAACTCAGAATCTTTTTATTTCTTTGGCTGAAACATTTCCAAAATTTCTTTTGTCTCAGATAGTCTTTTATGACTTTATTCAAATTTTGCCTTCCCCCTGCTGACCCATCAAAGTGGTTTCCTCACTAAAATTGTCATCCTGCACAAATGGTGTTGTCATGCTTCGTAAATCACACAGACTTTGAAACAGCTGTTCATTCACAGCTACTGAAAAAGTTGGAGATGAGCATATAGGACTCCACACAGGAATCTTTGGGCAGTTCCCAGAAGCACAGGTGCAATGGAAATCCATGTGCCTGGTAACTGATTACTCTGTAAGCTCTCTGAACCAGAGCTGTGCAAAACTATCCTCTTGTGTAAATAGACAAGAAAAATGGGACAGTTGGCTTGGCAAGGTGTTGATGCAAAAACTGGCTATGGAAGTAAAATATATGGCTGAGGTTACACAATCAGTGAACAAGGGCTGGGCCAGAAAAGAGCATTTGTTCCCAAGTCCTTCAGAACTAAAACCAAGGGCAGAGTTCAAAAATAAATTCCATTACTGGAAATGAACTGCTGATTCCTCAGACTCTGTACCCTAACTTGCCACACACAGTGCGTGGCTGCTTCAGCAGAGTAGGTTGTTACGACCCAACCCAGAAAGGGGAGGGGTAACCCAGGTTCTTATTAATAAATCCCTTAGGGTGGATTAGAGTGAAACGACACTGAATGATCGGTGTTTGAAAACATTTACTTGTAGGGGTTATTTTAGAACGATTTTGTTTCAAAGGTGAACAGGTATGTTGCCATTTTGGGTGTTATCATCTATATCTATCATCTATAGCAATATGGTATAAAAATAACCTTTAGGGAAAATGCATAAGGGAGAGGAAGGGAATGACAGGATAAGGGTAAGGGAGAGTAGGGGAAAGAAAAGATGAGAGTGGAAAAATATATATGGTCACTGCCCATGGGGTCCAGCCATGAAACTTGGTAGTTGCAGTTTCCATGTCTGCTAGTTGAAGTGGTGGTCTGGATCCCTTGGGGGTGAGGGAGGGAAGCCCACACACTCAAAGAAGTTATGAGTTATTATATTCATAGATAGTGTCACGGGCCAGCCATGAGCCTCCAATGTCTCCTGGGCCTGTGCAGAGTTCCTGGGAGGGGCATGGTAGAAGGGTTTTTCCTGCCTTTCAGGATTGGCAGGGGGATGGGCTTTGATGGGCCAACAGCCGCCTCTTCTCAGGCTGTGAAAGTCCTCTGGCGAACCTAGAATGCATAAATCATTAACCATTTCAGTCTCTGACATAGATACATTTAGGAACAGACCCACTACAACCACTCTAAACTCCATGACATCCATAGCCCATTGTCAGCAGTAATATTTTTGCCAGAGATCTCCAATACTCTGGTCATACCTATTCTAGTAAGTTATAAGTACCTTCACTTGTTCTTAGAACTACCCTGAGGTAAAGCAGAGCTGTCTGGTCATAGCCACACTGTTAGACACTCCTACCACCCACTCTAGGGTTGTTCTGTATCCAAAAATGGTCACTGGCCTCTGCTAACATCCAAAATAAAACCAAAAATCTTTCAGAACCTGCTAAGCAGACCATGCTAAAAAAGTACCAGGAATCATGCTAACAGTTTGGCAATATAGAGGATTAAGTTTCAGTGTTTAGGAAATCACCAAGCACTGTTTGATTTACTAGTATTGGTTACCTTTAATTATCCAAAACAACTGCTGCTTGGCTGCACAACATGCTCTACCCTGAAAGGTAGAATGTGTCCATGTCCCATAGTTCCAAACAGCTGACTAGAAGTGACTGACAACCTTCTTTTTTACTCTTTTTGTACTTCTTTGCCTCTTTGTTTTGTTTTTCTTTGGTTTGTTTTCTGCCAGGAGCAGATCACAGACATCCTCACTTTATGGAAAAAAATTTCTGAATTTCACTGCTCACTGTAAAAAAAACCCCACACCATTGTTAAATCTGTTCCAAATGGATGTCCTAGAAGCTTCAAGGAATATTCTGCTCTTCACATATTGTGGGTTCTCATAAATAAGAGCTCTTCACTGTATTTTTCCACCACCTTCATGATTTTATAATTTTTGTTTCCTCCCTGCTCTTCTCTCTTTTTTCAAACCCCATGACATTCTTTTTGAGATTCAGAGACCCAGCTCCTCATAGTGTGGGTGCATTGAAGTTTTCTACAGCAGCAAAAGGACATTCTAGTCTATTCCTCACCGCCCTTCCTGATGGAACCTCTGTTCCTGTTGTCTTGTTGGATGTCATTGCACAAAAAGGCAGTGATTTCAGAGCCCTTCCAACAGTAATGTCAGGTGATGTGAACTGACTGTAAGTATCAAGGAGACATGGTTTACATTTTCCACAGATGAACTATTCCACAGTTATCCTTCTCTGCTGTATTCTTTACCTTTCACCCAATTTTGTTAGATCCTTCTCCAGTTCCTCAATGCCAATGAGACATTTGTCAAAGATAGTGAGGATAGTCGTCATTATCCAGAAATCTGGACCTTTAGCAGCTTGTTCACTTCAAGATAACAGATGAATGTCAAATAAAACTAAGAGTACCCACACTTCTAGCTATAATTTCAGGCATACTGGAAACTCTCCTCAGTAGACAAGCCCTGAGGGCCATGCCAGTCACTGAGAAGGGAAAAAATCTCACTCACCCATACAAACTAAGAGAAAACCTCATATACCTGCTAACATCAGTATAAGCTCAGAATGTTGTGATCACAGACCATGACTGCATTAGTTTCTCCAATTCTTGTAGGGTTATATTGTTATCATATATTTTCTATGCTTGCTGATACAGAATGAGCAAGATAACACAAAGATACACAAGGTCACAAGCAGCATTAGTGACTAAATACTCTGCAAGTTTTGCATGCAGGTTCTTTTGTCTGGACTGACAAGAGTTAGAATAGTGCAGCTGGTGTTGCTGTTACAGGAGGAGCAGCAGCTGGATAAAGAACCACTGAAAACCTGAGGTTTGACATTGGTTGAACTATTTTGCTGACACTTGTGTGAATGGGTCAGTTTTTGTCCTCCAGGCAGAGGAATAAAGGTGTTAGAAGAACAGTGTGGGCTGACAGAGAGACTGACACATGAAACCAAGGGAAAACATGGCATTGTTTAATTCTTTTTGTAGGTTCGCTTCTAAGTACTCTTTCATACTCGCCCTCTAGCAGTTTAAGATAACTTCATTTTTTGCAGTGAAACTTGGAATTCCCTCATCACTTTACAGGAGGGGTTCAGCAAGAGGCATCCATGGTTTTGAAGTGTATACAAACCAAGCCTAAAGCTCTCCCTGTTCTAGCTCTGAGAGCCGCCTGCGATGAAAACAACCACAACCTAAGTTGTCTTATTTCCCTTTTCCTTTCAAGATTCCCTTAAGGCACATTTTAGTGGATATATATCTGTCTCTTTTTCTCAGCACCTTGGACCACCTAATGTACAAGTTAAATCAATAATGTGTGAGCTAAAATTCTTTTAAAACCTAAAGAAGAAAATGCAAAGCAGTTCCCAGAGGTCCTGCAGCAGCAGCAGTTTGGTTGTGTGATAATGAGATCCAGTCTGACGACGGAGGCAGGGATGTGCAGAAACTCATACACCTTAAAAGCACAAGTTCCCAACACCCCTAAGAGAAAAGAGAATACATGGACATAGAAACAGATACAGCTGCAAACCTATTCATGCTAGCAAGGGTAGCCAACATGTTACAGCACTTGAGCTCAGCCAAGACCTCAACTTGAAAGTGCTTGGAGGTCTTTTCCTACTAAATCTATCATTTCTGACATATGAGTGATAGAAATGGAGTCTCTGCAGTTTAACCACTTAGTGCTTGTCAGCTTCATCAAGGTGAAATGGCCATGTTCACTCTGTTAGCTGAGACAAAACATGTTAGCTGACATCACCAGGAAGCTTTGGATGGTAACTGAAGTAACTGAAGTTGATGGATCCCATTCTTTAGGGACAAATAAAAGTCATCTTTGTGGAAGAAAGGGTAGCAGAACTCTATGGTGAGCTCAAAGGAGTCTGAGCTATCCCAAGTCTCTTTCCAAGTGCAAAGCAATTATGATCACAACTTCCCAGGGAAACTGCAACGAATTTTAGCAGATTTTGTAGCAATCAAAGTCCAAAGACACCAGTGGGTAAGCCTCTCTGACCTGCTGCTTGTTGTCAAGCATCTCTCAGGCACCTTATAAACCATCCTAAAGGATCTAGTCACATAAATATTACATTCCTAGGGAAAAAAAGTTTTGGTCCCCAGGCAGAAATCAGGTGAGGTCACAAAGGTATTTGACTCAAAATGTATTGGCAGAGGATTGGTGACAAAAAGAACCCTCAAAAATGCATGAAGCAAGAGGAAGATGTTTTACCAGCAATTAATCCACATCTTCTCATCAAAATTGCTGCCAGCCAGGAAAAAGCTAAAATATCCTCAAAATCAAGAACTCATTGCACAAATTTCTTTCTCTGGGAAGAGATGACACTGCTCACAGGTGCTGTCTCACAGCACATTGCTTAGAAGAGTCCTAGGATATGCTCCACTGATGGCAAGGAACACACTGGAGAGACATACATATACAGAACAAGCCTCTGGATGGAAACATGGGCCCAGCTGCTCATGCCCTTTAAATAGGCAGGATGGAGCAGGAGGGCAATATCTGGAACAGCTCACTGGTCTGGTATTCATGGGTAATATCTCCCAGGCTCAATCTGCAGTTCCTCTTGGACTATTTCAAGGATAAAGGGCTTGGATTCTGTAAAAGGTAATTATGAGATCCCCCAGAGTAATTGCATTTTCCTGGAGGGGAGGTTTGCCACATGAAAATAGACAAGAACATCCAAATTCATTTCATCCAGGTTTTCTTATTGTCCTCCATGGATGTTAAGACCGCTATTATTTTAGCAACTGTGCTGGTACAACATGGTATAGCTGCTGAGAGAGCTCCCAAAAGCAGCAGTTGCCATTACAAAGGTGTCAGCATGTACACTTCACACTTTATACACTCATTTTTATTACTGATAAAGTAATTACTCCTGAAAGATTGTCCATCACTACTGCTTAATAATTTAACCATCGATTTGATCCTCAGAAGAACTGGCACTCAACATCAGGCAGATTATTGCCATCAAAATATTAAAAAGCCCAAACACTTGTTTACTGAGCTGCTATATTGAAGAATTGGGTTTTGCCCAGTTGCACAGTGATCCAAAAATAACATTGGTTAATATGCAATAAAACTTTTGGCAATATCCCCACTTACATTTAATTTTTCTACTATGTTAGCCAGAACAAAATGTTTTGGTTTTCCATTTAAAAATTGAAAATAGTCACTTCAGTAACTATCCATGTCTAACTAATGCTCTGTTTTACTATGCTTGTAAATTGCTTATTTCTTTCCATGCTCTCTCCATGATGGGAGAAGAAAACAAAGGCTCTTGGAATCACTGGCAGATTTGAAGAGCTAGCCCTCATTTTCTCTTCCCTTCACAGATACATTTTCTCTTCCTTTCCTACTGTCATGTAGCTGAAAAAGTATATCCTAAAAGTCTAATGTACATGCCCATTCTTAATGAGCAGCAAGTCTAGATCAAAACAAGTTGAGGAATTTCTCTCTATGAAATGAAGACTTACAGAATTTAATAAGGGAATTTAGGGAGAAAAAGGCAGAGAGTTGAATCAAGATAGAAAGTATGCCTGTGGGAGTCAGAGTACAACAGGTACCTCTCATAAACTACATTTCACACAACTTCCATGGGCTGTAGCAGGGGAGGGAAAATAGAGAGGGAAACAATAGAGACGTTGTTTCAACAATGACATTCATGTTTTTATTTAAATTAGTTTAATTTTAAACTAATTTAATTTAGTTTAAAGAGCAGGCATTAAACATACTGTGAACCCAGCCATGTACAGATGTTTGTGCTGGTGAACAGGATTTGAAGAGCCCTGGTACCTACCTACAAATCACTTCAGTTTGAACGCCAGACTGTCTGGCAGAGACAAAAACTTGTCTGGAGGTACCTGTGCCCTTCCAGACAGAGATGAGGAACCCTATAGGCAAAGAGGACTAGATATTAGTGTGACTTGTAGTTCCTACATTTTGTTGTGGTATGTATTTAAAGTTATGAATTAGTTATGAATTAGTCATTTTGGTATATGTAGGACCAGTTTTCTTAATTTTCTCCACTGCCTCCATCTGCCTGGGAATCTTCCCAGTGCTCTGGTGTGGTATCCCCTAACTTGCACCTGTGACAGGATCTCCAACAGGTAAAAACCACTTTTGCTTTTCTGAGTTCTTCAAGCAGGAGAGAGGCAGTGTTCAAGGTGTTCCCTCCCAATCCTGTGTGGGATACTTTGGCAAGAGGTTTCCATTCCTGCTGATGCGAATCATACCCTTAATTCCTCCACACCACACACAGGAGCTCAGATACACAAAAGGTTCAATTGCATCGGCAGAAATTAAGAAATCCAACAGAGAAAAAAAATCATACACCGCAGTTTATTTGATTTACACATTATTAGCTAAGCCAAGCACACTAATACTAACCTGGGGCTTTCAAAATAATGAAGGACAAGGTCAGACCTTGACTGTCAGGAGCAAGCAGGCACCTTCTCTGTCCCAGAATGACAGATTAACAAGAATGGAGAAAGCCATTCATCACGGAAATGTCAGGCTGGTACTGTCAGTCTTCTCACGGCTTTTCTACAGCTACTCATCCTTTTCAGGGCTGCAAGAAAATGACTGGATCACTCCTTAAGCTCCGGGCTAAGTTGTCTGAATAGGACATGTGAAACTGTTGGACTTAATAGGGGAAATTGCTAGGTGGGACAAGAGCACTGTGCAAAGCTGACAAAAGTCATAGCATCATGAGGGATAGCTGGGTTTTCATATCATACACCTTCTATTTACCAGCCAAGGGAAAGGTATGTGAGAAGTGGTCAAACTTCACAGATAGTTGAAGGGGACCTTTTAGGGAACAGTGTCTTACAAGACCTCAGTGTTTAGAGAATCTATCAGTAATACCAGCAGCAGTATGCAATGTATCAGTAGGCAACAGCTTTGAGAATACCAGACTTTGATATTGATGTAGCAAACTGAGGCCACTAGGGGAAAAAAGTTAATTATGGATGGTTCATTGATATGGTATAAGATTAGGTCAGAGAAAAAGAGGTGCAAGGACACTGAGAAACATCATCCAGAAACAGCAAAGTCGAACAAGTCTCACTGAATTTAAACCATTAAAAAACCTTTAAAAACTTTAAAACTCTATTCCTCTGTAGAAGACTCAGAAAATTTCTTAATTTCCATATCCCACATTCAGCCCACATTTATAATTCTGTGTATCAAAAGATCCCAGCACCTTAAAGGTCTTTCCATCCTGGAAAAACATGTCTTTCTTAAATGTACTTTACATTATTTACATTATTTTTCCTGACTGAAAAATTCTAGTCCAAAATGGGCTCTTCCAATTCTAAATCACCAGTTTGCTGGATATCAAACAGTCAGAACAAAATGCACAGGTAATGAAGTACCTGTGGACAGTTTTGCAGCTGAAAAACAATAGAGAAAAATGTTCTGATTTAAAACAAAGACTGCAGTATGTTAGAAGCTGACTGTGTGCAATTACTTTGGGTGAAAGTTTCTAAGTTGTCTAAAGGGATTCTGTTGCTGTTAAAAAATCTATTTAAGCCTTCTTTTCCTGCTCGCTGATATACACACAGCCTATGGAGAAGTCTCAGCCTGGTATTTCTTTTGGGATCAAGCTATAATTTTGCAACACTATACATTTAAGCCTTGAATCCTGACACATCATAAAAATAAAAAGCAAACAAACAGAAACAGCCCTCAGACACATTGAAAGAATTTAAAAAGAGAAGGAGATTAAGTTCTGAGAGCCCAACTGCTCCTTGCAGAGCATTTTGTCAGTTTGTTTCCTTGCTAACACACTGGATCCACTCCGTCGTGTCCTTCAGACTGGGACTGACTGTCAAGGACAAGGACCCCACAACTGGTTTCCTCCTCCAAATCCCTGTTCTTTTCATTCTCCTATTCTCTGCACATATCTATGTTTTTCCACCTACAAGAGCCTTCTGGTCACCCCCACCTTGAAGATGATGGATGTCCAGCATTTCCAGCTTCTCTCACCCTTTCTTTGCCTAATGTACTGAGCAAACATGATGTTGGAGCAGTAACTGTGCAGTTTCATACTCCTGCCATGCCTTGGCTGAACTCTTTCAACCATTGTGTTTTGCCTGTATGTAAATCCCAGTTTCCCACAGAACTTTGTAATACCTCCCACAGTAGAGTCTTGATCCTTTTATAAACAAGGTAAGATTGCATATTAAATCATGCCAAATGCATCACTTTACCTGTCACTTTGGACAAATAATTGCCTGATCATCAACACTGCCCCGGGTCTGTTTTTGTTTCCATGTGCAGCACAAATGAGTGCTGATCTTTTCCCACGATTTCTCATTATTACTATGGAACAATTTCACCAACCTGAAGTTATTTAGAGGTCAGAAAGTGGGGTTTTCATAGGATCTTGGTGTACTTCTCCCTCATATCTTTCTCTTTTAAAATCTTCAAACTTATACTCTCAAAAAATCCCCCAGTTTTGAGTTTTCAATGTGACTGGAAGTGATTATGACTCAAACACTGGATTTTCCTTTCAGACATGAAGCAATAGAATTACAAGGATCTGCTGACATTCCTGTCTTGTTAAAAAACAAAAAAAGACATGTTTTTGTAATTTTTTCTGCTCTCTGCGACAAGATTCCTTCTGCCTCTCATACACCTCCCTTAATTCCTATTTTCTGATTAGATCTGATTGCATCCCTTCCAGTGCTGACCAGCAAGAAGCTGCACTTCACATCCAATTCCCACAGATTTAAATGAAATCAAATGGTATAAGATAATGGTGTCTTGCTCTTTGAGTCCTAAAGTGGGGGACTATATGACAAAAAAGGTATTCCCTTTATAAGACCAAAGGGGAAGACCTGCAGACCATCAGGGCTACAGCTACAGGGTTTATTTACAACTGAGGTAAAATATATCACATAGAAACAGCAGCCTTCAGATAGTCTTTAAGAAATTTCAGGGGGAAATAATGATCTTTGGGAAAGTACATCTTGCTGTACACAGTTTTTATGAAGTGTACCCTATATATGTGTTTACAAAAACAGAAGCAAAGAAAAGTCTATATTTTTAATCAAAACAGAGAGGGAAGAGATCAGTTTCCTAGTGCTGCAGAGCATGTAATCGGTCTCTTGTCATCCTCCACTGCCAAAGAATTTTCCCAACAGAATCATTCCAGAATGTCTTCTATTAAGAAACTGTGTTTACTGAAAAACAGCAAATATAATTTTTTATCTGAGTCTTTCCCATCTGGTTTTTACGCAAAGTTTTCTCTCTATTCAGCAGGATTTATGTAACCTGAGTGCCACAGTTGACTCCAATCAACAGCCTTCTTAAAATTAGAGCATTTCTGCCCAAAAACTAACAGACTGACAGTAGTGGCCAAAGCACTGAGACGCCAAGAATGAAATCCTACAAAGCACCATAGATACCTCCAACCAGTCTATAGATGATCCATCAGAACTGGATCCACCCATCATCTGACACCCTGTAAAGGACAAGGTGGGTTCCCCAGCACAAAGAGACTGCAGGTACATGCATTTCCTCAAACTGTTTCATATGCATCTCACTTCTAAGCTTCTTTCACATTACTTTCTTGTGGTTTGTGTCAGGTGTCTTATAATGGCATATTTACTTATTGTGTATGCAGTGCTCACTGGAGTGAGGTGTGTGCTCAGCTGTGTGGCAACAGTGTGAGGTCTGTTGGTGAATTTCTATTCTAAAATAAGAAATCTGTGCTTTTAATGCTGCCTGAAACAATCATTATCTTCCACCAGTATTCCCAGCACCATCACCTGTATCAGCTGGTTTTGTTTGCAAATATTCTAAGATACATGTGCAGAAAATTGCATTAGGCCCAGTGCACCACTGAATTTGTACATAGATTTTGTGCTGCTCTTTATATAAGAGCTGGTCCCACACATGTCCTCCAGTCATGCCCTTTCTGTGGCCAGAGTTTTCCCAGTAGCACTACAGAGTAACACAGTGCAAAACTCAGGTTTCATCTGCCAGTAAAACTCTCTTTCTGAATGTTTTAAAATGCTCCCACACAGACCTAACATACCCCAAAAGGCCCAAAAATATTTTAAAGGGCCACAAAAGGTTTGTTTAGTTGCTTGTCTTATTGCAGTTGGTTGGCTCAGACTACACGTTATTAAGTGTTTAATATGACTTAGGAGCTACTATTTCTGGACATGCTGATTTAAAAAAAAAAAAAAAAAAAAGAGCAATTTTTAATGACACAAAGAACAACGTATTTTTAGTTTTTCATTCTCTAAAGTGAGTTACTCACTTTTCAGTATGCGTTCTGCATACCCATGCACAAGCACTTGTCCCTGGTGGTACCCACGCTTTCAGCAGAAATGATGGGATCTGAGTCCTCCAATTAAGTGCTATTATATTGAAATTACCGATGGGAGCAAAGACTTGGAGGTTACATCTCTATTAACCTGTTCTTTAGCCCTGAGACCAAGTGGCTAAGTCTGCCCACATGTGTATTGTTAGCCCCCTTTATCCTCCAGAACAAGATAATGCATCCAAACTGCCTTTGGGGAGTTCATACAATTATGGGAAAACTAGGAATTGATAAAAAAAGTAAATCACCTACAAAAACCTGTTTTACCCTGAGAGCAATTAAATACCTTACAGAGGAGATGAGAGAGG
Organism: Manacus candei; assembly: GCF_025592945.1. Taxonomy (NCBI): domain Eukaryota; kingdom Metazoa; phylum Chordata; class Aves; order Passeriformes; family Pipridae; genus Manacus; species Manacus candei. The sequence continues at coordinate 3,708,267 of NW_026138055.1, read as the reverse complement.
CTGTGAAAAGCCCATCCTTGGAGATGTTTAGATTTTTACTGGGCACAGCCTCTGAGCACCTTGCTCTAACTGGACCTGTTTCAAACATGGGGTTACATCAGGTGATTTCCAGAATTTTCTTCCAACCTAATTTATTGTAGAAATAAATAGAATTTATTCTAGGAATGGTTCTTGGCCTTTGCTAACTTCCAGACAGTGTTTAGGAAGTGTTTGAGAGACTATATTTTGTTCTGACAAAACCATACCAAGCATTTCGCTAAAAAATTAACAGTAGATAGGATCAAGTTCCAGTGTTCAGTGATATTCCCTGTCACTGGTTAATTTTCTAGAAGAGATGTAGACAGAGATGCTGGTATTCCCAAATCACCCCGAAAGTTTGTAACAGAGTAGGAGCTTCAGTGCCTGCTCTCCTCTCTGAGGCTTACTCTGTAACACCTGGTATTCCTTCTCTCATTTGTAAGAACACCCAGCTTAGACTGTGGTGAAATCTTGACATGGTTTTTAGTTATGATATTATGGTTCTTGTTGGAATACTATTTTCACATTCAACTCTTCCTTTCCGATACTAACCTCCAACCAAGTACAGATCACCTCTTTTGTAAACAAGATTAAGAGACTTCAGAGACTACATGAGACAGGAGGTATTGCTGACAGAGTGGTTGTCATGTTCTTTTCAGAATCTGAAACCTGGAGAATAGCTTGCAGTCACGAAAGACTAAGAACATCAGAGACCTTTAAATAAAGACCTTACAACTAAACCTGGCACCTAGCTGGCACCTAACTATATGGTTTTAAATATCATATGCACTCACACACGCCAAAATCTGCATCCAGATTTATTTCTCTATATTACTGGACACTGTGTATGTCTACAGCTTTTTTTTCAGGCAGGTGAGCACTTTTTTGCCTCCCGTCTAGGATTTCTGGATGCTGGTAAACTCTGATTTTAAAGTGTTGGGATTAACAAAATCAGTAGGACTAACCACATCAAGAACAAAGTTCTGCCTAATTCTGCCAGCTAATGGATGAGCATGTGTTAACATCAGAAAAACCCTGCAGACAAACTATGCTTCACCTTTTGTGATTGCTTTAAAAGTCATAATCTGGAGCAAAACTGTGACTTTATTTTTGGAATTAACAGTAGTTATTGCTTTGATATCTGTGTGTGAGAAGTACTTTGCCGTGATTTCATGTAGCAAGGTGAAATGATCAGCCTGAAGCCATGCAATTTGCCAGTGGCAGACCCAGGACAGTGGCTCTGCTGAGTGCAAGCAACCAACAGATTAACTTTAATTTTTTTTTCTCATTTGAATGGACTATTTCCCTATTTGCTAACAAAGGCATTTACTCCTGTGGCTAATCTTTCCAAGTGAGTGACCAATGTTAGTTGATTGGTAAGGGATTTTTACAAGGACACGTAGTGATAGGACTAGGGGGAATAGCTTTAAACTGAAAAAGAGTAGGTAAAGATTGGATATTAGGAAGAAATTATTTACTATGAGGGTGGTGAGGCACTGGCACAGCTTGCCAAGAGATGCTGTGGATGCCCCATCCCAGGAAGTGTTCGAGACCAAGTTGGACAGGGCTTCGAGCAACATGGTGTGGAAGGTGTCCCTGTCTACAGCAGGAAGGTTTGAACTACATGATCTTTAAAGGTCCCTTCCAACCCAAACCTGATTTCATGACTTAGCATTCAGGTTAAGATCACCGACAAATGGCCACAGTGATCTCTCTGTAAGTGGAAATGTAATATTGCTGTTCCCTTAGCCCATTGAAGAAAAGTATATTTATTATCCACCTTGCACTAGTTTTCTTTGCAGGCTACTTTGCACCTTTCAAGAAGAGTCCCTGGATGCCACTGATAAAGGAACAGCTCCCTCTGAATGTTGGCTTAGAGGCATCCAATAGATCAGCAGGATATGAAAGAGCAAGGACAACTAAACAAGGTGGATAATTTTTCTGCACTAAAAATACACAGTGAATAAATATTTACATTTAAATAAGCATATTCAGCATGTTCACATATTATATTCTAATTACTTAATAGCTTGCACTTTGTTAAACAGTGCATTTTATAGCATGCATTCAATCTTTCTTACATTGCATTGATGATGCTGACAACAGCAAGTAATTGATCTGGGCTGTGCTTCAGGTACCCAAGTAAATCTTGTCTCTCTCTTCCTCACATATTCATTCAATTAATTTCTCCCTAACTTTAATTGACATTCCTCTTTTTTCAAGGGTTCCCAAACTTTATTTCCCCAAAGATGCTTTGTCATTCAACTTTTTCCTACAGCCCTTCCAACTTGTACACTTTGGTCTTTCTCTTCTGGCTGCAGATGTGTCTTCCCTAAATTGTCCTTCCCCTTGAGTCCAAAATACCCTTTTTTTTTTCTTTACAGCCATCTCAGTTACCTTGTATTTTTAGGTGGGCAGAAGTAGGTATTCAGGGTGATACAAAGCTTCAGTCGATATTGCTTCTATGATAAGAGAGCCCTGTAGAACCCATAGGTTGAAGGATGGTTGCTATTAAGGAGGATAAGCAGTACTAGTAAGCTCCCATCTGTATCAGAAGGACAAAGAAAATATTTCTTAGTGAGAAAAAAATAAGACCTTGAGAAAACATGTAGTAAAAAAATGCTGCTGCATTAAAAAATTACATTGATGCCTCTCCCTACCTGGTTGCCTACCTTGCCTCAGGCTTTGTGAAGCTAAGGTGCCATCCAGACCATCTGTGTTACACTTGCTCTCTCATATTAGAAGCTCCATATCTTGCTCAAATCAAAAATAATGGTAGAAGAGTTGCTTAATTGTGGAAATCTCTCCTCTGTTTAAAAATATCTGCTAACAGTAAGGAGCATTTACATTACAGTAAATTTATGCCTCAGGGAAGTGACAAAGTCATCCTGGGGATTGTTTTAATCCACTTGTTCCCTGAAGAAAAGTGTCAGAGACAGTTGCACAAAATAATATGCTATCCTTGATTTTTTTGCATGGATAAAACCTTAAAGATTAAGAAATAATTTCTCTCAATTCAAACTCTTACTCTGACTTTCCTTATGATTGCAACAAGTATTTTAATGTTAAGAACATCTTCCCTGGATCCTACGTATGTCTTTAAAAAGGTGGTGATTCATTGCTTCTAGCCACGCTTCTAAAAGCAGCTCATTGTTGGATTTTATAAGTATTTTTATCAGTGGATAAAAAATAATTTGCAGAATTATGTTTCCTGCTGTTGGAAAAGCTTCCAAATGATTTTTCTACTCCAAGAAAAAGGAAGTTGAAAATTAATGCGGAATAATTTTAAATAAGTTCAGATTCATAAAGTTTCTCTCATATTAAATCCTGCTCTTAATTGGGCTGCTGGCAGAGCTGTGCAGGGAAAGAGCCCTCCAGATCCACGGGAACCAGGCTAAGTACACAAGTGTGTGCCATAAAGCCACCATGGGTAAAGATGGATTGCAGCTTTATCTTTACTGGAGTGTATCTGGAAGGACTTGTGTTTGTGTAATTGGCTTCTGTCATTTCACAGGGTTTGATCTTGCTAATGCTGTAAAATGATCAGGATCCTCTCAAAGTGTAATCGGTGCAATGTAAGGTACAGCTCACTGTCAACCAACAAGCAGCTACAATGTCAATACAACATGCCAGCTGTTAATGGGCTGTGTGCACTTTAGAGCTGGGATTTCATTCATTTTATAGTGAATTCTTCATCTATTTTATGCTATTCATGCATGTTTCTGATAAGGCTGAAAAAACTTAAATCCTCTCTAAACATTGAGCTTTCAGTAGCGCCTTGATTGCACATACATAACAAAGGGAGATCGAAGTGTTTTATCAGAAGTCATCATTAGCACCAGTTCTGTAGCAATTTGAGATGATAACATAAATACTCACTGAAAAATACTGTGAATGTGCTCACTTTAATAGCACCTCAAGCCTTGAACGGAGATGAACTTAAACTGCTGAGCTAGATGTTACAGAAATCATGAAGGCAGAAAGGCCTTTTAAACATAAAAGCCTATTTATTAGAACCTGTTTATTTTAATAGGAATTTTTAAAATGTAAAGCATGCTTCCAAAGAACAAATATAACTGATGCTACAGAGGGCAGAATAGAAGCAAAGGAAAACAATGGGACTGGCTTTTGCAGTTTTAGCAGGTCATGTTCCAATCATGCTTAGATCTTTATCTGAATCAAAAATTATCTGTATTTGAGGAAGGTTGACCCCCATACACATGCTTACAACCTCGTAAACCTTTATTTAAATTCTCTTTTTTTTGGAGATTAAGAGACAAGGTACTGGATTTTCCAGTATATTTAGAATAGAAATAGAGTAAGAATAGTTCAGCTCAAAGGGATCTACAACTAACTAGTCCAACTGCCTGACCACACCAGGCCTGACCAAAAGTTAAAGCATTTTGTTAAGGGTATTGTTCAAATGCCTCTTAAACACTGGGGCATTGACCACCTCTCTAGAAAGCCTGTTCCAGTGTTGGAGCATCATCTTGGTAAAGAAATGGTTCCTAATGATCAGTCTGAATCCCCTCTGATGCACTGTTGAGTCACTCAAACTAATCCTGCCTCATGATCCCAGGGGTAAGAGCTCAGCACCTTCCTCTCCAATTCCCCTCCTCGCAAACCTATAGAGAGCAATGAGGTTGTCCCTTAGCCCCCTTTTCTGCAAACCAAAAAACTGGGTCCCGTGCCACTCCTCACAGAAAATGCCTCCCTGCCTTTCTAACAGTAAAAAAATATGGATATCAAGCTTTATTTTGAGACAAGTTTCACAAAGAGAGAGTGGGTGGTGTGAAGCTGCCTTTGCCCAAGGCTACGAAGAGCTTCCAGCTGCCTGTAGCACCATGAAAGGGCATAAGTGAGGGCTTTGTGGGCTTCCTTAGCTTTGGGTCAATGTCCTTGTAGAAAGCTGCAATGCTCTCCAGCAGAGCGGTGGGGAAGGAGTGAACAGGTGCATGCCATGATCTGGTCGTATCCCTGTCTGGGAATGCTGCTCTCAGAGACAGGATCACCATCCCCCATGTCCATGGGGCAGCCCTGACTCCCTCCGTGAGGCCCTCCCAGCCTCATGTCAAGGTTGTCCAATCCATGTCTCCCTGATGGACAGGAGACACCCATCCTGGCCCAGCCTTGTCACTCTCCATCTCCATGGGCAGTCCCTGCCCAGCCCTCCCCTGTCCTCCCCTCTCATTCTGCCTGCTACTGTGCTACTCTGTCCTGGAACAGTCCTGTTTAGACTCATCATGGGACACCCAAGGCACCAAAAACTCTCCCTAGACATGACCATCACCAATGTTCTGACTGTTGTGACTCAGCCACGACATCACCGGTGCCTGCAGTTAATGCTGCATCACTGTGACATGCCTGTTATCTTCCACTGTTCAAAAAGAAAAAACAATTAAAAAAATAAAAATAAACAAATAATATGAAATGAATAAATGTATGTCTTCAGTCTCAGTCACAGCTTCTCACAATGAAATTGCAGGAGGCACCTCCCTCTGTTGGAATTGCTTTGCTCAGAGTTATTTGCACTGTTTGAACAGGCATGCCATGAATTTCATTTTACTGCAATGTACTGGACAATTTAGGAAGAACAAATACTTCCCCTAATTATCTTCAAGTAATTATTCTAACAGTTTTCATTCATTTAATAGAATAATTAAAAATGCAAAACTACGAAGAACCTTTTCCAGAAGTAAAAGTTCAAGTGTATACTTTGACTGGTTTTATACTAAACTCTGACTATGACTCTGACTCTCATTCAGTTAGGCATCTCAGAACTCAAACAGCAGAACATAAACAACATATTAGGAAATGTTTTTAAAGCCTGTTCCACCTTCCAAGTTTATTTTCAAATAATACTCAAGATATAAAGACTCATTTCAGCTGCTCTTCTCAAATGTTATGCTCCAAACAGTACACTCCAGGAACAAAAACAGGGCACAAAGCATTTTCTTCTCGCTTTGGGAAATGTTCAGCTATATAGACTAGAACTCATAATACTTTTAGAGAGAAAAAAATACATATTATTTTTTTAGACATTTCTAAATTTTCCAAGGTCTGAGCTTCTTTTCCTGTGAACACTGTGCTATGTTAGCCACAAAACTAAGCAGAGATTGTAAAAATGTACAGAACTTTGCACAATAATAATGAGTATTTTGACTCTTGGATTGTAAAATGAGTGGAGGAGTTTAGAGTTTATTTCTTTTGAGAAAAACAAAAAAAAATAGTTAGGAAGAAGGCAAAATATGCAGTAATTGAAATGGTGCAGTAAATTCAGCATCCATAGGCCTACTTCCAGCTTCCTACTCTGAAACAGTACTCACCCCTTAACATGCACTTCCCATGTATAACCACCTATAGTTCTTGCTTTTCCCCTTTCAGGTAGACTATGCTGCCTGTTTGGATGCCTGTTCTGATGTCAGTGTCATCAGATCTGTGTATGTACATAACAAGTTGGATATTTGCTAAAAACATCACATTTACAACGTAAATGGACAGTGTGTGTGAACACTTTAAAAACTGTCCATGGCTTTGTCCAGCTGAGCATGAACTGAGCAGTGTGGTGTCAAAAACCTTAGTCTACAATTTCCAGAAACATCAGTTAAGTTGGGTCAATTTTCATTTCATCTGTTGTCTGAAATGATGGGATAAGCAGAAATCACTTCCCTAATGGGCAAAACTGGCTCTGCCACAGGGCTTGGACAAGAAGCCACATAGCAGAAGTTTGGTCTGGCAGACAGCAAAGTTTCATCACATTTGCACAGCAGTGCCAGCTTCTTCCTCTAGTTTTGCTTCCTCCCCTCTTCCAATCTGTCTGGTGAGTGAAGGAACCTTATTAACAATTAATCAGCTTCTATTGGACTCAGATTCCTGTGTGTGTTATGGAAAGTTTCTAATTATGGGTGGCTTCATTTAAGAATGCATTAAACACTCTACAGATTTGAAAGGAATTCATCACAGCATAATTAGGTTGGTGGCTCTTTGGTCATCAAGTGTCCTTCCATTTCCCTCATGATGGTATGTTAGATAATGATACTGAAAAAATGTAGTAGCTGTCTCTAATGACTGACCCCAGACATTTAGGCATTGCTTAAAATAAGTTGCTTGCAGGACACAATTTTTGCTCATCACTAACAATTTCTGGTCTCTCAGCCCTCATAGAAAGCTGTCCATCAAATGTATTTTTGACTCATAAGAAACGTGCAGGATCCTCCAGTGGGACAGTGCAGTGGGACAGTATTCAAATTAGAAAGCCCTACACAGGAAGAGGACAGACTCAGTAGCTGATTTTTGCTAGTGACAAGGTGCAGTTCAACCTCCATCTATTTTGTTCCTGTCATTAGGCTACAAACTGGAAGCTGACCTACTCCTAGGCACAGCAGGAATAATAATAATAATGCTATAGAGCTCAAGCAAAAAAAAAATAATCTGTAGAGACACCATTTATTTCAATTCCAGAGTAAGGACAGTCTTGTGATTCTTTTGGAAAACTGTGTAAGTAACATTTGATTTCAATGGTCAATCCACAAAAGTGACAGGAAGGGAGAAAGAAAAGAACCATTGGTTCAGTCCAAAGCTAATTATTCTTTTCAATCAAAGATCGTAATAAGAAAACCCCTCCAAATTATCCATTTTGCATCAGAACAAAACATGTTAATTTCATTTTACATTATTAAAGTCCTTTGATTTTTTCAACCTAACAATTTTGACACGAGCTGCTGTTTCTAAAAAAAATAATTAAAAAAAAATCCATATTTTCATTTAAGTCAAAACAAGTTTTTCAACATTTAAGCCATTTCTTTCATTTCTTGGTAAAGCTACTTGTTTCACAGCAAGCTTCATTTCCCCTGCAACCCATTTTCAAGCAAATTCAATAAACATACACAGACCTTGCCTGCTTGACTTCCCCAGACAAAGAATTTCAAGTCAGGATTCTCTGTCCTGCTGCTAAAAACAGGTTGTTTCCATAGCTGTCACCTCCCCTGCAGTGAGGGAGCTTGAAACAACCCTAATGCTTCCCCATGTCTAAAAAGCCTCTCCTTGGTGGCTGGCAGGAGACAGGAGCAGCCTTGTCTGCTGCAATTCTGACTCACTTTCTTGGCCCAGCTTCAATCAGCTGGGGAATTCCCTGCAGGATGGATGTGTCGGCACCACAGCTCCTTTGACATGTTTAAAGGTTAAAGGAGCAGAGAAACACCAGGTCTTCCTGCAACCACCTCCATGGAAGCCATGGAAGCCTTTCTTGATGCCAACAGCAAGGGCACCAGAGAAGGACTCTATGCAGGAAGATGCAAACATCCTTCTGCCAGCACACTTGCATAAGAGTCTGTTCAGCCTGTTTCAACCCATTTTTATCTGCATTTTTGCCCCCAGAGATAAAAAACCTAAATATTTTGAAATCCAAACTAGTCAGCAGTAAGAATCTTGCCTATCAGAGACTGGTTCAGGGCTGCTAGAAGTGCCCTGAAGGCAATTTGAGATGGTAAGGAGCAGCAAAGCACCCACTGAGGTCCAGTCAAAGTGGATCTGTGTCCCACTGGCACCATTTGCACATCCTGCATATGGCAAGGATAGAGGGCTGGACTGAGAGAGATCCCTAACCCAACAACTGTTTCCTTCTCATCACCCATCGGTGTCCAAAGCCACAAAACCTTTTGGGAATGAGAAAACCCCTTTCTATCATCAACAATGAATTTTTGCCCAGACTAGAGTTGGGCAGAAAGTCCATTTCTCATCCAGATATGGAAATGAGGACTGTCAAGTTTGTCCTGACTGTATTCTGTTGCTTGTCTGACTAACAAACAGATTAACTATTTCATTCCCACATTTTCTTAGTGAAAAACTTCAATATTAAAATCAAAATAAAAAAATCTGTAGTTATGAAATTTAATTTCAACAACTAAATATGTCTAAAAGTACAGTTACTTTGGTTTGAACATAGTGCCTTCTCTGGCAAAAACCCCACTGTTTAGAACTATTTTGGTTTGGGTTTTTATGTTAACCTTTTGTACTACTGACCCATCGAAAAATTTGTTCTGTTGATATTGAAACCAGACTTTTCTCTGAAATGAAGAATTCTGTGATCTTTTAGGAAAAATCATAGACCATATAGATTTGAGAGGAAACCCCAGAGGGTTTTGTGCAGTTCTGCCTTAATGGACAGCTCTAACGATTTGATCCTAAGCCTGCAGCCACTGGTAGCACTTTATGAACTTGCATCTCCATTTACTGCAAAGTCCAGTAAAATGGTGACCCAGGTGTGTTCAGTAGGACACTCAGAGTCAAAGGCTTCTTGGAGCCACAGCTGTTCACATTCTTGAGCCAAACTGTAGCAGCTCAGTGTGATCCATGCAATGTTATTCGTGCAGTAGAATAATGGATTTTATTTTTTGCAAATTGTGCAAAGGACGCAAGCTATTCCTAAAGTATCTTCTTATTCCTCAAGGGTATTCCTATTCCTTTAGGAATTGCAAAGGATACAATACCTAAAGGGGACCTACAAGAAGGCTGGAGAGGGACTTTTTACAAGGACATGATGTGATAGGACAAGGGGAAATGACTTCAAACTGAAAGAGAGTAGGTTTAGATTAGATATTAGGAAGAAATTCTTTACTGTGAGGGTGGTGAGGCCCTGCCACAGATTTCCCAGAGAAGTTGTGACTGCCCCACCCCTGGAAGTGTTCAAGGCCAGGTTGGATGGGGCTCTGGTCTAGTGGAAGGTGTCCCTGACCATGGCAGGTGGTTGGAACCAGATGATCTTTAAGGTCCCTTCCAACCCAAACCATTTTATGGTTATATTCATCATGACCACCAGGAAGACCTCTCTCTGTTGACTCCTTCTCTTTCTGGGCTATATTCTGGAGACAAACAATCATGGCTGGCTCTGAGGTTACAGAGTGAAAAGTCAAAGAGGGAGGAACACCTAAGAAAGGCAACAGAGAAACATAGACTTGTTTAGTGGGAACTCAGACTTCTTCCCTCCTACATTGGGAGTTATAATTTCAGAACAGTTATGTTCAAGGTCAAGGGACTGTGGTTTATGCTGTATGAGAAAAGGTGCAGAAGATACAGCAACCATATAAAAAGCCCACAGATTAATTCATAATCTTGGGTCAGTTGGATATGAATTAAACAAGTGGATGGAAAAAAAGGACCAGGCTAAGCATCACATCACATCCAACCTATCCAAAATCCAGACTTGATGCAGTTGAAAACTATCTGGTAATAAGTCCTTCTTCTGACATTTTCCTCAGCACCATCTATTTCCAATGCTTACATTGAAGACAACGTCTGGCATATGGAGAATTTGCTGAATCCATGGAGCAGACCATTGGGCGTCCAGGACATCAATAATCCATTATGTGAGCAGCCAAAAGGCAAAATTATACTGATTGCTTTAACTGAATTTAAAAGCAAATTGCCCTGATCTGGTTTTATCACTTTGATAGATTTATCTATTCAGTTACTGATTACAGGGAGATGAAAGGAAAAAAAAAATCAGAGACAGTTCTGCAGGCTCTGAGGTACCTTCACAGCAGGGTCCAGAACACACCTGCAACTTCAGGAAATGCAGATGTTGGTTTAGGACTTGCTGGAGCAATGAGGAGGAGGGTATTGTCACTAAATCCCTGCAGAGATGCTGGTAAGTCTGTATCCCACAGAAGGAAGGAAATGCGTAGGATGTTGTTGGGATAACAGAAGGACATCAAGCTTATAGAACTACAACAGGGAAAAGAGGATGCAAGAAAAGAGTTGGGGAAGTTGTGAAATGAGTTAGAAAATTTTGCAATGAGAATTTTATATAATTTCTGAATTGATTGTATGTTTTAATAAAAATATTGCCAAAATAGGATATATTGCAAACCTATTTTTCATCCTTTTTGTTGTTGATATCAAAGCAGTGTTCTCTTATTGGCACCATATGCATCCATGCATTCAGGGATAGAGGCTCTCAGGTGGTTTTTTTTCCTCTACTTTGGCAATATTCCATTATACTGACAGATTTCTTTTTCTGGAGCGACATTTAAGTGAATTGATTTTGAATCTTTGACGTTGTAATCGATACATGTAAAAGAAAATATTAACTCACAACAGCCAGTTTCTGCTGTGATCATGGTTTTCTTCCTTAGTACCAGATAAGATCAGTCACTATCTAAATGAAAAGTGCTGGGTAAACACATTTTACCTAAAAGCAAAGCTCAACCAAAACAAACAAGGATAAAAAGATCAGAGATCCTGGGTCTTCTCAGTGCTGGGTGACCGAGATAATGAAGCCCTTCTATCTCCTCTGCACTTTGGGCTCTCCTCTGAGCACCTGCCCAATTCATTGGATTAAAATAGGACTGGTCATGGGTCCCATGAAGCAAGAAACTAATCTTCCTCCTGGTTACAAAAAAAACTATGCAAGACATACCTGCCTTTCCATTCAGAGCAATTTCATTCCCACTCTTCCTCAAAGTGCATGATTACACTGATGCATTGCTTCCCAGCACTGATGTCTACGCATAACTCTGCAGTCACAAATGGAATGTGAGACTGGGATGTTTTCATGGAGACTGGCCAGAATTAAACCAGCTTTTGTATTGCCAAGGCTCTTATGGGTTATTATGTGTCACTAATTAGTAAAATAACAGATGTAACTCCTGCAGCACGAAGAGCTGTTGTTGTTTTCTCTTGCTTTTCAATTTCTGCCCTGTGAGCTGGGACAAAGTGTGTGAAATAGGAGTTTATTGTTTTGTATATTTAATGTCTCTGTGAAAAAAGGTGTGTCAGGCTCTGTTCTCAAAATTCAAAGAGAGTATGGAAAAGGAAACATCAAGGCTGTGTCTCTATTAACAAATGAAGTATTGCCAGGCTGAAGTGCTCAAAATAATCTCCTCTGCTGCTGCCTTGTTAGAACAGTTCTTCACCAATCTTTCCACTCAGCCATCAGTCTTTTCTGAAATGCAGATCAAGGACCACTGCATGTCCCCACCCTGTTGTGGCAGTCAGACACACCTGGCAGTGTTATGTCCCTTCCATACCAGCTGACCTCAAAGCTGATGGGTGGACACTGGTGTAGTGTCTCCCACTGGACACATCCATGTTTTGTCCCTACTTCTGTTTCTTCTTACAAAACTGTGTGGCACATTGCACCTTTACAGAAGTTTTCGGCTTTTTCACTCTTTCCAGGCTAAATGCCTGGTTCACAACTACTTGTTATGTTTATGCTGTTGGTTAGCTTTTAGTCTTGACTTCCTTAGTGGTCACATGCCACTGCTTGCTTCTTCTTACCTAGTTTTCCAGTGATCTATGTCCTCCTGGATGTTGTTTTGTCGGGCTGAGCAAACCAGCCTGAGCTAATCTGTCTCCTCTGATAAGACTCCAAAGAGCCTGGAAGCTTGTCACCAAAGACCCTGGAAGCAAAGAAGTGGTATGGATCAAGATCAGCCCGAATTCCTGCTGTGGAATCAAGAAATTTCATGGACCCTTTTTTGTCTAGAGAGTGAATAATGTTAACCAATAAATGTAATTCTCTAGCATCAGATCTGAACACCTCTTAGTACAGAAAATCTGTACTAAGAGGTATTCAGAGACCTGTACTGAGAGACGGGACTTTACAGTTTTCTCTTGCTTGACATAAATTAGAGGAGATCTTAAAATATTTTCCCAAAATTGCAAGTAAAGAATTGGCAGGAATTCAACGTATCCCCTGGGTTGGACTTCCCAGCGACGGAAGAAACTGCTGACTACCTTAGTAGCACAAATTCTTTCAAGTTTGGTTTTTTTAGCAACTACTCTATTTGTCCCATTTTGTTTGAACTTTTTAAAAGCCATTATGACTGAAAACTGGAATCATAAATAAACTAGTGACTTCCCTTCACTGCAGTCCTCAGTTTCTTCGTATTCCATTGCTTATGGGAAATACTCCCCATCTTTCCAAATTACCGTTTTGATTCTAACATACAAAATTTTGAATAGTTCCCCAGTTCTCCTCCGCTGAGCATTTGAAGGCACATCCATATCTACATGCAATCACCCTGACACATTTGCACAAGATAATGAATATTTGAGTGTTTTTCATTATTGAGAGACAGAAGTCAAGAGTCACAAATGGAGCAGATGTTGATTAAGACTGTTCTGTTGAGAGCCCTGAACCTCTCCAAGTTCTCTAAGAGACGAACTAGGGAACAGCATTAGAGTTTCATATTATATCATGTTGTAGTGCTGGAGAGGCCTTTAAATAGCTGGGAGCAAATGCTTATGGGGAGGGTCAGAAACCAGGCTGCTGTCATTATTTCAATGGACTGTGAAGGTGAAAAATAGAACTTGGTTAAAAATAACCCAAATTACATGCTCTAAATCTCTATTTGCCAATGGAAAGGGATATTTTGCATTTGGAAAATCATCAAGTGTTTAAGAAAGTTATTAGTATCCTAATTGCTAATATCACACCAGAAAATTAAGCTGTGTTAAACATTTGGGTGCTAAACCTTGGCTGTCTATATGTAGTTGAATTGTTAGAATGATTCTTGGCCAAATGTAGTTCCCCTGGACAACTCCTGGACATGGTTAAGAAATTAACATAAACCAGAAACTATTCCTAATTGGTTCATTGGATGTAGTCACCCTGATTTGAAGGTTAAGATAGTTTAATAACATAGATGCAGGTCATTCTGTGCCAGTTGGCTTCAGTTGTTCAAATCTCTTCTCTCACCATTTAATTAGTTAGTGAAGATACAGCCAATCCCACCAAAGTAATCTCTTTTACTCCTTTTTCTTTGGTTATTAGATAAATACTAAATATGAATACTTCAAACATCTTGCTAGGTATTTAAATCAATTTACAGGGGTTAAGGAGAAGTCTGAGTCATGTGAGAAATAAAGAAAATAGTTTGCAATCACAGAAGTAGCCTGCAGCACAGGGACTTGGCTCTGGACCTCTCACAGCCCAGGTTAGGTAAATATACACTAGTGGACCTACACAGCCCAGTACTTCCCTTCAGTGGGGACTAAACAAACCTTTCTCTGATTGCTTGGCTACAGGCTTCTTGCTTATTTTGCAATATTTTAGGCTTTATACTGCCTTTGGGTTATGTATTTAGGAATTTTGAGTGTAAACCTTATTCATATTTGTTTGCTCAGGGTATTTTCACATATATGCAGTGAAGCAAGTCACATGAACAGTGAGGCTCTTTTCACAATTTTCCGCTCTTTACCTCCTTCAGTACGCTAGAGACAACACCAAATTTGTGTATATTAGTCCATCCCTAATATTTAACATTAATGTGTGGAAGGGGCACTCAGGGATTCTAACTGCCTTATAATTTTTTTGCTGATTATGGTAAAATACTTCAAGGCACTTCATACCCTGGAGTAACCAGGCTGTGACAAGGAGAAAATACTGATCAAGCTGTTGGCATCAAGAGGGATGTGCACAGTCTGAGGGGTTTTCTTCAGCCTCTAAAACTGTGTTCAGCAATTCAACACGTGTTCAATGCCTATTTAAAATAAAATAATTTAACATTGTGGTGTTTTGCCAACTCTTCTTCACTTCTATTGCTCCAAATTATGCAGTTTTCTCTGAATCATTATTGTATGAGCATAATCTATTAATTTCAACCCAGCTGCCCACTGGTTACCACCAAGGATCATTTGCTTATGAAGGATACATGCCTGTGCTCATTTGCAGACATATAAATGCATGACGTTCTGCTCCGCTCCCAAAGGGGAAAAGCAGCGCAGCGTCTTCCATCAGAATTGCCACTCCCTCACTTCATGTTACCGTTAATTTGGCCAGAAGATCTGTGGCTGTTGAGGTTTAAAGGCTTGAGGAAACGTAGCCGTTCTGTTGTTAGCGGAGTTAATAAGCCAAACAAATCCACGTTCTAACTCAGATGGCTGAATCCTGCAGACCATCCCCCGTTAAAGTCAGTGGGAAAGAAGCCAAAGCAGCCTGTGAAAGTCTGATAATGCATGGCTAGCTGTCAGTCTGCCTGCATGTAGGCAGCCAGCAAGAAATAAACATTAAGTTCTGGTCTTATTTAGGAAGTTTAGTGCTGACCAGAATAGTAAAGACAGGATGAGGCTGAGCAGGTTGAAAAGTAAACTCTGTACACATTTGCATTGCTGTTTATGCTCCTCAGATAGAAAATGGTGTTCAGAGACATGTGTGAACAGAAAATCCTGTTCAATAAACAAGGAAGAACTTCATGAACCGCATCAAAGGGAGGTTCAAGGGGAGTAAATGGTCAAGCTGGACAGCTTTTATGATATTTGAATGTTCAGTTTCATCATTTTTAGAATAAAAACTTATCATTTTCCCTTGTAGGAATTAATTTTTTTTCATTTCTTAGTTTTGAAATGTTATATTATACACTAATCAAAAATAAAGTGACCTACTTTGAAATGAAACTACTCTTTTATACCTCAGAACTTCACTGAAATGTTTAAAGGGAAGAAAAATTTCAGAAAACATCTAAAACCCCATGATTTCCCTTTGTTCCATTCATCCTATGAATGCATCCTATATGGAGAGAAAAAGTAACATCATCATCTCTAAGCCAGGGGAAAAGGCACTTGTTCACTAAGGAAATAATTGGGAGCAGTTAGATGCAGTTAGACTAGGAAATGGATTGTTCATCTGTGCTGGGCACTGCTGAGGCCTCACCTCGAATCTTATGTTCAGGTTTTTGCCCCTCACAACAAGAAAGACATTGAGATACTGGAGTGAGTCCAGAGAAAGGGAATGCAGCTGGGGAAGAGTCTGGAGCACGAGTCTGATGAGGAGCAGTTGAGGGAGCTGGGAGGATTTAGTGTGGAGAAAATAAGGCTCAGGGGGAACCTTATTGCTCTCTACAACTCCCTGAAAGGAGGTTGTAACCAGCTGGGTGGTCCTGGGGGGTCCCAGGTAAGAAGTGACAGGTCAAGAGGAAATGACCTCAGGTTGCACCAGGGGAGGTTTAGATTGGATATTAGGAAAAGTTTCTTCACTGAAGGGATTGCTAAACATTGGAACAGGCTGCCCAGGGAAGTGATGGAGTGACCATCCCTGAAGGTATTTAGAAGATGTGTAGATGTGGCACTTGGGGACATGGTTTAGTGATGGGCTTGGCTTGGTTAATGGTTGAATTCAAAGATATTAAAGGTCTTTTCCAACATAAATGATTCTCTGATTCTCAGATTCTATCAAATATAGCAGAAGAAATGTGGGGTGGTCATCAGTAAACTTTGTATCCATGTAGCAGGAAATGAGAGATCTATTTAACTCACATTTAAGTCACAAAGGAATTTACGTAATCCCCTTGAACATACACATGAGGCTATCAGAAATACTGAAAACTGAGAAGTCTGGTAGTTCTTCTGGCTACGCTGTGCAAACACCAGTCAGTTAGTCCAAACCACAAACAACTGGTGTGCAGCAGGCAATAGTATGCAATGTAGAAGGGATCAAACACCAGTTTTCTTTCTCACATCCTTCCTCTCACAGTGCACTGTGGGATATTCTGCCTGGAAGCATTTTTTTTCAGGACTGTTTTAAACTTTATTGGGACAGGAAGTGGAAATTTCCTGATAAATTTAAATTTTCAGGTGCCTTTTGGCCATCTGCAGTCATGATAAGTAGCAGGACATTGTGTAACTTGAGACCTTCTCATCAATGTTCTGTATTTTACCACTATGGCAAGTGCAACCTACAGATCTTTTCACCACCTCAACACTTTGTATGACAACCTGATACCACCAGAGTCAAACAGAGCTTTCCCCTATTCAGCTGAATTAAACTGAGATTTTTTTCCCAGATGACAACGGAAAATGCATCACCTTTCTTGACCTTGGCAATCTGTAGCATTACCATCTTCCAAAGAGGCAATCAAATACCATTTCACTTTCTACTTTGAAACAGACCTTTTCACTTCTGGACTTTCCTTCCTGGCATTTGTGAGCAGATGCTGCAGGGAGCTCTCTAATGCTCTTCCCAAAGCAGTGCTTGCTAGAACAGAAGCCTTTGGCCTTGACATAAGCACAGGAGAGAACAATAGTCTGCTCCTGTGCCTGCCCAATGTATTTTGCAAACCCCCAGCCATCTGGGCAGAGAAAGCACTTCATTGGGAAGGAAGGCATCCCCCACTGTGAGCAAGTTCTATAAAGGAGTTGCATCTGAATGCTAAATAATAAAAACATGCATCAGCACCTTTCTCCACCTGAAGACAGCTGTACTCTGCATCAACGCTTTGCCCCTCCGTCCTTATTCATTTTTCAGTTGCTTCTCTAGCTCTGTCCAGCAGACATAGTAAATCCTCCTTCACCACACTGCAGGGCACTGTTCTCTGAAGGGTGGAACTGGAGCCACGGTCTGTCATTACAGCAAGAACAGAGCTGAGCAACCTGCTGACAAGGCATGTTCCTTCCCCATCTATTCCACAGCACTGTAACTTATAGTAACTTCTTGTGGTAACTGCAAGCTGAGTCAAGGCAGATCTAAATAACAGCAAGAACTATTTAGATTTTGAGTTAAAAGTCTTTTCTGCTGAAGTTATTTCATCTCTTTAAGACCATTGTTTGAGCTAAACTCCCTCTGCTTGAGACAACTCTAAATCAACATTTTAGGTGAGATAGTGATAACTCATACTTTTCCAGTGATTCAGGCCAACAATGTTTTGAAATCCCTAAAGAGTACCACATGGTTAAGACTTTTAGGGTAACCGAACCAGCTAGGAATTTTCCTGTGCCTTTTTTTTTTCCAGTAAGAAGACACTGATGTATTTATAAAAGAAATATTCTCATGAAAGAGTCCCCGAAAAACAGTACAGATTTTTTCCTTTTCTTTTTTTTTAGCAGCAATAGATTTTTTTCTGGCAGTAGCAGAAGGTGCACAAACAGTCTGGTGCTCAAGGCGTTCAAATTTGATATTACAGACAGGGTTACAGCAACCTGCTACTAACCAGAGCTGAAAATTGGACCCACTTCAGCCCCATCCCAACACAGCCCACGGCCAGTAACTCAGAATTCATACTCAGATACTCAAATATTCCCCCAAAACTGCTGACAATTCCTAGAGCAGATTAGGAAGTATTCTAACACATTCCCACTGCAGGAACACTTTTCTCCTGGTCCTCTGCTTAAGAAAACCCACTAAGCTATCTATGTGAACACTCCCCCAGAACTGAGTTGGGCATGAAAGCACTATTTCCATGCCCTCTCATACAATTTGCAGAACAGGCACAAGACCAAGTACTTCATTTCAGTGAGACCCACTAATGTCTCAACTAAGCTTGGATGTATTTTCATATACTGAACAATGTCCCAGCTCCTGCATTCTCCCTGCAGATGACATGGAGCGACAATCCTGAGAGAAAAATCGTAGAAAAGTTTGAGTTGGAAAGGACCTTAAAAACCATCCAGTTCCAACCCTCCTGCCATAGGCAGGGACACCTTCCACTAGACCAGGTTGCTCAAAGCCCCATCCAACCTGGACTTGAACACTTCCAGGGAAGAAACACGACTCCAAGTTAGAAGCCCAAAGCTGATGCCTCCAGCACATCTCTTGCCCAAGATCTGATCATGTGGCTAAACCACAGATCCTTCTTTTTCTCCTTCTCCTGACTTCCTTCACCTTGAACACTTCACACGAGTTTTCCCCCTAAATAGTTGTTAACACAGAATTGTTTTCATTAATAAAAAAGGCCTCCTGAGTGAAAAATTCCTCAGTTTGACAGAACAGGGTAGGTGTAATAATAACTACAATTGGGTACTATATGACTGCAGGGCAAGAAAAATATTAGAGAAATAAATTATTAACATTACAAACTTTATTTGGAATAAGTCTTAGAAGTGCTTTTAGAAGCAATAATAACAGTTATAATTAATGAATGTGCTGCCAAGTATTGACCAAAAGACTCCTACAAGTTCACCTTTCATTTCCTCAGTGCCTGACTACTCAATTTGTTTTCTTATTAAAATCCAAGGGCTTTGTGAAAATGTCTTTGAAAACAATCCTCAGGATACAATTACTCCTTGTAAAAAAGATCATCAAGAGGCAACTTTTGTGCACCATTTTCCTGTCAATACTTAGTGGTTTAGAAGTTTTGCATGGTATTTCAAAAGTCAAAATAAAAGTACTGTCATATTTGCCTGTCAGATAAATTACATCTTTGAAGACAGTTGTATAACCAACAAAGTGACCCTGGGATCTGAAAAATATCTGAGTTGGGAAACTCTAAATTTATCAGAGTAAGGTTATTTGGGGAATAAGTAGAAGAAGGGTTAATCAAGAGAAGAGAAGAAATAATACGATAGTCTAATTTCAATTGCTGAATTGCTGACCAAATTTTGTTGTCCAAAGGATAAGCCCAAGCAGCAATGAAATACAGAGAAAAAAACCCCTGTAAATCAGAATTCTCAGACTAAATTTAAATAATAATTTTTCTGGCTTATTTTTCCTTCCAGTGTTTGCAGTGATAGCATTTTATGTTGCTGTATGCAAGTGAGCAAGAATATTGAAATCACTCAGATTTTACACAAAAGGATGCTGGGTGGGTTCATCCTTCCCAGTCCTTCCACAAATATTTCCAGAAGGGGCATTTAGTGTCCTTCATCAGTGCTCACAACGCACTGTATGCCTGGGTGAGCCAGCAGTTACAAGGAGTGAAACTCCGAGTTTGAATTTAACACACATAAATCGCTATTGCTTGAGCCAAAAACATGCTTGGAAAGTGAAGACTGTAGTGATCCAGGCGGTAAGGGGAGACATGTATGTGCCTTCAGGACATCTGCAGGACAGACAGCTGTGAGAAATGGGACATGAGGAAGTCTTGCTTCCATGCAGAGCAAAGCCAGATAATACTTGTAAATTATGGAAATGTGGTGATGGATGCAATTAGATATACTAGGGCGGCTGTCTTACCTGCTGGCAGGTCAATACACAGAATTATTTGCATTAAGTTTGTCCCTGTGGGTGAGGTCTATTCAGCAAAGGGAAATTTCACAAAATTGAATGTTTTCCCTTCATTTGTGACAGAGGACATACCTCATACAGGCATTTTAAACACATAAATTGTAGTACCTACATTATCAGCAAAGCCCTTTCTGTGGGACCCTAATACTTCCAAACCCTTCACATGGGATTGTGCCCTTTTTCTCTCAGACTGAGTACACAAAAATGGCATTGAAGTAACTTCTAGTCTTTTTGCCTTTGGTTTGCTAGCAATCTTCTGAAAGTTTACACTCATGTTTTCTGTTATGGATCTACAGACCCAGCTTTCCATAACACAGTTTGCTTGCAATTAAGAAACAAACAGATTTCAATCTCTCTCTGTTGTCCTTTTCATTCTTGTGTCCTCTTATGCAATGGGAAGTTACTTTATCATATAATTATATACCACATTGCCAAACAATGTCTGTTTCCCATTTTTACCTCTCTGTTAGATATGTTGGAGCAAAAGGTTTCCCTTGCTAATTAGGATACAAACAGCACTGCTTGACAAGTGGGCTTTGCTTCCGTGTGCAGCTGCCAGATGGACTGGATGTCTTAGCATGTGACTGCAAGAGCAAGCAAGGCAGATACACAGCCTCCCTAAAAATAGAAACACTCTCTGAAGGGAGATATTAGCCTTTCTATACAAATCATAGAATCATAGAAACTTTTAGGTTGAAATAGACACTCTAAGATCATCAAGTCCAACAGTTAACCCAGCACTGCCAAGTCCCCCACTACAACATGTCTCTAAAATGTATCTGGGAAAACTGTGGCAGAGGTATGTTAAGGGATGGACAGCATGGCAGGAGGATCTGAATCTATGAAGTGTACAACTCCTAGGGACAAGCTTTTGCTTTATATTGCTGCCAATGCTATATGAGCTACGGGTAGCTGCGTGTGAGTAAAGATGATACGAGTTCTTGGGACAATACTGGATTTCTCTAGACAGCCCAAGCTGGTTATGAGGCTGGATGTTGTACAAAAAGCTCTCCCAAGGTATGGGTCTTTCCTAGACAAGAGTCACTATCCCAAAATATAATGCTCGCAGTTCTGTTTTGCCCTGCAATATCCTCTGAACTGATACTCTCAGGCACATTGTGTGACTCTTGGGGATGGCCCTGTGCAGGGCTAAGGGTTGGACTCGGTGATCCTTGTGAGTCCTGTCCAACTCAGCATATTCTGTGAACCCAGAACAAAACAATGACTTTTTTTTCTGTGAATTAGGGTTTGAGAGTCTGTTAGCCTCATCCCTTCCTCAAACTGACCTGTTCACCTTCATCAGGTGTGGGCAGGTGTTCAGATTTTTCCTTCTGAGAAAGATTTGAAATAGAGTTTTCATATCCTAACTGCAATCCCTAAGTCTTTAATATCATTCACTGATTTACTTTATGAAATAGAGGGCAGACTTCCTACTTCTTTGAACTAAGTGGTCCTCTTGTCCTACTGAAATACATACCCATTTTTTTGTTCAACCTACCAAAAAGTACCAAATCAACACACTGGCAACTGATAAGCCAGTGGAGACTCAGCTCTGACTTTTTTATTCTCCTATATTTATTTTCTTTGTCCTTTAACACCCAACTACAAAGTGAGTGATGATAGATGATTTTTCAATTTGAATCATGATCACTGTTAGATGTTAAAGGACAAAGGAAATAAATCATTCTGAAAAGACATAAGGAGGTGGTAGGGTTTTCATCATTCAAAGACCTTTCCAAGTTGTTGGCAAATAAAAGTCTTCCTTGATGATGGTAATTTCATGGTCTTTATCTCTCCTTGAGGAGGAAGTGCACTTGATGACTTCGAATTTTTTTTATCAGCCTGGTGATTTTTCAGGGCAAAAAGGTCAGCAACATTGCATAACATTGTGAATAAGAAATAAAAAGTGCAAGTGAAGGGGAGTTTTATGTCCTTTGGAATTTCTCTAAGAGGAAAAGAGTCTCTCATCAAACTATGTCTTCCTTGAAATCTCAAGGAAAAAAATCAAATTCTTTTCCAGTCAAGTTAGGCTTTGAAGTTTTTGCCCCAAGGTACCTGCCAAAAAATCACACAGGTCCCTGCCACCTCCATTTGAGACTATTTTGGAGTACCTGGCATCTTCTTCTCCACAGATTCTCTAATTTTACAGCTGTATGATCCAAAAGTCTGGGTAACTCTAAAGGTCTATGGTTCATATTTTCCGCATCTCCAGGATCATAAACATGCCAAGTCAGTTGTGGTGTCATTGATGAAAAAAGTCATTTCTGTGTCATATGTAGTGATCCACACCCACTAGAGGATTCATATAAGATTCCTTGTCATCCTCTTTAGCACGGATGGTGGGTCCCTAACACTAATACTGGTCCCATTGGAGTCCCTGTAGTCTTGATAGCCAGGAAATGGATCTCCCTGCAAACGGTATTCTGACTAAACAGCAATGCCTCCAACACGGCACAGGAAGGTGGAGATATTTAGGACTTTGTAGGGATATTTTTACCCTCTGAAGACTGTAGAGTAGCCTGTATATTACATTTAGGTTCTAGAACAAACTAAAAAAAACACACTTATAATAATTTTTTCTAATAAATTAGCACATAAATGTAAAGGAAAGCCTTACACCGGCATATTTCCAAAAACTGTGGAATCAACTTACCACCTTTTTGCTTGCAAATATTTATTGATACCTTAGAGAAAAAAACCCTGGTTTTACAGTCAAAGATATCACAGCATAAATCCCAAACGAGAGAGTAAGTGAAATCTGTAGAGACAGTTTTGGTCATTAACTTTTACTGACAAACCCATTTGATGAAATCATCATATGTTGCAGGTAATGGGCAGAGACACAGTTTACCACTGCGGATTTTTCACCCATCACCACACATAAATTCTCAAGCTCAAATGCAAACCAAAGTCCTACTCTGTGCCACAGGGGTGTCCTGGGCTGGTAGAAAACAAGGCAGGCTGTTGTAGCTGGAGAACCACGCTGCTGGTAACTTACCCTAATGGATTCTGCTACCAATAACATCAAAGTCTTCCTCTAGATACTTAAAACACAGCCAGGGAAGAGAGGTTTCCTTCTGACCTTGAGCACTGTCTTGGGGAACCCATATCAGCACAGCTCCTTACTTAACACTTCTGAAGATCTGGAGCTAGAAGCTATTTGTAATAAGATTCAATTGAACTGTAGCTCTGCTATTCAAATTTATTTATTTGCAGTGCAGCCTCAGACAACACTGAAACACTAGAGATTCTATCATCTGTGTATCATAAGGCACCACAAAGCAACCAATTTAAGCAATATTATTGATGGTGAGTACAATGTAATAATCACTCTTTCATCTGTTACAGAATAGGCAGGTTTTGTAATAAGATGTTCCTCTTTTGTATTTCCTTTTTCTTCCATGCATCACCTCTCCATCTCATTAACCATCTGTGCTCAGAAGGCCTCTTTTTTCACCTGCCTCTATTCATTAATTTCCTTCTTCCTCTTTTCCACTGTTTCTCTCTTGCCATGTTATTTTTTATGTCTCTGGAGTACTAGGATATGTCTGGGGGGTAGAATGTTTTTTGTGGTACAGATGATATATTTTTCTCATATGAATAGAAGCCTGCAACAGATCTGGCCTAATTTGTCAGCAGTCTATATGTGTAGTCATGTTTTAAAGGGACATAGAAAAGATTTGGGACCTACCTGTTTAAAATCCAATTAGAGGGACATGGAACCAGGTAGAGGTTAATGGCTGAAGTCAAGGATGAAAAATATACAAGTCTGTGGTGCTTAAGCTAAAACATTAATAAAGGAAGAAAAAAAGTAAGCACGTGAGAGCAGTCAGGAGAGACTGCATTTTCTGAACTTCAACTTTATAGCTCAATGCCTTCCACATAAATTTTCCAGGGAAGGTAGATCTTCAGAAAGGCTCCTACCTTCCTGGACGCTCTAACAGCAAAAAAGCCAAACATACCTTTAGGCAGAGAAAGTTGAAAACAGTTGTTGAAAGAAAAAGACCAGGATATTATGTAATATAAATCAGCAACTTTCCACAGACATCTAAGAAGCAGCAGCAACTTCTACAAGCCAGAATAAGGCTTGTAGCCAGAATAAGGAATGTCATGAAGAAATCAAAGTATTTTCAGTCCAGTTCTGAAAAGACAGTGCTGTCCATCCCTGAAATTAAAAGGATTCAATAAAGGATCCCTAGCAATAAAATAACAAAGGCTTGCATCTTGATTCTCAGTCTGCACAAGCTGCAGGACAGTTGCAGAAGTGAAGAAATCAGGAATTCACTGCACAGTGACCATTACATCTGAGGACAGTATCATCTGTGGTGGGATGACTTGAGTTTAAAGTTGTCGAGGGGTTTTTTGGAAGGCATAAGGAAATTAAAAATGGCAATTTGCCATTAACCACATTAAAACTCCAGTAGATTAATAAGGTCCCAGATTTGACCATCTGGATAACATTAGCAAGATCATTCTATCCAGTTACTCCCTGTACATAGCATTATTCTTTTTTTTTTTTTTTTTAATTAGATATGTTTGCTATGTGGCCAGTCTGAACATACCATAGTGGCCTGACCCCAAAGAAAACCTTCCCTTTCTTTAGCCTGTTTTGATCACCTTTCTCTGAACAATTTCTGCTTCTATTACATCTATTTTATGATACAGTATAAAAAGGTAGGAATCAAGGTTGAGGCGCAGCACTGACTTATATGGAGCAATGAAAATGACCCTAAGTATTCCTGTACCTTTATTACTAAATAGTCACTTCATCATGTCCCTGGACATTACTGACCTTCAGCAGCAGAGCCATGCAATCTCCTGATGCCATAGTGATAGTCAAGCAATGAAGGCAACCCTTTTTTTCTATTATTTTTGTCTCCTTCCCAAAGCAGTGTGAGCTGATATTAATCTACCAGACCAGTGAAGTCTCTACCCGCAGTGTTTCATAGTCAAGATCACTGCAGTCAAGATTACTCACTGATTTATGACTGTAAAATATTGAAGTATACAGTAGACATGAGTAGCACATATTTTATAGACTGGTTTACACACGTTAGTGGAAGGTTTTAAAAGTGGCATCCCTCGTGACACAGGATTGTCACCTCTGCCATAAGGAGTGACTGTTCTTCTGTGCTGTTACAAGTCAGGCCGAGCAAGGAAGGGTGCAGACATGCTGCCTCTACAAGACCATTTTCAAATAGATGGACAATGGTGTTGCAGGCATGTAAGATCAGGTAAGGGGACAGACTGTGCTTAGGAGTGATGTGGTGGATTTCAGTACTATTGGAAATTATTTCCTCACAAGTGTCAGCTCCCATGGTCCTGGCAGGATCATTCATGTTGTCAAAGTGAAGGAAATGTTCCCATCGAGCCCATCACCAGAGACACTGAGGTGTTTCTCCTCTGGGAGGAGCAAGGGCAGAATGATTTACTGTTCTCTGCCTATCTTTAACTGCCTGAGGCAGGGCATTTAAACACCGAATGAGAGATGGGAAGGGTTATTTGTGTGTTTACACTCTCCTGAAGAGTCATCTGTTACCTGTTGCAGTCCAAAATTCGGATATTGGCAGAAAAGGAACTGCTGGGTTTAAACAGGAAGCCTTGGGCCACAGGGGCTGGGGACAAACCCACCACCTAAAAGACCAGACAAGATGCACTGACATTCATTCATGTGGACTGTCCTGTCTCCCCCAACAGGATATGGAGAGTGTCTGCTGTGATACTATCAGTTCATGCAAAAGCCCCATTGTTTTCTCCCCTCCCTGTGTAATCCTTATTTTGGGAAAAGCTGACCATCCTCCCCTAGTGTAATCCTGCTTGCTGGAACTATCAATCCTTTTTCCCCCAAATGTAAATACTGGATCCGAGAAATGTAAATTCCTTTTTCCCCTTATGTCACTCCTGCTACTGGAAGTGCTAGTGGGTTGTGGATTCCCATACTTGGCATAAACCAACCTCCTTATTAGCAAGTTAAGCCCCCAAGACCCTTAAATAGTGTTTACGTGTTCAATAAACCATTCCAGTTTCTTCCTCTATATCTGGGATCATTTTAGTTTTTGAGACCGTTACAGTTATCTCTCAGAACCTCTCTAAGTACAGGTTGGGACTCCAAAAACATCACAAAAAAAAGCTGTCACTTGGTGCCATGTGCAAACAAAGAGCTGAATTGGAGGGATTTTAGAAAATATTAAACTCACTGCTTGGATTATCTCAGCATAGTCAGCTCTCCAATCAATGGGATGTCACGCACAGCTCTTCAGAGGCTTGGGGAGGTACAGGTGAGGATGTCCTCCTTTTAGTCTTGCTGTTTTGAAAAATCTTCACATCCCTTTGTCTTCTTTTGTTCTCCACACAGACAGACACAAACAGACCCTTTCCCTGACTTCCTTTCAGTTTTTTTTCAGAGCATTCTTAGTTATAAGAGCAGAAACGCAAAAGTTTAAAAAAAGCCTCCACTTAAAAAACCCCACTGAAAACCTGTCTGAAAGGAAGACACTTAAAAATGAGGTAAATGGTACATTCAGACTGTCATAGGGCTATTTTGAGCTCCCCTTTTTAGATTTGGGGGGATTTTTTTTGTACTCAGGTTCAAAGATGACAGCACAGTAGCTCTTCTGAGAAGAAGTGAAATAAGTGGATGACTTTGATAAATGAAACTATTCTTTCCTGTGATTAGCCTAGAAGTAAAAATAAAGCTAAATAGGATTAAACTCTTTCCAGCAAAAAAAAAAAGTAAAATAAACAAGAAGGGACAAACTGAGTTTGTCTGCTGTTTAATAGTGACTGAAGAGAAAAATAGAAATAACCTGCAAAGAGGAATTATACCTGGGTGTGTTTAGTTGGTAGGAGTAATAAATCCCTGCCACATCCCTGGAAGTGTTCAAGGCCAGGTTGAATGGGGCTTTGAGCAACCTGGTCTAGTGAAAGATGTCCCTGCCCATGGCAGGGGAGTTGGAACCAGGTCATCTTTAAGGTTCCTTCCAACTCAAATCATTCCGTGAGTCTATGATCCAAATTACCAGGGAATGCAATGACCTAAAAAACTGTGATGCTACTTATAAACATATATATATGTATACATATATATATGTATAACCTTACAAAATGAGAAGAACTCACTTCAGAAAACATGGCATTCCTTAAAGGACATTGCTTCTTTGGAATTACTGTCAGAGAACACAGGACTCTTGCCTTTGTGTGTCTTGCTATTCAAGCTGTGCTACCTACCCTGACAATCTTCTTAAAACTCTTGCTGTATTTGCCATTTATTATAAACCTCCAGGTCCAAGAATGGTGATGGTATGGAAATATCAAACACCTTCTGTTTTTCATGTGTTTCCCTCATGCCTGGCAGAAGCTATTTCATAGGAAATAATTACTGTGTATTCCTTGGACCCAAAACATTCAGAAGTTTAAAACCACTTAGGAGATCTTTTCTTCTGTAAAAAAAAAAAAATCATAATTTATGGTAGTGTTTCATGACTTTGAAATGATCTCCTTTGTGATTTTGATTATCAATACCAGGAACAGCTGCAGGGTTTAATTCTCAGTCTCAAGACAAGCCAAAATAAACCTTGTGAGAAGAGAAAACAAGTTGTTTGACTTATTCAGCTCAATAAAAACAAAGTCATCAGCTTCACTGTTAATTTCTAGCAGAAAAATCCATCTGTGAACAGTATGAGAAACAGTCAGAGGAAAAAAAAGAACATGGATCTTTTTCATCTGGATCCCCAGACACAGTTGTAGTTACTGTGCTGGGTTGCTAAGACTTACACAATAAATAATAGTTCAAATTTATCCCAGGTGTAATTCAGTGGAGTTAGTACAGGAATGAATTGCTCTGGTAGGATGTGATTGCCCCCATTTATTATAAACACTTTTGATAACTTGTTATTAATCTTGAGTATTTCTATCTTCCATGCCAGCACTACTGGTGATTTGCTCCACACAACCACAGCAGAGGTGGCAGTTCAGCTGACAGAGAAAGAAACATTTAGGCACAGATGCGTTTTGCAGATGTCTGAGGCAAGATAAAGGCTGTATTTGGAAAAAGAGGTCATTTTTTTGAGTAAGGAACTTCATACTTCAAAGTATTTGTATAGCATGCAATTGTTGGGGGATCTCCAGAGGTTCTGGATGTGCTAACATTTTCTGTTTTTCCAGATAAATAAACAAACAGAAGGTATGGAGTGAAAAACTGGTCTTGATATATGGATATGCTGTATGTATTCCTTCTCCTCTCACCCTGCAAAGCTGGAAGACTCTCACACAGCACCTGTCACCTTCAGTCCTGTCGCATATTGTCATCCCCTCCACTACTGCCTATCCAGGAAAGGACACGCTTCTGTGCCTAGTGCAGGACAAGGGATCCTTCAGTCTCCAAGAAGTGTCTGTTTTCCCACTTGCTTATCTTCACATATAGTCCCCAGGGAGCAAAGAGACTCTGACAAAACAGCTGGAGTCAGCCTGGAAAGAAGTGAAGAAGAAGCCTGGAAATGTAGAAAGGGGGAAAAGAGACCTTGCCAGCAGTCTGAACCTGGGTTGGTACTGCCAGAAGCCACCCTGTATCATCATCACTTTTCCCAGGCTGGGACAAGTGTCCTCCCCTGGAAGACCATGAGAAGACAACGCCTGTCCAGCAAGGGACAGCCAGGGGTGGTGAGCAGAGACCCGTGGGTGCTGTGTGTGACCTTGCAGGGCATTTCACCCCAGCACACATACATCTGGAGCACCCACATCACACCCCTAGTATTACCCTGGCTGTATTACTGAGGTGGATCTTTTGAATTAAATGATACTGAACCTGAATGTACTGTTCAGCAATTATCAGCTAATGACATGTCATTATCAATATATTGCTTGAACACGATTTGGGTTTAAAGCATACTAATCTACTTGTTATAAAAACCGGTAGCGTTACTTTTTCATTACACTGGTAGAATATGCCATCATATTTAATGGTGACCGAAACCCTTAGTTCCATTGATCTTTGTTTAGTCTCAAAGGGAACATAAAATACTGTGTAATAGCACTGCAGTGTAATAGCATCATCCTTACCCCTCTGCTACAAACAAAACAGTATTGCAACAATTCAGTTTGAAAACTTGTAGTTCATTTATCCATTTACTAATGTGCCTCAAAACCAATTTACAGTTAACTACCTGGTGCTTCTGAAGAAAATACAGACCTAATATGGCAAGACATTGTATTGCACCCATTATGCTTTCTTCTTCTTCAACAGTAACATCTTGGATCAAATTAAATCCAATGCTAAACCCAATGACTGCAAGCAGAACCTCGCCAGCTTCCTCTTCACACCCCTTAAGCACAGCAATTTTGCAAATGGATATGGTGAAAACAAATCCCTTGAGCCTTGTTTATTTTGCCTGGTGATTGATAAGTAATCTTGGGGTAAATGTATGCATCACTCTGATGGAAGCTGAGCTCAAAAATTTATTGTGTTTTTTGTGGGTAATGGGTTTCCTTTCTGAAATGTTCTTTCCTCTTGAAGTATGCTTGCATGAGACACAGGGTGACAATCATTTTATCTTTAGTGCAGAAAAGGGTAACAATCTGGTTAGTGATCTGACTTCCCATCCAATCCCTTCTGTAGGAAGACCTACATGTGTCTTGACAATTTATTTAATTGAACTATATGGCGAAAGAAAAGATTAAAAATCAGGACATGTTTTTCTGGTTACTGATTTTTATGGTTTTTCACATAGTCTTTTGTGGCAACCAGTTTTGCTAAAAGCTCTAATTCACCAAAAATACACCAAGTGAAGAAAATTTCCATTTTTCAATGTTTTATCAGTCAGTGACTTTCTAAACAAGACATAAAATTATTTTGAATAGTTGTCTATGGACCTTTTTCCCCTGGTAGTATGTAACTGCTTTTGGAGATTTCTTGTTATAGCGTGATATGTGCTTGGTAGTCTACATCCTGGGACTGAAATGTCATCAATCAGTGATACTTGCCATAGAGGGAATGATTATCATACAGCCCAATCTAAATATATGCAAGGATCTGCTCATGTCTGAAGTATATCTGGATACAGTGTCTAACAAAGATTTAATTTTGAAGTGCTCCTGTACTGGCCTGTTTTCTTAACGAACAGAGAAAAGGGTTTTATACTCAGATGATGAGGTCAGTCCCTACTCCAGCCATGAGTAACCACATCTACAGCTTTTTGGGCACTTGCCACCTGAATTTAAGTAAAGAACTGCAGAGGTCACCTTCCCACAAGCACACGCTTTAGCAGATGTTGCATCAGCAGTTACTGATGCTACAGAAAATAGGACGTTTCGGAAAAAAGCAGATTCAAGAACACCATGAAGACACTGGGACACCTGATGGGAGCATGGTTATCATTCATCCTCCCTCCACTAGAGCAGACGATAGCAGAGATGTATCCTGTGGAGGCACGAGGTGAGGAGAAGGAATGCTTAGGATGGAAAGATATGCCATACAGAGAAATATCACAGGCATCTTTCCTCCCTTGGCAAGTGGAGACACACCATTAACTATGCAAGGACACAAAGGAAGAAGAGAGTGCTGTGACCTGAGCAGCAAAAATTTGCGTCCTAAGGCACCTGCCTGGATGTATTTAGGTTTATGTGTGATAAACAGATCAAGATCCATTATGGACAGACTGCTTGCTACCCCACCCACAAGCAAGGAAAGGAAGAAAGAGAAGTGTTCACAGTGTCAGGACAGAAAGGCTTATCTTCTTCTGTGATCAATGGGAAAAATGAAGTGGCCCCTTTCACAAGTAATTCAGAGCAGTAGACTCCTGAGTTGATGAGATCCTCACATCTTGAGTATGTGGAATGGATCTCCTACAGACATGTGTGGCAGTTCCGTTTGACCACACAGGGACCTCGGACTAACAGCAGTTTTGATTCCTTTGCCCACATGCTGGTATGTACATAGTAAATATCCATATTTGATTTAAACAGGCTCTAAACTTAACAGAGGCTCTCTTTGAACTCAATGTATTGTATAACCATCTTGAGTCCTTTCCTTCTACCCTAAGACAGCTAAAATAGATAAAATTTCCCATCACTTTCCATCTTGCATAAACAATGTCCAAGATGACTGTTTCACAAGCAAACATCTACTCTGCAGGCATACGAAACCAGAAGGATGGAATCCCATTCCTGCATAAGGTGAGATGAATCTCATCAATATGAGTCTGCACTCAGTTAATTCAATATTCTCCCTTTGGGAGTAGTAAATTGCTAAAATGCAAAGACAGACCCAATTCAGCTGAGCTAACTGGATCATTACTGACTTTAGATGCCTTTCCAATTAACGAACCATTCACAGGAAGCTCAGACGTTTCATCTAACATACTTATGAATTTTGAATATCCACCAAAACCAAATAGCTTCCAGTAAAGATGATGTGATTTGCAAAATATCCATTTCAATCAATCCTCATATGCACAGGATTATAAAGTTATCTATATCCCATCATTCAGTGCTTTAAACAGTGGCCTGGTTTAAATCCTAATGAAGATGGTGAAGAAAATCCATTGAAATTAACAGGCTTTGCCTCTTGATCAAGGAGAATATCAAAGTATGATTATAGAAACTTTCAGGGTAGAAACTTCCTAGAACTAATCACATGAAAAATGCTATTCCAGGAATCACCAATACCTTCACAAATATCTGATTATTTTCTTTGGAGATGTCAGGCAACTGTGAAGGACAATAAACTGACCATGACATTTTTCATCATGAAAATACTGTCAACCTTCAAGCCCTGAGGCTCTATTGCTAAAAATATGCAATACCTGCAAATGTTGGATCCAATAAGTAGTGCTAGAGGTCTCCTATAACCCTGGAGATTCCTATTCCATGCTGAGAAAAATGACATTTGCTCTCTTATCTTATTCTGAATAGTCATAATTTTAACTCCAAATCTGATGTTTTTGAGATGTCTTTTGTTTCACAGTTTAATGGGACTTGTCTCAGACTATCAGTTACCAAATTATAAAGGTAATGTTTCCTTTTCTTATCTCTCTGTCAAGTCTCCTGCCAACACCTTTATCTAACCGGTCAAATTCCCTTGATACAGCAAAACACTCTCCACATATCAGTCACCTCACCAATGTGATGGTACCCATGAACTTGCTCACAGTGCACTGCCCCGTCATCCAGATTATTAATAATTACATAAATCAGAAGGTAATCAGTTACTAAGCTATATACTCTACTGAAATTTCAAAAGACTTGTTATATTGTTGGGTTTTGTTTGTTTGTTTTTTATGGAGAGAAAACAGTGGGAATAGATGTCATAGAAATCTAAGCACCTAAATATCCATTTGACATCAGTCATAGAAAAAACACAGCAATGAGAATGAAAGCACAAGCAGTATTGCCTGTTGATAAGACTAAATATATCAAATGTATACGACCTTGGTGAGAAGAGACTTTTAGCCTCTATCTTAGAGCTGAAAGGGACATCATGTTGTCCAGCAAGACCTTCTCATAATTCAAATTCAGTGTTTCCAGCTTGAAATGATGGGTAGGTGGCCCAAAAAAATAAGGAACCTGGGTTGCAGTATTTAGTTAGTTCAGTGAATCATGGAGGGCTCATGAGGTTTGCTTTGTATTCTCTTTTCAGTATTGCTACAAAAGAAAGAGATCTTTATTGGGATGCTGAGCACTTGGTGTTAAATACTGTCTCTCTCTGACTTGAAAGAAAACAAAGACTTTGTCGTCCTGCACCCCTGCAATGTTCTCAGGTTAGGATACCTTTGAAATCTGAACTTCTTTCTTCATCTGCCACTGTTTCAGTACCAAAAAAATTAACAGCTCCAGAACACATGTGCAAGAATTCAACATCCATGCTGTTAAAAAGACAAAAAAGCCTTTCACTGGTTTTGGCCCAGACCTGCCAGCAGGTTCTCAAATGTTTGGTTCCTCAGCATGGTTTGGGAATCAGTTCAGATCAGGCACCTTTCCCATGAAGCACTGGATATTGGATGGAAGTGAATGGCATGGCACAGCCTGGCTCTACTTCAGCTCCTGGCACTGGTTAGTTTGCTGGTAGAGATAAAATGTTTTCTCAATCATAGCAGAAACAAATCCATCTTCTCCCCCATGTTGTAGTTCAAATGTCTTCCCTCTTCCCTCTCCAAGGATGTATAGGACTCTTCCACTGTCATTGAGAAGTTGACATACTTTTCCCAGCATCTGGGTTTCTCAGTACCTGACCTCAATGTTTCCTCTGTGTCAGACAGAGGCTGCTGCTGTCTTTTAAGGAATTCAGTACTAATAGCACTGTCTGGCAGGGAATGACAAGCTCAGAGGATCAAAGACAAGAACATAAATCTAACAACCTGCAGCTCAGGAATCATCTCCCCCCTCCACACAGATAAGGATGCAAAACTGAAGAGAGATGGGAGGATTTACTGAGTGCAGAAAAGTGCATGAGGAATGAAGGAGTGAGAGTTAACCACTTACCAATGAACTTATGAAAGCAGAAGGTTTCCCTAGATATTAATATGCAGAGATTACTTCTAAGCCCCTCTGAACCCTCTTAAGGCAATTGGGTTTGCTGTATTTTCTCACACCAGGACAGAGAGATTCCATTGCTGTGACACTTGACATGATAAACAAGGTCACTTTCTCCCTCTCCCACAGGGACATTCCAGCCAGGTTCTGACAGTTTGTCTGTTCCTGGTTTCTCTTAGGGATAAATATCTCTCTCAGGTATGGGAGAGAGATATTTATCCCTATAGTGGGAGCACTCTGGCTTCCTAAAACAAAGGATTTGAAAAACTTACAGAACTTACAGGCACCTCCAGGAGCTGCAGAGCCAAGGTATATTTCTTGCTCTCTCTGCTTTGTATCGACAGTGCCCTTGACACCACCTTCCTCACTGGGACCTGGACAACCCTTGTACAGGGGACCATATGCATCATCAGAACCCCCTATAGCAAAGCTCCTCTTTTGCTCTCAATGTCACAGCACCAGAAGATCATTTAGGTTGGAAAAGACCTTTAGGTTCATCCTGTCCAATTGTTAAACCAGCACTTCCAAGTCCACCATTAAACCATGTCCTTCAGAGCCACATCTACACACCTAAATATCCCCAAGGATGGAGACCCTATCAATTCCATCAGCAACCTGTCCCAGAGCTTCACTACCCTTTCAGTGAAGAATGTGTTCCTAATATCCAATCAAAACATCCCCTGGTGCAACCCAAGATCATTTCCTCTTGACCTGAAGATGTCCTACAGTCTCATCTGCCTGTGCTCTGCTCTCCAGGCCTGCTAAGACACTCTCTGGGGAGTATGGCATCCATCTCAGTGTTAATTAATATATTGGGTCTGTTAGATCAGTTCTTCAAGGGCTGGTGAATTTTGAAAAGATACTTACACATAGCAAGGTGTAAGTTGTAACTGAAGAGTTTACTGTAGTCTTCCACTGTTTTCATTTCTTCATCTCGGGTGGCTCTACACAAAGTAATTATTTTTAGATATAATGTTAATTGTATTGGGAATCCTTGCTCAAACAGACAAGGTGATCCTAAGTGAACTCTTTACAGGGACTAGTCTAAATTAAATCATGAAAGCCTTCTTCCTACAGTCAGAGACTTTTTTGTCCCAAAGGAGTTCAGCTATTTCAGCCCACAGAGGATGATCCCTGTTCATAACCATAACATCAGTGGCATTGGCTGTTTCAGAAATTGGGCCCATGCCATTTCATAGGCAGTGGAACTGGCTGATGGAGAGTTTGGGTTTGGGTTTGTAGAAGGTGATTTTAACCAAAGATAAAGTAAATTTTGATCTCAGTTTCCACCTAATCACTGACTCCCTGTGTCAGGAAAAAGAGGAAGACCAGACTACACATCAATTCACACTATTGAGTGAACCAAGTGAGGAACTCGGTGTCAGAAAATGCCTGGCTTGAAGGTGTAGAAGTCTGCATACCACTAAAATACTTTAATTTTCTAAATACTGTTGAAAGATTTGTGACTTGAAGCCTATAACAGGCGAATGTGAGCAGTCATGGTGGTCATCAGTGCCAGCTTGCAGATCCACACGAACACTGGGTCAGGATTGGGAAAATAGGATTTTTAATCTTGCCCTAGAAGTGCAATTGACTGACTTTCTTTCTAAGTGAAAAAGCAATTACCATTTTCTCCTTGTCACCAAAGCTACTTCTGCATTTCTGCCTCCCATCTCCCATAATTAGAGCAGACACCCATAAAGTTTGATACTGACATTGAACACTGCTGAGGGGATGGCAACCTCCTGGGAAAAGAACAAGTGTGAATGGGTGTCCTGGAGTTTTACAATACCTTGTGTTGCAGCCTTTTAAAGCTGTCAAAAAAATATACATCTCTCATTTTACAGGTAAATGACTACAAGATAAATATGTGGTCCTATTTCGCTAATGCCTTTGAAAGTGACAGTTGTATTGAAAAAATTGAGGGCTATTAAATGGAATGAAGGAAGTAAAAAATATCAATAGTAGTCACTTCTGATGGTCATTTGTTGCACTTTCCTAAATAGGAAGAAAAATTTTTGTTTAATGGTGCACAAGAGTAACAAACACGCCTTGATCAAAGTTTTTCCCATATTAAGTTATAAACTTTCTTATTGTAAGTGTTCCATATAGATACAGAAAAATATCTTTCCTGTGCCTGAGAAAGTTGCATCAAGAAATGCAGATACTAAAATAAAGCCACCTTTAAATAATTCCAGCCAGTTGTATGAATATAATTTGCTTTTTAAATGCAAATGAATCAGATTTAATGATGATGAAATCTTCATATATGTGCTGAGCCACTAGTTTGTATTTTCTGTCACCTTTGGTCTGAATTTCAAATTTTAGGAGAGCTTTCTTCATACTCATAGTCCATTACTTTCCAGTCACAGTAGGGTTGTATGGGTGCCTTCTGCTCTTCCTCAGTCACTGCTTTCATGCATCTGAATTGCAAATTGAGAATATTTAGCATAATTCTTTTGTGCATATCTGTTTAATTATGCCAGATTGGGCAGCTGGTCACTTTGCAGAAAGACCAAAACCAGCACATTTTCTTTTATTCTTTTTTGGGCCAATACCAATTCCTTGATGTTTATGTATTTATTTTTTATTTTAATTAAGAGGCTGGGGGAATCAAATTTTTGTGCTTGGCATTGAAAGACTTGAGGTTAATTCTGGGTTGATGTCTATTAAAAAATAGATTTTGGAATTCTAGTGAAAAACAACCAATTGTAGCGGCTCTGTGGCCTCCCCAAAACAACAATTTCAGTGTCAGAATGCCATGTTCTTTGCTGCTCTCCAGCCAAGATGGAAATCTCACTATAGCTGCTATTTTCAGGCTGTCTCCATAATCATCAAACAACAGTAGTAACAGAAAAGGACCTCAGCTATAAAATCCTGCAGACAGGAGTAATAATAGAAAATTCCTTCTTATAAATTTTTGTGCGTGATATGAGTTAGGCAGTTTCTCTGTTATTGATTAAAAGCAGAACAAAACAAAATAAAACAAACGAGCAAACAAACAAACCGAAACCCACAAAATCTAAACTGAAAAACATGCAGACAATGTGTTAGAATAAGAAACTGGGAAACAGCACACGAATATGGGCTGTTATAGTCAAGGATGGAAAAGGCGAAGAACAGGCTTCAAAGAGTTTTACAGGAGAATGGAGATGTGAGCAACTTGATCTAGTGAACAGCATCCCTGCCCATGGCAGGGGGGTGGCACTAGATGATCTTTAAGGTCCCTTCCAACCCAAACCATTCTATGATTCTAAATCCCTGATATTTTCAGAAAGAGCTCTTCTGAAATGAGAGGCATTTCCCAAAGATCTCAAATTATCACAAGTGATGTCCCAGTTAAGCCAAGATGGCTGAAGAGGATAAATAAGTAATACAATTTTCCTCCCTCTGATACATTTCTTGAATATTAATCTTCCAGTTTTAGACTTGCCTGTGTCCCTCACTTTTTCCAACACAACAGTAACAAACATTTAGCAGCATTCCCTGCATCTTGTAACTTGTTTTCTAGACATTTCTTTCAATTTTAATAATAATTCACCTACGATTGACTGGCTGGGTCACCTTCCATCCAAAATGCTGTTTGTCCTAGGTCTTTCTATTTCCATGCCTGCACAATTCAGTGACATTTTGTTCCATCTGTCCATCTGGTTAACACACCTGCCTTCTCTTCCTCCAGGTACAGAAGCTGAAGACTATGACAAATAAAAGTTTGGACTGAAAAACAATGCAGCCTTGTTTCTTCATCACACATGCTATTTTTGAAGGTAAATGTCAATGAAGTTCCAAAACTCACTATTTTATTTCACGTGACATGTTCATCTGAAGATTTGCAGAGAGTGAAAGTCAAAAGGAACATATAGGGGAGCAAGTCCATTGTTTGAGCAGTCTGAAACATCACAGCCTGCAAAATAATTGGATCAGTTCTTTAATTTTTAGATCACATTGCCCAATATATTACAGGCTGTTCCAAAATATTTTCGTGCAGTACAAATTTTAGCAGTTGTTCAGAAGGGCCAAGATGTTTTCAGCATAAAACATGCATTCAGTTTTGACTGGAAAAGAAGACAAAAGTATAACAAAACTATGCTATATGTTGTTTTTTTGTCATTTAACATAAGGAGCAAAGACATAGCTCCCAAACTGCACTGCAAGAGGATTCATTATATATATTCCTTTTAGACAACATGCGAATGAATTTTTGTGCATCTGAGAGAAAGAGAGAGAGAACAAGGAGAGCAAAAGTGATTCATGTTTTTCTTTAGCAAAACTTAGCAGTAGATTATTTTATTAGTCCATGGCCTCGTGATTGCTGGTACTTTACTTTCCCAAACTTTACTAAGTAGAGAAGACAAACGTGATTCTCTCAGTGTCAGTATTTTGTCTCAGCACCCATGAAGTTAGTGAAAACATCAACATGCACAAAGGAAAATGTAACAAATGTCTTACACACAAAGGGATCTGTGAAGTGGCTTTTACTGAGCTTTTTTTTAATGACAGTTATTTTTCATATGAGTTGAAACAGTTCAGAAAAAAAATGCCTGCTGGAGACTTCTGTGATTCTAGTTGAGTTCACTAAACTGATCAATGGCTGACCACTCTCTCTGCTGTGAATCAGGTATCTGATACAGACTCTTGGACTAGGAAGGAACAACATCAAGTAATCCAGGTAGTTCTCATTTGCACAGAAGCAGTTGAGATGGCTGCAGAGTTGTTTGGAAGGAACATACATCATTTTGCATAAGTCTTACAAAACCTGGATAGAAAAAGAAGGAAAATATTAAACCTGCTTCTTACTACAGGATGGTTTTGAATTTGCCTGTCAGTAAAATTTGCCTTAAATTTCCCTCAGTAGATGAGCCTGAGGTTCAGGAGATGTGAATTTCTCTGGTCTCATTTGGGTATCAAAAGTCTGGCTGTCTACGTGGAGGATTTAGATCCTGCTGCTTTAGTGCAAATAAAGGAGCAGAGGGTAATTTCTCCTAACCTGAAATACATGCTTACAAGATTAATTGCTCTCTGACACTCAGCAAGCCAATCTTAGTGAAGGATCTCCAGCTAAACATCGTGTCTGCCTAAGCAGCTGGTACCAAAGGATGTCAGACAGGATTTCCCTCTAGAAGCCTTCAAAGACAGCTCATGCAAGACTCTGGCTACTCAAGAAATGGAGATATTTATGTCCAGCAGAACTCATTCACCATTAGTCTAAAATTTAGGTTCTGCCTAGCAGCTTTAGTTTCCTGAAGAATTTTTGGCTGATTTTCAGTCCTGCTCTTCAGGAATCAAGCGAGGAAGCCAACATAAGAAAATTAGAAAGATATGTTCTCACTTTGTAGTTAGAAGGCGAGGAGTCTTTCATAGCAACACACAGAAGGGAATACCAAACAAGTGAAAACATTCTAAATTCTCTGTGGCAAAGTTATTTTGAATTTAAATTGATCTTTGGTAACTCTTACACAAGACAGTGCCTCACAGGTATTTACTCTAGAATAGGGTACATCCAGGTCCACAGGAAACATGACAAAAATGTTTCTGACAACATCTCACATCTAGAGTGGAAACACAGAGAAACTTAAACCTGGTTGTGGCAGATAGAGGACCAATAAATTGAAGGAACCCACTTGGCACTTTCTGCAGTTAACTGATGGGACGGGCTATGGTTCCACAGGGAGGGGCTGCATCTCACAGAACCTCCTGTAACTGGTGAGCTGTCTAAGGAAGAAAGAGGGAAATGGATAGGCAAGAAAATACCATTGCAATATTATCAGGTCAACACTCTGATGCTTTGGTGCTCCATCTGCTCAATGCCCTACAGAGTTGGTGGCTGCTGTCCCGTGGGTGGAATCCACACCCACGCTCTGCCCTGAGTGAAGACAGATAACACTCTGCAAGTCTGAGCAATGAAACAAGTGTTTGCTGGTCTCTGCTCAGTCAGCTTGTCCCTGGAGCCAAGTTCTGCTCATGTATAAGTCAGACTTAAAGTTTACCCACACCACTCTGGGAACACGGTCAGGCCTTTTCTGTTACATTCTTAATGCTCCCTCAATTGTTGTTTGATA
This sequence comes from Manacus candei, assembly GCF_025592945.1. NCBI lineage: Eukaryota > Metazoa > Chordata > Aves > Passeriformes > Pipridae > Manacus > Manacus candei. The sequence goes on along the minus strand of NW_026138055.1, from coordinate 3,668,730 downwards.
AAGATGATAGCATGCACTACCAAGAGAGTGTTTCATCAAAAGTTAACAAACAGCACCAAGGGAAAGAAAAAAGTTGTTGAATTGAGCAACCCATTGTCCCGAAGCTGCAAAACTCATCTATAAGGTCATACTCAGCAACTGTTTGCTATCACTGCAAACTCTGAGGAGACAAATCTTTGTCCTTAGCTTTTGTCATCCCAGTAGAGTCACATAATTTTAGCAATAAAAGCTGGAAAAGACCTCAATAGGTGATCTAATGCATCACTCAGAGTCTTTGTTATTCAAACAAATAAAGGGTAATTTCTCTACAATTACTCTACTGCAATTTCAGTTTTTTAAAAAAGCCCTTTACCAGAATGGCAGCCACTAACAAATCAAAGGCTGTGCTATTCTCTGAGCTCCTCTAAGATTTACAGCAAAATATATCCCCATCTTCATTTTGCACTGTGGAGTACAGTGAAATTGTTATAACACCTTGCAGTAAATCTCAGAGACTCTTTCCATAAATCAGGTAAGAACTTTCTCTGCCCTATCAGGGCTATGATTTGGTGTCGAGCTCATGAGGATCCAGTGCAGACAATATCATTGTGTGTCACCATTGCACTGTCCATACTCAGAAAAAGGCAGAATCATAGAATCATAGAATGGAGTTAGAATCATAAAGACTAGAAAAGATTTCCAAGATCATCAAGTCCAACCTTTGACTGAGTACCACCACGCCCACTAAACCATACTGTGAAGTGCTGCTTCTACTTTTTTGTAATACTTCCAGGGATGGCAACTCCACCACTTCCTTGAGAAGCCTGTTCCAATGCTTGACCAGTCTTTCAGTGAAGAAATTTTTCTTAATATCCAACCTGAACCTTCCCTGGCAAAACTTGAGGCCACAACCGTCATAACCCAGACTTCAGTCTGGGCAGGTGGTGGTGCAGCACTTCTCTAAAAGCAACCAAGGCATGGATATAGGATCATATTAGTTCTTATGTGAAAGCCAAAATGGTAGTAAATATGCTTCTTCATGCTGTGTCCCTCATCATTCTGCCAGAGCTGACCTGTAGTGAGGTAGATAGCAGCTGTAATCAAAAGGGAATTTAAGGTGATATCAGTGAAGACACATATCTATATGCCCCTCAACCGCTAGAGAGACAGTAAAGAGCAAACAATTTTGACAGCAGGTACCCCAGGGCAACACATAAACTCCAGAAAAGCCTACTGGTTCAGGGTGTTTTTTTAGATATGGGGTGGGATTTTTTGGGGGGGTTTTGTTTGTTTGTTTGTTTGTTTTTAACAACTTAAGTCAAATCATCACCTTTATAGCTCAGTGATGTCTTGCTCCTTTCATGAGGTCACCTCTGAGGGAGACACTGAAATCACGTTTTATCTGATACCATCAGAGCAGATGAGCCAGCTTACTGTTCGTACAGTAAAGCTGCTAATAAAGATGTCTGACCTTGGGGACAAAGTGGTTTAGAGCCACAATGGAGGGCAAAGTGGCATTGACAGTGAAGGTCCATCACGTGATAAGCCAGATGTGACAGCAGACTAACAGAAAAGTTAATTAGCAGCAGCTGAATTCCTATATGTGACCCAGTTTCAGGGAAAAGAGTGAAAGTGTTTTCTTTAAGCAGCTTTCAGCATCATCAGCTTCCTTGACACTTTTGGATCTTTTGAGAAAAATGAGACACCAGATGCAGGGCACAGTAATGTGTCCCCGTTCTCTGTCAGTTTTGATTCAAACCACTGCAGGATACACCCCAAGCCCTATATTTTATAAGTACTAGAAAATATGCATTTGCTGGTGGAAAGGTCATTTTTAATAGCACTGTGATAAATATGAATAGGAGCTATACTGGAAAATTTTCCACAGAGGTCTTTAATAGTGCAAAGCTTCTTTTAATTGGGGTCTCCTGCTTCACTGTACAGCCCAGCCCATCAAAGTGCATCTCCAAATCACCAAATCAAGACAAGTAAATATCAGACAGGGTTTACCTAAGAATTTTTAAAACTCATTGATTTTTTCACACCTAAAAGGAAAACAGATTTCAGAAGTGCAAGACCTATAAATGAATCCCAGTTCTTTATACAGTTCACATTTAATTATGTTCAAAGATCAAATCTTACACTTTTTTGCCAAAGTAAGAGAAATCGGAAAATCCAAAGAGCAACAGGCAGAATCAAGAAACATGAACTCCATGTAATTCAGTGCTTCATGTCATTCTTGGAACTGAAATTTTGTTGAATGCTGCAACTGGACCTAAACTATAAAAGCATGTCTTGCCTGTTTGCTATTCCTTTGCATAAAAAGTGAATTTCAGTGATAAGGGAAGAGTCCAGATCTTTAGCACTGGAAACTGAAATATTCTACAAATCTATAGGTTAAGTAAAACTGTGTAAAATAAATGTGATTGTGAAACTTTCATTCATTGCTGACAAAGCCTTTATTTGCTGCAGTTTCTATGACAGACAAATAATTTTCTAAGCTCTTATTTATTTGCTAACAGACCTGTAACAGTACTATAATTCTTATTTAAGCAGTTAGTTCCAATTTTGAGAGAATAAAACACCTATAAAAATGCTTTCTAAAATAAATGTATAAAACAACTGAAATCAAATGGTGAATAACAAGAGTATGTTGTTGATTTGTTGCTGGAAATGATTTACTTGTATCTTGTGAACACAGGCTGCATAATATCAGAGCCAACCAGGGAAGAATAATGATGTTTTGCATAAACTACTGATCCTTCACTATTTGGATTAATTTTCAGCAGACAAAAGAGAGGTTTTTCAAACTGTTTCATGGAGAAAAGGAGAGATTTGCACCTGCAGATATACCAGATCAGTGATCCTGGCACAAAACATTCACAGACCTCAGGCTCCTTGCAACACTAGCTGACCACAAGTGGCTGCTTCGGGTGAGTTTTCCCTCAACATTGAAAGATTTGCTTTCTTTATTCTGAGTTAAAGTTACGTCTCACTTAAGAGAAACCCTTACAGGTAAACTTTTCGCCAAGCTGAGTGCATTACTACACATATTTACTAAACTTTGATATAGTTGTCAATTTAGTGAAACTTTTCAATAACAAAGCTCTTGATAAAAAATAAATAAATCCTATCTCTGTATGCTGTAATCAACAGGCTAATTTCCCAGAGGATTGCTATGCAGTGGTGTTTCCATCTCTACAGTGTTTAGCAGTACCAAGACAGACTAAAAATTCACCTCAGCACTGAGAGGGTGCTGTCCCACTCACCCAATCTGTAACAACCATCCAGAGCAGCCTCCCCTGCTCATCTACCTTCATCTCTTCCAGCTTTCACAGCTGAATTGTTTCACCAGATGCAGATACAGGCACCTGAATCGTGGCATCCCCATCTGCCTCTGCAGTTGACAACTCAGTGTGTTTGTCCAGTGCTGTTCCTTATTCCTTCAGGCACAGTGATCATGTTCAAAGTTGGCTGTGAGCAGGATTGGGCTGGTGCACCCCATGCAGGGGTAGTTTGTCTTTTAATGAGATTCTTACCAAAAACCACTCCTGGAAGAGGCTGGAGAGAACTAATTGGGGGTTTTATCCTAAAGAGCCACCTGATCTAATGGGTGGCATCCCTGCCCATGGTGGGGACATTGGAGCTAGGTGATCTTTGAGGTCCCTTCCAACCCAAACCATCCCATGATTCTATAATTCTGTGAAAAAGGGCTCTCAGTGCTTGCTTTCAGCACGGAAAGGGGGCCGTCTCTTCTCATAAGCAGAGGGTACAAAGGAAAAATGTGACAGACATGAGCTGCAGGAGGAGAATTTCTGGTTGAAAAGGAAAATAAATTCTAAGTGATGAAGGAGTAGGACAAGTGCCCAGAGAGATGGTGAAATCTTGGTCCTTGGAGATATTTAAAACTTGAAAGCAAGCAAATCCTTGAGCAAACTAACTTCAAAGTTAGACCTGCTATGAGCAAGGGTTCAACTGGAGACCTGCAGAGCTCCCTTCCAGACTGAGTTATTCTGTGAATCTATTCATTATTCTCTTCCATATCCCAGAATTTAATGACAACCCTGAATAGTGTCCCTGATCAGAGAGAAGAGCATTTAGCTTTCAGCCGAGGTCATAAAGAAATAAACACATAGGATACTGCTCACATCCTGCAACTTCAACCAGAGATTTTTATGCTCACTCAACCTAAGTCCTATTACTCCTGTGCCATGAAGGACAGTACAGGCAAGGTCCAGACACAATTTCAGCCTCCTTGTGGTTCTTTTTTAAGGAGATGAAATATAAGCATATTACTCTTAACTTTCATCAATACGATAATCCAGATGAGTGTGTCCAAAGAGAGTGTAACATGGTTAATATATTTTAATATTTCCTTGGTTCACCCTCTCAGAATCTAACCATTTGCTACTCAGGCTCATTCTTAAGCCAAAGACAACTTATTTTTATTTCATTCTTTCAATAGAATAATTTTCAATTACTTGTCTGGACATTTTTTTAGCTAATAGACATTTTACTATCTATAGTATCTTCTGCTAAATCATCCAGTGAAAGGCGCTGAATAAATAAAACACAGAACAACACATCACATCACAGAAATAGGTCATAGTTTTCTTGAGCACTGTGAGGAAAGAATTCCCATCCACGGCAAGCACAACAGCTCCATCAATACTTAAAAGCATTTAGACTTTTGATCAACTCACACAATTTTTTAAAGTTCAGTTTAAAAAAAAAGAAAGAAATTCAATTAATTTCATATCATCCAGAAGAAAGTGAAATATAACCCACAGAAATCAACGCTGTAATATAACTGCTCGAGTTTTCTAACCACTCTGGCACAGCTGTGTCTGTCTGGAAAATGTCAGATAGGTCCGAAAATCCCAGGCAGAAGGAATGTTCAGCTTGTCTTGATCCACATGACTGCACAGTAGATTTCATAATGCAGACTGAAAATCTTGAACACAACCTGGAAAGAAAAATAGACCTGGAAGCCCCAGAACAAGTGACATTAACCATTTTTTAATCCCAACCCACATTTTCTGCTGCTTTCTGCTAATTTTTCTATTCTTTTGTTTGTTTGTTTTGTAGTTATCTTTTTCTTTATTCACAGCTCAGGTTTTCAGATCAGTTTGAAAGGAAATTCATACCAAATAGTTCTCCTAAGGCCCTCAGCTGTGCACATACACCACTTCTGCAGGATGTTGGAGGGATGGTAAGGGTTAAGGATGAAGACCCAAGCAGAAGCATGATGGTTAGCATTATTTTGTCATTACTGTGTGAGTGACTCAGAAAATCTGGCTCTGGGAGGCATCCAGGTAGTAAGTGGAAAGCTGCTGATGGCAAAAGGGGTTTTAATCCAGCCTTTTTATCAACCCTGAGTTGGATAATGCAAGACAGCCTCCTGCTCCTCTCAGGGCATCAGCCAGAAGTTTTCCCTGGAGGTCCACATATGGGTCCTTACTTAAAACAGGAAGCAATGATTGTCCTAAAATGTCTTTTGCACTATCTCACACCTTCGACACCTCACTTTCACTATTACCTCCTCCATGAGTTTATGCAACTACTGCAAGCATCTGCTACATCTCAAATTCTGTGTTTAGTTCTGGGCCCCTTATGACAAGAAAGACATTGAGATGCTGGAGCGTGTCCAGAGAAGGGCAACAGAACTGGGGAAGGGTCTGGAGTACAGGTCTGATAAGGAGCAGCTGAGGGAGCTGGGGGGGCTCAGCCTGGAGAAAAGGAGACTCCGGGGGAACCTTATTGCTCTCTACAACTCCCTGAAAGAAGGTTGTAACCAGCTGGGTGGTCCTGGGGGGTCCCAGGTAAGAAGTGACATTATTGCTCTCTGCAATTACCTAGAAAGAGGTTGTAAGAAAGCCAGGTAGGGCTTGGTCTCTTCTCCCAGGTAACAAGTGAGAGGACAAGAGGAAATGGACTTAAGTTGTGCCAGAGGAAGATTAGATTGGATAATAGGGAAAAATGTCTGAGAGTATTGTCAAGCATTGGAACAAACTGCCCAGGGAAGTGGTGGAGTCACCATCCCTGGAAGTTTTGGAAAAAAAAAGATGACTGTGGCACCTGGGAACATGGTTTAGTAGTGAACACGGTGGTGCTGCGTTAACAATTTGACTTGATGATCTTAGAGGTCTTTTCCAACCTAAACAATTCTGTGATTCTGTGATCTCTGCTTCACTCTGCTTTGCCAATGGATTTGTCTGAGTCCATACTGTGGATGCCATTTCCAACTCAGGATCATCAGCTGGCACAGGCTCTCTGGTCTGACCAACTTTGCTGGCTTGCAGACATGGCTATCAAGCACACTTTAACAATTGCCAAAGCCCCCATCACCTCAATACACATATTACTGCTATTACAGGGAAGTAATGTTGTGTAACACACTGGCCAGAAGCTTCTACGGGTTAAACAAGATTTAAAAATTCATGAGTCAGTCATTGGTCAAGCACATCTTTTCTCCCACTTCAGAAATAGTTATTACTGATTTTGGCTCAGATTTAACTCTGAATATTTTGAAATATTTGTGAGACCTGCTTCTTATTAGAATTCAGATGCTGTTATCATATATTTTGAAATATTCTTTCCTTTCTAAGTTTTCTATTGTGATTTTTTGAGGATTTGATCTCATTTCCAATGGATTTTCTGTCTTGTCAGTGTGTAGTTCTGATTGATTTGCCAAGTCAGACATTGAAAACCATAAAAATTGAGGACTCTTCAAAATAAAATAATGAGATTATATTGATTAGAAATATTCAAAGGAAGAGAAGACTGGACTGTTAAAAAATTGAGTGCAACAAAACTGTCAAGTAAAAGTATGTTTCTACCAAATTGAAATTAATTGCAAAGCTGCAGCTTCTCTTTGGAAGCTGCCAGTCATTTTCACATTGTGAAGCAGCACACAGGCACTTCCCAAAAAAAAATAAAAAGCACTTTTTCCTTCACAGTTCTGCTAGTCAGAAATGGATTTCATACATTGCTCAGGTGCAATTTGATAAATCTGCTATTGCAACAGTGAGCTGCTGAAGCAGTAGGAGCAGTGAGGCATAATGGACAATATTCTACATTTATTTACATCACCTAAGATTTTTCAATCGATTTTTGGCTAAACATAGATTTTTGAAAATCATTAGCATATAATTAATCCTGCTAAAGTCAACTCAACAACATATTATTCTGCAAATAAACCAAGGACTGTGAAATAAAAAAACCCTGCAGAAAGAGGAAATTACTATTTCAGTTTAGTGGGTGTTTTTACAAAAGCAAAACAGACATATGACTGTCACTCTGGAGTCAAGCACATGGTTCCATTTTCCCGAGTATATGAGTCATTTAGACCACCCCACACTGTTGTTGGAGGATTAATAAAAAATCTCAGCCTTCACTAACATACTGATACTATCATTACTTCACAGGCACAGCTGTCACCAAAGTCTGTCACCTGAGTCAGCCAAAAGGTTTATGAAAATATATTGCATCCATCAGTCACTAGCACAGGTTGCCCAGAGAAGCTGTGGATGCCCCATCCCTGGAAGTGTTTAAGGCCAGGTTGGATGGGGCTTGGAGCAACCTGGTCAAGTGGAAAGTGCCCCTGCTCATGGTAAGAATGTTGGAACTAGATGGTCTTTAAGGTCCCTTCCAACCCAAACCTTTCTATGGTTCTATGAGCTGAGCACATGGGAATAATCTGATTTGCTTCAGGTGACCCAACTCTGCGGTACCCGTGTTGTCCCCTAACTGCACTATTAGAAGACGCAAGTGATACTGCCAGAGCTCAGGCTTTCCCAGTGTAAGAAAAAGTTATACATTTTGTCCATTAATTTATGTCTTCATGGCCTTCAGAAAGATCAGATCTGTCATAGCATAGATATTGTATTAGTGAAACATCAACAGAGGATTTATGCTCTGAATATATCCCATTACACGTGGAAATCAGTGAGGCTGGAGATGGCATGGTCAGTACACAGTGAAGTGTTCAAATAGGATCCTTCAGGGAACTTGGGAACCTGAATGTGGGTTGCAGGAGAAGTAAGTGAAGTAATAATGAAGAAGAATTATCTCCTGCAACTGGAAGTTACAAGGTATGAATGAGCCTGGATTGGATAAGTATGAATGGTGCTTTTTATTTTACTAGAATCACACTCCTTTTTTAACCATGAGTGAACATGACTATACTGAGCAAACACACACACTGAAAAAAAGGTATTTCAAGCACAGCTCAGATCTATGCACAAGAATGGCTAACAATTGATGAATTTTCATTTTTAATTAGAATGAAAAAATGCTGATGCTTTTGAAGATGCTAGCAGCAGAGCAGAGCCACAGGCATCCCTCTGCATTAAATGGAGGATTTCCTCCCGGAAGCAAGAATCAATGAAGGCAAAAACATAATGAAAGAGCTGAAGCAGGAAGCATAGAACACTTCAGCCGTAAAACTCCAACTTCAAGGACCGCTGAGTCTCCCAGTGCCTTGCAGGATCACACCCTCTTGTGTTTGCCTGAAGACTGCAATGCATGCAGGGTTTTGAAAGACAGAAATTTGTACACTTGGTTAGGCTTCTGAAAAAAAAATAGAATGGTCTAGGAGCACTTCAAGCAGGAGGCAAATATACCCTAGTGGTCTCGCTCTCAGTTTGTGGTGGCTGACCTTGGGTGTCTGTGAAGGGCAGACACAACTATCCCTTAGGATAAATGGTGCCCTGAAAGCCACACGCACTGATCTGCCCTTGCAGCACTGTCATGTGTGTGGGTAAACCTCAACTCCATGCCTGCTTTTGTTCTCAAATCTTTTCAAATAGGTGTGATGTCTGTGGTACTGACAGTCACCTATGTGCTCTTTCCCACCAGCGCAGGTCTCTCTCTGACACTGAGGCTTCTACTTACCAGATCTAGAGCAGGTCAACTGTGGTTTTATCTAGACAGTTCTTATAAACCTCCAAGGATGAGGATGTCAAGCAACATCTATCTGAGTGAACTGTCCCAGTATTACTCCATCGTGTTGGGGAAATCCCTCTTTGGAACTCCTCCATCATCAGAGAAGAGAGACACAGCGATTCCCACTTCGAAGGTCTGTGACATAGAGAAAGTCTTTTGACTCAGAGTGTCTTTGATGACTGTAGTGTCACCATGCCCTCCTGAAATGCCCTTAACTTAGGCATTTCTTTTTTAGTACTTAGGAGAAATCTGTTCCTTTCTCTCTTCTGTTCCTTACTGCCATGCTTCTCTCTGAAATGTCACTAATAGCTCACTGACAGTCATATCATCAGAGGGAATGCAGGTTGTGTACAGAGGATGAGGTCCTGACTCACATCACTGCACTGCAACTTCAGAGGTTTCTAATCTGAGTTGAGAGAGTACATCCCAACACAGCCCTAAGAATCCAAGGAAATTACTCCAGAATAATTCATTTTTTCGTAAGGAAAGTTTCTGAGAGGTTTTTAATACTCTGACATTTCTTCTGACTTATGGTTCGCTCTTTCATAAAGAAACTAATATTGTGAACATCAGAACCATTCATAATTTAATTCCCCAGGCTCAGATATAATTTTGAATGGAATCCAGTGGAAAGTTATTGCATGTACACATTCACAGTTTCTATTTCTATTGGGTTCACAACTTACAAAAAACCCAACAAACCCTTCCTTGAGGCACAAGGGGTCTGAGAGAGAACAGAAACTATTTTAATTCAATACCATCTGTATTTGATATGGTCTACAGCAATACCAAACCAGAGTGTAAAATTAAACGTTGATCCCTGATCATTCAACCCTCACACACTCCTGCTCTTAAGGAAAATCATGCTTCTGAGGAAACCTGGGCTGAAAATTTAACAATTTTCAGCATCCTTTTCGATCTCCATGGGGTAGGGGAAAGAATCAATGTCCAGAGGAAGAATATTTTTTTATAATTTGAAGAAGATTTTTAATGGAAAGCTTCGGGGGGAAAAAAACCCAGACAAAAGTTGTGGGTTTTTCCCTTAGATTGAAAAAGTGAGGGTAGAGGGATGGGGGACATCAGTTGTCTGTTCTATTTATGCATGAAGAGATATAAACATATGTTTGTATATACATCTATTATATGTCTTACAACTTTTGGGTGAGAAAATTCATTCATCTCTCAGCTTTGACAGGAAAATCAATTTAGTATCAAGTATGGAAATTTTACCATTTCTTTAAAAAGCACCCACGTTTTTCACTAAAGATTTTAAACTGCAAAATCTTTTCATTTTCTATAGTTTACAGAGATTCATAAGAGTCCAACCCATAAAGTATGTATCTAACTGCACTTGCACAGAGCATGGCCAGCCTGAGCAGCTCTGAGCTTGCTTTGAGCTCTTCACCCCTTCCAGCCGTTGATTTCTTATGGGGGTACCAGGATGAAACTTGAGACTGTGCTGAGGGAAATAATTTTGGAAGGGAGAGAAAGGACCAGATCTACAAGTAGATTTTGAGGTGAAGAAAAAAGCGATCTTTGAGAAGTCCTTTTAAGATTATTTAGAAAGTATGTATTTCCTGTGGGCCATATGTTGGGAGGATAAAAAACACATTCAGCTACTCAAAGGAATTATGCTGAGTTGCATTTAAATGAATAATGAAGCAGAATATTGATCTGTCTTCATCCCCACTTATTTTTCAACTTCTGCAATAAAAAAGGAAAGAATCATATAAACCTGCCATCACAGTCCAAATCTTTGAAAACAATGCTTAGGCTGTAAACTGTTGCCGGTGTATTTTGGTTCTGAAAAAATCTCCGGAGCAGTTAATTAGGGGTGAGATAAGAAAGGGTTTATTTGCCAAGGCAATAGGTGATATAGACGCGCGCCCCCGTGCCCAAGAGGTTACATTTTATAGCATTATCCATCCAATCCCAGATGTGTCCACCCTTTGGCCCTTCCTCTGGACCGCCCCGGGTCCTCCCCCTGAGAATTGGGTCTGGGGTCTTTTTGGGACCACCTACTTCATCATCTTCAGCTTCATCAGAGTACAAAGGGTATATTGTCACCTAGTTTTTGACCGTACTCTGTGGTTTAGGCCCTGATACGCTGTTCTCCAAACAGTCTAGGCCTTTACCTTGACAAAAGACTAAACACTGCTACTGGATTCAGGGGTAGGTTGATATAGAAGGCATAGAATGGGGTAAAAGGGTTAGGGAATGTATAAACAAGGGAAAGGAACAAGGGACAGAGGGGTTTCTGCTTTTAAAACCTACCTATAAAATTTACAAGTCTTATAACTATTAGAAAAATAAAAAACCATTAGGGGCTTAAGGCATCAGTTCCCCCCTTAGAGACTGGACAAAACCCAAAGGTCTTTGTCCAATCTCTACTACCTACACTTACAACAACTATAAAATCGGTGTATGCAGTGAGCTATTACACTAACACTAAGTATATACAATACTAAGATAAACAGTTGTTTCATCCATGTCCAGTTCGGTAACCATGAGGTGAGTTTGTTGAGGACGTCTCCTAAACCTAGGGAGACATCATCCAGAGATATCTGATGAAAAATTTCGGTTTGATTTCGAATTGCGGCCAAATCATTATTAATTCTACCAGTCTGATCTATGTAAGAACAGCAGCTGGTATTGATGACTTTACACACGCCTCCTTGTGAGGCTAGCAAAAAATTGAGGGCCATTCTATTTTGTATTACCACACGAGACAAGCTTTGGAACTGTTCTTTCAGGGTTTCAATTGCATCCAGGTCCCTGGGAAATTCATCATGGACTTACCGAAGTTTGTCTCATTTAGTAAAATGCCAATTAGGGGCCACTCACTATTCTCATCATCAATTGCTGGTACTTGAGTACAAATCCAGCATTCCGTTTTTCGGAGAATTTTAGATACGTTTTGGACTAGGGCCACATGCAATTTTTGGTCCCAAACTCGGTTCATGGTTACCGGTTGCATGAACAGAATACACAGAACAAGCAGTCTATTCCACATCCTCGTTGTCGGTGTCTGGTTCTGTCTGGTTGGTTGTCCCAGGAGCTGATGCTTTCTTGACTCTAGAGTAGTGGAACCAGGGTTCTCTGCCAGCAACTTTGACGGAGGTGAGGGAGGTCAGCAGGACTTGGTAAGGTCCTCTCCACCTGGCTCTCAAGGGGTCACTGTTCCACCACTTGACGTAGACCCAGTCTCCTGGCTGGAATGGGTGAGCAGGGGTGTCCAGTCCTATAGGTCTGGATAACTCGATGACCTTCTGCAGCTTCTGCAAAGTAGAGCCTAAAGCAATCAAATATTTCTGTAAATCGGCTCTCCCCCTTAAGTGTACATCCCCTGGTACGTGTGGTGCCTGATATGGTCTTCCATATAATATTTCATAGGGGCTTATGTTATCCCTCCGCCTCGGCTGGATACGAATTCTCAGCAGAGCTAGTGGCAAAGCCTGAACCCAGGACATAGATGTTTCCTGACAAATTTTACTAATTTGCATTTTCAAGGTGCCATTCATTCGTTCAACTTTGCCACTAGCCTGAGGTCTATAGGGGGTATGTAGGTCCCAGACAATTCCCAGGATGCGGCATACTTCTTTTACTACTGTCGCAATAAAATGTGTTCCTCTATCTGATGCCATTCCTAGAGGAACCCCAAACCTTGGAATTATGTGGTTTAATAAAGCTTTTACCACTTCCCTTGCTGCATTAGTGCGACAGGGGTATGCTTCAGGCCATCCACTGAAAGTGTCAACTAGTACAAGGATGTATTTGTACCCCCCCCATGGTGGTAACTCAGCAAAATCTATTTGCCAGTAATCTCCGGGTTGGTCTCCAGCTTTTGTTACCCCTAGTACCACTCTCTTTGATGTATCTGGATTATTTCGTTTGCAGATCTCACACTTACCTACCGTAGACTGCACAGCTTCGGTCATATTTGTTCCTATTACTGTTTTCTTTAGATGTTTCAGGAGATTTTCCGTTCCCCAATGGGTAGCCTCATGTTCCTGTTGAGCTATTTCCCTAAGGAGCAGTGGTGGGACTACAACCTGCCCGGTAGGGGTAACAGCCCACCCCCCTTCTTTGATTTCAGCTTTCAATGATTTAATTAGCTGATTGTCTCTCTCATCATACTTAGGGGTGTATTTTGTCAAATCAATTTCTTTTTGTGGCACTACTGCCAAGATGCCTTTTTCTGCAGCCCTTTTTGCTGCTTGATCAGCAAACTGATTTCCCAACTCGGGAATTGTTTTCCCCTTCTGGTGGGCCCTACAATGCATAATAGCTACCTCCTCTGGTTTCCAAATACTCTGCAGGAGCGCATGGATTTGGTCTGCATGCTTGACTCCACTGCCTTGGGCTGTCAGTAGTCCTCTCTCCTTCCAGATGGCTCCGTGGGCATGTACAACACTAAATGCATATTTTGAGTCAGTCCAGATATTTACCTTCTTTCCTTCACTCAGTTCCAAGGCTCTTGTCAGTGCAATTAATTCTGCTTTTTGGGATGACACATCTGCTGACAAGGCTTTTGCCTCGATCACTTCGTCTCTGGTTGTTACTGCATACCCTGTGAAGCGTTTACCATCTCGCATGAAGCTGCTTCCGTCTGTATACAGTTCCCAGTCTGCGTTTTCCAGGGGCACATCCTTCAGGTCTGGTCTGCTGGAGTAAGTCTCCTCTATAGTCTGCAAACAGTCATGCTCGGGGACACTGTCAGTTAGTGCTGAAGACAGAAACATAGCTGGATTTACAATAGATGTTGTTTTTAGGGTAACATCGTCCTGTTCCAGCAACACAACCTGGTACTTAAGCATTCTGCTGGGGGACAGCCAGTGGCCTCCCTTTTGTTCAAGCACAGCTTGAACTGCATGGGGTACATACACAGTGATGTGCTGCCCAAGGGTGAGCTTCCGGGCTTCTTCAATCAGGATAACAGTTGCTGCGACAGCTCGCAGGCACCCCGGCCACCCTTGGCTAACACTGTCCAGCTGTTTGGAGAAATAAGCCACAGCTCTTCGTTGGCTTCCCAGAGTTTGTGATAATACCCCCAGAGCAACATTTAACTGCTCGTGTGTGAACAGTTCAAACGGTTTAGTCAAATCTGGTAGTCCTAATGCTGGAGCTGACATCAAGGACTGTTTCAGTTGCTTAAACACATCTCTGGTCTCATCTGTCCATGTTATAACTCCCTCTTTGGCCGTTTTCAGGGCTTCATACAGAGGTTTGACTAGCAACCCATAGTTAGCTATCCACAGCCGACACCATCCTACCATTCCCAGGAAAGCCTGCATCTCTCGTACAGTGTGGGGCTCTGGGAGACGGCAAATGGCCTCTTTTCGGTCTGTACTGAGTCGCCGATGCCCACGATAGATTTCAAGTCCCAGGTAGATGACTATCTCCTTGGCTATCTGTGCCTTTTCTCTCGAGACCCGATACCCACTTAGCCCCAAAAAGTTCAAGAGACTTACAGTGAGCTCGATGCATTGGTCCCGGTTTTTGGCTGCAATTAAGATGTCGTCAACATACTGCAGGACAACTCCTTCTTGCTTCTGTCTTCTCCAGTCCTCCAGTTCCTTTGCCAACTGATTTCCGAAAAGCGTTGGACTGTTCTTAAAGCCTTGTGGAAGAACTCTCCAGGTTAGTTGCGTTTTTCTCCCTGTCTCAGGATTTTCCCATTCAAAGGCAAAAATCTCCTGGCTATCTTTGTGTACAGGAATGCAGAAAAAGGCATCTTTGAGGTCGAGTACAGTAAACCATCCTAAATCCTCTGTCAATGTGGTTAACAGTGTATAGGGGTTGGCTACCACTGGGTAAATGTCCTCAGTTATTCTATTAATGGCCCTAAGATCTTGGACTAGCCGATAGCTTTTGCCATCAGCCTTTCTCACGGGCAGTATGGGGGTATTAAATCTGGATTCACATTCTACTAGTAAACCAAATTTGAGGAACTTTTCAATTATAGGTGCTAGGCCTTTTCGGCTTTCTAATTTCAAAGGATATTGTTTCTGCCTTACCGGGGCTGCTCCTGGCCTGAGTGCGATGCTTACTGGTTCAGCTTGCTTTGATTTCCCAGGGTACTCGCTGGCCCAGACTAAAGGTATGACAGCATTTTCAACTTCTGCAGGGATTTCTCCATGTTTTTCCTGTATAAAGAAAGCAGCTGCCTCGACATATTTAGTATCTGGGATTATAACCTTTATGTCTCCCCCCTTGGTGAATTTAATTTCAGCTTCTAATTTTTCCAGTAAGTCTCTACCCAGTAGAGGCTTAGGAGAATTTGGCATATAGAGAAATTGATGAGTTACCCAGTGTTTGCCCAATTTGAATTTTAAAGGTTTAAAAAATGGCCTTGTTTCACTTACCCCTGTAGCACCTACCACAGTTACAGTTTCATGGCTCAGTTTCCCTTCCAAAGTATTTAATACAGAGTATGCCGCACCTGTATCAACCAAAAATTCAACATTCTCCCCCCCCAGCTTAGCTGTAACCAGAGGCTCTGCTGGGTAAGAAACCTCCGGTCCCCCTCATACATTCTGACTCACAGTCAGTTGGGGGGCTGGGGGTGGTGGTGGGGGAAGTGCGTTTTCAGTTCCCTTCAGCTCCGGGCAGTCTCTTCTCCAATGTCCCTTCTTCTTACAGTTAGAACATCTGTCATCGGCTATGTCCTGCCGGTGGTTAGACCTCTGATACCTGGGGTTACGTTTATGAGGCTCTTTGTAGCCACCTTCTTGTTCCCTTGTTTTCCTTTTCTGCTCCCTATTTTGATATGCCGTCCAGGCTACATCTAACAGCTCACTAATATTCCTTCTATCACCACCTGCCTTCTGCAGTTTTCTTCTTATATCATCTGTGGACTGCCCTATAAATAAGTATAACAGATTTTTCTTTCCCATCTCTGACTCTAAGTCAATATCCGTATATTTTCTGATAACATCTTTCAATCTATTTAGAAAATCAGTAGGTGACTCATTTATGTCTTGTCTAACCTCGTACATTTTGGACCAGTTCACCGCCTTCGGAACTCCATGCCGAAATCCATAAATTACCCAATCTTGATAACGTTTCAAAGCTCCTAAACCTGCTGCCACATTAGGATCCCATCCAGGATCCGTGAGGGGGAAGATATCTTTGACATCTTCGCCTGGAAACTGCCCAGAGGTTTTTTGTATTTCTATTGCTTTTTGAGCAGCTCTTTTCACCATTTCCTTCTCTGTTTGGTCTAATAAAGTATCCATCATAACCTCTAGATCATTCCAGTCAGGATTCTGAGATTTGATTGCTCTTTGGACATAATTTGCCATCTTTTCCGGATTATCTCTATAAGCCCCCACACAATCTTTCCATTGCTGTAACTCAACCAGTGAGAAAGGAGCCTTTATTAATACCGTGCCTTGATTGGTCACGGCTTGTCTTAAGGGGGCTTCTAACGGTGGCTTGTCTTTTGCCCTTGTTCTACTTGCAACCGGATCGGGGCAAGCTAACACTTCGCGAGCCAATTTTCCTTTCGGTTTTACTACAGGCTGGTCGGCTTCTCCTTCCCCCGAGTTATCACTTAATTCACCCTCTGCTTCCGTGTCCTTATCAAACGGTGGTAACCCTCGCTTCTCCCTTCTCTCTGCAGCTGGAATCGGCTTGCCCTGTCTGTGCGTTTCTGTTCCCTTTTCGTGAGAGGCAGAGATTGGAAACTCCCTCGGTTCTTCTTTTCTTCCCCCTCCCCCAAGGATGGAAGCTTCCCCCTCGGGAGGGGGAGGCGTGGGAAAGGGGGCGGCTCCAGCCCCACCTCCCGAGTCAGTCAGGACAGAGGCTCCGCCTGTTGGCACCGCCCCTGCCCCTCCTGCCACTGCTGCTGTGGCCCCTGCCCCTGTTACTCCCACAGTGCCTGCTCCTGTACTTGTTGCCATGGCAGCAAGTCCTGTACTGATTGTGCCCGGAGCAGCTCCCGCCGCCCCGGAGCCAACTGCCCCGGAGACTCCAACTCCCCCTGGCGCAGCCATGCCCGCGCCAGGGAGTCCCCCCACGGCTCCCGCCTGTCCAGCTGGAGCCGGTCCAGGAGGAGCAACCACTGCCCCGGCAGCTCCAGCCCCCCCCACCGCCGCTGCAGCAGGGAGTCCGATTTGTGGAGCTCCCGGGCTACTTTCTCTCCTGTCAGGTGATATCAACATATCCAAATCATCCTCTCCGGTGTTCTTAAATAGTATTTGTGGGATAGGAGCAGCTTTAACTCGATCTTTCCTTTTCCCTCTTCCTAAAACCATTTCTGCTTTTTCCATCTTTCCTGAACTTTCGTTTTCCTTATCTCCTATACCCAATTCAGGGCGTGTTAACAAAAACAAGAACAACTCTGCATATCGAATTTCCTGCCACCTCTGTTCTACATGAAGAAGCGAGATCAACCGAAACACTGTATCCAGTTCAAACGGACCAAATTTCGGCCATGCTATCCCTCTCATTTGTCCAAACAACGGCCAAGCATTTAGAGACAACCTACACAGCTCTTCCTTCTTTAAAGGTGTCTCAGAACCAGCTAAAGTTTTCCAGTGCTTTAGAACCAAACTAAGGGGGGATTCTTTAGGGATCTTAACTTTTGAATCCACACAACCCATGCTTGCAAAACAAAAGCAAGCCAGTCACACACACTGGGTCTCAAACCGACAACCTTTAGGTCACGAGGCTGTTAACGTAACCTCTCAGCTATTTACCGAGTCGTACCGACTATAGAGCCCCACCGGCTCTCCCACAGCGTCAGAGCACCGGAGGGCGTCCCCTCCAAAACCAGAACAGCCCCTAGGCTGAACACCCGCCCTGACCTGGGTAATTGGCGAACTAACCCGTTCGCCTCCCCCTGAAAATTGACTCTCTAGACTGTTTCGAGGGCCCAAGTCAAAATTTTCAGGAATCCGTGCCCCCTATCCCGGGACACAAAACTTTCCCGCAGCTGCTAACTAACCAGATTCGCTCTTTTCTTATCTCACCTCTATGCTCCGTGCTTGTTTTCGTGGGTTCCGTGGAGCTGGGCTTCTCAGACCGGCGGGAATTTCTCTCAGATAAAAGCCGGCTTGCTGAGGAATATTCCTGCTGATGAAAATTCCAGTCTGAAGAAGTCCCCGGTCCAGTTCTCCCCGTGCGGGTTCCACCACTGTTGCCGGTGTATTTTGGTTCTGAAAAAATCTCCGGAGCAGTTAATTAGGGGTGAGATAAGAAAGGGTTTATTTGCCAAGGCAATAGGTGATATAGACGCGCGCCCCCGTGCCCAAGAGGTTACATTTTATAGCATTATCCATCCAATCCCAGATGTGTCCACCCTTTGGCCCTTCCTCTGGACCGCCCCGGGTCCTCCCCCTGAGAATTGGGTCTGGGGTCTTTTTGGGACCACCTACTTCATCATCTTCAGCTTCATCAGAGTACAAAGGGTATATTGTCACCTAGTTTTTGACCGTACTCTGTGGTTTAGGCCCTGATACGCTGTTCTCCAAACAGTCTAGGCCTTTACCTTGACAAAAGACTAAACACTGCTACTGGATTCAGGGGTAGGTTGATATAGAAGGCATAGAATGGGGTAAAAGGGTTAGGGAATGTATAAACAAGGGAAAGGAACAAGGGACAGAGGGGTTTCTGCTTTTAAAACCTACCTATAAAATTTACAAGTCTTATAACTATTAGAAAAATAAAAAACCATTAGGGGCTTAAGGCATCAAAACCAAGCAAATCAAGCTCCCATGTAACAAAATAAAATGTGCCCATGGAATTATAGACCACTTCCAAACATGGTACACAAGAGAGGTAAATTAAAATTTCATTGGAAGTCTTAACTTTGACATTTTTTAAGTCTTAGTTTCTTACTGAGTGTTCCTTGATCACAGTTGCATATGCATGAAGTTGCTCACATTTTATTTCCAGGCCTCAGTGTTTGAGATTGCAGTGTGCATGTGCAGTGCCTGGAAACTAGATTTTTATTGTCATTAGCTGATTTTCTCCACCACGAAAGAGTACTGAATGTCAGTTGTTTTCATTTTCCAGATGCTCCATTAATTCTGTGCTGCACCAAATAGGGTGACATCATCCCTCACCCATTAGAACCAATGTGAAGCTCTATTCAGCACTACTCGGTGTGATAGTTGGGATGGTTTAGCTCAAGTTTGTTTTCCCATTTAACAAATTTTCCCAGTTTACTTGTATATTCTTTTATTTCCTTCCATCCTACCTCTGGAATAACAGAAGTCACCTGTTCTGGCTTTGAGGATACACAAGCAGAAGTATAACTGTAAGAAAGGGAAGTTCAGTCTTCAGGCTCAGTTGGTATTTGCCTTTTCTGAGAACTGAAAGAACAAAAAATACACCTAGGCAATATGAGTCGTGATGCAGACCTGTCAATATGTATGTACTTTACTGGGAAAAGGGACACCTGTAGCCTGGATTGAGCACACATTTCATGACAAACGGCAGAGTTGTTCAACTAATTATCTTTTTTCTTCTCAGAAATTATTAAGGAAAAAAAAAGAAAAAGAAATCCCCTAGAAACATTTTTTATTTGGCTTTGTCCAAAAATCATCATGTTTGAAAGAATGACTGACAATATTCAAAATTCACATGGCATTGCTAAGAGAAGACAGTTGAGTCATTGCATTGGAAAGGACCTTGATCTGCCCTTGGGTGGCTTCAGTGAAGTCACCTCATTGCTCTGCACCTCAGTTTTCTTTGTTACTGAAGGGGATGACTCAAGGCTGACCTGTGTATTGCACTTTTCAAAGTACTGTTGAAGTTCAGTCTCTTCTTCCCTCTTCACACAACACACTAAGATTTGTCATATTACTAGAGAGAAGGTCTAAGATCTCCAAAGAAATTTGTCTACTATCAGGAAATCTAAGTTTTTCCTATGAGAAAATCTACAGCTCATAAGAAAATAGTACTCTACCCTTAAATGCTTTAAACCCTTTCTTTAAAATGATCTGAGAAACCTGCAAGGCTTTGGGAGCACACAACAGTCCTTGCCACTTTTATTTATGGACACTGAAGTTCAGGTCATGGAGGGTGATGGTGGGAAGACTGTTATTATTTCCTCTTTATTCTTCAGAACAAACCAATCTATGCCAAGAGGCACATAATGACACTGAAAAGATGTCATTTAATGGAAATATGCCATCAGAAGATGATAAATACATGTAATTAACTGCAGGAGTACACATCCGAGATTATGTAAATCTACAGATAAAGGCATCAGAGTGCTCAGGTTCAAATCTGCCCTTCAGTTTAGCCTCACCCTGTGCTGTTTCCAACATCATAAGGATGAGGATGAAAAATTCCAAATGTGCTCAGAATATAAATATAAAAAAGATCTGTCTTTAGAGTATAATGTTATTTCTCACAGCTTAGAGCCTGCATCTGCACTTCTCATCTTTTCAGAAAATTGGCTTGGTGCTTAACTTTACCCACATGCTTAAGACCTCCTGAATAGCTCATACCTAAATATTTTGTCAGATGACACCCCAGGGAAGTCTGGTCTTTCTGGAGGGCAACTAGAACTCCTCAGTACATCCTCACGCTGAGAGAGAAATCTCTATTTTCTTCCCATCACGATGAATTTCTGAACCTAAAATCATGCCTTCCACATATATGGCTCATCCATCCAGCTGACAAATGATAAAGATACAAGCAGACGAACCCCACTGCCATGCTCAGCAATGAGAGAGACCTTCAGTGTTCAATTAGCCAACTTGTGTCCCCAGTCTGAGAAAAACTGTGTTTTGCAAGATCCTTGCCACTGTTTTCCCCAGTTTGGTTTTCTTTAGACCAGGCTGACTTTAGCCTTTCTAAGATGATGTTTGCTAATCTGAAATCAATAGAACATCCTACTGAAGACTGATGGCATTTCTGCAGAAGTGTCACCCTTGTAGATTTTTTCAAAGCATTAGAAAAATGAGCTGTCCACAAACCAAATATGGAGAAATGGAGACATGTTTCAAGCTATGAACACAAGTCAGGACAAAGCTACTGGGAGTTTTGAGTGTAAACAACAGCTTTGTTGCTGAGTTAGACAGAGGTGGATGCAAGTTGCATTTCCTCACTTGAGGAAATTATTCTTTCCTGAAAGGAGAAAGAAAAGCTGTCAGAAACACATGACCTCTCTAACATAATTTGTGCACTAAAAGGCAGAATGCAGAGAGGTTTTGCACAGAAACACTCCTGCAATGACTCTTAGTCAAATGTAAGAGCAAAGGTTCAGTGTGCTCCCCAGTGATATTAAAAATGGTGTTTTTTCTCTTTTTAACATAGAAAAGGTCTCTATATCTAAACCAACATAGCCAGACCAATTGATCAGTCACTGTGCAAGTTGTCCTTTCACAGCAGATTTGTCACATCAGATCCTAGGCCTGAGTAAAGCCTTTTATGCTATTTAACATACACACAACACAAGAGCAGAGCAAGTCTTTCTGCAACCATTTTTGAGATACTGCTAGTGGCCAAGATGATAATGGGACACTCTGCTTATCTTCCACCACAAGGGCCTTTCAAGGGCCAGTTCCACCAGGCTACTTCAAAATTGTCCTTTTGATCCAGGACTTTCTGAACAGGACAACCTCCTTTCCCAAGAATTAATTGGTTCATTTTTCCTTGCTTTTATTTGTCCAGGAAGCAAAAATGACATCAAGTTTTACAAGGTAACACAACAATACAGATGAGGGTAAAGCCTTTCCTGTAAAAGCTTATAACTTGACATCATAGAATGATGTAGGGAAAGGGAATGTTCACCCAGGACTAAGGAACACATCAGATTATGCAGGTTATAATATTGTTTGTAGCACCCCATCACATCTATACCAATAAGCAGTGATGTCCAAATCAGGATTATGATTTCATTTTATGATCAAGCAAACAGAGAGGGATATAAAAAAAATTCCTCTGTAATACAAGAATCCCTGCAGTAATAACAAGAAATACAGAAAAGGAGAGCCAAAGAACACTTCTGGTAATATAAATGTTCACTTTTACAAAAACTACTTTGCAAACAGAGAGAGAATAATTGTTTCCATTTTTTATCAGCAACTCTTGAAGTCAGTCTTGGGTTTTGTGTGGGTTTTTTGTAAGTAATATGTTGCTAACCACAAAAACACATTTATTCAGCATTTTCTGAACAGAAAAGCACACACTTTGTTTTATTCTGTCTTCTCTCCATGTACTAGGAGTTGACATAAGAGAATTTTACAATCGTAAGGTAAATGACACTTTATTTAGGGAGGTATTAGAAGTATTAAGAAACCAGGAGGACCTTATGGCAGCCTTTCAGTACCTAAGGGGGACCTACAAGAAAGATGGAGAGGGACTTTGACAAGGGGTGATGGCTTAACACTGAAAGAGAGTAGGTTTAGATCAGATATTAGGAAGAAATTTTTTACTCTGAAGGCGATGAGATGCTGGAAAATGTTGCCCAGAGAAGTTGTAGATGTCCCATCCCTGGAAGTGGCCAAGTTGGACAGGACCAGGTTGGACAGGGCTTTGAGCAACCTGGTCTAGCAGAAGATGTCTCTGCCTGTGGCAGGGGGTTGGAACTAGATGATCTATAAGGTCCTTTCCGACTCAAACAATTCTGTGATTGATTCTATAAGTGCAACAAGAACTATCTTCTTCCTATCTTCAAACTTTTCCTTCTGCAGCCCATTCTCCTCTCTTCAAGTTTCACACAGTTTTGTAGCAAACTGAAAGTCTAAGTTAGTAAAATATTCAAGCAAAGCGGAGACAAGGAAGAAGACCTCTCCTCTGGTATCAATTACTGCTCTGTCAGCCCTCTATATATTTTCCTCTTCTATGGCCAGTCCTGAATGAAATGTTTAGCACTGGTTCAACAGACTAACACAAACCTTCCTGTGCATCCATCATCAATGTTGTGCAAGCCTCTGCAGGGATATTTTCTGTGAATTCAGCTGGCCTTAGCTTAGGAGGTGTCCACTACAGTTTGTTGTGCTGTAATATCACAGTTAACTAGGGGAGAAAAAGGCAGCCCAAACCACTATCTTGCTTTTAATGAACAGTGAGTTACGATGCTATTTTGCATAAGCTGGAAAGACAAGCATAGGGTTGGTGAACCAGGAGCAATTGCATCAGTCATGAAGCAACTCAGGTGAGAGTTAGGAGCCTGATTTTTGCCTCTAAATGACTTTTTTTAATCCATGATTTCAGTGGTAACAAGTTTCCATCCCAGTTGCTTCACTATGGCAGTGCTTTGGAAAGAGAAAGTTAATTCTTGCTTGTGATAATTAAGTTTTCTGATTATAATTAAGTTTTCTGATTATAATTAAGCACTATGCATATATTTGTATATCAAAACAAATATTTGCATAAACAAAGATATTAAGATTGGCCTATGCCTTATTGGTACCTAGTTGCTATTCCTTATACAAACCAGAAGAAATATTGCATTTCTGCGTTTACTTTGAAAATGTAAATGTAATCTTTTCTTTCTTTCCTGCCTGTGCTGGTTCCAATTACGTGACTAAGTCATTCTTTAATAAATTTTTGACCAGCAGCTGCTATTACCTTGTGAACTTTCTTCTCAGTAATGCAGATTTATGTGTCCAGGGTAAATAAGAATGCCTGAAAATGGAGGTGTGCCCTCCTAAAAAGATATATTGTACTTTTACCATTCAATTCAGGGATTGATATATTATTAACTAGTTTACTGCTGAAGATTTGTGGTATTCATTTAATTTTTATCAAATGTGTCACCCTCAGAGCTAGACAAATTTACTGTATCCCCCAGGTACCAATTTTACCCTACTCCTAAAGAGAAAAAAAGTTCCAACAAATCAAGTTTTTGCATCAGAAACTCTTTTTATTTCCTGTGACAGCATGAAAATTTTTTTATAATCTTTAAATATTGTCTTGGTGGAGCTCATAAAGATCAGGAGGATGTGATTATTCACTGAATTTCCACTATTGTGCCTAATCCACTGATGTGTTGGATCACATTGGGGCTGGCATTTGATAAGGGAGCACCATTCTCTGATGTTCTTCCCTCAAAAAAGGCATAGGAGGTCCCTGAGCTTAAGCACTAAGAATTCAGAAAATATGCTCAAAAAGCTCCATTGTATGTTTTTCCTGCTGTAATCCTATGGTGAAAGCTCAGCACAGGATAAGAATGGCTATCAGTCATATCCCAGAGAGATTTGCCTTCCCCTTGGCAGGGCTAAGGAAAAAAGGAACAACCCTGTCCCTCCTGTGAAAATTTTCAACTGAATGTATTTGTTATATGAAAAAGGCCAAGACAAAACTATCACTGCTTGGGACTGGGATGCTCACACAGCAACAAGCTGAAAAGATAGGAAGGGCAGGTTGCTTTGCTGTTCTCTGCTTCCCTGAGATCCCTGGCAGCCAGAAAAGTTGGATTTACAGCTATCCTGGAGAAATGAGTGTTGGGTCCAGGGAGCTGGTATTTCCAAAGATCCTGTGAGCCTGGCTGTCTGCCTGCTGTTCATCACTGCTGTCAGAAGGAGGTAGCTTTTGGGGAAAGATGAAACTTGCTACTGTGACACGGGCACATTGCAGGCAACAGATGAGACAGCTGCACTGTGAGATTAAAAGAAAAGCAGATCCTTTCATCTCTGGTGCTCTGCTCTGGTTTGAAAACACAGAGAGAGTGGGTGTATTTTTAGATTTTATTCCTCCTTTGAGGTGTCTCCTTTATTTTTTTCTTTTTTTTTTCTGCTTCAGTTTTATTGCAAATGCAATGCAAATAGGTCTGCAAATGTGACAGAATTGTTTCATAATCATCACGAAATCCAGGTGTTCATGCTGTTAGAAACTGGTACAGCAAGATATATCTGTGCGATTTTGATTACATTTACCAAACCTCAGAGATTATCCATCTGATGGATAAAGCCAAGGCACATGGTTTGAATGCACATCCTCCAAAAACTGAGCTCAGAACTTTTTGCTCAGCTTCCAGTGCAAATCAAAATTCTTTTATTAAACTGACAGTCACAGTCAGGTAACACAGCAAAATTGGCTGCATTCTACCAGTTTCATGGAATTAACCACCCAGCAATACATCAATGTATTATTTTCCTTTCCTATTCAATCAAAGTAACTTAAGCAGCATCTTCTTTGGTTTTCTGGGTTTGGTTTTTTGTGTGTCATTAAGCAAGCTGCTGACACACCTGGTGTAATTAAATTACTGTTATCATTCAGGAACTCAAAGAAAAGTCTCTTGCATCCAGCAAGTCTAAATAAAGTTTTCACTCCAATCCATGGGACTATTTTTTGTGTTGTCTTCTTCTGTAGGACCAGCAGAGAAGATAAATCTGTGCATAAATGATACACGAGAAAAGAATAAATCTTTAAAATCTGTGCACACAAATCTTCAGAACCTTAATTTTAAAGGTGACCAAAGACCAGAATTAGTCACAGTGACTCAGCTAATGTGTGTCCATAAATTCAAATTCCATAGTTCTTCTTTTCACCCTTTTTCTGCTATTAAGGTATTCATAAACCCTAATAAAATGGAGTCTAACACCATCATCCTTTTGAATTCTGCAGCATATTGGGTCATAGTCAAGGCCCTCTGAAAAATGCTTACCCCTCTGAATGGATAAACGGGAATGCAGTGTGCATTATAAAGGGGTAAGAAGCATTTAGGAATGG
The DNA here is from genome assembly GCF_025592945.1 of Manacus candei. Taxonomy (NCBI): domain Eukaryota; kingdom Metazoa; phylum Chordata; class Aves; order Passeriformes; family Pipridae; genus Manacus; species Manacus candei. The sequence continues at coordinate 3,643,170 of NW_026138055.1, read as the reverse complement.
TCTTGATTGGGATACCTTAGACAATGGAAGGATAGCACCACCCAGGATGGCAAAGTAAGTAGGGTGGTTGCAGAGTGTGACCAGAGGAGCCAGCCTCTGGAACCCAAGCTGTGGGGACAAGGCAGCCTGTACTATCATACTGGAGACCTGCTTCTGACCTGCATCCAGCTGCTGAAGTGTTCTTACAAGGGGACTTCCCTCTCTGGATTATCATCTTGTAATTCATCTGCAATCCCTTGACTCTCAGGTTGCATCTTTCCCTTGCCAGAGTACAGTGGGCGTGGGCACCTTCAGCATGTGTAAATTCTCTGCTGGTTTTCTCCCATGCAATAGAACTTCACCCCTACTTTTATCTGCTGTTGTCTACATTGACAACTTCCCCATAAATACAAATAAACTTCCTTAAATTGTGTTCTTCAAACCCCCTTGCAGCAAACGTTGTGCTAGAATGAAGGCTAGTGGTTACGGGGGGGAAAAAAAAGCTAATTTTTGTGGCCACCTCCAGTTAGGCTCTTTCTCCTTATCTCAGTCTCAAAATATAGGAGCAAACACCATTCCAGAGCCCTCTATGCTTACATTTCTGCAACAAAGTGGCTGGAAAACTCTGGGAAACATGTATCCATGCCCTGCACGTGTTTTGTTCTCAGTCTTGGCTCTGTGCCTGTTGTAGGTGGACACAGAGCTCACACGGTGACTGGGAAATTCAAAAGCAGAGCAGCTGCTGGTGGCCAAAGTTGTAGCTCATCCATCCTTCCTTAAGTACAGTATGTGCACAAGGTCCTGCCCTCCAAAAGTTCTCTGGTTTGGCCTAGATCCACACTTGGTGTCAAGGTTGGGTGTCCTGTGAATGGCAGGAAAGGGTGGACTTGGAAAGATGCATCTCACTGTCGGTGCCAGATGGTATTCAAAATTAAGTACCTGTCCCAGTCACCACCACTTTTCACTTTTTCCTTCTCCTCATGGTCTCTTCCTGGGGGAATATTGCTGATGAGGACACGTTTGTTTGCATTGCTGTCTGCTGATCTGTAACAGCAAGTGTTTGCTCACTTCCAGGCGTGCCGAGCACAGCCTGGAGCTGGGAGCAGCCATCAGTGGATAAACAAACCTGAAAGTGCAAATGGAGGGCAGGCAGAAGCCACTGTATTTACATAATTAAATACACCACTTAATGAATTCCCACCAGGCCATGGTGTGGAAGGGTGATTATAAACAGGGCTGGGGAATGATGCGCCTCAGACTTCTGCTGACTTACTGCCAGCTTGCTTGAAAGTGGGTAATGATGTCTATGTGGAGTTTGGGGGGTTTTATTGATGTTCAGTGTGAATGCTCATCCAATCCAATCCCAAGTTCTAAAAAAATAATAATTAAAAAAAAAAAAGAAGAAAAGGGGGGGGAGTCTGAGAAAAGACAATATTTTCAAAGCACAAGCCTGAGAATTAGAAGGAATCTGCACTGTCCCTTTTCTACAAAAAGTGCATCACATGCTGAACAGTGTGGAGACTTTTGAAAATGTCACCACAGTGTCCACTAATCCCTCGAAAGTCATCAGGCAAAAAGAATTGAACATTTGTTTCCAAAAACAATAAATCACAAGGTACTTGGTACTTTGGCATCAATGGGAACTGTAAGGTGTGATTCTTCACATACAGCCCATGAAGAGCACCACACCATGAGAAATGGCAACTACAGTTAAAGATTTAGCAATATTTAAGTAAGAAGCAGTGATTTCTTTTTGGAGGGAAATTGAAAAACCATTTCAAACCCATATCTTTATTTCTAAACAGGCACTGAAATACAGCTGGAAGCAAAACTCACTTTACTTGAAGTTAGCAGTAAAGGCTCCTACAGCAGATCTTATGACAGGCAGGGATTTGATGCCATCTAAAATACTCAGCACACTTCACAGGGAACACTGTGAATGATTTTTACATTAATAAGGCCAGCCTGATTCAAAGTTTGACATATTAAATAACAAACTCGCAAGGAATAAACCTCAAGTAATAATTTTTTTCCTGCTCTACTAAACAAAACAACAAGGCAGAAACAGAATATTTCAGCTCACAGCAGGACAGGATAAGCAGGTTTTTTGCATTTTAGCACCAGACTTTCAAACAAAAGGAAGTGATTTATTATCTCAAGCAACCAATTTATCCCTTTTCTCTATCAAAATGCATTATCCGCCTGTCACTAAAGGGTATCTCCCATCCACAGTAAATGGAGACCCTGTCAATATACATATGCTCTTCTCAGGATATGTTTTTTTTTTTAACCACTTTGCCAGGAAGTGAAAGGAAATCCTGAGCTCTGAGGGGCAGTGTAGAAGCCAAAGCCTCACTGAATTCTTTAAATTCAATGTGTATCACTGAGAAGTTTGGAGAACACCCATGATTTGAAGCCCATGGTGCAAACACTGTAAGTCTTCCCATATCTGTGTATCCAGATTAAACTTTAAAGGATCCTTCATGTATTGTCTTAGAAAGTCATGAAAGTACATCTGCCAGTCATAGATATTGGATCTCAGCTTAGGGAGCAGTTTCGCCAGGAACTGACGTTCCTCAGGAAATTGTTTTCTTCAAACAATAATGGACATTTTAATTTATTAGATTCTGTGAGATAATGGCAAGGGAGCATTTTGCAATGATTCAGCAGTGAAAAATTAACTATGATTAAATTGCTGCTTTAGTGACAATCCCAGGGTTGTCAAAACCACTTTTGACTCTTCTGATACCAGGTGACACCAGCTACTCCTTATGTAAGACTTACATCCAAACCCCGAGCCTGAAATTGAATGAGGACTTATAAATAATGTATCAATAAGGTAAATTATGCAAGAAATCATTCCAGAAGGTGTCTGAACTCATCAACAAATTAGATAACAAGGAGGTCTTTTTCTACTATCTTAAATAAGCAAATTGAAATGGGATTTCTTCAAGAGCTTCCTCAGCGCTTTCTTTGGAGTAGGTTCCTGAGTAATTTCTTTAAAGCCAGGACTTGCAAAGGCTATCATCATTGACCTACCTAGCAAACCCTCATTTCATTTTCTCTCGTGCAACGTGCTTTAATGCTCTTTTTCACTCCACTGGCCACTGAGCAGGCTGGCATTGCAGGGGCATCAGTGTTTGTTCCTTTCTCCCCTTCTGCATCGAGGGCATTGCACAGGAGAGGTGGGAGCATCTCTGGGCACCGCAGGCTGAACAAGCACAAAATTGGAGGTTCGTGCATCAAGCTGTGTGCTGCTCTCCATGCTCTCTGAGGCTGTGACAGTGTGATGGTTGCAGTGTTGAGGGGGGCTCTTCAATGACCTTGCTTCCAGCATCAAGTGTCATTACTTTGCCATCACACAGGATCTCATCTCCAAAAACCTTTTTAGAGATATTTAAGCATCTTGTAGGTTCATAACCTTAGCTCCCTTTTGCATTTAGAGAGAATGATCATTCCTGCTGACCTTTATTAGAGGAGAAATTCAGTGCCCAACTCTGCAAGCCATTCTGCACAGTTAGCTTGTACTCCATCTCAAGGTAGACAGTTTAAAATCCTCAGTAAAGATTACTTCCAGGTCGCAATTAATATATTTAATTTAAACATTCAAATTAATTCTGTAAAGCAAATAGAGTTACTATTGTTACAATCCCAAAGAGAGGTTGGAAGTTCAGGTGTGTTTTTCCTTAGTCTACTGAAAAGAAATGCTCCAGCTGATTGTTGACACTGAAAGACATCTGTCCTAAATTAGCATTAGGTACCCAAATCCCTCTGCATCTTAGTGGAGTAACACCCCACATACTGTTGTGGATCCCAGAGATCTGAGTGAGGGATGTTGTGCAATGCCAGGATGGAGCAGTGCCTCTAATTCTGATCACTCTTCCTGTGGGAATTGAATTTCCATGTCTTCCCAGACACACTGAGGTGACTCTGGATGCTAGGCAGGCTTTAAGATAAAAGAGTGAACTTATTTGACCAGAACACAAACTACTACTACTTATTGTTGTTATTATTATTATAAATTATTATAAATAATTAGTATTATTTATTTATTTATTTATACTTAGATCAGAAGATTCACCTAATTACTTGTAAGCAAATGGTCCTTTGTGCCATCCTAGACATCTATTTAAGGAGCAGAAAAATCATCCTCTGGAGATACATATTTCTCTGTACTGACTCTATATATAGTCCAAGCTGATTAGCTCAGATTTCAACAGTGACATTTTGGATGAAGAAAACAGGTGAGAAGAACCTAATCCAAGAGGACAGAGCAATTGTCCGTGTGATAAGCAACTGACAATGATGATAGAAAAAACCTGAATTTTGGCCCAACACCTGATTTCTGTAGCCTGCAGCTGGGATGCCAGGTAGCCTTTTCCTAAATATTCAAGCATAACGGTGTTGTCATAGGTTCTGCATTATAAATGTATGGCTGAGCTGTGCTGGCAACATATAATCATATTTCTTTCATGACGGGCACTGCTCTCAGCTGTACCCACTGACATTATTAAAGTTCCTGGTATAATGGATAGCAACAGGGGAAACATTTGTGCTAAATGGCCTGTAGTAATTGTGCCACCAAATTGAGCTAATAATCATCACACTGTGCCACAATGTCTTGGAAGAACATCTAATACTATAAAAATGCAATCCTTAAGCTTACTGAAGGTAGACTTCTCCTCATCTGTGAATTTTATTTGGATGGGATTGATGTCCTAATTCACTATTTCCATCTCATCTTTGGCAGGTTGCTGCAGGATAGTGAGCAGTGGAGCACAACCAAAGTCCATCCACAGCCGTTCAAGACAAGTATCTGCACTTTGCAGAGGTAGTGTCAAACAAAGTCTAGAGTCAAAATCTTTTCTCAAACTGAGTGCAATATGACTCTCATGACCTGATGAGAGTCACACCTGATTCACAGTGGCAGAAACAAGTAGAGAAACAGATGTCATACATAACAAATTAATTTTTTTATCTGTGTTATAAATTTCATTTAATTTATCTGGAAAGCTGCAGTGATTCACAAGACTGAGCATGGTCTTAGTTTCTCAGTTCCCCATAGACCTCAGCAAAGGGGGCTCAACAGCTTAGTCCAGAATTATTCTTTGTAAAATTCTTCCACTGGGATTTTCCAGGTTTTCTCTGCAGCAACCACCTGAAAATACTGTGTTCAGTGACTGAAATGCAAAGTGTTTGTTCAGGAAAACATTGCAGTCATTTGTAAAAAGACACTGTTTATTTAGTGAAAGCAGGTTGCCCTTACAATCAAATTTATGATCTGATGGGGATTTCTATTGAGTGAGAAGATTTGGGACCAAGATACTGGTACTGCTTCCAGTGTAGGAAATCCACTGTTCTAAATATCTGTTTGTTTTGCAATACAAAAAATGCCAGACTGATAATAGAACATCTTTTAATAACCGTTATTTCCCCAGAAAATTTAAATGGAAATGGTAATTATTTTCCTATTTTAAAAGCCACATTTAGCCTTGGTCAGAGAAGAAGAACATAGAAGCGAAGACCCAGTCTCTAGCTCAGTTTCCTTTTTTCAGTGTGTGCAGAGAGCAGATGCAGAGATCTGAGACAATTCTAATGGCTTAAGAGCAGAGCAAATCCACAGGGAGATGATTCCTCATATTTTCACATCAGTGTATAGATATGAGACTATTTAGTTTTCTCATTAGCCTCCTTTTTTCATTATTTCCTCTTTTCTCTGCTACAAGAAAACAAATATCTTTGCTGCTGGAGGCAAACAAATAAAATTATTGCAGCTGTGTTTCCAAACTGCAAGTCTAGCACAATCAGCTCTCATGGGAGTTAGTTGTCCACTGTAAATATTAATTGATTAATCCAGGTGTGAATAGCTGAAATTAAGACATTATATAATTGCTTCTCTGATTCTGTTATTGATGTCAGTAAACCCAACTCCTCATACATAGCTACATTTTAAATAAAACTCATATGAACGTGAGAAATTACCAGATGAAAGGTATTTGCCAGTAAAAAAAAAGATAGGCTAGCTGACAAAAAAAAAAAAACCATAACACTTCTTTATACATTGCAAGTAAAAAATTTCCCTTCCAGGTTTTTCTGCTATTTCCTGAGCTTGATGTCTGGGCAGGGGGAATGGAAGAATTTGTTCCAGCTGAACAGCAGGAAACAAGCTGAATTTATCAGCAAAGGAAAAGCATGAGTTTAGCTCCACATTAAATTTGCTTTCCTTGATGTCAGAAAGCTACAAGGTTTATTGCCAGACTGTGCAAGTTGGCCTTCAGGCCAGAGAGTGGGTCCTCACTTATTAATAGCAGAAATATATTGTTCTATTTTCGGATAACTGCTTTCTTTTTTTCACCTCCACGTCAGGCAGCTCTGTGTGATTTCTCCTCATCTTTCCACATCCACCACGGACAGGGATCAAACCAGGTGTCAGCTATCTCCTCACAGTACCACTAACTGCACTGTCACTCTTCTTGTGCCCATGAACAAGGCTTCAGCTTGCTTTACTCTGATTTTTTTTATGATGAAACAACACAGAGGTAGGCATGAGGGGCAAAGGATCTATCTCCAAAGCTCTACTCTCTATCAGAGAGCCTTTCCCACCCACACTGTGAGTGGGGCTGAAGCTGAACCTCAGGGGAAGGGCACTGATGTGAAATGGGAGAGGACACACCACAACAGGGAAGGAATAGCTTGGCTTGTTCACATTGATTTGCACCACTCAGCAAGGACCATACTAGAACATGGGCCTGAGATTCTGATGGACACAATCTGTGGGTCTGGCACCACCAGGGGCAGTCCCAATGCCTGACTGAAACCCTGTTTCAGTCCCATGGTTTCCTAAACCATGCTGGAAAATAGCTCTTTATTGATTAAAACAGTTATAGATGAAAATTATTGCTTAATCACACCCTCATCTAGGAAAACATCGTTTGATGATTTTAAGCAACTGGTAGAACAACAACCTTTTCTTTCACCTGAGTCTGCTTAGAGCAGAAATCACAGACACAGATGCTCTAAGGCATTGGGGCACTGGGCTTTACCTGACACCAGCTCTCTGAGGAACCACAAAACCAGGCTAATTAATCCCATCCAAGTAAAAGAAATAAAAAAGAAATTAAAAAAAAAATACAACAAGAAGAAAGAGAGATAATGGAGAGTCGTTACAATCACAAAGACAGCAATGGTCCCCATCACAAGCAGAACAAGGCTTTCAGACACACAAACTGTGGTTCTGCTGCTAAATAAACCAGGAGACAAAAACAGTTGTCCTCAACCACAAGCACACTTCATAGCTCTGTGCCCCCCAAGATGGCTTGAAGATACATTTATTATTATTTACCGTATATATTCCAGCTCAAGATGTGTGAGGGCTGTTGCATCCCAGGACATTATTGTTTCAGTAGCAGGAAACTCAAGATGGGTGTTGCAGATTGTGGTATTGGCTTGAGGATATGCAGGGGATATTCAAGGGGACAAAGCATGCAGGGATAGCTTTGGAGATGGTGTAGAAAGGCAGGTCCCAAACCCAGTTTGATCTTGAACATATAGCCCAGCAAGTTTTTTTTCCCTGATGTATGATTTCCCCTCAACCTTGCCTAGGCTTTGCCTGGTCAGTGGCACCTTGAGATGGGATAAAAGTGTCCTAGGCATATGCAGGTAGTTATGTAGCACAAAAAATCAGTGGTACAAGGCCCTAGCTCATATCTTGGTTTGATTTTTTAATCAGTGTAGTTGTATCACACAGAAAAAGCGAAAAGATCTGACCATGTGAAGAGCCCAATACACAAAGGAAAACAATTTGGACATGGATGGAACAAGAGGCAGCTGAAGTAGTGATCTCCATCTGGGTGGGAAGAGCAACATGTGTTTCTCCTAATCTCCTGAAGGCAAGGTAGAAACAAAACAAGCAAGAGAATAAAAGGAGTTATATGATACACAAAAGAGATTGATTGAAATGAAGACAAGGGGGTCATGAAAGCCAAGGAAAGCAAAACATTCTGGACAAAGAACTGAGTAGATTTTAAAAGAAAAGAAAAAAAGAGAGACTGAAAACAGAAATCAGAATTTCCATCCCCAATCACCCATTTTCCTAATTTTGCTTCAAAATAGCACTTTGCTTACTTTCTCTTCCCTATACTCTGCTCACCAAATTCATCAGTCACACTGTCTTCCATTCCCTTCGGCCAGGAAATTAAAAAAGTCATCGATGTGCAAACCTCTCTTTTTCCTTGAGTAGAAGAGTGTACAACTCTTTTTCAGCAATATCCTTTCTCTGCAGATCTTGTATTCAAAGATTTTGCTAATGCATGATGCAGTTAGTAATGGGTAAAGTAACTACACAGGAACATTCCATAGTTACAGAGTTACAGCTGCATCTGGTAAATTCCCCATCTGGTCCAGTAATGTTGTTCAGTACCTTTTCTACTTTTTTTTTCTTCTAGTAACTGAAAAACTGAATTGTCAAGAAGCTGCATTTCCTGTGTTTTAGATGCCATACATCAATCCATTGAAAATTACAAGCTGAGGATATACAGAGGAGGCAGACACCACAGTGACGCATTTATCAAATGATGCACCTGCTTCCTGGCATATTGTCAAACCCAGAAGGGTGCAAGAATAAACAAATCTGAACAATAATTTCCTTCCCCCACATTAGATGTGTGCTAGTGCTGAAAAAGATCCTAAGTGCTGCACTAGCTGGAAAAAACTCTGGTAGAAAAAGGTAGACATGGAACAATTGAGGTCACCAAGGGTTTGGACAAGGGTTTTGTGACTGATGTGAGTGGTCACATCATTCCTTTCCAAAGGCTGCCCCTAGCCTGTGGGTGTGGAGAAGATCATCAGTCCATACAAATATCTCAAAGTGGGTACCAAGAGGATGGTACCAGACTCTTTTTAGTGGTGTCCAGTGACAGGATGAGGAGCAGTGGCCATAAACTGAAACACAAGAAGTTCTACCTCAGCACGAGGAAGAATTTCTTTACTCTGAGGGTGGTAAGAACAACAGACTGCTCAGGGAGGTCATGGAGTCTTTTTCTGGAGACATTCAAAACCCAGCTGGATATCTTTCTGCGTCATCTCCTTCAGATGACCCTGCCTTGGCAGGGAGGTTGGACTGGATGATCTTCCAACCCTAAAAATTCTATGATTCTGGGATCATGATGCATGCCTGCTTCCAGGTCTAGTTTTACATCTAAAGAAGTTGCAATCCACAGACCCTTCAGCCACTTCTCAGCACCCAGAGTAGACATTTACTGTCGCCAGTGATCTGCAGAATGCACTTACCATGTGAGAGGATCCAAATCTGTTACAGTCAGTGTAAATGGTTTTATGCAGAGGGGCCTCTGTGTACCTGGCTCATCTGGGTGTTGAAAGGACAGGAAGCAATGGAACACAGTGCAGAAGCCTATGCAGTCATAAGATGGCAACATCCAGCAGTGATGAGCAGCTGGGATCTGAGAGCAGAGATCTCTTGGACTGACACAACTGTACCATCAGAGAGTAAACCATTGGGTCAAAGGATAAGAAGGTGCAAGTGAAACATTAGACTGACTTTTTACTCTGGAGGTGAACCTATCTAGAGTAAGGGAGATTGCTTTTAAGGTTGCTTCCAGCCAGCAAGCATCACTTAACTCTGCCCTAAATCTTACCCAGAGGCAAGTCAGAGCCAAGAGAACCTTGAAGATGTGTCCCATCTTAGGCAGAGCAGTGTCATCAGACTAGCTACAGTACTGCAGGACGTGAAACCATTTTTAAAAATGTAACCTAAAAAAGGAACATGGCAAAATTCAGCATATCTGCCATGGTGAAATACTGACTCAGGTACCTGGTCTGTAGAGTTTTGGTCAAAACCAGAATTTTCTTCGGTTAAAATTTTGAAGAGGGTGAGAGAGTTTGATTTGAACAGAGTTTAAGGTGTTTTTGAGTAACTAGAAGAGGAGGACATTTTCACAGGTTAGGTTTGGACCTTACCTTCCTATGCAGGAACAATCCCACTTGCTCTGCTGATACTCCTTAGCCAAAAGTTCCCTTCCTATGTCATGAGAGAGATCAAAGGTGCATATCCTTTGCTCCTGACCTAGCGTAGAATAGAATAGAACAGAACAGAATAGGAAATTTTCAGTTGGAAGGGACCCACGATGGTCATGGAGTCCAACTGTCTGACCATGTCAGGACCAGCCAAAAGTGAAAGCATGTTAAGGGCATTGTCCAGGTGCCTCCTACAATGGTTGGGGCATCGAGCACGTCTCTAGGAACCCTGTTTCAGTGTTTAACCACCCTCTTGGTGAAGAAATGCTTCCTAATGTCCAGTGTAAACTTTCCCTGCCACAGGTTTGAACCACTCCAAAACGTGCTACCACATCCTGCATTCCAGGGAGAAACAATGAAAAAACAGTGGAGTCACTGGGGCGCAAGTGCCACTGGTGTCAATGGAAAGTTTTTCACAGAACATGTCCAGAGAAAGCCAATGTCTCCTGATGCTCAAGCAACAGACTTGCAGAAGGCACAGATTTACAAACAATGATTTCACTAAAATGTAGCTCTGGTTCAAGGCCTAAAAACAGTGAAGGAATTTTCACAATATTCTCTACAGGACTTTCAGCACATGCTGTGTTTGGGATAATTACACCATTTTGAAAGACTGTACATAGCAGAAAAGTGTATTTCTAATGAAACTCCTCATACTCAGCAGAAACTGCATGGATAGATGGAACCGAAACAAAGAGTTATCTTTCATTCATGAAACCATCGATGCAGCTGACACATCAGAACAGTCTGTGTGAGTCTGTAAAAACAGCTATTCATGTGCAAAAGTGACTAAGTACTCACCATTCAGCTGTCACCTACACAAGAGTATAGCAACTTATAAGCTCTCAGGTTAGCTGTCTTTCAACAGCTCCAAGAAGTGGACAAACATCTATTTTACAGGTAGTGATGGGAAATAAAGGGTAGGGATATGATATACACTCATACCTTCCAGTACCTAGGCAGTCTCATTAACCACAATGTCACTTTAATATTTTTGCATACATTATTATATTATATTATATTATATTATATTATATTATATTATATTATATTATATTATATTAATTATATTATATTTATTATATTATATTATATTATATTATATTATATTATATTATATTATATTATATTATATTATATTATATTATTTATTGTTGTATTATATTTCTTATTATATTTATTTTCTATTTTTTGCATGTGCACAAGGATGTTTGACTTGGTTGAGAAAAAGGGCTGACCAAAACTATGACAACTAAATTTCATTAAAAAAAAATAAAAAACTAATTTCATTCTTCACAAAATCAAAGAATATGCTGAGCTGCAAGGGACCAACAGGATCATCGAGTCCAACCCTTAGCCCTACACAGGACCATCCACAAGAATCACACTATGTGCCTCAGAGTCATCTAGGCCCTCCAAACAAAAACCAAAAAGCCCCAGAACATGCAGAAAGCAAAAGCCTTGAGGCTAGGATATTCATGTGGGAAGTAGGCAGTCCAGATATAAATCTCATCTGTGAGATTTTGTAGGATGGATTTGAACTGGCTTGTATGCAACCAGTGCTCAGCCACTGACAAGGAACAGTTATCAGTCAGTAAGCAAATAAATATCTCATTGTCTCAAAGCAGAGCAGCTACAACCACAGAAATTGTCTCCATAAGCAAATATATGTCCTGGATCAATTCTCTGCTGCAAATTAGGTAGAGCCCATACCTTCATCACTTCCTAACCAGGAAGCTGTGTCCTCATCTGCTGAAGCATCACTGATCTCATCTCCCAAACCGGACGGAGCCGAGTGTCTCACTGTGCAATACCATGTGAGTTGTCTCCATCCACAGCTGCCCCATCCAGCTGCTCCCACAGCTGCCCAAAGAGCACTCCAGAATGGCAGACACTTGATTTGTAGCAATTTGGACTTGTGGATGTGCCCGATCTGTTCTGCATCAGCTGTTCCTGAGGATGGTGCACATGGAGCAGATGGAAGCGAGGGCAGCTCAGGGCAAAGCTGGAGCAAAGCAGCCAATTCAATCAATCTCTCCCTGGTCAGGCATGTTCTCACTCTACACATTGGTTGCACCAGCAGATGATCTGTCATTCAGCCCTGCCTGTTGGCACAGGCATTAGCTGTATTTGTTGGATGAGATACCACTTTTATTGTCATTCAACCAATCAAAAAAAAATAAATAAAAAATAAATAGCTTGGCTTTTCACTGCCCTGTACCCTCAGCTTGATTTTGACAGCTATGCAAGGCAGATATGAAGTGGCACTGCTTGGGAGACAGACAATGGGGAGGATCCTAGCCATATCCTGAGCAATGGAAGTTGGCATATTTCCACTAAAATCAATATGTAGCTCCAATGACCGAGTCAGTGCCAGCTTCTGTAAGTTGACGGTCTGCTGGCAGCTTTCTGTGCAAATTATTTATCATGTGCAGTCCCTTCTTCAAGACCTGTCTGGAAATGCCTTGGAGATCTTCCAAGGTCTTTCGTGATCTTGATTCCTCCTACAGTCCATGCACACTTCCCTACCTCATTCCTGCTCTTGCCCTGTAATGTGTTATGTTTGTCTCCAGGAGCCAGACCAAGTTATGTCCCGGAAAAAATGCTGCCCTGCTTCTGTACAGCCCCTTCTGCAGACACATCCTGTTATCTCTCACAGTGTGTTATTACCAACAACCTTTGGTTGTTATTACACCAACCCTTGGTTAGCTCCACAGTTATCCAGCTATCGGTGTTTGAGACATTCACATTAGCTCCCTTTTCTTTTAGGCTTCTCCAGGAGTACCTGACACATTGAATCTACCCAAGCATTAGCCACCACAAAGTGATACAGCTGGATTTATTCTTCTGAGTTGATGGTGGTAATTTTAGCACATAGAGAAAGTTAAAGCTCTCACCAGAGGCTGAAACAGCAAGGTCTCTCCAGAGGTGTGAGCCTCAAGTCACCTCTCAACATCATGACCTTCCCAAGTTTGAAGTCTAAGGAGTCATTGAGAAAGTAAAGCAACAATAGCTGGAAAACTACCAACTGTGTTCACCAAGAAGGTAAATTCCCCAGCAGTTAACTGATGTGTTCTTAAAATATTTTGCTGCTGAAGCACCATTTCTAGCTATTTGTAACTTTGAGCTGCAGACCACACTAGCTGTGGCTGGCCAGGGCACCAGGGATGCAGTGAAGGGACTCAGGCAGTAATAACATCAGTCACACCCCAGCATAACAGTCTGACATAAAATCATAGAATCATTGAATAGTTTGGGTTGGAAGGGACATTAAAGATCATCTAGTTCCAGCCCCCCCCACCATGGGCAGGGATGCCACCCATCAAACCAGGCTGTTCAAAGACCCATCCAACCTGTCCTTGAACACTTCCAGGGATGGGAATCTGGGCTGCCATGCAGTCACACTGCCTACATGCACAGCAGACAGGCCAGGACCCTTCTGTGTTGCCAAATACTTCATGAAACTCAAGGAAAAAGACAAACTGCTTCATAGCTCCCTCTCCTCTACCAGTTGTTACCCCAGAGGGTTTCAAGCACAGCAATACCAGCACCAGGGATTGGGGGCCACCCACAGTCAAGTACAGAGTTTCTAAACAGCTCCTCAAGTTCATCTTCTCCACTTGGAATTGGGCTGATTCTCGATGGTTCAAGAAGGAACCAGTTCTCTGTGACTTTAGGAGCTCAATGAATCCTAATAATGAAGGGAAAAGAAAGGGTATATCTTTATCAGGAAATACCCTGCGCAAGGAAAAGATATCTGATAAAAGAGAGCTTTCCAATATCACTGATGAAGGGCTAATCAAATCCAACAGATGGATCTCAGCCCTGGGGAATTTTTAACTGCAAACATAAGTGTATTTTTATAGTTGAGGCAATTCAAAGAGATTAACAGGGAAATGTGATGAACTTTCTCCTTGTTAGAGTCCTTAAGCTGGGTTCAATTCTGGAACATCAGCTCACAGCAACCATTCATATCTTGGATTTATAGTCATTTATTCCAGTCAATCTTCCAGCCTTACATGTCTTACTAAAAGCTATACTCTATTTCATCCATAACCTTTTGGATTCAGCACAGGAATTACTGGATGAAATTCCATGGCCTGTGTTGTAAGGCTGGATGAACATAATAAACTTTTCTGGCCTTAAATTATTTGTGGGGCAATTAGTGTAAATCTGAATAGGTTTATGGGAGTCACTGGAATAGTATGGATTTACACCTGCTGAGAATATGTCCCATTTTTAATTTCTTTGGTGGTTTGAACAAGCATGATAAAACTGGTATAAACCAGAGAATGAGCCAGCCAATTTGTATTCTGGGAGACAACTAAGGAGCAACCCTTTCTGATCCAGATGGTAATTCCGCCCATTTTAGAAGCAGAGGTTTTTTCCTTTCCCACTTTGATTCAGAATTTGTCAGTCATTGTGGGGAGGACAAGGCTGGGAGGCAGGTGCATAGAGAACTGTATTAAATTATGCACAGCAGAAAATCTGCAAAATGTACTTCAAAAGCTGAAAACTTACCATGTGTGACTGACGATTGCAGAGAAACAGAATCCTAATTTCCAGATTTACTATTTCATCAATTAAAGCTGCATTTGCAATCCTCTCTTATTTGTCTGCCAATCTGTGTCTGCTGCTAATACAAAGCCATCACCATTATAGAAACCAAAGTGGGTATTTGATGCCATATGCATATGGCAACCTACATTTTTTTCTAAGCACAATAGTTTCACCTAATTAGTTTTTTAATGTATTTGTATTAGTTTGTGGATTCCATAGTTCCTATTAGGTAGAGACAGGTAATCGAATGAGAAAATTAAGCAAGTTCTGCCGCATGCTGAGTGTTTACAAAATTGAGAGGGTAAGATTTATGGTTAAGATAATGTGGTAGCTGCTTACACAAGAACAAAACACCTCCTGCTGATCCACTCAATTCTCAATTTTGCAAATGTACTTAATGCTCCAAACTCGTCATGAGTCCAACTCCTTCCTAAGATCCAACCTTTGTTGTCACTGTGCTAAGCTGTGGTATATTTTGCTTAAATCCAAGATAAACTTTTCAGGGACTCTGCTAAGAACCTCTGAGCTGAGGAAGTCCAGTGGCACCTCCTTTGCTACAAGGAAAGGATTGTGCTATTATTAAAAGGCAGGTCTGCCACGATGGAAAGTGAAATGGGACTGAAAGCAGTGCCAATAGTGCAAAACTGCACCTTTCAAAAACACGTCCAGCCCTGCCTTGGTCTCTGCATCCAAACTCAATCACTCTAATATTTCTGCACACATTTAGAGTCAAGCCACTGAAATTGTACCCAGAATTGCATTCATCCCCTCAGGACTGAGAACTTTTGCACTTCACCCTTGCTACAACCCGTTGTCTGAGTGATGGAGCCATGCTTCACCTTGCTGTGGGTACATCTGCAGTATTTCTTTCCCAATACACCCTTTCCTCAAGGAGGTGAGCAGTGAAAGCAGAACATGTAGTCAAGGTTAGGGAAGACTTCCAGTATTCATTTGCAATTGGTTTTTGGCCCATTTGTACCTTCCAGCAGGCACAGAGGTGTAAATCCCAGATTGTGAAGTCTCCCAGATGCCCACCAAGCCAGACACCATCCAGAAAAAGCACAGCCCTGACAGTAAATCTTGTGAGGTTTCAATGACAGTCTGGGCAAGGCTTTAAGCCAGGCTTCAGAGCTAGACCAGGCCTGATCCCCATCACCTCCCAGCCTCCCAGACAGAGGAGGTGAGAGGCATCTCCCAGGGGATAGAGTACCACCATCAGTCCACAGATCAAATCCAAGGTGGTGGAAGGACTGAGAGGAAGCTACAATGATTTTCTGCTGGGAATTAAACATAGCATTGCCCTTGACATTGAGCCTTTGCTTACTCATCTCTTGGTGCCCAAGGCTGAAGTGGTTCCTTGTGAAGTTCTCTTTATGGCACTTCATTAAGGCATAGAGTTTTAGTCACATTTTAAGGAATTATTGCTTCATTCTAAAGTCATCTTTTCTGTCTGCATTTGTATGTCTCCCTTTAAATTTATTAACTTTGTATTTAACTTTTTGATTTTGAATAACTTCTTTTGAACCTTTCACATATCCTGAACTCCCAATGCAGAGACACCATAGCTTTTAAATTAACATTACATATTCTACCACTTTAAAAGAAACAAGCTTTTTGGCTGTGAGCTATCAGTACTGAAACTCTGACTTTATACCTTTTTTTTTCAAGTTAATAAAAAGCATGTTGCCTGGAATACTTATTTCAGGGCTATATATCTAAGAAATTGTTTGCAGCTCTAACACAGTGAGGTTTGTTAAGGTTTGGCAGGGGTGGGGGAAGAGTGGAGTTGAATTATTGTCAAGACATCTGTGAGAACTGAGTCCAAAAAAGAACCAGACACTCTCATAAATCCAACCATTTTATATGGTATGTTTGGGAATTGTTATTGTCATTTTTGTGGTGGACAAAGTATCAGGTACATGGTCCTTTTAAATTCTAGAACAGAATCAGATGAGTTGCTTCCTTTTAAGTAAGTAAATCACATAACACATTATTTGAGTTACTTGAAAACCCACAGGCTCTTGCCAAGATTAAGCTCTTACTGTACAGACAAGTAGCAAGAGATAATACCTATTCTTAAGAATTTATGATCTGCATGCACAAAATGTTAAAGGTTATCAATAGCAAAACTATTTCCATTTTTCATACAGAAAGCTGTGGCAGAGGGAGCTGAGGGGCTCTGATTTTAATTCCCTCTCTCTGAAGTTCATCTGTATCTTTAACAGCATCCAATTCTATGTGACCTCATCAGAAGTCACCCAGGATGCTTTTAGGGAGATTGGGGGATAATTCTGTCTCCTGGATGTTATGGAAATGCAGTTGCTGCACCTCTCCATGCCCCAACTGAGCTAGAAGCCCTAGTAAACACTAGCTGCAGGTGGGACTTGTCAGGATTCACTCACTACAGTCCGTAAATTATATTGAGAGCATCTATGGATAGGAACTGTAGAAACAAACACTGTCCTTTGGTAGTCACATTTCTTCTATCACTCATCTGGGCTGGCTTATTTGCCCATTCTCTTTCCCAGTAACTCCTTGCTTGCTTTAGAGAAAGTCCAAGAGCAACCTCAGCTCACCAAGAGCCTGATTTCTGAAGTTATTTCACTACTTAATGTGGGATCCATAATTTCAGAAATCTATATTAGAAGTCCCTAAATATCATCTAGTCATGAAAGCTCTCTTTATAGTCAGTAGAGAGGCATGGGCATCATTACTGAAAGATACATATGAGCTGTTTCTCACCTCATCTACTTAGCAATCAGGGTAAAATTTTCTCTAAAAGCACCAGTTTCTCTCCTATTGCCATTGACAGACATTTGGTCAGACAGATATTTATGATTATGCAAAAAAATTCCACCTGCAAAACATGTGAAGAATGTGCTGTAAGCCTTTCAAGACCTCTAGCTGACAATTAAATGTACCAAAATACATTTTAAAATCCAGATTTCAATGCCTGAAAGGTCTCCTCTACCCCTCTGAGGTCTCCCCTAAGCTGAATGCATTTCAGATCTGGACAGGCTGGATGGATGAGCCAGGGCCAAGGGTGTGAGGTTCAATAAGGTGAACTATCAAGTCCTCCACTTCAGTCACAACAACCCCTTGCAGCACTACAGGTTGGGGGAAAGATGCCCTGAAAGCTGCTCAGCAGAAAAGACTCTAGGGGTGCTGGTTGGCAGTGGCTCAACATGAGCCATTGAGTGCCCAGGTGGCCAAGAAGGCCAGTGGCACCTGGCCTGTGTCAGCAACAGTGTGGCAGCAGGACCAGGGCAGTGACCATCCCCTGTGCTGGGCACTGGTGAGGCCTCACCTTGAATCCTGGGTTCAGTTCTGGGCCCCTCAATTCAGGGGAGAGAGGGAACTGGAGCTGTTTAGCCTGGAGAAAAGGAGGTTCAAGGGGAGACCTTCTCACTCTCCACAACTACCTGACAGGAGGTTGTAGCCAGGTGGGGGTCAGTCTCTTCTCCCAGTTAATGAATGACAGAACAAGAGGAAATGACCTCAAGCTGCACCAGGAGAGATTCAGGTTGGACATCAGGAAGGATTTCTTCAATGAAAGGGTGGTTAAGCACTAGAACAGGCTGCCCAGGGAAATGGTGGGATCACCATCCCTTGAAGTGTTCAAGAAAAAACTGGACATCGCCCTCAGCACTCTGGTCTAGTTGACAAGGTGGTGTTGGTCAAACATTTGAGTCAATGATCTTGAAGGTCTTTTCCAACCTTAGTGATTCTATGATCCTATGATTCTGTGATTCAGAGATCAAGACATCATGACAAAAGCAACTCCTTTTCCAGCTTTTCTGCCAGTCATGGGAGAGGGCTTCTGGGTCAGCTCAGCAAGTTGCACAGCTCTAAAACCAACTCTGAACCCAACGATCCCTCAACCAGAGGCTCTCCCCGAGCCTGAGCTGAAAGCAGATCTGGAGAGCAGCAGGGTCTCCCATTTCTCTGCTGGAGCTGACACATCTGACACATCCAACTTGTGTGTGATCACACTCTTCAATCAGTGAAAAAGCTCCAGAATGCCTCTTTCTTTCTATATTGCCTCATTTATTCATGTTTCTCCCATACATTGGAGACAAGTACAGGGAGTATTGCACAGAGTCTGTCCAGGGGCTGAGTGGCTGAAGGTTTCATGGAACTGACATTCTCAGCCAATAAGAGCTTCTATGAGGAGTTTGCTGACAAGGAAAGAGGCAGTCAGCTGCTCTGCATTTCTTATCCAGGCAGGAAAAAATCCTCTTTGCATTTTTTATGCCTAATTTACGGAGTAACTGCTCCTTTATAAGTCAATGATACATCCATGATATCACTGGATCAGCAATACCTGTTATGAAAGTGAACTGCCTTTTTTTTAAGAGCTGATTCAGCTGCTTTTCTTTTTTCTTTTTTCTGACATTCCAAATGCCAGGAGCAAGTTATCCTGGAGCAGTAACCTCAAGAGCACCAGTCCCCACATGCATCATATAGGAACCAGAGGTTCAAAGCAAGCTGGAAAGAAGAGTCAGGGTCCTCAGACAAAAAAAGTCCATCAACATTAGTAAGGCGTAGAATACTATTCCTAAGACTAAAATCCCAGAGGGACAAATTAATAAGTTTATAGAAGTGCAGGAATTAGTAACAGTAGTACAACATTATACTACCGTCTAGATGTAATTATTGAACTCATTTGCATAATTTGCCTGGTATCATAGAATCATAGATTGGTTTGGCTTGGAAGGGATCTGAAAGATCATCTAGTTCCAGCCACCCTGCCATGGGCAGGCACACCTTCCACTACACCAGGATGCACAAAGCCCCATCCAACCTGGCCTTGAACACTTGAAAGAATCCACAGCTTTTCTGGACAACCTGTGCCAACCTAAATCTGCTCTCTCTCAGTTTAACACCATTCCCTCTTGTCCTAAAGCTACATGTCCTTGTAAACAGTGTCTCCCCCTCTCTTTTTTTAAGTCCCCTTCTCTGGAAGTCTACTAGAAGGTCTCCCCTGAACCTTCTTTTCTCCAGGCTGAACAACCTCAACTATCTCAGACTTTCCTCACAGGAGAGGTGCTCCAGCACTCTCATCCTGGTTCTCCTCTGGACTTTCTGGTAGATACTCAATTACCATTTGTGACAAAAGAAATGTCTCTCCCACCTCCAAGACCAGGTTTACAGAGCAAGAATGAAAAAGAGAGGTAGCACATTCAGTCTCATCCCATCTTTCACCGTTTTAAGTAGGTATGGATACCTCCAAAGCAGCTTGTAGACCAGCATGCCTCCCTGAACATGCCTGAGAAAGCCTTTTTCAAGAGAGCTGCTCATAGTCTTGGAAGCTCCAGAGGATGCTCTCCAGCCATGCTTCCAAATGTATTGTCTACACAGTCAGCAGAACTGCCCAACCTGCAACTTAATTCTTAACCTTACTAAATAGGTAATTATCTTCTTGCAGGATCATGAGAATATTAAGGACTCAAGGAAATGAATCTTCATCACTAATTTGGAGGTCAGGAATAAAACCCTTCAATTCCAAAACTGCCACATGCTTCAATGTCCCTTCTGTTTTTAGCAGTATTAGTTAAGTACTCATAGCAAGGGGAAAGGCAGCATGTGTGCAAGGTGATCAATAACCTCCCTTCCCTCCTGCTCAGCAGATCTTACATGTGTGCACCCAAAGGGATTAAAAAGGAAACCCAGATATTATCAAAGCCGTAAACTCCATGCAGAAATATCCATCTCTCCCATTTGTGATGCCACATGAGTTCAGATGCCCAGGGCACAGCACAAGCAAATTAAATCATGCAACCTGAGGCATGTCTGTGGGAAATGCTGCAAAATAAATTAGAAATACTCAAAATGCAAAACAAGGTCTAGCCATAGAGAACCTGAATGGGGTTTTTTTTAGCCTACTGGGAAGAAGAGTAAATTATCCTCACTGAGGTTGAGGATGTCACAGCAGGATTGCTGCCCCTCCCTGAGTCAGTTCAGCCAAAGCTGTGCTAGGGACTTCTCCACTGCAAACTCAGGTAACTGTGTATTGTCTGAGCTGTATGTACAGTAAGTAAAATAAGATCTGCTGCCACCCATCCCTGATCCCAGAGGGTTAACAGCTTTCTCAGCTGCAGGAGCTTTACTCCTCAGCATCTTATCTGGCCTAATCAAGCAGGTGCCCTTTTCTCACACTGGAAGAAGCTGGCACAGTTATAGGGCTGGCTGCTGCATCTGACCCCGTCTCAGAAGGGAGCAATGTGAATGCCAATGGATTCTACTTGGTAGAAGAAGAATCAGTATTCAGAGAAGAACCCCTCCAGAAAAACACTACTCTTGTTCTTAACTTCCCAGCAGCTCTTTAGAGTACAGTTGCTTGCAGCAGTCACCCAGCTCTCCTCTGGAAATATATTTTGACAGAGGGAAATGTCAGTCTATGAGAATCTTTTTTTGGAATGATCAAAGGGTCTAGAGAAGAGAGACAGAAAAATAACGATGCTTTCTGAGAACTTCAGAGACCATTAAATAACCCTAATGTGTTATAGATACCTTGTGGCTTGTGAATGTAATAATTGAAAGTAGTCGTAAATCTGTTTCATTATACTCTAATACAAGGGAAATACATAATATATGTGATTATGCAAATGTTTACCACAGAAAATTCTGGTTTCTTCCTCACTGCCATGTTTCAGACTATCATAACAGCAGAGGCAAGCAGACCAATCACCTTGGAACAGAATCTGTGGGGCCACAACCAATACCTGGTTATCCAGGACTAATCTGTCCTTCAGTGCAAGCTCTGGGAGCCTTGCAGCCATGAGAGAGAACTGTTCATCTTCCTAGCATTCTAATATGAACTTTGCCATTAATCTCCAATGTGTTTCAGTACCTGAGCAATAAAACAAGGATCAGACTTATTTCTTCTCTGCTTCTTTTGCCTGGGTGATTTAGATTAGGAGATTTTCCAGATGATGGTTGCTTTACTTTAAGCATCCAGCAGTGTGGGGTTGTGCTTTCAGTTGACAGTAATATGAAAAAATCACAGTAAACCAGAAGGAAGAAATAAGAACAAGTTTAGGATGTACAGTCATAGCTCTAATATAAAAAAATTGGCTGAAAACAAACTCAATTTCTCTACCAAACTGAAAAATAAACTGTCAGGCTCGGAAAAATTAAGAAAATATCTTTAAAGAAACTCTTTAATTTTCTGATCCTTTTTTCTAGCACTAACAATGGAAAATTGTGAAATCTTTTAAAAACATTAGATACACTCAAAGCAGTGGCTGTCCTGTAATAAAATTAAAAATTCTGCCTCTCATTCTACAGTAGGAAAGAGATAAAGAATGCAAGTATTTACAGTGATGATGGATTTTTGAAATAAAATTATGAATTAACTCTACTAAAAGATATTTAAGAAATTTTAAAATTTTTTGCAGATAGTAATGAAGAGCAATTCTAACTTAAAGAGAGAGACTCTTAACTTTTGTCAGTTCATTTTGAAGTTGGAGTCAGAGTATGATTTTCCATACAAAAAAATTAAATACATTTATTTCAAATAGTTTTTCCAGAGTCAATGAAATACTTCAGAAACATCACCACAAAGAAAACAAAAGTGGCAATAAAAATGAATCAACTGACTCAAAGACATTATTAGCAACAACTTCTATTGTCCAAAGGGGTAAAACATAACTCTGTTGATGGAATATAATGTCCAGCATTGGAGATAGGAGTCACAGTCATCAGACCAGGCAACGATAACAACAATATTAACAGATAACTCATATTTATGTCAATTCACTCTGTGCCTCAAGAAAAGTCTAATATGATTCTCCTCTCTGCAGTTCCGTGTTGACATCAGAATTTCAATGGACAGCTTCAAAGGGAACAGAAACCACGTCACTTCTAGAAAAACAGTGCTCTCAACTTTCATATTACAGCAGGTATTGGAGCAGATTCGAAGGAGATGTCGGATCAAAGGATTCAGCCTGAAATAAATAAAAATTACACAAGTCTTTTCTCCTCAGTAGAATAGCAACTCAAAGCTTGCCTCAGTGAAAATGACTTTTGATCTTTGTTATTCAACTGGATTTGAGCTGGTAGGTTTTATGTAGAGTTTGCATTTAAGATCTGCAGTCCTAGTTTTGGAAGCTGAGAATGTTTCTGGGCTAATGGGGGAACACACAATACTTAGTGTAGAAAATATCTACATATAACAATTATGGGAAGTACTACAGGTCCACTATTTCCTGATGGAGATGTTCATATGAGCCATTAAGCAACACATTAATTTCATGTTAGTAGAGTTCTCATTTTCAGTATTGCTGTAGGATTTTGGAACAAAGAATTGCTAAGAAATATCACAGCACAGAAAGATTATTATAAGGTGCTTTCAACACAGACTTCTGCCAGAAATGGTGTTTAATATGGGATATGTCACATATATTTTTTACACTGATTTCACCTGACTGCTTGTGCTATATTAATTCTAAGATATTATGCATATAAACCATATGTTTTTTTATTAAATCCCTTGTTGAGATTGCTGTGTACAGTTTCATTAAGGACATTAAAAATGTGTATTAACTGGTGCTTGTGTGGTTCTCTTAGTGGATTTTTAAAGTGTTGTTTTAAATTTTTAACGTGTTGCTGAGCTATAAATTCTCCCATAACTGAAATTGTAGGTTCTGAAAGATTTCCTGTGGGACACTTTTAGCTTCTGCCTGATGGAGTTAATAAATAAGGTAAGTAACAGTCTTATGAGGTAAGTAGTAGTCAAGAGGAAAATGCAGTTGAGTGGAAGTATTGCACTAACTCATTGAAGTGCAAAGACCCATTAGATATTACAGGTTTCATTCTTGATTGCAGGTACAAGTGTAGCCTTCTCCCAGACCAGCAGCCTCCAGCTGCAGTCTGTTCCCCATCTCCTGCTTCGTTATCTGACCAAAGGTACCATGACAATGTCCACAGAGCAACAAAATAAGTGCTTTGGAAAGAAACATCTGGATCTCTTTTGGGAGCAAGATCTGTATTTACCTGGCCACCATTTTGAGTGGTCCTGAAGGTGGTTCAGAAGGATATGGTTTCTCTGAATCCCTTGGGGTGAAAGGATGATCTTTGAGAAAGTCAAGCACTTAAATTGTTTTCTAATATAAAGCAGATCTATTTTATATTTATTTGAAATTTCTTTCAGGTGTCTCCAAACCAATAAAATCCAAAGTCATGCTAAGTGCAAACAAAACTTTTGCCAGAAAATGTTCTCATCAGACCTCACATAATTTAACTTTTTTGCAACTTATTTATTTCTTCACATAAAAGCTTCCATTCACTCCTTGTATTTTTATTGGGTTTTTTTTTAATGCTAACAAACCCAAATCACAAATCTGATTCAGCTTCTCACAGAAAAAAAATAAATTATCATTACACCAAACGAAAAATCAAACCTATGTGTTTGTCAGAATACATATTTTAAACTTTCAGACCATTCAGTCAATTCATTTATTTTGATTTCAAAACGATCAATTCCACTCAAGAACAAATGCTTGGAGAATGTGGCTGTGGTGTTGCTTCTAAGACTGTTCAGTGTGTGTGACCTGGACATTCACCATGTGATGTACAATCAAAACAGATTCCAGGAGTCAGATTATGAGCCCAATCACCCTGAAGCAAAGCTATAACCAAAATGAAGGATGTCCTGAGTGACTGGGGTTGGAATCCCCCACTGTCATGTCTCACTCCTAAGTAGAAGGGAGCACCCAAGATTTGCAGATGACTGCCATCAAAAAGGAACAGCAAAAGCCAGAAGGCTCCAAAAGACCCTACAAATTTGGTTAGCAAATTATACACTCAGCATGGAAATTGGTATATGTTTTGCTCCTTCTAATAGTAAGATAAATGAAAGAATAAGAGAAAAGAGGGAAGGAAGAGAGAGAGAGAGAGAGAGAGAGAGAGAGAGAGGGAGGGGGGGACAGATCAAATAGGAGAGAAAAGGAGAACACCATTCATGGGTCCAGACTTGATCCAGCCCATGGGATGTCCAGGGCCCTGGGGGCAGCACCTGAACTGGATAATCCTTTTTATAGACAAGTTTTCCCTGCCCTGGGACTGGTTTTCTTACTTCTTATGCAAATGAGTTATCATGCACAGTCCATTCTTGTAGACCTTTCTGAAAATGGGCCAAAGGGCTTTCAGCATCTTTGTTGGTCTTGATGCCCCTCTACTCATCCTGCTGCTCCTTTACCCCATCCCTCAATGGACCAAAAAAGGGAAGCTGACCCCCACAAAGTGCTATCCTACCTCTGCACAGCCTCCTTCTCCAGCCAGATCCTGTTCTAACTTGCCCATTTGCACAAGGGTCATCAGTTTTTTAGACATTGCAGTGCCCAGGCTTCTGCATCCTACTTTACTGTAGTTTTTTTCATAGTGTGCACTGTTTCCATTTAGCAGTTGATTGGCATTTGCTGACAGCTTTGCTAGAACAGATCAGCAAAAACAGGTGAGATTTTTGAGAAAAGATGCAAGACAAGTTAAATCAAAAATAACACCTGTAGGAGCAATGAAAACCTTTCATCTCCCCTCACTGAATGCATTTCTTAACACACTAATAGATCATCTCCACAAAGTGTGAGCTTCAAGAAAATTAGGTATTATAGGACCAAGATTTAAAATAGTATCTGTGTTAATATTATCATTGTTCAAATTGAAATTTCTACAATAGTCTGATTTGATAAATAAACCAAACAAGTATGTTTAAATATGGGCAAGAACACCCAAGATATACTAATTTTCACTTCCACTTTCCAAATCTATTACACATGTGCCAAGTTATTTGATACAGTGGAATCTGTCAAGAAATCTCTTCACTGAAAGCGTGGTCAGGCATTGGAATAAGTTGTCCGGGGAAGCAAAGGAATCACTGCCTCTGAAGTGTTCAAAAACATGTAGATGTGGTGCTTAGGGACATGGTTTAGTGGTGGACCTGGCAATGCTGGATTAATGGTTGGACTCGATGATCTTAAGATGTCTTTTCTAACATAAATGATTCTATGATTCTAAGTATGCATTTTGTCCCTATACTCAGCATTAAAAAGGTGCCAGAGGATGTGAGCAGAGACAGGCCATGCATGGCTTAGTGCAGTAGAGAGAGCACGAAACTCCCTGAGTTTCAGAGTCACAACTCACTGAGAAATGACACAGCAAATAAGACAATATAAACTCCATAGCAGCCATCTGTCTGACTAAGTTAAACCCTCAAAATGAGGAAGATGAAGTTCCCTCTGGATGCTTCAAAGGCATCTTCCTGTGTTTATAAAAATGTACACACACTCAAGCATCAAAGTATGTGCTTTCTCTGCAAATTCCCCTTCTCTAGTTAAGCCCTTAGTGAAACCTCAGTACATATAGATTAATCTTGGGTAAGTGTTATTTGAGATAACAACTGAAAAATATGATCCCTTTCTGTGGCATCACAAAAGATTAGTTATTTAGAAGAAAACAACTTCCTTGCTAACTTTGTCAGCTGACAGGTTTAAGGAGCTGCTTCTGTGACAAAAGTGCTTCAGTGGAGGCTTAATGGCCACGGGTGAAGGAAACTTTGCTATCACAGCATTTACTGCATAGGATCTTGAGATCAACAGTGGATGACTATCTTTGTGTTTTCAATTGAGCCCTGCTCAACAATATTTAACTCACTTCTAAATCAGAACCTAAAATCTACCTTATGTGAAAATAAACACTGTTATCACCTTACATCATGTTGGAACCTGCCGTGGACATAAAATTGCACTGAACTGTTGTTATTAGATATAATTGAAAGAAATGAGATCAAAATAACTGCCTTATTTGGGAGCTGTCTGGTCAGCAATGTCTCTACTTACTATCCTAATATCCTAATGTAAGCCTTAGCAGCACACATTTCATACTTCTGGTCTGAACTTGGCACATGTTCATTCTACTGCAGAAATACAAGGAAGGACATTTGGCTTCCTAGATCAGTAGATAAGGACCTGGAAGGTCAGTGTATTGGGATATGTATTTACTGGATTAGCAATTCTGCAAAGTCATCTTAAGAAATGCAGAGAAATGCTTCTATCTTGCTTGGCTTGATGCCTTGCTATTCATAAAAACAGAATCCATGACCTTTTCATTTAAAGGCTTTTGCCTCCTGCCTGAATCTTAAATCAATCCTGTTGCCTCTGAGCATTGCACATTTAATTCTTAAAATCTCTTCTTGAATTTGCCTCAAATTCCTCAAAGTCAACACTGCCTACAGAATAAAACTCCTTCTATCTCAGTGTCTGAAAATAATAGAAACACATTGTCTAAGAGAGGTTTCCCTTATATGGCTATGGAAATTACTTTGGAGTTTGCCAGCCTGTCCTATGCTGCTCAGCGTCTCAGCTCCCATAAATCTCAAGGTTTTAGGATTACCATGCAGGAGTAAGATGCTTTTAATCATTAATGAATCCAATCAGGTTGGGAATTGTTGTAGCATATGACTTTGAACAGTAGCAATACAAACACACACAGGTCAAGATTGAATTGTGGCTAAATGATAAGGAAAGGGAGGTAACATATGAGGTATGTTTGGACAGAGGTTCTGGCTGTCTAGCTCACATCTGAAAGCTTATATGCATTGTATAGACCAGATGACTGCTTTTAGACAGCTAAACTTATCTGGTAAGATCCTGACCCTTAATGAAGGGTAATATTTTATTTAACATGGAAAGTGGAGGGATCAATCATGGGTTCATTCACATTTAGTAACAGACTAAACATATCAACTTAGGTGCAATAGCAGTTGACACACGTGCAGATGAAGAAAATGAGTCATAGAATCATAGAAAGGATGAGTTGGAAGGAACCTTTAAAGATCATTTGATTCCAAACCCCTCCTGCCATGGACAGGGACACCTTCCACTACACCAGGTTACTCAGAGCCCCATCCAACCTGGCCTTGAACACTTCCAGAAATGGAGCATTCACAACTTCCCTGGGCAACCTGTGCCAGTGTCTCACCACTGTCAGAGAAAAAGATTTCTTCCTAGTATCTAATCTAAATCTGCTCTGCCAGTTTGAAGCCATTCCCCCTTGTCCTATCACTCCATGCCCTTGACAACAGTCTGTCTCCAGCTCTCTTGTAGCTTTCTAGGCATTTAAGGGACTCTAAGGTCTCCCTGTAGCCTTCTCTTCTATGAGCTGAACAATCCTTTACTTTCAAGTAAAGGTTTACTGTTTCAACTCATCAAGTTACCTTATAGGAGGAAAAAAATAATATTATTTTTTGAAAGCTACGTGCATTTATAGGTTAAGAAATGTATTTTTTAAGTAAATTATATTTTAGTGTAAGTTTATTATAATTCATTGTGTTCTTGTTTGTAAGGCATGTGTTTAATACTTTAATCCCTTAGTGTCTTAACATGCTTAAAATATTGACAAGCTCCATGGCCTAGTTCCATTTACAGAATGCAATGTCATAATTCTAAAGGAGAAATTGGCAGAGAAAATTTTATTTTTCTTCAGTTGAACAACTGAAAGCAGGTATTATAAGGAGGACCAGATAAGCATGGTAACAGGTGGGTGATTGGTACATGTACCTGAAACTAAGGAGTGAAACATTAACCCAGAAAGGTTCCACAGAAACACTACCATATGACTTCAAAGTTTCTAGTCCCCAGAAAGGATGACCAGCTGGAAAAACTGCATAACTTCATGTAGTTTGATATTTCTAGAGACTTGCAGCAACTGTCTGGTCCTGTATATCACAGGAGCTCTAAAACCAACCTTTGCTTTAGAAATGTCCTTGTCTGAAATCCTAAAAGTCGTAAAAGCTGACATGAGGACTTGAACACAGGGATGAAAGGGATCTCCTTGAGAATTTGTGGAAATAATACAACTAAGTCCAAGCACTCCTACTTTCACTGAAAAGGCGGGTGTTGGTTCGGGAGAACTTGCAGATGAAGGAAAAATCACAGGATAGCTGGAGTGGGCATTCTTTACTCTAAGGGTGATGGAAGTTCTTTTACTATAAGGGTGGTGAAGCACTGGATTGAGTTGCCCAAACTAACTGTGGATTCACCATCCCTGGAGGTGTTCAAGACCAGGTTGGATGGGGCTCTGAGTAACCTGGTCTAGTGGATGGCATTCCTGCCCATGGCAGGGGAGTTGGAAGTAGATGATATTTCATAGCTCTTACAAGCCAAACCATTCTGTGACTCTGACATCAAGAATGACCCTTCCATGGAGGTGTCTATACCCGTGCGTCTACTGGTACTGGAAGTGTCTAAGCAACTTTTGTCATCTGCACAGATCTCAGCTCTGTTCCTTAAACATGGTTGTCTAGCCCCAAGTGCTCTTGAGCCCAGTTGTCATCTATACCAGTCCCACATGCTGGTAGTTTTGTCCTCTGCTCAAAATCACACACTTACCTTGGAGTCTCTGGGAAGTAACGGAGGTGAATAAATATATCTGTTCTCTTTTTATATGTCATGTTGTAAAAGAAAATAAAGTTGAAGAGCTATGATAGATTGCTGAAGAAGCATGCCAATAACTGATTTGTTTTCAGCAAAACTCACTTCCTGTTATTCAGTTAAAAAAAGAAAATTACTGCATTTCAAATACACTCTATTTTAGAATTTCATAAGTAGCTTCAAATTCTGTGGCAATCATGAAATTTGCTTTCCTTATTCAGATATTTCAGTATATTCTGTTCCACAATAAATTAATTAGGCATTTTTTTCATATCCTGTCCAAGTGACTTCCACTGTGCATCTGAGCTTTAATTAATCTGCAATTCCTCTTTCATCCAAAACACTTAAACATACATAATTTTAAATACTGAGGAATATTGACTGATTTCAGTAGGATTCTTTATATGTTTCAAATTATGTGTGTGCTGAAAATAGGGCAAAATCTAGTTCTTAGCCTCCAACTAGACTTTGTTCCACTTATCACCATCTTCTGGGCATGGCCATTCAAAAAGTTGACAGAATAAATTATGGGACTGAAGAAAGTAGGAAAAAATGTTTTGTGTATTAAGACCTTGTCCCATATCTCATCCAGTAAGAATGGAGTAACATCTCATTCCATTGATATCAGTAACATTAGTTCTGAATTTCATGGAGAAGAATTACACGTAATTGCATTTAATTAAATACTAACCTGTTCTGAGAGTCCTGTAGTCAGGAAGGACTCATACTAAGTTACCAAAGCTCCACACTGTAAGTTTGGTCTTGTTGATCCAAAATTGTGAATATTCCAGCACTGTTCCGCACATTTACAAATGTTGTCACAAGAAGTTAGCACTGAATTGTCATTTCTACAAAAAATTCCTACAAAAAATTCCTATCAATATTTTAATGAAAAATGATACATTATTTCTTTATCAGTCAAGCAAAATATTGAGCTAAATAATGAGTTTAATTTTTTCACTTGTGTGAATTACTTACTTGGAGTAATATAAGTGCCTGTACTCTCCTGCTTGTTTGATGATTCTCTAATTATTTTTCCTAAAGCTTTTGTAGCATAATTTCACTTCCCCGGCATTTCTTTCTCAGGGTCTCAAAAGATCCAGCAGCAGTTTGAATTAAAATCTTTATTCATTATTTTAAGCATTAAACAATTTTACTCATCTCTTACATGTCACTGCCATTCAAGAATCTCAAAGACTTTAGAAATTGTATCAGCTCAATTTAATTTACAGGCAAATGAAGATAAAAAGCAATAGAGTGACTGGACCAAAATTAACCAGTAAGTCTGTGGCAAAATTGCCAGTGGCACTGAGATCTCCTGTCTTTCATCACACAGATGCTTTCACTAAGCCTTTCACTTTTATTTTTAGTTCCCAGGGAATAGTGGAAGGTGCCTAAGGAGTTCAGTTGTGTTATTATGACACCTTGCTTGGCTGTGTTGGTCTCAGGAGGGAAACTTTTATACTCTATGTACTTTCCTGCAGCTTGTACCAGGAATGTGGATAATCCAGAGGGAGCATTTTTCAGGAGCAATTTTCAGAGAAAAGTAACGGTACTTATGAGTCATGTCACCTGAAAAAAAGCCAGGTATGTGGAAATGTTCGTAATTCAATATCAAGACACCTTAGGTGGCCTTCCAAGACACCCAGCATCATGGAAGGACATGAAGGACTCCAGCAAGTGCATAGTTGGCATATGTGGCACAAGATAAAACCTACAGGAAAGACTTCTTCTGGAACAATAGATGGGGACAGACAGGATTTCATAGGGCATCCTAAGTGACACAAGACATGTGTTTGGACATCTATACCACAGCCCCAGCCACTGGGTACACAAATGTCTCTAAACTCTGCTGACTATAGCACAGCTAAGCCTGAAGAACCTATATATACCTTTATATAAGCAGCTAAATTTAGGCACTTCAAACTGTTTAAATCTAGTTTAAATTTCAATCAAAATCATAAAGCACATAAATTGTTTCACTTGACAGGCCAAGTGCATTTGACAAAGGTCTGAATGTGACTTCTCTAGAGAAAGGTGTTTCTTCAGTAAATTATTATGGAACTAGTTCAACTTTGTACGTGTTTCTGGTGGGCTGACACATAGCTTTTCTTTATTAAGCATCACAGTTTTTCTCCTACTTTTAATTGTCCTCCAGATGTTCCTGACAGCTGCTAGAAGACTATGCCATCTGAGCACTCATCAAACACACACAAAAACCAGGCTAAAGGAGAAAGAGTTGCTCTGCCTGCATGAGTACATATGCAATATGAGCACCCATATCTGAGCCAATCATTGCCTTTTCTAGGCCAGTAAAAAACAGTACATAGAGAGCCCTTGGCAACCAGATCTAACATTGCAGTTCCTCTTGCTCTGAGCAGAGGGGTGCTCTAAATGACATGCAGTAATCAGTTCCAGCTTAATTTTTTTCTGAGTTAATATTTCTTGTTTTTCTCATAAATATGCACTTACTGTCCTGTGAGTCATCAGAGCTTTTTTGGACATTTAAGCTAGAAGGAAGGAGATTAAAAGTACTTGCTTTTCTCTGTTTTCTATAAAAAAAAACTAGAAGATCAACTCAAATGAAGATGTTTATATTGAAAACATCTTCATTTGATTAGCATTGTTCGGAGCACTGGGTGGAGAAGCAATACTCTAATTGTCTGAGCTTCTGTTTAAAACTGACAGCATTTAAAAAATTCTGGTCTGTATTTTTCAATAATATTGTGTAAGATAAGAAAAACCACAACAGTTAATTATTTTTAGTGCCATTCCCAGCTATGCCCTAACTCAGTAATACTGAAACTAAAAATTGTGGCAGAGATGATTCAACAGCTATACATTTTCTAGCCTCTCATTTCAACCTATCAAACCCTATGGCATCAGCTGACTGTGTAATGAAGCTCAGTGTTGTGAGAGGCAGCTGACATCTGTACTGCTCAACTAATTAGTAGCATTGCCTTAACTGGCCCAGTATGACCACAGCCATCCCATTAAATTCTGATTTAATCAGAAAAAATGGGTAAATGCACTCAAATTGCTTATTAGGGATGATGTACAGTCTATAACAACTCTTTAGCATGCACAGGAATCACATGGGAAAATATTAGGGGTCCCCATTAAGAGTATTTGACAATCAAATTCCAGTGCCCAGTCCATGGCACTTTTTACCCCTAGAATCAGAGAATCAGAGAATCAGTCTCTAGATATACCTGTAAAATATCCCAAGGTTTCCTGCATGACTTATCATTTCAGCTGCAGACAATATCCTTGATTTATAAAAAATAAAGTAACAAGTTTGGTGCACACTTTGAGCCAAATCTTTTCGTAATTTCAAAGAAACATTTAGATGTACAGAGAAGTAGTCAGGGACATAGAATATGAACAGAAAGTACATTTCCCCAGGATCTTCCAAAGAAATATGTTCATCTATGAAGTCATAAAATGCATTTCTGCAAGGAGTATAATTTCTTTACAATATCTGTTACTGAAATAACCTAAAATTGGGAGCTTTCGGATATGCATTCTAGCTGTCATCATGTTTGAACATTCTGTTTCTAATCTGGCTGTCTTAAAAGGTTTAATTGCAAAGGATAGAACTAAATTGAAGACAAACTTTCAACTGCATTTAAACTATGTGAGGTAATTATACTCACTGAAAGCAAACTCCAAAATGGCACAGTGTCTATACTGTTAATTACACTTTGCTCACAAATACGAGCTTAATTGTCCATATCAAATGGCATCGTCACGTTTAATTATGTAAAATATTGTAAAATGTACAATAGCATCACTAATTCATGACATGAAGTGAGTCCTCCTGAATATAAGAAATGTCATCTCTGGACCAACTACAAAACATGCACATCTGCTAAAGTCAGCAATGTCACTTTGCAGACATTCATAATGTTCCTTCTCACCGAAGACCAGAGTATTTGAGCATTTGATGTTCACCTAAAAATAAACAGGGCAAATCAAAAACTGCACATTTGTCATAAGAAGGTGTTAAAAGAAAGGTTAAAATTCAAACAGTTGCAGTGCAGAGAGAGATATATCTCTCTAATCATTTATGTTCATGGTTCTGTAAGAATCAGGAGCTGATTATAAGAAAGGACAAGATAATTAGGATTTCTTGCTATGGCTTGCACAGTTTTATGGCTCCCAACTCGGTGCTTCCTAGGGGAAGGAAGAACGGTTCTATATGTGGATCTGAAAGCACATAATATAGTACATCCTAGAGAAAACAGCAGCTCCCTGTTCAGCAGTAGCTGAACCAAAGCCTCCCAGCACTCTGGGATGGGGCAGCTGACTACTCTCATTGTCCCCTCAAGGAGCCCCCAAAGCAGAAATCAGAGGCTGCTGCACATCATTCGACATCTGCTGGTTGTTGCCTCTGGTAACTGGGCTCATGAACCTCGAGGAGCATCATGTATTTTATTTAGGCCTCTTTAATAAAACAGCCTGGGAGCAGGGAGCAGAGCCTGTCATTCCCCAGTCATGTCTCGTGACCAAATTTTCACTTCTTGTTCTCCCTGTGTCCCTAATAAATTTTGCAGGCTTGTCTTCACAATCTCAACTAGTATGAAGTAGGAAGTTCTTGCAGATGTTTTTAGTTAATAGCTAGCTGGTTCAAGCACTTCTACTTGAAAAAAGAGTAGCTGAGGCTGAAGAACTTCAGATTGAGGAGCTCAGATGTCCTCCATCCTTGTTGAAAACAATAACTATCACAGTTCTTACAAAAAAAGCAACCTTCTTTCTCTACTGCCTCTCTGTTCAAATGGAAAATTAGCCAGCTGTGTGTATGCAAAAGTAGAATTCAAGTTCATGAATCTAACTTTTGTATAGGTGCCTACATCTAAGACAGAAGGAGGACTTTAAAAACACTACTCTAATATGTTATTCCTGTTTAATATCTTTTACATCATCATACTAGTATGAAGAGTCTGTGTGTTGCCTTACACTGTACTGGGCTTTGTTTATGTATAAGGTGTCAGCGGACCTCTAGAGTCACTGATTCCATTCCTCTTTCTGTATTTGTCTTTTACCTGTTTGCAAACAACTCCCACGTGTTCCCTTAATTGTCCCATGTGCCTACCATGTCACAGGGAAGAAAAGGCCTGGACTTAGAAGAGGAACTCAAAGAGAAATCGAGTGTTGTAACAGTGACAATAGTTTGGGACAAAATGTGTTTGCGGGAGTTCATTGAATAGAATTGAATGGTGAAGTTGAACTGGGATTCCTGAACAAGTATAGCCTAGTAATTTTGACAGATTATGATGACAGTCTGGACAACAGTTCTGACAAGGAAAACACATGGATCACACCCGACACACATGTGGCTAGAGGTTCTAGAAGGAAGAGTGGCAAGAGTGACACCCAGATAATGGGTTTCAGTAAACAGGAAATGCTGAGTCTTTAACCACAATCTTTTTTTTTATAATTAAAAGACTCAGTATTTAATTATACTATTATCAGTGGCTGCAGGTCTGTTTAGAGCTTATAAACATGAAGCAGATACCAAATCCCTCTTGTTCCTTAAATCACTAAACCACAGTTTGCCAGACCCTCTGTGAAATACCTTCAGAATTTCCTGTCTTTTTATTTTATCTTCCTGAGCATTTGCTATACCAGAGATATGCTTACACTATGCACGTATTAGCACAGATCAGGGATCACTCTTGATGTTGGAAAATTTGGACATGGTCACTGCTTTTGAAAAGTTAGCCATGTGAGTAAAAATGAACAGTCCTCACTTAATTTACTAGTTATAACTATAGCTCATAGGTATTTGGCTTGGTCCAGAATGGTTATTCTCACATTTTAAACTTGTAAAAAATCCATAGAATCATGAAAAATAGAGATGAAATGTGTTACCTACTTTATATTTGTTCCAAGGCCATATCAGCATTATTTAAACCTCTCCACAGATCCTGTTACTATTGCACAGTAGTATAATATGATGACATTTCTGCAATCCATTCATCATAGGTTTTTCATGCAGGAGGAATTGTACTTGGAAGAAGGTCTGCAATGGTGCTGAACTGCTTTTTAATTGCTTCTTTCAGTGTATTTAACAGGAGGCAATTTCTTCCTAGTCATCATCTCTGGAGAGTCAGCAAATACATGAATTTTTATAGGGTTTTTTCTGTCTGATGGGGCTTTGAAAGAGTGCGAGGAGGAAGGTGGTGATGGCTGGCTGTACTTGGATTCAAGATCATAGCTAATGCAAAATTAAAGGAGAAAAGAAGCAGATGCTTCCTTACAAAGCTAAGAACAACTCTGGTTAAACATCCACTGTGGTTACATAGTTGGCAAAACGAGGCCCTTCCAACTTTCCAGATCTGCTGAGGCTGCCTGTGCTTGCAGTAAGAAGCAGTGAATGGTCACAATCCTGAAACCTGCTGTATTTCATTCCGCTGTTTTTGAGTTCAGCACAGCAGAGTGATTTACTCCCTCAGGCCCTGTAATACACATCCAATCTTCATCAAACACTTTTCATTACAGTTTCAGTTTCAGAATGAAAACTGCCTTTAAAATCACAGATTTTTCTCTCTTGCAAAAGAAAAAAAAATCCTTTCCCTTCTTTTTTACTTGGGAATCAAACTCTTGAAAATCACTTTTTTTTTTTTTCATTCCAGCCTACCTAGAAAGGCAAATAGAGGCTATTGTCAAAATGCATAACTTAACCATTAAATGAAAGTGATTTAGAAACCAATCATTTGGGAATAGAAAAAATCACAGGGTTCCATTCCATTCCAAGCACATTGCCAATAATAGCTGGAATTGAGAACATTGGCTTTGGTATGCCTTTTCTGAGTATAACGTAATTGAATCGACATGTTCCTATGGAAAGTTTTTATATTGATGAAACTGCACTTTCCCATTTAAAAAATGCCAGGTTTCATCCTGAGCACATGGAGTGAAGGTTTTTTGCAGCATCTCAAAATAAAATGGTAGACAGGATTATCCCTAAATCATCTTCCCACACAGTAGACAGAGATGCCAAAGATCAGCACTAGTTCCAGCATTAAAACTTTTACAACATCCTTAGCAGTTTGTGCTGCATCCACTCTGTCTTCTCATTTGACATGTACATTGGCAGTGGGACCAAACCAGCCAAAACCACTTTGTGCAAAGCACTATATAATACACATTCAAAAGACTTTGACCTGCATCAGCTGAGATTATGGGGGAGTGAAACCAAAACAAAGGAATGTAGGATTGCCATGACCCTATTCATAATTCTCCTAGTGTTGAACATATAACTGATAAGCAGGTACTGGAAAGATCTGACTGTACATGTACAGCAGAACATTTCAGCTCAGCAATATTTCTGTGCTCTTCAGTATTTTCTTCCAGCCAGAAGTGGAGTCTCTGTAAACTTCTGAAGTCCTGTGTAAACTGTTCTGTTTGGAATTGCAGCTCCCTATGTCTTTGTAAAGTTCATCCTTGCTTTTCAAGAGACAAACAAATGCTCGGGGCTGCTGGACCGGCAGATCCAGTGCCTGTGCTGCAACACACAGTCACTAACATCTGCCGAAGGGAGCGTGTGCCACCGTGTGGTGATGCAGCCTCGCCACATCAGTCTCGTTTGTCACCACGATAGAGATGTAACCAAAGATAAATTTACAGTGAGGGAGAATACTTTAGATTCCACCAATTTCCCTGCTCCCTTTAACACCCTTGAAGATGTCTGATAGGACAAGGGGTAATGGCCCCAAGTTGTGCCAAGGGATGTTCATGTTGGATATTAGGAATAATTTCTTCACTGTAAGAGTGGTAAGGCACTGGAACAGGCTCACCAGGGAAGTCATGGAGTCACCTTCCCTGGAAGTGTTCAAGAAACCGGTAGATCACTTTGTGATATGGTTTACTGGGCACAGTGGTATTTGTTCAAAGGTTGGACTTGATCTTGGAGGACTTTTCCAACCTTTGTGATTCTATGTCTCGAGGTTTTTTTGTGTGTCTGTAGTATTGTTCCACTCAGTCAGAGCTTTTGAAGGCCAGCAGCAGCAAAAAGCCACACTGAGGCTGAGTTGGAGTGCCTCCATGAAGATGTGACTTGGACTTCTGTGATGAAGGGAAGACCCCCAGGACTGTCACCACCCTCTCTGAGCATTCCCAGCCTCCTCACCCTCCCATGAGCCTGACCAGCAGTAGGGACCCAGATCTATTCACAGGCAGGACCTGTTGGCTTTTTCAGCTCCACTGCATCTGCCTGAAGATGGGCTGATGCACAGAGATGGATCCAGGCAGGAGCACAGTGCTCTGCCCTCTGCACCAACCCTTTGTGACATCTCATGGGAGATTCCAGCTTCACCAATACTGCACAGAAGCTCCTGGCAAAGGGGAATCTTGTCAGGTGAGGTTTACTTTGATTGTGGATGAGGATGAAATGTCCTGAGCTTACCCATGTACATCTCCACCCTTCCTGACCTGTGCTCCTCCTGGGTAACTGGTGCCTACACTGGGTCCTTCCCAAAAGGGCATGGCAGAGCAGAGGCGCTGCCATGGGGAAAGGGCTGCAGACAGAACCTACACAGGGATGCATAGCACCCCACAGCAGCTTTAAGTGCATTGGCCCAGTAAGGTAGAGGTAAGAGGATGACCAATGTCCCACCACGTAGGATAACTCAGTAATGACCTTTATCCTGAGATGCACAAGCTCTGGGAAGCAGCCGAATGCAGATGACATCACTCATTCGGGAACTAGGTACAAACAGAAGATACCATCTGAACTTGATAATGTTACTGATTTTCTACTCTAGAATTCCCAACATCTAATTCTGGGTTTTCTCCAGGGTATTTGATTATAACAGAGATTCTTAGAAAGGTTAAAATATGTTTTTTACCCTGGAGAACTTATAAGGTAGGGAAAGGACCAAAATAGGATATGGGTATCACCAAAGGGGAGGTGGGAAGGGCTGCTGGAGGAAACCATCATTCTTTCAGTAAGTTTTTGTAGGTGAAAGAGCTGGAAAAAACCAGAGTGGCTGTCCAGACTTTTTCAAGAAGTTGACACATCTTTAGAGGATGACCTTCATGAATACTTTCTTGCCTGTGACATTTCCATCATCTCCAGACAGATTGTTTTAAATCTAATCCTTGAGCCACTGCACTATTGATCGCAGGCAGCCCCAGAGAAAGTAATTGGATCTCTTTTATTCTTCTCACAGTTTCCTCTCCTCCTCTTACACCTAAAAAAGCCTCTCCTCTGATTTCCCTTCAGCTTATCTCCATGTCCATCTGATCCTTCAGAGGTGACAGTACTCCTCACAGGAGGAGAGGAAACATTACAATCCAGAAGCTTCAGTATTTCCTTCTTCCCTCTAGATGGTGCCATGGGCTTTCTCCGGATTAATGCAACTTCCTAAGGTCGAGGTTTTGGTGGAGAGGGATTCTGCAGGT
Organism: Manacus candei; assembly: GCF_025592945.1. NCBI lineage: Eukaryota > Metazoa > Chordata > Aves > Passeriformes > Pipridae > Manacus > Manacus candei. The sequence continues at coordinate 3,604,762 of NW_026138055.1, read as the reverse complement.
AGACTTCAGTGGCTACTCTGGCAGGGGCTGTGCTGCCTTATAGTCAAGAGACAATATGGGAAGAGGAAATATAGCATTCTTCTTTTTTTTTTTTATTTAGTCATTGCTGTCTGGGATAGAAGAATGCCCTTCTTTGTTGTAATGTCTTTGATATCTTTCCTTCTTTTTTCGTTGTATTTCACTTTTTCACCATCCTTTCTTTATTGCCCAGAGTGGCCCCTTTCAGTGGAATATAAAACAAATCATACAAGAGCATTAAACAGACCTTTGAGACGCTGGGAGCAGGAGTTATCTGTAGGTAATGCTGTCTGAACTAATCAAAGACGTACAGTGAAAGGAATGGTTCCTCCTAAAGTACATATCTGAAATGGAGCAGTGCTGGCACCACAAGCAAAGCCCCATTTCCCTCCACAGACTGGAACAGGTGAGATGAATAACATTCAAAACTTCCAAAGCAACTAAACAGCACTTTTTTGCACTAAGTACCAGGCACAACATAGGCAAAAAAACCAGACAGAAAAGGATAGCATTGTTTTGTTGTGGTAAACCTGTAAGGACATTGTATTCACAACCCACAGGAGTGGTAGGTTCATTATAGTAATGAAAAGATTCATTTTGAGAATGACCTGGATATGGCTCAAGTGTGGCCCAGAGTCCAGTTTCAGTGGTTGAGGTTTTCTTTGCTGGCCTAAAGAGTAACTCCAATGAGACCCACAGGCTCAACATTTGAATCCACACATTTATCCCTGTGTAGACTTGTTCTGCTTTGACACATTATTACATCCGGAGGAAAAGATGACAGAGAATCAGGTTTGACATCTGCAGGGTTTTGGGTCTGGGCATTACAGTGAGTAGGAGGGAGGGACCAGAGCTGTGGGAAGAGAGCATGAGAAATCTGTCCAGGGCTGCCAGGCAGGCCTGGGGTGGCAATTGCAACGGTTCCCACTAAGAGGTGCATTTTGCCATCACATTTATTCCTCTCCCTTCCTTCTATAGGTGTCATGAGGCAATAAAAATAAATGTATCTTTCCAAGAAAGATTCTGTAAGTGTAGCTTTGCACTGACAAATTGCAGCTGCAGTTTTAATAGGGAGGCACGTTTTTCCCTGGTCCTTTTTTTTTTCCCCTGGGAAATGCACAAATTGCTGTTTTCTATGTCATTCTGCAGCAATGTCATCTGCAACTTTTCTCCTTTATTATAAGAGGGGGAGTAGGAGGAAATTGCTTGTCACCCAGTGGCGATATGCAGGTTTAATTTACATGGGAAAGCAATAAAATTGATCGTTTCTGGGATGAATATGTCACTTGGCTGGAGTTCAAGGTAAAAGGGCATGTGGGCAACCCTGTTTTCTAATCCATAAAGGAGGGGACCACTAGGCACAGGTCTGGTCTCTGCCTTGGGCAGGTCACTTCCCTATATTTTATTTTAACCACATGAAAACAAAGCTTTAACATGAATTCATTTCATAGAAGTCTTGTGATATTTAATTAGATGGTCTTGTAAAACTCTAGAGAGTTCTGAACAGGAGAGTTGACGCATCTTCATTTGATGGGCAAGTATTAAATAGATATCCAGAGACAGTTGATAGAGCTCTGCAAAGGGTGCTGACACATATTGGTTTTAAAACCATGTTGAAAAAGCAATGGCAGTAAGCACAGAAAGGGGCCATGGATTGAAGGATTTGGAAAAACACCTTACATTGGGAATCCTTTAAGAACTTTGACTGCAACTATATGATCTTTAAGGTCCCTTCCAACCCAAACCATTGTATAACTCCATGAATTCATTTTGTGTGAAGTGTTGGAGAGTGTCTTAGAGTACCATTTATGAGTAAATATCAGAAAATACTGACGAGCTTTCAGAGCTCTTAAGAAGGCCACATTAAGAACGAGAACTAAACAACCTGTTCTCCTCAACCTAGGCTGCTTTAAGAAAGGGTAATTTAAAAGTAAACAAACTGACAGTCAGTTCTCCATCTCCGAGGAATACATTCTGCTGTGGGACACAGTGGGATAAAGAGAAATTCAAGTTATCCAGTAACTATCCTCTGTGGCAAGTCAATTTTCAGTTACATGGTACTGTGTAAGGGATGGCTGGTAGAAATCACTAAACCTGCACAATCAGTCACTTCGGTAATCAACTGGAAACTTGGAAAATCAAGTTGAGCCACAGCAAGATGAAAGCATTTTCCTTCCCACATAGTGACCCAGTAATGAGAGACCAGGGCTGCTTTGCTGACAAGAATGTTAAATGCTGCGATTTTTGAGTGAGACAAATCTTGTGGGGAGAGTTAAGATCTCTGTCCACAAACTCTGTCCTGGTCACATTACTTAGATCATGACCGCTAAAACAACTCTGTCCTTGGATAATTCAAAGACTATTTTCACTTCATTCAGTCTCTTTTTCCTCCAAGTTAGGTATTTATTTACACAAATTCCTCAGAAACAACAGGTTGAGTGGGTTTTTTCCATGGTGATGTGAACCCCAAAATATACTCACATGGGTTAACATTACTCTGGCAAATGCCATCCCATTCCCTCTGGTCATATCCACCATATGCAATGTGAGGCCATGTTGGATCAAGAGCACCCCAGCCTAGCTGCTGTGCCCAAGGAAGATGCCTGAACAACTGCTTTGCAGGCAATTCACCTTTTTCTGAAGTAGACAAGTCCTAAAGACTTGGTGTGACTCAGGGTTTGGAAGTGTCTGGGTCCAACCTCATTTTCCCAGTGTGTTTTCAGGCACTAGGATGAATAGCTCAGCTGCACTGTTTTGTCCCACCGAGATGTGACATTAGATATGTGTATTCCATCCTGAGCACCCCCTGCACTTAACCTCATGGAAGGCATTAAACTCCTTGTGCTGATCATCCTCCCCTCTCCAGTTTACCCAAACTCAGTTTGAAAATGTGACTTATTGCAGACAAGCTCCTCATAAGGAGAAAGATGCACCAAGCATGCCCTGTCAAAACCAGAGCATTCACATTCGTCAGTGGGTGTCAGAAGAATAGACAGGCTAGCAAAATACACAACTGAATGTAGCTACTGTATTTTCTGAGGGACTATTTCTTTCTGCAGAACCCATAAAATGTGCACTGCAGCTGTAGCAGAGCTCCTGAGAGACGAATGGCATCTCAGAGCATAACTCCATGCAGCAGCACTGCCGGGAAAGCAAGTTCAAAGGCATCCAGCTCTCTCCAGAGAACACAGCTATGTGAGACCCTGCTGGATAGATGACTGGGTACCTGTTTTAGCACCAAAGTATTATAAAGAGCTTGTTCTGCCTCCAGGCAGTAATTTGCTGAAGCACACAAGACACATTTCCCATTGGAAGGATGAAAAGAAAACTTTCACCCCATTTTTTTTTCTTGCAAAACACTGCATGATGTCATCTCTGAAAAGAACTCTATTGTACATGTGGGCCATGGCAAATATGGATGGAAGAGAACTAAAATGACAGCTTGTAGTGCTTGTATAAACACACATTAACCCTGCAGGTCCAAGGTTTCAGTTAACACCAAAGCCTGGGTTATACCAGATGCCTTGAACTGAAATCCATAGGTATTGTGCAGCTTTCTTATGGTGTTTTCTTAGCACAAAACTGGTGAAGTGTCTTGTCTATTTTTGCTTGCTTTATGAGAAGACTGGGAGTTCAGGAAAAAATCCAGTTTTTGCCATTCACAGACAGACAGTGTGATGTGCTGGTTTCCCACTTGTTTAGATAGGTGAATATTTTTAATCTAGATTGTTACTTGGAAAGACAGAGAGTAAAAAGCAAATTAGATTTTTCCCAGGCTAATTCTTCTCTCATTTCCTCCAATTTTACACCAGTGACATTAACACTGTTAGCTTTTGATTTACACTGGTATGAGGGAGAGAAAAATGGGCCCTTGAAGAGATGCCTTTAATTCAAAGCAGCTGGGCAGAAAAAAGGTGGTGTGGGACAATTCTGTTCTCCAGGAAAATGAGAGCTGACATAGCCATTAGCTGTCCCTAAAGATACCTGTTTTAATGCATTGCTTTAGAAACATAGCTAGTCATTCTTGCTGTATCTAAACCCTACCATGAATGAGTGGCTTTCTTAAATCACTAAGTTAGTGGAAAGCCCAAGGCGGGCTAGAAGAAGCTCACATCTAACTGGAGTTGACTCATTTTTAATCTTACCCACTTCTCAGTGCCAAGCTTGGATCACCAAACAGGGGAATATGTTTATTATTAAACTACAGAACTACACAAACTAACAATTAAAATCATGGTTGTTACTCTATATAAGCTAGGGAATAGTTTCTTATATATTCTGTCAGAGCCACAGCCTTCCCAGTCTGGTAACTTGCTGAAAATTGCTTTTAGCTCTTAATAAGACCTGGGGGAATGGAGTAATTTGCTGTGTTGATTAACATGCATTAAGTAGAAGGACAATAATTCTTTTGCAATAGAAGTTCTGATTTAGCTGATAAGAGCACGATCAAGTAGGTATTCAGCTCTGTTTGAATCTGTAAATCAGGTTTATATCCTCTTTCATGGCCACTTTGGATGTTCAATACCTTTGACTGTGAAATCACACTCATTTAAATGCCTGCATATGGGACTCAGTGCCTGCTTCCAAGCACTGGATTTTAATATTTTCTAGTATTTTCCTAATCTGCTTGGTATCATTTCACTGTGGTGGTGATTTCCATGCTTTGTATCTCTGAGTGCCCAGAATGGCTTCTGGAGTGTGTTGTCATGACACACAGCACAGAAAAAGAGCTTTTTATTCCCCCTGGACAGCAGATAATCCACATATGCATCTGGGAGCAGGGTTTTCTCTCAAGTGGCTGCTATTATGCAGGTTGGTCAGAGCCATCTATTACACAGGGCATTTCCACGAGCAGCAGAGGAGAGGATTTTCTATTTGGATGTCTCTGCCAGGGAACCACTGCAGCAGGATGGCAGTGATGTCAACAGAGAAAGAAAGTGCTGATATGACAGGCAGGCAAACACAAAATGAGAAAAAGCTCTCGGGGGGGGAGACCAGCAGAGACCACCTGAGGTTGGCAGTGAACCACACTGGTGTATGGTCAAAGCCATGCTAACAGCTGTGCTGCCTCCTGCAGCCAAAAAATTACACATCTTGGGTGAATTTCCTCTTTTTTCTTTTTTTTTTTTTTCAAATGAAGGAAGCATACCACAGTCATCCATGATTAAAGGCTGAGAGAGTTGGAGTTGTTCAGCCTGGAGAAGAAAAGAGTCTGGGGTCTCCTTATAGCAGCCATTCCGTACCTATAGGGTACCTACAAGGGTCACCTACAAGAAAGGTGGTGACAATTATTTATCAGGGCTGTTGTGACAGAACAAGGGGTAACGGTTTTAAATTGAAAGAGGGTCAGTTTAGATTCGATGTAAGGAAGATGTTTTTTACATTGAGAGTGGTGAAACACAGGCACAGGTTGCCCAGAGAGGTGGTAAATGGCCCATCACTGGAAACATTCAAGGCCAGGTTGGACAGGGCTCTGAGTAACCTGATCTAGCTGAAGATGCCCCTGCTCATTGCAGGGGGGTTGGACTAGTAGTCCTTTAAAGGTCCCTCCCAACCCAAACTATTCCATTATTCTGTTACTAGCCTGACATGGTAGTCTGGGAAGCAGAGATATGGCTCTTTCCCATCTCTCTAGCCCTGATGGTCAAACATGGAAATGGATTTCCCGGGTGGTGCCTTGTTTCTTCGGCCACGAGCTAGCCATGTACCAAGGGTTGTCTCTTTTGATGGGAATAAGCAAGAAGAGCTCCAGCCATGAATTACATTATCCAAAGAATTCAGTGAACTTGGACAGGGTCACGCAGCCCATAACTTCTCCAGGCCTTGTACAGCCTACTGGACCTGTTCAGTAGCCTGTCACACACTGGCAGAGCACATTACAGTCCCCAAAGCCACCAACAGGCTGTCAGAGGAAGCCAGTTAGATACTGCTACTGCATGTGGTATACATCAGCAAATAGGGTGTTTTGGACCCAGCTGGAACCCCTGTGAGTCCTTAATATTGAATTTGCTGTGGTAAGAGCAAAAAACAGATGGTTCTAATAATCGTACAGTCTGTCTTCTGCAGTAGACCCTTTAACAGCTCAGGTAGAAACTCTGGATCTTTCAAGGACCTGAGGGAATTGTCAGACCCCAGATCCAGGCCTTATCACTCACCCTGCTCGCTTCCTATGTGCTACAGCTCATTAACACCACTCCTCTCCAGCACGTTCATCTCCATAGCGGGATGAGCTGCACAGGCAGCTCCCTTAATGCACTGTCATCTACTAAACACCCCACCTGAAAGATTATGCAATTCAAAAGCCAAAAATAACTTATTTCTGTGCTCCTTAGGGTTTTACAGTTGGCTGGTACAGAGCAAAGCCTGGGACTGAGAGACAGAATGCAGAATAAACTGAATTTAGGCAACAATTTTTCTTTTCCTCTGCAGAAGAGCAGCACAGGGAGGGACTGTATTTTCTCACCTTTGTCTGGCTTGCACTCTCATTCCAAGGAGGAGAGAGGACATATCAGTGCCTCAGCAGAGCTCAGGAAGCAAGATGTTATTTTTTTCATTTAAATCACAGTTCATACAACCCTGGAGTGAATGAGCTGCTACCTGAGGGGTCACAGCCTCCATGCAGCCATGTGTTTGCCTCTGCTTGGCCAAATGTCTTCCTGTTCCTAAAATATTTGCAAGGGTTCTGGGAGTGAGAAAAGGGACTTTTAAAAAATGTTTGCAAGATGTGAATTTCCAGTTCAACAGTATCTACAGAACTATCTTCTTAGCAGCTCTCAAGAACTAAAGGAAGCATGGGAAGCCTTCAAGGAAATCTTTGACTGAGGACATTCAATAGAAGATGCTTGCCCTTTCAAAACTGAATGGAACCCTCAGCAGAGGGTGGAGTAGTTGACAAGTCAGTTTTCTCTAGCAAAAATTTCTCACAATTTTGGGTTTCTTTCTTTTTTTTTTCCAGTCTCTTCTGGGCTGAAAATACAATTCAACAAATTTCATAATGAAATAGAAATTACCCAAGTTGTTTCCCTTTGAACAGCTTTGAAGCTAACTCTCTCTGATATACTTCACATCAGTAACACACTCCTCATTTCACTGGCACCTAACCAATAAAAAATACAGGAAAATAAGGAAAACAAGAGCAAGAAAATAAAAGTAAAACCCTCAAATCAAATACATCATTAATAATTGAAAATAAAGGCAACATTAAAAAAAAACCAAAACAAACCCCACACACACCAAAAAAACCAACCAACCAACCAAAAAAACAAACAAAAAACAAACAAACAAAAAAACCCTAACAGAATTAGAAGGCATTTTTCCAAACTTGACTGTACCATTACTTAATACTAGTAATCCTTCAGATGGTTTCAGGAGGATTTAATAGGAACTTGCCTTCCTAAAGAGCATACATACATATGGCATATAAGACTGTTGTTTGTCATCAATATCCATCTTAGAACTGCTGGCACATTTAGCTTATTTAAAGGTATCTGAATTCATAGAATCATAGAATCATTCAGTTGGAAGGTACCTTTAAAGGTCATCTATTCCAACACCCTGCAATAAGCAGGGGCAAGAGAACATAGAATCACAGAATATGTGGAGTTGGAAGGCACCCGTCAGAATCATCGAGTCCAACTCTTGGCCCTGCACAGGACCATCCCCAAGAGTCACACATGTGCTGAGAGCATTGTCCAAACACTTCTTGAACTCTCTCAAGCTTGGTGCTGTGACCACTTTCCTCGGGAGCCTGTTCCAATACTAAACAACGCTTTGGTTGAAAAAACAATATGTGGCTCCAGTAATGTTTTACTAATGATTTACTATGCGTTTGCTCAGATTGCTTAGATGCTTAGAACCTGGGAATCACAGACACAGACACCCACATCCACAGATGTCCTCGAACTCTGAAGCCAAGGTAGAAAAGGACCTTTAAAATAGTGCTTTATTTTTTTTGGAATTCCCCAAACTGCCATAAATGACTCCAAGTGTGCTAGTTGTCAGCTAATACCATTAGCTAGAAACTACAGTAACAGCCACAAAATGCAGCATGAAAAAGCCTCCAAGGATTTTGCACATCGCTACAACACATGAAGCACAAGAGCCACCAGCTGTTCTCAGGAACAAAAGCTTGCTCCTACTCTGACCACCCCAGACAGCTGTCCAGTGTCCTGCTAGAATATGCATCTTAAAAGACTCTAGATGTTTACAGTTCAATTTGAATAACATGCTTGGTATCTTTGTACAACAGTGTCAGATCTGCAGAGCCCTGAAGATATGCAATGGCACAGCTACAGCATCAGAGGACCCCAGACCCTGTCCATCCACAGCTGCTACCAAGTTGATTTAAACTGCAGAGGATGTAGATTAGCAGCCTCAGGCTTCTAAGTGACCTCAAGATGACTGGAAGCAAAATGTCACCAAGGTTAACAAGACAGCAGATATATTGATATTGGCCTTTGACATTTAGAGTTACCTCTATATGAGGAAGGGCTGCAGCCTCAGTTCATGACTTTTCCATTGGCCTCACTGCTTATGGGAAGGCTCATGTAACTCTCTATAACTACCTGAAAGAAGGTTGTAGCCAGGTGGGGGTTGGTCTCTTCTCCCAGACAACAAGCACTGGAACAAGAGGAAATGGCCTCAAGTTACACCAGGAGAGGTTTAGATCAGATATTAGGAAAAATTTCTTCACCAAAAAGGTTATCAAGCATCTGAACAGGCTGCCCAGGGAGGAGGCTCAGTTACCATCCCTGGAGGTATTTAATAGGCACGTGGATGTGGCACTGAGGGACATAGTTTAGTGGTGGACTTGGCAGTGCTGGTTTAATGGTTGGACTCAATGATCTTGGAGGCCTTTTCCAACTCTAATGATTATATGATTCTGTGTTCAAGTATGCAATAAGCTGACTCTGCAGAGAACCATGGATGCTGGAGGAGACTACCCAGAACCTTGAACCCAAATTTCCAGCAGAGCCATGACTCAAGAAGCCAGCATTGGTCTCGTCTAAGAGACCATCTGGAGCCTCCAAGGTGCACTTAACCTCTCATTCTCTACCCTGCTTCCAGCCTTAGGTGCAAGCATTGCCACCACCATGTTCTTCTCCAGAAAGAGAAGAACAGCAACATCTAGCATGGGAAGTGGGGTACTCTCCCAATAACCCCCAATGACTCCACAGCTTGAAGCCAGAAAAAAATCTTGGACAAAATTCTTTTTTCCTCTTCACACACAGACCATTTTTAAAGGTCTAGGAAGGTCATGCTGCCAGCTGGACACTTTAGAGAGAAAATGAAATAAAATGGGGCACTGAATTGTTTCAGTAATGCATGAAAAGTGCAATGGGCCCAGTTTGCCTTTTGCTTGAAACCATTAAAACCCTTCAGTTTGTTTTTATTCTGAACACTTATCTTCAAAGACAGCAGAGAGACCAGTCCTTTCCCAGGGGTTCCATGCACGCCAGAGCCTGGCAGAATTCCTCCTCCAGACCAGCAGCCCTCTTACAGGATGTCTTGAGAAACAGCTGCTGTTCCACAAGCCAACTCGTGTCATGACCCTTCCCATATATTTTTGTGCTCTTTGCTAAAAATACCACAGACCCCTTTGACTCACGTGCCCTGTCAGAGGGAGGAGCGCTGTGGACCAGGCTGCACACTACAGCAGAGGCTGCTGGCTGAGCCAAGGTGACAGCACAGTATGTTCTTTGATGGCCAGCAGCTCAGGGGTGGATGAAGGAGAAAAGCGGTTCTCCCTCTTAGTTCTTTTTATCCCCTTCCTTCTTGCTACTGCCTTAATTTAATCCACTCCCCCTGGCCCCATTTGTAATCACGGTGCAAAGTCTTATGTTTGGGTTTTTTTCTTCACATGGCATGATCTCCCCCTCAAGACTTGTTCGCAGAGACAGAAAAACAATTACTGGAGAAAGAAAACATCCCCTGGACTGGAAAACTTGATGATAATAGTCTAACCTGGCTCCTTTTTCAGGCACAGAGGTGAGGGAAAGTGCTGTGGGAATAAGATGTTTAATAAAGCACCAATGCAAGGACCAAGGGCCTTGGATTTACAGGCTTTGGGAGAACAGTTTGGGTGGGTCCTGGTGTTTGGAAAGCAGCTGGTTACAGGAGTACTGGCACCCAGACTGGACATGATGCCCACACATCTGCAGAAGTGTAGAATGTCAAAGACAGTACATGTAGGGGGTAGATGCTTTTCCACCCCTTGGAGAAGGAAGGGCAGCTGAGTTGTCCCAGACCCAGGTGGGTTAAAGAACAGACCATCTCCTTCCAGGAGCAGAGGGAATTGGGAAAACTTCTGGGAGAGAAAAGCAATAAACCTCAGTGAAGTAGTCTGGGCCGCAGGCCTTGTAAAGAGTGACTCAGTGAGTGCCTTGCAATTCTGGGTAAGACTCCATGCATAAAGAGCTCCTAAGCAGAGGTGCTGAGTGATTGCTTTATTGTTTCTTACAAACCTTGCTGTGAAATCCCTGTAAATATGTTTATGAGCTTGTTGGGGCGGCTTCCCCGCTGCTGACTGTACTGTAAATAAACATGTGCCTTTGATTCACGGAAGTTCGTCTTCTGGACTCCATTATGGTCCCTGGCGCTGCTTCCAGCTCAGATGTGGGGCCCCTCCTGCCCTGGCTGTCAAGGAGCACGACATTTCTGCTCTCCAGTGAATAACTAGAAGAATCAGTGCACATGTTTGGGATTACACATCCCCATATGGCAGCCTCACTTGCACCTCCTCCCTTCTCTTACCCCCAGAAGAGCTCTGTGAACCTCACCAGCTCAAAGAAAAGCAGCCTATGGAATAGTCTCCATGTCTGGGGACAGCTTGCATCACTGTCCTCCTTCTTCTTACACAGCAAGGACATTTGGATATGACCCTCTGAGCAGGGGTGCAAGAAGGAAGATTTGGGGAATGCATGTTGCCTGCATCCAAGATAGATGTTTGGAAGCATGAGGTGAATCTACATTTGAGGGAAGCCTCAAGAAACTCCATGTGTTTTGGTTTCCACTCTGTGTGCAGGAACAACCCATGCCAAAGCAGTGTTGACCAAGGCCAGACAACAAGACCAACTGACAAGTCTCCTGCCCTATGCTGTCTGCCCTGTTCTCCTGCACAGATAAGCTGCCTCTATACCATCACAGTCTTGTGTTCAAAGCAAGCTGAATTTTATACTGTTTTACCCTAAAAGCCATGATTTTGTGATGCTGGGAATGTTCAGGCACTGCCAGATGAGTGCCCAAGGTGTCTGTGCAAAGGGGGTTCAATACAGGGAGAGACAAATCATCGAATCATAGAATGCTTCGGGTTGGAAAGGTCATCTCGTTCCAACCCCTCTGCCATGGGCAGGGACATCTTTCACTTGACCAGGTTGCTCAATGCCCCATCCAACCTGACCTTAAACACTTCCAGGGATGGGACATCCACAACTTCCCTGAGCAGCCTGTGCCAGTGCCTCATAGTGAAAAATTTCTTCTTAATATCCAAGAAATCCTCTGTAGCTATCCAGTGCAAGCTGTCCAGCTCTTGGAGAAGGAGTCTCCAAATATCAGCACAAACCTGAAGACAAATAATTTTTACACATACTTGTCAGTTCACTGCTGTTCTGATGTGTCCATATGAATGAATGATTCCTGCACACTGAACATACCCATGAACTTCAGTGAAACCTCCACTTTGCCTTCCAGGCATCCTCATGTCTCTAACCAAACCAGTCCCCAGTCAGAGCTTCTTCAATATCAGATAATGTGGCACTAAATGTGGATTACTAACCAGAATATAAAAAAAAAAAACAAACTCAAGCTGAAGAAAACATCTCAGAAATGCACCAGCAGCAAAGGGAGATTTTATCAGTTCTTTGCTTCCACCCACTCTCCTATTATTGAGTTAAAATATGGGGTTAGTCCAGGAAACAATCTACATCAAAATAAAAGAACTAGGATATTTGCCCATCAGTATAAACCAAACAAGAGACACACCAAACATCACAAAGAATCCTGGAAGCAAAGAAACATCTTGTGCACTCAGCAAGCAAAAAGTTCCTATTTTGTGCAATGCCTTGCAGCCCAACTGTGATCTGAAATGTTTGAAGCATAACTTAATAAATTGTCATAGACATAAACAGAAGACTAGGGAGATATTTCTTAGCTGGCTTTTGAAATGAAACAGAACCAAAGCTCTAGGACAGCAGTTCCAGAGGACAAAACACTGAACAGAAGTTTCTTGCAGGGAGAAAAAAAAAAGACCTGCTTGTAAGCAGAGGGACCATGAGAAGGTTTAGTGTCATAAGAGGCTGAAGCCAAATAGGGGTGAAAGGTTTAAACTGATGTGCTCCCGCACACGCCTGTGTGTGAGCACCTGTGGCATCGGGTTTGTGTACACAGAAGAGTGGGTCTCAACCAAAGAGCAAACAGTGGCCCTGTAATTAGGGCACTGAGCCAGGATTCTGTAGGTTAGCTCAGGTCAGGGCGTATTTCAGCACTTTATCTTCCATAACACCCAGGCACTGAATTTCCACACATACCAGCGGGGAATCAGGTGTTGATTTTCAAGTGGGAATGTAGGTCTCCAGTTTTCTGAGACCTCTCAGTCCTTTGGATCCTTTGTATTCATAGAATCACAGAATGGTTTGGATTGGAAGGTACCTTAAAGATCATCTAATTCTAACTCCCCTGCTATGGGCAAGGACACCTTCCACTAGACCAGGTTGCTCAGAGCCCCACCCAACCTGGCTTTGAACACTTACAGGGATGGGACATCCACAGCTTCTCTGAGGCAGCCTGTTCCAATGCCCCACCACTCTCACAGTGAAGAATTTTTCCTAATACCACATCTAAACCTACTGTCTTTCAGTTTGAAGCCTTGTCCAGTCACTACATGGTCCTGTAAAAAGTCTCTCCATCTTCCTTGTAGGCTCCTTCAGGTACTGGAAGGCCGCAGTTAGGTCACCCTGAAGCCTCTCCTTTTTTAGGCTGAACAAACCCAATTTTCTCAGCCTTTCTATGTAGGACAGGTGCTCCATCCCTCTGATCACCTTGGTGGCCTCCTCTGGACTCTACAACAGGTCCATGTCCTTCCTGTGCTGGGGACACCAGAGCTGGAGGCAGCACTCCAGGTGGGGTCTCACTAGAGTGGAGTAGAGGGGCAGGATCACCCCCCGCTGGCCACATTGCTTTTGTTGCAGCCCAGGATACAATTAACTTTCATCTTGTGGATCTCCCTTCTCTATCAATAAGATAAGAATAATAGTCCCCCAGTTCTCCTGCCTGCCTGGTATATTTACATTGCTGTTGTTACTGGGTTGGAGATTGTCTCCCTGCAGAGTTCTGTTCAGACCACGCAGTAGTGGGATAAACTGAGGACCCAGGAGCATTGTGCCAGACACCCCTATAGCTGCCAGAACCTCTCTTTGCCCAAGCATGGAAAAAACGAATTAGGATACCAGTCTGGCACCAATAGCAGCTGAATCTCATTTGGACCACCTAGGCATTACAAGGATAAGGAAACTGTCTCCAATTATATTCTGAAAAAGAGTTGGAAGAAACTTATGAACAGATCTCCCTAATTTCTGCCTCTGCAAAATTGTCTATTTTCTGCCTAATTTTTTTTTTCTTAATCTCCATTTTTTATTTGTGGTTTTCAACAAAACCTCTAACCTAATCAAGTAAGATGAGTGATGAAGAAGACTGGTGCTTGAAGACTTAGTTTAATGTTTTGACCATGAGGTCTCAGACTGGTATTTACAACACAAAAGTTCCTATCCATTCCCAGCTATCTGTGAAGATCTCCAGGAAGGAACAGAACAGGAGAGAAGCTCACAAAGAAAAAGAAAAGCTAATGGGGCATTTCTGAGATATGTCTGCAGGGACATCCTGGGGAACCAGCAGGATTTGTCCAGTCTGGCAATTTGCAGTGACAATGAACAGTTTTCCAAAGTAGGTGTCCAGAATATTTTTCCTGGTATCTTCATATCTTGCATGTCTGGCTCAGCCTGCCTCCAAACACTCCCTTTTTTTTTTTTTTTTTGAAAACTTGGACCCTACTCTCAACTCACTGCTGTAGTCCCATCCTTAATTTCAGCTTCTAGTTATCTGGACTATGTGACTTCAGTGAAAAGAAAATTAAGAGGATTTCCCTCTCCCAGCATGTGGTTGTCAATTGATCCCAGAAGCAATTCAGATTTATTGCTCCCATTTGATGGCTCATGGGAAAGGAATTGGCTCCACAGCAGTAAGTCAATGATGGGAAGAGACAGTTGCTTGAGCAATGTGACTGATGGCCACAGACAGAAATACTTTCCTTGCTGTTTTGCAGGTCAATTGTTGCACCTTAGACCTTAAACCAACATATGGTGACTGACCTTCGGATGCTGATCTGGAGCTTTACCTTTCAACTCTCTCCACTGTTCAAGTTTTCCCCTCTCTATTCTCATCCAAGCCCTTGCAAATATTCATCTTTTCTTTTTCACCTCCCTTTGCTTTGGCTCAACCACAGCCCGAAGACTCAAGACAGGAATCAGTCATTGAAACTCTACATCCTGTGTTATGGAGATAGTCAAGCGAATGATCTAGTGGTCCCTTGAAAGTCTTGAAAGTCTCTTCAGACTAAATTCATATAATAATAAATATATAATAGCATATATATAATAGCAATGCTAATGCAGACATTTTACAAATGCTTATTTCAGGACATGTGTATTTGTGATGCAACTTGTTTGGTGTCTCAGAATATTTCAATTCCCAAACCAGCACTGACAACCATGTTTGTTAATTTATTTGCAATCACTTAATGTAGTTCAAAACAAACTTAGAAATTCTTGTCCATTTTATTTTAGTATACATTACTTATTCATGCAGGACCCAGAAACAGGAGCTTTGAACAAGTCCATTGCATTACTTAAAATGTCTGGACATTCACTTTTGAATAAGTTGCTTAAAGCACATTAGGTAATGAGGAAACTTTTAGTCCTTCTCCCCAAGTCAACAGGATATGGGTGTCAAGAGAAGCCAGACCAGTCCTTCCAACCAACATGAAATTTGCCCCAAAAAACCATAAATCCAATAGCCTGTCCAACTACACATGACATTTTGTCATGATGTTAAGCTCTTGCAAATGTTGCCTGTTCCAGAAGACGACCATCTAGAATCAGAACTAAAATAGCCTAGGTTTGAGTGCCTGTTCTCAGCTCAACAGGGTTATGTGCCTTCCAGGATTTGTTCTGATTGCAAAACAAAGCTTGAAGCAGGTTGTGAATGTATGCGATTCACAGCTCCTTTGGGTGGAGGTGATTCATCCCCCTTCTGCCAAAAACATCTCCAAAAGATCAGGTACCAGGTCATCCTCATAGCTGAACACAAAATCAACCCCAAAAAAGAGAGAGAGCCTGGAAGGAAAGAGAGATAAATGTCCAGTTAATCCAAACACTGCTTTCTCCCTTAATCCAGATGCTTAAAAGATTTAACGAGGGGAGAGCTGCCATGTAGCCTGCACATATGTGCTAGAGAACAGTTAATGTGCCCTAAAGGTTGATAATCTGAATAAAAATGGATTTGAGAAATTTATTTGGATTAACATGATCTGCTTTTTAGTGAAAAGATTTTGAATCCTCAACAAGGAGCTTAGCGACGATTAACTCATTTAAACACTTTCACAGCTAAATGTATTCCCAGCGCCCCACACATTAGGAGTTTTACCCTTTGGGGATTAAGCTAAACCTCATCTGGGGGTTCTTCTACACTTTTCTCCATGTCTGCTTACTCTGAAGACAGCTCCTCATCATATCACCTCTATCCTCCCTTTCATTGTAAGAGGCTGGAGAAATCAAGATGGGGGAATTTCTCCCCATTCATTCCCGTCTGGTTGCAATTTCCTTCCCTCATTGTCTGTTGGTAAAAAAGATGATCCAGGTCACACTCGATTTGCCAGGTCTCTGCAGAATCCCAGTAATGGATAGTCACCCTGCAGCTGCTGTCTTAGACTGACATGAAAGTCCTTCAGTGGAAAGGGGGTCTGCGTCCATCTCTCTGTTTAGAGACTACCTGGAAATAAGAATTAGTCCTTCAGTTATATCTGAGCACCCAGAGCAGTTTTTCTGCCTTCTCCTTGCCTCTGTACCTGTCAGGACTCATTCTCCATGCTAATAACTTAAATGAAATGAGGACATGGGCCCCCAAAGTGCCACTCAATCATCCACACTGTTGGGTTATTTGCATCCCCTTCGGCACAGGTCAGACCTGAGCCAGCTTGCAGGACACAGGCACAATGCACAGGTTAGCACAGGGACCAGTAGGTGATTTGGATGCAGCCATCCTGGTTTGGGGATTAGAGGGATTAAGATAAGCATAAATGGCACAAATTGGCCTCAGAGCCAAAGGTAGCTCCTCACCCATTCGCTGGTATAGAAGGAGCTACGAATGGCAAACTAAGGATGCAACAGGTCAGTTCAGGAGTTTCTCGAGGAAACAGAGGTGCTGTGGAGGGGATACTGGTGTTGCTGAGGGGCAGTCAACATGGCTAGGAAGTCAGGGCAAGGAGATTCCACTCCCTATTGGACACAAGGAAAGGATCAGCCTGTAAAACTCACTTTGCTCCATCGGTTGCAGTGCATGTCTGTTGTCTTGGGATGAGGAACAAGGCTACTTGCTCCCAGGTACCTCAGAAAAAGTTAGCATGGAGAGCTGAGGAGTCCTCCAAAGGTGAAATATTTTCTGTCTATTAGATAAAATGAAATTCTAGTGCCAACTCTCATCAGAAATAATCAGGTTTTCCCATAATTTTTTCTTCTTTTTAATAAAGTACTATGATTTTTTTAATCTCCACAGGAATGTTCTGGGGTTTTGTTTTGTCTTGTTTTGTTTCTTTCCCAAAGGAGGGAGAAGATCTGTTTTCAGGACTAAAAGCACCTGGAAATAAAATGCATGATTTACACAAGACTTTAAAAAATTTATGCTTAGGCTCTTTGCATTTCTTGAGGCTTACTGGTGAGCACTGGCATTTTGTGTCCAGACGCAACCTATTACAAGGCAGATGTCTAACCTTAAACTCTTCTCAGCACAGACATGCAAGCTGTGCTTTCTCATCCAGACACTTTTGTCTTAATTCTTTTTTTAGGCTTTAGTGCTTTTTTGCAGCTTTTCTTCATTGTTTTTAAATTAAAAAAAAAAATCCTCTTTTTAAAATCAGAATCATAAAAAATGAAGCAAAACAAAGTGTTGTGAAGAGAACACAGCCTGAGTCTCTCTGGTAGGATTAAACTGCCCTTTGCATGAAATGGTGAAGTCTTGCTCCAAAAGCCCAGGAAATATGAGATACAGAGAAACCCAGATCTAATTAGAAATGTAGCTTCATTTAGTCAAAATTAATCATGTCACTTATGTAGAAACTCCATGTTGTTACACCAGCCTGGTGACTCAGTGCAACATTTACAAAGTTTTTCTCTCTTAGATTTGCTAAAATATTAATGCAAAAGCAACATTTGTCAAAGGCATTGGGTTCACTGTCCTCCGAGGTAACGTGCTACAAAATGTGATGTAAAGGGGGCTAGAGCTGCCGACAGAAGTAGGTTCCTACCCTGAACATTTAATTCTGCTCAGTGTTCAGAGTCCACCAAGGCTCTCTCTGAACCACCTCAATCCAAAGTTCTCCAGAGCCTCAGACTTCTCTCACTGGCCCTAAGCAAAAGTGCTGAGACCTTACATCACCTTCCAGTACTTGGATCAGAGACAAACCAGACTTTGAAGTCTCAAGGTCTTTATGGTGCCCAGAAAAGCCCTCAGTGAGCAAGTAATCCGTGCTGCCTTAGATACCTATCTCAGGATGAGCTGAAGCACCTTTGAGAGCTCCTCACTTCTATATGTTTATGGGGTCAGCAAAAACTAACCCACACTTAAATGGCTTAATCTTGGTCTATCTTAGGGCAGACTGGTCCCACCCTTGGGTGTGCTGTGTCTGATAGATAATTCCTTTGCAACACTCTCATGTGCTTTGGTTACACTTGGAGGAAATATCCAAAGACTATTGTAGTGCCTATTGTAGTGCCTATTCTCCCAAAATACACACATATGACCACCTTTGTCCTGACCATGGTGCATGAACAGCAGGATGTCACAGGAAAAGGACCACAGCAATCAACTTCTTCTGACTCAGAGGCTTTGCTAGATGGTGCTGAGGTCTGCCCCACACCAAACATAAGCCAGACAATCAGCCAGTTCTCAGAGTATGTAATGATTGTTTTGAACGTGGAGTCCTAGAGCAAGTGATGAGAAGGTGATGCTGCAGATGGGTACTTTGTCAGAGTCCTAGACTTCTACTCGGGGCTGTGAATTTACCTAGATTTTATGTTTGTCAAGACTTAGGTATTGCAATACCTAAAACACATTATGGACACATTTTCTAGAACCTTCACAAGAGGGGAGTGGAAAAAAACAATGAAAAAGTTTTCAACACACTGCTTCAAACCCAAGTTTAATCTGACCCAATATAATGAGAGTAACTCTATGGTAAAGTATTTTCCCTGCACCAGCTCAGTTTCAAGGTTATTATTCAGATCACTTCACTTCTTTCAGTCTAAGCAAAAGCATAGATATCTTTAAGTAGTGCCCACCACTCCTTAGTTCTGTTTTTATGCTTCTGTCTTTAAAAGATTTTTTTTTTCCTCAAAGCTCAGGATGAGCATTATAGATTGTTTGCTACACACAGGGAAATGCCACTAAGCTGTGTACATAGCTCTGCCATTAAAAAATTGAAACAGAGTTTATGAGAAAACCCAGGAAAACAACCTACTTAATGATGTCCATGCCATGTTTTTCTGGTTATGATTAACACCGGAGAGCTGACATTGCTTAGCTCAAATGATGTTTTCAGCACAGATCTGGGAAGGATCCAAAGCTTCTTTTTGTTAATTTGTCAGAGTGGATTAATTTTTCAGCAGCCCATTACTTGAATGCAGCCTGCCCAGCTTCAGGCTTCATTGTGAGAAGGCAGTGATACTGAGCTGACAGCAGTTGTGGGCAGACAGACAGAGCCCACATGTGGTACAGAGCTGCAGGAACTTTCTAAGGACATCTGGAGATCAGCTTGCTGCTCATGAGTAAGGCTTGAAGGATGTATCTCAGACAGAGCATATCTACTTCCACAACCAAGCAATCAGTTCCCAAACAAACTAGTCCCAGAATCACAGCTGCTGATTCTTGGAAATTATCTGCCCCTGCCTTGCAGCTCTAATGGGACACCAAAAAAGACAATATACAACACAATTGTTAATAAAGCACTGGATACCAAATCTGAAATATTCCACTAAACAGGCTCCTGATTAGCACTGGCACTCTCACTTAACATCAGTAAGAAGCTCTAAGGAGGATCAAGTCCCAGGAACTACACAACCAAGGTGAAACATGGTCTGAATGCAAACTTTGCATCATTGAGATAGTGAAGGACAGAGGTATCAAAATAAACACTTGTGATGAGCAGGTCTAAGACTTTTACAGGCAGACACATGCTCTCTCACCCCACGCTCTGAATTAGCTATCTCTGTCCCACAAAGCCAGACTGTAGCACAAAAGCATCAAATTTCTATCTCTGCAAGACGTTTTAGCTCAAGGACAACACCATAGAAGAAATTATATAGCACAGATATAGCACAATAGAGCACAGATCCCAGACAAAAGCTATGGGAAGCTTGTGTTTGCCTGTCAAACACTCTGCAAACGTTATTTCCAGCTAGACAAACGTTGCTGTAGTCACGGACACTGTCCCCCAGTCTGTACACGTCAGCGGGGTGTTAATCGTGTCCCTGTTTCCTGCCTCCTGTTTGCAAAGCCATAGGTGAGTCTAACAGACCCATCTCATCATTTTGTACATGAAGTTTACCAGAAAACTACGTCTGCTTCAGACACAGAAGTGGGTTTCTCAGCAAAACCAGAATACTATACTTTTCACTCCTGCAGATTCAGTGATGGTACTGGAGTTTTCACTGGTTTCATTGATGCATTTATTGGCCACCTTCTCTTGTATAACCTAAATCAGAATAACTCTGCTGAAGCCAATGCTTAGATGTGGCACTTAAGGATATTGTTTAGTGGTGGAATTGACAGTACTGGGTTAATGGTTGGACTCAGTGATCTTAGAGGTCTTTCTCAACATTAATGATTCAATTGCATCTCGTAACAGAGCAGTGTAGGAGATTCTCTGTAGTTCATTTGCTTTTAATTACCGAATCAATTGCAAGGACCTTCTTAACCTTTTATGTATACATTCATAAAACAGATGAAACATCAATCACTAAAAGAAATGTGATGTAAAAAAGCAGCATGAAGTGAAATTCAGGCCCTTTGCCATCTGCTCTCTTATTTGTTCTCTATTCAAAAGAAAGATCCACAGCACACACATCTGCTGTACCTGAATGAGAAGCTCTTGCATACATCAGCATGGAGGTTGGGAGGGTTAAGCCTGAAATTCATGAGCAAATATCAATGACAATTGAGTGAACAATGACAATGGAATCATTGGGAAGATTGCAATGTTAAACATGATGGAACAGCTCACAGAGACCAGCAGTCAAGCCCTGATTTTGATATACCTTCTTTTTTTTTTCCTATAAATGCATGGTAACATTCTCAAAAGTTGCAGCCTTACTGTGGCCAAAAACTGCTCCTCACAAACCTCAGCAGTCTTTGAAAGGAGAGCTGTTTGCTGCCGCCCCAAGGGATGCTGAGACACACAGTCCTGCTCCACCAGAACTCCCCTACCCGGAGTAACTCTTGCTCTCCAGTTTTGGTGACAAACTCTTCCTTGTCAAAATCAACAGCTTTCAAGTGCTGAATACAAAATCCTTAAGCAAAATTTATGTAGTAAGGCAAAAAAGCCTGAAAATTCTTTGAGGTTGATCCTCATGAAGTAAAATTAAGATATTATTGTGGTTAAGTACACGGTGCTCATTTTCCAAAGGAGTGACTGATCATCAGGATGTAGGTCTGAGTGTGCTCTGTTTTGAGTATTTGTTTGTATATGTGTATGCATATACATGCATTTTAATGTGCTTTCTGTTTTCCAGATGAAGTTTTCCTTTCTACATGGGAAAACAGAGTTCTCTCTGGGACAGAAACCAGGAGTGATCTTGAAAATGTTTCTAAATTCTATGAATTAAATGTGAGAATGAAAAGTTATAGCAAGAGCTGAGCTGTGTTCTTCAGACCCCTATGACTCCAGTATTAATAAATCACCACAACTCTCACTCAGAAAAGGAGGAGCAGCAGCCAGGCTGTTGTCACTAACAAAGGCTGGCCTCTGTTTGAGATGTTGAACTCTTCAGTGGTAGGAAGACTCATGCACAAAGGTAGGAGTAACTTCTGTAGCAGTAACCACAGTGAGGACTTTGGATATGAAAGACACCAAAAACTTTGCTAATTCTTAGGGAGATCTTTCTAAAATAAGTCACAAAATAATTTGTAGACTGAAAAATCATGGACACTCATTATTTTCAAGGCACATTGCATAGTTGTACCATGCAATGTGTCATGTTTGTAGAGCATCTCTGCCCAGTGATTGCTCAAAATATCCACCACCATTAAGTTATTTTGCCTTTACAGTTATAAGGCAGCAAAGGACAATGTGCCTTTGGAACATAATGAATACACTGATAGAAGGTCAGCAAGGAAATTATGGTCATGTTATGAATAAAATCAGAGATAAAATATGACACTAGAACCACATGACATGGAATTGAGGTTGAAAGATTAAAAAACTCACAACCAAGACAACCTTGTATTCAGAAGTTTGCAATTATGAATCACATTGCAAAGGTTTCTCTCTCAGAAGAGATAGTGGATTTTGAGACAAATGACTCTAAAGCAATATTCAGAGTCCTGCACTGAACTAATCAGTGCAAGTCACTTCCCTCGACCTCGAGTACATCAATATTTCATACATTCAGATGGAAGTTCTACCAGCTTTTTTAACTGTTTTGCTCTAAGTAGTTTCATTTTACACAGGAGTGCATCTGTACTTCTAGTTTTTTCCATAGGATCAGCAACAAATTGAGATCCCCATTTAGAAATCAAAAATATTGTTCTTCCACATCATCAATACGTTCAGGAAATAGCTCACAATCATCACAAGGGGAATTTGGTTAGAGTCTTCTTGAAACATCCCAGATGTCTTCCTATCTGAACAGTAGCTAATGCTTTTCCATCTAAGTAAAGTTAGGAAAAACATCTCCTTGGTAAAACATATAAAGGCCATGTTTCAATGACCTAAAAGGGACCCATGTTAAGCCTTGTGGTTACTCCACTTCATAGACTTTGTTAATTGGTATCTCACTACCCTCTTGTATTTAGACACTCTTGTAGCTTGGACATCTAAAGGAGTGACCCTGCAAAGAGGGAGGAGGAGCCATTGCCAGATATGATACAGTTTCATAGCCAGGCAAATGCCTGAAGAGGCAACTCCAGAAAATCAAGCCCAAGGGAGCAGCATCTGCAAAGAAATACCTCACTGTAACTCACTGGAGTCACGAAAACAGAGCATACAACCACATTATTAATATTGTTCACCGAGGGACTTAAAGGTAGCTGTCAACCTTCATTCTGGTTTTGTTTCTGGATGCCTGATCCAAACATCCTGGAGGGTTTTCACAGAGGTTGGAAGAGAGTGCTCCACCTCTGAGTGGTGGCAGAGAAAGTGCTCCACACACACCAACTTCTCCCTCTCCCACCTTCCTCTCTCTCAGCCCCAAAACATGCTTTGAAAACAAAATGTCGTTTTTCCTCCCTGAGCTACGTGAATGATGGCTACAAACTCTAGGAAGCACTGAGGGGACCCAGATCCCATCAGGGCCCCCAGTGAGTATGTCAACATGATGTCAAGAAAGTAAGCTCAGGACTTCCAGCTCCTCAACCACTTAAATGAAAGGAAAATCTCCAGTGACTACTTCTATGACAAGCCAGTTTCCCTTAACTGGGTCAGCTACTGGTCAGGGACAGAAGTCTCCCCTCATGGGCAGGACCACCACCTAGAAGAGGGTGTTGACCAGCTCTACTGCTGGGTTGCTCTACTACCAGGATATGGGCCATAGCACATCCCTGCATTTCTCTGAGGACAGTGTATTACCCACACAAGAGGGTCTCATCACATTTTATGGATGGCAAGAGCTCTTCAGACCGTCTAATAGCACTTTTGTACCACATGTCAAGACCTTCTCTGAATTTCCATCTTTTCCAGAAGGAAGAATGTCATTCAGGAATCCCCTACAATGATTAAAAATTTCCCATCACATTGAAACCATCACATGTTAATTTCTTCCAAGCCCTAATTTTTGCTGTTATTTAAAAAGTCTGGTTTATGTGCAGCCTGACTGTAACTTCAGCTTCAATGGCTCCTGGTGAATAGGATTACTTAAGCAGTTTTCAGCAAAAGATTTTCTAGCTTAAAAAAAAAGAGCAGCTTTGTGGAAAAGGGTTAGTTGTAATGGATTTTCTCGATTCATCCCTGTTAGGCAATTTTTAATTGAAATATTCCAGATTACAAGTCAAAAACTGTTTTTCTATGTCACTATAATAACTTGATATGAACTAGAAATGGTCCAAATTAAAATGATACACTCAGAAACTATTTACTCCTCCATCCTTTCCCTGGAAGAGATCTGTGTGGGTGTATTAGACATAAACACTAACTGCTGTCACCGCTGCTTTTGGTTTTCAATGGTAATTTACAATAAGGAAGTAAATATAATTTGTTCACATTCAAATGGCATTTTTCCATCCTGGAAAACTGAGTATATTTCATAGCCAGAGTATAAATATGCCTGTGGTAAATCACATCCCATCAGTTGGCCATACAGCTCCAACCACACCAAGCTGCTTACAAGAAGAAATTGGATCTTTCTTTTGCAGAAGGTAGAGAGAACTTACTCTGCACCAGAAAATGTTTTCACTGCTGAAAGTGGGTCATGTTCTGGAAATAAAACTTTTAAGGCTTGACCTCTCTTCCAAAAGGATCAAGTAACCTACTGGAGACTGTGTCATAACCTATGTCATCAGGCAAATGAACTTCAGCTGGGAGGGATTTTAGAATGCCTGGAGGTTGGGAGAGGGACCTGGATGCTGTGAAGCAAGGTGCTTAAATGCAAGGGGCTCTCTGTTTCCCAGACCTCTTGTTCCTGACACTGTCCTGTCCTGTCCTCTCCTCTCCTCTCCACCAGCAACCCCAGTACAAGAAACATCAGGGGAGTTTCCAAAGTACACCAAGACTGTGGGTGGCAGGTTTCAGGGTCTTGTCAGGCAGCATTTAACCTTCCCTTCCAGGAAAAGCATCCTCTGGAAGTTCTGTCTGGTGAGGTCTGTAGTCTTCAAGGCAGTATCACTAGAAATCACTTTTTCTGGTTTTTCAGTCAGTTCTCAGAAGCAAACTTGTCATTGCCAGACCACTTCCAGTTCCAGGAGAGAAATCCTGCATTGGCTTTAGGTCCACCAGTTCTGACTCACGTTGGTTTGCTTGATCCTTCTTGAACTTTTTCTCTTAAACTGCCCTTTCAAAAGATGCCAGGAATGCACAGATGTTTTACTGGTACCGTAATCACATTGGGAACTTGGACACTCAGGACAACCACACACAGATATGGCTGGGTCTGTTCCTTCAAAGCAGCACAGAGCTTTTTCCAGAAAGGAAAGAAATTCATACAAAGAACAGTTCTGAAAAACCATAAGATGCCTCTGAACTCTGCTGTTCCTGGGTGGTCTAGAGGCTTCAAAAATGCAGGAGCTGGAGGAAGGAGAACTACTTCTGTCCTTTCTAAACAATTCATTCATTTAACAAGTCCCCTCACACTGGGAATGAGAAGAGGACCATTCCTCATAAAAAAAGGATTTTAAAGACTTTTGCAAGAAATGGAATGTACAAATTACTGCCTTTTCAAAAGCCAAAGGATGTTTTTCCAGCATGGCACCGCATCCCTGGAAAAGTGCTGCAGGGAATTTTTGTTTCACTCATGATACAGAGTCACATCAGACTCCAAATACAACCAGAAGATAAACAAGCCAAGTCAATACTCTGCCAGAAACTGCAAAGGAATATACCTTTTCACGTAAATGTCCTATTTCAGGTTTTTTTAAATGACACTTTCCATCAAAACCCTATAACTTATATTTCTTCCTGACATCATAATGGAAAGGGAAAGGTGTTTTCTCATAGCTCAAAGAAAGAAACTTGACTTTTTTTCCCATCTGCTGTCACTCTTTTTCCTCGGAAAATTTTTGGTCCAAAAGCATAAGCTTATTATGCAGGAGAAATGATTGAAGCTCTCAGGAGGTGCCAAAGTGGCAATGTTTTCATTTAGGAAAGGACATAAAGCCTTGGCAGAAATAGGTTCCCCTCAAGACTGCATTTGCCCTGTTCAAGCTCAGCCTCAACATGAGAATTTCCTTCTCAGTCACCCAGCTTTGCTCAGAACAATGTCCTTTAACAGAAAAAAACCAATCCAAACCAAAGTTTTGAGACTTTTCCTTCCCCCCCTCATCCCTGCCCCCAATCCACAACAGAACAATGGCAGATGAACTATTGAAATCCAAGATCCATTCCAGTGCCACAACTCCATGTTTCCTCAGCAACAAGTGAAAAACAGGTAGCACAGGTCCCTGGTCATCCAGGAGAAGTAAAGAAGGAGGAGAGGTCAGACACAGGAACGTGGTCTGCCACAAATTACAGCTGCAGCCATAGCTGGGCAATCTATGGGGTAAATGGAGGCAAATGCTGAGGGGTTACTCAGCAAAGGAGTAACAGGAGCAACTGGGACATATAAAAGAAAAAACACTTCCAAAGAATGATGGATTGGGCTTTAGCACAATAGCAGGCCCACCTCCACTGATTAGAAGTTCCTTTAGAAGGACAGCTAATAAGAAAACATGACATATTCTTTGGTAAACCCTCTTTTAAAATTAATAGCTTTAAATCAAAATTAAAAAATCCCTACCTGACTATTTTTCCAAGTGCTTTATTTAGACTCTGTTACTGTAGAATGAAAAAAAATAAAACATACTTTTATTTGCTCAGATCTTGATGAGGCTTTAGTTTTACCAATTCATTTTGTCATTAGGATGGGAGGGAAGAAGAGACAGCAGTTGTAACAAAACACCTGAGTGGTTTGGGAAGCAACCATGTGTTTGCAAGTGCACAAATGCACTGTGAAGCCATCACTGACAAATGCATATAGGTAGGTAATTTATACCCCAAATTAGTGTTTTCTCCAGCACTGAAAAATCAGACTGTCCCTCAGGAACAGGTTCTAGAAGAGCAGGCCAGTAAATCTTGCCCTTTTTGGCAGGTTGTAGCAGTAGTAGTGATGAATATCCCAGGTGCCTGGCCATAACCACAGCACCCCAGTACTACATCAACAGCCTTTTGCCATCAGAATGTGTCTCCATTCCCCTGGCTCTTGTTGAAACTTCAGTGCCAGGAAACCCTGTTTGGTGATTACGGGTCTGGCAGCAGGAATCCCCTGTCCCCCATTCCCAACCTGTCAAGGAGTCTGATCAGAAGTTCAGTGTTGAGCATGTTGGTGGAGGACCTCCTCTCCTGGGGACCTTCTGGAGCTATCCACTAGTAAACAGACAGAGGGAAAAGAGAATCAGTGTTGACACCCATCAAACCTGACTCTGGAGTAGTTCTGTGCAAATTTCCAGGTACTCAAACAAGGAATGTATCTATGCCTCCCTTCAGCAAGCAGACACCTCCCAAGGGAAACCATGAGCCAGTTGCACTCTTCTAGCCTTGAGGACAAAGTCACATATCCTTCCAGAGAGATCCACATGGGAACTGGTAGGCTTTGATGATATGAGCAAGCGTCCACCAAAACACACCTCCCAGAGCATCCATGGCACATACACCTCCAAGCAGCTTTCATGGTCAGGGGTCAGCCCACATGTAATTCCCAGTGACATCACACCAGTGCCCCAGGGCTTCCTGATGCAATACTCCAAATGGTGACATTGCATCACTGTCACTGTCACAGATCCATTCAGTGGTAACTAAAAACCCCCAAAGCAACTGATTTGCTTAAATACTCCTAAACCACCACATCCACTCAGAGTGAATGAGCACCTTCAGACCAGGGGTGTAGCAATGCACACATAGTGCAACATAAAAGTGAGTTGCCATGTGAGGAACCAAAACCATTACTGCCTTTTTGACTCACTCTGTTTAACTGAGAGTCATTGAGACAACCACAAAAATAGACTAATGGACAAAAAAGGAGGAAATTACATGAAGGGGCAAGCTGCACCAATTCTAATGAGTGGACAAGAAAAAGCAAAAACCACCAAGAATTATTTTTTGGGGGTATCTAAGGACACTAGAACCTCAGACTGCATTATTAAAACTTCACTGTGATGAAGACCTCCATAATGATTCTGAGCAGAAGGATTTCTGGGCCAGCCTAAGATGATTAATTGCTTGTGACACCTCCAGAAACTCAAGACGCTCCATGCAGCACAAAAGGAAATTCAGATTCCCTGCAGCTTCACAGGCATATGCTGTATATCCTGGCAGTACAGCGGCTCAGAGAGCTCATTTTATTTGTGTAGCCCCTGGGGTGCTGGGAAAGATGGCAGGCAAGGGGTTAAGTAGTGGCACTGAGGTTTCTGGAAAGGAAAGCCATGCCTCATTAACCAGCTGGAATTCATCGAGGATATGAACACTGGGGTGGACATGGGAAAGGCAGCAAACACCATATTACTGAGATTTTCAGGGTACATTGAACACAGGTCTGCAAAAGAGGTCAGTGCTGATGGGCCAAATGATAGTGGGAGGGGAAATCAGCCCTGAGAAGTCAGGGGTAATGGGGAGTGAGTAGGAGAGCAGAGTGGGTATCTGACTGGAATAACCTTCCTCTCTGCCATCTCTCCACACACAGCTGTGACTTCTTCTGTAACCAGCCCCATCTGCCCCACCAGACAGGAGGATAACGAACATCCAGTAGATGCTTTGAAAGCCTGACCCATCATTCCCATGTGTTTGGCTTCTCCCAGGAGGATGAACTGTAATTTCCAGCCCACCACATTAATTTCCAAAGCCAACATGGTACAAGCTACGAAACTGCACAATTCTGTGGCTACTAATCCTGTAACTTGTAGAGGTAAGAAAGTACAGACATTTTACTTCTCAAGGCTCATCTACCCCAAGCCTGCAGCCCAGCTGATGTTACATGGCAACCACAATGCTGACTCTTTTAAATACAGTGTCATGTGCTTCCCCCTTTTATCAAATGGCCGAGCAACTCAGAGTCTAGGATCGTTCTGTTATCCTCAGTTATAAAATTCTAAACTTAAACTGAGGCATAAAGAACAGATTCACATGGAAAATTACCTCAGCATCTTTTTATCCAAAAGGTCACTGATTAAGAAATTCATTCATGAATCAGGACAAATTTATTTCAACTCCTTTATCTGTCTCAGGGAATTTGAATAGTATTATTCTGGAAATAATATTTCACTTTACTGTAAAAAGTTAAGTAAGCATGGAAGTAAGTGAGAAGAGCTATGCATAGTCTCCTACAAGAGAGATTCACATTAGGCTGATAGAAAAGCATTTATTCTCTGCTCTCTAGCTCTACGAGTGTTTTAATACTTCATATGACACGGTGAGTACAATACAAAAGACGGAAACTAGACAGGTCCAAACCTCTGTAAACTTAAGATACTTTTTTGTGGGGTAAGAAATACAGATTTGACCCTGCCCCCAGTGAATCCAGCTCTTCTATACTCTAGGTGACTGATTTTGCTCCACTGATAGATCTAAAGGCAAACCACCAACTCCTGCCCCACAAATTTTGACTGTGTTTTGTCCCCCAGATAAACTATTCGGCACTTTCAGGACAAATCCAGAAATAGTTACAGAATGACTTAAAGTCTTTTTATTTTGCTCAAAGGATTGCACTTTTTCTTTTTTCTTCTGTCTTCTTAGAAATGTACCTCCCTGAGAACAAAAACGGGAGCCAGAAGGTACATGAAGGTATTGCACGTGCTATGAAGGCAGTGAGACTACTTGTGTTACATCTTCTTACCTAGGGCAAGCTTGGGATGGGCTTGTCTGCTCAACTCTGCTCCTTTGCATTGCAGACTTCATCTGGAAGATTTACAGCAGCACTAGCAATGCTAAGGGAGAACTGCTCATCCATTTGTAACTCAAGTTCTGTTGTGATTTACATTTGAAGCAGATATTTTAATCCCTCGGATGCATATCAGGTATACTCAGACTTACCACTGTTGCTCTTTCCTCTGGTCAAAAAAAAATCCTTTGGGAAAATCATACCCATAAATCCATTCATTTATAACATTTTTAAAATCAGTTTTGCAAGCTATCTCCCAGGACACAGGACTCTAAATCTGTAAATATGCTGTTCTTTAGTCGCCAAGGCTAAGGGACTGTATGGTTATAGGGGAAAACACATGGCCAACAAAACTGATCCCTCTGACCTCACCCCATCATTTTGCTCCTCAACACCTTCAGCAGAGTACAATCAACATTCCAGCTAAAGCACCTGGCGATGGGAATCAAGGGCTTGGGACCTGCCTCCTGCTTTATTTCTAAATATTAGCTGCAAAATTACATTCCAGTTCAATACTGAGTATTTCCATTTGAATCTTCATGGGACCAGGACCCAGAATTGCCCTGCAGTGCTAGAATTGCCTTCCTAAGTGAAGCCACCTCTCATCAGCCAGTATGACCAGCTGCAGTTACTCAACTTTGCTCTCACCCTGCAAGAGCCAGAAGTAGTAGCTGTGGGCACTTCAGATGCAGCTTTCCTTAGCCAGGGAAAGAGCCCCATGGTGATCCCAAAGAGTGTCAAGAAGTCCCCTGGTGCCAGTCCCACTATGCAGCTGTTTGTCACAGCACATGAACCCTTACAGCCCCACTCAAACATCCTCAGTTATCTTGTGCTAAGATCTCCTTAAGAGTCAGGGAAAGTTGTGGGTAGTCAGAGCTTTTCATCTTTATTTGCACTGTCAGCATTTGGTGAACCCTTAATATATATATATGTTATATATATAACCCTTAACATGCCTATTTAAGAGAGAGGAGCAAACCCAAAGTCATGCAGGCAACAGCAGTGTCACACAGATGTTAAAAACAGCAAGTTCTATGACTGAAGTGATGTGAACTGGCACTTGGGAGTGAGCACGGTGGTGATATCCCATGGAATACTCCATGGGACAACTGAAGAAGCACTAAAACATTGCACCTTTTCTTGCATATGTTTTTTTTTTTGGTTCATTTAGTATTTGCTTCTGGCCCAGCTATGACTTGAGTCTTGGGGATAGGTAGGCTTTAGGGTGGCCCCTTGAGAGCCACCACACTGCTCAGCTGCTCCTGCCCATGTACACCACAGAAGTGGACTGATGGGCTGCAGCCAAAGAAAAAAAGTGTCTTCAGTTTCCAGCATGCAGAAAACATCAGACTTGATTGCTTGCAGAGGTGTGCTGCTCTTTTAAAGCATCTCCCTCAAGCAACACTTGTGCCAAAACCAAGGATGCAAATTCAAACCCATTGAAGCAAACCAGAGTTTATTTAGCATTTATTACCTATTTTGTTGTCACATGTGACTTCTTCTGTCTTGATTTTTCCTCTGGTAAACACAGACCTTTTATTTTTATTTTTTTTAATAAAATATATAAAACATTGTGCATTGCTATCCATAGGAAAACTGTAGTTTAACAACAACAACAACAAAAAGAATAAGGCACATTCCTGTGCAGCATCTTCAAATATATATATATATATTTAAAACAAAACAAAAAGAAAACATTTTTCAACCTCTTTGAGGTTGTTAACTTCTCACCAGTCACTGACACATCTCTTATATTACCATAATTTCACTGTTGGAGGTGGATTGGGTTGTGTTTGACAGGGGCCAGCAGGGAGAACAGACTCAAAAAAATAATAGGATTTTATCCCTGAGGTGTCAGTAAAAAAACTAAATGTTCCCATTGAAAAGGAAGATGAAAAGACAGCCATAAATAACTGAATACACTATGGCGAACATCCAAGCACCGAGATGATTTCACGATGGAAGAATCCCCCTCCCCCCACCCCGCAGTTCTTAACAAGTCATATTTGCTGTTGGGTTTTAATCAGGGTAATCTCATGGCTTCTGAAGTCACAAGACAATCCGTCAGGATGCACTTCCCCCTCCCTCCTCAAATCATCTTTCCAGATTTGTCATTTTGTTCATAGTGCTCCCACAGTCCTCAGGAAAGGGAAACCAAAAAATCCTAAATGAAAACCAACTCCTGGGAGACTTCTCTCCTCAGCCAAGAGAGGAGTACTCATATTGCAGCGTGCTGAATACCATATCCCATGTGGGAGGACTGTAACTGTCACCTTCCTGCCTGCTACTAAGAAATGAAGTTGGCAACCACCTCTGTTGAAACCAGAAAGTGTCCGTGAAGAGAGGTGATAGCAACATATCAGGGAGAAGGAGACGGGGAAAGCTTTATTGCTGTCCATCCACACCACTCCAGGTGGCACACCTGATAGGAAAAGGGGAGACACCCACAAAATATTCCGCCCCCCCCTCCTCTATCACGTGTGGAGCAGCCCCAGGGCGTAGGGCAGGACAGTTGGACTCCCAATCACTTTAGTAGTAGCGGTTGAGACTCCTGGTCCCTGGGATGTCGGGCTGGCCGTTCATCCAGATCTCCCGGATGATGCGCTCCCGCTCCTCCAGCCGCTGTGCCCGCTCCAGCTCCTCCGCCGAAGTGAAGACGTTCATGTTCAAAGTCCTCTCGAACCTGCGGTGCCTGCGGGCGGACAGGTCCGAGGTGGTGTCCGAATCGTCGTCGCTGTCACTACTGTCGCTGTCGCTCTCCCGCTCCCGAGGAGGCTTTTTGGAGGAGGAGCGTTTGCAGTCCGTCCGGCAGGACACCCTGAGCACCAGGGCCAGCAGGGTCAGGACAAGTCCAATGCACACTCCGGAGACAAAATACAGAGCAGCCCGCTCAGGGTTTTCTGGCAGGAGAAAGGAAATGGTGATCAAGAACAACCCTCAAAAGAACAGAACACACACAGCCTTTCCATGCTCACACCGGGCACGGTCTCTGGAGGGGCAGAGTTTCCAGTGACTGCTTTTACTTCTATGCCCTTCTCTGCCTCCTCCCCCTGAGGGAATCAGGAAGGAGAATTTAAACGGTAGATTTGCTGCCAAGGCATTTGCCCACATGCAGAATGTGGCTTTGCTGCAGCCGTGTCTTGGAGTTGTCTGGAAGGCAAGAGAGCAGTCCATGGAATTAAAAGCTATTTCTCACAGGGTTTTCACCAGCGTGCTGCACACCCAGCAGCAGGTAAGTGCATCTTGCTGTCACATCCACTATCTTCATAACAGGCATAAAGATGATTACAAAACTTTATATGCTCTCTGTGCTGTGGCCCAGCTGAAATGGGAGGCTTGGCAGTATGGAAAAAATGCATATTATTTATTCATAGGTTTCATTTGCTTATCTAAGGCAAGTGTGCTGGCTTCCCGCCCAGACCACCAAAAGCTATACCTGTGCTCCACAGGCATAGCTGGAGTCAGTGCACCAACAGGATGAATCCTGCATAGCCACATTTCTGAGGTGATATAACAGGACTCCAAAGGATCCACAATGCTTTTCAAACTAGGCCATCTTGTTTATTTACCACATTCTTTTCTTTTTTTTTTTTTCCATGGGACTACTTGGAAGTGTAATTATCATAAATGTTGTAACTGCAATTCCTCTGGGCTGAATCACCTTTTTTATAGGCACACTAAATGGGTAAAGGTGAACCCAGCAGAAGTGCCAAGGCCAGCTCTACTCTGCAGAGTCTGATGAGTGTCCTGAGTTGAAGGATGGAGTCAGTTCCTCAGATGAGTTTTATTCCCTTGAACTGAGTGATGGATCTGTAACAGCTCCCATCAGCTGAGAGCCTGACATTTGGCCTCAAAAGATCTCTGTAGCTAAAAGACTACACTCTACTTTCACTTCCCCCACTGTGTTTTTAAAAGCTGCCCTTTCCAGCTGGTCTCCTTAAAGTTTGCAGAAGGTGAACTGGAGACTATTTGGAGATGTTCAAAACTCAACAGGACAAAACCCTGCTCTAATTTCAAAGCTGGCTCTAAATCTGAAGTTAGTCATGTTCTGAGCAGGAGGTTGGACCGGAAGACTCCCAGAGGCCTCTTCCAACCTAAATTATTCTCTAATTTTGTGGTCAGAACCCAAACACTGTTTCATGTACCGTTCAAGGCAGTGTGTAGTTTGGTGTCTGGATGTGCTCACGGAACAGTTACAGAGACAAAACAGCTTTGTGCTCTTCACTTCTCTCCCAAATGAATCTCAAAGGTGACTGACAGGCCAAGGTGAAGGAAGATGTCAAGATAGTCTGAAAACTGGCTAATAAAACATAAAACTGATGCAAGAGTGGTTGACGTGGATGACATGGGAAAAAAATCAGGCTGAACAGAGGGAGAAAAAAGGAGGAGGAAAGTGCAGCAGATACCTTCAGCAAGCCCAAAAAGAGAAAGAGGTGGATCAGCCTCCTGCAAACTCTGCTGTGACACAACAAATTGGACACTAAACTGAATGTGCCAGTGGGCTCATGAAGAGGAGGTTGAAACTAGATGATCTTTAAGGTTCCTTCCAACCAAACCATTCTATGAAATGCAGCAGTAGTTAGTTGGAAAGCCAAGTGAGACCAAAGCCAAAGGTTTTAAACTAAGATACTTTGACAAAAGTGAGACAGCCAAAATCCAAAGGTAAAAGAGAAGATACCAGAGCAGGCATGAAGGATGTGCCAATGACCCCTGCAGCAGCCTGGCAAGTGACACCCTTGCTCCAATGAAGCTAATGGCTACCCTGAATTCAGGGGACAGGACTCAAATTAAAACTTCAGCCTTGTTTGTGCAGTAGCAAAGTTGCTGCTGCTGTCCATCTGGTCTTGTGTGAACAGTGAAGAAGCGGCTTAAATTTCAGAGATTTGGAAACTCCAAGGAAAGCAGAATCACTCCTGATGACACTTTTACTTCCATGTGCAATGTAACTGAGGACACTGAGGACACTAATCACCAAGGTCCTTTTGCAAGTAGCCCTAAGGAGGGCTCTGGGGACATCTGGAGCTTGGGAGTGTGAGAAGAGCAAACAAGCACAACTGACGTGCTTGTACTGGAAGGTGCTGGGTCCCCCCTGCCTTGGCTCTGCCCGGTTGACAGGACACCAGGGACACTTTCCTGAGTACCACGTTCTGCACACACATGGGCTTAATTTGGTTGCATTAGTTCCACTGCTTGTTCCTTTAAAGCAACTCATAAAAAAAACATGGATAGGAGCCTGAGACACAGACACAGGCGGTTTCTGTGCCCCCGGGTTTGCCCGTGTCCTGCTTTTTCTTTCTCCTCCACACTTTTTTTTTCATGCTACTGTATCCAGCTCATGAACAAAATGCACTTCGATTGCTACTTAAGTAACCATCTTTCATCCCCTGCTCCTGCTTGTAGTACAGCCCTTCATGCAGCACCATGGTTGTAATTGAATCTTTGGGCTCCAGTGGCATTTATGAGCTCCTACAGCTACTCTGTCAATATCTGAGACACTGTCTGGATTTCCTCACAAAGCTATAACCTTACATTCAACTGCAGTCTTGGCATTTATCATACGCACACTCCACTTGCACAGCAGCAGCATCTCTCTTTTTTTTTTCACAGCAGAAAGAGCAACTTAAGCTAAAAACCATGGGCTCAATCTGCTTTTTCTCAGTTGAAGTAGCCAAGTCAGCAATAGCCTAGATTTAGCAGTTTGACGGTCCATAAGTGATTTTGAGAGCCTCCCCCATTGCACGTTCTACTTGCAAAGACCAAGAGGGGCACCCTCTTCAGCAAATGGATACTCAGCAGCTTCCAAAAGCTCAAAAGTGGGTCAGATTCATCATATCAACACTGAAGCTCCTCAAAACACTCATTATACTTGAAAAAAAGTTCTTTAAAGTGTATGGACATCAGTAGCAGGAATTAATATAATTCTGATATTCATTCATATGTGTGTGTGTGTGTACACTCATTAACACATAGATTTTAACCAGTGTAGCTTTTCCACTGCTGTGGGTGACAGCTGAGAGCTTCTAGCAGGACCTGGCTGCCATCAATTTCTTTAGCTGGGGTTACCTTTCCCCTTCCTTGTCTTTCTCTTTCTTGGTTGAAAGCATTGATGAAAATGTCACTGATTCAAGCCTGAATTTAATCCATGCAGACAAATATATATGCTCTATATAACCCTCTGTACAAAAGCCACCATTTTCTAGGCACTTAAACTGGCCAAAAATTAGAAACACATTTTATTTTATTTTTCCAACCAAACCAACAGCAATTACAGAGCCTATTTCCTGAGGGCTAACAATCTACTGGGAGCATCAGCCCAGACTCTCATCAATTCCCCAGGAAATGCCACAGGCCAAGGTTGTTATTGTTATCATAATAAATTGTTTCAATAAATAAAAAACAATCCAGACATTAACGCTGCTGGTTTCCTGTGATGGCTTCATGCATTCTGAAACCTCAGTTGGGAGGAAAATTTCAGAGGGCCCCCAACAAAAGGTACAGCATTAAGCATGGCCAGACAAACAGTAGGTTCCTGGGAACCTACCGTTAGCCCCACAGGCTGTTAAAATCCCCTTGTAGAATAGAAGAAGCTCTCCAGAAGCCCCTTATTAATAAGGCTCAGGCCAAGCAGTCTAAAACTTGGAATGATATCTCCTGGGTTGTATTTTAGAAGCCCCTTGTTAACACCTTGGCAGCAAAGCTTTGTTTATGGAAGAAGAATAAAACAGGGATTTGTGGAGTTTTCCCTCCAACCACTTCATCCTGAGTGCAATGACAAAACTAGAATAAGTCCCTTGCCCAAGAAGGAGGCACTGGAAGAGCTCTGATTCAATTTGAATGTTTAATATTTACGAAAGCATGAAGAATGGTTCTGCTCTTGCTGATAGACTGTGACTGCAAAGACTGTTCCAGCTGTCACTGAGACTGGTGAAGTCTTTCCAAACACTCAAGCAAGTTTTGGAACAGGTCCACAACAAATAACAGGTCTGAGGTTTGTAGGCAGAGATTGCATCCAGTTAAAAACCTAATTCTATAATCAGCTTTTAAATTAAGGGTATGTCTGAGTCTTGTCCAAGACTGAACTCTAAATAATGTTCATCTGTTTGATCAGCTACTAAATTCGCTCCTAATTGACACTGTTCACACTTTCTCCCTGTTTCTGAAGAAATAGATTCTGGAAGCTGGGATAAGACTAACACCTAACTGGCTTTGATACCTAACCATGATGACAACTGCAAATCAAGATTACAGCAAAGAAGTTTTGTTTCCTGCCGTGCTGTGATTTTTACTACTCAGTTGTCCATATGAACATTCCCAACTTTTATATGGGAACATCAGTCAAAAAAATGGTGGAAATGAGCACGGAGGCTTTCACCAGTACTGGCACTTCTCCCCTGTGTGCACCGCAAGACTCTGCATGTGGAAGTGACCAAGCCTGCAGACTCTTCATCTGCAGCTGCCCACCCAGAACTGCCATTTTGTGCTGAAAACACGGACAGCAGTGAGCACAGAAGTGATCCCACCACTTGTGGATACTCTCCTCAGGCTAAGAGACAGCCCAGTGCCAGGAGGCAGGAAAAGTAGCAGAGTGGATCATCTTTTCAAGCATTCATTTCACCTATGAAATAGGTGAAGCTCATAGCTTCTTTTTCCTGCAGTGTGTCTGAGGGTATCCACGACCCTCTGCCACAAGAAAAAAAACATTTTTCTATGTTGCCCCTGCCTATTTACAATTTTCTTCTGCAAGCTCCTGTTTTGAGACAAAAATCATGACAAATCCATCATTTCTGCTAAAAGCAGAGGGCTAAATTACATGTAGCAGATAAAGAGGGTTTAGGACATCTGCTGTTTCAATCCATGAGGAGGTCCAACAATTATTTTTGTAGTAAGTAACAAACCGAATATATATATCACTGAGTCTAAAACCCATCTAACAGCCATGGTTAAGAACACTGAAAACAGATGATCTTTAAGGTTCCTCCTTTTGTGATCCCAAAACGTTCTGTGATTCTATGATACACTGGAAAACACAAGCAACCAGGTCCTGAACTGAGTCATGAAGTCTCACTTCATCTATGTGACATCCAGTGAATGTGAACTCAGTACAAGGAGACCACATCATGAGAGGGCAAGCAACAGCAAGCAAAGCAAATCCCCCAGCAATAAGACAGTTAAAGTTGTTTGTGCTACAGAAAAACCTAGAGGCTCCTTCCAAGACTGACACCTCAGGAAGGGGAGGTGCCCTAAAAAACCAACGCAGAGTCGAAGAGTTCTGCTGTGATCAATGAAAGCAAAGTCCACGGGGGATGGTCAGCAGCTCTGAATCATAGTCCCAACTGACCCTGACCATAAATCTCACAACCTTCTCTTGCCTGTTACTGTTCAGATGGGGAATACGATATTAAGAGCATTTTGTTTTATAGTAAGGTTGGGAATGCAAGTATTTTCATGTCAAAAAGTGGCAGCTGGAGGTAAGGGAGGGAGAAGTGCATAGGACAGAAGACTTCTTCAAGGCTTGTTTTTTTTAATTTTTCCTTAGAGAAACCCACGCAAGAAAAAAAATACACCCTACTCAGCTATCTTCTGTGAACACCACTAATTCCACTTAATGTGCCAGATTCTTACAGGTGTCCTGAAAAGATGGATCCTGATGACACCACTGGATGTGCAGAAGAGCAGAACTTTGTATAACCATTCATGGTCCTTTTAGAATGACACTTCACTAAGTAATGTGCAGAAACACTTACTACTCAGTGATTCCAAAATGCGAAGCCCAGGTTAGCTGCTTCAAATCCAAACACTTGTCTGTAGCAGCATGGTGGCATCTCAGCAAGATCAAGAGCAAGGCATCAGGAATGCACTAGTATTTAATGCATTAGCAGGACTGAATGGCACACAGACACCCAAGAAAAAAGTGACCAGAGATAGCATTTTCTGCCTTGAGAGGCTATTTACACAGTCACCAAGGCCTTCCTTTTGGGAAAGCAGCACAAATTGGCTTGAAATATGCTGAATTAGAGCATTTGATGCTATTCAGACAGTGGTCCTCTATCCTCCATTTTTTGGGTTAGTTCCTTCAAGTAATGTAGGCAACTAGTGTAGGCAATCCCTACTGCTGACAAGGCATCTCATTCTGTGGGAAATATTTGCAGTCTATCACCTGCCTCTGCTGTCCTGTCACTACCAGTGGTACTGACCCCAAGCACTCAGTAGGGCACACAATCTTTATTTCATAGAATCATAGAATGGTTTGGGTTGGAAGGAATCTTAAAGCTCATATTGTTCCAATCCCCTTCCATGGGCAGAGACACCTTCCACTAGAGCAGATTGCTCAGGGCTCCATCCAACCTGGCCTTAAACACTACCAGGGATAGGGCAGCCATGACCTCTCTGGGCAACCTGTGGAAGTGCCTCACCATCCTCACAGTAAACAATTTCTTCCTAATATCTAATATAAACCCGCTCTCTTTCAGTTTAAAGTCATTCCCCCTGGTTTTATCACTTTTCTTTCACCTTTTAAAGTGAATCTTTTTAGAAGACTGCTCCTCTTGTTACTTGAAAAATATATGTGGGTGAAAGATAAGCTGTGATCCAAGGAAATCTTACTCTAAACTAAATTTAAATATTCAATTAAGTAGATTCTCAAGTTACTTCATCTTCACACTTCTACTGAAGATAGGCCAAATTCTCTTAAGCAGTGTAATGTTCTGAGTGCCGCTTATTTTCCAAATTACGGGACAACAAGCTTGCCTCCCTAATGAGCCAGGCTTTGATCTCCAGGAAAATGAAGCATTAGGAATAATACCACATGTAAGATTACATTGTACTTAATTGCAGATGAGAGCAAATCCAGTGGAAAGCAGAGCACAATAAACTCTGGTATATATACTGCCTGCTAGAGCTGCCCCGGTCAGGTCTTTCAAGGGAGAGTTTGCAGAGAGATGAATGAAATACGTAAGCAGTTCAAAGAGGCAGATTTAGCCTCAGGTGACTGAAAAATGAGGGTCTTCAAAAAGCTTGCAAGAGCCCAGGGAGATGGCAACCACAAGACCTACCTGTGATGAAGGCATAGGCTGCCAGGATATTGCTGAGCAGGGCCATCTCCGTGCTGACGCCCACAGGCTCCATGCTGCTGGAGAGCACTGGCGGTTGTGTCTCATCCACAGGAAGCAGGAGAGGGGTGTTGTCTAGAGGGTAGAAAGTGGCAGATCTCCCTTTCTTCTTCTCTGCTTTGAAACAGAAATGGAATGAGGAACGATGAACGTGTCCCAGCCCTACCCTGCCCTAGCCCCACCAGGTCAGCATCTGTGTTCAGAAATCTGGAGCTGCTCAAGAGCAAGCCACACAGATTTGCCCTTTTTTGGGGGGTAACTAAACCTTCTCAAGTAGCTTCAGCTGAGTACATATTCTGCCTGCATCCAGGCATCATCTTCTCTCCCCCATCTCCTGCTGTTTCATGTCACCACTTAGACACACCCATCTACGCTACAGCAAATACATAATCAGGTTTATTTTCTCTTATGTAAATCAAAGGAACCTTTATCAACAGTGTGTTCAGTTAAGCTTGTAAGGAGGACTAGGAAACACAGGCAGAGCCAGCAACCCTCTGCCGGTGCCGCGCTGTAGTGACCCATCCACACCTGGCAAACAGACGGGCTTTCTCTCCAGCCTTAGTGGGGAAGGGCAGACCTTGGTTTATGACTTCCTTCAGAAGCCTGCTCGTATTGTATTTCACCTAGACACCATTTCCCCTTTGGAGAGGTGAGTGAACATGGGTTAATGATTTGATTTTATTTGTTGAAGACTGAAGCTAAGGAAGCAGCTCATTCCAGGAGGCTCAAAGAGACCCTTTCAAATCTTATCACCTCACTGTTGAGGGCTCCCTGCACCTTGATCTGCAGACAGACACCCCCCTACTGACAAAACACTAATTGTTTTCAACACAGGAAAAAGTCAGTGCAAAGGATGCAGCTCTGTCATCCACGTGAGTGTTTAACTGCAGTTATTACAGATTTTCAGGCTCCCTTCCCTGGGTGTCTAGTTCTGAACAAAAGCAAGCATCGCTCTGTAAAATCACAGACTTGCACCAGGCTCCCACTTATCTGCAGGTATTAAATTCGGGAAACTGCCAGCTCCATCTCCAGTGGTGCCACCAGTGCCATACATACAAAGGCATTCTGTCAGCAGTCATGGTGCGAGATGGTCTTTGTTCATGGGTTGCCTGATCTGTCTCCTCTCCCTGCAAACAGCAGTGTGACACGTCACCTTCAGCTTCCCGCTGCAGGTGCCAGGAAGCGGCTCAGCCCAGGGAAGCAGCAACAGAAAGTGAGGGGTGTCAAACAGAACAGGTAATACTGGATGGAGAGGGACTGAGTGCATGAATGTGCATGCTGTGATGCCAACTCCTCATCTGCCTCGGAGGAGAAGCAATGGGGATGGTTGTCCAGGTGTCGCTGTAAGGGATCAGCCTGAAGGAATGCGGGTGCTGCTGCATCTCTGCCACTGAATAGCTGCATGGCCTTGGGAAACCTACATGTTAAAGGCCACCAAGGTGTTAATGACTGGCCTTCAAGCAAAGTTTTTAAACATGGGTGGCTCATATCCCAACAGATAAAATATTCCAAGAACCTGTTGCTTTAGGAGACTAGAGATCACTGTGGATCACTTGTGCAAATGGAGGCAATGGGACACAGAAGGTCAAGGGCACATTCAGCAGGACCACCAATAGCAAAGTCTTAAAAAAATCTTTCAATTCAGATGTAGGCACTAATGTGGCCTCTAATCTTTCCTTTATTCTCCCTGTCCAGTAAATCTGTCTGTACTAGGGGTTGAATTTTTCCCTACCACTGTTCCAAAGAAATCCACAGAAGCAGGGTAAATATTTCATTTCTAAAAACTGAACCTGGATACTTCAGAGCAACTCAAGTAGCACCATGCATCTAAACTTAGGCAATGGAATCCTGCTATTAGTTGAGGGATATCCGAAAGCCATTCAGCTCTCCCTGTAGTAGACACTTAAAGCTTGATGTATTTGCTCATACATAGCCATCTAAGACACCCCATGGAGGACATCCATTTAGAGATGACAGGTATGATGTAGGAGAAACTCTCACCCTTCTAGAAGCCAGGTAAACACCCCAGGTCATCACAAATTACACATTTATATGGGGATAACTGATCTTGCCTGAGATGCGTCCTTACTGAGGTCTGGCTCTGAACTGGTTAATTCAAAATCTCTTCACAATAAATGAAGGGCACTTCCAGGACATAATCACATATATATTTCATAGCCATATATCAGATGGACACCTCTGCTGGGTATGATGCATCCCTTGTAAACCACACTGTGCAATAATAGTATATTTAAGACGCTTCTCAAGTGAGACATAGAAGAACCTTTTTTTTTTTAACTTCTAACTTATCCAAAGAAGAGATGCAATCAAACCAGTTTTTAAATGAATACTCATCTGCATACACTAAACTCCAGCAAAGAACACCACAAAACCACAGAACTGGTTTTATCATTGGCAGGATTGTACAAGCACAGACATGGAAGACAGAAAATAACTGGACTTATGCAGAAGGAAAAAAACAAACACACACAATTTCACAAGGGCCATGTGTTGCTAC
This sequence comes from Manacus candei, assembly GCF_025592945.1. Taxonomy (NCBI): domain Eukaryota; kingdom Metazoa; phylum Chordata; class Aves; order Passeriformes; family Pipridae; genus Manacus; species Manacus candei. Next base: position 3,563,024 of record NW_026138055.1, on the reverse strand, counting down.
ACTGTGTGGTTCCCTGGCCCCACAAGTCACTCCAGGACCATAAGAGAATACATCCCCTTTCCTCCTGGCTAGCTTGGAAAACTTGTCTATACCTAATCAGCTCACTACTACTGGTTTTCTCCTCACCCTTCTTAGCTGTTCCCAGTCACTTGAATGGTTTCTCCATGAATTTACACCAAAGCTGAGCAAAATTATTTCAGCCAGCAATAATTTGCCCAACACCACAGTATAAACACAGGAGAGGCTATTCATGATACCAGGCTGACTTTAGCAAATAGTTTTAATAAGAGAAACAAAACAGAAAATGTATTTGCTTTGTTATTTTTCAAACATTTTTTTAGCTTTTAATTTCAAAATGACATCTTTGTTTGAAAAGTAGTGCATATTTTGAAAATGAATGAATAAACAATGTGAAAACTAAATAAAAGGTGTCACTTATTGAAGTGAAATGTTTAGATGAATGAAAATGAGTTCAGGATATCTTTTTTCTTGTTTAAAAGTATCTCCAGGATCACAATATTTATTTGGTGCTAACTCAAAACTCTTTTCCTTGGCGATTTTTCAGTAAGGCCTCCAAAGGGACAAATTTGTTATTGCCAGTTCTTAATTATTTGTGGATTGACTATCCAAGCTGCAGATTAACATTGTCAGGAGTGTAGACAGAGACCAGGCAGCTTAGCCCATACCCACCCTAGAGCTGAACCTCTGGGAGCACAGGCTGGAAATTTCAGTAGTGTCATATACTATCCATTGCATGTTGGGAAACAATGCAAACCCATCGAGTAACCCAGTACATGCTCACCTATGCTTTTCTCTTATTCATACAGCACCTCTTCCTTCTACTCACCTATCCCTATAGATACCTGAGACTTCATTCACATCTCTTCACTTTGCATTTTATGAAAATAGCATCATATTTCAAAGCTCAGTTCAAAACTTCTCCATTCCCTGTGAGGCAGATCTACTGTCTCTGCCCTGTGTGGTTTTTTTTCCTTTGCCACTGTATTACACAGGTCTGCAAAGTATTTCTGTGATGAGTTTTGACATGCATGGCCACGACTGCTATTTCAGGAAACTCAGTGTTTCTTGAACAGTTTCACAGTTCACTTTAGCCCGTCACTGATCATAGCTCAAAGCTTCCTTTCTGACTGTGACATGGATGGGGTTTGGGCACAATAGAGAAATCCAGGAGACAGAAATGAGGAGATAGAAAGGAACAGTTATCACAACACAGTTAGGTTTGGGGCAACATCACAATAGTCACAGCTACCTGGGAGAGCTCGTCCTATACTGGAAGGAGAGACATCAGAAAGGAGCACTCCGTCCCCTATAACATTGAGATCAAACACTCTTGGCTGCAGTGGAAAATGTGGCTTCTGATATCCTTGGTAATTGGTTGGTCTTGGCTGAGTTTCATGCAGTAGCTTCTTGGGAACTGAAATAGAGGAGTAAGAAGAGCACAGTTGTTAGAGTGAGTTATTTCAGCTGGTCACAACGAGAATTGTCACATTATGCTACGGGCTCAGCTGATACTTAATTACACCATGTGCAGCCCAAACAGACATATATCTTCCACTATGATGAATGCTCTCCAAGTGCCAGCACAGAGACATTCAATGAGAGAATGCTGGAAACTATAAAGTGATTAAGATATTACTTATTTATAATTAAGCCTTGAGACTAAGCTAAGGATCAGATTCAGACATTTTATTTAGTCACACATCTTAGAAACTTAAATGCCTAGTAAGACAGACTTTGGCCTCAGCCCTAAGCTTCAGAGCACTTCAGGAAGACACCTCTATTCCTACCACGACAGGGTGCTGGGCAGGATGCCCTATAGCAGTGGGAGCTATAGGCTATGCCTGAAACACTGCCTCTCTCCAGCCATGAAGTTGCTGGCTCAAGCCTCAACATCAAAGATTTCTGTCCACTCCAGATTCACAAAACCAGACTCTAGAGGATGCTGTTCACATGAAATCATAAAGCTTAAATCATCCACCACAAAAATAAAAAATCCCACCTGTAAGAAACGCTCCCCACCCCGTGAGATCCAAAATACACTGTTCCCCATTGGGCTTTAGGGCTGTAAGTAAGCTGCAAAAGGCCCACTCCCACCACTCTGAGGAGGGTGAAGACTCAGCTAATCACTACTGCTCTCAGTGTTTTGTCAGCCACGGCATTAGCAATATGCGGGTAAGATGATAAGTTAATATGTGACAGTTTTTTTGGACATCTCTGGTCTCCTCTTTGGACCAAAGCACGCCTCAATAAGAGTATTTTCTCCTCCTCGATGTTGCAAGACCAGTTCTTCAGCTGTACATCTCAGGTAAAGAAATCAAAGCCAGTGTACCTCCAGGTACACCCTCTGAAGGTGAACCCACACAGTAAATTCACTAATTTCCCCCATAGGGACAAAGCACAGAGTCATTTACAGAGCTGAACCAGTTCTCTGCCTCAGCCACAGCCAATACCTCAGGCTATTTCAGAGCAAAGTGCTTCTCCATACAAAGAGAAGAAACACACATACAGGCCATTCTGTTCAGAAATCAGAGGAAGAGAGTGAAGAAAGACAAAAATAAATTAAAACTTCCAGAGGAGAAAGATTTATTTCCCCATCAGTGACTATATACTAATATATACATAAAAGCAGACAACCAAGACTTAAGTGTGTTAAAGACAGACTGTTAAGAACCAGGCACAATTTCAGTAGACCAACATGAACCCCAAGAGAAGGTTTCTGGGATGCTCATCTCCCCTTTCTCCAAGTCTAATGGTACCAACCTCTCTCATTCCAAGCAGGTTGCCACCTCCCAGTGCCTCAGTTGTCCCATGGTTCCATTTGGGATCATACTATCTCTCATCTCCACTCTTCACGGAGGCGTTCAGAAGCATAATTAAAAATGCAAAGCACTTTGAGATGCTTGGCAGAAGCATGAAGGAGGGCTTGGAAAGAGTGCAACTGCAGAGCAGAAAGGAAATTCCTGCCTGCCCCCTGCAGCTAATCAGCTGCCAGACTGGAACAGGAGATTTAATCATGTCCATTAAATTTGCCTGCATCACCCACCACATTACTACTGGTGGGTGAAGTGATCCAACCACCTTGTTTACATTATGTTCGACTTACTGCCTTTACTGAGGCAAAGAAAACTGTAACTAGATTTACAGACTGACCTCCTGATTTAGGCTGCCAGGACATCAGCCTTGAAGTTTTTGCATTATTAGTAGAGTCATGCTAGGTCAGGAAACAGACAGAAAACCCGACAGCTTCTGAATATCAAAGAGCTGGCACAGCGGTTTCTAGTGAATCCTGAATTGGCAACTGTTGGAAGGTAGAAAAAGAAACACAACCCTTGGTAGGAACTAGACAGGAGTGAGGAGGATACCTGTGCCAAGGAAACATCAGAAAGTCTGGGGAGGAGGTGAGTAGAACAGAGATTATGCAGCAAACCATAGGCAGGAAGAACTGCAGTTCTGAGTGCCTAATTCAAGACACCCAAAGGGACCCAGAGTGCATAGAGCTAAGCACTCTCCAAAAATAAATTGCTCTATTACTGTATCTCAGACTGAGGACCTGAAAGGCATTTTTCCTTTACACAGGTCTCATCCAAACTGCATCCCAGTAACACATTGATAGACATCCAATGAAGAAAATGAAGCAAAAGGGACACAAAGACAATTTTTAGCAGGTTTTGACTAGTCTTTCACGTTTCAGTCTTACTTTTCTTCATAAACATCTACTTTCACCTCCCAGCACTCATGACCATCTCCAGGGCACAACACAGGCTGGGTGGGCCCGCATCTTTCTTAGAAAATGTGACACCACCAGACACTTAAACATTTGAGACAAGTAGGAGGAAGAAACATCATCTTTTCTACATTTAACACTATCTAAGCACATCCAGGGAATTGAGCTACGGCTTTTCCACCTTGGCATCTGTGCCACAACCATTCAAATGCTACAGGACTAGGGGATGAGTCAGGTAAAGCGAAACTTTGCTAAATCAGTCAGCAATTGGTCAACAGCATCCCAAGGAAGAGTAGAAATGAGGAAGTATTAAGGGGAAAGCATTCATAGAGACTATTTATTGTCACCTTACTGGAGTAGGGCTGTGCTCTCATCTCTTTGGGATAGCTGAGGAAGTAAGAAGACCATCAAGTAGACATTTGGTGCCTTAAAACACAGATGACTGTGAGGACAGATTCCCAAAAGCAGGCATGTGCTTAACATACGTGATTAGCACACCCTTTGGTACTTTCAAAAATCCTAAGAGGTGCTTGTCTTCACTTCAGCAACTAGATCAGTTTAAAACCCTGGAAGCAACTTTGTGCAACACAGGATGTCTACAGCATATAACCTTGGACTTTTCCATTTCAAGGGATCATTTTTCTCTGTGGACTCCATAAACGTCTTGAGGACATTTTGCCAGGAAAGGCCCATCTTTGCAAAGAGTAAACAGAGAGATGGCATGCAGCAAGTCTGTTCTTTTTCTGGTTTATATGATGCTCAGCCAATACACAGCTTTCTTTTGATTTAGAAAGACCGTGAAATGGAAAGCCTTTCTCAAGTGTAAAACACCTCACAATTTCCAGTTAGCTCCTGTGTGGCAGCCAACTCCACAAGAAAGATTAAACATCTGGTTCCTTTGAAATGCCCTCCTTAAATTCTCCAGAGAGGAGTGCATCTGACACAAAGCATGGTATGATTTGAAGCAAGATGTCAAGAAAAGTTATTTATTATTAAAAGCACCAGAAAAAAAGTACCTAGGATTTTAGTCTTATCTCAGTATTAAGCACAGAAATCCTGGCAGGAAAGAGTTGGCACTTGGCCTGCTCCATTCAATCAAGCAGAGAAGTTAAAGCAACTCAGTCAGCAGAAGAAGTGATGTATGTGGACAAGAGGGGAAGAAAGAGGGATTCAATCAAAGTGTTAACACACCTCATAGTCAGGAGCCCTGTACCTAAAAATGCACAAGAGAAATGAGCTGGGATATTCTGGAAGAGAGGAAAAGAGTTGTTATAGGGACCTCTGGGGACTTTCAGTCACTCAAGGGGTAGCAGTCAGCCTTGAGATATGGATATTTATCCAAAAGATAAAATTCTACAGTAACTCGTGCTGGGCAGCTGAGCAGCACAGGTAGAGATGTAATTTTCCAGTCGCAAGCCCTGCTCTGCCACCCACTCCAGGGTCCAACTGGGGCATCACCACACGGACTCCACGTCAGCCGGGACTTGATCTGGAGAGCAAAGTGTCACCATCGCTGTGACACTCCGTGAAGGTACCTGCAGAAGTTGGTTCTAGGCTATAAATCTGCCAGGCAGCTTTCGGAACAGCATTCCTCTGACATTACAGGTTTTCAAGTCCTTATATAATCCCTCTGTGTCTGCTTTAAAAGCAATGCTAGCTACCAGCTCCTACTGCTCATCTGTCTGAATCAACGTCATGCTAGCAATAATTTATACCAGTTCCCAAACCAAGACCTGCAATACCCATTTGCAATGAATTAATGGTACCAATCTCACAACAAAACCTCTCCTCCACTGCCTGGCACCTTCCCCCCCCCTCCTTCCCCCAGGAGGAACAGGGTAAAGGAAAATCAAGTGTGCTCTCATGGGCAGAGGAGATCCATCAGAGTCAGCACAAGCAACCAGCAGGACAGTGTGAAAAGGCACATGCTGGTGCTGCTGACAGTATCGTTATTTGTACTTGGTGGAGACTCCTTCTCCTGGGATTTTCACACAAGCACTCTCTTGTGTGGCCAGAAAACCGAGGGCTGATGAAAAGAAAAAGTTACTGTGTGTACAAGCAGCCACATTCTGAAATACAGAGAAGGAAAAGGCCAGCAGATACCTCGCCTCTGTTCATCAAGAGCAGAGAATGACAGAATGGTTTGGAAGGGACCTTAAAAATTATCTAGTCACACCCCCCTGCCATGGGCAGGGACATCTTCCACCAGACCAGGTTGCTCCAAGCCCCATCCAACCTGGCCTTAAACACTTCCAGGGATGGGGCAGCCACATCTTCTCTGGGACAACTTGTTCCAGTGCCTCACCACCTCACAGTAAAGAATTTCTTCCTAATATCCAATCTAAAATACTCTTTTTCAGTTTAAAGCCATTCCCCCTTGTCCTATCACTACATGTCCTTGTAAACAATTCCTCTCCAGATTTCTTGTAGGCCCCCTTCAGGTCCTAAAAGGTCATAATAAGATAATTTGCTGTGTTTTCTACTACGTTGATCTATCTAGTTTTAAACACTCCAATCCTGGGGATTCGACCAATTGCCACAACATACTATTTTCGGAGGAATATTGCTCTTTCTGAGGAATTCTTTTCAAATATGTTGCTGAGTGTTTTAATTTAAGGAAATATATTATTTCCCTAATCAAAACATTGGATGCTATAGCCCCCAAATTTTATGGGTGGGGAATCGGCTCAGGGACAGAGTTTTGAAAGGGTTTAAATATCAAAATTATTTGTCCAATCTCACAGAGGGAGTCTGTGCCAAAGAAAGAAAACAAGCTGACACTCGCTGTATTTCAGCCTTGTACTCAAACCATTCCCTCTCTTCGCTAATTTGATCATTTGGTGTTTCCTGATACTCGCTCAGTCCTAAACATGCTTAAAGACTTCCACTCCCAGGAAGAAATTATCCTATGACCTCCACCTTTGCTATATATACACATCAGTCCACTGGAGCGGATCAATGAAAGCTCAGGCAAGGGGGTTGTCATTCTCCAGTACTCTGCTGTATATTTTCCTGAGCATTTCCAGCCCATAAGGTTTGCTCCCAAAGCTCAGAATGGTTAAAGCAGATCTGCAGGACCTTCAGCAAATCCTCCTGAGCCTGCTTGAAGCAGAGTGCAATTTGAAAACATGACTCCCTCACCTAGGAAAATTACAACCAAGCCTTTTATCTGGGGAGGTTGGGGCCAGGAATTTTTAAAATAATAATAAAAAAAAATCCTCCTGTGAGTAAACACCCAGTATAAACTACTGCAGGTTTTTAGAGGGAGCAGCTCTGAAGGATTTTTGTTTGAGACTTGAAAATGCATGGCATCCAGCCTGTAATGGGATCATTCATGATTCTGAGTTATCACAAGAAAGCAATTCCTTTGCACACATGTATGGTATGTGGCGCTCTCAGATTGCAGAATTAAAAGTGTTTTTTATGTGCTGTAAAACCTAAATTCACTAAACACTCAGTCAACAATGCCTATTAAAATAATAGATTTTGGCTGTGCCAGACCACAACACAATACAATCACATAAGAAGACTCTGCACCTGGTGACTAACATCACTAACACTAACATCACTGTGTAGCTAGAAACATGGGGGTGGGAGATGCTAATTTGACTAAAAAAAGCAAATTGAGGCACAACCTACCCCCTTGGCTTTTTCCCAAGGGTCTCAGACATGGCCAAGGAACAAGCTGAAACCTTTTCCAGTTGCCCACGCCCTATGTAGCTCAGTGCTGGATGAGCCCCTTTCAAGTGAATAAAGCAACTTTTGCATCACATTGAAAGAGGTTTTGCCTCTTCTTGTGTCACGTCAGACATCCAAAGTCTACCTTCAAGTCCTGACCTGACACCAGACATTCTGACAGGGGGGCTTTTTTGGTCAGATATAAGTATAATCACTTCATAGGAGATGATCAGATCCTACAGCTCTTAAAATGTCTCCATGAACATCCCCATGGAAAAGGCTGAGTGCACCCAACATCACCTCTCTTCTTTGTCTGCAAAGACATATCATATTTAGAGTAAATATATAGTACAGTTTACATAAGAAGTGTAAAGGGTCCCAGGAGACAACAGGAGACATGAAAGGACTATGTGCAACAGACCATAAGTCTGAAACTTGGGATTTGATCAACAAGCTGCCACAAAAAACCTTCATTTCTCAAAAAAAAAAAAAAAATAGAGCAGAGGCTCAACAATTGCAAGTGGTCCAGACCTCAGCTTCTATCTCCTTCACTTATTTTTAAAAAGACATTTTTTTCACCCAGTATCAATATAGTCTGCAATTCTGAAACCGAATGCAAAACCCAAGAGAAAGAGGGAGTTCCTCAGCCTCCTGCAGGCATGTTTTCCAGGCACGGTGGTTCCAAACCACCAATAACAAGGAAGTGACTCATGCCAATTACAGTAAGTCCACTTCCAAGCACCATGCAGAAAGCAAGTGGGACTGTCTGGGAAAATAGCCTTGTAATAACCAAAGCCACCTACACCTCCCCAAGCCCACAGCCTGTGCCAGGGCCATCCTCCTTGCCCCTCCCCTCCAGACACTGCCTGAAGCAGAAACCATCTATTCTGCTGGTGATTTTGGGGCTGGTGGGAAGAAGTACCAGCTGGGATGTCTGACACAACCCATGCAAACTCTGCCAAGACTCCTCCTCAGACAGCCCAGATGCTTTGCCCTTTACTGTATATCCTGACAGCAGTGAACTACAGAAATGTTGTGCAATAAGAATATAAATACAATACAGACAACCCTTTCTCTTGTTTGCTCTCCTCAGAAAAGGACATGCTTATCTTTTTCTCATGCAGTTGCAACCAGAGAAGTGATTTCAGAAGTGGAAACGATTCCAGTCCAGAAACAAAGCCCATGCAACATGAATTAGCCCAGTCTCACCATTCCTCCCAGTGAAATCTCTCGCAGGTATATGGCCCAGCGCTGTGAGAGGCTTTAGGAGATGAAGGAGATTTAGGAAACAGTGCACCTCCAACCAAGACTCCACAGGGCAGAGACAAACAAGAGCACTGTTCCCTCCCAGCCTCTCCCCCTCCTGCACAGGGCAGCAGGAGCACCTTCCCCTGACTCCTCTGATTTCTGCCTGCCCAGATATGCAATAAACTTATTAAAAGAGCCAGTTTGCCTAATCTGGAAACTCAACCCAAGCATGCCCTGTAGGTATCTAGGGAAGAAGTCCTCCTTAAATAAGCTATGTTCCTGAGCTCCCTGTATCATCAACAGTGAAAGGTGGGTGCCTTTGAAAGCCTCCAGGGGAGATTCTGTCTACTTAAATTTAGGAGCCTAATTAGGGATAGTTAATGAATCATAATGTTACCTTTGGATTTATTCTCCTGAGTGTATCTGAGTTGAAATCTTACAAAATGCCTCACATCTTTTACTCAGATATTTTTCTTCTATCTTGAACTTTCCAAATCAGGATTTGAAGCTATAAACACCCTAATTTCTACCCAATGATGCATGTGCTCGATCTATCCACAGGCAGTTTTCCTACTGCTTTCATAGCCTTGAAAGTCATTGTTCTTCTTTCATCGTCTTAAATGCAATAACAGAATATGAAGCATCTATTGCCAGCAACTCATAAATCTCCTGCTTGATGTGGTTTTTGGTCTCCAAAGGGCACAGGGGAAAGCATCACATGCACCAGTCTGCTCCCTACATGTTCTACTTGGAAAGAAAAATGGATCAAAAGGAAGAAAGCCTTGTAAGAGATACCTGCAGATACAAAGAGTTACTTTCATCTGGCAGATTTCTGACTGCTCCCAAAGTCAGGAGAGTCTCCATTTTCACAAGATACCTCATGTTGAGGAGGATGAGACTCAAGCTGAGTCTTGTCCAAATTCCAGCATGCTCGGCTACATCCCCCATGGGACCTTCTGCCAGCTGTAGCTGTAGGACCTCTCTGGCAGTACGGCTGTATCGTTTCTCCATGAGGCTCAGAAGAATAAGATCAGTAAGGAAGTCAGCATCATTCTGCCAGTGTTCCCTATTCCCTGTGTTTGGGCTGCATCTGTCACACACTTCCATTGGTACACACCAGCCCACTCATGAATGGATTTCTTTGGCATTTATTGGATACTCATTTGTTGGTCTTTTCAGAGGAGACTTATTACAGACTGTAATTTTATGCAGTGCTCTAAGTATACCCACTTGACTTTGGATCAAAGCAGAGTAATGTTAAATTTCGCACTTTGACACAATTCCTATTTCTTCTCATCATGTTCACTCAGTTTAATCAAACATTTAACACTGCAAGATTTTATTATTTTATATTACTCAAAGTACAGAACTGTTGTGACTTATTTAGGCTGTAGAGCTTGGCAGAAATTCCTTTGTGCAGCTTATCTATTTTTCAGGAAAGTATGTGACATAATATGTGGCTCCCAGGAGGATGCCAACAGAGCAGCAAGTATTGTGTGTTCAACTGTGGCTGATCCAGAGCCAGGGCATTGCTCATATGAGGAACAGCTCACCAGCAAGGGAGGGTCTCTGTGCTCAGGATGCCAACACATACCCAAGTGGTTCCAGCTCTGCAAGCTATCAGGAATCAGCTAAGTTACAGTAACCAATTCCATAAAACTTGGGGCAGAAGATACTCCCTTAAATTTCAGTGAAAAGTGTAGACAAGCACTGTCAGGGAAAGTGTCCCTCGGAGATGTTTTTACTACGCACCCAGAGGTAGTGGTGGGTGAGAACTATGTATCACTGTGAGACACTCAAATGAAAGCCAGCGCAAGGATATCCAAGACAAAGTAAGGAGAAAGGGGTGGAATAAAGGGCCAGAAGCTCTGAAGCACTCTAGAGCTGATGGGAAGCCATGCCAGCCTCTACCAAGGACAGGAAAGGGATGGCAGGGAAGCCAAAGCTCCAACAGGAAAGGAAGGTACCAGGGAAAACAACATCTACAGCTACACTGTACTGCCTAAATATTTGAATAAAGCACAAGAAGCCTCATGCTTCATCATCTGAGCCAACAGCTAGCCTGATATGATCCAACCATTATATCCCAAGAGTTAGGAATATCATTTCTCCTCTGAGACTACTGACCAAGACAGACACCTAGGGAATTTCCTGCGCCCATCTCTGTAGCAATATCACCCTTTCTGTAGTCCACAGACCACTGTGACCTGTGACGCACCAGAAAAGTGATCCAGAAAAAAAACCCTAATTCTAAGAAAAAACTACAACCAGCATACCCCTGGATGTTCCCCCATGTTTTGTCTTGGTGTCTGCTGGCAGGCACAGCCAGGAGATTCTTCCCATCTGCTCTCCCTGCCTAATTAAAATGTTTGTAATTACAGCACTAAAACTATTCTCTGTACAAAAATATTTTCTTTTTATCTAAGTTCTACTTAACCAACAGTGTGTGCTAGTTCTTTACCAGTCTATCAGCTTTTCCTCTCTTCAATCAAACAGCAGAGAACTAGACAAAGAACTAGAATTTTTTTCCCAAATATATACGGGTGCCTTAATAGCAGGAGCTGAGGAATGTCATCAGAAAGCAGCTGGTAACCTCTGCCATTAAAGGCAGTAACTTTGTCTGGTCACACGGCTGACTTAGTGTGGCAATTCTCAGGATCCCATGAGATGCCCAAACTGGGAATCCTGCATAAGGAAAGGTTATCAATTCAATTGGGGTAAATACTAGGAATGAACAAAACTGTGTAAGGCAGCTACTGTGCTAAATGCCCTTCAGTTATATATAGATGAATGCAGATCAGTATTTACTGAACAAAAACACAATTTATTTTGAGATCCAGAACTCAGTGTGAGGATCACTGGCTCCTCAGTGGTTCAGCACTTGGCTTATAGAAGCCAGGCTACACTAACAAACTTGAAATCCAAGGATCTGTGAACAAAGTGGCAAAACTGTTTTCAATATAAATCCTTCCATTCACATAGTCATAACCTGTGAGACATCCTCCTATGGGGCTGAGACTTCCTGAGCACAGTGGAAAGTTTGAGGAAAAACCCTATAGATGTTTTTTAATTATGAGAGTATTAAACCTCCCCTGTTTTTCAAAGAAGTACATTTACAGGCAGAACCTCTCCAACACACCACATAAGCTTTAAATCATTTGGCTTGGAGACTGTGAAAAGTTCTTTGCATGGTTTATGTATTTTATTTTATTTATTTTTCTGATAGAAAAACACGTAGCGTGCATCATCTTGCTTCCATGCATACCCTGAGGGAGCAGTAAGGACTGCAAGCCCAAATCTTACTACAATTGCTACTGTGAGTAACTGCCAGTTTTGTGAAACAGCAAATTATAGTCACTTTCCTGACGCCACATAAAAGCAGATACACACCATGGAAAACAATGCCAGGGTTTTGTTACAGCCCAGCAAGGATGTTACTGAGCACCTACCCTACACTCTTATGCAACTTGCCCTGCAGCTACAGTCTGGGAGCACTGGAAAGAAACTGTGGGAATACGCAGTGCTGGATGCTTGTGGCAGCTTTCCAGTACTTAATAGTGGTTGGGGTTTTTTTTTTAAGAGAACACAAGTTTTTTAAAGCTAAGCGTTTGTTTCTATTAGACTTCATGAAATGTTCAGCCAGGACATTTCATGCACACCAGTCTGTTCTTTCCCACCTTCACACGTGTTATTAAGATTCACTTCTATGAATATCTCCATCACAAATGAGACCTGAATTCATGCCACCTAATGGAAGGCATTTTACTGGGACAGGAGGTGGTTAATTTGTCCCTTCATCAATTATACAGATAGGCTGACTAATCCCTCAGTTTAACCACTTCAGCTAAATACCTGCATTAGTGTACGTAAGGCTTTGCAAGACTGAGTTTCAAGCATGTAAATTATATATATATATATATATTCAGATGTAGGACATTGCCGGGCAAAAAGCTTATCTCATTTGTTCCAAATTTAACAGAGCTAAACAATCCTGAATCAAATTCTACCCACCAATTAGTACATAAATTATTTCAGGACTACCTGGAACTCCTTTGAGTACTCCCTAACAGACTGGCAGGTCTTTGATAGATCCTGACCACTTGTAATACCTGATTCACCAGGTTGCCACCCCAGCCAAGTCCCAGGGGTTCATTCTGGGAATGTCAGCAATTCCCTCTTTCTGGTGGCCTTTGCCAAGCACAGCCCAGTTTCTGCCTGTTTGGGTAGCAAGGTCCATCCACTGGTATCTCTCACATTTCAAAATTACTGAATTCAGCCACTTAAAAAGTGTAAATGAAGACATGTCTTAACCTTCCATGTGTTTGAAAGTGTTTGTTATCACATATTCTGTAGGAAATGCAGATTGCTAACTCATAGCCAAGGAATTCACTTCATACTGTAGGACCTCTATTTTTAGGCTTCTTTTTTAGGACTCTTAGAAAAAAATTGAAGATTTCAACACATACCTTTGCTGCTAGCAACTTGAACCCAGGGCAGATCCTTTATCTGGCATGCACTCAGTTTAAGTTGCCACTTCTTTCAAGTGGAATATAATGCTCTGTATTGGAGTATTTGTTCCCTCCACTGGATATCTTGAACCCACCAACCCCGATATCTTATCAGATGAAAGGATTAATCCAACACAAAGAGGTTGTGAACATCTTTTGAACACGTAAACCTTTAACAAACAAATTTCCTGAAGGGGATATAGGCAGGGATGGTTTATGAGACCCTGTAAACAGCAAAGAAACTCATAAACACAGTCCTTCAAAGCACTTCTGTCCCATGCTGAGATAATCCCTGTTCATACCAGAAGAGTCACTGCCCATCTCCATAAAGACACATTCTTCAGAATTTGCTCAGCTCACAAATAAGAGTTGCCAGTCCTCCAAAGGAAAATTAATCCCTATCAATGCAACTGCATAGGATAAAATCTACCTCACAACCTGCTCAGGTTATAGGGACAAGATGTAATTAATTGCAATTCCAATAACCATCCATGTAACTTAAAATCTGAAGTAATCCACCTTAATTACCCTAACTCTAATAACTGCATGGAATCATAACAGCTAGAGGAGAAAAATAGTTGTTAACTTGTTGACTGCCAGATGCAGACTGCTGATAGGAGATATATCAGATATTGAAGTATTAAAACTGACCTCAGCCTGGCAGGAGAAGGCTGTGATTCATGACCATAACTCCTGGGCACAGGGGGAGTACAAACAAATAATTGAACAAAGATCAAAGCATTAGCTTTATTAGTGGAATAAGAGAGGAGATTAATCTCATTTACTCTCAGGTAAATCTCCTTCCTAACTTTCTCCCAGTTCAGCAAGAACTTCAAGTCCCATGTAGAAATCTGTTATATCGACCCTTTGTTTACACCTCTACCATTACATTAAAATCAATGTTACAGTGGAGGGTGAAAACTGGATCACTGTTCTGTCTAGTCTGAGCTTTCCATGTTTGTTGCTTCAGACTTTTCTCTGTGAAAAATAAAGAACCTATCTGAAAAAATATGTATTTTTTAAAAAGTCTTACATGAAAACTATTTTCTTCACCCTTGAGCAAATAATTCACTTTCAATTACATTCCAGGTAATGGAAAGTCTAAGACAAATAGAGTTCAAAGTAAGGCCCATTGTGAAAGAGGCACACTAATTACAAACACAGTATGTAGAAGAAACGGCATTTTTGTGCTTGTTCAGCAGTTGGTGCAAAGAACTGCCTGCCCAGTTTCCCAACAGCAACACAAGCTTTGGAGGCACCTAAGTATTGATTTGCAGCCAAGTTTCACAGAGCTAGAAATCAAAACCCATCATCAATCTGGTCTCCCTATAGGAGGCTGATAAAAGAAGTGAAATGGCTGGGACATCATTCAGACTCAGACATCTAATGGTATGAGTGGTAACTCTGATATCTCACTTGTTTCCCAGGCTCTTTCAAAGGGAATCACAGCAGTTTGCAGAGCAGGGTCTTGCACCAGCCCTCATGCAGCTTGTACCACACTGTAAATCTGCTGTCACAGGACTGAAATAACAGAGGTGACACGAACAGTCAGACTGACTCTTCGTAAAATCATAGAATAGCTTGGGTTGGAAGGGACCTTTAAAGGTCATCTAATGCAAACCCCTGCAATGAGCAGGGTTATCTACCTGGCCTCGAAGTCTGAGACCCAGTCTACCTCCTTCCCTGCAGGCCAAGCAGGCAATGGAGTGGTTGGTGCTGACTGCTATGCATGAAGACAATGTCCACCCTCAGATTTTGTATTTCTGCTGATAGTCTTGTGAGGTAGAAAGGATTCTTCTTCCTCAGTGGGGTCTTGATGTCACCTGAGGATGTTTTGGTTTGTTTTGTTTAGCTTGTTCTGAAAGGTCAGAGACTAAATATACAGTATCTACAGCTATCTGCAGGCAACAAGCACTAGGCTGTAGAGGAAGAGGGATGCTGTGATCTGGAAAGGAGCCCACATGTAGGAAGGATGACCCTACCCTCATCAGCAGACTCTGACCTTCAAGCAACGGGTGCCTGAAGTGATCACACAATCCCAGAGTCATCACGTTTGGAAGAGACTTTCAAGATCAACTAGTCCAACCATCAACCCAGTGCCACCATAATCACCCCAAAATCATATCCTCAAGTGCCACATCCAGAAGCCTCTCAAATGCTTCCACAGACAGTGATTCCACCACCTCCTCCCTGGTAACTTATTCTAATGCCTGACCACTCCTGCAGTAGAAAAAAATTTTTCTAATATCTAGTCTGAACCTCCCCTGGCACAACTTAGGGCCATTTTCTCTCATCCTTTCACTTGAGACATGGCAGAAAAGACTGGTCCCCACCTCTCTTCAACCTCCTTACAGGTAGTTGTAGAGAGCAATGAGGTTCATCCTAAACCTCCTCTTTTTCTGACTGAACACACCTCCAGTTTCTTCAGCTGCCTCTCATAAGACATGTTTTCTAGATTCTTCACCAGTTTTATTGCCCTAAACAACGAGGAAACCTGGGAAAGGAAGTGTGTGTGGTCCTTCCAGTGTTCTGTTTAGACCTGTGAAGATTTTGTGATAGATAAAATAAAGATCATCTGATCCCTGAAACTGTTTACAGAAATACATTACAAAAGAGGCATTAACCTTCACTCTTACATGGCCTTAGAAGTAAACTGTGGTTACTGTGATGCAAGAAAATTAAACACACCGTTCACCTGATACAGTGTGACCTTCACATCATTAAACTCTTTTCATGTTCAAAACAAGGTGACTCCATCCAAAATGCCTGCTAGGAGTAGGATGTGATCCATGCTAACTTCTAAGCCATGTCTGGACCATGCAACATCAAATGTCATTTCTACAATTTGGCAGGAGGGTGCATTGAGTTCCAGTGTCATGGGATCATAGAATTATGAAATCCTACAATGGCTTGGGCTTTAAAATCATCTAGTTCCAAGCCCCCTGCCACAGGCAGTGATGCCACCAACCAGATCAGGTTGCCCAGGCTGCCTCCAACGTGGCCAAGGTGTCAAGAGCTCCTGGGGTTGACTCTATTTTGTTCGTCAGTACAGACGTGTTCAGTGAAGCCCAGAGGTCAAACAGAAGACTAAGTAGCTGTCCAAGCTTGGGAGGTCACCACTGCTCCTCAGGGTTCAAAACATGTGGGACATCAAATCACAGGTCTGTGGCAGCAGAACAGACATGGGACCTGATATGTGTCAGGCCAAGCATAGAGCTGGATTTTCAGGCTGTCCACAGCAAAGAAAGCTGGAATAGCCCTGTGGGACTGTACCCAGAGACAGGGCCCTGACACACATTCAGCTCAGGAATGTTATCAGCTGTGTGTTATCTGAATAGACAGCCCTTTAGAAACACTGAATGCTGAAATGCTCCACAGGCAAAGAAGATGGTTGAAAAAATTTGTGTGGACTCCCCTGAATTGTCCATGCACACATGCTCCAGCCATGTCTGTGACAAAGAATTGATTTATACAGAGGTACCTGCTCCAACTGCCAATCTGTGCTGCACCATCTGCCCTCTTGGAGCAGTACACATCCCTTTGACTTGTCAGAGCTACACAGAGAGCAGCGTTCAAATACGAGAATGAAGAGACTGAACTGAGTCAGCCCAAGCTGAACACTGTTATCAAACTACTTTACAGTGTAGAGCTGCTACTGCCCAGAAACAGGAAGGACATGCATTACCATATCTTTCCCTAATGTCCTCCTTTCCCTTTAAATACAAGAAACACAAAGGTTGTGTTAGAGAGTCCAGCAGGCTCATGCGATTGCAAAAGGATATTACACTGGACACCTCATCCATCAAGGACACCAGCAGGGTTTAAGCGAAAGATTGTGGGATAAAATAGTCTCCTGGGTCAAATTCAAGCCATAAATGTTGTTCCTCTTTATGTCAAAGGGAAGGCTTTGACTTTTAATCTTTCCATATTTCAATTAAACGATGCAAATGACAGATAGCTAAATTAGATGATAGATGCACGGCTAAACCGCCCCCATGTTCTTGGGCTCCTAAGATTTCTCTTTTAAATACCTTTACAACCACACTGTGAAACTACAGTGGAACTTATTCTTAAGCCATGCTTGTATCAAACCTTTGATTTAACAAGCTACCCCAAGACTGTTTCCCATCAGTGCTTTTCTCCAGTCATGGTTGTAGTAGAACCAGCTGTAGAGATAAAAGACAACTTCCTATGTTCATGCTCTCATCCCCCAGCCATTCCCATCTAGACAAGGCTTTAAAGTCACACTTGGACACAACTAATCATGATTGCATTTTCCTCTCTATTTGACTGAGTGAAAACAGAAGTCCATTTTCTGGTGGATCTCCCTCAGACCAACATCTCCAGCTCTTTAAAGAAGAGTGCCCTACCTAAAGAAGGTAGATTTAGATGGAGTATTAGGAAGAAACTATTTACTGTGAGGGTGGTGAGGCACTGGCACAGGTTCCCCACAGAAGTTGTTGACACCCCCTCCTTGGAGGGTTCTGCAGAGGGACCTGGACAGACTGGAGAGCTGGGCTGATTCCAACGGGATGAGGTTCAACAAGGCCAAGTGCCGGGTCCTCACTTTGGCCACAACAACCCCCTGCAGCACTACAGGCTGGGCACAGAGTGGCTAGAGAGCAGCCAGGCAGAAAGGGACCTGGGAGTTTGGATTGACAGGAAGCTGAACATGAGCCAGCAGTGTGCCCAGGTGGCCAAGAAGGCCAATGGCATCCTGGCCTGGATCAGGAACAGTGTGGCCAGCAGGTCCAAGAAAGTGATTCTTGTGAGGCCACACCTGGAGTGCTGTGTCCAGTTCTGGGCCCCTCAGTTCAGGAAGGATATTGAGGTCCTGGAGCAGGTTCAGAGGAGAGCAACAAGGCTGGTGAAGGGACTCGAGCAAAGTCCTATGAGGAGAGGCTGAGGAAACTGGGGATGTTCAGCCTGGAGAAGAGAAGGCTCAGGGGAGACCTCATCACTCTCCACAACTCCCTGACAGGAGGCTGTAGCCAGGTGGGGGTTGGTCTCTTCTCCCAGGCAACTATCAGCAAGACAAGAGGGCATGGTCTTAAGCTCTGCCAGGGGAGGTTTAGGTTAGATATTAGGAAGAATTTCTTTACAGAGAGGGTAATCAGGCATTGGAATGGGCTGCCCAGGGAAGTGGTGGCTTCTCCATCCCTGAAGGCTTTTAAGATGAGACTGGATGTGACACTTAGTGCCATGGTCTAGCAACCGCAGTGGTGTTGGATCAAAGGTTGGACTTGATGATCTCGGAGGTCCCTTCCAACCCAGCTGATTCTATGATTCTATAATGGGAATTCTTGGAATGGGCTTTGAGAAACCCCATCTAGTGGAAGGTATCCCTGCCCACAGCAGCAGGGTGGAACCAGATGATCTTTAAAGTCCCTTCCAAACGCAACCCTTCTATGATTCTATAATGCTATGAACTCTTACAGGAATGTTTTGCATTTACTTATTTTCTTGTACTTCTATTAGTACTTATCAGTGGTTTCCTGGTAGAGAAACCCTAATTGCACTATCAGAAAAAACAACAGAGGAAACAGTCTTAGAGAAGTAAAGCCACATCAGCACTAAGCATGTGGAGCAGAGATACAGCTCTGGCAAGATGATCACCCACAGACATGACAAGCTGCATCTCCCCACTTCCACAACAGCCAAAAAGTATAAGCACTCCAACTCTCTTGAGACAGAAATATTCCACCTAAATACAGGTACACCTTACCACATCTGTGCTCCCAGGTCTGACTCCAACTCTGGAGAGCACAACCTCATCCTAGAACTAATTATTAATGGAAGTCTTGTCCCAGAACACCTTGGTACAGAGCTTAAGGGGACATCTTACACTTGCTTCTGCTAGTGCTGGCACATGCACACAGATTGACATAAGCCAAAGATGGACTGACAGGAGGGGGATTAAAAGCTGGCTGTGCCAGTAGATGCAGCCTTCTTCTCCTTTGTTCTGTGCTCCAGCTTTAACACTAATTGCAGAAAAGAGTTGTAAAAATGCTGCCGATAAATGTGGGCCTTAATCAAACAAAGCACTCATAATTATTTTATTAGGAATCATTTTCTTTTTACAAATATAGAGAAAATTTAAAACAGTTGTGCCCTTGTGCATTCATTGTGCAGAAGTAAGCACTGTGGAATTTGAACAGAGTTAGTTGAGGTTTCTGATTCTGGTCAGCATGAACCAGATCACGTCCTGGCCTCTTGGGAGGAATGTCTGGACACAGGAATTGCTCTTTTCCCTGTGTGGACACAGCCAGTCAGCTGGCCATGTAAAAGGCATCAACAGATTGGGATTCAAGCACTACACAGATGTCAGTCAAAAAATACATAAAAAAGGCAAAAGATTATATCTGAGTGATGAATTAGATGAAATTTCCAGGAGTCAGTAGGAAAAGTCATAATTACAAACAGTGCTAATGGAAAGACTTGTTGGCTGTCATGGTTTACATGCTAAAATCATAATCAATGTCCCCTATACCCTGGGACAGCATGACTCTCATATGCAGAGATGGTCCTTCCAAAACAAGCTCATGACAGGCAGGTGATGTGTGAAGCTTTCATGTCTGAGACTGCATCATTTCTGCAAATAACCAGAGCACATCCACCCCAGGCTACAGGGCTGTCAGTGACCATAAAAAAACAAAGTAAATTTGATTTGCATTTTAGATTCAAATATTCCAGTGCCATACAAGCACTACCATCAAAACTTATGTGACTCTTGGGGATGGTCCTGTGCAGGGTCAAGAGCTGTACTTGATGATCCTTGTGGGTTCCTTCCAACTCAGCATATTCTGCGATCCTGTGATTGAATGAAAGCATTCTTTTGTCAAGGAGAAAACATTTCCTTTTAAAGTCTTCAACCAGACTTGGTCCACAGCTGACAATTACCAACTGCTTATGCTCAAAAATGAACCCAATCAAAACATTTCCCCAAAGAGAACCATGCATTAAGTCCATGGGCACGTTCAGCCCAGCCACCAGGTCTCAAAGCTGCACTGGCTCACACCACAAGCACTGTCAGCTCTCAGAGTAACCACAACACAAGGGAAGATGGGGTTATACCTGGCACCAAGCCTGCCTGGGTGCTCCCAGCTGAGTGGCTGGATACCTGGTTAAAGCATGGGGAGCACAGTATGGAGCTTTTGACACGAGTTTAGAAGAAGGTTTGAACCCCAGATTTCTACTCTGAGTCATTAATTGCTGCATCAGTACAGGCTTCAGCAGTGTGACAGACTGTTCCCCCAGGATGGAACTCAGAGCATCCTATGGAGCAATGCTGCGTGGTCCTCCCAGCACTGAGCTCCCTGGTGGGCTGGCACTCCTGCTGTAGGTCCATGAGTTACACCCCCTTGCAAACTGAGGAGGCCCAGGGCATTGGTCCAAGTACTAGCAGATGATCATTTGTACTCTTTAAATGTTCACACAGTGCTCGACAGAAACTTGGTCCATGCCACCTAGAGCTCTCCCCAGTCACAGCTGGCCACAGACTGGATCATTGCCCTCGGTAGTTGGGGTACGTGTGACTGCCCTGTCACACAACTAGCTAGATGCAAGTCCTGTTACGCCACTCATCCCCAGGATAGAGGCTTTGGCATGTCTTACTTCACAGGAGAGGTGCAGTCCCTGTGCTCTGAACAATGATTTTTCATCATCATTCATTAACACCCTAACTCAAGGAGTTTTAGTAAGGAGTAAGACCCCCAGCACACATGCTTATACCTTCCCATTTGCACAAGAGAGAGCAAGCCAGAGTCTGAGCTGATTTAAATTGTCCTGAGAAATCTGGCTGGGAGTCCTGTGCTATAGAGTGAAGCCAGCTGGAAAGTAAAACTCTCCACTGCACGCTCTGCGTACCCAGCCAAAAATCACATGTGGGTAGCGTCACCAAAAACCAAACACCTTCTCCTGTCCTGCCTCAAGTTCTGTGTGAAAACAAACGTCCGCCTTCACAGTTGGAAAACTCATATTTCAACATAGTTTTGTGCTTCAGGAAAAAACATCCCAAAGTGAAAGAGTACCACTAGCTTTGGCACTGCTGAAGAGAGGTCCAAGGAGAGTTTGACTGGCAAATAGTCAGAGGAGAGGCACAGCAGATCCTGGCCCTCTGAACAACACACTCCGTAGTTTAGGCAAGTCGCTAGTTCAACCTGAGGCAACTGCAAAATGAAGTTGAGTGTCACAGAAAAACAGGGCTGGAAATTACCCCACGATAACCATTCGGACTGTTCCAGAATATCTTTACTTTCACCACTATAACATTTTTTTGAATATAGAGCTTGAAATTCCTCTGCTACAATTTATGTTCTTATCCTCTCCAGCAAGGTGACCAACAGGCAGTCCTCCCCATCTCTGCCAGAGTCTTTTATGTATCTGAAAACTACTAACCTACTCTCTTCCCAGACTTTTGGGCTAAAAGACTACAAATTAGGATTCATATTACAATTGTACCCAAAGGCAAAAACAAGGCTGAGGTCCTCCGTAGAACCACATAAACACAGTTTAAGAGGTCCCTGCTCCAAAATGTTTATAGTCAACACAGAAAGTAAAGGGAAGATGAAAGTAAAAAGGTCAAAGAAATATATTATTCCTATTTTAAAGGTAGGAACTTGGTGCAGAGAGACGTGTTTAGTCTTTTCAAGAACTCCCACAGCTGCAAAGGAGTTTACAGAGGGTTTAGTACCTAACAAAATTATTGCATTTGAAAATATGGTTATTTCTGCTTCTACTGAGCTGCTAGATAAACTATTTTGAAATACAACCTATGGATGTTTGTGACAGATCTGGGAAACACAAACCAGATCCTCCAAGTGCCCCTCCAAAGCCCTAATCTCAAAACCATTCTTCCTTGTGGGAGAAGCAGTGATGATTAATTACATTTTTCAAAGCTCTCCAAAATTCATATTTTTTCTACAGGAGCTTGAGACAAAATGATCATAACTTACTTGAAGCACTTACATGCATCCTCCCTTGCAATGCAAACTATAACAACGAACACAAGTTGAAAGGATTCTTCACATCAAATTTACTGTACATGCAAATTTCTTTCAGACAGAACCATTAATAACTACTTGAATGGTCAAATTTAGGATTTTCTAAAAATGCCTTCTCAGTTTGTATGTGCATTCCTTATCGTCCATCTGTTTCACTGAGCAATCATTCCCCAATTTAATTCATTCTTTTTGACATTAGCACACATATAAATTCCCCATTTGTTGCAATTTTATGCTTTAGCAACATTTTACATGTCCCACACTGCCATGGTTTCAAATTCAAATAAATCCCACAGTAGAGGTGAGCATAATTCCAGCATATCTACAGAATACCAGACAGTTTATGCCAATCTGGAGGACTACAATTTTAGAAATTATGAGACCTTGATTATATTGTAACAAATGCAAAGTTAATGCTAATGAACAAAAAAAACCCACCCAGGGAACAGAACATTTCTAAATAAATATAAACACTACATAGTTGATTTCGTGTAGGGGTAGAAAGTTGCACGTGAGGATGGAGTTAGACAAACAATTTGACAAAAAAAATCTGGTCCTAAAAGAACCTCAGGGGAAGCAATAAATCTTGGAATTGTTCAGATATAAAACATATCCTCCAAAGAGAAAATCTGTTGCTGGTCGTTGGCCCCAGAGTGTTCTTGGGTTGATGACCTCAGTCTGCTTGTGCCCACGTAACTATGGCAGCACGGCAACAGGGTAGGAGTCAAGTCGAATCCTATCTAAAGGATGGAGCTTTTCTTCACTGAAGGGGTGTTCCAGCATTGGAACATGTTACCCAGGGAGATGGTGAAATCCCCATCCCTGCAAGTGTTGAAAAAGGTGTGGATGTGACACTCAGAGGTACAGTTCAGTGGGGAACACAACAGTTCTAGCTTAACAGTTGGACTCTATCTCAGAGGCCTTTTCCAACCTTAACCATTTTATGATTCTATACATTGGGAGCAGCAGCAGTAGAAAGGAACAGAGCGGTCAGAGTAGATAAAGACTACACAGTGCAATGCTCTGCACGTTTCTTGACATAAAAGGAAGGGCATGTTACCTCTCCTACGTGGAATGGGTGAGACTGAAACTGGAACATCACGTATAATTCTTTCAGTCCATTTGCTTTTACTCGGAAAAAAGATGAATCAAGACAGAGGTGAGTCTGTGGTGTGATTCAAGACCTAAAAAAATGCTTAAGGCTGGAAAATGGAAAGAGTGTGATGTTTAGTGATGAACACGGAATCTGTGAAAGATGACTGGCCTTGATGTATGATGAGAAGGAAACTGTCAGCTTCCAATGAACAGTTCAGTCTAGGAAGAGTCATAACACACATCCCAAAATATAGAAACAGTTCAGGATCACTAACCTTTACTATCACTGTCACAGGTATCTTGTCCAAATCAGTTCTAAACCCCTAGATGGGATATGCTTATTGTACTGAGCTTAGTATAAAAGAAATGGATAAGATGTAATAACGTATTAGATCATGTTGGATGATCCCACGGTCTCTTCCGGCTTTTAAACTCCACAAATGAGCCTATGACCTTTGTAAAGCACGGGTTGTACTAGAGAAGATATTTAAATGTATGTATAATGAGTTTCCCATTATGCTAAAGCATGCATCTTCAACTCTGCTTCTAACATCACTTAACCTCATGTTTTTCCAAACATTGCTTACACTCCCATACTATCAGCTTCTTCATTGCCATTACGATTTATATTCACATGAAGGTAATGTTTCCTGTGATCTCAGCACCATAAGACTCCTTTCTTTTCTGCCAAAATTGCCTGGTACCCTCCCAGCTCTTCCCCATGTACTCATGCAGCCAACACTCTTCCCTCTCCCGTTCCCCCTAACTGGTGTCTCTCTTGCTTTCTACCCTGCTGTCTCTAAGGAATTTTCCAAATGAGACATCACTCCTTAAGCTCTCTGTCTTACTTCAGGCCAGTCCTCCAGGAGCCAGATTTCTCCCAGTACACAGACAGATGAGTCTTCCCTAGCTCTTAATCCTCTCCCTCTTCCCATTCCAGACCCTGCATTGTCAACACAGACAATTTAAGGCACTTTGCACAAGTTATGCTGTATCCATATCTATGTGCACAGTAGTGGCTGAAGATGATTATACAGTAAGGGGTCTTAGTTCAAAGTTATTTAATTGTGGTTCAAATAGAAACGCCTAGTTTAAAACCAGACTGGACCCAAGCTAAAGGCTGAGATTTTCAGTAAGCAGAGAGAAAGGCTATATACACCATCTCAGCATTTGTCCTGTTTCCCAATATCCTATATGCTGCCTGCTGCAAAGCCACAAGCAACCCAATCTGCCCTCATAGCTGATCCAGCTTTGAGCAAGAGGTAGGACCAGAGCCCTTCAGAGCTCCCTCCCAACCTGACTTACTGTATGCCAAATGATCCTATGATCCTATTTCATTGCCTATTTGTGATGGAGTGCTGCCTGAAGCCACTTGCAAGAATTAGGGTTTATTTTACCTGTTTTGGCTCTGGGTGTGTTCCTGCTCTCAACACTGTAGATCACATGCTTGGAGGGGAAAAAGTAAATGAGGAAAAAGGCAGGCAGTTTCACCCGATCATACATAGTATACTAAGCAGGCAATGGAGTCTTTTTCACATAAACCTCTCTCTAAGATGAGCTAAGGAGACCCTTCAGCCTAAATAAATGCATTTTGCATGTGTTTATTTCAAGTTGATGTTCTTTTCTCACATTCCTGCCTTCGGAAGCCCACTTAAAACCTTGCTGTGCCTGCATTTGTCTCATGGAGACAACATGCCAGTTACCGTGTCTTACCCTGCCGCCTTTGAAAACCCAAACGCAGCCCCACTGACGCCAAGCCCCTCTTTGTTTGCTGCCCTTTTGTTTTCCTTCACTCTCGCTTGCACTTGCAAAGCGAGTCGTTAATGGCAATCACATGTGCACCCCAGCACAGCCCTGACTGGGATTTATCACCCGCCACTTCCTGGCACACCAGGCAGCTCCACATCTGGTTGTGACTAGTGCCCCGCTTTGGCTCGAGGTTCCTTTGCTCCCACAGCGTCTGAAAGCACTGAGAACCAGCAACCATAGAGGAGGCAAACCAGCCCACGCTGTGCTGGAGCAGGGCTTGAGTCTTCCCAAAAGCAAGTGGGGAACAACTTTCAGCATCGTGCATCTACAAAACAGTCTGTCTAATTCTATCTTTATATGACCACACACCCCTCTATGTCCTGCTGACACCCAAGATGAGGTTTGCAAAACACTCAGAAATGGCTTGTTAAAGAAAACTTATTCTCTTCACCTTTAACAATTTGAGGAGCTTCCCAGTCTGCTTTCACAGCATGCAGATGGCTTGAAAATAGCAATTTATGTGGTAGAGGGTTAGGTCAGGGTTAGATCATTCTCACTGCCCAACTCAGACATCCTAATTATCATGAAATCTAAATCCAAGATGATGATGAGCAATTCAGAAAACCTGCCAGAGGGTCAGAGCTTGGCTCATAACATCGTCTACAGAGAAAAATAATCACTGATTCTATGCTGGGAACCTGTAACAGACACACCTCATAACTGCCAATCAATCACAAGTCTGAAAAAAAATCAGTCTTTAATCAACGTCAGGAAGCTGGTGAATCTTGAGTTGTATCAGTTCCTGTTGGAGCTTCTAAGGACATTTCAGAAGGTTTGTCTAATAGACAATGATCAAAGTGGGGACTTCAGAGACCCCCCGAATTTTTAGAAAAAAACAAATACCCCAATACAGTTTTACTCTGTTCCATTAGGTAATTCCCATGGGAGTTTGTATGCCTCATTAAAGGTGCTGGTGTGACACAGCAGGTGCTGGTACACAGGTCCTTCTCCGGACCACTACATACACAATGTCAGAAGAAAAGCAATTATCACCTCTAGTCTAATGACCTGGCCTCTCAAGGCAAGAACAGACAGACAATGCTGAGAGCTCTAGTACAAGGAATGATAGCCTGGGAACAGGCCAGGGGCTGAGGTTACCATTAATGCACCTGAACTCCAAACAGAAACCACTCTTCTGATGAAATGTTTCCTTTATAGCTTAGGGTGAGTTCTTTTCACATTTTGGCTTTGCATGCTTTCCCAGACTGTTTTCCTGATCCAATAGAGACACTTAAGAACAGCAAGCCTTAAATCCAAGCAATAGGACAAGAGGCGACAGGCAGAAGCTGATGCCCAGGAAGTTCCACCTGTACATGAGGAACAACTTCTTCACTGTGCAGATGATCACGCACTGGAACAGATTCTCCAGAGAGGGTGTGGAGTTTCCTTCACTGGAGATATTCCAGAACCATCTGGACACAACCTTGTGCAATGTGCTCCAGGATGACCCTGCTTGAGCAGGGAGGTTGGATCACATGACCCACTGTGGTCCCTTCCAACCTGACCCATCCTGTGATTCTGTGAAATCTGCAAAAGAGAATTGCGAAGATATCTGATGCATAAAATAAAATAAACTGAAAACCTCTCAAGACTTGTTATCAGGAGTCCAAATCATAGAATCACATAATGGTTTGGGTTGGAAGGGACCTTAAAAATCACGTATTTCCAACCTCCTGACGTGGGGGCTGACCAGGTTGCTCACAGCCCCATCCAACCTGACCTTGAACACTTCAGTGATGAAACATCCATGAGTTCTCTAGGCAACCAGTTCCAGTACCTCACTACTCTCATGATAGAATTTTTTTCCTTATATCTAATCTATACCTACCCTCTTGCAGTTTAACACCATTGCCCCTTGTCCTGTCTACAGGTCTTCACAAAAACTCTCTGTTTCTCTTATAAGCCCCTTTAAGTATTGAAAGGCTGAAATTAGGTCTCCCCAGACCCTTCTCTTCCCCAGGCTGAACAACCCCAACTTCCTCAGCCTGTCTTCACCAGAGAAGGGTTCCAGCTCTCTGACCATTTTCATAGCCCTTCTCTGGACCATCTTTAACAGGTCCATGTCCAGAGCCGGATGCAGTACTTCAGGTGGAGTCTAACGAGAGTGGAATAGAGGGAGAGAATCACCTCCATCAACCTGCTGGTCACACTTCTTTTGATGCAGTCCAGGAAACAGCTGGCTTTTTAGGCTGCAAGTGCACATTGCTGGCTCACATCCAGTTTTCATCCCCAAGTCCTTCTCAGCAGGGCTGTTCTCAATCCATTCACCCTCCAGTCTGTATTGGTACTGGAGATTGCCCAGGTGCAGGACCCTACATTTGGCCTTACAGAACTTCATGGGACCTGCCAAGGTCCCTTTGGCTGGTATCCCTTCCCTCAAACCAATCAACTGCATCACTCTTCTTGGTGTCGTCTACAGACCAGCTGACACAAACGAGGCACAACATCAAACATGGCTGGTGTGGGAGCATATGGAGACCAATGGCTTTTAGCATCAGGAAATGCTTCTGCTAATCAGTTTTTGTATCATTCAAGGTCAAAAAAATTAGCTCTGCTAACAGAAGGAATAGAAATTTAGGTTGAAACTAAAACAGATAGAAATGTCTCACTTCATCTTTGTCTTGACTTTTTAATGTTGAAGCACCAATCTGATAAATGCTACACATGTACTGCTCTACCATGATGCTTCACCCACTGTCAGGCCTAGTCTAAAATTTAAAGGGTTAGTTTAAACTAGATGATGAAATCTCCTATGTTACTAACTGGTGAAGACACCTTCCCAAGGCAATTCAGCCCATCCTACAATAGGTGTTATGGATTCTTGGATGGACCTTTTCTTTCAAGTCAGCCACCTCTCTCCATCACCTAGAAAAGCAAGTTCTCACCAAAACAAATCAGCCATTAAAGAGTCTACCTTGACAAGAAGGAGAGGTTGTTGTTTCCTTCACTTCCCTGCTTTTCCCTCCTTCTGACCCTGATTCCCTTTCTTTACCTTCTTCTAGCTATCCCCATACCCATACTTGATCTCTCCCTCTTGCCCAGTCAAATGTACACTGGTTTTACTTACAAATCCAAAGAGACACTTTTTTGCCTGTTTAGTTTTCTGACTTCTCAGTTAATTGAACGAGCCAATTTATCAAACAATTGGCAGGAGCAAGCAGCCAGGTTTGCCCTGCTTTGGTGTTCAAGAGCTTGTAATGAGCTCAAGTCATGTCATGAAGCACATGTAGACAGAGTTACTCAGCTGTTTGTGCAATAAAGTTAATGAGTGAAAAATCTAAACAACAAACTTGCCTTTCTCTTCCTCCACACCATGAATTAGGTATTAATAACACTCGCGAAAAAAACTATTTTGAAGACAAACCTATGGCTCACGAAGCACTAAGCCTCCATCACAAAAGAACCTTTGTCCAAACACATTCATGTGAACGGTCATGAAACTCACCTATGTGCAAGTATTAACATCTGGACTTAAAACCAAGCCTGGCGGAAGCACAAAGGGAAGGAGACCCTGCGAATAATTGAAAATGTGTATTAAAGTGTTCTGTACCTTTTCTTACAATGCAAGAGTTCTGCAGCCATTACGTCTCTGCTTATAAATAAGACAGGTTAAGGTTCATTCTCTGACCCTCAGGGCAAGTGACACAGCCCAGCTTGTGTCCATATGGCTAAAACTTTCTCCCTTGCATCCTCCCATGTGGCATGGCTTCATTCATACTGCTTACTGGGAAGAACCATGGATGGACAAGGGCTATACAGCAGTGGGCAAAGCCAGGGCAAAGAGCACAGAAACCATTTGCATGATGCTTGAGCCCACACCTTGGAGCTATGCAGTTTGCTGGTATGGATGAGAGTAGTCAGACACAGACAAAAAGCCATGTGTCTTTATATTTAAAATGAATAAATTTTGATCAGCAATGAGCTAAACTCAGAATCTGCAATGCAAACACCACAGAAAGAAAATTAATTTTTATCCATCTCCCAGCTAATGCAGTTGCACTATAAAAAAAACCTAACAGCATATTCCAGCTGAGCACTTATATGCAGTATCATAGAATCATAGAATAGTTTAGGTTGGAAGGAACTTTAAGATCATCTAGTTCCAACCCCCTGCCAGGGGCAGAGATGCCGTTCACTAGACCAGGTTGCTCAGGGCCCCATCCAACCTGGCTTTGACAATTCCAGGAATGGGGCATCCACAGCCTCTCTGGGTAACCTGTTCCCGTGTCTCACCATCCTCTGAGTAAAGAATTTCTTCCTGACATCTAATCTAAACCTGCCCTCTTTCAGTTTAAAACTATTGCCTCTTGTCCTGTCACTATCTGCCCGTATAAAAAATCCCTCTTCCTCATTTTCCAGGCAAGGCTGACTGTCGGCTTCCAACTGTGCAGCTCTTCAGAAAGGTGTGGGAACACCAACACTCATTTCTACACAGTATTTCCCTGTCTTGGGAAAGGTGTTTTGGAGAGGGAAGACTCCATGTGCCTCTAGTATGAAAGTCCATAAAATGTTCTGAAAGATGCACTGTTTGCCTTGTAGCATCAAATGCTGTGTGGTCTTGAGAAACAGAGCTGTGCTGATGCTCAGAAAATGAGGTTAACAAAAATAAGCAGTTGCCTTCAGTGTGGCCACTGTGTGTTCTAGCATTCCATTTACAGTCTGCCTTCACCAGAGGATTAATTTGGTGCTAATCTGAACCTTCCCTATTCAGAGGCTCCACATCAGCAGTGTCCTGGAAAGAACAGTGTCTCTCAGGACCTTCCCAAAATCAAACTACAGAAGCACAGTGTGCTACTAGGGCAGGAGTTAAAGTAGCTGGAAAAGTGTTTAGCATGTCGTTATCAAGGATTCATTTTTCACAGTGAAAGGATACATCAAGTGGGGTTTTGCAAAGGTCAGTCCTAGATCCTGTTCTAATGAAAATATTTTCATTTTCCTGAACACAGAGTACCTGGACGATGACCAGGATGCTGGAATATGGATAATGTTTATTACATTTGCAGATGACACCATACTAGGAAAGACTGCAAAAAAGTAAGAGGGAGAGAATTCAATGTTATCTTGAGAGGCTGGACATAACAGGCAAGTCCAAGATACCAAAATACCAAAATCAGCCAGGAAAATTCTACTAGGCAAATACAGGATGAAAATCAGCTTTCCACATAGCAATCCTGTAGATCACAAGGGATCTGCAGGACATCAACCAGTGATGTCAAGTGGCTGATGGATCTCAGATCAGAACCCTTTCCTTTTGCTCAAGAGTAGGATAATCTCGGTTAGAGTACTATGCCTGCTCTGGAGCTCTTGGCTCCAACTGAAACCTCCAGGAGACATTCCAGAGGAAAGGAAAAGAACTATCACTGATTTTAGACAGAACTGATACTGTCACCATAAACAGCAGAATACTGAGAAGGACCTGGGAGACATGAAAACAGTCTTCAAAAATATAGAGGTTGCTAGACAGGAGGAAGAAATAATTCTGTTTTCTGTGCTCATTTGGACACATGGTAAGCAATGTGTCATGTGAGAAATTACATCAGGAAAATTTTGGTTAGTCACTAGGAAAATGCTTCTAATGGAAAGGAAAGCATGGAAGTGCATTGCCAGAAGAGCCTCCCCTGACTGAATATCTGTCAGGAGTGGTCAGTGTCCATCCTGCTTGGTGACTAATGAGCTCCTAAAAGGAGCTCACGGTTGCATGACTCAGGAGTGAACTGGGAACAAGAAGATGCTGACAAAGTCCAACTCTGTTAGCACCTTTAAACTGGCTGCTAGTCATAAACACAGTACTATTACAAATCATTCTTGGTTTCCCAGTTGCTTTCCACATATCTCCACAGCCTTCCAGATTTAATTCAGGCTAATTCAGTCACAGTTGTTTGCTCAGTCATCAAATCCTCTTACCTGGATGTGACAACTCTGTTTTGATCATCTCTGTTTTCCAAAGTGTCAGTGCTAAGGTCTATAGTAAGTCACCAAGTCATCATGTTACCAGCAGACCAGGAGTTTTAACCAAAACACTTTTCAACCTTGCAGTCTTATAAAGTGGAGCGTGATTTGGACGGAAGTTTCCACACTGAGACATTTCTAAAATCATCATCTAAATATCGCAGAGTGCCAAAGCCTGAAATAACCAAGGACTCAGCAAGTGACCAGCAGTGACCTGATTCTGGCAGCCAGAGGTGTTGTTCTAGCAGAGGATGTTGCTTGACACTCAACCCAAATAAATACATCATCCTGGCAAACAAGAAGAAAAAGAATAGAAGCAGACAAGGTGGCCTTTCTCTGCAGACACTACAACAGACAGAGGAGAACTCCAGAGCTGTGACCACCAGCATGAAGGATTTTATTGGTGTTACCACATCAGCCATAGCAAAGACAAAGCCATAAGGTTGGTCCCCAGGAGTAGGAAAACCCTGGAGCAGCAGCTTGGACTCTGCCTGCTTTTTCTTTGCCCTCATTTTATTTCTCACTCCAGAAGTAGCACTGAAAGTAGGATTCATGATGCAGCAATCAGGTACACGAATTTCACTTCAGGGAGAAGGTAAGTGCTTAACACTAACAAAATGAGTCACAAAAAAAATACTGATTTCCTGCTCAGGCACCTCACTAAATTTCTTCACACCTAGACTTACTTTGACATCTAAGGCTGGCACGCCCTGCGCATGCCCAGGAATGCCACTAGCTCAGCTTAGTGCCCCTGAAGGGCCCATCTCCTCCAGTGGGCTCCTGTCACACTGACAGCACCGGCTTCAGCAAAGCCCAGCAGTCACAGCCACTCTCCATCAAACCAGTGCACACAACAGCCACCTTCTGCAACTTTGTCACTGGAGCTCAGGAGGCAAGAGCTGCGCTTCCAAACATCAGCTCAGCCTCGGGAGGACTTGATAATTTCCACACCCTGAAGGGACCAGAGAGCCCTGGTGGAGGAGTTGCTTTCTCCTCCTGGGAAAGCTCCGCTGCTGCACAGCCCTGTGCCTTTTGGGCTCAGAGCCCTGCTGTGAAGCTTCATCACCACATGGGTGGATTTGATTTTGAAGGGCCCAGTGAGGAAGGGCTGTGTCCTGACAGCAGCCGGGATGGTCCATACTGCTGCTCTTCTTCCAGGAGCATCCGCAACAAAAGCTTGGCCATCCCAGCTACCCCATCGAGGGAAAGAAGACCATGAACAGTTCCTTGCTTCAGCCATCAGCCACACAAGGCAGACGCCTACTGAGTGCCTCAAGTGGGGCCAGGCCAGGGAGGCAGAAAAATTGCTGGCAGTATGGCATTTGGCTCTTGCAGCCTTCAAGCTGGGACTGGGAGAACTGGTGTGTGGTTCTGACTCCTGGTTGATGCACACAAGCACACAAGGGCTCACAGGGATCAGGATTTACACCCCTTCTGGCCTCAGTCCCGCATTCAGCAGCTCTGGGGAGGAACTAAAGCTGAGACAAAGCTTTTTAATGACAGTGAGCGGGACCTGTAAGTCACTCTTATAGACAGGTACAGCCTTTCCCATTGCAGCACTATAGGAGGAAACAAGTGAAACCACATTCATGTTCCCTTGGACTTCAAAAAGAAGCAAATTCTCCAATCTCTTTCGTGCAGTTACTGGCTGGAGGAGTCTTCATAGCAAGAGTCCAAAAGCATCATGAGAAAAGAGGAGTTACAGCTCCTACAGCCCTGTCATGCTCTCAGGACTGTGTCATGCTTTCACTGGCCCCCACTACAGTATTTTTATGGTCTTCTTGCTTTCCTTTCTGCTCTCTTTCATGCTCCCCTGAGTTTCAATCAAAGTTGCATTTCCCTGCTTCTCGTTCTCCCCAGCCTCTTGCATTCCTGGAATGAAAACAAGGACAGACGGAGCTGGCTGGCTGTAAAAAGTTGTTCTTACAATGAAAGCAGTGCTTTCCAATAAAACTTAAGCAGTCTGGCTGCACTGCCTGTGCTCTGCTTCCCTGCTTTAGGGCACATCTGCAGAGATACAGCAACCTCAGATGGGTGACATAAATAATATAGAATCATTCTTAATAATCAAGCAACATCAGCATTGCCAAAAAAGTAGCCAATACACCCAATCCAACTACTGCACACTTATAAATATGTTGATCTCTGGAACCCCCCCCCCTTCCCCCAGAGCTGGTGAATGAACCAATCCCAGGTTTGATTTTTCTCTTAGTTGAGTTGTTTATTGCCAAATTCTAAAACAAAACCAAACAAAACACATACACACAAAAAGGCACTTTCCAAATGTGATTTATGAAGTGCCTCTAAGTAAGCACATGCTTGGACACATGAAAACACCCAGGGCTGGGGTTCCAGCTGCACAGGAAAAGCAGCAGCAGGAACTCTCACTGCATAATAAACTACCTGAGGCCCTTTGCTTTCTCTGAGAAGGCTTGAGGACAGATCTTCAGGGAGAGGCATAACTGTATCACTTCATTAGCTTCCTTCAAGTTGTGAAATTATGCCCTTTTTGTTTCATTTTGAAAAGCTTCTTTTGTACACAGTCACACACATGAAAGGCAACTATCAGCCTTCGGTCAGTTCACACTACAGCATCCCTGCATATCCAAATAGTTCAACAGCCCTAACTTTAAGCCTTTACCAGCATCTCTTCTATCAGCAAAAAGGAAGGCTGCTTAAATTTAATTTTAAAAGGCAAAAGAAAAGCACATTAATCTTCAATCCATCTTTGGTTAACAAGAATGCTGTGTACTCTATCCCAAAGCACTGTCCAGGACACACTCACAGCTATTTGCTGAGTTCTTGTATCACTCTTGTACACTCAATATGTAAGTGAGAAGCAAAACAGGGGCTTCAGCAAAGATAGAGGTCATTTGCTGTAACTTGTCTGCTCTGAGTGGCTAAATTCAGCAAAGCATTTGGAGCACTGTGACAAGCTCCATGGTAATGCCTGGTCCAACAAAGGTGGTGTGGTAGGGTGGCAGGGACCTGCAGCACCTGCTCAGCCCTGTACAGAGCTCAAAATTGCATCTCCAGAGGTCCATGCTCTGTGCTTTACCCCGACTCCTTCTCTCCTCCCCAGGCCTGTGGAAGTTCAGATATTTTTAGCTATTTGCCATGAGTGAAGGAATGTCTTTTCCAAAGTTACCTCATTCATAAGAGCAGCTCCGCCAAGACAAACAGGTCCTAAGTGTGATTACACCAACTGCAGCCAGGGGAGAGAGTTCACACCACAGTAATGTGCAGGCTCGAATCCTAAGTACCTGGAATTATTAGTATTTATGGTGCATGAAATTACGTTCCTGACTTCCTCACCTGGCCACACAGATAGGAGAGGGAGCAAATTTCAGATCCTTCCTGCCCTTACGTGGCTGAGAACTTCTGAAAGCAAGTGAGCAGCCCTGAAAGCTCCAAGATAGATGAAGGATGGGATTCATCAGGGGTGTTTCCTGCGCTGGGGCCTTTTTGGGAATATATGCTAAAAAGAAAGCCAGCAGCCAACAGCAACTCAATTTCTCACCTGGGAAATCTATTCTACCTCAGGCTTGTTTTATTAATCACACACTCAACTCCGTATGCCTTTACCCTCATCTCATCAGGGCCATCCCATAAGCATACAGCAATTAACACCCTCTGGAGCAAAGGGACCAAGAACTCAGTGAATAACCCCTATGTAAAACTATTGTGCCTCAAACACCAACTAATTAACTCTCATAAACACCATCAATGTTGTAAAACCAGTATAGCATTTACCTTTCACGAGTGAGAAAGCCAAAACATGGAAGTTTGACATTGACTTGCCCAAGGCCACCAAAGCAAATCAGTGTCAGAGTAAACTAAAGCTGGCAAAGCTTCTTCCTTGCTCCACCCCACACTGCCTATGTGATCCCAGATCTGATGGATCATTTCATTTCATTAACATAAATTGTAATATAGGTGATGATGGATGTCATGGGTTTAGACTGGCCCCCCACAAGAGTCGGGGGCTCAGAGGTGACTGGGTGCCAGGGCAGTGTTCCCTGGAGAGCCAATAACCACTCGTCTTGTTTGCTTCTGCTAAAAAATCATATATACACAGCACCAGAAGCTGTTGGCAATATCTGTTGGTATCTGCTGCGTGTAGGTGTAGAAGGTCAGGGGGTAGCTGGGCTCCTTCTTCCCCCCTCTGGGAGGGGGAAGGGGAGCCCTGCGGCCCCCCAACTCTGCCTAGGCCAGAGTTAGAGACAGCATTGGAGCGAGTGAGTGTTTGTGAGGGACGCGACTCACAAACAACTGGGAAGCGGGAGAGAGAGAAACACAGGCCTTGCGGCCAGGCCCTCTTCTTCTTCCCCCCCCTTTGCAGCCAGGCTGCAGAAGGGGCTGTTTTTCCCCCTCACTGTTTAGTGGGAGTGGTGCGAGGCTCAGCATTGAAGCAGAGCCAAGTGGACGGGCTGATAACGAAGCAGCTCAGTGCTAGGGAGAAGAATCCCGGGTGAAATTGGAGACGGGCCAGAGAGAGAGAGGCTCGGGCGTTGCCCTGCCGAGGTTTGACCAGGGGCAGCCGAAAACTGACTTGGAGGAATGAAGATTCCAATGCATATTGTGATAAGCTACACTACAGCAGCAGCGAACTGAGGTATGAAAGGAAAAGAGAGAACCATGCAACAGAGATGGCACAAAACCAAAAAGAAAGGACTCGGAGCTATCTTGGACTTCATGAGGAGAAAGAACTGCAGCAAACAGCTGAAGGTTGGTAGGTGTGTTCAGGGGCCCCGAACACTCCCACGAGAGAGAGACTGGTTACTCATCACCCTGAAAAGGCTTTTCTTGGACTAATTGAGGGAGAAGCTTTGAAGGGACTGATAGAAGTGTAATACATATATATATATTTGCTTTTAGTTTGTACAGTATATTTATTTGTGTAAATAAATGGAAATACTTCCCCTTTCCCCTATAGAAGCATCTGGCCTGAAAGTTTTCTCTTCGGTGTTGAGATAAATTGTGGGAAGGGGTGGGGGAAGCCTGGAAATTGGCTCAAACTGCCACAATGGACAAAGAGACAATGGCATCCATCCCCTCAAAGGGCAATGAGTTCGTCCTGGTGTGTCTCCTGCACAAGCATTTAGCATCCTCTCAGCAGCGACAAACTCAGGAAAAACAACAACAACAAAAAGAAAAAAACCTTAATCCCTTCCCAGGGAGTTCTTGTCTATAAAATTCTCCTTATGAAAGACAGATGTGAACCTGCCAGTCCAGTCAGATGCAGAAAGCCCTGGTAAATGCAGGAATGAACATTCTCGCACACAGAACTGGCAAGGAATAACGGGGAGATTTGAATAATGAAAGAAGTAAATCATTTCAATATGACAGGCTGGATTTGAGAACCATTTCAGGCCACGGACATAGAAATCAAAGACCATCATCTCTGGCAATCCCAAAGGAAAACAAACCTTTCCTTTCTCCAGAAAGTAAAGTTAGAAGTGAAGGTGAAGCAAATTGAGAATGAGGAAGGGAATGATCCCTGTTCAGCAAGGCACATTGCAATAATCAAAGCACACACGTTACCAGAGACATAATTTAAAGCAGGGATCAAATTCTACAAAGCAAGACAAAAAAGAAAAGTAATAGTAAAAGAATTCCATGAGCAACAGGAAACCTCAGCACTGACAGGGCCTTGC
The DNA here is from genome assembly GCF_025592945.1 of Manacus candei. Taxonomy (NCBI): domain Eukaryota; kingdom Metazoa; phylum Chordata; class Aves; order Passeriformes; family Pipridae; genus Manacus; species Manacus candei. The sequence continues at coordinate 3,526,333 of NW_026138055.1, read as the reverse complement.
TGAGCACTACACAAACCACAGAGCATAAGCTGCACCTGAGAGGACCTTTCGTATTGCACAAATATTCAATCCCCCTGCCAGACTGCGAGTGTGATTTTTCTTTGCTTTTTATTAGCTAAGATCAAAATCCAGCATCTAATGAAAGCTCTAAGTCTCTCTAACCAGCAGGAATAAGAAAGATGCCAGCTGAATTTCCTGGATTAAGAAAAAACAACAGGAAAGCTTGGGAGGTCTAAGTCTTACCTCGGACTCCTGGCAGCAAAGTGTGACAGCACCACATCTGCTTCCCATATCTAGAAAATGCCCAAGCCCACTTTTAAGGTAATGTTAACAGCAGTTTCCCAAATTAAAAAAAAATCATCATTGTTCAGAAATCCAGAGCACCCAGCTAAAACCAGTGAGATAACAAACATCAGCTCAGCCAAGCTCAGCCTATTGCTGGATGTCACAGCACAGACACACCGACCCTCCAGATCACTCACCCATGGAGGGGAAGCTTCCCACTCTCAAAAATGCACGTTCAGGTAGTGACTTGAAAAGCCTGAAAAATGCATTAGGATGGAGAACTCCAGGCCCCAAGCAATGCTCTCTTCATCCACCAAAGGTCTCATCCCTGCCTACCAGTTCTCCAAGGATAGGAGATGCTGGTTGTATTAATTCTCAGCCTCCACATCTTGTCTTTTTTTTTTTTTAACCATTTTGAAATCATATTTCAATTCTCCCCTCAAACATATTATTAACTCAATTACTTTCTTGTAAGCTTCTTTCATTAAATTGTTAAATTGTTCCCAAACTTTCTAATCAAAATAACAGCAATTAATTTAGAAAGCTTTATAAAGGTGAATTAGGCCCATTCACACCTCTCCAACCTGCAAACCAACCAGCTTTGACTCTTACAATACCCCTGAGAAATCAGGATCACATTTTAGGGAGGGATTTTGTGATTAAGAAAGCACAAAATATATATAGCATTGTTTGCTATTCTTGCACCACCTCAAAGCCATTTTGGGCTAACATGGCACTTCTACACTTGCCTCCTTTGCGTCAGCTTTCATATCTGGGTGCATAAAATTTCTTCAGTCTTCCAGTTGTTCTTCTCCCCAGAGAGATGCCAAACCCTCTTCTCAAGCTGCAGGAATGATCTCACAAGTTTCTAATCAGAAGGGTTTCTGCTGAGGGTGACTGCAAGTGACAATTCGAACTATGCAAGTCCTGTTCCAATACAAGAGTGTAAAAATGCAGCCGCTGCTGCTTGGAACGTGGCCACTGCTCAGCAGAGCAGAAACACACAGTACAATTCTGGGAAAAGCAAGAGGGAGTCCTTTGTGCAGCATGTGAAAGGCTAGGTAAAGGTGGGGGATTTGCAGGCACAGAAGAGATGGCAATTCCAGGACCATTGGCTTCAACAGTACTGACTCCTGCAATGACCCCCCAGAGTTCTTCCTTAATGCCCTCTTCCTCCTTTAACCCCTCTGCATTCCACTGCTGAGGCAAAGAATTCAGGTGGTGACTTGCTGAAACATTAAAGACTCTAAGTACAGTGTAAAATTGCCCTTTTTCAGCCTTTCTTTTTTTTACAATGAGGATGATAAAACACTGGCACAGTGAGGTGGTGAATGCCCCATCTCTGGAAACGTTCAAGGTGAAATTAGATAGGGCTCTGAGCAACCAGATCTACTTGAAGATGTCCCTGCTCATTGCAGGGTAATTGGACTAGATGACCTTTAAAGGTCCCTTCCAACCCAAACCATTCTATGATTCTATGATAAAAACAATACTTGTCCTCCCTCTTCCACCCCACATGCCTGAAGGTTGCCATAGCTAAGGAGAAAAACATAGGCAGCTTCAGATCATTTGTCTCCTTCCGTGGTTCTTGTTCACCCGCTATCAGTCTCCCATATATATCGCTGTGAAATCAAGTTATATATTTGAAAATATATATCAACTGTATGACATTTGAAAATCTATTTACAGCACTTTTCTTCTCATTACCCTGTTTACAACCTTGATTTTATTGAAATGCCATTTTGGAATATTGATTTCACTCAAATTGCAAATAAAAATGGGCTTTCTTGAAGAAAATTAAATATATATTTCATAGGCAACAGACAGGAAAATCTCTCTGAGTCACTCTTGCATAGAGAAATAATTGGCCCATTTAAGAGGGTTGTGTAATGTTGTATAACTCAGGAGACTGAGGGCTAAACAGTGTGCTGGGGAGATTGGGAGTTTAAAACCTGCTCACAGTCCAGTATCATCAGACCCATGTAGGCAGTCTCTGTGTTTCCATTTTTCATGGTCCTGACGAGGAAAATCTCTGCAGCAAAACTTGGCATTTAACTCCTTCTGTTCTCTATATGCCACCATGCCACCAGCTCTGCAGCTCTCTCTGTAAAGCTTTTAGTAAAAGGTGGGTGAGTAGGACTGGACCTTCTCCAGCAGACAGAGAAGGTACGTGACATCGGCTCATTTTGTACATAAACATTTTGCCTGTAACACTTGGCCCAGGAGATGTGTGAAAAATCACACAGGTGACAGGGCTAAGCAAACAGTAACTCATGCTGGGGCCAGGAACTCTATTTGCTGCTTAGTTTCTCCTGTTAAGCAATAGAGTTAAACTACACGAACAAGAAGAAAAAAAAGAAAACTTCTTGGCAGAGACTAGCTATGTCTTTACTGGGAAAATGTATTAATAGAGTTTGGTTGATGGAGTTGCAAATCAAGTTAAGTAAAGCAACTCTGTATTTGAGGAGGAAGAAAAAAGGTGTCATTACAAAGGATGTGTTCTTTGCAGGGCTGTGAACAGCCACGAGATGTGGGTTCACCTTTCCACTAGAGGGAACCCCTAAAATCTGTGTTTGACAGATTTGAAGTGCCTTCCCACCCCAAAGGGAGGCTTATTTTGGGTGCTATACCCTGCATATCACTCTTTGCTCTACCACAGGGGGAAGTGTCCGTGTATTCAAAGAAGGAGCTTTGCAAGCCCTTATGGGGCTTCATATCTGGAGCATTCCCATGCAGACTTTTGCTTAGGAAAAAAAAAATCCAAAACATCCACCAGAACTGTTCCAGAAAGAAACAGACCTTGAAAAGCTTAAGGCCAGAATTTCAGATTCGGGGAAGTTTTGTACATCTGAGAAAATGGGACAACTGGAAATATGGGAGCAACACAAACTTGCCACAGAATGATCTCTGGAACTTGCTGCAAAGTTGACAGATCTGTATTCCCTCATGCTACTCCTGTGCTTAACAATGAAAATTAAATCAATAGCTGTAGTTAGCTGTGTCCTGAAAGAACAGCCACACCATGCAACAAGTTCCCCATGGTGTCAGGATTGAAATTGGGCCCTGTGAGGACCCAACCACTGCTCACAGTCATGTCAGCACAGCTAAACCCACAGCTGCAGGGTCAGCTCCAAGGGGATGGGATGGCATGTGCTAAGACAGCATAGCCCTGAGAGACTTTATGGATTTACATCTGGCCCCCACAGCAGGTGGGCTGGAGCTAACAACTCCAGCCAAATCTCCAGCTCAATGTCTTATTAATGTAAATCCTTCCATAACGCTACTAACTCTTTATGGCAGATGCCATTTACTGCTTATGAGAGAGGCAAAAGAAGCTTCTGGATAAGTGGGTCCCCTGGATTCAAAACTTGGTGACAAGGAGCAATGTCCCACTTTTTTGAGAGCTCATATGTTACCAGTCAGTCAAGCACCAAGAGGAGAAGAATTCTGATTTTTTTGAAGCAGTTCTTTATCATAGGATCATTAAGGTTGGAAAAGACCTCTAAGATCATTGAGTCCAACAGTTAATTCAGCTCTGCCAAGTCCACTAGTAAAACCAGTCCCTAAGTGACACATCTACAAACTTTTTCACACTTCCAGGGATAGTGAATCCACAACTTCCCTGGACAGTCTGTTACACCACCTGACCACCCTTTTAGTGAAGAAACATTCCATAATATTCAATCTAAACCTCATCTGGTGTGACTTGAGGCCATTTCCTCACTACCTGGGAGAAGAGATCGACTCCCATCTCCCTTCAGGTAGGTAATGTCTCCATTGAATTTACCCAAAGTTACCAGAAAGACATTTAAGATGATTTCACTCTTAACTTTACTATAGTAAACAAAATCCCCATTAGCCAAAGCTGCCTTTGAAATGACAGACAGTATATATACACAAATCCCAGTGTATACAATAGGGGGATCAGAGAACAGGTAGCCTATACTGTAGATACTTGCCTTGAAAATGCTGTCATTGTAATGCTTGCATTTGCTCCTAATCCATCTGCAGGAAACTTTCAAATACAAAAAGTTGTTAAATCCAGAAACAATAAATTATCTACAAGGAAAAGGGAGAAGAAATAGCTTCTTTAATCTCCCAATAAAGAAACAAAGGAAATTGCATCATACCCAGTGTGGCTGGCCAGGCAGACAGAGGGATCACTGCGTTGGCATCAGTGGTATTGCTTCCACAGATCCAGACAGATGGACACAGCTCTAAAGAAGAGAGCTAACCAGAATGCCTAGATCCACCTCCCTCCTGGCCATCCAAAAGTCTTGACACAATTTTTGTATCTGGTTACTCTTTCTCATACAAAGAGCATCAAGCCCCTGGCCCTAATGCATGGTGGGAGTGAACTTTGCTACTCAGACATGTTTCTAATGTGGTTCTCAAATAATGCGGGAAAGAAAAGTTATAATTCTCCTAGGCCAAGTGTAAAGCCCACCAGCTAAAAAGTGAAGCTAAGTTGAAAAACTACACTTGTCTTAATTTTCAGAGCAACATAAAAAAGAAATGAGAAACAGCTTTTTGACTGAGGTTTTTTTTAGCACTGCCATTTTTTTTTTCTGATCCATTATCTCATCAGTAGCAACACAGTTTATTTTCTGGCCTCCTTCCCCAAGCTCTCCGGGTCAGATAGTGGTATTTGTTTTAATGTAATAAATATGGTTGTTAACCAAAAAGAGGCAGATGTTTATCCCCAGAATGTTCCCTACACTTTCCCAACCCCCCTTTCAGCAAGATTTTTTTCTGTCTAAATTAAGTGCATTTAAAAACCTGTCTGAAGTAACTACTCCGGAGCCAATAAATAACTGTTCCTTACTGGAGAATGACATCCTCCAGCCTCCATTGCCTCTGGCCATGCCCCTCTGTTTACATCTCTTCAAAGCAGGGTAACTATTGCCAAATCAGAGAAGCACCATTTCAGACTTGGTCTCAGAATCACAGGACGGGTCAGGTTGGAAGGGACTACGATGAGTCATCTGGTCCAACCTCCCTGCTCAGGCAAGGTCATCCTGGAGCACATGGCACAGGATTATGTCCAGATGGTTCTTGAATATCTCCACTGAGGGAGACTCCACATCCTCTCTGGGCTACCTGTTCCAATGCTTGGTCACATGTTCAGGTGGAACTTCCTGTGCATCAGCTTCTGCTTCTTGTCCTATTGCTTGGCACCATGCTCGGACACTCCCCCTTCATACACATATATCCATTTATAAGAGTCTCCCCTTCTTATTGCCAGGTAAGGGGTTTTTCTATGCATCAGCCCCCTGAAGACTTGATGTAGGGAGGCCCTTACACCACTAGCTTTGACCCAGTTACAGTAACTCTCCAAAAAAAGGAAAGGAGGAGCAGAAACCTACAGGAAGCCATGTTCACAGCTGAAGGCAGATAGTCTGCCACTGCCTGAGACCAAACTCACAGCCAGTTACTACAGAGCCACCAAGAAGCAGTAACTACTGCTCATCTGAGCCCTGCAAAACCCTGATACTCCACCTGCTTCTGCTCCATCAGACATCAGAACTGCAGCTTCGGGCTCACCAGAGAGCACTGAGAGCTGGGTCATTGATGCTCTCTCTCTGATACAAGACCCAGTTTAAGCAAACAGTTCCTTACCTTGCCTAAACTGGCCACTCCTCAGAATCTGATGGAAAACGGAGTGCAAGATGAAAGCCAAGTGTAGATCTACCCCTGGAGGAGCAGAACAGACATTAACAGCAGTGACAGGGAGCTCCAGGTTTCTTCAGGGAACTCAGCACCTACCTATCAGCCTGAATGACTCGACATGGCAGAAGTTAATACAGAGAGCCACAGAAGTGGGAAAAAATTTCACTGTAGAGGTAGGAATATTTATCAGCTAAAGAAAAACTTCCCCCTCCATTGGGATTTGCCTTGGTAAACACAGAAGGTACAAGGCAACCGAATCACCCGGCCAGCCCCTCACCCCACATCCAGCCGGCGTGCAGAGCTGGTCCCCTCTGCTCACTCCGGCAGGATGCTCTGCAGCTTTGCTTCTCTGAAGTTTGCTTACATTACTGCCTCCCTTTGCTGACATTGGCAGCTTGCTCGAGCCTTTGCAAAACTATTTTTTCTTGGATATACTTAATCTATCTTACTTTTATCCCATCTGTGAGAAAAAGTGGCCGCAGCGCAAACCGATCCACTTGGCAGTACCGCCAGCCCCGCGGGTCCCATGACCTCCTCACCAGGCTGCTGCAATGTTTTCTGTTTATCTGGTGCTGCTCTTGTGCATTCACCCATGTCCTATCCCAAATGCATCAGGAATTTGCAAGTTCTCCTAAAGGCCTCTTTCAAGGTGAATTAACCGAGCCTCATGCATACAATATTGCTGAGTGTGGACTTTCAGAGTTTTCTTTTTCCATATAAAGTTTTAAATAGGTTTAGACTGAAAATCTTCCTGAGGGATCTCACATGTTCTTCACACATGGGTCCTGCAAATGAAGTTGGATGTACTCCCTGAGAGAATCTACTGCAGCTCAGGGGGTCTCTAGCAAGGATACATGGACCACTAATGTCACATATGCTGCTTCAAAGGGATACAGGGCCAAAAGGAGAGACAGTAAAGGCTGTACCCACATCAGCTGCTGGTAGTGTTGGAAATACACTGCCAAGAATGGTACCACTTGAAAAGCAGATGTGGGATGTCTGCTGTAATTGTATTGGGAGTTAATTCAAGAAAAGTCTGTGGCTGCTGTTATCCAGGAAGATGGACTGATTGCTCTCACCTTTCATTCATGTACCTGTGAAAACAGCTGGGTTTGCCTACTTTGTGAGACAGTGTCCAGAAGGATGTGAGAGGGTGGTCAGTGATGGGTGCTACATGCAGGACTGTGCTGGCTTGCAAGTGCTGGAAAAGGCTCCAGGACACAAGGAATCATAGAATCATTTAACTTGGGAAAGTCCTCCAAGATCAGAGTCCAACCATTAACCCAGCACTGCCTAGTCCACCACTAAACCACATCACTAAGTGCCGCATCTTCATGTTTATTAAATCTCTCCAGGGATGGAGACTCCACCACTTCCCTGGGCACTCTGTTCCAGTGTTTGACCACCCTCTCTGTGAAGAAATTTTTCCTAATATCCAATTTAAACCTCCCCTGGTGCAACTTGAGGCCATTTCCTCTTGTCCTGTCACTTTTTACTTGGGAGAACAGACCAATCCCCACCTGGCTGCACCCTTCTTTCAGGTAGTTGCAGAGAGCAAGGAAAGTGAGACTGTTTCTCTCCTTCTGTCACCTGAGGTAACATTGCCTATGGTTTGGAAGCAGGAACAATATGTCATTATCACAAGGAGATCTTCAAAACCACTTCAAGCAACTATTTGCAAATCCGTGTGTGTGTTTCTAAGTCCAAACATTTGTAAATCCACTCCCACCAGCTGGAAACATGTGAGTCAGCGACTATGTCAGGCACATATCCACAATTTTACAGGAATGCAGAAAGACATCATCCTTTTTTTAAATCAATATTTCAAATCAAAATTTCCTGAAGTAAATGGGTAAAGCAAAAGTTTTTTTATAAAAGAATGTACTTAAGTACTTAACTCCATCTTACGCTGTCCCCACTTCCAAATGAAAAAGCAAGACACAAGATGGTCTTTCTATTAGCAAGGACTGACAGGTCAAGCGATACTCTTACATCACTTCAACATCTTATTTTAAAAAAATCCATATCCTAGCTTGCCCAACATTACAAAATTATTTTCATTTATACATACATAAAAAACCATGTAAACTTTGAAAATTTACCCCTTTATTTTTATTTTCCCCCTTTCCTTTACTGCCTCCGTGGCCATCATGGAAATGTACAGGTACAGGTAACCTTCATTTGTTTGCAGAATGCTTCAGACTTACAGATTAATTAATTCCAAAGAACTAGAGTACATGGAGTTCTTGGGAAGAGGGATATAATTACTGCATTTTAAGTTCTTCTGGAAAAATGTTAAAGTGGCATTTTTTTTTGAGTTAATGTCTTTTCCTGCTGCTCATTCTGGCTGGAGGCATCCTCCTATCTTTCCTGACTAGCATTCATTTGTTCCTTACTGAACTGCAGGATCTAAAGGAGATGTCTCCTGTGAGATTGGGTGGGGAAAGAGTTGTGGTCCACAGGTGAAGCAGGGAAACCCAAAAGACCTGGAAAGCTCATTTTCCTAAGGATTTCACTTAATCAAATTATCACCAAACTGCAAGCCATTTCTAACCACTAATTACTCACCGCCTGGAAACTATTTTGAACAAATGTAAATGTACAAAATCTGGTTGATGATAGCCTTGAAATGTAGATCCTGGGAAGTCTGTGGAGAAACAAAAACAGACTTTCTTTTCATAACTTTGATCCTGTTCTAGGGGCAATAACACAGGCACATGTGATGAATCTTTCTTTCCTCTCCATTTTCTTGCCAAGGATGCTCTTTGGAAACACCACTATAGCTACGCTATGCTGTCTATCCTTCAGAATATATCAGATGTAATTTAAATAAATGCATGCTAGAATTTTTCTACAGTGCCTCCTGGTAAACAGCAGCTCTGATGATCCTGATGTTCAGACTGAAGGGGCCAAAAAAAACTGAAGTCAAACGGAACAATTTGGTCTCGTCCTACAGTACCAGACTCTACAGGGTGATACATAAAATACTTAAAAGAAGGAACAAGAGATCACAGACCATAAAAAAGTGCAGCCTGCCTTAGCACCGACTTCTTCTCCTCCTTCTTCTTTGAACCTTACAGAAAGGACTTCTCACTGTATATTGCATCACGGCAATGCAATCATGACCCATCCATGTACAAGGCAGGAAACAACCCCACAGATACCTTCAAGCAGCCCATGGCTGCTCCTGAGGATTTCTGAGCAGGCTTACTCCATACTTCTCTAAGTCACACAGTTCAACAGAAACTGTGTAGAACTAATTCTCTTAAAAGATACGGAGATTTTAAGTTTTCCCATACTACAAGTTGTTAATCTGAAGGTCCTTATGGCCCAAACTGATTTTTCAGATTGAAATAATCAGGCTGTTTTCTGTAGACAAATGTTCACATCCCGGTGGAGGTTCACATTTTCCATGTAGTCATCTAGTCCTTACAGTATCCATCACAATATTTCTGCTCAAAAGAAAGTCTCCAAGATCAGAAATTGAGTGAAACAGAGGATGGAAGAGATGATGCAGCTCTTCAGCTGCCTACCTTGAGACCACGTCTTGAAACTATAATTGCCCAGAAATAAAATATATGCAGATTCAGAAGATAAACAGGACAAAACCACAACACAGGCAAGCTGCATCCATTCATCAGTAAAGCAAAAGCAAATATGGATGAAAGGGGAGATTTTTTTCCTGAGCTCCTGTTTGGAAACTGCTTTTTCTTCCAGGGTCAACAAAACCTCCAGTTTCAAACTTTGCATATATGCTTTAAGAAACAGCGTGCTGTGAGGTCTCGCCACGGACAGCACGTGTTTTCTCAAGCAACATGTATAACAGAAAGTCATGGGGATTCTTTTCACCCTTCCCTCATTATTAACTCAAAGCAGGCACACAGAACTTCTAGTTTTTTCAGCGTGTCACAAGCAAAAAGGAATGAAACCCTCTGATAGACAGCTTTGAGGTAGGACCCCCATTTTACAATTGGATAAGACGACCTTCCTTGTGTCATGGATGTTGGAGTGGTGGAGGACATAAGCAGCTTTGCTCTTCCAGCTGTACTTAGTCTCCTCCCCAGATCCATAGTGGTTCTGTGGGGCACATTAGGTCCCAAGGAGCCACTGCAATAGGGATATAATTTAGGGTGCCTGCTTCAAGCTGTGCTTTTGTGAAATAACTCTAGGCTGTCCAAGAGACATGGAAAGGCAGTACAGGAAGTTTTATGTTCACTTCTCCAGGGTGCTTGTCTCAAGTAAGTGGTTTTCTTCATATCTTTGCCTGCATTCCTTTATTTTGCAGAAAATACCTTCATTCTTTCCAGTTCACGTTGTCTTTTGCTGGTTGCTATATACTTTCATTTTATCTCCAAGCTGATTCAAACTATATGACCTCTGCCATGAGGGGAAAGAATCAAAGGTCATGAAAGCTCTTGTGGTATTTCTGTGGTAGTGAGTTCTATAGTAATGAACATTTCAGGACACAAGCATAGGTTCTGGAACTTTACCATCTATCTCACATGATTTGTGGTCAAGCATTAGAACAGGCTGCCTAGGGGAACTGGTGGAATAACAATCCCTGGAAGCATTCCAAATTGTGTAGATGTGGTGCTTAGGGACATGGATAAGTGGTGAACACGGTGGTGCTGGGTTAATGGTTGGACTCCGTGAACTTAGAGGTCTTTTCCAAACTTCACGTTGCTATGGTTCCATGATTTTAGTCCAAGCCTACTGGTACCCACTCACATAAGGCTCTGCAACCTGCATGTGTCAAGTGCAAGGGAAAGATGAACACCTGGAGCACTCAGTGTCTGCAGACACAGGTGCCTCAACCTTCCTAAAATTTCCCTCCAAACATCCATTGTGGCCACCAGACATCGGCACTTTGTCCTAAGTACCTGTCTCAGAGGGACAGATGACGATTCACAGTTTGACATCCATCTCCCCACAAATGTTTGCAAAACATACTCACTTCAGAGTAGGGAACCTATTTGTCTGATTCTGGAATCCATTTGGACTAGTTTGACAGCACCACTTACACTTGCTTTAAGGACATTTTATATACTCAAGAGGGGGTAAAAGCAGCGTAGTGTACCTGAAAATTGGTCCCACAAAACCTCCACCTTTCCTTTAACTGCTTTTATCACACAAAATTGGAACAGCAAATGTTTCAGAGAACAAACCGTACTGGTTCAGGGCAAATGGGTGCAGAGGCTTTACCATTGTTGCAATGCCAAGAAAATGAACAAATTTGCCCCCTGGGTTGAAGCTAAAGGAACAAAATTCTTGAGCCCTGCCTAAAATCACATGGTTCTGCTGGGCTCGTCTGATGTTGTTCCATGGTGATTCACAAGCACTGCTCTGCCTTGCTGTGTGATGCTTGGCAGCCAGCTGCACAGTCAAAGCTGTGCAGAGAGCAAACGAAGGCATTGATGCATACTTTTTCTCTTTTTTTTTTTTACTGCAAGCAAGTTCCTGCCTCAGAAACAACTCTAGAAAACTACAGAACAGGCAAGGTCTGGGCAGAATCAGCAAGTATTTAGTGTTGATGGAAAATAAAGCCAGATTGCATGGAACGATAGCCATATGATCCCCTTCTAACATGCATCACTTCTCTTAGGAACAACAACAGGCACTGCCTTGCACAATGTTTTGCAAGTACTGATTAAGGCCAGCAATCCTTCTTGGGACTGTAGCCTGTCCTTTGCACCTGCAAAACCTGAGCTGTGAAAAGTTGACTTGAGGCCACATTTAATGAAAGGCTTACCTGGGTGTCACAATAACAAACCTGGAGCCACCCCACCCATCAGTGTGACCTGGAGCAACTATCTCAAGTGTTAAGGCATTCAACATAAGTCAGCAGAGCACCAAATTTCTGAGTGACTCAGAACCTGTGAGAGTACATGCAGGTCCAGGGAGACAGGGTGTCTGTGTAAGGCAATTAGGTGTTCCCTTGTGCCCAGCGAGGAACTGCTGAGAGCCAGCCAGCTGGAAACACCGAGCCCAGGGATATATCTGAATAGGCAGCTACCTCCTGGCTTGCTACTCTCAGAAGCTGGCTGAAATGGCACAGAAGCCTTTCCTAAATATCATCTGGAAGTTCTCACTAGTGGTGCATGAGATATTCACCACCTGGCACAGCATCGACCTGAAGGACAGGTGATGCAGAACCACGCAGAGAAGCACAAGCTGAAGATGGAGGATAAGGCCACAGTGTACTTCTCCTTCTCTGGGAAGGGTTTCTGCTGCCACTGTTAACTGTCATTACATAGAACCCCTGTTTTGAAGCAGTTTGTCAGGAAGCATTAGCATGCCTGGCAGGTTTGCCTAGACTAGGCTTCTTCAAGTAAGCAAACAGAATGGAGGGAATTCCCAATTTTGCATGTTTAAACAATAAGACTGAAAGCTATTAAGACTCCTGATGACCAAATCTCATACCCAAATCTTGCAGGCTCAATGCTGTTCAAGCCTCCTTAGCAGGCTGAAGAGCACCCTTCTGACCTCTGAGTTGGAGCAGAGAAAGAAAACACAGACCTGTTCAAGAAAAAGAAAGGAAGGAACAAGGACTGGTCACCAGCAGGTGATCACTCTCTGCTTCCACCTCCTGCTTGTGGAAGAGGGATAAGGGATCTTTCCTACACTTCGGGCATATCTTTACCCTTTTACTCCTGTGCACTTCTGGCACCTGGCACCACACACTGCTGTGACATTCATGGCATCATGGCTCTCAGAAGAGCTTTTTGTACTTGCTCTGTAATCCAAATCTACAAAATACATATTAATGTAATTGTAATCAGAGGAAAAGATTTTAAAAAATTTCAGTTTACAATCTGCAAATTATTCAAAAAAAATCGGAGACTGTGGATAGTAAACAATGAGAAACAACAAAACAGGAGTCAGAGGAAGTGGAGTGTTTCATAGTCACTGATATAGTAAATCATCACTGCAGCTTAACACAGGCAAATGTAGGGTAAATACATTTATGTGTAATATATCTGATGGAAAGGACTGGACTTGAAAGCACATATTTAAATGTGACATTCATGCAGTACACTAGCCAGGAAAATGAGGCTGATTTCATTAAAGAAAAATAAATCTCTGAAGACTATACAGTCCATGGAAGCATTAAAAAAAGAAGAAAAAAAAAGTAATCCAAGCATAATTTAGGCTATGTCAGAGGGGAATCACAGAAACTAGTAAAATAAAAGGAGCACAAGATAGATTTTATTAAGTTAGTGAATTAAGTCCAGCTGGGAAATGCCAGAAGACGTCTTACAGGTAGTGTGTCAAGTACCAGTGAGGATGAGAAATCAGCTTCAGCTGCAATCTCCATCCTTAGTATGGTGTCTGATGACCAAGAAGGAAACTCAGATTTAATTAGCAAGCTCCCTGTATATATTTAAGGTACAGCCTGCATATTTAAACTATGACAATTTCAGATGTTCTCAGCTTTCCACGGCACCAGTCCCTATAGAAACAACCCCCACTTCAAAGACAGAATGGTGGTCTTTCCATTGCCAATGGTCAGTGGAAGAGAGAACGCTGAAATACTAAGGTCACAGAGGAAATCAGAGGCCAAATCTGTTTTTTTCATAACCACAGAACACCTCTGAGAACTCTCCAAACTGCAGGTACAAAGACGTGTTCGCTTCAGTGAAAATCAGCTGCTGCTGGTGTGAAAGGGGACAGACTGTTCTGTGCTCCTCAGCTTAAGAGCAAACTAACTCTGGCCAAGGACACTGGAAGAAGACTCCTTGTTTTTAGCAATTCCATGGTTCTGCAATGGCCTGGGACACACTCAGAGATTCATCCCCAGTAAACTGCTGGGAATTTCCATCAGGAAGATGAAGTCCAAACAGCTCGAGCTGTGATTCCCGCTAGCAGCTCTGCAGAAATCAAGTATCTTAGGGTGAACACCAAAACACTGACCTTCCTCAAAGGCCAAATTTATTCTCAGCAGGGAAAGGAAACCTCTCACAATCACCAAATTAGGCAGATGAAGAACTAACAAGAACTGGAGAAGCAACAGGAGTGGCCTCCTCCACTCTGCCTCCAGAGAAAAATCTGGCTTTTATTACAAAATTCCAGCCTCGAGCTTCCTCCCACAGGATAGACCAAGGAGGCCAAGACTTGTATGAATTAACCAAAAATAACACTTCCAGGGAGGGAGAGCATGACTGAGGGAATTGCTGATGGGCTAGAGGCCTCTCACCTCCTTCTCACCAGTTCAACTCCAAAAGTTGGGAGGAAGAAGGCAAAGCCTCTGGCTTTGAGCAATTCTGTGCCCTTAGCCAATTTACTGGGAAGCAAGGGACTGCCACAACCACCATCACATCAGGTAGCTCCAAGCCAGTGGACAGAAGAACAAAAACTGTCCTTCCTATCCCTACAGTAACCCACTTTAAACAGCTTGAGTCTCACAGTGGCAATGCTCAGGCTGATAGCGAACTTCAGGCTCCAGCAGCAAGCATGTTTAAAAATAGCCAAAGCAAACAGGGTTCTGTTTGGGGAGGGGAGGAGGCAGGCACCTTTTTGGCTATGTTTGGCCAGCAGCAGGGATACAGTCTGGTTGATCCTGACCATCCCCACTACACATCCTCATTGCTATGGCAATGTCCCATAAACAGAGCAGGGATCAGCAGCTCCCCGGAGCAAGGAGGCAGCACTGTCCTCAGGTAGTGGCACTGCATTAGAAGAAGGAAAACAGGAGATTTGTGCAGGCGAGCTGAAGACTCACTAGAGCGTGTAAATGTTACCTTAATTTGCGCATCAGCATTTAAATACCACAAGAACTGGAGCTGGAGCTACAGCATGAGCAAAGCAGATGAACACAGTGTGTCTGACTCAGCCTGGGGAGACAGGGAAGCACAGGGAGCTGGGAAGAATCCACAAGCATTAGTGGGCCAAGGCTACCCCAAATGCTGCTGCTGTTCCCTGGGAGACTTCCATCAGAAACCAAAGCTGACGGCAGGCAACATGCTGCTGATGGCTCGGTGGCGGCAGCAGCAGCGCATCCTTGGAGCAGCCTCAGGCAGCACAAGGAGCCAAGCTCAAGCACTGAAGCATCTCAGAGGAAAGGACCACCAGAGCCATGAGAAGTCACCAGGGCTAAGAGATCTCTCCTGGAGGTCTCAGTGGCCGTCATGGGCTTGCGGAGCTGCAGAGGGATCTGGCTCAGGGTCTAAAATTAGCACAAACCCACTGTTACAAAGCCGGACTTGTTCACCCTGCCCTTGTGCAAGACAGGGAAAGGGGGAAGGGAAGCACGTGCTCATCCCACCTTCTTGCAGAATCTTCCCAACCTGCAGCCTCTCACAATACTGGTTCCGCCACTGTAGTGGAGTGGCCGCAGAGAGAGGCTTCACTCAAGGTAGTACTTTGGTGAGGTAATCTAAGACAACAGGATTAAACTGAAACAGACAATTTATGTTGTGCAACAGGAAATATTTCCAGACAGTAAAGTCTGTTGGGCTCCAGAGCACTTTCCCAAGGTAAGGAGCAGAACTGGAATTGCCATTCCTTGACTCATCTGTCAAGGCTACAGTAGCACCATGTGGTGTGGAGAACACGCTCACACAAGGAGAGAAATGGGACGGGGACCTGTCTTTGCTTTTACAGCAGTTCTGTGTAAAAGCAGGGACCCAGCATTTGCTTTTACATAGAACAAGTTTCCATTAACAGAACAAAAAGCTGAGATTTAGGGCAAGTCAGAAATCCAAGAAAGTCTTGGTGGTATTCGAGACCCTTCAGTTCCTGTCATGATCTCATCCTGAGTGGGTTTTTCTCATCTTGCTTTCTCCTTTGCAGGTGGTAGAAAAAAAATAGGATTAAGGGGCTGATTCTTACCTGCCCTCCACTGCCATAAATCAGGAGTAACTTCACTGAAATCAGTGGAGTGATGCCATCTTAAAGTGAAGTGTGTTCACATTAAAATCCAAAAAAATTAAGGATGAAATTATGTTCATCTCCAACTATAGCTCCCATAGGTAAAGTTTTAGGATAGTTTAGAAACAGACTCCCAAAAACCGCATTTGAGACAGAGGCTCATCTCTCAACACCTGTATAGACATATATATGGGTGGATTTCTAAGAACTTCAGTTCCAATCCCCCTTCAAGCACCCAAAGCAGCCCCTGAAGCACAGTTAGCCCCTCAGTCCCCTTGTTCAGGCAATGATTCCGTTCCCCTCAGAGCTGACTTGACTACTGGATCCCTTAAAAAATGGCAGTTTGTCAAACCATTCCCTTTCATATTGAGAAATACAGAGCACAACTCTAGATAAAAATACTGTTTCTTAGGGTCCTAAGAGATGCTGGGAGCAACTCTTACTACAGCTTCTCTCCTCCCTCTGTTACATGAGCTCATTATTCTCTTGGCTATGTCTCTGCTAGTAAACTAACCCATGCCAGAGCCCATTCTTCAGCCCTGAAGCCAACTGGCACAGCCCTACGCCTGTGTATTATTAAACTCTCTTACACTCTCAAACAAGGTCGCCGAATCCAAACTGCCTTTTGGAGCGTCCTGGCCCTTCCTAAATCCCAGCAACACCCAAAGGTCATCTGAGACCAACTAATGTGTATCACCAGTGTGGTAGCACAGACCCTCAAGACCAACTCAACAGTGCATATATAAGCCAGCTGTATGAATACTGAAAGTGAATACTTTTTAATAAATCAGTAAGAAGTAGCAAAGCACTTGGAAAGAGTCTGGGAGATGGGAAGACACAAAAAAGGATTTCCTACTCAACTCCATTTATAAAAAAAGGCTTTCATATAGGAACTGTGAAACAAACTGAGCTTTTACTTAGAAACCAGCTTCAGGCAAAGCTGTCAGCAACGTCTCCTGGGTCCCCCATTGCTCATGGCAGCAAGACAAGGGATGCCAAGGCTGGTCAGGGAGCTTGAACTTTCCCCAGCCATGGGAGAAGGTGCCTCTTAGAGGCTGGGGAGAAGGACTGCTGTGCTCAGGGTGAGCCCAAAGCCCCCTTCATATGTTCCCATCTTGTACCTTCTTCCACCACATTCCCTCTAGGGAGGTGGGAACAGAGGACTCCACTTCAAAATTAGCATAAGGGGGAGTTAAGGGAGCAACATGAATTGAGCAATGACTTGGAGGTAAACACACTGTACACAAAGCCTTAGGATTATTTTTCCCGGGGCCAACTCCAAGGCTTTTATTCCCTCACTCATAATTAGCTGGTAAATATTGTACATATAATTGACCTTTCTAAATGCTGCTGAGTAGCTGGAGGTGTTGGGAGCTAATCCTGCCTGTGAAGACCTGGGCTTGTGCAGCACAGACTCTATCTGCCGGTGTGTAATGCTCTGCAAGTGCTTTTTTTCCCCTCACTTACTGACACGTTGAGATTTACTGCCCTGTGTCAGTGAGTTCAAGAAAGCCTTTTAACTCTGAAAGCTCCGGGAACTGGCTCCAGCACATGCTTCAGGATTTATCCGTCAGTTTGTTACGCCTTGTTTGTCCAAGAAACAGTCAAGACTGAACGAGTCAGAAATGACAGAAATAGTACATGAAGTCACAGTTGCTCCACTTTAAAGCACAAGCATTTGTATCATTTTCCTACCAAATAAATATATGTGTGTTCAGCGAGCAAATAAGGCAATGGCAGAGGAAAGGCATCACATGCAGGATTTTACGGATGCCAGCTGATTTGTGCCCACTCCTCTGAGCGAGTGTAACACAAATTCCAGCAAGTATCAGCTCTTTCTGATCAGAAAAGCAATCGCCGGGACCGTACACACTCACAAACCCCGTGAACGCTGCCGCAAGCCAGTCCTGGGAAAAACCTGTGAACGCTAAACTGAAGCTAAAAGGCAAGCACGTAAGAGAAAACGCTGAGCAGCCCCTGCTCTTTCCCTCACCTTCACTCACTGCCTGCCCAGTTTCTGTACAGCTTCACGCTGCTTCCTCCCTCCCTTAAACAGCTCTTTTTTCCATCAGTCACATCAAGTCACCAGCGTCTGCAAAAACAGTACCGATGCCAGCCCTCGCAGATGCTGAGCTCTCCTGGGGAGCGAGGCGCACGCCGGGCTCCCGTCCCTTCCCGTCCCTCCCGCACCGCAGCCCGTCGCCCACCCACCTCCGAAACACCAGCATCCCGACCTGCATGGACAGGACCACGGCGTCGGTGGCGAAGTTTGCAAGAGAAGGATGTTTTTGCTCTCACCGCCTCAGGTTCCCCAGCCGCCTGGGAAGTACAGCGAGCTGCCCGGAGAGGAGAAAGTTGTTCCAGCGCTCGCTTTCTTGGCGTTCCCGGCAGCGGGGTCGGGAGCTGAGCCCGTGGGGACGGTGAGAGCAGGAATGCGCTGTGACAGGCGGGAGCGTGAGGTTTGCCCCAGCCCTCTCACATCCTCCCCAAAAGCCGGCGGTCGGGAGGGCGGGCGCCCTGTGCGTCTGCGGGAGGATTGGAGAGCGGAGCGAGCGCGGGAGCGAGTGTCGAGCAGGGCAGCAACAGGAAATGACACAGAAACTTCACCAGGCTCCAATCCAAACTTGGCCCCTGACATGAAAGAAAGGGGAGGCAATTTGGGTAGGGGGGTGGGGGGGGGAGGAAGAGAGAAATTTTTCCCCCTCATTAACCAGCGTAAAAATCTGCTGACTGGAAAAGAAAACATCGCTGTGACAAGTTTTATTAAAGCAAGGAATGAAGGGGGGACGGGGGGGATTCCCATCAGAGTTTATTTATTTGAGCAGGAGTGGTGTGATGATGTTAGACATTGAGAGCAAAATGCCATTTTCAGCAGTTTTCTGACTTTTCTAAGCTCCTCGAATGCTCCGTCGTGTGCCCGAGGGCAGCAAGCAGGAGCAAGGTCCCCCTCTCTGCGTTCCGTGGGGCAGCTGCTGCCGGCAAGAGCCCGGACATTCTACCGGGGGCTGCGGGCGGTCGCTCCGAAATGCAGCGCTGCCCGCGGCTCCCAGTGCAAGGGGACAGCGGAGGAGATGATGGGCCAGGGCTGCTTGTGGTCCTGTGCCCAGCCTGGTGAGGAGCACACGGCTCCACACGCCTGGGGGACAAGGCAAAGTGGCAGCCCAGGCACTGGCAAGATGTGACAATGGCACGACCCACAGACGTAGAAAATCACACTGTGCATGTAGTCAAACCTTTGCTTTGAAGGATGCAAGAAACTGCCTTAATTGAACAGAGTTGGATGGATACTTCAGAATCACAGTCAAAAAGTCATTAAGGCTGAAAAAGACCTCAAAGATCATTGAGTCCAACGAGCAGCACCATGTTCACCACTAAGTCATAGCCCCAACTACCACATCCACACAATTTTTAGCACTTTCAAGGATAATGACTCTACCATGTCCCCAGGCAACCTGTTCCAATGCCTGACCAGCTTTTCAGTAATGAAATTTTTCGTGATATCCAATCTAGTGGATTGTCTAATAGCATTACTCCTAATCTGTTAGGATATTTTCCTAATATCCACTCTAACCTTCCAGCAAAGCAAATCCTCTGAACACCTCTCTACATACAGGGTACAAGGGAACAACAACTATTGAACTGAGTGGCATTTTGAAAGCATACTTTAGACATAACCCCCAAAATATGTGTCCTCACAGGCAGCCCAGACCTAGTTTGACTTTAGGCTCTTTGTAAATCCCACCTGCTTTTTTTTGAAAGTTTTTTCTGATAGGACTTTCTGAGGGGTCCTCTTGTCTTCCTGATTTGATACCCACGCCACTGAAGAAAGATAGATAAGATGTCCAGACTGTAGACTGAGTAGCAGGTCAAATGGAAACTTTTCACTTGGAAGAAGGTGTATCACTCCTCATCCTGCTCAAAGATGTCCTACCAGATACAGTAAACTTTAGGGACCGTGAAACCCAATTCTAAGCTCAGATTCAATTCTTTCCTGGAAAGAGAATATGAAGATAGTCATTCTGGTCACAAATTTAACAGTGGTGAGAGATTTATATTTTTTTTCCAAAAATTGAACTTTCTCAGGCTAAAGAGGGACTCTTTATTTCCCAATTAGTTTTATAGGAATATAATATCCCTATTAAAATCAGAATTTTTATATATTCCTATTTAATAGGTATATTTTAAAGCCAGGGAGATGATTCATTTGATCATTTCAGTCACCTGGTCTGATCACCTGCATAGCTGAAGCCACAGACTGGTGTCCCAAAACCACACCTGAATCATTACAAATTATGGCACATCATTCAAGGAGATATCCCAGCCTGAATAAGAGGCTTTCAGGGAAGGATGAGCCATCTCAGATAAGTTATTTCAGAATAAATAACTGTCAAGAAAAAAAGCTGTCTAGAAAAAAAGCTACTTTTTTCATCTGCATTTGTCTGGTCTCACTCTCTACCCTCAACCCTTGCCATCATTCATCAGTCACTCCAGAAAGCTGCAGATCAAGCATAAGCAGAGAAAGCTGCAGCCCACCAAGGTACAGCCCAACCTCAGTTTACCCTAAGAAGAGCAGGAATATTTCAAGCCCAGGCATAACTTTCAATCAAATATTTCGGTTGAAAGTACCCAAGCCATGCAGCTCTGAGTGGAAACTGGAGCCTGCTGCTCCCTCACCTTGTAAGCTCAACCTTACAAAACCACAGACAAGTCATCTTGTAACATTGTCCTGAATAAATAAAAATAGCTGAGCTTTTTTAGTCTCTCACGGTAAGAGAGATTTATGGACAAACCACAAAATCGTGCCTGTCACTCTTTCAAGATCCATTTCCATTGCATTAAAGTCCTTTTTGAAATGTGCCTACCAGAACTGAATGTGGTATTACCTCACTTATGCTGTAAATTTTTAACACACTTGGACTCCTATGAAGTTGTTCCATCAGAAGCATCTCTGTCTTTGCTGTGCCTTTGTGAATTCAGTAGCGAACTAACAAGCTGAATTAGGGATTTATTGTTATAGTATCGTTTTACTCCAAACTCCAACCTTAAATACAAAACACTTTAAGATTTGGCATTTATACAGTGTTCAACATATGCTTTGATCCAAACAAGGGCTTTGACCTGCCTAACCTTTGGTGTATTTTTTTCACTCCTGTGAATGACTTCAGCACAATCGTAAGGTATCGGTTGTCACTCCCTTAACGAGAGGTTATTTTCAATTAATCAAAGAAATATAAACAGAGCCTTGTATTGAGTTCAAATAAGATCAGAATAGTTGTGTCCTTAAAACAAATGTCTGAGGCTGTGTCTCCTTTCAGATCAGAGCTCATGTACTGTCAGGAAGAGATCTTGCAGATCTGTTTGCTCAACAAGTTCAAAAAACCAACCAGCTCCAAAACCTGACATACTCCAGTGTGGCCCAGTGAAGTCAATGAACAGCCCATGATGCAGATTAGGGTAACCAGGCCAAAATCAGATTTGTGAGGTCTTTACAGATTAGAGAGAACAACAGAAGGGAATTAGATAGTGCCAGAGTACTTCAAAGTAAGGCTAACCCTGTATCAAGCCCAGCACACTACAGGTGTTTCCCCACAGTTCTGATTTTGGCAAGGTAAAATAAAAACAGAAAAGGAAGAGACTGCTGCTGTATCTTGCAATGAACTAAACAGGGTCAGAGCTGGCCTTTGGCCTTGAGGCCATCAGGCATAGCCCAGCCATGTGCATATTGGAGGCTAAATGCCCTTAAACCCCCAAAAACTCTGGTCCATGATAATGTTCAAGCCATGCCAGAGACCTGCTGATGGACTGGAATAAACAAGGACTGAGATAACACTTAACACCATAAAAGTTTTCCAGTTGCAGGGCCCTGGTGCTATTTAATTAACTTAACCAATAAACTAAATATAGCTCATTTCAGAATGACAAGTTGCCCAAAAGACCACAAGACTGAAGCCCTGGATAAATGTAAGCTTCCCCTTGTGAGTCTCAGACTTTTCTGCACAGCTTTAATATCTTTATGTCTTGCACTTCAGATACTGGTTTTTGTCTGTAAACTGTTCAAGGCAAGGAGCATTTCAACCCCTAGAGCTCTGCCTTTGTCATTCAAAGCACAAGTGTGGTCCTTAAATCCATGGAGTGGATATATCTCCACTCAGCTGAGCCACCTCAAAGGTAGATCTGAACTAAATAACAGTGCTGTCTCTGTAGTTAGTAAAGAGAGACTGGCACTTGCAGAGGATAATTTGTCCTATCCAAACACAGTTTGAGACAGGTGAGGTGAATCGCCTCTGGAGCTGCCCCTCCTACTCCAGGGATTATGGAGAGAGCCTAGCTAACTCTTTCAGTCTCTGCACTAAATTTTTCAGTGTCTAACGTGAGGACCAAAAACAATATATGTGTTTACCTGGAATAGCAAAATCGATATTTCATATCTATAAAATAAATATCATAATAGTATTGTCATGCCTTTTGATGCCAGAAACAAGTTATCTTGTGTAGCCTCTGAATGAGGTAGACTCTGATTAGGCTATTAGGTTTCATGCAGTTACTGCTGGAGCCCGAGAAGCTGACTGGCACTGAAGTACATCTTCTCAGCAGGGTGTCCAGTCTGGATTATAAAGTGTCAAGAGAGGAGCAAAGCCACCATGTCTTTCATTAACTCATTATCCTGAGAGTAATAAATGACTTTTCAATGTGACTTAATCTGAAATAGATTTCTATACTTGGTTTTGTTGTATTTATACGTGTGTGACTAAGTATTTCTGCACTAGGTGCCATTTTCTCTCTATAAAAATGCTTAGTATAATCAGTCAGCTTTTTTGAAAGTTTGTTCTGATAATCTAAACTCATTCACAAACAACACCTGCAGCAACGCCCAGAAAAGGCATGGGCAACACATTTGAGAGTAGTCACTTTGCAATTAGCTTCCTTGAAAATGAACATCACATTTCCATTTTTACCTAAAAATAAGTGTAGTGGCAGGGAAAAGCTTGTCTCAAAAGGACAGGTTTTGCCTGTTTATTTATGAGGATTTGCAGTGTGAAACTGTTGAGATTTTAGAGTGAAATAACACACTTATGCATTTGGCTGCTGTATAAAGGGAATTAATAAGGGATTTATTTTGCTTGTTTGTGTTGCTTTCATTTCCTTTTTTTTTTTTTTTAATCCAAATGGCATCATGGTCCATGATGGAAAGCTGTGGGAGCTGTGGCAGAAGGACCTGCACAACCCTGGATAGGGACAGTCTTTTTTTATCTTATTGGTAGACCTATAACTAAAACCACAACATGAATCATGTGCCAAAATACTGGGTTTATTAGCTATGCTCTCACCGTGACGAAACTATTTCTATTTGAAAGAGTATCTTAAACTGCTTACAGCAGCAGGATTAAGGTGTGGTGAATTCAAACAGAAGGAATAGTCTTACATAATTATTTTTTTTCTTGAATACCTTTCATTTCATACTAGAATGTCTGAATCTCACAAGGAAAACTACAATGCCTCAGAGATGTATTCTTTTCTGGCTTTTGCAATTTCAGAAATCACTGCAGTTTTCATATGTTAACATGAGATTATCTGATATTTTATAAAAAAAATATTCCTATACCTTTCCAGGCATGCCTGCTCCTTCCCATGCTATTTTTGGTATTTATAAAGCCAACTACATGCACCTCACAGGCAAATGACCTTTTAAAATTAATGAAGATCTGTAACATTTACATCCTATGTATTTTGCAAAAGGAGAAAAGCTGGTTCCATCTTGTCCCCTCTCCCTGCTCTACCCCCGCCCCCAAACAAATCGGAATTGTTTCTCTCAAGTCTGTCTCTCTCCAGAAAAATCTGACCTACAAATGGCTTTCTCATAACTCAGCAGACTAGTTTAGTCCTCAGATGGATTTATCATTAACCACATAGGCACATGTTGTCCATTCTCTCTGACCTAATGAATGTGCTATAAATAAAATATCTCTAAAAGCAGGTTTCACCATACTTATCCAAGCTGTTGCTGCAAGTCCTTGTAACTCCCAAACTCACTTACATTAGAAACATTAATCACTTGATTATAATTCAAAGCATCAGCTCTCTACAGCTGAAACTCCCTAGCACTTGACTTTGGCTAGACCTCTAACCTCAACTTATCACTTTCAGGCGTACTCCACATTTTCTTCTCCAATCTGTCACTAATGTAGGAAAGACGTGGGAAGTCGCTTTCAAAAGGTATTTTTAACCTAGGAGTGTCTCATTAAAAAAAGAGCTTAGTATAGAAACTGAAACAAAACCTTTCCCGCTTCACTTAATCGTAGCAATCTGAAAATACCAGAGGTGTATTTCATTTTAAACCAAAGCAATGTAAAGGAAAAGGAAATCCTTTTGGAAAAGACACTGAGAGTGTAATTCCTACCTACCCCACAAATATGTTATATGATCATAAGATTATCTGTAGATCTTTGTATTGTTCATCTTGAATGAAGGAAGCTGAATCAAACCCTCTATTATTCTGACTTGCCTGCTCATTCATTAAAAGTGTACATGGACAGTTTGGGTTGTTTCTACTTATTTCAGTTGACAGTATGGAGATCATATTCCATCTTGACCAAAGGTTTTAAAAACCCAGAGAAACAAAAGATTAATTTGGGGATATTATTTTTAAACCTCGTATGATTAAGTCTGGAAATAGACAAAGATAAAACTCCCTGAAGGATAGGCACAGCTAATGAGAGCCTGAGAGGAAATGATCACACATTCTCAGTTCTTCTGATGGATGTCCTTCTAGCCTTATTAATCAGACCTTTGTGATGTTGATAAATCACTGAAGTATGATAACAGATGAAGGTGAGTTTGGATGTAAAATGATCCATGGTGAAGGATTACAATAAAGGAGGAAAAGGAGGGAAAGCCAAATACAGTTTTATAAACTGCATCCTTAGCCTGTAAGAACTTGTAGATAATAAATGTCATTTCTTTTCCACATTATCTAAGAGATTAAGAATTTTTCTCGATGTATAACTGCTGGGAAGCCTCTGCAGCACCTTCTCCAGTTACCAGGAGGTTTATATTACATCAATTGCCTTTATTTTCCATCACTTATGATTTCATTTACAAAGAGGAACTTAAAAGTACATTTCTTCTTTTAACTTTTTTTGAGGAAGTAGGCTTCAGAGGCAGGAAAGGAGAATCCATGCAAAACGCTCATAGTTTTGACCTTCCAAGGTTTGTCAGATTCTGCTTTGAGATTCCAGCAAGTTTTCTAGTATGACCTTATCCTGCTTGAATAATCCTATGTCACAGAGGTGTCAGCAAGGTCTCTACACCTCCAGTCACTCTGTATACAGAGTTGGTTTCTATGTTCAGTAAAGCCACTCAGCCATCAATCTACATGTATCACAGTTTGCAGTTTTCAAGGAAAGTATTTCCCAGAGCACTTAAAAAGTAAATAAATGCATTTGAGGTGCTATTACTGATTAATCAGTTCTATTCTCTGCCTTCTACTAGTGGTTTTTATACTGCAGAATACAGCCCTGGCCATCTGAAGAAAACCAAAGCCATGCTTATTTACTGCAAATTCAAAATAGAAGGTCATTGAAATAAGGCAGCTTGCCAGTAAGGGAAAACTTGCCTTAAGAAATGAAAGACAAAAAGGGGTACCAGACACCTAGGAGAGAAAGGACAGAAGTGCACTGGATGTCTCTGAGAACGCTCAACTGAAATACAAATTTGAGTGCTTCACATGTAGCTTTTAATTGGTTTGTGTCACAACATGGAGAGATCTCCAAGGTGATGCCCTACCAGGCTGGCTGTGCTATGTCATGCTGCAGGACAGCACTTGGTAGGGAAATGCATCAGCTTGGTCCAGATGCAGTGAAATTATGCAAGGGACACGGCTTGTTGAACTGATGAACCCTATCCAGAGGCACATTAGCTTGGATGTACTGTGGGTGTTGTCTTACTCTGTGTGGAGCCAGCCCAAACACGTCCATAGTGTACTGTAGTATAAACTGGGGATTGGGCAGAAATCCTTAGAAGCGACCAGATATTCCCAAGGAAAACAAGGCAAATTTTTCCCTGTAATGACTGCTTTGTACTCCATGAAATAGCAGGGATGGCATTTCTGTTATTTCTGTTCTTGCCAACATTTCTGCATGTAGCTGTTTAACGGGAAGTACTGAAAACACACATGAATGGACATTAAATTACACAATTTCCCTTCAGGCTTTATAAGCCATCATGAGCATGAACAGGAGACAAGTGCATGTTAACATAAATTCTAAGCTGAGATGTGTCATTTTACCCATTTAGAAAAGAAAAGAGTGGAGAGGAGGGAAAATTGAGAACAACAGACGAGGAAAGAAAAGAGAAGGGGGAGGGGGAACAGAAAGCCCTATAAATAAGCTCTAGCATCTGAGAAAAAGAAAGCAGAATACCTGGTACTCAGTGTTGCAGTCTGGGATCTGCTGTATATGGATGCATAAGTCTGTGGCATAGATGTGTATCAGAAGTACTGTCCCAGGGAGCACACTCCACTGGAGTAGTCTAACTGCTCTCAGGGAGTTATGTTGGACTTATAGATCTGATTCTTGCCATATGATCCTTGCCAGATGTCTGGCTATAGACAGCTGATCACTAGCAGACTATCTTAAGATAGACTTCAGCTGAGACTCATCACTTCCATCCCAAGAGCACTTAATTCTTACAGTGCAAAGAATTGAGTGCTTGCAATCAGCATAGAAATATCCTTAAATTACACTTTCATGCTACAAAGCCTCTGCTCTTGAAATATGAAGGCAACTCAAAGAAATAAAGGGGTATCCAAGCACTCTTTCTGTTGCTCTTGAATGAAGTATGGTATAGATTTCTAGCTCTGGATTTAGGCCTGGAAGCACATCTGGTGTTTATTCTTGTGTCTCTCCTTGCATAGTTAGATTTGTGCTACATTAAAGAAATCATGACTTCCACAAATATCATAAATTATGAAGAAAATTCCTGGCCTGAAACTAAATATTATTGTTTATTATGTTAGATTGAGATTGAGTCCTTCAAAGGTCTGACACCAAAGCCTTTAAGTGTCTGCCGCAGAGCCTTGGACTGCCATAGCAATGTTCCTGTAAATCTGACCAAAAATCCACCATCCTGAGCTACACATCAAAATCTTCCCAAACCACATGGTTGGTCTGCATTCAGCACAAGAGCAAAAAAACAACATATATTAACCAGGAGTCACCTCACTGCAATATTCAACCAGAATTCCTTACCTGCAGGAGGGGAGGAAAGAACAAGAAAAAGAGGAGTCTTTGGCAACACAGAACAAGACAAAAGAACAGCAAGCTCACCTGGCACAGGAGGCTTGGATAAAACACTACTGGCTTCCACTGACAGTGATGTGATGACTGGGAAGAAACCTTCTCTTTCCTGACATGATATTTGTTAAGTTGAATAGCTAGAAAAACCTTTAAAATTGAAGGTGGAGCTACCTCTGGTCACAGAAACAGCCTCGTCTCCAGCAGCAGCACTGCTGCTAGGAAACATTACATAAGTGAGTTCATGCCAGGTCACAATCAGAAGACAGTCAGAGACACAAACTCTCCAGCAGGCATTATTTTTCCACTGCACAGCCAAAAGTAGGCAAATTTTTTAAAACAGTAAAATCCCACTGTGGCTGCAGACACTGTTTATTAATAGGATGGCTTTGTGGTCAGTTTGCACCACTGACACCAACACCATCTTTGCTGCGCTAAGTTGATAATGACATAAATTTTCCATGAACAGTTATTTAAATTAAGGCACTGGGAGACCTTCTGTGGAAACCTCCCTATTCTTGACACCAGAGATCTGTTCCCAAATCCACTCAGCTACTTATTCATGACTGTGTCCCATGTGCTAGAGAAGAAAAGAGGAGATCAAGGATTCTGTTCTTAAAAATTAAAAAAGTAATAATACACAGAGGAAGAATGAAAGCCTTCATCCCTCTTATGTAGCACTGTTGAGGCTTTCTCATTTCTAACAGAGATCACAAAGGAGAGAGAAACAGAGTCCCATGGAAGAACACACTTCTTGACTCAAGGGGCTCAACAAGGAGTGTTTGCTCTGTGGGGAACCCACAAGGCAGGAGCAAGGTTTCCCAAATGAGGCTGCATCATGAGCCCAGAACTAGAAATGCTCACAGACCTGGAATTGCACAGGAAAACCATAATGTGGCAACAAAAAGGTCTTCACAAATAGGAAACTTTGGTAACCGCTGCTCTTAAGGGATTTAGTTAGATGCTTCTGATCATGTCTTGTCAAGGGCTAATTGTTTTCAGTATTTCAGAGTTGCATTTCTACTCTTAGGAAGGTGATGAATTTGAGCAAGAGGCTTACTATATAAGCAAGATGCCAGGAAAAAAAACCAGGACAAATAAAACCTATCTGACATCCCTGAAGCCTATAAGTTTTGCCCCAACTTGTTAGCAGATGGCAAACTATTCTCCATAACTCCAGCATGCATCAAAACTGGTCATTGCAAAGAAGCATGGTCATGCTCTGGGAGAAATAACATGAATCCCTCCATTTATAACACAGCTCTTCTTGGGTTTTAGCCACTAATCATTGGCCCATCTGTATACCCAGAACTCAGCTTTGCCAACATGTCCTGGACTCTGAGCTAAGATTCCTGAATCAAATATCCCTTCTTCCTGACTTGAGTACAGTAACATTTTAACCTAAAATCCCCAGTGCCTCAGAGAATGAATCTTTCTTTCCAACATGCAGTAGAAGAGCTGACAATGAATGCTGGTGCTAAGCTCCCATACCTGCTATTTTTGACCAGTGTCTGTCAGGTTGGGCTGGATAGATAAATACAACTATGGAACAGGTGTGGACATAGAGATATCTGATAAAAGAATCTCATCCAGCTGAGAACATCATGGCATATCAAGTCTCTCCTCCACTGTCTATTCCAGTTTCCTGAAGAACTCTGAAATTCTATGCCCTCACCTTTGTTGTCTGCACTCAGGACATCTCCAACACATAGTCAAGGTCCAGAAGAAGAAAATGGTTAGCAACTGTGATCCTCTGAATCAGTGGAAATAGAAAAAAGTGTCTTATCAAAATGGTGGAATGTATTTGTTTGGGAAGTGCAGACTACTTCAAATGTCATCTGCTTTCACTAAAGGTACGTGGTTCAATTCTTAAGCATCTCCTTTGTGAAATAAAAGTGCAGCTACTGCTGCATAAAAACAATAAAAAACATTTCTATAAATATATTACCAACCAAGGGAGGGACAAAGAGAATCTCCACCCTTTATTGGCAGCAGGGGAAAACATAAAGGCAAAGAATGAGGAAAAGGCAGAGGTACTCAATGCCTTCATTGCCTCAGTATTTAATAGCCAGACCAGTTGTTCTCAGGGTACCCAGCCCCATGAGCTGGAATACAGGGACAGGGAGCAGAATGAAGCTTCCATAATCCAAGGGGAAATGGCCAGTGATCTGCTATACCACTGACACACACATTATAGCAATCCACCTGAGGATACTGAGGAAGCTGTGGGAAAAGCTCACTGAGCCACTCTCTATCATTTATCAGTGGTCTTGGCTAACTAGGGAGGTCCCAGAAGATTTGAGGTTGGCAAATGTGATGTCCATCTCCAGAAGGGCCAGAAGGATGATCCAGGAAACTCCAGGCCTGTCAGCCTAACCTCAGTGCCAGGCAAGGTTATGGAACAGCCCATCTTGGATGCAATCACTTGCCTGACAATCAGGGGATCAAGGCCTGCCAGCATGGGTTTAGGAAAGGCAGGTCCCACCTGGATAGTCTGGTCTCCTTCTGTGACAGGTTTACCCACTTAGTGGATGAGGGAAAGGATATTGCTTACCTGGACTTTAGTAAAGCCTTTAACAGTGTCTCCCACAGCATTCTCCTGGAGAAACTGGCTGCTCTTGGCTTGGATGAGTGCACAGTTCACTGGGTAAAAACTGTCTGGATGTTCGAGCCCAGAGTGATGGTGAATGAAGATACATCGAGCTGGTGGGCAATCACCAGTGGGGTTCCCCAGGGCTCAGAGTTGGGGCCAGCTCTGTTTAGTATCTTTATCAACAGTCTGGACGAGAGGATCGAGTTCACCCTCAGTCAGTTTGCAGCTGACATCAAGTTGGGTGGGAGTGTTGATGTGTGGGAGGGTAGGAAGGCTCTGCAGAGGGATCTGGACAGGCTCGATCGATGGGCCAAGGAGACCTATATGAGGTTCAACGAGGCCAAGTGCCAAGTCCTATACTTGGGTCACAACAACCCCCAGCAGCACTACAGGCTTGATGCAGTGTCTGGAAAGCTGCCCACTGAAAAAGGACCCAGGGGTGCCTGTCAGCAGTGGCTGAACATGAGCCAGCATGTGTCCAGGTGGCCAAGAAGGCCAATGGCATCCTGGCCTGTATCAGAAAGACTGTTGCCAGCAAGAGCTGAGGTACATGGTTTAGTGGTGGTCTTGGCAGTGCTGTGTTAGTGGCTGGACTCTGCAAGGTCTCTTCCAACCTAAATGTTTCTACGATTCTAAAATACGTAAGAGGATAACATATTTCACAGAAGTCAGACCACCTTAAAATCCTATGAAAATAATATGCTGCACTTAATACACTCCTCTCCAGAGGGGAGGTTGTAAAAACAATAGTTGAAAGATGCATGATCATTTTGCCTAATGCACTACTGGAAGATATTCCAGTGCTCGTCTGACAGGTGCAGGAAAAGAACGGAAAACAAAACAGTTCAGGCCGGGTCAGGTGATCTTCCCAAAGATTTCTCCTGTCTCTTCTCTCAAGAAGCACATACCCAAGAGATTCTGTATGCAAACTGCTGCTCAGAAGGGAGTATGGTACAATAGTAAAAACCAACAGACACATCTAGAATAGCATTAAAAATTAAAAGCCCTTAGTGAAATCCAGTAGCTGCTGTATGTACGCCCCCAGCTCACTGCAACACAATGCTTTTCTGAAGCTTTGGGAAGATTTTAGAAGGAGGTAAATAAGTGGATGCTCTCCATACATCACATACATTAAAAAGGGAGTAATCATCACAGGCTTGTCTACTGCACACCAGTCCTGGGCAAGAACACAGAACATCTGTGGCAGAGCTCGACCAGTAAACAATTAATAGTCGTCAAAAATGTGTAATGGAAAAGGAATCTTATTAATTAATCCAGTCCTAGTTTTGATGACCCTGGTTGAAAAAAAGTAATAGGGTTGATGTAACAGGCTTCTGAAGAGCACCAGAGTTGAATTATTGAATAATAAACTTGGCTGGTTTAAAATAAACATAGTACAGTGTAGATGAATTGGAGACCAGCTGATACCTTTCCAAATTAAATAGTAAATGGCAAATGTTCACTCAGCAACTGAACTTTCAATCCCATACAGATGCTGGCTTACCAGGTGCTGTTTATTATTTTTATTGCTGGCATGGGAGAAAAAGTTAAACTATTATTTAGTAAGTTTGTGAAATTTTGGGAAGTGGTATGGAATAAAGAGGACAATAAAGCAAAACAATCCAGAGAAGAATTCAATAAACTGCACAGAGACAACAGTGTTTCGGGACAGACATGTACAGAGTTCTGAAGGTAAAATTAAGAGATCTTGTTTCTCAAACATGAGAAAGGAGGCCAGAAGCAAACTGGTAAAAGTCTAGCAAGGGATAGAATCTAAGTGGTTTAATACAGACGTCTTCAGCAGCATAATGCATGTACTAGAGATGTAATATCAAGTAGAAGAAGCAAAGAAATTACATCACATCCCAACCTGGCATTGGTGCAACTGCTGCTGATGTTTGGAGCCTATTTCAGAGGCTGCAGGTTCTATGGAACTAAAAAGAATTGAGAGAAAAGACACAAGAATGAGTGAAGAATTGGGAAACTTCATTCTGGAGAAAGACATGCAAAGATTTACCTCTTTAATTTTACAAAGAAAAGACTGAGACATTTCTTAATCACAGATTATAAATATTTAAAGAGAGAATTAGAATTAGCTAATTAGGTTTCTTCAGCCTTAAAAGATCAGCAATGGCCAATAGCTAGAAGTTAAACCTAGACATTCAAAACAGAAATAAATCCAGTTTCTCTGACAGTTTTGCAAGGGCTGTGGGATACTTACAGTCACTGTGAATCTTCAAACCAACTTTTTAAAATTTTCTCTCCAGTTCAAACAGCAATTAATTTAGGAAGGTATTATGGCCTCTTGGTCTCAGTAACCTATCAGTGAAGTGACAGGGCTTCAGATGCTTCTGTGGGAGGCTATTTTACAACCTAATAAATGTCATCTTTGGGAAAAGTTTCGTGCAATTCTGCATTTGTCTTTAATACACTACTAATGGACCACTCTGAGTAACTGATTCCCTTGTTTTCTGTTCTCATCAAAGCACAATTTAAATAATGAACTTTCAGCAGATAATAACACCTTTTCTAATACTTGCAAAGAATAATCAGAGAATTAATCAAGTAATTAATTCTTAGTTCTTAGTCATTCCTCCTACTCAAGACCCAAACCAATGTTCAGTTAAGCACAGGAATATGTGAAGAATGTTTCCTTCAGCCAAGCACTGGAGAAGGAGGAGATTTGGCATTTGTGACCCTCAGACTGCCATATTTTGTGGTATCTGTACCCAAACCAGAAGACTTCACAGAGAAAACTGAGATTCTTGCAGGGGGTGAAATAAATTGTGTTCCTATGGTTAACACTCCTCTCCATCATCATTTGCTTTTTGTCTGTGTCTTGTTATTTTAGTTACTCATGCTTTAATGTGCCTCCTAATGTCAATCCTGCTATTCGGTGTTGAAGCACTGAGTACGTTTCCTTAAAACCACAAATCATAGAATGGTTTGGGCTGGAAGGGACCTTAAAAATCATCTCATTCCAGTCCCCCTGTCATGGTCTGGAACACCTTCCACTAGACCAAGTTGTTTAGAACCCCACCCAACATGGCCTTGAACACTTCCAGGGATGGGGCATCCAAAACTTCTGTGGGCAACCAGTTCCAGTGCCCCACTACTCTCAAAGAAAAGATTTTTTTTTTATCTAATCTAAAAAGCAGTTTCTGAGGGGGCACCTGGAGTTGAACCAGGGACCTCTTGATCTGCAGTCAAATGCTCTACCACTGAGCTATACCCCCTGACTAAGCACCTCTGATGTGTAAATTAAACTCATTAAGACATTCACTGCCCCAGGGAGTTCACAACATGGAATATAAACCAGCCTTGTCAAGCTGGTTGCCTGTGAACTGAGTCCAGCACAGACCATCTCACTGTATTTCTTCCTGAGCCTTACAAGAGACACACATGGTGGTGTAGGAATGGGGGGCAGCACCACAACACCTTATGGATTAATAACTTCTGCTGAGCCTTATAGCTGGACAGTACCAACCAATGCATTGTGAAATGATGGCAAAATTGCTCTGCATTTCCTATAACTCTCTCCCTGCACCTCTTTTCAGGCATGGAAGGTGGTTACCTGTCCAGCTCCTTTTGTCCAGATGCACATAACGAGGCAAGCTGCACTGCCCCATCCCTTTTCTTAGCCAGCACCTGCCCTTCTCCCCTCAGCAGGACAGCTGAACACTCACAGTCAAACTCAAGAGGTAAAGATAACCCAGTGACTCTGGGGACTGAATCTCCATGTCAAGGCAGTGGTGATATTCTCCAAAGGACAGTCCTGAAGTTCAACTTTCCCTGAGTAAATCCCAGGTCTCTGGAAACAGACTGGAAAACAGTAAATTTAGCAAGGAAACACAGACCCCACAGCTCCCTATTGCTTCACCACCCCTCTGTCTGAAATATTTAGTAGTATCTAGATATTTGCTAGAATCACAATATATGTTCAAATACCAGGACAATGAAACAGCATGGGTCAGCCAGGAGGCTCTGGTACAGAGAATCCAGTGTGAATGAAGTTGGACAAACATTAGATAAATAAGTAGGAGAGGTTGAATCCTAGTGGAAACTTTGCTCTAAAGGGTGAACCTCATGGACTGAGATTTCCAAGTGAAGGATCTACAGACAGGTGCATTCACTGGGACTCTCTAGGTAAGACCCCCAAACTGAACTTTTTGACATCTTTTTCTGGGATTTTGATTCACCCAAAGTTTGTAAGGTCAAAAGTTGTCAACGTTAGTGCTTTGGAAAGTATGATTTCTCTCATGATGAGCACCATCCCAGCACTGAGCTTATATCATAGCCAATCCTCCTTCCAAATCATTAATAAGGATCCTAAACAAAAACAATTTAACATTGTTCCCTGCTGTTCCCCTGAGGTATCTCCCACCAAGTGTTGGCATTTATTCATCACTATGCATTTCTAGTGCCTCCAGCCTGTTTTCAGTCTGGTTTATAATCTTCATCTCCAGTCAATCTAAATTAATTTTTCAGCTCAGTCTTCATGAAATAATTGTCACAGTACATGAACAGACATCTTATTTACACAGATTAAATGACCACATTTTATTCATCTATTTGGTCTGCAGTTGGATCAAACTAAGTGATTATGTCTGGATTTGCTTCTTACAAATCTATGTATGTATCATTCATGTTCCTTCTCAATGGTGAAGTTAACATGTGTAGAGGGTCTGCATACTTCCCACATGTCACTAAAGGAATCCAATTAATAACTAAAGTGTGCTTTGAGTCACACAGAAACCTCAATAAACT
The DNA here is from genome assembly GCF_025592945.1 of Manacus candei. Classification (NCBI taxonomy): domain Eukaryota; kingdom Metazoa; phylum Chordata; class Aves; order Passeriformes; family Pipridae; genus Manacus; species Manacus candei. The sequence continues at coordinate 3,491,860 of NW_026138055.1, read as the reverse complement.
TTTCTTCACCAGGGAAGAGGTTTGCTTTAACTGCTTACAGATTTACTTTGTTTGGTCTTTTCTCCATTATTCCATTCCAACAAAATTCACTCCTTCCTTTTTCCATCATTTACATTCTGTCTTGGCAACTATCTTGAGAGTTAGTTAATATACATACGGCTGATGTGAATGCATGGCACAGCAAATTATTCTTCTTTCCTTATTTAGACTCTTTTACTAGAGATAGAAGACAAATTTATTGGATAGTTACTAGCTCTTTTAATGACTGCTGTTTATTTGTAAAGAGCAATACAACGTTTTCCTCTGTCCTCTGTTTTTCAGAGATAACTGTGAGCCAGCTCCTTGACTAATTGCAAGAAAACCAGCAGGCAGATCTGGTTTCCCAAGTTTCATTTCTAACATTTTTCTGTTTCCCATATCCCTGAAAGTCGCCTCACAGAGGTTGTATTCTGCCCCATTCCCAATGTATTCAGTTAATGTTAGCATCAAGAGATATCACAGAGATTCAATAAATCCAGCAGTACTTCAAGTTCTCATTCTGTGGGGCTTCCTAATGCTGTCAGACAGTTTGAGGTCTAAAATGGGATGAAAGGAGACAAGGCGAGGTAAATATGTCACTTCCACTCACAGCGCTTTATGGATGTTTCCCAACTTGGTGAAAGCCAGCTAACCCACAGGAAGTGCAGTAAGGTATATGGGCATGTGAAAAAGTTAGTGCCTACTGACACCCTTGGCAAAGACCAGAACTCTTTTTCTACCACATATATGCGGTGACCCCAGTAATAAGAACAGGATTCTGGATCACTTTAATGTCTGAATCATCAACTTTTTGTGATTTAAGGGGGGGTATCATGGTCATGAAGAAAGAACTCTTCATTTCTTTGTGTCATTCCACTAAACATAAATATGCATTTCCATCAGCAGACATGAAATAGTTGTTTCAACAGAGTTCCTGAAGTTTAGAGACACACACACCCCAAAAAACAACCAAACATCTGAGCAGGAAAATGATGTAAATTGGAGAAAATTAAGTGTCCTCTACAAGGGCCCTACCCTTTCAAAGCAAACAAACTTCTCCAAAGAGTGATGAAGAGAGCAGCTTGTTCCAGCTGCCCTATGACTCAGACTGGCATGAACATTGCATCTGGCCAGAGCAGCTCTGGACAACAATATGGGGAGAAAATAAAGGCCAAATACTGCCTTGGTTCAGAAGATGTGAAACTTTCAAGAAACTGAACACCAGGTTATTGAACATTTCTGGCTCCCTACTATATCCCACCAGTCCACATACCTACTGCACACATAGGCAAGCGAAGCACAAGCTCAGATATGATGATGTCCAAGTAGCAGCTTATAACAAATACAGCAGTCACAACTGTCTCTGTAAGACTCCTATCTGAAAACCTCATCACTTACTTGGGTTCTGAAAAGAGAACTGAACACAGCTGAATATATGGTGAAGATCTTCAAAATGGCCAGTCCTTTAGGGAGCTTCAACCTTGGGCCGTGGATCCTAAGAGAGGATCTCAGAGAGACCCAGTTGTGGAGTCCACCAGTGACTGTTTGTTGAGATGAGAAAAGCATGACAAAAAGGATCAAAATGGACTAAATAAGTCTTTTGATATCAGCATCTGTGACTCTTTTGCTATCAGCATTGTGGCACTGAATTACTTTCTTCTGCTGTCTTGCCTAAGACCCATTAAAATGAGAAACAGCACTTCTCAGACAATTTGTTAAAATCACTTCAGGTCTCTGAGTGACATTAATGATCAGTGACTGAGGGTGGAGTGCAGCGAGGTGAATGGCATGATGAGTTCTGATTACAGCATCCACCTTTCTGGAGAATTTCTATCTGAGCACTTACATGAACTCTCAATACACCTCATCACATCCTGCTCTTTACCTTATTTACCTTCATCACTCCTCTGCAAAGTATCCTCACATTTCATTTTTTAAATACAGAGCTGAAGCAGAGAGAGAACAATTGACATAAATTGACTTGTCTAAGGTCTGCCCAGGTCTCCTACACTGAGGCAGGCAGAGACCTCCCTTGTACTTTTGGAGCTGCAGACAAATCTTACGGGTGGTTAGTCCTTAAGGATATGCTCAGAGCTCTCCTGCTCCCTTCCCTCACAACATCCTCTATGTTACCAGACACTGCAAAACTTTTCATGAGGTGGCAGAACAGTTAAGGGCACAAGTACCAGTGTCAGACCTTTTGAAAGTGCTTCAGGTTTGGTGTAGTGCTCTAGGACCTGCCAAATTTAGAGACTCAAGAAGATTTTTGCAGAAGTATTCACCGAGACAGCCTGTCTCCACATGTCTATCAATAATGGTCGTGTCAACACTTCCAGGCTAGGATCTGAAGGTACCCTCACCTGCTGTAGGATTGCTAATGGCCATTATCTGGTTCATAAATGGGGAAAGTCAGCCACACAACAATAAAACAATTCTTCTGCAGTAACTCATGGATCAGAGCTAGAATATAAAAAAAAAAAAAGAAATCCTGGCTCAAATATCCTATATTATCTACAGAGTGATTGAACTGCTCCTCTTAGAGTTCTCTCTTTCATTTTCTTTCCATCAGCCCCACCTTCCTCTCATTGCCAATCATGTCTCTCATTGCTATTGCCATTTCCCTTCCTGTAGCCTTTTCACTGTTCTTATCCCAGCAATGATCCCTTCCTCACAGTTCTGCTGCTGTGCCTTAGGTCTTTCCCTAAATGTCATTGCATCAGGCCATCTCCCTAGGACCAGAGCTGCTTCTCTGGAGGGGAACATGCATCTGTTGGCTGGAAAGCAGCCAGCAAACCCCTGTTTCCCCCAGCTATGCTTCAGGAGGATGATGAGTGGTGGTGTCAGCAGAGAGAAGTAAGAAGCCTTGGCTGCATGTTCAATACCTGGAAGCAGCCCCTAGTCACTGGAAAAAGGATCTGAAGAAGGAGGGTTGCTCCCCCTGGCCTCACCCAAATGATGTTTTATTCAGCATGAAGGAGATGTTGACAGAAGGATCTGTGTGTCCCCACAGATGAGAGATTCTTGGCTGGTAGGGATGTGCCTCCACCAATCACCTCCACTGCAGCAAGAGGGTAGGTAACTATCTGAGGCTCCTGCTCACCCACAGCCAGAGGCTGATGCACAGCACTCCAGTCTGCTCATAAAAAGGGCTGTCAGGAAGAGCAGAGGAAGGACACAGGCAGGACAGCCAGGTCCCCTGGGTTATGTGTAAGGAATCAGGGTGAGAAGTAGGTTTAATCATGGCATTGCTGCTCTGATTTGAGCACATGGGAAGTTAAAAGTGTAGTTTTCATGTAAACTTATTTTTGAACTCAGGAAGAAGGGTTGGACTTGCTATTTGTGATCACATCACTGATCTGCTCCTTGTGTCTATGAATCCACGACATCCTCCCCCAGCGCACCTCTCTCAGGATATGCTTCATTAGCTTAGCCCAACTACACACAATTTGCTCTCAGAACACACAGTGGCCAAATAATGGGACTAGTATGGCACGAAGCTGCAGAGAAATGGGTTTGAGCAGAGCACAGGTACTCTCCAAGCCTGTCTTCCCAAGCATTGTGTCTCCAAGTGATGAAATGCAATGCTATCAAATATCATGACAGAAAGCACGAATATGTAAAACATGAGGGTGCCTCTTAAAAATAAATGTTGCTCCATGATCTTTTTCCCAGGAGAAGGAAGTTTCCAGAGTGTTGGCTCTCTGCGTGTGGTATCACATATTGCATGGTCTGTTCCATATAAGCTCTCAACATATGCTACGAATCTGCCTCTGCAGTACAAGTATTCTAAATCAGATGCTTATGCCTTCTTCTGATCTTTTGCAGTCACACGTACATGCATTGGATTTTGCCACAGGCTATCCATCATTTCTCCCTTTCCAGCATCTGAAACGCATGACCCGTAATTTGGTTTTATGTGTGTTTTACTGCAGTTTCCATATAATCACACAGGAAACTTTAATTCTCACCCTATGAGCCCAAGGCTGTAGTTCTAATCCTTGTCTTTCAGAAGTGTAATGACTGTATGTCTGATCCTCGACAGCCTGTATTTCTCACAACTGAAAGAAAAATCAAATTCCATTGCAAGCAAAGCCTTACCCTTCATGATCATAATTTTCTACCTCCTACCCCAAAGTAACATCTGAAGCCATTAGGCATTGTCACACTCTGTCTCCAGACTTTCCAGATTTTACCTGTGGACTAACCACAGTGGTCCTGCATGAGGTGGGCATTTTCCATCACCATAAGACAGACAACATCACCCTGTAATGACCCACGACACACCAAGAGTTTGTGTTCCACTGGGCCAGGACTGGGGATGAATAAACAGATTCTCTGTATCAAAAAGACCAACCTCTAATGCAGGTCATGCAGAGATGAATTAGGCACAGATTTCCTTCAGGCATGACAGGGAAGGTGCCTCATCCACTACAGACCCATCATGTCTCAAGGCTTGCCCCTCTCATTCCTCCTTCTCATCCCTTACTACTCATTCACCAGGAATTCACTATGCCCATCCCTTTTCCCATCCCAGACTGTGAGTGGCAGATACAGCTGGTTGGCATCATCCATGTTCCAACTGCCTCTGTCTAAGGCCATAAAAAGGAAAAGAGGCTGTGGGTCACTCCAGCCCCTGGCTTACCCCAACCACTTACCAGCTGCACAAACCCTCCTGCCTCAAGGACTGACATAATTTGGCACAACACTCATCAGAACAGTGCTGTCTATACACACTCATGTTTAGTGCCTCACCGAGTGATCCTGATTCCAGTAGGGCTCACCCACCACCACCCTCTGACATCATGTTACATGTGCCTCATCCTCTGCAATGGCACATTTCTGCTTATGGTCAGGGAATCTGACTCTTCCAGGAGGGCATATCCCAGGTAAAGGGAGATTTCTAGCACAGATGTGTCCTTGTTGATTGGGTGAAAAAAGATGGAGGATTTTTGAGGTCTCTGGAAAGGGACTGACTGGGAAGGGGTGAAAGGGAAATAGTCTGGTAAAATACCTGCCCTGTGTATGGAGCAGATGGCACAGAGGCATCAGAGAAGCCTTGTAAAAAACCAGTTAAGCTTTAGCCACAAGCCCTTTCATCTGCTTTGAATATAGGCTATATCACCTTCCAGCTGGGGCTGGAAAACATCAGGTCTGCTCTGCCTACAGGGCTTTGTGAATCTGTATGTTCTGAACTCCTGCCAGGAGTAACTTTGGTGCTGGAGGGATCAGTGATGGGCCCTGTGCAGCGCATCCGTAAGGCAGTGACTTATCCATGGAGGAGGGAAGCTGGGGAAATTCCCTCCCACTCTAAACTATTTCTTGGCTCTTTACATTAGTTATCAGCCCTTGGGAATATATTTTCCTCTCTCCCTACTTTTCTGTGGTCTGCATTATCATTTGCTAAATAATAGCGTGTGCTATTTATCATGAGGTCTGCAACCCTTATCCACTCCAGGGAGTTTGCAACTAAGTCACAGCAATAAATATTCTGATATTCTATGGGCTTTAAAGCACTAAGAGGCACACAGCTGAAATCATTATCTTGGAGCCTCCAACCCTTAATCTCACAGTGGAACACTCGTCACTAAAGGCAGGGAGGATGCACACACGAATGCAAGTTGTTTATACTCACAGCAGATTCAGACTCAGGCTCAAGTCTGCTTACTAATAATGATGATTACTTTGGCTCCTCTGGTTTTATAACATGTTTGAAAGGCTCAGGGAAACCACATTATCTGCAACTCCCTTTCAACAGCATGTTTGATTCATAAGAGCTGCTGGGCAAGCAAAGGAAAAAGGGTGTGTTTGTGGATTGGGGATCAGTTATAATAATATCATGGTGACCAAAATGAGCACCATGGTCTGCAATTACTGCTGTTCCTCTATGTTTATTGCAGAACAGAATCATCTGAGACCTGACTCAAAACCTGTTGACCTGTTTGCAGCAGGTCCTAGGACTCGCTTGGACAAGACATCCTCTCTTACTGACCTGCTCTGCCCACCATGTTCAGGGAGTTTGGACTCTCTCCCTGCAATAGCTGTTACCTATGAAGGGATTCAAACCTTGACTAGAAAGGTTACTCAAATACCTCCATATTTCTGAGTCCCAAAGCCCCTTTCAGAGTCATTCTCTGTTAATGATTAGAAATGCTCCAGCTTTTCTGGCTGTGGGATCTGATCCCAAGCACCTTCAAAGCAAATCAGAGTTCAAACTCAACTGGGAACATTTAATAAAGAGTTGGCAGGGTAATTAAAAAAATGAGTTAAATGCTACCAGAATGTACATGTCCAAAGGAAACACTGGTCTGAGGAGTCTGTATTTTTCAAAGTTATCAAATTAGCCCAACTTGGTTTCCACTGCCAATCTAATTAATGGTGGATGTTGTCCAACAACTTCTTTTTAGCCTTCCAAATAAGCTGAGAAATCATGGACAAAGTCATTAGTATCAGAGAGAAGACAACCCCCTGCCCTGAATGCACCAGACAGAGGTAAATGGAGCAGCAATGTCCTGGGTGTGGAGGGAAATGGTATTAGCTGGTTTTGCTTTGTTTTGCAACAAAAACAAGATAAATAACTGGACAAAAATATTTGAGAACAGCCCAAGACCAAAAAATGGGGCAACTTCCCCTGCAGTGCCAGGGTACAGCCGTCTCCTCTGTCCACCTCTTGCTCTCCTACTATCAGGGCAGCCAAATTTCAGAGTTCCCTGGCCATTCCCTGGCCAATGCCAGACTCACTCTTCACCACACAAGAGCCAGACAGTCTCAATACTTCAATACTTCCCCTGTAACAGATTTTTTTGCAGTCCCATAGCCCTTTTTGGCAGGAAAGTTGTGCTGATTTGGAGCAGGGATGTTTCTAAGCATGCCAGGCTCATGAATGCCATATCCTGTTATCCCAGAAAGACTGAAGAATAAACAAAGAGGTACTGGAAGAATAATGATCAATAAAACTCCTTGATCTGAAGTTCAAGTCCAGGACACATCTATATTAATAAAATAAAGGGACCAAGCACTGCTTTGCAATTGCACACATGTTGTGACTAACAAAATTTCCAGAGATATTTTGGCCTGTTCTCCACCCTGGCATGGTCCAGGGGACAGCACAGCCAGGGACTTTTCACTGCAGCTACTTTGAGTATAGAGAGTTTCTCTATTCAAATGTGGGCCATGCCTTGCCACTTGCCCTTAGGGCCAGGGAATGTTTTCATTGCACAAGTGCAGCCCGTGGGGACTCTCTCCAGAACAGAGTTAAATGTCCAAACTGACTGTCAAGTGCAAGGGATGCCTCAGGTCATAGCTACCTCCTTGACATATTCAGACTCAACCCCTGCCCTCTGTGCTGCCTGAGAGACACAAAGAGAGCAGAACATGCTGGGATCTGCAAGTTGGGGGTGTTTCCCCTGACACAGGGATTTCCTACCAGTGGGCACTGAATCAACACCAGAAACTCCCAGGACACCTCTGTGGGGCAGGGACAGTGGAGTAGCCAAGCATGGCACGCTGCAACACATCCACTGGCAGATGGTTCTGGTGGGTTTGAAGCCAGCTGGAAAAGGCTGTAATTAGGCTGTGTAGGCTTTTGCCAAATCAGGGCTGGGTAGTCCCTGGAGAGCTTCCCAAACCACGGGGTCTAGTTGGAAGCTGCAGGCACTAAACCCTCTGCTTTACTGGAGAGGAGAGGAGAGTTTCCCTGCGTTACTAGAGGTGTGCACTCCACTGAGGGGACCCTTGTCCCTTCCTCAGGTGACACAGGTTGTCCAAGGAAGCAGCTCCTTGTGGGCTTGGCCGTAGCATGTACTCCAAATGAGGCAGGGCCTCCTGTGTTTGACCTGGGCTGCCAGGGTACACACAGGATAGCTGGGCAGTCAGAAGGCAGGAGGGGTGTGGAGGTACTCACGGCTCTGCTCGTGTCACCCCAGCTGCTTCCATGTGGACAAACACCATACAGAGCTGATAGAACCAGACCTGTGCGAGCATTCTCCATTACTAGAGTGCATAAACATCACCAGGAGTTTTGACTCTGAGACAAGCTGTTATTCTTGTGTTGGGTTAAAGCATTTCTGTCTGGAAATCATCATGTTTTGAATGTTGTAGACTCTAGCTCTAACGCCAAAGCCTTGCTTCTGAGATAGGTAAGTTTCCACTGAAATAAAAGGTTAGGAAAGATTTTCTTTTAACACTAACTGGCAAAAGGAAATGCCCTTCAGAAGGACATCTTCTGATGTCTCAAAATAGAGAAACGTTTTTCTGTGCGTTAAGAAGGATAGCGCTGCCATGTCCATTTTTGGGATCTGTTGTGTTCAAAGATGGGTAAAAACAAGAAATAAATAGCAACACTAGCTTCTCTCTTGCATTCTTGCTGTTCTCTACAGAGACAGCTGCCAGAGCAAGAAAACTATATTAGGACCACTGTGTCCCTCAAAGACAAACCCTTCCCAGAGTTTTTTCTTTGCACAGCAACAAGAAGCTGGGGAGTCAACATATAAATGTCCACATGGGTATTCGGTGTGTGAGCTCCCATTATTGTCAGCACTGATCCAAGAATAATTCAGCTGGTCAAATACCCATGATCCGGTTAAATATGACTGTTGAGTGCTTTTGAAAGGCCTTAGGCTGAAACATCAAAGGCAGATTGTGTAAATATTAGGCAGGATCTATAAATAAACCCAATTGTCTAAAATATCACTATATGTGTATATATGGGCTACTGAGCTCTACATATCTAGTCAGTACAGAAATAAGTTTCCTTGGCTACACCAAGAGTTTTGATATCTCTGGACAACTACATTCAGTATCACAATCAAAAGCTGAATCCCATCCTGCAAAACTGGGTTCAAACCCACAGAAAGCTAAGAACTCTTCAGAAGAGACATTATTTACCCAAATCAAATATTATTGAACTACATACCTAATTTTTTACTTTTCTGGTAATAAGACAGGAAACTGTCAAAGACTAATAAGTTTCATAAAAAGAAAAGATTTGAAGCAATTTAGTAAATTTAAATCAACAAGGCACTAGAATTCATTTAGGCATCATGAGGTTTGAAGACTTAGGAAAGTAATGACAAATAGTTTTTCAAAATATGTCAATGTGTAGCAAACACACTCAAGGTAAGAACTATCTAACCTAACTTTAGGTGTCAACAATGCAGATATTCACATCTGATCTAGTCAGAGACAAACACTTGTAAGGTACCCGAGATATCTACTTCAAAATGAGATGAACTGCAACCTAGAAATGTCTTTTTCTTTTCATATACTGACTACAAAGGGAGGCCAACGTATCTAGTCCATATGTAGCTGATTATACTGTAGACGGCTACATCTGGTCAGCATTAGAGAATGTTTAATAACATACCTATTTGCAAATGCATTCCTATTCAGATCAATACGTCTGTGCACTCAATACTCCACCCCTCTACTCACGCTCCAGCTTGCTAGTCCAAATCTTTAAGTCTTGAACTTCAAAGTAGGTTCGACCCAGCTGTGCTGAGATCTACAACTTTCTCAGTAAGGTCCCTCAGGAAAACACAACTCACCAAGCCAGGACAAGATACCTGAGACACAGCTGGAGACACACTGTTCCTTTCCAGGAAGTCTGCAGAGGAGCACTTCCAGAGAAACAGAGAGGAGTCATTACAAGTCCCTTCACTCAGGAAAATATTTTTGCCCTAACCAAAATGTCAGTGCTAATGATGAAATACATTTCCTTGAATAAAATCTGCTCAAGACTTCAGGAAACAAATTTACAAAGAGTGGTCATGCCAAAAAGCAAAGTAGTTTGTGTGAACCTGAAATCAAGAGCCTCACATGTGTAAAGAGGAGGTGAAGCTTTTTGCAGACTGGGAGAGGTAAATCATTTTTTGCACCAGTCTAGCTTTAGAGGCCAAAAGCCTGGCTCAGCCATGAGTGTGTCGGCGTCCCGAGGTACGGGCACAGTTTCTTGGCCAGCTGCAAAAGGAAGGTAAGTCAGTCAGCCATCCAGATCTGTAAAGCAGCAGCTCACACAGTTATTAGAGGCCTGCCTCCCCATCTGGAAATTAAATGCAAACATATGCATATGTCTAAGTGTTGCTTAAGAGAAAATCACTACCCTGACAAGGTTGAATGGGAACAGGAAGGAAAGAAAAGCAGAAAGTACAAACCAGTATCTGTGCCCTCCCCATTTAATTTTCTTTACTGTCAGAGGCACCTTCATATTTAATTAAGCACAACTTGGAGGACAAAGAATGATGAGGTAAGGAATGAAAGAAAATCCATTTGTTTGTTAATACTGTAACTGGCTAAGAAATATCTGACAGAAAATTTACATTACACGCGTTCCAAGTCCAATTTACGAGGGGGCTCAATCCTCTCAAAAGAGAGCCACAACACAACACCAAGACATCCTATACTTCATTCTTCACTGATACCCAAGGCATCTGCAGAAAGTTTTGATCATTTCTAATAGTACAGAGGGGAAAATCTGCCTTTTTTCCTTGTGGGAATCAGGTACAGCTTTCACACAGCAGAAGTCAGAACCTTTGATCAATATACAGCATGTTAAAAAATGTGTGTTACTATGTAGTCCTGGGATAAACCCCAGATGATTTTTTTTTCACTACAAAAAAAAAAAAAAAAAGTAGAGGGGAAAAGACTTTAATATTAGTTATTTTTCATAGTAATAAGTATTATTTCTTCTTATATCATAAGAAGAAACAAAACAAAGTAAGATAAACATGAGACAGTCATTGCATTCATGACTGAGTGACAACAATGGATGTGCCAAGCAGGAGCTTGACACCTGATCTTTCCAAAGCTTCATGTCAATAAAATTCAACAACAACTGTAGGCGCTGAAAGCAAGGACTCATCATATCTGTGTGATCATGTCTGCACTCATGCATAAACCTAAACCCCACAGGAGGTGGTGAGGCTGCTGTTCTCTCCTGCCAGATGCTGAGCAAACAGCCCCAGGACATGGGGTCTAACCACACAAGGCAGGAGGAAGCCCGGTGACTGCCCAAAGAGCTGGTGATTAATCAGGGTTAAGCAGAAAGCCTCTTGGCCTTAGGCCACTGCCCCTCCACAGGGCCATGCTTGGCCAAAAATAAAGAGGCAATGCTTGCTGATAAGGAAAAGGAGAAAGAGATGTATTAGGGGGTTGCCCTTTCGCAAACTGGTATTTTTTTCTGATTTTTCATGTACCCTTGTAAAAAAGTAATGTCTTGCCCATTCCAAGAGATATTTTTTAATTCTAAAGGCATACTGCAAGAATTTCATCAAATCTTGAAGCAAATACATATGATCTGGGGACTAAATAGTCCAAGTCTTCAAGTCCCATCTACAGACTGGTCTTTGATATGTTATCTCCTGGTCTCTGCAAGCTATGAGCATCCAGGCTGGGGCAACTTTTGACCAGCTAGGGAACAAGTTTGCTGGACTCCAGATGGAGCTGCATACCAGCCTTCTTCCCCTCCCTGAGGCTTCAGCTGGACCGAAATGGAGTGACACCCATCAAAGGGACCTCCAAGACTCTGCCCTCCTGCCTTTGCTCCTTCCCCTGAAGGCACTGACACCAAGGGTCCATCTTCTTGGATTAACCAGCCTCCAGAGGCTTTGCAGGCAGCTGTGAGATGGCTTTCATAGATAAGAGATGGCCCAGGGTGGGCTCACGGGTTAGGAATTTAGTTAAATATCTTTGACAGGGATCTAGTAGGATTTGCTTTGTTGTTTATATTATGCAGTATCAGTAATCCTTAAGGCCCCAGGCCTCTGTATCTGTAAAGCTGGAAACACAACCAGCCAGCAAGGGATGCTGATACTGTTCCCCATGATCCTGTTTTCCCCATGCAGAAATGTTTCCCTACTCTGACATTCAGAAATTGCTACATTCTTTGTCTCAGTTCGCGTAGATGAGGGGTAGTAAGTGAAATACTGAGCAGAAGGATACTTGTGACTGAAACTCCAGAGAGAAAGTCAACTTTTCTTCACAGGTAATGGTGCTGGTCCTGTTTGATGCACCAGTCATTGCTAACATATGGCAAAGAAATTGTAAGTCTCTGCTGGACCTCGGGGAGTGGGGTGGGGTAAATAATCATAAACCTTTTCAGTGTTTGTTAAAAGATTCAGGTAGTTGTGGAAAAAAGACAATTGAGTGACTAGAGAGGTTGATTTATGAGGAAAGATTAAAGGAGCTGAAATGAATGGCTTAGCTAAACAGTGACTAAAACAGGACATGAAAAGTAGCCACTGTCAACAGTATTTGAAGTGACTGTCTGAAGGGGCATTAACTGTATGGGTGTGGATACTTTAAATAAATGGAGGTCACAAAAAGGAGGTAGGAAAAGTAAATGAAAAAAAAATGAATGTTTAGGGAAGTTTCCTGAAGAATAAGGCAGCAGGGGTGTAACTTCCATGGCAATCTACTCCTCACTGTAGGGTGAGGTGCCCCACAAAAGGTCATCTGTACTGAGCAGACATTACCCAGGGAACTTTTGGGAGGTGTCTGCTCTTAAATGTCTCACTGGCATCCCTGTCTCTAAGCACAGTGTAGAGATGATCAGACACCAAGACTATAAAAGGACCTCCACACAACCAGAAGAAAAAATATTCATGCCTTGGGCCTCAGAGATCAAGTAGGAACGAAAAAAAAATGTCCAAAGTGGATGGGAAGAGTGGTTCTCTGGAATTCTGTTATACCACTTAAGGATGAAATGGGGTAACGTGCAGAAGGTTGCCTGAGAAGGCACTAAAATGTGAGCCTCTATGCCCTACCATTACTTGGTCTCTCCCAGACAAGAACTTGAATTGGAACAGGAGAAATGCTTTTTAGTGATACATGGCTAAAGATACACATGTTGGCCATCATTCACCTGTAATAAATCATATAATTCATATAAGGCACAGCATCCTCCTCCTGTGTAGTCCATGCAGGACTAGTTGGTTTGATCATGGAGAGCCACAGCTCAGGTTCAAAACAGGAATAACTTAGAAACTAACTTGCCACATCCTGTGCTTTCTTTTCACTTCATATAAGAAAGGACTGGGCGGGAAATACTGCATGGTGAAAATTCCACCTGGAGAACAAAGCATGGATCTACTCATCTGACAAAGCCACCACAAAATATACATTGATGAGACAACTGATAGTTCTTAGTTTCAGCTCCCATGACAAGAACCCTTGTGTAAATGTTGTCTCCACGCATAAAATGAGATTACCACTTTTTCCAAAGTTTGGCTGGCCCTGCCTGTGTAACCACTAAATCACTCATGGCAGGAATCATTTCTTAGTAATCGAGTGCATTGCACAACCAGGCCTTGCTGAGGTAACACTCATAGAATCATTAGTGCACTTCCCAGCAATTAAATACACATTTGATTGTAGAATCATTTAAGTTATAAAGAGTACAAGGAAATGGCATTGTCTTGATACATTTTCAAAAAGCAAAGGTAAATATATATATATATATATGTTATACATGCAAATATATCTTAATTGGTCATGGTGTCAAATGCTCCCTTTAAATTTAATTTAATGAGTGTTTAACTGAGCTGTCAGCAATCTCCAGTAGCCTCCAGGCACTAATGAGTTAACATCAAGGTGTCAATGCTTCTGGCATTAACCTCAATTAGGAGGAGTTAGGGTGATCACTGAATGAAGGGTCAGTCTTTCATTGCTGAGACATTCCTCTGGCTGTAGCCTACAGCCTCCTGCATGAAAGGGGCTGACAGACTGTCTACCTACCACCTCTCCAGTAAAGAGGACTCATACCTGGCAGCATTACTGTTAATTACTATATTTGAAACATGTACAGGTCTTGACAGGCAGTAAACCTATTTATGAGGCTATTTAGTGAGATTCTCAGGTAAAATGTAACCTGTGGTAATAAAATTCTAAATACCACTTACTCATGGTCAGAATTTTTAAAAGACCATCATTAATGGCTTCAGTATGTCAAAGAATAGAAAGTCTGTACATGAGGGTTAAGCTTATAGGAAAAAAAAATCACCACATAGATAACCCGTGTAACTTTCATTCTGCTCCACTTACCCCTCTCCAGACTTCCTGAAATATTTCCTTTAGGTATATGGCATTCAGATGTCTTCTTGCACAATTGTTCTCAGGTAGATCTGCTTTTCTGGGGTGAAATCATGGATGGATCACAAGTGCTTTCAAGGCTGTACCCTCCCTGTTCAATCGTGGAGGTCTCAGGACAGTCAGGCAGAGCCCTCTGGATCCACCCCAGGCCTGAAATCCCTTCTCTAGATGGCAGATTGCTGTTCAGCCTCGGGGACATGTGCATATTTATGCCAGAGGAAATCATTCAATGAACAAATCTGTTTAGAAACCTCAAAGGTTTGTCAGTCAGCATAAAATCTCGGTTATATTACAGTTTATTGTTACAGTTATTACAGTAGAAATTCTGGGTCCATCCTAAAGCATTCTTAAATTTCTAAATTCATATAACATGTGGAAAATACCATAATGCAAGTAAAAGTCCCGCCCGCCTCCTTTGCACCCTTGCCATCACTCACTCCACCATGACAGACTGACCACCCTTCCCTGCAGTCTTCCCCTGTAACTTTTAGACCATAGTCCTTACCGACTAAAACAAAACAAAAAAATGAAAGATAGAGATAAAAGGAATAAAGGCCTCAGGTGCACACACCTTGCGAACAGTTGGGGTCAGAAGTTGCACAGTACTTTAGCTAATTCTTGATGGGACTCTTTTTCCGTAGCAGGAGCTCTGTGTGCCTCCCAGAGGTGGAAGACCACAGCAACAGACTAGCAAAGCTTGCCTAATTGTAAGGCTGCACTTGCCTTATAGCTAACTCTGCTTAGGATCATCATAAAAGGTGTCCTTTGAACTCCCTCTCTGCTTCCTCCATCCCCATCTTCCTTCCTCCCCATCCCCAAGGCAATGATTTCTATCTCCAGGTCTCCATTTCTTCTCTGCAAGAATCAAAGAGCTTTTAAGCCTTTCCCTTGAGGTGACAGCATTACTTGCTCCTCCTCCACCTGAGATGCAGAAGCTCTCCTTCCTCAGAATATTTATCTACCTTAATCTGTGTCAGACACAGGCTCATTCCGTCCTGGTAATGAAGAGTTGCTGTGTCTGGGCCAGCCAGGCCAAACGTGTTCGGACTCTCCTGGATGTGTGATTCAGATCAAGCCACAGCGAATTGTGCAGCAAGCAAAGACAAACAGGAGCAGCACAATGACAGCTTTCAATTACATAATTTACCAAGCTTCATCTTAAAATTAATGAGGCTGTTTGCACCATGTCACATTTCACATTCTTGTGCAATCACTAATGTTAAACATAAAAAGCTCTTTGTCCCTGTAGCATATTCCTTCTTGGTGTAGGATGGCACAGCTGTTATAGTCTGTTATTAGCAGGTACCTCCAAGCCCACAGTAAAGTGTGTGCCCCACTCGCTTTAGCACCGGTCAGCAAAAGAGATGGCATCTTGCCTTTGCCCTCAGGTAATCCATGATCTCCAACAGATCTGTGCCATGAAACCAAATTGTGAGAGTCTTGCTGACAGGGGTTTCCTCTCTGTTTCTCTCTAAGATCCAGGAAACTGCATCTACAAAAATTGTTAAGACAACACCACCGAAGATGATAAAGCTTCATCAGCCTTGAGCTATGTGGTCACCCATCACAGTGCAGTCATTAGTTACATTGCCACTGCTTATTTAACAGGTTCTGTGAAGTGTGACGAATTCTGAAAGTGAGGTCTAAGTTTCTGAAAGGAGAAACAAACTCCTTGCTTTTCCTTTACCTGGATGGAAACGTGCAGAAGTCTGGAAGGATGTTCAACAGGTCCATTCAATTGCAGAAACTAGAACAGATGTTACATCCCCAATGTATCTACTCTACTCACTCTCCCATATCACCAGCCGCAGTCCCTGACAACAAATCTGGCCTGAAGTCCAAAAGAAGAACAACCTGAAAATCAGTTGAAGAAGTCAGCAAATCTACTGATGCCATCCTAGCTCCTGGAAACATTTAGAGAATCTATAAAGGTGAAATGTAGAAAGTGGACCTCAATCCCATGCAAAACCAATTTAACAGGAAAATCCCTCTCCACACCCAAGTGTAGAGACTGATATAACCTTGAGCTGAGGTGCAAGAGACCGAGCTGCTATTTGAGAACTTCTTCGACACTAACAATCCTGGTTACAGGTAATTTCTCAAGAGCTAAAATAAGCATCATGTTCCTCTCTTATTTAGATAAATCTATAACAACTGGAGATCTGTCAAACAGTGGGAGTGGAAACCGATAAATGGAAGGAGAAAACACTGGTATTATCATCATGTGACAAAGAAAATTTTGACCAAAAGAAGCCATCTAACCAGTTCATAGGATCATGGAATCATAGAATGGGTTGGGTAAGAAGGGACTTTAAAGATCATCTAGACCGGGTTGCTTAAAGCCCCATCCATTAAAGCCCCATCCAACTTGGTCTTGAACACTTTTAGGGATGGGATGGTATAGACATAGATATTGTAGATGATGTTATCCACACGTAGACAACAGTGTGTCAGCTAAGCACCAGAAGCTCCCTTTATAGTCAGTACAGGAGAACTGTCACTTCAAATATGCAGTTCATCTCTTTCAGGCACTTTCTTTAGGATGAGATGATTTGTGCCTCAAAAGCAGCTGCTTCTCTCCATTACCTGTAAAAAGTATTTTTCTCAGATGGGAATGTCTACACTA
The DNA here is from genome assembly GCF_025592945.1 of Manacus candei. Classification (NCBI taxonomy): domain Eukaryota; kingdom Metazoa; phylum Chordata; class Aves; order Passeriformes; family Pipridae; genus Manacus; species Manacus candei. The sequence goes on along the minus strand of NW_026138055.1, from coordinate 3,475,134 downwards.
TAAATCTCTATGGCTTATGTGTCCACACTTGATCAGATGAATCCCACTTCATGAATTTTTCATTATTTGTAGTCATTACATGAGGATTGGATAGCTTTTTAAAAAATACTCTATAGCTAAGGAGAAGCACAGGTTTGATACAAAAATTACTGGAAAAACTTCTCTTATCTTAGGAAAATAAGACAAAGGATTTGAACAGATGTCCTAAACCATCTCTGAACATAATGTCTTGACAATGAAAGTAGCCACATAATGGAATTATATCATATCATTATTCTGTTGTTTATTTATTTAGTAGGTCAAACCTATGTGGCTCTGAATTTCAAATCTACATTTGTGAGTTCTGCTTCACAGCACGATACAAGAAGTCCAGTTAAACAAACATTATCAAACATTATACATTCAGTGTAACATCCCTAGACTGCCTAAAATGTTTACTTGTTTGTAAATTTTATTTCAATTTTTGAAGAAAGAAAGTTTGCATTACACATTCTGTGTCTCTCTTTCTCTGGCAAGGCCCTGTCTGCATTGCTCTATTTCAAAGAGACGTAAAAGGCTTTTGTTTTTTCTTAGAAGTTTGGAATTGCTCCTTTCCTACTCCTTTTCAGATCTTGGAATTGCTTTTTATAGCAACAGAAAGAGGTTTTGCAGTGATAAAAATGCATTTTTTACATTCATGAATTCATACATTTTAAGAGCAGAAGGAACCATTACATTCATCCAGCCTGAGGCATCGATAGATTTACTGCACAGGAGCTAATGGACCAGAGCACAGTCCCTTTGAGATGACAGTAGAGAATTTGTGCAGCTTTTTAGCCTCCCTCCTCATCACCATCATGAGGGCAACCACGTCAGAGCTCTCTTGTCTAACACAGACCCTGCCTCTAGTCCAGCTTGAGAGAACATTAATTTAAACAAAACATTTTGGAGAAAGATAGACTGCTTTCCCAAGTACCAGAGAAAGCAAAAGTCAGCACGCCCCCACAGCCCCAGAGCACCTCTACCACCTCTCCTTGACCCTCTTTGGTCTCCCAGCAGCACCAGACACCCCAAAACAACAGTAGCTGCTGTTCCTATGCTCAACCTTTGTTCTCTACCTGCACAGTTCTCTCACTGGGGTGTGAAGCGCTTAGCCCCTGGGACTCAGCTTATTGCCTCATAAAGCAGGATGGCAGGATTATTAATGTAGCAGAACTGCAGGATTTTCCAAGCTATTTATGAGTTACCATGGCAGTTCATTAGCTCTCAGCCCAATGAGCCCTTTCTGGCGAGCATGAATCACGCAGGAGGCACGCACACATCTGAACGTATCACAGATATTCACAGATATTCACATCAAAAACACATCCACGGCCATTTTTCCTCCATTTTGTCCAGAATATATCTAACAATGGCACTAAAAAGTCATCAGTTATCAGGACCCATATCCAACCCACTGAAACATGTCTAGATACAAAGAAATTCACAGTCCCCATCCTTTTCTTTTACTCTCATGGAACCATTTCTGACCAATGTCTGTATTTAAAGAACAGCAGGTCCTTACCAGAGGGTTTACATCAGCAGCCTTCAGGGACTGCACAAGGAGGCAGGTCTGGCAGTGGGGACAGTAGACACCCTGACTTTCAGTGCTAAAAATAAGGTTTCACTTTACACACAGACAAGCCCCTCTTCCCCACTCAAGGAAAGATTTGAGAAAATATTTAACTTTCATGGTAATTATCCATAGGTCTTAAAATAAAGCACTTCAATGCTTCCTTGAGTCCAAGTGGCACTATATGTGTGAAAAAATTCTACAGGTTTTAGTGCAGTGCTGAGTTAGGACTTCAGCATATGCCAAAAAAACAAGTCTAGCAAACTAGAGAGGAAAGAGATATAGAGAATTACAGGGATCCTTTGAAGTTAATAAGTGGACAATTAAGAAAAAGGAAAAAGTCAAGAGCACAGTAACTTTTATCAGTAAGTACAAAGCCACTAGCAAGTTACTCTCAGATATTACAAATACAATGTTTTATACCAAAGAAAGACAGAGAGACAGGAAGATGGTTGGTGGAAGAGAAAGAAAGAAAAGCAAGAAAAGCAAGCAAGCAAGCAAGCAAGCAAGCAAGAAAATCTATTTAGTCTTTGTTGCACTATTTTTCTCACTTGCATTAATTTTTTATTTCCTTTTACCCTCTAAGATTTTCATGACATTTTAAAGGAAAAGCAGAGCTTAAATTTTTATATTTGCCTCTAGTTAGAGCTGCTACACTCAGAGATCAACCTCACAATGCCTTATGAGCTTCTCAGAATTAACTTGCCTTTTCCCTTTGAAAAAATAATTAATGTATTTATTAGTGCAATAATGGAACCCACATACTGGAAATTCCCACCTTCCACACCATCCCATTAGCTAAATCTGGCTTTGGGCCAAAATTTTGTACTTCAGCTCGTGCCAAGGTTAAAGTTTGGAATGTTTTCATGTTGGAAGATTTTTCATCTCTTTCCCTGGCTGGGCTAATGGGACCCTACTGCACATGGGAGATCACTGCCATTTACTTGTTTGTTACTTGTTTGTTACTTGTTTGTTTCAATCATACCAGTTACATACGGTAACTGGTGGCATTTCCCTCTCAGTCAAGTGATGCCAACAGGCGTTGAGCCCAAGATGCAAAGGGATATAATGTGATATGGAGAACTGCTGGCTTGAGACATTCCCACTGGCTGGAGTAACTACAGCAAATATTTTAAAAATTATAGAGCTGGGTAACAAGTTAGTTGACACCTTTATTTAAGATGAGATTCATCAACAAAATTGTGTATGTATGTCAGGCATTCTCATGTCCAATAAAACGTGGAGGCTAGAGGAATAAACCTCCAAGAAATAAAGATATGGTTTAAAGAAAGAAAAGCTTTTGCCTCATCCATTTACCGCTTGGAGATCTGGAACAGGGCTCAGCTTGTGCTGTCAAGTTAGAGGAGAACAGTCTGGACTTGCTGACCTGAGAGACCCTTGCAGATGTTCTCCTGCCAGGACTGGGAGATAAGTCACCTCACCAGCTCATCCCTAGGCTGTCCACACAGCCAACACCAGCATTAATCCTGTCACAGGGTTCATCTCAGCAAAAGAGCTGTGATTTCTGCTAACAAGACCAGTTTTCAGTTAATATTACTTTTTGTCACCTCATAAGTTACTCCCTCAGCAGATTTTTTTCATGAGTTGCTATTAGAAGAAGACATATTAGTCTCTTTACAGCCCTCCCCATGCTTTAGCAGCAAGAGCAGAGTCCAGCTGCCCTATCCCCATACTTACTGTAGTTTCTCACAAGGGAAATCTCTGTATGAAGGCTGTCCCACCCACACTGCCATGTCCCCCACTATGCTTGCTCTCACCACCTCTTCCGAAGCAGCACAGTGGGTCAGCACTGATCAAGATCACATTGCAATTTTTGTCACAGGTAAGACCAGTGACATGGTCCAAGCTGCTGAACAATGGCAGGACATTTCTGCCACAGTCTGACAGACAGGGAGTGACAGAGAGGACCAGACCGACTGCAGTGCCTGATCTCAGGGAGTTATGAGGTCACCTACTTGAAACAGCAAGAAGAAGGGTTGAAGTGATGCTCAAAAAATCCATTTTTACACCCATCACATTTCCCAAGCTATGCCAGGGTCATTCTGCATTTTTCACTGCTCACCAAAGCCACATCCTTCATTCCAGGGGTCACATGTTTCCAACTGCAAGTGGGGGGGGAACAAGTATCTGTGTCTAGATAAAGGCTAGAGGGAAGTGCAATCACATTTGTTCATCAAAGCCTGTCCCCTTTCACTCCCACAGGTTTTGTGAAAGTAGGAGAGCACCATACTAGAAGCAATAATGTGTGAAGCTTTATGGAAACCTGAAACAAAGAGATATCAAACAGAAGGTTCACTACACTACCATGCCCTAAACCATAAGAATATCAAACTGCTTGGTTTTATCATTTCTTCTAAAAGAATGCCAGGACTTAGTTCTGTCTGACACAAGCAGACAGGACTGGAATTTGATTTCTTGTTTATTTGGTTTTCACATTTTGAAGGATTTTGCTGTTTGAGGCGAGAAATATGTGTCTGTTGATCACAAAATCCAGCTCAGAGACATGTCTGAGATCATGATTTTGAAAAGGAGCCATGGCCACCTTCAAAGGATGAGGCAGATTTCACCCACGGAAAAGCAAAACATGCCATTTTGTGCTCTCAAGCGTGACTCATTTCCTGATGCAGTTAGGCTAGGACTAGGAAAGCTAAGGTCAGATTAAGAGATCATTAATGTCTTTTGTAGTGGACTTTGAGACCAAGATCACAAAGCCAGAATAAGGCTGTTGAGGCCTTTGAAGAAGAAATCCTCTTGGAAATACATCATGGGGCTCTGTTTGTTTTCCCTGGATTTTTGAGGGATGGAGCTCCTGTTTTGCTGCATTGCCTTCATTTCTGTCAAATCCCCATGAGGATAAGCTTCTCTCCAGTCTCTTTATGAGGAAAGTGATATAAAAACCTCACCTTCCTGACTAGAAAACTCACAGGGCTTTGCATGGATAGCCTTGCTACTTCTTGCTACATCATTTCAAACAAACCCAATCTTCCTGCCTCTCCTGCCAAACAAAACAACAGCCAGACGAACTCAGAGCCTCATTGCTTCTGCACTGAAGTCTCTGCTCTTCAAGGTTCTGTACCTGTACCATGCTATAGCAATTGCACAAAATGCTGTGGTGACCCCATCTCAAATGGCATCAGACTCAGCCTCCAGCAGTTACACACAGGGAGTGACACACAAAGCTGTTGTCTGAGGACACAAAATTCCTCCTCTACCACAGGCTCCGCCATCTCTCACCACATTCAAAGTAGCACCAGAATTTCCTCTTCCAAGTGGATGTAGAAAGGAACAGAGAGATAAACCGAGCTGATCCTAGCAACGACTATGTAAGCAAAACCGTGAAGAAAATATTTTTAAATATGTCAGATACAAATTACCAAAATATCATCACACAGTAAGAAAACAGACCTGATGTTGTTTTTATACCGCGGGGCTCAGACAGGAACAATTTTTCCTGTGTTACAAAATAAGATGACTAGTCAGGTAGGAGCACAGTGTCTGCTCAATACAATGACTTAAACTCCCAACTTAGAGCTCCAACTGTTTATTTTTTATTATTTTTTTTAATGACAGTATTTTGTTTGGAAAAAATGTTACAATTTTCACTTGAAGATTTTGGGAGTGACTTTCTACTAACACAGTGGATGAGTATGGATTGGTATTCATCTGATTCTAGGGTACAAAATGAAATACAGAACAAAGTAATAAGGATCCTACTGATAACCACAACTTTGCTGCAGGGTGCCAACACTCAGGGTGTAAACTTCCACTGAGTGGATTGATTCCACTACCAGATTTTCCTGCCTTGAAGAAACAGTTGAATGTGTTCATAAAATATCATTTCCACCTTTTTTGCTTTTTCTATCAAGCCAATGAGTACAAAAAGCGACAGAATTAAACTACTCCAGTGATCCACAGAACTTTCCCCTGCTGACTAAACAAGAATCACCGTGAGCCAACTGGAAGCTCAACAACTTTTTGTGTATGATAATGTCTTGTTGTTCTCTACGTACCACTGTTCATCAAACATACACCCCTGTGAGAGTTTAAAGTAAGAGAATTTTGTGACGTACCACAGGTGTAGATGACATTAAGATGCTTTTGGATGCCTGGGTAACAAGGATCTCCAAATTCATAGGTGCTGGCATATATGCTGCAGCTTCTTTTCCCATGACAGCGCTTGATCATGAGCTGGAGAGCAGTAGCTGACTGACACTCTAAAAGGGAAAAACAATACCTCTTTGTGAATATTTGTCCATTCACAACAGAAATTGCCTAGAAATAATTTACCAGATGCAGACTGAGAGCACGTACATGTGGGATTTCCATATTTAAAAGTCTTTGTGCTTACATGGGAAGGTGTATCTGACTCTAACACACCTCTAATAAATTGTAAATTGATGAAAGGAAATTACCAAAAAGATCACTGAAGAATCAGAAACCCCCATGCATCTGTAGAAAGAAGGCTGCAAATAAAAGATGGCTTGTTTTCACAGGGAAAAGGCTATCTATAATAAAAATAATTACTTATCATTCTACGAAGGTCTGAAAGGACTCTAAGACAGGTATCAGTATCTTCATTTTAATAGATGGAGAGAAACAGCTTCACAGAAAAGTAAAAAGACTAACAAGGGCAAATCAATGCAGAACATGGGGAAAGGCCTCAGATCTTTGGAGTCTTACTTCAATGTATTTATCCAAAAACACTACAAGCTTCCCCATGAGCTAAGAGACTGTCATAGCAACAGAATATATGTTAATAAGCCAATACAGTTATAATATTCATATGGAATTCATGCAGATTAATTTAGTTGTCCAATAATGCCATGGATCACAGTAACATGAAAAGTTATTAACAAATTCCCATCTCACGAGTGTAAGGAAGTTGGACACTGGGGCCTTGTTGGGGAAGGGTAAAAGTATGATTTGATTTGGGTGTGTTGGTTTTATCCAGGTTTTGCTTGCATAGTGGGTGGACTCTGGCTGGGGGGCACCTGGTGTCCAGCCAGGGTCCACCCACCATGCAAGCAAAACCCTTCACTCCTGATTTTCTCTGCCTCCTTCCCTTCTGTGGCACAGGGGGACAGGGGATGGGGGTTGCATTCAGTCCATCACACGTTGTCTCAGCCAATCCTTTCTCTTTGTGGGGAGGACTCCTCACACTCTTCCCCTGCTCCAGAGTGGGAACAGGCTGCTCTAGCTTGGGTCCCCCGTAGAGTCACAGGTCCAGCCAGGAAACCTGCTCCAGCACAGCCTTCCCACAGGGTCACAATGTCTTTTGGGTATCCCTCTGCTCTGATGTGGGTTTCTCCATGGACTGCAGGTGGATCTCTACTCCCCCATGGACCCCCATGGGCTGCAGGGGCACAGCTGCCTCACCATGGTCTGCACTATGGGGATCTCAACTCCTGTGACTGGGAAGGAGGAGCAGCTGCTGCCCCTACTTCTTCACTGACCTGGGTGTCTGCAGGGCTGTTGCTTTCACACATTTTCACTTCTCTCTTTCCTGGGTACAACTGCTGTTGCACAGTAACTTCTTTCCCCTTCTTAAATACGTTATCCCAGAGGCACTTCCACCATCTCTGCTGGGCTCAGCCTTGGCCCGTGGCGGTTCCTCCTGGAGCCACCTGGCATTGACTCTGTCAGACATGGGGGAAGCTTCTGGCATCTTCTCACAGAAGCCACCCCTGTAGGCCCCTGCTACCAAAATGTGAGCAGGCAAACCCAGTATAGCTTGTTTCATTTTGAGGGGATGAGGAGAGTTTGGATAGGCTTTTTTAGCCTTTGTAACACCCATAAGAGCTGTGTCAAGTGCCCCTCTCTGGCCCCAGCTACAGACAGATGTGATCAGTGTCCCTGTCTGCCCTTAGAAGATGCACTTCTAAATCTAATTAGTTACTGTGAGGTGGAATAATTATAATATTGTCATCTACCAAGTAAGTAGAAATTTGTTTTAAGTGCATTTATTCCATGCAAGTAGAAACATTTCTTATATCAGGAATTTAGAATATGGAAAGCCCCAAAAGTATTTTCACAAGTCCTATTTTCTATCAGATGTTTTTGCCTGTCTTCTCAGCTAGGGTGAAAACAATTTGTAGAGACAAGGTCTTGAGCTTTTAGGTGCAAGACTGATAGTTTGCTTTCACCATCCAGCCAGGATCAAGCTTAGGGGGAAGCTGACAAGGAGACATTTCTTCAACATCAAATTGTTGCTAAAAGCAACAGGACAGCTGCAGAGAAAGGCATACAAACCCCTTTAGGTCACTAATTAGGAGGGAAGGAAAGGGAAAATGAACCCCAAAAGGTATTGAGTGCTAGAACAAGCACAACAACAAAAGCCATGAGAGACATGGGAAAGCCACAGAAAACCAAGCCTAGAGGGTAACATGTTTTTTTTCTCAAATCAAAGGCAGCATGATGCAAATGACAAAAGAACAAGGCTCCATGTGAACATTTTCATACTGAACCACCCAAACCTCCTTTGGGGATTTCTGATCCAATGAGTGTCAGAGGTTCCAGTGGAAACATCTGGCATGCAGCAATCCTGATTCATTGTCTTTTTGCAAATGTCCAGTTAGAGAAATTCATCAAATCTAAGCACTGCAGAGGATTTCGTGGAGGGTGCCTATTCTTTTTACTTGTTATTGTTCCCATACAAAACAGAGAACATCCCACAGCTGTCTGCTCAGGGGCCTTGCCCCCTGGCACAGGAACATTACCCATTATTTGTCCTGTGAGGGGCACGACAAGGCTTTTGCATATGTCATCCCCAGAGATGAACAGCCTTTGGGATGTTCCTCATGCGGGAATGTGCAGTAACTACAGACTCTGCTCTCCACCTTAACAAACTGGATTGACTCTTCAGATGTCAAAGCTGTAGATTCAGCTCACTGAAAACACTTCTAGGAGTTTTATTTGTCATATATCCTCACAGCTTTTCTAGCTATCAGTAGTCATGTCCTGGTATTGATGACTTCCTCCCATGCAGTTCTGAGAAGGCTATGGTCTCCATTCATGTTGACTTTAGCAGCAGCATCTGCATTAGGAAATCAAACAGAGCTTAAGTCTGGACACACTGTTATCTTCCTTGTTTTGGTGCTGCCCTGTTCCTTAGAATGATTTTGCCAACAAGCACTACTCCTAACAGGTAATACAGCCTGAGATCTAACAGGGCTAGTCCCAAATATCAATTTACAGAAGGCCCCCACAGTGTTTTGGATGGAAAGCATGGACACAAGGTCACCCAGCCACAGGGCCAGGTAGTAGCAGGCTCTTTTCACTGTATCCAGTCCAGAGCAGCTGATGTGTACATGGCAGGTGAGCACAGTCCTGATGCCACCTTTATCAGGCAGCAGCTGCATTTTTTTTGGCCCAAGAGAGGACAGCCCTGCCCATGATATCCACTGAAAACAACATGCCATACTGCCTACAGGCAGCTGTGGGACCCTACTCTAGTCCCCTCACCAGCCCCACAAATAATGTAGCTTAAGTTGTAAGAGCCTCTTCCACATAGCCCTAGGTACCCAACCTCTTCTAGGTAGCTCCATCATCCAGAGCAGGTCCTAACACTGCAGTCCTTACTGGTATTTTATCAGTGCCCAGGTCCAGTCTACACTGTTTTGGTACATGTTCACTGGTAAATGAAAACTTACGCTGGACCATCCCTGGCCCTGAGGCCAACTGTGGTGGAACAGCCCATAGCCATGATATTAAAAACTCTTACCCTCCAAAACAGAGTGATGGTACTCAGTCTCTGTCCTACAGCCAATCTCAAAACACCTCTGGAAGCATTCAAAGCCAGGATAGACAGGGCTTTGAGCGACTTGGGCTTAATGTAAAATGTGCCATGAGCAGGGGTGTTGGAACAAGATGATCTTTAAGGTCCTTCCAACCCAAACCATTCTTGGATTCTATGATCTTTGGGACAGACTAGGAGTGTGTTAGCTGGACTAAGCCAACAAACTATACCATGGATCATGCTACTGTTTCTCAGTACAGAAGATCTATTTCCAGTACCTGTGCCCAGGCCCTGGTACTACTAGTTTACCTGTCTATTGTAACCCTACATACCCAACTTCTTTGGGCACAGACCAGGCCTCCATATTCACAAATATCAGTAGTGAAGTCCTCAGCTCTCCAATTGCCAGGCTGCTCTAGCTGAACCTGCAGCAGCCAAAATGAGCAGTAAAGAAGAAGAGACTGTCTATGCTTCAATTACACATGGGGATGAAAGCCTCTAGCATAGAAAACAGAGCACCAAGATTGTAAAAGCCTCTTTTACATGGACTTTTTGCAAACCTTGTAATATATCCAGGGAAATATACACAGGGAGAAAAGTCACCTGTTGTGACAGCAGCACATAAACCATCCCATAACTTAGCTGAAAGTAATATATGGAGCCTACCCCATCCAACCTCCTGCCCAAAGCACAGTCAGCTTTGATATTACATCAGTTTGCTCAGAATTTGTCCAGGCAAGTTTTCCACAGAGAAATATTCCCCAAATCCCTCTCCAGGTGAAGAATGAAGAATTTTATCCTTGTATCTACTCAGCTTTCTATTACTGCAACTCGTGTTCATTGCTTTTGGTGTTAGTTTGCTGGTTTTTTCTGTGTGTTTCCAAGAAGAGTCTTCTGCAGAGCAGCCCATGCAGTAGTAGAAAACAGCCATAAGGTCCAATCCTGAGCTTTCTCTTCTGGGGACTGAAAAATGCCAGGTCCCTCAGCATTCCCCCATATACTGTGTGCTCCAGCCTCCTCACCAGCGTGGTGGCCCTTCACTGGACTTGCTCTTCAACTGGAGAGGTATCACTTTACTTGGAGAACCTTGAATTGGACACTTTGGTATTCCAGTTATACTGTAACAACGGTCCTGCTCAATTTGGTACCACCTACAAACTCTGCCCCATTATCCAGGTCGTTACTGAAGATTTTAAGCAATATTGGTCTCTGACTGCTTTTAGGTGGCTGCCAGCTTGACTTCAATATAGCATGGTGGAGGTTTCTTTTAGTACCCCATTTTCTTGGCTCTTGCAGCAAACAGTCACAATTTAGGCAAGTCTTACTCTTTTCACTGACCTCCAGATCCTAACGAGCACCAAAATCTGGTGGATACAGGAGTGGCAGAAAGTCATCTGAGGTACCCATGTTAGAAGATCCAGCTAAACTCTACTGACAACAGCAGGCATTTACCATTTACCCATATGGTAAATCCAAATACTCTTCTCATTTTCCCCATGGTAAGACCTGAGCCATTCTCTTGGAAGGAGTCATATTTTTCTAGCCCTGAAAAAAAAAAATTGGCTCTAGGAACAAATTTTGACCAAGTATTTACTTCAAAGATTTTCTTTTGGTTACAAAGGGGAAATTTTCCTGGTTTTCCCTCCACACAGTTTCTAAGCAAAAATGCCTTGTGCATTCCCATAAATGCCAGGGCAAGCAGCCACCAGTGTTTTGAGGGAAGACTACACCAATATGGAAATCAGCTTTGTCTCTCTTTCTGATTTTCTTGGTTTGTCAATATCTTTGTCCTCCACATTGAACTGAAAAATGTAATAGCAGCAATCAAAACCTCCATGTGACCATCTTCCTTACACACTTCAAAGGGTTTGTGATAAGGAGCTCATTTAGCTGGATGCCAAAATGTCATATTCAAGCATCTTTATTCCCTCACTGACTAGCCCTGAAGATGTCAATAATACATCTGAGAGGTGTCTGAGTGATAGATGAGACTACAGTACCCTCATACATCACAGTCACCACCATGTCATTTGCAGCTCTAGAAGTGACATGGTATTTTCTTCTACCCCCATGTCTCAGGAGTATAAAAACACTGAACATCACTCCTGTTGGCTGTTATGAAGTGCATGTAGGTAATTTAACTTCCAAATGTAAAGTCCGTAGAGAACTCCTTCAAGTGAGAGTTCCAAGTATATTAATTCTGGAGGTGATTCCAGGTCAGAAGTCTTCACCTCCAGGTGCCCATTCTCAGAGCTCGGAGAAGGAATAAAACAGAGGCTCTCTTATCCATAAATCATGCAGTTAGCCTGCCAAAAAGGTGCAAGGAAACCAAGCCCAGCAATGTGGTGCAGCAGAACTGGGCTGTGGTCCCCTTCAGCTGGCCAAATTCATTTTTTTCTTCAGGTCTTCAGAAGTGGGAAAGTAGACATGGCACTCTTCTTGTACCAGATGTCATGCTCATTCAGGGAAACATTACAGTTGGACTCTATGATCTCAGAGGTCTTTTCCAACCTTAACAATTCCCTGTTCCATGATTTCCTTTCTTCTGCTGCTTGTTTGCTTGCTAAATGCAAATTACAAACGTTGTATGAGACACCACCCTGGCACCAGTGAGAAAAAAGTGATCCCATGTGTCAGAGGTGTGGGAAGGACACTCACAAATGCCAACACTGTATCACTAAGTCTGAGGTAAGTACTGCTAAGCAGAGCCAGGCCCCTACCAAGAACCTTTAAAAGCTCAAAAAGCTCAAATCTCACAGTAGAGCAATAAAAACTGCTTTAAGACCTCATAGATAGAGAGCCCACTTAGAGAGGTTGGACCAGAGTTACCCTCAGCTTTCATTAGTCTTGGCTTGCTTCAGTACACTGCCAGAGAGCAAACACGAATCCTGGCTATGGTGAAACTTCCACATGTGAAAGTGTTTAAAGGCATCAGCTGTGCTTTTGGAATATGGTATTTTAAAACTAAAGTTGGGGATTTGGGGGGAGTGAGATCAGCTTACTTTATTCTCTTTATTTCTGGCCCCACTTTCTAGAAGTTGCACGACCCTCCAGCCTTGCTCCCGGATCACTCCACAAATGCAGATTGCTGGAGAGTTTCATTTCACAACCCTTAGTCCAAGCCCTCAGTGGGTAATTCATCTTACCAGCTGCATTTAGTAGGATATGACGCCTTAGTCTATTTTCTTTATTAGCCCAACCTCTCTCAGGGTAAAAACCCAAACCAGGGCAGCAGAGCCATGATGGAGGGTCTTACCAGCTGCAGCTTGCAGAGTTGGCTTTAAAACTGGAGTCGGTCTCAGTGATGTAATGTCCATATCATCAAGCTCACCACAATGAATGGATTTTAGTCAGTTTAAGGCTGCTTCCCAGCATGACTATTTCTTTATTACCTCTTCCTGGTAAAAAAAAAGAAACTGGAGCCAATGCCTATTAATCACATCCTTAACTTTGGTTACTCAGTGTTACTTGTTTTTCTCTGGTATGGGTGATACATCTAAATCTGAAATCCAAGCCACACACTGCTGCTTGTGGTTGCAAAACCTATCTGGGCTTGAAAGAATGCTTCCAAACAGTTTAAATTTTGCATTTTGGTAAATCTGAGTTGCTCTGGTAGAGATTGGAGCCTCTTCCAAGGCATCAGCTATCACAGATGGATGCACAAATAGATTTAGACACCTAGTTTTGAGAAGGGTGACTAATCCCACAGTGAAGTTGGGCATATTACAGATGTTTGAGAGCATCTGTGCATCTGTTAACCTCGTGATCAGACTCACCTGGCACAGCCATGTTGAGCCTGCAAAGGCAGGTTCCTGCACAGATGAGACAGGCTGTCCAGAGCAAGCAGGACCAAGCACACCTGGACATGTGAATATGCTGTAAAGCTGTCAGGAAGTGGTTTTCCACAGGCTCTCCATGGATCTGGAAAGGCAGCAGAGCACGGAGTACAATCCAATATTAACATGTGTGCACTTAAAAATAAGCAAAATAGAACCTGAGAAGAAAACTCCACCCACTGGCCAGAGGATGCACTCTCTGAGTCAGTGAATTTGGGGAAAAAAATGGAGCACTCAGCCTACTTTTCCAACCAACCAAGTATAAGACCTTGAAGTAACAAAAGGACCAAATGATTGGCTGTAGTTAAAGGCTTCAGAAAGAGAATCACTGCCTGAGATACTATTTCCAGCAGTGCATGTGAGGTAAGTGATTAGGCACTGGAACAGGACTGGTGGTACCTGATTAAGAGACAAACTCTGTGACAAGCTTTGGCTTAGTGTAAAGTCATCAGGAGCAGACCTATACCTCGACTTTAATCAGCAGACCCCTAGCTTTCCTTGCTGTCTTTTGAGGAGCAGGTGAAAGGAACAACCTAAGATACCTATTCCCTTGAGGTAAGTCATTTACAAACAACTGACAGCTCTTGGAGGACACTCCTCCCAAGCAGAGGACAGGATTTTTCTCCAAAACACGCAGCCTGATTTCTTGCTAAAGAATTAAAGAGGAAAAGTTACTTGCTGGGAGCAATGAAGCAGAGAGGACAGAATGAAAAACGGAAGATGTGGGAGTCAGTGATCTAAGAGGAGAGAAATTTAGTTCCTGCAAAGAAAGCTGGCAGATGCCTGAATCAGTGCTGTGGTATCCACTTGTCTGCCAAAAGAGAAAGCAAACTTCAATGGAATGGCAAAAAAAGATGTAAGCGGAAGTAACTCCAACCTTGCAGGTGAGGCAGCTGCCTAAATCCTTCCATGTTTTACCTAGGAGTGACTCAAAACTGCCCCAATCTGCAAGAGAATCTCTATCATAAACAGGAGGGAGGGAAACTCTCCTACTTTTGGACAGTTTCTCATGTATTTTAAAGATGCTCCATTAGCTGTGTTGGATACAAAGTTCAGCTCCCTCATATAGTGACAACTGCTGGAGGTGTCTAAGCCTCTGCTTCAGCCAAAATTAGCCATCCAGCAGCCTATGAAGGATGTCTCCACAGAGCATTGATGAGTCAGTCTGTGCTCTGTGCAGTATATCAAATTTCAGGCATTTTCAGCTCAGCCCATCAAGTTTGATGTTCTCTTTAAAAGCCAGTGCAGAAGACTGTTAATAAGGATGGACTTTGTCCGCTTTCTCTCTCAGTAAGCAGCCTAGGAAGGTAATTTCTTTATCAGTGTGGTGTTGTCACATGGTTTCTGAACTGAAATACACTGAATTTCTCTTCCTTGCCATGGAGGTACACAAGCCTCTGCAGAGAACACAAGAAGTGACTTGGATCTAGATCCACAGGAAGTGTGGAAGAGGCAGAAAACCAAACTGTAAATACTTAAGTATCCATAAGACCAAACAATGTGAAAATCAACCAATGGAAAGAAATGACTGCCCTTAAAAAGAGGTGCAGAAGCAGATGTTCAAAGCGGAATGCTCAGGAGCAGAAACCCAAAGCAATCAAAAAGTGAAGTTCCCTGCTGCTATTTGTAATAATGATAAATTGTCATCATCGTTATTACAAATAGCAGCAGAGAACTTTCACATTGATGCAGCACAATGTCACTGAAAACAACTGGCTAAAAAGGAAATCTACATCCAAACATTAGAAGGATGTGCAGAGAAGGCCAGCTTTACATTAAAAAGTACATTTTAAAGAAAGAGAGAGGAAAAATTAGTCACCATACACTTCATAACACTTTGGAAACTTCAGCAGCAGACCGGAAAAGACAAAATGATCTTAAAAGAAATCAATCATATTTAGAGACTGCAACTGATGGATCGATTACAGGTTTAATTACAAATCCTATAGTTACAATTAGAAACATTTGGTTTATTAATGTGAATTTAAATCATCTTATCACCTTTGTATCTGGAATCAGAACTCATATAAAATATATGAGGCAGAGACTGACTCAGAGTATGTAAAGTTGAGCAAATTAATAACATTTCTGGGGTTTGGGGGCTAAAGTGAGAATCTGAGGACAGCTTCTAATGTTTTCCAAGAAGTCTCAGAGAACAAAGAAGTTTTGGTCTGGCAATGACAGCAAAAATTTTTCATTTGCAGCAGAGCTGATTATGGGCTGTAAGGCATTCAAGATAAGAAGCAAAGAAGCCAACAGCATCAGCCTCCCTCAGTACAGGATAGGGATTCAATTAATCTACTGCTCTGTGGAATCCTTGAGTTCATTTGTCCTTTCTATTCATTACAGCCCAACAAAAGTCTTTTCCTGAATATGGAGACAGTCAACAAGTGCCTAGATTGAGGCTGAAGCAAGGTCCGAACTTCAGAAGCTGTGGGACTGGCCCATTTTTTAAAGAGATTACCCAGCTAATACAGCCTGCAAGTCACTTCTTGCCCTTGGTTCCTAAAATAAAGCATGGCGTGCCTGCAAGCTCACAGGTTTCACATTACCTTTGTTTCTCAGGCACAGCATTAACCATCACAGTAATTTTACAGTATTCCTGAGCGACATCTGAATTATTTTAAGACAAACTTTATCAGTCCTGAACAAGTTACACTGGTTTTCGTTCAGAGTAAATTCATGGAAATAAATTAAGATGCTGTAGATTTAAATCTTTCAAGTTCTGCCCTTATGTTGTTGGGTTTGTTTTTATTAATAGTTGGACAATAGGCATCTTTTATAAAATCAGCTACTAAAGAAGTTGATACTACTGATACACATGCCTGCTTTACTTCTTCAAATGTCACACCAATAGCGTCACAGAAAATGCTAGTGCTGTTTAAATCACTACTTTCAGAAATTTTATTTACAATCACTGCATGGGGTCACTTCACTGTAAAGAGCTTTTTAAAACCATCTTGAACTTAGGGAAAGATCTTGGCCAGATTCACATTTGAAAGGATTTTCTCTTTTCTTTCTTTTTTTTTTTTTTTAAATAGCTATTGTGTGCATATAAAAACAACTTCATATAAATCATTTTTATGACTCTATAGAATCCAACAATAGTTTGAGTTTTCTAGAAACAGCTGTAAAGTGATTTTAATTACCTCCTGGTGTTTTGAGGCAAAAATTGAAACACATAAAGTATCTAAAATTGAAAAACAACTTTCTGAAAGCAGGCTTTGTCCCCCTTTAACTCAGCATTCTAAATGAGAATTGCATTTAATTTAAATTTAATAAGGTATGATATGTGAATTAAACAGCAACTGATATTTATTTAGCCTTCAAATTTGGATACTTGTGAGTTTTACTACATAGAAGCACATTGGCCTCTAAAAACATGTTCTTAATCATGAGCTATACACATAATAACGTAGTTTCTGCACTCAATGCAAATGAAGCATATATAGAGTCACATCTACAAGCAAGGGTGCTTTGGAAGCCTGGTGTGCACCTTAGAGAGGAGCAACATGGTCTGACACTCCTACACCTGCTGCTTATCCCACAGACCTGGCTTTACAGTTGGTTTAAAGGACATATGGTAAATCAGGGTGAAGCATGAGAGCATTTCAGCTGCAAGCACTTGCATCTGCTAAAGGTCGACCATGCTACATGGCATTATCTGATCCCCACAGATTTCAGTGGATATTCCATCCTTTCCTGCCATCCCAGTCCCCCTCTACTTCCCCCTTCAGTGCCAGAGATTACTACTCCTCATCAGTCCAGCTCCACAGTTTGGGGGCCTTTCATTTTTAAATATTTGGTTAAGACCTAGATTAGAGCACAGCCACAAACTTGTACTGATGGAAACAGGGTGGAAAATGGTCATGGATGGTGAAGCAGAAAAGAGATAGAAATGCACATCTGGAGGGGCAGCAGTCTCTTAAAACCAGCTCTTGTGCTGGCAGGAACAAGTACCATGGAATAAAATGGATTTTTTACTGCATGTATTTCATACTTATTCATATGCTAGACCTGATCACAGATAAACAAACTAGAAGGGTCCATTATTTATATGGTGTAATAAATATTTATATGAGGGCTCTGCTTCAAGTCCCATATACATCTGCATTAAGAGGAGGAAATCAAAACAAACTGGGTTGGATCACCTTCTGTCACTAGAAGCATTAGAATGAAAAATGCCAGGGAATGAGTACCTAAAGGACTGGCTCATTTGCTGCTCTTGCATTATCAGATTCCATGAATTAGAGAGCACCACTGACCATCTGACTTTCCTCGGGGCTTTGTAAACACATCCGTTTCTCCCCTTTATAGAGGCACAGGAGAGAACTTGTATGTTAAGTGACAAGGACATTTCACTTCTTAGCAGACTACTCAGCTTAACCCACACACCATGACCCAGAGCTGGGCTGTGGAGCCAGAGTTCCCACGATCTTGCACTGACTCCAAAGCCAAGCCCGGATTCCTTCTACCCAGGATGAGCAATTAAATTGCTTTGGGCTTTTTGTATATGTGATAGAGAGAGATAGGGGTCCTTGAGAAGCAGTCCTGGATCCTGTGTTAGAGGTCAGCTGAACACGTCCATCTCACTCTCTGTGGTTCAGAGGGGTAGCTACTGTAAAACTAAATAATGTGAAAATGTCTGGTGTCCTGAATATGATCAAAGATATTGCTACACTAAGTGATAAAAAGGGTAATCATTTTCCATACAAGTTCTTCCTCCTCAGCCTCCAAATTAGATCATTACCTTTCACTCAGATGCACATAGGAAGAGGCCATTTTTTAAATTGGCTTCTCTTGATATAAACAAGTAACTTAGAGATGCAGGCAGAGGCAGCTGTAAACAGCATGAAAAAGGGGCAAAGGGCTCACTAGGCTGAGGGAAATGAATGGTTCATCGCTTGTAAATAGCTCTTTCCCCAGAGACTTCCCTGTGCTCTGTGTATGCTCTCTGCACATGCTGGCAGCAAAGTGGAGGCTTTATTAAGAGAGTTACAAATAAGGTCAAATTCCTTTAGGAGCTTTTCAAAGTTCCCAAGGCATTCAAGGAGGGGTCCAGCTGTTTGCGGGTGTTTCCCATTACGGTCAGAGACACAAGTTTTAGCATGTTTCCAGCTAAAAGGGGATCTTGCAGATTTTCTCTTTAATGTGACAGGGATAGGATGGAGTTCTTAGCAATAGCTTTCTCTGCACAGATGACAAGTGCATTCATACAGACATTAGACAAAGAGAAAGCATGCATCTGGCATGGCATGGCATGGTGTGTGAAGTCTGACTTGGGGACCTTACATCACCCAAAAGCAGCACAACAATAGCTGGATTAAAAGGGCTGCAACATCACGATACCTCAGGACCCATCTGAGCACCTGATGTCTCTCATGCCTCTGGAGAATCTGGGAAACTCACTGTTGGTAAATATTTCCTTAACATTTCTACAGGAGTACAAAGTCTTGTTTTTCAAAGCAGAAATGACACAAATTGAATTATTTTTTTACCTTATATATGCAATGCTCTATTAGGCCATCTCTCCTCCCCATCTTAGACCTCAGTTCTTTAAAAGCCTCACCTGTACAAGCTGTGGATTTCTAAATTCAATCCAAATGTGCATTTCTTCCACAGGAAAAAAAAAAGGGAATCAAATTTTCTGAACTGTTTTTCATTTGGAGAGGAAGAAAAGATAACCTTCACCACCTTTGGGGCAAGTATGAGTCCTTCACTCATCAAGTAGCTCATTTTGCCTGGATATAAATAATCACTGCAAACTTGTCCAGGACCTAATTGCCAGCAAAAGGCCTTTTGCCAAGGCTCAGACTTGACACAAATCATCAGTCCCATGAAATTCAAACAGAATAAATCTTCCATAGACAGAACATATCTCAGTTCTGCCTTACAGGAACTAGATGCTGCCACAAAGTCTGAGTCATATGGTCATATTTGTAAGATCAGCTTGCTGTGAATGTCTGGGATCAAAGGCTGTCATGGAGCAGCCCTCCCCACACTGGAAACGTGGGAACGTGCAGGGAAATGTTCTCTAGCTAGCAAAAGCTTTGATTTATAAATTGTGATGTTTCCACCTGCTCCCGAAGGAACAGAGTTGCCTGCTGGGCAAGGCAGGCCCATGGCAGAATCACAGCTTCTGGAACAGGTTGGAGGACCCTGAGTGCTGCTCCCACAATTACTAGTGGCAGCTGGGAGCACAACCCACTCAGTTCTCTGCTGTAACTGCAGGCAGGACTGTGATTTCTTGCAGTGTGCTGTGGGGAAGTATGATGTGAATATGCTTTTTGCTGATTTTGGTTGGAGATGGATCCTACACCAGTTTCTCCTGTGGCTCAAAGGTGTGTTAATTACAGCCACAACTCACCTTCCTGTGTTCCTGCATCACTGGAGCTCTGTCCCATTGGGTCAGCTCACACAGGTGGATGAAGGGAAGGTCATGATAAGCAGAGACTGCCTGTAGCATTGGTAGCATCATGCTGAGGGGATCTGTGAGCTGGTGTTGGAGAGACCTGAACAACCACTCCCAAAAGTAGCTGGAATTTGAGAGCTGAACCATGGAGAGCCAAAGACCACCTGCTCACTCACAGTTTTTTTTAGTTAAGCTCACACACACACACCCGCTTCACTCAGGATTCCAGCATGCAGGGAAACATCAGTGTCAACAGCTACAGTCTGTCTTTCACCCTACACACACATTGCCCAAATGTCTGGGAGGACCCAGTGAAGTCACTGCTCCATGGTGAGTTCCTCATCTCTCCTCCCCAGCCCTGGAGGGCATTCAGCCAGCCGCTGTCATACCTACCTACCTCCTCAGCATCCCAGCAGCTCCAGGATGATTTAGCACAGATACTTGAGACCTCACCAATTTCAAACATGTGAATATCTGCTCGTGTCCAACATCTCAGTGATTTTTAGCATCAGTTCACAGCTTAAAACCTCGTGTTGGATTTTATCGTAAAGCTCCCTCAGCATTCCCATCCCTGGCTTGTCGTTACAGTGCCTTGTACTGAGCCAGCTCTCATAACTAGTTTCATTTAAGAGCTCACACTGGAGGAAGGCTCTGCCTCATCCCAGCAGCAGACTGGGTGCTGCACTCTGGGATCCGACACCTCATTTCCTTGGGCAAACATCCCGATTTGTAGAGCTCACAAGGCCACTTTGAAAGCAGCAGAGTATGCAGGTGCTGGAGATGCTATGGCACGTGCAGCCCTGTTGTCAGACCCCACTGCTTGTTCTCCCAGCTCCACTGCCTCCCATCCCGTTTTCTGGTGTCACATACTCATATGCCAGACAGTACAAGTTTTGTGACTTAGCATCTGGGCAAAGAAGAGTAAAACTTCACAGCTTCACGTAAGGTTTTGCTTCACGCTGACACTGAAGAGCAGGTCCCTGTGCTGGTACCTTGTCACTGGTACGTGCCTGTTCCTGCTCTCTCAGCAAGGACAGAGGACTGGGGTGCTCAGGTCTGCTTCAGAAACCCATCCAGTTTAATGACTCGGCGAGTTCTCACTCAGCAGTTCAACCACCACAGAAACCAGCGCACAGCCCCTCCCAAACACCAGTCGAAAGTGGTCTAAGCTAACCTGCCTCACGCATCTGCTTCAGCTTCTGCACCCTGGTATCTGGGGGACAACAGAAACACATCCAGGGACATTGGGCACCTGAAGAGATGGGATATAACTCGTTAAAGGATGTTGACTCTGCTGTCACTCACCTCACCCATGGGACTGGGTAGGAGACTCTGCACTGCTCAGTTGTACTGCAGGTGCTCAGGGTTTCACAGCTACACAACTTTAAGGCACTCCCCACACTGCACAAATAACCTGACTGGCCTGATTCCACCTGTGAGTTCCTACTGACACTGTATTATTTTTCCAAGCAGTCACTTCACATGCTTCCATTTGAATAGCGTTTAACTCCTTAAGGGCACTGGATCAGCAGCTTGAAGCCGAAGATCTCATACAGCTGAACAGATCCCAGCACAGGCAATAGCAGCAGATCAAGCTTCCCTGTACAACTCCCACTAAAGCCTTTCCCCCTCTGGAGGCAATTCCTTTGGGAAATCACTTAATTCCCTCTCAGCTCTGCAGAGAAGGATCATGAGGAATGCTGAACACAGGATTTTGTACTGCAGACTGTTGCTCTCTCTTCCACAGCCTAAAATATTCAAAGTCATTTCACATTGGCTCAAGAACAGACAGTTCTAGCGAATGTTTTTCAATTATTTATCTTTGACTCCTGACTGTAAGAGACTATGATAGCCTAAGAGTAAAGAAGCTACTTGAAGATATCGTAAGCCAACCATAACATGAAGAAACTTAACAACTTGCTTTTTTAATTAGCTCCCTTGCTTTAACTTCAGTAAAAAATTAAATGCAATATCAAGGCTTCAATGTCGCACATGACAATATGCTCCTTCATGTTATAGGTAGAGGTTTGGTGTATGAACCACCAAGAGGACAGAAAATTGAACAAGAAACCCAAACACCTTCCAGCATATAATCTGATGTATCTGTTAAAAGCCTGTGACTTGATAGCTTGGCTGGGACATCGAGCTGAACCTCAGTTTGGTGCTCATGATGAAGCTCACCAGGTAACACTAAGGTACCACACATCAGGAGCACTGCCATGGCAGGTTTAATATCCCAGTCTTAATTTTCTGATCAGGTTTTGTGCCAGCACTACCATGATGACAGTAAATGAAATCACCCTGCCCAGTTTAGCATGATCTGTCAATCTATCCCCCTGCTTACCAATCATGGGCATCCCTAGGTTTTGGTATGGGCACTCCAGGCTGCCTCCTTGTGTCCTCCCAAAGATAGCAGAGTAAATGGCTATCACCATGCTCTTCTTACAGCTTAGCCTCAGCTTGTCATCTTCACAGGCTACTTTACTCTTGTATTCATCTGGAAGGAAACAAACACTTAATTACTCAGCTGATCCAGAGGTGGGCACCCAGCAGGGAGGGTGGGAGCCCTCTCACCTCCCCGTGGTGTGAGCTCAGCAGCAATTCTGGGCGCACGCCCAGGGGTGCACATCAGCTGCCAGCACAACCCCAGCCTTAGCACTGCATTTGCTAGAGGAGCATGGATCTTTCCCATCATACATTCTCCCCTGACAGTATCAGCACATTTAGCCTAGCACGTGTCAGTTCTGTTAAATAGCCAAAATTTCATTTTGCAGACAAATAAGTGAGGATGCATGGCAATTGAGTGATTTCCACATGGTGCTATGGCAAGGGAAGGTGAAAGCCTATCTTTAGGAACCTACTTCATCCATATCAGCCCTCTATGTGCCAAGCATTTATTCTACATCACAGAAGCTAAAATTCAAACCATCATTCTTAAAAGCCTTTTTTTCACAGCAGCTCTCCCTTGGTAGATCCAATGGGAGCTATGCTAAACTGGTTAATTATGGAAGCTGCTCCTGCCTGTTACAAAGACAGATATACAAAAGCTGCTCCCCAAATCCTTCTCAAAATGGTCAGCTCAAGAATGCAAAATACATTCTTGCTCTTGTAAGGTTGGTACACACAGAACAGTCACTCAATTTACATCTCTCAAGAAGACTGGACAATCATTTCGTAAGAAACTGCATGTCATTCCCTTCTCTTCTATTATTTGGATTATGGGAACCTCTAGAGGTCCCAACCTAGAATAGGCCCTGCCCATGTGTGTCTGCCAACACATCAATGAAAACAAATACTATTTTGAAGAGCTGAACCTTTACAGCTAGACATCCACAACTGTGAAAGAAAGAGAATAAGAAAAAAGCAGTGGCATAAAAAGACTAAAAAACTGAAGTGGCATGTCTGTGGACACTGCAGCCAACTTAGGGCACAGCCAGAAATACACCCTCAACCTCCCCAGCCTCTATAGAGTGACCTTGCACTTGCTTATGTTATTTACCATTATAAATGTAGCCACAACAGCATCCAGATTGCTTATTGGGAAGGGTCCGTGACCCCCGGTAACCTCCCAGGCATGATCAGTCATTTCATCTTGAATGCCTCTAGTTGTACCAGGTCAAAATTGAGCCATAAGAGCACACAAGCAACCAAACACATAACCATCAGCCATTGCCTGAGGCTGCCCCTGGCCCTGTATCATTTCCTAGCATAGACGTGATTTTTGTCTCTCTCTGGCATTGATTTCTGGTGTCTAGTATCACAAACATACACACAGACACACACACATACATATATATATACACACATACATATATATATACATACATGTATATATACATACATGTGTATATATATATATATGAGAACTTATACAGAGTCTATATGCACCAAACTATTCAGTAACTGACAGCACCAGCTAATAATTACTTTATATTTTGATATTCAAGTCTTTAAATCCTGGCAGTTAACACTTAATGTGACATTTTTTTTACTGTAGTGTAATTCTAGGTTCAAGAATTGTTTTTCCTTATTGGTGATGGAAAGTAATTCTTCCACCAAAGTTGAATCATAGAAGAATTTAGGCTGGAAGACTCCTCAGGAGGTCATCTAGCTTAAACCACATTTGAAGAAGGGCTAATTTCTACTTTAGGTTAGATTTTTTTCAGAAGAAACTACATGGAGAAAACATGTATTACACCAAAACAGGAACATGCTGATTTAAAAGAAATATCTGAGAACAAAATTATTCCTCATATTCAACTTGGAAATTCCTGCTTGAAGCCAAAAAATAGCCCCCTCAAAGTAGCTTATTACCTGGTGTTCAGATCATCAATTGGAACGTGAAAACCCTAGTCCAAACCTTCACAGTCCAGGTGAGAATCCTAAGCCTAGACCCTGTTCCAGTAATAATCTTCCTTCTCACTCTGCAACTTTTTTGCAAGAAACTCTGAAAGATCCTAGTTCTTCTCCCACTGCAGAGAAACTTTCAAAGCTTTAAAATATTTATTGAATGTGAAAACACTTTGTGATCCATCGCTGTAGATGAAGACACAATTAAGGCCTAATTCATTCATGGGAGAGTCTGTGCAAAGAACACACATCCCTCAGCAATAACTATACAAATAAACCCATGACCAGCTGAGTATGTAAAACAGTGACAGGAATCAGAAATAAAAGCTTTCTGCAACTTCAGAGTATGTAACAAGAGAAGAACCTCATGTAGCTGTGAAGAATCAGTGATGGACTTGACAGTGTCAGGTTAGTGGTTGGACTTCATGATCTTAGAGATTTTTTCTAAATTAAATAAGTCTATGATTCTATGACCATCTTATCTATGTAAGTATTTCATCCACAATCAACATGAAAGCATCTGAATGCAACACTGAACATACTAAGAGGTTTCATTTTTGCCTATAAATGCCTCCCATAGGATTTTTGTTTCTTCTGTGAGGGAAAATAAGTCAAAGCTTTAGCCTGCTATAAACTATAAAACTTAACAGAGTATAATAGAACTTTATAGACGTATTAGACCTTTTTTTATTTTAGGAAAAAAACACAAATTAAAACTAAAAGCACAAGGGCACAAAACTCTCCAATAGGACAAGCTATACATAGTTAATGTTAAACCAATATTACAGAAAAGAAGAATATTTGTGACTGGCTGAAGTGGTTGAAATATTAAATAGTTGATTAACTTTAAAAAAAGAGCAATTTTGAAGCCTCTAATGAGAGGGTCCTCTGTGAAGGTCTTATTTCTTACAAGGCAGTAACTCAATTTCCTCTTCCAATTTGGTTATTATTAGCTACATATCTCAATTAACAAGTATAACTGATTGCTTAACCACATGTTCTATGGACTCATTTAAGGTCTTTGGAATATTTATTAAATTCTGCTGACCATTCAAAGTCAGAGCTCGTAATTTGGAAACTTGACTGGGATTTAAACACAGTGAATATTGCACTGAGCCCACTGGGATGGACAGGCATTCACTACTGAGGGTCAGTCCAGCAGTTATGAGACAGTTAACAACTTGTCCTTATAGCACCTTCCAGTTCCTAAAGGAGCTACAAGAGAGCTGGAGAGGGACTTTTCATAAGGGCATGGAGTGACAGGACAAGGGAGAATGGCCTGAAGCTGAAGAAGGGCAGGTTTTCATTGGATATTAGGAAGAAATTCTTTACTGTGAGGGCGGTGAGTCACTGGAACAGGTTGCCCAGAGAAGTTGTGGATGCCTCATTCCTGGAAGTGTTCAAGGCCAGATTAGATGGGGCTTTAAGCAACCTGATCTAGTGGAAGATGTCCCTATCTATGGCAGAGGGGTTGGAACTGGATGGTCTTTAAGGCCCCTTCCAACACAAACCATTCTATGATTCTATGAACAACAAAACACTGCCTCTCACATTTGCAGTTCTTACTCTTGTAGCCACCCTGGGAAGTCAAGTTCAGGGCTTATGGGGGAAGCTGCCTGATGGATGGCTCAAAAATCAGACTGGTGAGGTGAACCTGAGTGCACACTTCTTGGGAACAAGGGCAGTTTGTGGGTGATGTGCTCCCAGGACACTGCAGTGTGAAGTAAGAGGGCTGTGCCACTTGAAGCAGATGTCACCTCGCAGTCACTAAATTCTGCCTCAGGAAACACCTATTGGAGCTGCCAGTTCCCAAGGCTCTGGCTGAGCCCAAACTGGTTAGCTGCCTGGTCTGGCACAGAGTGAGGCACTGATTTCTTAAAAAGAATTAAAAAAAAAAGGAAGAAAAAAAGGAAGAATGAAATACACAGTAGTACTTCAGTCTCCCAAAATGTTCCTTTAAGCTTGATCACTGGAAAGCAGACGGTCTTGGTGTTTCTGGGCAACCTGATAGAAATCTGGATAAACAAAGAGATAAGAAAGTGATGCTATGGAGGACACAAGTCTCTGAAAGTATTTTCTACTTCATAGCATTGCCACTGCCATCTTAACCAGGGTGAGCAAAAGTCAGACACTGGTGGCTCTCAGGCACTGGACAACAGTAAGGACTGTGACTGATACTAAAAAAATACAGAGCTAAGCATCCTCCATATATTCACTGGTACTTCACCGATAACAACCTGACATAAATATTGAAAAGAACCGAGGCAGTGCAAGTGACATAAGAGAGCTGGGACTGGGAACGAATGTGCATTTTTCTCTCTCATTCTCCCAAGCAGAACTGGCCTCCTACAGATCACTCACAATCTGGTCCTAAGCCTGCTCTAACTGTTACAGTCTGGATATAATTCAGGCCAAACACAAACATTTGTATTAGTGGGTTTCATGTTTCACCCTGAAAAATTAAACACGCTTAAATGGCCTCTGAAAGGTGGCAGTGATATTCAGCAAATGGCTTACTCCACTCTAATCCCCCATGCAGTCATTTGTAGGGCAACAGAGATTTACCATGATTAAGATATTTGCTAAGGATAATATCCCTTTTATTACTGCCTGCTTTCAGAGACACTGGCTTAAATATAACTGAGTAGAGAGAACCCAAGGAGGGAGCAGCTGCAGGCTTTTCTAGACACGTTTTTAAAGGTCATTATATGACACTATTATAACATAGCTTGGACAATTATGGGAAAAAATATAAATGTTTCTAATAGAAAAATGGGCTCTCTCAAACAGTAAAATGAATAAGAAGACCCATTGTAATCATAGGATGCATACAATAATATTAACCTAAATGACCTATAGTAAATACAATTACCCAGTATCTTAAGAACATTTTCGTTTTTGGTCCATAACAATTTTCTGAATTGTCATGATTTGAAGCTTGAAACTAAATGTCAATTGCCTCAATCTCTTCAAGACCTTAGAGATAAAAGATCCTCAAAAGATTTTGTGTCTAACAAAGTGATGGAATGTATTATTGCCAGAGTTCTACCTTGCCTAAAATTATATTTTTGAACAGAACTTGTGGAAAAAATTATGAAATTTTGCTAATAAAATATGCATACTTCACATAATCAGTGCATAATAGCTGACCCTATTTCCCAGATCAAAAAACTGGTAATACATGTTAAGAGAAATCTGTTTTCATCACAAAATCCTAAAGGATTTCAATCTTAGAACTGAGGATTTGAGCAAAGTAAGTAATTTTGTAGGAAACAGAGATGGTTTTGCCCAATTCCTTCTCACATCAGGATTGTTTCCCATAGACAACTTTCCTGTCTAGGTTATAACTATTTATAAATAAATTAATCAGACTGCACCTGAGATGTCACTTCAGAACTGAACTAAACTCCATGTTAGCCAATAACTTCTCTTTAGCCCAATTTTTGCCTTGCTCACCTTCATCCCAGCTTTGTTACCTGTTCTGCTGCATATCACCCAAAACAAAGAACATTTCTCACCTCAAAACTCATAATTCTTCATTATATCCAGCCATTCCACCATCATCTAATTAAAGGATAAATGACCATGGATGGTGGTTGGTGTTGGTCTGTGAAAAAGGGCATAGGGACCACCCACTCCTCACTCAGCCACTCAGAGATGCACAGTAGGCCAGGTGGCACAGGTGGAATATGCAGCTTTTTAGTCACAAGTTAAAATTCAATAAACTTTTATGGACACCAGAAACCATCCCCAAATAATAAAAATGATAGTAACTCATGTGGTGAGATTTTGGTAATTTCAGCACATGCCTAGGCAGAATACTTAGAGTGCAAAAAGTCACATTTCTCGTGTCAGCCTGAGAGAAAAGCCAAAACAAGTCTTAACCATGGAAGTACAAACTCTTTACTACAGGTGTAGTCACTCCAGACCACAATTCACAGAGTCACAGAGGGCAGAAAACACCTTTGGACAATGTCTGGGCCAACCCCCATGTTTATACCAGTCAGCTAGAGCAGCAGGCAGCTGCAGGCCATGTCCATTCAAGTTTTTAACACCTCCAAGGATTGAAACTCCACAATTTCCTTGGGGAAATTGTTCCTGTGACACAGTTAAGCATGTGAGAGATGGGTATAGTGAGTACATGTTACTACCTCTTCTGCAGGAACTAAGAAGATGAGTCTCTAAGACAGGAAACCTAACAAACACTAGGACAGACATCTCTAAGCAGCATCCTTGAACATGAGTGTTGTGCACATGAACAGCTCATCTTGGAAATACCCATCCAGTGCCCTTCCTTATCACCTGTGACTGTTGTTTTTATTTTTTTTCTTCCCCCATGATCAGCTAATTCCTGGGACCTTATGAAGATATACAGAATATTTTTGAGTGCATGTAGATCTAAGTCCATCCTCCCAAAATTAAAAAGAGGAAGTACATCTCAAAGCAGAGAAAGCAAGAGTGCCTTGGACAGCATTCACCGACTACTACACTACTCTGAGAAGAAGATAATTGTGTTAAAAGGATATTTTCCAGTCAGTTCACCCCTTTGAACTTTTTCCTAATTCTTCGATTCCTGTGTTACATATTTACTTACTTTTCAAGAAAGCATTTGTTGTTTGAGTATTGCATCCTCTTTTGCACTTCAGAAGATATAATCGGATTCTGGCCTCCAAGTCCCCAAATATAAATCATAGATTTATAGAATCCAAAAATGGTTTGGGTTGGAAGATGATCATCAAAGATGATCTCATTCCAAACCCCCTGCCATGGTCAGGGACACCTTCCACTAGACTAAGTTGCTCAAAGCCCTGTCCAACCTGGCCTTGAACACTCCAGAGATGGGACATCTACAGCTTCATTGGCCAACCTGTTCTAGGACCTCACAACCCTCACAGTGAGGAATTTCTTCCTAATATATAATCTAAATCTACCCTCTTTCAGTTTAAAGCCATTGCCCCTTGTCCTATCAGTGGACAAGTCAACATAGGTCAGAAATTTTCCCCAGTGGCAAATGCCTACTATTTAGACCAGTGCACATTGCTATGGCTCCTCACTTTTTGGGGTTTTGTCCAATTTCACTTACAACACACATCTCCCTTCCTGAGTTCCAGAGCCTCCTTCTTCTCCATGTGAACCCGCTACTAATGAGAACCTTTCTTCCATATGAGGATTTGAATAAATCCATATCAATCCAGTTAGCATTCCCTTAGGCAGGATTGGGTGGAGGAAACCTTTCCAGGACAGAAAAGGTCTCCAGAGTCCTTGAGTACAGCCCTTCCTTTCACTCCCCCACAAGCATTTAACTGTGGGCTACCTTGTCATTCCCTCATTTCAAGGGGATGTAAGAAAGATCATCCCTTTAATTTGGAGCATAAAAAAGTGAAAGTGTTATAAATTCATACCTTTGCATGGAAATATCTTTTAACATTATTTCAATTCAATTTTCCCTTCAGAAACGTTTTGTGAAGATGCTCTAATTTAACTTTTAAACTGACGTTTGCTGCCCTCGATGGCATGCACTGCTCACTTCTGCAGGAGCAAATCCGAAACTCTGAAAGATACAACTCAGATGACAGTCCAGAGTTATATCAAATAGGCAGCTTGCCAACTTCAGAAGAACCCTGAAAACTCAAGAGTGCCAAGTTTTGGAGGTCTGAAACCCTTTTGACAAGTAAGAAGATTGTTCTTTGCCAACGACCTTGTCAGATTCCTTTAAAATTACACTCCTGATGCACCCATCCAATTTGCAGTGTTTAAAAGGCACCTCTCCCCACTGTCACTTTCATTAGTCTGAAGTAGTTGTCCTTTTATATTCTCCTGTGAAAAGGCTGGCAGTGTTGCAAATTAACTGCTACATTTCATTTCCAGAGTTCAGATGCACCTAGTTGCACTTTCCTGTTGGACAGAGGTGCATGGTTATCTAAGGAGGAAAAAGGAAACAATATCAAAATGTGTGCATTAGACTGTGAGACAAGAGTTAAACATAACACCTGGGAGCCCAAGACAACTTTAATTCTCATCCTATTTTTTCTATTAATGAAATTGGGATGATTTTCTGAAGCAGCTGTGACTTACTGTTTTTCTGCTGCCTGAGCCTCTGCCTCACCATTTATTAGTCCTGCTTCCTGAGAACCTGCTGGCTAAAGTTCAGTGAAATTTAGCAGAAACATTGAGACGACAAATGTAGTCATTTTTTGAGAACTGTTAGCCAATATCAGAAGAGAGCCAAATCAATGCCAAAGCTGGTTGTAATTATTGCACTGTCCCACCAGTTAACCTGCCTGGATGTACTAACTGGTCAATTAGCATGGAATCTGGAATAGCTACACCATAGTAGGCAACATAGGAAGCATGGCCACAACTTTTGTTACTGCAGTGAAAAGATGGGAAGGATGCACTAGAAGTTACTTAAATATATAAGCAAAAAGACTTAATTAGTACCACTGTTCACAGCATTTTTGTTCTGCTCTTCCAGTGATGGTGTAAATTAGGAGTAATGCTGCTTAAAGTTATTATTAAACTAGCTGAAAGGGAAAATTCAGTCTTATATCATTAAAACAGTCTTCTCCAAATGTTAAAACAATGGTGATAATAATTCTGACACAGGAACATTAAAGAATACCTGATTGATATTTTTACATATAATCCATTGGGTTGCCTAGAACACACGGTATGTGACCATGAGGCCTAGTAAATTAAAAGCTAGTTCACTACAGTCCTAAATAAATAAACACACAGTATTCCCTCAATGGTTTTGCCTGAGAAGAAAAAAAATGTAGCTGGGAGAAATACAGTAAGCAAATGCCCAAAATTCATCACAGATGCTTTAGAAGTCTCAGCTCCCAGAGACACAATTAGGTGACAACCTCCAGTGTCTTTTAAATAGTCAGAAAAATAACTGTGTAAGTCAGAAAAGCTTGATGCACAATTAGTATGATGAAGAGCTTGAAATATCAGGAGATACCTGTTTTACAAAATGTGTAGTTAATTTGAAAACCAAATGCAGGATTGATATTGAAAAAATATTGCAGAAATGCACAGTATTGGAAAGAGTTTATTTCCATGCCTCCACCCCAGAGAAGATTCACTCCTCTCTGTTTCTTTTTTTTTCTAGAAGATGTTTATTTCAGGAGAGCAATTGATCTATATTTTCTGTCTTGAATAAGTCCATCTACAGGATCCCCTGCAGAAGCACTGCATAAGTTTACTTCTCTGTTCTGTGAGTCCTACACTCATGGTTTAAACTGTGGAGTCAATACAAGAGATCCAACCTTTCACAAAAGTCAACCTTATCTCAGTCTGGTTTATAAGCATGTTGTTTCTGGGATATGCTTTTCCTGTCACAGTTCTTCACCAGTACACCAGAAAATTTTGAAAATTGTTGTTCAGAGCTTGCAAACCTCTACAACATTGGAATGTGTTGAGATTTAGGTTTATGGGTTTCATTTTTAAAAGCTTGGTTTCCTTGTGTTCTGATTAATTGCTCCAAGGACACCTCTTGCTCTTCTGAAAAGTTGCAGATCACCAGCAGCCAAGGTAATTTCTAATACCTGAAGCACCAGCCACCACACAGCCTCCATCATCAGCACAGAAAGGTGCCCAGGGTGCCTAAGGATGGGCTAGATCTCCTGAAGTACATGAGGGTAAAGGCTCCCAGCTCCTGGTAAAGCTATTGACTCACCTACCCCAGCACTGAAAGATTGTAGTCTATCCCTTCCTTGTCGTTTTCTAAAAATTCATGTCTTAAAAAAAAAAAGATATTTTTATCCCTGTTTTTTTTTTCCAGGACCCCACAGCTTAAGTGCCATTGGACAAAGGGGATCTGTAAAAGTCACAGCTCTAGAATTTATGTAATTTAGGTAGATTTCAGAATTTGTCTTTTTCAGTGGTTCACATCTGGATACTGGACACCTGACCCAGCAAAGGGAATCCTTACACCTTCATAGTAGGAAGCATCATGGTCTTCACTGGCTCTTTGTTATGTCAAGCAGAGCTGACTGATTAGGTTTGAAAGAAAAAATGGAATTTTTTAATTTTTTTTTTTAACTCTCCCAGGTCAGTAGCAGTTTCCTTCTCCATGGGGGCAGGAAATAATGATGCTAATAATAATAATAATAGTATAATATAATTACATTATTATGCTATAATAATATTTTATATGTTGCACTAGTTAATCTATTAATATTATAATCATATGTATAATTAAACAGACAATAATCTTTGCATTTGCCTACAATAGAATCACATGTTCCTCTTAATCCTGCTCCTGACAGTCAAGTGATTAGTGTGTTACAGAGATAGGGCTATTTGACAGCTCCTGAGAACCTCTGTGCATCAACAGCTTAAAACAATATTAATCATTGGCATTAATGCTTCTCTGACCCCGGTTGTGGGCTGATGGATCTGTCCCCTGTAATTTATAACATTCCTTTATTTACACCTTTTCATCACCACAGCAGTTGCTGCCCAAGGTTTTATTGCCCTTATAAATTTCCACTCCCTGCACCACCTTAACAGTTTTGAAATAATACAGATAAGCAAGAGTGAGCTGATGAATGCAGGAGGTAAAAGGCTTGTTCTGTTGCCTCGGTGGCTGGACCAGAAGGATGTACCCATTAAACATCCCTGATTCCATCGTGCTGCCTTGGAAAGCCTGGCCCACCAAAAAGCAATGCAGCAAACAATACAGTGAACTTCTCTTGCCACCAATAAACCTGTCTGACAAGGGAGATGAATGCTTTTCTGAAAGGGTTGATGACTACTGAATTACCAGTCTATCCTAGCACTAAAATCAATCATCAGTTAAAGGAAGCAGGAATACATTTAGGTCCTCTTTGCTCTTGTCTGAAATTTCTACAAAACCTCTGTTCTTTCTATAGTCCTCTGCTCTGGCTCACACTGCTTTGCAAATTCTGTCTAGGGAATGAAAGCCCTGAGGATGTGTGATGACATGAGGATTTTCATGCCATGTTTAGTAAATTTAACAGAAAAGATACAATCCTCAGCCCATCAAACTCAACAGCAAAGCTCACACAAGATTCAATACTGAAGGAATGGGTTGTAGGGAAATTAAAATGTGAGCAAGAGGCATTCGCTGCAAGCCTATGTGGTCCTTCCAAAGCAGCCTTTTCATACTCTTTGGACAATTCAACTGAAATCTGATGAGCAGATCTGAGCAATTCACTGAGACATGGAATCAGAACATAGAGTATGGCTCCTCACAGTTCTTCAATAGATGGAAAAACTCTGGCACCAGTAATGGTATTCTGCCTTCACACAGGCTCTGAAGTACCACCGGCAAAAAAAATTGAAGCATCCTCACCAAATGGCAGACACTCCTGAGGCACAGTATGACAGCTCTATCACTGTATGATAGAGAGCATAACATTTGAAGACGACATTTTCATCAGAAGGTGATCTGATTGGAATTAATTCCTAGTTGACTTTTAAATTCAGTTGCTTTCTAATCAAAATTGCCTAGGGCTGTTACCTGAGTAAGATTCTGGCAAGGACATTAGGATGAGCAGTCTTATGTTTGAAAAAAAGTGTTTGACTTTTCAAGAGAATTAACTGGGTCCCTTAGATTCTAATTAGATCTGTAGCAAAGAGAATGAAAGCCTGTTCTCTTCAAACACGTGTCCAGGTTGATTCTCAGCCTGAAAGTTCTCCCATAAATCAAAGCTACAGGTTCCAAACTAGTACAAAGCGACCTCCTTCACCCTCTTTCCTCCTCCTATCACCTCACAAACTTTTGGCACTTCACCCTTTGCCAACAACCATACGTTTCCTTCCCTGATACATTTCTCAGAGCCTTGATGTGCCTTTTCTAAATATATTTTTGTATTGTTACAAAAGGATTTGAGATGCATGTGGAGCCCAGGTCACAATCCAGGTTTTCTGAAACTTCAAAGGATTTAGGCTTACATTTGTGAATAGAAGAGAGAACAGCAAAGTTTGAATTTACATTTTTTTACATCACTGGGATGATTAACACAGGCAGACTTCATGCCCACCATCTTCCAATTATCACATCCAGCTGTTTCACACAGTATTTTAAAATTAAATAAAAATAATAATAACTAAAAAAAAAAAAAATTGGATGGAGATTATCCCTCCCAGAGTCCTTGAAGTCATAAACTAAAGGAGTAACTGCCTAACAGAAAAAAAGGGAAAATTTCATTATGGAAGATACAGTTTAGGTTCTTCAGAGCTGAGAAGGGGACAGTGCATCCAGGACAGCAGGACAGCATGGCAATGGCAAAGGAGGAGACAAGAGAAGGGCACTGTGGGGGACTCATGGAGCAAGTCACATAAATACAGTAAGAGCCTTCTTCTCTCAACAGCACTGCCAGCAAATGGCCACACAGACAACACATCTCATCCCAAATATTCCCTTTCCAGAGAAGGACAAGCACTTATGGCCCCATTTTGTTCAGGAGCATTGGCACTTCTGAAACAGCAAAGCCAAAAAAATAACCAAACAACCAAAAAGCCACTACAAGTAAGGAGTAGCTGTGCAGGGGCAGAGGGATCCCTGCTGGTACAATAGCCCAGAGCAGCAACCAGCCCCAGTAAAATCAGCTGCAATGGTATTGCTGGGATGCAGAGAGGTGAAGTTATTTCTTCAGCATGACTTGGGCAGCCGCACAGATCCTGTTCCCAGCCAGGATTAGATCACACAGCCCCTCCAGAAAGTCTGGCACACAGAGCAAATATTTCCTAGCTTACAATAACACATGATCTTACACAGTTCTCTGCCTCTGAAGTGAGGGGGATGAACAAACACTGAATTGTTTGAATAATATTGGTGAATCCAGATTTCAGTTGAGGGAATTCATGTTAGACCAATTAAATAGTATGTCAATTCCCTCTAATTATGTGGTCCTGTAGCCTATCCAGTAATTACACTTAATGGGTCTAAATCAAATCAGCATGTTACCTGAGAAATAATTGGATTTATGTGCAATTTTTTAATGATCCTGAGAGATATCCTAGAGACTGAAATCCTGTGTGTATTCAAGGCTTGAATCCTAGGCTTCAGTGTGCTTTGGGTGAGAATCTCAGGCTACACTGACCCTGATAAATTAAATGTGCCTGTTCCCTGGCACTGAGGCCCAGTGGCATGGGACAGCCCATCACCACTCTCACCAATTTTTTTAGCCTCTTGAACAGGGTGACCATATCTGGACTTCCCACTAGAAACCACTCCTGCCAGTGCTAAATGTAGTGTAGAATACATCTACACCAGCAGAGAACAACTTCAGGTTTGAGTGCAACAGCAAAACATCCTCACCTTGACCTGGGGGGATCCTCCTGGGGGCTCACTGCTCAGTTTGTAGATAGCAGGATGGTTTGCAGAGGCACCTCCAAGTTTAGAACCACAAGCCATAGTTGTGCTCTGCTGAGACCTGTGCTGTGTCCTTGAGCATATTCCCAAAGGTTGGTGTATATTAGAAACTAAGGCATATATGCTATAGAAAAATAAAATAAATTGTAGAATCATTAAGGTTGGAAAAGTCCAAGATCATCAAGTCCAACCTTTGGCCAAAACCACCATGTCAACTAAAAATAAAATCTAAGCCTCTACACACTGTCAACGGACCTTGGCCCTCAGATCACATAGAAGCTATAAATAAATCTCACTTGCCCCAAATTGAGACAGAATAGAGCATTTTATGAATAATTTCTGATCTCCTTAAATATCCTATACCTTAAAATTAAAAGTACACACAGACATAGTGTATTTATTTATTTACAGGCACAGAGAATACTCAGAAGTGCCAAACTCCTGACTTTTAAAAGTAGTTCTGTGCCCATATCTGAGCCCTGTGCATGCAAGATGAGTGTCCATTAGATCCTAGACCCATCTACGGGATCAGAGGGGACCATGATTAGCATAAGACTTCCAAAAAACCACAAAAAGTATTGAATTTCTCACTGTTTCTAGTTAAGTATGCACTTCTCTGAACTATTTCTGTAATTTCTAGAGGAGGTGAACCACAACACCTCCATGAGTTTTCCCTGCTTCCAGCAAAAGCAGTCCCAGAGGGGTTAGTGCAGTAGAGATCCCCCATTGCCTTGCTCCCCAGAGCCCCACCATTTGAAAAATCTGGGTCTTTCAGTTTCAGCATGATTTACTGTCCTCCATCGCCTTGAAATTCTGCCCATGAGAAACCAAAATAGCACCTTGCCTTGTGCATGAACCCCACACAGCCAGTGAGCATCGAAACCACTAGATTTCAAATGCAATGTAATGTCAGAGAGACATAACTGCAGTGACAGTGGCTGGAGGGGATGACTGCACCATCTCGTTATTCTTCAGCAAAGGTACAAGTAAATGCCACTAACTTCACTTTTGCTTTCTTTCAAGGAAGTCTTTCTTTTTAGATAACTAGATCTGTTCAGAGGCCTTTTGAGGCTCCAGCATGACTGGCAGTGGGAGGGCCTGGGCATCCTTATTTTATGTTAAAAGTGTCCTGTCCAAACTCTGCAGGCTACTTCCCAAAGCATCTCTAATACCTGTGTGCAAGAAAATTCACATTCGTTCTACCTAGATAGATGCTTAACCAAAACACCTCCTTCAGTAGCGAGGTCACAACAGTCTTCCTCAATAAGCAATAGAAAGAAATGGATATCCCAAGAGGACAATTTAGACTTTAAATAGCTTCCTATTAAAGTACTTCTGTCAGGTCTGTTATTAAGAAAGACAAATTCAGAAACAGAACTCTAAGAGCTGCATTTGTCTTTTGACAAACTTATGGATCAAAACCTGTGCCAGGCAGTGAGTTCTCAACAAGGACTCTCTGGTGCTCTTTGGTTACAACTGTGTGTGCTCAGACTTTATGGAGCAGGTCAGCACTTCATAGGACCACAGTTTTGGGGATCAGCTCTTAAGCATATATTCATTTAAATCTCATAATCAATACTAAAATAGTCAATAACCCAAAAAGCCCATCAAAATTTCTCATGATGCTGTATTTTGCACTCTATGGATCCATTATTCCTTGGTCCCCTCATTAACCTTCTCCCTACAGAAAGGTGGAAAGGCTTGAACTCACAAAAGAACTAGATTCTGTTTGAGAGACTCAAAATTACCATTTTGAATCATCAAGGAAAGACAGACCATGTCCTGGTATCTTTGTGCAAAAAAAATCCTCACTTATTTCAAACACTGTTATTAATCCAGTGGGTTCTGATTAAAAGTTTGCCCTGTCATTAAGAGAAAATAATTTCTGTCAGGTTACCCTGTTTTACCCTGCGAAGTTGGAGCTGCCTGAAAAATGTCTTGGGGAAATATTTTTAAGCATCTTCCCTTGCTCTCTTTCAGGAAAATTACCTACTCCGCACACATACAAACTGCTTCTTTTCTAGTATGTCTGTAATTAGCAAAGAATTCCAAGCCATAAATATTTATGCACAGATGGGTCCTGAAATACCTTCATAAGTTCAGCACAGCCCTCAATATTCAGATTTTTCAAGCGAGCTTTGATGCAAAACCTGCAGGTTCAGGAGGACTTGCCAGAACACCCTGTTAATCGCCTGTCTCGTAGAGGTGCATTTCTCACCCAACAAGGGATATTACAATCACTCACAAAAAAATCCCACAACAAATGCAGGTGCTTCATTACCTACTTTTGATTTGAATTCCTCACAGATCTTGCCAGATCCTTTCATTGCATTAGCACAGGTCTCTGCCTGCTGGGGTATAAAGTCTTATTCTGTGCTGTTTCTGACAGAGTCTGAATGTTTTTCCTTTTGTTTCAAACCTTTTCTGAAGTCAGATCTGTTTTTCTTCCCTGTGCAAACTTTCCTTTCTTGTTTCTTCCCCAGAAATTTTGCTGATGTGGTGCTGGAACCATGTTAGTTATGACATCTAAAAAGCTTGCAATTAGGCTGGTCTGAAATGCCTTGTCCAGACTTTAGGTCATGGAATCACAGAATCATAAAGGTTGGAAAGGTCCAGCCATTAACCCAGTACTGCCAAGTCCACCACTAAACCATGCCTCCAAGCATCAAATCTACACATTTTTTGAACATGCCCAAGGACAGTGATTCCACCACTTCCCTAGGAAGGGTGGAACAGGGCATCCTGTTCCAATGGTTGACCACCATTCAGTGAAGAAATTTTTCCTCATATTCAAGTTAAACCTCCCCTCACACAACTGGAGGCCATTTCTTCTTTTCCTGTTGCTTGTTACTTGGAAGAAGAGATTGAGCTCCACCTCACTACAACCTCCTTTCAGGTAGTAGTAGAGGTGCTAAGGTTCCCCCCGAGCTTCCTCTTCTCCAGGCTAAACACCTCCAGCTCCCTCAGATGCTCCTCATAAGACTTATGCTCAAATAGAAACAGATCCCGTTTTCCAGCTGACATCAAATGGCACAGTTTGTCCTCCATCAAACCTGATCTATCTCTAAACTATTGTGTCTGCTTCCAAAGCACTGGTGGAGAATGGTGTCTAGGCTGTGCTAACCTCCCTGCTGGGGCCGGGAGCTGGCCAAGAGGGTGTTGATTGTCCTGAGCCAAAGCTGCACATAACTCAGTCCCAGTATTCATGACTGCACTCCCAGTATCCAGGTGCCAGCCCCACTTAATTTAAACACAGCTAATAAAATCATGCAAGACATAGGTTAACATTTCCCAGCCTGGTCTGGGAGCACTTGAAAGCTGGATTATGGTGTGGCGTGGGCAGGTGAGCTTCATGTCACACCACCATTGCCAGTGCCTGCCTTAGGCTCCCAGGCCTGAAGGAAGTCTTTGCCCATGCAAGGAGCTCCCACTGCCTCTGGAGGGATCAGCAGAGAGGGGACAAGCCCCACTACCCCACTGGCTGCATATGGAAGTGAGAAGTGGGAGCAGCCCACCCACTGCTGACAGCATGAGCTCAGCGTTGGCAAAGGCCTTCACTGGCACCTGGAAAAACAATCTGCAACTCGGGCTGCTGGCAAGGAGGAAGGACACGGAGCAGCAGCATCCTAGCAAGGTAGCAAGTGAGGGGGAAAGGGGAAATGCTCTGCACTGGGGGGTTATGTTACACTGAAAATAAAGGTGGAA
The DNA here is from genome assembly GCF_025592945.1 of Manacus candei. Lineage (NCBI taxonomy): Eukaryota > Metazoa > Chordata > Aves > Passeriformes > Pipridae > Manacus > Manacus candei. The sequence goes on along the minus strand of NW_026138055.1, from coordinate 3,436,137 downwards.
TGGAATGAGAAGTCCTAGAAGGCCTCTCTGGTGAGTACTAAGTATGAAAATGCTTTGGTCTCGACAGAGCAGATAGATTCAATAGGGAGATACTTACTTGGCCTGCACTTGTACCACACAATGAGGTACTTGCCAGTTCCAGGGCACGGATCTGTCCCGAAGAGCCGGCTGTTGACGAGGAACTGGCAGCTCCGCCTGTCCTGGCACTCATCCAGCATCTTCTGCAGCCAGGGACACACACAAGAGACAGAGAAACAAAAGCACTTCAGTATCTCCATCAAAGGGATGGTCAAACAAAGACAAGCTGGAGAAGGACAAAGCCATTCCAGCCTCCTCACTCAGCCCTGGCATGAGGCAGATGATGGTGCTCAAGGGAGTGTGTACCACAGGAGCCATGGACTAGGAGAGGACTAAACCTTGCACTGTTCTAAGGAGCAGGTTTTAGTTTCCCTGAATGGATGTAAAAGGAGGGATGTGCACTTGGACAGTCACAGAGATTTTGGAACATTTGCATGCAATTTAATCATGTATAAGACAATATAATCCCAAGAAAAGCAGCTTTGAGGACATGGATCCACTTTGACAGTTAAAAGCAGAGACCCAAAGTCTGACATAACAATTCTGCTTTAGATTTCTCTGGAAATACACAGTTTCAAGAGAGCTCTTGTTTCAGTTACATAAAAGATAATATAAATATATATATAAACTGATGGTATTCCAATAATTAGTAGTTGTGGTGGGAACATTGTTGTACAGACAACTTAGTCAGTTTTTAATAGAGTTCACTCCTCTTTCTTCATGACTATCATGTTCCTTTTAGATAAACTCATCAAGGGCCTGCGAGTCAGAGGGTCCTCCAACCACTGACATTTTGGATCCTATCCCCTTTTCTGCACTGTTTTTCCTCTAGCGCTCTCTCCCCACTTCCCCATTCATAACACTCACAAAAACTCCATCTCAGAATCCACAGGAGCAAGACATTCTGTCTCCTGATAGAAAATAGCTTCATTAAGGAAGATTAACGATTTCTTTTAACCCTATGATCCTCCAAGCAGTGGTGGTGGGAGAGAATATTATTAAGTGGGGTAGTAATTAAGTTTTAAATTCAGCTGGATGGCTTAGGTGGCATTTATGTACTCCTGTAGAGCCCTGAAGTGCTAAAATTACCATAATGTTTGCCTGACACATATGAACCTGTCAGAGCATTTTGAGACCACAGAGCGAGGTAATCCACCAGCCTTGTTAAGTCCCTGCAATACAGCGCCGTGAATTCCAGTCCCAAAACAATTAATTTTCACTTGCAAGGAGGCACTGGAAAATCCTTCTTCAGAAATTCCCCTAGACTCCCCTGGTCTCTTTTGTCTTCTCCCTGTTCATTTTTCTTACACCCACCTTGATATTTGGGCTTTCCCACAATCTCCTCCCTGTGCCATTAACATAAAGGCTGTTCCTGCTCTATCATGTGCCATGCAAATCAATTTTCTCTCCGCTTCAGTGACTACTGACTACTATTTTTGAGTTCTCCCTGAATATACAGAATCTTTAGCATTATAACTCTGAATGTCACGCTCTGAACAACAGCTGTTCCAGTTTCAAGTGCAATTTGAAACTGCCTCATTTGTGGTTGCTCATAACTTCCTAAAGCTTTCACCTTTCGGGCTGACACATGCACGAATTCATGCCTGCTTCAAGAATGACCTTTATTTTAAAGTTCAAACCAAAACAATCCAAGCCTTTTCTAGAGGGCAGAGAACATATGCTGTTGTTTTCCACTTACAGCAGTAATAAAATGCAGGCATCTCATTTAAAAATAGAGGCTTGAGGACGGAAAGGCTGAAAGGTGAACACTGAAGGAGGTGCCTGGCAGCGTTAGCCCCAGCTTGACCGTCACGTTAAAATGCATAGAAACAGCATATTCTTTCCTCCAGGCTCATAAGGGTTGGCTGCTCACTCAGCATGTGAAATTTAATTTAATGCAAAATCCAATGAGTTGCAAAGGAATTTAAACAAGGATCCAGCACAGATACCTCTTTTCGTCTCAAAAGGCAAAGAACAACTGAAACAACTCTGGAGTGCTACACATATGGAGAGCAATCCTCCCAAATCATTGTGGACCTGAAGGGGTTTTCTGGTACTGGAGAGCCACGGCTGTGTTTACACCCAACTAGAACAAAGAATATGGAACAGAGGGAAAGAGGCAGCACCCCAAGTATTTACTTTCCCACAAGGAAAGCTGTCTCCTCTCAAAGGCAGCAGACTCGGGTTTTTAGTCCATGTTCATGGCAGATGGATGGGCTTTTTGAGAGCCTTCAGCACTGTGTAATAGGTGCTATTGAAATCACTGGGAAAACCATCCTGAGTTTCAGCAAAGACTGAGTTAGGCCAGCAAGAAAACCTCTTTGAAAACCTCAACTGAGATACCTGAGCAGCATTTGTTCATCTGTCCTTAGGCTCATCACCAGGAGTGAAGGCAACAACTCACAGGCCTCAGAGTAAATGAACATGGGCAGTTTACAGGTATTGCCACTTCATCTTGGCTCTGCTCTAACTTTTGGAAGCTCTTGCTTACTCCATGTATTCCACATAAGCAAAATCTCCTGAGTTTACTTCCTGTGGCATGCAAAGTAACAAAAAGCCCTAGGAAGAAGTTTGTAATTAAATTAATGAGCAAAAGTCATCTAAGCCATTGTGAGACCACAGAAAAAAGTGAAGTGCTCTTGGAGCTGAATATGCCTTTTACTAATTTGCTTTAGTGTTTAGCTACAGTTTCAACTTAATTAGATAATTGCCATGACTCCGAGAAGTTTCATGGGGGTAAAGAAACCAATATTTCCTTTTCATTCACATAATTCTATTATGCCTCCCCTAAAGAGCAACAATTTCCCTGAAAATATTAAAAAATCATTAAGATTTCTAATTTCCTACAAACTGTATGAGTAAAGTCTTAGGCATAATGAAATATATCCATAAAGAGTAAAATCAAAAAATGTGTGCAATCCTCAGTGAAATACATCAGGAAGAATGCAAAGAAAATTAGCAATGGATGTTAAAAATAAAGTACAAAGTTGTTACACCGGCCCTAATATTAACTTAAAAACTTGCACATGTAATTTTCACCTATCCTTCCACACACAGAAATGTTCTTCCCCACTGCTTTCATCAGTATGTGCTATATACCAGCACCTTCTTAAATGCTCTGAAACACAACAGTTATGCAGAACATGCCTGACCAGATGATCTCCAGTGGCTCTGGTGTTTACAGGATTCCTTACAAGCCAAGACCTTGGCTTTCTGGTCTTATTCTCAAAAATCATACTTCTAGGCAGCATCAGAGCTCTGGCAGATGTCAGATGTTGTTTCTGAAGTATCTGCAGATGATCAGATAGACTGACACCAGGAAGGCTGTGAGTTCACTTGGTAGTGAGGGGATATCTTGAGCTCACATGGTTTTTGCTTAATGGCTGGAAAAATGTAGGGAATTCATTCTACGTTTGCCTTGTTGTTCTGGCTGTCACTGTCAGCTGTAAAGGCAGGAGAACAAAACCAGAAAATCAAACAAAAAGAGGCCCACAAACAACGTGAACTTGCACAGGAATAGCAGTAGACACACAAAACCCTCTAACTGGGATGTACCATCAGCTCCTTATGTCACCAAATCTGGCAGACCCATGACTAATGCCAAATAAAGTCATGTTGGTTTAAATTATATTATAAAAAAATCACTCCAACTAAAGAAGGTGAAGGAGGAATTCCTGTCTGGCACAAAAGGGGAGGGAAGACACATTAATTGCATTGTGCCAATTTATAATTGCGTTCCAGTGGTAAATCAGGCCTGAGGGCTGACAGCCAGTGCTCAGGAGGGAAGCTGTAGCTGTTTAAACCCAATCCATTCCCTGGTTCATGACTGAGCGAAGAAGCTGCAAGATATAGAGGAGATAAGAGAACAAGAAATGTGAATTCAAGTAAAACAAACACTAATCTAACCCCTGTGATTTATGCCCTGGATTAATCTCACTGCAGTGATCCAGGTCTTAAAGCAAGGGCAGCCTCAAGCTCAAAACCATGTCTTCCTAGTGGCCACTGCAGATGAAACGCATTTCTTGTGCTCATTTTGTTGAGGTCATTAGCCAAGTAATTGCTTGTGCTCATTAGATAACAACCATTTAAATCTGGAACTGGATGGGTCCTCAGCTATTCCCAGGGGTGTGCTCCTTTTTAGTCTGTCTCTTCAAATCACTCTTCAAGAAGCACTTCTCCTGCATGCTTAAAATAAACCACAACTGAGCTTAACACCCAAGGCAATTAAACTTATCTCAGTTCTTGGTCCCTCATAGCAGTTCACAGATTTAATACACTTAGGGTGAAACTTTGGGCCCACAGAAGCCAATAGTGAAACTCAATGGGAACTAGGATTTTGCCACAAGGCTGCTCTCTGTACAGCCTCCATCATCAAAGGAGCGTAAGGATGACTGCAGGGCATGTCAGTCATGCATGAAATTACACAGAGGAACCCTACTAAATAATTGCCCAAGTTGTGTCTAGCTGAGAGTAACTCAGAGAACAAACTGCATGAATGGATCAGAGCTGTGTGCAATTAAATGAAGATGGGCAGAGATCTTTATGCAAGAAAATACCAGTAATTTTGAGCATTTTTTTGGTCAAATTCAATCCAGGCATGGCCATTATGGTGGAGTTACACCAATACATACTGGTGCACCTCCATGGGTTTTGCAATGGGAAATAAATACAACAATCAAGGCAGCATGAATTCTCTCTTACAGCACAATGCATTCATAATGGCTTCACCTTTCATTTGAGTTTTTGTACTCTTTTATATACCCCTGAACATTGGTAATGCTTTAAAACACACTATAAACTTAGTGCTTTCAAGTTGCAGACTTACTTACAGGTCCTGTTTACAATAATCTGAAGATTGAGTGTTCATCTTTATTCATTCACACAAATTATTGAAGTCCATGGAACAAGATTTTCCAAGAATCAGCAACTGGGAATCAGCAACAAGGAAGCACAGACCACATGAGGAAGTGAAATCCATGTTGATGAGGTACAGGTTACCTGCCTAGGCCTTCATCAGGCAATCTTCCCAGACTGCTTCACTGGAAAGTAGTTCAGCTTTGCCCAAACTACCTGCATTCCATCTGTGCATCACCTGAAGAACAGATCAAAGGCCCTGAATCCTGATCATTGACCTATGGCACGTTTTAGTACTCTACTATCTCTTATCACTCTCCCATGGACCTTGCAATGCTCTCAGTAGTGTCAGCAGGAGGAAACTATGCTCACATATTTGGTGACTCACATTTAACACACCAGACTGTGAAATAAAGAGATGAAAACTGGGCACCCATTTCCTCTCACCAGCGTCTGCTACGGGAGTAGTAAACACCAGCAGGGCAGTAGGGCAGGCAGCCGTGGGCTGGGATGTTAATACATAACAGCAGGGTTCACCAGAGCTCCTCTGGCAGGGCCTGGAAAGAGCCCAGAGACAGCCAAAGAGCAAAAACCTGTGCACAAAACAGAATGACCTGATACAAGCTGCTTTACAAATATTACCTAATTAACATTACCTACATTTCCTAGCAGTAGGAAACTTAATCTCTATGCAGGGTCAACTTCAAAGGGAGAGGAGGTCTAAGCTGAAGAAATACAAAAGGATGCATAACCAAAAGTCATGGGATTAAAGAAAGGGAAAGTTTAAAACACAAAGTGGAAAAAAATCATTGAGAGCAAACCATTACACTGTCAAGCAGGGTCTTAGTGGCAATGATGGAAGCCCCATGACTTGGAAAGTTTAAATTTAGAGTAAACAAAGCATTAGGAGGCTTACACCCCAGGGAGCAGTCCTGCCTCATCAGGGAGACAGGCTACACTGGTCACCTCTGCCTCCAGTGCCTCTCCTTCTGCAGGACATAATCACACTGCTCTGACAAGCTATTTCAGTCAAGCCAAAGATTTCAAAGACAGGACAATTTAGAGATTATCTATGACCTCTGCATCCAACAGTTCTACTTGCAAATAATTAGCTGGGGGAGCTGCTTGCCAGAGAGTTCTTTTTCAGCCTGGTCAAGATTCATAAAAGAAGCTGCACTGGTTCTGTGATTTTTAAGAGCAACTTCAGCACTGCAGTAACCTCTTCTGGACCCTGAGGTCACTGTTCTCCATCCTCCTGCAAAGTAATTATTACAGTCTGACAAAGAGTTGCCCGAACTGCTCTTTGATTCACTGACATTTCTGAGATTGAAATTTTCTTTGTTCAAACAGTCTTTAAGCTGTGGAGATCTAATATGCCAAATGACAAACAGTGGGTTCTTCTCCTAGTGGTACTGATGACCATTATTATTCCTTTCTATCAATCTCCTCCCTCTTTTCCCCTGACCATCGTTATTTTACAGACATTCAGAGCCATGAGAAATGGTACTTTCTTATTTCTATTGAGGCCACTTATGGCTGTGACATCAGTGGGACCATGCAATATCCTGTGACTGGGCACATCAGGAGCCATTGTCCTTTGCCTGCCAAGAAAGCTAGAGAAGTTTGGTTTGTTTCCTTCTACTTTGTATTTTACTCTTAATCCATAATAATTGGAGAAAATAGAAACCTCTTTGGAAACAGTAACATCCAAACACATCTTCCAGCCCTCTCTTTCTGTGATCAACAGCTGGTCCATGCTTTGAGAGTCAAGCAGCTCCTGGAAAGTTTATCTCATCTTTCCATCAGTGAATAGGTCAGCTCCCCTTCGCTGTCTGTCACAGAAACCTTCCTGGTAGGTGCAAATGAAAAAGGAGGAAAAAGGGCTCAGGGAATCCTGTGGATAGCATGCAAGGAATCTGCTCCCTTTTGTAGGGCTGCTGGAGTGACAGCAGGAGATGGTGGCAGCAAAGATGCCCTGTATCTCGCCTAAAGGACAAAAGGAAATACCACATCAGCAGCACTAGTGATTCTTGTCACCAAGGGACTGGTTGTCCTGGAGAGTGTTGAAAGAGACCCAGGGCACAGGCCATGTCCACACTCCCTCCCCAAATTACTAATTTGGGAGGAGAGGAGAGGCAGGACTTGCCTCCAGAGCACTTTCCAAGCACAGTCCCTCTTAGGGAAACAAGTCACTCAGTAAAACTTGGAAGTGCAATTTTCAGTACCTGTGTGTATGAAGAGAAATTAGCCTACAACATCTTTGATAATTTTCTGGGGAGCAGAAACACAACAGACTAAGCGCCTCTCCAGAGCTTTCTGTTTTCCTTCCAAATAAGTTGTGGTTTTATTTTCTGTCAATTTACCAGAATGAGAATATTGCAGGTAATCTGGTAATAAGCAATAATTTTAGGCAAACCGTTAAACATTCTTCCATACGGACCTTGAGTGGTTTATTGCTGAAAACAAGTGGCATCGGGAATACTGATCCAGAATTCAGCCTTCCAGTGCATCAAAAGGGCTTACAAGAGGGCTGGAAAGGGATGTTTTTCAAGGGGAAATGACCTAAAGCTGAAAAGGGGCAAGTTTAGATTAGATTTTAGGAAGAAATTCTTTACTGTGAGGGTGGTGAGGCTCTGGCCATAGGTTGCCCAGAGAAGCTGTGGATGCCCCATTCCTGGGAGTAGTTCAAGACCAGGTTGGATGGGGCTCTGAGCAACCTGGTCTAGTGGAAAGTGTCTCTGCCCACGGCAGGGGCATTGAAACAAGGTGGTCTTTAAAGTCCTTTCCAACCAAAACCATTCTATGAGTCTATACATGAGCAGCTGCAGAAAGCTTTATAAGCAAGCAACTCCAAACTTCCTTCCTATATCAATGTGGCTCCATGTATTTTTGCAGGCACACTCAGGTACCGTGAGCTTGGTTGGGAGTGATTAGGCTTCTAACTGGATGGATTCATTTATCACAAGACACTTACCACCAAGCAATGCAGAAAACTTAACACTTCTATTTCTCCTTAGTCCTCTGTGCCAACATTTATGTGTTCATCCGAATAAACATACACTGCTGCGGGGTCTGTTAATCAGATTCATTATTTCCCAAGGGGGAAGATCTCAGGAATGTCCATACAGTGGGGAAGTGCAAATGTGTGCAGTAGAGTGACAGGCGAGAGAACCATAGCTTAAGGGAGAGGCTAAAGCAGATGAGGATGGTTCCCAACAGATCTCCTCAGAGTAAAAGGTGTCTCCAGATGTTCCTGTGTCACCCTCTGCTTTGCAGCAATGTAATTTAGCTTTTCTCCATACTCTCACACTGAAAAATCAGACAGTGGGCAGATTAAAGCTGTGTTTGACCAACCCTATCTGGGTGACATGAGAAAAACTCCATGGTGAAAGCACAATGCACAGACCTACCAAAAATCTTCGGGCTCTCAAAATTTTTAGTTTGCATACTCAGGTCAACAGCACCTGCACAAATGCTCCAAAGGAGTAAAGGTTTGTGAGTGTTACAGGTCATCACAAAGACACCAAACACATACACAAAACCATGTTAACACAGCCAAGGCAGGACAGTTTGCATTGTATGAGTTCCTTTTACCAGAGATGCCAAAGCTCCAGATATTCCTCTTCCCTGTCCCCAGTCCAGCTTTCCTGGCTGGGACAAGGACATTTCTTTCTATTACTTCACAGTCAGGAATATCCTCTGCAGGGCTCCCCAGGGAAAGTACAGAAGACCCAATACCAGACCACACTGTTAATTATCAGCACTACTGCCCCAAATTAGCTTCTGTTGTTAAAGGATGAATGAGAATTTTCTATACTTCCATCTTCAAAATATCTCAAAGGTGCTTCACGAATACAGCACAATACACTCTTTCCTTCCTGTCACTTACCTCATGCTCCTGGTGCTAACTCTGGGCTCCCCTGTTAAACTGAGAGGAGCAGGGGGAGAGACATTTAAAAAGCATATAATATCTGGCTTTCAACACAACATTACTTTGTTGTTCTGATCCCTCCATATTCATGTGACTTGATCCAAAAATTAACAGGAGACCATCCACATAAAAGGTGAAATCCCAGTCTGCAATCCTAATCAAGGGAGGTCATTCTCCCTCTCTACTCTCGTGAGACACCACTTGGGAGTGCTGCATCCAGCAATGGAGCCTTTAGCACAGCAGTGTCATGGGCCTGTTGGAGCAAGTCCAGAGGAGGCCATGAAGATGCTCAGAGGGCTGGAGAACCTCTGCTGTGAAGACAGGTAGAGAGAGTTGGGGCTGTTCAGCTGTATGGAGAGAAGGCTCCAGGGAGACCTTAGAGCCCCTTTCAGTACTTAAAAGGACTACAGCAGAGCTGGAGAGAGACTACAAGGTCATGTAGAGATAGGACAATGAGGAAGGGCTTTAAATTGAAAGAGGGCAGGTTTAGATTAGATATTAGGAATAAATTCGTTACTCAGGGGCAGTGAGGCATTAGCACAGGTTTCCCAGAGAAGCTGTGGATGTCCCATCCCTGGGAGTGTTCAAGTCCAGGTTGTATGGGGCTTTGAGCAACCTGGTCTAGTGGAAGGTGTCTCTGCTTACAGCACGGGGGTTGAAACAAGGTGATCTTTAAGGTCCCTTCCAACCAAAACCATTCTATGGGTCTATGATGATTCTGTCAATGTCCAAATTCTTTGTGCATTTGGAAATCCCACACTGAATCTGACATTACAGTGTTAGAGTAAGAGAAATATGTAGTTTGGGGTCACTGCTTTAACGTCCTGGACAGGCTCTCCCAGGTGGTCTGTATTTCATTTCAAACAAAAACAAGTGACTAAAGTAAGCAATCCTGGCAGCCAGTCACATAAAACTGGATTAGTAGTGGTTGTCTCAGAGTAATCAACTCTTTCTTTTCCCTTTTCAACATAGAAATAATATCTGAACTGGACATTTACAGTGAAAAGAGCTTCTAAATGAGAATTTACTGTTACTCACAGCTAGTGCTTGCAGGGAACAGTATAAATAAATGCCACTTGCACTCCCTCCAGGTCACTCCCCAGAGAAGCAGCAAATTTATACTGTCATGGGTTTGATTAGACACAGTGATTTTATATACTTAGTTTTGAAAGGTTTGGTTTGGCTGACTTTTTCAATTACTGACTAACAGAATACACACACAATTGATTCTGCCTATAGCAGCCATATATCTGAGTTGCAAAACCACAAAAATACACACAATTTCCTTGTCTACAGCTTTCCAATTTTCCTACACACATGCATTTCCTACCAGCAAGCTGCAGGCAGTTTGCCATTCAGCTTGTGGAGTTCCTGGCTTACCCTTCAGAGAGGCCCCACCCCCCCTAGAACTGAGAAAGAAGATGAGATTCTTCTCTGGCATTTGGACTCACCCTACCCTGTGCAAGCACAGCACATTGAGGGATCAAAGCCGCAGCTGGGGCCACCAAAAAAGCACTCCAAAGGGACTCAGGAACTCACTCAAGGTCCCCCAAGAAATTTGTGGCAGAACAGAGAATATTAGCTACTTTTTCAGCACATCTGCATCACCAAAAATCAGTTAATAACAGTGTTTAGTCATGTAACAAATATACTGTACAAGGGATCTGCTGCAAGGCTACCTACAGGGAACATAATTCTCACTCAGATAAATAAGGAGTGGGAACTGCAAGCAGCATAAGTATTGGAGGTAAAGCTAATGGGTAACAGCTCTAAGGACATAAAGAGCCAAGCCAGGCAGGTAAGGATTTCTTTTAAATCCCTCCTACTCATAAAACCATGGCATGGAAAGCCTAGGGAAATATCTTCCCTGTTCTCAAGTTCTTCCAGATGCCTTAAGTAGGCCACTCTCCCACAAGGGTTGAGGCGATGCTCAAAGCCATCAATCACCCTGGTAAACTAAATGTTGCAAGTAAATTTTTCAGTAAAACAATAAAAGAAAGAAGGCAAGGCTGCTCTCTGCCAAAATTTTCAGTCCATGTTCTCCCACCCCAAACAACACAACCACCTTGTGTCTGTTTCTTATGGACTTTCAATACTGTATCTGGGAAAACTGATAAAGCACCATGTTCTCCCACACTACAGCTCAGTCATTTGCTGTGCAGTGCAAGTGACAGGAAGGTAACTGCAAATCTGTCACCTTAAGGGTTCCACTACAGCCAAATACCAACCTTGTGCAAATTCTTGAGAACTTACCAGTGATATTTGGAAGCCAAAGCACTCACATCAATGTTTAAAAAAATGCTGTAAATGTCTCTTCAAAACCCTGGAGTGAGAAGTGATGTGGGAAAGTCTGGCCTTTAACCAGATTACAAAAGAAATTATTCACTAGCCCTGTAGGTTCATTAATCTAGTCTACTATAAATTTTTATTATGAGTTATTATTGATTCATAGCCATAAACGCACTGAATGCTTGAGATCTTTGCCCAAAAATTTTCACAGTCCCAAATCCTGCACTTGGAAAGACTTGTGCTTACTTCAACACCCATGAGCAGACCCCATTCATTTCAACAACATCAGCCAGCTCATGTTTCTAATTTTAGTTGTTCCTACGGACAGCTGAGTAACACTGGCACCTTCCAAATAATCCTTTGATTTCCTGACATCACACATGCTCCTGGGAGGATACATGGAGAAAACATTCCCTACACAAATGGTCAGAGCTGATTAACTACTAGAGGACATTACCAGCTTAAGTGATGTATGATCACTTACAGTGGCCTAAGAGCCAAATGAGTCACATGAAGTAGAGTCAAGGATTCTCTCTGGGTTTCAAGTTACCAAAGTAAAAGCCTCTTGAAATAGGATCTGAAGCAAAAAGAATGCCACAGCAGTTTCTGAATGTGTTGAAAAAGCTAATCATTGGAAAGGAAAACTATAAAAATAACAATCTTTAAACTCAGTAAAACATAATGTAGTCTTGCAGTGTAATGCTTTTTCAACCACATTCCTGAACTGTTACTGAGTAGATATGCAGGAAAATTAAGAAATTCATCAGAAAATCTAATTCAGTCCTGTCTAAACTACAAAGATGTATTATCCACTAAGCTGTGTGAGATGTCAGAGCTCCCACGCTGGGTAGCCCTGCTTAATACAGGTCAGTGCAGCACCAGCACAGAGAGCTGCTGCTTGGCCAAGGAAAGATGAAGTCTGAAATGAACAGATGCATTTTAACATGCAATACCTGAAGAGAAGTGCCAACTGAACAGGCAACATCTTCTTTAATTAAAGTTGCATAGGAGTGGGGATAGCGAGAAGGACACATCTGATGGCTTGGTACAATTCGGCCATAAAAAGAAGACTGGATGCTGATGGTGGTTCTGTGAGGACATCTCAGGGAGACGTATTCTCCGTCGCAGGCATGGTCAGTGTAGTTCTTTAGTACCTGTGATATGTAACCTGCAAAAACCACGACAAAGAAACATCATTAGTGAAAGGTAGTTAATACTGAGGTGATTTACAGCAGTGCAGCCTAACAAACACAAAACTAACAGGCAATGAGGGACACATATTTTATTACTCATCTCACATACGTGCGAAGAAGAGACACGGTGACATGGAGATTAGGGAGGCTTGGTGATTTGACCTTCAACCATGTTACAAATCCTTATTGGAAGCAATATTTGGACACTTCAAACTCTTAGTCCCATCATACAACTTATTTACAGTGGCACAATACAAGAAGAGAGTTTCAGACCACATTTATGGAGCAGCACCTTCACTGTGAGGGCAGTCAAGCAGTGGAGCAGGTTGCCCAGAGAAGCTGTGCAATCTACATTCTTGGGGGTTTTCAGGATCTTACTGGATAAAGCTCTGAGCAACCTGCTCTGACATTGTAGAGCAGAAGATTAAACTAGAGAACTGAAATCCCTTCCAACCTCGCTCTTCCCATAAAATTATGATCATGGGCAAGAAAGGCCCAGATGCAAAGCCACATTCCATCCTGGCACACCAGTCACATCTTTGATCTCCTTTCACAATATACCATTTAAATTCTTCTGGCTACACCTTCTGTTCCAAGCCTTTGACACTAAAGCTTTGCTTTCTCTTCAGTTTTGCAAAGTTTCAATCTTTTTAGAAGGAAAACAGTATGCAGAACTAAATCTCTCTTTGTTTCTTAGAGGATTATGTTATCCACAGTAATAAAGTTGTTGACAAGGATAAAGCAGGGGACAAAGTCTCGTTAAAATTACACTTGAGTCACAATGGCTGATTGCTGTCAGGTTGCCATGGAAACTCCCAAGCAATCCTGACTTTGCCACACTCAGGCATGAGGGGAAACCACTGTGTTGCTGATCTGGAGAGATCTGTGGAGGGAACACTACAGCATGTGCCATGTCAGTGTCAGCCACAGTCCCATTCAACCCCACAGTTCTCTCTGCAATTGGTTTGGAAGTCCCCTTCCCACCAACATAAGCCTATCAGCAGCCACTATACAATGCCCTCTCCCTATCCTTCTCTTCCTCTGCAGAGAATATGATAAATAATGAGAAACTAAGGGGTAGTCTGTTCATCTAAGAGAATAAGGAATAAGAAGAGTGGGATCTAATTACTGTTTTACATTAACTAAAGATCCAGAGGAAATGGAACCTGTAGAGGAAGACAGAGACAGGGCATTGTGGGATGGTCGCTGGTAGACTGTTTCCTAAGAGGCAGAGTAGAGAGAAAAGGCAAAACCATTAAGAGAAGCAAATAATCCCTGGACAAATACCTAAAAGGGAACCTGAGACTTCTTTTTTTTTTTTTAATTATGACTGTTCTCTTGGTGGCCCATCATCGTGGCTGGGCTTCGCGAAGGAAGATTTGGGAAGGGCTCTACCCATGTTTGTTACAAGCATGTTGGTGGCTAAAAAGGCCAATGCGAGATAGGCATGACTGGTTGCAAAAGGCACAGCAGAAAGACTACTTTGGTGGTAAATTCTGCAAGGTACGGTTCTTTCTGCGTTGTCTTTTTTCCTCAAGAGTGATCCTGCGTGCGTTCTCAAAAGCATCAGCAGTGTTATAGATGGTGTGTCTCCAGGCCTCCCAGCTGGAGGCCAGAGTAGACCAGTTATGATGATCAATATGGCCAAGGCTGAGATGTTGTTTCAGGGAGTCCTTGGATCTCCTCTTTGGGGCTCCTCTCTTGCAGCAGCAGGTGGCAAGTTGACCATAAAGCAAGATCTTAGGGAGGCAGTGGTCCTTCATCCTGGAGACGTGCCCTGCCCAGCGCAGCTGTGTTCTCAGTAACATGGCCTCGATACTTGTGATTGCTGCTTGCTCTAGAACAGAAGTATTGGTCACATGCTCTGACCAGTGGATGTTTACGACTGTGTGGAGACAGTGTTGATGGAAGCATTCTAGGAGACACAGGTGGTGGCGATAGATGACCCATGATTCAGATCCGTATAAGAGAGTATTGGTGGCCCATAATCACAGAATAACTCAGGTTGGTACCTCTGCAAGTCATCTAGTCCAGCCTTTTGTTCAAAGCAGGGCCAATTTAGTCCAGGTTTCCCAAGGCTTTGTCCAGTTCTGGATATACCCAAGAGTGGGGCCTCCACAACCTCTCTGAGCAAACTGTGCCAAGGCTTAACAACTTCCACAGTGAAAAATTTTTTCATTCCATGCAATTGGAATTTCCCATGCTATGATTTTTTTGTTGTTGTTGTTCTCTCTGTTTTTTTCATTGGTGCATTTTTGTACCCTTTGGTACCTTCCAGGGAGAAGACTGGTTCTGTTTTGTCTATACCATAAGTTAATATAAAACAGTAATTAGATCCCGCTCTCCTTATTCTTTACTTCTAAATGAACAGATCAGCTCCCTCAGTTTCTCATTGTTTATCACATGTTCCAGTACTCTTGCCTTCCTGGCAGCCAAAGACACTCTATCTAGACTCTCAACACCTTGGCTACACTGAGGACCCATCTTGGTATGAGTTACCATTCATTCCTGCTTCCTCACACTCACCATCCTGCCTTCCAAGACACGACAATGCACACAGGGAAACACATGTGGTTTGAGAGAATTCACGTGGCTTGCTCAGAATCATTCCCACATCAACTCTAGCTATCCTCGTAGACACCCCTGTAGGGTATATTTTCCCTAGTAAGATAAATGGTCACGGTGTTTTTTCTTTGTCTCTAAAACCATATCCAGCAACTTCCTCTTACTATCCAAAATAGTATGACCTATATCCAGAGTTTTACTGGCAGTAGATCTGCTTCCATACCAACACTGAAACTTAGCTCAGGAGTTCTGTGAAAGAACACTTGTCTGAGCAAATTTCAACATGTCTAAAACAACTATAATCACTGTTCTTAGAGATAACCAATACGCAGTAATTTAGCTTCAGCATCCAAGCTGCCACTGCAAAGGCTGGGTTCTCTGATTTCTCTAAATTTTAGCCTGTAGTTCTTATTTATCAGTTCGGTTGCTGCAGCGCCTCGAGGTCTGTGCCAAATAAATATTTACTCAGATCAGCATATTAAATTCCAAGTCCTCAGGGCAGCATAAGGAAAAGGCTGAGACACAGCCCGAATAATTAGAGTAAGTGACAGGGCTGCATCAGATCAGGAAAGAGCACTATTTAATTTAGTACCTTTATCTCACTTGTTCAAGGAAACACTCTGGGATAAAATGAACTACTGGGGTGGATCTCCTTTCCCAGTCAGTAGAATACATGCTCTGTGGGATACTGCACACCTAGTCCCAAACTTAGATCAGCTCTTCTCCCTCAAAAGTAAAGCAACTATACAAGATGGGTATCAGGAAAAGAAAACTGTAGACTCAGAATATAACACAAAATATTAAAACCCACTTTCCACACTGTTACTCCAGCGCATTAGGACTTTTCCCTGAGGCTGACCTATTAGGGAGCCAAAGAAATACAACCAAAGTGCTGTCAAGACTCTGCTGGCTCCTTTGAATATTCAATTACTCTGTCAGAACAGCCATCCTAGGGCATGCCTTTCATATTGCCAATTCAGGATCAGAGAAGGTTCCAACCCCTGCAATTAGTGCACATCACTTGTTGAAACAGCTCCTTCCTTTCGTCTTCCATCAGCAATCTTGAAATAACTTGAGTTTGTTCAAGCTCAAGATATTGAAGGGATTGAATGTTTTGATGGTGACTGACTAATAATAAGCAAAGCACAATGTCTGAAACATCTGGCACTGACCACTGTCAGAGAGAAGATACTAGATCAGGTATGGGCATGGTCAGAGAGGAGATGATGTTCTTCAAAGAGCAAAAGGAAGTGCCTGTAGAGAATTAATGTTTTTTTTTCCTGTTTAAGTGTGCCAGATTTGTACTATATCATTGGTAGTTCTTTTGAATGCCGTTGGCATTTCATTACCCGCTGATTCACAGCTTGCTAACCCAAAATCCAAATTATTTTCAGGATCCTTGCTGATTTTTCAGTAACAAGTCTCCAAGCGACCTTTTGTACCATTACATGCAGTACCAGGGAGGGAATTACTGGGATGCTCCTTGGTGAAAGAAGGTGCTTGAGGACTTTAATGGCACTCGTATACCAGGATAAGAAGCGCTCCATAAGTACACAAGGAAAAGCTTACAAAGCTCTTTGATTCTTTCCTGGAAAGCATGAAAAAATCTCTTAGATGGCTGCAAGAACCTATTTTAGTTCAGTAAAATGATAGAGCAGATCACCAGTAGCTATTTATAGGCCACAGAATACGGCAGTCAAGAAACTGAGATGATAAAGGTGTTATCAGATGATGTCATCGTTCCCACTCAAGTTTATGTCTCTGCATCATTATCTGGGATACAAGCTGCAGTCTTACAAGTGTCTGCTCCAAACAAAGATAAGGTAGGCTGCTTTTAAAGATGACCAAAGACAATTGCTATTCCTTTCTTCATCCATAAATTCTGGAATGTGAAATCACCATTGTCAGGCCTAGGACCCGAAGGCAAGGAATTATTTGAGAAAAATATTTTATGATTCTAAGATCCCATCTGTACTTCTACAGACAAATGTACTCTGTATTGTCATGGTTCATCTTGGAATGGAAGTGACATAAATTCTCATTATTTTATCAGGATTTTTTTTGTTTGTTCACTAATCTGCCTGTCTAGGGAAGACAATATTAAAGCAACTGGTAATTTGAGCTTCTCTTTAAAAACATATATTTCATTTTAAAATATGGTATAAGCGTAAAAGAAATCTAATGCGTTGAGCTCACCAAAACTTTTCCAAATGCTACATGTTTTGAAAACCTGGGATAACAAAAGCAATTACAAAATATTTTGGGGTTAGTACTTCTCTTTTTTTTAAGGACTGTGTCAAGGACATGGAATCTTTGATGGTAGGCTTTCTTACTCCCAAATTAAGTCAATGTATAGGACTCAAGAGCTAAACATCTCCTTAATTCAAAAGACCGGTATCACTACCAAAGCGGGGATTTGCATTTTGAAGACAGAATAAACAACCAAAAGAAACACATCACAAAAATGATAGATCATTTTTCCCTCTAACAAGAAGGAAATGTTCCTTTCAAACACCACTTGCAATTTATTTTTCCAAAGTGCAGAGTTTGCCTCCTATCAGTCATCAGCAATTATTCTTCACTAGTCACCAAACACAATGCTTAATGCTGATGGTAACTTTATCCCTCCCAGCAATGTCAGCTCCCAAGAATGATTTGAACTATTGCCTCTACAGGAAACTGTTTCTCAGTTCTCATCCAGCAGTCAGTTCTAAACTTTAACGCATAGGCAAGGTAAAGAAACATAACAGCTTCATACAGAATATCGTCATTTTACAGAAACTGTAAATCTAAACATCATCCTTTACTTACTTTCATGGAGCTACAGCCCTACCTTTTTGAAACCAAAGCAGCTGATGAAGTGGTTCACAAAAGCACAGATGGTATAAGAGAGTCCACCCCATTCAGAAGTAGGATAATATACCTTCCAGTATGTAAAGGGGGCTTACAGGAAGGCTAGAGAGTGACATTTCACAAGGGTATGCAATGATAGGACAAGGCAGAATGGTTTTAAACTGAAAGAGTCTCCTCTTAGGAAGAAATTCTTTACTGTGAGGGTGGTGAGGCACTGGAACAGGTTGCCCAGAGAGGTTGTAGATGCCACATCCCTGGAGCATCCCGGACCCTGAGCAACCTGGTCTAGTGGAAAGTGTCCCTGCTCATGGCAGGGGGGTTGAAATGAGACAGCCTTTAAGGTCTATGATTCTAAGAGTCTATGATAACAGTAGAGCACACAAACACTCATCCCTATATCCTATTTAACCATAAACCACACTGGTTGTCTAAAAACGGTAAGTCCTCTTCTCCTGTTTCCACTACAAACAGTTCTAGTTTTGCTTGACAAGGCACATAGCAACAGACCAGCTCACCAATCATCAGAACAAAAATGTCGTCTTCCCCAGGAAACATCTCTGTGGGAACATGCTGGAAGAATAGAAACAATCACAATCGCAATAAAACCAACTCTTTTTACAGCTTGGATATGATCCAAACCTTCTAATAAATTACAAGAAAACTCAAAGGATTCTAATGGTTAATGAACAACTACATATAATTAAAGCCAGAGCCTCTTTAATATCTGTATCAAGCTATATCCAAGCTATTGTAATGTCTTCTTAAAATATCCCATTTTGAGCTCTTGTGGTTAAAAATACAGAAGTGCATACATATCATAGAGAAAAATCAACCTCATGAAAAAAGACATTATACTTAGAAATAAGCTATTTTCTATTATCTGAAACACATGAAGTCACTGTAATTAACTATGCTAGTCAATAAAGTATTCCCTTGTTGCTGGTTGACACATATTCTTTTATTTTTAATCCTCTTATTTTCCAAATCCATATTGTTGTTTCAGTATCTACTGCTATTTTCTTCTAGTTTCCTCAGCTTTCTTGTACATGTTTTAGAGACACTGAATGCAAAATAGAACTTTTTACCAGGCGAGACCTTAATTGGACACCTTTCTGGAGCTCAGACTACCCCTAAACCACACTGTTTTTCAGGTAGGCTACGGATTGGAGAATTTCAGATTATTCTTTATATGCAGAGCACTGATACTCGTAACATCTGACAGCAACAGTGCTAAGGCAGTGGAATCGAGTGACATGCCATGAGGATGGGCCAACAGGGCTGAAATGTGACCCCAGGCAAGGCTTGAAGCCAGAGCAGGGAACTCAATGGATGCATTTCATACCAGGCATTACTGATAATGATGTGGTTGCAGCAGTAAAAGCAGCTCTCTCAAATCACAGAGCAGACTACTAGGGACAAATAGGGTTTGTTTTGCTTTGTTACTAATACAGGAGATTAAAACTTGCTATTACAGACCTTCTACAGAGAGATTTGCTTTCACTTCAGCTACTCCCCAACCCTTTCACCTTTCAGACACAGTACAGCTCTGAATAAACTTGAACATGTTGTTAGCATATTTAGGAAAATATTCTTGTTTTAAATAAACAGTTCCTTGTCCGCTATCTGATATTTTGTGCTGCAGTTATGGCCCCAAATAGCATCCAGTGCTAATTCATAAATATGGCTTTGAAACAAAAGGGAATTTAGAACTGCAGCTGACTGCCAGCATTTCAAGGCTAAACAAGGTAAGGTTTTGTAAATGCTGAGCAGTATTTCATAGGTCTCCTGGGTTTGTGTAAGGATGAGAAGGTACTGGAAATTAGATTGGTGAAGGCTAGGGGTGACAGGAACGAATTATGGTCATTTTCAACTCTGCAGGCTTGAATATTACACAGATACTACTGAGGATTATTGCTAATTAATCCCTTAAATTCCCTAACTGTAAACTCCTACAGAATTTAATAAAACACTTTAGCCTTTCCACAAACTGTTGGAGTTACTCTGGAGAATTTAATAAGCAACTTGAACTGCAAGTATTTGGGGTCTATAACTTTTAACAATGGGTCTAAAAATTCAATACAAAAATCTTTTTTGCTATTTGAACATCGTCTTAGATGATTTTCTTCAAATGTCCCTTAAATCCATGGTTTCTTGAGAACTTACTTGTTTTCAAAACAAATTTTAACAGCCCTTATGGCTAGGGAGGTTTAATTTTTTTCTGATCTTCCATATTTTGAAAAGGGAAATGAGCAGTTTAAAAAAAAATAATTTTTTTTAATGCTTGTCTTTCTAGAATCAGGGAATATTTATCCCGGAAGGACCTCCTGCAGGTCACCCAGCCCAAACTGCTGCTTGGAGTAGGGCCAATATCAAAGTGAGATCAAGTTGCTCAGGACAGTATTCAGCCCTAAACAAGGGCTACCAAGGACAGTGATCCTCCGGCCTCTGAAACACCCATGCCAGGGTTTCACTATCCTTCTCATTCAAACGTTTTTTCAAATAAGTGCTCAGAATTTTCCCTGTCCCAACTCACATCTCTTGCCTTCTGCTTTTTTAGTCTGCACCTCCAAGAGGAGCCTAGATTTGGTGTATCTATATCCATTTTTAGGATGCAGAAGGAAGTATCTGGATACTGTTCAGCCTTCTCTTCTCTGCCATCCCCTCCTACACCATCTTTTTCAGCCCCAAACTGTCCTACTGGCCCTCCCCTGGACTCCCTCCAGTTTGTTTTTCTTATAATCATGTACCAGTATCATGGCCTGTCATTCAAGGGGCTGACCCTTCACTTCCTTTGGATTTATGGAATATTTAAAAAACTCTTGTTTCACTATCTGTATGGTTGCAGGCAGCCATGATGTTGAAGGAAATTTGACAGCACAGAGAATTTGGCTGGAAGGCACTGCACCAGGACTTTGCCAGCTTGCCACCCTCTTTCCAGGTACTTATTCCTGCTCCCTTATTTCAGATAAAAGCCTGTTCCAATGTTCTATGTTCATGTGCATGTATGAGGGTGACAGCAGCCAGAGCTGGACCACAGGTCAGAGGGTCCATGATTGTGTCCTGCCACCAGAGCAAGTGAGGGTGTGCAGTGTGTAGGTCCGTCCACCTGTGATCACCAGTGACTATCAAGATGGACTAGCTGGCAAGGAGAATAAAAGCTTTGGGAGCCAGATATGAAAGAAGCCAAAAGTCTGGGTCAAATACTGGAGAAACCAGAGAGGTTGTGAGTTATTGACAGGAGAGGCCGGGAGGTTCAGGCCAGAGAAGACCAGGCCTCAGGAAGTCAAACGAGAGACCCATCTGCACACACACATCTGTGTGTGAGGGGACTAAGGATGAGAGACCCCTGTGCCAGCTGCTGCATGGACTGTCTAAGGATCCACAATGACCATATATCTGCATATTTTCTACTAACAGGCTTTCATCCTGCTCAGCTGGAGAGGGGAACAGGATGAGGCCGCTGGTGCTTTTTGTGTTTGCATGAGTCCCGAGTGTTTCTGCCTGTGATCTGCGTGGCCTGGCAGACTCACATCGTCAGGAACAGAAGCTCAGCATCCCAGCTGCCCACATCTGGGAACACAGGGCTGTTGTTGCCCTGCCCCTATCAGGCTGCCAGATTTGGCAACTCCTAACACTTCCCACTAAAAATTCCATGTGTGTGTACATGTGTATATATGTAAGTCCAAGAAGCATTTGGACAACATTCTCAGGCACATAGTGTGATTCTTGGGGTGTCCTGCATAGGGTTAGGAGTTGGACTCAATTATCCTGATCCATCCCTTCCAACTCAGCATATTCTATTCTCTGATTCTATTCTATTCTATATATAATATATATTTATATGGAGACATATACATACACATGTGTGTTAAAAAAAAAACAACCAAGCAACCTTGCAGAATATTTTACATAATTTAAGTTGCAGAAGAAGACTGAACACCACAATAACTGTGGAGTTCGTTTTTTGTGGTGCTAAATTTCTCAGAACGCTTTGTTAAAATAGTGTTATAGCATTATAAATATTAATACATTATGTAATTAATATATTAAAGTTACAGCATTATAAATATTAATGTCTTACTTTAATTGGAAAAAAGTATAATTTAGCATGCATTAGTATGTATTATGTATCAATCATATAAACTATATTGCACGTAGCACAATCATATTTATAAAATATATCTTATAGCATAACCTAAAGATAATTGCCAGGTCGCCTTAGGAAGCCTTATGGGGTTTGTTCAGTACTCAGAGAATGAGAGCTGCAATTTTGAGAGAGATTTAGAGTATACTTCTAACAGCCCCTAAAGGTCAATTCCACACTGTGACCAGCTGGGCACTATTTCATTCTAGAGATACAGCTGCAATAAGTGTTAAGGTCATCACTTTATAGCTGAAGGAACTACACGGGTGATACTTCCTAAGCAGCATCAATTGGCTCTTTCTCCTTGGCTCTCAATCAAGTCCTTTCCAAAACACAGTCATCTCACACATAAATCACAGCACTGCTCGCTCTGGCCTTGCCATTGCATTCTAAGTAGCAATAAAGTGCTCACAACACCAGGGTCACGTAGCTCTTCTAAATTAAGGCTTATTTTTTCAAAGGACAGTTTTCTCTAGGTGGCTTATATATAAGAGATTTTTAACAACAAAACTACAGTGATATAATTAGGCTACCATAATGATACCCATATAATTTTCTACAGTACATGCATAACTACTAATGCACCTTTTCTTGTGTAGACGAGTCTCACTGGTGTTCATTTGGACTTGCACTTTCACAATAAAGTCCACTTGATCCCACCCGTTCTGGTGAACATTCTTATGGAAAACAAATTTGACCTTGAAAATCAACATAATTACAAACCTGAGACGCAAATGGGAAGAACCTAGCTAAGAAAAACCAATCCCAAAGCTTTGCCCCCTCCTGCAGCAGAAAGCAGCACTGCCTGCAGTGAAGACCAAGAGCTCAAACAGGATCTGTCCCCACACTCAGTTGTTCCTACAAGCATTGCTGGGTCTTAGGGCAGGAGACTGACAGCTGTTCTTCACCTTCTGGTCCAGTCACTAAAATTTCTGAAATCAAATTTGTGCCATTTCTCAAGGGCCATGGACCAACTTACTCATGTGTTGCCCACATGATTAACAAATTCTTATGTAACAGGGAAAGGAGTTGGGAGCTGGATCCATGCACCTCCCTCAGGACATGCTCTGAGTTCACTGAAGGTCTCACTACTTATTCAAGCAGCCAAGAACATTTTATGGGGAGCAACATGTTCCTCCATCACGTAACCCATGAAATAGAATAGAATAAAGTAGAATAGCACAGCATAGCACAGGATTTCCACTTCCATGGTCTGTGTTGTCCATCTGCAAACAATCACTGTCTCCTCACCCAGAGAAGAAGCACCCTCTAAGTCTCTGCAAGCACCTCTATCTCCATCAAATCCCACCCACGGAGAAGTCAATGCTGGTGAGCATAATGCCTGACAACAGCTTCCTGGTGCACCCTCATGCCCAACGAATGCACCTTCTGCTTTTTCCTCTAGTATTTTGAAAACATAAGGCTTACCAGTTCACCATAAACTGAAGAAAATTCAGTCCCAAATCTTCTCTGGAAGTAGGAAACACTTGGCATCTGTCATGAAAGGAGCTGCTGTCTATCTCTGGTAATGTCTGTGACAGCTCATTCATGTCCTCACACAGTGTGACAGAGCACCAGCCTGGGAAGGTTGGGAATGGCCCAATTTGACCAAAACACAGACTTTCACCATTGCAAACATAGAGGGAAAGGTTTGTTTCTGTACTGGAAACATGGAGCAAGGGAACTATAAATCAGCCTTGCTATAGCCATGAGCCTCAGCAGAGCTATAGCAGAAGACATGGCTAAAAGCAGCCTGCCCTTTGCCCAGAGCTTTATTGGGAGTCACAGGGAAGTATCCTGTTACCACTCAAATTAAAAGAAACCTTTTGCATTGCATGTCACTCTGGGACAAAGAAAGTGGTTATTTGACCACACAAGTGACAGACAAGACTTTATGTGCACTGACCGATTCTCTTAGCAAATCAAGAATTAAGCCATGACAATCTGACAAGGGCTAAAAGACACCAACACTAAATAAACAGATTTCTGCCCATTCACAAGAAACTTTTCTGGCAGGACTATGAGTACAGAGAGATGGTAGTTTTATTTAGACTAGGGCAAATGGCAGGAGGGAAGGCAAAAGTGCATAACCCCACAGGAGCTGCTGCTAAAACCATGACAAACAGATTTGAGTGCTTTCCACACAGCGCCAGGAGCCAGCTCTGGGGCTCTCAGAGTGACCACACATCCCTGAAAACAGCAGATTCCAACTGGCAGGTGAAAATGTTAAAAAATTCCTGTAATCCCAGAGAGCAAATCTGAAATCCTGTTACCTTGCATGAAATAATACAGAGTGACTTACACATGCAAATACCAACTTGGCAGTGAAAAGCTTTCCTACAGGAAAATACTTCCCATCAGGCTCTGGTCTCCCTCTCTGATTTTAACAAGCACTTCAATGCTCCAATGGTCATTTTTATTAAAAGATTTTTGCATTGCAAACTGTGAAATTCAAGGGCTCCCTCATTTGCTGCTGTGTAATGAGGGTAGGGGATAGGCAAATCTCCATGCACAAGGAGTTCAAATCACTCTGGGTTGCTTTATCACCTAGCAATTTTTCCACTGAAGAAGAAGGAAATTTGGAGGGGGGGAAAAGACAAATTGCT
Source organism: Manacus candei (assembly GCF_025592945.1). NCBI lineage: Eukaryota > Metazoa > Chordata > Aves > Passeriformes > Pipridae > Manacus > Manacus candei. The sequence goes on along the minus strand of NW_026138055.1, from coordinate 3,411,624 downwards.
ACTTGTGGTGGGATGGGCAGCTACTACTCACAGACTAGCAGCATGAGCTCTGCTGAGACACTGCAGAGAACCCACACTTGTGATTTCCCTCTAGACAAGAGACCTTGTATTTAATTCTCCTATAACTCATGTTCCAAGAAAATTCAAAAATAAAGCAAAAGCTCATTTCCAGCACTGGGAGTTCAACATCTCCCTTTTCCTTCTGCTTTACATTCCATATTTTATTTATTTACTCTTTTTTAGGGTCAATTTGTCAAATTTAATGAAAACAACAGCTCCGAAATAAACTTGCATCCTTGTCCCCAGGACCTGTAATAAGAACTATGGAGCTGGCCTCCACATGACCTTCACCTGTGAAATGCATATTTCTCTTTGCTTTGGCCAGGCCTTGGCAGTTTTATGAACCCCAAGAGAGAAAAGGAGATGAGGAGAGACTGAAGACAAGATAGAAAAGGCTAAACAGTGAAAGGATAAAGCAGAGTAGGAGAAAAAGAAGGAAATTAAAAAGGAAAAACAAAAGGAGATGCAGGCTATAGTACACATATAAAAAAATCTCTTTCTCATTTGTCAATTAGAAGTGTGGTCCAAGCAGCTTATCCTACCAGCAAGAATCAGTTGGAAGCATTGTGGAGACTGAGTCACTTGAAACTGGAGGAACAGAGAGCAGTCTCAAAATAGTAGAAAGGAGAAAGTTAAAGATTTTGAGCAAGATTATCCTTTCGTAAGTGACCTCTCTTTATGTCCCCATGTGATCGAGTTCCAAATCATACCTGCTTGCAGAAAGGACTGTGTTACTCAGAGATAAAAATTATCCGGGAAAAAAAGGAAGCTCTGACTGGCTGTGAAAATAGAAGAAATAAATAAAAAAAAAAGTAGGTTTTCATAAGTCTCCCATAATTTCTGGTGACTTGACTAAACCCCTCAAATATTGCCTTAACAGAACAAACAAGTTGTCTGCCACCAGGCAAAACTGCCAGATCAGCATCTTCTGCTTAAGTCATTGACTTCATCCAAGAGGGAATTTATTATTCACCAGCAACCGGACAACTTTAAGCCACAGTAAATGTTGTCAGGGTAGCAGGAATGATGATTTCAGAGGTAAATTGCTCTTTTATTGTTTGATATAAACAATACTAACAAAAGACAGGCATCCTGAGCATCACCACTCGAGCTGTCAGGTTGACCAACCAGCTTGAAGCCAACTAATCTCAATTTATCACATACTCCTCTCGGAAAAGACATTGCAGGAATGGACAGGAAATTAGTACTTGGGAGTAAAGGCAGGATAGTCTCTTTACCTTGGGCTGAAGATCATTATTGCAGGGTTTCCTTTACACTTGTTAAACAAGCTATACCTTCCTGGTGAAAAGCCTTGCCTGTCTCAAAGTATCTCACCAATTTAACTGCAGCTCTATTTTTCCTGAAGAATCACATCATTTGACCACAGAACTTGTAGTGTTCTTTTTGGGGCTTTAAAAATTACAGGCTAAATTAGTTTATCCTAGTTTAGGCTTCATTATCTAGACCTATTAGATCATTGTGCTCAGACTTGTTCTTTTTCTCACATCTGTGGGAAGGTGGCTTTGCTTCCTAGCTGGGCAAAGCCACAGCATGCAGGAAAACTTCCATTTAGAAGACTACCCCTTAGAGCCCATCATGTATGGGATTTAGCTACCATTTGAGCTCTCTCTGTGAAGTCAGGAGAAAGAAGAAAGCACTGTCAGGTGTGAAACATATTATTCCAAAGTAGATGTTGAACTGAGAAAAGGAGTAGAGGTCAGACAAACTGTATCTGAAACTGGTTTACCCCTCTCTGCTGAGGAAGCCCAACCTAACGAGCTCAAACATGATCCCTCTGGGGTCCCATAGATGAAGGAGGATTTATGGCACAGCAGTGCAGTGGCTGTTGTGCTAGAACATAGTCTTTGGAGAGACTCTGGTGTTCTTCAGTCTCTGCTATTCCTAAAGTTTTGCTGCCACTGTAACTTTTGTCTTTAGAACCTTAAATTACCCCTAAAGTGGTTCCCACAGAAAAACAGAAGAAAAACTCCATTTATGTAAACAAATAAAACATACCCAGACTCAATCCATAGCCCTGAGGGAGAAGGACAAAACACCACTAGCTTGACTGATAAGCTAAAATGACAACATTCTTCTCCTTGTCCCCAAAACAAGTGAAGTTGTCTATTTGGATAGCCTGCACTCTCCCTTGAGCCATGCCCTGACAACAACTAGGAACTTGCTAGTTAGTTCAGGTCCAAATGGTGACCCTGTATGTACAAAACTTTGGACAGAATAATTGTGTGGCAGTGGTCAGCACATCCCCCTGATGCTATTTAGTTTACTAATATAAAGGTTTAACCATACTAATTTAGTTCCTCAGGACCAAAGGGGCATTCAGACAGTTTCTACCTCCTCCCTGTTGCCATCAATGGATTCAAGCTGAAGGAGGGCAGGGTTAGATTAGGTATGAGGAAGAAATTCTTTACTATGGAGATGGTGAGGCACTGGAACAGGTTATGGTGGAGAAATTGTAGATGCTCCATCCCTGGAAATGTTCAAGGCCATATTGGATGGGGCTCTGAGCAACCTGGTCTAGTGGAAGATGTCCCTGCCCATGCAGGGAAGTTGGAAGGTCGCTTTAAGGTCGCTTCCAACCCAAACCATTCCATGATTCTATGATCAAGAATTGACACCTCAGTCTGCCAGCTGAAGGACAGAGAAGAATTCCCAGCACACCTCACCTGGTATCAGTTTCATCTGCATCTCAAATATCAGTTAAAGTTCCCAAATATCAGTTGAAGATGATCCCATTTCTGTATTCATGGGAAGGCCAGGAAAAAAAAATAAGGACCTGAGAATGTGAAGTAACAGGGGTCACAGAAAGTGTGGGGATAAAAAGATATAAATGCATACTGATTTTTATCCAGGAGCACTCAGTAGCACTTCAAGATATGACAAAAGGGATGAAAGGCTACATAAAGAGAAGGAACTGCTTAGTCTGGAATATAAGTTAATAACAATAATAATGAAGACATCTGACTAACAGAGAAAAGACAGAAGAGCCTCATTCTACCACATCACCACAATCATCTCTACAAAGCCAATAAGAGAGAACACAAAAGGTATTTTTCCACAAGGTCCCATTTCTCCCCACCTCTCACTGAGGCCATTCCCCATATATGCAACTTCTTTCAAGGATAGAAATAATATTTGGCTTCCTTGGCAACAAAGAACAAAGGGACAATAGAAACCCAACAGTGGAATTTATGAAGGCACATACTGCACTAACCCCTTGTATGGGGACAGCAATCAGGCAGGGCCAAAAGGCCCCAGCAAAACAGCAGCTAGAAAAGCTTTTTGGTTAAAAGTATTTGTTCTGCTTTGACACAGAGCAGTTGTTTTGACTAATAGGATGGAGAAGGGGATTTCTTTAGCAGAGTAACACTTTGAAGGGCTCTTTGCCTCACAGCTGTAACAGCAACTCCTTCCACAGCACACATTTTTCCTCCTACTTATTGTATTACAGGACCAAAACACACCACAGGCTCAAACACCTTCAGGGGTGGCTGCTGCAAAACTCAGTGAGAATTGTGCTCATATATGGACAGTGTTACAGCTAAAGGCTGTGATTAAACTGCAAGACCTGGGACTGTTTCCCAGTTGTTGGAATTGAGTGCACTTCCTAGCTGTATCCCAACCTCATACTGAAAGCAGACACATCATCCCTCCCCAGAAAAAGTGATTGACTGATTGATTGATTGATTATTTCTCTTCAGACAGCTTTAATCAATTAGTATCCTCTCCTATATTGTCCTGGTTTGGGACAAGACAGGGAACTGCAAGCAGCTTTTCTGCTGTTGAGGCTAATGATAAGTTTTTTGTTACACTAAGGAGCGTTTCTGAACCTGTATGTGATATGCAGATGAAACAGAACTGGTAGAAGCAGTTGATGGACCAGATGGTTGTTCCATCAGTCAGAGGGAATCCTAACAATCTGCAGAAACGAGCAAACAGGATTCTCACGAATTTGAAGTAAGGGAAAATGGGAAGTCTGCTCATGGGGAGTAGTATCCCTGTGTACCATGTTGGGGAAAAATAGGCTGGAAAGCAGCTTTGTCAAAAAGGACCAGGGCATGCTGATGGACACCAAGGTGATCACAAGCCAGTGAGGTGCCCTCACAGCAAAGGCAACATTGGTAGGAGTATCACCCCAGTTCAGGAAAGTAAAGCCTGCCCATCAGCACTCGTGAGACCCATCTGGAGTGTTGGGCCCAGTTCTGGATTCCCCAGTGCAAGAGACATGGACATACCAGTGCAAGTGCAGCAAAGGGTCACAAAGATCAAGGGACTGAAGTAACTGTTACATGTAGAAAGGCTGAGAAAGCTGGGACTGTTTAAATTGGAGAAGAGAAGGTTCAGGGGGATCTTGTCAATGTATAAATAACTGATGGGACAGGGAGTAAAGAAGACAGTCAGACTCTTGTATGGTATCCAGTGAGTGAACAAGAGGCAATGGGAACCAAATACAGGAAATTCCATTTAAACATGTGTGTATAACTGTGAGGGTGGTCAAACACTGGAATGGGTTGCCAAGAGAGTCTCCAAACTTGCAGATATTCAAAATCAAACTAGACACAGCCCTAAGAAACCTGCTGTGGTTGACCCTACTCTAAGTAGATATGTTGAACAAGATGATCTTGGAGGCCTTTTCCAACCTAAATGATCTCACAATTCTATGATTTCACGAATATCTTCCAAGCCCAGACATTCTGTGATATCAAGTCCCCTCTCAGGATGCATTGAACAAGCCCCAGTCTCCTTCAAAATAACTTGGGAAAAACCCTTATCTAAAGTTGGAGTTCCATTAGTCGTGACTCCAGGTGCATTTCAGCATTATCTCAGCTCTGCTCCCACAGATGCCTATTAGTTATACTTGAACTATCCTGCGACAGAGCTCATGGAAGCAAGAAGAGGCTTTCCTAGGTACATCTCCTGGACAAGCAGCATCACTGACCTTTATAAACATTATCATTCAAGCAAACTGCTGCTCCAGACAATGGAAATGGCACTTTACACTCTGACTGCTGAGTAAGCACTGTAACAAGATCACCTTTCGGGATTTGTTTAGTCTTCACATTTATGTTTATTAATTAGATTTACTCTGATGCAGACATGGAGAGTGCTACAGCAACACGGTTTTAGATAATGAAATTTGAAAAATTTGTTATGAGTTTTACAAAATGATTTAGTGCCCAGATGTTACACAGCCAATAGCAAGTCTGCTTGATTACTCCTTCTGAAGTTTCCTCTCCAAAACTCAACAAATGCTTTCTTGGATCATCACAAACAATCTCTCAGCAAGAGGAGAAAAATCACCTGGCAAGTGAAGAGATGATGTGACATAGTCACTGGGAAGCAACTGCTGCTTCCACAAGAAACCTCACCCTCTGCAGAGAGAGCTGCTTTCCACGTCCAGAAAAAAATGCCATGCTAAGAGTGCTACAGAAAATGTTCCAGCAGACGGAAGACACCTTGACCTCCCAAGACAGTTATCCCCCAAAGACAGTTTCAAAAGGAAGGACAACCTGCTTGTGAGCAAATTCTATGCTGACAGAAACTCTGCACTTTGAGGTCTATTCTCACACACACTTGCTAGCAAAAAGGGCTCCATAGGAAGGAAGGTTCAGCCTCCCCTCAGGACTAGTGAAGAGAAGCAGGCATTCCTGTAGTGTCTGATGTTAAAACATACATCTAGCCCAGGTCTGGAGTGTCACACACTGAAAGTACTGCCAAGTATGCTGCAGGTACTGAAGATTAGTGATAAGTCACAGAAAAAAGTCAATGTAAGTAAATGCAAAGTAATGCGTAATAGAAGTTCTGGAGTAGTAACAGTTCTGTGAAAATATAAAAAACAATATTCACTAATAACCAGGAAAAAAATACTAGCAATTGTTAGGAAGGAGTAGGTGTCACTGTATAACCATCCAAGGACTAATATCCAGAAGACTGTCTGCATTTCTAGATTCTTCTCCCATCTTCCTCCCCACTCAGAAATCAGGCACAGAACTGAGAGACATTTAAGAGAAAGGTGTTAAATTGCAACTAGTCCTCTTCTACCTGGAAGACAGAAAACTGGGATGTGCGACCACACAGAAAGTGGAGGCGAGATGAAGGGATTGAAAGTGCTGCTTCTTTCAACCAAGAAAAGAAAAAGAAAAAAGGAAAAAAAAAGTTGGTGTAGAGGCATCAAATGAGTTAAACCATTTTATTACCACCTGGAAGTTGGGCTGTGGCACTCATGGCCACTGCACCTCTGCAGGTCTCAAACATTCACACGGAGTAAAAACACCACATCAATGAATGGAAGAAAACTCCATCAAGAACCAGTGAACTCACAGACAGCTCTTGATTTAAGAAGTTTTTGAGCTGTGAGGGTGGTCAAACACTAGAACAGGTTGTCCAGAGTGGTTATGGGTGATCCTTTGGTCCAAGCCGGTGCAGCTGCTCCTACATGATGTTGAAAGTGCCTACATCTCTGCAGCACCTATACAGGGAGCCAAGGATGAGGATCTCAGACATAGAAATCTGCATTGTAGACTTAGAAGAAGTTAGGACAGAGTAAACCCAACCCTACTTTTCATTGAGTTTTGCTCTCAAGCTACCGAATCTATCAGAATGTAAAAGAGCACCAATAATAATAATAGTTGAAATCTCTGGAAATAAGCTGGAGCTTATTCTACTGTTACTGCAGTAGAAAAGTCAGCAGGCTTCCCTTACTAGCAGATAAAGAAATAGTGGAAAGGAATATCTTTGTCAAAATCCCTTGAAGACTGGCCTTTGCAGAGCACTTCAGCATCGAGTGGCAGGTTTATTAACACAGTCTATCCATCTGATTATAGTATCTGTCCCTGTTTCCATTGCCCAGAGCTATGGTACTGAGGTGGATTGTATTAAGCCGAGTTAAAGACAAAAGAGGAAGAAAAGTGAAACACGAGAACAGCAGAGAGCATGGAGATGAAAGACACACAGGAAGGCATTGGATTAATGGACAAGCATTTATGTTGTGATCAGCTAATGCACACAGATTAGAATGCAAGGTATTTTTCTGAAGAAAAAATAATGTCCTGTCAGCCACAACGTGATGTACAAAAGACAAAACAGCCAAATGTCTAGGAAGCTGTAACTCCATCTTCCATTCGCTGTCTCTCACCCTTGGGGTAGGAGGGGAGTAAGCCAGGAGAAAGGTCAGGACACAAAAACAGCAGTGGGGAATTGGCAGAATGCCTCTGGTTCTGTAGAGCAGAACTGTCCCTCCCACAGGATAAACCAAGGGTACAAAGCTTGGGTTTCCACAACATACACCCTAACGAGGAGAAAAACTTATTGGATAAAATTTCAGTGTAGACATTACTTTCCGTGCATTGAGAAACAACAGAACTGTTATATCTTGGCTAAGCAGGGGGAAACAGCACCAAAACTCTTCTATATATTGTTTTCAAAGTCATGGGGGTCAAGCAGAACTAGTCTTCAAAGAAAAACAGAGCATCTAAGTGGGATGGAAATCTTCCTCAGGACTGGAAAGAGTGGGACAGCAAGAAATAATCACCAAAAACAAATTACCAATTTCAAAGAGCAGCTTTCAGAGCTTAGTGACTCTAAGATCTTGTGAGACTGAGACAACTCCTCCCAGCACTTCTTGTTCCCCTCCTGGGATACTTAATTCAGCAGATCCCTCTGGGAACACCAGTTAAAAGAGACTGATCTGCTCAGTGATTCCAAAATCAACAGTAATGCAAAAAGTCTTTCAACAACCTGACCAACCCAGGCAGAAGGGCTGGTTGGAAGAATTTTAAAGTCTGTTTCTTTCCATCAAGACATTAGATCTAACAACAGTGCAATGGAATTATTCTTCATTCAGGCTTGGCCCAGTCTTGGTATCGAGACGTATTTCAGATGAGACAGAGGGGGACAGGAACATTAATATTGAGGTACAAGTAGCTCATGTGCAGACAGGACACATGGTTGTCATCAGGTTCTCATGGTCATTCCAATCTCTCACCCAGTTCTCAACCAAAATCATAGAGGAAGATTGAAGGGCACAGTCTTCCCCAAAAGTTCTGCAGGTAGGTGATCCACAGTAATCTTTCCAAAAGTAGAAGGAAGGCTTGTGCAAGCTGGAAGTTTCTGCAGTGCTTAGCTAATATGCCCATCACTGAAAAGTGTAATTATTGACTGTTTCCACCAGAACCAAAGTGAATCAAGGGAAAGAGAGATGCTCCAGGCATTAACAAAATCCCCATTCTTAACATAGGGTGGTCTTGATTGTATCATTTTCCAGATCCCTGAGCTCCCAACATGAGTTGGGGGAAATCTTGTGGAAGGATCTAACTTCAGAGGGACTAAAGAAAGAGCATGATATAGTAGTGGTCTCTATCCCAGTAACTACCACATGCAGTCTTACAAATACAGCAAAAAACTTCCATGTTCAACATCCACTCTGTCCCAGGAAGAACAGTTACCTGTATCATTAAAATGGCACCAAAAGAGAGCTGTTTTCCTGGGGACTGTCTGTTCTAACAAAACCAGTGCCACAAAACTTTGTCCAGCCAGCCTGCTCAAAACAGTGCAACTGTCCTTTTGTTCCCTTTACCTTAAATTCAGTCCCGAAGTTGGGAAAACTTTATTACTCAAACCCAGTTTGATGTTTTCAGGTGACTTTGAGCTCTAAAAAAAGACAAAAATCCCCATATATCAGCAGCAAATCACACTCCTCAAAATTGCTTCTAGAAAAGCTTCAGTCAGCTGGCAAAACATCCATACACCTGAAAATGGGTGTTCTCCAGAGTAAATACAGGAAATGAGAATTTGTCCAGTTTTAATATGGGTGATACAAGGTTTACCCCCTCCTCCCTTCCCTGCCTTGAATACTAAACATATTTACTTCTACAATACCCATACAACATCCTCATTCAAACCCAAACTGCCACACCACTGAGCAGATGAGGGCATATCTGCTCTATCCTGTTCCCACCTGACTGGCCACCCACTCCTACGGCAGATCTAAACTGGCACAGACTGTGTAAGGACTTTACCTGATAGGCATCCACCTGGTAATAGGGCATTTAAATTTACATCAAAATCTGAACTACCAAAGTTTGCATCTCTTTAAACTCAACAGTGAGAAACAGTCACCTCAAGGTGACAAGCTCACAAGGACAATTTGTGAGCTGTCCAAGATCCTTTTACCATGTCATTGTGTAATCTCTGTTCTTGGTGATACTCAAAACTCAGCTTAACAAGACCCTCAGCAACTTCAAAACCTCTGTGGCTATAGCTTTGCTCCAGCTTCAAGAAAGCACTTAAAGATACTTTAATCATATGCTGAAATCATCCTCACTTCAGTGGCCAAAGGGCTGATGGCTCCTATCTCCACAGCACTCACAGAAAACAGAGATGCTGAGCAACTGGAGAGAGTTCATCAAGAGGACCACCAAGATGATTAGAGGGCTGGAGCACATAACAAAGAATGAAAGTATGTTTGTTTAGCCTGGGAAAGATTAAAGGGAGGAACTAACTGCAGACTTACTTTTCCTAATGGGATTGGTTATCAAAGAGAAAGCCAGATCCTTCACAGAAGTGCACAGAGAGAGGACAAGAGGCAAAGATACAGGTTGCAACAAAAGAAAATCCAGTCAAGCTAAACATGACAATTTTTCACCACCAGGGAGGGTAAGTCCTGAAACAGATTGCCCATAGAGCCTGTGGAAGCCACATCCTTGGGATATTTTCTGGCTCAATTGGGCAAGGTCACAAGCACCCTAAGAAAACTTTGAGGTCCATCTTTCTTTAAGCAGAGGTTTGAACTAGAAGACCTCCAATGGTCCCTTTCACCTTAAATTAATCTGTGATTCTCTGATTGAGTCCCTTGGTGTCCCTTGAAAGTGTTTAACTCTCTTGTACAGATGTGGCTACATGGTACAGCTGCTATCTACAGGACAGGTATGATTTCCTGAGTCAGGGACCTGTTTCTTTACCTCCTCTTTCCCTCACCAATTTTAATCAAAGTTTCTCTTGCCAAAAGATAGAACGTTTTATTAAATGTGTTTTGATTAATTGGGAGAATTAAAGCTTGTAATATTAGACTAATTTCTCCATCCTACACGGTATAAGATTCTATCTCCTGCTCATCTTCGGGCAGCTCCTAAAACTTCCATAATTATAATAGTCTGCTCTGTTGAATTGCTGAGAATTAGTTTTAATCTATAAAATTGCATTTCATAGTGCACTTTGCACTTCTGTGAGGAAGGAGGCATACAGCATGTTAGATTGGAACCAGCCCAGTGGCAACAATAGGAGCTTTTGTAGCAGGGAATGGCATGTTGCCTGGGAATGGGCCAGAACAACAAATTGATACGACAGGCTTTGCCTTCTGTGGAAGTATTAAATCTCAGCTGATAGTGGAACTATCACCTTTCTCTGAAAAGCACTGTGATCTGAGCTATGCTGTCCCTTAACCATAAAATGCAAATGACCCACAGACACAAGGAGAGTCTGGTCTAAGTCCCATTCAGCCTGGAGGCTGGGAAGGTCATTTCCTAGACAGCTCCAAAAATTAAGCATAACAATATGCAGCTCTCCCAGTCCCCAGACAAGTGAGTCTCTGGAGCAGTGAACCACAAAGGATTAGATTCAGAAACACTAGTCCTCTCACAAAGCCTGTGTTTGCACATCAGTACACTGAACTCTGTTCCCTCATTAAAGCCAGTGCCAGGACTCCCTCACCTTAGAGCAGTAACCTCTACCAATGCACACTTTGCACAAGAGTAAGGGCTGGTAGATTTAGCTGGAGCAGCAAAAGTCAGTAATCTAAAAAGTCCTCAAAGATACCGGAGCCAGTGTGATTTGGGTCCCTCTCTTCTTACTCAGCTGACCATTTGCATTTGCATGGACACATCCTACTGCGGAGTATGGTCCCCTTTCCATGAGGCAGCTTGGCAATAAGGGTTGTTAGTGGCTATCCCAGCCTGGAAATGACTGCCTTTTCCTCTACGAGCAAGGCAGGAATAGGAGGAATGCACCTGGCACTGCACTGGGCAGTTTGTAATCTAGAAATTCATGCTCATTTTAGGTTAGGGAGAGACACTTCTTAGGCATTTGTAAAGCATCCCTAAAACCAGCACTGCAGACCTGACCAGGCTATAGCAGAGTGTTCAGGGTCACCTTCCTAATACCGCCAATTTACTGAGTTGTGTCACCCCAGGATCCTTCTGCCATCCCTGGAGATGGGAGGACTCTACAGCAGGGTCTTTCAGCCAACCTGGGACACAAATCAGCCTCACGTGACCTGTGTCCCTCCAGGGACCACAGAGTGTGCCCAGGCCATGTACACAGAAGTCAATTCCTAACACAGACATCACTTTTACACATAGGAATGAGCAGGCTACTTCCCTCAGTGCCGTTTAAACCTTTGACAGATGTAAGTCCCTCTAAAGATAAGAAACAACATCTTGTTCATGTCTGAATAACAGCTTTAGAGATCTGAGCCGTGACTGTTTTAAATCCCACCCACGTGTTCTTAAGAAGCTGCCACTGATCTAGGACCTGGCTTGAGACAAGCCATCATGTCCCTGCTCCTCGAAGCTGAATGTGCAGAACTGGGGTGAGGGATGAGCTCATGGAGGAGAAGCAGTTACCAAACAATGCTGTCGCAAGGCCTGGGGAATCTCAAAGCCTGGATAAAGCTTCAGAATTGTATCAGACCACTGACACTTCATCAGATATGCACAGTGAAAAGGAGATGGATGCAATCTGGGATTTTAAAAGAAAAAGAAGGAAAAAAAGAATATCAGCAACACTGTCAAAATGCACATTTAATGTTCATTTATCTCCTTACTCATTGTCTTTAATCTTTTTCAGATCAAGCTAATTAGTCCAAAGTTTTATGAAGGAAGCAAATAAAACAGATGGCAGGAAAAGACTATCCCTTGAATCTATAGAGATAACAAGGAAAGTTTCACTTAGCATTAGACCATAGATTTCCCAAAACCAACCTCTCTTCATTTTATTGCTGAAACAAGCAAGTCTCCTAGAGTTCTTGGCTACAATGGAAAAAACATAATTAGCACATAGACTGCCTTTAATTAGCATATCTATTCACTAGAAGGGTGCTCACCTACCAAGTTGTCATGATAAATAACTGTCCTTTTCCCTCTGGACTAGGTGTGCCCCACCTGATCCCTGTGGCAGAGAAAAGAGAAGGCAACAGCTGAGGAAGCGTAGGCAGCACCTGTACAACTCACTCAGTCTTTCACCCAGACCTTTCTCAGGATGAAAACTGGAAGGGATGAGAAGAAGAGGTAAAGGAGCGATGTGAAGAGAAAAGGGAAACTGACCCATTTGTTTGCAAAAAGAAAGCTGTAGGTTTCCTCAGCAGCGAGCAAACTCACTATCAACTCCAGGCAATGGACAGGACACATCTGATTTTCTCTCTCTCTCCCCTCCGCATGAAGATGAAGGCAGATTCATAGCTGAGATTTCCACGTTTTTTAACTCCCATACATGCCTGAGACCTGCAGCCCATGAATTACAATCCAGTGCTCTGACTGGTGGTCATCAAGAGCACAAGGAGCTGCTCTGGGCAGTCGGGGTCTGGCTCCTTGCACAGATAACACAGAGAAGTAGAGCTCATCACTAAGATCAACAGAAAAAAGTGCCAAATGTACCTGCTATGGGAAACTCTCTTCACTGGCTAAATTAGGTAGCAATGACAAGTTATCACAGAGCACCCCCTCATATCCACTGTCAGTCAACAAAGCAGAAGAGGCCATGGGAGCTGTTTCAGAGAAAGTCTTCTCCCAAAAAATGGCCACCTTACAGGAGAGCAAAGAAATGAGGTTCATAGCAATAACAGAGAGGAGAAGACTTGTGCCTGCAACACTAGAGCTCTTCTTCCAGTTTGTTTTGCACAGTAGTAACCTCACTCATGTTAAGGGGTTTGTGGCTTCAGAGATTCACTGTCCTGTATTATATCACACTTAGGAGCTTTAGGAAAATTCAGCCTAAAAGCAGCACTGGTCTTTTTGGAAGTTCTTATCAATAAGGGAGCCTCACAAAGACTCTTAGGAAGGGGGATTTGCAGGGGTTTAGGATTAAGCCAGTTTCAGTTACTGAAAAGTGAACTTCTGCCCAGGGAATTAGGGCTGGGATAACTAATTATTTGGCTTTCTTTTGCTCATATCTTTCACTACCAAATTTCAGAGAGTGTTGGGGAGACAGAAGAAAGAAGCCAGACCTTCTGCGGCCAGCAGGGCCACACATTGCCTGAATGAGAAAGGTGGGAAAAAGAAACCCTAGGGGAATGTGCCCATGCATCCATCTAGTCAGGAGTCTGAGGGGCAAAAAACACTTCTGGGTCACTCCCAGGGCAAGAATATTTTGAGGCTGAGGGAGAAGTGAAGATCAACCTCTGCCATTTCCATGCAAAGATCTGCACAGGGATGGTCATTAAAGAGACTGTGAGAGCACAAGAGACCATCCCAGTTTCAGTTGGGACGCAGCTCCCTCCACACCATATCACATATAGTGCTGTTAAGGGAAATATGACGGCTGCAACCTTAACATGAATGTGCCAGGAATGGGCCACTGTCTAAGAGATAAAGAATTAGACTGGGTTTCTGGGGCTCTAGCCATATCACTGAACTAGTCTGTGGTGTTCTGGAAGTCTTCTTTCATTTCAAGTTGTTTCCCATTCTGTCCTCTCTCTTTATGCTGCAGATTTTGTCCCTGGAAGTCTCTGAGTCACCAGGTGCTCCTACAGCCCCCATTTTGCCCCCAGTATTAGAGCACCAACACCTCAGCACCAACATTGATAATTTTCAAACCCACTCCCTGCTGCAGTCGCCTTCATGGTCTGCAGGACAAAGAGCACACATCTACACGAAGACTAATGGTAATAGAACAAGTAAATTTGCAGTTCAAATCCCAAGTTCAAAAAAAAAAAAGTCTCTTGGTTTCAATAAACTTCCCCTGCTTTTCTGTGCAGGGGAAGTTTAACAGCTGCCCACTGTTTGACTTGCTCACTTGCAAGATTTTATTTCAAAACACCAAAGATGGTCTCTTCTGCTGTAGGTACAGTGAAAAGGCCTACTTGGTTGAAATTAATCTCAGAGAAATAAATTACACTCTTGTAAAACAGCTTATCATGACAAAGTGAAGGCTTAACCCAGAAAGGTTTCTAACCTCATAAACCACAAGCTTCTAACAAGGGAAGAATCAAGAGACTTTTATAATCCAGCTCTTTGCAAGAACAGCCACTGGAGTACATCAGGCCTCTTGAGTCGCCCTGGGAGAACAAAACCACAGCAGAGCAGTTTGAGGACCTAAAACTTAACAGAACTATTTACTTTCAGAGCCTTGTAAGTACTGATTGTTGAAATAGTCAGAGTTTGATCAAGCATCAAGTTCAAAACTTGACAGTGTCATTCCTGACACTGGACACTATCTCAGACAGAACCTAATGCTATTACATCATTTAGGTCTAAGTCTAGGTAAATATTTTATGTATTTGACCTTCAATTCAGGCTAGATAAACTGCTTTTAAAAAGCAAATACGCATTCACTCATTTGCCTCAGTAGATCAGGGCCTTAGTCTATGCAGATCTGAGACACTGAATTACCATCCCTGCTATGCTATGCAAGGTGAATTCTGATGCTTCTACATCCCAAAGAGGGGTCTGTGCAGATGTATCTGCTGCCTGTCTCAATCTAAGAATGGTCATGCAAGGCATCATCATTTCAATTCCACAAGAGTCAAACTAACCCCCACCACCACACTAAAGTCTAACCTTCTAACCATATCCTTAATACAAATACTGTACATAATTTTACACAAAAAAAAAAAAGTTTAGAAGCTCAGATCCAGAACCTATTCTTCAGCAAAAGTGCCACAGTTTTATTACAAAATTAGCAAAGTTTTCCACAGCTGAATATAACTACACTGCAGCACCTTCTTCAGTTCAAATTTCACACTAACATCATCTGTCTGTTGACACTCACAGCCCCACACATGCCAGGATATCTCTGGTGCTCTATCTTCCCTTTCTGCATCCACAGTGAGGAGTTCCAGGCTGCCTGGGGAGACTGTGGAACTGTGTCAAGAATAAGAAAGGAGACAGTAGGATGTTAGCAGACAAATCCACATATCATCCTAGGCACAGACCAACAGGGAAAGCACACCTGTTCCCGTGATTAGTCTTACAGCATGAGGTTGTTTCAATATTCTGCTAATCAAAAGTGCATTCAAAACTGGAATGTGATATAGGATAAATGCCAGACAGATAATAATGCTGATTATTCATTTCCATGTATGAAGAAAAGGAGACCCAGCACAGCTGTCTTGCTTATCATACCACACAGGTAAAATCTCCCTGCTTGAATCTCAGCAGTCCCTCCCCATTCTGGCCTCCTCCAGCATTTATTCCCACCTCCAGGCTCTGTGTTTTGTCTTGCAGAGAACAGGTGAGATTGGCTGTGTGGCCTCACAAACAGAGTAATCTTCAGCCCAAACTTGCCTGCTTGATCCTTCTGCCTAACAAAAAACAAATAATTCAGCTCTCAGCCTTGTTTATGTGAGTGCTTAGAAGCATCTCAGTTCAGAGATCAGCAGCTCAAGCCCCCCTCACAAGCAGGGTGAGAGAAGTGATGCCCTAACTGCCCCAAAACAGGGGTTCTGGCACAATCTAACTGAGGAGCCATTCACATGCAGCCTTCAGTCGTTCCCTTTTTTCACCACAGCCTTCCACATGGGCTCAACAGCAGCCACAGCATAGGGCATATGCAAGATGTGGGGATATTTTGTAGGGTAGGTGTGCCTGCCTATGTAGCTGTGGGCTGGAAGACCCACAACCCATTTTGAAAGAACAAAGATATTTCTGTCGGTAAGGATCCAAGAAAAATTCAATATTTCCACACTTCCAAACTTGTTTTCATTATGATTTCATTTTGATGGGCACATTTCCTGACTCCCAAAGCAAGACACTAGAAGAGCTGCAACCTTAGGACAGATAAATGAGGTGATATGGAAGTCCCTGGGCTGTCCTATTGGGACAGCTTCTTGTCCATGAATTCTCTCTTGGACACCTGACATAACTACTGCAGTCTTATCACAGAATTATTTACACTGGAAAAGACCAACAGGACCATCCAGAGTCCAACCTTTGATCAGTCACCACCTTGTCAACTGGACCACGGCACTGAGTGCCATGTCCAGTTTTTTTTCGAAAATGGTGAAAACCAGCTAATATCCCATTCACCAAAAGGATACACCAAAGGATAGAAGAGTTTCAGCTGGGGGTTAAAAGAGAAATATACTCTACAGATTGGGCCTTCAGGCACTTGAATGTGGCTCTCCAGCTCCCAGGTGAAAAAAGAAAAGGAAAAAAAAAAAAGTTCATTCTAGAAAAAGAAGTAAGGGAAAAGAGTTAGTGTCTCTGATTGTGAAAAAGTTAAAGGACCTTCAAAGCCAAAAGCCTCAAAACATTCCATGACATACAGATTTGTTTTCTGCCCATCCATATCCAAGAGGTCTCAATATCTCAAATCCCCATGTTGCCTTTGAAATACCAGCCTTAACTTACATGAGCCACTGTTTTCCATACATCAAATTAAGTCAAGATAATTAACTGAGGAACAGTGAATAAATATCTGCTTAGATTAATACTGTTCTTTTCCTCATAAAGAGAGGCCAAGTTAGCCCAATGTGAATGACCCCATCTATCACTAACAAGTTGTTTCACATTTACTGAAGATTCGACCATGGGTGACTAAGTGGCTTGTTCAAAATGAGGACAGCACTGATTTGTAAGTGGAGGAAAGATAAGAGACCTCCATTAGTACTCCCCCTGCCTGGTTGCACTGATTCACAACCAAAAGAGAAGGAGGATTTTCTCTGTGTTTTTTCTCTCTCCTGTCACAACAACAGTTTTAACTAGACTTCAAGTAATGTTTGGATGCAAAACAGATGTCCCTTCCTCCTTGTATCCCCCTGAAGGAATTTGGTGCTGTTTTCATGTGTGCTGTCTCCCAGGATCCTGGGGATATCCAATTTCCCATTCAAACACAAGCAATAGAAAAAGCTGAAAGGCAGATTTTTGTGGATTTCTCTTCTGTCCCATGCCTGAACCTGTAACATGAATGAGGCTTTTGGTAGCTTTGTCCTTCCTTTTTAATAACAACTCCATTTTCCTCTTACAAAAGCCAGTCTTCTTTCCTCATTGCAACCTCCTAATAAGATTAGTCCCACATCACTTAAGCCCAGTTGTGCCCAGAAGCTGGGTTATTAAGGAAACAAGAAAGTTTGGATTACAGAACTATTCCTGCTGGCATTCAAAGCCACGGCACCCTCCCCACACAGCTCAGCTCTTCAGCTGGGAGAGATCCTCCAGTGCCACTTCCAGAGTGGTAGGAGAGGCTGAATAGCTGCATACTTTCTCTCCCTTCCCAGTTTACACCTTTTACTTCTGTGGTGGGAAAGAGAAATCTCTTAGGTGAGAAGCTAAAATTCTGCTGAGCCAATATGCCACTCCCCCTCATCCATTCACTACATGCCTTGCAAAAAGTCCCTGTCCAGCTCTCTTAGAGTCCTTTTAGGCACTGGCAAGGGCTTTAAGTTCTCTCCAGAGCCTTCTCTTCTACAGACTGGTCAGACCCAGCTCTCTCATCTTGTCTTCATAGGAGAGGTGCTCCAGCTTTGTGATCAAAATAAAACCTCCTCTGGACTCATTCCAACAGGTCCACATTTTTCTTGTGCAGGGGACCCCAGAGCTGGATGCAGCACTCCAGGTGGGGTGTCAAAAGAGCAGAGTAAAGTGGAAGAATCCTCTCCCTCACCCTGTTGCCCACACTGCTTCTGATGCAGCCCAGGACACAGTTGGCTTTCCAGGCTGCAGACACACATTGCCAGGTCATGTTGAGCTTTTCATCCACCAGCATTCCCAAGTCCTTCACCCCTGGGCTACTCTCAATCCATTCTTTGCCCAACCTGCTTTTGTGCTGGGGATTGCTCTGATGCAGGTGCAGGACCTTGCACTTGGCCTTGTTGAACTTCACAAGGTTCAAGCAGTCCCACTTCTCCAGCCTGTCAGGGTCCCCCTGGATGGCATCACTTCCCTCCAGCGTGTCAACTGGACCACACAACTGGGTGTCATTGGCAAACTTCTGAGGGTGCACTCAATCCCACAGTCAATGTTGCCAACAAGGATGTTAAAAAGTGTCAGTCCCAATACCAACCCCTGAGGAAAGACACTTGTCACTGATCTCCACATGGACATTGAGCCATTGATTGCAATTCTCTGAGTCTGACTATCCAGCTCATTTTATATCCACTGAGTGGTCCATCTATCAAATCCATGTCTTTCCAGTTTAGAGATAAGGATGTCATGCAGGACAATGTCAAATGATTTGCACAAGTCCGGGTAGATGACACCTGTTGCTCTTACTTGTCCACCGCTGCTACAACACCATCGTAGAAGGCCACCAAATATGTCAGGCATGATTTGCCTGTAGTGCAGCGTCATTTTTTGAAAAATGATGCCTTCTCCCTTCTGTCCCAGGTTCCCTGTCAAGCCACAGAGGCACTTTAGCTGTTATGAGTTGCAGCTGAAAACCCACACTTTTTTTTTTTTTTTTTTAATGAGTGCTTCCCCCTTTTTTTTCCTTAAGGAAAGTCACTGTCTTTTCCACACCCAGATGCATTAAGTAGATAAAATGGAGGGATTTATTTCCCCTGTAAGTATAAGGTCTAATTCAGAGCAGACGATAGAGGCAAAGGAAGAGGGTAAGAAGAGAGACACAGAGATGAAACTCAGGGAGTTCACATTGCCATTCAGTGCAAGTAGCAGGGAACAGAAGCCCGACCCTGTGTCTTCCTGACACTGCTCTACTCATCTCATCATTAGACCATGAAATCTCCTTTTTTTCATGGCTGAGTAGAGTTTGAGAGCTCTAAGCAGTAATAATGGGAACAATCCATTTGAGTATCCTAATCACAAACTTTGTCTTGGGCTACTTACTACAACAATATAGCTGTGCCAGGTCGCAGTGTTTCTGACAATGTGTCACACATGGATATCAGTAATAACAAGCTCATTTCAACCCACTTTCATCAGCTTTTATGTGTTCTTACACCAAAAAAAATGAATCAAAGGGAGGAGAGCAGCATTTGGCTACTCAGCATTTTGGCTGCTTTGAATTTGGCTGTACAGTGCAACTCTGACAGCTTTGTAATAAACATGGCAAATGTTCTGGAGTGAGAGGCAGGACTTTGCATTCATTTCCTTGGTCTGAGATTGTTTGATTTCCATTTATCACATTCACGCAAAGCAAGGTGTGTAGACAACACAGGGCAGGGAGACAAATTCGAAGCAAATTCCTCTCCACAACTGAGTGTGGGGTCCCCCCAGAAAGGAGCTGTTCCACTTGTCAGGACAATTAGCGGCAGCTCCGCCACTTTGGTGGGAGAAGTACGGGAGAGGGTCTGATAGGGAGAGGAATGAAACCCCAGCATGATTCTTTGAATCATCCCTGAAATATCCCGGGAAAATCTGCATGCAGCAACACCTATTTCCTGCAGACATAGTCAGCCCATGTAAAGAGGCTGCCAAGAAACACTGGGTTTGTAGAAAGCCCAGTTCTTCACTTCACACTGACAATCACTGAGGGACCTTGTGTAGAATTTGCCATGGGAAATCAGGGAGAAAGGCAATGCACTTCAACTGTTTTTCTAGATCCTCAAGCCTTTGACAGTTCTAAGCAATAATAAACAATATAGACCAGTGATTCACAAGGAGTCAGGCACTAGCACCTAAATTAGAAGGGGCAAAACAAACCATCCTCTTGCCAACCATTAAAACAGCTGAAGTTTTTTAAGTTGAAGCTGATACTTACAACACTCACACCATGGGACCAGGGATAGCAGCTATTGGACCCTCTGACTCTCTGGGGACACCTGGTCTGAGTTTTGTGTGACAACAAGTTATTTTCTAAGCAGTCTGGCTCTATAACAATTGGGACATTTCTTCCTCAGGCTGCCCTTAGATCATGAGAGAAGAGCCAGAGGAACTGTTCCTCCTTCCAAAAAGGACAAGCCCATCAGAGCTAATGGCTACATAAAGTTAACCCAATCTCTCAACTCCAGAAGAGAACAACATGTTAATGATCATTAAAATGGTATTAATATCTGTGTCCACACTTTTACACAAGATCAGCCTTGCTGCTCTGCTTGAGGCCAAATTTGAAGCTGTCCAACGAACCTGACCTTCTGCAATGGCAGCACCAGTGGAGCTTGTGCTGTTCAAGGCAGCCTCAAGAGCATCCTAAATCTTAAATTGTGCTCAAGGCCATGCCTCTCACATCTTTTTCACTTCTGACTATCTATCCAATTTGCCTTTGCTGTAATGGTATACGATAGATACTGCATGGAGATCTTCCTAAAAGGGATCTCTAACAGCCTTCTGCCAGAGCTGGAGAGATCCACAATCACCATGATTTCAGCACATCCAGCACGTGCTCCAGGTGCCACACCATACAGTCACCCAGCTTGGATATATATGGGCCCTACCAGTGACTCCAACATCTTTATCTGACCCAGCTGATTTCCTGAGCTCCTTAAGCTTCACACATGTTGCAATATGTCAAGAAAGAATGCCCTGATCACCCATTTTTCTTGTGCATCCTCAAAAATAATAACTATTGGAGGGTTTACTTCTTTTACCCTAAGACAACTGGCATGGCCTGGCCTTGGCTATATGGTTAAACCCTTGTAGCCTTCAAACCAGCACTCTGGACCCCACATTCTGATTCCAGAAGCTGCACACAAACTATTTAACAAAGTACCAGGGGACTGTCTCTCATACTGTCTGACAGTATGAGAGATTGTCAAAATACCCAGCACTATGGTCATGATCCATGATGTCTTCTATAAATCACAAGGAAAACAAGGCACAGAGAGAGTATAGTCAATACCAAATCTAGGGCCTGGCAGGAATCTCTCAGGAGCACCATTCAGTTGTTACTGTACTTTGGGTAGGGCCTAAAAGTGACTGGAGGAAATCATTCTCCAAAATCTATGGCAAATAATAAAACCCAGGGAGAGTTAAAATACAGAACTCAGCACTTCAAAATATCACCTGCTATAGTGGGCTGACCCTGGCTGGATGCCAAGTACCCACTAAAGCCACTATCTTACTCTCCTCTGCAACTGGACAGAGAAGAGAAAAAAAATCAGCCAAAGATTCACGAGTTGAGATAACAGCTGGGAGAGGTCAGTTACTGATCACCACTACAGGCAAAAGATTCAAACTGGGGATATAAATTGAATTTATTACAAACAGGATCAGAGCAATGGAGCAAGAAGTAAAATAATCTTAAAAACACCTTCCCCCTACCCCTCCTTCTATGTTCTCCCTCCTCCCCACCCCAGCTGGGGGGGAATGGGGAATGGGGGTTGTGGTCAGTTGTTGTTTCTGCCACTGCTCAGAGAGAGGAGTCCTTTCCCTGCTCCCATGGGGTCCCTTCCATGGGAGACAGTCTTTGATGGACCTCTCCAATGTGAGTCCATCCCTCAGGCAGCAGGTCTTCCTGAACTTCTGTCCTGTGGATCACTCCACCATGGGGTGCAGTCCTTCATGGATAAGCTGTACCAATGTGGGAACCCCACAGGGGCCACAAGTCCTACCCGGGAAAACCCTGCTCCAGCATGGGCTTCCCTCTCCATGGACCACAGGTCTCCAGGACCCTGCTCCATCCTGGACCTCCCATGGGGTCACAGCCTCCTTCATGCATCCACCTGCTCCAGCATGGGCTCCTCCATGGGCTGCAGGGGGGTCTCTGCACCCCAATGGTCCTCCATGGGCTGCAGGGGCACAGCTGCCCCACCACAGTCTGCACCACGGGCCACAGGGGCCACAGCTCTGGTGCCTGGAGCACCTCCTGCCCTTCGTTCTGCACTGACCTTGGCATCTACCTTGTTATTCCCATGTTCTCACTCCGCTCTTCCCTGGCTGGAAGTTATTCTGTTCAAAGACCTTCTTTTCTTAAATATGTTATCGCAGAGTCGTTACTATTACTCCTAATTGGCTCGGCCCTGGCCAGTGGCAGGAAGTCCATCCCGGAGCTGGCTGGCATTGGCTCCACAGGACAGGGGAAGCTTCCAGCAGCTTCCAGCAGAAGCCACCTCTGTAGCTCCCTCCACTACCAAGACCCAGCTGCAGAAACCCACTAGACCTGCACATTAAAGTACTCCCACATGTCAGAAAACAAGATTAAAGAACAGTGATATTGCACTCAAAAAAGCAGGTCTCTGTTTCTTTGTCTGAAGGGACATCTTGATTTCTGTATTATTCAGCTTCAGAAAAAGGGCTCTGAACATTTCCAACAGCACGAAGCTGTGTGATAATTTGATTTCATCCCTTAGATGGACTATTATTGGGGTAGGTGTTTGGTCTAAACTCATAAAAACAAATTTAGGGCTCCAGCTGGGTATACATGAACATTTTTGCCTGCACAAGTAATAGCTATTTTTCAGGCTGAACTGCCATCTTTTATAATCTTCACTATTGATTTTAGTGTTGGTTTAAAAATGCCTAAAATACTTACAAATTCATTGTGACCAAAGGCCCTACCTGTCTTAGATTATTAAAAATAAAAACAAATGAAAAAACATGACTGTGCACTTCACTATTGATTTTTATTTTCTTATCCGTTTTCCTCCCAAATTAAAAAAAAAAAATCTTCTTGAGAAAAAAGGGGGTTTGGTCTGTTTTCTTCATTTAAATTTCCAATCTTATTTGGAATTTTCAGGTTCAAAAACTGGGGGGGGGGGGAAACTCATAGAAAAAAAACTTGTAGAACTTATTTTCCTTTTTATTTAAAATTAAAACTGTCTGTTCCTTGGTGTTACACTTTAAAGTGAGATTTTTTCCACCACTACAATAATAATTGACATTTTTGAGTAGTCATTTGCTACTGTTTGAACTATTTGGTTGGTAGTATGTTAAGGCTGAGGTGAAGTCATCGTCCTCTCAAGAAGCCAAATTTTCCATTAATCTATTTTCAAAGAAGTCTAGTGGTGAATAGGCTGGATTCCTGCCCATAAAACCTCCTCCCAGGATCTGCTGTACTGCATTTGTGCACAGCAAGCTGTCTCTTTGGAAGCAGAGCACTTTCCAGGCAAACTCCTGCTTTCCCAAACACCACAGGAGAGCACATCCAGGCCAACCTGGGAGGGAGGAGAAGCAGCCAGGGCAGGGGGCACAGCAGGGTGCAAGGGCTCTGCTGCCCATGGATAAGGGGGTTCACCTCTTTCAGGACTTTCTTTTGAAAGCTGTCAGAACCAAAAGAGAGTGGTCTATTCAAGCTCCAAATACACAGGGTCTCTTTGGTATGAGTTTTTTTTTTAATCGGTAAAAACCAAATCCAAGCTCCACGTCCCTGTGTGCGACCCAATTATGGAGATTTCAAAGCCAGGCAGGGCTATTAAGCCTGTTTAGCCAGACCTCCACCATAACACAGGTCTTAGGTGTTCACACGACAAACCTTTCACTGAAGTTCAATAACTTCAAAAAGAAGTATTCACTGAGCAAACCCTTGCATTTCGAATTGAAAAGCTCCAAACGAGCAAAAATCTGTGGCATACCTTCATAAGCAACACTAACAGTTAATTACCCTCCTTGTTAAATGCTCGCATCTTGTTTCCAGTGAGAATTACTCACAACTGGATACAGGCCCAGGCACTCTCTATCTGAGGTAAATGAGTGTATTTTTCTCCTCTCAGTTCCTTTCCCTATACTTCTGGAATACAAAATGAGATCCCCTCATGGTAATTGAGCTGTTGACAAGTCTTCCTGGCCAGGAACGTAGAATTAGTGTTTCTAACCTTCATAATTTAAATTACAAACCTAACAGTAATTGGTGTTTTTCTTGGAGCTCCATCTCCTGGAGACAGGTGATTATGGGAGAATCCTTATTTTACTTACATTCAAAGTATATTTTAGACACCATGGAAAAATCTAGAAGTACCTTGAGTAACTGTAACAGATGTATGGGTACAACCAAAGACAGATTGAATTAATTATCACTTTACTTATTTCTCATTAAAGTAATTATTACTGCTATAGCAGATGTCATGATTTGCCACTGTTGAGTGTTTGGAGAGAGAGAGACTGCAGTTATCTCTGAGACAATTAAAGGCTGAGAATATCAAAGGAAACCAAAAAGCCCTTCTGGGACTGAGAGGAAAAGGGATGACCATGAGTTTTCAGGTTTGAACAGTCACCACGAGCAGAAATGATGCAGGCACCAAGGGAGCTCACGTCAGTGTTGCTGGCAACTCTGGGAAATCAAGTATCAACTCTCATCACTGGAAAAGTCTGAAGACTGCTTTGCCAAGGGAAATCTTCTCTGGCCAAGAAGACCTACAAAAACTCTTTACAATGAGGTGCTGGAACAGGTTGCCCAAAGAAGCTGCGGATTCCCTATCCCTGGAAGTGTTCAAGGCCAGGTTGAACAGGACTTTGAGAAACCAGGTCTAGTGATAGGTGTCCCTGCCCATGGCAGGGGGGTTGGAACCAGATGATCTTCAGGATCCCTTCCAACCCAAACCATTCTGTGATTCTATACCTATATGCAATATCAGCTGAGACACATAAAAATCATCATGCTCCTGATTCGACCACATCAAGATAGATGTATATCCTGCAGTTGTTGTGATATTAAAAAGCAAGTGGTGGCACAGCACAGGCAAGTCCTACACAGCAGCTGAGAAATGATGACTACTATAAAATATCACTGCTACTACTTAATGATAATCCATTAACTGAAAACTACTTGTGCTACTCTATTATTTGAATGTGATATTTGATTTGAACTAGTAAGTTTAAAAGAAGACAACAGAAATCTAATTGAAACTTCCCTGCAGGCTGGTCCATGTGGATTCTGAAAACCAAGACAAACATCTTTTACAATAACACAGAGTGACCTCCCTGATTTAACAAAAGGCAGCACCAACTAATCTGCAAGAGCATTCACGACCTTCAGCTTTCACATTCTTCACATGTTTTTCTTCTTCTGAATCTGCACTGTCAGTGTTTGTCTCCCAGTTCAATTTGCCTCAAGGGCAATATAACAGTCCTCAGGTTCTTGCACTACACAGGGTAAAGTTGTGCCAATTCAGTCCATCTCCCACTGACCTCAGACAAACAGGTCCACCCCAGGCAAGGGAAACCCACCCTGAGAAGGCTGCACACTATTAGTAGCAGTTGACACCCCCTTCTATCAATAAAATAACATTTTCTAGTGTCTGCAGTAATCATAGAAGGTATTTTCCCTGGGAATTCAGCCTTCCCTGCTCAGTTGGAAAAAGATCTTACACACAAATAGCAAATTTATGCTTTATTTCTGACTATTCAATAAAAAATTCTACTCAAGGCACGGTAAACAGATTATTGGGTGCTGTTTTACTGAGTTACAGCTCTGCAGAAAACCATTTGATAGATTATCTCTTCCTTGGATGTGATCCCAGAAGACAATGCCAGAGGTCTCCTATGAGTAAATGCTCCTGTTCAGCCTGTAAATGCTTTACCCTTTTTGCTTATTTTTGCTTTCAGCGTGTGGCAGACAGGAGGATGATCCCACAGTCAGGTTGCAGTGCATAATCTCACTATGTGTTTATGTGATTTCCCCATTTACCTTTGTGCTGCACCAAGTCCCACCTTACCTGCTCCAAGCCTCATCATTCCCAGAAGCATTTCCCCACTGACTCTTCACTTAACTGACAATCCCTTTGATAACTCTTGATAGTCAGATAGCATAGTCTAAAATACATATCTATAAAAGGTTTAATTGTCCTTAATTTATTAACTCTGATTTCCCTTTTTCTCAAAATACAGTGCAAGAGAAAAATAACTAACTTCCACCTATGCTGCTTCTTCAGCAACGGCATCAAATAAGATTCTGCAATGAATCTCTAACTTACAAGCACATTTTAAAAGCACTAGTAAACCCTGTTAGAAGTTTTAAAATAAGCTAATATTTAACTTGTATCTACATGTTTTAAAAGTTTATTCTCCTTTGGATTTTTGTTCCAAAAGTGGGTTTTGTGTGTAAAAGTTTAACGAGAAATGCTTCCAAATAGGGAAATCCCATTTGATTTGGCTGTGCTGCTGCTCTGTTCATCTTAGAATTATATAGAAAATATTTATTTATTTATGATACAATTAAATATGTTTAAATATTATAACTTTATACAAATTGAATATATATATGTTTTTTTAAAAATCCAGATACACACCAAAATTTAGCATTTCCATAGAATTGTTAAATATTTTTTGAGTCTCAGTCTTCTTTACAAGTGGAATATATGGTACAGATACCTCAAAACTAAAAGAGGGGATAAATGAGGAATCCAGGATTGCTTTTAAAAGTAAAGCAAAAAGAATATATCCCCCTCCTAGAACTGTCAGTTGGCATCGGCTTCCAGCTACATCTGCATGGGTTTATAAATGGGAAACAATAGTGCAGAATGACAATCTCTAGCTGCACCTGATCAAGACAGCATTTTCAACTGTGACAGCTGAAAACACCACAGAATTGATGGGAAAGGCAACCTTTCCAAAGGCATGTGCAGAAGCATTAGGCACCTGTTTGCTTTATTGACAGGGCGGGCTTTGTTTCAGAAGAATAGCAGGCATATTTAATCTTCATGTCAAAAGACACAGTGGCATTAAAGGGTAGAGAGTTACCTCAGGGACAAACCTGCAGTCTTTAATCATCCCGATCTCCATTGTTTTGGTCACTGGAGCTTGATTCAATAACTTCACCCTTGTGTTCTTTGTCCCCTCTTCCACTGCGCTGACTTCGAAAGGTCGGGGACTCCAGCCCTCGTTTCAAAGGTGGTAATTACAAAAAACTGGCAACACCAACAGGTTCTGGTTCCAGGTCAAGTAACACCAGAGAGTAAGAAGGAGATATTAATTATAGAGAGTGGATAATTGCTTCCTTAGCAGCTAATCCTCCGGTTTATCCACCCAAAAGGTCAGATCCAGAAACCCGACACCCTTTCAAAGTACAGTGAATAATCTGTCCTTGTGGCCCTATGCCAGAACTCTTGACTCTGCCTTAATCTGGACTACTCAAGGGCGAAGAGCCTGCATCAGCATTTAAAGAAAATATAAATACTCGTCTTTCTTCCTGCTGGGTGAAGCACTCAGGTGCTCTTCTCTTTCCCATGAGGATAGAAGGCAGATTTTGTCAGTCCTGCCAATAGTGAGCACATAACCAGCACTGCCAAAGCACATCTCTGAACAGACAAATCAAAGCCATTTGCCAAGGGAATAGTCTGGTTATTGACCTCTGACTAATCAGAACAAACCAAATAATAAAGTTAACATTGATTTCCTCTAATGAATCCTATTAATCAACCACCTTGGATGTATGACATGCAGAAAATCACGGTGAGGTCTTAAGGCAAAATATTACTGGTCTTTTTTCACTCTTTGAAGAACCCGTACACCCATCAAACAAGCAGACCTGCCCCATTATCTCTAGCTCTCACCTCCAAGCCATGTGCTCTATTTTATTTTGGTCAGACTATTCTTACATCCCCATTCACAAGCCTTCTGATGTGGCAGGCAGAGGGACAGCAAGCCACATCATGGGGGAAAAGCCATGGGGCCAGGAAACAGTTGGAAATCTGCTCTGTGCTGCAATCCTTTCCATCTGTGCTGCAATCCTTTCCACAACTCCTGTACACATTTTCCCCCATCCCAACTGCAGAACAAGACCACACTTCTGAATTAATATAAAATTAAACCCTTCAAACTCAGTTTTAACAACTTTGAACACAGAGAGGAAGTTCTTACATTACAATGTTGCAGAATTTGGATTGCAGAAGCCCTAAAGTCAGATTTCCTTTTTGGTAAGATTAGACTCCCATAGTAAAGTTTTGTTCCATTCGTTATTCCAAAGACAAATAATCCAGCAACTTAAAGCTCAGACCCAGATTCAACACAATATTTAGCTCTTGGGTCCTGCTTGAAACCCTCACTTTTCACAAAAAAACAACCAAGAAGCCAGGAGCCTGAGCAGGAGCTAAGGTCCTACTTAGTTAAGATCTTACTTAAATCTCAGTTCCTCCTCATTCAGAGGAACTAATTTCTGGGACTGCATTTCCCACCTTGATGCCCATTAGGGAACTATAACACTGAATGTGGAAGAAGCTAAATTCCAGCCCCCCAGATAAGGAGACATCATTGCAAAGCAGTATTTTCACACAAGAAACCACCTCAGACCAAAGCAGAGCAAGGCAATTTTGCTCTATGTCCTGTAATATCTAGACAATTCAAATAAGCCTTGATAGCTTCTTACACAAAATTGGAGAAACAAAGTAATGGGGCCCACACAAAAGAGATAAATTAATGGATCAGGCATAACAATTATGCCCTCCATGACATTTTAAAATGATGCAATATCTTTTATTTCATGTGTCATCGACCAGTCACATCTGTTTTCTTTTTTGATGGCACCTTTTTCTTCCTACACATATCAGAATATCAGTTTGTTACAGGACAACAGAAACTCTTTTGCTTTTGTATTTAATATCAGTTTGTTTGACGCATGTGGAGAGTATTTTTAAACGTCATATTTCCCAGTCTCTACTCTGCTTACTCAGAAAATGACTGAAGAGCTGGGAAAAGCCAAAGCCAGTGCCTCAGCAGCAGCTGGCAGAGGTAACAGCCTGTTCTTCCCTCTTCCAAGCCTTTGCTGCCTTGGAAAGAAAGAGTGGGAGGAAGAACTTCACAACATCAAATTTAGGCAGGATTTGATCTTCCCTTCAACACAGGAAACACCACAGAATCAAACTCTGTAAAAAAATAAGTCAGTTTTCAGCTACAGTCCTGTGGCAAAGACTTCATTATCTGAAGAGTACCAACTTTGTGTTTGAACTACACATTTTGGGTTTCCCTCTGGTTTTAGTCTTTTTAAAACTCTTTTCCCTCACCCTGCTTGTGAGTCAATCTCTGCCTGCAACATTCCTCAGAGAAATGCCTTTGTTTCCTTTCCTGTTGGGAAAATGCCGGCCGTACAGTGGGCACCATCACAGCCTAGTAACTTGGCACTTTGTTAGGCTTTTCCACTCCAACAGCTCCCTGCAAACCATCAGCTGCAAAACAGCCTACAGAGGCTGCCAACTAATTTACTGGGCCATTAATCAATGTATCCTACACCGGTAACTTTCAAACAGATAAAAGCTATCCAGGACCAGAGCAGAGGCTCCAGACTGCCCATGCTTGGCTAAGCTGTACTTGGTTCAGTTTCTTCTAAGGGTGAAAAGGGAGAGGAGAGGTTGGAAAGCAGCTGGGAGGGCTCCAAAAGACGGATGGTGGTACATTAAAATCAGATGGTTGAAGCTATTTTCCTGCCTCCTCTCCTTTGTTGGAAACATCAAATTCACACACAGATTGGCTCCTGAACTGCCAGTTCTTACTGTGTTTAGTTGAAGAGGTGCCCAACCTTTGACTAGGACAAGTTAAACAGGCTGCTCACTTCAAACAGCTTTATTTACAATGTGAGCACAAACCAGATGAAGGATGTGACATGAAAATCATACCTGAATCCCAATATCCACATTTCTATCGTGCATATACAAGTGACAGAGGCATTTGTGTTTGCATCATATAACACTTGGACAAGTGCCTACCTGGTGACATGGGACCATAAGAGTCCCTCTGAAAGACTGTGACAGGGAGAGGTCACAATAACAGTTCAGGTGGCCAGAGGCTATTCCCTGTCCACATGTTGAGGGGAT
Organism: Manacus candei; assembly: GCF_025592945.1. Classification (NCBI taxonomy): domain Eukaryota; kingdom Metazoa; phylum Chordata; class Aves; order Passeriformes; family Pipridae; genus Manacus; species Manacus candei. Next base: position 3,381,764 of record NW_026138055.1, on the reverse strand, counting down.
TCAGTAAAGAGGATGCCTGGGAGCAGAGAAGGTCAATTTTTCTGGCAAAGACCTCCACTGCAGGAAATTCAGGAAACCTCAAAATGCTTGTCCTCCTGACCACAGTCCCCAGGCACACAGCATATTTACACCTCACTTCCAGCTAAACCATCGGGGCTGCCAGAACCTTATGCTGGGTCATTGGGGTACCCAGGCACAGAGCTGGCAATGAAGTGTGAGAATCCTCCTCTGCCCAGGAGCAGCAGCCCCCTGCACATGCTCAGGCTGTGTGGGTAGATATGTATGTATGTATGTAAAGACATGACCTGCTTCAGGCACGGTTTCAAGCACATGCTTGAAACAACCACCACCCCAAACACAACCCATCCCCTCTGTGAGGGAACCACAATGCTGAACAGCATCGTCCCTGGACCACCAATACTGCGCTCATGGGGGCTAACTCCAGTTAATGTTTATGTGGGGTTTACCCTGCCCAATTCCTTCCAGGCTTTTACTACCAGACCAATCTGAATTGACACTGTTACTTGACACAAACATTACCAGAGAGAGGAGCATTGAATGTCTCCAAGCCCATTTACCCCCACCTCATAAGGTACAGGGGTGGGTCCTGTATAAACAGGTTTTTTGTTTGAGGGCGCCTGACAGAGCAGAGCCTGACCTTTCCACTTCGGGGGAACAGCAGGCTTCAATCAAACCTTGCTGAGGGCTGGGGCTATTTTCCCTTCTCGCGGGTCAGGGTGATGCTTGAACTCTCCTTGCCTCGGCTCCCCCACCCACCCCATCAATCTCCTCTCTGCTCTGCCTGACATCTGGGGCCACTGTGACTTACAACAAACTCCCCCGAGGCTGTGTCTCCACAGGGACTTTCCCTGCCACTGCTGAGTGACTCCACTCACTGGACTACCAGGCAGTCAGGTCCCCTTACAACAGCAGAACCCAGACCCTTTGCAGGAGATTACTTGCCAGATTAAAGTTTTCCACGATAAATTCTACTTCCTGCACGTGGTCTGGTCTTAGGAAGGTGTTAGGTTGGAAGTGTCTCAGCCATATGCATTGTGTCAAAGTACTGCAGTGTGCAAGGAACTTATGGCTAAAAAATTTGCTAATTCTGCCCCATGATAAAGTAAATAGGACTCGAGATGGAGGCTAAGAAACCACAGCCTTATTACTCTTTGGAGATGGTAAAGGATACTGGCATGTTTAACCCACTCTCAGGAACTCTCAGGTTGTACCCAGATCACTATCACTGCAGCATCACTGCCATCAGACCTACTTTATTGTACACCCACTGAAGATCCAGCCTCAAGAGCTTTCATAACACCAAACACACTCAATTAAAACACACTTAAAAATTCCTCCTTTCCCTTCTGCCAGGAAATACAGGTGCTGACTGGCTGTGTTCCAGTTACAAGTACATTTTTCAATAAGATTTCTTATCATAAATACACTTTTCATTATTTCACTGGCCACCATTCTGGACACTGCTTCAAGGACTAAGAGCCCTTATCAGACTGTTCCAAGTTTGGGTACTCCTCAGTAGAGCTGCTGCAATGGCCCAGAGCCCAGGACAAGCTTCTGCCTGCACTGGATGCTCACTAAAAGAAAATAGCACTGGGGCGCTGCCAGGTAGAGTCGCCAGCATGTGCAATTGGATTTCCTCAGCTTTTGTTTTAGGCAATACAGCCAAGCTTGGCAAACCCTTCTCATTGTTTTTTTTCCTGGAAAAGTGTTGGTGAGGGTAGGTAAGAGAGGTAAGGAATGAGTGCTTGTATCAACCATGGGGCAAAGTGCAAAAGGACTACAACTTCTTCCCACTTACCTTTGGAGTATCTCTTGTGGCACAGCCCTGCAGAGAAACTCGGGATGGGAAGGGCCTCAGTGTGTGCTGGTGCCAAGCACACAAAAACTGAATGGAAATTAAAGGAGTCAGTGGATCCTCTGTGAAAGCAAAACCTGGTGACGGTATCTCAGCTTGGGCCAAGCCAAAGTAGAGATGTTCCTGTCTCAGAGATCACTCTTGAAAACTGCAATTTTTTTTCTACTCTATTTTTTATCCTCCATACCTCTATCTCTTGCCTATTTTTGTGAGGATGAAAGGACTGATCCCAGAAAACAAAGAGCTGAGCTGAGACAAATGATTATGCTGAAAGAGCCTACAATCTCATCCCAAAAACAAATATTGGGATTTCTGAATCTTAAGTATTACCCATTTGTGGATAAGGGGACACCATAAACACAACCTTCCGTACTAAGATAATTAAATAATCAGCCACTTCCAAAAGAATGAGCAGTCAGGACTATTTCCTCTTGCTGAGCCACAGATCATACAAGCACAGCAACATACTGCCAGTGCCTCATTAACTTTTGCTGGAGGATTGTCTGTTGCTGCCCAAAAGTGGCCAAAAAGGCAAAAAAAAAAGAAAAAAGAAGACAGCAGGTCTGGATGGATCCCACAGGCCTCCACTCAACTGAGAAATCACAAAAACAGGTTTTTAGCTCAGAGAAATCACATGCCACCTCTTGCTACAGCTTTTGTTCTTCAAAGCTACTGTTGGCTCTCCTTCCTCCCAAATTAGTGGACCCACTGTGCCAGGCCATCTGGCACATCAAAATTTATCTTCATATTTCATTATCCAGCCCACTGATCCCAGTGTTTCCTCCCACTGACTAATGAGATTAGCCCATCACCTCCTAATTGCAGCAGTTACACCTAGTCCATTTTACAACACCCAAGAAAACAAATCCCCAGGTTGTTTCAGAGTGAATGAACATCATCTGCTCTTCAAACAAGTGCAACATTTCTAAGAATAGGAGATGGCACATACATCAACACAATGAATGGAAATCCCTAGGCTGAAAAGTGAAAACTAGAAAACCCAAATGTACTAATCCCAAACCACTGAGGTCAGTGTCACTCCTTGGGCTTGTTTGGCTCCATCAAAACAGTACAAGGAGTTTTACCTGGTATTTCTTGGGGTAGGGGAGCAACTGCAAGGCTACCAATCCACTGTATAGACATTACTTGTAAGGACACAGAGTTAGTGTCCAGTTCCACACCTCATACCCCCAACAGGAAGTTTCCTGAAAAAAAGAGTCCTAAAAAGAAAGACAGAAGGAGTTACAGAATCCCATTATATCCATTTGCATTTCAACAACATGCCAAGACCTAAAACAGGCCAGGAGATGAGCTAGAAGACAGATTGTCAGCTTTGCTGCTCCCCACTTTAGTAAGGTTTTGATCAGGATTCATCTAGTCTAAAGGAGCTGTGTGGATCCTCTTTGAGCTGATGGAGAGAAACCAGCAACCCTGGGATGCCAGTGATCTCTAGATGTAGCTGCAAGGCAAATCAGATGAAGTATCCTAGAAATCCAAAGGAACAACTTAGGTGAGATGAAGGTGTCTTTGGAACAGTTAAGGAAAACAATTCCACTGCCAATGGTACAATCTGTGCCTCAGTTTCTTCATCTGCAAAATAGTGCTATCAGTATTTATTCTCTACAGCAAAATCCTTCTACAGCCATGAATGATCAATGACCTGCAACTGTGAGTTGCTTCTGAAAGATTTATTGAATGTGTTTGTTAGCTGGAGATCTGCTGGAAATTCAGAACTAGAGGGAGAAGAGGGAAGAAACACTACAACTCACAGAGTAAAGCTAGAAAATTTAGTTAAATAACAAACAAAAAGCACCTGGCCTGCCTTGCCTTGAAGGGTAAGCCCCCAAGGTGTTTAATTTGCAGGCTTACATTTTACTATTGCAGGTTTAAAAGTTTCCAGAGCAATCTTAAAAGCCTCATTAGACACCAAAAATTATTTACCCCTGAAGTACTAGCATGAACAAGCCATCAGACTGAGAATAAAACAGCTTTCCTCAGACTGTTCAAAATACACCAAGTTTTGCTTGTGCAGGGACATTAGGAAGGCTGGATCCTCCCTTCACACAGCCAAGCAAGATTAAGGTGGAGAAAAGCCTGGGAGAGTAAATTTTCACCTCAGTCCACCAATTTCCTGCATGCTCAGTCTCTGTTTAAATACACCACCTGAAAGGTATTTCCCTATCTCTCCCCACCACATTTCTGTGATATGTGTTCCCTCCATATGCCTGATGTCTAAGAAAACTTCTTACCCTCATTGCACATCCCACAGTGGCTGGAGCACGGGCTGAGCCCTCTTATCACATGAGCCAGACACCATTTACATGACAGCTTCTCTACAATGCAAATCAAGCTTATTGTCACCAATGGAAAAAACCCTGAGTGAAAAGTTATTGGCCCTGGTTAGCCAATCCTTTGAGAGCAGAAAAAGGTGGTGACCTCACTCTTGCCCCATCACCAGGTCAAGTGTTCAGGGAAAAGCCTGATCTCTCCACATTCATCAGTGCTGCCATTATGCCAATGGCATACAGCTGGGATGGAGGCAGCTCTGATGTTCTCCAGAAAACCATACTAGGAAATGGGCCAGAAAGGTCCTGAAACAAAGGATCAGGCATCCAGCCAGCCTCCCTCCCCATCCAGCATTCTGTAGCTTGGGCTGCTTTGGCCAGCAGACACAGAAATGCAACTTTGTACTAATCCACCAATACCAACAAGGCTGAGAAGGGCTTTATAAGGCAATTCCACATCCAACAGGCATGGACACTAGGGTAAATCTCACTAACAGCATCCTGCAGCCCTCTCTAACCCCATGGCAGAAAAGTAGTTTTCAACCAGTAGAAGATATTTGCACAAAGGGACAAGTCTGAGTTTAAAGACAATTCTGAAATCTCAGAACCACAGAACAGTTTGGATTTGAAGGGACCTTTAAAGTTCATCCAGTCCAACCTCCCCAACACCTTTCAGTAGATCAGGTTGCCCAAAGTGCTCTGCACCATAACCTTGAATGCTTCCAGGGATGGGGCACCCACAGCTTCTCTAAGCAACAGCAACCTGTTCCAATGTCTCACTACACTCACCATTAAAAACTTTCTTTCTTATGTCTAGTCTAAACATTTCAGTTTAAAACCATTACCTCTTGTCCTACCACTGTAGGCCTTTGTAAAAAATATATCTCTGTCTTTCTTATTAAAAGAAAGTACTGACAGGCTGCAACAAGATCTCCCCTGGGGATCAAGTTGGGTCAGGCTGATTTGGTCATTTGCAAGACAACATATGAAGTTTGGACCCAGATAATTCTGATACTGCACTGGGGAGCAGAGGGGGATGGACCACACCCTCAGTGGTGAAAAAAAATCAGTAGAAGTGTTTAGTTCTGTACCACCTTCACAAGAGAGACATGGAGATATTGGAGAAAGTAATATCAGAGCCCATCATCAGGCCCAGCTGACAAAGAAAATGGTCCTACCAGCCACATCTGCATGATATAGGCAGACAGCCAGCATTGATCTTGGAGACTGGCAACTTGCTACTGCAGTGTCTCATCAAAAACAATGCGGGCAAACTTCACAGATGTGGGCAAACTCTCTGTATGCTACTTTTGAGCCTATTCCAATATTCTGGACTGCAGCAATACAAATAAAAGCATCCTTTCCAGGATTAACTTCATCTACCTAGTCACAGACAGAATCATTCACTTGAAAGCAGCAGATAGACCTTCTAGATAGACAGACTGTCTACCTAACCATCTGCTCAGAGTTATCTCTCTACTTTAGGAGACCTTTTTGTCCCAGAAAGTCTTCAGGGAAGCAGCACTATTAGTGGACAAGTACACACCCTTCAACTTCCCAAACTATAGAAGTTACCACAATCCAGGTAACAGTGGAATTTGGGCTCCAAGAAAACCAGCAAGGACTCAAATTACAGTAAAAGACACATGGAGACAATCAGGGAACATGTAATGAGAAGAGACAGGCATGAAAACAGAAACTGGGTCCCATAGGCCCCAGCTCTCACAGTGAGTTTCAGGGCTGTGTAGGCAGGGACACACAGAAGGTTTGTGACAGTCTCTTTAATTACAGGCTCCCCTCACACTTGAACCAGGCTTGAGGCTACAGCCTCAGACTTCAGGACAGCCAAGGTCTGTGGCTCCAATTGGCTTGATGATATTTCATTTCACTGCATGTGAACTCTTTCCCATATGCCTCATTCCCTTCTGTGCACATAAAGGATGGAAACCTTGAAAAAATGACTGAGAGAAGTGCAGGGTGGGCATTAGTTACTATTTTTGACAGCACTAAAACAATATATGAAAAGGGGTTTGGGGTTTTTTGCTGTGATTTGTTTTCTCTGAATTGCAGCTTAGGAGGGAAAACAGAAGACAATGTCCCATCCGATGTCTGCCTGATGGAGTGACAGGGGCTGGCTCTGCCACAGCACTGCAGTAGTTGTGCTTTTGGAGGAGTATTGTTTTTATTTCAGGAGAAGAAAAAAAAAAGGAAATGAGCAATCCCAGAAGGAAAGGGTCTGAATGCTTGCTCAGGCTGCACCATGAAGAAAAGAGATTGCTATTGTCAATGGGTGTTTCATTGTTCTGGTCTTTCTGAGAAACCTTAAAATATATCCAGAAATGTAGTAAGAACAGAAAACAGATCTGTTTCTTTGGCTGCCCATTTGCAGCCTGGTTAGTGAGAGACAGACTCTATCTTAACAGTGCTAATTACCCTGGTTAACCCTTGTTCTCACTTATGACACATATTTAAAAAAAAACAACTTCGTATTCATCTGGAGTGGGTATAAGTGAATAGCCCCACTGCTTTATATTGAGTTACTCACCAAGTCAGGCCTCCTCACCACTTCAGCATCAGCCTCCAGGCTAATCAATTGCAACAAATTACTACAATAACTGGCCAGGCTCATTCTTTAATTGGTGCCACTTTCAAACACTGGGCACAGTCTGCCCTCCCTTGACAGATTGCTTCAAGCACAAACTTCCAAGCCAGGAGTCAAACTTGAGGCAATACCTCCAAGACCAGTCAGGGAAGACATAGGAGAGTTGCAAGGGCACAAGGATTTCCTCAAGGATCAGAAAATGCACTTTAAACTAGGAAGAAGTGGGATTTGCCCCTGTTAGCATCCTTAGCATGGCTTCATCTCATGGCAGCGGTTAGAATCAGCCAGGACTGTACCTTTAATCTCCCAGAGCTGAGGGAAATCAGGAAGAGGAAAAATTGCAGATAATACAAATAAGTAGACAGATAGACAGACAGATAGAGTGGATGGCAAAAGCAGAATGTGAGGATGCAAAGCAAAGAAAGCAAACAACAGATAGCAGCAGGTACAACACCAGCACTGAGTTAGGACCAACACAGTCAGGCCCATGAGCATCCACAAGCAGCATCCCCACAGCTCAGCACTGCTCCTGAGCCACAGCAAAGATCCTGTTGCAGGCACAGCTGTGCTATTCTCTTGCTGGCACTGGTGTGCACAGAGTCATCTCAGGGCTCTCAGTCCCAACTGCCTGATAAAGCAGCTTGGACAGTCCATATGCAACCCACCAGGAACCAACAACCAGCACCAAGAAGGACAAACAGGTCACAGTTGAAAAGGTTTGCCTTTCTTTTGCCCCTGTGTTTAAATGTTGTGAAGACTGGTGTGAACAGGTCCCGATTTTCTGATCTGTAGAAGACAGTAACACTGAGAGGCAGAAAAGGATCAACTTCTGTCTCACAGGTCAAACGAGTGAAAATAGGCCCTTAATCTTCAAAACAGTGCAACAGAAAACTTGGTTGGTCTGGTACTGCCATGCCTTGAATCAAGAGAAACATTTTAAAAACACTTTATCATTCACATTGTGATACCACACTGGCCAATCAGCTTCCTTTTCACCCCTCAGCAGGCTTTGCTTGAGCAGAAGTAATCACCCCCAGCTCCACCATACAGATGTAGAGCGATGGGAAAGCTCAGAGGAGGCTGAGTGAACAAAGGGCACTTCAGGCCTGCTGGGGTCAGAATGTGGATCTGCATGGTAGGTTGGACTTTCACTAATCCAGCTCTGTTTCTAATGAGATTGGTTCCCACTACAGCAAAAGGAGGTCCATGGCTTGATTTGCCAAGGGGACTATTGTCATGCAGCTTAGGGAAGCAAAATAATCTTATCAGTTTGAACTTGAACCTTGCCCTCCAATTATATGGACAACGTTTATGAAAAGAGAGATAAAGTGATTTTCATTTATCTGGCAAGAAAAATGTATTGTCTAACACCAGGCATTCAGTTTCCTGCAGCTGCTGATAGACCTTTACACTCCAGCCACTGGCTGTACCATTGCCAAAATGCACTAACTACTATCTGTGCACATTAACTCTGAACCAAACCCATGGTAAATGATACCATCCGCATTTACAGTGCAACTTATAGGTATAGCAGAGTTTCTACTCCTGTAGTACAGCCAAAGTAAAAGCCTGGGGCTGTCAGCTAAAGACAAGCAAACCCAAAGAGCAGGCAGAATCAGAAAAATTTTTCACCCCTTCGTGCTGACCCTCTGTCTCTGTGTCCCCATCCAATCCATCAGCACTCCCTTGGCTGCTATAGAGACCATCCTCTTCTGGGAGTTCTGCATCCCCCACAACGCAGCTAAAACAAAGAACATTTTGGCAAATAACAGCCAGGCTTCATCTATTCTTTTTTCTATACAATTCATTCCATCAAAGTTGTTTAGCTGAACAAAACCCCAGCGCTCTCCTTTATTGTGAGGCCAACAATAAACTAACATGTGAGCACAGCGTGGGTCACAGATGTGTGCGCTTCATCATCAACTGTGGAGCCACTTCCTTGTTCCACTCACTTTTATAAAGCTTTAACTTCTTTGAGCTGGAATTCAGAGGAGCACATAAACCAGGAAGCAAACAGCGTTAACACAACAGAAGCAGCCTCTGTACAAAAGACACATGAGGAGACGGACGTGCTTTGGAAACAGTCAGCTCAACAGCCTCGGTTTCCAAGGGGTTACCCACACAATAAAAATCTAGGGAGAAATCAACTGAACAAATCCCAGGGGCTCTATTTTTAGCAATATCACTTGCACTGCAGGATCTTTATTTGTGCCTTTGAACAGACGCATTTACTTTTTTTTTTTCCCTTTCCTATGAAGTGACAGAAGCAGACAAAAAAAGTTTGGAGGAAGAATGTCTTCAAAACTCATTTTTATAGATCTCTTAGAATATGTTCCAAGGACAGACCCCAAATTTGCAAGCCAATTTTAAATACTGCTATCTCATCCCAAATAAAGTAACCCTCAAAGCATGAGGAAAAAAACAAACAAACGAACAAAAAAAGGCAACAAAAACTATGCTTCCTGTAATATCCACCCACTCATATTACACATAAAATACAAGTATAATGTTGCCCTTTCCTCAGTGTACTGGGTCTGGCTGTGATGGAGTTAATTTTCATTGTAGCAACTTGTACAGTGCTGTGCTTTGGATCTGTAACCAAAACAGTACTGATAAAATATTAATGTTTTAGCTATTGGTGAACAGTGTTTGCACAGCGTTAAGTCTTTCTCTATTTCTCTGCCTCCTCACAGTGAACAGATTGAGAGTCTGCACAAGGGGTTGGAAGGAACACAACCAGGCAGGTGACCTCAGCTAACCAAAGAGATATTCTATGCCATACAACATCATGTTCAGCAATAAAACAGAGTGGAGCAGGGTTTAGATCAGTCAGCCATCCATGCTTGGGAACTGGCTGGGCATCAGTCTGCCTGTGGGAGGCAGTGAGTGATTGCCTTTGCATCACTTATTTTGCTTTCTTTTTTATTTCTTCCACTTCTCTTCTTTCATTACTTTCAGCTCAACCCATGAGTTTATTTGCTTTTACTCTTCGCTTCCCCTTTCCTTTCTCCTGTCCTACTGGGGATGGGAAGGGGTGGTGCTTAGCTGCCTGTGGGTGCTGACCCACAACATTTAGTTATGTGCAATTGACTTTGCAACTATAATGTTCATTTTAACCTGTGCAATCTATTTTCATACAGGTTTTATAGTGTTGCAGAAGAAATTGTGTACTGAGTACCACATATTTCTTCCTCTCACAACTTGAGAGAAGGGTAAGGGGCTGCTCCTAGGGAAAAAGGTAGATACTGAACTGTCTCTGGAATAGTGGACAGTTGGAGCTCATGATGCCAATCTCTGCCTCAGATCCTCATCTGTGCAACGCAGGTAACGTTCCAAACTCTCCTTCCAGAAGGGTAAGTACATCCCTGTTTGTTGGACACTTACAACAAGCAGAATGGGGTTTAAATAACAGAATAAGGTTTAAATAGCATTAAACACATGGTAAGTAATGCTCCAGGGCCATAAGGATCAGAAGAATAAAGAAAACAATTGTGAGGCAACTGTCCCATGGGCAACACAGGAGTTCTACAGAGGTGGAAAAAACAGTATATTCTCATTAAAAAGTAACACATAACATAAAAAGCTGGATTTAAATAAGTAAAACTACTTTTATGTTTAACATTTCTTAATTTCCAAATGTTTGATTTGCAAGCCTAATTCTGTTATTCGAATGTTCCACACAAAAGCTAAACTTCTTCAAAACCACAGTGCAGAATTTTGTCCCACATCCTCTCCAGGGCCACAGCAGCACTGCATGTACAGACCCCACACAGACCACAGGGAGAAGAGATTTCCCAAAGACTGAGGCCCAAAATAATAATCCATAATCCAGTTACAGCAGCTCAAGTTACCACCTATCACTATAATTGCACTGTCTGCACTCTTGGTCCAATACAACTTTAAGGGAAGTGTGAGCCAAAAGCCTTTGCAAAATACAGCAAACATGGGAAATAAATGTCAGGAATGGCACCTGCCATAGAGCAACTTTAATATAAATGCAGAGGAGCAATCAATAAATGATCACAGCTGAGCCCACAAGTCCAAGGCACAGGAGGCAGGTCACCCCAGCCCGCAGTGTGATACAAAATGCACAGAGGAAACATTAGCAGAAAATCCCCCCACTGCTGCATTTGTTTTATATTTATTTGTTGGAGTAAAAGCCCACTTTAAACCCTGGAGGCTAATACAACACGTGTTGATAATATCATAGCAGCAAAACCACAGGCATCTGATAGCAGATGAAAATAAAATAACACAAGCACACAGGGGGTCTCAGAGTAGGTGGTCTGAATGGCCCCTTTTTGACAAGCAGCACCATCAGATACCCAGCCTGTCAAGGGTTGAGTATATCTCGCCTAAGTCAGCTCTCTCTCAAACACTGATGATTCTGGTGCCTTTATGGGCTGCTGGAGGAGTGAAAAATGTGTCTGCTGGCAACTAGTGTGTTGATACCAGGTCAGAAGCTGGTGCACAAGAATACATGGCAAAGTTCTTTGATTGCAAGTGGCTGATTAATCTCCTCTGGCTCTCTAGGCCTTCTTCTCTTAATGTAAAATTTAAAAAGGAACTATTTTTTTACATTTTTCTTTCTCTGTTGTTAAGGATGTGGGATACTTTGCCAGCAGCTGGATGTGACCTCCCCTGCCCACTACAACTAAAGTGTTTGGACAACATCTACTGCAAACTCTTTAGCAGCATTCTACATCCATCTGTTCATTCACACTTCTGATACCTGACCACTCAGAGTTTGCCCAAACTGCAGGTCACTCACACAAGGCTCCATCTTCATGCAAGGATCCAAATGGATCCAAGAGTGATTACTGAATAGCAAGCCTTAATATCCACAGGAGCCCCATTAACACTGATACCACAGCATTTACCAACCAAGTTCAAGAGCACAAAGTATATCTAAAAAACCTCAGACAAAATTTATTTTACTGTGCAACTCAGAACTACCAAACCATCATTGTCTCTCTGATGTAAGAAGACACACACTGGGTTCCAGGCAGCCAGGCATTAAGTATGCCTGAAAGAGCAGACATTCATAGTTTAATTACTACAAATGAGCTCATATCCTCAGTTAGTGAGCTGAGCCAGGCACACTTGGATCAACCCAAACCCAGGCTGAGAGTCACAACTCACCATCCTTCCTCAGGCAAAAGGAGTAGCTAAGTAAATTAATAATAATAATAATAATAGGTAACCCAAGCAGCTCTCTTAAAGATGTTCACAGTTAGTACTTCTACACTAGTTTTAATCAGCAAGATGAGTTGGAATTCTCTTCTGTGCTTCTGTTCATCCTGCAAAGCTCTTGCCAAGTCAGCAAAGTTGCCTCTCAGCTGAGCGGAATTTGGCCCTTGCCTGTCTTTTGGAAAGAGCGCAAAACCCCCAGACAACAGCAGTGCTGGATCAGTGATCAGTGAGGCACAGCACTGGCAAGGACACAAGGAACCTTGTAGCATTTTACAAAACCAACCTGACCAAAAGTCCTCTAGACTATTTTGAGTCTGTTCCTCCAGGCAGTCACACGCCTCTCAAGGAACAGAATCTGTGAAGGTCTTGGGTATCTATATTAAGAAATTACAAGAAGTACGAAAAACCAAAACAAATCAGGGGTAGTTGCTTCCAATGGTCTCCCCCAGACTCTGGGGTTGCTATCTTGGAACAGACAGCAGAAAGTTCAATCTGTACCTGCACAACCATGCCAAGCATAAGCAACCAGTCTCAAATAAGACATGTAAACAGTCCTGGTGTTGGCCACCTAAATCACTGCACACCCACCTAAACACAGTATAGCTCAATCTTCAATTCTGAACCCCGAGCACTTTGGGAGATCAGGCCATGTTTAAATTAGCATCAACAAAAGGATCGGCAAAAGTGCCAAGTATAAATACATAGTTTTCCTCTTCCTGCAGAGACTAAGCTTATTCTCACCACCCTCACAGCTTATATTGTGATTTTAGCTTCCAAGTATCTAATCTGAAAAAGGGATAAGTTAAAATTCACACTTGTTTTTTTTTTTAATTGACCAAACTCTTTGTGATATATAAAATCTGCTTTCACAGCATCTTAAATCAGGGACATTTTTTACCAGAGGACATAAACAGTTGCCTTTTTTAATTCTGCAGCATTTGTATCCCCAATAAGACACAAAATGCTGCAAGGACAATTTCCTCAAATAGTCTGTGCATCTAGTGGGCGCTGATAACCTGGGATACTTTGAAGTAATTAAAATTGCCACAGTCAGTGGATTTTTCTTTTTGCTAATAATACTAATTAAATAAAGTGTTCCCGGTACTAACAAAAGTTTGCATCTGTGGATCAGTTTCTGGGCCCCTGCAATTAGTAAATATTATATAAATATTGCCAGTCATCACACAGAGGTCAGGATCCCTGAGGTCCCTTGGCTCTTGCTGACAGCTCTGATGGCTAAACCAGTGGATTTCCCTGGGACATGAGCCAGATGCACACATATGGCTCTTGAGCTTGAAGTCATTGTCTACATGAAGTTTCACACAGTCCTCTCTTGAGCCATCCTGGCACCCACAGCAGCCCCATCCATCCCTCACTGACAGTGTCTCCTTTCCCTGGCACCACAAGTACCGACCTGCAGCTGGTTTTTCACAGCAGTAACAGCAGCACCCCTGGTCACAGCCCAGGGCCACAAACACACAGAATTGGAAACACGTGTTTCTCTTCCTGGAGCTCAGTCTGGTCCCTTCAGCTGTCAGTAGAAGTAAACACTGAATATTTTTTAAAGCCAGCCAGCATCGACTCCTCCCTCATGGCCTTTTTGGTCACAACTGTTGGGAAGTCCACGGTGTTTTCTCTTCAGGACAGGAGTGCACAGACACCTGTATCTTTGCTTAACATGGTGTGTTGATGCCACAGAGTTGCACTCCTGATGATAAACTGGAATAACTCTCTAAGGCACCAAAATAGCCCCAGCTTCTCTGCTGCTCCTCCTCCTCTCGCAAGAGCAGCGGAATTGGCACTCATCCCCACACTGATTTCCTCCTCCAACACCTCTCAGCTCTCTCAGGTCTTTAGACTGTTTTCCTCTGACAGTCAGACATACATGACACAAAACTCACTTGCAGCTTCCCGCTGTGAGAACCCTCAGCTGTGGCTCCCAGACCCAGCCGTACCCTTCAGCTCCTTCCCCTTGCAGACACATCTCCAGAATGTTATCAGAAGAGGCCAACAGTGGTTTTTAACTAGCTTTGATGAGGTTTTGGATTTTGTCACCTCTGCAAAGGAGAATTTCTCTACTCCAGCACAGACAGCTGACCCTCAGTAAGCCAAACTGCAGCTATGATGGATGGGTTGGCACATAAGGCTTCCAGCTGAGGACAAAAATATCACCTAGGGGGGCAAGGACCTCTTTGAGCAACAACCTGAGGCCCATCCAACCTCATCACTCAGAGCCCTTCCCCAAGAGTAGGTATGGAGGTGGCCTGGGTTTTGCCCAGTCTTTAAACAAAATCTAGAGCATATCTGTTTGCCCCTGGGGCCAAAAACTCCTTACTGAGTTACACCACCACATCGGAAAAGAAATTTTCTGCTTTTTTCTTGAAAATCCCACTTTCACAGCCTGCAATCTCAACACAGGGCCACCCTTGATACCATGGATCCATTCAGGGCTGTTAGACATTCAGAAGCTGTTACTATGTAGATTTTGGTGATAATTTGATGAATAGAATTGTCAAACAAATTGCCTTTATTAAGGACTGATTAAATGCAATCAGAGAGTGCCTTTCCCCTCCCAACCCCAGTCCTCATCAGCTCAAACAAACACACTGAGCCAATTAGCAGGGAGGTGGCAAAAGCAGCTTTCACTTGAAACCTGATATTCTTGGGGAAAAGAAAAAAAAAAAGAAAAAAAACCACCAACAAAAAAAACCTCTTTGCACTTTCAAAGCCAAGAAGAGCCTCCAGGGAGAGATCCTGAAAGCTACCCAGGGCTCACCTGCAGGGTGTGGATGGGAGTTATCAGTATTCATCTGGCTGGATGCCAGATCAGCTCCCTTAAGCACTGTGCTGCTCACGTCCAGCTTGTGCCAAATATAATGTGAAGAACGTAAATATTAAAGCAGGCCTAAGGGGAGCAGCACTACCAGGGCTGTTTTTCCTTTGGCTGCATTCTCCTGTATCAAAACAGGTATGAGCTCCTAGCCAAGCTATTTCCATGCCTAGAAACCTAAATTTTTGGATTAGGTCCTTGCAGTGGAATCTCTGGTGTCTGCAAATGCCTGAGTTCACAGCACAACCCTTTCTGCAGTGGTGAAGGGACCTGTCTCCATCAACATGAAACTCATGGCAACCACAGAGATCTGCTGGCACTACCCTTCTGTGCCTGAAATTACAGGGCATTTCATAGAATCATAGAATCAACCAAGTTGGAAAGGACTTCTGAGATTATCAAGTCCAACCCTTGATCCACTACCACCGTGGTTACCAGACTATGGCACTAAGTGTCACATCCAGTCTCATCTTAAAAACCTCCAGAGACAGAGAATCCACCATTTCCCTGGGTAGCCCATTCCAATGCTTGATTACCCTCTCTGCAAAGACTATCTTCCTAATATCCAACCTAAACCTCCCCTGGTAGAGCTTAAGACCATGCCCTCTTATCTTACTGATAGTTGCCTGGGAGAAGAGACCAACCCCCACCTGGCTACAGCCTCCTTTCAGGGAGTTGTAAAGAGTGATGAGGTCTCCCCTGAGCCTCCTCTTCTCCAGGCTAAATAACCCCAGCTCCCTCAGCCTCTCCTCATAGGACTTGTGCTCAAGTCCCTTCACCAGCCTTGTTGCTCTTCTCTGGACCCGCTCCAGCCCCTCAATGTCCTTCCTGAACTGAGGGGCCCAGAACTGGACACAGCACTCCAGGTGTGGCCTCACCAGTGCTGAGTACAGGGGAAGAATCACTTCCCTGGTCCTGTTGGCCACACTGTTCCTGATCCAGGCCAGGATGCCATTGGCCTTCTTGGCCACCTGGGCACACTGCTGGCTCATGTTCAGCTTCCTGTCAATCCAAACTCCCAGGTCCCTTTCTGCCTGGCTGCTCCCCAGCCACTCTGTCCCCAGTCTGTAGTGCTGCAGGAGGTGTTGTTGTGGCCAAAGTGGAGGACCTGGCACTTGGCCTTGTTGAACCTCATCCTGTTGGAATCAGCCCGACTCTCCAGCCTATCCAGGTCCCTCTGCAGAGCCCTCCTGCCTTCCAGCTGATCGACACTCCCCCGCAGCTTAGTGTCATCTGCAAATTTGCTGATGGTGGACTCAATCCCCTCATCTAAATCATCAATAAAGATATTAAACAGGACTGGGCCCAACACTGATCCCTGGGGGACACCACTAGTGACCAGATGCCAACTGGATGCAGCACCATTCACCACCATTCTCTGGGCTCGGCCCTCCAACCACTTCTTAACCCAGCAGAGAGTGCCCCTGTCCAAGCTGTGGGCTGCCAGCTTTTTTGGGAGAATGCTGTGGGAGACAGTGTCAAAGGCTTTGCTGAAATCCAGTCCAATTCGAAGAAGGGGAAATTTATTGAGGAGAATTGGAGCACGACATCATAATCACATAATCCTAATTCCTTGCAGGTATGCAGCTGGAAGTTAAATGGTCACCTTGGCTGACAGCAGGCAAAGCAGAATTCAACATGTGTTGGCATGATTGAGCTTCAGAGACAGGAACATCATGGCTGGAGCAGAGACAGCACACAGGATATGAGCAATAGCTGTTGACTAAGCTGTCGACTTTCAACGCCTGCATTTAAAGTCAGCACCAAAGCCTAATTTTGGTCCCATTAGTCCCTCTAAGTAGCAAGGCCTGTACACTGCACACGGATCGCTGCTTCCCAGAGCCTACGCAGGGGAGCCGTGGCATAGCTTCCTCCAGCAAGGCAAGGACTTTGCTTTGTCTTGAACTCCCACTGCAAATAAAAAGGGGCTAAAACAGTTTTATTAACCAGCAGGGATTTCGGAGAGTTCATTGCTGGGACTTAGATCAGGACTAGAGGCTTCCAGTTAAAGTACAGGGATTCAAAACATCAGACTCTTACAGGACACCTCATCGTAGTAGTCCTCAAGTGTCACCTTGAACGTAAGGGGTAATCGACACATCAAGACACTGGGTTCTAAGCCTTCAAACAGTCCTGAGCAGAAGAACTGATCACAGAATGAGATTAGACCAAGAGCCCATTCTACAAGCAGCCACAGAGAAAAAGTCCAGGCCTTCTTAAGAAGTGGCTGCAAAGTGCCTGATAACTTCACTCTCTCCCTCAGGACCTGCTTCCTACCCCCACACTCCAATGCAAACATCAATGTTTAAAGAACTACTAAAGAAAACAACTTCAAAACTCTTCACATAGTTCAAATACTTCACTTAAAAGGAATTTGAATTCTTACATCTCAGATTGCACCAGTCCCCAGCAGGACACGCACTCATCATGTTCCCGTTGTAGCAGTTTGAGCTGTTCAAACAGGAGGGACGGAGCCACAGTAAGAGACCACGTGCTCAGGCAATGGAGATCCCCACCAACCCTGCCTGTGCTTTCCTGTGACAAACTCAGTTCATCACACCACAAGTTCATCATAAGGCACCTCTCAGGGTTCCTTGCTATGATCTACACAAAAATGAAAACCTCCTGCAGCCAAGGGACACACACCTTGAAGACCCAGCCAGTGGGAGAGTACTGGGAGCAGTGGGTGTGCAGTTCTTGGTAAGCCTTTTAGCGAGTCCTACTGCAGAGCTGCAGCATGAGAGTCAGGTCAGAGCTGCTTGTGATTTGCTTAGAGCTCAAGACTGGCTGTCCCTGAGCTTTCCAGGGCTGTATCCACACACTTTGTCTGGCCCAACACAACAAGGCCATGACCTATTACAAACAGCAGCACCTCCCTGATATTGCTGAGTCAAACCAAGCAGAGAAGCCAAAGAAGCTTTTCTGCTAAACAAGGTCTACAGGACTGAGTTAAAAAAAAAGCCATTCTTCTCCAAAGAGTGTCAGCTGCTCTCTCTGGACAGTACTGCTATTTATTTGCAAGCTGGAAGAGCCTTTACATCCCAATAAGCTGTGTCATCTCCCTGCAGCACAAAACTGCTGCAGAAACCTCTGTGGCATCACAGCAAGCCTTGCATTCCTCAGCAGCAATAACCAATACAAATCCATTCATCTCCTTGGGATGCAGAAAATTTACGTTTTGGATGCACCACCTCTAGGTGTGATGGCATATGGTAAAGCTATAAAGCTTCCCCAAACACATTCACCTGCTCAATTCCAGCCATGACAGAGAAGAACACAGAATATCCTGAAGTATGGAAAAGGCATATAAGAGGTTAGAAATCCCCCCCTTCCTTCCATTCCTCACGCCAGCTGACAATTCATATGTAGGGGTAACAGTGACAAACAAGCTGCTCCATGAGGTAGGTTTATCTGGGCCACTGCTCCTTCAGAGAGGCACGTGGTCCGTGCCCTCATGCACTGGAGGGACATAAATGGAGTATTTGGAAAATGTATTAGGGAAGTATGAGGTGTGATTTGGGAAATGCTGTACCCCATTCATCTTGTGACTACCCAGCTCCTGAACTTACAAAACTAAATTGGAGCTGCTATACACCGGGCACAGCCCTTTCCTGCAGCAAGCCATGTTTCCTGTCCTGCAAGGTACACTCAGTCCAACAAGACTGGGAACATTTCCCAAGCCTTCTAATCAGCAAACATAGCTTGGACCCGGCAGAAGGTTTCAACAGTTGTAGAAACTCGTGGAGATTGTGCTGTTGGAATTACAGACCCTGCTTCAGAGTACAGCCTCACCACACACATACACAGGGATTTAAGCCACCCCTTTTCTCCCAAAGTGTGACAGTACAGTTGGATGTTGCAAAAAACATTATTTTGGTATCTGCAACCTTCTTATCCATTTTTTAAAAGGACAGCATCTTCTCTGGACAGCACCACCAAAGCTTATTGAATTTCCTTCCATTGCTCTGGCTATGTTGTACAAACAATGTGAAGTACCATTGCCCTCGGACATCTGTACATGTTTTAATGCTTACTAATTTGGCCTGACTGGGAAAACTTTATCTGTATTTCAGAAGGATGAGTCCTTTCCCCATTGCAGCTTTAGCTCCTGTCGTTCCCACTCCATGAACCCCCTTCTCCATCAACTTGCTTGCAAGGAGGAGCATAGAGAAAGCCCAACACTGAGAAAAGGATAAAAGCACATTAGAAACAGGGAAATGCCTCAGTCCTTTACATTCAGAGCCAGACCTGCCCTGAAGGGGAGCCCCCAGGACTGATCTGTCTCCAAAGGAGACTGAATCACGGGCAAGCCAGCCCCCTTCAATTCACATTAAGACTTCAAGTTACTGTACATATTCTCCCCCCACTCCAGCACAAGCTTCTTCTTTCTAACACAAATCTCTCACAGCACACAGACACGTGTGCTCCCAGGCAGTGAACAGCAGTGCTGTGATGTGTTGAAACGCAAGTCCAGTGAGATTCAGCCCTTGCAAATGACACTTTTTCATCAGCAAATTATAATTGGCAGCTCTTATCTGCTACAAGAGTTTTGCAACACACCCCTAAAGAATATGCCAGACTAGTTCTTCACACTAAGACCCAAAATTAGAACTAATATCCTAAAAGCAAAGTGACCCTCACCAGGAATTCCCAAGCAAACTAATCAACG
The DNA here is from genome assembly GCF_025592945.1 of Manacus candei. NCBI lineage: Eukaryota > Metazoa > Chordata > Aves > Passeriformes > Pipridae > Manacus > Manacus candei. The sequence goes on along the minus strand of NW_026138055.1, from coordinate 3,362,309 downwards.
CTGTAGTTTTAAAACAAGCTCTGTTATATTTTCTCGGATCCACGTGCACATCCAGAGAGAACAGAAGCAGAAATGTAATTTTAAAGTGACTGACGCAGCTGTAGAGTTATAAAAGTCATATAGGACTCCAGACTTTCTCCTGTGCACAAATCAAAATAAAATTGTAGACCCAGAAATTATTAACAAAGGAGACACTTTTTCTCCTGTCTTAAGAAAACAGCAACTGAGAACATAATTCATTCTGTGCATGTAACATCTCCTTTATCTCAGCTCGGGGGGCTTTTGCAGCCATCAGGAGCTGTATGTTAAGAGAAGGGAATCTGGCCCGTTACAAAATAATTGGGGCTTGCTGTATTAGTTTTAATTTATGTCCTAGACCTTCATAGTCTCCTAATCCAGCTCTTTTCACTCCACTGAGAAAAACAGCACAAAACCTGCCACAAACTTTCACAAGAGTATTCCTTTCCTTGTTCCCAAAGTTACTCAGACTTACTCTGCTGAAATAGTTTTGCCAATTATTGAGAAACACTTTTGAGAAACGCTTTTAAGAAACTCAAAATCCTCTTACAGAAGACACTTTTCATCCACTTATTTTTAGAAGATTAAAATTACTCCCCACATAATTACCCCAGATCTGCTCACACCCCCTTTCCTTGAGCTGCTCCTGAGCGCTGGAATAAGAGCTCCTATCCACGAGCAGCACATGAAAGGATCGGCGTTTCTCCCTACCTGAGAAGTCTGCAGAAGTCTTAGCAAAGTTGCTGAAAGCTGTCAAGCACATGAGTCCCAGGAGGAAGATGGAGGTGGGAGACACGTCTGGGCAGCACATCCTCAAGTGTCCTCACGGCTTGTCTTCTTCCAGAGAAAAGGAAAGCGTTTTCTGCCCCAAGCCGGCACTCCTCATTGCCCGGAGAACAGTGTTAGTCCCACTACTTGGAAGGCTCGCAGCCAGCGGCGGGGAAGAAAAAGCACTCGACACACACACACTCACACACACACATGGAGTGAATGAATCCCGGCTGACGAATGAGACAGACCTACCTGAGCCCTGGCGGAGTTCCCAGGGTCCTAAAAGCCACCTCTTCGCCCAAATTTGCTGCAGACTGTTCCTGTGCAGCTGTCCGGAGGAGCTGCTGGGGGGGCAGTCGGGGTGGGGGTTGCCCGGGGGGGCTGGTTTGGAGAAGCCCGGTTGTGTTATTAGATTAGTTATCCGGGGATCTTGTCTGTGTTGCTAATAGACAGAAAGATGGGCAGAGTTTTCAAAGGAGGGAGCCCAAAACAAAACACCTGAATTCACATGGGTTTTTGGCATGACGGGTATTTGGACTGCTGCTGAAATCAGTGTGAGCAGTGGTGTCCTGCCAGACTGGGGACAGGACAATTGTTCTGTATCCCCTGTTGAGAGAGATCCTACAATGGAAGAGATTTTGCATAGGCCCGGGGATCAAACCCTCCTGGATCTCATTGCAGGACTGGGACTGGTATCAGCCACATATCCAAAAATCCTCCTTTCTTTTGACAGCAGACAGCCATGCCAGGTGCCCTTTATCCCACTGGACCCCTTTCCCCTCCATCAAAATCAACAGAGGGTTTTCACGCAGATCTAAAGCTGTGATTTTCCTAGAATCATAGAATGGTTTGGGTTGGAAGGGACCTTAAAGATCATCTTGTTCTAAGCCCCCTGCCATGGACAGGGACACTTCCCACTAGACCAGGTTGCTTCAAGCCCCATCCAGCCTGGTCTTAAGACTCAGAAGACTTGTCTCCTTCCATAGCAGCTACTTTACCTCCAACTAGCACAGCCTTAGATGCTCACTCAAGTACTTCTCACCCTGCAACGTTAAAAGAAGGCTCCAGCTCACCTGGAAGCACAACCAGCATTTGATCCTGCCTGATTTCCATCCATCTCTTGGCAGCATCAAGATGCTAATTTGTAAGAGCTGAGCTGAGCTCTGGGGACACTGTTCTCTGTGGGCACAGGAAGGAGGTCCTGGGCTTTGGTCGCCAGCATTAGCTGCAGCTCAGGCATAGGTTTGCATATAAACAGTGGGCATAGCCAACACATCCAGGCTAGAGCAGAAGCTGAGCATCAGTGCAGAGAGCAAGGGGCAGTTTTCACAGGCAAAGCCAACACCAGACATTCAGCAGCCTGTGTATACATATATCCAGACCCACAGAGCAGCACTGTGTGGGGCTGCCAGGGAAGGGCAGATGAAGCCAGGCACACACACAGCTGCTGAACAAAGCTGCAGCTTCTATCCAGCAAAAATAACCTCAGTGGAAACATCTGAGGAAAACCACAACTGGTTTTTACTCCTCTGTCCCGTTCATCCACATGGAATTAAGTGAAACTTTCCAAAAACATTGACCCTAGAGCTGAAAACAAGTGTAAGAAACTTCAGCCTGAAGGGCTCTGTTCTTTTTTCAAAGCTAAGTGCACTTGTAAAGAGTTTCTTATGCTGAAGTTTCTAACAATGTTTCAGCTGTTCTCAGATGAAAATCAGAGTGGCTGCCTGATTATATGTGAAAGACATTTTCAAGAGTGCTGCCATGAATACCAGAGCAATTTTTTCCACCAGAAATCTGTCCTGGGATGGTCTGTGTGCTAGAAGCCAACTCCAAGGGGAGCTGTAAGTCCTGTGGCCCTATTTGCTTTCTACCCATACAGCCACTTGCTCAAGTTCGAATCAGCCACACTGAGGATGAGGAAGGATAGTGTGGTAAAGCTGGAGTTTGAGTTCAGATCCTGTCCCTGACCACAGGAACAGGAGGCAGGTCTGGCCTGAATTGCCCCTAAGCAACCCTTTTTCCATCAACAGCTATTCACACACTGAGGGTTTACAGTGAAGGTGCAGATGAGTCTCCCTGAGGACAGTGGTGGCTCTGGGCTGAGCTGACAGCACAGTCATACCAACCCAGCAGGCTGCATACAATCTAGCCCCAGTCCCTTCTCTCTGCAGACAGTTCTGCCACCTTGCCTTTTTGCAGAGGGCTGCTTAAGCAAGATCAAAAACCAGAACTTCTACAGGCTACCTTACTCTTTGTTTCACCTGATACTTGAATCCCACATACTGGACCTCCCTGATCCATATTTATCCAGGGGTGACTTAAGTTTTAAAGAGAAAATACCAGGGTATTTGATTCTGAGCATCGATTTATAATTCTTGTCTCACCTACTTCTACTGTCCTTGCCCAGAGGAAGATTCACCACTGTTGCCTTATAAGCATGAGATAACCATACCCATTACCAGATTATCAGTCAAAGCTCCTTATCAGCAGGACAAAGAAACAATAGGACCCCTGGAAATTTATCAGCCTCTGGAAAAGAGAAGCACTATTTGCTGAAAAGAGCCCACCCTGTTAGCAGGTGTTGATTTTACTGATTAAAGGGTAATTAGGTTTGGCTGACTCAGTATATGGGGAGGAAAAAAAACTCTGGAGACAAAGGGTTTAAGGCTGAACATGGGCAGCTTGCTTGAGCAGCCCTTTAGGTTATTGCTAAAAGAGTCAAACCAGGGGGGAGAAAGTTTACATCAGTGTCCTATCCTGTGAGGGCTTTGTTTTTAAGCAAGTTTGTAAAGATGCCTTCTTCCAAAAGGAAAGAAGAAAGCAGCTCTTGCTAAAGAGAAAAAGAAAAAATAGATATACTGGCCTTTGAGAAACAGACAATTCAGTTAAAGCCCATCTCCATAATGCCCTTATTCCCTAGAGCATCTGGGAACATCAGCTGTGCGTTTCAAACGGAAAGAGGCCACCTGTCCCCACGGCAGCACAAACAAAAGATGGTCACTCTGTCATGGACAGTCTCATGGGGTAAACATGAATCAATGGGACACGAATATGGAACTTTATTTTTAGGAGTAACAGCCCTTGAAATCCACCCGTGCTTTCAAATATGTCTCTGGGGATAGGTAATAATGCATATAAAGGACCTTTTGGATCCCTTGTTCTTGAGGCCACCCAGAAGTGGGAATAGGCCAGTACTGATGCAGTTCAGCATTGCATCTTATCTTGGAGGAATGATTACTTAGTCCCTTTCCCTCCACAAACTGACTGTGGAGGAGTGTCTATAACTAAGTCTAGGATGCTTAACAACTGTACCTCAGTCCTCTTTTTGACTATGATACATAAGTGCATTTTTCTTTCTCCTCCCATAGTCCTCTCTTCTGGATCCTCTCCTTCTCCTGCTACAGATAAAACAGTAATATCTGAAACATGCAAGTAAATTCCCAAAGCACTTTAAAAGCAGTTAAGTTCAACTACAGCTGAGGAAACCAAGGCACTGAGAAGTGAATCAATTAGTCATTTAACTTTGTCACCCCAACCACACAGTTTATAAACGGCAATTGGTTTGGGTGATTCCCAGTTTAATCTCATATGTGCTGATCTCGTTTCCTTCTAGGGCTGATTTTTGGTAATGCTTTCCCATTTTTCACTGACCCTGCACCATTAACCTCTTTCTTGCAGACTAAACCATCAACAGCCTGAAGAAGGGCTGGTCAGTAGGAAAGCTGGACCAGGAATAGCTTTCAGCTAGAGAACCATATGTAGGATTGAAGCTCTCTTTCTTTACACAGCCACAAGCAGGTTTATTAGTACAAATTTGCTAGGACTAGTCTTGCTTTTGAACCCTAGTAACATTACTCACTTCTTACTGTGTTTTCCATAAGGTCTCAAAGCACTCTCGAAAAGACCACTGTTGCATTCTGCCATTTCACACATGGGCAAAGCACAGTCATGTTTGAGGTCACTACTTTTTCAGTGTCAGCCAGGGGAAACTGTCAGAGATAAGAAAATATTAAATACTTTTTATCTTAAAGTCCAGCTAGAGCTCTTTCCACTTGGCCACATTGCCTCCTGTAAAAGAATATAAATTAATAGCAAACTATATGTGCATTTATAGCTACAAAAATATATGTAAACTGGGTGGTCAGAGCTTCAATGTAAAACAGCAAAGCTTCCCTGCAGAGGACAGCTTTTTGTTCTCCTTTTTTTTAATCTTTCCCCTAAGAGTGTCTTATGGAAACAGATGGGGTTACTCATGGAAGTAAGAGTTGTTTGCTTTCAATTTGAAGGCAGAGGACTTCACATAATGCAGTTTTGCAATACAACACCGAGTACTCACAAGTAAAATCCTCCTCTCTCTCCATATTCAACGTTAAACAACAGCTGTGCAGAATATTCAAACTGAAAGGCCTTTGAAGTTTTCACACTTTGTGTCACTCAATCACTTCAGTTTGCAAAACGAATATAAAACCTGTGGGACTCTGCTCCATACTGGGACAGGTTTGGAGAGGGAGTGTTGCTTTAACAGAATTCCATGTAGAACAAAAGTCCCAAGTGATGCACTCATCTCACTAAAACATGGGGAAACATTGAACAGAGTGGTGCAAAACTTTCCAATGCATGGAAATGTCAAAAATAAAATATTTGGAGACTACAAAGTGGTCCACAACAAAGCCGAAAACTTTCTCCTCGTATCTGCACCAAAAATTGATGTTAAAATTTCTCTCAGCTGAAATTCTCTTTAGTATAATGGTTCCATGTTCTGTGTTAGAGGATACTGCACAGTCTGATGATTTATCTAATACCAGCATATCTGATTGGGTTTAGTTGGTGCCTTGTGCACAGGATGTTCTTGGGCTAATCACTGTACTAGAACTACAGGAATTTGGACTCATCTTCAATCTTCATCTTTGTACTACACTGCAAGTCACATAAGGATTTAGAGTCAGGGATTTCAAAGATCAGACTTCCTCAGATGTGAATTGGATCTCTCCTTTTCCCTGTGTTTCATTTGTTCTGCTTGCTTGGATGTTGTTCCCTGAGATTTTTTCTATGTGGACATGCAGCACCAGCTGAGACACTAAAGTTCATGGAGACCTTCAGGACTTGCACTGTCATCTTATATCTGTAATGTGAAACTATTCTCCACTTGACCCGACTCACTAGTCCTTTCCTAAAAGTTTTCCTGGGTAGAGTTCTACATTAATTGGATAGAAACTTGGAATCATCTCAACACTCACACTTAATATGATACCACAGGCACTTATTCCAAACCTCAGGGGAACTCTGGACTCCACCTTGAAGACATGCAAAGTGCAGTAGCACGAAGGACAACAAAAAAGCACTTAGCAGTCCCCCAGACCCTTCTGTACCTCCTGGGCACACATCCTGCACCCAATCACAGCCCATCCTTACTGCAGCCATTGTTATAACTTGCACTAGAAAAGCCATTTTTGTTGCCAGAGACCTTTCCCACAAAACTGATTGTTTCCAAGCATTATCATGAAGCCTTTGCATAAAATCCACATCTACAGTAATAGGCTAAACCAAGCAAGGGTCTGGACACAGGCACTGCCACTCACTTGTTGGATTAGTCCTTGTTATACTTTCAACAAAGGCCACCTGGCATCCAGACAATTTCTGAGCATGGTTTGGGAGTTGGCAGGGACTTTGGCCATTCCCAACAGGCAGAAAGGAACCCAGCTTTGGAGTTTGATAGCATGAACACAACCAGATGATGGATTCTAAAAGAGCCACCAGTGTTTCAGAAGTTTTTAATAGCTTTGGTGAAAACACAGTGGCACAGGCTAAGAACTGAATAAATAACCCCAGACCCAGGACAGACTGTCTGCCAGTGCTACAGGCAAGCCTGATTAGACCTTCCCAGGAATGACAGTCCAGACTACAGCACAGCTACAGCCCAAGCTCAGACAGATCAGCTTTCACCTCAGGCTTATCATTGCCTGGGACACAGGGTATTTCCCTGACATTTGTACAGACAGCAAATTACACAAAAACCTCTGGCTCACAGATCACAAACTGGTAAAAAATCAAAGGCAACCAGAGGAAATACTTTTCTGATGAATGGATAAAATTAATCCCAAGTATAATTTCACTGGCATCAGTGCAAATTCAACAATGCACTGTCTGCCATTTGCAAGAACAGGTTTGTGTTCTCCTTTCACATGTGCTTAAACATACATTTTCCTTTTGCTTTCTAAGTATTTTCCATCTGAAAGGACTGTTTCAAGACTAACCATATGCTTTCACGTGCATTTGAGTACTCAGGACAACAATATCACCAGATTATTTTTTTTTACAATGATCTCAAGAGACTATCCAGTGACAGAGTCCAGGTGTGCTGGGCATTGCACACGGCTCTGGAACTGTGTCATCTAAAACAGCCCAAGGAGCTTACAATGGCATTGAAGTTTAAGCCATCCAACCTTTGCACTCTGTAGCCACAACACTATCATTAGGGAACTCCAGTTAACTTGCTTCTAGGGCAAGAGATGCTTCTCTCTGCAGGAAGCTCATACTGGAATTACTGCATTCATTGTCTCTGGTTCACATATCACTGATACCTAATGTGGTAACGCTACCTACCAGACCAGCTACAAAGAATGCAGAGGAAGGAAGGAAGGAAACTATACAATGACCTACAAGAGATTTACAAATGTCAGAGTTCACCAGGCCAGACAGTGTCTGGACTGGCAGCAGTGTTCTGTGCAGAGCTCTGTGTGTCATTAGCTTAGTGGTTGCATGCAACAGGGAACTACATAAGAGTAGTATAAAAAGTGGCTTTTCTACACACAAGTAACTTGCCTCAGAAACAGCAGAAGTAAAAAGGGACTAGAGCCCACTTACATTCCAACACCTTTTCAATTTTTGCTGGACTACCCCTTTGTGAAGATTGACAAGCCAGTAACACCCTCCCAGCCTTTCCCTGCCCACCAGTCTGATGCCTGTGCTCTGCCCTTCCTGCAGTTGTCCCCTGGGTGCTGTTTCATGGACAGCCTTCCCCTGGTCATTCCCAACCTCAGATGTTGTTGCTCATGGACAATCTTTACTAGTTATTACTACCTGAGGATAATTTCTTGCTTCACTTGCCAACCCCATCGTGGACATACATAACTAGCCAAACCCCCTTCTCCTTTTCTGCAGTGGCAGGTAAAATAATTTATTTTCATTTCCCTGAATCTACCCTGACACAGCACACCAGCTCGCTTCCACATAACCTCCCTCTGCAAAACAAACCTTCTGACATTAGAGGAAAAGCATCTTTGTTCATTATAAGGAGTCTCAGTCCTAAGTGCTCATTTGACACAGTTTGGTCTCCACCAAAAGAAGACTACCACAAATGGTGCTGTGAACAACCAGGAGAGATGAGGGCTTCTTCAGCTGGTTTAGGAAGCCAGTGTCCAGAGCTGCTGCTGCTTCAAGGGAGGAAGAGGCAGAGACATGAAGTTGTAAAGCCCAGTTTTCAGGTAAAAGCCTTGCTGTGAGTCCAGGGGAAGCTGAGTGAGACATAAAACAAAGGACCAGTTTCTCTCTCCCACCTATCTTCACACAAGAATATTGCAAACAGCTGAACCAGTGCACTGGAAAATAATGTTATGATTTCTAAAGGGGTTTTGCAAAACAAAGGATATTGGATCACATTTTCTTTTCAGTTCAGTCACTATTCATACAGTAATGAAGAGCAGAAGTTGGTTTGCTTTGTTAAAAATAATGAGAAGCCATGACTTTAAACAATTTGATCATAAATTCTTATGTTGCTTTTCCTCTTGCACAAGGAGATTGAGATAGTAGGTATAATTTACTGTGACAAACCACTAGCATTAATGCATTAATCAAGAAAAACAAATGGTCCCCCTTTGAAATCTCCTGCCCACCTAGAGAGAGTAATGGAGTTATAAATGGAGAAAGAACAAATATTGACTCTATGAAATGTAAAGGTTCCTGGGAGTTCACCCATCAGTCTTTAGATTACATTTACCTTTCAAGATGAATGGGATTTCTTTTATAATACATTTGGATCATTATTTTTTTTTAGCATCTTGGGAAACACGATGGGGACATCAGTGATCTCTAGGTTCTCAAGATATTCCATACTATTTCCGAAGGACAGTACCTCCAATTTCTGGAATGATGTAGATGCTCCCAACCCAAGAAATGTTTCTTAGTTTGAGATAAGTACTCAATGAGCTGCCTGCACTAGTCAATGAGTTATTTTTTTGATGGTATTTCTAGTGGAGCTTTCTATAAGATGGCTCCAGAGCTCACCCTCCATCACTCAGACTATAGAAACTCAGGGACAAAGACACCCCTTGGCATCTGGACCCATACAGGACTCAAGAGGACTCAAAAATTTACTGCCTAAGGGAAAGGCCTCCGGCACCATTTACTGAACTTAATCTTACTTTGTCACGCACTCTTCATAACTTTTCAAAATCATAATATCTGTCTCATTTAGCCTCCAAAGTCTTCCACACAGATTATTGGATTATTGGATTCATTTCGACTCCTCAATTCAACTTCTCTTAAAAATGTCTTATTAAATCAGAAAATTAGGAGAATTGAGGGTTTCATAATTGTTGAGATCAGCCAGTGTTGTTGTCCCTTCTGTAACCTGTAAGGGTGCCAGGCATCCCACAGGGAACTCAGTACTGAGCAGAGACATAATTAAGAGCAAAAATCCCAAGAAAAACTACAAAGCCAGTTACAACTTAAATTCTCAATGATCTGAAAACACCACAGATTCCAAGAGGAATTTAAAGACACTTCTGACTCTGGACACAGCGCCAGTGTCTACCAAGGCACTGGCAAAGCTTCCAACAGACCATTTCACATTTCATATATCCCCTGCACCCTGATAGAAATCATTGGCACCTGTTGTTTTTCTTCTCCCATAAAGGTTATAAAATAACAATTTACCCTTCAGGGCTGGAACACAACAAAGGAAAAAGGAAATGGAAGAACATAGGTGTGCATGAACACAGTGGTGATGTACCATGGAAGCTGTGCCCATTGCCTGGAGCCCTCCAGGAGCTTCCGACTCAGGGGAGCAGATGTGACCACTTTTCCAGCAACTGCACGGGAAGCAGAGAACATGCAGTTGGCCTGGCAGGGTTAACTGTGCGTGGCTCCAACAGGATGTATGCTTGAAAACAACCGAGGCCTGGGGGTGTTTGGACGTAATGAGTGGAAGATTTTCCAGCTCATCGCTTTTCCAAGCTCAGTGCTGAGATGCTGTGTCTGAAGAACAGTTCTCTCTCTCCTCTTTGCTTGCTCTACAGTAAAGTAAAAAATGTAATTGTGGATGCTTGATGACCACCTTAATGAACAGCTGTTCTAGCCAGAAGGGTCTGGCACCTTACGTTATTTTAAGAAACCTTTTGGAATTTTTCTAATTATTTTCAGCAAGGTGAACTCACCTTCAGTTAACTAATGACTCATGTCTCATTAAAGGAAAGCTTCCAGAAAGACTAGAGCTGCCATCAGATTTTTTAAATGTTCTAATAATATCCACTATACTGAAAACTTTCTGTAGTTGTTTATGGAGCTGCTTTGATATCTGGGATAAACAGGACACAGAGGAATCCAGGCATTGCCCAGTGTCCATGCTGACAGCTTGAAGGATTCAGATACCCCCGGACAGTCTGAAAGGAGCTACATCTGCTCCACCAGCCACTGGTAAGGCTACAGAAACCACAAATGACTTGACAGTTGTTCAGCAAAGAGCACAGTTTAGGTAAGACAAGAGCATACTCTGGGCTGACGTCTCAAGAATACATCACCATGCAAGCCATGGACCTACTCCATACCATGGAATCTGTCCTCGTCCTTCCAGCTGGGCCTCTTTTCCACCACTGGAAAAGCAACTCAGAAGTGTGGGATAACAGCCCAGCATCTCCTAGTAGTAAGGGTCCACTGAATGTTGGAGGGGATTAACCTACACACATTTTGCTCCCACTCTGACATTTGGATGACACCTCTGTGAGCAGGGATGATTTCCGGGCCCCATACCTGGTGTTACAACTGTACAAACCAATGAAACACAGATGAGAAAGCCAGAGATGCATTTGTGCCACACTGTTGCATAAATGTCAGGGGAAGCAGTTTCACTTCTGAGGTAACAATTGCCAAAGTAAATGAATTAAAAATTAATTACTGAAAGCAATGTTTCCACTTTCAAATCCAACCGAGACCAAACTGTGCCAAGCCTTGAGGTCTGTATTGAGCCAGTGCTCGTTCCCATTCATGAGATAGATGACCACAAGTTTTCTGCACGCACCACAGAACACGGGGTGGGGAGGCCCTCCATGAGCCAGTCCCATTTCTTTTGTAACCCAGGGACATCCAGCTGCTTCTTCTCAACCCTGAATGGACAACAAACCACATCTTCAGAGCAGCTCAGCCCCTTGTAGACATCTCTTTCTGTTTAGAGACACAATAACAATAACAGCGGGTGTTGCCACCTTTTGCTGTGTTTCCCATAAAAAGACATCCAAGTTCCCTCAGGCAACATAAAAACTCGCTCCCTGCTTCACACCCCCTGATACACCACAAACAGATGTGTTGGGGTTGTTGTAATGTGGCCTCAGGTGTTTAGAAAAAGTCTCAGGGATTTCGGTCTGAAATGCAGATTTTTCAGAAGGTAATCCTGACAACCCTGATTCTGGTGCTGCAGATACTGGTGCTAGGACCGAAGCATTGTATCCCTGGCCTCATGGGGACATAAGCAGCTTAAATCCAGACAGCATGTGCTAGATGCAGGTAGGCAGCTCATGTGAGGAAGCAGTCTGCCAGTGGTCACACAAACCAGAGTAAGAGCCCTGCCCCAATGCTGCTAACAAGTTTTGGAGTTTCTTAATTCACATTTGGTGTTATACAAACCCAGATGTGTCCTAAACATCAAGTAGCTGTCTCTAAACTCGTTCTGAGCTAGCACCAGTACAACCTGTTGGGCATCTCCACATCAGAAAGGTGTACCACTTCCCTATTTGGCCAAAAGGAGAAGGTCTATTCTTTGGACTTTGCTTACAACAAAGTGGAGTTAAAGCACAGAAAACAAGAAAATTAATGTCTCAGAGTCACAAAGAAAGGGTGGAGCAAAATGCAAGCTCTCCTTCATCCTTAAACATCGGCCTTTTTTCCTCTGCCGAGCAGGACCATCGTTCAATTAAATCTTTAGCAAGGAAGTGTGAAGAGGGATCAGTTATACTGCTGACTTGAGAGAGAATCTGTTGTCTTTATTGATACAATTGTAGGACACAAACCTCAGAAGAGGGAGACAGGTCACTGATATGCTGATGCCAAAAGAGATTTGGTTTTGAAATATGCTGGAGGTGGGAGCATATCCAGCTGCATAACTGAGTCAACTCAACCTCTCATTGCAATGTTGTGGCCAAAAGGCCTTACCTCAGCACCAGATAGAAACACAGCTGGAAACTGTGAGCTGTCATATCTCTGTGTTTGAGGTGACTGTGAGCTCTGCTGAACGACCATGTTCAGTCTTAAAACAAACAGCTCAAGGAAGATATTGAAATAATGGAAGAGACTTCAAAGACAGTAACATGAAGGACAACATTTAGATAAGATCTTGTCGCCATCCTACTTCCATAGATGAGAGATGATCAAACTAAGCACTATTTTCTACCTCTCTGGGTTTTCTTCCCAAAGAAACTCAGATGCTCAGACTCAGGGAATTGCAGTGCATTTTGGGAGCAACAAAAAAGAGCTGCACAGCATCCCTACTTTGATGCATAGCTGCCTAGACACTGAAGAAACACAACTTTAGTGTTCTCCATAGGATGTCCCAGAGTAGATTTGTCCAAAACTTCTTACCAAAAGAACTTAAAGAGTGACTTGAACTACACTACATCAGAAAAAGACACACATTTAATCATAGGAAGCTGCAATTCATGCTGGGCAAGCAATGCCAAATAAATTTTGTATAGTAGTAGTAAGGAACCAGACATGAGCTTCCCCAGAATCTGACAGGGTGGACTAGAAATACGCTCAACTCAGCAAGAATTAGTTCAGAGAAGTCCCAAAGTCTGTTTAATCTTTGTTAGATCCCCTGAGAACAGCGATGCCTTTAATTTGTGAATCCCACCCTATTCCTAGAAGCATTTTATGGAAGTGATTAACTCATGTGATCATAAAGTGATGTCTATTTTCACAGATTTTGTTATATAAGTAATAACCTATATAACCTGCACTTGTGCACCTTAAAAATGAAAAGCCAGGGTGTACCTGACTGGTTTGCCAAGCAAGTCGTCCGTGTCTTGGTACCAGGATACCTCAGTAACCCACACAGGAATTAGGCACAGGGTGCAGGGGCAAGGTTCTGGGCCCTATGAGGCACCTCAAAAGTACTAAGGTTCACTTGGGAAGTGAGGGACAGAAATTAAAAAAAAAAAATAAATCTTGAAAAGGAATCTTTGCTCCAAGTGATGTGCTCAGTGTTGGTGGAGATTTTTTTGTATTTTAAAGGTCAGAGTGCCCTCTTCTGTCCCATCCATGTCCTGATTATTAACTCCTGTGTTAAATCAGATTATAGAGAAAAACTGTGACTTCTGTTCTGCACACTTTATCATCTTCTCTAGCACAGTTGAGATACCAAACAGCCGATCACAAACTGAGAAATAACTCCTGTTCATTTGAGGGCTTGGCAATCAGCTCCTACCAATAAAAGGGGCTAGGGGAACATCACAGGCAACATGATTGATCTAATTAGTTTATGAGTTCAGGCATATTTTGAAGTGAATCTCTGCAAAGTTTAAACAGTGGCCCACACTCTACATTTAAACTTCACCTTTCTCTGCCTGTCTAGCTGCTAATTGAATCCAAACTGATGACTGAGGAAATCTGACTGACACAAACATGTTAAAAATAGCTCAACAGTGCCCATGCATATAATAATTTCTAAAATAATCTTGGTGAAAGCACTGGGACTGCAGTTTATCTGAATTACAGATGGAGCTAACAATGGCCTGGAAAAAAATTTTTAGCTCGGCGTTTCTGTCATGAAAGTGTGTTTCTGGAAAATACATCATCACTTTCATGCCGCAAAGCCAGAATTAATGAATTATGTGGTGGATCCCTGTGATGTCTGTGATGTCCAAGGAGTTACTGCAACTGTGGCTGGGCTGTGCTCCCACACTCACTGATGAGCTCCAGATCTGCATCCCAGTGACACAGCACCTCCATGGGGGATGGGGGTGAAAGGAACCGCTTTGTTTCGTTTCATTTTTGAATAATAGAGTGTTTTGAGTTGGAAGGGACCTTAAAGATTACCAAATCGTAATTCCCCTGCCATGGGCAGAGACACCTTCCACTAGACCAGGTTGCTGAGAGCCCCATCTAGCCTGGCCTTGAACACTTCCAGGGATGGGGCAGCCACAGCTTCTCTGGGCAACCTGCACCAGGGCCTCACCGCCCTCACAAGGAGGAATTTCACCCCATCATCCAACCTAATTTAATCTTCAATTTGGCACCGCCCCGTGAGGGGGTGCTTTGTTCCTCCGCGCTCGCCGTAGCGGACGCGCCGCAGCCGCCATGGCGGCCGCCTGTGGGAGGCTGGGGCCGAGGGGCATCGCCATCGCCCTGCCCGCCCGTGAGCACCGCTCGGCCCCTCGGACCTCATCCCTCACCCCTCCCGAGCATCCCCCCCTGCCCGCAGCCCTCTTCATGCCCGGCCCTGGCCCACAGACCGGGGGCGAGAGGGGGTGTCCTTGTGGCGGGATGCCCGCTCCCTCTTTTGGAGGGCAGGGGGGTTGGATCAGCTTGAAATCACGGGGATTATATTTATTTCGTTTATTTATTTTATTTATTTTACAGGGTGTTTTTCCCTCTCGGGGTGTCGAGCGAGCGGCGATGGGAAGCCAGCGAAGTTCCAGCCGCCGCCGAAGCCCGTCATTATTGACAAGCAGAAGCAGAGGGCGGAGAGGAGGTAGGGAAGGAGAGGTGTCTGTGTGTCCCAGAGGAGACAGGGAAGGTGGGGTGTCTGTGTGTCCCAGAGGAGACAGGGAAGGTGGGGTGTCTGTGTGTCCCAGAGGAGACAGGGAAGGTGGGGTGTCTGTGTGTCCCAGAGGAGACAGGGAAGGTGGGGTGTCTGTGTGTCCCAGAGGAGACAGGGAAGGTGGGGTGTCTGTGTGTCCCAGAGGAGACAGGGAAGGTGGGGTGTCTGTGTGTCCCAGAGGAGACAGGGAAGGAGAGGTGTCTGTGTGTCCCAGAGGAGACAGGGAAGGAGAGGTGTCTGTGTGTCCCAGAGGAGACAGGGAAGGTGGGGTGTCTGTGTGTCCCAGAGGAGGTAGGGAAGGCAGTCTGTCCCTGTGCCCACCCCGGGCTTGTGTCCAGGTCTGCTGTGGGCTGGTCATTGTGTGAGCACTTACTGAAAGAGCCAAGGCGTTATTACACAAAATAGAAGAAAGAAAAAAAAAGAAAAAAACATATAATTTGTAATGTTCTAGCAAAGATCATTTGTGTTGAAATATGCTTAGAACACCTTAAAATGCTGTGTTCTGGAGTTCCTGAAAGCAGTGAAACGTGAAAAAAAGTGTACAGCAGTAAACACTTTTGCAGATTTGGGGTTAACATGTGATGTTCTCTCTGCTAAAAGTGTGTCTTTCATGTGCCACTGGGTGACAGGGACATGTGTCCTGTGTCTGCCTTTGCCTCAGACCTTGAGATCAGTTGTGAGCACATGCTTTACTGTTTGTAAAGTGGAACTGATGTCAGCAGTGGTGAAATCCTTGTGAGGTGTCTCATTCTGGGTATTTTTGATATCACCTCAACCCATTTCATAGAATCACAGAATGATTTGGGCTGGAAGGGACCATAAAGATCATCTCATTCCAACCCCCCTGCCATGGGCAGGGACACTTTTCCCTTGACCAGGTTGCTCAGAGCTCCATCCAACCTGGCCTTGAACATTTCCAGGGATGGGGCATCCACAGCCTCCCTGGGTTTTAAACCCAATTTGCATTGCTTTAAATGGTGCCCTGTGTCTGGAAAGAGAGTGGTAGTACTGTTCATCTTCCTTTCCAAAAAAACACCCACCAAACCCATAGCATGTAGGCAGCCCAGGAAGGGGAAAGGTATTAAAAATCAGGTTATAAAAATGCCCCTCTGTCTTCAGATGGAAAGATCTTTTAAGAAGCAATGAGTCTACATGGCTGTTCTAAAAAGTGCAGTCTGTGATGTGGCAGCTGAGTAGAACAGGGGCTACATCATTTAAATGACATTTTAGTCTTCTGAGATGGTGTAACTTTGGAGACCATGAGTAGGTTTGTAGTTGTTTATTTTCTGTGTGGCTGCCTATGGGCAGCAGCAGAACCTCTGTGCTGCCACACACGTTCCCTGTGCTCCCCCCACAGCCCCTGTAAGGTTTGTAAAGCAGGTTTGCATTTATTCTCCTTCTCTGTGTTGAGCACTTCTCTCCTGACCAGATCCAAGACTTTTAAGTCACATCTGTCCTAGTGAATTAAACAAGTCCACCTTCTTCCTTGAGCTCTGAGGCCAAGTGGTCACTGGAGTGGCCACATCCAAATGGTCTGTTGGAAGTGGTCCTCAGCCCAAGCCAGTCCATGTCAGGAAGTGTTGCCTTCAACTCAGCAGTCAGATAATTGAGGTCCAGGCCATGTGGGAATTCCTGGGCATGATTTAGTTTTTTGGAGCAGAAAATAGTTTTACGAGTCCCTTTAAGCTTCTCTAACACAAAAGGACATTTATGTCATGTCTCCTATAGAATCAATTTGTGAAAACTGTAATAGAGTGTAAATAGATTGAGAACTGTAATACATTGTTCCATATCTATTACTATAAAGTCAACAAATAGTAAGTGTTCTGTCATGTGGACTGCAATTAAATGATGAAATAACCTGTTCCTCAGCTGTGGCAGCAGTAAATGAACTGTCCTCTTTCAGTCAATATCAAGCTCCTCCAATATCAACATGTATTACTGGTTTTGGAAAAAATCTGTTTAAAAGAACAAAGCGACAACAAAAACAAAACAAGAAGCCCCAAAAGCTCCAAAACAATAAAGCCCCACCAAAAAAAAAAAACCAAAAAAACACAAAAAACCCACCTTTTGGATAACAAAAAACAGTAATAAAATAAAATTGGTGATTTCATGAACTGCAGTTCATATCTCTGAAAAGGCAGCTGGTGGTGGTTAACCAGCTGGTAATTTTTAGACCAAATACTTGGACTTCTCTACTACTTTTTATGCAAATGCTTTTGTTTCATACTTTTAAAAGTTTGGCTGTTCCTACAGGTTCCTGAGCCCTGAATTTATACCTCCCAGAGGGAGGACAGATCCTCTTAAATACTATATGGAAAGAAAGGACATGATACAGAGAAGAAAAGTCTTCAACATCCCAGAGTTCTATGTTGGTCAGTAACAGCACTAAAACTTTCATAATTCTGTCAGTATTTTACATTCTGTGGCGTGTTAAAAAGTGTGATCAGATTTAGAATAAAATAAAACATCAGTGTCACATGTTAGAACAACTAGTATGTGTTTTATACATAGTACTTTGTATTTTAATCTCATATTTACATCCAGATTCATTAAAAGTATAATCCTAATGTGTTACCTTAAGTGGTTTTTTTTTCAATCCTGGCACTTGAACAAATGGTTTACCAGTAAAGCTCAGGAAAGGAAAATACATTAAAAGTATTTTATTCAATTTGGATAGTGAAGAGTAAAAAATAAAGATGAAGAAGGTTTGTAGTTAATCTACAGTATCACTTTAATATATATTCATATTTTCATTCAGGTCATGTTAGAAGTTTGTTCTGTTTCTGTCAGTTTTGATGGAAAACAAAGTATTTTCCCAATGTGCCTAAATATGTACACTTTGTCTGACACTTCCCACATTTATTGACTTGGACAGCCTGTTTATTTTAACTCCTTTTTTTGGCAGGCAGTGTGCTTGCTGTGACCACTGCAGATCCATATGCCAATAACAAATCCAACCGGTTTGTTGGCATCTGCATCCAAAGAGGAGGGAAAGGACTCGGAGCTACGTTTGTCCTTCGGAATGTCATAGAAGACCAAGGTGGGGCTCTAACTGTGGTAATTATGGTACAGGTGTTAAGCAAAAAATGTGTAAGTTGTAGAAATTTAGTCTGTGGGGAGGATGACAGCAGGCTGAAGTAAAATTGTGAGTCTGCCCATTAGGGTATCCTGCAAGCCTGAAACTCCATACACAGAAATGTTAATGTGCTCGGTATTTGAAGGCATGGAACTGCTTAGTAATTTTTTTGTCTCTGTACTTGGTGGTTTTTAGACATTCCATGATGACTGTGCTTATGTCTGAGCCTGAGCCGTCTGTTGCTAGCCACATAAATACCAGCCCAGTTTGAGCACATGAACTGGGGATGTGTGTGTGAACTGTTTAACAAGCAACAGATTAGCAGAGTTTTATCATAGGATCATATTCTTGTTTATGACAAAATTAGGGGCAATTAAATAGTGAGGTTCTGAGAGCAAATACAAAAGGGGTGGGTATCTTTTCATATACACTGATGTGAACAACAACATCCATAGTAAGCAAAAGGGAGTGAAGTTTAAAAGCCAAGCTCATCTTCTTTAAACTCAAGTCATGCAATGTCTTCCAAGCCATCCTATTATTAAAGGCTTGACTTTCAAAGAAACCTGCAGTTGCCTGTGCAGACACAGTGCAGTGACGTGCACACAGCACTGTAGTTCTCTAAGAAGTAAAAAGCAGTTCTGCAATGATACAGGAATGTGTAGCACTAAAGAAATACTAATTTGGTGTTAGTATTTCTAATGAATTTGGTTCATTAAACCTGACTTTCCCTCTCTAAGGTGTTGAGATATGTTATGAACTGTACAGTCCTCGGATCCAGGCCATCGAAGTGCTGAAGCTGGAAAAGAGGCTGGATGACAACCTGATGTACCTGCGAGATGCCCTCCCCGAATACAGTACTTTTGATGTGAATATGAAACCTGTGTCTCGTTTGGACCATGAAGAAATTCCTGTAAACAAGGTAGGAGCCACTTGTTTCAGAGAGGGGAAGCAGAGGATTATTTAGGTAACTTCCATATCTGACTGTATCAGCTCTTTGCTACATTAGTTACCAGGGTGACAAAACTAGATGAAATCAGGCAAGTCTTTGTACCATTTCTATAGCGAAAGAATGTTGAGAATGTAAACACCGACTATCCTCAGTAGTTAAATTTGAAGACATGCAAGGAGTAGCAGCCTCCACCTGCCTCTGTAGAACTCTGTGCAGAGGGGATGGCTTTTCTTACAGAAATGTCATTGTTAATGGGATTGTTTAAGAGTGGTTGGTGTCAGGAAACACCAAGGTAAGATGGGTGACTCACCTAAAATCTGCATCTCAGACAAGATCCAGAAACCAGCAGACACTGTTAGAGTGTTGTGTAGGAACTCAATAACTTTCCCTATCACACTACTTTTATTTTTCCTTAATAAGGAACAAAACTACAAAAGATGAGTTCACTTTATGTTTCAGTTATGGACTGTGTAATAAATTGAGACTGTGTTAATTAAAAATTTTCACAAGATGCTGTGACAACAACATGGACAAAAAAATTCCTTTTCTCCTAACAGTGTAAAGTAGTAGTTCCTTAACACACTGACAGATTGGTCAATTTTCTCTTACTTTTCTTCTGTTAGAGCAGCAGTTGTCTCACCTTTTGCTAAGCTCACAATCAAAAATCCAATTACTTAATACCTTTTTTTTATTTCTTAATCCTTCATTTTAGCTGCAGGTACGAATGAAACCTAAACCATGGTCAAAACGGTGGGAAAGACCAAAATACAATATAAAAGGAATAAAGTTTGAGCTACCTGAAAGCAAAATGAAAGAAGCACAGAAGTGGAGCCAGCCATGGCTGGAGTTTGATATGCTGCGAGAATACGATACTTCAAAAATAGAGGAAAAAATTTGGAAAGAAGTGAATGAAGGACTTAAAAAATAATACTGCTTTTCACAGTCTAGGAATTACTGAGAAAATTAATATTTTTAATTTACTGTGTGGATGAGCAGTTGCCAAGTTTTGTATATACATAGGCAAAGCAAACAATAAAGTTAACCTTTCCAGAAGATTTTAGTGTGCAGACTTTTGTGACTCAAGTGTCCACTGCCTTCCCAATGCTCACAAGTCATTACAAGGAATATTTTTTCCAGAAACAAACATCTACAGAGCTAAATTGTGATAGAACAATTAATTACATTTTTGCAATAGCACAAGGCTTGTGCTAGAGACAAGCTGGGATGAGACAAAGGAAAACAAGAGAAAAGCAATGAGATCATCAGCTTGTGGTGATTGCTGATCAGCAGTTGCATTTTTGTTGCCATTCTGAGAGGAAAAGCAACAGAAATTCATTATTAGAAAGCAGGATTTGCAACATAACTCCCAAAGGTAATGAGGGTTAGTGGAGCCTGAGGGTTTTCTTTCATACTTAACCTTTTTGTCACATGTGAAGGAATTGAACTGTAGGAGTCATTAGCACAGAAAAATATTTTATTTTCAAAATAAAACAACATTATTTAAAAAGTAATCTTTTGTCTATTAACACTGATCAAAGCTATTTACAATTAAAATATTTGACAAAAATATATTTTTAACTTAAAAAATATAAAAGAAATCATAAGGGATTAAGTCTGCAAGAATTAAATTCTAGTCCCAGATGATTTTGGAGAAATACAGCCACAAGTAAACACAGAGTCTTTGATACACTACAGTTTCCACAGTGAAGCATCCCTGTTATTCTGTAAAAATACTTATTGTAAATATACAAAGTTCTAAAACATTAGAAATCTAACAAGGATATGAAGAAGTAAGGTTCAGTAGATCTTACTGGGAAGCAAAAAGGAAAAGTTTCCTAGAATTCCAGTTCTTAGAAAGTAACTGAAGTTGGTTTGTACTTATCATTATGGTATCTGTAGTAAAAGCTTGACTCCTTACACTGCCCCCCTTGTTTCTCTGTCAGATCCAAACTCCAGCAGTATTATGAATTCTTTTTCACTAGGAATGGCTTAACAACAACCCTCCCAAAAATCACTGTGGACCACAAGTTAGAAGAGCTCAATGACTGCTGAGTCAGAATGACATTTAGCAATTAATACTGAAAATAGCTTGTCAAATTGTCTACAGGCTAGCAGTGACAAACTTCAGAGGCACTTTCTGTTTCCAGGAATCGTTCCAAGACAGATACAGCAGTAAAGCACTGTCATACATTTTAGAATGCCTGAACCATCACTTAACTTTGACAGCTGTAACTTCTAAAGACTCTTTAACCTAAGAGTAAATGGCAGTAGAAGATATTTGGGGAAAACACCTCACATATTTAACATTAGGACAGTGATTAACATTACATCTTTGGGTAGGCAGGATCCACTAATTAAATGTCATATTAGAACTGGTCCAGTGTGAATAGCAGGCTTGTTTCAGTAATGTAAGTACTGCTTCAAACATTTCTATTTCCCAATCATTGACTTAAGGTGCTCAAGTTTATGCTCATCAATGAAGTCTTCAACAATATGCAGAGCTCCCACTCTCACCAACAGGAGAAGAACTTCTTTTGTTTCATCACTATTTAAGAATAAAAAAAAAAAAGGAAAAAAAATTATAGCAGCATTTTTATGTACCTGTCTTAAGTACCCTTTATGTTTTTTAACTTTAAAAATACTCAGGTATCTCTCCTTGGCCACTTGTCACCAGCTGACCTTGGCTTCTCTGGTCACCAACAGTACCCAACATCTACCATCTCAAACTATCACATTAAATGAGAACTGCAGAAGCACTCCTTCACATCACAGTCCCTATCTTTTGTTTCATGTATGTATGTGACAAGAGCATCCTTGACAGTGCAAAATATGTAAGGCTTAAGGAATTAAAAAAGTACTTAAAGTATTGGAGGAAGCACTTTAATCCCAAGGAAAGCCTTATCTAATACCTGTGGTTATTCTTGTGTAGAGTACGGGCACATTGCAGCAAGTGCTGGCAGAAGTTCACTAATTCGGGGAGAGTTGATCCACTTTTAAGATCTTGGAACCATCTTTCTGGGAGGCAAGCAACCACCTGCTCACACAAAAAAATATTTGGAAAAAGTTTAAAAACTATTTCAATATAATCAAGTCTTCTGACAGGAACTTTCAGGCAGGTTCAGTCATTATTAGTGTGGTTTTTCTTTCAAACCAAGATTATCCTTCCAAGTAGTTATTCTTAACTTAGAGACCAGCATTTGCTCTAAAATGTTTTTATGCACCAAGGTCATTAAAAAAAATTAAAAACACATTTTAAATGTGGTTTAATTTTTTTTTTATTTAAATATTCCATCTTCATGAAGAGTTTTGACCCCTCCTCATGAAAAAAAAAAGATTGTAGCATACACCCTCTTCCAATGTACATGTTACCTTTTACCTTTTTACATTTTTCTATATTATCTGGCCCAAGAGGTGTGTTTAGGATGTTCAGGAGAAGGTAACGATTCAGTAGCTTGCTCAATCCCAAATCACGTATCTTATCTTCTTGGACAATCCCATCCCAAAGAACAACATTGGAAAGCAGCTGTAGGAACAAAGAAACAAAGAATCTGTGTATCTGGGAGCTGTAAGTGTGCTAAAACACAGTGTTACAAGTTTCATGCAAGAGAAAGATAAAACAGTAATATTATGTCCATTACCCCAGGATTCACTCTCCAAACTTACTGTGACTTAGCCACTAATAAACTGCATATCATAAATAACCTAATTAATGTTATATGTGCATATATATATATATATATACACACACACACACCCCCAAATACACGTATATATGACCTTGCAAGGCTGGGAAGAGCATTTTACCCTTCTAATAGGTTAACAATTCGCTAAGTACAGAAGATTACTAAGTAAACTGTCAGAGAATCCAAGGCAAAACTGTAAAAAATTACTACATCTGCTCAGTCCCTCATAACATGATGAGGTTGGTGGCCATAGTTCACTGCAGCACAAAGATTTTTGTGTCAGTATTATTAGGCACCGAGGGTTTTTCTTGTTGCCCCTATCACTATAAATACTTACAATTGTTGTCATTTTTGTGTCTAGTGTAAGGCTGTGTCTGTGAGGTATTTGCTCACAGACATAGGAAGGTAAGTTACTTGAAAATTAACCTGTTCTGAGCCAAGGAGGACAAGCAACTTGAATAGCAGGGAAACTGGAATACCATCTTGGATTTTAATGGGTTTTTATGCATCTAAATCTCATCTTTAGAAAGAAGCCTGCTCCCAGAGGAAACACAACTTAAGTAGAAACCGAATCACAGGCATTCAGGAATTCTCAACTCAGTACCCCAAAAGTAAAACTGTACTGATACTGCTTATATGAACACCACAGTGACTGTATTCTACAATAATGGTTACCATAAATAACACCATTTCATAAGGCAAACAGCCATTCCCTGTGATTGAGTTGGTCATGTACTAGACCAATCATTTCTCCTCATCAGCAGGCCATGAGGGTCCTGTGCACCAAGGAGACAAACCAAACAGATTTCTTCTTTCCCTCCACGTCACCCTCAAAATTCCTGGGTGACAGGGTGACTACCCCATCCTTACCAGCCTAGAAGGTCCCGGGCACCTGTCCAACCCAGGGGTAGTGACAACCCTGTCACAGAAGCAGAACAGCACACAGAGCACTGTCTAGAAAATCAAGCCATGAGAAGTGCTAAGGGGACCTTGAACCAGAACTGTTGCTGTACAGAGACACCCATGAGCAATCACAGTGGCCAGGGACATCTCCACCATCCTCTGCTTCCTCCGAGGATTGAGTGACTCATAGTCCTTCACATTTCTAGTCTAAAATCTGACTTATATTACTGATTATGCAATCCAAATATTAAGATTTGACCCAGTCTACAGAGAATTCACGTATTTAGGAGCCATAAACTAAGCTATGCTATAAGTTTTGTGCCCTGTTACTTATAAAATTATGCTATGCCGATTTGGATTATAACAATACTGTGCCATTCTGGTCATAAAACACTATGCTGATCCTAAAATTCTGTTCAAAATACTAAAGCTTTAATTGTAAGTACCATCATCTTAGTGCCATCAGCTTAGTGCCATTATCATTTTGCACAGGATCTCCAAAAGAACCTGTCTGTTCCCACAGTGTTGGGTGACAGTGACTAATATGATGTAAGGCCAACAAGCCTGTGGACCCATTACATGGAAAAAAAAAATGAACCAGCAGGAGCAGATGGTGAGATCAGTTTCTTACCAGAAGATGTACCAGTTGGCTAAACAGAAAATGAAATGCTCATTTATAGTTCATTCTTAAACCATCTTGCTCAGTGAAGGATGGGTTCTCTGTGCAGGTTGCACAGAATCGTTATTCATCCTAATAAAAATGTATTCAGATCCCAGGAATTAGACTTGCTTGAAGAAATATTTCCTGACTGAATTTTTTTTTTTACACTAAAATTAATTTCAAAGAAAAAATAAAAACACAATAAAAAAAACCTTTCTTTTCTCTACCTTAACAGCTGACCAAAACCGTCTTTCTTGAAATTTAGAACATGGTGACGACTTGTCTTCCACAGTGCTGGTCATGAGAAGAAGGAAAAAAAAAAAAGTTAAAATAAGGATTATTTTTTTAGTTTAAAAGAAGATAAACAGGCAACTGATCTCTCAGATACTGATGAATGTTAATTCTGTAATTCTTTTGGCCACAACCAGAATAAAGGCCTAGGGAAACAGCTGTCAATTTGAGCCCATTATAGTACAACTACTGTGAAATAATTTCCAATAAAATTACCAGCTGGTAACACCCATGTCTACATTTCTTGGACTCGTATCAGAACAACAATGCTTAGAACCAAACATTTTCTACATCTCAGATTTAGCAAAGCTTTTCTCCTAGCTGTACCTTAACCCCACATGTCCCAGACTCCTACTTATTCACCTCTTTGAAATACTGTCCAGTAATCACAGAATGGTTTGGGTAGGAAGGGACCTTAAAGACCATTTAGTTCCTGCAACAACCTAGAAAAGGTTGCTTAGAGCTCCAACCAGCCTGGCCCTGAACACTTACAGTGGCCACAATGAGCATCAACAACAAACCCCCTATTTTAGGAATGACAGGAGGAATCCAGGGACATATCTATGGGATACCAGACTATCTAAACTAACACAAGACCCTCTGATGTAAGTCACTACACTAAAACCAGGCTCTGGACCTCATACTGAGCTGCTTTTGGTTACCAGTGCAAAAAAGCATTAAGTCAGTAGAGTTGCCCTTATTAGAAAGAGTTCATAAACAGGAATAAGGCTTCATAACCTTTCCTATAATAAAACCAAAGAAGACACATTTGTTCCTTTTTCTGCTAATGGATGTTTACAATATATTAGCTACATCAGTGGGGGAGAAAGGTCAAGGAATTAAAAAAAAAATATAAGTTATGAAGAGTCACAGGGTCATCTTACCTTTTAGGATAGAGAGGAATAAAGACATCTTCCTCTACAGATTTCTTCATTCTTAGGACAACGGTGTTCATCAAATCCTATTAAAAAAGAATTATTAATATGTCCTCAAAAGAAAGACTTCATATTCCATTTGTAACAATGGCAATGGTTATTTTGTTCATGTAGAAGTGTAATACGTTAACTAGAGATATTATAGTTGCCACTTGTATATAATATATATGAGACCATGAGTATATTAAAATAGTAGAAAAATCACTGTTGCAATTCTCTACAGAGTTAATCTAGAGGACTCTTTAAAATGAAGTTATTTTTTAAGTGAGGCCTTTTATTGCACAAGGCAGCAGGAAAACTGTATAGATTAACAACAAATTAAGCTATACACATAGTATCCCCATGAAAAACTGTGAAATTCTACATAAAAAAATCACCATAGCTAGGATACATGTGTTTCTAGGCAACATGCTTTTAGGTGCCATGGATTGCCACCTACCACTTGTTTATGTCTATTTATTTAAAGTTCTGGTTTACTTTACTTTCTGTACAAACAGTATCTTGGCTAAGGTCAATTGTACCACTTGACTTCAAGTCATGGTTTCAAAACTGCAACCTTTGGAAGGCATAAATGTTTTCTTTAAAATACTTCTTTTCAGGGACCAAACAGCTATCTTATTTCACCAGTTTTATACTAAATGAACCTTCAAATTTACATCAGAACAAAACTCAAGTCAGGCTGAAGAAGGGCTTGCTGGAGTGACTACGTGTATAAAAGTAATTATTAAAAGATTGCAAAGATTACGAAGAAGTTTTTCTCCTCACTAACTAATTAACATTTGGGGATTTTCAAATTTCGAAATTCTAGGTCTACTTTACAAATAAAAGCTTAAATAATGAACCACTAGAGCATTATTAGCATTCAAAGCTCAAATTTGGAAAGATAAGTGAATGCGAATCTAAATTCTAACCATGGTTATTGTGGTGAAATAAGATTAGATCTACAAACAGATTCTGAATAGGTACAGGCAGAATTTTTCTAGTAACAGGAACTAATTAGTGCCTCAAGAGTGTCCCATCATCTTCAACAAGGAGAGGATCAGAGACCTGGAAGTCTAACTATTAAATCATCTTAATATAAAGTGACAAAACAAACAAGTAATCAGAACCAAACAGCTTCAGAAGAATGTCCTCAGTGCCCACAGGAGCACACACAACAGCACACCATGGGCAAAGTTCCCCTTTCCCAGTACCACAGGAGCTTTTACCTCTCTTGCTCGACTAGACTCATTTTTGGAAAGGACTTGTTTTCCAAAGATGTTATTGCAAAGCTGCACAAGGTTCTTTGTCTGTGAAGTAGATAAAGGATCCCACACACTCTTCACAAATGCTGAAAAGAAATAGGAATTTATTTCATTCACAATATACAAGTACTTATCCACCCTAGTTTAAAGACATTACCATGTAACAGAAGTAAACATATATAAAAAGCTCAGCCTCTCACAAAAATCTTAAAGAGGATACTCTAGCCTTACTCTGTGGAACTACATCATCACTACACCTTGGAGCACTATTATATAACTAACATTATTTGATAGCTACACTCTTATTGAAGGTTTGATTGCATAGCTGCAGTGAACATCTTCAACACAATCTTATTATACCTGTAATTTTGGGAAGAATAGTTTTTTCAATCACTTTAGGCAAAACTTCTTGATCATGATCATCATCCCTTTTTGATTCAGACACGTTTTCTGCATCACTGAATTCTTCTATAGCTCTGAACCAGGGCATCTCTTCCAATTCTGTAAGATTCTGCTAAAAGATCACTCCTGTTAGTTATTCAGCTGGTCAGGATTAAGAGAAAAGCTCCATCCAATGATACCCAAGATTCCCACTTAATTTCAGAGCCACCCTCAACACTGAATGGGTCAAAACAGCAAACCAGGAAAACTAGATTTAAATCTAGAATTAAAACAATTTAAAAGGGTGGGATTGTTGAAGTGTCTTCAAAGAACTTGGGAGAAGAATTCTTTTTACAGGGGATGTTGCAAAAGGAGCTGAAGGAAAGGGGAAAGTTTAGAAAACTCCAACCACATGCTTCAATTTTTGAGACAATACAGTAGTTTTGTATTAATTTCTAATGCACTGTGCTGTGTATAGAAAAAAAATAATTTTTTCATATTAATACATAATACATACACACAATCTTTTAAAAAGGAGTCAGCTGATGCACCTACCTCAAGAGGATTCCAACTTATTAACTGAACTCTGATCAAAGGATTTAACAGCTTAGGCAGGCAGAAACTGATATAAGCATCACAGTAAGAGTCAGGAAACTTCTCTTTCCATTCCTGGAATTTCAACAGGATTTTTCTGATGTCACAAAAATCTGCATGTACATCTTCAAAGACTTTCCTACTATCCTCTAAAACGTTATCTATGGATAATATTCATTGGGAATAAAAAGAAACAATCACAGAACTTATTGAGGCATAAGCTAAAGAGTTTATGCATCTATAGGACATAATAAACATCTGTATGATAATTGTACTTATTATTTATCTTTGACACACCTGACACTGAAATGGGTTTTAAAACTGGCTCCCTGAAAAACCCAGTCTTAGAAAACAATAGTGTCAGAAGACGAAAGAAAGGCAAGTTTCTTCATTATCTATTTCACAGATTTATATGACAACTATGTTTCAAACTTTATTCCACAGTGATAAAATTTCAGACATGAAAACTCTTCTGCTGTTATGTGAACAAAAGGTATTATGCCTTTCTCATCTCTTCTTCATCCATTCATTCCAGAAAACTAAAATACCAATCTTTTAATTCATTCTCTACCTTTGGAAACAAATTGATCATACAAAACATGTTGCAGCACTGCATTGAGTACTGTCAGATCAGCTCCAGCATAATCTGACAGAGCTTACTTCTAGTTCAAGAGCCAAGTGCAATGCTGCCACCACAGAACTCACACCAAAAGAAATCTACAACCATCCATCCACTCTTCCCAAGTCATTAGTCAGAACTGCCTGAATGCATTTCTCTTCTACAGTATGTAACTAAGAACACGGAATTCAAATGAAGTATTTCTTCACCTTCACTTAAAAAAAAGAAAAAAAATCATTAAAAAATATCAGAAAGGTATTTTTTTGTAGGACATCACATTAATACTGTCACCAACCTTTGCTCTTCTGGAACTCGCCCAGCTCTGTGGGAGTCAGCTCATCATCACTTGACATGCCCTCATGGTGATCAGCTTCTCCCGACTGCTCCCTCGCCTGCCGTCTGCAAGTCCTGTATTTTGGAATGAACTCAGTGAGTTATCCTCTCCCATGCAGGCAGGAGGAAGCTGAATGAAAAATAATCCAACTTCAAAAGATGTACTTAAAGTAAGTTGTGAGAGCAACAGCCTAAGAAAATGCAATGAGAGAGCAACAGTAATTGTGTAACCATAAGGACACAAACTGTGGAAGAAGGAGGGGGTTTGGGAACTGACATAAAAAAGGTTAGAGCAACACCTCAGACCTCCCCATGAGCCATGTAATAACCTTCATTTCACCTCCTTCCCACTGATGAGGCTAACAACTCATCTCACCTGGAACACTGAGCATCTGGCATGGAACTGGACACTGACAGTTTCAGTGTGTAGTCAACAACTGAGCTCTTAGACTTTGTCACCTGAGTTCTGGACCACTTGTCCAACAGTCTACATAAAAACTGTGATAGCACCCATGTGCCAGTTGGGCTCAAAAACTATTGCAATGGCACCAAGAATAACAGGTTGTAAAATCAGTAACTTGCATTCCTGCCACAGGAAAATGATATATGATAAGAAATTGATATCGCCTAAATACTTTTAAACTGTTAATGCCAATTGATGTAAGCAAAAGTTAACTGCTTCAAGCAGAAGTTCTTATTATACCATTTTTCATCCATTAAAATTCCAAGTCACTTGCTGCTTCAAAGTATAGTTACAAGTTGAGGCACCACTTCAACTGCAGAACTTTCAAAGCTCCCAATAATGTAAAAAAAAATTGGCATCAATCTCTGAACACTACAACATACCAAATGTATTATCTGTCACCTACATTGATAGCAGAGCTGGGGCTAGATATCAATTTGCTTCACTCACCACCACTTCCTCAATAGAAACAATTTGCCCAATTTTCTTATTTATACATAACACAAAAATATATTTCTGCATAAGTTCATAATATTATTAATTAAAATAGGTAAGAAAAGGTTCCCCTCATATACTTTCACCTCACTTAAGACTTGTTAATCCAAAATATCCAGCTCTGTTAGCATTCAGATTCAAATCAACGTGAAGAGAATGACATTAACTGATAGACACTTTCCAAGTACATCGTTTTGGAAAGCAAATACGTATTTTTAGTGTTATCTCCTTTAGTAATCCTACAGGTTTACATTCTCCATGACTGCAGGAATGATAGGAAGTTAATGCACAGCACATTTGTCAGTTAAGTGCACCTCCATGCAATAGCTACCTTCGATGCTCACACATTTCCAGAAGCTGTGTCTTCTCACCAACTTCCAATCCACCTTCCACTGGTTTGTTATTCCCACCTACCAAAGACAGAAACAGTCAAAAATGAAGTGACAAGATTCCTTTTTTTTTTTCCAAACAGGAAACAAATAATCTCCTACTATTATTTTTTTATTTAGAAAACAGCCAATGAAAAAAATCAAACTTCCTAATTGAAACCCCAAAGTAACTCAGAGTAAATTCCTTTATAGCACTGTTAGCTGGTTGATATGTGTACAACATGCCAAAAAAAGTGTACTACTACTGAACTGTAAGAAAAAACAGTCTTTCCACTGTATTAAATACAACTAGGTATCTAAAACACAATTATAAGTGTTGCTAAACATGCAAGCACATCCTCATTTGTAATGAGCTGGAAGTAAAACCACTTTAATGGCAACTATTGTTATGGCATTACTCTTTTCTTCTTAACACCTGCTGTCAGTTTGCTGCACCATTTTACAAAATCATCCAGGCTGCTACTTTCTCTCATCAGCAGTTTATCCCATGAAGACTGAACCCATATGATTAGTAGTTACCAGGAACCAGTGCATCTGGCCTCCATCTGTTCCCAGCAGCTCCAAGCATATTGCTCTCAGCTTTGCCTAAACAGTTTTAAAGGGCTTGGGTTTGGAGGTCTGGTTTGTTTGGGTTTTTAAAATAGCAGCAGCTAGAGATTCACACGGCATACAAACAATACATTGGTGTGGAAGGAAAATATGAGATAAGAAAACTGTAGTAGCTTTTCCTATAGTGACTGCAACAGTTTTCTTTTAGATAAAACCCATACACGAAGTGGCTTCTTTCTTCACGTTCTGCCACATGTTTAAGTGTCACCTCCTGGTTCAGAATCTCCATTCTGAGTAGACACACAGCCTGATGTAAAATTGTCAACATCACTGGTAAAAGTGATGTTGACAATTAAACACCCTGCTTTTCCAGATATTCACAGAATTCCACAATAAATAAGCTTTCTCCAACTTAACACCTACTGGAAAACTGACTCCCGTTTTTTAAATACCAATGGGAAATTGCTGAGTCAAATAGCTAAAAATTGACAAGGTACTTGGTCATGTTACATTCAAAGCAATTAAACCAGAGAAAAACAGTATCTTGGGCATTACTGAGGCAAGAATTTTAAATGAGGTGTAGTATAACACACCTACTGACAATAGAAAGGGGAAAGGAGGTCAAAGACAAAAATTAAAAACTTGACCCAAAAAGTAACTGTGTATTTCTGCTCAAAGAGTGGATGTTTCAGTAAGAAGTAACTTCTAACTTCATACTAACTTGTCACATGCTTAATATAAGCAGATTCATTTTTCAGTTCATCTTGCCTTCTCTTCGATACTGTCACAGCTTGTTGCTGAAGCAGTACATGTGCAGCCAGTTCCAGTTCATTAATGTCCTTCAGCTGAAATACAGGAAACAGTAATCAGGTTTTCAATTGATTTAAATCCCACAAGAAAGAACAAAAACCAGTTTCCATGGGTTTTTAGTATAGCTGTGAAATTAGAACTGAAGTATTACACATTGGAAAGTAAGTTCCTGATCACTGGAGCCTTTCAGGTTTTTTTATAAGGTTGAAAACACAAACTAAATGCCAGTTGCTCATCAGGGACTACCTAAGACTTCATACAAGAAGGTTCACCAATACACTATTAGTGCCCCTTGTTTGCTTTCAGTTTGCTTTTGAGCTGCCAGCATTAAAGAAAACATTCATTAACCAACATTTCTTCTCTTTCTAGTTACTTAAAGAAATTCACAATTGCAATGCAATTAAGAGACGTAAATTACATTTGGTATCACAATCTATAGAGGATAACAGCAGTTTACTTCCAGTGATGCCAAACTTCAGGTCGCTCTTCCCCTTCTCCCAACCTTTATCCTTCTGAACACATGAAGTTTGCAGTTCAGGAAACACATACAGTTCTCACACAGCTCTGCTAACTCAATCCCAGCTTGAACATAACATGAAATTCTTACTACTTCTGCTATGTAATCCTGAGTAAAGACGTTTTGAGATTCCAAAAATGAACTTGTGTGTCACCTCTCATTTAACTTCAGTCCACTCTGCTTTCTAGAACTGCAGAAAACTCCCTCCAACAACATTTTGTTTTCATCCAACAGAATCTAAGTGAGACCATAGCTCAGGTCTGTATGCCTACATTAGCTGGATCATCACTTCAGGTGAGGACTGACTTGTTTTCTCCATATTTTGTATCTTTCTACATTGAAATTTCTAATTCAACTGTGATTTTTAACTGGGTGGTGTTCTTCATCATTTCCAAACAAAAATGTTTCATCTTTCATTGACAGAATGCACTTTTATCATCTTAGAAAAAAAGAAAAAAAGAAAAAAGAGGAGAGAAAAACATACATACTTTTTCATTCAAACAGTTTATCAAGTTTTCTACGTATGTTTTCATGGCCCTGTAGAATTTGTAATTCAGAGCTGCATCTGAAGGCTTCTCTAACTCCTGGACAGTCATCTTTGAGCTCTCCATGTCCTCCATGTATTTTTCATATTCCCTCTGGTGGGCACGGTGCACATCCTGTAAGGATGTTATCCTAAAAGAGAAACCCAGACAACTAGAACTATTGCCAACTTAACAGCTGATGCATTCCAAACCTGATTTCCCATCATAATCACATACAAAATCTCTGCCTGTGCTAATAATAGTACTTGCATTTGATCTAAGCAGCTTTGAAAGATCTACCCATGCCAACATTTGCAGAAGTATGGGGTATGGACAAGCATAATGCTTTGGAGACTCAAATGTCATTTATGTGTAGTGCTGGTTTTGAAAGCACCACTAACAATTTACCTAGATTCCTCAGTACACCACACTTCCCAAAACCTAAAAAAGCAAATCATAGGATATCACATTATCAAATGGATTGTACCCAATGTAATCTGGGGAAAACTACAGCTCACATCAGCATGTCCATAGTAGTGCAATGTAAGTTGCATGGACAGCAGTGCCTATAAACACTCACTACTAAATACAAACCAACTGACAGCCCTTAATAGTATGTGATAAAACCCAAAATCTGATGTCTGCATCTGTCACTATTAGACAGACAGCACATTTATACACATTAAAACTGCTTCCTTTCTTTTTCCCCCCTTCCCTCCTTACATATCGCAAGTGTTTGCTCAGCTTGAACAAGCTTGTAACAGAACCAAGAAACAGATCACAACTTATTTCACTTCCCTGAACTGAACACTTTTCAAAGAAAATAACTGAATTAAGCTATTTTTTATTACTGTGCTACAAGTTAAAAAAAAAAATCTATTTCAGCATTTATGATAAACACATCTATAAACTTGATATCAAACAGGTTCCCTCTCTCCTTATTGCTGCTTTCCAGACAGATTTCCTACTCTTGATAGCTGTATTCTCATTTTCCTTATTTGATTTTGTACGTAAATTCCTACTTCAATTAACTCAATTCCTTTCAGATGAATATGGCAAAAAAAGCATGCAATTCCACAAGTATTCAGCCCAATTTAGTTACAATTCTTTAAACAAATGTGTCACTGATTGTCTGTACAAAGCAAGGCATATACAGAGACAGATCAGTGCAAGTTCATAGCACATATTTACAATTCAGTTGTATAATGTTACTTGTCTAAACTTATCTGAGCAGCTGCTTCCCAGTGCTCTGAGGGATAACAGGAGATGGCTCACCTTAAGTTGCCTGACCTCAGCTGACCTTCCCACACACCCTCTTGGAGGTTCCCACCTCCATCCCAGGACACTTCAGCTGCCCACAGAGCAGCTGAACAGCTGAATAAAAGTCACAGCCTGGCAAACGAATAAAGAAAAAAAATCCAGGCAGGTTCTAAACAGGCTGTAGAGAACTTACTGCTGCTTTAGGAAATATTCATCTATTTTTGCAGCTAGTCTAAGAACAACCATAGGAGAGGTAGGAGTGCCAGCTCCACCTGCCCCAGATGAAGCTCTGCTTGCTGGGCAAACATAACATCAAACCAATGCTCCTGTAAAAAACTACCAGCAAGCACAAAAAGCTGCTGCCATTTAAATTGAAGTTACTCTTTCAAATGGAATCTACTCTCTAAAGTTCTAGTTGACAAAAACACTCTTGAATGCTCTCCGACAACAAAGAATTGCCAGGTAAAAAATTTGCACTACTCCATTAGATATAATAAAAGGTGTATTACTCATGAAAACAACCCAAAAGTCCCCCAACACACTGGAAAAAATAAGACTTCAAAGCTGTTGTCTCATTCTGTGACAAAACTCAGACAACTCATAAGTTAAGGAGTTACCTTTCAGTCAGTCGCTTCTTCACAATTTCCAAATTCACAGGTGGTAGAGAAACAGAGGTATCAAACTTGGGTTTAGCTGGTTGATATTTATGCACAGAAGCATCGTCATAAGTTTCCTACAAGAATTAAGTGTCAATTTTGAATACACCATTTATACTGTTTTTCTCTCTGCAGCTCTATAGATCAACAAAGACATATCATTTGGATACTAAACATATGATATAAAGATACATATTTCAATCACCAAAAAATCTAGCCAAAACACAAGTTGAAGCATGAAGTCTATGATTAACAAGGTCTACTGCTAAAAATTGTTGCAGTTTCCTGAACAGCAGAATTAAGTTTTCCAGAAACAAGTAGAGTATGAGGACCTGGATCAAAACATACTGGACTTGAACACCAGCCACAGAAAGATGTAATTTTCTCCCAGTCCTCTACTCCCCAAAATTTGCAAATCGGAAAAATTACTACAATTGTCAACTCTGACATAAAGAGCTGGCTATTCAGATATTCCTAGTCTCATCTAGAGTAGGTGATCCAAGCCAGAAACAAAACTTCCAACTCATCAGAATACAGTTTATTTCAGAATTCTGCTGAACTATGAAGAGAGCTCTCAGATTGCCACCCAACAGAAATTAAGCACAACAAAATAATAATTTTTGCTTTGCAGCTTTATAACACTTGTACTGTTTGCATACTCTCAAGATCCCTTGCACAGCAGGAAAAAAGTCAAGAGTTCAAAATTTTCTTTTCTGCTTCTCAGAATCTCTTGTCACACACGGGTACCTGCCTTTGGGGCTGACACCACTACCCTGCTTCTCAACAGCCAGACAGATATTCCTTATCATCTTCCCATATTTCTAACCATCCTTTCCCTGAAGAATCAGGGTATAACTTCCTAAAATCCTCTCTAATGAGAGGCAGGAAGGAGATAGGACAGTACTCCAGACAAGTTCTCCTGTGCATGAGCAAAGAAGCAACTTCTAGTTGTTAGGAAAGCGTGTGTCACCTGAGAGAGTTTAACAGCTTTCTTTATTTGCTGTTCTTCCCACTTAGCTTCATCTTCACTTGATCCATCACCCACAGACTCTGCAAGTTAAAACAATCATTATTAGACGGAATTGCATCCTTTATTTTTTCCCCCCTCATGCTCTCCTCCCTCTAAAGCAACAGTGGGTCTCCCAACCACTACTAGGAAGTGGTACACATAAAAACCAGCAGGTGAAAAATGTGCAGCCAGAGGACTTCCAAACCAAAAGGCAAGGAATGCTTGGAAATGGCTACTGGGATTTGCAGAATTCATACTAATATTAATTTCCCCAACGTACTGTTTCTCAGTCAGCTACTGCAGTAGGAGGAGCACAAACATCTTGGTTTTATGCCTCAAAGCAAAGCTGTGTATAACATGTAAATAAGAGTATAAGTACAGCCTGTAACCCACTGAGTGACATTACACCCAACAAACCCTCAAGTGTTCCAAAACACTCTACTAAAGAAACAAAAATATCTCATTAGCATTAACTAGAATTGCAGAACTGGCTCGTAGTTATGCATTCCTTATAACCCTTATTCAAATAATAAAGTAAACCTGTGCTTCATAAACAACACTATTAAGCTCCAAGAGGATAAAAGCAATGGAAAAGCCAGATATGCTTTGTGTGCAATAGGTGTGTTCAATTCTAAAGGGCTGGAATGCTGGTTTGCTTTTTTTTTTTTCTTTTTTTCAAGAGGAGTCATAATGTCAGTGCACAGAGAGGACTTGGAAGACCAGATCAGAAGCAGGAGGTAGGATTTACAATAACTTTATCCACATTAAATGTACCTCCTACAAGGCAATTTTTTGCAGTCAATAAAGCCAAAAAAAATTTTTAAATGGTTCTCTAAGTATCCTGCACAACTACAAGCAAGACCTAAACAGTTTATGTCCCATATAACCCACAAGTACCAGCTGTACAGCCTTTTTCCAAGAGTCCTGAGGAGCAAAGCCCTGCACTGCACTCACTGCTTACTGGACAAGTCTCACATTCTTCCAGACAGTAAAACAAAGCCACTGGGAGAAACGACACAAACTCACCCATTTGTTCAGTCATCCTCTGCCTAAGAGTTTTCATTTTAGGGGCAAAATCAGTATTCTTTGTTTCAGACTCATCCTCACTCTCAAAGTCACTGCTTCTTCTTCCTTGAGAGATGTGGTGACTGTTTGAAACATCCAATGGAAGATAATCAGCCTTGGTCCTGGCTAAGTGACGTTTCCTCCGAGCAGCCTCAACGTGAGCTGCACTGGGGATATCACCTGCACCAAGGAGAAAGAAAATCTAGGCAAAAGACTGAAAGCAACACTCTGTATCATTCCTAATGCCAATCATCACAACTGTTCAGCACCACTGTACAATTCTGAATAGGGGACACCAGATGTTTTTCTACTACACTTACCATGTCGAATATAAGAAGATGGAAAAGCATCCTTAAAAAATGGCTCTCAGTCCAAAAACAAACCTCAGACCTTTTTCTTTTAAATAAATCTCTGTTAGCCCATCCTGTTTTTTTGTCTCCCCAAAAGATCAGTGCAACTTAATTTAGTGAGCTTACAAAGGAACTCAAAGTTTAAAAATCAGCCCCAAAGTGAGGTTTTATTTTCATCTCATGAAGGGAATTGTGTATTGTTAAAGAGGAATTTTCTGCTGCCTTTCTTCTAAAGCCAATGGTCATAATTTCTGATCTACTCCCAAAATCAACAAAGAAATACAACAAATATTTGCCACTAAAAAAATGGAGGAACCATTGCTATTCTTCCAGAAGAAGGGTATCCCTGACTCAGCACAAAGAGATGCCTACATCTTACGTGATTTAAGCTGCGTGGGATTCATCTCACCTAACTTGTCATGTACTTCAAATAAAGAATGTTCTAAAATAACTTCCTTAAAAAAAAAAATCCAGAAACTAACCTGGTGATAAATCCTTCCTTCTCTGTGGAGAGTTGGAATCATTTTCAGAGTCTGAGCTATTGTAGTCCTCATTCAGTGAAGAATAAGTTTCATCCTCCTTCTCCTCATCCTCCTCTTCACAAGTGCCTTTGGCGTTGTCAGGTCCAGGCTCCAACTGGCAGATCTCTGTATTAGGGGGGAAAAAAGTAAGATAAATTATTTTAGTTTTATTGCTGGAATCTGATGTGCCATAGCTGGTTTCCAGTAATTATTTACAGCTTGCTGCAGCAAAGACTGGTCACTTGTCCATCCCCACCTGATCTCATCAAAACATGTCAAATTGTGACATTCCAAGACAGTCATTTACAAACCAGTTCTTGTTTCAAATCAAAGCATCTTTGATAGTCCTTCTGAGACACAGGGCGTATTTACATGCACAAAAGCAATGAGATCAGCTTCCAGATAACAACTGATTAATATTCTGATAGCTTACAGTGTATTTGGGTTCTTGACTTGAAAAACTGTATTTACAAAGCACTTTTTTAAAGCATTAACAATGAGGGAGCTCTTATTTAAACTATAAACATTTATGTGTATCTGTCTTGTCTATGGTTATTCTCAAACTCTTTAAAAATATTGCTTTCTTCTCATCTGCCACTACACCTTCAGTAAATCATCAGATTACTGAACAACAGAATGTGCCACCTTTTATCTTATATACTTTTATAAGAAGTTACTAAGAAAATTTACCATCTCATCTGAATCACAATCTCAAATGGAATTATTTCTCAATCTAATTTATTTTTATCTAACATTAGCAAATATAGTATATCTGTGAATTGACAGAGGTGTCAAAAGGGGAAGAGAACTTGTAGACACACTTGTTTGTAAAAAACACAAACTCAAAATTTCCCAGGAAAAACATCATAGAATGGTTTGGGTTGGAAGGGACCTTAAAGATCATGTAGTTCCAAACCCCCTGCCATGGGTAGGGACACCTTCCACTAGACCATGTTGCTTGGAGCTGCATCCAACCTGGCCTTGAATGACAGGGAGTCCACAACTTCTCTGGGCAACTGACTATAGTTCAGTGAAGCTAGGAATACAACCAGAATAATCAAGGCTATTGTGTATTTCATTAACATATTCAAATAGTGTAAGAGCACACAATTTAATAACACAAAGTTTAAGGTTTACATTAAATTTTATCAAACAAAATCCTACGAAGCTCACATTTTCTCTCAATGCCAATACTCAGATCAAACTGCAATTTGACAGCAATAAGCAGTGAACAGGTGGCACATAGTTTGAAAAATATGATGCTGAGGTAAAAATGTAGAAGAACTTTACAAACTGATGTACTATAGGGGTTCTGCATAATCAGATCTTCTCATGAACAGTCTCCAAGTTCTGATCTCTTTTACCAAGGTCATATTGAAAATAATTTCAACACAAAGAGATTAAAATTATAAACCTGTAAAGTAACAACCAAAAAAACCCTTAAAATCAGTATTTGTGCATTACTCTCCACTAACTGATTTTGCAATACACTGACATATAAGTATTTTATAACACACTTAACTAAAAAAGTACTTACTTTTGCTTTCTTCAACTTCTCTCTGTGCAGGCAGTAGGCTTTCCTTCTTTTGAATTCTAAAGGTTACTTCATTGAAAGACGGCTTTTTAACTTTGAAAAACTCTTCACCTATCCAGATAAAACAAAATGACTCTGAGTAACATTAACAAGAACAGCAACATCTGCACACACATATAGGTATCACATATAAAAGTGCATGTACATCTCTATGTGTGCATAAATTCTGAAGTTCTGGCTGGATTAAGTCTAATTCTTCCTATGGCTTTATCACTCATGATCCACCACCTCTTAATTAAAAACTGTGCAGCTCAGCCTCCTCAACATAGCAATGCTGCTGCACTGCTAAAACATTATTTCTTTGCAGCTTGTGTTCATCAAAGTGGCCACATCTTGCCATCAGCCACAAAGGCAACACCCTAAGAGTCGATTAAACATTTATGTTTCACTTATTTAAGCTTATTAACTAGTCACAGAATCACACACTACTTGTTCTCTCTGGTTTTCTCCAGCAGTAGGATTTCAAATGTTTTCCAGACAAAAGCACGTGGACATAAATAACCATCTGACTGCTTTTCACAGAACCACAGAACTGTTAGGGTTGGAAGGGACCCCTGGAGATCATTCAAGGCAGGGTCACTTAAAACAGGTGACACAGGAACGCATCCAGGTGGGGTTTGAATGTCTCCAGAGGGAGACTCCACGACCTCCCCAGGTAGCCTGTTCCAGCGCTCCGTCACCTCAGAGTAAAGAAGTTCTTCCTCATGTTGAGGTGGAACTTCTCGTGCTTTAGTTTATGGCCACTGCTCCTCGTCCTGCCACTGGGCACCACCGAAAAGAGTCTGGCACCATCCTCTTGGCACCTGCCTTTGAGATATTTGTATGGATTGATCAGATCCCGTTTCTGTCGTCTCTTCTCCAGACTAAACCGGCCCAGCTCAGACTTTTGTATGGGTTTGTTCTGCAAACCCTCAACAGCCCTACCCACGACCCGGCACTGCTGGGTTTGTCCGCAAAGAGGCACAAGGCGACCGCGCCCTCAGCCCGACGCTCGCTGAGGCAGCAGCCCCAGGCAGCCCTGCTATCCCCATCCCGGGGCTCCCGGGCCCTGCTCTCCAGGGACACACACACACACGATCCCTCACCTTCCCGCTCCTCCTCGCTGCCGAAGCTCAGCAGCTCCTTCCCTGCCCGGCCCGGCCCCGCCGCGGCCCCGGCTCGGCGCTGTCCCCGGCCCGCGGCCGCCGCTCCGCTCCGCGCCGGTTCCTCCGCGGGCAGCGGCCCCTCCGCCCCGGCACCCCCGCGGGAGTCCCGCTCGCCCTCCTCGGGCTCCGCTTCCTGCTCCGAAGGCGAGCTGGCGCCGGAGTCTGGAGATGGGGCGGCGACCGGTCCCGGCTGTGGCTCCGGCTCGCCCTCGCTGCTGCCGCTGGAGGCTGCGCGTCGCCGGCCGCGGAAGTTCCGCGGGGGGCGGCGGAACATCGCTCCCAGGGATCGTTCCCGGTGATCGCTCTCGGATCCCGCCGCTGATTCCAGCGTGGCTCCCAGAGCGCACGCGCGGCGACCCCCGCGCGCCGCGCCCGCCGGGAGTGGGCGGGAACAGGGAGGGGGACTGAGGGGACGGGGTGTGGTGTCTCGGCGGGGGAAAGTAAAGGGTGTTTTGTTGGTAATTCATTGGTCATTGGTGCGTGAAAACGTAATTTGTTTGACCAGCTGTGAGCCCGTCAGTGCAGGGGCTGCCGTGGTGGGTGCTTGGAGACATAGGGAACATAGTCTTAGGCTCCGCCGGGGAGGTTCAGGTTGGACATTAGGAAGAAATTCGTCACAGAAGGGGTGATAAGACATCGGAATGGACTACCCAGGGTGGAGTCACCGTCCCTGGAGGTGTTTAAGGAAAGGCTGGTCGTGGCCCTCAGCGCCATGCTCTGGTTGACAAGGTTGGGCTCGGTCTCGGAGATTTTTCCAACCTATTTGATTCTGTGGTTCCGTGCCTGCCCTGCTCCACAGCTTCCTGCTGGGCCACCAAAATCTTATCCGGTTCTGGTATTCTGAATATAATAATTTCTAAATTATATCCATTAATGATAACTGTAATTAATGACTACTCATAAGTATTTTTTTTTATATTTCTTATACGTTATGTAAATTAATAATAAGTTGATACATTGTTGCTAATGTCTAACCACACAAAGTAGCTATTTTAGAATTAACAACAACATAAATTAATAACAAATAAATATGCCTTGCAAGGCCAGGTTGGATGGAGCCCTGATCAGTCTGGTCTAGTAGAAGGTGTCCCTGCCCATGGTAGGGAGGTTGGAACTGGATGGTCTTTAAGGTCCCTTCCAACTCAAACCATTCTGTGATTCTATGATTATTATAAATTTAAAACTGATGCTATAGCTTTTTGTCAACAACTAATCACACATTTTTCTCCCTTTCCTCAGGCTGAGCTCACTGGAGGAGTAAGGCAGGTGCCAGAGCTGGTGCGAGGGGAGGGGAACATATGGCTGGGAACAGAAGGAAGGTGGGATTGTGACAAGTGATGACAAATTGGTTTGCCTGGGGAGGAGTTGCACTGTAGCTTGTACCAGCCTTTGATTTCTGCCGTGCTGACTTGAGCTGTGTGTGATTTGCTGTGTGGAAAGAAAGCACATCCCACTCCAAATGAAACCAGGCAGAGCAAGTCCTTCAAGTAAGCTTTTGTGTCCCGAGAGAAGTACCCAAAAATAGCAAATATTTGAAATGTTCTTGCTTAAATTGCTCCACCTTTCTGTCCTTCATCTGTAAGATGAAGATACTAATATTAACTTGCCTCAGGAATCTTGTGAAGATAAAGCTGCACTTGTGAAGCACCAGTTACAGGAAGAACAACATAAAAACCCAAGAGAAAATCAGCTAAAGTATACTTCTATTCAGCCCTGCTTCTGAATAGTTATTAAATAAAACCCAAGGCTTCTAGATGAATAATGAGGATTATAGAAACTTTTAAAAAACAATTCAGGAAGCACAATTCACCTTGCAAGCATTATTCATTTTTCTGCACTGAAAAAGGCTGGGGTCTGTTGGGAAAATAAAGTAGTTTCACAAGTGCTGAAATTAAACCTTTCTATGGATTTGTGCCTTAAATTGACTTATTGCAAGCTCTGATTCAAAGCTGTCTTATTGCTGTGGAATTGAGATGTGCTTTCCCTGTGTAGTTCCTCTGACTGAGGGGTAAAGTCAAGGATAATCTGGGGATGCACAGATATATTTAGTTGCTCCTGGGCAAAGCAGAGTTTGCTGTCATAGATTGTCCTGGAATAATGCCCACAAAGTTGCCTGTTTCTCCTTTACCACTCCAGGACTGATGAACAGTTCATGGTGCTAAACAAAGATCTTATGGGATTTACCAGGAACCTTTAACATCCTTGTAACACTGACAGAGCTCCTTTCCCTGGCTGTGAGTCTGTATTAAAATGTTTCTTCTCTTTCATCTGATTTTAAATCCTCTCAATCTAGTGAGTGCTACTCAGGCAGGACTGAGCTGGCTCCTTGTAAGAGAAAATGGTTCAGGAGTTCAGCATGGCAGAAACATGGGACACAACTATTGTACACTTGGTATTTCCAGCAGGCTGAAACTACCATGCTTGCAGTTGTCACTCCAGTTAATATGCTTGCTAAGTGCCAAGATATTAATCTAGGCAGTGGCATCCAATCTAGATGATCCTAGTTCAGAAGAGGAAAAGCAAATTGAGCTGCAGCAATGCAGCATAGTATTTCTTGGAAGGACTGCCAGTGCCAAGTGCCAATGGATTTATCTTGTTAGGCAGTAAAAGGCTTTTTCCTGACGCCGCTGACACAGGACAAAAGGATAATTTTGCCTTAAACTATATAGAGCTGAAAGTTAAAGGTAGCAGATAGATAGGTGAGGATTATAGGTCAGAAATATTAGAATTATTTGTTCTTAAACAACCATTTTAGTGATTCTGCAGTCTAACCATTCCTCAGGCAGATGAATTTTCAGAAAAGCTGAGTAGATCAGCAAATTGTTATAGATTTCCCTTTTCAAAGCAAGAAGCAGCATGAAAGCAAGATAAACTTGGCATGAAAATTCAAGCAGAGCATTAATGGCTGATAGTATGGTCTCCTTTCACACTCCATTGATTTCAGCTCTGGCTTGAAC
This sequence comes from Manacus candei, assembly GCF_025592945.1. Taxonomy (NCBI): domain Eukaryota; kingdom Metazoa; phylum Chordata; class Aves; order Passeriformes; family Pipridae; genus Manacus; species Manacus candei. The sequence continues at coordinate 3,319,518 of NW_026138055.1, read as the reverse complement.
TCTGTTAAACTGTAATGTAAATTTAAGTTACAAAATGACTTGCTCTGAAAGACCACTCATCAAAAACAACTTCCAACTGCAGAAAACCCCTAAATCTAAAATGTCAGTTCAATTCTGGGGAAAGAATGCAAAACTAGATCCAACCTCCTAAATGCAACAACTTTAAGTCACTGATTGGAGGTACAGCACAACGTTGTTACTTGCAGCACTGGGAGAAGAATTTGTCTTTGCTTCTGTTTGCCATGGAAAAGTCCAGTGGGATGTCAGGCAGAGGGGGGCAGCAGCACCTTAAATTGTCAGTGTTACACCGGGCAAGCAAGAGCCACAGTCAGGAGAAACTTAAGTGTTTCATCAACACAGAGCTTTTTTGTAGACTTCCGTAAGCTGGTTTAAAACCACAGTGGTCTGTTTGCCCTTTCAGTGAATCCCTGTTTTTGTTAATTATGTTATTAACCATAGTTCACTGTCTTACTCTGTTTTGCTCATGGTACTTACTTGCTGCGTAGCATGCCTTTCCAGAAATCTGTGAATCTTGAAAAATTTCCTTTTCGCAGCAACTCAAAAACATTCTGACACATCTGACAAGATTTATTTCAAAGTTGATATTTATATCATTCAAGCCTTAAAAGCAACGTGTAATTCCAGGGAACCTCACAAAATTTAGGTTAAGAGTTAAACCAAGAGGTACACTGTTCAAGAGCAGAACTGGTCCCTGGATTCCAGTCTCTCCAGTTGCTGCCTCCTGAACATATGACTTGCCAAGACCCCTCTATTTCCCACACTTGTTCCTCTCCAAATCACCAAGTCCCTCCCTCTTCCTACCTTTGGTTCCTCCCCTAAACATTCCTCACTAAGTCCTATGCAATCTTAAAATGCTCTTCCCCTGCATCCCATAATGTGCAGCACACGTCCAAGGCAGTAACCCTCTGGAGCAGTCCTGGAGAGCTGCTCCCAAGACTCACCTTGGAGAGTTTCACACCTGGACACAGGGGTGATGAGTCTGCTGGGACAGCCCTGGGAAAGGTCCAGGCAAGGTGTTCGCTCCTTGGGAGTCTGTGACTTGGGTTGTCACCTGCCACTGTGCCTCTGTGCTCCTCTGGGCTTGTGGAGATGGATCCCTGATGGGCTGATGGCCCTGGGTATGATTTGCTCTTCCCCACCGTTGTCTCTCTGTGGGCATGCACATGAGCTTTTACCCCATAACTGAACACTATGTACCCAATGACAGCTTTTTAGCACCTAAAACGGAAAGATTTGTGGGGAAAAAAATCATTGGTAGCAAATGCAGTAGGGATCTTACTGGGATCAGGCTGGCTTCTTGGCTTGCATTAAAACATGAGTGTGGAGAAACAAATGCATCTGAAATGAACTTGCAACTCTGGCTTACCAAGGTATTATTTACTAATTGTGGCATAAGGATTGCAAATTGCAACAAATAACCTTGCTTAACCCCAGTTCTCTGTTATTGTCAGCACTTGGCACTTGTGAAATTCCTGTGTGCCTGAACATTTCTGCCTGGCTGTGCTGCAGTTAGAGTTTGCAAGTAAAACCCTTGTGTCTGCTCAGCAGTTGGCAAAATTTTATTTGCCATAATTCAGTCTGCATGAGTCAGCGCTGCCTCCCTTCACAACAGTCTGGCCTGTCTGGAAAGCTGCTTTCTCTATGGTTACATAGATGTTCTATAAATCTCAAAATAATTTCAGTGCGGTGGGCAAAGAAGCCTTTGCCACTCTGAACAAATACAGTCCAGCTCCCCATAAACAATATCAGTGCTTGGCAGGGAACAGAGCTGGGACATGACTGTTTTATTTTATACAGCTATGAAGTAACAGAAAATCCTGCAAATTAATATAGTAGCCATTTGTCATTTTAAAACCTGTGTGGGCTTCTGGTTTAGAAATCAAACCAGCAGCTCTACAAATACTACTTTTGATGCAGCGTGTGCTTTGTGCCTTCTATACCTTTTTGATAAATTGCTACTCAGAATCAGTATCAGAAATGAGCCACTCCTGTTCTGTTAGGTGTGGAAAGTAAATACTAACTTGTCCTTTTGTTTATCTCATTGTGTTTTATGCCTCCATTTTTAAATAAAGATGTGGGCTAAAAGACAGTGTTTAGCATTTACTCAAAAGGAAGAAAGCGGTTGAATACTGATGTAAAAATGAAACCTGGCAGCAGCATTGAGGGCTCATTGCTTCTGTGTTAGCTGAAGGGAAAAAAGAGGAGGTGCAAAAGAAAATTTAGCATAAGAGTTGAATCTAATAAAGGGGTTAGAGCTGCCACTCATCAGGTGGGTGTAGCTGTTTCTAAGTAGTTCTTTATAGTTGGAACAGCAAGCTGGACTCTCTAGATGAGAGTCCAGTCTTTCATTAGCAAGAAAAACACTACGGGAGGAACCTGTGCAGATCACTATTGTGCAGTTACTGCTTTTTGACCACTCAAAAATAGTTATCACTTTACATTCCTTATTTCTTGACCAGTGAGTGTACACAAAGTGTGGCTTATTCTTGCAGTAACTGATTTCTGGTGTTCATTTGTGTTCTGGCTTAACTTTATATGTTTTAAACATATGTTTGCAGAAACATGTCTATCAACAAGCTTAGACACTGCCTAGTCAGAGGGCTTGGACAGGAAGAATAAAGCATTCAATTCTGGTGTGTTTTCCTGCAGCACAGCAGAGAAAATAAGCAATATTATAGAGTAAACTAAGTACAAGGAAGAAGTCATATTACCTACTCCCACTCAGTTCAGGCTAAGCAACTCTATTCATGATCTCTTTTCCTGTCAGTGCAGATCTTCCCTTATTACTCTAAAGGTAGCAAAATTGCCTGTGACAGGAAATTGAGGACAAAGTACTGATAATTATTAAAAAGTAAAGCCTTAATGTGAAAATTGTGTCTTTTAGTAGTTATAGTTTATTCATCTTCATTATATCTTGTTAGCTTTTGCTGTTGTATGTTGGTTTTGGCTCAGATATGACAAGGAGGTTATAGAATCATGGAACTACAGAATGGTTTGTGTTGGGAGGGACCTTAAAGATCATCTAGTTCCAACCTCCCTGCCGTAGGCAGGGACACCTTCCACTAGAAGTGCAGGATAATAAATGATAACAGAGTAATACATTGTTGAAACATTGCTTATAGTAAATGCTACTTCTTTTCTGCTCCTCCCACACTTTTCATCTTAATTGGCCTCCTCTGGGTAGCTACTGTGCTGCAACCCTGCCCCTATGTCTGGAACAAGTCTCTATGCTATCATGCCATTGGTTTCTTCTTCTTTCAGCTGCCTTTTCTATTACTCATCAGTTATTATTAAGCAACTTTTCTTACCTTAATGGCTTTTTGAAACAAACAAATTCATTTCTGCAGTTTTAAGTTGCTTTGCCACTGTCTACTCCTTGCTAGAAGGGGTACCATCTGTCACCAGAAGGGACTTTTATTTCACCTGGTATTTGACATCAGCCCCCAAAAACGCATGTTGAAGCTTGCAAAAAGCTTTCCCTCCAAAACCTGAGGTGCCCAAAGGCAGTATCTGCAACAGTGCCTTTAGAAACTCCACCTTCATAAAAGTAGTGTTTTTCTTTTGAACCTACTTCAAGCAGCATTTCTATCATTCAAGTAATGATATAAATGATATATAAATTATATAATGATATAAATATCAAACTTTCCATTTGAATGGAAACAAATTTCATTCTCCATTTTAAAGAAATGGCAATGCAGTTACTAATTAAAACAAATGAGACAAAGTAGATGTAATACTAGTTTGTGCCTCGTACATTGGTAATGAAACATCTTGTAAGACTCTTAGGTTGGGTAAGAGTTAGTTCAGCTTCACTTTAAGGATGCATTTTTTTATAATTCACGCTAAACTTTGGATGTCTGTATACACCATTTCTATGGAAGAGTGACCTGAGGGGCTGCTGCATTCAAATCTGTCTTCACAACAGTCTGAAGTCCTGCTCCTCTTCCTGATAATTAATAAATCTTACAAATATTTATTGTTCTAGTGCCTCAGATGAGCTCCAGTTGGTTGTGGTAATGCAGATGAAACAGTATGCAATTTGTCCAGCATCAGAATACATAAAGCTTTGGCGTGCTAATTTTTTATACCAGGTTATCTCTCTAGGGAGTCAGCTGAATTTTTAATTCCCTCAAACTTCTCCCTTCCCAGGCAACAAGTCAAAGGAGGTGATTCTGAAAACCCACCTGAAGTACTGTGTCCAGCTCTGGGGTCCTCAGCACAAGAAAGATGTGGACCTCTTAGAGCAAATCCAGAGGAGACAATGAAGATGAACAGAGAGCTGGAGTACCTTTGTTACGAAGAAAGGCTGAGTGATTTGGGGTTGTTCAGCCTGGAGAAGAGAAGGTTCCAGGGAGACCTAATTGTGGCCTTTCAGTGCTTAAGGAGGCCTATGAGAAAGATGGTGAGAGACTTTTCCATGGAGCCTGTTGCAATAGGAGAAGGGGTAATGGTTTTAAACTGAAAGAGGGTCGATTTAGATTAGATCTAAGAAAGAACAGTGAAGGTGGTAAAACAGTGGCAGAGAGGTGGTCGCTGCCCCATCCCTGGAAGTGTTCAAGGCCAGGTTGGATGGGGCTCTGAGCAACCTGATTTAGTTGAAGATGTCCCTGCTCATCGCAGGGGGTTTGGACTAGATAACCTTTAAAGCTCCCATCCAACCCAAACTGTAATTTTTCTGACTGCAGTTTTGTCTCAAAGGAGGCATTAGGCAACATCCATAGTGATCTCAAGTGCTGCTTTCCTATAGGAATCCTGTCATATTTATTGAACCAAGTATCCCAATGTCCTTTATACAATTCCCACTTTATGTACTTTGTCACCTCGAAGTCAGTGGTTAAGCACAGACACAGCCCAAGTCCATTTGCTTGGTGGGACGTGGCAGTTACATAACTATAGAGGAAAGGAACTGTGAGGTTCCTTGAGAAGTCATCTAGGTCAATGTTCAAGGCAGGATCAACTGTATTTACAGAACTGCTCACAGATATCTGTCAAACCTGTTCTTAGGGGCTTCCCTTCTCAATACTTAACTACTGTAATAAGTAACCTGATCTGTTTCTTCCTATGAGAAGAAACATGTTTATCTGGTTTATTGTTATCTTAATCCTCTCTACAATGGCCTTTATGAACCTGGAAACTGTTGTCTGATGCAAGCACTTGTGTTCAATCCAGAGAGACTGGAGATGTTGCCTACACAACAAAGTCACATTTAGAACTGCTCTATCACTGTGATGTGTACTGAACAGATTAAAGGCTGTGTTTTAAGAGGCGTTAGAAAGTAATTCAAGCAGAAAATGTCAGATGAGAGACTTTTTAACAGAGGAGCCTGTTCTTGACCCAGGGTCATTCTGTTATCCCAATTAATTATTTGGAATTATGAAGCACTGCTCATGAAATCTGCAGACTACTTTAAAACAGCCAAAGGCCCCCTAGGCTGGTGGCCACCAAGTGATTTAAATCATGGAGTCAGCAAGTGCCCCTTGAACAACATGTGTTTAATCCACCTACATGGCAAATATCTGTGCATCAAAGCTGAGGTTGCTGTCTGTGTAGGAACAAAAATACAAAGCATGCTTTTGGGCTGGCAGTGAGGAAGGAGAATGTTGCATCATCAAAAGCAATGAATCAGATGAGGGCTGAGGAGGTCACAAGGGGTAAATGCATGAATGCGAGCTGCCAGTCCAGTGTGGCAGCTGCACCAGCAAACTGCAAACATCAGGTATCTAAACACAAATACCAACGAGCAGTATGTGCTAATATGTAGCCATGACCATTGCATGGCACAATAACGTGACTGTTCCGGAACCACGATGAATGACAAAAGGTGTAACAAACTGGAAAGGCTCATTAAGAACCCAGAAGAATGAGTCAGTGGAAAAATCTGCTCTCTACGAAGGTGATAGGTAATTATCTACACGGCAAAAGCATAGAAAGGTGCTGTAATCGCCTATGCACAACGAGATCTGCTCGCTGAGGAAAGAAAATGTCTAGTGTTTAAAAAGGATGGCATTTTTTCATGTTTTTCCTTCCTACAGGATTCTTTGATTTTTGGAAAGATAAAGCCCTGAAACCCTACATATTTCAGTACACTGAGCCTGGTGTGAGTCGAATTTAGATCTTTGTGCCATCCCCCTCCTCACTGGTTGCGGGTGCCCCAGCGGGACATGCTTCCCATGGAAAAGCGCCAAGGGTGCTGTCACCCACTCTCAGGTGGAAAAATCAGCTTAATCTGTGAGTCCTGCCTGTGCAGAACGACCAAACCAGGGGCCACAGCTTCCAGTCGAGATAGGACTGGGATACAGCCGGAAAACTAAGGAAAAGGTAACTTACGGAGCAGATAGGGAGACAGCGTTTGGGAATCGAGCTTGAAAAATGCAAGCAAGGATGGAGATAAATTCCCTGTCAGTCGGGTCTTTAAGCAGCAGCTGTTCCTGTGTGCAGCAAAGGCACCGACGGGCTCGGTGCCCACAGCAGCGCTTGGTGACCCTGGGCCAGACCCGGGGGCGCAGCATCCTGGGGCACAGCCACCCCTCACTCGGGCTCCGGCCGCGTACTCCTCGCACCGGGAAGCGGAGGGGAAGGGGGGAAGGGGAGCGAAGGGCAGCGCGGACCGGGCGCCCAGCGGCGCCCTCAGCCCGTGCCCGGTGGCCCCGCTCCCGCCCCCGCTTCCTCCCCCGCCCCCGCCGCCATGTTGTGGGGCTGAGCCGCCGCGGGAGGCGGAGGAGCTGCAGCCCGAGCGGAGCCGCCGCTCTGGGGCAGCGCAACAGGTACCGGCGGGGCGGCCGCGGGCCCCGCGCCCGCGGAGCTGGGCGGGCGGACGGGAGGGTGGGAGGCCGAGCTGCCGGGCGGGACAGGAGCGCTCCGGGGTTCTGCTGCCCCAAGCCGCTTTAGTTATGTTTGTTCCCCTTATTTGAGGCTGGTGGGGTTCGGGTTTGTTTGGGGTTTGTGTTTTGGTTTTTTTTTCTTGGTTTTTTTTTTGTTTGTTTTCTGGTGGGTTTGGACGGTAGCGGCGGTGGCTCCCGCTGCCAGCGCTGCTGCTCTCCTGTGCTCCATTACTGCTCTGCCAGCGGAGAAATCCCGGTGCCCGTGCCCAAACAGCTCCCGAGGTGAGGTGACTGAGGTGACTCGGACGTGTTCTTAGACCCCGGTTTGTTGCGGTGATGGTGGTTTTGGTGCCGTGTAGCTACGGTGGAAACCCGGAGTTCGGAGAGATCGAACTGGTTTCTGCAGTTAAAGTTTGCGAAGTGTTTTGTCTGTAAATAGACTGGCTTTTCTTGGTCTCGACTTCTCTCCGCGGCATGTCGTAAATTCAGAAAATAAAATGTGGTTGAGGTACGTGATTCGGTTCCTTAAACATCAAGGTACCATTTTGAATACGGTAAATGGTTTTCACAGCAGCTGGGGCTTTGACATCTGTCACGCTGCAGAACTCGAAAGTAGATCGTGCTTTAGATAGTGCCTGCGATCTTTAAGTTATTTTCTCAAGCGTTTCTCTTAAGCATCAGTTGGAAATTCCCCACCTAAAACACTGGAATGAGAAGTCACTTGCGCCCAGGCTGCCCTGTCCTGTGCATCGCTCTTTTGGGAACATGATGTCTTTTAAACTCCTTTTCTGTTCGTGCCGGCCTGTGGTGGCAGCAGCTCCCGCGCCGAACACGGGAAAACACAGAGCGTGTGAAGCAGTACGTGGTGTGGGTAACATCAGTGGTACATAAAATGCAGCTTGCTTTCAAGAGTTTTAAATTGTTCATCTGAAATTTGGTTGTCACAAGCATCTACATCTGCTGATGCGATGATGATGTTTAGAACTAATGAGCACTAGGAACTAAATGGATAAAGAGCCAGCTGGGCTTCATTCTTCTACTAAACCTGTTTCATTTTTGTTTCCTTGTTTCCTCTCTACCTCCCCTGTTTGGTTTCTTTGTATTTTTTTTTTATTCTGACTGAGCTGGGAGGGGCTCACCACCGTATCTCTGGGTATTTAGAGAAGTCCTGCTTCAGGCTCCGTGTGATGTGAAGAGAATTGCATGATCCCTGCAAACATGGATTTAGACTGCTGTGTGCTCTCTGTTGAACAGAAATTTTCTTTGTCAGATTAGCCTCCTAACTCAGATGCCTAAATTAGATCAAATGAATGTGCTTATCCTTTTAATTACTATCCTGAGAGAATTGCATTTACTTTTTTCTCCTCTATCTGTACAAGATCTGGGGTATGGGATGTGTCCCTGGCTGAATTGTAGCTGTCACTGTAACAGAAACAAGGAGTATATTCCTGTAGCAGTAACAATATAACAAAAACTGGGTACATATGGCTTGTCTGTGCTAATCATAAAAGTAATAGGGTTATCTACTATAGGTGTGGGTCAAAACAACAAAGCTTTATAGCTGTTTATTTTTTTAACCATTCTTCTTGTAAGCAGAAAAATGCCTTGTCACATCAAGGCAGAAGTGACCCATGGGATGATTTTAAAGTGTGTTGATGAGAAGGCTTTATTTGTTGAGATTCAGGTATTACAGTGACTTTGACTACAGCAGTTCTTACAGCAGGGGCTTTTGCAAATATTTCTGTTGTATAATGTTGAAAATTGAATTAATTTCATGCCATAGGAAAGAAGCAGCTATGAAAAATGAAGCTAAGTTCTGTAGGTGACAGTATTTCTTCATTGAGCTGCTTCTCAGGAGCTGGTGAGGAAAATGGGGCAGCATTTGGAAAGTGAAAGGAGATGCTTTGCTTGAGGCATTATCAAAAACCTTCACCCTCCTTGAAAACAGGTGGCTATCAGGAAAAGACCTCGGGATGAATTCCTGAAGAGCAGTATAGTCCAGAGCACTAGTTCTTCTTCCAAATTGAGACAGAGGTCTCTGGTCTTTTTGGTTAACAGTTTACAAGTAAATTATCTGGTGTTACCTCAAAAGACTCAGTATGTAAAATTTGTGAAAACAGCTTTTCATGAGTTTTTTCTTTTAAAGGCCAGAGCTGTTCTCTTTGCCTTTTGAAAACTAGTTCAGAAGTTGGATTGGACATCTTTATTTCTAATGTTAATTTCTGGCCTATTTTCACTTGAAAGGAAAGATCTCTGACATCTCAGGTTTTAAAATAGCTTTTAACTGCTTCCATTTGTTTTTATCAACCTGAAATGTAGTTACAGAATAATATTTTTTTTAAGAGACTTCTGGAGATCACCTGGTCCAATTCTTGTGAGAAGCATGGCCAACTCAGATTATGTCCCTCAGAGCCGTGTCTGGTTGTGTTTGGATTATTTCCAAGGGTGGAGATCCCACCAACTCACTGGACAGCCCTCCCCAGTTTGGTGTCCATGCTTGCTCAGACTGCATCCCATCCCATTGCCCAGGCTACCAGTAAAGACATTAAACAGTACTGGCCATGGTATCAATTCCTGGGGAACATCAATAGTTCCAAACAGATGGATTTTGGAATACTGATGACAGCTCTTTGAGTCTGGTGATCAGGCAAGTTTTCCACTCAGATTACAGTGAACCTTTTCAAACTATATTCCACCAGTCTGGCTCTAAGGACACTGTGAGAGACCTTATTAAAAGCCTTCATAGAGTCAAAACAAGCTGCTGTGCCCTCATTCACGGAGCCAGTCATCTCAACACAGAAAGCCATGAGATATTGGATGTGGTTCGTCCTGGATGGACAGTGGCAGTTTCCCATCACCTTTTTGTTCTTCAGGCATCTGCAGATGACTCACAAGGGGATTTGCTCCATTGTCTTTCCAGGGACTGAAGTAAGATTTAGCAGCTTTCTGTATCGGTGTTCTGGCCCTTCAAGAAGATGAGTCTGATGTTTGCCTTTTTCCCATCATCAAGATCCTCGATCAGTCACCAGGGCCTCCCATAAATCACAGAGCTTGGTCTTGCAGTGACATTACCCAGTGTTCCTGGCAGCACTGGGCCTGTGATTTGTTCCATATATATGTATGCAACTGCTCTCCTTCCTTGTTTTCAAGTTATTTTGACTTCCAAAAGCTGTCTTCAGTTCATTGTAATGCCACGTCTTTTGGCAAAGGATAGTTGATGATGGATCCTGCCATGTTTTTAAGTTTTGGAGGGGAAGCTTGGTTTAGACACTGTGAAAACACTGGTTTAGTCCTGTGAAAGTTGTGGGAGCAATAGTTTGCTGACTAGTGTTGCTTTTAGATTGGAGGGGTCATGTCATGTGGGAAAGTTAGTGACCTTGTTTGAGCTTTTTTGTCTTAGGTGATGATTGGTGATTTTTAAGATACCAAAGATAAAGTCGAGCTAATTAGAGAGTTCTCTTTTTTTACAACCAACCTGTTTCAAGAACTATCGCATATCAGTAAAACACTTAACACAAAGTGTACTTTGAGGTTCAGAGGTTGATCCTAGGTATGAGGTGATATAGGGTAGTTACTGTATTCCTTTTACCTTTAAAAACATATTATGACCTTTAATTTCACCTTTTAAAATTGCATTTTCCTTATGTACATTCGTTGGTGATAGATGACATAACAGTCTATTTTGCGGGGAAGCACTCGTGTTAGAGTGCCTGGTTGGATTTTTGGAAGTGCTAAGCAGCTGTTTTAAGTGATCCTGAAATTTTCAAGTGCTTGGTTGCAAATATTGCAGGTACTTCATTACCTCTGCAAATGGTGTTTTTGAATCCTGATCAATATAGAACTGGGAGGCTTATACTGTGTGCAAGTTCAAGTTCCTTCCAGTGACAGACCAGTGTAAGCCAAAATTTTAAGCCAGCTGTGAGCAGTGAAGCCTTGTTTTCTGTGGCTGTTTGAGTTTAATGAGCTGTGAGCTTGTGTTGAGTTTTTTCACGCTGTTGGTATATTTAGAGCAGCTTTTGGCATGTGGATTCTCTGCTGTCTAATATTGGTACTCAAACACACAGAAGTCTTTCTCTTCATTGAGGGCGCTAAATTTGGTTGTGCTTTCTCCGGTTGCCTGTTTTCATGAATCTTGTAGGCACTTAAGATCTTTGCAAAGTACACCCCTCAGTTGAGCTTAATTCACGTTGGATGATGGGATTCATCAAAGTACATGTTAACTACTCATCTCTTCTACCCTTAGAATGCCAGGCTAAGAATTTGAGCATCCTGGTTGCTTGGTTCCTATAATGTAACTGCTTTCATTAATTCATTTGTCTTACTTGTCTTATCAGAATGGTTGTGGGGTTTGTTGTTTCTGGTTGTTTTTTTTTTTATTCTCAGGTTTATTTAAGGATAAGCCTCTACAAAATAAGATAGGGGATTTTATTTTGTCAGTTCTTCTTACTTCCACACATACTTTGTTGTATTGCCCATAGCAAGATGGTACAGAGACTGTTGTAACTTGTTTTTCTGGTGTTGTTGTGACGTTAGCACCAAATGTTATAAAGGTGAGGATTAGGTCACATAAAAATTATAAAGTAAAAATGGAGCTGATGAAATGTCATTTTTCTTTAAATTGGGAATATTTAGAACTTTGTCAGTATAGGAAAGCAGCCTGGCCAGCTTGGTTACTTGGATCCTGGAGTTAGAATAATGGATTGAACATTAATATATAGATGAGCACAGTGTTGTGTAACTCTTATTTTCAGAACAACACATGAAATTCAAATGATGTAACATGATGACAGTAGCAGGACAAAGTGTTGGAATTACCTTATAGAGCACAAGTACCTGAGAACTATTTTTAAATATTTTGGCAGTTACAGATACTTGAAAAGGCATGGTTGATCCAGAAAAGTCACAGCTTCTTCGGAATAGCAATTCTGAGAGCAGCCACTTTGACTTAAGACATTTTGATATGGGATGTTGTGGTTTCAGCTTCAGAAGTAGCTGGTAAATAATTCTGAACTGGCTCTTCTAGTGAAAATATTCGAGGCTGATGCAAGTGGAGCTTGTGAAATGCTGTGGCATCAGTCATGAGCGATATCTGCAGTTAGTGATTCAGCAGCATACACATTAAGTAAGGGAAGAACAGGAAATGGGAGTTAACTCATTTTTGTTTCTAAAAGTATTACAATTGGAATGTGGAAAAAAAATGAGCTGTTATGGCTATATTAATAAATGTATTTAAAAAATCAGAACTGATTTAAATACTATTAGTCTTACCTTTCAAAGGTCAAGAATTTTACTACTCAAAATCTAAAACTCTTGCTTTTTCCATTACACTCTTACGAGTTTCTTGAGGTAGGACAAGTCTGTGAGATACTTTTGTTCCTCAGGACATTACGTGATGTTGAGATGTGTCTGACACAGGTGATAATTGATTCCCTAAGTTCGTTACATTAATTTGTGGTGGTTAAAACATTATTACTCTATGCTGTAGAGCTCAGTGGTAAAGGTTTGAAGAGACCAAATTTCAACTGGATGCTTTGAAGGACTGTTCTTGGTAATAGAGCACAGGTGACACTTGTGGATGGGAGTGGGGTTGGGAGTGGGGAGCACATTTTTGCCTATCTGAAATAATGCTACCTAATTATTTTTCCCTGTTTTGACTGCCTTATGCTGCTCTTTTCTTTTTCTCTCATGAGGTTTCCCTGTTTTTTTGATTCATCAGAGATAAACACCATTGCTTTGCTTTGAAGGCCTCTTGTGGCCTTTCTCCTCTCTGCTTGTCATCTCATTCAGTTTTGAGAAGTTGTGTGTGATGGTTTTGTGCACCTGACCAGCTTGAAAATACATAGCTAAAATGTAAATTCAGTCTCACTGAATGTTTTACCTTCATTAGTTTTGTAAATGGTGAGAGATTGTTTTCTGCTGAGCACAGAGGCTGCCTATGTATCTGTTGTGTTATGCTCAGCTTATAGCAGTCCCTTAGATGTTCTGTATGTTTTGCACTATTATCTGGGGCTGACAGCTGAGCAGCAAGTCAAATAGCATCTCTTCTATTGTAAGGAGAAGATAACATTAAGAATTATTCTGTTAGATTTTTTTTCCCCTCTGTTAGGAGGCAGATTTTGCTTCTGATGGAAGGACAGGAGTGGGCTCAAAAATTTCCTCTGAAGATGGCAAGATTTCAAATGAATAAGCTTAAAAGTAATAGGCTCTGAATGTTTCCAGTCATGGTTGAAGTAAGAAAATAAAGAAAAGAAGAGAAAACTCATCAAATACTTATGTCCTGCCTAAGCCCACATTGACATAAATTAGGAGTTGAAACGTGGAAGTTGAGAACTGCAGGTTTCAAGATGTGTGGACCTCACCAAACAGCATTTTGGAGCGCTTGTACAACACTTGCAAATAATTAGGTGTGAGAATTGGTGTGTTTCAAAAGAGGATCTAGAAAAAACAGCATATGGAATGGGGAGTCATGTAAATTAGAAAGTAGGAAGCAAAAAAAAGGCAAGAGTGTATTTTAAGTTACCACCCGTTCAGGAGTAAGTGTATCTCACTCAGCTCTCTGGAAAGGTTACATTGTGCAGACTTCTCAAAGGTAGAAGCTCAGAGCCTTTAAAAAAACCCTCAAAGTTATAAATAGTCTACACTCTCCTTTTTGCTATTTTTCTTTTCCATTTTAAGCAAAGCAAGCAGAGGGAGTGATGTCTGTCTGTGTCTGGGATCAGATTAGTGAATGTGTTCTTCCAGGGCGTGACAGAGCTGAGTTCAATTCCCATCTTTTCCTGAGGAAGTTCATGTACATGTCTCGTGGGAGAAGGGCCAGGGATTTAAATAGTGAGCTTCCTGAAGTGGGATTCTCATTCCCTCCCTCAGAATAATTTCTACTTCGCAAAGAAGAATCAAAGCTGGACGGGCATGGACAGAGAGACCTGCAGATTTCGTCTTAATGGTAAAGAATTTCACTTAGGAGATTGAAATCCTGAGTTGACATTACTGTTTCAAACACTGCTCATGAGTTTCCTTGAATGACTGTGCAGTAAAATGGGGGAAAACCTTCTCCTAGGAGGAAGGAAAGATCAGCTTTAATCTCCAGAGACAGAGGAGAGAGCTGAACTGTGTCTTGATACTTTGAATGGGTGCTTTCACAGCTGAGCAGCTGTGTAAGAAACAGAGTAAACCCAGCAATACTGACCACACAATTCTGTTTTTTGAACAGAAACAGAGATTCCTGTATTTTGCATGGTCAGTATGTTCAGAGAGCCTGTTAGCTGGGCAAGGTGGGCAGAAGGATATTTGTCAAAAAAATACTTTTTGTGTTCTGTCTGGATTACTGTTGGGAAGGAAGTTGCTCTTTCACAGTGAGCAAGGAAGGGACTTTGTACCATAGGGGTGAGAAGTGAAATATTTAACCCTTTTTTTTTTTTTTTTCTTCTTGGAATGTCAAAATATTAACTTAGGCTTTCAGTACTGCTATCCACAGTGGCAGAGGAGAGCAGGAAGAGCCAGCAATGTGCTACCCGGGGTAGACTTCTCTGTTTTGTCACTGATGTCATTCATTTGTTATCAGAGTGGGTGGACTTCGTGAAGTTGGGCACAGTGCATTTTGAAAAGGCCATGTCACTGTGTTTAACTCCACTGTATAAAGGAGATAAATGCTTGGCCTGACAAAATGTTCTGGTGTTTTTCTTTGGGGGTTTTTTTGGGTTTTTTGTTTGTTGGTTTTTTTTTTAATTAGTAAACTGTCCTACCAATATGTCTTGCAAAAAGATAAATTGTATTCCATGCTGGTTAATAATGCCTTACTAATGCATATTATTCTCTCATTTTCAAGAGAGTAATTGAAAAATACCAGGGAACAACTACATGGGCTATTACGCTGTCACTGTTTGCTCTGCAAATACTAATGAGTCCTCTTTGAATTGTCCAGGTCTACAGGTGTTGTAAAGAGTAAATTGGTCAACTAGTACTGCAGTCTCTGTCCTTGCTAATTGGTTCTTGCAGCAAAAATCTGCAATATATCTTCTTCCTGCTCTTGGGGAAAGGAAAAGAGTAGTTAGTAGTGTGTCCACACGTGCTGCTTCCAAGGCATTTTCTTTTTTCCAGACAGAGCTTGTTGCACCAGACCTTCATTCCTACTAAAACTATTTGGTTGTGGTTTTTCTGAGAAATATTTTGAAAAAAATTGATGCAAGTATAAATATTAACAAAGACTGTGGTAAGGCTGTTCTTCGTATAATGGCAATACGCCCATGATAGGAAAGAAGCTTTTTCTTTTCCCTTTCTCCTGTCATGTGCCCAGCTCTAATGTTTTCTAATGCCTTCAGCATAGTCCTGAGGTCCCCCCGGCTTCTTGCAATCTCCTCATTTGTTTTCCCAATTTGTATCAACTATAATGAACACGGAGAGAGGGAACAGCAGTTGCAGTTTGGCAGGTCAGTTTGTGAAAACAATTAGTGCTTTAAACATCGGGACTAGTCAGATGGTTTGTTTACAAGAACTTGCTGTTCTGCTATTTAAATGTAAGATCCAAGTTTTCCTGTTTTCACCCTAAATGGCAGCAGGACTTAATGTCGTCTATGATGTTCACAGGGGTGTTTGATCCTGTTGTTACAACATGGATTTTGTGCTGTGGCTGCCACAGTTTCTTATGACTGATGGCTGAGTTCACCAAGCGCCTCTCCTAGAACATTTTGGAAAAACAGATAATTTTCTGTGAAATATTCTGGTGGTGATGGCCATGATTTCATCTATATCATCTGTTTGGGATACTGGTTATAGTATTTTCTTGATTTTTATTTTTTTCCTTTAGTGAACATTTTTATATGGCGTTGGCTTTCTCTGTAGTATTGCGTAGTAAGGTTCTTTGGAAATTAACAGCTTTCACCTCCATTAATGTTTAGAAGTTATTGAAATTATTCTAAAAAACCATAAATTTGACTTCAAGAATATTTTGCTGAGACTTTCATGCTACACAAGTGGTTCACACCTGTGTCCCAAAGGTGCAAGGTGCTTTTACACACTTAGATCGTTATAGATGGCAACTGGAGCAACTTTATTTGGAATTTGTAGAAATAAGCAGCTCTTAACTTTAATATATGCATAATCTCCAAGCCTTTGTGATATACTGTGGGGACAACGAAGACAGAATACTTGTTGAGGACGAGCTCCATTCTTTGAGAAGGATTGTTTTCACAGACTTTTGAAAAATTTTTGTAGACTTCAGGTTTACTGGGCTGTTTCCTCCTTCTCTAAAAAAAAGAAAATAATGAGGAGAAATTATGTTGCAGCAATACTTCTATTTTTCCTTTTTTTGCTTATCAGTATAACTTCAGAATCTGTCACCAGAGAAGCATGTGTGCTTGGTGTAATCCTGGTGTTCAAATGAAATGGATCTGTGCAAAGGGATAAAATGGGGTCTCAGTGCTGGTGAGATATGAAATCCTGTAAAAAACTCATTTGTGATTTTTGGTTGTTTGGGTTGGAAGGGACCTTTAAAGATCATCTTGTTTCAACCCCCCTGCCATAGGCAGGGACACCTTCCACTAGATCAGGTTGCTGAGAGCCCCATCCAGCCTGGCCTTGAACACTTCCAGGGATGGGGCAGCCACAGCTTCTCTGGACAACCTGTGCCAGGGCCTCAGCACCCTCACAGGGAAGACTTTTCTTCTTATATCCAAGAAGTTACTCGGTGTGCTCTGTAGATACAGAGCTTTCATGAATAGGAAGGACCCTCACCAAGCTAAAGTGAGGTCAAAGCCCTCAAGATTTTTCAGTTGAAATTGATTTTAAAATATGGTACAGTTGAGACTCTAGGGACATCCAAATGAGGGAGAGGGGGTTTCCACGTTTTGTGCACGTGAAGTTGCCTGGGTTGCTTCTCACACTCCTGTGGTCAGCAGTTGAGGGTTTTGGAAGTTCAGTCTACATGAGCCATTTCAGCAAAAACAAGGCAAAAATCTGACTTTCTCTGTAACTGTGAGTTGTATAAAGTATTTTAAAAATAAATATCTTAAGCTTTTGGGCTTTAAGAGTTAATCAGTTTATTATGAGACCTGTACTGTCTGATTATTATCAGATTTGTCTTGTGAGGCCTCACCTAAGTACTGTGTGCATTTTGGGCCTCAGAATGTAAGAAGGATATAAAAGTATCAGAATGTATCCAAAAGAGGGAAACAAAGATGGTGAAAGGACTAGAGGGCAAGACTTTTGAGGAGCAGCTGAGGACACTGGGTCTGTTCAGCTTAGGGACGAGACTGAGGGGTGACCTCCTTGCTGTCTACAGCTTCCTCATGGGAGCAGTCAGGGAGGTGCTGCTCTCTCCTCCCAGGTGACAGGGCATGAGGGAATGGCTTAAAGCTGTGTCTGGGAACTTGAGATTGGATGTAAGGAAAAAGTTCTCCACTGAGAGGGTGGTCATGCACAAGAACAAGCTCCCCAGGGAAGGGGTCATGGCCCCAAACCAGTTGGTGCTCATGAAGTGTTTGGGCAATGCTCATTAGTTACATCATGGGATAATTTTTAGTGCCCTCTGTGGAGTCTGAAGTTGGGCTCAATGATCTTCCTGTGTTCCTTCCTGCTTGGGATATTCTATGTTTTTGTGATTCTGTTGTGATTACTCATTCAAAGAAACCTAAAAGCAGACTGAAAGTAAGAGGATAAAGTGAGTTGGAGGAAAGATCAGATGTGTAGCTCTTATTCAGTAAGACTGTAAATCTGGAGCAAGTCACATGAAGGTGGAAATCTGCTGATTCTGGGGGTGTTCTCCAGAATTCTGCTTCTGTGTCATGGTTTCAAGTTCTCTTTTAGACCTTCTTGACAGAACAGCTTTTGCAGAGAAGTGTGCTGGAGAAATGCTTGACAACCGTGGCAGCATTTTTTGGGAAGGCTATTTATAGATTTCAAGTGTCCCTTGGTAGATTGCTTGGTAGGTTCATGTCTTGGAACAGATCCATGCTTCCTTTTTGCATCTTTGTGCAGTTGATACCTAATGGCTCTGTGAGAGATCATTTGGACTCACCAGCTATTCCATTTACTTTTTTAAAATATGTGTGTGTGTGTGTGTGTGTGTAGCCACAGATCCTAGACTCTTATTTTTAGTGAAGAAATGTGCAATAGGTACAAAAAGGTGTAACCACAGTGCTTTCCAGTTCTGTGATTTTTGTGATGAGATGCACAGGAGTTTTCATGCAGAGGAAGGGAGTATGGGGAATATGATATTTCTGTACTTAATATTAAAATCTGTGGTTGTATTGAGAGGGGAAGAGTTGGGTGGATTTTGTTTGTTTGTATGTATATTTGGTTTGGTTTGGGTTTTTTTTTGGTGTGGGAAGAAGGTTTGGTGTCTGAAGAGGGTTGTTTGTTTTTTTTTTAATTAAATATTTCCTTTTTGTATCCTCATCATGTACAATAATTTCTCCACATAGAGCACAAGGATAATGACGGATATATTTCAATATTTAACTAAAATTGTCTCATCCAAATTACAAGCTCGCTGCATTGTCTTAGTTCTATGTTTTTATAGCAGTGAATTTTTTTATGCTTTTACCTCAGATAAGTATTAGTGAATATTATGCAATTCTAAAGAATTATTATTACAGGTGAATTATTATTAAGAAGAATTATTATTATTTCAAGATAATTATTGTTATTATTATCTTGAAAAGAGACATACTAAAAAACAAAATTTGTCTTAGTACTCTGGTATTTATTACGAAAGTAAATTCTGTTGAGACTCTCTAAATGCTGCTTTGAGTCTTTATGCAGTAGCTCAGGAAAAGGAATAACTTCATTGTGTTGCTCCTGGAAAACTGGCTTGTGACGGACTTTTATGAGGACAAGTCTTTTTTTCAGAATACATCATGTAAGAGTGTTTTCTTTGTTAATAGTGTGTGGAGTAGTGGAATGGGTGAATTTGAATAATAA
Organism: Manacus candei; assembly: GCF_025592945.1. Taxonomy (NCBI): domain Eukaryota; kingdom Metazoa; phylum Chordata; class Aves; order Passeriformes; family Pipridae; genus Manacus; species Manacus candei. The sequence continues at coordinate 3,300,757 of NW_026138055.1, read as the reverse complement.
TTGTTCTTCCACTTTTCTCAGCAGAAGCTTTTGGTTACAGAGCTCAGGATTGCACTGGTTTTTTCTCATATACATAAATATTTACCAGGGATAGCTGGCAAAGATCTGCTGGGACCCCAAGCCTATGCTCCCGCCAGGAGAAGGCTGTCCCCAGCCATATGTTCTGGCAACTGTTTGTGTACATCCTGTAGCAGTTGCTAAACAGTTGGTCCTGTTTTCCTTTAAGAATGTGCCACAAGGTCCAGGACTGCACTGCATAGCCTATAGGAAAAAAAAAAAAAAAAAAAAAAGAGAAAAAGACAAAAAAAATTCCCCCACCCCCTCCCCAGTGTAAATTCAGCTGGTTCAGCAGCAGCCCCAAGCCGGGCATTGTTTGCTGTCGGAAGTGGGAGCTGAAGGGACGGACGTTCCCCCGCTCAGCGGGAGCGCAGCGCAGTTTTGCCCTTGTTGCATTATTAATGGCACGATGTTTTTATGTTGCAGATGGCTGAGAGCTAGCGAGGCAGATCCGGGACCATGATGGCTCAGTTTCCCACGGCCATGAACGGTGAGTGGCTGCGCTCGGTTTGCTCAGGTCGGGCTGGGAGGTTTGGCTGGTTTTTGTGTGTGTTTTTTGGTACCTGCAGCAGCGTTATGGTCACTTCGCTGCAGATCCCTTCCCGTAGCCCAACCTGTGCTGTGAGGCTGGGAGAGACACGGCAGAGGCATCACTGCAGTGTAATTTGGATACGCCGGGAGTGTCTGGTAATCTCGGGTCGTTTAAAGGGTTGAGGAATGTGTGAGTTGTAGTGTGAACACTGCCTGACTTCAAGTGGGGAATATGCTAAGTAATAGTTGATTAAACTTGCATACCTTTTCTGTTACGTAATTCAGCACAAAACATGTTCCATTATAATCCATTACACTCTTTATTTTAAGCAAAATATTTGAGGGCGTCAAGCAGTTTGTGACACTGATGAAAACAACCAGTCTTTCTCAATTAAAAAAAAAAAGTTAAGAATTTTCCTCAATTAAAAAAAAGTTAAGTTTTTCTCTTCATTTTGTGCCCCTTCCTCTATAGAAACTTTTGGATTTGTTTCTTGGTGATTTGCTTTCAAAGACATGAGAGTTGGAACCTTAAAATTGTTTATGTGTGTATGTATGGGACAGAGCTTATTTGTGAAAATATGATTTGCAAAGATCTGCTCAGAAATTTGACATTTGCATGTTGTTGTTTACAGAGCTGGCCAAAATGAAAGTACAAGTATGGAAACAATGTTTTGCATTGTTTTGCATATTCAGTTATTCCCTATAAGGACTATTTCTCCTGATGAAAGTAGGGATAGATACAAGAATGAGTATTTCTTAGCTCATTTGTCTGTGAAGGTTACTGCAGGACTGGGAGGTCTTCACTGAACTAATTTAGAAAATTGTCACTGCTGAGATAAATTGGGTGAGTAAGGGGAAGGTGTTTTGGTTTTGTTGTGGTTTTTTTTTTTTTCAAAAGAACAACATTAAGATTTCAAATTAACCCTCTCTTTTACATACCTGTTTCATATGTGCATAAAACATTTTGTGGAAAAAAAAATCGTTGTGATCAACACTTTATTTCATACAGTCAGCTGCAGTTTGTTCCAGACTTTGTTTCACAGACCTAACAAAAAAAGAAAAGGAGTCAATATGTTATATAATAGGGGAAAAATTATGTCCACCTTATTGGACATAATGAATTTTTTTTATAATTGCCACATGCTTTTTGCTTCTCAGTTTAAAATAAACAATCAGAAATTCTCTTTGGGGAAGGTGCAAATTTATATCCTTGGCTGTCTCCGTGTTTGATGTGTGAATAAGTTATTTAGTGTCTTTGTTTTGGCTTTTCACTCAGTGCTGTTGTAGGATTGCAAGTGTATTGACAGCACTGGGCACGTACATGACTTGATCTCAGAAGCCTTAGTTTGGGAGAGTGATCCTTCCCTTGATCTGAAATCCCCTGGGCAGTACTGTCTGCTGCTCTCAAAGGGAATGGTGCCAGGGGATGCTGCCTTTCCCCTCACAGAGTTTTACTGTGTTGAAAGGCATAGTAAGAGAAACACCAGGCAATAGTTAAGCTGTTGCTCCTCACAGAATAGTTAAATGACTCTGTGTGTAGTTTTGTAGCCATATTTCTTATCAGAATTGATTACATTTCAAACAAGTCAGGTGGGGAAAAAAAGAATAGTTCTAATATGATTTCTGGATGAATACTGAGCAACCTCTGCCCTTGAAATTGTTCTTTAGCCTGTGTTCTGCTTCCTTGCTACTTAGCACTGCTGTAGTGGTTGCATTCAAAGTAGATCACCTGCATTTGCCACTCATTGCAGGAAACCTCTAATTACATTGTTAGACCTTGGTAGTGACTTGAAGCATGAGATGAGGAATGAGGTTATGTGTGAGGCAACTAAGCCATTAGGCATTGCTGAAACCTGGGAGCTCTGGCTGCCTGCCTCACCTTCATTTCAGCATAGTGTTGACCCTTCCCTTTTGTCACCTGCTGGGGGAAATGGTAGTTTTCTTATGGGGGAAGAAACCTCTTATTCCTTCAAGGTACAATATTGTATCTTGATAAGAAGGTAGATTTTAGTTTATGATTAGCGTAAGGCATGAAGTAGTTTCTGTTTCAGGTTTCTCTTTCAGGATTATTTTTGGCACTCAGTGTTGCAGAAGAGTGAGTGGATAGTGTGGAGCAGATGGGTGTACAAGTATGTGATGATATGACACAGGGTGACAAGGAGTTTAAGAACTGCAGGGTTCAAATGTCAAAGCACGATACTCAGTCTCAAATACAGGAGATGCTACAACACTTTATTTACCAGCCTAAGCAGAGAAAGCCAGTCTGCACAAGACCCTGAGAAGGAAGAGTAACTGAGCTGTGTGCTTGACTTCCAGTGGAGAGATTCAGCTTTATTAAGGCACCTTCAGAATATACCTTGGCTGAGCAGGCTCCCAGAACTGTCCAGCTTCAGCATGTGGCTGATGGCCAAACTGTGCTGTACTGAGAGCTGGCACCTTCTGTTGTAATTCTGTGGCCATGTGTAAACTTTAGCTCATTGCAGCGTAGTGTGCTCTAGGGGCACGTGCTCTTGCCAGAACTTTCTTCTCTAAAGTCATGAAAGGACACAGCCAATGGAGAGGAGTTCCCTTTGACTCTCCATTGCTGTCCAAGGTGACCTTTGTGGATGCCTTAATAATAAGCTGGAAATTCAAAGAGGAAAAGCAGGACAAAAGAGTGTGTGTAGATTTCTTTACAAATTTATATCCCATGCAAAATATAAAGGTTATTATGACATTTTATATGAACAGGCAAGGCTGAGCAACATGTGCCTTATGTATAAAGTCTGCCAACTACAGCACCAGATGGATAACATACATTTATCTATGTGGAGTCCAGTTCTATCAAAGAGCCACTCCAGGCATATCCATCTCCCCAGTCTGCAAACAAGGTCAAGGATTCCCTACTGAGGGCTTAGTTTTATCCAGTAACTGTCTGAATATTGATCATTATTTCTGTGAAAATGATAATACAAACCCAGTTTATGGTGGTTGATTCTCCTTACATACAGTTCTCCATCTGGACAAAGCTTTCTTAGGAATTCATCCCAAGTCTTGCAAAAGCTTTTGGAAATGACATTTAGTTAAACTAAATAACTTCAATAGTTGCGTTTCTAAAGAAAGACTTAATGTGCTAACCACAAACAAAATTTAAAAGAATAAAGGCTTTCTTTAATAGGTTAAGAGGTACTTCTATCTAATTTGTTTCTGTGATTGCAGCCTTTGTCACAGAGCAGGAAGAAGTAGCCTTCAGTGCCATGGGATGTGTTCTTTCCAGCTGGAGAGCAGTTGCATGATGTTTCTGTTCCAGATCCCCTTCCTTCTTCTGTAGGGTAGATTTGTTCAGGGTTTCATATCAGTGCTGATGCTGGATCTTGGTTTGGGGAGATTTAATCTTAACAGACCAGCTGGAACAAGGAAAACAGTATTTGCCGATCAGTATCTTTCACATTGTTTCCTTAAGTACCACTGGAATTTTTGGGCTGTGTGCTTTTTTTATTTATGTTTTTATTTGTCCTTCCTCTTCCCTCCTACCACCTGTTTCCTTTTGATACAAATTTTTTGTGGTCCAGCAGGAAAATGTCTCTGATAAACTGAGGTGCAAAAAGTAAGTCATGACTCATATCATGTGCTTCTAAACCTTCATAAGTCAAACTGGATTTTGTGCTGCTCTGAATAGAACTGAGTTTTGTGTCCCCACACTTAGGTGCGTAGGAGACTGGAGTGGACATGAAGGGGTTGTGTGAGGTCCTGGTTTCCCTGTCAAAACACTTACTGATAGGTTCTGCTGCATGTTCTTTGTAAAAAAGTCAGTCTCAAGACTTGTGGTCTGAACTTTTTTTTAATTAGGAGGAGCCCTGGTCATCAGAGTTCAATTAAAAGCTGCTTGAATGCAACCTGACTCTTAGCCTTGTGTGCACTGTAGATACGGAAACTGTAGACTTGCATATCAACAAGCGTAGATAAAGATACAAATCTGAATTAGACCTTGCAAAGAAAATATCAGAACTTGTTCTTGCACCTGAAAAAAAGGAAAAGGAAAGAAATTCTAAGACACCGACAAATATTTTCTCTGTCCTTACTTAGGAATTAATCCTTCTGCTCACTTTTCAGTGAGGATGATGTCAATTGATACAGAGCAAAATTAAAATGCTCAAGTCAGGGAAGTGTATATCTTCCATTCTTACACCCTGCAAAAAAGTAGATTTCCAGTTGCATTTGCCGTATTTTGTGTTTTCTTTAATCCTAACAAGTCAGAAATAACCCTATAGGATTGCAGAGTACAAAGTCTCTTATTCATATTTAATTATGAAGATAATATAATTCACATGGCAGATGTAAGAGGAAATCTTAGGAGGAAGAAATAATTAGATGTGGAGGTAAATGTTAAATGGAGTAAATGGAATCAGGTTTTACAAGGGAAGGTTTTAGCAAGGAAAGGTTGTTACTTTATGTCTTCTTCACTAACTGAATTTTGTAGAAAAAGTGTAACAAGATCTCAGGGTTGGACTTCATTAGGGAAATAACTGGCTAAAAGGGAGAGAAAATGCAAGTTTTAAACTGGAATGTTGTAATCATTATATTCTTCATGGATTTTATCTTAAGGCCAGTCTTAGTTATTATTTATGGCAATCTTATCAGTAAAAAGCAAATGTATGCTGGTTAAATTGGGCGATGTCACGAACTTTGGAGTCATTTCCCAGCCAGAATTACACACTATGGACCACATATCATTGGCTAAATTTCATCACATTTCTGTTGTGCTGTCTCCAAATAGCATTTTAGCCACAGCATTATGAGCTGGAAGGATTTTTGCTGTATGCTGGGAACTCAGCAGTTGGCTGTGACTAAGGAGGAAGACAACCGGATGTATTGGATGATTATGTAGTAATTACGTGATTTGAGGGAAAGGAAATGCATCCTAAAATGTGGTGGGTGAAATAAGGAGTGCTGTGTGCTATTGCCTAAGGCACTGGTGAGACATCTTGTAGGATATAGGGTAGAATTTGGGTTGTCTGCTGAAGAGGTGAAAAAACCTCAGGAAATGAAATAGATGCAAAGTTGGGGTTTGGTGTTACCCAGGAGAGATGAATTAAGTGTTGGGAAAGGACAGAGAGGTTGACTTTGCTGTTTTGGTGGATTTGTTGGTGTTTTGTTTGGTTTTTTTTTTAATTTCACTGCATTTGCTTTTCAGTACATAAATTTGCTCTTTATTTTTTTCTTAATAGGAACTAACTTGTCTTTGAGTACAATGTTAGCACAAGGGTAAATAGAGATGAATCAGCTGTTGGTCTAGAAATGGGAACGGTTCTGTCAGCAGTGACGTTCTGGACCCTGGTCAAGAAAAAAAGTCTGATTGCCTTAAGGCAGAGCTTGCATTTTAGGAAGGAATTAACATATTAGAGTTTCTTGGAGAAGCAGAGCTTGCATGTGGTGACCTTGGAAGTCCCTTCCAATGCTGTGCTCCTAAGATGTTATAAAGAATTAGGTAATAGTGGATAGTAGTGTTGGGTTTTCATCCATTAACTTAATTTAAAGCTGTATCTGCTCTGTCTTGCTGGGATTTTATTTTGTTAGTATCATGTGTTAGCTTTTAAAAGATAAATTTACACTGAGGGGGAAACCCAGGATGGTTTTTATCTGGAATAATAATACTGTAATGCAAGCTGCTTTGTTCATTTGGGATGTCAGTGAGACTTCCTGGTGGTTTTTCTTCAAAGCATATAAAAACCTAAACAAAAAACAGAAGAAGATCTACAAATACTTCCCCAAAATGGAGCCAGAGGGCTGAAGGCTTAACTGAAGGGACTCAGAAACATAAATGTATCACATAGCCAAGTTTCAAAGGGCTTTGACTGTTAAAATTTTCATTTCCTTGAAGATTTAACTCCAAAGTTTGGGAAATATACTACTCCAATCAACTACTTTATGTGGCTGTTGTAATTTAGGATTGATGGGCATGTGTGAAGTGGCACCATCTTAACATCTACTAAATTCCAAATTGTCTGTGATCATTGGGGCTGCTTTGAACAGGCCGTAGATGATATTAATTAGTATTGGCAGAATGAGTTCAGGTTTAGCCCACTAATTATAATGGCAATAATAAACATATTTTTAGGCATTGTGGTCTGTCAGTCAATTTATATAATGCCCTATTACTTTAATTAGGAATCTTGTGTGTTCAGGCTTTTCAGTGTGCTGCATCAGTTCTTTGGGACATCTGTTGTTTTTCCTACAATGGAGCAATAACCTGAAATCATCACTGAAATAGCAGGAAGGGTTGAAACCCTGGAAAGCTGAAAGAATGTCAGTGTTCACGGAACTAGCATTCCTGTTGAGTACCTTCAAAGAAGATATTTTAATAACTTAAAAACACTTGTGCTTTAGTTGGATGTGAAGTTCTCTGTATGCGAGTCTCAAGAACAGGTAAGATCAACTGAGTATCAAGAGTTGTTTTAGTGCTGCTTATCAAAGTAATTTGCTTAAAAGTTTTATATATATATGCATTTTTACAATAGGTGGTATATTTTAAAGCATGTCCCAACATTTTTCCCTGCATTTCTTCTCATAGCCATGATTTTCCGTTGAACTGTGATCTCTGCAGCACAGTTATTTCTTTAGGAAACATGTCTTTTCTGAAAGTCTTGGTTTCACTATTATAGAAGAGTTCTGCACCTGTTACAGTGTGTGTTGATACTTGTATGGCAGTACTGAAAAAAGTGCACTTGTATTTTCCTAAGAGCTACAGGTAGTAATTACTGTGCAACAAATGATAGTGCTTTCTTAGCACTGTGTTTCATAGGAATTCTTCAGGCTTGGGGAAGAAAAATATACACATGTGAGTTAATGTGTGACCATTTTCTGGTAGAGATGATGTGGGCTAGAAGGCCAGCAGAGTTATTCCTCTTATTTCTCACAGTCTTTATATTGAGATTGGATTAAGAAATACATGGACAGTACTTTTTAACCTGACCTGAAGATAACTCTAATCCACTGGGCTCCCTGTTCTGGAAATGATCCACTCTGCAGTTGCTGTTACACAAAGGTTCTGGAAAACCTATAATAAAACAGGAAATAAGGGTCCCCATGAAAAAAATGTCCAAAGAGAGGATGTGGCTCTTGTGTTAAGGGAGACTAAATGGATTACAACTGTTTAGTTTTAGGGAAGAGGCAGCTGAGATGAAGATACAATAGAAACCTGTAAAGCCACAACAGCATAGAAAAGGCTAACAAGGGAAAGAATATTCACTGGTTTTTTTCAGCGCTGAAAGGGAAAGCAGTACCAAGTGAAATTATTGAGCTTAAGGCAAGCAGAAGAACCTGGGTTTGTTTGTTGGTTGGGTTGTTTGTTTGTTTGTTTCACACAATGAACAACTCATTTTTGGGACTCACTGTCTCAAGATGCTTTGGAACCAATACATGGAATCAAGGAGGAGGAAGGATCTATGCCATGGCTATTAAATGCTTTGCTTTTTTCTTTGGTGCTTTTTTGGCTCAAGAAGCTTGCCAAATTGCTGCTTTCTGACAGTTGAGAAACTCTAATACCCTGAGAAGAACTCTGTTCCAAATTCTAGTCCCTAAATGTCCCCATGAGCCATTGGGAAGGCAGGATTAGGGGTTGTGGTATAAATAAACCACTGATACCAGTGGTTTTATGAACATAAATTAGACGATTTTAAATTTATTATATTTAAAATCAAACTCCCATGTGTGCTGGGAAAGTAGTCTTGTGTATATGCTGGATATAGTTGGCAGGTTTTACTAATTAATAATTTAACCTTCTAAGGAGTACTGCTTAAGCAAACTCTCTGCTTCTGTTACCTTTGTGTTTTCTTCCAGCTTTCCCTGTATTTTTTCCTTGTGCCAGGACTAGAAGTTACAAAGAGGAGTTTAACAAGAGTGATCAAAGATACAGAACAGCTTCTGTATGTGGAATAATTACATTGACTAGGACATTTCAGCTTGGAAAAGAAAGAGTGGGGATGGTGGAATACATGGGGATGGTGGATACAGTAGAATGTTTCCTTCTCAAGGTCATCTGTCATTTTTCAGGCAGAGGAATGGTAATTAATCTCTGATAACACGAGAATGAACTGGTATCAGATGAAAGTACTATTGGCAGATATCAAACATACAGAGCACTTTGCAGTGTCAAATAAACAGGGTAAACTGTAGGAAGCTGTGGATGCCAAAAGCTTACCTGGATTCCTTAAATAATTAGAGATTAGGTGGATTTTCCTGCCACTGATGAGGTGCCACCTCTGGTTCAGGAGCTGCCCTGGGAGCTGAGAAGCCATCCTGGAGCAGTACCACCATGTGCTGTGGTACCACCATGTGCTGTGGTACCACCATGTGCTGTGGTACCACCATGTGCCTGTTGTTCTGTCTGGGATCTCAGCTGGGGGAATACTCAGTCTGTGATGGAAGGGCCGTTACTGTGTTTTGTTTCCTAAGTTTTCTCCTAATTTCATTTTTGCTGAGATCATTCAGGAAATGTCTCTTCATTTTCCTTCTCTCCCACCCTTCCTGTGTAATTTTTTTGTTGTTGTTCTTCTCTTTTCCTCTTTTCTTTCAAGTCTGTATCCCAATTCTCTGCAAATATAGCCCATCAGCCTTCCTCCTGGTCCCAGACTTCCTCCTCAAGTCTGAGAACCCAGAAATGTGGTTTTTACTCTAATGGCCAGATAATGATGAGAACTACAAAAATTACTGTAAAGGATTTAATATTCCTGAAACAGAGTTCTGCACTGATTTTATGTCAGTGTATGTTTTTGTAGGAGAATAATTTCCTTTACTCCACCTAATTTCAAGTTTCATTTTGAATCCTCTTGCCTGGTATTTTTATTGCCTGCATTTCTCTTAGTGCAGAAAGATTTACTGGCTGCTGCAGATGGAAACTCACCTGCATCTTATTAGTTTCACTGCACTCCACAGGGATTTGCTAGACAATCATTAAACAAATTATCCTTTTGTAAATTTTTAATTAAATCAGAGGGGTTTTTTGTGACTGCTGGTGAGCAGCAGCGGCATAAAAAATCCATTTCCAGAATTAGAAAAGTTTAATCAAAGCTCTGGTCTTCTTTTTCCTCAAGCATGGTGACTAAAAACTTTTATTTTCCTCATGAAAGACTTTGATGCCGTACAGGTTGACTGAGTTTACTCCAAAAGACTTCTGATCTGTCCTTAACTGAAGGGTAGGCTTATCTTCCATCTTCTGTGTCATGCTGGAAAGGAAGGCTATGGAGTCCATCAGCTGGAAGTTTGGTAACCTTAAAAGCAAATGGATGAGAGTCTTACAGCTGATAGGGCAGAATTTGGCAAAGTATGGTTATTTCATGCCTTGATAATGTTGCTTACTTGAACTTTTCATACCTTCTCTTTGAAAGATTCTTGTTGGTGTGACTTTTTTCTTCTGTTGTTTCCATTTCTAGAATCCATTCAAAAGTATTAATTGCAGATTTAGGGAAATGACCATTGCCCTATACTGGGCTCTGGGGAGGCTGCACCTCAAATCCTATGTTCGCTTTTGGGCCCCTCGTGACAAGAAAGACATTGAGGGGCTGGAGCGAATCCAGAGAAGGGCAACGGAGCTGGGGAAGGGTCTGGAGCACAAGTCTGATGAGGAGCAGCTGAGGGAGTGGGGGGGGCTCAGCCTGGAGAAAAGGAGGCTCTGGGGGGGGAACCTTCTCATTCTCTACAACTCCTTGAGAGAAGATTGTAGCCACATGGGGGCCGATGGCTTCTCCCAAGTACCAAGTGATAAGACAAGAGGAAACAGCCTCCAGTTGCACCAGGAGAGGTTTACATTGGATATTGGGATCAGTTTCTTCACTAAAAAGATTGTCAAGCATTGGAACAGGGTGCCCAGGGCAGTGGTGGAGTCACCATCCCTGGAAGTGTTTAAAAGACTGTAGACATGACACCAAGGGCCATGGTTTAGTGATGGGCTTGGCAGTGCTGGGTTAATGGCTGGACTCGATGATCTTTAGGTCTTTTCCAACCTAAATGATTCTCTGGTTCTGTGATTCTGGGCGCAGACAGAGCTATGTTGTTGGATAGAAGAAGGGGCTTGTTTCATGTGCTGCATCAGTGTTAGTAACTCAGCAACTACAGGTGGTTTCACTGGCATTGCTTCTCCAGAATTGGGCAGAAAATACTTTTCTATTAATTGCTGGTATTGAATCTGCATCTGAGGAAGGCTTAGGTTAAGCCAAGCCTGCGTGTCAACTTCTTTGTGTAAGAAAAGAAGTTAATTAGCTTTCAGGAATAAAGCGTAAGTTTACCAACATTGCCTGTTATAGTAATTGCACTTTTTGATGAGAAGTAGAAAACTTACCTCATTAAAACTTAAATAAAAAAAACTCTATTGAATGAATTGTCACAAATTCTACAGAAAATTAGTGTAAAAGGTAGCATGTCACTGTGCAGTTCAGAGTACTGTCATGTTTATACACATTTCCTAATGTATTTTCTACATTATTGGAGTTCTAAAAAAATTTGAAAAATAATTTTTTTGTTTGTACATTTTCAAGTAATGATATGTCTGTGTTTTGCATTTTTGGTTTGGTTTTGTTTGGGTTTTTGTTGTTGAGTTTGTGTGTGTGTGTTTTTGTTATTTTGGGATTTTTTTGGTGGTTTTTTTGAATGTTTTGCTTCCTTGATGTGTTGTTTTATATTTCAGTGGAGTTGGCAATAACTTAATTAGAAAGGATCTTCTGAAAATCGATAACCATAATGAGTTAAAAGTTTCTGTGATTTTTATAAAGTATAGCAATACTATCCTGTTGTTATAAACTGATAGTTTAAGTGCTTTGGAACAGTCAATGTGCTGTAGGATTCAGAAAAGTAGATCTAAACTGTTAGCATGGATTAGACTATTATGTATCTCTAAATTGTTTTAGGGATTATACTCCTTCTAAAAGTAAGGATTATGTTTCCACATTGAGATCATTGCGTGACACAGAAATTTTAATGTTCTTCCTTTATGGATTTTTTTGTATTGAAGTGGAGAGGTGCCAGTGATGATACCATCAAGCAGAATTGTGTATCATATCTTGTAGGAGTAGGTGGATAGTTTAAATAAACCCAGTATTTGATTTTAGTGAACTGCTAACCTAAGGCTTCCCTGTATATCAAAATATCTGGAAATCCTGTACATAATGTAAAGAATACAATGTGGCTGCTGCTGCTGCTTTGTCCTCATTTCTGCAAGTGTGCTCTTCAATTAAATAAGCATTTCTTGGCCAGATTTGTGTAGCTCTGCACTTGTCTCACACTGTTTAACAGACTGTGTACAGGTACCAGTTATTTTTGGCATCAGTGCACACAATTCTTGTAATTTTAATGAAAAAAACAAAATTGAAGGAAAAACGTTTCCCTGTGTTTAATATGCTTTAGCTACAAGTGTTTTCTTTTAACTGTGCACACATTAAAAGAAGTTGATGAAGTTATAATTAAGTATAGACATACCCCTCTCTTCTGGCAGTTGCCATGGTGTTGCTTAATGTGCTGAGAGCTTCCATGAAGCGTTTCTGGTAGGACAAGTAGTCAGAGGACAATGTAGGACAATGTATGTGTTGTGAAAGGAGATTGTATGTGGCTCCTGCCATGACCTGAGATCATGGGAGCTGTGAATAGGAGGTGCAGTCCTCAAGGAAGAGCAGGTGATGCCTTGGGACGGACCCAAAGCCACCGAAGTAGTGGTGGACACATTAGCACAACTAAATAGGAATAAATGCTGATTATTGGTCAGCATTTTCTCTTATGTTTGATATAAAGAATCAACAACGAAGGAGGGAAGCAAATATTGAAAATAGCAATAAGACTGATAAGGAATCTCAAGTTCAGACTAATGGTAGAAAGTTCTGTGTGTTTTCAGACTCCTGGAGTGTTTATTCACCACTGAGGAAAAATTAGAAGTCTGATTCAACATCTCAGTTGGGAGCGTTAAATCCAATCTGTAATAAATAATTTTGTGGTAAACTTATCTACAAACACAGAAAGACTGGAATGATGAGATTTATCCCAATATGTCCTAGACCAAACAACTCTCTGGAGGCTCCTAATGGGAGACTGTAATGCGATTGCTGGTTGCATTAAGGAAAACCCCTTGCTGTACAGCTTGAGGCACGTTGCTGCATGTCTGTGCTGAAATTCCCCTGTCTTTAAACATAGGGATAAATATTTATTTAGGGTCATTATGAAGCTTCATGCTAGTTTTTTGGATGGTTAAAAAGGTGGTGGTATAATCACTCATCCTCGTGACTTACGTGTACAAGGAATGCTCTTCCAATTTAGGTTTACAATCTCTGTGGAGTTAATTAACTTTGTAGGTCGTAGGAGCATAGTTTTTATTAGAGGAAAACAAGCAATGTCTGTGAGTGGAAAAACAAACACAGTTCTTTGGAGAATGTAAGAAATGTCTTATAGTTTTTCACAAGTGAAAAGTTGCCCTTGTCCTTATCACTGACACTGTTGCTCTCACTACAGCTACCTGTTGCCTACAGGTAGTACTGACCAGTGGCAGAGGTCTTACAGAGTGCTTTTAAGTCTGTTTACTTTTCTTCTAGAACTGCACTTTCTTTTCTCCCCTCTTTTTCAATGGTAATTTACCATTTTAAGTAAAAAACTGTTTGTTTCTCTTTCTGATGTTAGCAGCCCATCAAAGCCAGTCCTTTTTTTTTATTCAGAAGATAACCTGTCTGATGCAGTGTTGTAAAGGCATTTCTTGAGCTTTCCTACGAAATGCTGTGGTCCTGCCATAAGCAGACTCCCATATTCTCTCGTAGAGAGATGTCTTTTATTGAAAATGAACTCATAGGAACAGAAAATGTTGTTTAAATCCCCAGCTTGTTTCCAACAGTAGAAAATTGTGAGTGCTAACACACTGAATTACAGAAATAACCTGTTAAATGAGGGTAAGGGCAGTATGTGTTTTGTCATCTTCAGAGAAGTCTTAACATTACATTAAAATCATGTTGAGCTTCAGGTTGTTTGTGTGGGTCTTTGTCATTCCGTATGGACTTTCTACACAGGTGGATTCCACATGTGACTTTGAACTCTTGGATGTATTGTAGAGTTGAGGAGTGGGAAAAGTAAAGGAACTTTCGCTGTTGGTTTTCTGTTTTGGAATAGGGAATCTGCAGAAACATTTCTGGGATTGTGAGTCCAGGTTTCCCATGTTGAGTCTCAAGAACAGTTGCCAGTCCTGACGTTTATCCCGATTCTTCTCTGAAAGTGTCGACCTTCTGTAGAACAGAAAGACAGTTTAACCTCTGCCTTCCAAAAGTGTTGCTAATATAGACGTGTTTTTTTCATGAACAAAAAAAAAGCAAGTGAAGACAATAGTTACTCTATTATAGGGAAAGTCTCTGTGGGGAAAAACCTCCAGAGTTCAGCATTTCTTGAGTTTTGATTCCTGAAAATGCAGTGCAGTCATATACAGTCCGGGCGGGTCTTACTTCTTTTGTGAAGTTGTGAAATTGTAAATTAACTACTTTAGAAGAAAAATTATTTTATTCTTATGAGTGATCATCTTGTCAGAGAGACTGTACTATTTTTCCCCTCCAAAATTTTACCAACTATAGTTGAGAAAAATTATTTGTCTCTTAAAAACATCCAGGAAATTTAAGCTAAGTCAGAAAAGTAGCAATGTACTATTCATTGGCTACAGCAAAGCCTTTCATGAGAGCATGTAGTAGCAACTGTACTTTGATTTATGCAGAACTGATTTTTAAAAGTATTGTAGTTCACTGCTACTTGATGCCAGCTCAGAACCTCTGGAGAGCCAAAGGTTCACCACTGCTCCATCAAGAAGATTCCTACCTCTTGCCCATCCTGTGGTCAGGGAGGTGACTGTGAAGAGAGGACCCCTGCATCTGAGTTTATGATTCATGGATGACTTGCCATGAGTAAGGACTAGGGCTATTAGGAAGGAAGAAGAACAGAAATATCTCTGGGCAAAATTAATTGGATCTGGTTTATGGGCAAGACATTTCTCAACCCTGGGACTGAAGGCATGTTAATGCAAAAAAATGTTGAGCTAAGCCAGGTAAGTTTAGATGATACAATTTGAGTAGTAGATGTTTGTTTGACTCTTCCTGCAGCTTTGCCCTTCCAAAAAAAGGAGTACTCTTCCCTTCCTCACAGTTCAACGTGCCCAAAAGTTGGGCAGTGTGGTTTTTCTCAGTAGTTGTACTGAGTGTCCATTTTTACTGCATATGGAAGTTTCGGGAAGCAATCACAGTGTTTGTGAAGATTGCAGCATGTTTTGATTGTGATTGCATGGGAGAACCGAGTTTCAAAGTAATTTTGTCCATGTAAGTCTTTATTTTGATGGTTTTGATTGTACTAAAGGCAAACCCAACAATTACTTTGGAGAATGGTGTCATGAAAGGCTTTGTAGAATTGCCAAGACCTCGTGAATCCCGTCGTTCCAAGTGTTTATTTCAGATAGACTGGTGTGGTATTTTTGCTCAATATTTTGAGGAATCTTAGTATGATACTTTCTGTACACAGATTTTACTTAATTGTATCACTAAATGGTGACATCAAAAAAGTCATGAGCACCTGGTTAAGCTAAAACTAAACATTTGCAGTGCTTTAACCTTCCCTCTTGTTCTGTGCTCTTTGTCTTGTTTCTGTAGCATATGAGGTAGGAGTTGGAAAAAAACAAGTGAATCCTTTAAATAAGAAGTGTGGGTGGGGTTTAACTGCCCTTGCTGTGAATCTCTACCAGAACTATTGGGATTTGGTTGTTTTTTTTTTTATTTTAAACAAATATTTTCATTGTCCAACAGCTATTAACCTGTATTCATAAAACAATGACCTGTTCTAGTTCAGGCTGCAGATGGCAGACACTCTCTTAAGTGATGTTAGGGTAGAACTTATTTCAGGTCCCTGAAACATTCTCACAATGTTCTTTTGATAATGTGTGTTTGGAATTATCGCTTTCCTGTGCCAGTACCTGCTTGCACTGGCTCACAAGAACTGTAGAAGGTCGTAGAAGCACTTGTTTATATAATAATGTAGTTGTAGTCAAAGGTTTTTTTTAAAGAAAATTTATACTTGCAAGAAATTTTGGGTTGTTGAGCCTGGAGAAGAGAAGGCTCCAGGGAGAACTTTTTGTGGTTTTTCAGTACTTAAAGGGGCCCTATAGGAAAGATTGGGACAAACATTTTATCAGGACCTGTTGTGACAGGAGAAGGGTTAATGGTTTTAAACTAAAAGATGGCAGATTTAAACTAGATGTAAGGAAGAATTTTTTTATGAGGGTGGTTGAAACACTGGCACAGGCTGTCCAGAGAACCTGTGGATGCTCCATCCCTGGAAGCATTCAAGGCTGAATTGGAAGGTGCTCTGAGTGACCTGACCTAGTTAAAGATGTCCCTACTCGTTGCAGGGGGCTTGGACTAGATCACAGAATCCCAGGCTTGGGTTGGAAGGGACCTTGAGGTTCTAGTTCCAGAGGTAAAAGTGCACAAAATATTTTGTGTGCGAAAGATAATGAGGCTCTTGAGTGTTAATGAAGGCAAAAATGAGAATGAAGGGTGAATGTGGATCTTGAATCACTTGTTGAATTAGACTTTACTGCTGACCTGTAAGATTTTAATACATTTGACACACTGCTATGTAAAACTTCGAATTTCACAGTTGGAGGGGAAACATAATTTACCAGATTGTATTCAAAGAGGTGTTTTGCTAAAATATATAGGAAGGTTTTCAAGGTTGATTGCCGTCTTCTTGCTTGATTTGTTACATACAAGTGAGAAGTTTTGCATTTCGATACGTATGTAAACAGAAGTTGTCTTACAATGTAAATAGGATTCTTTAGGGAGGCTGTGGTGTTGGTCATAACTCTAGTCAAGGAATTGTTAATGTGTTTTTATCCCTTTGCAGCCACTGACCATGTCAATATATTGTAGTGTTCTTAACCCTTCAGGCATCAATTTTAAAAATACAAGGAGTGTTGTAGCTACCTGCTTCAAAAGATGATTAAAGAATAGTATTTAATGTAAGAAAAATGGGATGTTGTTAATATTTTCCATAAATGAAAAAAATGGTCAAGTTCTCTGAAGTTGCTGCTTGCAGCTTTAGGAGCATTTCTTCGTCTTGTCCAGACAGTGTCTATAAGCATAACCACGTCATGCACTTTCTGCTTGTATCTTAAAATTAACACTTTAAAGAGATCTAAGTGCTGCTCTAATTTTTACCATTGGGTAGGAGTTGTCCTTATTTGTGTATTACTGGAATGCTCTCACTGCCCATCGACTTACAGGCATCTGATTTAGATTTATTTCACTTTATTATCAGTATCTAATCTAGATTTATTTATACTCATTTAATCAGAAGAGAGAAGGGGGCAGGTCTTGAAGTGCAATTTCACGTGCAACCTGCAAGAAGACCCTTTCATTGAGGCCACAGTAAAAAAAAAAAAATTGATATATCCCCAAGAGAGGGAAGTAAAGCTCCAAACTGAAGTGTGTAGAGGTTGTATCCTAATACCCTCACGTCTTTTCCGTCAGTCATCTCCCCAGTGAGTTTCTGATTTGTTTTGGCCTTTTTAACTATTTGTATTTCCCTATTAAGGAGCAAGGGTAAAGAATTAAATCTGTACACATGCAAGGAGAATGGCAGTTTTAGCAGGGCCTTCTTGAGAGGAGACATTAAGGTTTTTTTTTGAAAATGGCTTTGCTTATATGGATAAAGACAGATGAGAGATGATTAACATTATTACTGTGTCAATATGGCAGGTACGTCAGCTTGCAGTCCCTTCACCTTGTTCTTTGAAAAAAGAGTGCAAAAAGCTCTTGAAATTTTGTAGGTTTAAAGCTTTGAAATAAGATTTATGTAGGAAAAGAGGAAGCATTTTATAGTAACTTCCTTTCAAAGTGCTGTGGTTTCTAAGGCAAGTTGTTGGTATCTTATTAGAAGAATTATTTATTCCCTTCACTGTCTTTTAGTGAGCAATACAAATACTTGAACAGATTAACAGTTCTTTAGAAGTAGTAATGCTCAGGAGAAGGTTATTTTAGGGATGTTTTGAAGTAATAACCTTTCAATGCTGTTTCAAGGGTTTCCATTCAGAATTTTGGCTAATTCTCACATTCATTGATATGAAAAATTAAATATTTGTCAAGAACTTCCCGACTGAAACTTCCTCCTACTTAAAAACCAAACCCACTTATTTCTGGCAAACTGCTTTTCCTGCAAAGGACACACACCCTGACCTTTATGCAGCAGGTTGGAGCATTTCTGAAAGTCTCTCTGGTTCTGCCTGGTATTATCAGCACAGCTCGGTAAACATGACTATTCCCTGCAATTTCTATTTCCTGCCCTGAGGTTGCAATATTTTATGCTTTGTGATGTATCAAAAAATGTGAAGTTGAAATTGTATGTTGTCTAAAAAAAAAAAAACCAAACAAAAGCCCAGAATGTCACTCCTTTGTCAGAAAAACCCAACATATCTTTTTTAGCAGTCACAATTTTGTTTTTAGACTATTGACAAGACAAGCATGAGCCTTCTTGGCAGCCGGAGGGTGTTACCCCTCTGCACGAGAACCCGAGTGACACTGAATGCAATTTGTTTATCAGTGAACCAGGGGAGTATTTGGCTCACACAGGGTATGGTGAGACATGTGCATCCTGCCCAGGCTGCAAACAATCAGCAGCGACAGGAAACTGCTTTGCACCAGCTTTGAAGGGCGACAGAGCTTGTTTGAAAGCCGAGGGTAAAGCAGTCTGGCTGAGGGATTGTCTCAGCTCTGCTTGCACATCTGGGAAGCAGGTTTGTGTTTCATAACGTCCTTGCCAAACTGGTAGGGGCTGGGTGTGTCCACATCTAACTTTGTCTCTTGAGAAGCCAAGCTTTTATTTTGCAAGCGCCTTGCTTTATTTTTTAAAGGTTGTTCACTGGGAATTTTGTTTTGGTTTGTTTTTTTTTCAGGAGGTCCAAACATATGGGCCATCACCTCCGAAGAGCGGGCCAAGCACGACAAGCAGTTTGATAGCCTTAAACCCACGGGAGGCTACATTACAGGTTGGTCTGAGGCTCTGCATTACACATTAACTTCTGTGTACACATACCTATCTTTGTAAAACAGTTTGAGAACTGCATCCTATTTCTAGCCCTTTGTTGTGTAACTAATAACCATATTCTTCAGGCAAACAGCCACGGGTTATTAGTAAACTTTACAAGCTTTCCTCTAAGGTCTGGCACAGGAGCACTATTCCATTAACCCTGTCACTTCTGCAGCTACCAGCTATGTGCTGTCATTCTGTCTGGTTTCAGAAACCAAAGAGTATCAGGCAAAATCTGTGCTTAGATGGGAGGCTGCCAAGGAGCACTTACAGTAGCTATTGTGGCAAGTGACGCCAGAGACACCAGAAGTGGTTCTCCTCTGTCTGAGCAGTGTTAGAGAATACTGTGCTGTTAGATATCTTTGTTTTGGAGGAGGAGGCAGGGAGAGAGATGCTGACAGCTTGTCCTTGTTAGTGACTGCTTGGAATTTATTACGCGTTGGGCCTTCAGCAGGTTCTGGATACACTAATGGCATTTTGCACTGCCCTGCTGTCAGCTCCAGTTGCATTCAGCTGTGGAACACCTGGATCATGCTGCTACGCACCTCAGAACTTGCAGGTTTTAAATGTAAGAATCTGCATGTGATATCAAGAAAACACTCAAGTTCATTTGTAAAGATGACTTAATTTAAGAATGCCCTGTTCTTTGTGTGTGGGCAGTAAAGACCAGCCCTGATTGCTTCTACCTGCCCAACTATCTGCTAATGCCCTGTCTAGTTGCTCCTGCTTTTCCCCTTTTGGGGCTGGAAAGGACTGAAGAGAGTGGGAAACTGTCAGTTTGGAACATGCACCTCTTCAGGCTAAGTGACAGCGCCGGGAGGTTGGTGTTTAGCTGAAAAACAGGCAGTTCTGGAAACTGCCTTTAGGCCACAACTGGGCTCTTACCTGCACATGCATCTGAAGGCTTCATTATTTATTTGGCAAATGCTTGAAGGAAAGGGTTGTGTATAAATATAAGGGAAGAGAGAGCTGAAAGAATAACCTGAAGTCTTAGCTTTAAGCATCTGTAATTCACTCAGAGGTAAGCATAAACACCACTGTGAGTGTTTTGTGTTTGTTTACAGCATGATCAGTACCAGTTGATGTGGAACTTGGTATGGGATTGCACAACAGTTCCCATTCCCTTCCTGAAATACTGAAATAGTGGGTGTTATCTGACAGAACAGATTATTATTTAGAACATGGTATTTTCCTAGTTTTTACTGGGGATAGAGGAGAAGGAAAGAAATAGCATGCTTATCCTTTCCTGTAAAAGTAATTGGAGCAGGACTAAATTTTCAGTCATTTTTACTTCTTTAAGTCTTGCATCTTTTAAACTGTTGGCAGCTATTGGTTTGTGACCTGTTAAAGTTTTTATAGCTATCTGAAATCACTTCTCAGAGCGAGGATTGGGGATTACATGGTATGTGGGTACCTGACAATCACCGTAAACAGCATTAAAAGCTGAGAAAAAAAAACCTGGAAAGCTTGGCATCCAGTGTGCTGGTTCCTTTTGAAAATCTGATCCCCCGAGAGAGTGCTGAGCTCATCTTAAAATCTGTGTCTCTGGTGTAAAAGGCTGTCTTTCTCTCTTGTTTATCATAGGTGATCAAGCACGTACCTTTTTTTTGCAGTCAGGACTACCAGCTTCAGTCCTTGCTGAAATATGGTAAGGCATTCTTTATTGCTTGTTTTTCTTTTTAAAGATAGTACTTGAAGGCTGCGCACCTCCCATCTTTGGTATGTTGTGTTGTCTCACAGAGGCTTTCAGCAGTCAAGGTAGGAGTGTTATCTGAGTCATTGTATTAATTTTACTGAATTTAGAGGAAGGATTCAGCCCATGTGAGTACCAACACCTAATTAAACAGTAGTATTTTAAAAATCTTTCTTATGATGTCAATTCAAATTGGATTGTATTGGACACAGCCCTTTTAAACTGTAAGTACTTGAAACAGAAAAAGAAAATAAATTGCAAATTTCGTAGAGGGAAGGTCATTGTTAAACCTGGTCTTTATATTTTAAATAATATAGAAAAAGATGTTAAAAAAATAACACTTAAAATAGTGATATAGGAAAAATATGTAAATAATGGGTTAATGAATTGCTGGAGATACCAAACTGAATTATGTTTGAAATACTAGTAACCACTAAAATATGGCAATAAGATTAAGTGTGGGAAAAATTACATGCTACTAGACTGGGAGTGGAAAATACACTGAAAGCAGAGGAGAAGAAAAAATCTAAAGCCAGTGAAAAGGTTAGTAGAAGGACAGTTGTAATACACTGTGAGATACCAACCAGTGCTGTAATACAGGAACTGGGAAGAGTGCTGTTCCCTGCAGCATATACATGATGATGGCAACACTACAAACAGATGTTTTCTTCCTTGTAACTCCTCGGTCTTCACTAGAATCCTGTGTTCATTTTGGGGAACATGGCTGTTACCAAGACGTACATGGGCTAAAAGGCAAGTAGTTGAGGCTCTTAGTAATTAAGAACAACTCACTTGTGAAAGAATATTAAAGAAACTAACTAAATGCAAGTTAGTTTTTTTCTTCAGACACGTGTAATAGTTAAGGTTAGAAAAGACTTCTAGGGTCATCAAGTTCAACCATCAGCCCAGCACCACCACCCTGTTCACCACTAAACCAGACATTTAAATGCCTAGAAAAGAATGCAAGGAAATTTTTCTCCGAGGCCTTGGGGTTTTATGCTGAATGTAACAGAATGAAAGGGAAAATGTAACTTAACAGTGTCTGGATTTTTTTTTCCTCCTTCCTAATTTTATTTATATTCCTGAACTTGGTCCTTGCACGCTTAAGTATTAATAATATTTCATGTTATTTGTCTGACCAGAAATTTTGTGGCTATGTATGCACTGTTACATGAATTTCTTGTTGTTTTTAAGTTTATTTGGAAAAGTGTCAAACACTGTGGATATCAGGCTTAAAAAAACCTCCTTATGCTGTTGGTGAATTAATGAAGTTTTCATAGTGGTGTATGAAAGTGCCCTCAGCAGATTTCTGCATCCTCCTGCATCCTGTTTCAGATTCTTGCATTAATTCCTTACATTACCAACGTTAATTTAAAATAATTATTCTGGCTAGTAGCATAGAAAAAAGCATAGCAGAAGCTTGCAGTGGAGGCAACAAGTGTATCCACTGGGCAGGAGACTTCTGGTTTTTCAAATGTTTTCCTACTTTCTCAGGAATTAAGTATTTAATATACAGCAACTTTAAAACTAAACTCTGAAGAAGACTGCAAAGTGGGTAGTGAAACTTCTTAAACTTCTGAGGGTATAAATGTCAAAAGAAAATCAGCAAATGGTTGCAGCAAGTTTTTTGTTTTCCTGTACAAAACCAGTAAATAAATCTGATAGAAAAGCTTCTCGTTAATTAAAAAAGTTAAATTCATGTTTCTTCCTCCTGGGCTTTTCTAATTTTTATTTTATTTTGTTTTTAAGGACACTATCAGACCTGAACAAGGATGGAAAAATGGATCAACAGGAGTTCTCTATAGCCATGAAACTCATCAAGCTGACATTGCAAGGACAGCACTTGCCTGCAGTTCTCCCTCCTGTCATGAAACAAGCTCCAGTATTTTCGCCACTAATGTCTGCTCGCTTTGGTACTTATGAATATATAATTACTTAGTGTTCAGAGGTAAAAAACTACAGTTAATTGCAGCCAAATAAAAGCATTAATCTGACCATGAAAGTTTAGTGAATCAGTGAAAAAAACCCCAGGATATTCCTATTTAGGATATTCATCAAGTCACTTTCTTGATGTTTTTGATAATTTCATTCTATGAAGATGTTTAATAATAAAGAAAAACCTTCCATTGAATATTGACATGAGGTGCAAGAAGGCCATTCAGGTCTGCCATCTGACTTGCAGGCTCTGATTTTGTACTCGTGGTCTTTTTTGTCTCCCTCCTACTCATTCACCTATTTATACATGAGGGTTTTGAAGTCAAATTTAGTCAAAGATCAACATTTTGGTAGAACAGTTATTTTACACATTTTTTCAAAGTGAATCAGATTGTCTGCTCTGGTTAAATGATTAACTGAACAGAATTACTTTAACTTTTATTCCTTTCTGATGGTATTTGGGCATTCAGTGCATGTTTGCTGTTATTTTGTTGTTTTGTAGAACAAAATATCCATAACTTCATCTGGATTAAAAAATTGGTGCATACTTCCATGCTGAAATTAAATGTATGCATATATTAATTACATACATGATTTAGAATGCCTGCCCTTCACTAATGCCTGCCCTTGTGTGTTTGCATACAAGGGCATGCATTTACAGAGAGCTGTGGTTGGCATGCAGTTACCTCCTGCTAACTTTCCATCATCTCACCTGTTGTTTTGCACAACATTCAGCCAGTAATTCAAGTGCCCTTATTTTCCTTGGGCAGCTGCCTTCAAGAAACCCTTTGCTAAACATTGGCCCCTAAGGAAGGACTTTTCACCCTATGGATTCTTCCAAGGCTGACACTTGGAAGAGAGTTCAGAAACAGCATCAGCTTTTCCCTGTAGAGCATTGTCACAGCTTTTGAGGTGTGTTGTAATTCTCTTTCAGGGGCCAGATGGGGAAAGGTTTGTTGAAGAACGAGTAATAGCTACAATTATAGAAAAGTAGTTCTTATTCTGTTGTGGAATACTAACTAAATCTACCTTGAGAATGAATTTGTTCAAAAGGTTTTTTTTCAATTCACATTCTTCAGTATATTTTCCCCTGTGAGCTGTCTTGTCTAAATTTAGAGAAAAGGTAGATATTATACATGAGCATCTATTTTAACTCACTGTATTCCTGACACAGTGTAGTGCTTTGTGTAGTTTCTGCTTAGCATAAGGGACCCAATTTCATGCTGAAGCCTCTGCAATATTAAATCATGAATTATTGGATTTTGCTCTAGGAATGGGTAGTATGCCAAATCTGTCCATGCCAACATCTGTGTCTACGATCACACCATTAGCTCCCATGTCTCTGGCTTCCATGACTTCCATTCCTCCTTTGGTTATTTCTGCTCCCCTGGTGCCTTCTGTCAGTACCTCCTCGTTGCCAAATGGAACATCCAGCCTTCTGCAGCCTTTGTCCATACCTTTCTCTTCAAGTAAGTATAGAACAGTCCAGTACTCGCTCTCAGAACTGTGAATCTCCTTTTCTCTGTGGCTAATTTCAGACAGTGATGTTAATACGTGCATGAGAGTTTAAAAAAACAAAACAAAAAACAGCCTACAAATGGTGTTTTTTTCAAAGTTCACGCGTTAATTCTGTTCTAACTAGTTAATCTTAACAACAAGGCACTTAATTAGCTTTTCTTCTATGAAAGCCTTGAATGTTGATTATAAAGCATTATCTTATACCTGGTTGCTTCACAGTTTCTTTGGGTTTATTTTTTATTTTTGTTTGTTTGTTTTCAGCGCTGCCTCATACTGGTTCTTTAGGTCCTGTGGCAGGAGGGTTTGGTGGTTCTAATATACAGAAGGCACAGTCTCTCATTGATCTAGGATCTAGCAGGTATGAAAGTTCAGTATATAAAATTGTATATATAAATTGTGTCCTGCTCTTAAGTAGTATACCTTCCAAACCTTAGGGATTATTTCTATTTTTAAGATATAGTCATTAAAAATTAGTTTATCTAATTTGACCTGCCAAGTCTGAAAATAGATATTTTTTTTTATATACACAGTAAGAAATATTTTCAGTAAATCTGAAAAAACTATCTGAAGTAGGGGAGGACTTGAAATGAGAGAAGGTGGTGCCAAAATATGGATATGGCACTTGAGGACATGATTTAGTGGTGAATGTGGTGATGGTGCCGGGTTGATGGCTGGACTTGATGGTCTTACAGGTTTGTACCAATCCTAACCATTTTGTGAAAAAGGAGGAGATGTACCTCTTTAGTAAGCAGAAGTAAAAATTACCAAGTGGTTATAAAAGCAAAAGTGCATTGATGTGCTCATTCATTATAGAGGGCATCATGTAATCAGTAGCCATATAAGAATAGGATTTGTTATCAATATTTATGTGTGAATTTGTTTTATGAATAATGGAAGATAATGAATCTTGATAATAGCTGCTCTAGTTCACTAATTTTAGAGCTTTGCCATAGACAGAGTGAGGGACTAGGCTTATCTATCCAGCTGGGCATCCAGGGATGTCTCCAAAAAGACAGTCCAGAGGGCATCTCAGCCCCAACTCAGTTCCATAGGGTGACTCAGAGACTCTTGCACCCGTTTGCTGCCTGCACAGGGCATTTGGGGTGGATTTGGGCTCCTCACATTAGCAGATGTAAGATGACTGTAGGCATGGTGTGTGCCTGGAATAATCTTTCTGGTTTTCTTTGGTGGTTTTTTTAATCAGAAAGCTTTCTTTTGGTGATGCTATAGTGTTGCAAGGTAGCTCTTCTTCGGTGTTACTGTTGGCAGCATTTTCACCATCATATTGTCCAATTCTCTGCAGAGGATGACTGTCCAGCATCCTCCTGGAAAGGCTTTGTCTCTATCACCATTCTCCATCGCCTTGGATAACACTTCAATAGTTTTTTACTTGACAGGGTAGGGGATTACCTTAAACAAGGCAGGCTGGGTGCCCCTGGGTTTGTCTCATTTTCAAAGATGGGACACTGGGAATGCTGGGGGTAGCAGATGGAAGTTTCATAGGTATATCTGAACACTCCATCAGCACTATTCTGCAGAAACTGAATGAGTTGGAAAAGCTCCATTGAGCCTGTCATTGTCAGTAATAACAGAGGTAGAGGTGGAATATGGTGGTTTAAACAGCGTCAGAAGCTGCTTTTGGTTATGAGTTTATCAGGTGCATTTTTATTCTCATGCTTCATTTACATGCCTCTTGAAGTTACTTGGACATCTGCCCAAGGCTTCACAGTCCTTGTAGACACTTCTAGGAAAGTTGAGATGTTTTCCTATGGTTTCCTATACTATAATTTGCAGTGGTAAAATGATGAATTATGTGGCATAAGTGCCTGTGATACTAAAGGAACAAGATCTTAAATTCAAGAGTTTCCTTATAAATATGTGTCCTTACTTTCACAGTAAAATTCCATATTTGTGATGAAAATATTTGTAGCAAGTTATTAGAGGTAAAACTTCGTGGAAGTTGTTTCATGTTATCAAAAAATGCTATATATCTTCTATTCCAAAGCCTGCCTACCAAGCCAAGTGACTTAGAGTTCTTTCTTTATCTCTTTTTCTCTTTTGGTTTTATTTTAATGTTTGGTTGGTTGGTTTCATTTGGTTTTTTTGCTTTGGTTTTTTTTGTTTGGTTTTGAAATTATATTGCAGTTCAAATTCTTCCTCTAGTGCATCACTAGCTGGGAATTCACCAAAGATTACAACCTCAGACTGGGCAGTTCCTCAGGCCTCCAGATTAAAATACAGACAGAAATTTAACAGTCTTGACAAAAGTATGAGTGGATATTTATCAGGTGAGTATGACGTTTGGTATGGTTGGGAAAAAGTACTGTTTTCTGCCTCTGGGACATTACAGGGTGAGGGATGGAATCCCAGCTTGGGATTTGACTTGCATATGAAATAAAAGCTGAAAGTGTTGATATTCAGACCTGTGCAGGAGAGAGTGGGTTTCAGCCAGCCAAGAAATGGAAATAACCATCAATTCATTGACTTGGGCTCTGTGTTAGACCTGGAGAAGCCAGATACACTGGGGAAGCTACAGCAGCTGTTGCAGGGAAGAGGAGAAACATGGCAGTGATGGGATCAAAGTAGAAGAGCCCAAGAACTAACCATCAGGCTGTGGAATTTAGCTCTGTAAAGTTGGCAGGCATTTTTCAAACTGAGACTGTTTCTTTTGAAAATGGAGAAATTCACAATCATTTTTGTGCCATGTGCTCCTATGTATCTGTGTTAGTCATTGCTTAGGTACCTGGGTTTTATTTGGAATTTTTACAAAGTAATTTAAGGGAGTCATTCCTTCTTGACTTGCAGTGACATCTGTGCTGTGCCACAGCATTATGGTGGTTTCAAAAGACTTCACACAAAGTTAATATAAGAATGCTTTTTAGCTTGTTCAGTTGATTTGGGGCTGAAGGTTCCATCAAGCTACCTAGAAGGGTATATGGTTCTTTGCTACCAAAGAAAGCTGACAGCTTTCCAGTGTGCTAGCTGAAGGTTTAGGTAGACAGTCAGCTGTGCTTTTGTAACAGCTGTGGGGATTACCATAAATATCCTTTTTTCATGTCAGCTTTCCTGTTAGGTCCTCTGAGTGAAAAAAATGTACACAAGAATACTTATATCTTCATTGTGTTCAGGTTGTAGTGCCTGTTGTTAAGCCTGGAAGTAAAACCAACTGATGAAAATGGATTAGATTAATACAAAAAATAAACATGCCCCAGTTCATGACCCATTTTTTGCCTCGTGAATCTTTGAATGAAGTGCTTATTTTTGTTAAAATCTTTCACACTCTCACTAAGGATTTCAAGCAAGGAATGCCCTTCTGCAATCAAACCTTTCACAGACTCAGTTGGCTACTATTTGGTGAGTTTGGTTACTGATTAGAAATTCAATGTGTTTATGGTGTTAATAGAAGAAATGTGCTTTATTAAATAAGAAATTATAAAGAGACACCACAGATCTAAAATCATAAACAGAAACTAAGCTGCTACTTAAACTGGTTTGTTCATTAGTTACATTTCCAAAAGACACCTTGACATAATTTTTCACTCCATTTGTTAAAGTCCATATAATAGAACAGTTACTAATTTCAGTTTCTGATTCGGGGTTGCACTAGTTCATCAGAAACGAGGGTTCATTTATTTCAAATGTAGGATTCTGAAAACTAGCTTGTTAGCTTTAAAATATGGAGGAAGATTAAAAATTAAGTAACCCTTCAGCCTTTTTGGGTTTTACTGTGGTTTCCATAAAGATACCTGCATCCTACACACTTGTTAGGACTTGCCTTTATTGTGGTGATAGAAGTGGTTACAGTTGTCTGAAGGCTTTTAATAATCTGCCCTGCTAGCCATGGTAGTTTAGGTTACACCTTCAGAAATAACTCAGATATTATACATAAGATTTAGTGGCCCAGCAGAATTCACAATAGCTTGGTGCCTTACATCTCCTCTTCAGCTTCCTTTCTTCCTGTATCCCAAGACAGTCATTTGTCTTTAGCAGCAGCAATCTGAAATGTTCTTTTTATTTGTTCAGCTTGTTTGGTTACATGCTGCAAGGGTAAACAGGGAGTATGGATTGTATAGGTCAGCTCTGGAGTGTGGGGGAATAAAGCAGGTGTGTAGGGTCTGTTTTTCTCCTGGGTGCAAGGTGGACCCTTGCCAGTGCAAGGTGGTCTGTGTGCCCATGTAGAGAGGATCAACAACCGTTCATTGGTTTCCCACACACATACCACCCCCCCCCAGTTGCATGGGAAACATTTTGTAAGCTGATTATACAGTCACCTTCTCCTTAGAGGGTGTAGGTGATCTTTTTCCTACCCAATGAAAGGTACTCTGGGGCAGCTCATGTCTTCCCTACACTGTCAAGGAGACACAAAGGGGAAAAAGAATTCTGTGCAAAGGTTCCTGTTGTAGAATTTGATGTAATTTTATATAATGTTTTCTTTTGCTTTAAAAAAACAGTTGAAAAAGTGTTTTCTAGCATTTTGAGCTGGTTAAGAACAGTCCTGGATTCTCTTCCCAGTTCTTCTATTGGTGATGCAATAAATCAAGAGATTTCTTTCACCCTTTCCTATCCTTTTTGCAGTATTTTTGAGAAACTTAATAAGAGAATTGGGATTGTTTAGCCTGGAAAAGAGAAAGCTTCAGGCTGACCTAATTGCAGCTTTCCAGTACCTGAAGGGAGCCTACAAGAAATATGGAGAGAGACTATTTGCAAGGGCCTGCAGTGAAGGGACAAGGGGGTATGGCTTCAAACTGAAAGAGGCCAGGTTCAGATTGGATATTAGGAAGAAATTCCTTACTGTGAGGGTGGTGAGACACTGGCACAGGTTGCCCAGAGAAGCTGTGGCTGCCCCATCCCTGGAAGTGTTCAAGGTCAGGCTGGATGGGGCTCTTAGCAACCTGGTTTAGGGGAAGGTGTCCATGGCAGGGAGTTGGAACTGAATGATCTTTAGGGTCCCTTCCAACCCAAACCACTCTGGGATTCTATGATCTGGATAACAGTACATTATTAACAAAATGTTATTCCCTTCATCAATTATTCATGTTATTAATAGTATTTTTACCAGAACATTTCACAGGAATTCTCTATTTTAAAAATTACAGTAAATAGTTTCAGCTGTCACTTGTGAGGGATTGTGCTGTTTGTTCTTAATTGGTATTGCTGTTAAAACCCTGCAGGTCACTGGCTGATATTGATGGAGATGGGCAGCTGAAGGCTGATGAGTTTGTTCTGGCCATGCACCTCACAGACATGGCCAAAGCTGGGCAACCACTGCCACTGACTCTGCCTCTCGAACTGGTACCACCTTCCTTCAGGTAATCACTGAGGGCAGTGAAACGTAATGCACCGAACATAACTGTGCTGTTTCTCTAACCATGGTGGTTTGGGTTTTTTCCCCTCCAGGAGTGGAAAATATACTGAAAGTATAAATGGAACTCTGCCACCTTACCAGCCTGTGCAAGAGGAGGAGCCACAGAAAAAACAGCCAGGTAGAAAAGGGTTCACATCCTTAATGTACAGTTTCTGAAAGGCACTGAAACCTGTAGAAAGTGGAAGACACAATCAAATCTGTAGAGAGCTTCATTTCAGGAGCTAAATCCCTTTTAACTTGGATGATAGGAAGGTTGTTAAGTAGATGTAGTCAGCCTGTTACATCTAATAGAATTGAGCAGGCAGAAACAAGGGCTATTTTTAGCTGTAGGAAAGGAAAATTGTGCTGATTAATAATGTATTTTGGAAAATAAATCCTTCACAGCCAAATACCATGATGCTACTGCAAATTTTTTTTGGTTGAAACTCCCTGGCATTACTTTGTTCTGGACATTCTGAAAGCAGGGGGTTCCAATGTAATTTAATTCTCTGAAAACTGGATGCAATTTGCACAAACACAGATTCTGCTGTTGACTCTCTCCTGCTACTTGCACAGGTCTCTTACATGCATACTGCGAGACAGGACTTGCCTCTCTTTCTGGCAGGGTGGTTGCTGGGGGCCTAAACCATTGCTTTGTATCTCTTTTTATTCTTGTGTGCAGTAATTGAGCTTGATCCTGTCTTGGTTTCTGATGGTTTTAACTCCAGGAGGACTTGCAGGGAACACCCTTTAAAACTAAGCCCTTTGTCTGTGTTTTAATGTTTCTTGTATCTTGGAAAACCTTTTTAACAGCAGACAGTCTTCTCCCAGCTTATAAAAGCTGTTCTTTTATGTTTTCCTGTAACATTCTTTCCTCTTTCATTTTTTAGACTCTAGAGGCTTTCCTCTAACATTCAAGTCATTTTTGTGGTCATTTGTAAACTGCAACTCTTTTTTTTCCTTTTTTTTCTTTTTTTTTTTTTTTTGTTTCAATTGGAATAGAATTAGGAAAATTTAGAGGTATTTTTGAACAGAAAAATAATAGTTTAACAAGTGCAAGATGCTTACATCATCCATGACTGAACAACCAGAGCTTGCCAAAAAGTATCTATCTTTAGTGGCATAAGTGAGGTGTTTGTTTGAGGGCAGTGTTTTGCACAGAACAGAAATAACAACCTTTCCTTATTTTAGTGACATTTGAGGACAAAAGGAAAGCCAACTATGAGAGGGGAAATATGGAGCTGGAAAAACGCCGCCAGGTCCTGCTGGAGCAGCAACAGAGAGAGGCTGAACGCAAGGCTCAGAAAGAGAGAGAAGAACAAGAGCGAAGGGAGAGGGAACGTCAGGAACAGGAACGGAAAAGACAACTCGAAATGGAAAGGCAGCTGGAGAGACAACGAGAGCTGGAAAGACAAAGGGAAGAAGAAAGGAGGAAAGAAATAGAAAGGCGGGAGGTTGTTTTCTTGAAATTATTTTTTATTGCTCTCAGGAATGTGTACAGTCATACAGTATCCACTTGGCAGAGCATTCAGGATTTGAACGCTGACTTTGGTTCTGTCCCCTCGCATGGCCACTGGCAGATGGTCTTGGAGAAAGAATGTCATTTGTGTCTGAAAACATTGTGTCTGTTAGAGATGAATCGAGTGTTTGGCATGGGTTAAAGATTTTCAGATACTTCATAGGACAGATGAGATTTTCTTGGATTTTTGCAAAAATTTGTATTCCAAGCGAGATTGTACTGAATTCATAATTGATAACATTTTGACAGCTGAACTTGAGACAAATTTGCTACTACTTGGTGTCTCAGCACATGCATCAGACTTGTCTGTTTTATGTAGTTCTGTGAAATACTCAGAGGAGATTTCTAGCAGTATCTGTCAATGTGCTATTTTTTGGGCAGTATTCCATAGCTGCAGTTAGAATTATGTAGCTTTTCTTCATCCAGGCTTGGGAGCATGACATGAAGAATCTTACAGGATCACTTCCTGCCTTCTTTGATGCTGAAGCATATAAAAGCACTTTACAGAAGACATTATGTTGTGTTGCTGTTATGCTGTTCAGAAATAGAGCACATTACATTAAATTATGGTCTCTGAGTTCTGCATCTCTGTTGTAATTTAAGGTAATGTAACTTTTGTACAGGCAGCAAAGCAAGAACTTGAGCGCCAGCGACGACTGGAATGGGAGAGAATTCGTCGCCAAGAACTTCTTAATCAACGTAACAGGGAACAAGAAGAAATTGTCAAGTTGACCTCTAAAAAGAAGAGCCTCAATCTTGAATTAGAAGCTCTGGTAAGACAGGAATTTCACTACATATGTTGAAATATGGTATTTTAAACTATGCAAATCTTAATGTCTGCATTAATGGCCCACTAGGAGTTTCACTCTGTTCTGGATGAGGAATCTAAAGCAGGTATTTTGGGTTGTTTTAAAGAACTGATTGTGAACTGATCTGCCCACAGATTTAGTGAAGTGATTTTTTCCATATGTGGTATAATCTGTCTTTGATTTCTTTCTAGACCGACAAACATAAGCAAATCTCAGGCAGACTGCAAGATATTCGTAGCAAAAAGCAAGCTAGAAAAACTGAACTGGAGGCTTTAGATAGGAAATATGACCAAGGAATCATGGAAGTCAAGCAACTACAACAACAGCTTGAGGTATGTAACTTTCTGTTAAGCTTGTAATTTTCCTTTACTGTATTCTGTTTCCATAATGCTGGATAATGCTTCCCCATAGGGAGGAATAGGGAATCAGTTGGATTATAGTGGAGAGAGGAAATAGGCAAGGCTGTCAGCATGGTAGAGGTTTTTAGCTTATGTGTGGTGTTAAAGAAATTATTATATATAGTACAGTGAGCTGATAGTTAAATGAGAACAGTTGTCAAAACCGCAGCTGGTCTTTTGTGAACTGATTAAAGGGACTTCTCTTCAGTTATGAGTTCTTTTATGGCTCCAGACTCAAATTTTTATGAGTGTTGTCCTGTATCCAGGACAAGTTATTCTTTAGGCTAAATTACCTTGCTGCTCTTTTTTTTTTTCCCTCTCTTTGAATAACAAGACGTAAATTATTTCAAATCAGTTGACTACCATGAATCATCCTGTACTGTATTTTTATTAATGCTTTTTCACGTCAGAGAAACATCTTTTCTTTTTGTTACTGTTTTATGTTAAGCTTAGGGCAGTCAACTTAAATGGTCTCATGATAATATTTACACTTTTAACATGTCTGTTAAAATTTCTTCCAGCTGTGTTAATGCTTTCGGGTCAAAAGCTTTCAATTTTAATACTATTTCTATTAAGAGTATAGAGGTCATATTTTCCTTTACCCCATAATGGTAACTTGCATCCATGTTTCATTAATATGAGTTGAAGTTATGTTTGAAATTTCACTCATTTTTACTTGCTGATTTATAAACAATATTAAAAATTTGTCATGTTCCCTTCAATATCTACAGGATTATCAGAATAAACTGATTTATTTGGTTCCTGAAAAGCAGTTGTTAAATGAAAGGATAAAAAATGCTCAACTTGAAAACACTCAGAGTAAGTGCTTGCAAGTGAATTCTCTTCTGTTTGCACTGCTGACTTTTCATCTCTTGTAAACAAGTCTGAAGGATACAAACGTGTTAACAACACCTTCACTTCTATATCTTTTCAGTTAAAGCCATTGTTTCATCTACATTCCATTTTCCCCTCATGTTCTAGATAAGGGGTAAACAAACACATTTTTGCAAGAAAGCAGAGATTTTGCTTGAAACTTTGTCTTGAAAATCTACGTATACAGGCTATGTGGCCCATAGTATTAAAATTTGTCTGTTTTTTGGTAGTGTAGACTCAAGGGAATGTAAAGTTTACATTGGTCTTTACATCAAACCACACTGGAAGTCACTGTCTAGAGAAGTTTGCTATGAATTGGTCTGATATTAAAAAAAACCACACCCAAATTGCAAATTATTCTGTATATATTCCATGTAATGCCTGTATGTCTCAGTTCAGTGTTGAGGCCATTTCTTCTTCAAGCTGTATATGAATAGAAAGGTGAATCAAGGAATTTTTTTGAGGAAAGAGGTTAGGAATGTGTTTATATTAGGAAAATAATAAAATAGTTAGTGAAAACAGAAATTCTTGTAAAATTGCTTGTCTTTCCTTATGCAGGTACAGGAGTCAGTTCAGTGACCAAGAAGTCCGTAGAAAAGGAAGAATTATGCCAAAGACTTAAGGAACAATTAGATGCCCTTGAGAAGGAAACTGCTTCTAAACTTGCTGAAATGGATGAATTTAACATTCAGCTTAAGGTACGTGCATTACCTAAATATCTTACACCTGTAAGCACTATATTTTATTTCTTCATCCGGTCATAAAGATTGATGCCACTTCTACCAGGCTTCCAAAAAGCTTTCCCCAACTTCCAGTGTCAAATAAGAGTTAGCAAAAGTCTTGGAGTAAATAATACAATAAAAATGCACTTAAATCTATTGCTAACGTACTAAAATATGAATCTCTTGCTAATCATTGCTTTGCATGACTCAGCTGTTGCTCACTCTCACCTTTTGCCTTCTAGAATTCTTTTTGATTTAGAATTAAAGTTTTTCAGACCCTTGCAAATTCTGTTCTTACATTATGAGGTCGTATTGGCTATTATTCTTGAATTGTGCACTGAACATTTAACTTTTATTAAAAGAAGCACATGTTTTCGTAGTACACTGTACAAAATCTGGTGGCAGATTTAGGTATTATCCAAAGATCACCTAATCCTTAGGTATTATCCTAAGGCCTAGGCCACCTATTTGTGTAGAAGTTATGAATTATTGACCACTGTCCTTGAAGGTGTTTTTGTTTCAGAGGCCACTCTTGCCTTGTCTAAAACCTCAGGCACCTCTCACAGGGTAGCATCCACTTAACTTTATTTACCAGCTTAGTCCTAGTCGCACTGATGGGAACTTTTTCCTTAAGTAATGGATTAATGATGGATCAGAGTGAGAGCTCTGCACTCTCCCAGTTAAAAAAAAAAACACACAAAAATTTGTAAACATTTAAGGAATTTCTTTTCTTTTTAGAAATGGCTTCATACAACATGCTTTTTTAGTTACTTGTTTATTGCATGGCTTGCTGTGTTCAGTGGCTGCATCCACAATTCAGTCTTCCCTCAAATATGTTTTTCAAAATACAGTGCAAAGATTAATTGGCTTTTTATCTACCTTATCTTACAGTGTGAGAATATGGATGATTCTGTTCTTCAGTGCCTTTTGTCTCTGCTAAGCTGTCTCAACAACCTCTTCCTCTTACTTAAGGTTATTTTCTAATCTTTGGCTTTTTTGGTTTTTTAATTATTTCGCAATTTTTCTCTGCTTACCCTTTCTGTTTAGTTGTACAACTTCTATTAAATACATTTTCCTAATAGACAATTGATAGGCTGTTTTTCTTTCTGCTAGCTTTTACATCCTCTTAAAGACTTAACATTTTCTTACCTGCTTAGAAATCCAAACTGCAAAATACTGATAGCAAAATATTGACTTTTTATTTCTTAATAAACTGTCCACTAAATTGTTTTACCCAGGTATTTTTCTTCTTAGTTAAGGTAATGTGAAACAAAAAAATATTGTCTCAGATGAAAACAGTGTCCTCTCCCACTTTTTCATCTCTTGCTGTCTCCATATATCCATGCATCTGAAGCTGTGAGGATTCTTATCCAAGTTTAAAAGTATAGAAATAGGACCAGTATGCAGATTATGACATATGACATGGCAAACACAATGTTGTTAAACCTCCAGATTAACCCAGTACTAAAACCCTACTTGCTGTCTTTCTTCAAAACTGCTGTTGTCTGCTGGGGTCAGAAATCTGACTTTGAGAATAATTTATGAGTGGAAAAAAAAGTCAGAATTACTTTACTGAGCTTTTCATTTTGCATAAGGGTTTTTCTGTCCTTAAATCAAAGATATGAGAGTTTTTATAATGCAAGTTTGCTTCTGAAGCAACCCTGAATTTTTATACAAAATGAGAAGAAAAAGTATTCTCAGCTGAATATGTTTGGGAGGAAATTGCAGTCAATTGCTTGATTTAGTTTGTTGCTACAGAGACTTTCACTGACACAGCAATCTTGTTATCTTGCCTTTGTCATGTAAATTACACAGTATCTCTTAGGCAACATGATTATTGATAGAGTTGCACATTGTGGTGGGAATGGATCGTTCTTAATTGCTTTGTTGTATTTATGAGATCGATCCTGTTGCATTGCTCAATGTGTATCAATAGGATTTTTAAGAAAAACACTCTATCTTACAGGTGTTTTGTAACATGGTGAAGTACAATCTAAAGTAATTCTATTATTGTTGGGTTTTTTTCTTCTGTAAATGTAATTATTCCAAGGATTCATGCTGATGTTTTGCTCTGAAAAATGGTTGTTATCAGAGGGAGGTGGAATAGAATTTGAAGGATGTACTCAAAAGAAAAAAACTAAAATTGTGAAGTTTACAAATACAGGAGAACTCCAGTCAGAGTTAGTATCTTTAAGCTATGGCTTCCCACAGTGGTAAGCCTACTGTGTAGTTTTTTAAAGTTTTTTCTGATTTAAATATGGGACTGATCATTCAGAAAGCATCACAAAGGCAAGCCCCCCACTGCAGGGATGTGTTCTCAACTTTATGGTACTGTGTTGGCTTTCAGCTGAAATCTGCCTCCTTGTAGTTATTTAAAATACGCTTCACTGCCTTCTCTGCCCTTAGACAATGTTGTGTTTGAACACTCAGTTTTGTGTCTTCCACTCTGTTATATTTGGCATTTCCAGCAGGTGTATGACTGGAAGGGCTCTTTGAAAGCCTAAAATACGTCACTGACTTTGCAAACTTGCCATCTCCCTTTATCCTTCTGTTGATTTGATTTTCTTTACAGTGACCTCCAAGGACTGTTAATAACTTAATACTGCTTTGGCCATTTGTATTAAAACTTGGTTCAAAAAGCATTAAAATGCCTGGATTGCTTTTCTCAAAGATTGGCTTTGTTCCCTTTGATGTACTTCATTGTGTTCCCTCCCTAGGACCTGAGAGAAAGTTACAGCACACAGCAATTAGCCTTGGAGCAGCTCCACAGGATCAAACAGGACAAAATAAGGGAGATAGAAAAAAGAAGAACTGAACTTGTACAGCAGAAGAGACTGGAAGATGAGGCTGCAAGGTACCATGGCTGAATGTATCAGCACTGCAGTTTTTAAAGCAAAATAATGCTGTAGTGACTTTTAAGATAAGTGTGTGTGTACATATATATATGTATTTGAATGTAAAAATACATCCTGTTGGTTGCCTAGTGGACTACCACTGGTGTAAGATGGTTTGAATTTCCTCTTTTCAATCTGTTTAGAAACGAAGATAAAAGCAAACTTTGTAATTCAGCTTTGATGTATAAATAAACCAAGTAGTCACTTTAGCTATTAGGATTTTTAGTACCTTTAATAGATAATCTTCAGACATTTAAAATTCCTCATATATTCTGTCTTGTTTTAGTGGCCTCCAAACATCTGACTTTTCTTTAAAAGCACTTCTGACTGAGCAGTTGCCAGGTTTTTGTCACGTATATCCCAGCAGTTGTGAGATTGATACTTCCTTAAGGAAGGGCATTGACTGCTTAATTCCTATGCTAGTCTGGAAAGCTGGATGAGTGAGCAACCTATAAATTTTAAATTTGGTTCCTTTTATAGGAGGGAGGACAGTGAGAAAATTCAGTTCTGTTTGAGAGGATCATCCCTTCACTTACACGTGTCCTGGTTTTGCTCAGCCCAGTCTTGTATCAAGCACTCAAAATCTTACTGTTCTCAGCTTTTAATTTCTCATGGTCTTGCTCCAGACTAGTTTTGTTTTATTTTGTTTGACTGATTAAGAAACTAGTTTTTAGGGTTTGGTTCTGTCTGTCTTAAGATGCCACTCAATTTTTTCCCCTCTCTCTGGACCTTCTGCTATCAGCTACCTATTTTGTGTTAATTTTTTGGTTGAACACAGCTATGTGATAGGGTGACAACACCACTGCACAGCTTCTACTAGATCCTGCCATGTGCTTGGATGCACAGTAAAATACCCATCAGGGAAGTGGATCTCCCACAGTGAGTTGATGAAATAGTCTCATCTAGACATGGTCCCTCCTCAACAACCTCCACAGAAGGTGGCCCAAAGGGTTAGATCCTTTCTTTTCTGAAGAAATGACAGCTACATTCCAATGATTTTTAATCATGTTGAATTGTATAATAACTTCTTTAGACAGCTGGGGCACAGGATAGCAGCTAAATAATTACAGAGAATACAGTCAGATTTTCAGATTCCTCTCTGCTGAAGAGTGGTCATGGCAGGAATTAGGGTATTGCAACTGCTGAAGACAAATACTTCCAGCAGCAAAGATCAGTATTCAAAGGCTATTTCTATGTATGTACCTGCATGAAATTAATCTGTTTTGAAATGATTGTTTCCCATCAGGAATTTGGATAGGATGTTGGTGGGAAGCCTAAATCCAGCTTGGTTCAATTAACAGATCAATTCTTGCTCATCAGGATGCAGATGGGCAGAAGTGCTCGTGAATGCACTGCAGAAGTAACCCCATGGCAACACAGAACTACATTCTGTACCAAGAATTTTAATCCATTTGTTGTTTTTATGTGGAATATACTGGCACTCATGTTAAGACCAAGCACAGTCTCCTGTGGAAGAGCTGATTGCCCGGAGAGCAGAATGATCAAGACTGAGCTTTGCTGACAAGTGCCATCAATTAGGAACACAATCTCATTCATTTTTATATGAATGTTCTCTTACCTGTCTCATTGCTTCCTTTCAGGAAAGCAAAACGGGATAAGGAGAACCGATGGCAGGAAAATATTCGAAGGGAAGAGGAAGAGAAAAAGAAGCGACTGGAGGAAGAACGGATGCAGGAAAAAGTCCAAGAAAAGCTGAAAGCTGAAGAAGCACTTGCTCAGATGAGAGAAAGGGAAAACAAACAGCAGCTTCTTGCAGAGGAGGAGAAAAGTAGACAAGCCACAGTCCTGAGGGAGGCAGAACAACAAAGGCAGAGGCAACTGGAAGAAGATAAAAGAAAGCAAGAACAAAAAGCAAAAGAAGCTGAGGAGAGGCGTAAGCAGAACGAAGAAATGAAAAAGATAAAAGAAGCAACCAACTCTCAAGAGATGGAGAAACACACTTCTAAAATAAACATAAATGAAAAGTTTGCAGATCTTTTGAAACCAACAGAGGGTAAAAGTCTTAAGCCACCCTGGAAAAATGAAGGTAATCTTAGTCTGTTACATTTTTGCTTTAATGGGTTTTATTTTTCTGAGTGTTATTTCATTCTTCATATGTGTTATTGTTAATGTGACGTCATGGCAGGCTTAGATATTGTCTAAGATATAATTTAAAAAACCCAAACCACCGATGTTTCGCATCTATAGTTAGTTATAAAACATCCTATTAACTTAGGTTACTTTTATCAGTTTTCAGGACCTATGACTGATGACAAATCTTCCAGTGACTGTGGTCAACAAACCACAGATACTAGATACTAGAAAGAGTAATATTTTTGGCTTTTTCTTAAGGCTTGCACCTTCTTTCATTAAAAAAGAATGGTAATATGGAGTTTTTTGTTCAGTGATGAGAGATGGGCAGGTAACACTCAGCAAAGTGATTTATTAATAGTGAAATCTAGTTTACTTCTGCATTACTCAATGCCTCATATTAAAAAAAAAAACAAAGAACTGAATGACTAGACCTAACTACCTGTGGGACTTGGAAAAATAGTGGTTTAATAATATTTGAACTAAAGACACTTTTGATTAGTTTCATCCTTCACAAGTCCTTGCCAATTTTTGTTAGCCACTTTTATCACTGAGTTCAACAAAAACCAAATTAGAACAGGGCTGAAAAATATTTGCATACCTCAGCTATACCTTGTAAAACATTCACTGTTAGTAACTCATTGCAGAACAGAGATGCAAAGAAAATATAAACCGTGATATTTTGCTATTTTAGGTTTCTAAATAAAATCTTCAGACGTGTTGATGAACACTTATTGTTGCAACAGTGGTATCTTTTCAACTTGGAAAATTATGATGGTATTAAATGAGACTCTATTAAAGCACTGGCTTAGCCAGTGGCAGCCACAGAGCAGAGTGGCAAGGAAAGATGAGAAGATAAATGATGGGACTCCAACTAAGTGCTTGTCTTTCAGCTGTATCAAAATGGTAACTGGTTTTCTTATCCTTCCAGGCAATGCAGTTACTGTTGCAGAGTCCAGGAATTCTGTTGCCTTGATAAATTACAGAGCGTTGTATCCATTTGAAGCAAGGAACCACGATGAGATGAGCTTTAATACTGGGGATGTGATTCAGGTAAGATTTGCCATTCACATTTAAATTGCAAAAATGACCTTGAGATACACAAGGTCATAAAGGTCAAAAGCATTGCATTGATATATTTTAACATTTACTTAAAATTTAAGTTGGATTGCTGCTTTTTTTTTTTAAATAGATGAAATTAGGATTAGTTCAACCAGAATATTTCTTTGAATCTTACAAATCCTAAAGATGCTGAGAATCTCTTTAAAAATAACCATAGTGAATGCTAAACATAAACTTTCTAAAATTAGTAGACTCAAAATGATGTAGTTGTTGCAGTTCATTGTACATGTACAAGTTGGCTTGTAAGTGTCTGCTTGAAATATGAGCACAGTAAACAGAGACATGAATTATTAATTAATGGCATTTGAATTAAAATCAAACTAGTTATTTAACAAGTAGATGTTAAAGGCTCTTCTGAATTTTAATACTGTTTTCCAGTATATTCTTAACAGATTTCTGCCTCTCTAAGCAAACAGGTCCAGTGGAGGGTGTCCCTGCCCTTGGCAGACAGGTTGGAAACAGATGATCTTTAAGGTCTCTCCCAACCCAAACCATTATGATTCTATGATTCTCTTGCTGACTGTCCTTTATAAATCCTTCCTCAGACAGATACCTATAGTAATTTATTCAGTGTCACTTCTTTGTAGCACTTTCCTGCGTTCAGCTGAATTTGCTATATATAATATTACAGCAGGACTGTAAGACTGAAAATGCCTTGTGGCATCTCAGTTGAAATCTATGTTATTTCTTGTAATTCTATCACTTGGCAGCATACATTGTCTTGAAAGCCTGTGCCTTCAGGTGAACTTGTGAAAACTGATCTACAGCTGTGGTAATACAATTAATATTTATATCTAATGTATAAGTACTTATGGTTCCTCCTCAGTCAGACTATAAGTGATATAGGTAGGTGATAAGGGAGAATTACAAAGCAGTGTGGTACAAAATATTAAAACACTATTTGACTATTAAGCTTCAGTTTAATACTGTTAAACCATTTATTTGCATTTTCATACCATCGAAGCCTGGAAGAAGGAACAAGAGAAGAAGGTTTTGTTTTGACTTCCTTCTCAGCTATAATTGTATCATTTAACTACTGGTGCCTGATTTCAGAAATGGGCTAACAGCTGCCACCTCCTTCTCCTCCTCTTACACCCCAAACCTCAGCTAAGCTAACAAGCTGATAGTATTTTGAGCTGCTAATTTTTAGCCAGTTTTCACTAACTGGCTATTTTGCAGCATAATAGAAGCTTCAGTGTTGCTGTGAATGTTTAAGGATGCTCTACACTTAATCATAGAGTAAACAGCAGCACTTTTGGGTGTGTTTTGGTTGCAGTCAGCTGGCACAGTTAATTATATCTGTAAGCAGAATGGTTGTTTCCCTGCTCTCCTGGGCTCTCCAGCCACTGCCTGTGGGCTGCACATTCAGCAAAACACGACACAATGCACTATAATTTTTGGCAAGCCAGAGTGGCTCCAGATACACTACAAGATCCCCCATCTGCATGTCTGGGACCTGTTTGGAGGAATATAATGTCTTTGAGGCCTGTCTCTACCTGTATCTGAAACCAGTGTGGCTGCATCATTACCCTGTTTTGTGAACAGGGCAAAATCAGCTCAGTTCTGAAAGGGGAGAATGAAAATGCTGATCCTTGTGTGAGCACTGCTTAGTTCAGTGCCAGCAGGTGCTGACACACCATGTACCCCATTTGATTCATACTGCTAATTCTGTTTCCTTTTTATTTATCCCCCTGTCCATAGGTTGATGAAAAAACTGTGGGAGAGCCTGGTTGGCTTTATGGGAGTTTTCAAGGACATTTTGGTTGGTTTCCATGCAATTATGTAGAAAAAATACCAGAAGGAGAAAAAGCTTTATCTCCTAAGAAAGCCTTACTTCCTCCTACAGTATCTTTATCTACTACCTCAGCTGCTTCAGAGTGAGTTTTTGTTATGCTTGTGTTGAAACTGCTTTTTCTAAATTTGGCTAGTACATAGTGTGCTGTATAGTTTCACTTGGTGTTTGTTTTTAAAATATAAAGGCATAAAACATATTGAAGAACATCCTTAAAGTTTCCAAGCTAAGACTTTTAGGTATTGGATAGTCTGTTTCCCATTGGATAGAATATCTGGTTTATATATATTAAAAAAATACTCTGCTTGAGGTACTTACGAAATAAAAATTGTAATTTGATAAATATGCCTGTGTTCCATTTGCAGACCACTTTCACCAAGTAAATCTGCAGAAGAATCTGATTACCAAAACATCCCCTTTTCTAGCCTGAATGTTAACACAGCCTGGCAACAGAAATCAGCTTTTACTCGCACTGTGTCCCCTGGATCTGTTTCACCCGTTCATGGGCAGGTACATTGTGTGAGAGTGGGGAACTTGCTGTGTTTTAGATTCATGTTCATTAAAATGATTTAAGAGAAACCAAAACAACACACAGCTTTGCTAAAGCTGGGTGCACTGAACAGGCTAGAGGATGAAGAAGCTTTTTAATGCTCCATTAGTGTGCATTGATATAATTCCATGTTTCCAGGGACTATTGAACAAGAAGGCTCATGTTTTGTAATTCTGAAATAATTCTCACTTATAGTTAGATGCAGGAGGTATTTCTAACAAATAAGAAACTGAGTTGCATGCAAACATCAATGCAAAAAAAAACTACTCAGCCATCACGTAGGAATGGAGTTGCTTAAGCTTCAGTAAAAGATACATCAGTGTTTATTTGGTTTTAACATTTGCACCAGTCTGGGGTAGTGTGGTCAATGAACATCTCCACTTCTGTCTTACAGGGGCAGCCTGTCGAGAACCTAAAAGCACAAGCACTTTGCTCTTGGACTGCAAAAAAAGATAACCACTTGAATTTTTCAAAGAATGATATCATTACTGTCCTGGAGCAGCAGGAGAACTGGTGGTTCGGAGAGGTACATGGAGGAAGGGGTTGGTTTCCAAAGTCGTATGTCAAGCTCTTACCTGGGAGTGAAATCAAGAAAGAGGAGTAAGTGTGAC
Source organism: Manacus candei (assembly GCF_025592945.1). NCBI lineage: Eukaryota > Metazoa > Chordata > Aves > Passeriformes > Pipridae > Manacus > Manacus candei. Next base: position 3,258,241 of record NW_026138055.1, on the reverse strand, counting down.
TTCTTTTGTTGTTTTATTCAGCAGTTAACAAAAAGAGGTGGTTTAGAGTGCAGAATTCTTGCAGTGCTTTAGTGTGCAGAATATAAATACCATTTACAATTTACACCGTGTTGTTTTAGGCTTTTATTATTTCATTCTGGCAAGCCAAGTAATGTTGGGCTCACTGCTGTGTAAATAGACAGTCTCACTAGGCTGAGTGCTGTGAAAAATCAGTGGTGTTTGATTATTCATCAAGTGCCAGACTTCTTGTTCATTACCAAGTCAGCTCTCTTGCAGTGCAGTTGCATTCTGCCTCTGAAGGTCCCAATTTTTAAGTGACCTACAACTAACTGAAAGCTCTGAGGCACATCTGGTAGAAGTGGTGTGTTTTTCCTTACTTGAAAAGATCATTATGTCTAGTCCAGTGCTGCAGGATAAGTGTTCAGGTAACAATCCAAAGTCTGGTTACTGCTGGGATGGCTTCACCATGTTTGTGAATTATTCTTTTCATGCATTTTATGATAAAAGTTCTTATAAATTCTTTAGAAAAAGAGAATTCAGTCAAAATCTTTAATTTACTTCTTTTAGATAGCATAATTTGTGAGTTTATCTTCTTGTCTTTCATCACGTGACTTTTTTTTTTTTTTAAATGGTGTGCTCTTGGGTGTCCTTAATATGCTAAATATCAGTAATACTCGTCACTGTTTGACAGTCAAGGAAGTCTTTGCAGTTAATTCAGAGTCAATACCAGCTCTGAGATCACCAAAGTGAGCTTGGTCTCATCCTAATTGAGAGATTTGTTCTTGATCAGCCTCTTAGTTACACAAACCTTTTCTTTTTTCTCTCTGCAGACCAGAAGCTATTTATGCAGCTGTAAACAAAAGGCCTAATACACAGTGTTACACAGCAGGAGAGGGTAAGACAGCATGAAACATGCCAACTAATGCTACAGTCTGTTCCTGCTTAATGGCATGTGGATATACTTTAATTTGAGAGGAATTGCTGTGCAGCCATTTTGGTGCTTGTCCAAAAGACACAGTGCAAATATTGAGCTGCTGATACAAGACTCACAAAATAGGAACTGATATGAGACTTTTAAAATTGTGACTAATTCAGTTTGAGCACAGGCCTGGGTTTTGGTTTTGTTTTTAAGACTTTTGCTCGAACACTAATATATTTCTGAAAACTGAAATATGTCTCATAGCCATAAGCTAAGTTCTCTTCCCGCTGTTCTCTGCTGTGTTATTGTTGTACTACAGAGACATCAGAATGGATTTTTACTCTTCTGAGTGTGAATCATTCTCTTATAATCAGCAAGAAGTGGGGAAAACGAATATTACTGCAGAAAAATTGTTTGGGAAGCACTTTCTTAACCTTATAATCTAGTGTATGTCCATGCTTCCTGATTATATTTTAGTTGCACCTGTGGTTTTTCATTACAAAGTTGTGCTGCCTGTAAGAATTGTAAACATGAGGTGAGATGGGATTGCAGTCAAGCAGGTAGATAAGTCAGTTCACAGGCTTGTGAAGATATGATCCATGTTATGAACACGCTGGTGAATGCTGATATCCCTGTATTTGCACCTGATGTACTTTTATCCCCCATCTGAAACTGTTGTCCCCTCCTTTGTGTGCTGTTTGCACAGAGTACGTTGCCCTTTATTCGTATTCAAGCTCTGAGCCTGGTGACTTGACTTTCACGGAAGGTGAGGAAATCCTAGTGACCCAGAAGGAAGGGGAATGGTGGACCGGGAGCATTGATAGCAGAACTGGAATCTTCCCCTCCAATTATGTCAGACCAAAGGATCCAGAAGTGAGTTCGTGTTCTGAGAATCAACACACGGTATTTTCTCTCAGTTTTATTCTATTGACACCTGGCTCTTAGGTAGTGATTTTAAACAGAGGCTAATATGCTTGACAGAAAAGAAAATCCTTGATATCTTGAGTGCGAAATGAGTGCTGTAGCCAGTGTCACACTGCCTTTGTCCATACAGCATGGTGTTTTCTTAAATGCGGGCTCAAAATTAAAATTTCCACGTGCTTTTAGAATAAACTCTGCTTTTTTACTGCACATTAAAAGGTGGGTTTTGTGTCTTTGTAGGCTTCTGGTTATGCTGGCAAAACTGGAACAATAAATAAGAAACCCGGTAAGTGATAACATTTTAACATTTAAGACTGTTTCATAAGTGACTGAGCATTTTGGTTCATATCAGTGTGGCTCATGTTCTTAGCTGCACATTAGGTACTGGGATATTACTGTGGATGTAGCTCTTGCTGCAGTGAAAAAATAACAGATGCAATTAGTATGTTTTCTTTTCAGAAATTGCTCAGGTTACTACTGCCTACGTTGCATCAGGGACTGAACAGCTCAGTCTTGCTCCAGGACAGCTAATACTTATCCTGAAGAAAAATGCCAGTGGATGGTGGCAAGGAGAGTTGCAGGTAGTTATTCAAGGAGAAATAATTGTGACTTCATGACTGGCAATGAGGTGCACTTGGGTTTAATTCGAAAAAAAACTAAGTATAAAGTTGTATAAAAGCTGGCCAGAAAGTTATTTTCATCTTGGATTCACCGAGGGAGGGGAAAAAAGGTTCTTTTAAACCTTAGGTTACTGGAGGTTTTCTGTTTGGTTTGGGGTGGGTTTTTTGGTCACAGAAAACAGTAAAACTGTCACTGAATATAGCCATGGGAGGGGCGAGAGGGAAGTTGGCAGTTAATAAATTGTTTAGGATTTAATTGGTGAAACCCTGAACTGTAAAATTATTCTAATGAAAGAAAAGGCATTCTTGGAAGTTGGAGTTGGAAGCTCGTTTATTGCAAAGGTGGCTGTTCCCACTTTTCTCCTTTCTCCACCTAGATTTAAGAGAAGTGTCATGTAACAGTGCCCCTAACCTCGTTAGAGACTCCTGATGCATAAGTAGAATATTCATAGAACAAATTTTCGGCCCTACAATTGAGTTGTACTCTGAAATCTGCACTTGAAAATTTTGGATAAACATGTTTGCCAGAACATATTGGGGTGCAGCTTTTTTCCAACTGGGTTGTTTTATCCTTTAGCCAGATTTTTTCCTTTTGAAATCTGTTTAGTATTTAGTAGGTGTTTGAAAGCCTGACTTGTCTTTTGTTCACAGAACTGTGTGTCCTATTTGTTGCATTTTTCCAGTCTATAGACTATTTGGTTTTTCAGTTGTGTAATAACCATTGTAAACGTTTGCAGGCAAGAGGGAAAAAGAGACAGAAAGGATGGTTCCCTGCCAGCCATGTGAAACTACTGGGTCCAAGCAGTGAAAGAACCACATCTGCTGCTCCCTCAGGTGAAATAAAAGACTTTGTATTTCACTTAGAGTATTTTATGTAACTATTTCAGTTGTTCAGGTATTAGTCTGAATTACATAAAAGCCTAGTGCTGTTTTTGATGGCCTGTGGTGGGTTGACCCTGGCTGGACTCTAGGTGCCCACCAAAGCTGCTCTATCCCTGCCCTCCTCAGCTGGGCAGAGAAGACAAAATACCACAAAAGGCTCGTGGGTTGAGATAAGGGCAGGGAGAGATCACTCACCAGTTACCAACAGGGGCAAAACAGACACAACTTGAGGAGATTCACTTAATTTATTACCAATCAGAGTAGGGTAATGAGAAATAAAACTGACTCTTAAAACACCTTCCCCCCACCCCTGCCTTCTTTCTGGGATCAACTTCACTCCCAATTTCTCTGCCTCCTCCCCTCCAACAGCACAGGAGGATGAGGAATGGGGCTGTGGTCAGTTCATCACATGTTGTCTCTGCCTCTCCTTCCTCCTCAGTGGGAGGACTCCTCACACTCCTCCCCTGCTCCAGTGTGGGGTCCCTTCCATAGGAGACAATTCTTCATGAACTTCTCCAACGTGGGTCCTTCCCATGGGCTGCAAGTCTTCACGAACTGCCCCATGTGGATCCCTCCTGTGGGGTGCAGTCCTTCAGGAACAGGCTGCTCCAGTGTCAGTTCCCCACAGGGTCACAAATCCTACCAGCAAACCTGCTCCAGTGTGGGTTTTCTGTGAGGTCACAACCTCCTTTGGACATCCATCTGTTCCAGCATGGGTCTCCTGCACGGGCTGCAGATGGATCTCTGCTTCCCCATGGACCTCCATGGGCTGCAGGGGCACAGCTGCCTCACCATGGGCTGCACAAGAATCTCAGCTCCAGCACCTGGAGCACCTCCTGCCCCTTTCTTCACTCATCTGGGCATCTGCAGAGCTGTTTCTCTTGCATAGAGTCATTCCTCTCTGTCCTGGCTGCAGTTGCAGAATTTTTCCCCCCTTCTTATCCCTGTTATCCCAGAGGTGCTACCACTGTCACTGATGGGCTCAGCCTTGGTCAGCGGTGGGTCTGTCCTGGACCGACTGGCCTTGGCTCTGTCGGACATGGGGAAGCTTCTGGCATCTTCTGACAGAACCCAGCCTTGTAGCCCCCCGACTATGCCAAAACCTGGCCACACAAACCCTCTACATGCCCATATCTGATTGTGGTATCACTATGCAGGTAAAGTTCTAGTCAGAATCTGTGTCTTTTGGCAGTCTTGTCCATTCAGCTCCTCCCTCTCTCCAAGAAAGGCAAAATCTCACAACTTTGTAATGAAAGCAGTTCTTTACAGACTCCCTCCCTGACATGTACTGTCTTCTGCACACCTCAGAGCAGAAAGTCTCAGTCATACAAAGGTGTTTGTATTCAGAAGATGGACACTGACCCTTACAGATTTCTATGGCAAGAGCTTTTTGTTTTTGCTAAAAGCACTGAAGAGCCACACTCTTCTCATTTGGAAACTCCATGTTTCCAAGTGCTAGCAAAAATCCTACAGAGAGCTAGCAGTCATTGACAAATAACTTGGAATTACATGCACTGCTCCTTATAAGGAGGGAGACTAAGCAGCAAATTTTCACTCAGTTTTTCCATTTGAATGTCTGGGTACAAATGAGATTATTTTGCAGAAAGGAAGCTCTTTTGGTTCTTCATGCTTAAATTGTGCTGTTCTCTACAGTTATGATTTGCTTATACAACAATTTCCTGGGTTTTACTGGGCAGAACTTCCCTGTGACTAAAGCAGCAGCCCAGGATTAGCTAACTCACATTTCCTCTTCCTTTGCTACATTTTTCTCACAAGTATCTGCTATAACATAATCAAACTCACTTTCTTTTCAGCCAGTAAAAGAAATGGAAGAATACTTGATTGTATTCACAAACTTTTAGAAGGTCAATAGCTGCTATACTAACTCAATCCATTCATTATATGAGTGCATAGATATACAACGTGGAAATAAAAGTTACTGTCTGGCTCAATTTTAAAAATGTAACAGAAAAAAATTTCCACATCAAGATAAGCTCGTGTGGTATTTTTCTTATGTAACTGTGTACGTGAAATTGTTGTTCCTTTCCTGTGGTTATGTAAAACACAGAATAAACAGTCTTAATACTTGTATAACTCTATTCTACTATTTTTTTTCCCTTCATAGTGTGTCAAGTGATAGCCATGTACGATTACACGGCGAACAATGAGGATGAGCTCAGTTTCTCCAAGGGGCAGCTGATTAATGTACTGAACAAAGATGATGCTGACTGGTGGCAAGGAGAAATCAGTGGTGTGACAGGTCTCTTCCCCTCAAACTATGTGAAGATGACCACGGATTCTGATCCAAGTCAGCAGTGTAAGCAACTTTTTTTATTAATTTTATTACTTTATTTCAAAGGTGCATTGTTGTTGTTTTGCTTTGTGTCTGGGATTTGTAGTTCCAGGCATCAGCTGAATTGATTAGTACTTTAAATACTCTTTCTTTAAATACTTTACAATAGTACTAAGTGCTTTAAACCCTTTTCTATTTAACCTACAAACAGCAAGCACATTACCAGTCAGCCAGTGTGTGACAGCAAGACTGTGAGGATGAGCTAAAAATACTGGATTTGGTAGGAGTTCCCCTTCCAAGAAAGATGCTGATAACTAACACGGATTGGGAAGCAGTGCAGGCATACTACAATTATAGAACTTGCTGGAGCTTCATAAAATTACAAAAAGTATCTGTAGTCATTTTAACATAAGTTAAGTAAAAATAACCATAAAAACAATAGGAAAAAGATAGTGGCATTAGCAAGTGGTCTATCCTGTGGTAAATGCCCATGTCCTGACTCCCAGCAATCCAGCTCTCGTCCAGATCTGAGAAACAACACATAATGAAAACATGAGCTGAAAATTACCAGCTGCATGCTGAGAACTGAAGGCTAAACTGTGCACCTGGCAGTCAGTATTTTCTGTGCCTTTTTTGAACATAAACACAGTAAAGGTTTCTGGTGTCCCACACACATGCAACCCCATTTTTTGGCCCCTCTCCACAGAGAAATTTACCACCATTTTTATTCCCTCAGCTTTTCATCCTGTAATTAAACCAACTTTTATATCAATCAAGGGAGTTTGGGAACATACCCCGGTGGCAGAGTTGCTCCTTTGACATGATAGGTCTTGTCTCTTCACTTGCTGTTTTTCCCTTGGCTTCATTAGGAGTTTTTTATCTGCAAGTCTGGTTGAGGTTCACTCTTAATAGCCTATAGCTTGTGTGTAGGACCAGTTTGCACTTCAGGTTTGATCAACATGGTTGTGTTCTTCCAGAAGGATTCACAAACTTGTAATGAAGGTTACAGCTTGGATGGGAAAGTTAAAATATTTTCCCTGGGTAGCTTGTTATGGTTCCTGGGCAAAACAGAGTGTGCATCCTTCTTTTGAGGTTTTCTTTTTAGCTAAATTACTTCTGTGCTCACATTTTTTGGTAATGCATTGGTTTGGGTTTGGTTTTTTTTGTTTTTTTTTTAAATGCCTCTGGCCAGTGTGGTTGGGATGTCAAAAACTTCTGCATTTAGATTGAGCTTTACATTCTTTTGATTAGACAAGGCTAAATCATTAAAGTGGTCCTTTGAAAGCTTTAATTTGTTTACAAATCTCAGTTTTGAATAAATAGTATAGACTACACCCAGATGGGCTATAAAATTACGATTCTGGCGAAGTAGTAGAACTTCATGAATTTTCAAAAATTACAGAGAGAACAGCTTGTCACCCCAGGTGTGCTACCATTTCGAGGTATGTGGCCAAGTTGATAAGTTCAAGGTGATCATATAGCACTGACTTTCAGCAAAAGCTGTGCTAAGATCAAAATGTAATTGGAAACTTCTGATATGATAAGTTTGTCTCATTATTTGCTGATATGGCATTAGGCTTTTCCTTAGGTTTCAGTGTTGCGGAATAAAAACATTTCCATCCACATCAAACTGTGGCTGTGCTTTGAAAGTATTTTCAGAAAGGTCAGTCACGTGAGCAGATGTGCACCTGCTCATCTGTATCTGGTTGCTAAACTTTTGTCTATGAATCAGATCTACAAAATCCACCTATTGGTGAATGAAGAGTATGTTGAACTTATGTATTTTTTTTTAATTCTCTAAGTATTTCAAATAAGCTAAGTTATACATCAGTTTTGTGTTGGGATTTGCCACTCTTTCGTGACATTAAAAAGTAGGCATTTGGAAACTTCAGGAAAAATCCTGCTTCAAACCCAGGGCCTGCACAAAACAACCAGCATGGCTTGTTAACTCAAACCCAGCATTGTGCAGATATCATTACCCAGGTTTCAGCTGAGCTGCTGCTGGCCAGCTGTGTTAGCAGTAAGCCAGTTCTGTACCATTCTTCTGTAACCAGAGGAATATTTAAATATGTACTAACTGAATTTCCAAACTTCCTTGGAATTTCCTTACAGTATTTTTTGCTCTTGTTTAAACACAGTGCAGAAACTATCACTAGTATTCTTGAGAAATCACTATTCCCACAGAAGTGTGGATGTGGCCCTCTAGGGACCAGCTTAGAGATATGACAGAATGTGATTTTAAAAATGCCTTGTATTTTAAAGAACTGCTAATCTGAGTATTGTAATGTTTCTGTTGATGAATAGCAGTTTGTCTCCTGCCATCTTTTCTCGATGATCAAATACAGTGGCATTAGAAAGGCAGCAGGCAGATTTGGTTTACTGAAATAGGTTTGCAGTTTATGAAAATTCTTGATTTCCCTCAAATTTAAACTCTATTATCTGGACCAGCTTTGTATCCAGAGTCTTTTCTGGGAGTTACTAGTTATAGCTGTAATGACAAACTTCCCTAGCAAAGAAGGAACTGAGGTCAGCGAGATGTTTCTTAAGTTGCTGAAATAGCTCCCTGAGCAGAACAAGTTCACTTTTCCTCGTGGTGTGGCTGCACGTCCTGACACAGGGTCTCTGCAAGGAAAGAAAGAAAATCAATTCAGGGCATTGTAGGTTTGTCAACAGGTCTCTTAAAATACCTGGTGATTGCAGAACAAGGAATCGTTGAGTTGTGTTCTCAGTAACCTTGGTGATGATTAGACTTGCTCGTGTTTTAATGACATTTTAATAGCCCTCATTCTAATGTTTGCACAAAAGCTATCATAAAGAATAAACAAGGTTTCAAAATACACCTATATATTTAAAATAAAGAAATATGCACAGAACCAGAGTCTTCTGTTCTTTGAGTGCTTGCTCAACCATTCAGGATCAGATGTTTTCTGTACCTGCCTAGAACACATCTACCAGATTCTCTTCCTATTCTTCCCTAAGGGATGTGTAAGGCAGGATAGGCATGGTGCACTTGGCACTTTACAGTTCTTTTCAATAGCCTGGTCTGGAGATAATTCTGTTTCAGCCAGCCTTTACCTGCCTCGCTCTTGGAAACTTGTTCTCTCATTATTTGGCTTTTTCAGTGAGACAGCTTTTTTCAGTTTGTCTTCTTATCTGTGAGAGCAGTGTGAACCTTATCCTTATATTTCTTTTAGCTGAGATTTTCTCCCCTCAGGTACCTCAGATAGAGGCAAGACAGCTGCTCCAGCTACATTTGCACACTCTGCTGATATCTTTTAGTGTTAGAGATCAGTTAATCTCTCAGAGTCATTCTTACTGAGAGCTGGACAGCTCAGCCAAGTGGACACACCTGTGCTCAGTGTGCAGAGAGGCTTCTGGTTCGTCCTGGCTGAGGTGCCTCATCTCCCTCTGTGAGACTGGTCTTTCACAGAGCTGAATGTTGTACCAGTTCTTCCTACTCTAGTGGAATCATATAATGTTAAGGGGTTGGAACAGACCTTAAGGATCATCTAGTTCTAACCCCTCTGCCATGTGCAGGGACACCTTCCAGTAGAGGTTACTGAAGGCATTATCCACTTATCCTGGCCTTGAACACTGCCAGGGATGGAGCATCCTCAATCTCCCTGGGCAACCTGTTCCAGTGTCTCACAACTCTCACAGTAATGTACTGTTAGTGTTTCTGCTCACACTTTTTCCTTTCCATAGCCCAGCATTGCTGCAGTTCTTCACTCATCTGAGTAACTTCCTATGTGTGCTCAGGCCTGAGCTCCAAGTAGTTCTATAGCCTGAGAGCCACCTCCTTCCCCATTTAAACCTGCCTGCTCTGCCTTCTGCCAGTGCCATGGCAACAGGTGGTGAGACTGAGACTGGGCACAGATCCTCTCTCCATAGACGGTTCTTGATGCACGTATGACAACGGTGTGAATTTCCTTAGGTACAAACTTGGTATTTATAGTAATACCATTATATCTACCTAGTTAGTTTGCTCCCCGAACCTCACTTATAGATGTGACATATTAGAGACATGAAGCAAGCCCTGTCCTTTCACCAACAAGGTTCTTTATTTCCAGAAGTCTATTTTCATGCAGAGAAGATCATTAGTAATTCGTGTGCACACTGTCTAGGGAGTGAAGCTGCCTGATTTTCAAGAGTGTTCATAGTGAGAAAACAACTTCTGAGTTGATGTGGTTGTGGTGGGTGCATTTCTGTGTCTATATACAGACACACATTTTGAAGTTCTCCAATTCTTGCCAAGTAACTTCTCTTTACGGAGTAATAGTTCATGGTATCAGTGGCTTTGAGGTGTTGCCTGTTGCAGGTCTATGTGAATTTTTTATCACATGAAGATTAATAATTTATTCTAAGATTTAACTCAACAGCTCCAGAATTTTACCCCTTTACCAAAGATCAAAGTCAGTCAATTAGTTCATAGTGACATACTGACTCTGTATTTTTCAAACTATGTGGTGATTGTCAGCCAGGCTGGATAAAGCTTCCAGGTTGAAATCCTGGGGTATGGAATAGTCTCTGGATTGCCCACAAGGTATGTGCAACTGCAGCCCATGTCACGCCTCTGCCTTTAGCCTGACTTTGCAGTCAGTGCCTTTTCAGTCTGTGTAGCCTTTGGTTTCTGATGGGGAATTGAGGGATGTCGTACATCCTGCTCCATGGACACATGTTACTGGAGACAAGGCTTTAATTTCTTTTAGGCTTTGAAGAGAGTCAAACAGGTAAATTTTTATGTGTTAATTTATATGAACAAATTCCAGCAAGGCTTTTCTATACAAGTTTAGTTTTTATCTGATTTTCTAATGTCCCATTACAAGTTTCTCAGGAGAAATCCTGGTTTTGTTGAAATGTCAGGGAATTTTGCCATTGCCTTTAAAAACAAACCCCTGGGGCTTGACCTTGTGTTGAGTCTACATAACAGAAGTCTTCCTTGGGAAGCAACTTTTTCTTCAAATGAATCAGCTACAGAGGTTTTTCAGAGTCAGCAGTGGCTGGTCACAAGTACTTAAATCTGTGTGTGTTTATAAATATGAAATTGCAAAGGTGGAAGCTCATGATGTCTGTTTTCAGAAAGTTGAATTGTTCATCATTCCTTTCTGACCTTTTTGGTGTTGTTCTGTCTTTGTCCATATAACTCATATGTTTCACTCTTCAAATTTATGTTCATTTTATCCTTCATTTTTTTTTTGTTTTTTTTAGGACCCAATGTTGTCTTCCAGTGTGAAAGCACCTCAGAGACCCACTATCCAAGTTTGACTAGCGTGGAGGCAGGGTGGCCAGCCCTGCTCACGTGTCTGACACAATCCTTTTGCTTCGTTTGAACATTAGATCCAATCAAGAAATTAGGTTTTTGTGGTTTTTTTTCTTCTGATCTACAGTTTCAGTTGATTTGTAAAAGCAGAAAGGATAGTGGGTCTTTGTGTGGCTTTCACTGCTGTTCATTCTTGTTTCCTTTAGTATTTCCTTTGGTATTGATAACCATAGTTATTAGCATGCATATCAAGTTATCTTTTGCATGGTGGGATTGCAGACACACAAAGACCCACTATTTGCACAGTTTATCTGAGCTGTTTTGAATGGGCAGTTGTGTTCTTTTAATGTTGTAATGTACATATTTTGCAGAATTAAAATGTTCACCGATTATTGTTCTAATGGACTTGATTTAATCTCTTACATATTGGGCTTTTAAAATTGACAGCCTACATGGCTCATCCAGAAACAAACCCTACCTGTCTGCTGCTGATAGTCACTGTGATTACAAATATGCTACAGGATCTAAGGGTTAGATCTGGTGCAGTCCATCCAGCCTTTTAAAACCCTTTTTAACTGGGGAAAGAACTATTAAGCATAGAGTGGAGGATAGTTTTAATTTTTTTCTTCCTTCACAGTAGTACTGTGGCAGGAATTCAGGTTGTTTTGGCTCAATACATTCTATCCCTAAACAACCTCCTTCCTTTAAATACTTTATGCTGATAATTCATATTTGCTTTCAGTTTTGGCAAACGTGCTAGTTGCTGCAGTAAGTACTTACACAGCCTCTGTGTGACCAGGCCCTTTCCCTGCCCCTTCATTAAATAGTCAATGGTACAGAATTGTTTGTGTCTGGCTGCACTCTGCAGTGACTCAAAGTACTTGTCTGAAAGCTGCTGCTCTTCCTTCTGGTGAATAAACCAGCAGCCTTAGTGCACAGCTAACCTCGATACAGAGGTGTTGCCAGAAAAGAGACACTAAGTGACACTTGGAGCTGAGAGCAGAGCATTTGGGTTTAGGAATGGAACTGTGCTCCTCAGCCCAAAGGTGGTCCTTCACAGCCCTGGTGTGTCACCAGTAAAGTGCAGTAATGGTGCCCATGTCTTACTGTAATGTTTGGAGGGAAGGAGGGACTTATAACCTTGATTCCCCTTTAAATAAAAGGATTAATTTAATTGCAGCCTTCTCTGATTAAATAGTTCTGTGCTCTTGTAGCAACAGGAGAAATCTCATAGACACAGTATTTAATGTAGTTGGTTTCCTGAACTTGGTTACGAAACAGCAAAAGTCATTTATGCAATCAGAAATGTTTACAAAACACTGCTTGTTTACTACAGAGACATATATATATATATATATATACTTATGAATGTTGTGAAGGTACTATCAGGAAAAGGTTAGTCCAATTGCAAAAATTTAAAAGCCTTTCTCCAGAATCTCAATGTTATGTATTTAATATACTTGATCAAATAATGTATATGTGCCCTTTAGTTCAGAGATGTATCTTCTGTGCAATATGGACTAAGCAATGTGCCTACAGAAAACTACAAATGGGTTTTTATTCTGGATGTATTTTATCTGAACCAGTATTCTGTTATAGAATGAAATTGCGTTGTTGTAGGCAAATAATGTGCTAGATAATCCTTTGACTATTCCAGATGACTTGATTTCCTTATGAAACTACATTTCAAGTGTTTCTACTAAAATGTGCTACTGATCCAGGATTGCCTTCTCTGAATTTCTGTCTTGGAAGGCCTGTTTAATACAGACTGAAGTGTCTTTTGCTGCACCAGTGGCATCAAGCAATCACTGTAATCTGAGAATTGGGTGATCTTCCAAATTATCTCATTTCTAAAAGGCACTGTTAACCTGTGGGATTTGAGCTGCACTGACTTCCCAATGTTCAGTCAGTTTTCCTTGAATGCCAGATTGCTACTAATGGTCTTTGAAAAACTAAAAACATCCTCTGTGGCATGTTTGAGGACATAGTTATGTGGCATTTTCCAAAAGCAGCTGGCATGCTACACATTTTTTAACTGATACAATTGGAGATTAGGGCACTGTTAGGTAAAGTTTCACACGGGGAGCCCTGTTGTTGGGTATGTAGGTATGAGCATTGAAAATTATTGAAACTGCTGCCTCTAAATTAGAACTGAAGAGTATTAAAGTGAAGCATCTTGTGGTTTCACAGTAACCTTTTTGTGTTTCAGTATTAACTGAGTACGCTCTAAATTCTCTAACTGTAATAACAAAGATAATAACAACACATCTTAGTAATGCTGATTGAAAGAGACTCAGTCCCTGCCTTCAGTATTTGTCTCTCCTGCAAAAGTCTGTCTAGCACAGCTCTGCTCTCCTGCACATTGATGCAGAAAGGGTTGGATACACACATCAGGTCATCCATGGGAAAGACCATGGCAAGGATGTATTTATGGCAAGATTATTATTAATTAATGGTCTGTATCAATGAAGAGGTGGAGCTAATAGAAGCTTGGGTTTAAATCAGACTTTTTCTTTCAAAAATGCTACTTTTTTTCTCTGGTTGTGTGCAATCCACCCCTTGTTGCTAAAGGTCCACAGAGTTGAGTTCAGTTGGTCATCCCAGCCAACCAAGTAAAATCACCCTGATTTGGGTGAAAAAGGCTGGCTGTGGAACTAAGGGCAAACTGGAAAATAGAGTTTTTTGTTTAACTGATGGTTCCCGGGCAAGAGCTGAGAGTTTAAATGTTGCTCAGAGCCACACAAGGTTAACAGGTGTCACTGGAGCCAACATGGAAAGTGAAATATGCTGCTGCCTGCAGTGTAGTATTTGCTTAATGTTGTTTCCTGTGGGCTAGCAGAGAACAGGGGCCCTGGTGTCATTGGGGTGAGAACATGAACAGTGCTGTAAATGCACAAGGACAGGTACCAAAACACTTCCTAATTCTGTAACTGTCTGGTTTATGTAATGGACTAACAAGCTACACAAGCCTAGTTTTACACAAGCTTAGTTCCTGATCCAGACTTGGATCCATGCAGGAAGGTCTTGTGCCACTACTGGGACCCGGTCTCAGGGCTGGGCTGTGCAAGGAGTCAGTGGTGGTGAGGGCTGAGAGCATCCAGAGCACTTTCTCCATGTGATTAATGGTGCAGTCAGGAGTGCAGAAGGCATAAAGCTCCATCAAAAAGTTACACACTAATAACTGAAACATCTCCTACCAGTCACTGAATATTTTTGCCATCTCAATGCTTTGTCAGATTGTATCCCTGTGTGATTTCCTTGAGCCAGGTTGGAAACACCTGTAAATAAGTCTGCTTGTAGGAATGCGGACAATCCTTGGCCTGCAGTGGGAGCTGCTGCAGGGTTGTGCTACTTCAATGTAATGAACCAATAAAACTGCTGTGTAATGGTGTGTGCTGCCTTAAGATCCCTCCTGTTGTTCTTCCCAAGCTTGAGTGTCCGTGTGCAGGGATGGTTGTTGAGACATGCGAATGCAGGCTGTGCTTAGCATGAGGCAATTGTTCACCCTTGGTTTTAAACGACGTTGTAAGATAACTATGCAAATGTATTTTATTAAAGGGACACATAAAAGGATCTAGTTTGTCTGTTGTGGTTTTTTTGTCCATCTGGGGAGGATTTTTTTTCCCAGCTGAATAGCTCGGTACAAGCATTGTCTTGCCTGGCTCTGTGATGGAGAGACTTGGTCTTGCTTTTTACCTCTTGGAAATTGAATCATGAATTTCCTCTATTGTAGCAGAGAGAGTATCCTGCATTTACTGATTAGGGGAGATTGGACAAAAGTTTCTATTATTTTTCCTAGGGCCTGATGGAAACCACCTTTTCCATGGCCACAGGTTTCTTGGATTAGTTCCTTTTGTGGGTTTCAATAGCACAGAGGCTGCTCCAGGCAGTGACAGGAGTGTGCCAGCAGAGCTTGTAAGTGGCTATGGGTGGTGTCCCATGATGCCACCAGCTGCTCCCTGGCTGTACTGAAGGGACTGTTCTAATGCCAGCCCATGGTCCTGAAGGTGAGATGTGGCCTTCCTATGGCAGCTTGGGAAAATAAGAGACAGGGAAAAAAACCCCAAGCCTTACTTGCTTTTCCCAGCCATATCTACTGGCTTGGGATTCAAACAAACAAAAAACCAAACACAACCAACTAACCCCCTTAAAAAAAACCAAACCCAAAACCCTAAACAAACCAATATATTTCCTTAAAAATGCAGTTTATATGGAATCACACAATCATTAGTGTTGGAAAAGACCTCTAAGATCGTCAAGTCCAACCAAGAACCCAGCACTGCCAATCCCACCACTAAACCATCTCCTCAAGTGCCATGTCCACACATTCTTTGAACACTTACAGGGATGGAGACTCCACCACTTCCCTGGGCAACTCATTCCAGTCTTTGACAACACTTTCCGTGAAGAAATTTTTCCTAATATCCAATCTAAACTCCTCTCTACCCCTAAATAGTCTTCACTGGTGACCAAAAGCAGTTAATGCCTCTGGTCTAGATAGGTCCTTCTGGGCAAGTGCCTGAACTCCTGTTGGAGGGTTAAGCTGTCATTTCTAATGTGTTTTTTCCTTGTTCATTGAGAGGGGAAGTTTGTTGGGGAATGGGAGAAAGCATTCAGTGCCCAAGCAGCTCTGGGCATCTAGGAAAGCCTCTTATTCATCTGCTTTTTACTTCAGTTCTCTGGAATTGGCTTTTAAGTGAAGAATTTTAATTCATTAATTTTTTTAACCAAGAAAAAAATGACATGGTGATAGGTCTCATTCATCTTTTTCTTTCTTTGGGGGATTTCTTTTCTTCAGAAAGTGTCACTCTTCCCCTTGAACGTGCTCAAATCCAAAATATGTCAGTAATTGGAAAGGTTTTCACCCCCAGCCCCCATGTTTTTCAGGCATGTGAGTCTCCTCCAGAGCAGAACGTCTTTGGACTGTGGAATGTGGTGGTGTTTCAGGCAGCGGCAGTTATCCTAGTAGGAAAAAATATTCCTTGTCCAGGTATATTTGGAAGGGAAAGTATAATTTTAAACACAACTGTAGAGACTGGGACTTCCTGTTTATACACTCTCCAGCTTGTTTTGCCCTGCCCTGGTGAGGCAGGTGCTTCCTCCCCTTGGAGAGCAGGATTTAGCACAGAAGGCACCACAGGTGGTGTAGGCATATCTTTGTTGGTATGTCCCAAGTTTCCAAGGTACCAGATACTGACTGCTCACTCCAGTCAATGTTCTGGAGAAGGGAGCTGGGCAGGTCGTTCTCCAGGCAGTCTGAAAGCTTAGCACTACCTGCTCTTGGTGGGAGAGGCAGGCTGGCTTCCCCTCCAACCTTCTCAATAAGCAGAGGAAGTGAGTAGCTGCAATCCCCTCTGCAGGTGCTCCCAGAAATCTCACTGCTTTTCATGAGTTGCATCTGGACCTTCAGATGAATCCTGACCAGACAGAAGCCAAACCAAACCAACAACTTTCTACTGCCAAACAAGACAGTTTTATTGCTTCTCTGCACATTCCTGGCTGCTAAACTAGCAGAGAAATACTGTTTTCTTTCCCCGCCCCCCTTGGGATTTGTTTGCTGCCAGGGTGTCAGCTGGGAGTCAGACAAGTGCCAGAATTGATGCAAGGGAAGGAGGGAACAGAAATGTGGGAGGAGAAGGTGTAGAGATGTAGGTCCACCCTTTCTATACCGGTGAGCCCATGGGTTGCTATGGACGCTTTGGGAAAACATTGGCAAATGCACCAGGTAGGCTGGTTTGTTCTCTGGTCTCATTCCTTTCTTCCCTTCAGACCCAAATGCCTGAATTCACCCTCTAAAATCAGATGTGGGGATCACATACTGTGTTTTTATGCCGATATCATCAGACGTATCAAAATTTGGAGTGTTTTCACTAGTAAACACTAGTGTTTAAATAAAATTAAATAAAATATTAAACACAAAACAGCACTTGTCCCTTCATGCCAGAAGCTGACAGGCCAAATACAAGGTTAGCGCAGGAGTCAGTTAATGTAACTGTATTTTTGCATCTGATAGTGAGCTTATGAACCAAATCTATTTTAATGCAGAAAAAGGCATGTTTTTCTTCCAGTGTTTGCTTCTGCTTTCAGTGGGCAGCATGGGACAGACCCAAATCCCAGCGTGTGGATTGTTCCAACAGCTGGAATACAAGCAGACAGGAGCTTCAGTCCATCCCTGCTGATGTGACCACGTGGTCAAAGCTGAGACTTCCAAATCTGGATAAATAAAGCCTGGTTACTGTGCAAACCCCTGATTATCTTAAAATGTCATGTCTTAGGAAACTGGTGAGCTTAAACTCAGTGCTGTACAGACTGAAGAGTGACAGAAGTAGCACACATTGGCCATAGACTGTCTCGATGGACTGAGATACCAAACTTCACAAGAATGACTTTAGTCTATAACTTTACTTCTTTTTCTCATCTAATTTTGGCCTGATTGTAACTCTGGGGATAACTAAGGCCAGAAGCAGCATTCTGCACAATCAAAAGAGCTGCAATCCCAGATCTCTTTGTAAAAAGTGGTGGTTTTGCAAATCTTGTCAGAAGGCTTAAGATCTGTGATCCTCCTTTGGGTGTAAAACAGAACTGAAAAGTCCTGATTTTCAATCTGGTTGTTGCCTTTGCTGTTTCACTTCTTTGTGTTGTTCAAAGGGTTTCCCTGTTAGAATACTTGGCATGGTGTCTTAAGTTCACTTGATAAGTTTCTCTTTTGCTGGCAGTTGCTGCTCCTTCAGAGCAGCTTGATGCCTGTGAGGTTCCCGCTAGGTCACTGTCTCATCAAGTTTAGCCAGACGTTTAGTGTTTCTTAGTTTTTTTCCCCTCAAATTTATTACTAACTCCATTATTTAGAGCAGCCCTCCCATAAACAGATCTATACACTGGTAGTGAATAAAGCCACATCCTTGTGTCCCAGGTGTGTCAGGGTGATGGGGAGGCACAGCCCTTTCTGTGTAGGTCACCCTGCCTTTCACACCACCTGTCAATTTTCATGAAGTGTTGTTCCTCTAGAAATGCCGGATTTAAATGTGTTCCTGCGATGTCCTTTCTGCTATCCTGCAAAATCCACCTGGTATTACAATGCGATGCCATCACACCCAGCAATAGAAGGATGTTCTCAAACTCTCTGTAATTGTTCCTTTTTTTTCCTTTTCCCCCACCCTGCTGCTTCGCAGTCCTCTGCTGGCATGTGATGGCTGACAGACGGATCCAGATTGACTTTCTGTTCTCTCCTTTACCCAGCTAAACCACTTTGTTTTTACCAATTTTTGGTTTGGTTACTAAAGTTTGAACACTGTTGTCTTGTTTACTAACATACAGTAGAGAAAGAGCTGTGCGAAGCTGTAGGGCCTGCATGTTCTTACAGAAAGTTGGGGTTTGTGTCACTGACTGCCAGTGTGTTCCTGTGCATGATTTTGATTATTTGTAATTGATACATAAAAATAATTCAACATATTTCAGGCTCATTTTAGAAAAAAAAGTTATGCAACTGTGAAGTTACACAGATATAACATTGTGTGTTATAACTTTAAAAATTTGTAGTGGTGGTTTATCATAAATTATTAACCAAGGCAGAGGACTTGAGAAATGGGGTGGGGATTAAAGGTGCGATGTCCTAAGTCAGGACCAGACACATTTTTCATTACTTCATCTCACAAAAGAGAACTTAGAATCATAGGACCATTAAGGTTGGAAAAGATCTTTAAGATCAAGTCCAAAAAGACATTGCATGAGGTAAGAGGAAAGTTTCAAATCAGTGTGGCAGAAGAGGTGAGAAAAGTCATGAGACCAATGGAGTGGCAGGAAGTCAGGAATTCTCATTCTGCATCACAGTACAAGAACAAGGGGCATTTGAAGAAATAAAAAGTTGACTGAAAAATGACACAAAGGAGGGAGGGGATCAATCACTACATCACTCGATTTTGAAACCCGCTGCTGCTGTTTGTGTGGTCTGAGGCACAGGCTGGTGTGTGCTGGTGCAATTCTTTTAATTCATCAGATCTGGTGCCTTGAGTGGGATCTAAACTTCTGTCTTACTTCTTATAGGGTGTGCTGATCTCCAGAGCCTTGACACCATGCAGCCAATGGAAAGGAAGAGGCAGGGCTACATTCACGAGCTCATTCAGACGGAGGAAAGGTACATGGACGATCTGCAGCTCGTCGTAGAGGTGAGATGTCTTGGATGTGAAAATGCATTTAGAAAAAGAGCACCTCTGTCCTGCTGAACAATAACAATAATGGGATTCTTACAAATTGTGAGATGCTGGAAGAGGAAAGGTGTGTAGGCACCTCCCTTTCCAGTGAATGTTACATGGTTGCCCAGCAGGCAAAACAACATTGTGAAACCCCTTGGCTTACGAGGACCTTCCTGTTTTCCAAATCCTGTTCTTTGGTGTTTGGGTTCAGTGGAAAGATGATGGGCTGGGCCAGGCGTCGAGCAGAGCTGCACAGGCTCATGACAGAAGCTGTAGAAGCACCATAAAAGTTTATCATGTGCCTTCTCCCCAGTTTTATTTCTGGAAGCAAGACCAACACACTAGGCCAGGCAGGGACTGGGCAGCCTAGTGTGGAGTTGGGCGTCCAATTTGACCTCTCTGCCTAAAACAACTATGGCAAAGTGTGACAGATGTAAATACACCAAGTTACACAGGTGCTCTGCTCTCCAGAGGTAATGTGCTGTGGTTCTGCACACAGGGTGACCCTTCATCCTCTGGGCAGGGGGAAAAGCACGATGTGCAAGTGCAATTTGTGTAGTGATTGACTCTGAAATCATGGGAATGCTCTTCTGCTGAGCAGTCAGCCTGCAGGTCCCAGTGCTTGTTCCTGCTTTGCAAATTATGATACTGGTATCAGAATGGGGTCACATGCTGTGGGGAAATAGTGACAGCTGTCACAAGTGCTGCTAAGGAATTGCTTTTAACTGTTGAGAAATTAGACACTGAGCATTCAACAAAAGCAGTCACTGCTAGGCTAAACAAGAGGCTGAGCTGCTTTTGTCTCTAAAGAATGACTCAATTTTCTCATTTTTTGGCTCCAGGTTTTCCAAAAACCAATGGCTGATTCGGGCTCTCTCACAGAAGGAGAAATGGGGCTGATCTTTGTTAACTGGAAGGAACTCATCATGTCAAATACAAAGTTACTGAAGTGAGTACTTACCTGCAGTCTTACGTTTTCCTCTTTTTTATTTTCTTGTTCCTTTTTCCAGGAAGTTTCCTGGTTTTACAATAAGTATTCTGTCCTTGTTGATTATTTCCTGTGCATGTATGCATTCACAACAGACTGCTTCAAAAGGAGTTTAATAAGAGAGAGGGAGGAGTAAACAGCAAGAACAGATGCACATTTGCTGTAATACCTTAGAAGCAGAGCCTACACAAAAGTATGTGCATGGGAAGCATTCTTTCCAGTTCTCTGCACATCAACCTTCTATTATCTAAAAATAAACTCTAGAGAGACAATGTGACTAATAATTCACTGAATGGGATGCTGGTGGAATGTAGAGAGTGAGGCTGATTGTCCCAGAAACCTCACAGGAGAGTCCCAGTCCCTCAGACACCACCAGGCAGATCATTCAGCTCAGCATGTTGTGCTGGTGACTTCCTGGGGGTTCAGGCTGGATCCCAGCACTGCCTGGAAGTGCCTTTGCTGTGTATGGGAATTCACCTCCCGGGCTTTGAGTCCTTTCAGAGGTGGGGGTTGTAAGGGCTGTGATTTAGGCCTCACAGACTTGGCAGCAAAGTTGGATGGTGATTTCTCTCCTCCTCAGAGCCTTGCGGGTGCGTAAGAAAACGGGAGGAGAGAAGATGCCGGTGCAGATGATCGGGGACATCCTGGCGGCAGAGCTGTCCCACATGCAGGCCTACATCCGGTTCTGCAGCTGCCAGCTCAACGGAGCGGCGCTGCTGCAGCAGAAAACTGATGAAGATGCTGATTTCAAAGACTACTTAAAGGTATCTGATTCAGTAGCTTTTGTGCCTTCTCCTTTTCTCAAGGGAGGAGCCCGTCTGACCAGCATGGACCAGATCAAAATAACCCAGAAGAGTAAAATTCCTGCGAAAATAGCTGAGACCCTTCCAAGGTGTATTTGTATGGTGACCTTGGTTAACACTGTCTGTGCTCTTTATTTATATCCCTGTCCTTCTCTCTAGCTAATTTACTGAGGCCATGAAAGGAGAATTCCCAGAGTTGCTGACATCAGGCATTTGTTTCTTTCATTACTTTGTTCTTTTTCAACCTGAGTGGAGCCTGTAATGTCAAAATAAAAGCTGGAACAGTTTTGAATGTAAGGATTCTGCATGAACAATGACCCTATGATTTATGCTGGTAAAGCGTCTGGTACAATGACAGCGCTGGCTTTCCTGTTTGTTCTGGAAACAAGTATTGTTTGCTTACTGGAAAAATCTAAGACCTCTTGGAATGCCTGGAAAAATGAATCTGATCAGAGAGTTTTCAGTATTCAGTGCCAGTGAGGCAACTGTTTCCTGATGAGTAATGCAATGTTAAATCTCTACTGCACCACAGAAACTTGCATTGGACCCTCGCTGCAAAGGAATGCCCCTCTCCAGTTTCCTCCTGAAACCAATGCAAAGGATTACACGCTACCCTCTGCTCATAAAGAGTGTGAGTACCCCAAGTGAGGTTTCGTAGGTGAATGCCTTGAGTCTGATCTCAATAGCAAAAGCAAAGATAAAGCCTTGACCATTTATGGGGATTTCTCTGAGCAGTACCAGTGCTTAACACTGATTTTATCTTTTCTCCCCTCTGTGATGCACACCAGATTCTAGAGAACACTCCAGAAAGCCACCCGGATCACAGTACCCTGAGGCTGGCCCTGGAGCGCGCGGAGGAGCTGTGCTCCCAGGTGAACGAAGGGGTGCGGGAGAAGGAGAACTCGGACAGGCTGGAATGGATACAGTCCCACGTCCAGTGCGAAGGCCTTGCTGAGGTAGCTGCATTGACACCCTGCATGGAAGAGTCTTCTCAGAGTAATTTCAGAAAGGCTGGAGGGGGAAAGGGAGTCCCTGCTCACATCCCTTATTGGAGTGTGATCCACCACTGAGCTCTTGGCAGAGAAGCTTTTATTGAATTCTACTTAGAGCCATAATGTGATGAACTCTCATTTTTGCATGATTTTGGTGGTGGAGAAATCTTGATTTATAAGCTTAAAAACTGATACCATTTAAGTTGTTAAACAGACAGAAATAACTCTTCCCTATGAAGTTCTGTTCCTGTTGCCGCTGGGCTAAGTCAGGTGTTACTATGTGGGATTTCACTTAGTCTGTGCTTCCCAAGGTTTTCCTTCATGCAGGAAGGGCACAGAAGCCCTCAGTGTCAGATCCTCAAAGATATGTGGAGTTCAGGCTCCTGTACCTTTCAGGACAGCCTTCAAAATGAGGTGTGACAGTTCTCCACTGGCTGCCTAAGGAACCAAGGCTTGACAGGCCCAGAAGGTCTGTCCTGGTTCCATCACCTCTTCATGCACCTGTAAGAGGTGGCCTGACTGCAGACTGTGCAGCTCTTTCTAAACACAGCTTCTGGACAACAGAGGAGTGGCTGTGCAGTAAATGCCTGCATCTAGTCAGAACTCCGTGTGTGATTTGGTAAAAGCTTAAATCTACTCTGAGTTGGGAGTTGTGCTGTTACCATGGCTGATCACAGAGTAGTTTCCTTTCTCTTAATTTGCAACTAAATTCGTTAAACAAAACAGAAGGGCGTTTTGAGCAACTTGAACAATCTCCACGGTGAAGAGGAGCAGGAGCTGATCTCTGCATGAAGTTGCTGGTGCTAATGAGTTTTGTCTCTCCTAGCAACCTGTGTTCAACTCCCTCACAAACTGCCTGGGACCACGGAAGCTCCTGCACAGTGGGAAGCTGTACAAGGCCAAGAGCAGTAAGGAGCTGTACGGATTCCTTTTCAATGACTTCCTCCTGCTCACCTACATGGTTAAACAGTTTGTGTCTTCTGGCTCCGATAAACTGTTCAGCCCCAAATCCAACTCCCAGTTCAAAATGTACAAAATGGTGAGTGAACCAAGGTGTTTCATGGTCATGTTAGTAGCAGTGGATCCTGGCTTCTGATGAGGAATGCTGCTGTTCTGCTGGGATTAGCTGCCTGGCCCCTTTTGCTGTCATACAGGCATGTCCTGGCAGACAACTTGCACAACTGCCATTGGCTTGGATCCTGGAAAAGGACAGGCTTTTGTGTCTTGGTTTAACAAACACTTCCATCCACTTTGGGAAGGAAAGGGCAGAAGTAGCATCGTGCCTGAGCAGCTCAGTGGGATGTTCAGAAGCAGGAGCCTTGACTTGAGTTTGCACAAGTTGCATCCACAAGAAATTTCCTGTCCTTCTTCAGAAAACAGTAAAGGGTGCAAAATTTTAGTCACTCTGTCCACACAGTGCATGTTCTCAAGATTCTGAAGTTGGGGAGATAAGTTTAAGTATCGGGGTTGCTTTCCCATAGGAAGCCTGAGAGATTCCAGGGACTTCCAAGCTTCACACTGCAGCTCTGCTTACACAGACATGCCCCTTTCACAAAGCTCTCCATCTAGGAAGACAAGAATGTATTGCCAGAGTAGTTTTTCTCTCAGCCCTTTCTCACATCCTTTACACGATGATCTCATTGTTTGTCCTACGTCCTATGACTTTAGTTTTCCCTACAGTAAAACAATGTATTTAAACATCCTTGTAAACTTTTAGCTCATTGTCACAGGGTGATGCTGCAACAGTGACATTTGCTCTTCTTTCAGCCTGTTTTCCTTAACGAAGTCCTTGTGAAACTGCCCACAGACCCTTCAAGCGATGAGCCCGTTTTCCACATATCACACATCGACAGAGTTTACACACTTAAAACTGACAACATCAACGAGCGGTGAGTAGTGACAGTGCAGATCTGAGCCTAAACTTGCAGATCGAGGCTGCAGGCCGTCTCAAGTGAGCAGACATGGGAGGCTCTCAGCTCAAGAATAGGGTTTAGTCCCTTGGTCAGGAAATAAACCCACTTGACTCTCATTTGAATGACAGGTTTTCTCTGATTTTGTCCTGCTTGTGCAGCAGCTTTTGCAGTGGAATCCAGCCACATCTGCTGCTCCTTGACGTTATTGTTGTATACAAGAATAGTTTAGGGCTGCAAAGTCCAGCATCCCATAGGATTCTTCCCCAGTCCTAGTCAGTTTTTAATGTGACCCAACAGTCTTTATTAGAACAGCAGCTCCACTTTGTGTTTATTTAGTCTGATTTGGAATGTGGCATTAAGATTAAATCCAAAACCTCCATCACTTTAGTCCATGACCTAACTTGATTTGTGATGCCTCTGAAACCCGGGGGGGATGGAATGGCCAAAGAGATTGGGGCAGAGTCACTGATGCTGAAGACTTCCCTGCCTGTGGGATGACCCTGACTGTAGGGATTGCTCTTTGCAGTACTGCCTGGGTCCAGAAAATCAAAGCAGCGTCAGAGCAGTACATCGAAACAGAGAAGAAGAAACGTGAAAAGGCTTATCAAGGTACCTACAGAGTTCTGTATTTCCCTCTCATCCACCTGGAGGATGCCACAGTGTCTGTGCAGGATCTCCCTCTTCAGATCTATTGCCAGTTTTTACAGTTCCAACCAATCCATTTATTTCTGACCTCTCTGTTCCCAGCTCGCTCGCAGAAAACCTCAGGAATAGGACGTTTGATGGTGCACGTGATTGAAGCAACAGAACTAAAGGCCTGTAAGCCCAATGGTAAGTGAGGGAAACAGTCTCAGATCACTTTTATTCCTGTAACATTTGGAAAAGCTTGCTGAGAGGAGTTTGGTGATTTGGGAAACACTGTGGTTCAGCTACAGTTACTGTATGAATTAGCCATTCTTTAGCTTCAGAGGAACAAGTGAGGAACCAGCTCTGTGCTGCTGTGGGATATAGGGATTGCCTGATCCACATCTGGGCAGCAGCATCGATGTGTGTCCAGGAAAGCTCCAGATGGAGGGGAGGTTTCTGCACTGCAGGGGATTTTCACTCCCTGTTCTGTGTTTAGGGAAGAGCAACCCGTACTGTGAGATCAGCATGGGCTCGCAGAGCTACACTACCAGAACCATGCAGGACACCCTGAACCCCAAGTGGAACTTCAACTGCCAGTTCTTCATCAAGGACCTGTATCAGGATGTCCTGTGTATCACCATGTTTGACAGGGATCAGTTCTCACCTGATGGTAAGTGTGGACATTTAGGAAAAGCAGCAGTTCTGAGAGCCTATGGGTCTGATTGCTGCCTGGGAAGTGTTGTGCCTCAGGACACAGGAGGTTCAGTAGCCTTCCAGAGCCAGCAGCTCCAGGCAGTCAGATTTGATTCCACTCTGGCTTTTATGTCAGTCACGGTATTTTTTTTTTTTTTTTGTCAGACTGGGCAGACAGAGAATTTGAAAGCAGAAGTTTTACTCTCTCACTGTAGGTGCCCAAAAATAAGGTGCCAGGTTGTATCTGCACAGCAACAGCTTGATAAGCTTTCTTGTTTTGCTTGGAAACAACACGGTTTTGGCTGTCAGGTACTCCCTAAAAGCTTAAATGCTCTTTCAGGGCTGACATGTGGTTGATTATTGCAGATTTGCTAGGAACTGCCTTGACCTGAGGTGCCATGTGTGTAACTATAGCTCAGTCTTTTCTCCTGTGAGGTATAAGAAATGGCCACAAAGAAGGTATATGATTTCTGAATAGAACTGTAAACCTACTAGTGGTAGTAATTGTTCAAGGTCATTGTTCTTGAGAGAAGAATGATATGTAAGCTTAATAAAAGTTGGCTGAGCCAAAACAGTTGATTTTTTTTTATTGTCCTTGTGGCATCTCAGCTGATTTGTAAACAGGTTCTATCACCTAACTCTGACCTGCCAGCTCTAAAACTGGAGAACATTTGAAACTGTGTTTCTGAAAGGGTATTTTCTAAGAGTGTTTTTAAAGACCTAAGCTCAAACATGACAATAAAGGCATGTTGTCCATCCTAAATCCATAGCATTTTTGTCTTCTAAAAAGACCCTTTTTTGTCACTGCTGGCTGGTTTACACAGGGCTGAGGGCCAGTCAAACAGGAAACCTGGGAGCAGTGCTCTGGAACTGAACACCTACTATGCAGCATTGCTGCTTAACCTGACTCAGGTTTGCTAAGCTGTCCTTGCCTAATGAAATGTCTTACTCACTTGCCCAACAGATTTTTTGGGTCGCACCGAAGTTCCAGTAGCAAAAATCCGAACAGAACAAGAGAGCAAAGGCCCCATGACTAAACACTTACTGCTGCATGAAGTTCCAACTGGAGAAGTCTGGGTGCGCTTTGACCTGCAGCTCTTTGATCAGAAAGCACTCTTCTAAGAACACCTTTTTTTAATTTATGAAGGACAACTGAAGCTGACAGACTGAATATCTTTTGGTAAAAGATTCCTTGCCCCACGCTGGTTATTAAGCAAGAGTTCCTGCTGCCTCCGTGTTTCCTCTTAGTTCCTGCTTGTGCTTAGTTCCTTGCAGTGTTCCCAGTTGTTGTTGATCTATGCAAACACAAATGTTACTGTATATACAGCACTATAGCTCAGTGCCTTTTTATTATGTTGGAATATCTTGGGTTTGGATGCCAATGTTTCCATTTTCAGGGCCATAAAAAGTATTAATTAGAAATGTGGCACCAAGCTGTTTGTATATTTTACCACTTGGTCTGACAGACAGACTGAGGAATGGTTTAAGCTCAACACTGGAATCATTCCATTTGAAATCCTAAAAGTGATATCCACTGGAATCTTCCCGTCTCAGGATGATGGTTTTAAAGGTAAAATGCTGAAGAAGCCTTAGTACTGGAGAAGTCTCCAATATATTGTATATTCTTTAAGAATCAAGTGTAGTTCTTTACTTGACTTAGTTCTGCACTGGAATCAGTAACTGCTACTTGATTTTAATTTCTGCTTCAGTTTGATTCATCATTCTCTGCTAAGACAATGTTGTTGTGAAGAATAACTAGAAAAAATATTTTAAATACTGTGACCCACAATAATGTGGCAAAATACTCTTCAGCTTTTGGGGTTTTTTTCCTAAATATAAGTTATTTGTGTACATTTCCTTGGTCTTGCAGACCTCCATGTGAATCTTGAAGCTTTGACATTGCCAACATGTATATAGAGAGTAAAATATAAGTTTATTAATGTAATTTGTCTACAGATGTTTATTGATTTTTAAAAAGTATATTTTATTGTACAGGGGAATGTGAAATAATGAGAAAAACTTACAGGATTCGTTCAAGAAACATTTATTACAAGTTTAAAAGGTTTGCTTGGGGGGAACTACACCCCAACACAAACCTGTAAAAAGAGCTGGTTGAAAGCAAAAGCTTTCTCTTGGCACCAAATCAGGGATGGTTAAAAAAAAAAAAAAGTTTGTTTATAGAATGTTTGATACATTGTAACCATTTTACTGCCTCCTTAAACTGCCTTGTTGCGGAAGCACAGCGTGCAGTTCTGAGCAGCCCTTTCCACGGGTGCAGCAATTCCTCCTGAAGTCTGGCAGTTTCCCATGCAGTCACCATCTGTGCACCCTCCTTACTGAGTCAACCTCTGTTACTTTTAACAGTTTTCTGTGGTTCAGTATTTCTAATCCTAAATAAAACTCAACCTTGGCAACTCTTGAGAGATTGTGTCTGTACAGTGAGAGTTTGGAGAATAGAGGAAATTCTGTTTCCAGGCTTTGAGACCAGAGTTGCTGTGCAGCCAGACCAGGGGGGAGATGGGACCACACTGGAATGGGAGAGAGACTGGTTTGTGGGGCACTGGCTCAGCTGCTGCTCAGCACAGACTCTCTGAAAAGCACTTCCCATTTCCCCTCCCCTACTTATTTCCTGCTTTCTGAGAACACCTAATATGTATGTTAAAAGTTTGATTTACTGCTTGTACACTGTGTTCAGGAGAGAACACCAGCACTGTTTTTGTTGAGCTGAGCCTAAGTTAAATCTCCTAAAACAGCAGATTTTGGCTTGTAGAGCATGAACTGGAGCTGGCAACAACAGGAGCAGCATCCCAGACATTTCTTTGGCTGCTCAGTAACAACATTTCAGAACCACGTTCAAGACAGTAAGTTTATTGCAGCTTGCCAGAAGACCTGGCCTGTTATCACTTGCTTTGGCAGGGGATGTAACCTAAAGGGTACCTTCTGATGGCTGTGCTTGCTGCTCTGGTCAGCTGGGGGACAGGTGACATCATTGGCTCTCGCTGTCATTGTGGTGATTGATGACTTTCATTCTTTAAACAGAAGTAAAAACTATTGCCATGTTCCTGTAAAGATCAGCTGAGCTGCCAGAGTAGTTCCTTCTACAGAGCACACACACAGCTTGCCTGGGAACTCTCCAACCCTCCTTAGACAGAACACACTCCCTGTGCTGCCACAGTGGATTTAAAATGAGGAAAACAAACCTCCCCCCTGCCATTGCCTACTGTGCCTCCAAATCTGGGCTTAGTATGGATCCAAACCACATTCCTGCTGAAAACCATGTTCAAATACTCTTGGCCTTAAATGCACTAGGAGCTGGGACCCATATTTGTTCAGGTAATAAAACTAGAATGTGTTTCCCTACAGCAGCACATCAGTAACATGCTCTGCCTCCTAACTATGAACTGCCTGCTGGTCAAAGGGGAACTCCAAACCTCACACCTTCCAGCAGTCTGTGCACGTCTTCTGGGAGAATGGATCATACTCTGATGGGTCAAAATAGTCCAAAAACACGTAGTCCTGTGGGAGAAGCAGGTACTGGGTCAGGTCTCAGAAGCCTTAGGTGATACAATGGTGAGTGCAGCCAGCCTGGGTGGGACACAGCCTGTGACAGACATGGTGGAGAAAAGGACTCCCAAATTTTTATACACTGCACCTCAGAAATAAGGTGACTGAAGTGTAACAGGAAAATTCCTCTATCCATTTTAATTTATCATAGGCATAAATACATAATACATGATTTCATGGAGCATCCAGAAATAATTTCAGGCTAAGATGCTAACCTTAACTAGGGCAGTCAAGACAGTGGAAATTTCGGTCAAGGGAAAATGTTTTGACAGAGAAGGAAACAGCTATTGAAAAGAAAAAAAGAAAGGAGTGGGTAAGCCCTGAGCAGGCACAGCCCTAGGCAGGTCACTGGTCTGGGTTGATGAGCTGGCTTCTCCATCTAGACATAAGAGTAAAGACCTGAGCCACACCTCATAGTCCAG
Source organism: Manacus candei (assembly GCF_025592945.1). Taxonomy (NCBI): domain Eukaryota; kingdom Metazoa; phylum Chordata; class Aves; order Passeriformes; family Pipridae; genus Manacus; species Manacus candei. Next base: position 3,229,155 of record NW_026138055.1, on the reverse strand, counting down.
GTCACAGCTCCCTCTCATCAAAAACTGCCTGCAACAATCAACATATTCTGCAGTTCAAGTTCCCTATAACAAGCACATAAAATAGTCCTCCCTAATATTCTTTCTTACAAAACCTTGGAAATGAACTTTTTAATCTTTCTTGTGTGGGTTATTCTCCATGGATCCCAGGAAGGAAGGGAGCATTCAGCCCACGGCCTCCTAGATCTCGGCCCTACACAGTGCTTCATGGCAATCTGTGGATGTGATTTCAAGACTTGGAAAAAACCATACTTTAACCTGAACAGCTCAGGAGCTCTGCAAGACAAGTCCAACCAAAAAAAAAGTGGGATCTACAGTAGATTTAAGAGGTCACTGTGCTGAAGCAGCTCACAGGGAAGTGAGCCAGGCCCTGAGGGCCTGTGCTGTTCTCAGACACTCGGGAAGCGCCGTGGGGCTTCTCTACTGCTGAGTGTGAATGCTGCCTCTGCAGGGGCCTCTGCTCCTCAGGATCTGGCAATTCCCCACACAACAAGCAGCAGCCACACTCATCATCTCATGTTTCTGTCCCTGGAAAGCTTCAAGCCCTAATAGAGCTCAATTTGCAGAGTTTTAGTGCCACCCCTTGGTTTATTATCACATATCACCCCTTTACAAGGTCTGCTGAGACCTCAGTGGATCATGGAGGTGCTTTGCTGCACTCCCAGGTCTGACCCCTTCACGTGGTCGATGCATTACCCCTCACACAGCCCTTGGAATAAAGCAGAGTAAAAGCTCTTCAAAATGAGTCAGGAGGGTCTCTTTCTCTGCAGCACACAATGCCTACAATAGCCTGGACTACCAGAAGCTGACTTGTGGCTAACACAGCAGCAACCCAGGCAGGGGAATCCCCTCTCCTTGCAGGCTGCACTGTCACACTGCCATCTTCACTCTGACCAACCATCTCGTTAGGCACCTGCAGTCCATGGCCACAGGACTGGAGGGGAGGAGGAGTGAGAAAGGCAGTGAAAAGGAGGCAGATTTGAGGCAAAAAAACCCACATATGAGCAGGTCCTTGGAAGAACAGGGAGTCAAGGAAGGGAGGTAAAGGAGGAGAGGTCAGATGGTGTGAAAAAGGCAGATGAGTGAGCTGACAAAGACTGAGATGGAGAGATTTGGAAAAAGAGTGAGGAGAGAAGGAGAATGGAGGAAAGGGGAAAAAGACAGCTTTGGAAAGCAAAGGGCAGTGAAGAACCTGGAGGAATTATCAGAAGCAACAAGAAGATGGAGACACAGCAGTGGGGAGCGTGACAGAAGAAAGAGGGGCAAAACGGATTTATGGATGGAGTAAAGGAGGTGACTGGAGAGAGAAAGAGAGCAAGAAGAGAGACTGGAGGAAGAATAATAGACATGGAAAGAAAGAAGGAATGGACCAATCACAGGCATGGGAAGGTCAGGAGATCTGGGAAACAGGAGGAGAAGCCTAATAACAGGGAAGAGAGCAAATGGACAAAAAGAAGGGAGTGAGGGGGAAATACATAGCCAGAAGTCAGTATATTAACCAATCTACAGAAATGTTTCAAGTTCTGCAAAATGTATCATGTGCTGCCACGGTCAATGCAAACTTATGCAAGTGAGTTGTCCTGTAACTCTGAAGGGCTTCAACCTGCTCTGCAGACATGCTGATGATAGAGCAGACACCACAGAGCAAGGGGAAAAGGTGGAGGCTGATCGCTGGTGCTGGTGTTTCCCTTCCAGGAGGACACATCCCAGCACATCAGCCAGTGCTTTTGGAGGACACCCAGCAAATTCCTGACCTCACACAGAAGCTTGGAAGTGGACTGATGCAGACCCAGATATGTACAGTACACCCAACATATCCTAAATCCTAGGACATCAGCAGTAAGACTGGTTCAGGTCTTTGTTGTTCCATGCAGTTTAAATGCATGGGTCTGTCACATCAGGCCTTTGAAAAAGAAATCATTTGCTCTCGTTAAAACAACGCAGCTCCCGTGACATTTTCATTTCTGGCTGAGAAGGTTGTTTACAGTCTCACGACTCCACTGTGCAGTGGTTTCCACTGACAACAAATTCCTGCTCTCAATAAAATATTATCATTTTTATGTAACTGCTCTATATTTCCATTCCTGAGATGCAGAAAATTGAGTTGTGGGATTTGATACTCAACAGTGGTATGAAATTCAGAGCAAAATGAAGAAAACCAACAAGTATTTCATACAGTGACTGCACTTTTTCTGAGTACTGAAACCCATGGAACTACAAAAAGTTGGGTCTATTGCCTGTATACAGACTTCAAGAAAATTGTTTGTATCTCTCTGTTCCCACGTTTTTTTCTTTTATGAAGCTTGATCAGTAGCATCCAAGGCCACAAAATCATTTCATTCGTGCTCTGCCAACATACTGCAGTAGTGATGTAGCTTAACTTCTGAGACATGAGAGTGCAGTCCACTCCCTGCTCAGTCAGCCTTTGACTTCAGCTGACAGAGCTCAGTTTTTCCCACTACATGATCCAGCTCACAGATGGAAATACACATCAATGTGGTGTCTCATCATATTCAGACCCAAGCAAGGCTATTGTTTGTATCTGATGGTGAACTTAAACAGCTCTAACATCATAGGTCACCATTGCAGAAGTCCTCAGGAAAGAAAGGTAAGTTACAGGTAAGGTGCATCTGAATTCCAGGCTACTCAATGGACAGCAAATAGCAGCTAAACCCCTGATCTTGTCCAAAGCCCTCCCTATGCAACCCTCTCCATGACAGAAATTTACTTCTCCTTGATACCTTCTTGTTACCGTAGTTTAAATATTGAGACAATTGTTCTTGTTTCCTTTTCTGCATTTCTTCGATTGATTGGCTGCCCATTTCGTCCTCAATTTTCTGCAGCACTGGCTCTAAAACATCCTTAAGCCATTCTTTGTACACGATCTCCTTCTTTCTCAGATTTAGGAAATCATTGTGCCTCAGGTATCTGTCCACCTCCTAAGTAAGAAATGCAAAATAAAACCATACAAATTATTGGCCAAGCACATTAAAGGTTTCACAGGTGAAGGCTGACTGGTCTCTGCTCCAAGGGCACTGTTTTCCAGCCCTTCTTTGTGCTCCTCCCTCTCTCCACTTCCCACCACTCATTTCCAACCTCTCACTTGCAAGAGCTCTGGCATTCATACCCTTAACTTTTGAAACTGTGGTGCAAGACTGGCAGAAAATTGCTCACTTTTTCCCATCAGGTTATTGAGCTGAAATCACTGCAGAACAGGGGGCTGATAAGCAGCAGACTGTGCAAGACAGGCAGCAGGAGAGGGACCCTCTCCCTGCAGCACTGGCAATCTGCTAGATCAGATCAAATCAGATCAGATCAGCCCTGCTGCCCTTTGCTCACAGCCCCACTGACCAACTAACTACACCCACAGAGCAAATATTAGGTGCAAACAGGCAGGTAAGTTACCTGTGATTCACATTTAGGGTTACTACTTCAGTCATATCCAGAGGAGAGGCCACAAACTCATACTTCTAAATCAGTTTTTCAAGAATACAATTAACATTTTCTCACAAATCACTGAGCAGAAACTAGAACACATTGACATGCAGGAAAGCACACAACAAATGAGAAGAGGTACCATTTCTTACCCTCACAAAACAATTTTCTCTGTCCAAGATGCACTGAACAGAAGCAATGATGTCTCGGCTTTGGTCAGGTGTTACCTAACAGAACATTAAAAACCCACATGAAGTAAAAGCAGGACTCAGACTAGGAGTCAGATTTACTTTGAATTCAAAATAATCACTGGTGTTGTGATTAAAGGCACATTATACCATAACCCAGCTGGCAAATCCTTGTGAGACTTGCTCGGAACAGTGGGGATAAGTAGCAACAGATGAGTGTTGGAAGAACTGGAATGGGAACAGGAATGTACATGTTAAGACCATACATTTCCTTGGCTGCTCCTCACCATGACCACACACCACTTGTTCCTTGCCACTGTTGCTCACCTGTGCCAAACACGTGTCTCATAAACTCAACTCCTGCACTGCAGGCAAGGAGCACAAGCAATATGGACCAAATCCATCTATCACTTGGGGATGGAATTCCTGCAGGGAAGATGAGGGGGGTACCTCCCCTGTGATCAGGCTGCACCAACTCTGTGGGTTAACCAGAGAGACCTTGTCTTCACGAGTCCATCAGCAGCTTCTACAGGCAACAAGTTGTCCAAGTTTTGGCTGGGATAATTTTCTTTCTAGTAGCTGGTACAGTGCTGTGTTTTGAATTTAGGATGAGAGTAATGTTGATGTTTTAATTGTTGCTAAGTAGTGTTTACACTAAGCCAAGGTTTTCTCAGCTTCTCTCCCTACCCCACGAGTAAGCAAGCTGGGGGGGTCACAAGGAGCTGGGAGGGGACACGGCTGGGACAGCTGACCCCAAATGACAAAGGGTTATCCCAAACCTCAACTGAGCTGGTTTTACTCAGGCCTAAGCCAGAGGCAGGGCTGAAACATTCACATTTCACCTGTCTGACCTGCTGCCTCCTCCTGTGGTTTCCACAGACGAATTCAAAGTCATCCCTGCTGTGACTTTCTTCTGCTGTTTAAAAACTGAGCTACAGCCACAGCATTTTTGCACAAGCCCACCATGCCAGTGGCAGCACAGACTCAAGGAATGCATTTGATGCACAGAATGGAAAATTAGCCTGCTACTCCTTGTGCTTAATGTTGATTCTTACTTCCAATAAACAGTGTAGTTTCCAGTCACGTCTGTCTTGACCTTGCTGACCAGCTCCACACTCCAACAGGTTTATTATCCTGAGATAAGCAGGACATCATACATCAGACCAGGCAAGGAAAGGACAAGTAGTATTAAAAAAACACCAAAAACAAATGAGAAGAAGAAATCTAAATTGCTGGCACGTTTTAAGACCCTTTCATCCTACTATTTGAAGCAACTGGTATGTTGTATTACTTCTGACAAATCTACTTCACATAATCACAGATCCTTTCTAAAACCAGCACCGTAACAGCAGCAGGGAGACAGAGCCATCACTCCAGCTGAGAACCACCAGCAGAAAGTACTCAGAACACACACTGGTGAGTAGGTGAAAAGTTTTCCTTCAGGATGATCCCTGTCTGAAGACTCCTTAAGAACCAAAGGAATTAGCTCTCCTTTGACTGAAGGAATTCAGTCTATTCTACCTAGAAAAGAGCAGGCTCAGGGAGAGCCTCATCACAGTACTTACAGAGCAGCTACAAAGAGGATGGAGGTTCTCTCTGCACCAGAAGCCACAGGGAAGAGACAAGGGGTAAGAGGTACAAGTTGCATTGGCTGAAGTTTCATCTCAATATAAGAAAGAAATTTTTTAGAGTGAGATCAATCACTGACTGAACAACCTCCCCAGGGATGTGGTGGAGTCCCCATCACTGACGGTTTTCAAGATGTGATTGGACAGGGTGCTTGACAACCTCATCTGGTGTCTCTTTCCCAAAAAAGGTTGAACCAGATGATCTTTCAAGGTCCCTTCCAGCTGAGGCTGTTCCATGAGTCCATGACTAGTCACAAGCTTGTTTCAGGTTTTATGGGAAACTTTTCCACATACCAAACTGCAAATAACTCGATAAAGCTGCCTCAAAAGGATGCAAGAGCTTGATAAAACCCATTGAGTTGGTTGCTTTTTACAGAGTTCTTTGTTCTTCTCCATGACAAACACATCTCAGATTTTGCAGAACTTTGTGAATAATTATTTTTCATTCCTCCCTCCATAACTTCCATTTCATTCCTCCACTCATATCTTTGCACAACAGAAGCCCTTCTGTCAGCACCTTTGCTGGTGCTGAGGAGAACCTCTGGATAAAAAGGTAAAGAAAGGGCGAGGTCTGCATAAAAAGCCAACCTGCTTTACAAAGATCAGGCCCTCATCCAGGTTCCACAATCAAGCTACAAACTGGGATGGAGCAGTAGAAAGTAACATACACTGCAGTAACCATTTCTGAGTGTGCCCAGAAGGGACAGACTGAGACACAAGGCTCCTGCTGGCTCACAGATGAATTCGGGCACATACCAGGGACAGCAGTCTGGCAGAGACAGACAGACCAGAACACTGTCCAGAATTCAGTGGCATTAGGTGGCCAGTTCCAACACAGAAGCCCAATTACACCCGAATACTCTGGGATCCCAGTTATAGATACTGGTTTCCTGTGATTCTTCACAGTAGAACCTACAGCTGAAGGACTATTGGGAGTCACTCACCTGCCAAGGCCGTGGCTGATCAGGTTCTTTCACAGGTCTCAGATGTGTCATTATTTTTAGCCAGGGAGTCTCTGAGCTGTTCACACTGTGCATGGTTGGAATAATCTGGGAGAAACATTAAAACAGCCAAAACATACATAACTATTGTATAAACAGCAAAACCTCATTTCCTTACAACTCCTATCAATTGATGAAGCAAATCTCTAAAGGAATTCTAACTGCTGATGCCAGTGGCATTCTCCTGTCATAGCAAGTAAAACAGAGATGAAGCATCAGGTTTACAGTCAGGTACTGCCTCTGGTGGGACTGTCTGTCCTCATCTCCACAAACAATGGACAGTACATTTTGTTTCAAAGAACAGCGGTTCACAAATCATTCCAGAATGCCTGTCAGCTTTGAAAACATTTCAGAGTTATCAAATTCCACCTCTGGACTATTACTTATTTCCTTTGTGCCTTTTTCAGTCACATAAAAGTCACTTTCAAGTAACTGCTACACCCCCCCCAGGGATGGCTGCATTCTAGTGGGTTTTAAAGTCAGTTCTACCAGACAAAGCTTATGCTGAAGCACCAACTCTGAGCTCCAGCCAGAAAATTCCACCCCCTCTCTTGTATGTGCCTCAGTATGTCTGAATCGATTTATAACAGAGACAGAGGCAAAATGCCTTTTACAGGAACCTCCACTTAAACATCTTTATTTCAGATTCACTGGAGACACACTGCTTCCAGGAAATAATGGGTTCACAAAATTACTTAGGTAAAGAGTGGAACAAAAGAAAAGCTTATTTCTGCAGAGATACTGACCTCAAGTCTTCAGCCAGATCTTTCAATTACGAAAATATATTCTGTTCTTCAATTATTTTTTGCAACATCCAGTTAAAAGAATCTGCAAAGACTCTCCAAATCAGATATTCATAGAAGGTAACAATATCTTTTGCACAAGACAATATTTAAAAGTTTACTCTGTCCAACCCAGCACTTCAGTGACAATATCGGACTCCAAGCTGGCCTCTCTGGACTGCAGACTCAAATCTCTTACCATTGCTTCAAGGTGCAGTCTGCAATCTGTATCTTTATTTGTTTCATTTCACATATCCAGGTAAAGCCATATTAAGGGGAAAGAACAATGTAATGCACATGGTACCAGGGACTTTCCTTCCCTCCTGCATAACTCTGCCAGATTTCTATTCTTTCATCAGACACAAAGAAAACTAAAAATTTGCAGTGGAGTAGGTCACAACATCCCAATTCTCCACGGAATTTTTTCAGCCCCAGTAAGTCAGGCTCCAAACCCAGAAATACACACTGGCCTTGGCAGTGTGGCAGCCCAGCAGGTCCTTCCTCTATAGTGATTCCCTGCCCTCTCTGTACAGAGGAGACAAGAGATACAGAAGAAAATACGGAATTATAATTAGGACACAGGATTTGGAAAGCAGGTGTCCTGCCACTTTCCATATGGAAATGAACATTTTTTGTCTACATGTGCCCCAATGGCCCCTGCAGAGAGCTGTGCCATGGAGACTGGTGTTCCCTGTGAGAAGCCTCCTGCTCCAAAAACAATCTCCCTTTTATCCAGACAGCCCAAGTCTACTGAGTTCCAAGAAAGCATATCCAACCTCCTGGTGTCTGAGGAGCAGGGGAAGGATTCTCACAGTTTATCCTTCATCCTGTAATAATCAATTAAAGCAAACAGATAAATGACAGTACATAAACCCTGATTAGCACTGACCCAATTTCTGATACAAAATAACAGGCAAACAGAGAGGACTGAAGCTGGGCTGAACTGGGGTGCTACAGATTTGGTATTAGACAAGTCAACAAACCTTCCTATGAGCCAGACATCCCACCCACCTGCACAGGTGCCATGGGCTCCTTGGTCACACTATTTTTGACAGATATCCTTTCCCTCCAAGTAGTTTTGTTCTTCTGGGGAAGGGATGCTGTAAATCCCTGGACAAGTTTGAGACGAAGAAAATACATATCTTGATATTTTAAATTACAAATTACATAAAATACATATTCTAATATTTTAATTTCTAATCTTACAAAACAAGTAAAATTAAAAAAAAAAACCCAACCATTAGGCTCCTTTCTATCTTCAGTAACTAGTATTAAGACTCCATCCATCTCACAAAGAAAGGTTGAGCCTTTCTGTGAGCACAAAGGAAAAGAGGTATTTGATCTCATCACAGGGAATTGGGACCCCAGGGGAGACAAAACAGAGCAAACATAGAGAACCTGCCTCTGCAGCAATCTGCCCTCAGGAACCCACAAGTGGTAAACACTCTAACTGCAGATTTTTTCCCCCCAGTCTTCATAACTCAAGCTGCCACTGAGTCCTTTCTTTTACTTCTTTTACTTCTTTGTTTGGAGTCTTGCTAGGAGACACCAGCTCTCTGTGACTAACAAAGGCAGGGCCCACCGACTTGAGACAGCAGCTGTTTTTCAGGTCTTAAAACTAAAGGTTTAACCACAGGCTTGGACAGAAATACAGTAAAGCATTTCCAAAATCTGAGTGGATAAAAAAAAAAGATTTGCAGTTAATGTAGCAGTTGCAGCCTGCAAATGCCAAATCCCAGGAGCAGGTTGGCTGTTCTGTAATATTAGGACGTTTGTTCCACTGTCCCACATCCCTGAAAGTGTTCAAGGCCAGGTTGGATGGGGCTTCGAGCAACCTGGTCTAGAGGAAGGTGTCCCTGCCCATGGCAGGAGGCCGAAACTGAAAGAACCTCAAGGTCTCTTTCCAACTCAAACTGTTCTCTGATTCTGTGAGAGAACCAGTCTCTCTAGTGCGAGCAGGGCAGCTCTTTGAACCCTGCAGCTTGTGAATGCGGAGCTAACAGATAACATGTGCAAGGCCGGAGCGTTCCGCCCTGGCCCCTGGTCCCGAGGCAGCGATCGGGACCAGGCCAGTGAGCGGGGAACGCCGAACCCCCGACCCGCACCCTGCCCGGCCCTGAGGCGGGTCCCGCAGACCGCAGGGCAGGCGAGGGCGGGCAGCAGAGCCCCGCTCCCCCCACCGCCGTGCCGGGGTCCCTCACCGGCCCCAGGGGCGGCCGGACGGGGCTGCGGTGGGAGTCAAACCCGCTCCGTTCGGCACAGCCCCACTGAGGGAAAAATGGCGGTGCCCCCCTACCCTCACGGTTGTTGTAGAGCCCCTCCGTGTTCTTCCGCCGAGGAAAACAGCCTCTCTTCCATTACCCACAGCCTCTCGGGACGAGGAGGCACCGCCCTCGGGGACAGGGATGGGGCAGCCCGGCCGCAGGACCGGCACCCGGACCCTGTTCCCGGGCGGAGGCGGGACGTGGGCACGGACACGGGCACGGACACGGGCACGGACACGGCCGGGCCCCTCCGCGCGCGGCCGCACAGCGTCCCGCGCTGCCATGGCAACCCCAGCCCGCGCGCTGCCCCCGGCAGGGCTGCCCACCAATCAGAGAGCGAGAGCGCGGCCAGTGAGCCAATCAGAAGCGAGAACAGCCCGGCCAAGCCGAACCCGAACCCAGCCGAGCCGAGCCGAGCCGAGCCGAGCCGAACCCAGCCGAGCCGAGCAGGCGAAGTCAGGGTCACTGGTTTATCCAAAATTCACTAAATTGTATTACGAGATTTCACACATTACCGTGCAGTGCTAGCCGTGACATTAAATTTGAAACTGAAGGCAGCCAGAGATACCAGATGAGGGAAATGTGAGGGTTTTTTATCTCAGCGGCGGGTTCCTCAAAACCTTTATATTTGATTTTTTAAAAAAATTATTATTATTATTGATTTGTCAGCGCCCCAGGAAAGACAAGTTCCTCGTGCCCAGGTAGCCTGTCAGCGCCCAGCCCTGGCCCTGCACGGGACACTCCAAGAATCACACCATGTGTTTGAGAGCCTGAGAGCCTTGTCCAAATGCTTCTTGAACTTTATCTGCTCTTCAACTGTATCGGAGGGTGGGTCAACCAACCTTTTCAGGGATATCAGCAAAGTGCCAGAGCCAAACCCCTTATTTCAATTTGGAAAGAGAGACCCCCTGCTGGATCCTGCCCTCTCTTGGTATTTTATCAGTTTTGTCAAGTCTTACCCACTGCCGCAGTCTGCCAGCGCCCTTGAAGGACTCACACAGAACAGTTTAAGGAATAACACACTTTATTAACAAATACACTGATCACAGAAGATTGTGACAATCAGGGATTGATGTTGACACTGAACTGATTCCAAGAAAAAGTCTGAAGCAATACACAAAGTCTAATCATCAAGGAAAGCTTGAAATAATAGTTAGCACACTTTGAATAAAGTTCTTCCCCAAAAGGCCTCCCTAGAAGGGAGAAGCCAGGTTCAGCCCATTGACCAATCCCAGAAATTAGGATGGAGTCTTGCCTAATATCTCCCCCTTTTAACTCACTGTTACATATTTCTTTACACTTATATGGAGCTTGAGTGACTCCAGCCACACGTACTTTTGTTCCTGATTGGTGTAAAATTCTGTCACTTTGCTCTTAAAGATATAGTTAATAAAATAGAGACCACGTGCTCAGGGAGGGGTGGTAACTTTGGGATGGAGGTGTGTGACAGTATTACAGTATTATATGAGATTATAATGAGCACGGTTCATCTGAGGAGAGCGATTTTGCCACAGTTGCTGGTTCAGCAACAAGGCATCTTTTCCTCTCTCACTTGGTTGTCAGCTGCTCTGCGTTTTATCGGCCACCTGGTACCATCCAGTTCCCATTCCTGCAGGGATTACAACAGAGCCTGGCCGTGGTGTCCTCACTCCGCTCCGAGTCATTCCCCCTTAGCATCCGCAGTGTGTGTTGCCTGGGGAACTGCTGTGCAACAGATTCCGTGCTTGCCAACTGCATTCTCTCCTCGAAGAAGCAACTGTATTTCACCCTAAAATTTCCTTAATGTCATAACTTCCATTAGAATGTGACTGTAACTTTAGACTCAAGATATTTTCCCCCTATTTTCCCACATAATCCACCCCGCGACTGGAGTCACTCAAGCTTCACAATATCCAAATGGAGTTTAAGAGTGTTTTATGCATTTGTATTGCGGGGGTTATCTAATGTTTGTGGGGGTAGCCAATAGGGTAATTGCTTCACAATAATGCAAACTTTAACATACAATACTAAGACAAAAAGCAAAAGAGTTAATGTCAATTAAACAACAACAGGGCAAAGCACTCTCTTGAGAATTCCTGTAGCAGCTGGTGATCATCCAAAGAGAGTATCCCACCACCAATGTTCTGCATCTTTCTTGACTGCTTCTGAAATACGATGTATTTTCTCCACATTATGATGGATGGGAATCAGAGTCCTCTGTCCATTTCCTTGAGCTTGCTTCAACAATTGGTTTAGGTCTTCATGTTGTAGTAGCTTTCTGCTCAAGTTGAAATTTGCTCCAATAGAGGTAGGCAGCAGGTCTTGAATCAGCATATACTTAGACCATAACAATTGATAAGATATGACAGAAGCTGAGTAAATAAAATCATCCCATAATTTCAGTGGACTTACAAACACAAATATCTGAGTCATTACTTGTAGCTACAGTAACATTATCTACAAGTAAAGAATCCCAAAGAGTTCACACCTCCATCATCAATATTTACAACTGAAAACATTTTTAGGGTTTTCATTAGGATGTGTCTCAAAATGACAAACACTTTGTTCAGTTATAAGACAAATGTCTTGAGTTGTGATGGCATTGTTTTCACAAATGACTCCTTGTTGCTCTCGCACAATGACATCAATAGTTCACCATTTATTTCCATCCTCTAGGGCCCATACCCCACGCTCCAGGGATAGAGTATGATCTGTTGTGATTTAACCCTGACACAGTGGTAGGGTATATAATATATACCCGAGCAATGTGTACAGTTAACACAAAAGCTGTGGCTGTGCTGTCGATGGCATCATAGGTAAAACTGACTAAATACCACCAGGACTGGAATTTTTCTTCAAACTCAATCACATCATCCCAAATTACTTCCAGAATTCCAGTGGGTAAGATACCTTCTTCACCTTCCCTTATAATTGTGGCTGTCATTGATTGCATCCACAGCTGAGCTTGGATAAAACAAAGAAACATTTGTCCACAGGTGCATCTATGATCAGTTGGTGGTTTTTTCACCCTCCTACTGAGGGTAAAAGCTATTGGTTTGTTCCCAGATCCAAAAGGAAAGATTGCAGAGGGTGATTCAATTTGTTGATCTCACTAGTTATCATGACTAGTTTGTTCATTAATCCCTCAGAGTCTATGCTATTTTGAACTCCCAGTCCTGTTCCCAAGATGCCAGGCACATCTCTTTTTGCTCACTTTTGGGGAAAGAGTGTTCATGTATGCAGCCATGCTGCCATCCTGCGTAAGAGGTCCTCAGGAATGGTGAACAAACTGGTTGGATTGTAGAAACATTATTTTCCTTCAATTCAACTTGTCTGAGAGACCACGACAGGTTAAACAACATCTGATGTTGACCAATATTTTTGATCACATATGGTCCAATTTCAGAAATTTGTGGGTTGCTCAGGGCAGATGGCTTGGTTGCAGGGCTAGATTTCGTGACTTTTTTTTTAAAACTCTCCCCAGAAATCTGAATTTCCTGTTTCGCACAAAACTCTAAATGGATCTTTTACTGCATTTTGATTTAGCCAACAGTCCTGATATTTGCTTTCACAAAATAAATTTCTTCCCATTTCTAACTTACTTTTATAATATTTCTTTAGGTTTAGGTGGACCTTCAGCGACTTTAGTCATACATCATGTTCAGTGAGGCATGGTCATATCTCGGGGGCAGCTAACTTTGGGATGGAGGTGTGGACAGTATCACATCTGAGCTAACTTTGGGATAGAGATTTGTGCCAGTGTTACATCTGAGGAGAGTGATTTTGCCAACAGCAACACATCTTCTCCTATCTCCCTCATCTGACAGATGATATGCAGCTTATCAGCTAAAAAGTACCACCAAGTTCCCTTCTCTGCAAGGATTTCAACAGAGCCCGGCCACGGTGTCTGTGCTCCACCCAATGTTTCATTCCCCCCTCAGCATCTATTGTGTGGAGGAAGTCAGGCATGCTGACTGCATTCCATCCAGGGAATAGCAACCCCATTTCCCACTATAATTTCCATACTGTTATAACTGTGTCTGTAACTTTCCAGTCCACTCCATCCTCCCTTTCATCCCTCCTCAGCATGTATTATATGCACGCTGATCACAAGTTTTGTCTGTTAAAATGTAACTTTCCAGTTTTCTTTAATTTTACCCCTGGTTATTTTCCCACACAGCTGTTCTTTGATTTATCAGCTAGCTATGTGGTACCATCCAGTTCCCATTCCTGCAGGGATACAACAGAGCCTGGCCAAGGTGTCTTCTCTCTGCCTCACCCTCTGTTTCATCCCTCTTTAGCATGTCCTTCAGGCTGCAAAGTGTGTTGCCTGGGGAACTATCACAGAATTGATTCCAAGCATGCAAACCACATTCCACGCTGGACATAACAACTGCATTTCAGCCTAAAATTTCCTCAATGTTATAACTTCTGTTAGAATATGAATAAAACTGTAGCGTCCAAATTTTTCCCAGTTTTCTCTAACTTTCCCTCAGTCATTTTCCCACACTGTGTTTTTGCTGACCATTTAAAAAGAAAATAATTTTTGTTTTGGGTCAAACCTGGCCAAAAAACCACCCCTAAAGCCCTTTTTCTGCTCTGATCTGCTGTTTGTAGCAAGTTTTATCTCATTTCTTAGTGTTTTCATCGTGGACTGTTTCCTCGGTAGGAAGTAAATTAAACATGAGGAAAATCAGAACTCAGGAATATTTACCCTATAAAAATATAACTGGACTTTTATGGCCTTCCTGAGAAACATGACCATTTTCCTGCTGGTCAGTTCTGCTGCCCTCTTGTTTTTGTGATTTTTATTTTGTTATATTGCTTATGTAAGGCCTAGCATTATTTCTGCTGAAATTCCTGAACTCCACATGAAGAAAAATATGGTTTCCCATATAAAGGGGAAGGGAAATGAACACTTATACATCTATCTTTTTACAGAACAGAAGGAAAATGAATCAACTGCAGGCTTTGCTGAGTGACAGTCTTGTCAGCACAAAGTGTGTGGAAAACACAGCTATCACTGGCATAAAGGAAAGACAAGTCTGTGCATCAAACTTTGGCTTTAATGTAAGAGATCAAGAGCATCCTGGGAAGAGACAGCAGAGGTAGAAACTCTGGGAATGCAGAGCACAAAGCAGTGATAATGGCAGGGAGCACAGCACTCTACTAAACACACTTGTTCTTTCAGCCCCAGAGCCCAGTGCTGGGGTACAGCCTGGCTGACTCACAAGGTTGATTGCTAATTTCACACCTTTGATTTTTGGAAGAAAGATGCCATTTAAGCGCCATTTTCAAGGAGTCCTTTTTAAGCACTCTGAGTTCAAGGATTCTGCCAGTAAAGCAGATGGATGTAGGTCCATTCTCTGTCACTGAGACCTGCTGGTATGGAATGTGCCGTGCCCATACTATAACCCTGAAACAGTGGCTGTACAGGCTGCCCTTGGGGAGCTGTCCTGGGCCATTCTAACTTCACAGTCTGTACTCTGGAACTGCCAAAAAGCAAAGTAATTGCCAAAAACAAAGTGCTTGCTGGCCCAGGTCACAACTCTACCTGGACTGTTCTGACTGTACTCAGAACTGCTCCCTGGAACCTTAAAATTGCTATTATAGATATAGCTTATCTGTTTTCATTATCCAGCAGCTTACAAAGAGCAGAATAACAGCACTTCTTCTCATATCCTATCATATCATATCATATGATAAAAAAGCTAATAGGCACTCCCTGATACAGTCACAGAATTACAGAATGGTTAAGTCTAGAAGGGACCACCTGTGGGGTCACATGGGGGGAATACTGGAAAAGAATGTTCAGCAAGAAGGAGTGCATGCATTGGCTGTAAGGTGACAGACCAATTTAAGGCCACACTGACAGTCCTGAGCAGTTATGGGAAAGACCCAGAAACCCGCTGTAAGGTGATAAGGCTACACCAAAAGGGACAAAGAGACTCCTGAGGGCTTTCAGAAAAACCCCAACACCTAGGGAAGACTTCCCAGCAACAGACTGATAGGATCAAGGAAGGATGGAATGGTATGGAGATAGTACGGCCTTTCTTCGCCAACATCCTACCTGATGTGAACTCAGGCCTATGTCATCTGTCTATCACCCTGAAAATTAGTTTATTGACTATAGTCACTCAAACTGCCTAAGGAAAAAAGTACAAAAAGAGATTGGATGCAGTGGCCGAAAAAACGCACACTCAGTCAGTTGACAGGCAGTGAACACTTTATTTACAGAAGGCTTAGTTTTATAATCTTTTTCTTCTGTCCGTGCACAAATATACCATATCTCATTGGTTAAGTGTTCTTGTTCACACGCCTAAGCTCCTTTTCTAATAGGTCATCAGCATTCCTTCACATGCTGGCAACTGTCAAAACAACACCTGTTATTTACTGCAGTTCTTCTTCCTTTCCTGCTTTCTCATCTTCAATGTTTACATTCCTTTACAACCTCGTAGCTGTAACTGCTCGAATTCAAGGCCTAAGCTATCTACAGCTCAGTCATTTCCCACAACTGGACAGGAGCAAAACTGGGGGAGAAGTTCCGTCATTTCTGGGGGGGTAACTGACAGGCTGCCTTTTCTCCTTCCGCTCTTCAGAATGCTGCGGGGCAACCAACCATTTTTATATTTTACTTTGCTTTCACCTTTACTAATTGTACTTTGCTTCCTTCCCTATACCTTATAGACTACTGTGTATATATTTTACCTTCTTTTTTTTTTTGCTATATTGTATTTTATCGCCCTAGATCGCGGACTCCGACTTGCTGTACGTGATTTGCCTTACAGTGTGTATTTCTTGGTCTTAGTGTGTGCTAGCGAGAAGCAGCTATATTCTTTCCTCTTTGCTTTGTGTTAGTGAGTGTGTTTAGATTTTGTCCTAGTCTTTGTAAACTGGTCTGTTGTGGAGGGGGGTTGCTTGAATTTTGTATTGAGGTGTTGTAGTGATCTATTGCTTGTGAGTTGTGTTGTTTTTGGAGAGCGTGCTTCTGGTTTGGGTTTTATTAGTTAAGTGGAACTTTGCAGTTAAATGTTATCACTGATGACATGAATCCTATATTAATTAAAGTTATTTTGTGAGCTGCTAAGAGTTAGTCCATTTGGTTTTGGTTTTTTTCTCGGTGCTGGTAGTCTCGCCAACAGCAGAATAACTTGTAGGAGAAACTTGCTGAGAAGGTTCTCCATTGCTATTAAGTGCAGTCCCCATAAATAGGGTATCAAAAGTCCTGTCCATCTCAGTGAATCTGTCAAGCGAAGGGTCTCCCCCTAAGGAGACACTGACTGACTGTTTTCGGACTTTAAAGGCTTTGAACTCCCAGGAGGGGGACACTAATGGACAAAAAATATATTAATACAGGTGGGACAGAAAATCCTTCATTTCTGCCCCTTCTCACGTGACAGGTGGCTAACATTCACCAAGGACAAACTGTCTGCACACCTTAGGATCAGGAACAATGAGGGAGCCTGGTGTATTGTTCCAAGGAAGATATGAAACAAAGGGTGGAGAGGCACAAAGGTGCTGCAGTCATGCTCTGTTGAAATCAATGCAGATATGAAACATGAAGAAGTTGGCACACAAACTTGGCTTAACCTAAGCCTTCCTCAGATGCAGATTCAATACCAGCAATTAATAGAAAAGTATTTTCTGCCCAGTTCTGGAGAAACAATGCCAGTGAAACCACCTTTAGTTGCTGAGTTACTAACACTGATGCAGCACATGAAACAAGCCCCTTCTTCTATCCAACAACATAGCTCTGTTTGTGCCCAGAATCACAGAACTAGAGAATCATTTAGGTTAAAAAAGACCTAAAGGTCACTGAGTCCAACCATTGACCCACCACTGCCAAGCCCATCACTAAACCACATCCCTCAGTGCCACATCTTTTAATACTGCCAGGGATGGTGACTCCACCACTGCCCTGGGCAGCCCGTTCCAGTGCTTGACAACCCTTTTGGTGAAGAAATTATTCCTAATATTCAATGTAAACCTCCCCTGGCACAACCCGAGGCCATTTTCTCTTGCGCTATAGCTTGTAACTTGGGAGAAGAGACCGGTCCCAACCTGGTTACAACCTCCTTTCAGGTAGTTGTAGAGAGCAATAAGGTCACCCCTGAGCCTCCTTTCCTCCAGGCTAAACACCCATAGTTCCCTCAGCTGCTCCTCATCAGACTTGTGCTCCAGACCCTTCCCCAGCTCTGTTGCCCTTCTCTGGACTCGCTCCAGCACCTCAGTGTCCTTTCTGAATTGAGGAACCCAGAACTGGACATAGGATTCAAGGTGAGGCCTCATCAGTGCCAGGGACAGGGGGACAATCACTTCCCTAGTGCTTCTGGCCACACTATTCCTGATACAAGCCACTTGACCTTTGGCCCTCTTGGCCACCTGGCTCATGTTCAGCTGCTGTTGATCAGCACCCCCAGGTCCTTTTCCACTGGGCATCTTTCCAACATCTCTGCCCCCAGCCTGTGGTGCTGCAGGGGGTTGTTGTAACCCAAGTGCAGGACCAGGCACTTCAGCTTACTGAACCTCACACAATGGCCTCAGCCCATTGATCTGGTCTGTCTAGATCCCTCTGCAGAGCCTTCCTACCCTCCAGCAGATCAACACACCCACCCAACTTGGTGTTGCCTGTGAACCTACCGAAGGCAAACTCAATCCCCTCGCCCAGACTGTTGATAAAGACATTAAACAGAGCAGGTCCCAGTGCTGAGCCCTGGGGAATGGGACTTACTAAATCTAAGGACTGGGCTTTACATTTTAAGCCAGCGTTGGGCTAGCTCTATCCTAGTATTTTCTGCAGGACTACACACAGAGCTGGAGCAGATCCAAAAGGTGCCATTGTGTTATTTATCCCCAAGTCTGATCTGGCTCAGTAATATATTCAGGAGCCATATCATAGTTGATATATGAGCATTTTTTAATGCTACGGGAGAAAGGCAAAAAGTGTAAAGCTGGAAGATTGCAAAAAAATGCCAACACTTGCAAAATCCTGTAATGATATCCACACGTTATTTGGTCTTGCAAATAGTCATCCATAACTGACCACTGCTCCTAAGCAAAGGCTAATGTAATGTCTAAGTTTTTCTGGAGCTAGATTTGCAGTGAGTTTGACTATGTATTTTCTGGAGTTTATTCTGGCTGTCCTGGATGATTTCTTTGAGAAAAGAAAACAAAGTAACTTTTCTTTGCATATTACAAGAGATTTCTGAAAATTATTGAAAGTGTTCAGTGTTTATTCTTTAGAACTGATATTATCTCATGAATATAGGTGTTAGTATTTTTAATTTTCAGTTAAAAATAACACAGTCTTCATTTAAGCATCACATAGTCTGAGAGGGATTTGAAGTTAGAAAAAAGCATCTCCATTACAGCAATTCTGCATATGATTTTTATAATTTTTAAAAAATTATTTATTTTTTCCTTGTGTTATTACAGCAGACTAGAGAGAAAGATAGCTGAATCAGAAGAAAACTTGGACTTCATCAACTTCAGGACTGCTCATGAGGAAATAAAGCTTAGAAGTTTGAAACATTATCCAATTTAAACAACAAACCGCTGCTTTACAACTTTCCAGCTTCTGAGTTTTTTTCAGGGATTTTTCCAAGAACACTTGAGGGCTCACTGTTCATAAAAGGACAACTCTATGCATCTAAGTTTCTTAACTGAATTGAAAGTGATGTAGTGATGTCTTCAATATTTGGCTTAAGATAGTCTGCTTAAACTTTCTAACATTGCCTTTTAGCCTGTTTCCAGATAAGATAATTATTATTCTCACTAAGCAAAGTAAGTTCTCTAATGGCATTACAGTGATGCAGAGCACCACAGATCCAAGGGATGAAGGAAACTGTCACATTAACACATTTTCAGACTGCCCAGTACATCTTCGAATATTACAAATAAAATACATTTTTAACATGTCAATTTGCATTGCCACCGACTGCTACAGAAAGTCATTTATTTTAAACTGCAGTAGATTGCAAAGTTCTGTGAGAATGAGGAAGGAGAGACAATGTCAGTACTGGGACTGAATCAGATCGTGTGTACTACAGGACATCAAAGAAGGGCATTCTCAAGAACAACAGGCTTCATGATCTTTTCATCTGCAGAAGTAAAGAAATTATTAGCTAATTGAGTCACATGAGAACAAAAGAATTTTTAGCTATACTTGATTCTAAATTTGTTTAGTTTCAAAGAAAAGTTTAAAAGCTTGACTCAAAAAATTTCATTATTAATATGAAAAAAATCCACAGAAAAAAATCCTACACACAGACACACACACGATTTATCATTTTTAAATAGCCTGAAGTGTCAGTTTTATTCCCTGACAACTCAATAGCTGGTGACCAGGACACAGAGATAGGCATGATCTGATCCTTCTCTTTCTGGGGGAAACAGCAAAGCTCAAGGAGATGTCATCAGGCTTTTCCAGCCTGAATGATTCTGTGATTCTAAACCAGGTAGGAATGCACGGGGCTGATGGACATGAACCAGCGAGCTCTGAACGCTGCTGTCTCCCGGCAACAGAGCCCAGGGGGTCTATGGCATAAGGGCTCTCAGGCTCCCGTGCCCCCAATACCAGTGGAGTAAATCGAGCCTGAGACAGAGTTCCGAAATCAGAGCAGTCGCTCCTGCCCTGCTCGAGCACACACCGTGACACTCCTCCCGCCCAGCACGGGCATCAGGCCAAACCCCCCTGGGTGCTGGGGGAGCGGTGGATCTCTGCCGGGGTTTCTGTCTCAATCCGTGCAATAATCCAGGTCAGTGAGTAGAAACAACAGTGAGTTGTACTAATAGTTCTGACTCTACTCATGTCTTTCCCTCCAAAGTAAAAGACAACCTCGCCCCGTTCCACCCCTTGACCCGCAGGGGAGTAGCTGATGGCAAGGGCAGAGCTCAGAGAGGAGGAACCGGGATCGGACTCTGTTCCCGAGGGCAGGTTGGATTTGTTCCGGTGCAGAGATTGTCCTTCCTTATTCACAGGAAAAAGGTGAGTAACAAATTGTGCTCTTAAAGTTATTGCTGGGGGCCATTGCTGGCAGATCTGACGGTTTGAAGTTGTTACACTTGGCTGGAAACGGGTTTCAGAGAAATGTAGATATTCAGATCCTCTTCTTCTCTCTCTCTCTCTCTCTTTTTTTTTTTTTTTTACATTTTTGTGGGCCTGATTCTGTCAACAAAGGCAACGATTTATAAAACTGCAAGTTAGTGAACTCCGACGGAAGAAGGAAAAAAGCTTCTTTCACATCTTATTTTTAATTGACTAAAATTTGGACACAATTAAAAGAGCAGAGGCATCTCTTACAGGGTGGTATCAGGTGAGCTTCCCACTGAATTTTTTAGCTGATACAGACAAATTTTGTGGGACTGGATTAAATGGTTCAGCTGACAACAATGAATAGACAGCCAGCCTCAGAAAGAAAAGCCTTTAAATTACATTGTATTGAAATAATTGGGAGTGTTTATTCACTGTAAAATAGCCGTAGAGCACCACCCCGTGGGGATTGACATTCCTGGGGTTTCAAGTTGTTTGTCATTCTGCATTTGCAGTCTTACCACAAACAATTAGGTACGCACTTAGCTTTTCCTGTACAGATATCATCATGCAAGTGATTTTTACAGAGGGCAGGGTGGTCTGTCAGGGTGGTCTGTCACACAGTGCTGGTTGCTTGAAGAGGCTCTAGCCAGCAGCCCACCCGGTGCTGCATTCAGTAAAGTACCAGCTCTCAGGAAGTAACACAGTTGTTCCCATTGTGGTTCCCTCTTCTCATCTCCTTCCACCCAGCATCAGGGAGCAGAGGGGAGGGAGCCTCTTGCAGATTTAATTTTGCCAGGCAGGCAGAGGCTTGACATCGCAGCCCATCTCAACAGCTGCTGGTGCCAAAAGGAACCCAGGAACAGTGACCAAGGAGTTACCTGAAAGACTCTTGCAGCAGTGGGACCCTCTACCAGAGCAAGTCAGGCACACTGGAATCAAATGGTGAGGCAAGGGAAATAAATAGGAATTTTTAAAATCTTTTGTCATCTTTCATCACTGAGATTTTCTCACTGCATGTAAGTGTGCCTGTATTCATGCCAGTTTTATTTCAGTTTGGGTTTGGTTTTTGGTTTTGTTTTTTTTTTTTTTTTTAGAGAAAATGTTTGCAGCTTATTTTGATTGCCCAGGAGGCCCAGAAAATCTCTATATGAAAGAAGTGATGAAACCAAGTCCAGGACAAGGAGAAGTTCTTGTGAAGGTCTCTGCCAGTGCTCTGAATAGGGCAGATTTACTCCAGGTATGTATACGTTAAGCAGATTTATGCAGCTGAAAATAACACTGATTTTTCAAGCCCCTATCTGAGATCTTGACAGATCAGAAGAGTTAAAAGAGGTTGGAAGTCAGGAGCATTTGGATGGGAGATTTCATAGGGGCGAAAGAAGAGATGTCTGTTGATTCAGCAGATAAATGTTTTTATCTGGGTCACTGCAGTGCTGGGCTGGTGTGGAAAGGCAACTGCCTTTCAAGAAAACATGTAAAACCAGAGCACTAGTCTTTCTAGATGCTTAGACACTTCTCTGGACATTTGAGATGAACAGGAAATGTTTCACTGGCCCAGTCCCAGTGGGAGAAAATCACATTTAAATTATTAAGTTTGATCTGCAAGCCATGCTCTGCAACTGGGGACCATAGTACCTCCTCAGTGGAGACTGGCCTGGAAAAAGGAGACTCACAAAAAAATGAATTTATTCTTATTTTAAGAACATACTTAGGAAACAAGAAGTTTTTCCAGAGGAGAGAAGATCCTCAAATTACTGGAACATTTGCACAGTGCAAAATCAGGATTAAATAGATAGGAATGTAGGTTAGAGACGTGCGAATGGAATATTGCAATTCATTAAAGTCAATGAGGTGTTGCTTTTCCTTCCTTGCCCTCTCTTTTCTTTTATTTTAGAGGAGAGGGAAGTACCCTCCCCCGGAAGGAGCAAGTGATATTTTAGGCTTAGAAGCAGCTGGGAGTGTGGCTGGGCTGGGCCCTGGCTGCAGGGGCCGGTGGAAGGTCGGCGATGCAGTGATGGCTCTGCTCTCCGGAGGAGGTCAGGCACAGTACGTTACAGTTCCTGAGGGCCACCTGATGCCAATCCCCAAAGATATGACTTTTATCCAGGCTGCAGCCATTCCCGAAGCCTGGTTAACAGCATTTCAGCTGCTGCATTTTGTAGGTGAGAGGTGTATTTGCCCATCTATCCCCAAACAGCTGATATTCCTTTCTGTTATGAAATCCTTTCTTTGTTGCCTCCATCTGAATGCTGTTTGCCTTTCCTCTGTCACTTCATTCCCGTGGGTCAGAATTTGGTATGCCAGACACAAATCCTGAAATCTTGACCACCTCTCCTCACTCATAACTTACCCTGTTGATTGCATATTTACAAGGAAGGATATGGAAAGATGCTCAGTTTTCTTTTCATTTATGTTTCTCAGCTTGAATCACTGAATGGTTTGGGTTGGAAGGGACTTTAAAGATCATCTAGTGCAATCCCCCTGCCATGGGCAGGGACACCTTTCATTAAGTCTAAACCCTCAAATAACTTCCATGTTCTCCAAACAGCTGAAAAGTCATCCTATTTCTAAGGATTTGACTTCACTTGCAAGCATGCCCATATAATGAACTTTCTCACTAATTGCCTTTGGACCTACAATAGGCAATATCTCCTTGTACCTTGTTTCACAGAGACATTAATTGTAAGTAAAATCCCCTCTGAGCTGATTCAAAACAGTCAGAAGCTCACACTCTTCACTTTGAAAATACACTGCCAAGGCACTACAGTAGCACTTGCCAGGGTTTTCCTCAGGTGAGAAATATCCTTCTCCTACCTTCTTCAGCAGTAGCACCTAGAAGTTCCAGTAAAGAACAGAAGTTCCAAACAAATAACTTTCTTGTAGACTTGCTTCAAGCAGTGTTGTTTCCTGGGGATCACTTCCAGATCACTTTAAATTAATGCGTTAGAGCAAGTGATAGATAATTGGTAGAACTGGTCCTTAACATTACCCAGCACTCTGGATGTTTCTCCATTGTTGAGTGCCTGATTTTTCAGTATGAACATCCTCCAGCAGTGTTTTTTATTGGTGGAATAAAAAGGCTGATTGCACTCACTTAAGCATCTCCGTCACAGATGCCCAGAACTGGACAGGGCCAAGATAAAGTCATTCCACTGAAACTGGTAAAATGAAGTTCTGTCAGCACGCTGTGACCTCTGTTAGTCCTGGGTTTGTTTCTCTTATGAAAGATATGAAGATGTAAACAAAGCCCACAAGGGCATCTCTTTCAGCCCCCTCTTCAGTATTTTCCATGCTGTTCATGTTTTAATCCAAAGGTGATGCCCAAAGGGTGACCACTCTTCCCTTATGTCCTCCTTCAGGTAAAATACAGGAGGGTGAGACAGTGCTGATCCATGCTGGAGCCAGCGGAGTTGGCATGGCAGCCATTCAGCTGGTGAGACTGGCAAAAGCAATTCCCATCGTGACAGCAGGAACTCAAGAGAAACTGAAAGCAACAGCAAACGCTGGAGCAGCTGCAGGGTTCAACTACAAGAAAGAAGATTTTAGTGAAAAAGTCTTGGAGTTCACCCAAGGTAAGAACCTCTCTGTGAAAGAGCCTGTGACAGCTGGGGAGGAGTTTGTACCTCCCACACTGTTCAGCTCAGAATGTGCCTTTCCTTACTTTAATTGTGCTGTTTTCTGCATGGGCTCTCTTTATCTGTGTTCATTTGGGGCGTAAATATCGTGCCACATTATTGTTCCCTCCACAAAGAACTGTGGGACCAAGTCCTCACACTTGTCTTTGTAAGAATCACCACGGAATCACAGAAGGATTTAGGTTGGAAGGAACCTTAAAGATCATCTTGTTCCAAGCCCCTGCCATGGGCAGGGACACCTTCCACTAGACCAGGGTGCTCCCAAGCCCCATCCAACCTGGCCTTGAGCACTTCCAGGGGTAGGGTATCTACAGCTTCTCTGGGCAACCTGTGCCAGTGCCTCACCACGCTGGGTTCTCACACTGCTAGAAAATTTTTTGGGGGCCCAATTCTATAATTCCTTGTGACAATTCCTAATTTCAGTAGAAAGAATTAAATGAGAATTGCAGGGTTGATTCTGTACCTATAAAGAACAAGGCTGTAGTTTTCCCTGAGATTATCCCAGCCTTTAATGCAGCTCAACTACATTGCTGAAATCTCTCCTGATTCTACTTAAGGTTCTGGAGTGGATATTATTTTAGATTGTGTTGGTGGCTCATACTGGGAGAAGAATCTCAACTGTCTGAGTACTGATGGCCGGTGGATTCTTTATGGACTACTGAGTGGAGGTGAAGTCCATGGGGATTTGCTAGCAAGGCTGCTCTCCAAAAGAGCCAGCATCCACACGAGTCTATTACGGTCACGAGACAAGGAGGCAAGTAATGGCTATCAACAGTCTGTGCAGTTTGACTGTAAAATCGATGATAGTTTTCTTTTAAAACTAGTGTTAAACACCTTCTTGCAAAAAAAAAGTCCCACTTGAACCGTCATTACATACTTTGAAAAATTAAGTTATAATTAAGTTATAATGTCCCCTTTCTATTTTTATCAAATCCCTCCCTGAATCAGAGGAATGATACCCAGGACTTCTGAATGTATTTCACAAGTACCATAATTTAAAGATTTGGCCTAAAAAAGAACAGAACTTGAGCGATCAGGCAATTTGATCGAGTCTGAGGAGAGGTAAATAAAAACTTCTATCAGGTAATTTTTCGAAGTAGAAAGCAAGGCCATTTGGATGCCCAATTACCAAGAAGAAAATCACTTTATGTGGAAAATTCTCAGGTTTGACAATAAAAGACAGGCAGTGCAGAGCCCCAGGGTAGATGGTTTAAGACATACATATATCTCTATATATGTATATATATATATGTATATTCTCAAAAACTATCAGTTTGAATTTAAATGGTTCTGCACTGAGCTTACACCACCTGTTTTGGAGAATTTCATTCAATTAAAATGTAATAAATCTAAAAGTTTTCTTCTTGTTTGTAATTTAGACCAGTCATGTGTTTATTATGTCCATTTCACCGTGACAGTGTCAGGAAGTGACTCCTTGCGGGCTGCGCACACTTTGTACGCCGTGCTTAGAGACACCTCAGTGAGTGAAATGGCTGGAAATAACCTTCAAAACGCTCTTTTCCCGCAGTATAAGGAGCGGCTGGTGAGAGCCTTCACAGAGGAAGCGCTGCCCTATTTTTCCGGAGGGGCTTCCCCGCGGCTCCAGCCGCTCGTGGACAGCGTTTACCCCCTGCACAAGATCGCAGAGGCACACAGGGTTATGGAGGAAAACAAGAACACCGGCAAAATCGTCATCGAAGTGCCCGTTTGCTTCAAGAAAGGGCCCCTGCTGTAGCTGTGCTGGGTGACAGGGTCACGGCGGGTGTTGCACTGCAGAGATCCTGCCGCTTTCTGCTCCAAACCGGGATCGCTTATTGTGGGCGGTGAGGAGGGGCAGAGGATTACGGGAGGCGTTTATTGAAAAGGTGGCGAGGAGGGGTAAAAGATAACAGGAGGCGTTTATTAAAAAGAGGTTCGTGTTGCAGTTCTGTTGCCGTGAACTGAAGGCGCACGCGGTGCGGGGATCTCCACTCCCTCAGGGCCGAGGGCGGGGCCGGGGCTGAGCGGTGCGCGCCGGGACAGCTCCGGTCCGAGAGGGGAGCGCGGTGCGCGCCGGGACAGCTCCGGTCCGTGAGGGAGCGCGGTGCACGCCGGGACACATCCGGTCCGTGCGGGGAGCGCGGTGCACGCCGGGACAGCTCCGGTCCCTGAGGGAGCGCGGTGCACGCCGGGACACATCCGGTCGGTGAGGGGAGCGCGGTGCACGCCGGGACAGCTCCGGTCCGTGCGGGGAGCGCGGTGCACGCCGGGATACATCCGGGTCTCCCGCCCAGCGTTCACGATCCCGGCTGGTGTTCCTGTTCCCGGGCTCCTTCCCCGCCGCTGTTCCTGCCCCAGGCCAAGGCCCCCGCTTTCCGCCCGCAGCCATGGCGATGCAAGCGGCCAAACGAGCCAACGTGAGTGCGCTGCGCTGCCCCGCCCCGCCCGCCCTGGGCTCCGGCCCCGCTCCTGGGGAAAGGAGCCCATCCCGCTCCAGGCATCCCGCTGGTCTGACGGGAACGCGGCAGGAGGGTGGGACAGGGTGATCTTTAAGGCCCCTTCCAATCCCATTTCACGGTTTAGCCCGTAAGGTGCCGAGTTTAAGGCTTGTGGTACGTGCCCCGGATCTGACAGTCCCCGTGTCTTTTCCCTCTCAGATCCGGCTCCCCCCGGAGGTGAACCGGATCCTGTACATCAGGAACCTGCCGTACAAGATCACGGCCGAGGAGATGTACGACATCTTCGGGAAGTACGGCCCCATCCGGCAGATCAGAGTGTAAGTGTTTTGTTCTCCTTTGGGACGTGAAGGGCTCCACGTGCTCCAGTGCCGGTGTTCTCACCTCAGGGGGTGACAGCTGGGATCCACAGCTGGAAGGGCTCAGTGCCCTGAGTGCCAGAGAGGGATGTGATGATGCTCTTAAGTGAATTTGTTAGAAAATTATATTGCTGGGAGGCGGGGGGAAGAAGCTTAAATTTGATGTGAATTTGGGGAAGTTGGTAAAATATGAGACTTGTTCTCTTGAGTCTCAAATACAACTGAGCTTTTACCTTCACTGGAGCTAAAAATAAGAAAGGCAGAAGCTGAACAGTTTTCCTGTTTAATGAGTATGAGATAATTAATGGGAAAACAGATGTTGATGTTGCTGCTGGACCTGTGGACTAGAAACAAACACCAGCAGCAACCCCTATGGGTCAGAGACAGGGTGTCCTCACCACACAGGGTCTGGATAGTGGGGGTGTGACTGTGACTTTGCTTATAAATGCCTGGAGACTGTACATGTCCGCAACAGCTCTGAGGTTCTTCTCACTGCTGGTTCAAATACTGAAGACATGAGCACTGGTGTTGCCTGTTATCCTGAGAGCTGTCTGAGTCATCAGAATGGTTTGGGTTGGAAGGGACCTTACGGATCATGATGTTCCAACAATCCTCGTGCCATGGGCAGGGACATCTTCCACCAGACCAGGGTGCTCCAAGCCCCATCCAACCTGGATGCTGTGGATTAAACCATCATTCCATCTGGGTGGTATCATGATCCACTAAGTTTCTGTCAGAAAGAGTTGTCTGAAGCTGGAATTCAGGGAGAGCTTTTGAGGACTCTAGTAAGGCTGGTTGGAGTATGGACACTCACAAAAGGATTTTTTTTTTTTTTTGCTCCTTCTAAAAGAATATTTAGGAAGGGGAGGAAACAGAACTTGGTGTTTAATACAGTGTGAGACAGATTTCAGTAGATGCACACATAGAAAGGAAATGTAGTTTGTATTTGATGTGGGGTGGCTTTATTGTACTGCTTTTATCAATGGTGGCAAAATAGCCTGCAGCACCTCCTGAGTTCTTGATTAAGCTGCTGATCAGATTAGAGGAGAACATACCCTTGTCATTTATATGGCTTTCTGTTTCCCAATTCTCTGAGACTGGGATGGGAAATTAACATTTGTTTTGACTGTGTAGGATGTAAATACCTAAATTGTCAATGCTGCTTAAACAGACCAAGTATAACAACCTAAAATAGAAGTGCTTGTTTCAGAGCTGTAGTGATTAAAATCATAGGATGGTTTGGGTTGGAAGGGACCTTAAAGACCTTAAAGACCATCTAGTTCTAACACCCTGCCGTGGGCATCTTCCACTAGACCAGGTTGCTCAGGGCCCCATCCAAGCTGGCCTTCCAGGGATGGCACATCCACAGCTTCTCTGGTAACCTGTTTGATTGTTAATTGTATAGAGCAAAGTCAGTTTTACAGGCAGAGTTGCCCTCAGCAGACCAGGAGGGGGGGAACGTGCTGGTGGTGCTGTGCTGGGACGTACAGCTGGACAGACCCTTCTCCTACAGGGAAGCGCAGCAGACATGGCTGGGAATGGCTGAAGGAACGAGGGGAAGCGTAAACACTGCTGGGCTGAACAGGTGGAGTTCTTTGCTAATGAGCATAAAGGACAGCCAGTACTTAAGGTTTCTGAAAACACATAGGCTAGAACAGTGTGACAGTGGGACATAAGGAATTGGGATATATTGGGAGCTTTCCATCAGAGTGACACACTGACAGGTGTGTCCAACAGTTTGCTCAGAACTACTAATTCACGTTGTTTCCCACAGAAATCCCAACATCATCACGAGACAAGGCATAAGGTCGATCCCCCTTTGTAATGGCTTTTGTGCCTTGTGCAGTTTTTATCCCATTCTCCACCTTTGTACACATCCCAGGGTGGATATGTGACATGCTAGTTGTCCTCCGGAGTTCTCACAAGCACCTTGGAGGCAGTTGTTCTGATTATTAAGTCTCTATAAATGTATTTTAGTTGAAACCTTTGGGATCTGTAAACTCTGTGGTCCCTCTGGGCTCATTAGTGTTATGTGCCCAGCCATGTGTCTCATCCCTCGGGCGAAGGGAGTGGAATTGGTGCTCTACTGGGTGATGACTGTGGCTCTGCAGAGGGCTTTCACCAGCAGGGCTGTTCTGACTCCTAAATTGACTTCATGATGTGCCAGGAGCCCTTTTCCACCCTAGGGACACATCTGATCCAGACAGCCACTGACAGCCAGGTCTTGTAATATTAAATAAAACAAGCTAATTGCTGTAATAAAGACTTAAATCATTTCCAGATACATGGCAACCCTGACAAAAGCTTCTGATAGTTGTTGTGGGGAGGTGCATTTTCCTTAAGGAGCAAAATAGAGCACACTCTCCTGTTGTCTCTGGCTCTGAACTGTTTGGTGTGGAAAGCAGGGATGTAGTTTAATATCTAGAAAAAATAAAAAATTGTTTTTTAGTGAAGTCGCATTACTTCATCTAATCTCAGTCACTGTGAAATAAATAAATGTTAGACTAATAAAACTATTTCTTGTTCATTTTATTCAATGTTAAAACTGATGTTGCTCTGCAGTGGGAACACCCCTGAGACCAGAGGAACAGCCTATGTGGTGTACGAGGACATCTTCGATGCCAAGAACGCCTGTGATCACCTGTCAGGGTTCAACGTGTGCAACAGATACCTCGTGGTTCTCTACTACAACGCAAACAGGGTATGTGCACCAGGCGGGTTTCAGTTACCTGTGAACAGAGCCAGCACAAAAGAACAAGCCCAAAATCAGTTTGTAAAGACAGTTGCTTGGGTATTCTTAAGAAATAAACCCCAACTGTTGTAGGGAGTGGATTGGACACACGGTCAAGGTTTCATCTTTACGTGGGGATTTGTGTGCCAAACAAAGTACCTTTGGACCAAGGGTGTGAAAGAAATGTTTCTGGTGCAAGTAGTCTGGAGAAGAGGAAGCAGGGGCCTCACACCAGCACAGCTGCAGCAGATGTGAGATCTTGTTTATGGGTAAAAAGTCTCCAGTTCTGATGTCGTGCCCGTCACTGACAGTGTCCAAGGCCCTGTGATGTTCTCCAAGGGCGAGAATCAAACAGAGCCGTGTGTGTGATGGTGATGGATTTCATAGTGATGTTGGTTGCAGTTACTGGGAAACAACATGTCCTAAGATGAGGGATTCCTTGTCATCTCACATCTTTTGTTTTCCTAATTACAGGCATTCCAAAAGATGGACACAAAGAAGAAAGAGGAACAGCTTAAGCTTCTCAAGGAAAAATATGGAATTAACACAGACCCACCAAAATAAACTGGTCTTTTTTGGAAAACTGTTTTCAAGCCCTGCCATCAAGTTCTTAACCTAAACACAGGAATTCTCAACAAAGTGTAACTTTTTCTCTTACAAGTTTGATAAGCTGCAATATGAATCTTTAGATCTTCACATTAGAATTAAATAAATGTAAAACATGGGAAGATCTGCTTTAAGATTAAATCCCCCAAGTGGACATGGGCTTGCCAAGCTGTGAGGGTGACCTGGCAAAGGCTGCATTGACCTGTTTCTAGCAGGAGCTTTAAGAAGGGACCGAGCAGGTTCTGTTTTTGACTGAACAAAGCAAGCCTATGTTTATAGCAAAGTTTCTTTCACAAACTGTAGAAGATAAATGGCCTTTTAAAAGTATCCAGCTGATAAGCTGACTCCAGTCAAATCTTGTTCTAGCAGTGGTGCCAACACTGACCAGGTGCAGTGAAACAGCCCTGCTCTCACAGTGCTGTGCTGCTGGGCTGAGCTAAGGCTGTACAAGGTCTTTGACGTGTATACCAGGTTTGTACTGAGGACTCTGTGAATTAGAGAACACTCAAACAAAATGAGACAGTAGGTGAAGGTTTTGATTTTGGTACCCATACTGTGGTTGTTTTCTATCTGATGTGTTTGAACTGTAACACATTTTCTGTACATAAATTTTTAGGTGTAGCACCTGGTGGAGGCAAAACCAAATTTACATTTTTTGTAGATTTTTTTTCTTCAGCGCTCATGTTCTGTGTATAAAAATGAGTGTGATACAGAGTGTGCATAACCAGTGTCTTTTGGAAGTGGGAAAGAACAACCTCCACCTCTGTTCTGAGCCAGCTGGAAGTTGTGTGAACTTTGGTAGTATCCTGCCTTGGAATGATTTACTTGGGTGGATGTGAGGTTTTACTCCCTGACCAGACAACTTCCAGCCAGTGCAGAACGCGAGCAGATGCAAACATACTTAGCCTGAAGATTTGTAATTTAATTTTGGTTTTTTTCAGTTCATTGTACTGTCATAAAGAAATGTTCCAATTTTCTGATCCTTTGATTTTTGTTGGAATCTGTCACTTAAGGAACCATGCTGTTCATTTGGTAAAAAAAATAAAATGTCTACATGTTTTGCTTTTTTTTTTTTCATCAAGGCTTGCTGTTTGCTGTGCTAGTTCTGTGTAAAAAAAAAATAAAATATCTACATATTTTGCTTTTTTTTTTCATCAAGGCTTGCTGTTTGCTGTGCTAGTTCTGTGTGTAACCTGTCCTTTAGAAGGGGAGTCATCCATCACCTGAATGTTTGGGACACAGGTAGGAGCTGTAGTGCATCCACTGCCATTCGTACAGGAACGTCCCTGTGTGTTCATGGGTGATGGGCAGGGTGCCCGTGCCCAGCTCTCACATGGAGGAGATCCCTGGCAGGATCCCTCCCCTTAAAATTGACACTGCTTTTTGCAGCAAGAAGCCTTGCAGGCCACAGTAATCCATCCCTGAGGTCGGGAACAGGCGCTGGGAGACTTTTGGAGCCTGTTACCTGGGGTTGGGTGAGCAGTTGCTCCTCCACTGCCAGCTTGGTCTTCAGGTCTTGCTCCTCAGATTACACAAACCAAAGGTTCTCAGGCAAAAACCAGCTTGCATTAAAAATATTTAAAGGAATGGAATCCTATTGGAAGGCTTGCTGCTGTGTGAACATCCATACCTTTTCAAGCATTACAAACCGCTCCACCCCCAAATACACGGATTTTTTTAATATATATTTATATATATATATGTGTCATGTATATACACACAGGAGACCCCTTGCTGTGCCAGGAACTGGAGCTGCTTGTTGCCATGTTGGATTTATGGTTCTAATAAATAATAATAAACACTGATAATAAATACCAGGGTGCCAGTAATGGTGCTGTGCACTGCCAGCCTTGTTTAAAATCATATGCAAATACCA
Organism: Manacus candei; assembly: GCF_025592945.1. Classification (NCBI taxonomy): domain Eukaryota; kingdom Metazoa; phylum Chordata; class Aves; order Passeriformes; family Pipridae; genus Manacus; species Manacus candei. The sequence goes on along the minus strand of NW_026138055.1, from coordinate 3,197,183 downwards.
CATTGCTTCTGTCAATAGCAGAGAGCATGGTGCTTGCACTGCAGTGCCTGTTTTGATGAGGATTTGATGCTGTTTGAAAAACATATCTAAAAAGCAATTCTTTAGGGTAATAAGATTAATAAAAATTCCTTCAATGAATCCTCAAGATCAGCAGCTTTTGATTTCTCTGAGAGCTCAGCTGCCGCCTTTCATTAAATATTCCATTTCATACTTTTTCTTCCAGTGCCTGTTCAGGGCTTTCAGTGTCCCTGCACATGTAAAATGAAATAATGATTTGTACCTGCAAGACAGAGGGAATGGAAATGGAATGCCCGGAGGATTGTTTTGATGAGATCTGCTCAAGATTTTGTTTGAAATGTAATATCAAAGGACAGGGAAATGAGTTCAGCTCTATGAATGGCAGAGGGGCAGCAAATAAGGCAGATGTTACCAGCCTTGCACTCTGCATCTGTGCTGGTTTTTGTTTGCTCACTTCCTGTTTAATTTTTCAGGAAGTAGGGCATGAAATTAAGCCTGGAAGGTCATTTTTGTCCCCATTGATGCTGTTTAGAAATTAGTAACAGCAGCATATCTGATTACACAGGCAATGACAGTAAATTTTTTCCAATCTATTATATAGTGGTAATAATTATATGTACTGTGTTGATCGATGATACAATTAAATAAATTAACGCATTTGCAGTCAAATAAAAAGCAGAAGATTACATTTCCTTGAAGACTTAATTTCCCTAAGTATCACAAAGCACAATTAGTTTTCCTTTTAGATTTTTTTTTAAATGAAATTGGCATGAAAAATGTAATAATCGCTGCTTCCAGCCAAGGTCTCCGCAGAGAGCGGGGATGAGGGAGCACTCCATCAGCCAGCTGTAACAAGGATTCTACAGAGTTGGGAATGGCTGGCTGAATTGCTGAGGGCAAAAGGGACGAGCACAGCAGCAACTCTGCAGACAGAGGAGATAAGACTGAGTATGATCAGCTCCTAGAGCCCAGCAGGAACGTCTTTTCCCTGGTAAGAAACCTGGCAGGAGTGGAAAGGCAGAGCCATACCCTGCTTATTGCCTCAGATGCAGCAGAAGCTCCCAAACAGCAGGGCCAAGAGAGGATGGAGGGAATATGTGGCCATTCCAGGTACGCTGAGCCAACCCTTGGCATCACCACTGTTGGGGCATTCAGGAAAGGGCACAAAACAGATACTGGTCTCTGGTGAGACCCCACCTGGAATCCTGCATCCAGCTCTGGGGTCCCCAGCACAGGAGGGACATCAACCTGTTGGAGTGAGTTCAGAGGCAGGACACCAAGATGATTAGAAGGATGGGTCACCCCTTCTATGAGGAAAGGCTGAGAGAATTGGGATTATTCAGTCTGGGAAAGAGAAGGCTCTGGGGTGACCTAATTGCAGCCTTCCAGTACCTGAATGGAGCCTACAAGAAAGAAGGAAAGATACTATTTACGAGAGCATATAGTGACAGGACAAAGGGGAATGGATTCAAACAGAAAGAGCAGGTTTAGATTAGGTATTAGGAAAAGATTCTTTACTGTGAGAGTGGTGAGACACTGGCACAGGTTGCCAGAGAAGGTGTAGGTGCCACATCTCTGTAGGTGTTCAAGGCCAGGTTGGATGGGGCTTTGAGCAACCTGGTCTAAGGGAAGGTGTCCCTGCCCATGGCAGGAGGGTTGGAAAGAGATGATCTTTAAGGTCCCTTCCATCCCAGACCATTCTATGATTCCACAATACTTTGGGGTTTTTTTTATGTTTTAATAAGCAACTAAAACTGGACCATCAGTAGGAGCAGCTTAAACCAATGTGCTGAATCAAACTGTGTTTGACAGACAGGACAGGACCACATTACCTTTAACCAAGGCACTTATGTGAGCTTGTTTCTGCAACTGCTGCAGCCAAGTAACAGCAGCTGCATCTGTGACCCAGTGCAGCCACAGGCCAGGGCAGTGGCAAAGGAGAGCAGGTCCTTTTCAAAGAATTTGGGAATGCTGGTGGACATCAGACCCTGGCAGTTCCAATTCCATATTTACTAACAGAAAATTAGGCTGTCCTAAAAAAAAGTACTATTAGTGAAATGGAGTGTAACCCAGCTGCTGCAGTGACAGGAGATTTCCACTAAAAAAATGGTTCAGAAAAGCCTTTCATTTCTTTACAGAGAGGGGAGCAAGAAAAAAATTTACACAGCTCAGTGTATAACAATCTGTTAAGAGGTGGATTTATGGGCTTATTAATTAACAAGCTCCAATGCAGCTTTGTGGGGAAAATGAACATCTGGAGGGAGAGGAGTGCGAGCTGTAGTCACTGACCAGATCACCACTCTTGTGTCTCTGTGCTCCTTCTCGCTCTCTTCTCCAGGAGGTGTCACCGGGAGTCACCTCCACAGCTTTGCTGTCTGACTGCTCATGCTCAATGTGTTCTCCTTACACAGATCCACACAAGATAACAGCACAGCAACTGCTTGAAATACTCCCATCAAAACATCCATTAGTTGAAAACTATACAAATAGTTTACAGTCAACTTGATGAAAAGTAACGTTGTGACCCAGGAAAAGGCAAAAATGAGCCTAAAGGAAAGAAATCAGACTTAGGCAAAGCACAGAAGCAGCCTCACTGATCAGGTCCTGCTCCTAAATCTGGGTAAATGACAGAATACACATCTTCCTGTCTCCAGGGGAGGAACCAGCATTTCAGGAATTCATATAACCAGCAAAAGAAATAAATATTGCTCAGTCTCCAGTGCCAGAGGCCCAGTGCACACAGTAAGTTTGCAGGCTCTAAACAGGTGCAGATGATGCAGCCTAAAAACCCCAGTGTGTTCAGTGGCCACATCATCCCACAAATCAGATTTGTTTTGAAAGGTGGATGCACATAATCCTGTTCTTTTCTAGCCTTGCTCAGCTCCAGGAGAAAATTTTACCCCGCTTTTACTGTTCTAAAGGCACAGAATTAGATCAGCACTGCATGTCTTTGACAAGTGGCACTTTCCATCTCTTCAGTAGCCAAATTTTGGCCAGAGCTGAGGGGCCATAGGCAGGGCAGAGGAGATGGAGACTCAGGAAACTTTTCTGCCCCAGCAGCCCTTCCTTGCACATTCCTGATACCTCTGGTCCCACAGAGATCTTCCGCTGGGCCATCTCTAACAGAACCAGTGCATGGAATTACACGCATTTCATATAAGAGGAATAATTAACAAAAAACGGGTTGTTGAAGGGTTGTTTGAAGAACTTCTTAGACAGCAAAAAGCATTCCAGTGGCCAGAGGAGAAAAACAGGAAACAAGAGACTGTAAAGTATCAAGATTTTATTGTTTTTATATATATATATATACGTATAATTCTTAAATGAGACAGTATTTTTTAAAACAGCAGCAAGCAGAACGTACAAGTTGAGAAAAGTGGCAGCGCAGGTAACTCTGTTTGGCTAATGCCCGTTCATGTACAAGGCGTACATTGGATTTTTATTTTTTTTGAGCACCTTTTGTGGTTTTTTATTTTTTCTTGGTTTAAGTGTACAGTAAGGCAGTGGTTTGTTTTTTTTTCCAATAAGGAATATATATATATATATATTTATATTTATATATATTTTCAGTCATCACCGTGAATTCTTCGTACATGCAAATTAAATAAAATGTACAACTTTAAAATGTTACACCGGGAGACGTTTTTTCCTCAAGGCAAAGCTTCTAATAAAAGGCAAATACAGACACCACAAAGTTAAAAAAGAGAAGGAAGGCGTAAGAATCCGAGCGGCAGGTGCTACTGACAGGACAGCTCAGGCAGGGAACGTCAGGATTCCAGTGGAGATTCCTCCCGCTGCTGGCAAGGCGGGAAGGAACGGATGGTTATTAACAGATGTCTGCAGCCAACTCCCTCGGGAAGGTTCACTCTAACCTGAGAAGCTCCACATCAAAGAGGAGCGTAGCATTGGGAGGGATGACCCCAGGGTGGCCTGTGGTTCCATAGGCCATCTCAGGTGTGCAGGTCAACTTTGCTCTTTGTCCTAAGCTCATCTGGGTTTTGGATGTGGGAGAAAGGAAAAGAGAAGACAAAAAAACCCCCAATAGTATTAGAAGGAAATTAGAAGGAAAACAAATTAAAAAATCACTGCCTGGCAGGTTTAGAGTATCAAGGAGAGTTGGGATAGTCAGAATTACAGAACTGTTTAGGTTGGAAAAGACCTTTGAGATTATTGAGTTGACAGTTTTGAACTGGATGATCTTTAAGGTCCCTTCCAACCCAAGCCATTCTGTGATTCTATGAGTCCAACTGGTTTAGCTTCAATTTTCCCTCACTCCTGGTTAGCTCCGAAGGTAACAGTGCTCACTGAGGTCTGGGGTATCAAGAATCAAATCCCTGCTCTTCCAACAGAGTATTTTGGAAGATTCTCAAAGTGCTATTCATGCCCCATACACAGGTGATTGAATATTCATTGGCCAAGGAACAAGGCAATGAAGCAGTGATTTTAGCTCAGACCTTTCTCCCAAGATCAGGTGCCTCACTGGACTGCAGATGACATGATATCTCCCATTGAATTTTTAAAAGTTGAATATTTTCAGGTTCTATAAAATATACCAAAGCTAGAGATTTGATTACTTTTGGTAGAAGAAAAATGTGAATATGAACTTTCCCACAGTCAAGGAGTATTAATACCATGGGGCTGAGGGCGTATGAGAAGATTCCCTCCAGGGGTTTCTGTGGGCCCACTGCTTGGATGTGTCCCTGCAAGCCAGACAGCTGGCAGGTCATGCCTGGATTTAAGGCATGGGATAACCCTGAACTGTGAGAAGTTGAGCAGAGAAATGCAGGTGCTGTTGGCATCTGAGAGTCATTACACCGAGGTCTGAGAACACCACATGCTTGTTCCAAGTGTCCTGTGCCAATCACACTCCCCAAATCCCTCAGACCCTGGCGTGGAAGGAGAAGGCCACACGCTCGGCTTGTGTCAGTGATCCACTAGGAGGAGCAGGAGGGCAGCGTGTGACCACACGGACTTCTGGAATGGCTTTCGGCCGCTTTATTAACTAAGGGACAGGAGTCAGGGAGGGAGAGCAGTCAAGGAAGGGATGAACTGATTCACCCAAGTGCTTGTTGCCACTACTTTATCTGCACTGGCCTCTGGTTCCTACAGCTCTGGGGTCCTGAGCTCCTCTTAGCCCTCACTGCAAAGCAAATAATAAACAGTCCAACTCAAATCCTTGAGAGGAAGGTGGGTATTTTTCAGAGTCTAGGATTACTCAAATGAACTTCTCTCTCTGCTGCTGCACAGGGAAACAGTATTCCTGATAATGAAATGAGTCTGGAGAACCCAGATACCCAAGGGAATGGTATGAAGCTGTGTCAGGGGAGGTTTAGGCTGGATATAAGGAAAAGGCTCTTCACCCAGAGGGTGGTTGGGCACTGGAACAGGCTCCCCAGGGAAGGGGTCACAGCCTCAAGCCTGACAGATCCAGGAAGCATTTAGACAAGGCTCTCAGGCACATGGTGTGACTCTTGGGGTGTCCTGTGCAGGGCCAGGAGTTGGATTTCAATGATCTTTGTGGGTCCCTTCCAACTCCAGATATTCTGTGATTCTCTGGCTGGAGAGAAGGGAATGCTTGCATTGCTTTCTCCATAGGGCTGGAAAGCACTGTCTTCCATCCTTCTTTGGAAAAGCATGGTTGCATCATTGCTCAATGGATTGTTTGTCATTTTACATTCCTCCCATTTCTCTATTTAAGCATAAGAAGTTATTCCTGTTAAAATTGTTCCTATAGCAGTATTTGAGCAGTTTCCTCCTCCACTGAGGTCTTTGATCCTGAAATGGGAAGTCAGGAGGAATTTGCACCCTGATCTCATTCACTCATGCACTTGAGCAGCCTGATCACACTCCTCATGTCATGGGCCTTCACAGCACTGCACAAAAAGCAAGAGCTGGAAATTAATTGTGTTGGGGGGCTCTTGTAGGGTTTAACTGTGCTGGCACTCAAACTGTAATTACTGGAGGGCAGTTTTCTTTCTCTCAGCATAGAGATAGTCAGTGAATGTTAAGTTTTGTAGCTGGGAGTCTGAAGTTGTAAAAATGTAACACTGCAACTCCGTACCTTGTTCAGTAAGGATCAGAATCTGTAGCTGGATATCATCAAAAACAGCAGCGTGGACTTTTATGGAGTAGCTGAATCGAGGTCACTCCATAAAATGCTGCCACCACAATATTTTAGAGGCCACTGTTGTCTATTTGTGGAGCTGCCCATGGGAGAAGGGCTTATGTGGCACATTGGCACCCAGGGAGGGGACTTCACCTCTCCCCTCTCAAATGCATACCATGGGGAAAGGCTCATGAGTAGGGGACAGCCATGGATGGATGCATGGATGGATGGATGGGAACTACAGGAAATACTGCACTCAAATGGACCACACTTTAAGAAAACCACTCCACTGTGATTTCTGCTCAGTCTTGTCACCCCTGCATGGACACTGCTGTGCTCACACACCCTTCAGCCAGCTCCAAGTCCCAGAATCATTGCTCTGTACCTGTGTAACACCTTCTTCAAATCCTTTGATGACTTCTTGCCTGCCAATCTTGAACCTGAAAGGCTTGTTTCTGTCTCTGGAGGAATCAAACTTCTTTCCATTCTGTAACATTCCTGCCAAAACAAGACACACAGTTTCAATCTGAGCTACATCTAATATGAGCTAATTTACCTGCTGGAGGAGAGGGAAGGAGTGAAAAATTAATGTCTTGGTCACATCAGCTGCTCATTTCCATTTTCACTTTCAAGCTTCATCCAAAACGGATAAGGCAGGAGGGTCAACCACAGTGGTACCATATTGTTACATTTTCCTTCCTGTAATTTAGGCTCTAAAATAAAAATATATTATTTTTATTATTCTCAATGCAATAGGTTGGAACCCATATTGTACCAAATGCTGCACAGACATACAGAAGAGCTGTTGGTCACACACAGTGGAGCTCCCTGCCTAAGTGGATAAAAGCAGGAAAGGAACAAGTGGGGGGCAGCAGAAGAAAGAATCCCAATGCAGGTGTCTGATGCTTGCCCCTGCTTGCCCCTGAAGACCAAAAAGGTCCCTAAAACAAGCCTGCAGACAAAGAAACCAAATGTAACATAGATTTGCCTCTGTTTACTTTTTGTTAAATGCTTACCATTTATTTTAAGGTTTCTTTTAACAGCCTAAGTAACCAAAGGGGACAGTTCTTGCAAGTTACCTTGTGTAGTAACCTGGGGCTGCTGTCCCACAGCTCAGTGCAGCCAGCAGAAGCTTCCTCCCCACTTCAAAAGATAGGGATGTAGATTCAGGTTTGAGAACTCTTGAGCCAAATTGCTGCTAGTTAAATATCTGCAAATACTGAGCAGCTCCTTTGACTTGGTCCTGCAAATTTATACCAGAACAACTTGGAGGAACATTTCGTACCTTGGACTATTTGCCTTCCCTACTGATTTACTCAGGAGCACCAGAATAATGTGTGTTAAACAAATGGGACCATTCCACACCAGGTGTGTAAAACTCCTACACAACATGACAACTGCACACGCTCCTCCTCATGCAGAAAGAACAGAAGAGACTCTGCATTCACAAATACGAAAATAGCAAAGACATTTATATGAATGTTCTACTACCCTCGTTCTTTATATTTTCATTCAGCCCTGAGAGACAGTCACAGAACACATTATTTGTTCCTGTGGATGGGCACAACTCTGTTTCAACCCATGGGTTTTGAACACATGCCCAGATTCTCCAACAAATGCATAAAGCATCACAGAGCACTACATGATTGGCTATTCTCATTCTCTTTTCAAACAGTGGATAATTACGGTAGCTTTCAACTTAAGAGTACCTGGTAATTGCTTTTGCAAAGTGTTATACTCTGGATATTGAAAGGTTGGGCTGATATTTATGCAACAGAATAAATCCTCTCTTTGTAGTGTTGTAGTGCCAGTGTTCTGGGCATACACAACGACTCTCCTGCGCAAAGGGCTGGACAAAGATAAATTCATTAATCTGACAAAGTCTTTGGTTGAAAAGAACATTAACAAGTCCAGCTTTGACAGAAAATGCTGAGAAACAGTGTCTTTAAGATACAATATGAAAAATACAGTCTTACTAGTTTCTTTCCATTAAAGCAGTTATATTAATAGATCGGGCTGATGCACAAGCTTTATTTTCCAGTGAAAATCATCAGTTACTGTCCAAACAACAAAAAAGGCATATTTTGCTTGCTTAAAAGGTCTGTGCTGTGAATCAAAGGTAAATATGAAGAAAAACAAAGACTGAAAAGGTAGAATTCCTTTTATCAACCTTTAGGCTTCTAAGATGTAGCCAGCTACTTCTGAGCTAATTACTACGCTTGCCTCTGTAATCAAATCAGAGAAAAATGCACTTTCAGGGGGCAATTCATCCAACAAAATCTAGGGATCTACATTAGGACATAATCAATCACATCCTAGCACTGCCTATTTCTTTGCAATGCATAAAGGGAAGTCCAAACAACTAGCTCAGACATAGATGTCCCCAAATTCACTAGTAGTTACACCAGTGGTGATGGCACTCCAGACTTGCAGTCACGAGTACGGAGTATTTGATCATTTCAGTGAGGTTCACTGTCTAGATATTTTACAGCAACATTAAAAACAAACGCCATATTAAGGCAAATTAGCCATTGGTCAAGTCAGACATTTGTCAAAGTTGGTCCTTCAGAGACACCTCTGTGTGTGTATAAGGCCTTAGGAGGAAAATTATGGAAAAACCTGCCCATAAGGAATGTTCCATAACCATCACCATTAGTGCTTGTCATAGCCCTTAAGTTTTTCACAGTAAAATAATGAAGTATTGCATGTGTGCTCTGATGCAAGTACATAGGATTACAGAATCACAGAATCAGTTAGGTTGGAAAATACCTCTGAGATCATCGAGTCCAATCATTGACTGAACACCACCTCCTCAACTGAGGGCCACATCCAGTCTTTTCTCTAAACACTTCCAGGGACGGTGACTCCACCACCTCCCTGGGCAGTCCACTCCAATATCTAATCACCCTTTCTATGAAGCAATTCTTCCTAATGTCCAACCTAAACCTCCCCTGGCACAGCTTGAGGCCATGTCCTCTCATCCTGTCACTGGCTGTCTGGGAGAAGAGGCCGACCTCCACCCGGCTACAACGTCCTTTCAGGTGGTTGTAGAGAGCGATAAGGTCCCCCCTGAGCCTCCTCCAGGCTGAGCCCCCCCAGCTCCCTCAGCTGCTCCCCATAGGACTTATTCTCCAGACCCTTCCCCAACTCCGTTGCCCTCCTCTGGACTCGCTCCACCACCTCAATGCCCTTCCTGAATTGAGGGGCCCAGAACTGGACACAGCACTCAAGATGTGGCCTCACCAGTGCCCAGTACAGGGGGAAATGCACACATTATGGAATATATTACCTTAGTGATATCCCCAAACCCCTCCACGCAGGCTGGGAAGTCACACCAGCTCCTGCACAAGGCTTTCCAGCTACAGACTAATATGGATTCATCTGTAATATAGAAATCCAGCCTGCATATGGGGGAGGGCAGGCAGGGAGAAGCAGCTCTGGGGGAACTCTCAGGAATATCATATAATCCTTTTTGAAGTATTTGATCTTAAATTTAAATGACAGTCCTTCCTCACAGCAATTTTATTTTTAAACACATCATAAAACCTTATGATTCTATGAAATGGAAGGAGACTATTGCAGAATCCCAATATTTAATAGTTTTAATATTAAAACCTAGTACTGTCATTGCAGTTTGCATGTTCAAAGCAGTATGCAAACATTAATTATTCTTCACATTAGCCCAAGGAGGTAAAGAAGATATTTATTATAAAATAGCCTCAGCCTGCAAGTTCAGATTCAGATGCAAAGTTCCACAATACTTTAGTATGCTTTCACTTTGTTTTGTAATGAAATCCCATTAAAACACTTAGCTTAAAGCTCTGATGGTTTACCAAACATCCCACATCACACCAGTGGCAGAATCAGAATTAACTCTTCAGAGATTCTGACAACAGCTCCTGGACAATGTTTCCCATTTAAAATAATATTTCCGTCTGCCCATGAGCTTGCTAGTCTGATATCTCATATAAAAACTTACTCATTTCACTATCAAAAGCCTATAGAAGATGTGTTAGGCCTTGTAGAAGAAAACGGGCTTTTCTATATTTACACAGTATCCTATTTTCAGCAACAGCTGAAGATTCATGAACTCAGAAATGTAACCTCCTCTGTCATCACCTCACGGCTTTTAGAGGACAACCCGGGATTCAAAGACTCAGATGTGTCTGTATCTGCTGAAGCTCTGGCAGGAGGGTCAATTTTTATATGAGTGCCCTTTAAATGCACATCTAGAGCAGAAATGAGTCAGAGTCCCCGTGTGCCCTGGAGAAGTTCCGATACGGATTTAGATCTGAACTTTAGATCTTTTTTATCTCTGTTTCTGAGAGTTAGAGTCTACTATTCAGGCTCCTGGGAACTAAAACAGCACAATGCTTTATTTTCTTTCTTGCTAATGCATCAATTGATTTTTTTTTGGTGGAAAAAATTGATTTAGTTAATATTCTTGAAGAAGGACGGATGCCCATCTTCAGCCTGCATCTTTATCTAGCTAACAGCAAGGAGAAAAAAACCTCCACAATCTGGCACTCAATAATGACATTGTTTTGCCAAGTCAGAACAATCAATAAGACTTTTGACTGAGCAAGGACATCTAGATGCCTGTATGGTTACCTGTTACCTTACATTTGATTCTGAAAGGTAACCATCATTGTATTAAAATAATTAATTGTATAAACTTGATTATTGGAATATGGTGTGGATTGGAAAACCTTGTGATCTACAAGATGTCCTCATTAATAACTAGGTTTTAAAAATTAAGCAGCTGTAGAAAAGGAGACGTTTCAGATCAGGGGTCCTGCTGAATCACTGAAGTTCAGCTCACTGAAGCTGCAGATAAAGAGCAGACAAATCATTTTGTTAAAGAACATGACCAGGGATCCATCCAAACTGCCTAAGCTATAATGCCATTTGGGCTAAAACAGCAGTGAAAACAGAACTTCAGTCTAGATTTAACACAAGTTATTACTTCTTATTAAAACACAGGTGTGTCCGCACCACCTTTTAACATGAATTAACTGAGGTCAGTTGACCTCAGTTAAGATCTCATTATTGAAGTCTGTTTCCTAAGGGGAGAGGGCTAATGACACTGTCTGCACTTGCCTAATAACTTCTGAATATTTGAGCCAATTTCAACCCTCTTTGGCAGAGGAGTGGGGATCATACCAACATGAAGATCTCATGCACATAATGAAAAAAATCTGCATAGGAAGAAGAGCCTGTAAGTGCTTATACCACGAGAAAGGTTCAATCTTTGTTATCAGAGAAACTATTATTGAAGAGAGGTCAGGAATGTAAAGACTGGACCACAGTCTAAGTTTCTTTCTACTTCCTTTTCTTCCTTCATCTGAGAATAATTCAGCTGGTAATAGAGCCAACTACAGAACACAAATCCACAAATCCCAGCTACTAGACATCTAATACACCTACTGTCCCAACAAAACCCTGCCCCAAACCATGGCCAAACTATTATCTATACAAAAGATGGATGGAGAGAGAACACTGAAGGCCATCCACAGACAGTCTGTCAAGCTGTGCCTGAACTTGGAAAATCCTATTGTTATCTATCTCAGAGGCAGAAACTGTCTCTACCTGTCATCTAGGCTACTTCTATGGTTAATGGAGAAAGAGAGGTATTGCCAAGAGTGATTCATTCCACCTAGATTTAGATGTTAGGGCTGAAATAACCTCCTGGAACTGTTTATCATTCTCAGTCAACTACCTTACAAAGTAAAAAAGTTAACAACATTCATTCCAAACAGTAGACTGCCAGGTTTTTATAGGGCCCTGGTGAGGAGGTATTAACTCAGTCATCCATCCCTAAATGAAGAAGATCAAATGGCATCCCAGGCTTCACTGACTCCAGTGTTTACTGAATTATTTGTCTTTGCAGCGTTGACAAATTCTGGGAACCAGGAGACAGAGATCCTAATCCAGGACAAATCCCTTGATTTCACTAGTTGTTCTCCTTTTATCCTGTACAACGGGATTGACTTCCCTCATAAGTATAGAGGGGATAAATTGAATTGAATAGGTGACTTTCAAAAAACAGCATCTTTCATCTGCAAAATATTCCATTCCCTTATTTTTTCAAACAGTAGTTACCTATGGAACATAAGGACAATACGTGCACTTGAAGACAGCTATTTTCTGAACACTTTTTGGCAGCAGAAAGAGGGGCAGATATTCAGAAGGTGTTTCTAGGACAATATCCTGTTTCATTTTATGTAGACCAGAGGTTCTTCATGACAAGGACTATATTCTGATGCCCTTTAATGCAATAACCTTGTAATAAATCTGTGCTGTTAGGAACTTGTCATTTCATTTGGTTCCTAGGACTCTCCAAGGCAGCATCTGCTGCAGTTAATGTTGCTGTGGGTTAAGAATTTTTGATCTCAAGTGTTTCTTTTTTCTCATCAAATATATAATTTCTATGTCAAGATATGTTGATATTCTGTCAGGAGAATATCACAAAGGCTGGAAATTCTGATCTTCCCCCCATTTTCAACCTGCAACTATTACTAATAAACACTTTTAGTCTGGAAAATATATTATTTGGAAGTTTTCTGTAACTGCACAAAAGCCCTTGTGTCAACACTGATGCCTTCCCAATGTATAAAGGAAGGCACAGTTCAGCCCAGCAGAGGAGTCACATAGGAGTGGTGGGAGAAACACATCCACAGTCACAAATTACATCCCAAGTTGGTTCACACCAGCAGAACTCCACTGACTTCAGTGGTGTTACTTGCACCTTACATTAAGATAGATCAGTTCTCTTCAGGACTCAGTTCTGACATACTGTGGCAAAGCAGGACAACCTCTCTGCTTTCAGTGGTGTTCCCACCCAGCTTGTGGCTGAGACTCAAGCTACCACACCTGAAAAACTGGTGGTTTCCCATCAGGAACAAAAACAGTCTCAGTGGGAAGTGGAGAGATCTGGGCAACACTTTTCTAGGCAAATACAGTTGGTGCCATGTGTTTCTGCTTCGCAGGGAAATGCTTGGAGGACTTAACATGCCTCAGCTCTCCAGCTCATTACATCAGATATGTGTCAGCCAGACATCTCACACCTCTTACATCTGCTTTATTATCTCAAAGTCCAATTCACTGTTTTACACTTTTTTGTCATAACAACAGCTCCCAGTAACCTTTAGTTACACCCAGCCATGAGCCTCCTCCCAAACCACCATGCAGCAAGTACCACATACCTCTGATTTCCTTGATTTGACTTCCAAAGTAAACTCTTCTGGAGAAATTTATCATCTCATCAATTTTGCTTGTGACTATCGTAATGGAAATAAAGAATGTCGAGTATGAGCTGGAGGATGCCTTTATTTCCTACACCGTGTTGGGTTGGGGGCCATCTTACTGTGTCCTGTACAGGGTCTTTGGCAACTGAACTGAGAAGGGAAGTTTAGCTTTTCAAGGGAAAAGTTCAACAATAGAGGTTTAGTACCACTGCAACACTCAGTTTTATCCTGCTAACATTTTCTCTGCTAACATTTTCTCTTTTTTTTCCACAAGGCCTTATGTGGAAAAAAGGATTTACTGTCTTAGACTATTTTCCTGACGACTTGCAGCCACTTAAGAAAAAATCATTAATACTTTCAGGGAATTTTCAGTCTAGAGGGATAATAGTTGAAGAAAAGTGGGGAGGGGGATGTGCACATCTCTGCAGCATATCAACTCTTTACCACAATTTTTTTGTTGTGTTCAAAAAGGCAACAGGATGGATGCGAGTGTGCCATTTGTTGCCATGACAAACTGACTTACAGTGAAGAAATGGGAAATGGATAGTGGTGGTGGTCACTTCCCAGTTCCTGCTGCCACAGCACACTTCAGTAACACTTGATCTTTTGAACACAGCAGCCTTGCTGCTTCATTTTCTTCATGTATTAGATAGTCATATATCTTTAATGAGGAGTAAGAGCAGCACAATCAATTATTTACTATGCAGCTGACAGCATGCAATGAAGACACAACAGACAACTCTTCAATAATGCATCACCGTGTGCCATGAATCAGTGTTGCGTACAACTACAAGACAATATGAAAGAGCCTTGCACTTAGCTCGACTTCACAGCCAGGAAAATTACCTACAATTGTCTACTTCACTCTGCTGAAAGGAATTATTCTGTCCTAGCAGCTTTAGGGATTTGCGTATTTTTTAAGAGAAGCAAAAGTAGATTCACCTCCAAGGCAGATATAAGGCTCACTAAGCACATTCTACCTGAGTTCTAAGGAGACCAAAACAATTCCTCTGGTATCCTGTTGCCTTAAGAAAGTCGTTTTATTTTAAGAGTTTGATTCTGTTACTGTTACAAAGTTCAGCTGTAAAATATACATGCACTGCAGCATAAGGCAAATTTCATTTTAATCAGCATGGCAGAATCAGGTCAGTCTGGGGATGCTAATGAGTGGGACGATAGATGTCTAAAGCAACACTTTAGAGAGAGTATATTACTACAGAAATACTTCACATCTCTTGCGTCTCTACCCTTAAACACCACATCCTGTAACACAGGGGCTGGAGGGGGAGGGAATGTTCCCCACTGGGGCAAGTCTTTCTGTCCCTGCCCTCTGGTACCAGCCAAGAAGCACAAAGAGCAGTTTCAAGCATGGCTGTAATACAAAGAAGACATTTTGCAAGATTTCCCACCCAAATGCAAACAGCAGAGCTTGGCCAAAGAATTCTGGGCACCTAGTGCACCAAGACAACAGGCCAATACAATTGATCTCTCTTTTTTCCCATTTTGGTTTCATTCTCAGTCTCATCCTATGCCACACGCACTCCCTTTTCCCTCACCCATTTTTTTTCCCATGGTTGCCTATGGAGTGGTGGTATGGATTTGATGATTTAGCCTGTAGCACACATGACTGTGCAGGTGATCTCATGCTGGGAAGTTACACACTTCAGTAGTGAGTTAAATCTCACTGAAACAGGTGTGAACGTGACAGACACCTGTCTATCAGAGTACAGCACAAGAAGGGCACAAGGTAGGACTCCAAAGCTTCTCAATACAGATCTGGTGCAGGGAGCATAGAAGAACACCACAGAAGGCAGAAAAGGATGTTCAGACGTTTCTTGGGAAAGCTCTGAGCATGGCTCCGAGATCACATGAGAGAGGGGATTTGGGAGAAAAGAACTAGCTTCTTAATTCCTCCTCTGCTCAGGGAAAGAGTATATTGAATGATCTGCCACAAGAAACACCTTCCCAACTCAACATGACAATACTGCATCAGCAGTCAGGTGTGCTTTGGTGATGAGCTGTTCCTAGCTTAGGCATTCTTTGATTTTTCAACTGTCTAGACTTGCAGGATGTGCTTCTATTCCCTTCTGATTAAAATTTGTGCTAAAAATCTTAATTTATCCGTGCAACACTTTTGATTCCCTTCCCTTAAAGTAGCAACAGCCTAGTGACAGATCTACCCATCTCTAGTAGGGCATTGGATTAAGAGGCTACACAGAGAGAATCATAGAGTGGTTTGGGTTGGAAGGGACCTTAAAGATCATCTTGTTCCAACACCCCTGCAATAAGCAAGGACACCTTCCACTAGACTAGGTCGCTCAGAGCCCCATCCAGTCTGGCCTTGAACTCTTCCAGGAATGGGCCATCCTCAACTTCTCTGGGCATACCCAAAGCCAATAAATTTGAGCATGAAAAAGTATATTATTAGTGTGTTACCACTTAACACCAAGATGTTAAAATGGTATGTTGGTCTTTAGGGCATTCAGAACTGAAAAATGAGTTTCTCCCCATATCCTTGGTGAATGAATGCTTCACAGAGGAGTGTTTTGCTGAGACTCATCTTGATAAACACAGCAATTGTCTAACACCATGAAAAGGACTTAGAAATTACTCTCTCCCTAAATTAGATGGAGAAAAGGAAAAACATTTTTGGAAAAAGAGACAGAGACATACAGGATGCAACCAGAGAAGTAAACAGTTTATAAAAACGGATGTTGATGGAGCCATGTAAAAAGGCACAGTCAGTATGCCAAGATTACATATATTCTAAATAAGTCAGAGGCTTACACTGCTGTTCCATCATGATCTCACACATACATAAAACATACATAACACAGAATTCCAATGCTTTTTATCCAGGGTATCCAACTTTTTGATCTAGACTGGTCAGACATCCCTGTAATATGTCTTATTTTAGAGATGTGGTGTAACCTTCCTGGCTGGCATTATGCAACATCTCCCCCCTTCACAAGTGTTCGGAGAATTCCTGGGGAGTCAACTCCTCCTGCCTGCGATTTTGCACAGGAAAATGAGACATGACTTCACTGACACCAATTTGGGACTACCAAGGGGCTCACTCCAGCATAACACACAGTTTCCAGGGTAATCAGGTGAAACACACTGCTATTTCACTCCAGGGATGAATCCCTTGCTGGAATGGAGAAGGACAGGTACCTTGATGTTGTGCTCTCTCCATGGACATGGACAGACTGCAGACTTCTAGATAGCTAAAGACAGTTGATCATAATTCCACCCATAATGACTTGATCACAGTCAAGATTAGTGAAAAAATGAAGTTTAAAACCAATCAAGGTTTTGATTTGTGCACCATACACCTTCCAGTGGATTATGTTGCCTGAGGTCCTTTAGACTCGGTGACCGCAGACCAACCCAGTCACTTGCTGTGCAGCAATACATACAACAACAATGCTGTAGAATAACAGAGGATAAAAGCCTTAAATGAACTCTGAGAAGGGTTCATTAACAAGTTATGTATGGGGTAACTCTTATTACATTGCCAGAAGTTCAGCCTACCATTAAGATCAGACAAACCCAGCACTTTGCTGAGCAATCTTTGTTGTTTGCTGCAAGACTCCAGTGGAAGAATGTCTTATTTGGATACCTTACTTTTCTAGGCTGTCTTTTTAAAATATATATGAGATACACTCATCAAAGGGAAAAGTCTTTTCACAGATGTATAGTTGGTTCTTCCCACTCACAAGCAATGCACCTGCTTTCACAAAAAAAAGGCTATTTTTGAGGTATTGTTTTTAATGTAAACAGTGTTTTATGTGCTCCAAGGCAGACTCTAGCAGTGTCATAAATATCACGCTGTCTGTAAACACTAAGAGTTTGTTCTGAAATACTAGCTATAAAATTCTCTTTTTTTTGCCACATTTGTTTCCTATTTTTGATCATCATTCCTGATGTTACAGATTCTCCCTGGTGTAAACTGGCACAGTTCCCCTGATATTAATGAAAGTACAAAAACATATGTAGTAGTTTGAGACCTGGATCACAGCAATTTAAGTCTAAGTTCAATGATGTACTCAGGACTATTCTCCAGAGCAGAATCCTGCAAGAATATGGAACAATGTAGATTTGTGATAAGAGCAAAAAGTTGGATGTCAAAAAGAATAGGTTCTGTCACTAGAGAACTGTGTAAGTATAACTCACCTTCATTTTATTCCCTGTGAAACAAGGAGTATAGTTTCACCAGGGTCAGTCAGCAATAATACTAGTAATTAATATATTTTGCCTTAGATATCCTGAAAGGCTTCATTCAGTAAAACCTTAAAGTATTTTCAGAACCACAGTGGAAGGGAGCTATTAACAGCACAGTTTGTTCTTATAAATAGGTCTTTTCCATCACTAAGTTTTGATCTCAGTGATCTTATAAAAGAACTATGGAAAAACTGGCAGCTGTTATCTTGACAGATGGGTCTCTGCTGGACATTAGA
This sequence comes from Manacus candei, assembly GCF_025592945.1. Lineage (NCBI taxonomy): Eukaryota > Metazoa > Chordata > Aves > Passeriformes > Pipridae > Manacus > Manacus candei. The sequence continues at coordinate 3,179,352 of NW_026138055.1, read as the reverse complement.
CAGTTGTCTCTCTGAAGAACAACAGGAATTTCCCAGTGCCTGTATCTATTTTCATCTCCTCAACAGACCACTCATGTCTTGGATTAGTGAAGAAGCAAGGAGAATGCAAAATAAACATTTTAGGGAAAACATCACAGAGAAAGGGGTGAGAATCAGAGCAGTACCACCTATTAGTGACTTTCTCCTTGAGTTTTACTGAAGTGACAGACAGAAAAAGCATCAGAAGTTTCTTATAGAGCCAATGGATACAAATAGGCACTTCCAGAAGGTGGGACACAGAAAGCCTCTGTACTGAGTGAAGTGCAGCCTACAGTCAGCTAGCAGGACACGGTATGAGGGTGCACCTCAATCTTAAGCTCTTTCTAAAATTTAGCAGCGTCATCCACTTTGGATGTAGAGCTTTGAATCTGATTTTAAGGACAGACATAAACCTGAGAAAGATTCATCCTTTTTAAGGGGTGGTCAGTAGAGAGGGTGCTGCTGCCCATCCTTTCTATTATAAAAACTTGCCAAGGCATACCACAAGTTCAACTTCATCTCAAGCCTGAATTTAAACTCATGTTCTTCACATTTTCCGATGGAATTCTCACCACTGGAAAGCCAAACACCCAACGGGATCACCCTCTCTGTTCCCTCCCTGAATCTGTATGGTAGCTGGAAATGGAGAATGATGAAGGGAAGAGAAAACTAAGCAAGCAGTAATGAAGGAGGTCAGTGGGATGGACAGAGACCTGGATCCCAATTCATAGACTCATAGAATGGTTTGGGTTGGAAGGGACCTTAAAGATCATTTTGTTCCAACTCCCTGCCATGGGCAGGGACACCTTCCACTAGATCAAGTTGCTCAGAGCCCCATCCAGTCTGGCCTTAAACACTTCCAAGGGCAAGGCATTCACAACCTCTCTGGGCAACCAATCCTTGCTCTCAAGACTTGTTAGATCAGTTGTGCCTTGTCCCTGCATTGTTATCATTGACTTTGGTGGGAGTTTGAGGATGGACTGCACAGACCATAATAATAACTTTTTCTAAAAGCAAAAGTATTTTCACACTCTGGACTGCTGCAAACAAAAGACATTGTAAATTAAGCCAGTTTAGATACTACAAATAGAAATAGTAGTCGGTTCACAGACACAAACAACAGACATAAACACTGCCAAAAATACCTCAATGGCTCAACAGAGTGGAGAGCAACACAAGTTGAGCTTGGACCAAACAGGGAAGCATTACATAAACAAATGTATTATTACCCCAACAACAAAAAGCCTGAAGATTTCGGACTCTACAGTGAAATGTGTAATATTATTATATGCAAAATCAAAGACAGAGATGGTCAAATATATTGCATAACTCACAGGGATTGCTGTAGACCAGACAGTGCCCTATCCCAGGTCACACTGTCTTTTATCATCCCAGTATGTGCAACTGAAAATATAGCATCCTATATAAGCAACTTACTCTATGAACTCAGTAAAAATCTGTTCCTAACAATCAAATGGCAAAAACACACAAACCATAGTAACAAAGTGTGTTTTTCTGTAGAAAAAACAATGGATGTCCTGTTCAATTTCAAAACTACTGGGGAAAAACAGTTCAGGGTTGAATAGAATGAAACATTTTGCTTTAGAAAATAATAATAATAATAAAAAAGCCTTATGTTCATCTGAAATGTTTAATTCCAGTGAGAATTCATTGCTGTGTTTTCTGATTACTAATATTCAGCTTGGGTGAGGTCTAGGGAGTTCTTGAGCACCAACCCCTTTCCATTTACAGAATATCAAGTATTGTTTAGCTACATCCAAGGTAAAAGACACCAGAGCTATTAAGGAACAAACATAAAAGGAAAACAGAAAAGCTTAAATTCATAAGGAGCTTGATGAAGGGGAGGCATATCAGATAAAATTCAAGTATACAGACAGCCAAACCAGACAAAAAAAAGGCAGAACTGACCTAAAATTTGGATCAAGGAAACTGAGATTTATATGAGAGGGATACAGTTATCTGGCCTAAAATAATCATTCACCCAGACACTCAGGGGTATTCTATATTGCTTTTAAAAATAATTGAACAGATCTTCCCTGACCAGGTAACATGGCTTACTCTGTAATCCATAAGATGTAATGTTATGGAACATTTAAAAGCTCAATTCATTTAAATTGCTGCTTCCATTTTCCCATTTTGCACAGCAAAGAAAAAAGACTGTGGCAGTTAATTTCTTTCTGTTTTGTGTACCATTTTAATGCTCCCACACGGATCTGCTGATTGACTGACTGCCTGCACAGGGAATTTCAGTGATCCCACTCCCAAGGGCAGCAATCACCCAGGGTGCTGAGCCTTTGGAAATCATTCATCAGAATTGTAAGTATTCTGGCTGTTCACATCATGAAACACTTGCCAGGAAAAAAGGAAATAAAAGGGAAAATTACAGCTATTACATTATTTACTGTATCAAAAGTCTAAGACAGCCATAACAATTCTGGTAATTCGATTCGTGATCTGTGCATATTTCTGTAATTTTTGTGTGCTTTGCCTTTTTAAGTCACATCACCAGCCTTGCCTGTGCACCCGGGTTTACCTTCTAGCAAGAGGATTAAATACTGCTTTCTGTCCTTATGGATCTTCACTTTTTAACTTGCTGTTCACAGCCTTCTTGGAGAGGTGATCACACATTTCAGAGCCCAGTAGGGTTGCTATTTAGCAGCCAAATCTCCAAGAAAAAAACCCTAAACAACAACCTGCATATAAATTTTTGCCCAGCTTACAAATGACCAGCAAGCCCTTCTGTGACCTGCCCTTAGTACTAAGGTGCCTTCCACAATGCAAACAGCCTTGTCTGCAAAGATCTGAGCACCTGACTGGAGATTATGACACCAGACTCCCAGACAGCAAATCTCAAATTAACGTTTTGCTGAGCAGTTTCAGAAATACATCTTTCATCAGTGTTTTCTGAGGGTTTAAAAGAAAGTAGTGTGATTTTTAAAAAATGGTATTTTATAAACCAGCTGCACTTGGATTGCAACACTGCATTAAGCAAAGAAGTCATTTTTGGAGCAAATATACCAGCCTGCTTCTGTTCAGGAGTAATATTTTTCTATCTCTGTTACACTAATTAGGTGGATAATACAGGCACAGTGCACCCTGCAAGCAGCCAGAACTCCAGCAGTGTTTAGTTGCCTCTCTTTGACCGGAACTGCTTTACAGGACTGTGAAACCTAAATATTGGTGCATTGCAGATTGTCATTTTTAGCTGCTGCAATACCCCGTTTTGTTTTGGTCCCTACTGCCAGATGACATCATCTTGTAGCAACTTTTTCAGTGGAGCAGCCAAAGCTGCTTTTCCCAGGATATTGCTGACTAGAAATCCAACAATACTGCATTTTCTTTTCTTTTTCTTTTCTTTTTTTTTTTTTTTTTGAGTCTTCCTGCTGCAAGTAAGACTAGAAGGATGGGAAGGGAGAGGAAATTACAGAATACTATCAGCAAGGAATATCACAGGTGGCCCTGGGAAAGGCAGTGGTGCACATACTGTTGTACAGCCTAAAAGTGGATCATATCCACACCCAATAAACACAGAACCACTATCAATTCTTCAGAAATGGTGCAGGTGCAGATACATACAATTCTATTTTCTCACATCAGCCTGAGTTTTGTGTCAGTTTCTCCACCTAGTAATTTAATTATGGCTACATGTGAAGCCCTAGCAGTGAAAAAATCCAAACAATCAAAAAACAAAACACAGAAAGGTCTTGTTTGCCATGTGGCAAAGATGATTTCTGCTATAAATGCTTCACAGGCTGAGAGCACGACATCAGGCTGTCATGTAACATGGAGTTACAAGACAAAATATATTTGTCTTGACCTCCACATCAAGTTTGAATTTTGTGCGTGTTCAAATCAAATATCAAATTTCCCCTGGGTGAGCTCCAAGACCTGTGTTGAGTCTTGGTATTGCTTAATAAAGAGAGGAGGAAGATTTAAACTACACATTTTTGTCATTTCTTTCAAATGATCTAATGCTTTGCACAGCCATTAGAAGGATATGGAGTTTCACACACAACATGAAGCTGACAGTGAGCATTTCTAGCTATGGCTCAATTATGTTTCACTCTAAGGCAGACAGACCCTGTCCCAGTGACCAGGAAAACATGTTATCTGATCCCTAATTGCTTTAACAGTCCACAGAACCTTTTTAGCTGGTGCCCAGATATGATCTTTATTTCTGTCTTCAGGGTGACAGTGTTATCCAACCGAGTGCATTGGGCCACGTCTCCATTCAGTTGCTTACATCTCAATCATTTAGGCTCCCAGAAGAGAACACAAATCAGTGTCACCTGTGTTTTTAAGGTTACAGGAACATCTAACCCTTTTTCCGATCTCACTCAGAGCAACTTCACATCCTGCTTGCTCTGCTAAAGTGTTACAGAACGCAAAGCAGGAGCTCTGCCATTTTATCTGCTTCAGAAGCCTTTGCAGAGATTAGGAAGTGTTGCTCTGCTCTCTCCCACCTTGCTATCTGGACACAGAAGTTCTATGCCACCTTGCTATCTGGACACAAAAGGTCAGGCTTTAAGCTGGGGCAAATCAATTGAACCTCAAAAAGGTCAATAGAGCAATGCTACATTGTCCTGGCTGAGGAGAAATTCTCACTGAGCCATTCCAGAGATATGAGACTTGAGATACAGCGTTTCCCAGCACATATAACCTATAACCATTTTCTACTCTCCTATACAGTTTTCCTAGCTCCCTAGATATTCTATTCCATTTCTTGCTGGTTTAAATTCTTTTTTTCTCACTTGCTGTATTTCAAGAAAATTTGCCTTCCTGGAAGCCAGAAAATGAACACATTCTAAACCTTGCACCACAAAGATTTTCTAACATGGAATTACTCTGCTGGACCCAGGACCAATAAACTTTGATGGGATCACAACAGATACAGTGAGAATATTTACCCACAACTTCTTATTCTTAACAGTAAGAAACTCTTCATTTGTCCTTGCATCAAGAGCCTTCTGAGAGGGTAGGAAGGAGAAATGATAAAGCCTCTCTGTGTCCTTGCACATACACTTTGAAAGGACTAAAATATGAGAGAGATCTTTGTGGTTTAATTTGTGTGAAGAAAAAAAAAGACCTCTGTATGAGACATGAAAATAGTCTCAACATTTTTACTGCAAAAGCAGAACATCTGATATTAGATGGTTATATCAGTCAGGGGTTGCAAGAACAAAACAGGATTTTGTATAAATTTCCCCCCCACAGATATAAAAACTAGTGTGCTAGCTGAGCACAGAATAAAATGAACATGTTTCATTACCTTAAGATAATGATTGTATTTTATTTTTTTTCACACAAATTCAAAGCAAATTGATCCAGGTTTAGTTTGACTGGGTTTGCTGCATTGGTGTGACTTTGCTAAAAATAGGTAAATCAAACCAGAGCTCCCTACTCAAGTTTGACCCTATATTAATAGAAATATGCATGACCCCAAGACACTCCTACATTAGTGAGTCTGAGTCAGGGCAGACTCCCTGACTCATCCAAATTGCATTTCTCATTTTGGGTAACTTGGAAATAACAGTGGCATGGATGCCACAGGAGGGGCAGTAAGTGATACTTGTATTAGCACCTTCATTTTTGGAAATTCGGTGTGCCTGCTATACACAGCCAGAGGAAGGAAGGCAAAAAATAAAGGAATCAAACTCTGGCTTGTATAGGGAGACAGCCATCCTTCCCTGCGGGTGGGGAAAGTGCCAAGGAACAAATTGGATAGTGTGTACAAAAGGAACAAAAACCCTCTATCCTGCTGTTTACTTGCATGGCACATGCCACTAAATGTGTGTGCCTTGGGGGAATGCCAACCCCCAGGAAAATCCGGCCCATCTTGAAGAGAGTCATCATTTACTACTGAAAAAAAGGAGCAGGGGTAGTGAGAGGCTGAGAGATGATCGGGTTTAACTTCAGCTGGCCCAAATCCAAATATGCGAGCAAAGGCTTACGAGAACTTTCTTGTGATGTCTCTGTGCCAACAATAGATGTGGACAGGGCAAATATTTACAGACCGAAAGTGGAGGGAGACTAACTGCGGGGGGAGTCAGACTCTGCCTGAAGTGCTTATTATCCCGATTAGCCCCGTGGCGGCTCCCTGGCCCCGAACTGCTCCTGCCCGGAGCCGCAGACAGGATGGGGTGACTCAATGGCGATGCCGCCAGCACAAGATGTCTTTTCACACATACCCTGCCCTGCCGCCCTCGCTTTCCCTGGGGGGTATTAATAGCAGTGTAGTCATACTATACATACTACAGAGTGACCCCCTCGCTTTGAAGTGAGCCCAGACAAGGCTAAAACATGTTCAAAACAAACAAAATCATCCTGGAGACCTGGCTTGAGGTATTGACTCTTGTGCTCCATGCCCTGAATGCTTCCTTTCTCTCTGAGCATCTCTCTGAGGCCACCTGCCTCTATAAGCATCTTTCCTCAACACCTGAACGTGTCCTAACATACAGGAAAATGAGCTATTAAATTGATGATTTGGCTGAGACATGTCTCTTACTTTGTTTGCCTTTGTAAACATAAAATAAATAGAATCGTAACATACATGTGTATCTGTCTGTGTCCCTTCCTCTGTTTTTTTGTTCACCTTCCTCAGCTGTCTGAGAATGAGAGTTTCTCTTAATCCATTTTTTGCACAGTTAAGCACAATGGAGCTCCTGAATGATGCTGCAATACAAACATAATCAAATTCTCTTTTCTCTGTTCCAGGAAACGATGGCAATGCTATAAAAAAAAAAAAATAATGGTGGGGACATCTAGAGTAGTGGGGAGGGCATTTGAGAGCAGAACTTTGTCCAAAAGCACCTGCATCGAAAGCAACCAAAAAAATTATCAAAATGGTTGTTTAGTTGTGGTAACTGGCTAGCTCATTTCTTATTCTCCAGAGCTGAACATGTCGCTCACCCTGGAGTGCAGGTTATCACTGTGGATAAATTCAATCTGTAGATCTCCCCAGCTTTGCCTTCCTCAATATTTATGTCTGAAGTCCAAGAATTGCCACTGGTCGATCACTGCAGGATAGATCTTTAGCAAGTAGGACTGTGAAATGAATAGCCACATCCTGAAGCATCTGATTACAGGGCTTTAATTGCATTATTTTCAACCATTTAAAAACTTATTATTTGCCTTTTCCTACACACCCACGTCTACTGGAATAACTGGAAACACAGTCAGAGATGCATGGAAAAATACAGAAACTGTCTGAAAGAAACAGTTATGTAATACAGAAGTAAACACAGCCTTCACTGGGATGTTAAATAATGAACTATCTTCCGTTTCTCAGTCACCTTTTGTTTTAATGCTCAATGTCCTGATGTCCAAGGCATGCCCAGGTGTGCAAGTGAATAATTTTCTATTTACCTTTTCTCCTAAGAAAATAAAATCAATAATGAAACTCCACAAATGTCACAAGCTGCAGCAACATGCAGTCTTCAAGAAGTACATGGACATTCTTCCTACATAGCCCTATGGAGAGCCACAAAGCAAATGCAGCTCTGTGTCCTCACAGGTAAAAGATTGTTTAGCTGGTGTGACTCTCACACTGGATTGCACAGTACAAGGAGGGTGTTCCTTGCAGCTACTCTGCAGTGCCCATTAAATTACTTACTTTCTCTCCTTCTGGCCTGGGTGTGCAGGAAATTAAGACAGGCGTGTCCTGACCATCTGCAGGAGCTAAATCATGCATTGGACATTCTTGTCATCAGGTTCTCAGTCTGCCCAAAGTAAGATTAAACAGAAGACGCGATTAACTGCCCAGTGAGGCCAGTAGCAAGCTCTGGGATTGGATCCAGAGCCATGCTTAGACTTGGGAATGACTGCTCTGATACACAGCCTGGATCCTGCTCCATGAGCACTTTGTCAGAAAGCAGCTCCCCAACGCTGCATGTGTGTGTGGCATTGATGCTGCCAAGACAAACGTAGTCATTCTCAGTCTAATCCTAAAACCTTTCACTCTTTTCCTTCTGTTTGGAGTTCTGTTTCTGCTCCCCAGTCAGAAACCTCTAAGCAGGCGCTGACCTGTCTGATCTCAGCTGGGGTCTGAGCCAACATGGATTATCACCAGCGGAGAGCTACAAAATCATGGCTGGGGCATGTCGAGGTCATGGATGTTTCCTCAGCTGAAATTGCACTCTCTCTCTCTCTCTCTCCTTCATAGCTGTGCATCTTCGACCTAACTTTGCAGCTTAGAGAGAAATACTGCGGGTATTTCCACATTTCATGCCGGGGTCATCCAAAGGCTGCCCTCTGGATCAGACTTACTCTATATTCAGACAGTGAAATACAAGTGCAACCCCGGGCACAGCCCAAGGGACTCTATGTCTAAGCCTGTCTGGCAGTTTAATACTCTTGCCAGGCACCTTGGCACAGGGACGGGCAGCCTGCAGAGTGCCCCAGGGCAGGGCTGTGATCAGGAGCGGTGCTCACACACCTCCCGCTCCCAGCCCCTGTCAGACACGGCCTGGGGTGGTGCTGGAGAACGAGAACGTGCTTGTCTCCAACCCAGCAGATCCTCTCGAGCTACAGGCTGAACGTGCCACATGTGCTACACCTGTGGATCACACACATATACATCACAGAAGGCAGTCAACATCATTACTAAATAAACTAATAAGTACTTAAAATTGCAAGCCAAATGGGACAGATCTTCATTTAACGTGGCCAGACGTGTCTACATGACTCATAACATCAAAAAGTCCAGTAAAATCTGAGAAACACCCAGTGCCTGCTACAGACCTGCTCCCACAACCATCTTTAAACTGCAGATGTATAAAAAATGCAGCAAGTATTAACCAGATTAAAAATGTCACACCTACCAGGATAGCAGAATGTAACGTCTGGTCTCATGCACACTTTATATAAAAGTGTGGTTGAAGATATAAATTTCTCCCAGTACCTCTGCAATGGTCACTTCAACACATCCATGCCAGAAACACAACACTAGCAACAAATGGCACAGTTTTTAGAATCACAGAATCACTTAGGATGGAAAAGAACTCTAAGATCATTGAGTCCAACCATGAACCTAACACTGCCATGCAGTCTTGGGCATGTAAACACAGCATAAAGGGCAGATATTTGAAGATAATTAGGTGTCTGAAGATGCAATAGTCATACTGTGGGCATTTCAAATGCATATGGACATCAAACTCCTTTGATTTCAACTACACTGAAACTTTTTAACTCTAAATATTTTCTAAAGTTTTCTCCAGACATAAAGTGAACTGTCACAAAGTTACAGCAATTACCATCACTTCAAAGCCTAAACATCTCTTTTTAAAAGTTCGACTTCCTAAGCTGCAACGCCGTGTGAAAACATCTATGACATTTACCACTAAAAAAATCCCCAACTCTTAAAAGTGAGGAAATGGACAAGTGAGAACATTGCAAAGTTTATCATGTCCACACAGTAAAAAACATGTATTTTCATTACCCAGTATGAAGAACCTGCACTGCATCACAGCAGGCAGCCATAATTCCGATATGTTAATACTGAAATTCATATTATACTTCTCAACTTTGGTGCGTAGATACTTTAAAAAATACTGGGTAGTGGAATATATCAGTTGATGTGAGTGTTAATAAGACATATATCATTATTCATGCTTACATTTTGATGGAGTATTCACAAATACTATTTCTGAGTCAGCTTTGACCTGGCAATCCCCATGGAACAGACTGACATCCTACTTGGCTGAACTTGCTCACAAGGCACAACCGTTGTTTTAAAACTAAATGTATTTCTGCCCTTGTCAACCTGCTATCTCATTATCTCACTATTCACTGACAAAAGAAATGATGAATCACAAGCACTGGGGGACAGGGGACCAAATACACTCAATAAAATGAACCTCATTATGTCAGTTGTGAGTAGCATGATGAAAACCTCCAAGGGTTACTGCAACACAAGTAAAGAAGAGTTGTGTTCTATTGAAAATAATGATGAATAGACACTTGAAGAAAAATCAGCAAAATGAAGGCCAGAGGTGGATTTGCATTTGGGAGTTTTTGCTGTGTGACATTAACAGACAAGAGAATTGTGATTTCACAAAGGTTTTGTTGTGTATTTTGTTTGATCAGTAGGGTTAGAAAATACACAAAGCAGGTAGCATTTTATAATTAATGGGACAAAACTGTTACAAAATCAAGTGAAAAGCCTTACACCCAAACCATCTATGGGATGAGGCTGTATTTTACCAATAACAGATGCTATCCATTTCTCTGTTATTCCTTGTAATGTCTATGATGCAGGCCTACATTGGGAAAGGTACCAAGACACTCAGTATCTCCATGCACAGACTGCGCCGCTGCCATGTGCACCTCCCAGGGATGTGCAGGCAATCCCAGGATCCTGCTGTGTCCACACAGCCCCAGCCACGTAACCAATCATGCACCTTTCTGTGTAGTCACCCAGTGACCCCAGGATTTGTCCCCAGACCACCTCCAGTGTTAGCAGGACTTAAAAATAAAGGTGAACTTCCGTGCTAGGTACACATCATATTTTCAGATGGGATCATTTCATTTTAAAGTCACTCTGTAGAGAATTTTTCCATGTTCTTTCCAGAGTGGTTATTTTTATTTTTCCCATACACAGATGTCTCCTTGAGGAATGCTTAAGTCACAAACTGTGAATGCTGTTTGCCAATGTAGCGTTTTTCTGCAACACAAGACAGTTCTGATGCGTGTGTGACACAGAGAACCTCACAACCACGTGCCCTGTGAGCAGGAGCACACGCCAGAAGCGGAGTCAAAGAGCCCTGCTGCAAAACAGGGCAGGGCTGAAGATGGGACAGGGCTTCAAATGGCCAGTGGCCACTTCTGAAAACAGGAACTTGCTTTGCCTGTACTACATTGATAAGGCAGGGTTTTCCAGAAGAGTCAGTCAAATAAAGTTTTTAAAGAAAAACAAAGCAGTGGGATGTCTATTCAATGAGACACAATAACTGCAAGGGGATTTATGCAAACAGTGTTTGTTAACCTGAGCAGCACACTGGCTTGCCAAACTTCCTGAGCTGCAAATGTTTCTGTGCATTGCAGGTCCCCATGGAAAGGTTTCTCCTAGATCCTGCTGTCTTCTGCTGGGCATTTCTAATACTCATTGATTTTCACAGAAAGAGCCATTGCAGCTACCTAGGTAAATTCCCAGCACTAATCCAAGGTTTCTGCCCAGTAATCCTCCCATCAAAGACATACCTTGAAGTCAAACCCCCATCCATTTCAATGCAGCTATCTTGGTTTTCATATACAATAAGTGCTATCTAATAAAAATTGTATCAACCAAAGTGGTCTAAAAACATAATTAAGGCCTCTAGATAAGTACAGAAAATGACTTTGAAATGTGATGCTACATTCCATAATTGGTTAAGCATTTTTTTAATCAGCCTTTAATAAGATTCTGTTACTTCTCTGAGAAGTGACCAGTTCTAGAGATGTCTAATTCAAGCTGGTGATCAGAATGCCAGTGGATAAAAATGGTTCCAGAACTCTGCACCAGCTTGCTCTTCACAGAACAGAGCACCTCCTACAAAATGCTGACTGTCCTTTGGTGTCAGTGAATTCCATCCATGTCAGGACATCTTCTTGGTGGAGCCAAGCAATAGAGGCAACAGGTGGAAACTGATGAATGGGAAGTTCCACCTGAATATAAAGAACTTTTTTACTGTGCAGTGACCGAGCACTAGAGCAGATTGCCTGGAGAGGATGTAGAGTCTCCCTCACTGGAGATATTCAAGAGCCACCTGGACACAATCCTGTGCAATGTGCTCAAGGACGACCCTGCTTGACCAAGGAGGTGGGACCAGATGACCCTCTGCAGTCCCTTCCAACCTGACCCATCCTGTGATGCTGTAATTTATTTCACCATCATAAAGCCAGAAAGAAAATCAGGTAACATTTTGATCGACAGCATTTTGCAGTTGCCATCCATATCTATACAGGAAAAGGTATCAAAGGTATGGACACACAAAGAAAATGAAATGCACAAGGAGAAAAATAGTTGCCATGACTAAACCTAGGGAAGCAAATGAGTTCAAGTTCAAATGTTGTTATGGGGGGAGTCAGACTAATTACCAACAGACTCCTAAAAGCTATAAATCTAGGAAGGAACTGAAACCTCTAGGACTAATTTACATAAGGAAAAGACCATGAATGAGAATGCAACCAAAGCTTCCAAAATACATGACAAAACTACTAATTAATGCACCTATATGCCAGAGGTGATCCTTGCAATCTCTTCATCTCACTTCCTACTTTAATGCAAGTTGTAGGATTTTCACTAAATAATTCCTGTCTGAATTAGAGCCAATCTAAAGATTTCTCAGGGCAATGAAGTGACTGCAATTATTGATTAGTTTTTTCATTTATAAATCAGTATTGCCAGTTCAAATATATTCCTTATTTTAAGGTAAAGTTTCCCTTTCCAGCTATGATATCTATATGTATCTTGGTGAACTAACAGATCAGTTCAGTTGTCCTATCAATTCTTTATTCACCAAGTAAGTAGCAAACCATCCCTCAACCTCTGCTGAATAAATTAAGCATTTTATGTTCAGAAAGGTCTCCCAGCACTTCTACCACCCTCATGTCTCTTGCCAGCATTGTAGGCTACAAAACTGAGCACACTACTTTTGATACAGCAGTGTGAAGCCTCTGGCCCTCCTCCCTTCTCCTCAGTGCTCCTGTTCATATATTCATGGATTGCAGTCAGCTTCTTTGGCTAAAGAACAGCTCAGAGCTTGTGTTCAGTTGATGGTCACCACTCCCCAAGTCTTTTTTCAAAGTCACTGCTTCACATGACAAAGTCCTCTTATCTGTAAGCACAGGCATCATTCTTTGCTCTTCCACCTCTAAGTTTGTGAAGGGTTTTATGGAAGATGAAATGTATTATTGACTTGTGACCATTTGACATAGTGATCCATATTATTGTGTATCAATGACCTATGGGATTAGACCCATTATTTAGGATATCTCTGTTAATTTTTATCACCTTGATATCCTTCTCCATTGACAAAAATTCACAGTGGGGCTGATACCAGTCCATTTTAAGGTCTACTGGAAAGTCTTCTACTCAAAAAATCCAGTTTTATATCCACTGGCATGTTTATTTTGTATTCTTTGAAGTTTCTTATTCAAAGTATCATGAACTTCTTGCAGGTCATGATGGAAAACCTTAAGATCCTCTGGAATTATTATCCATATACCTATACCCAGAGAGCCAACTTGACAAGATTTTGTATCCATAACCCCAAAATTGCCTGTCAGTGTTTAAGAGCCATTTGGACAATGCCTTTAATAACAAGCTGTAATGTTTGGTCAGCCCTGAAGTGGTCAGGTAGTTGGATTAGATGATCACTGTAGGTCTCTTCCAACTGAAATAGTCTGTTCCATTTCTATGCTATCGCAAATCAGAATTTTGCCACTACTGACCAAAAACACAGATGAGAAAGACCAGCTGAACAAGGTACAACACAACATAATACATTTCAGAACTGCAATATTGAGACAAAACAAGATTCAGAATTTATTTTAAAATGTTTTGAATATTAAAACCTGCACTCACATTGACCTGAAGTTTTTAACATTATGATCTAAGATCTTTATACTTCAAGAGTACACGGCACACATACATCTATATAAGAGATGTCTTATGAGAGTAAATCCAAAAGCAGGAAAACAAATTGTAAAAATTCACCCTAATCCACTTTAAATATATATAAATGCTGATCCCATATTTGAGCTAATACCCTATTCTGTTGTATAGGATACGTACCACAGTTTAAAAAATATTTGTTATGCTGATTTCACCTTTTTTCTAAGTTATTTCCCCAGCTCTCTGGTAAACAGCATGCAGAAAACATGCATAGGTTGTGGCTTCTCCCCATGAAAAGGTCCTGAGTATCTTCCTCATATGCAGGGTCAGCCATCAAGTCCATCCTCACTTATCTCAGCCAAAAGAAGCATTTATAGATTAGCAAATGCTGCTTCACAAGGAACAGAAAAAGGAAGGTTCAGCAAAACCTTTTTTTGACTTTTAAATACAAGAGCCATGAATCTTTTGTGGTGGGAAAAAATTAGGCCCATCATCTTGTGCAGCATTGACACTATTTCAGGGTAAGGTGGGGTCTTTAAATACTTCACCCTGGTAGTGCTTGTTACCTGCATGAGGAACAAATGCAGTTCTGATGAATCCTGCTCAGGGATGGGTTTATGCAGATCATGCTCAGAAGTTATCTTTGCTAGTGACATTGATTTATTTTCAGATAAGAAGCTGATTAGAAAGGCTTGAAATTTTCAACCACTCAGTACAAGGGCAACAATACTTCCTTTAAACAAAGTTATGTACACTCTATTAATAAACATATCAATAACAACAATTCTTTCCCTGTGTATAGACACTTGTCTGCCTGTTCAAGGTAAAATGCTCCCATTGTGAACCACAGCCTCAGTCCTGGAATGATTGTCCATCCACCCATTAAAAAACTGTGCACCAAAAACTGGGAAACTGGGCTTTAGTCCCAAGATTCAAGTAGGAAATTTTTTGTCTTCTTTTTTTTTTAGAGAAAAAAAGTCAAGCAAATTTATTCTGAGATCATTTATATAAACAAGTAACAGCATGATTAGACAGTCCCCACCACAGCAGCAATATACATATGGAACACACTAAAAAGAGACATTTGTCCCAGTGCATAATTGCAGTGGAGAGACTGACAGTGTGCTATGGGAAGGTCCCCAACCTGTGCACTACTGGGAAGTTGGACAGGTCAGAAATACGAGAAAGAAACAGAAATAAATATTTCTCTTGTTCCTACAGACAAATCTTCTTTTCTCTTCTCTACAACCACCCAGATGTGATGTGTGGAGTGTTTTGGCTCCACACATCACTGCAAAACCCCAGGCCTGCAGCAGTGCCAGATCACAAGCGTGGTTGTTGCTCTTTCCATCACCCTGCACTTCCATCCTGTTGTCCTGCCATCCCTCACAACCACTTCTTCCCTCCTCCTCCTCCGACTTTTTTTTCTTTCATGTCAGATTTTCAGCCCAGTTCACAGTGCAGCCACTGCAACATTTCTTCAAATGGGACAGAGGCTAGAGGAAATACCTGGGGACATCCCTACATCCCCTGTTTCAGCCCTACCTATTCACACTGTAGCACCTTCAATGACTGTGACCAGCAATTATGAAACATTTTCAAATGCAGGCTGCACTCACGTGTTCTTCTGGATGTGTTAAAACTCTCCATTGCTTCATCTGAGGGAGCAGCCAGAAAACAAGCCCCGTCACTTAATGTACTTCTAGAACATGCTTAGGAGCTGTGAAATGACTAACACTGAAAACTGTAATAAAACATGCATGTGACTAAACAAACAGACCAGAAAATTCTTCTAAGAGGCTATTACAACTTGTTGAACCATTGAAGAAAAACTAGGAGAAGGGTGGTCCCATGCATAGTAAGAGACCAACAGGAGGGTGCAGAGGAAGGGAACATTGGGGATATTCATTCATTCATTCATTCAGTCATTCATTCATGTGCTGCCAGACAATGTCCGGTCCCTCTCAGATGGCAAGCTCCAAATCCAGAGAACACTTCACATTTGTCTGACTTCTATCAGCTGACACCCTCTTGGCCTGTATTGTACATCAGCTTCTCAAGGGAAAAAGAAGAGCTAAGATAACTATTGCCCTGGTGCTCCCTGCATTTCAACACAACTACCTGTCCACAAAATGTACAGAGGTGTCTGAAACCTGAAGAAAATGTGGCAAGCACTGAAGGCTGGGAGCTATTCTTATCTTGCTGCCCTCCATAAACACAATGGCCAACCATGTCCCTTACTGCCTAATACAGCTGTCAGCATTTAAACGCTTTGTAGCCTACAAATGGGCCAGTCCTACAGTGACAGACTAAATAATAGAAAGATTACAGGTTGTGTAACTCCATTACAGAATGGAGGAGCTTTGCAATCAGTCAATGTTTCTTCCCATGCTCATGCAGGGAAAAATCCCAGCCCAAGATTTTATTGCTCTTTTGCTGCGAGGCAAATCATTTCTCAGCTTTCCAACCCCTCTGGCCTCTGTGTTTATAGCTCCGAGCTCTCTCAGGTTCAGCCTACCTTGTTTCATATTCTTTTCCCAAATGCTTTAGAAACTTTTGCATCCAAAGAGGAGCTTTGAATGTGCTATGATAGCAAGTCTTAGCAAAGCACTTCAGAAATTGCTCTGCAGTTTTAGGGTAGGTATTGCAATCTATTGCAAGCTTTAGTTACTTTATTAAAATACAACAAATCATTACAATGAAATCCCCTATTCTTTACAGCAGAGAAGGACTGAGCCCTTATTCTGTTTACAATGCTTATATAACCAATCAAATCAGGATTGGTTAGAGAAAGACAGAAAACCTAATAAAAACTAAAGTACATCATGATCTTCCACCATTTATCTTAATTTAAATAGTTTGTTCTAAAAAGGTGAACACTCTTGAGGTCTGGAAAAAAAGAAACAGCTTTTTCACAGAGTTGACATAGCCTATATATAATATGTATAGAGAGGTAATGTAATAGATAAGTAGATAGATAAATATAATACATGAAGAACTTAAAAGCACGTGAATTTCTAACCTCAGCTTTCTTAGAGGCTTGCTGTGTTCCCTGGACAAAGTATTTCTCTTCTGAATGTCCCTGTCATTTAAAGAGGAGTAAACAAACAAAAGCTTTTCCTTTTCCAAAGGGATTTATGAATGAAGTGTGTAGCACTTTGATCAGATTCAGCTTTTTAAGTTGCCCACAGAGGATTAATGATGGCAGTTCTTCATGACTGTATCAACTCCGAATTTGCAACTGACTCATATACATTTAAAACTCCCACACTCCCAGCCAGGAATCGCAAAACTATGTTGAAAATGAGATGAGCTATATAAATGGTTTCACATAGAACAAGTCTTAATGGCACAGGTAAGGATCATTTTTTAATGAGGCATTTCCACTTTGTACCAATGCTTTTTCAACATCTCTGCTAATAGTTATGGGCTCTGGAAGTCCCCAGTGTTCAAACATAAAAGGTCAGGACTTTTGAGTTCCAGCCAGGAAAAGGTAGGACATGACGAAACGGGCTCAGCCCACATCAGATGATAGCCCTCAGCTGTGCTGTGCAGGAGCACTGCTGACTGACCTAGGGAAGCGTCTGAACCTGTCCCTGCTATTCACTGGACTGAAGACAAGGTGCAAATGACGGCAGAAGAAACTCAAAGGGCAGAATAAACTGGACACTATCAATGGGGCTGTCTGTGCACTCCAGAAACGCCCCTGGCAGAGTGGGACAGACACAGCCATAGCTTTTCCAGAGTTGTTGCCAGCTGGCCACTGTGGACACAAGGGTGTGGGGAGCTAGTCACACAGGCAGCATGACAGAGGAGCAGTTCGTGCTCTCCTCAATGGAGAGACACTTTCAGAGAATGATCTCAAGCCCAAGCCAAGGTCAGGTGTTTCAGCATGACACTGCAGAAAAGATTGTTCCTCTCTGTGAATGGCCTATGGAGTCCTACAGAGAAGCTTTGGAGGCACTGATGAATAAAAAGCTGGACATGACCTGTAATTGTGCACTTGCAGCCCAGAAACCCAGTCGTATCCTGTGTGACCAGCAGGTCGAGGGAGGTGATTCTCCCTCAGTACCTTCACAAGTTCCCAACTGGATGGAGTCCTGCATCCATTCTGTGGTCCTCAGTACAGGAAAGATGTGGACCTGTTAGAGTGGATGAAGAGGAGGCCATGGAAAAGGTCAGAGGGCTGGAGCACGTCTCCTCTGAAGACAGGCTGACACAGTTGGAGTTGTTCAGCCTGGAGAAGAAACTGTGGAGTTTCAATAATTAAGGGGGGCTTATGAGAAAGATGGAGAGAGACTTTTTGCTAGGGTCTATATTGACAAGATAAAGAGCAACAGTTTTATACTGAAAGAAAGTAGGCTTAGATTAGATGTAAGGAAGAAACTCTTTACTGTGACGGTGGTGAGGCACTGGCACAGGTCGACCAGAGAAGTTGTGGAAGTCCCACATCCACACAAGTGTTCAAGGCCAGGCTGGATGGGGCTTTGAGCTGGTCTAGTGGAAGGTGTCTCTGCCCATTGCAGAGGGATTGGAATGAAATGATCTTTAAGGTCCCCTCCAACCCATGATCTATGATATAGATACAGAGTTGGCAGCTTGACGGTGAATTTCAGTCTCAGATCCTTAACATTCAAAATAAGACTTGTGGGAAAGGCTTTTTCACCAAAATTACAGCTCTCACAACAACAAAAATTTACTTCAATTCTTCAGGCTGAAAATTGTACATTCCAGTCTGGAAATGGCAACACTTGATGATGATGCCTCAGGAACTTGTCCACTGTGTGACTCACCTTCTATTTTCTTTTATGTGCCCTAGATATGGCTGGATTTCACCTGCCAAAGTATAAGGCACTCCTCTCTTCTTGAGTATCACTGCTTTTAGCACAAACAGAAATTTATCCACAGAAGAGAACAAAAATATAAGTTCCCCTAACTACAATCCCTATATAGTAGTACAATGAAATTAATTGGTTTGGGTTTGGGTTTAGTTTTTTTCCTAATGCAGTGTAAAGAATTTCAACAGAAAGCTGCTGCTTTTAATGTTGCAACAGCAGCAATTTTAAGCAGTTAGGAAGTAGCAAAATAGCATTTTCACTTTGGTCATTAAAAACTAGATAAATCAATGCATCCAGGAGTGTATTTTTTTGTAGCAGTCACTGACTGGAAAATGAACTAATTAAGTTTTTCCTCTGTCCAACAGGAAACCACCCTTAACAAAACAAAAGTCTTCAATTTCTCACTGAGAACAGAGTAAGAGAAGACACTCTTACTAAATCAAGGTAGTCACATCATTTGATGTGCAAAGGGAGGTGAATTAGAGCAGCAAGAGACAACGAAGAACCAAATAACTATGCAGGATTCAATGCAAAAGGCTTGAAAGGAGAAATCAGACTTGGGATACCGTAAGCAGAGACAGAGGGAGGGTTACAAATCAAATTTGCCTCATAACCACTGCTGTAACAGAGTTTTAGAAGACCCAGGGTGTTGAATGTGAGATAAAGGACTGCACCGCCAAAGTGCACAGATATGCTGCCTCAGCTACAAAGACCTACTGGTTCTGCCTGATGACACCATGGCTACAACATTTAAGATCCCTCACACTGAATGATGTGCAAGGGAGCCCAAACTTCTGCAGCCAGCAGTCTTGTGGAAAAAAAAAATTGAGGAAGATTTACGATGCCCTTGAGTAACTAAAGGTAAATAATATGTCTCAATTGAGAGACGTTGCTTTCAATATGAAGCCCCCAGAAGCCCCCTGGCCCTGGTTCAGCAAGACTCAGCAGAACTCCTGCCAACGACAACTCCTCCCGCAGCGGAACGTGCGTCCTCCGGGGCCGCCGGCTCAGCTGCTTCCCAGTGCCAAAAAACCAGCCATGTCCTCCCCAGGGATCTCCCCCACACACCCCTGCAGCACTCAGACCTACACACTGAGCTCTGAAGATCACAAGCCTGTAGATATCTCTGGCCACACAGCACCTGCTCGGGTAAGACACCTGAAATGTGGTGTGTTACATAAATACCTGCTGTGTTTCCACTGCAGAGGGATGACACCGCGTGGTGTCTGAGGAGGAAAACATTCCCCCCTCCACGTACCCTGCCTATCTGAGCTGCCTGACTTAGGAACCGTATTAAGCTCTTTATCTAATCAACAGAGAGAGAGAGGTATCCACAGGCTAATTATTTAGGTAACCTAAGGTAACCAGGCTCTCAATTTAGACTTCTTAGTTAGGTAAATACAACGATGTTAGTTCTATTTTGTCAATAAAGGGAGACAAACCTATCACTGGTGCCAGCTGATAAGAGTTCCTCATTTGGCTGATGTAGTAACTATTTGTACATTTTACACTAAAAAATTCTATTCACTGCACAGTTTTTTCAACAATTCTTTGACTTTGGGAGGCATAAGTTAGTACAAAATGATGTCATTCTTGTAAGGACCTGGAATTCTAATGATTAAGAATTGATGCAAATCTTTCAGGTCTGTCCTCAAATACAGGTATGAGCTGCAAGCAGGGCCCACTGGGATCATTGAAAATAAGTGCAAAGAGTATCCAGCAAAAATACTTTGAAGGTGCAATCTAATTTTCTAAAAGATGATGCTGGTTTGGATAGGTTCTGAGCTTTTAAAAACTTGATGAACAGAGGCTATTAGTTCCCCGGTACTTTAGATAATCTGCTTTGTGAGCTTTTTTTTTTTTAATATCTTAGAATCCACTTCTTTAAGACTTTTGTAAGGTAAGAGTAGGAAGTTTAATTATTCGCTAGCAGTTTCATTTCTATGCACAATAGGAAGGGAGCATGATTCTACAATCCCTCCATGAAAGGAAATCCTGTAAAGGTTAGGAAGTGCTCCAAAATCCAAACCAGCAGTCACCAAATCACTCAGCATGTCTCATGCTGACAGAGAAGTCTCTGTCAGGGGTAGAAAGTGCCCGTGTATGCTATCTTGAAGAAATCTATTTATAATCTCCTTTACTCTGCCAGAATGAAACTCATCCTGTCTTCTTCCCAAACGAATATAAGACAGTGCTTACAGGTAACCCTGAAGTCTTCCCTTTCTTTGCTCAAAGCACATCAGCAGCTGTCCAAAATAACATCTCAATGCCACGGGGAGCACTTTCGAGGGGAGAGACTTCCAAATCTTAGTCAAACCATGGCTTTGCAGTTGAGGTTGCCAATAAAAATGCTATTGGACAATTTGAAGATCCTTTTCTGCTTCACTTACCCGCATTAAATAGCATCTAACACCCCAAGTGACTTCAGTGAAATGATGGGCACCGTACACAGCAACGCAGCAAAGGAGGAACAACTGGGAAACTTGAGGCTACAGTTTATTACACTGATCCTTTTCCATCAGGAAACAATCTGGTGTGTTCCATTTAAACTCACTCACTCCACTGCTGAAGCTGCTACTTTTTTTCTTACAAATCTCTGAAGCTTTTTATTCATCAAATTGCTTTTTCACATCAATAGCTTCTTCTTACAGAGTGTCTCACAGCACTTGCAAACATTAATTTCATGACAATTTTGAGAGGCACAGCCCCCTTTTCTGTCAAATTTAGAAAATGAAAGAGTAAGTAATATATCTGAAATCAGTCACTAAGCTGCCACCAAAATGCATAGGAGAAATCTCTTCTGCTCAGACTTTTGCTTCTGGACTCTGATCACTGTCAGGCTGAAGTCACTGTTAAAATACTTCCAGGGATAACCAATCATAACAAATAAACAAAGATGAGAATTTTACTCATTTTACTGAGAGAGTTTTAAGACTTGCAAATTGTTTCTAAGGGGCATCAGAAGATTATATTCTTCACAGAGGACTAAAGCTACTTTTTGCAGTTATGATTCACCAAAGAAAAAGGACGTTTGTGAGTGCTTGCCACAGAGATCTCTGCAGAAGCAAAAGGCTTTCATTCTTACAAACCAGGGCAGTAAGTAAAAAAAATTACAGAAAACCGGCATTGACCAAAAGATGGACAGACATCACAGTCTTCTGGTATAATGTATCTTGGAAACATGCTTGATAAAACAATTAAGTTCCTTCTAGGTAAGCAGGATTTAGCTGGCTACAAATCAAGGCTCAATTATAATGTCTGTTACAATACAATTCTTATTAATGATGATTCTAATTGCAGTGTTCACTATCCTCTTCCAAACCCAGCTAGACAGCTTCCTGGAGACCAAGAATTTTGATTAAGTGCCTTACTTAGTTCAATTTTCCTCTCAGCTACACATGCAGAGCTCCCACTGAGGTGGTACAGATGTTCCTGAAAGCAGGACCAGAGAAATAACCTCCTCCTCTACTCACCTGGCACAAAGTGCTCTCACACAAAGCTAAGGTACATCCAGTCATGCTCACACACAAATATATGACAGTCTGCAAAGTTACTCTGAATTTACGTTAGTCTTTCTGAGAGCATGTCAGTATAGACAAATCTCTGGCTATTACTACATACACTTAAGACTGGGTTGATTTTGATTCAAGAAAAATAGGCAGATCTGTTCTCTTTTTGGCAATGGTTATTTCAAGGGAATTGCATTATATTTCTATGTGTTAAATGGAAAAGAGTTTTTTTAATCATGATAAATCAAGCATATTCTATAAATTACTGTTCATCTGCATCTTGTTATATAAAGAGCTTTCAACTTCACAGACACAACCATAACTCTCAACACAGCACTACGGCCAAAGCTGAAGAAACAATATAAAGTAATTCTGGCAAGATATGGGAAAAGAAGATGATATGAATTTGTCCTCAGACCACTAGGAAAAGAACAATTAATCATCATTTGTTCTGCTTTAAATAAAAGCCTGCTTCCTAAAACAGAATGAATTTGTACATCTCAGCTGATATAAAAGGCTTAGTATTAATTTATTTCAATAAGGAATTTCACTTTAAGCATTAAAAAAAATAATTAAAAATCAACTTCTCAGTATTGAAATATTGAAGTCGAGAGGGAAGTGCTGAGCTCCCTGGGACCCAATGACAGGACATGTGGGAATGGTTCAAAGCTGCTCCAGGGGAGGTATAGACTGGAAATTAGGAAGCATTTCTTCACTGAGAGAGTGATCAAACACTGGAACAGGCTTCCTGGAGAGGTGGTCAATCCCCCAGTGCCCGAAAGTGTATAAGAGGCATTTGGACAATGCCCTGAACAACATGCTTTAACTTTTGGTCAGCCTGATATCGTCGGGAAGTTGGAAGAGATGATCATTTTAGGTCCCTTTCAATTGAAATATTCTATACTATTGAAAATGTATTTGATGCAATATTTGGGGGCATTGACCTAGCCTAAAAGTCTATGAAAAATCTTCTCTGAGAGAAGTCCAGTTTAATAAATAATTAATGATTTATTGTGCCTTTATATTCTCACTCAAATAGGTCTGTTCCAGCAGACAACAAGTATCAGCAGTTCCTTAAAAAGGGTAATTGTATTATTATCAGAGTTTTACAGGTGACTGAGGAGAAAGATGAAGAGGTTAAGAATTCAGCTCTGCCACAAGCTACGTGGGCCCACGCAAGAGAATATCTACTCTGAATAACTCAGAAAAAAAACTGCCTTCACACTATCATGAGCAGATTTGGATTCAGTACACACAAAGCTTGTGTGAGGGCACACCATCATCCAGCAGGAGGGTCAGGAATGGGATTCAGCCTCTTGGAGTGCAGGTTTTACCTGACAGCCTCCAGACAGAGCATTCCCAACCTCAGTAAAGGTTTTGTTTAAAGGGCATTTCTAACAGAAAGTCACATTTTGCATCACCTTCATAAATATTTGAAATTTCTGCACTGATAATTTCTGTTGCCAGAGTCAACAAATTTAAATCACAGGAAACAAAACTGCAGAAAATGCCTCAATTCCGTTTATGCACTGCTCCATTGCCATTACATTAGGCATGAAGAAGGAGGCAGTTCATATCTCAAATTCCCTGCAATCTCTCTACATGAGGCAGACAAAGTACAACTATCATTTTGCAGATGGAAAACAGAAGGAGTAAGCAGATTGCCAAAGGCTTCCAGAAGCTTGCTCAATGAAATCTCTGACAAAAAACAAGACATAAACCAGCGCTGCTGCAAATGTATTTGCACTGCCTTATCTATTAATCCCATTACTGAAATATTGTGTCAGGTAACTTTTGAGACTCGACATACATGCGGATGCTAAGAAGAAATTTGTTATATTTCTTAACAAAGATAAGCCTACAGGAATCTGATCATGTTTTTTCATCATATCCTAAGACTGAAACTCGGTTTCATGTTATATCACAGTCCTCCTATCTAATCTTCTGCAATGATCTGGAACATCTATTTGTGTACTCAACTCAGGCCCTGCAAAGCTGAAAAATTAGCAGGTGATTTACAGGACCAAAGTCAGGCACTAAGGCATCTTATCAAAGGGCAATTGGGTACTTCTGAAGGGTAATCCAAAAATCCTACTCTAATTGTAAAGCAGCTGAGAATTACTCCTTAGGGAAAAAAAATAAAAGAATTAAAAATAATTTGCTTAAACTAAGAGGTCCCTTCTAAACTGCTCCCTAGTGAGGTTGCACCTTAACTCCTGCTGCCACTGGAACTTAGGTCTGTCCTGTAAGGCATCACCAATGCCTTTGGGAATCAGACCACAAAGTCTGCTCCTGAGATTATGCATCCAGTTTAACAAGGAGAGAAAGAGGAAAAGCTGCCACATGTAACAGCCTAATAGCTGGAGCTCTGACAGCAGAAGTGTAAAACTCAATCACAGTTCTCCTCCATCTTGAGGAGATTCCAGTTCTCACTTCCCACTCCTCCAGAACATGTAGGGTCATCAGACTAGAAACTACCCTGCTGAATTCCTACCTTGGTGATGATTCATAAGATCCTGGATGATGAGCAGACAGAACTCTGAAGTTCTGCCAACCATCTAGGGTCCTGGCCTTTGGTCCTCTCTGGGCTTTTCCTGCATGGACTGCCAGGATGGCAGACTTCCTAAAAAATGGAAGCAAGCTACGGGCCTTTTTCTCCTGTAGCACCAGCAGTCCCCTCATGTCCATGCTCTCTGACATCACTCCCTATTACAGGGTAAATGCACATCTATGAGAGGAATGGAAGATGGGAAAATAAGACAAAACAGAGCCCACAGCCCACTCCTCACTGGAGATTCATAACTTGCTCTGGCAGAAGAAAGCTCATTCTGGCCTCTCCTCTCCTTCAAGACAGGAATAATTAGTGGACAGGCAATGTTATTTCTATGCACACACAGAAAACTAGCCTTTCTGGGAACCACGGAACCAACCACGTTTGTGCCAAGGAGCTGTGCCACCACAGTGTGTGTGTGTTGGTGTAAGAGCAGAACAGCCACTGCAAGAAGTTGCATGGCCTGCCCAGCTGTCAAGGCTGGGCACCACCACATGGGAAAATCAGTGGATTAAAAAGTATGGAATTAAGTCCTGAAGACAGACACTGGACT
Organism: Manacus candei; assembly: GCF_025592945.1. NCBI lineage: Eukaryota > Metazoa > Chordata > Aves > Passeriformes > Pipridae > Manacus > Manacus candei. The sequence goes on along the minus strand of NW_026138055.1, from coordinate 3,154,271 downwards.
ACATCTCCTTCCATATTCCTGCATGAGTGCCTGCATCAATTACTCCCCCTCTCGCCTGCTCCTCTCCTTGCCCATGGCTCTTGCATTCCTCACTGCTGAATGTCCTAAGCTAAACTGGAGGGAGTGGGAAATTTCAGCTTTCTTCTCCCCAAAACATAATAGTTGCAGTTCAGGACACGGTAAAAAGAGCTATGAGCCTCTTCTGCTGGAAAAGCCAAGGGAAGGTAGGTTTGGCACGTCTGAAACAACTGTTCAGTTATTACACTAGTGAGCTCCCACAGGCTGTGTTTTTGACTGAAGGGGGCCATCTCTTCTGCGCTTGATGCTGGATTCAGAGCTGTGCTCTGAGCACCCCAGTGAGGTCAGGCTTTCATGGGGATCCAAATGATCCCTAGATCTTGATGGAGTCCAGTCAGTGCATGGTTCCTTTACTTCCAAGAACACAACACCTCCTTACAGGTATCTGTGCCGAGCTCCAGAGTGACCGGCTGAACAGGGAGACAACTTGAGAGCTGTGCATGCTCCCAATATTATGCAGCTCTGAAAAGCAGGATTTCTGGATCATTTCCTTGCTCTTAGGTGTCATAGTTTTTCCTAACTCCCATTTTAAGTGTCAAGACAGACGTTCTCGATATCTCTGCAGACTTCCCCGTAACTTAGGTACTCAGTTCCTAAAGCAGGACTCACAGGAGTGTGGTGAGGTTAAGCATTAATACAGTGAAGCCTAACAAGATCACACAAATAAGACAGAGGTCATTCCAAGATAAATACCAGGCATACCCAGAATCTCATCAGTATGAAAAGAAGCTATATTGTATTCTGATCAAATAGTTTTAAATTAAAATTTGGCATTCATATGCCATCTTACCCACAGACTTCATAGACCACTGGAAGAAAACACATTATCCACTAACCATGGGTTCTCTTCGAAAACATCACCACCAAACACTGCTCTGACACTGCACCAGCTGTGGAACTGAGAGGATGAGCTTTTCCTGGTATCTGTTCTAATCTGGGAGTTAAGAGAGGTTGCACAGTACCAACAGTAACACATATGAAGGAAGCACCGTTTACACTGGAGATTGATTTAATGAGTTTTTATAAAGTCTTTTATGTCAAAGCCAGCTCACGACAGCCTCATCTAGGATGGTATCTAATATCAATAAGAGTACACAGTCTCTTATCTTTTCACATTTACCATTCACACTTTCCCTGAAGTTATCTGGAAAAACTGTGCTTTGTGGGAGCCACCAGGCTCAAATTTTTTTTGCCTATTTCAGTTCTGACATTTAAATTCATCTTGAACTAACTAGGGGTGGGAGGTGACAATTTTGTTTCATAAAACCTTTTGAAGTTTGGACAGGAACAGAAACATATCTTCCAGCATCTTCACAAAAATAATTTCAAAACATCTATTTTCAGATCTAAGTTAGAGAGAAATGTCTGTAAGAGCTGAGACTGGCATGGGAGACCCATGTGTTTAACTTCTTCTAATTCAAACTAGAAATCCTCATCAGATTAAAATACTCTAAATATATAAATGTACAGGAGCTTATACCCAGAAAATCTACACGCCATGCCAGTGTATTAACTCTCATGTAACCTCCTGAATGGTGATATTATTAAATTATATAAAAAAGCTTACTGAAAATACAAATCAGTTTACTTCATTAGTTATATTTACTGGAAAATGTTCCCATCTTGCTCCAGCTGTAAGCTACAGAAGCAAGTACAAAAGTGCAGGAAAGCAACAATTGCCAGTGAGAACTTTCCTGTCATCCTGAATGCTAGAGGAAAACACAACCTCACAGATCTAGGCCCAGATCAGGAGCTGTCAATCCCCCCATCACCTACATGTTGACTTCTTAAGGAAAAGACCACGTGGAATGGAAGCTCTTGATGTGAACTTCCCAGCTGGGGGCTCAGACTGCAGAGACTTTCATATCCCTTTGACAACTTATATAACTACATACAAAGCATAACCTTATAAACTGATTTAAAGGACAATTTCCCTCTGAGCAAAGGTGCAGCATAAACAGCTCCATTAACCAGCTCACCACTTAAGATTCATACAAGTCCATAAAGCAAGTGTTAAATAGACCTTGTATTGATCTCTTCAATCTGGAATGAATTTTACTGCCAATGCACAGACACATGCTTTTAAGATATATACAATCTTTAATTGTCTGTATCAAGATCAGAGGCTGGAAAAATATGAACCCAGCATTTTGACTGTTTCATGCTCGATTTCATTAGCTAGTAAAATGGCCTAATGAATCAGGTCTGCAGCTTCATCTGCAAACCTCTCACCATTGAATGCTATCCATGGCAAATCTACCAGCAGGCACATCTAGGTACTGTAGCCTGAACAGCTCACCTAGAAGTGAAATACTCAGGAAATCCATCTGAACACTATCCAATGGATTATGAGTGACAGAACAAAGCAAAAAATACATCAAACATCTGAAATGGGAAATCACTCTTGAATGCAAGGCAATTGGTATCACAAGAATATTCAGAACATGCCTTACCTGTGTAGTGCACCACACACGTCTGACCCTTCTTTGGAAATGTCCGTCCTGTTGAAATTATAAAAGGTTATTCTTTTATCTTTTCTGATTGATCTGGCTAGGCAGGTTTATCTTTCAAGAGGAAAATGCTGGACTGAGATTTGGTATTAGCCACTTGGTTACTTCAGGATATCTGACAGCTGTCAGATCCTCATACAACTTGGAGCACAAGTCTGATGAGGAGCAGCTGAGGGAATTGGGGGTGTTTAGCCTGGACAAAAGGAGGTTCAGGGAAGACCTTATTGCCAAAGAGATGGTAGGGAGTTGGAATTAGCCTCTTCTCCCAGGTAACAAGTGACAGGATGAGGGAAAATGATCTCAAGTTGCACCAGGGGAGGTTTAGATTAGATATTGGGAAACATGTCTTCACAGAAAGGGTTGCAAAGCATTGGAACTGACTGCCCAGGGATGTGGTGGAGTCACCATTCCTAGAAGTTTGAAAAACATGTGGATGTGGCACTTGAGAACATGGTTTAATGTTGAATGTGGTGGTGGTGCTGGGTTGACGACTGGACATGATGATCTTAAAGGTCTTTTCAATTAACAATTCCATGATTCTATGACTGTGTGTTATCAAATCACTAATATGCAAGACTGGAATGGGATGCTTTAGGTTAGAAGGTCCCAGTTTGGCTTCTGTATAGCTCTTTGACCAAATACTATTTTCCTTACATAATTTTCCCTACATATCTGCATTTTATATACATTTACATTCTGTAAGTGCAAAAGGACAGTCAAAACTTCATGGATTATAACATTAAAATTCTCAGAATGCTTTTGCTATGGTTTTTTAAATAAAGTATTAGTCTACGATCGTGAAAAAATACATTTGTATTCACATCTCTAATGTCTTTCACTCATGACAGCTCCATAAGGGCATCTTTAATTAGCAGGAATGGGTTTTACACAAATTTTCATATACAAAGGCAGTTTAATTTTGTAGCATCGGGCAACAGTAAAGCAGTAATACACTGAATTCTTGTAAGAGCCTGGTAGCTCCTCCTAAAATGTTCATACTGAAAGGAAAAAAGGCTTAAATTATTTGCTTGACACTGGAAATGAAATTACCATTCCCATTTTACCTGTTTTAGGTACTGCCAAAGGCACTAAAAGCTAAGGAATGATTTTCCAGGCTCAATTAGTGCCAATGGTGTATTAAAGCCGCTAATCTTGATTTCTCAAGGTTGGCCAGGGGAATGCCCAGGTTCATAAAGCATCAGCGAGACCAATTATTAAGGAACATCCTTGACAGAAAGCTAAAAACTGGGGATTTACGTAGGTTGCCCAGAGAAGTTGTGGATGCCCCATACCTGGAAGTGTTCAAGGCCAGGTTGGACGGGGCTTGGAGCAACCTGGTCTAGTGGAAGGTGTCCCTGTTCATGGCAGGGTGTTGGAACTGGACAATCCTTTAGCTGAAACTGAAGCTCATATCTTAGTCAGCTTTCTGGGTTCTTTAGTCAGAATTAACACGATAACAAGTTATGCATTACAGGGCACTTCACAGGGTATAAACCAACAAGTAACACACAAGCTACAGCCTCAGGGCTTACATGCCAAAAGCACACAAGCAGTAAATGGCAGGAGGACAGGCTAATGCAAGTTAAAAACATTTACAGCATTAAATTGAGAAGATGGTGTTTCCAAGCACCACATGAACAGCCTCCTTCATCAGCTCTGCTGGCAGGAATATCTCTAGCTATGAGTTGCACAAAATGCAGTGCAATAGGTGTCCAGTTAGGGCACCATGGCATGCTACAGTGGGATTCATCTCTTTTAAATTCAGCCATCTACAACACAGGCAACTATCATATGCCAGTCTCCTGGGCTTCCTCCATTGACAGCAGAGAATTAGCAGTGCTTTGAGAGAAAGCCAGCCTATCCAGAGAGAGCCAAGACGAATCATTCTCTGGAGCTGACCACAGAGAAAATCGAGAAGGCTGCTTTAGACTAGCCAGCTAACCAGAGAAAAGTTAGGTGAGATGAATCCTACCCTTCGTAAAACAGGTATTATTCAAATGATGTATTATTATACAGAGATCTGAGAAAAGCACTGTCATGGACACATACTCTGCTGTGTGAGTATACCACCAGCAAAGCCAACAAAGCTACATAATTTCACATCAAAGCTGAATTAGAAGCAGAGATTTGCAAGACCACTGACTCGCTGTGGTTTAAGACAGTGCTTAAAGTCAGATGATTTTGATTAAGACTTGCAACCAAGAGAACTAATCCATATAACCTTATTTGGAATAGCATATTGCTTACAAAGACAGCCTTGATCTATTTAATAGCTAGAAAGTACCACTGTGAGATTAAGTTCCACCCTCCTTCCTACTCTCAACCCAGCACCATTACTTATATCCACATAACCATTCAGCTTTTACATCTGTGCAACCAAGAGAAGAATTCAATCCCTAGAGCTAAACAGCATAGAGAGAGAAGCAAATTTAAAAGCATACATAAAGAAAGGATCAATATTGGGGCAAGAAACTTAAGGTGTGATCAACTTTGATGCAGTATTCATTGTATATCACCCAAGGGTGAACTTGGTCTATTATATAGACACATATGTATGTTAGAAATTATATCCTCTTAAAAACAAACAAACAAACAACAAAAAAAAAACCCAAAACCCTTATGAAATTATATTATAATCCCATAGACGAGCAGAATACCACGAATTGGCTCTGGAAAGGCGAGCTTGTGCCAAGGAGAGATGAGTGACTGCCACCCGGGCTGGACCTCAGCCCTCGCCAGCATCCCACGCTGGACCGGGAGGCGGCGGTGCCACGCTGGGGGGATGCTGGCACTGGCGGACGGTGGTCCCGGCGAGGTCAGGCTCGCCACCGGGGAAAGTTTGGGCTCCCCGGCGGCGCTGACCCCGCGCTCGGGCTGTGCAGCTGTCGGCGGATGCCACAGAAACCCCGGCCGCCTCGCCGCCCCCGCCGCGCCACTCCCGCACCGGGGGTTCGTGCCCGCGGGGTTGCGGGGCTGCGGGGGTGGCCGTGCCTCCCCTCCCTTCCCCTCCCCTCCCGCCCCGCTGTCCCCTCGCTCCGCGGCTCCCCGCTCCCGGAGCCCCCGTGCCCCGCCGGCCCCGCGCCGCAGGGCTGCTCCCGCACGGCCCCGTACCGTCTCCCGGAGAGATGGTCTCGATCTCCACCCCCATGGCGGCACCGGCTCCGTTCGGCTCCGCTCAGCTCAGCTCAGCTCAGCTCAGCTTAGCTCAGCCCGGCTCGGCTCGGCTCGGCCCCGCTCCCCGGCGCGGCCGGACCCCCAGTACGGGCAGTGCCCCTGGGCGGCCGCGGGCAGGGGCCGCCCCAGCTGCCCGTCAGCGCCCGCAGCCAATGCGGAGCAGGGGCGGGGAGGGGCGGGGAAGGGAGAGGAGGGGGCCGCCCGCCCCCGTTCCGGGCACACGGGGCACAGGGGAACGAGGAGCGCCCTGCGGCGGGTGGTCCGCCCGTCCGCATCGCCCCGCACCCCGCGGCTGTGCGGGGGATGCCGCTGCCATCCCCCGGCCAGGGCTCGCTTTAGTGGGGGCTCCCCTGGGGGTTTCGGCGTCGTTCCCCCCCTCCATCTGACCGTGCCTGTGCGGGGTCCGAGCGGCAAGAAGGCTCAGGGGGTAGCGGTGCGGTACCGCTGCACAGCGCAGGCCAGGGGGCAGACAGGGGAACAGGGCACCGCGCTCCCAAACCATCTGGACACCAGGACGTGTCTGGGTGCGAGCGGAGGGTCGGCGTTTCTAGTTACAAAAAGCCATGAAGGAAAGCATCCGTACTCGCACATCACGCTGAAGTGAATGTCACCCCGATTCTGCTGGTGAGCAGCAGCACCAGGGCAGTGGTACCCACCGGTGGTGACCCCACACAGCAGCAGCAGTGGCAGGTCTCTAACGGGCTGGCAGCGACCTTGAGTTTCAATGCAAAACAATTTATAGCTTCTTGTTCGCATCCATGTTTTAAATAGGAAAATCCATGTATTGATTGCTCAGGTGTTCCTGTGATGCGAGATTACATATTCAATTTTGCTGCACCTACTTCTGATGAGTGCACTTGAAATAGATGAAAAATACTATTTCCTCATAAACTTATTGTGTACTTGAATATCAAGAGTTTTCACTGCCTCTGAAGGAATAGTTCTATTTACAGTTCTGTGTGTTCTGGGTTAAAAATAAAAATGGAACTGTAACATCATCAGTTGTCCAACTGAAAGAGCTGTCTGTATCCATCTAATTCTAACCTACAGTTCTTTGGCATTGCTTTTCCACGATTTTTATCTGTTGCAAACTGGGTTCCATTCCGGCAAAAAGATTTTCTTCTATATGGGCAGCTGTCAGGATGAATGAACTGGGGAATTACAGTGTTGGTTTGTAATTGTGATCTACACTCTGAGCTACACTGACCATCTCCATGCAGCTTTTCACACTACTGTGATCAGTCTGTTCAACTACATGCTCTATTGTATGTATCTTTTATTGTGGGTCAGACGCTCCAAAATTTCGGGGGCTGGTTAGCAGAAACTCCCCAAAAGTGGGCAAGTGAGGAAAATCATGGGCTCACACAAGTCCAGAAGCAGTAATGAGGACTGGACAGGGATTCCTTTTGCCTGCCTCCCACCCCAGTGAATTCTACCTCTGTATGTAGCACGTATACAATAAGCAGGCACCTACTGCAGTTCATCAGAACTGGTCTGTAAAGTGCAAATTCTGAAGAGGGATTATTTTCAGTGCCAATCTCAGAGTGTTGTTTGTTTTCCAATGAGTAGGAAGATACTAAAAACACATTTGAGAAACAGGCAAATGCCAGGTAGGAGATAAGTGGCACAGAGGTATTAAGAATGCATGAACATTACTAGTTCCAGATGTGCCTCTGAGTCATTACAGAGCAACAAGGATGGCATAGGAAATGCTGAGCACATATGAAGGGAAATTCTAGGTACATGGTGTCCTATTAGGGCCCTTGACTTTACAAGGAACAGCTGCTTTCATCCAGGCTCCAGGTGGATGTCTGTGTCCACTCAGACAATCAGAACCTCGGAAGGCATAAGTCTGATGGATAAAAGCAATTTACACTTTGCTGGGCTCCCTTAAGTTTTTATAAGAATGTCTTTTCTTTGATCAGGGCCACACATCTCTCCATGATGGGAGAATAATAGACATTCCCAAGTGGTGTCATGTGGAAGGGGGAGATTGGACTCAGTCACATAACAGATATAGTTCAGGTGGGATCACAGAATATCTGCTCCGAGTGTCATCTCAAGCAACAGGCCTTAAACACAGACTCCAGCATCCTCAGGCAGACTAATGACCCTAATAAAAAAGCAAACCCCACCAACAGGAAAATTCACAAGCCAAAGGATGCGATTAGAAGGGACCAAGCACTGACCTAGGTCTAACATGCTGTATCTATAAGCATCCTATCCCCTGGCCTGTTGCCCCATGCTGGGTCTCTAAATGCAAACAGAGCTTCTCTTGGGCATGAGCTAATTAGATCCCCTACACTCATATTCCCAAGCACATGCAAAGACAGGTGAGACCAAGCTCCAAAACACAAAAAAAGGATCTCCATAGAGGATACCTCAAAGTTGTTGGTTAAATATTTTTTTTAAATTTTTGACAGCACAGATATTGAACAACAAGTAATGTTTCTATTTTTCATCTTATGGTACTCACTGTAGACATGAAGGCACCCAAGGGTATGTTAACACCTCCACAGCACATGAAGAACTTGGAAGAGTGGACTGTAACAGGGAATGTCCATATCTTCAGGAAAGCTTCTGAAGTATAAGAAAAAGTGGTTTAGGACTGGTAGAGAATTGGAGGGGAAACAGAAGGGACAAAGGGACTAAGAGGGAAAGTTCATGACCAAGGAAATGGCTAAAAACAGATTATCAAAGCAGACCACATTAGTGTTTTAAGAACGTTCTTTGAAAGCCATTGCATGACATCCACCTCACCCCCTTTGCGATTCAGCATGTCTGTATTAAGGATAAAGTCCACTAGTTTCAGCTTCCAAGACTCTGGAGAGCTCACTTTCCTGAATAGCCCCTTGCCACAAGACCTTCCCACAGCATGTTTTTCTATCCTGGCAACAGGAAGAGCAGTCTGGAAAAGCAGGGGGTTCTCTCGACCCTCCTTCTCAAATGTTTTGATGGAACCACATGACTCCAACATCTGAGATTCTTCAGTGGTCAGAAAGAGGACAAGTTGACCGCAGTCATTATGAAGTTTTTTCAAAAACCCATACCCACAAAGTTTAGCAGCTGAACATCTCATTTTCTTCAGTTAACCCCCCTACAGCCTGCACTGTTTGCAAACTATTTATGCATTTCCACTTTTAGGAAGGCAAACAGTTTTCAAATTTTTAGAGTGTTTTAATTTAGTTCATAGTTCCTATATTGTGAAATCCTATTCCTCATTGTTTTTAAAATCTACAAAGGATCTACAAATCATGTGTAATAGATTCCATATGCACATGAAGAACACCTCTGGAAGGCAAAGCACTAAATTGCCCATAAACGGAAAGCAAAATTCTGGAAATGTGTAAATTCATGGAAGCCACAAAAACCGCCTGAGAGGACACATTTCCCTCACCAGCATCCAAGGAGAAAGACTGAGCATTACTTTGAAACCCAACAAGTCTTCTATGAACAGTGAAAACAAATTAAAAATGTGTTACCAATACTGACCTTTCCACTCACTGAACCAACAAGCAACAACCGAGTGATTTTAATCCCAAAGTGTACAGGTCATGCAAAACCAGCACCACAGTGGAAAAAAACTGATCAAAATAAACCCCAACCTGCAGAGCTCAGCAGGTCGTGTCACTGCGAATGTTCCTGTGCATCACCAGCCTTGACAAAAGAGTCAGGCCAGAATCGGGAATTTCTCTGAAAGCATGTGCCTAAGGCAATTCTGACAGCACACCCACAGTGTCAGCCATTTGATGAGCAGATCAAACCCAAAAATCTCAATGTACCAGTTATAGGAGGGCTGTCTCACTTCTCACTACTGCTGGTTACCACAGGCCTGCAGCACAGTCACCTCCTACCAACTGGTACTTTTCCAAAAGCCCTGAAACACAGTAAATCATCCTCCAGAAGCAATTATTCTGAATCCTTATCGTCCTCTTGGAAATCCTTATCCACATCTGTATCCACACTTCCCTCTTGCAGCTGTAGCTGTGAGTGCAAAACTGCAGCTGGGATTTTTCAGTAGCATTAAAACTGCCTTGAAAGCCAACACTCCTCTCTCACCGGCTTCTTCCCAACTCAGATATTCACATATTCTTTCTCATAGCACCTTTATGTGAGTCATTATGAAAGTCTTGGACCTGATCTCCAAAGCCTTTTAGAGGACTAGGTGAGGTCACCTCAGGTGTGCATAGGAAAGAGCTCCAGCCCATCAGGATATACACCACCAGCTACCAGAGTTGAGAAACTGGTTGCTTAATGTTCCAGAATGGAGGCAAAAATTCCACAAGACCAGGACATTAGTAATGGAGCTTGCTTCCAGAAGACATTAATACAATTTATCACTTCCAGAAACACATGGGTTTAGACAGACTCATGGTCTCACAGGCTTGTCTCCCCAGTCCAAGGAAAGGTACTGACATACTGGAAAAATCCCAAACATTCCAGTGCGGTTAGTGGCAGGAGAATGTGGAGAGGGGGAGGGAGCTGGGTTTGTTCAGCCTGCAGAAGGCAAAGAGAAGAAGGATCTCAGCTGCTGTCTACAACTACCTAACAGTTGGTGGAGAGGATGGTACCATACTCTTCTCAGAGATGCCCAACAAAAGGACCAAAAAGCAATGGACACAAGTTAGAGCAAGGGAGATTCTCGCTAAATATAAGTTGAAAAAAAAGTCTTCAAAGCATGAGTGATCAAAAAAAGCCTTAAGGAACCTGATCAAACTTTGATATCAGCCCTGTTCCAAGGAAGCAGTTGGACCATATGGCCTCCAAAGATCCCTTCCCCTGATTTATGAGTCTGTAATATTTTTCCTGCAAGATGAACAAGAGAAGGAAATGAAGAAGTGGTGGCGCGGTTAACCACAGTTCTGAAATTGACTGCATGACCCTAAATCACTTTGGGTCTGTTTGCAATGCATAATGCTCCAAAGTGCCTAATACAAAACTAGCTAGCATTTCAGATGCAATATAAATATGGAATTGCAGCATCCATCCAGACTAATTAGCACACATGCAGATTGCTGCAGTGATATTGCTTCACTGCTGACTGTTTTGAAGGCAGCTTGCTGAACTGAAGATATGTTCTGAATCGCTCTCAGTATCTAATTTATATAACAAGAATGATCACTCTGCCTTGTCTGTTTAGATTCCAGCTTTTCAGAGGGAAAGGTCATCCTTTATTATAAATAAATATAACACCTTGGGACCCAGAGGCTAAACTCATGTAGTGTTGTCTCACAAATAAAATTTCCAACGATAACAATATCTTAAATGGACAGTCCAAGAGGATTAGACTTTCTCTTCCATCCAATCCTTCATAGCAAAAAATGGATTAAAAAATATAAGTAAGTCTCTCTTTCAAACTGAACGGAACATTACGGGAATCACACATATAAACAGTAAACTAATTATTCCAGCTCTGTCATTTCCTTGACATGGAAGTTACAGAAAGAAGTCAGTGACTTTGAGAAACTTTGTATTTACAGGGCAACACATTTTCTGCTTTCTTCAGTAAAACTCTTTTCTCTATAGTTTTGGTATTTATTCTGCTGCGTGAAGAAATGTCACTGCAAGACATATTGGAAGCAGTTCAAACAACAGGAGAAAACCAAACAAACCACAAATATTAGCTACAAGCTCCTGATTAGTCTTTCGATGATTTTGGAAAATGTAACTGTGGAAATGAAATTAACTGGCATTCTCAATCCTCCAGATAAATGAATCAAGGGAGCTGGCTAATGGACTCAGAAAATTAAGGCTCTATTTGTTTTCCTTCGTTCTGCATGTGCAATTATAGCACTGTTTAATGAGTTTCTAGAACCTGCTGATCTGAAGTTCTAACTAAAAGATCAGCAGAGAGAGAGGCAGGACATACCAGCACAGTTACAAGTGGGACAACACAGAAAGATTGTAAAAAGTTGGGGGGGGTTTTTGCACGATACTCTGGGGACAGCTTTAATTCCAGGTAAGTGTCAAGAGATCAACAACAGCCACTAAAAATCTCAGGCTTTTTACATTCATCTGTAGGAGAAACACAGACACTAATCTTTCTGGTATTCAGCTCCTCATCAGGGTTGACCCAGCATTTGGTCTTTACCTCTCTTAGAGAAAGGCAAGGCTGTGTCAGCCATTCCAGGTTTTGCACCTATGGAATCAAGGTGGCTGAATCCCAAAGAACAGGTATTTAGGCTTAAACTGACCTTCAAGTAGAAAAATTTCAAATCCTTTCTACGAGAGAAGCAGGAAAAAGTATTTTTATTTTCCTTTAAATTAAGGCCTTATCTAAGATAAAAAAGAAGGCCAAAACAGAAACACTGCAGCCTCTCATTAAAAATGTAGACCCCACAGAACCTTCAGTACAATTCTACCTAACACTTCAACTAGCTTAGAGGCTATGGATTAAAAATGTCATCCACTACAGCTCATTTTTAGCTTATATGGACAGTTACAGATGAACTATTTAAACAAGCAGGTGGATAGAAGCACAATGTTACCACTGTTTCATTTTAATTAGCAGGTTTGTGTTAGAACACATTCACCAATATTTTTGTAGGGGGATCCTACTAAGTCTAGCTAGTGAGAACACTTCTAGGGAAGACCAAGTCAAAGGTGTTTTATTACAAGATTTTCCAAATACAGCTGGGAATCAGCTTTCTTCAGACACTTCTGAAATTGTCCCAAGTGGAACAGCTCTACCAGTGACAGCAACAGCAAACTATTCAACTACCGTGGCCATTGGAAGCGTTATCATCAAACACAACCCGTACCTCAAGCGAAATAAGACAGAGACCCCACAATGTTTCTCAATCAATATTCTCAACCACAATTTAACTGCTTGAATCGATACTAGAACCCACATGATTCAGAAGCAACCAATTTTTATATAATTTATAAAATTTGCTTTCTAGTGCATTTTCCAAAACAGGTATTGCTGAGAGTTTGACTGTGTCTACACTGTCAACCCTGTTTGAATACAGGGTCATGTCCGGCTGATGCTGTCATGAGCTCCTTTACAATAATAAATTATTTTCCCAGAGCTGACAGAGTTTGATGACCCTTGCAATTTATCAAGCTGGGATAAATATATATCTGCTAAAAATATTACTATCCTTTGTTCCTCTTCAAGTCTCAACGGGCTTTCAATTGAGAGTGATCTAACTGAGCACATACACTGTGGCAAAGAACATTTAGCCATGCAAGAAGTTCCTAATTTATCTGATGTGCTTGGTGGAGGTCATAAAAATATCACTTTAAAAGTGCAAATTTACATCATCATGTAAAAAAGAAGGTACTAATAAGAGATGTCTTCAAAAACAAATACATTTAATGCCTATGAAAGAAAAAGACTGTCGTAATTTGGAAGCTGAATGTTGACTTACATATGGAAAGACCCATTAGATCATTCATTCCCTCCCTTTGCCAAGACAGGAATATTTCTTAAAGAGCATTCCATGCTCTTCTGCCCACTACAATTTTTACAACGTAAGTACTGGAGTTTCTATCAAAAACTTAATTGCTTTATAAAGCATGCACAAAAGACTGGCATATACATATAGAAGCATTAGGTCAAAAAACAGTGGTTTGAGACAGGTCATTCAGCAGTGGGAAGGATATGGGTGGGAATCACATAGCTCTAGAAAGGGCTATTGGTGGGCTGATCCTTGATAAATGGGCTGGTTATAACAGACATGCATGTACTGACTGCACAACCATTCCTTGGCATTCATCTGTCCATACTTGTATCCTATCTGAGTACTTCAGCTAGGCTCATAAAGCAAGAGCTATTCATCTATTTTAGGTACTTCAGGATGGAATGAATCATGCCCTAAAAGTATCTATTCTTCACCACTGACTTTTAAGTGACTCAGTAAGCAGGTTCTGACTTAGACAACTATAGTGTGCATGGCTAGAGGTATGTTAGAGAGCTGAGGCTCAGCTCTGTTGCCCAGTGGCCTATCTTCATGTAGGCAGCCATATGTATATGCCTCAACACAGAAATGTTAATTTGTGGGATGAATCCCACACCTACAATTATGAGAAATGAGTATCATTCTCTGTGACAATCTTTGCATAATCATCCCTTACATGCTTTCCTTCCTAATTTCTCACCTGTTTTGCTTTAGTGTTGTGAAAGCCAGAAAAACTAAGCTCTTGCTGGGAGCAAGGATGAAGTGGCATTCTGGAAAGATTTGGTTCTCTTCTCCTCCCTCCAGTGAACCACAGGAGTCTCACTCTAAACCAAAAAAGGGAAGAATGGGTGATTAACAAATGCTCTGCCAACTCTATTCCCCCAAACATGTCGAACTGCTATGTTAGAATTGCCTTTCTGTTACAGAGCAGGGGGAATTCCAAGAGCCGCAAGCATCAGTAGAACTGTTGACAACATTTCTGCAACAGTGATGGATAATTCAGGTTGGAATGATGTGATGGAGGACCTCTGGTGCCTTCCCTGAGACCCAGGGGGATTTCAGAGAATCCAAGGTCCCACATCACGGGGCTCACTGCAGTCAGTCATACACGTGTGGTATTTGGAGAGCTGATGTCTAGCAGCATATCCCTGAGTGTGGAAGTGAGCTCACAGAATTTGTGAACTTCTATAGGAAGATGCAAAACTTCTGTCTTGCTCTAGCAGTGTCTCCTCCATCATATGTGTCCCCACAGTAGATGATATTTACAGATGACAGATCAAACCAGCCTGTTACCCTTGGCCCAGGCAGTCCCTCCAGAAGGGTAAGATCAAGGCTCTGCAAGTATGAAGAAAATAGTCTTATAAAGAAGTGGCTTTCCTGCCTGAAGTCTCCTTAGTTTGGATATAGCCTCCATAGAAAAGACAAGGGGCTGGTCTTCACATAATAATTTGCATACATTTTTTTTAATTAACCACACTTCTTAACAGTTTCTTAAATATGTTTACGTAAAAAACACAATATTCCATTTAGAGCTTTCCCACTTTACATGACATACGTACAGAAATGTGTAGCTAGTGGGTAAAATCCTATTCTGAGAGAAGTAACAGCACACAGAGACACCCCTGTCAGAAGAGCACTGATTTACATATTGTGATCAGTGGATCTGCTCTGACAGATTACAGATTTTGTGTCTTTAATAACTGCGCATCACTTTCACATTCAGTTCCAGTTAGTTGATGACAGATAACTATTTTTTGAAATCAGATCTCAAGGCAAAGAAATGTCCATGTGGAAAAATAAAGACATTTAATATGTATTTATTACGTAAATAAATACTCAAGTGTCTTGAAAGTGTTGAAGTAAATGACACATCAACTTAAATTGGTGAAATCATGCTGAGTAGCTTTAAATAGAAATACTTTTGAAGTAAAAATACCACAAAGCATTAGACATTTCATAAAGTTGAGTTCAATTAGTATTAGAAAAATTATTACTCTTACTTTTTTACATATTTAGCTGGATCTCTCTTCCTCTGAAGTCACCGGGAATATTAACATCAATTTAATCAACTTGAAGCAAGATTTAGCCTGGCAGAGTTATTTTACCATGAGCAAAGGAGAAAATTAAGTCTGAAACTCAGCTTCTCCAGCAAGGCTCTGAACTCAGATCCACAGAGATATTTAGATACCAATCTCCCATTGGACAACAAATAGACAGGTAAATATATTTAAGAACCTCAAACTCATTATCTCTGATCCATATTGAACACAAAAAGTATTCACTGTTTCCCTGAATAATAAGCAGAGCAATGTGGGAAAACAGCAATATAAAATCAGTATTATACAAAAGGGGCAGCTCACCCTCCACAATGGTGAAGGCTGGATTAATTTTCCAGCACTCATTATGAACCATGGGAACTCATGGCTACCAACTGACAGCTGTGTGTAGCTCATTGTTCAGTTTTGGACTTTATACTCTACTTCTAACAACCATCTCCTCCAAAGCACCTGGCTGGAATCACATTGCAGGGCAGAGCCAGCCAAGGTGCTGCCCACTGCAACACCTTATTTAAACCACAGGTGACATTCTGATCTGAGTTGTGCCAAAGTTTATTAGAGACAGAGAGATGATAATAGGTCAGAATCTAGGTCACTGTCGGTGTAAAGACTGTGGTCACACATGAGAGTGTCTCAGATTTCTAACAGGTTACTCTTTGTGTTGCTTTCTGGGGTCTTGGTGGAAGTCTGTGGTATTGCCAGGAGAGTTTCAATTACCAGCCTATATTTTGAGTGTGTGCTATAGAGATCTGTGCATGCCAGGGTAATGCAGAAATATGTTTTATATTTTTCCCCTGAAGAATACAATAACTGAATGAGGGGAACTTGTTTTTTCCTCTCTATTTTTATCCTGCTTTTAAAGATGAGGCTGTGCCAAAAAAAAAAAAAGAATTTTCTCTTATATTCACCTTGTGCCTGCTTTGATCTCCAGTATAATTTGTTTAATTTCTACAGTCATGGCATAACTTATGGTTTTTCACCATTTGTATATTTTACAAGTTTTCCATTATTTACAGTTTTTTAAAGATACAATCTGAAAGATAATCTTATCTCAAGTGAGTTTTGTCATATATGGTGCTTATGGGGGTACCAGATGATTCTGTTCTCTCAGAAGTTCCTTGCCCACATTATTGCCTCCCACAGAAAAACACCCACAGAATGAACCATGGGAGGGAATTTTCCCTAAGATCCTCAAATGTTATCCCAAATGGATTCCAAGGTTCCAGCTCAATTGCTACAAAATAGAGCTCACATTGTGTCCAAACCCTGCAGATTTCAAGGAACACTGAGCATTAGAAATTTTTTAAAAGGCCACAACAAACTAATGCTCACTACCATGCCAGTGGAACCTTGTGGATGTTGCCATTTTTATATCTAAAAATCTTAGAGAATTAACTATAAATAAACATAAGTACATCAAATGAAGTCCTATTTCCTAATGCCTTCAGAGAGAGATAAAAAGCTCACTGTGGCTCTGCTGCAAATATTTTGCAAGATTTTGGTGTTTGTGAGATGACCTGAATTCCAGAACTGAGGATGATTCTGTTACTGGTAAATCTCATAGATTCAGCCTCTGATAATGTCAGAGACACTGCTGAAGAGCGGATGCTTTAAGAGATGATGAAATGAAAAAAAAAAACAACCGCAAATAAAGTTGGATCTTCCACATGAATAGTCAGTCCATGCTCTCAAGATGTCTGCACAGCTTCAGAACACACATCATCCCTAGTGAAACATCTGAGCATTTCAGTCACACTGATGCAGAAGGAGTTTCTGCATCCAAACCACACTTTAGGTTGCTAGAATCCAGCTGCAACACAATTTTGTTAGGATATTTAAAGCACAATGGTGCAGAATATAGATGAGATGCTGTGCTAAAGAATAGCTTTATCAGTTTCAGCAAAATACATGCAGAAGAGAGCAAAGCAGAGAAGCATCATTATTTTAAAGCAAACCAAAAATATCTTATACAGACTCTGCCAATTTGCGGAGCTGCTGGGATTGTATTTTAATGTAATCTATTAATTATAACTACTATGGGTAAGAAGTTACTGCTAATAAAGGACAAAATAATCCTGCTACCACTTGGAGGAAGTACAGAGTAGTCAGAGCTCCCACTAAAATAGGTATGGCAGTGGGGCATCTGTGCCAGCAATGGGTAAGGTAAAATCACTAAAAAACATGGTTTCACCAGAAGCACAGACAAAGACCAAAAATTTAGAAGTCTTGCATAAAAAGGGATCTTCTAACCTTCTTACCTGCATATTTAGCTTTTTAATTTTTACCTATTCCAGTCATCCTTGCTGGTTTGTCCTTGACAAATATTAAAAGGGCTTTATTTTGAATGTAATCTTCGTGAAATAATCCACAAAAAGCAAGTAGCTGTGAATGAGCATGTGAGATGATTACTTTACATACACTTGGGAATTCTTTAGTGGTACTAAGCGTCCTCAGTAAATATACCTGGAAAAAGGATATTAAAAATATTCTTACAGTAGAGGTCCAACTGCCTTCAATGAGACTTTTGTTTCCCCCAAGTGGTACTATAAAAATATATAATGTATAAATCAGCCAAAGATGCAGAATGTATATAGTTATGTCTTACATGTTCAACTATAGTTTTTACATTGATAATTTGTAAACCTCTCCCGAAGTTTAATTTATTAACTTTTTAATGTAAAAAGCAAGAGACACAAATTACATGAAAGCTGAAAGGAGACACACTGGCAAAACAAGAATTACAAAAAGGTGCTGAGGATGAGATTCAGTCACCTTCATATAAGCTTTTAATGCCATCTTATACAGTCTAGGGACTATGTAGGGATCATCTCTTTGTTGCCAACTGCCATTCCAGAATGGCACTACTACTCTGTAAGTCCTATGCCACATCTGCCAGCCCAGTGTGGCTGCCTCAGTTATCTCAGGGCACTGAAAATAGCAATGGTTGCTTATATTTAAGTAATTAATCCCACCCTGACCATTTATGCTCAGCGATCCGCAAGCTTTGTCCAAGGTACCCCCAGAGAAGGATGCACTGAGGAGGGAAGGGTGGAGACACCAAAGGCAGTCCCTCTGAGCCAGCTCTGAGCCTGAAACAGCACAGCTGACCCAAAGTGGCATATCCTCACAGGGCCCTGCTGTGCTACAGGAGTTTATCAGTTGGTTCCTCTGGGTCTTTGTCAACTCAAGGGTCTTGCACCATGTTATGGTACATATTGTAGACACTGTGGAGTTAAAAGAAAAAGGAAAATTTTGGCTTCCCCTTCACATTTTGTTTATGTGATGAGGGAACAGCCCTCAGATACAGGTGGCTGGGAAGACCAAGGAAGAGATCAATATATATTTGTAGCTAGGAAATCTGTCCCAGTAAAACAGACTCTAATCACTAATCAGCTGTCTTTGCTTCTAGACTACTTTGCTTTTTTTTTCTTTTTTTAAATCTCACCTTCCTTCATTCTCTTGTAACTGATAATAGAACAGAGCATGATTTCCCTTCACTCCTTTCCTTTTGTAGCCACGTAGGATCTTGTATCTCTGAAAGGTGCTGCCCATCAGAGATTGCAATCTGCCTTGTACAGTTCTCAGTTATGTTTAAATCTTCTTTCATCCTTCAAAGGCTGGCTGAAAAAAGTGTCAGGTCATTATTTCAGGCTGTAGCTCAATACTTAGGCTTAACAGCATATGATCTCTCTCTTCACTTAAGACCTTCATTCACTGAAGGTCGAGGTATTAGGGTGTTATTTTTAAATATATTCTCAGCAGTGAAGAGTTAAAAATAGTCTTCTACGAAAATGCACAGTAATTGGTTAAACCTTGTTAGCCATCACATGAAGATGTAACTCCTCCCAGGAAAAGACACAGCCAAAGCAGCTTTGACATGGATTTATACTTAGAAGAGCAGCTGCAGGCCTACAGGGAAGGAGTTCACAATATAGGCGCTTGGATTATGAGCAGAAAAAACCAGCTTCATTCCGGGAAGGAAGAGAAGGAGACATGCGAAAAAATTTTCCTCATCGTGAACTACAATTGAATTCTGTGGATTCTGTACTTTGGAACAACTACCATTAGAGAGAAATCTTGAAAAGATGGAGCTGGGAAAGGCAAAGCTGCTGAGAACCGGCCTCAATGCTTTATATCAGGCCATCCATCCCATGCATGGAATCGCTTGGACAGATGGGAAACAAGTGATACTGACCGCTTTATATTACCAAAATGGAGAGCTGAAATTTGGAGACTCAAGTGTTCTTGGCCAATTTGAACATGTTCATGGGCTTTACTGGGGCCCATGTTGCTCTACAGACACCCCAGCTCTGCTTGCCGTTCAGCACAAAAAGCACGTAAGCATTTGGCAGCTGCGCTACAGCACTGCAGACAGGAAAAAACCCTTGATTTCTCAGACTTGTGAAGTTGGTGAGCCATTCCCACTGCTCTCTCAGGGCTGCGTCTGGCATCCAAAGAAGGAGGTCTTGGCTGTGCTCACAAAACGGGATGCTTCAGTCTTGCATGCTGTTCGTACTGACAACGCACGGGTTAAGGCAGATATCAAGAGCAGTGGGCTCATCCACTGTGCTTGCTGGACGAAGGATGGTAATCGCTTAGTAGTTGCTATAGGCAGTGCCTTGCACTCCTACATATGGGATAATGCTCAGAAAACTCTAAATATCTGCTCCTTTTGCCCAGTCTTTGATGTGGGAGGTTATATCTGTGCTATAGAAGCTACACTGGATTTCCAAATTGCTGTAGCTACTGAGCTCCCTTTAGATAATATCTGTGGTTTCAATGCAGGCATTGCATTTGATGTGCCGTCTGGTACAGAAGCTGGTTCTTTAATCTCACACTCTGCTCTGGTGCTCGGTGATGAGGAATACTCACTGGACACGAGAAGAAAGTCCATAGATTCAGACAGATCAGGTGTTGATTCAGTTGCTTCTTCTTCGTCAGGTCCAGTGGATTTAACCCATATCCTTGCAAACCACCGTCGGTCTGATCCCAGTCCTCTCGTTACTCTGAAACGCAAAGACTCTGCAGCAACAAATGGTCAAGATTCTTCTCACTTGATCTTGGTGACTTTTGAGAGGAAAGTAACCACCACCAGAAAAGTCACCATCCCAGGTATTCTGGTTCCTGATATAATGGCTTTTGACCTTAGAGCTCAGATTGTGGCAGTAGCCTCTAATACTTCTAACATTGTTCTGGTGTATTCAGTAACCTCTTCCTGCATGCCTCATATTCAGCAAATCCAGCTGGAAAAAAATGAAAGACCAAAAGGCTTATGCTTTTTAACAGATAAACTCTTACTGATTCTGATTGGTAAGCAGAAGTTCCCTGATCCTAATCTCATTCCATCTACAAGTTCAGACAGGTATGTAATACGTCTCATGATCAAAGAATTGATGCTGGAAGAAAATTCTTCAGCGTTGCCGGAGACTAAGCAGAATATGTTTTATAACTTTGAATCCTCTGTTAATATACCTGGAAAAAGAAAGTTCTTTGAAAGTCTTGCTACAGAAGACCAACCTCAAAGCAGGGAACTGTTAATACCAAGAAGCACAGTTATTCAATCACCAAGTGGTAGGAGAAGACTCATCGAAGAAGTAAAGAGCCCTAGTTATGAGCAGAGCTCTTCATCAAGTGTGAGTGACCTGGATGAAAAAAGGCTCCCAGGTGACTCCTCGGTGGCCTTGGAAACTTTGGATGCTGAACCTACGAATCGCTCAGTGTCTCTTCGTGGGTTTGGATCACCTACCAGGATTTCCAGCAGACCAACATCCCCTAAAGTGCAGTTCAATGAGATCCGAGAAACACCAAGTTCTCCTAAAAACAACAATTTGCCAAGTGAAAGAGGAGTGAGTCACATATCTAGAAATTTAGAGAGACTTTGTGGCAGCTTCAATGAGTTACAAGTGAGTCTGTCTGAAATAACAGACTTTGCCAGAAACGGGAGGAGGATCTCTTTGGCCTATCCGTGCTCACAGGAACCACCCATCGTTCATATCACTTACCAGGTAACAATTTACCAGCTTAAAAATATTACTATAGGACACTAAACTTTTAAACAATCTTGCATTTCTTTAGGTTTAAATCAAGAGGATGCACTTCAATTCTTATCAACGCATGAGAAATGCAACCTAGGTTTGGCATCAAGCTTATTCCAAAGTGGAATTATAATTTGTCATTGAAACAATAACTCAGGATGTTGTGGGTCGCTTATAGGATACTTCACATGGGAGTTTTGTCTGTTCGTTCTTCATCTATGCACAACTGTCTTGAACACTGGCTGATTTTGTGTGCATCTGTCAAAGAGAGAGAACAGAGCCAGAGTTGTTAATGTACAGAAGGTTTATGTTAGTTTAGTGCAGAGCTGAGCCAATGAGTAGGGTGGTAGTAGCCCACCAGAAACATAATAAATTCAAAGCCAAGTTCAAGTCCAAAGTCTGAAGATAGCCAGACTCACAGGAAGACTGAAACGAAGCATTGAATTGCAATTTATGGAAAATTCAAATGGGCATGACATGAATTTGGCTTATTCCTACTTTGATTTCTCACCACTAATCTTCACAGAGCTGGATGTATTCAATTTGTAAAACATATTACCACTTAAAATTTTCTGGAAAAAAAACCACAACCAAACAAACAAAAAACCCAATTCATCAATATGTAATTATAATTTCATTAAATAAATAGAAGAATAGAAAACCATCATGCTCCTATCTATCCTTGTTTTGGCAAATTTCCTGCTGGCTTCAATAAGAATTTCAGCTAAGGAATGTAGGTTGGGTAATTAATTCTGGCTATTCTTAGTATTATCTGCAGTAACACTAACATTATACTGATCAAATTTTTGAACATGTTGATGATAGTGGTATTGCTGCTAAAACTGAGGTCCCTTTCAGGATGTAGATGCCACTTATAAATGCATTCTTATCTACTGCAACATAAGCAGCATTGTGTCAAAACAATACATTACACTGTGATGATGCTGAAGTATGTACTTCTCAAACAAATTTCACTTCCTTTTACTTTAAAGAATTCCATACAGACATCTGAGTATCCCTCCTTAAACACTCATTAAGGGAATGGTGACTCAATTCAGTCATGTTCCTTAGTTTTTAACAATCATTTACTTGGCATTTAAGCAGATTCTAGTATGTCGTCTCCTCTGGATAAAAGCAAAGCCTTTGATCTGAATTAGTCAATAACTTAATTTGAATACATTATACAAATTCTGGTGAAAAAGCAACATATCTATTTTAAATAATTTAGGATTTTATTGGCCAAGAAGCAAGTCCTTCTGTTCTTCAGCATGTTCAAATTAATTCTGATTTCTTAACATAAATCAACTTATTTATTTAGCAAGCAGCCTTATCTCTAGGATTCAACTGGATTAACCTTTCCAAAGAGAAGTTTTATTTGTGATACATAGCATTAATCTAAGATCTGAAGTCACTGTGCATGTTTGCTTGCACAAGCAGTAAGAATTAATTAACCTGTTTTTTTCCTTTGGAAGCAAAGAAAAAAATATTAAGTGCTTCTAAAATACTGCTAGACAAACTACACTTAGAAAGGAAGACTTATTTATCTGAACAGGTTAGTTTCACATTGAGCCAGCAGCAAGAACTGCTAGCACCACATTATAATGACTCAGAAAATGTGCCACTTAAATGCCTTTCCACACACAGCTTTCCTGGGGAAGTCTCAACTAATGCCTTGTATAGTTCAGCCCCTGTTCTGAAATCTAACAGGATCACAGCATGATGCCAAAAAATAATGAAAAATAGACTTGGCAAAAAGGTCTCCAGACAGACGGGGAAATATTTGCTTCATAGGCAGCTAATAATTTTCAGAGAAAATAGTTGTTTTGATTAGTTTAGGTTCAGACATGTGAACCTTGCTCCTCCTTCAGGAGTTGATTAGCGCTTTGTGAGCTCAGAGACCAGCTGAGCTGTGGGTTCCAGCCAGACTCTGTGTTCACAGTGCAAAAAGTCAGGAAATGGCTTTATTGCCTTATGATATAAATATCAGCCAGTGGAAAACATTTAAAGCTTTAGGAACACCGCAGTCCAGTCAATAATATGGCCATTATCTTTCAGCTCTTTGTGCCAAGTGCATGTCTTCTTAAGTGTCTGTAATAACCCCCAGCACAGCAGAGGCTCAATCCTGATTGAGAAACCTATTGTTCTATAAAATATAATGATCACTACTGCGTAACTCTATTTATGCATTTAAAACATAAAAGGAAAGTTTAAAACACAATAGATAAAAATGTAGCAATAATTAATGAGCAATTATGAACACTGTTGTGCAGAAGCATTATCGACATATTTATGTGTGTTTTCAGTTCTGCTTGGACCACTATAAACCAAAACATTTTTACTTAATTATTCATAATGTCTGCTCACCAAATAGTCTTCAAAACCTTTGTTTATCCTGTTAGTGCAATCCTGGCTATGACTCCTCTGAAGTCACGTCCATGCAGTGCTACCAGAATTTATATTCCTTGTAGCCCATAGCCATAGAAGAAAACCACGATCACTCACACTTTGGAAATGTCACTGCACTATCACTTGTGTAATAGCATTCAGCCACCGGAGGTAACTTGATCATTCAACCCTGAAAAGCAAATATTATTGCTCTTTCATCACATACAGACTTGTGATTCAGGGTAGTGTGGGAGGCCAGACAGACAAATGCAATAAGAGGATATTATTTAAAAATTAAAAAAAAAAAAAAAAAAAAAAAAGAGAATCTGTCACAGATTTGTTTCTGTTTCATTTTGCAAAAAGATACTTTTATCATCCTTTTCTTCTGGAAAAGAAACAACTGCAGAATATTTAAACTGGTCTCATTCAAAAGCTAATTACAGCGGAAATAAAGCCAATCTGGATTTGAAATAAAAGGCATTTAGGCAAACCTCTCCAGGAGGAATAAGATTCAACTTAATATCTTAAAACTCTACATTTTGCTCACAAGCAGTACTATGTCAAAAGTGTATATCACTGAGAGCATATATTGCATAATTAAACAGGAAATAAATATTTTTCAGCAATCAGTCACAATGACTTTCTTTTCTTAGCACTCACAATAATTGCACACAAGTCAATTTTTACTTTTATAGTACCTTCATACAATTTACTATGGGAAATTTTATTGCCAAGGTCAGCTATAAAATGAACAATTTGTTTTTACACAGAGCTGAAAGATGAATAGAGAGGATCCAAACCTATGGCAGTAAAATTCTTTTGATAGAAATACATGGTGTAAAGAAGGGGGCTGTAAGAGGGGCCATAGTAAAATGAGCAAGGACCAGGCTGCAATTATAAGTTGTAACAAGACCATGAACCTTTCTTAAAATCCAAAGGGCAGTTTTGACTCTTGAGCAATAGAAAGTAAGTCATGAAAATGATGGAAGAGGAAGGTGATATGACTGCTCCCTGGAGTAAGAAACTAGTCAGCTATCCTGAAATTTAGAAGGAAAAGATTTAGGATGACTGTAAAAGAAGGACCTGCAAGTCAAGAGAATGTGTGCTTAATGCATGGATAACATTTTGAGCAAAGGTTGAGGAATTTGTTATGAACAAATTCTGTCACCAATGTTTTGAAACTGATCAATAGCAGACAAGCAGAGGAGACACAATACCTTTCATTAGAGCAGATGATTTGTTTGTTGGATACACAGACACAAAAGAAAAGGAACATATAACATCAAAAATGAAGCCAAGTTTTCATACCGTGCAAAGAAAGTAAAGATCTGAGCTAAAAAGAACCCCAAACCACTCAAAATATAAAGATCATGGAAGCACAAGCACAAAAGCTATATCTTAGATGACAGGTACACCTGAAACAGTAGTTGCAGAACTATTAACAGAAATCCCAGCATCATATCACCTGCAGTGCTGATGTGCTATAAACGCAAACTGCACTGGGATTTAAGCACCTCTGAGCACCTGAGATCTCTTCCAGCGTAAACATTTTACAGGCTTATGCTTCTCTGCCAGGTTAATTGAGGTTGCAACTGGAATGTCCTACATAAGGGCAAGGAAAGATATTAGAATCTCCACCACAATAAAACCAGGATGCACCAAAAAATCAAGCAGGAATCAGAGCAACAGTAGAAATCATGACAAAAAAAGGGAGCAGTGCAGGGTGCCCAACCTAATGAACACTACCTGTGGCAATGCTGCACAAGGCTCAGTGAGACACACAATGTCAAAAATCATTGTTCTCATTCCTCTTCAGTGTTCTTCCTTAGCTATTTAAGTCCCTTTTCATTGTCTTCTGGGCCAGAACCCCCACGTGTAGCTAATTTACTAGTTTTTTTCTCATCCCGCACACTGAATGTGGGGGCAAGGTAAAAGCAAGCTGACTAGTGGGTGCTAAGGTATCAAACCTGAAATAACCATTGGAGCACAACACAGAGAGATGAAATCAAGGCTTTAAGAGAATGAAAACAGGTCTAGGTAACTACAGCACTACTCATCATACAATGCAGGGGATGTGACAGACTAACCTGATACCTTTCCCTTACATAAGAACTGATTTTTAACACCAAGGAGATGAAGAACATTTAAAATACCTGTGATTCAGTACAGTACTTGGAATTGTGCTACAGGGGAAATTATTTTTTCAACAGCAGAGAATGGGAATTAATAGAAGGAATATAAGATGATTAGGGAATTAGCTGGAAGGAAGATAGTAAATGATTATAGTAATATAGAAGAAAATGGGAAAAATTTACTAGTGGATTTTCTCATGATTGATCTTCAGGCTTATCATAAAGTTTCATTAATGGTCTGCTGAGTTATGCTAATAAAATCTGCATATGACATTAAATCAGTAGTATTTTCAGTAGAGGATAAGGATATCACACCTGTAAATTGATGACCTTAGCATCTAGAATAAAAAGAAAAGGATTGAATTGAACTAAATGAACTAATACAAAGTGCATAGTGATATATTCCAGGATTAACAGATGAAATTTCTGCTTTAAACTGGGGATTCATTAGCTAGAAACAAGTAAGGATGACAAAAGCTTGTACATGTTAAGTGACTACAAGATGACTATGAATCAAAAATATCATACTTTTATGAAAGGAACGAAGGCAGTGTGTGGGTACATCAGTGAGGCACATCACTCAGCAGGTAATGCAGCACTGGGTACACAGCTGGGACGCCTCATCTGAAAAAACAACTTACATTCCTAGACATCCATGGGCAAGAAAGACACATTCAGACTTGAACTGATCATTAACGCAGTGTTAGTAAACCCAATACAGAGTGGTAGCACATTCTTATTTACCTCACTGTTTCATCGGTTGTTGAATTTAAGTTCACTAAGATGATCTCAGCACCCAGGCAAGCGTAGGCAGTGCATTAGGAAATGCAAGACGAATGGTGAAAAGGTCAAGAGGCAGAAGCAGCTTCAGCTGACAGCTCAGTGGGGTGCAAAAAAGGGATAGAAAACGTGTTCATTCATCGTGCAGACATACAGTGTATGTAACATCTAATGCAGGGATCCTTTTTGCCTTAGTAAATGATTTCCTTCTCATACATATTTGCATTCCAAAATATGAGTTTTGAAAGACAGTTTGGCACTGCTGTTCTGGGCTAGCTGCTGCCCAGAACACCCTTTAGAGGCTATAAAATCTGATCAGGGGCAGGCTGACATGGGTGAAGGAAAACAATTATTGAATTAATGGTTTCTTTTTGTTGGATTTTTGATGAGGGAAAGCTGGACTTGACACACTATAGGAAGTTGACTAAAGAAACTTAATACCCACTCACGCATGTGGCAATGTATTTGTTTCTTCTGTGATTAATACGTTCTTAGTCTACCAATAAACTTTGGTTTAGGACAAAGCAACTAATATAAGTGATTTCAATCTGGGAACTTCAAGTCCTCTGGCTTCTATTGGAGATAAATATCAACACAGCAAAGCCAGACATGGCTTTTTGGAAGAGGTGGATTAAATTTAATTTGGCTAGAAAATTGTCTTTGGGTTAAGGCATGAAAATGGGAAGTACTGAGGTGAGATTTTAGTTGTACTTCTAACTCTGTCACAAGTTGCTTCCGTGACCTTGAGTAAATCTCTTAAGCTTCCTGTGTAATGGTATGATCCTTTATAAAAATGGAATACTAAGAGTTACCTGCCTTACAAGAGTGCACGGGTTTAAATCAGGTAATCTGTGATAGGACGTGTGTGAACACATTCCTCAAAGAGAAGGCACGTTATCATCACTTAAACTAAGCATTAAACAAAAAAGGCTAAATAATTAGAAGACTAAAACAGAGGAAGATTCTTGACCTGACAGAATTTGTCAAAAAATAAAAATAAATGTAAAGATGAATAAGTTCATCATTATAAACAGAAGTATATGACAGAGAGAATAGCTCATATGAGCACTCATAAGATGAAAGATAAACAACTCCAAGACAATCTTTGAGGTCTGTACTTGAAATACCGTTTAGGATAAAAATCAAATGTCATGCAGCTTTGTATATACCAAAATGTCTTCCAATGGCTGTTCCAACAATAATGTGCAAGGCTAAGTAGGAAACAAACTAGAACAAAGTCATCCTTAGTATACATTTCCATTCAATTGATTTAAAGTCAACAGCAGCAGAGCTGGATTGTTTTTTGATTATTCTCAAGTTGAAGCATATCTAAATGAAAAAATGAACCACCCAGGTCAAGATAATGTGTGTCTCATTTACAGTCCACCTTTTCTATAATTCATTAACTGAAGTATCAGTTTGAATAAACTCTGCTATTTCAATCTGAAATCAGGAAAATGAAGCAGTTGTTAGATGTGCTAATCCACAACGTGCAGCAATGAAAAGCTTTGCACAAACAGCTGTAGAGCCAAAGAGCATCCTTGCAATGTCTATGCTAAGCACATGTTCATTGCTGAACATTCAGCCCATTGAGTTTAGGTGTATTAAGGTTCAATAGAATATAGAATAGAATAAAATAGATAATTTAAAGAGACCTAAAAATGACCAAAAAATTCTCCCATATGGTTGCAGCTACAATAAAAATTGCTATAGGTTTCTGACTAAGAATATTATAATTCTTTGATGCATTTCTTAGGTATTTCCTTTATTAATTATGCAGCAGCAAATTTCTGGCTCTTTTGAATGGGGAAAGAGATGAGAAGACCTTTGAAAGTTGGAAAGCTCATGTTTTTAATGGAAAGATATTTTTTATGGTTCTTATATATAAAATAAATCATAACAAATAAATAAATAACAATCAGCCATAGACTATCTGCATGACCAATTTATAACAGAGTTGGGGAAAATACTTTTGGAACAACCAGTAGACATTCTGATTTACAGAATCCAATGTGGTTGCATGACAGCATAGATACTATGTACAGAAAAGTGAAAGTGATTGATTTAGAAAGGTTGTTACACAGCAAAAAAGCTCATGTTCACTGAGAGAACAACTGTCAAAAGACAGCACAATTAGAAAGGAAGACAAGCATTAAAAGAGACATTTATTTAGTCAAAGGTTAGATTACTGTGCACAGAAATAGAAGATGCAGTTGTGAATTCATTCAACTGTAAGTTTCACATTAGCAACAAAGATTCAAGGGTATGAAGTAGGCACAGACAGGGTAGGACTAGAACAGGAGAGAGGATAGATGACATCCTTTCAATCCATTCTAAAACATTACCTTGGATCTCTTCTGAATGTACAAAACATAAAGGTCTAGGAAATAGGGTAAATAGACTGTTTACTCACATAACAAATATGTAAAATATGGGGTATTGCAAACATAAAGATGCCAAAGCAAAAAAAATAAAAGCAAAGCAAAACATAACACATGGAACTACACAGGTGGAAAGCAAGGAAAGGACAAAATTAAATTCACAGGACAAAGTAAAACAATATTATTTAGAAGAAAATGTCTCATTCACATATTTCATAATGACATTAAGTCACTGGAAAATTTTTGAAGTTAAAATGACTTTCAAATGAAAGCAGATAGGAAAATGTAAATGCAAATATATATCCATTCCACAACCATAGTAGCTAGACTGTTTTGTGGTCCTTGCACCAGAGTGATGGAACATAAAGGTGTCAATTCTCAGGGCCACGTAAATTTCATGAAGTACGAATGAACCACCTTTGTATTCAAGTGTGTTCTTTCAGTGAATGTCAAGGCAAATTCCAAGGCTGTAAATCCATATATTCCCTCACTCTCCCAAGCCACCTTGCTATGACAGCTTCTCAGAGACGTTGTCACTATGTCCAGTCTCCCTGCAATTTTCCCTGTGTCAAAATAACCCTGGGGTTACTTTAGCTGACCAGTGGATATCAAAACCACCCACGCATACAGCTGAAACTGAGCACAGTACTCATTTGCCCTGGCAGCATCTTGGACAACATTATTCCAGGCATGATACATTCCCTGCCACTGAACTGGCTCTTCAGGCAGAGAGGCCCAACAGACACATGCCCCAATACATTACACATGCAGGGCTGATGCAGCTTTGAGCTGCAGCTCACAAAACAGAAAGCAAAGAGGCATTTTCATAATCCTCACATGGGACTGAGATTGTGTTTAGAATGGCACTGCATGATGATGTCACGTATAAACTGCAGGAAAGACAGACAAAGAAAAAGCAAAATTACTAAAGAACTGAAAGGTGTAAGAGCAGAGGAATGATTAGAAGAACTCAGGCTCAATGTCTAAGCCATTAACAAGATATTTTCTTTTATATACATGCATTT
Organism: Manacus candei; assembly: GCF_025592945.1. NCBI lineage: Eukaryota > Metazoa > Chordata > Aves > Passeriformes > Pipridae > Manacus > Manacus candei. The sequence goes on along the minus strand of NW_026138055.1, from coordinate 3,124,311 downwards.
GAAGAAAAGCTTTTCAAATGGATCAATTACTGAAGAAACAAAAGATGTTCTCCTCTGTGAAGGCAAGATCCATTTGAGTTTAGTCCAGCAGCTGTTTGATCTGCCTGTCATTGAAATGAAACATGGTAAGTTCTTTTTATTTCTGGTGTCTGTTTTCACCTGTGACTTTTAGTATAAAAGAGGCATTTGTGGTAGAATAATTACCCCAGACTGCAGTAAAATGAGACAAATAACTTTTTTTGACAAGTGTGTGTTTTCCCCTGTCTGAAATACAGCAGAGTATCTCTTGAAATCATTTAAATGCTGGGTAACTGCAGAACGACCTATTAGCAGAGTAGTATGTTAGATGCCTCTACAGAGCAAGGCTGACAAAATAATCAGCATACAGTGTTACCTGGAAGTACAAGTGCTGCCCTGGGACCTTTTGGCATTTTGTTTCACCCATCTTTACAGGCTTGTGCCAGACCTGACAATAGAGTGTAGATTGGTGAAAAATTAATTCTCAGAATATTATATATATATTTATGTATCAACCAGCATTTGGAACTATTTTCATGTAAGATAAACAATGCAGCTCAATGTTCTTATTTGCCAGTCTCCCATTTTTGCCACCCACCACTGATTAACTTGTAAGGACAGAAGCTGAGAGGGAAATCATGGCCCCACACTGGTCTCTGAATTGCCTTGTCCTTGTTGGTTCTTATGTGTCACCTTCTCAGCAACACACGCACTGCCATTTTTTAGCCATTTCTCTATACTGCTTCTGGTGGTTTTTCTCATCACAGTCTATTATGATCCTCTTCTGAGGCTGTTCCAGAAGATAAGGATATGCAGGTTTCATATTTTTGTCAGTAGTCTCCCTCGACTGTGCAGTGCAGTGGAAGCATATGTGAAAAAGCCCTACCTGCTGTTGAGGCCTGAGTGTTTCCCAGCAGCCTTCTACAGTGACACAATGCAGCACTGCAGGGCAAGGAGACCATTTTTGGCCTGTATTTCCAGCTCTTGATTTTGGAAAGAAATGCCCATAATAAACAACAGGACTGAGAAAACTTATTTTCAGCTCTATAGAACAGTTGAATATTTCATTAGCAGAACACCACTCCTCAATTTCATGCATTACAGTTCAGAAATATCAAAAAGATAATGTCTCAGAATCATCCTAATGTGTTCCTCTTTCTTCTCGATTTTTTGAAATTGAGTCTGTTTGCTTACATCAAAAAGAAAAACTGAAACAAGAATCTTTTTAAAACTCAGCAAAATCCTGCAGTGATATCAGGTTTGGAGTAGAAGTAGTTATGCAGCTCTTTATGTAGTTCTGGCTAGTACATGTTTATGTTCCTAAAAGTTTCCTTTGACATCAGACATCAATATTAAATGTGAAGTTTAAAAACATCACTCCTATTCTTTGGTGCTACATAATTAAAGAGGATGTAATGAAGAGCATGCTTGTATTATATTGTAAGCCTGGCCTTTTTTACTATGAATAAACACTTAAACTTCAATAGATTAGGGGAAAAAAATTCACAACTGCAGGCCAAATTCATACCCACAGCAAGGCTGTTAAGATCATCATAGCAGTGAACACGGGCTCCTTGTTTGCACTTTAAGCCCAGGACTGTAATACCATTACCTGTGCTAAATATAGTCTGTCATGGAATGCCCTGGTACCAGCACACAGAAGTGTCTCTTTTTGGCACATCATCATCGTAATAATTGGTCATAGCAAAAGGGTGCTACACTTTGCACAAGGCTTTTCCACTACTGTGGGATATGCTTTAAAGCAAGTTACCAATGACACAGAGAATTTCAAACCTTTACAAGGGATGAAAATAAGAAGTCTGAAGAGTTTGACACAAGAGTATTCTTCATCAATTTGACGAACAATGTAACATCCATTTGGACAATAGAACTTCCACTTTCAGGCCTACTGCTCACAGAACCTGAAGTCTGTCCAGAATTAGAAAGAAAGTATTAAGAGCAGAAGATTAAAGATTCATGGTTTGGAATGACAATCTTCTTATGATGTAACAGGTGACATGACAACATGCAATAGTGTCTCAGCCTGGAAAAGTGTTTCGTTAATAGTTTAAGGAGGGGAGATTTTCCTTGTCCAGGCACATGCTTTGTTATGACTGACAAAAATTAAACATGGCTCTTCTGGATTTTCTATACTTCTTTTTTTTCACATTCCATTTTAAACACAGTTTTATATCCCAAAATCTTAAATCCCAACACAGAACATATAAGGGCTTTCTTTCCTTCATATCCCACCTAATGTCCCCGCTCAGTAATGACAGGATCATATGCTCTAAGGAAAGCATGTCATACAAGGGCTCCCACAAGGATTTTCAGTTACCACAGATTTTCTTTTCTTTTTCATAAAATGTCAAACTGAAAAATAAAGACAAATAGAGAATTCACTATTTTCTATAAGAGCTGCAATATCCAGTTCAAAAGAAAACAGATGAATCACTAGAAAAAAAAGAAAAAGATGGTACATATAGCTTCATTTTCAAGCTGACTTGCAAAGGAAAGTAAAAAACAAAGGTGGGGAGGTTTATTTTTTCTTCTGTGCAATAAAGAAAGTGAACCTGAATGGTATTGAGGTCTTTGATTTTAATCTTGTCTCTTTTCAGAGAAAAAAAAGGATTAAAAATGTCATTCAGATTTTGTTCATTCTCATTATGAGAAGATTCAAAAAATAATTAAAGGACAAGAAATTTTATTGTAGCAGCTTTTAAAATCATATTCAAGGTGTAACTTCCATTTGCTGTATGAATTTGAAAACATACTGAACAATTTTGGTTTGACAGTAAAGGAGATGGAAACCCCTACTCCCTTCAAGACCAAATACAGCACAATCATTTTCTTTGCCAACTTTTCCAGTTTTTAAGATCTCTCTGTCATTTGGGTAGAGCAGATGAGTGAAAAGGCTAAGCAGAAGTAGATGTCACTAGAACAAAAGTCAGCATGGAAAGGCTGGCTGAGTTTTCAGAAGATGGAGATACTTATAGATTATCAGAACTGGCAAAGATGCTCCTTGTCTTCGAACTTAAATTAAATAAGGGACAAAATGCCTCAAACCTTGCAAGACCTTTCATTTAGCCCCTCACTGCATTTACACAAAGATGTATTGAGCATGGATTGTCAGATCTTAATGTCATTAGCGTAATAAGGCTTTAGTGCACAAAAAGGAACCCTGCTCTGCTTGCGTGCTGGCTGACTTTTAAAAACGTGCTTCTACATTTACGTAACCAGAGCAGTGCACTCATTTTCTTTTTTTTTCTTTTTTTGCTTAATTTTTGTAGGCTCTTCTTGGATTGTGCTCACTGCAGACAAGGACGGCTTTGTGCCATTAATATTCAGAGCCACACAAGAGATAATCATAAGGGATGGAACTGACAGTTCAGAAGTCTGTGGAGGTCACTCCTACAAAAAAAACATCCCAATGCGACCACCAAGCAGAGTGACATAATTTCTGAATAAAGAACCCTAATGACCTTCTTTCCTCCTGCAATACAGAGATATTCTGCAGTCTCAGACACTGAGTGACTAGAAAGCTGTCTTCAGTACTTTTGATGTATTTTAACTGTAAAATCCGTGGCATGGTTACACTATAGCTACATCCTGGGGTTGGCTGGACCCTCATGATTTCTTCTGAAGGATCAGACCTAGAGGGAAGTTCACCACAGCTGTTGTTATTAATGGCTGCCAGTGAAGCAGAGACTAGTGTCTACTTTGAGTGTGGTCAAGATGTTCTTGCAGAAACAATATTATGCTAAAAATCATGCGATAACAACAAATCTAGGTGATGCAGGTGTACAGTCCACACAAAAGCTGAAGAAACTACAGCTAAAGAGCCTTTATATTCATTAAGGAAAATGAGGAAGGAAAAAAAATAAAACTGCTTTAGGCTCTCTTCTCTGTTCCAGTTGGATCCCATGGAAACCTGCAACATTTTCAGAAATGCTTATTTTTTATATGAAAATGTTCAATTATTAAAAAGGCTGCATCACTGTCTCCTGTCAGTGTCTTACACAGCATGTAGACTTATACATGCACACAGAAGAGAAAGAAAAAATCTTGCAAGATAAATTAAGGATCAAAGATATTGGATGTACATTTCATTTGGCTAAAATGCAAGTGTCTACACTGAACCTTTCATCTACCCTCCTGTAGGATCAGTCAAAACAGAAAAGCACTTCTACAGCAGACTACTCATGTCCTAACAGAGATTTATAAAACTGATTGTGGTGAACCGTCCCTATTAAATAAATAAGTGCCTGTTCCTTTCCACTAACTGCAAAAGCTAGCAGGGGGACTGGTTTGAACACAAATATTTACACTTAGCCAGATGAATCTCACCCTCAGAGACAAGAGGCAATACAGATACAGCTGAGAGTCAGCCAGGCAGACTCTTGAAAATTAAAGTATCGTGATCGTGGTAATAGAAATAGGCATAAGGGAAGAACTGAATGAACTCCCCAACCTTTCTTCCTCTAAATGCAAAGAGATGGATTAAGTGTAGCGAGTAGCCACGTGTGTGAGGGCATTTTGGACTGCTGAAACTGTGGAAAGGTGTGCCTGCTTCATCCTGTACAGCCAGGGAAACAGAAAAGGGATGACACTTATTCAAGCTACTTTTAGGAATTGTTTGTCATATTACGCATTTTGGGTCTTATTAATACTCCTGGGGAGTCTTTTTTCCCTGTCTGGGAACCATGGCAAGCCCATTCACAGGGCACAGATATGCTCTGAAGGACCTTAATGTATCTGGAGATTTGGCATTAGTACCTGTCCAGTGATGCAGCCAGAAATCTCACAAGGAACAATTTCAATTCTTGAAATAAGTAAAGAGTTTCAATTAATTTAATTAAATGTTCTCCTCACGCAAGTATCCTCCCAGAGACAAAGGAATCATCATTCTAAATCACCTACGACCACAGGCATGCCAGGTAGCCAGGTATATTTGTACTGCCTTGTTCACAAAGATCTCTTTAAGCAGCCTCGAGGAACACTGCTGATTGTAAAAAAATACTCCAAACAACAAATAAATCGGACTTTTTAACTATTAAACACATCTGTTACTTTACAGTTATTGGGTTAATTGGATTTCCTGCTACTTTGCATTAAAATTTTGTTCAAAAGGGTATTTGTATTATTACTGCTTTAAAATTTAGACTTAAGTCATGCTTTCCTTCACTGAAATCAGCATGAAGCACTGAAATCAAATAAGTAACACAGAGGTTCGCAGACTTAGTATGGAGAGAAGACATTATCAGATTTCTAAATGACATAGCAATTTCCAAGCAGCAGATGTTTCTAATCCTGCAAATACACTTGAATAACATCCTTGTGTCTCATAACAGAATGTGGTATTTACAATACTTATGCTATGGCCAAGCAAAATGAAACTTAATTATAACTTACTAGAATGATGGGATGATATATTTTAGAGGACTACTTAGGCTTATCTAAAGGAAGAACAACAATGAAATTTTTCTCACAGCTATTATCTTCTATGAGTGATAGTCCCATAGTTTGGTCCACTTGGATTGAGGTTAATGAAACACAGAAAATATATTACAGGGGAACTCTGGGAAGGTGATAACCTGATCAGTGAGTATCCGGGTGTTAAAGATACCTCAGAACTTACAACTAGACATTTCATTGTCAGTCTGTCACATTACCATTTTAATTTTTCATGCATTTACTCTTCCATAAAATGATCCAAATGTGGAGAAGATCAGGAATGAGAGGAGATTCTTCCAACAGCTGTCAAAGTTTGGTTCGGTTCTGTTTGGTGGAGCTAAAAACGGACAAATAAACCTTCAGATGACAATACAATTCACTTCAGAGAATAACTGGCTGTAAAATTAAAAAACTTAGTTCTCTTCTGCTTAATGAATTTCTGGATTTGTAATATTTTGGTGACATTTTTTTTCCTGCTGTGTGTTGCAAGGGTTATTGAACCTAAGGAGGAATCAATCTGCCTGAAGGTTCTATCATCACCCAGCACAATTAGGTAACAACTGAGAACATTTTATTAGTTCATTTTATTAGATACAATTTTATAGGAAGGTTTATGAAAAAATACTATATATCCCTTAAAATTGTAAATGTTAAAGAATAGAACTGCCTCCACATTTATGAACATGCTATTATGTACATATATTTTAAAACAGGTGTTTAAAGTATATAGATGCACTTAAAATTGGACAATTGAACAAAATATTTGTTTTCAGGTAATGACTCAGGAGAGCAGTGCAGTGCAGAACTATTGTATCTAGTGTATATCACAGGGCTGTAAATTTATAATTGATAGCAATACAAGCACTGGAAGAAATGCTGAAAAGACTCCTGCAAAGCAGAGGATAAATTTTCAGCTTTGGTTTGGATGCAGAACAGATGGAGAATCAGCGAAGTAGAGAGATAGAAGAGGACTGTTCTATTAAGCACAAGCTGTACAGAAGATTTTTGCACAAACAGTGATAAAGGCATGTGGAGACAGGGAAGGAATTTGTACCAAACGAGTTGAGCAGAGAGTAGGCTGTGAAAAGGAGAAAAGCATGGATTGAGAAGCATTTGCCATCCCCCAGAAGTGCTATTTCATAGGGCCAAAATCAATCAATTTAGGAAAAGGGGAGTTGTTTAGATCACCTAAATGTCATGAAGGCAATAACCCCCTTTTTTGACTCCTTATTTCACCAGGAGAAAGGACAGGTTCTTCTGGAAGAATAACAAGGCTACTGGGGCTGAGCTCCTGTCCAGAGTCACCTGACAGGGAAGTCTGTCTTCTGTAATTAAAGCAAAGGAAAGTTAGGAAGGCTAGGAGCTTAAATTAGAAGTGGAAGCAGAATGACTACAGTCATTATGCCACACCAGTGGCACTCAGAAGTCTAAATGGTGTACCAGCTCCTCCAAAACATTTCCCCATGAGGAATAAACAACATACCACAAAGTCTAAATTTCCATTTTAATGACTCTGCATCTTTATCCAGCACATTTATATGCATCCTAGTATATTTTTAGGAGTTGCTATAGCTTTACTTAAAAGTACAATCTGCCTCAAAGTAAAATTAAAACTTACCTTACATTTTCCATAAGTTACCTGCAAAGCATGCAGCAGTCTGCTTTCTCTTCATGGTTTTTTTGTATTGTCCCACTTCCTGAGAAAATGCTAACAACAGAAGTTTTATATTCCACATAGGTTTTTTCTTTTTTGATATTGAAAACAGTTTTGTGAGAACAATAACAAAACAACATACAAATGAAATGCAACAAAATCAAAGTAATCTGATGTTCTACTGGCCAATCTATGATGCTGACTTTGCACAATGAAATATTATTTTGTTCTTCTTTATAATAGTTAAAAAGTGAGAGATCACTGCAGAAAGTGTATAAAGTAGGCCCTGCACCACCCTCAACTAGTTCTTCCCTTTTTTCCTCTACTATTATAGAATAGTATTTTCTATACTTGTGTGAATTTCCCTTAATATCTTTTCAATCACTGAAATAGTATAAACAGTATAATCAAGCCTAACTTCCTTTCCCCTAATTCTCATTTTCATCTATGTTTTCTCAGCTTGGACAATGAACTTATTTTTAGCCATTTTTACTTTCAGGTTTTCCTGCCTTGACAGAAAACCACAAGCCTTGGACCATTTTTACCATTCAAAATGTAGCTGAAGAATCCACCTCTCTAACCCAGGACAGTGCCAATTATTATTAAGAAACTCCTGTCAGACATTTATCTAACTGGTTCTTAAAAAAACCCCCAACATTTAGTACCAAGTTGCACTAACCCATTCTTTAGACCTGGACTCATCTGACCTGACATTCAAGCATGTGGAGTTAGGCAAGGTAAATCCCAGGAATTATGAAATTTCACACATGAAAGTATGAATTTATTTTCTATTGTCACATACAACTGAAATTAACTTATGGATTAGTGGTTTATATGTTAATAGTCATCTTATGTGTTTATATATATGCTAATTAGTCAATGCTGTGGCTTTGTTTTTCCAACAGACTGGGGCAATTTCACAATCTTTCTGTTAAATGCAAACTCACTTTGTTGAGGTTCAGTACTTCTGGCTGGTTCTATTACCTAATGGACAAGGAGAGAGCTGCCATTAGCCCCCAGCTAATGACATTTGGGTACCTCTTATACGGGTCTCCAAAGTGCTCAGTGCACTGTCCTTGACCCTTATGCTCCCCTTTCCTCCACTATTATTTGACACACGTGCATGAACAGCCAGGTGAGATCAACTGTTTGGAGGCACGTGGTGCCAAACTTCAGGACTGGCACAGATGGACTTCCCGCACACGAGGTGACATTTGCAGTGTTACACAGACCTGCAGTATTTGACAACCTCTGTCCTTTGACAAGGATCCATCTCACTTGTCAGCTGGCACCATGGTATCTTAACAGCCAAAGAAGCACACAGCACACACCTAAACATCTAAACACCACTATAGACAAAACCCAACTGAAACTCCAGACAAATGCAAACCTTTAGTTCACTTCAGAGGCAAGTCTCTTCCTTCAAATCAAACATACTTAACAAATATAAAAAATATAAAAGGCATTACAGAAAGATACTGTTCTCAAACATTATTTTAAAAAATGAGTACAAAATTCATGTTAATGTACTAAGTTCAGCAGTCAAAAAGTAAGAAAAGTTCTTGTGCCCTTATGGGACTTTAGCTCGGGGATGCTGAGGTGATGTTTTCCAAAGAAATACTGGTGACAGGCCTCCTCATTCTCCATTGGACCCCTGTTCATTCATCCTGCAGCCACTGGATGGAAATATATGGACCCAAATATTTATGGGGCTAAAAATACCTATCGAAACACTTTTAAGTGGATCAGTTTCTCAATTGAACTTACAACACAGTTGTTCCAGCATAGCGAAGTCACAGCAATTAATTACTAACATGCCCATTGCTATCATAGCTCATAGCTTTTATCTGTCTGTGAATTCTGTGTCTCTGTAATTATCAATAAATTTCTTCTTAAGTTTAACACTTCAGTGCATTTTACAATAAGGTTCATTGCACTTTGTTACATGTTACCTACGTTAGAGAGCATAACACTATTTGATTTGTAAGCATGATGCTAATTGTTTCCCTTGCTATCTTTCCCTCAGAAATTTAGTTCACCCAAAAATAAGTCAAATGACTAAAAAGAAGAAAAGTCAGAGTACTGGTTCCATTGAAAATTACTGTCAGAATTTCCCCTGAACTTCAAACAAGTCATGATTTCGCTCAGTTTGTAAATATTCTTATGCTCATGTAACTTGTACACAGCTGTCATCTCCATTTCCGTGTATACCTTTCCTCAGTAACATTTTATTTAGGTATCATTTATATTGTTATCAACACAAAATGTTGCTACACTGATCTTCATTGGTACACTGTTATCTCAAAGCACTTGTACCTGTTAATAGCACAAAAGAAAATGGAGCATGAAAACAGTGTGCCAGAAATGCAGGATTAGCCTAAGCAGCAGCAAAGATGAAAGCAGTGCTTTTGCAGATTAGTTACATAAAAGGAAAATAGAAAATGCATCAGTAAGAGAAGGAAGTGTCTAGTACTGAACTGTTTACAGACACAAGAAAGGGTTCTCACGGCAAGATTTACGGAGAAGAAGGAGAAAAGATGTCTAGATACAGGGGCACAAGCAAAAGGGGACTCCAGGTGCCCACCAGAAAGATTAAGATCTGAACAATCTCTTTCACAAGACATTTTTAAATATCTGTAATGATATGATTTGTGTAACTGTGGATTAACCACAGTTACAAGGATGTGTAATTTAAAAGAAGATATTATTTCTTCTTAAGATGCATGCCTGGAAATGTTCTTGGAAAGATTATTCCAAAGAAACACTGTCATATCAAAAATCCTCATTTACGACACAACAGATTTACCCCAAAAAATTTAAAATGAAAAGGTTCTCAAAAGGTTAACTCATTTTTAATATACGGAATGCTATTCTGGTTTTGCATGTTATTTATGGTATACAACAAACAGTGTGAGTAGTCAGAAGACTGGGTTTTACTTCCTAGCACTTCCACAGCACCTCAGGTACATCAGGTTGACACAGAGTTTTATGCACAGACCTGGAAGGTCTGTTTTCCTGTCTCAGATCAAATATTTTGACTATTCACATTTTATATCCTTGTTTTGGGCAGTTGTCTGTTAAATACTTGAAAACTGTTCTATCCATTAGGTCTCCTTTCCTCTTAGCAATACCACTCTCCAGTTTCTCTCACAGACACTCACCCTGGACCTCATCTCTCTGCCCAATTCTAGAATTCACTGTCTCCCCTAAACTGCAGCAGAGTGAGTAGAATTTAGCTGACGGCCTGTTTCAGGCACAGAAAAGCACTGGTGCAGGTTTTTACACACAGAAAACGTAGGCTGTGACAGCATGAACAACTGCAGGGGGTGACAAATTCCTGCATGAGTTTGCTACATTGCACATGCCTTCTTCCCGGTGTAGAAAACAATCAGCTGTTTGAAAACTAATATAAACAACATCCTGGATCTCCTTTGTCTCTACAACAACCACCCAAGTGTTGGACCTGCTAGGGCAGGCTTGAGGAGACTTGGAGTGGAGCGGAAGCTGCTTTGGAGAGGTGTGGTAGTTACAGCTGCAGAGAAAAGCAGTAATTCCCACTCACTTTGTCACTGTTCTAATCCCCAAAGTTTGCACTGATCCACTCCATGCCTCAAAGCCTGGAGACACAAGGAATCAGTCCCCTGCCAGGCCTTGTGCTACAGAGCACAAGATTCAGTTTTGCCTGCATTGTGGAAACGCTGTGACCCCGTCTGGCTGTACCCAGCCAAGTCGAGCAGACAGGATTCTCAGCGTGTCTCGCACACAGGGATCTGGTTCACACACCCCCAGCACTGTCTGCCTTCTTCTAACACCATGATATTGACTCAGGAGTAGGCAATTTTCTGCAAAACTGCTCATCTTATATTATCTTCACTACTAATGAAGAAGAAACATTTTAATCTAATAATAAAAAGCACATAAAACATCTGCATCTTTTAGCTACCGATCTTAGGCTTTACCACATCATATTTTAGAGGTCTAAATTACATGGAAGTGCCTCATTAAGTTTTCCCATTAAGAAATACGATTATGAGATCAATTTGTTCATTCGGTAGTGTCCATAGACTGGATTAAATATATATATATTTTTAAATGATGCTTGTGAAGTTAAGGGGAAGTACCTTCAAATTATTCTTTTCCCTTGTGAAATTATGTTCTTTGAACGTGTACATGTTCAGTAAAAGCAAATAAAAAAATCTACAGAATGCATAAATAATAACTCTACAACATGTCTGCCCATCACATCCATTTCACCTTCCTTCCCTGCCATTCCCTCGCTCTAACAGATACTCATAACTCTTCTATCTCAGACTCTCCTATATTCTTATTAATGCTGTATTTCAACTAATTTGAAAAGCAGACACCCAAATGATACAACAAATCAAGTTATGAGAAGGCAACTCTGCTCTTCATGCAGGGCCTGAAAACAGATTTGTGAGCCTGCTCAATGTTTAAGGATAAGCCTGACTCAATGCAGTCACATGTTTTTAAAAGCCAAAATGTGTGCTTTAAATGAGCATGACCATAGGAAACAATTTCTGTAATTTTAGTCTTTTAAACACTTTTCCTGGCATAATTTCATTGCCTCACTTTCTACCTTACATACATCTCCTGAGGGGTGCTGCGTCATTAAAATCCCCGAAGTCACAGACACATTATATGTATCAGCAGTGAACAGCTTGAAAAGTCTGGAAAAGAAAGAAAGAAAACAAGAGATGTTTATTTGCAGGGCAGCTGCTGAGGAATAACCACTGTGACTAGCCGTGGCTTGTGGCTGCTGGCCAAGCAGCCTACAGCCATTTCCATGGTGTTCTACATGGCAAAATAACCGGGCTGTGGTTAGGCAAATAAGACACACACTGTGGGCACAGAAATAAACACCGAGGTGTAATAATAACTACCCACACGCCGTCCTGGCACTCTGGTAGGTTGAGTTCTGGGACAGTTTGGGACAGGCACTGTGGGCACAGGAGGGCCTGTCCTGCTGGTCAGGGTGGCTCTGAGGTGGGTGGCAGAGTGGGAACCAGGAGATGAGGGCAGGCAGGTAGGATGAGATGCAGGGATGGAGGATGAGATGCAGGGACAGAGGGTCCGTCCATGGTGGGTGGGGGGTGAGGGGCAGTCAGGAGCGCTTGGCTGGGGTGGATGAATGCGACAGGCAAGAGTTAAAGTGCAGTTTAGTACATGGCAGGAGACTGTGCCATGGTCAGGACATGGTGCAGCCTCCTGTGCTTTGTTTTAATAGATTTTTAAAAACCATTTACATTATTTGCAGCTGTTTTTTTTTTTATTTGCCCTTCTGATGCCCTTGTTTACCCTGTGCCATTACCCAAGGCAGTGGATAATGCATTAAATCTTCCCCTGTACCTGGCACCGGTGAGGCCACACCTTGACTCCTCTGTCCGGTTTGGGGCCCCTCAATTCAGGAAGGACATTGAGGTGCTGGAGCAAGTCCAGAGAAGGGCAACAGAGGTGGGGAAGGGTCTGGAGCAAAAGTCTGATGAGGAGCAGCTGAGGAAGGTGTAAGTGTTCAGCCTGGAGAAGAGGAGGCTCAGGGGGGACCTTATCACTCTCTACTGCTCCCTGAATGAAGGTTGTAGCCAGGTGGGGGTCAGGCTCTTCTCCCAGGCAACAATGACAGGATGAGAGGAAACAGTCTTAGTCTATGGCACAGGAGGTTTAAGTCGAACATTAGGAGGAAATTTCTTCACAGAAAAGGTGATTAGAGATAGGGATGGGCTGCCCAGTGAGGTGGTGGAGTCACCATCCCTGGAGGTGTTTAAGGAGTCCATTCCATTTCAATGAAAATATTATTTTACAGATTTTCAATTAACTATGGGGTTTTGTGATATTTTCATTTCATTTGTAGAACTCGGCATTTATGCATATAAGAGAATTTACATGATGAAAATAAGTATTTAAAAATACTTAATTGTATAATTATAGGCATAGGAAACAATAAACATTTAGTGTGAAAAATGTCTTTGAGGCATTTAACTGTGGTCTCTGCTTTCTAAAACAGATTTGAAATGTTTATTTCTATCTATTAATATGGATGGTCAATTTAAGTTTATATGAAAATAGAAAAATGTAAAATCATTACTGTTCAATGTGATTGTGGTGAGATTAAAATTACAATCAGTAAACTGATTATAAACTGATTATAAACCACAGAGAAGCTGGCATTTGGGTCCACTGCTTATCTTTCTAAACTAAAAAACATAACCTTGGAAATCTATTCATTATCTCAAATCTTGATTTATTTATTTATTTACTGCAACTCACAGCATCAAATGCCTGAAGCTGGTATAATGCCTCAAAAATACAACAGTTTAAGCAAATCCTATTCTCCACCTCCAGCCATCCCTGCCTCTATTCCATGACCAATTTTTTTTTCTGAACAAGCTTCCAAAGCAACATGGAAACTAACTTTCAATTTGAATAGCAGGGATTTCTTTTCCATAAACCTTTGCCACTATAAGCAGTATAAGAACAAGTAAATTTTTGCTCCTTAAAACCTTCTAAAACACACCAACCTGTCTTTCAGCATCTTGCAGGTGCCCTTTCAGGTATGAAACAGTCAAATTATGTTGAGCTTTTTTGGTTAGAGGCAGTACATGAAATTTTACCTTGTACCCACATAGATATTGAAAATCTATTTATTGAGCTCAGAAATTTTTCTGTGACTGAGGTAAAATCTGCATTTAAATGGTATATGCCTGAAAGTCACCAAATTTCAGCATGAAGTTGCTCTGTTTGTAGTTTGTTCCAGTGGTCAGTAGGACTCACAGCTGCGTCTTACGTATTTGAATCCATCTGTTGCTCTCGTTAAACCTTCCTTCACTCCCTTTAAGAGCTTTTTCATGTTTTTCTTCCCTCTCTGTAAAAGCACTCATGTGATATGGCCAAGTCACCACCTAGTGTTCTTCTTTTGCTAAGTTTGAGCTACTTACATATTTGACCTTGCAACTATTTTAAGCATTTTTTTCAACACCTCTGGCAGTTTTTTAAGGCACCTTTTTCAGTATTTCAATATCCTATAAAAAGTGTGGGTTTCAAAAACTGTATGATGATCACACTGCTCTGCAGGGCTGAGGAGTGGCAAAGTGGCACAGTGTTGCAGTATAATTAACTTTTAAAAGGCCTTGGAGACTTTTAAAGAGTTATGCTTGATGCAATAGATTGGGTCCAGGTAAGCCGTATTGGATTAGTTCTGCATTACATTTATATGCTTTCTTCACTTCAGTGTGGTCCCCTCATATTGTGGGGTCACACGCCACACCGGGAACCCCATGTCCTCCTGCTGCAGCATCTCCTGTGATCCCTTCTGAGGCCTCTCTGAGAGCCACATGCAGGCAGGCAGGCTGGGGGTGGTGGCTGGGAGGTGTCACACAGTGGGTGACCCTCGGGAGCGAGGGAGGTGATGACAGTGAGACAACCACCTCCCTCGATCCACTGGTGATGCTTTGCCTGATGCCAACCGTGTCCTGGGGTGCCTCAGGCAAAGTATGGCCAGCCAGGAGAGGGAGGGGATGGTCCCGCTCTGCTCCGCACCGGGGCAGCCTCACGTTGAATATTGTGTGCAGTTTTGGGCACCACAGTATAAAAGCAACATTAAGCTACTAGAGAGCGTCCAAAGGAGGGTCGTGGAGATGGTGAAGGGTCTGGAGGAGAAGCCTCATGAGGAGCGTCTGGGAGCACTTGGTCTGTTCAGCCTGGAGGAGTCTGAGGGGAAACATCATCGCAGTTACTGCTGCTCGTGAGGGGAAGCAGAGGGGCAGGTACCGATGTCCTCTCTCTGGTGACCACGCTCAGGACCCTAGGCAATGGCATGAAGGTGAGCCGGAGGACGTTTTGGCTAGATATTAGAAAAAAAGTTCTGCGGTTGGGCACTGGAACAGACTCCCCAGGGCACCTGGTCACAGCACCAAGCCTTACAGAATTCAAGAAGCGTTTGGACAATGCTCTCAGGCACATAGTGTGACTCTTGGGATGGTCCTGCGCAGGGGCAGGAGCTGGACTCGACGATCCTGATGAGTCTCTCCTAACATTCCGTCAGTACCCGCCACGTCCTCCCCGCCACTCAGGGGCGGCCGAGGGTAGCCGGGCAGGGCGGAGCGGCGCGGGGCGCCCGCCCCGTCAGGCACCGCCCACGGGTCACAGAGCGCGGCCGCTGCGGAGCGTCCAGGCGGGGCGGCGCGGGCGCCCCCAGCGGACGGGCGGTGCTGCGCTGTGAGGGGCCGTGCGGGAGGGGAGGCGGGCCCGGGCCGTGCGGGAGGGCGGTGCCCGCCACAGCCCAGCGCTGCTGGGGCTACACGGCCCCGGTGCCGCCTCAACGGAGCGGGCCGGGCCGCGGGCAGGGCAGGTGAGCGAGGCTGCGGCCGCGGCGGGGAGGCGGGGAATACCGGTGCGGGCGGGCCCGCGCGGGGAGCGGGGACGCGGGCGGGCGGGTTTGGGCGCTCCCGGAGCCGCTGCCGCGGCCGCCCCGGGCTGCGGGGTCCTCGCAGCGGCTTCTCTGCCCCGAGGGGCTGGGGCGGGCTCCGTGTTTCGCCGAGCTCCCGGCCTGTGGTGTGGCACCTGCCCGGGGAGCTGGGCCCGGGCCGGGCGCTGCAGGAGGCGTTGGGGGTTTGGACACGAGGCACTGGAGGGCAATGGCCAGTGGATCTCCTGCACTTTTTGCTCTTCCAGGTCTGCCAGGATAGTGGGAAACATCTCTTGTGCCACAGGGGCCTCTCCAGATGGCCCAGGAGGCTTTAGCATCTTGGCGTGTCCTGTGAGGCGCCTTATCTCGTGTCTCCCTGCCATCAGTAAGTGTTGCCCAGCAGCGCGTGGGCTCTGAGCGCAGCCAACACCCAGCGTTAATTTTCCTGCACGTGGCGGCTGCTTGATGGGATTGGGGTTGGTTATGCTGGAGTGTAGAGGAGAAGCCAGGTGGATGGTGGAGAAGTTGAGTTGGAAATATATCCAGTAGTGCTTTCCCACCGTGAGGTGGGATCCAGTGTACTTAAACTTATCCCTGACAGGCATTTCCTTAATTGGCTCTTACAGATTATGAAATTCATGGATTGCCTTCCCCCCACTCCCCAAGGTAACCTACTTCGATGCTTAGCTATTGCTTATAGTCACAATTTTTCCTTAATAGCTGACCTAAATCTTTATTGAAACTAAGTTGATTATTATTTTGCACTATCGAGAGTATACCTGGAGTGCAATGGATCAGTGTTCTCCTGTCAGCAGGCTGGTGGGTGTTCTCAACTTTCCACTAACAATCTTTACTCACTTACTTCCTGTGTCTGTCTGGTCCCTGAGCTCTGTTAGGCATTTCCATCATCCTTGGACTCAGAAATATGTGCAGTACTCCATTGGAGATGCTGTTAGCAGTGTGGAAGTGGGGTAATTATCTACCTAGTGTATGGCATCCCTCTTAAAAACATTCCAGAATGACGCTGTTTTATTTGGCAAATTTCTCACATTACTGAAATATTAAATTTGTGATCACCAGCTCCTTTTTTGCTATACATCTACTTAGGGGATTATTCCTGATGAGATATCCAAGTTGGTGGGGTTTTTTTGTTTTGATAAGTATATTATTTTGCACTTGTTATTAGTCTGAGAAGAAGTTATCTTGATCAACGTAATGTAACTTTCTATGCAGTTTTAGTCTTTGAAATCCACTCTTCCTCCTCTTGCTCCAAGTGTAGGATCATCCACCAGTAGTTAATTAAAATACCAAGTGGTGTCAGGCACTGCACATTGGGGTAAACCTGCCCAGTTTGAAAGTTTGACTTGCTCAAACACTTCTTGCTTTTCATGTTTCCCACTAGAGCTGCAACTCATTCTGTGCCATGGCTTTGCAGCTGTGCCAAATCCTATGGAGAACCTTAAATGAGGAAACCATCGATTCCTTTGAATTGACTTTTATACTCAGTGTGCTCAGCTGTGCTCTATGAGCTCACAGCTCATAGAAATACATGTAAAATCCCAAACTTTTCCAAAGTCTTGGTGCCTTGTGTATGGCTTCTTTTAAATTCTTTTCACATTCATTTCTTCAGAAAAATCTGCTTTGATCCCAACTTTCTTCAAAACTGCATTTGCATTTTTAGAGAGCTTTTTGGAATAAACATGCAAATTCCTCGTTCTCACACGCTTAAGACAGGATTAGATTTGTAGATAATACATTAATGCTTGGTTATACTCGTAAGGGATTACTTCATCTGATCACAAATGGTCCATGAAGTTGAGAGCGAGAGGTGATGTTTTGAGAATTGTTAATACTGAAGTAAATCAGAAAATATTCTGAGAACAGCAACTTGCTGATTAGAATGAAAGGACTGGTGTTGCGATGAAAATGCAGCAGAAATCTGATGGTAAGCCTATGCAAACAGCAAAGTTTCTTTCTCTTAAAATTGCATTTCACTGTGGAAACATCGTAAACTAAAAATTCTAGGGTTTGGTGACTAAGCATAGATGAACATTATATGTACATTGACTTCACTGGAAGGACGAGTCCAGCGTTGGCAGGGTCAAAAGCTAAGTGATCATACAGATATTGTCCTCTATCCTCTACAATAGTTTATTTCTCATTCTAATTTTTTTAGATGTCTCACTTTAAAAATCATGGAGCTGGGAAAGGCAAAGCTTCTGCGAACCGGCCTCAATGCCTTATGCCAAGCAATCCACCCTGTGCACGGGCTTGCCTGGACAGATGGGAAGCAGGTGATCTTGACTGCATTACACCTTCAAAACGGAGAGCCCAAATTTGGTGACTCGAGCGTTTTTGGTCAGTTTGAGCACGTCCACGGGCTGTACTGGGGCCCATGTCCCCCCGAGGCCCCGGCCCTGCTCACGGTGCAGCACAAGAAGCACATCACCATTTGGCAGCTCTGCTTCAACGACGCCGACAGGAGCAACCTCCTGGTGTCTCAGATCTGCGACATCAGCGAGCCGTACCCCGTGCTGCCCCAGGGCTGTGTGTGGCACCCCAGCAAGGAGGTCTTGGCCGTGCTGACCACCCGGGACGCCTCCGTCTTACCCTCCGTCCACCTCAACAACTCCAGAATTAGCGCGGAGATCAAAGGCAGCGGCCTCATCCACTGTGCCTGTTGGACCAAGGAAGGCAACCGCCTGGTCGTGGGGGTGGGCAGTGCCCTTCACTCCTACATTTGGGATGATGCTCAGAAAACACTGAGTGCTTGTTCTTTCTGCCCAATCTTTGACGTGGGAGGCTACATCTGTGCCGTGGAGGCGACACAGAACTTCCAAGTCGCCGTTGCCACTGAGCTCCCTCTAGACAAGATCTGTGGCTTAAATGCTGGTGTTGCATTTGAGGTTCCATCAAGTGTTGAAACCGAGTCCTTCCCCTCTCAGTCCAGCTTGTGCGGAGAGGAGGAGTATTCCATGGATGGGGGGAAGAAGCCGCTGGACTCTGAGAAGTCCTTGTCTGTAGTGACATCTCCTGTGGATCTCACTCACATACTTTCTAGCAAGCAGGGTGCTGATTCCAGCCCTCTCCTTCACCTGAGGCCCAAGGACTACCTGACAGGAAGTGGCCAAGATTCTTCACACCTCATCTTGGTGACTTTTGAAAGAAAGGTTACCTCTACCAAAAAAGCGAGCATCCCAGGCATTCTGGTTCCTGACATAATGGCTTTTGACCCCAAAACTCAAACTGTATCGGTTGCCTCCAATACTTGTAATGTTATTTTAGTCTATTCACTGACTTCATCCAATTTACCCAATATTCAGCAAATTCAACTAGAGAAAAGTGAGAAACCAAAGGGTTTGTGCTTCTTGACCAATAAACTGTTACTGATAATGGTTGGAATCCAAAAATTCAGTGACCCTGCGTTTCTTCCCTCTTCAAGGTCAGACAAATACATGATCCGTTTGATAATTAAGAAGCTGATGTTTGAAATGGGTCCTTCAACATTTCCATCAGTTAATGGCAGTTCTGGTTTGAACCTTTCCAACATTCCTCGTGATCCCTCTAGAGACGTTCACCCCCTAAGCCGTGGGCTCCTGATACCGGATCGCTCTGCCCTGCAGTCCCCTACGAGCCGAAGGAAACTCATTGAAGAAATCAAGAGTCCTACTTATGAACAAAACCTTGTGTCGAACGTGAGCGACTTCAAAGACAAAAAGATTCCCCTGAACTTACCACCAGCTGTTGAGATTTTGGATGCTGAACCAGTCAATCGGACCGTGGCACTGTCTGCTGCATCAAACAAGCCAACGTCTCCAAAAAGGCAGGCAGAGGCAGCGTCCAAAATACCCAATTCTTACAAGAATAACCTGTTCACTGAAAAGGAGGCAAGTTACTTCTTGAGAAATGTAGAAAAACTGTCTGGTAACTTCACAGAATTGCAGCAGCACCTCTGCGAATTAACTGAGCTGCTAAAATCTGGGAAGAGAAGTCTTCCAGTGTATCCATCTTCTCAGGAACCCTCTTTTATTAACATCACCTGCCAGGTAATTTTAATATTGGAAGCCATAGTGATGAAATCTGTTTATGACTGTATGTTCTTTGTAATGCTCAAGTAATGGTCAATAGGATTAGATTTCCATCCTGCAGATAGGACTACTGTTACAAGTCCCATTACTCAGCAGGCTTCCAGTGTTTTTAAAGCAATGGAATATCTGGGAATGTGCAGCTCCCTTGTGCTGGGCTGAGCCCCTCAGCTCATACCTGCTCCCTCTGCACAGAGACTGCTCAGACTCCACAGGACCCACGTGTGGCAGCTCAGTTGTGGAATTAAAGCCCTATATGGAGTTCTAGGAAGGGAATGTTTTTCCTAGGCAACTTCTAAAGCTTCATGTTCAGAAATTTAGACAAGTGAAGATTTCCACACGTGGGAATTGGTATCCATCTCCCACTCTCCTATGAGGACAACTAAGATAATGGAGACTGAAACAAAAGCAAATTGCTTTGGCTCTGAAACAGAAAGGTTGCTAATTAGCATCTGATGAGGAGAAAAGAGACCCTTAGGGACACAATAGATAATTCCATTAACATAGCTTAAAAATGGATTTAAAATGAAATTCCATGTGAAAAACACTTTCCTTGGCTGAAAGATTTGCTCTTGCAAATCTCATGCTAGAAAGGGTAAGTTACCTGATTATGAAAACCTGGCACAAATCTAGTAGGTCTCCTCTAGAATTCAGATTAATAAACCTTAGTCAATATTCAAAGTCATCTAAACTGCCATTTTCCTTTCAATAAGCTCTTGTTTTTCAGCTTTATTATTGCAAAAAATTAATATCAGCTTTTGTAGCATTGAACTCTTAGGTCCTAGATCATATTCCCTCACTCTCTTCACTTTTTTCCATTGTAAACATTTAGTAACTATAACAACTTATTTTTCTAGCTCAAACATTATTTATGTTTGGGGTGTTACTCTGAAAAGTGAACATTTCCCTCTGCAGGTCTGAGGTGTTTTTTAGAAACCTGCTTTAATTTGAGGTAACACAAATCTTTGTTAAATTTTGGTACTCTGTTCTCTTTTTCCATGTGGTTTGAAACTGAGTTCTAAGTATCACCTTGTCCTGGTGTTCAAGACCGGGCTGGATGGGGCTCTAAGCAACTTGGTCTAGAGGAAGGTGTCCCTCCTTCTGACAGGGGGTTGGAACTGGATGATCTTTTAGGTCCCTTCCAACACAAAACATTCTGTGATTCCAAGAGCTGGATTAGCTGCACTCGCTTGTAGATTCACAAATTAAAGTAGTGCCTCAGTTTCACCTACATACTTTGCTCACTGATGATTTGTGGCAAGAAAAGCATTTGACTTGAATTACAAGTGACCTTGGAAAGTCTGGCAGAAAATGCTGAGTTTTAACTTCAGCCAGAGTATTTTTGATTCAGAAATCATTAACAGGCAAACAGGGATCCTCACCTCATGTGCTGAGCCCTGATGGTTTCTCTACTGTCCGGGTGATTAGCTGTATTTTACAAAACATTGAGGAAACCCAAAATATCCCAAATAAGCCGGGTTTTGACAGGGCAGGGTTTAGCAGTGCAGAAGGCAAAGAGCACATGAGAATCTTCAGTGCAAGAGCATTGAAGGTGTGAGGGGGGAGGCTGAGGTTGAATATTAGGGAAAGGTTCTTTACCTAGAAGGTGGTTGAGCACTGGAACAGGCTCCCCAGGTAAGTGGTCACAGCACCAAGCCTGGCAGAGTTCAAGAAGAGTTTGGACAACACTCTCAGGCACATGGTGTGACTCTTGGGATGGTCCTGTGCAGGGCCAGGAGTTGGATTCTGATTCTTATGGGTCCCTTCCAGCTCAGGACATTATGTGATTCTGTGATCTCCACCCTCCCCTCTGCTATACACTCTCCTTGTGGGGGCATGGATCCTTCCACAGCATGGAAAAGAAGTCAGAATTTACTTGATTATGTTTTTGTCATTATCCAGAGATGTTATCAAGGCTTCCCTGCAAAGTGATGTGGTTTTGTGAATGTTATTCTACACAAGGACACTGTTTGTAGTATTGGTAAAAACTGAGCTTTAGCAGATTTAAAAAATACTTTGCCCCACTGGGCATATTCCTTGGACATGCTTTTGTATTTGAGCCTTGGGGCAGCAATGGTCAGAGGTGAGACAAACAAGCTCTTCTGACTTGTGAGTCTGTCATTTGCCCCAACATTCATGAGCAGGAGCTCTCTCATCTTCTTAAGTTGTGGATCAGGGATCAGGGACAGAGGAGGATAGAAAACCTGCAGCTTTACAAGCTCCCTGGGGAAATATCCCTCACAGATGGAAGGATAAGTGTGAGGATTGTGCTGCAGATGAAGCTCATGGTTTCCTCAGCAGCAGTGCATGATTTCCTCTCCTGGTGTTCTGACACGTGCTGAATGAACACAGGTCCTTGCTGCTGTCACTCACAGACCTGCTGTTTGAGAGCTGAGACTTTAAGGGATAAATCTTGCAAATGGGTCTGAATGAATGTAGTGTTTGAGTTTCTGTAAATGATGTCGCTGAAGGCACGTCTGATCCTGCTTTGATCAGTGCTATTTTGACATCTGTGCTTAAATATATGTCACAGCATCTGAGGACTCTTTCTTGCATTTACAGAAGCAGCTTTCCAGAAGTGATTCAGATGAAAGTCGGGCCGTTCTTCTCTGTGGTGGCAAACTCTGCCTAAACGTCGTCCAGCAGATATTCAACCTCTCTCTTGTGGAAATGCAGCATGGTATGTTGTGATTATCCAGGAATACAAACACTTTAAACACATCTTGCCCAGAGAAGCTGTGGATGCCCCATCCGTAGAAGTGTCCGAGGCCAGGTTGGATGGGACTTGGAGCAAGCTGGTCTAGTGGAAGTTGTCCCTGCCCATGGCAGGGGGTTTGGAACTGGATGGTCTTTAAGGTCCCTTCCAACCCAAACCATTCCATGATTCTGTGATTCTGTGTGACATTCTCAGTAATAGCAGTATGCGTATTCCATCTGGGGAAAACCCCAAGGAATAAGTAATGGAAGATTATTAATAAAAGTTTGCTCATTTGTTTTAGAACTTAAAATTTCTTCTCTGGGCTTTTTACTGAGAAGAAGCTTTACATTATAAAAAAAAAGTGCAAACTTTTTTGTATTGATACCTCCTTACCAAGTAACTGGTTACACAGGGAAGTTACTGTCAGTACTGTTTTATGTTTTCAGCTATTCTGAAGAGAGAAGCCTAAGTAACAAGGAGGTGAGGGTTGTCTGGTGGTTTGGGGAATACAGTTTTCTATATTTTAATCTGTAGCTCCAGCATCTGGTCTCCTTTAAGAAATCTTTTAGTTTTTATAAACAAAGAAGTAGTTCTGTACACTCTAGCAGTGCGTTTCACATCAGTTTTTGCAGTGAGGAAAACTGCCTGTCTTACTGCTGTTGTCCTCTCTGCTGTTACCAGTTCATGCCATGCCCATCCCATGTGTCTGTGTACGTGTCGATCTGGAGTGCCTTACTCATGGCAAAAGTAGAAAACACTTTTGGGATATGATCTCCCACTACTCCAGGTGTTCCCTGTACTATATTCCAACTTTTGTCCCCACCATGTCTGCTGTCTGCCTCCTTGCAGACCATTGGGCAACCATCCCAAAGCCTAAGGCTGTTGTTCTTACCTTTGTGCAAATTTTGTTTCTCTTTAATTAGTTGCTGGAATATGTTTATTTGAAATATAAATGGGCAAAGTAGGAATGGTATTTCCAAGTTTGGTCCAAATGAGATATTAAGCCAAAAGATTAAAGTGTTGTGGGCTTTTAAGCTGCAATCTTCTTGTGACCTTACTTGTGACGTGAAGTTATGTAATTTAAATTTACAAACAACTGGAAACGTTTCTCTGAATTCCCTCGCCCCCCCCCCCCCATGAGCTCTGTTTTCTTGCTTCATCAGCAAGGGGACTAGAGACATGGGATTTGCACAGTATTCTTCCTTGTATTTATTGGAATTAAGTATATTGAAATGACATTAATAAAAGAGGTTTCTGCATTGTCTTTATTACATTAATTTGTAATTTAATTTACTAAATCGCTACTTTTTACAGTATCTACACCACTTTAGCACTGTGAAGTAGTTTATCAATACCTATTTACAAACAAGTGTGTATGCTTATGAATTCTGTTCAGAATTTTATTCCTCCTCATTTGAAGCATGCATTTATTATTTTCTCATCTCCTTGTGGCAAAATTTGTCATATTTGCAAAGTGTCCTTTATTTTGGACATTATACAACCTGTGTCTTCCCATACTTACTTTCTTTTTTTTTTTCACTAGAAAAGCTGTAAATATACAGCAGCATTTAATTCTAGAAGAAATAGGTTTTATACCTTAAAGCAACCTAATTACACAAAAAATCCTCAACAGATGTTTACGTGTGCTCACAGGTTCCTCTTGGATCGTTCTCACGGCGGACAGCGAGGGCTTTGTCCCGCTGACGTTTACATCTGCGCAGGAGATCGTCATAAGAGATGCCAGTGCAAAAGGCTACAGTGCCCGTTCTTCCAAAACTTTGGACATCATCAGCTCCACACAAGGGTGCAGATCCGCTCCTTCCGAAAGCCTGGATATCACTTCGGAAGTCCTCAGGGACTGCTCTTCCAAGACCTTGGACAGCGGCAGCCCCTCGGAACAGCCGGGCAGTAAAGTGTAGTTTTTGGCAGTGATTTTGTGATGCCTGTCTGATGATGGGGGGGCTTTTACATTTACTGTGTAGGACTGTGGGTTCTCAACAGCAGTCTCACATCTCTGTTGGATTTCTATAATTTTTTTTTTTACATTGTAAATTATTTATTTGATCCTCGGAAACATTCACTTTTTTTTTTTATACTGAGCAGTGTTTTTTAACTATGCCTCTTGCAGTACAGAGCAGCTCTTTGTACCAGCGGTTGAAAATGCGCGTTCTTACAAATTTCTGGGCTCAACTTTCCATCTTGGTCTTTAATACATTGGTGTTTTTAGACAATAGTAAACTTGGATAATAAAGAAATCCTTGAAAATGCTGCATTGTCCCCCTCCTTCCTCCCTTCTGCCAAAGCCTGAAATATTACACTGATGTTACTTAGGAACAGTGCCTGCAGAAGTGGGTTTGCACTGGTTTAAGCACCAGTTTAGGTTCATGGAGTTTGGGACAAAGTAGGTTCATATGGATTATCCATAGTGTGCAGAAGCAAGAGCCTTTTCCCTTCCTGTGCCTGCCCTTCACCCCTCTCTGTGCTTCTGTCTCTCTGTGGGTTTGGGGAATTGCCTGTCATGTGTCTTGTCTTTTGTGGTGAGAACATCCAGTTAAAAGCTGACAGAAGAACATGTTCCATGGGCTTTTGTAGTGAGAGAAGAGAGAGAAAATGCAAAGGTGAAATTAGAAAAAGTTTATGTAAGCACAAGTTTATGTAACGTGGATTGCAGCACTGAAGAAAAGACTAATCCAAGATTGCTCCCCATAAAATCATAGCATGATAACGTTAAGCAGTTTATCAGGCTTTCACAGTGGCACTTAGTATGTGAGAGGGCATCAAGTGACTAGATTAAAGAATTGGAGCTGCTATCTCAGGACTAAGATAATCCCTTTTTTTTTATTTATTGCCTTTTTGGAAATTTAACCACTCTCAAAAAAAAAATCAGCTGCCCACAAAAATATGATATGAAAGTTACAACAGTAGCAAAAGCTGCAGAGAACACTCAGCATTGGGTGGTACACAACTTGAAGTTACAGCTTTTGATGAATAGGGGAGGAGGGAAACAGGTGAAATCATTTGGCAGCTGTGGGCTTCATCCTTTACATAACAATCATCTGTTCTCTGTGATGGTCACTGTTTAATCAGGAGGTGGTCTGTGATTACAGCTACCAGAAAGTCAAGAGTCCAGAGCCTGAGCACTGGGTGTGCATGCAAAGCAGGCTGGATGCTGGGGTTGGTCCGTGTTTCTTCACAGCCACCTGACAGTCCTTTTTCATGCCTGTTCCTGGTTTCAACATCCCACTAACCCACTTAGGAGGAAAGGGTTAGGGCTGAGCACTCTTGGCTCTGCGTGACATGTTGGCCTTGGATTGCTCATGCCTCAAATGCTGCTTCTATAATTTTGTTACGCAGCAAAACAGTGTATAAAAATGATCTGATTATTTTGGAATTATTGCCCATTTGTATTATGTCTAGAATGACAAAAGACAGTCTCCCACCAAAAGCATGCTCAGTCTCAGGTTGCACCAAACAGATTTGTAGAGTTCCTCCAGCTCCCCAGGTGAGCACCAGGAGCTACACAGGACATTGCCATCTGGGATAACTGGAGCAGGCACAGCAAGTGCAAGTCACCCACTAGAAGGTGTCAATAGTTTGGTCAAGGGATTACACTGGCTCTTCATAGTGCACTATGTGCGTGTGGGCAAATACTGCATTTAAAGTATAACCCTAGGAATCTCAATGAAATCCTTACATTAATAGCATTGCTCATTTCATGGAATCCCCAAATGGTTTGGGCTGGAAGGCACCTTGAAGATCCTCTAGTTGCAACCCTCCTGCCATGAGCAGGGCACCTTCCACTAGACCAGGTTGCTCCAAGCCCCATCCAACCTGGCCTTGAACACTTCTAGGGATGGGGCAGCCACAGCTTCTCTGGGCAACCTGTGCCAGGGCCTCACCACCCTCACAGAATATAATTTCTTCTCAATATCTAATCCAAACCTGCTGTCTGTCACTTTTAAGCCATTTCCCCCATGTGCCCCATCAGCACAGGCTCTTGTAAAAAGTCCCTCTCCAGCTCTGCTGTAGGCACTGGAAGGTGCTCTAAAGTCTCCTGGAGCCTTCTCTTCTCCAGGCTGAACAACCCCAACTCGCTCATCCTGTCTCCACAGGGGAGGTGCTCCAGCAGCTTAAGCATCTTCATGGCCTCCTCTGGACTCACTCCAACAGGTCCACATCCTTCCTATTTTGGGTGCCCCAGAGCTGGATGCAGCACTCCAGGTGGGGTCTCAAGGAATCTTCCCAGTGAGATAGTGTCTGGTTTGTGCAGCAGATTTGGTGCTTAGTTATGTGAAAGCTCTCTGATTTCATACTTTAAGCCTACAACATGCACACATTTTTGTAACCATAATACTCAGCACTCTTGCTGTGTATCTGAACTGTGGTCTTGCAGAGAGTTAAGGTTAAAAAAAGCATTAAAAAAAAAAAGTGGAGCTCAAGGAACTGGTGATCCCAAAAATTGTAGGAAAACAAAACTCCTTCCCTCTCCTGCCAATTGTGTGAATCCAACTCACCTTTCCATCAATCAGTCTAGAAGTTTTCTGAAGGGAAAGACTCTATTGTAACAGTTTGAGACTGTTTTTACATAACTGTGATATGAAATTCATATGAAGTATATGATTGACCACTAGGCACTAGACTGCTACTGGCTGTACCCTATTGAAAGGGACTTTGAACTAAACTTGCCCTCTCTTCCTCATCTTCAGATCTGGACAAAAAATACCACGTCTGAAAGGACATGAGTTTCCCTTATGGAAATTCTTCCTCTCAAGAAGATTGATTTAATTTTGGGCTTTCTGTCTACAGCCCAGAAAGGTAAGTAGAGAAGGAAATGAACAAGTGATACTTGGAAACAAACTCTGAACCCAAAAGCAGGGTTTGCTTTGAAACATCGTCCACTTCAACTGCTTTACTGGGAATGCAGAAGGTGAATAGAGATGAGAGGATGCAGCAGGGATTGAACTGAGCAGCAATTCTTATAAGGTACAGGAGTGACTTAAGGAATTAGTACTCAAATCTTCAGAGGCCTCCCTGAAAATCCAATGACCTGACACAGAAGGTCCCAGCCTTCAGGAACTCCACAGGGACAGATGTCTGAGGTGGTATCCACCTATTAAAGTGGGGGACTCAGCACAAGGGATCTAATCCAGCTAAGCCTCAGCAGGTCAGGGAGCTCAGAGACCTGCAGGCACAGCGAGGCAGGAGGGAGAACACGTCTGCAGGAGGCACAGCCTGTGCCCAACAGCAACCAACCCCCTCCACCTGTGCCTGGCGGGAGCAGCAGCTCGGGTGTGTGGTTACTTGTGACCTGCAGGGACCTGATCACTCAGGAAGATGGTGTAACCTTGGAAGATTTTAGGGGAGGTTTAGGTTGGATATTAAAAAGGTTCTTCACCCAGAGGGTAGTTGGGCACTGGAACAGCCTCTCCAGGGCAGTGGTCACAGCACCAAGGCTGACAGAGTCCAAGAAGTGTTTGGATGATGCTCTCAGGCACATGGTCTGACTCTTGGGGATGGTCCTTTGCAGGGCTAAGGGTTGGACTCGATGATCCTTGTGGGTCCCTTCTAACTCAGCATATTCTGAGATTCTGTGATTATTGCTAGGCAGGAACTACAAGGGGGATGAAACTGGAAGAGGAGACTGGGTTGACAGTTGGACTTGATGATCTTAAAGGTGTTTTCCAATCTTAATGATTCTATGAGTCTATGACTAGTTACCAGCTCAGCTACTGACTGCCAGCAGCCAGCCCAGTATGGAAGATTTGGGCTGCCATCACCATACTTCAGCAAGGACAAGAAATTGGGCATGATTTGCCTTATGGAACACTACCCAGTGACATGTAACTCCATTATCTTTCCCTTTCCTTCCTCTGTGTAAATCCATTTGTTGGAATTGCTTGCATGCTGGTGGGGAAGTGCTGTCCATTAGGCACCCAACTGGTTTAATGCAATCTCCCATGTTCTTGTGACTGTATTTGGGTATTACCTGAATGAGAACCCCTGGGGATTGAAACTGGGTCCTGTTACTGCCAAGCAGCAGGAAGGCAGGAGGTTTACATTAGATTAGCATTTAATCTGAATGGTTGTCAATAGAAGAATCTGCTTCTTTCAGTCACATGTTCTGAACATATGTAAGGCATACACATAATTTAAAACTGACAAGGAGACATACAAAGCTCATTCATTTTACAGCACCAACACTGAGACCTAAAAAAAGAAAAGTACAAAAATAATCTTACTCTGCACTTAAGTCTTCCATTCTTTTAACTTAAAAAAATACATTCATTTTCTTAACAAAAGTACAACTCTGATAATCAACTAAAATAATGAGATTTTTGAAATATAAAAATAGTCTGCTCCATTTTATCTACAGCTTTCTCTTTTCTTGTAGCAGTTCCCTTTGCTGCTACCATATGCAAAGTGAGGACTGAGTACACCTCAGGGAGATAAAGATCACATTGTCTCTCTGGAGAAGAGGAAAACAGTTTACAATCAACTGAGTTTACCTAGTCTGAATTCAGATTGGGTGTTGTGCAATTTAGAGGCAACTGCACAACTGATCTAGAAATAATATATTAAGCCACATTCAAATAATACTATACAACCCCAGCCAGTAGTTCTGCAACCCTTTTATCACTGGGCTAAGGATTCAGCTTATATAAACTGACATGGACCCACTGCCTTGTAGCTACAGATTTATAGTAGCTGAAAACATAACCCATTAAAAAACATTAACAGCCTTTATTGAGACTTCTGTTTGTTTTTAAAGCTGACTATTCAGAAATACACAAATATTACAGAATAAATCAAACGCCCCAAACTGTTTTCTGTGATGTTTTGGAGCTATGTGATATTGCTTCATAACTTACCTACATAACTTACTTCAAAGTGCAGTAAATCTGCTATTTCAAATTCCATCAGACTCAAAATTGTAAACAGGCTTATGGTTTTTATTGCTTTAAACATATATGCCCCAGGCATACAAATCTTGATTTGTCAAAAAAACGAAACAAGAACAAAGAGCCTTAGATGTCAATTCAACAGAAATCTTAAATGTAGTTAACTCTTACCCACACACACTCAAAATATATCCTTAGAAGCTCACTCATGATCAAGCATTTTGCTGAATTAGGACAGTTCATATGGCTGAGACTTCAAACTTGCCTGACAAAGTTTCAGTACTAAACTTAAGGAGATACTCAGAGCTGCACTGATTGTACTGCAGTGTCCTTCAATAAAAGCTTTCCCAGTTTCCAGTCCCAGCACTGTGAGTCACCTCCCAGATGGCCCTGAGTGAAGTACTTGTGGCCACACCCTCCAAGTCCTCCCAAACAGTGGCAAGCCAGTCCTCCAAAGGCACTTCTGGTACAACACAAAGGCACCCTCTCACAGAGTCATACAGTGAAGGCAGTGAGCTGAAATTCATGTCTTGTCTTGTGCTAATTTCTTTGAGGTGAACAAGCCTTTAACTCTTAAATTCCTCACTGTTCCTTCCAGATTTAGATACATCTTCAGAGTCCAGTCATTTTAGCTTAAGCTTGGAGCCAGTCTCTCAAGGTCTCTGTACTGACTACAGAAGCCCAGAAAGAACAGATCTCAACTTAAGTGCTCCGGAAGGTGCCTGAGGTTAGGTGTGTCTTCATCTACAAAATGTGTTCAGCAGTCTGAATCTACAGTAGAAATGAGGTTTCAGTTAATGTATCTAAAGCATGATAACATCCCTGACTGAAAAAAAACACCACTTAAAAGGCAGGTGTAGCCTCATTATTATAAAATAAGTGCAAGTTGAGATTAACAGCTATGCCATTGTGTTTGGTGAGGCAGGGAGCCTACACCACGTGAGAAATGGTACCATGATTATTTAAAGGCCAAAATTTACAGACATTTGAATGATATTTTTTGGAATGATAATTTTTGGAGCAGACTTCTGATTTTGCATATCCTGAGTGCAGATGTTGATTTTGAAAATGTTCTCATTCTCTGAGAGAAATCAGTTTACAGGTTTCAGAAGCAAGAAACATCAGTAACACAAATTGTAAGGTTCTGTTTTATATAAAATCTATGAAGTTAAATTACCTCAAAATCTCTTTCAGAAAAAACTCTTGCATCAGTTTGTCTGCATCACTGATTTGCTTCATTTCAAAACAAAATAAATCCTAACTTTATTTAATATATACTTCAGTATTCCCAAGTGCTTCCCAAACACGCTAGTGTGCAAGTTGCAGGTAGAGATTGTGCTCAAAATCCACCCCAGCCTCCAAGGGTGAAATATATTGTGAGTTAATATTTGGGTGGTGCATCAGGAATTGGACTCAATGGCCCTCATGAGTCTTTTTTTCAATTCAGGACATTTTATAACTCTATGGTCACATTTACACTTTTTTTCCTCTTGACCTACAAATCCATAGAATCTCCTGTGCAACGAGATCACAGTTTTCCATTAATCATTGAAAAACAAACAAAAAACCCTCAAGCCTTCAATAGCTTGCTTTCCTGACCACATGTAATGTCCTTTTTAGCACAGTGCACGGAGTTAGTGTATATTTGCACGGTGGTGTCCTCTCTTGATTTTGTTATTATGTCAGAATCATTCTTTATCCTTTTTGATAAAATGTGAGCAGAGAAATGACCTAGAAAACTTTCATGGGGTTTGTTGGTAGGAAGTGAGTCCATATTTGGAAAGTCACTGTGTTCAGAGTTTTCAGACTGAGGTGTCCTTTTTGTGCTCATCCAAGTTCTCTGTGCTTTGATAACTCCTCCTGTTTAAAGCAGAGCAAATGACACATGAACACACTTCTGGCTTTTGATGCTAACTAGCCAAACTCAGTTTGGCAATCTCAAAGAGCTGACAACCTCCAGTAAGGTGTGGTTGTTAGGGACAGCGACTGAAGCTCCTAAACAGAGGGATCAGTCCCAGTTTTGGGTTGTTGACCCTGTACCCTCCAGTCTGCAGCTGCCATTGAAAAAAAAGCAGCTGGTGTACCAGAGGCCTGTGGCATATTTGCAAACCCCATGCAGGTATCTTAGATACCTTAGGGCATGAACTGGTCCCAGATACACATGCTTAGGTCTTGGAATGGATCCCTTAGCACGGAAATCAGTTCCCAATTCCAGTAACTTGGTATAGTAAAAACAAGACAGAAATAACAGCATACTCTGATATTTAATCCATCAATCTGCTAGGATAGACTGTTCTTAGGGATGTCCTCAGTATAAAGAGGCATCATTTGACAGAGGTGGATAAATTTGAGCTAGACAGAGATTATCTTTGGAGAAGGAGGAAAGGGGAGGAAGGGAGGATAAAAAGGCAAAGAATAGCTCAAAGCTGACCTCTCTTTTTCTCCCACAGTCTTTTCTGCCCACGCCTCTAAATGGTTTGGATATTTCTTATATGCCATAAACACCAAGAATGCAGTCAACAATCCCACTTCTTTTCTATATACAAGTAAATTTTAACTATTCATATTTTCTCCAGAAATTTAATCCACACAGAATATTCCTCAGTTATGGCTTGAAACACTGTACCACAATAGTGCTTTGTTAGCCACCCCAGAGAAAGAGTAAAACACAGCAGCTGATATTTCTGATAAATGGTATTCTAAGCAGGTCATACGACACTCCAAAAATAAGATACTGGAGTATGTAATGCTACCATTCTGTTAATAATTTGACTAATAGAGTGTTGTTTTGTTTTGTTTTAAGGAATACAGAGGTGCATGTTGGCAGTTAATGATTTTTTGCCCAGTATGACTGAGAGCTACTGGAGGGACGTTGCTCCCGTTTGCTGCCAGTCCAAACCCACCTTAACTCTTCCAGCGCAAGCTTTGTTTCTTTCCGGCTTTGTTCAGTGATTGGGTAGAAAAAGAGTATAAATAAACCCAGAAAGATGAGGATACCAGGGACCGCTCCAATGAGGATTTTCAGGGTGAGGATCACGTCATCCGACTGTCTGCATATCCCTGGTTTGTATCCAGTAAACCTAAACAAATGGAAATAAGTGGTGTGTGTATGTTCAGAGTCAAAAGGCAGTTCATCTGAAGCCTTCTTTCTCTCCCCCAACACTCTTCAAGACCTTTTCTCCATTTTTCCTACACCCCTCTTTTTTCCTTTTCCCCACTGTATGTTTCAAATATTATTGTTCAAAATTCATTTTTGCGCTCAACTTCAGATAACTGTGTTACCTCTGTATTTTCTCATTATTATTATTATTATATCATATTTAAGTTAATTATTGCTGTTGAAACTGGTCAAATTACCTGCATACTTCTAAAGCAAGAATCATGGAATCCCATGTAAGGAAATACACTGATGCACAGGGAGTTCCACCTGAATATAAGGAAGAACTTTTTCACTGTGTGAGTGACCAAGCACTGGAACAGATTGCCCACAGAGGGTATGCAGTCTCCCTCACTGGAGATATTCCAGAACCATCTGGACACAATCCTGTGCCATGTACTCTGGGATGACCCTGCTCGAGCAGGGAGGCTGGACCAGATGACCCACTGTGGTCCCTTCCAACCTGAACCATCCTGTGACTCTGTGGTTCTGTGAAATTATCTGTTACGTGTTTCCTAATTAATATTCAGTGAAGTATTTAAGCTCTGCTTTAAGAGTATGCAAGCAATTTGACCAATTTCAGCAGCAATAATTAACTTTAATTTAAACACACACTTAAACACTCTTCTCAAGATAGACAAATTTACTCAAGTGCTTAGAGTTAGGTATACACTTATATTTCATTGATTCAGGGCTTCCATGCAGTCCCACAATTGCTGATATACTCAAATTCCTATTTCCAATTTGTGGAATGAGTTTTTTCTCTGAACATGCACCTAAAAAAGCGATAGCTCATTTGGCATCTCTCTGTCTTCTGTGTTCTCCCACAAACATCTGCCTTGGCAAATTGCTGGAAGCTAACTGGGATGCAACCAAAAACAGGCTAATTGGGGAACAGCAAATTGTTTGAGCGTTTTAGCAATAAGCAGTTAAAATTCCTAAGCCCAAAATGTTGAGCCAAGCACTGACTGTAATTTAGCAATTTCAGCTGAAGGCCCTGAAGCAAAACATTCTGCTTACCAAAACCTAATATGGAGACAAGGGTTAGATAGTATTTCAGACAAGTTCCCCTCTAAGTGTTTATTGTAGCAGGGACAGGCACAGGCCAGTTCTGCCAGATCATGCACAAAGGCAGGGCAGGGGATGCCTGTCCGCTTTCTCAACCTGTCTAGTCAGAACAGACAAGACAAAAGTGGAGGGAGAACATAAAGCATCTTTCAGAATGACATGGTGAGGGGCAGAGCTGTGAGAAAGACCATTTCTGACTCTGATCAGTGTCCAATTCCCTGAAACCATGTAGGAATTGGTGACCCTTATACGCCAAACAGGCCACTGGCACCCCTGAAAGCACTGCAGCCCATGTAAAGACCTGTAAGCTTGTACAGATAGTCCAGGTGTGGCAGGGAATGCCCAAAGCAGCTGTGTCACATCTGTGGGACCTTCATCTGCTGTGCTTTCATGTTTAGTTCTTTATTCATATAAGCCACTAAAATTTACATGAGTAATTTGAAAAGAGGAAAATATAGAAGGAAGTCAAGTCTTTCTGAACTAAAACACGCCAGGGCAGTCAACTTAATGCTCAGCAGTCTAGTCTAGATGGTAACAATCCTGTCTTTAGTGGTCAGCCATCTGTAGCTGCTGGCACTTCCAGGCTCAGGGCAAAAAGGCAATTAACTCCACAGGGTAAAGGTGGAGCAACCTCAGAATGCTTTCAGAGTAGCTCCAGTAAGTGGAAACACAGTGTTACTTACTCCAGTCCTGCTGCAGAAATTCCTAAGCCAATTCCTGCTGACATCTTGGTAAAGAAAACATAAGAAGAATAGAAAATGGTTTCTTGTCCTTTTCCATGAGGATTCTGCAGGCGAAAGTTATCAACAACATCAGGCAGCATTGACCTAGAAGTGAGCAAAATAAAAGAAAAACTCAAGCCAGAATTTCTTTCTAAAGTCCAAACTTAATGAAATAGAGTACAGCCCTCTTCCATTTCTAGGGGTTGATTGATATAGTGATGCACATGAAAGAATCCAGTTCAAAAAGTTCTACTGCTGGACAGGAGGGGGGAAAATTGTGTAAGTAAAGCGTGGTCACGTATTACAATGTAGAAAACCACTGAAAAACTATCAAACACTTGCTGAGAGGTGACAGAATTTCTTAGTCTGACTGTCATTCCAATCAGAAGTTCAAAAAGTTCAAAAGAACAACAAAAAACCCCATGTTTCTTAAGCTTTCAAGTGCCTCTGAATCTCTGAATAGTTTCACTGTGAAATAACTCTTCTGACAAGTTAACAACATTTTCAGAAACCAATGAGCCCTATTCTCTCTACTTCAAAGAAACTGGATTTGGTAATGGGGAATCAGAATGGAAGCTGCCCAAAAGTCAATTGGGAATTGATATTTTACTTCCAATATATGTCATGATTTACTGTTGGAAAACGGGGCTTCTCACCCGCTGTGCAGAAGTCTTACGAAGTCTGACAACTTACTTCAAACTATGTATTCCATGATCTCTTGGAGTTTTCAGGGCATTGTACAAATGAGTAATGTAAAACAATGCTCACAGCAGCAGTCTTGCTTTCTGGTCAAATTGACCTGAAAATAATTATTTAATCTGAAGAGGAAATGCTCCACCATGCTCATGCTTGAGTAGATTTTCCCCTCATATTTTCAGTCCTCAAGTGCAAAGGACCTTGAATTCTTTATTTCTTTTAATCATAACCTTGCGTTATTTGATCTCTGACAGAGGATTGCTCAAGCAGGGATACACAGAATCATAGAATGGTTTGGGTTGGAAGGGACCTTAAGATCCTCTAGTTCCAACCCCTTGCCATAGGCAGGGACATCTTCCACTAGACCAGGTTACTCAGAGTTCCATCTAACCTGGCTTTGAACACTCCCAGGGATGTGGCATTCACAGCTTCTCTAGGCAACCTGTGCCAGTGCCTCACCAATCTCACAGTAAAGAATTAGTTTCTAATATTTAGTCTAAACCTGCCCTCTTTCAGTTTAAAGGCATTCTCCCTTGTTCTGTAACTACCCTTATAAAAAGAAAGGTTAGGCACAGTTTGCCTTATGCTTCCTCTGCTACATTCTTAATTGCTCAGCATTAATTTATTTACCAAACTTCATAATTCCTGTTATCACAAGTTATATAGCTACTTAGATTATTGATTCATCTACATACTCTTGTGTACAAAGAGCAGCTACAGCTATAGCAGATTTAACCTGTTAACAATAGGGCAGCCAAAGTCACATCATTGCAAATTATAAAAGAAGAAAAGATTATTGGAGGAGATGACTCTTGCCAAATTCTGCCTTTTTCAGAGGCAAATTCCATGCAGTAGTGCATACATGTAGTGTAGAGATATATCCCTTCCCCACCTCAAATGTAAAATTCTCCTACCATGGCAACAGAAGAGATGCTGCAATGCTCAGACCAGAGACGAAAGCCACGAGGTAAGCCAGGATCAGGTTTGGAATGGTCACTAGCATGACTGCGAAAGGAATCATCCACTGAGGAAGAAGAACAGCATTACATCCAAGTTACAGTATGCACTGCTCAGTGGGGTACAGATTGTTCCCTTCAAAATATGAAATTGTGTTACAAAACAGTTCATACACAGCAATGTCTGACATTTCAGCATTTCCAAAGAGGCCTGAGCAAATGTGTACTTGTGTATCCAGAAGAATCAGAGAAAAGTAGGACAAGTCACAGTAGTGCTGTCTCTTAGCAGTATTAGGGCTATAACTGCACTAGCAAATTCAACAGTCCCAAGAGACTATTTATCAGTCATGAGGTCAACTGACAGACCCTGGTCGTAATCATACCCCTAAACATTCATACTCTCCGAAAGACATGTGGCCATATAAATACTTTTTGTGAAGAGCCCTGGAGTGAGTTGATTCCCAAACTGTGGCCAGGTAGAACCACAGAATCACAGAATATGCTGAGTTAGAAAGGACCCACAAGGATCATTGAGTTCAACTCATAGACCTGCACAGGACCATCCCCATTTGCCTGAGAATATTGTCCAAATGCTTCTTGAACTCTGTCGGGCTTGGTGCTGTGAGCACTGCTCTGGGGAGGCTGTTCCAGCACCCAACCACCCTCTGGGTGGAGAACCTTTTTCCAATGCCCAACCTAAACCTCCCCTGACACAACTTCAGGCCATTCCCTCCAGTCCTGTCACTGGTCACCACAGACAAGAGATCAGTGTTTGCCCCTCCTCTTCCCCTCACAAGGAAGCTGGGAAGGGACCTTGAAGGTGATCTAGTTCCAACCTCCCTACCATGGGCAGAGACACCTTCCACGTGACCAGGTTGCTCAAAGCCCCATCCAATCTGGCCTTGAACACTTCCAGGGATGGGGCAGCCACAGCTTCTCTGGGCAACCTGTGCCAGGGCCTCACCACCTTCGCAGTAAAGAATTTCCTCATAATAACCAATCTAAATCTACCCTCAGTCAGCTTAAAGCCGTTCCCCTTGTCCTATCACTCCCTGCCCTTGTTAAAAGGTCCTCT
This sequence comes from Manacus candei, assembly GCF_025592945.1. NCBI lineage: Eukaryota > Metazoa > Chordata > Aves > Passeriformes > Pipridae > Manacus > Manacus candei. The sequence continues at coordinate 3,087,407 of NW_026138055.1, read as the reverse complement.
CCAGCTCTCTTGTAGCCTCTTTAGGTATTGGAAGGTGCTACAAGATCTCCCCAGAGCCTTCTCTTCTCCAGACTGAACAGCCCCAACTCTCTCAGCCTGTCTCCATAGCAGAGAGCATCTTCGTGGGCTCCTCTGGACTCACTTCAACAGGTCCATGTCCTCCATACATTATGGGCCCCAGAGCTGGATGCAATACTCCAGGTGGAGTCTCATAAGAGTGGAGCAGAGGAACAGAATTCCCTCCCTCAGCCTGCTGCCCATGTTGCTTTTGATGCGCGTGGGTTTTTGAGCCCCAGTTGGCTTTCAGGATTGCAAATGCACACTGACAGGTCACATTGAGTGTCTCGTCAACAACATCCCAAAGTTCTTCTCCCCTCAGGGCTGCTCTCAATCCATTCTCGGCTCAGTATGTATTTGTGCTTGTGTTTTTCCCAACCCATAAGCAGGACCTTGCACTTGGCCTTGTTGAACTTCATGAGGTTTGCATGTGCCCACCGCTCAAACATGTCAAAGTTCCTCTGGATACAATCCCTTCCCTCTAGCATGTCAACTGCACCACACAGCTTAGTGCCATTAGCAAACTCGCTGAGGGTGCACTCAATCCCACTGTCCATGTCATTGACAAAGATGTTAAACAGCACCAGTCCCTGTACTGACCCTTGAGGATGACACTCATCACTGCTCTCCACTTGGACATTAACCTGTTGACCATAACTCTTTGGATATGACCATCCAGCCAATTCCTTATTCACTGAGTGGTCCATCCACCAATTCCATGCCTCTCCAGTTTAGAGGCAACAATGTGAGGGACAGTGTCAAATGCTTTGCTTAACTCCAGGTAGATGATGTCAGATGCTCTTCCATTATCCATGAACGCTGATAATTCTTGAAAGATTGCTAATCAGCTTGGGCAAAGATTTTGCTGCCAGTTTAGTAACAGAGATGATGAAGTACCAGTTTCTATTCTAGGCCAGTGGAACTGTTTAATTTACTATTAGTGACAATGCCTTGAAACACCGTCACACTGCATTTCAAGGGAAGTGGGAGGGCTTCAATGATCATTTTAAACTGTAAATATACCATTTCATGGATGATCTTGAATGCAGAAGAATTTGCTTACACCTTCATTTCCAATGATGACTTTAAGGCCACACAGGTAGTCAGCAATACCTAAACCCAGCAAGGTGGTTTAGTCCCACCCCACACAGCCAGATACACTCATGACATTGCACAAGTCACCAAGGTTACCCTCAAAACCAAACTAAGTTGGGATGCTCAGGACTTTTTTTCTTGGCAGTACTTACAACCACAAGATTTCTTCAACTTCATCTTGAAGCAATGAGTTGGCAGGATTGAAAATCCACTATTTTAAATGCTGATTGAATGCATGTGGCCCAGCTGTCCTGCACCCATCACATGCTCCATCTCCCACGCCTGTGAACCATGGGCACAGCAGCACATGCAGAACCCAGAAGCAGGGGGTTATCTACAGGGCTTTTTAATGATGGGGGATTAGTTTAACATTAAGTGCTTCAATCCTCTATATGTGCAGCTTGGGAGCTGAGGGTATGAGAAGAGCTTTCACAGAGAGTGATTCCCCTAGGCACTGCTATTTACAGTTCTGCATGATAAGTGATTCTGGGAGTCCTGGAGTCTAATCCATTATGTTTATGTTTTAAATGCATTTCCCATCTACAGCATTTTCTCCCAGCCTAAGGAGGAAGAAAATAACCTCTCCTGACTGTAAGTTCTCAGCACAGGCAGATAATCCTTGCATTAGCCCAATGTTGTGGCAAAATCATTATTTCACCACAAGAGAGCACTCCAGCAATACAAGATTTTATGTTATCTATAAGCAATTTTATGACTGCCTTGTAGTCCACATGGGGCACCCACTCAGAAACCAAAGCACTTAAACAAAATTCTAGATCAATAATAATAATCATTGTAACTGTAATTTCCTACTGAAAGAGAAGCACGACCTGCAGGACTGAGGTTACAATGCCCTAAAGTCTTGCTCATGCAATGGCAGCGCAGTCATGGGGGCGGAATTCTTGCTGCAATAAACAGCTAACACACCTCTTTCTTTCTTATTTGTACAGCAATTACTCTGTCACTGGCACCTGCTCCCTTGTCATAGGGCTGCTGCTGTCCAAGTCATAAATGATGTCCTGTGGTTACCACGTGTCTTCCATTCCCTGACAGCACTATGGAAGGCGACCCTGCTGGGATGCTAAAGGTGTTACAGGTCTGTGCAGCAGCACATTATGAAGGGCAAATCAGGAAAAGTTGCAGGTAGGGTGTGAGTGGGAAGTGGGGATGGGAGAGTGGAAAAGGTGCTGCAGCGCCAGGATTCATCCAAAGGCATGTCTCCACACTGCACAGCACTGATAGATGCAAACAAATTTTTATTGTGGGAAGGTGTTTTCATTTTTACTAAATCCTCCAAAAACCGAGAACCAAAAGCTATTATTGTCTAGGATGGAAGCTTGAGCTGTGAGAAAGAGCCATCTTCTGCTTTTAGACACCTTGCCAAAACCATGAACCAAGAAGATGCCACATTTCTTAAAATTACTCTTGACAATTTCTCCTCCAGTCACCAGCTGAGACTTTACTGACTGTAAATTCAATGTTTGCCCCATGAGGGCAGAGCAGGCACCTAAATGAACATATAGACCTGCTGCCTATGAGACATTGCTGCTCTGAGAGTGGAAAGGGATCTTTTTCCTTCTTCCCTCCTGGACTTTTATTTGGAGGGGAGAAGAGATTTGATCCATTGTAAATACTTATGTCATGGTAGAGATAATTAAGATTGTATATAATGTATTGTAGTATTTATTTTGTACAGTCATTGTAATATATTTCCTTTCCCCCATTTTGAGTCTTGTGTGGTGTCTGGAAAAATCATCTCACACTGGGTTGAGATGTGGGAGGGGGCTTGGACTAGGGAATTGGATTTTTGGAGTTCTCAAACCATGACACACATGGGAGCTGAAACAAATAAACAGAAGAGAATAATTTCTAGCCTGTGCACCAACCTGATCATGGGAAGAATGCTATCCAGGGTCCTGCTCGGGTATGACCCTATACTTCCAGAAAGTTTAGGTTTTAAGCTTCTAAGAATTTCAGATGTTTAGTCAGTAGCTAGACTGTTGGTCACCTCTTGTGGAGGAATGAGTAAAAAAGGGAATGGTACCAGCAAAAGAAAGCCAGGATTCTTGTTGCTTGTTTACCTACCCTGCCTTCTATCCTCTTTGAGGACTCTCTTCAACATAGAATCACCTTAACAGGAAAAATTAGTCTGGAGCAGGGTGACTTTTTTCAGGAAGCTGAATTTCAAATTACATATTCACCCTGAAAGCTGAGTGAGGTTTTGAGAAAAAAAGCCCTTGTTTTCTGCCCTGTCTCCTTCCCTTCAAGTGTAACATTCCCCAGTGACAAATTAAGAGCCTTAAATGATGTGATTTTATTTCATTTCATAGCAGGAGGGCACAGATTAGCTGAACAGATCACACAAGGTGGTAGTGTACAAGGACCCTGTGATGCCTTGTCAGACACAAGATCCATCACTGAGCACATGCTCAGTCCCTTGAGAAATGTCTACAAGGTGAACCAGAGAGGTGGCTTTTTTTCAATCCAGCCCCTACTTAGACCATAACAGTCAAGCAACTCAACTATAAAATTAAGTTAAACCATGTTTACAGAGGTGCTGACAGGCTTTCCAGCCATGTAAAACTAAACTTATAGAGCCAAGTTGGTCGAAGACAGCATTTTTCATAGCCAAGTAGACAGAGGAGGAGATTTCCTAAGGAGGAAATCTGCATTCCCAGGTCTAGTCAATGGTCCAATACTGCTTCAGGCAGTTCTCTTTGCTCAAGTGGTAAAAAGAAATGAGGATGGGACTTGGATTCCAGATGCCTATTTCAAAACACATAACAATTCAGCATATTTGGAACTTGGGTTTTAAAGTTACTTCTGATTCTTTGGAAGTTATTCCAACACAGCTTTTTATTCCAAAAATTATAACTGTTCAATTCTATTCAATAACTGCCACCAGAACTAAATTTTTCAGCTTTCTTCAGATTTTGACATATAGCTTTAGGTTGGATTTTTAAAGTCCTCATGCTTTGTTGTCCACAAGGCAATTTTTCTTTCCCCTTTCATAAGTAATTGAAGGTAAACAGGGGGAAAATGGGGAGGAACAAGCCTGTACAATAAATCACCGAGGATGATGACAGAAAATTGCCTCTGTCTGTGTTAAGTGAAGGACTTAAATATTCCATCAGTGACAAGGGCAGGCTCACTGAGCTGGCTTTGCAGACCTGTGTCAAAGTTAAACTAGGCTTCTTTTCACAGGTAGATCACCTATTTCTTTACTTCACTAGTAATTGTCCCTCTCTGTTCAGAGGGATGTGGACACCTCTGGCTCCTCATGCTTCTAGAGGAGGGCATGTAGCAAACTTCTGTTTCCTTCTCTGTGACTGAACTGCACATGCAGACAACTCAGCACCATATAAAAAGACAAAGCAAGCCTTGTACAACAGGTAACTTGTCAACCTGAGGCAACTCAGATCTGAATTTATAAAACCTCACTGGGGTTCACTTCAGAGAGCAGACAGATGAACGGCTTGTGCAGATTCCTAAATAAACCGGGACCTCCCTCCAGCATCAATCCATTTCTCAAAAATTTCCTTTGGAAACTTGGAATCTGTCTGAAATTTGGTATAATGACTTAAAACAAACTCTGAAACTGAGCAAATTTCACGTAGCTTGAGGTTATAAGCACTTGAAAGAGCTCCTGAATTTGCTCCAGTTGTCAAATGAAGTGAGCACAAGCAGATTTTTTTGCCCTCAAAGGATTTGCTTACCGAAATCCCACATGCTGCACATTTCTTGCCAAATCGCTGCAGAATCTTCTGCCAGAAGGGAACACTCACAGCTGCTGATACCTACAAGTGACAAAAAAACATATCTGTACTTTGCCTACTGCCACTGTCTTCTTCAGCTGCAGAGCTCATGGGCATCTTTTTGTCTAGTACATTACAGTCTGAAAGGAAGGCGAACACACAGATTCCTGTTTCTTCTCATCCTTTGAGTGATTTTTTAAACATTCATTATTAAGATGCCCATGAGAAGGTTTTCCACAGTCAAATATCAGAAGGCAGTGTCTTAAAATCTCCTTTTCTAATGTGAGCCACAGCAGTTAAAGCTACGGATGACACAGCCATTAAAGTTCAAACATATTGCAAATAGTCCTACTTTGTGCTAATGCCTTTTGCCACATTACCTGAAATGATGAGTGCATTCAGCTCTACTCCATGATACAGGAAGAAAGCTGAAATGTGAGATCCACTTAAGATATACTTAGAGTACCTATTCCATACCATGTGTCCCTTCTTAGGGACAATTTGTAAGAGAAACAGTTGCTTGCAGTCAACATTACCATTTCATGTACTGAAATACTCACCTGATAGCAGCAACAATCACAGACAACATAGTACCAATGCACTAACATGTTGCCACTAATGACAGTCTTCCAACTGACCTAAATTTAAATGACATCTTATTGTTACAGTTTTATTTCCATCTTTACTGATTTTAACTCTACTGTCTCTTGTGTCTCTTCTTGGAGACCATCAGTTGCAGAGCCTTAAGATATCCAATATCTTCTGCTCTCCAACATTTTGGTTTTAATGGGTTTGGAAGATACGTCTTATAATGTGGGAAAGGATACGTATCACCTAAGCAAGCACAATTCCACCTCTGCATGTCAAGGAAAGGGTTCTGTAAAAGGATCTTTTTATCAAACTGCCAATTGCTCTAGAGAAGAACCTTCATATCTCTAGATATTTAAAATATTTATCCTTGCAAGCTGCTTAGCTCAGAAGACTCATGTATATGAATATGCAAATTAAAGTTGTTTAATTTTCAGCATATAAGACTGGGAGGGGAGGAAAAGAGGAGGTAAAATTCCAGACCTCCTTTCTAGTAGAACCTTTTTGCCTTTTATGGGAGCAGAAAATGATTTACAGGTTAAAACAACAAGGAATGAATTAAAAGCTCCAAAGCATTAATTTTTTTATAAGTACAGCAGGGAACACCAGCTTTATTTCAAACAGACAATGCAAAAGATAGTGTAGCTTCTTAACAGCTCTGTTGAGATACAAAACTCTTCTTGTCTTCCATTATTTAGTGCCAAAACCCAGTGAGAACCAATTAACATATGGGAGAGAAGTGCAACTCACCAAGATGGTCACCACCAAATACTGGAAGTGATTGCGAAGGCCAGAAGCTTGAGTGCAGAACAGGACAAAGTTGCTCTGCTCCAGCTGATGAATCGAAGACGTTTAGTGACAACCAAAAGTGAAAGAAAAATTTAAAAAGACAATAATGACATCACGCTTCATATTAGTCAGAGATAGTTGGTGATGGATTTGTTAAATGTAGGATTTGGCAGTCTCATTCTTCCCTTGTTTGCAACAATTTAAAGAAGCAATAACTGATCTGTTATCACTGGAATAACATGCCAATAATACTGGAGCAAGCAAGAGGAAAACCATGCACCTAGCAGAGCATAAAAATGACCAAAACAGGAATGGTCCTATGAAAGGATTCTGTCTCCAGGCTTTATTCCCTATGTTGCAATTGCCTTGTGTTGTCACAGCCACAGTTGCAGGCTACTGCAAGAAACTGCTCTTTCTTTTCCATAGCAATGCCATAAATCTTTCTCCAGAAGCACTGACTCCAAAACAAGTAACTTTCAGCTGCAATTACACTCATGCCAACTTCCTGTGGTAAAGCAGCAGGTTTCGTATGAAACCTCAGCTATAGAGTGTAGCTTTGGCTCAGATATCTCCATAAGTCTGAATACTCATTGGATGAGAGGATCTAGCTGCACTGTGCTGTATGACAGGTGAAGCCACTGCCACCATGCTTTTGAAGATTTCAGGAAGATTCTGAACACCATGATATGACTGAGGGGCAGCTCCATCAATTCTGCAGAAGTAGAGTGACAGAGGAGGATTTAACACTCATGCCACAGCAGCACAATCAACTCTTGCTCCTTTGTGTGCTTGTAGATTATAGGTGGCCAATCATCTGTACACCAATTAGGACATCCAAAAAGTTGTATCCCTTCTCCATTGCCACAGAAGTCTTCTCTAGCTTGTGTCCCTGTTTACGCTGCCTTAATTTTAGATGTAGGATATCATACTCTGGAATTATGGCCAACGAACACATCTTTCCTGCCTATTCCTTTGCTCATCAGTAATCCCCTCTCTGAATTCCACAAAGTCAGTGTCCCTCCCTAAAATAGCAGCAGCAAGGGTTGCCCATGCTGGCTGAACTGGAGCAACACAACTTCAAGCTTCTGCCTCCCCTCACACCTTCAGTCTGCACAAATAGCGAAATAAAGAGACACAGACTGACAGAAGGTCTTTTCCTCTCCGGGTGTTTTCAACAAGTAGTTGGCTGCCAGAAACCAGATCTGTGCTGCATACTTACTAACTGAATGGATGCTGGAAGGATCTGGACCATAAGGAACCTTCCAAGGAACTTACTAATTCACCAGGAGTGCTGGTGAACACAGCACAGCTCACTTACTGTACTCTTGCCTTATGTCCTGATACTCACTTGATAAAGGGCTCAGGTGACTTAGAGTCTGTTCACCAAAATGTGATAATTATTTGCTTTTCAAAATAAAGCCGACTTTAACTGCTATATGAAGGTTCATATTAAAATAATATATCAACTGAGTTGAACATCGCTTACAAAATCAAGCTTAAAAAGCTGCTGCACTATGGAGAATGAGGGTTTCTTATTGAGTAGCTTTCTCTACAGTTTTTCCCTCTGAGAGGACACACTGCATCTTTTCACAAGAGCCACGCTCAACTGCAGGTCCTCATTTGAAAATAAACTCTATCTGGCTCTGAGACAGGTAAGACCTCCTGCCTCTGAATGTCTTCTTACTCTGACCTAATGTCTTTCGTCACAAAAGACTCCACAAGAACCAGTTCAGCCACTATCTGAGAACAGACACCTATGCAAAGGAAAAGGGGCAATGGTTTAAAGCAGGGCACACTTTAGAGAGGAACAGAGAGGAGAGAAGAGAAAAATATTCTCTAAGCAACTGAAACCACAGGAGACTGTGAATGGATAACATATAATGACCCAAGCTGTGTCACTAGGACTAGTTCTTCACCTTTTATGGAAAAAAAAAGAAAAGAAAAAAGGTCTTCAAATGGTCAGGACTTTGGCTTTGCTTCCCCTTTGACAGAACCATCTCCAGCTGCATAGGACCCCAGGCACCAAAAGAGGACTCTGATTCCCTACTGATTTGTAGGGAAAGGCACCACCCCTTAGATCACCACCCCCTGCCACCAGCCAAAGGTTATTTGCATTTCAGCTGCCTCAGACTCCCCCATACTGGGAGTGGAATGAGGCAAACACACAGACAGTCTGAAGTTACCTGAACTGCTGTCGAGATGAGAAGAAATGAAGCTGTGAGTTTCACATACGGACCGTGCTTCATGGTGAGTCCAAGCCCCTTACAAAAAGGGATTGCTCTGTCTGAACTTAAGGCATAAGGATCTAAGAGGAACAGAATACATAAAATAGTATTTTCCATAGATGAATGTGAAATAATGATTATTAAATCTAGGCACATTTAAATATATCTTACCATCTTTTTCCTTTACTCCAAGAAAAAGAACAACAATTCCAAGAAGATACACACCTCCTATGACCCCTGCTGCAATCATATAAACTTTCGCCTTGGAAAGAGAAAAAGACATTTGAAATTGTGACAGGAGAATGACAAGTCATTATAAAAATTTCAGTCTCTTTCTGGTGAGTCATCTGCAAATGAAGAAATGCCCATCTGTATACAGCCAACTGTCTGTCTGTTACGTCTCTGAAAATGTTCACTTCTGCAGTTCATTTCTAAACCACACCTGCTTTAGGGTAAATCCAGGGCACGTAAGTGTATACTTTTTGCATAAAAAAAGAAGCAGTGAATATTGTGTTGGCAACCTGATTTTTAAAAAAATTTCTTATGTCGAAACTAGCTACAGACATACACACTTACCTATCAAAAACATGCATCATCCATAGAGTGATTCTAATTTTTAGTAAATCCAGTTGCTCTAGCTGCACAGACTGCAATCTGGAACTTCATTCTGAGTGGGAAAGTCCTCAGTACTGACATTAACATAATTACTACAGCTACTGCAGTTATACATAATGATAATAATGAATTTTAGAAATCATACTTACTTGCCAATGTTTTGAGAATATGGTAGCTTGCATGATGGTTTTCCAGTTACTTAGTGAAATACTCAAGCAAATTCAGAAATCTTTGCTTCTTATTAGTCAGGGGAACAAATCCTCCAAGGATACCTCCCACATCATCAGATGACATTTATTGTTTCTAACTCTGATTGCACTGACTTTGGGTTAGAGCTTTGAAAATATTTTGCTTCTGTACTATGTAATAATTTATACTGTGTTATCAAAGATAAAATAAGTGCTGGTTATAGAATTTTATGACAAAGTGACTATTTGATAGGAAAACTGAATTCTAAATTACAAGTTATATGTTGAAAATGGAACTATTATAAATCTAGGAAGCAGCTGGTAAATAAATATGCAATTACAAGAATTTACTTCCAAATGTAAAGTCACTTAGTATAGATGCAACCATGTAAGAATAGACAACCTTCAAGAAAATAGCTTTTGTTAAGTTATTTACATTTCAGAAAATAACATGGTGAAATAAAGGAATGCAGGACTATTCTTTATTTAGGATAAAGCTTTGCATTTTTTTAATATCAGAGCTATAAATTAAGTTACAGAGTAGTTTCATACTGTTGGTTATGGCTTGCTCTAGCCACCATTTTTTCATAGAATCATAGAATTATTTGGGTAGGAAGGGACTTTCAAGACCTCTATTTTCAACCACCTCTCATGGGCAGGGACACCTTCCACCAAACCAGGTTGCTCCAAGCCCCATCCAACTTGGCCTTGAACACTCCAAAGGGTGGAACAGCCACAACTTCTCTGGGCAACCTGTGCCAGTGCTTCACCAGAAAAAAAATCCATATATCTATCTAAATCTACCCTCTTTCAGTTTAAAACCATTCCCCCTTGTCCTGTCACTACAGACCTTTGCAAAAAGTCTCTTTCTATCTTTCTAAAAAGTCCCCTTTAGGTACGGAAAGGCCACAATAGGGTCTCCTCCGAGCCTTCTCTCCTCCAGGCTGAAGAAATCCAACTCTCTCAACCTATCTTTGCAGGAGAGGTGTTCCAAACCTCTAACCATTTTTGTGACCCTCCCCTGGGTCTGCTCTAACAGGTTCATGTCTTTTATCCCTCCTATAGCTACTTTACAGTTTGGCATCTTCGGCAAAGCTCCTCAGAGTAATTCTGCTGTCACACTGAGGAGGGATTGCAAAGACCACAGTCATGAAACCTTGTTTGCAACAAGGTCATTGTCTCAGCTCTAGCATTACTGATTTCAAGGCTGTCACGTCCATGCTCATCCAGCTGGATGATATAATATGGTGTTAGAGAAAGATCCCCACCCTTCTCCCTAAGAGATTTTAGTATGTTCCCATAGACTTACTTGATGAGACAGGATATCTGAGGGGTCTGGAATGCTGGTAGTGTCATGCCAGGAGTCAGTTGTGTTTACTGGGGGATTCACAGTGCAGTGATGAGAGACATGAGCACTGGCCACAATCTGCCCCTGAAGTGCTGCTCCAATCAAGGTCCCAAGAACTTCCATGGTCATTCCTAAAGAAGGAAGCACACATGTGCACTGAAGATGAGAGTCTTGCTTGTTTGTCTCACTGAAGATAAACCTCACCAGAACGTTTTCTTTTACAGGGAACAAGCACAAAGAGCAATACCAAGAACAGCAGAATCAGAAGGTTATTAATAGAACAGTTTCAAGGAAAGAATTTTGTCATCTATTTTCTGATCAGCTTTTAGAAGCCTCCATGAAGGAGCCTTTTGTATACAAGCTGCATAAGAGATGCTGAATGCTGAGATTAAGAGCCACAAGAAGATAACACAGAAACCTTTCATCTCAAGGACCAGAGTGGAAGTACAGTTTAAATGTTAAATGCCATTTTTTCCAAAGCAGGACTAAGAGCTGTAACATCGGACTGTTCATCTCAAGCTTGACAGTAACTTGAGAAACACTTATCTGATCAGACCTCTAGGTCCTCCATCTGTAAAATAAAATGATATTTACCTCAGGTTTATGGAAATAGTATAGCTGCAAAGCTCTTGGAAACAGCAGATACTTATGTTCTTAAGTGCCTAAGGCCATAGTCAGGCAGAACTAGTTGCCTCAATCTCAGAGAATGATTCAGATCACTAAGACTCATCAGAACAAGGGATCATCTAAAAAAACAACCCAGGCCTCCACTTGGGAAAGCAAAGATTTAACCATGGGCATCCCATTCATTGCATTGATCAACCAGGTGACTGGTTGTGGCAGCTCTGTTACGGGAGAGTGGTGAGTAATTTGGGTCCTAGACCATCCTCAGCCTGAGGGATTTCAAGCCTACCATGCCTGTTTCCATGCAATGTAGCCATATCCAGCATCCCTGTGGCAGGGAGATAAACTGAATTCCTGTCCTAGCTCCAGAGACTAACTCTAAACCCTATTTATACATTTTGCATAAAGATGTATAGGGTTGAACGCATGAACACATTAGGAACAGGGACTAAGTCTCTCTGTTTATGAGGGAATGCTCTTCTCATTGACCTAAATTTCAGGCTTCTTTCTATTTTTTCTCTCTCAGTGGCTCCCAGGGTCCCATGTTCCTTTCTCAGAAGGGGAATTTTGAAGGGCTGCTTCCAGAGCAGGTTGTATCCTTGTGATTATCATACCCTCTCTGGGAAATCACAGGCATTTCAAAAGCTCCTAGGCTCAGGTTTATTCAAGTTCCCTGCTCTATAATAGCCTTCCTAGGTGACCTCAGACACTCCTTTTTGTGTGTCCCTGTAAAGGAATAAAAACACTTCAGCATCTAACGGAAGGGCAATGCACAGAGACTGCAAGGAGATCAGACAGTGCAGTAATGAAGGCTGTATGTTGCTATGGAAGATCCAGTAAGGAAAAGGAAAGAGAGGCTTTCTACGAGGCTTGGATCATTTAAACCATTGCTACTACATTCCCAAACAGAGAATACTTCTGAATGGAAAACTTGAGGTGCCACATAACATTAATTTAAACCAATGGGAAGTAAAAATAAAAACCTTCTTCCCCAAACTTCACATCTAATCTTACTAGTAACTTTACAAGTCAGTCCATATACACTAAAATCCTGGCAGATGGTGAAAGTTTAACCTCAGTCTCAAGTTCAGCCTCAGGGTTTGAACACAAACTAGTCTCAGTTGGGCTTTGCAGGACATCCAAACTATTGGCTACTCAATGCAAAGGCAAAGCACTCAAATCACACCTTTCACTCACAACACCACCTACACATTTTTAACCTTCATCTAGGGCTCCACATCTGCATTTCATCAAGCACTTGTATAGCATAAAACTCAGAAGCATTATTAGAGGCATCAGAAATGCAGCCATTATGAAATCTTACTTTCTAAGAAGTAGTAGGAGCTGGGAAACAGACAGACTTCAAAGTTCTTGTGTGCTCAGAATTTATGATGTATTAGCTTCCACATTAGCCAAGAAAGCTGATCTTTCAGAAAGCAGATTGTACCTTAAAGTAGGTTATATTTTGCCCAGATTGAAGCAAGATTTATGTTAAAGCAACTTTGGAATCCAGTATTTCTACCTTGCATTCATAATAACAGCAGAACAAAATTTATAATAAGCAGTTCTGCTTGTCTCCAGTAGAGGGTAATGGATCCTCTGATCTCTATCTTTTCTTTTAAGAGCACACTTCATATTACACAGCTGTTTTTCTTTAACAGTTGAAGAAATGCCTGAACAACTGGCTGCATTCAAGACAGTGTATCAACAAAAAGAATTCTTTATGAAACCCAAAGAGAGGCAAAAGTATTTAAGTAAAACACTTACAAAAAAAAAAAGGGGGAGAAAAAAAATATTCTCACATAATCATAACCATTACAAGAAATCCTGGCTCCAAACAAATATAATTTCAAAATATACAAAAATATCAACATCTGAAAAAGTCAAAACTATGGTTCATTCCAACACCTTAATTTGGCTTAGGAGAACAGCTGTACACTCAAAAGTGAAACTCTTTCTGAACAATAAAATGACACTATAAAATGTGTGACACCTCTCAGCCATGGAGTTCAACAGCTTTTATGAGTACAAATTTCACATGCCTATGAAGCCTTGCATGGGACTAGCAGATCAGAAAGCCCATTTATTTGGATCACAGCCTCTGAAGACATAAAACCAGACAATAGAAAACACTAGGTGCATGGATTTAGTTAGAATTTAGGCCAGATGACTCAGAATACAGTCAATGCCAAAGAATATAACACAACTGGAATCTCCTGCTGTTTAGTCCTGTCCTGTGACTGCTAGCCCAGACTTTCTCTTGAGATAGTTGATGATAATGCAAATTACAACTGTTCCATGTGGCTGGAAAAGGGATTGGGTTGCTCAGGGGATATTGTATCTAGAATTTTTTTAGCAGTTCTGACCATTTCATTGTGCCTCTGTGGGTTTCAACATACTCAATCAAGTATGTTGAGGGTTAGAAGGCCTAATGGAAAAGGGCTCTTGCCAGGAAGAGAAAACAGATGCAACAAAAAAATTACAAGTTATTCTAAAGCAACACTGAAAGGCAAGTTAAGACACAGAAAAGTCTTCCATGTGATATTTGACTCCTTTCTCTTTACCTCGCTCAATGCAGTTACACAGTAAAGAAAGCATGAGAACAGAGCTCAGGAGAGTAGGAGGGGAAGAAACTGATCTTACATTCAATTTATGATCCATACAGAAAATCCTGAAAATGTTTTCATTGCACTTTTTTGGTCTGATCAATTTGTTTCAAAGCAAAAACTTCATCTAGTTTTGATTGTTGAAAAGCCAGAAATATGGTCTGGAAGCCCTCATTCTTTTAACTTACCTGTCAGTGTTAGTTCTGTCACAGCAAGATCTGTCCTTAAACTTACCTGATATACTTAGAATTAATTAAATACACACAGATTAAATGAAAAGAGATATTTCAGTTTGTGTGAACATGCACAGAAAATTGATCTCCTTTCTGGTGAGGTTAACAATCTTGGTTCTATGTGTTTTCAATTTTTTTTCAGAGAAAGCGAGTTTGGAATTCGAATTTATAACATGAAACACATAAACTTAGGAAAACATTAACAAAAAAAAGGAACAGAACAAAGCAACAAACCTGAACAAAACAAAATCAAAACAACAAACACCTTAAAATTACTTTCATACTTTCTTTAATTGAATGGGTTTGGGATTTTCCCCTACAAATCACCTTTAAATGAAATCATTCTTCCTTACCCTGACTTGGGTAAGAGTGATTTTTATTGTTTCATCTGACTAGCAATAAACCAAAAAGAGTTTATAGCTAGCCAGATAATTTGAGACAATGAAACATTAACATCTCCTGTTTATCTAGAAAAAGAGAATTCCTTACAAGACAAAATCATTTTTGTTAAATATTAAAAAATTCGTATAAAAGTCTAGTTTAGGGACACAAATCATTAGGAACTTCCTATAGATAAAGAATGATTACCAAAAAAAGCCCTAATCCCCATGAGAAAGCCCAGATCACACTCACGATACGCTGTTGCAGAATCTCTGTCCTTCTGGTCTGTGCTGAGAAACATGGTGAGGGCAGAATATGGTACTTGGAATAACTATGCAAAGAAAGAACATCACTTAGGAAATGTCAGGGAAAAAATGCTGTATTCCTTTGATACCCAGGAAAATGGTTAAATGTGACCTTGGAATTCGTCTAGAACGTTCACTTAGAATGTTTAGAACCCTTTAACCAATTTTTTAGCACAAAGACCTGTCTTTTCTTTCTGGTTTGTAAAGCATATAAAAGGAAAACAGTATCTTTCATAATACAAATAATAAATAATAACATACCAAGAGGCTTTACCTTAATCTTGTGGTCCTTCAGTTTCCCTGAGAAAATATCCTTCACAGATAGGCTATAGAACATCTATTTTTTTTGCACTAGGAGACTATCATGTTCCTAGCTTGAGCTAACCAACAGGAAGTAAAGCCATGAAGAAGAAATACGTAATTTTCCGCTTTATTCAAGCCAGAAGACTATATAAATCACCAAAATATTTCAACTACTTGTCTAACCATGTAATTCCAGGAGATACTTGTGAAAACTACTTGGTCTTTAGCACCATTTTGCCACATACTCCTTAATTTAAGGATAAAAACACTCAATAGCTATGTCTGTGCACTGACAAAAAGGTAGATAGAGTGTTGCCTTATTATTTTTACAGCATTGTATCCAGCATTCTGTAAGATCCTGGTGGAAAAAATGCACTGGCAATATTTATTGTGATGCTGGGTAAATGAGCCACACTTGTACTGCAAGAGAGGCCTTACCTACAGTAGTACTTCACTGAAAAAAACTACTGAACATCAAAGGCTTGACCTTTTCATCGGTCATGATGTGGGTGGGATCCTGTCCTCATAACACCGAACTAAAACAAAATCACTTCTACAATCCTGGAATGACATACAGGCCTGACTCTCAGACTATTGTGAAGTGGAAGGACATGAACCTGCTTGAACAATCAAGTTCTCTGTGGTGTTCCCACCACCACAGAGATCTGTAGCCAAACTAGGTCTTGCAATCTGCATCCCAGTCTGTACAAAATGCATTTCTGTTCACCTCCATCAAACATGGCAAACGTGTACATTTTCAAAGCTCTGCCACAGAAAACTCATTTCTCCTTCAATAGAGATAGGAAATTATTTAAAACCATACTGAAATAAACCATCTTTCTACAGAGGAAACAAAGGAGCAAGGGAAATATTCAGGCTTAACACAGGAATACAGAATTCGCAGGTCCAACAGATTTGTCTCACTTCCAGTCCTAATCTGCTGTGTGATGATGCTTTGCATGAAAGGTACCTTGTTCATCTTGGTATTGGCTACAAGGCAAAACAGGGTGATAGGATGCAACCCCTACATGCACAGTATGGAACGTGTCAGAAAAGTTCTTTGTGATCCACTGAAATGAGAGCTTCTGCATAAATATTGCAAGTTTTGGGGTGTATTAAAAATATCAACACGCCCAAACTCAGGCATAAAAATCATGATGCCTACTATCAGTACTATCAGGTACCCTGACTTTTCATTGCCTCCTAGCTTGAGTCAAAACACCCAGAACTTGAGCCACAAACCTGCTTAGTCTCCTATTCTGCTCCTGAAAATAGAAGCTATGAGCAGTTAGATGTCTAACTGGAATTAGGAATCCAAATGTCTCTGTGGATCTATAAAATTTATAGATAGTTGAGTACCTAGGGCACTGCCAGTGGAAGTGACAGGAGGTAATTTGTCTGAATTAGCAGGTCATTTGCCAGTGAAAGCACTGGTAGAAACCATCTACTTGCAGAGTTTGATAAATGAACATTTGCCTATCCCTTAAACACACTGGAAGTTGAAGCAAAATGTGAAGTCAAGTTAACTAAATATGAATTAATATAGGCAGACAACAAGCAAGTTACTGCTGAGAATATCAGGACCTGTAATCTACTTACTGTGGTCAAAGCTTGGAAAAGGCAGTTGAAAGTCACGTACCATGCAGCTCTTCCTGACACAAAAGGAGGCAGGTACCACATGAAAAAATAAGACACTACTGTGAAGGGTGTACATGCCAGCATCCTGCAAAGAAGATTAACACATATCAATAGTCTTAACATAATGATAGAAAACACATTAAATTTTCCTGCTAATAATCAATATCAGTTATTTTATGTGCAATTTTTCTAACCAGGATAATGCCATGCTTTTAAGTATTAAAAGTTAGTGTGCATTAAATACACAGGTTAATATAAAAAGTGTACAAGTACTTCCATAGTAAAATAGTAATAATAAAATTATAAAAACCCCCAGGAAACCTGAAAGAAAAGAGCTAAACTTAAATCCCACTCAGAACAGACACAATTTCCTTGCACATGCACTGTAACACAACACCTATATTGCCATTCCTTGGTACATTGTCTCAGATCACACATTTATTAGAAAGAACCACAGAAGACTGAGTTCTGTCATCATGTCTTTGCATGCTCCAGCAATTTTTATATGATCCTACTTATTACTAAGATTCCCTCTCCCAATTTTAGTACCCTCAGTTTTCCTCTCAACTGAGCCTCTTCACTGCTCCTACATGGACAGCCCACTGTGAAAGTTCCTACTTCTGTATCTACTTGGATATATGACAATTTGCTCCATTTAACTCAGCAGCAAAACTCCTAAACACTTCAAACACAACAGTATCATCTTCTGTTGAGGAAGGTGGCTTTAAAAAAAAGAACCACAAAAAATTACATTAGTCTAAAACTTATTTCAGGCAAATAACACTTATCAAACTCCATGACACAGAAGAAGTGGTCAGATGCTATTATTTCCTAGAAGTCAGAGCTGCAATCAGGGTTCTCCTGTATTCTTGTAAATCAGGCATTAAACAACATATTTGGATGACCAAGATCCTAACAAAAAATTTCCAAACATGTAAAAGAGAAAACAGATTAATCCCTTCACAACAGCACTACTGACATTGGGGGTCAGCTGATTATTTTTCAACCGTGAACTGAAAACCTGGAATACAAAAGAGTAATGTGGGTAAATAGTTTAGTAAAACAATGGCTTTCCCACACTGCTCTTTGGGATGGAGCTGAGCATTTACCAGGAAAGTGCCAGGTTCTGGTATTTTCAGTCCCCAGGCCACAGGTCACCCACAGCAGGTCAGCAATGAAAACATAAACAAGGGTAAAATCCTAACACACCTCAGGAAAACCACCTTCCTCTCTCTCTGACTGAGCTCTTCCAGAGGGTGTCCATGCAGAGTCACCACACTAAA
The DNA here is from genome assembly GCF_025592945.1 of Manacus candei. NCBI lineage: Eukaryota > Metazoa > Chordata > Aves > Passeriformes > Pipridae > Manacus > Manacus candei. Next base: position 3,069,374 of record NW_026138055.1, on the reverse strand, counting down.
TATTTTCAAAGTCCCTTTTTCATACAACTCTTCAGCAACAACCCTCTTAGTATTATTCCCCCCTCTTTCCACGTTTTCCTTTCCTCTTTAATGTCAGTGAGTTTTCAGAGCCTTGCTGAAGTTGCTGAGTATCTGAATGTCTACTATTATCTCTTTGCCAAAATACTTGACCTGTATTTCAAGTCAATGTCTGCTTCTGCCTTTTAAACACATTAAATAAGAGATCAATAGCAATTGATAACTTCATACTATATTGAGTACAGTATTAAGAGATAGTTAAATGTTCTCTTTCTTTACTGATGTTCTTGCTTTGTTGGCAAGCTTTTCTGACTAAAACAATTCCACTGCTTCACTCTAGAGTATTAAAAAGTCAGAATAATTTCAAAATACTACAGTATTTTTAAGTTAGTGGAAGACCCATTCTTTTGCTTTGTATAAAAATGGTCTCACTTCCAAAGTGTAGGACCAAAATTCTCATGAAAATATTACCATTACCAAAAAAACAGACAAAATCCTCCTGCAAAGAAAGCAGCTGTTTGATGAAAGGCGGGGTTAGATAAGCACTTTTCATGTAATAAGTGCAAGATGTGCTGTAGTTGGTTTACAGTGTGAAGGGCTGATAAGTTCATGCTTGTGCTAGAACGGGAGTCATTTTAACATCGATTTAACACTAACAGTAAACGCATGTATTTGCTGTATTTGCAGAGAACTTGAAGAAAAAAAAGTATCAGAATATGTCTAATAGCATTTGTATAAAAATTTTATTATTTTATTTTTTAATAACTTTGTTGCTTAGTTAATTCAGAGGTTATTAAAAACCACACTGTTTACCTGGCCAGAAACTGAAAAGAGAAAGAGCAGCAGGCTCCTCTTTTCTCATGGGGCTCCTGGCAAAAATCTCAACGTTGACCTCAAGTCCCTGCTCCTACTGGGGCCAAGAGCAGCTGATCTCAGCCTTTTTCCAACATGTACTTGCCTTCTATATTTTGTCAGATATAAGCTACCCACGGACAAGTTCCTGTAGCTCTAAAAGCACGTGACAGTGAGAGAATCACCAGCTAAAAAACTGGGCTTATTTTCCCTGAAATTACAACTTCCTTGCTCAGGATTTTTGTTGTGATTCAAGTTTGGGGGTTATACTAATTCAAAGTTCATTGATTCAAAATATTTTACAATATATCCTTATGATGCATGAGAGAAAGAGTGATGAAAGACTCCAAATTTCACAAACTACTCAGTCTCTCTTTGACTTCCAAAGTACTAAAAAATTAACAAACACATGCTCTGTGGCCCAGATGAGTCTGAGTTCCTCTAGCATGGACAAATCTTTCCCGATTTTCTTGCTTCACACCTGTCAATCTCCTTCCTATACATGTAAAATTCATTCTTCTAACCTCTCTTTAGAGCATATGAACAGCACACGTAGGAGTGCACTAACTAGAGTGCACATGAGTGTAAGATGTTACAGTGAAACATCACACTCCCTTTAGAAGTGCTCATTCATTATAAAAGTCATGGTGATTTTTTAATTAACTATTTTGATTACTGGATGCAAGAGAAAGCAGGAACAGAACGAGTGCTATAAGGAAGAACCTAACAGAGCTAAGGGCAGTGCTATGGTGTCACATCTGTCCCACAGTCATGCACACACATCCTTTCCTGAACTGAAAGGCTTAGGGAGTTAAGGCTAATGGAGCTCTTGGAAGGCTGATGCGAGATGTGAAGGCATTCTAGGACACAAGTAGAGATAAGTTCCAACTTTGTGGAAGAATGAGGTGAAAATTCAACCACAGATTCAAAAAAGTTTTAGATCTGGGGTTCCTGTTTTGTTACCAACAGAGTCTTCTGGCTTTATTTGTTTGTGCCTCCAGCGGTAAAAGCCTCTTCTGTATTTTCATGGGTGAAAAAGTTAAAGGCATATAGATGACATGACAACTTTTCTTTTTGATTTTATATATGTAAAATGGATACAATCACTAAGACTAGTTCAAGGAGGTAGCTGTATGATCACAACACTCAATAATAATATATATATGTAAATATATGTACACATTTAGGCTTACCAAGGCATGAGCCGGCCAATTCTTGTCCATCTACTTTTGCTAATAAAAAAGCCAGCAACAGGATCAGTAAATGCACCTGAGGCTTTGCCAATGAACAGCACCAGAGAAGCATGAAATGGAGTAATCTGAAAGTACAGACAGAATACAGTAAACAAGAGCCATTGTTTCACAATACAATGAGACATCATAAAGCAACTTTCCAGAAAAAAAACACCTCAGTGTTTCAAAGAATAATGATAGTTCATGTACAAAACATGTCTGCTGCTGTCATAGAAACTCCTATTGGTTACCCATAGCAAACAAATGAGACACTGAGACAGGCATCATGAATGAATGAATTAGAGGGGGGAAATGCAAGGAAGGGAAAATCCTGAATGTGTTTAGAATGAGGAAAATGAATCAGATAGTCAAATAGCTAAGTCCTGGTTTTAGTCATACAATCTGACAGAGTCCCTCTGTAATTACCCTCTTACTTTGCTCCATCTACTCATATCTTTATCTTGACCTGATCTAGAAAATAGTAGAGGGAGCTGTTTACATGCACTCGTGTTTTTTCATCTCCTGAGATTAGCAACAAGGCTGCCAACTGGTGGTATGTGGCTGAGGAAGAGTTTGTAGCACAGCAGACTTTATCCACTCAGCACTGAACTGTGACAACTAAACTGCATAAGGCACATCTGTTCAAATCAAAGTTGCCAGCACATGTCCATCAAATCTCACTTGAAAAATGTTTGTGGATTACATAAAAATAAAATGCCCAAGTGGAAAAATCCTTTAACAAGAAGTTAGCCCAGGAGGACCATATTTTCATGCCCATATAGAAATACAGTTTATCCCAGGCAATGTTGTCATTTTTTCACATATATCTGTACAGAGCTTAGGAATTCCCATCACACAATGGTCAAAAAAGTGAGTTCTCCAAGTGCTCAGTTCATGCCATTTTAACTACAGTGCTGAAAAAAGTCATTAAAAGCCATATAAATATGAATGTTCCTCAGAGCAATTATTGAGAGAGACTGCTGAAACAGCCTCTGTGGCTTAAACAGCAACAGCAGACAAAACCCCTTCATCTCTGTGCTTCTTCATGCCATTAGTGCTCCAGTACAGTGGGAAACCTGGAAAATGCAGCTGAGCAAGCTGACCCAGCTTGAGCAGGTATCTCTCTATTTTCTGCCCACTATATTGTCTCCTAGGCAGCATCACCTGGCTTCCAGCTGGAGCAGTCCCCTACCCACTGATTTTGATGTCGGTCTTCCCCCAGAGGCGAAAGAAGGAGGCAGGGATCTCTGAATGTCCTGAATGACCTTTGTAAAAGGCAGGTGCTATCCACTTCTGTAATCACACCTGTTACATTTTAGGTGAAATTAGGTAAAATTGCATTGGCAGCCAATCTTCCTGTCACCACCAGCTCCAAGACACATACCCCACCTGAGAAAGCTTATGAACTGGGAAGTATTGGGAAAGCAGCGACAGTGGCTCTGCAAGCATTCAGTTGCTGAATGGTAGGACAAGGCTGGGATGGGCTGTGTCCCACTGCAGTTTGCTGATGTTCACCTCACCCATCTTTGCTGAATTATGCCCTCCCACAGCCAAGGCGACAAGTAACCCACCAACCCTTAGACAGCCTTGCTGCGGGGGCTGCACCAGAACTGCTCAAAAATCCCTGCTGCTTCTCAAGGGAATTCTGAGTCACTGAGCTTCTCAAGGTCAGCCAAAACAGGAACAAAATAGCAGTCAGAAGGACAGAGGGTCTGAAACACTGCAGTTACGAGAGAACGCAAACCTACAAATTAGATGGGTTTCACATTGGTATTGTGTTCAGATAACTTGAACACACAGAAAGGAAGTGGATATTACATAAGCAGAGGTGGAAGAAAGCTTTGAGCAAAAAGCAAAACCTCTCTTATGTTATGAGTGGAGTGTGTGTATTCACCTTGTCTTCATCATTGGTATGGGCTTATACATCCCTTGGCTGCATTTTCTTAGCCCCTAAATCTAGACAGTGTCTGTCAGCACCAGTGCCAGAAACTTCTCAGTGTTATAAAGGAGCTAAAATAGTTCTGCCTTTTAAGTGGGTAAGAATTAAATCCACGTAGTGACTGCAAAATTACATGCTCTCCCCTGAAAATGGGTGGAAAAAACCCACAAGATTTCAGAGCTGTTTATCAGGCCTTGAAATAAATCCTATCCCTGCAGGATTACTTCAGAGAACAAACTAAACCATCAGGGAACAAATAATTGAGCCCCTTAATGAAGGAGTAAGTGTATCATTACAAACATTAAGCAACATCATTTGGTTTCAGTAGAAGCTTTTTAATAATATAATTATTATTGTATCATGTATTTAGGTAGTGTCCAAAGATGCAAGGATGAGGCCCCAGCTTTCTGAACACTGTACCCAAACATGTAAAGAGATAGTCTCTTACTTTGAGAATCTTCAATTTCTGTGATAGTCAGTGGGGAAATTGCCATATTTATAAGCACCCTGGGAAAAACAGTGTGTCTTTCTCATTCCATTCATGCTTCCTCATCTCCAATGGCTTGTATTGCCATCCTTGATGTAAGGGGGAAACAAGTGTAGTCAGAGTGCACCCACCTCCCTCCTGCATCTCCAAGCTCCCTGTTCCACCTCCAGCTCCTCAGATTTCACACCATCCACTTGACATCTTTGACTCTGCTGTCCAAAATGGGCCCCTTTTCTAGGTCTTGTGACTTTGATCTCAACAGGACACCCAAGATGATCTCAGTTTTACATGCACATCTTATTGTGTTGCAAATTTTATCAAGTAAGTCAGACCTCAGCTTCTAATACCAGACTTTTATAGGAAAACCATAAACCAAACTTTTGGACATGTCCAGTCATAATATCCCACATTTTCTGCATCTGGAACAGCAAATGGGCAATGACATCTGATGCAGAACTTCCTGCTCTTTCCAGCAAACAGAAGCAGTCATCAGTGCTGAATGCCACTCATGTAGTTTCAGCTACAGCTCTTCCCACTGTCCCTGCAATTTGGCCTCAACTCCCTAAAATCCTTTTTTCTATCCTAATACTTTATCTATCCCACCTAGTTACCATGCAGGCATACAAGACAATCCAAACCAGTAAAAATTGCTTATGGATTGATTTTCTTTGTTTCTCTGCTGTCCTGAAATCTAGAAAGCTGGAGCAGCTGAAAGTCAGATGAATGGGATGATTCCTACTTTGTTTCACCAGGTCTGCTTCTGCACCAGAAAGCCACAGACTGCAAGCAAAGAAGGTTCAGGAAGGATAACTCAGCTTTCTTTGTAACAAAATTACCTTAGACAAACCCAATAATATTTGTGTGAAATTATGCTGACTGTTGGATGCAGCTGCAGTGATTTTTAACTGAACCAAATGAATAGAACTTCACAACCCCAACATGGTGCTGTTAATGTTTCAGATGTCCCACATTTTACATTATCTGGCTATTGACACTGAGAACTGCTTTTTTGTGTGTCCACAAGTGTGAGAACACTACAGCACCTAAAATTCTAATAATGATCCCAACCTAAAAGCAAACAATGGCCACTTCAAGACAGAAAGGAAACTAGTGGAAAAAAAAATATTTGTGGACAAGTTTATGCAGTTTCCAGGATGCTGAACAGCAAGAGGCAAGGATAACAAGACAGTTTGGAATATTTATTAGCTAATTCCCCTTTTATCATTTCAGGGACATGGTTGACAACAACAGAGTTAAGTCTACAGTCTGTAAATGTTTCCTGTGCTACTTACATGGGCTATATCCAGCAGGTAGATCTGCAGGAAGAAAGCAGCAGCACTCCCTGCCACTTGATTTGGGGCACCTCCTATTGCATAGCACAATTTGCTGCAAATCGAGAGCCTGTGTTCCTGTGCCAGAAGAAGCAGAACAGATGATGAGAAAAACAAGGTACACAAGTTAAAAGCTACAGAAGTGTTAAGGTTAAAGTCTGTAGTCACACCACTTTAATGTATTTGCTTCACAGCTATTCTACTAGCAAATCCGTATGCCCTCAACCCCTATCATCAACAGACATTTGGGTGCTCATTACTTTGATTTTTAATGGTTTTGTTCTTTAATTCAGCCCATAAAAACAGATTACAGTGCTCCTAAAAGTGACTTGTGATGACCCTCAGGCTTACCTACCTTATTCTCACAGAAGAAGGAACAAGTCTACAAACAAGCAAGAAGCAGCTGAGAAGTGCACATACTGTCACACTATTTTCTGAGCCTAGTTTTTTCTTTGAATGTTTAATTAATTTTTAAGGTTGAAAACTGTTTTACTTTTTAAAATAATAATTTCTTATATTAACCTTTCAGGCCATAACAATCAATATACATTCTTGTACCACAGTAATTAAACATTCACAGAAAGAAAGATCAACACTCAAATCCAGATCAAATATATCCCAAACATTTGTGCCCCATTCCTTCCTTTGTCACAAAATGCTGGTGTGATGCTGGCAAAATCACTTGACTTTTCATATCTTTCTTTTAACTTGACTTCTCTACATCTGTGAGAGTCGGCATGATACAGAAAGTGATTTTGGGGACCGAATCCTCTTTAGAAAGTCACCCTAAGTGAATTTTAAAAATTTAGCAAAACTGTCCTCTCTCCTTTGTGTTTTATGTTTGAAAAGTACTGCAAACATTCAAGAATATCCTCTAATACAATTGCCAAATAAGATAAATGCTAAAAATAAGGTTTCATAACAGTAATTAAAAGAGAAAAAAATGCACAGATTCTAATAGAAACTCTAATGAAGAACACTGGTTTTTTCCAATAGCAGAAGTTCCAGAATACTGGAAAGCCTTTAAAAAATCTTTAATTTCCTGCCATAGAATTCAAGATAAAGGAAGAAAATGACTCTTCATTAATCTTGTCTTCCTTTCAGAGGGACAAAACATAGAACCCAAAATTTCTCTTTCAGGCTTTCAGTCTCTCTTTAAAATTTGCCATCAGCAGGAGCCAGGGAACATGAAGAGGAGCAGCAACATTAATCCTGGGTCTGCCTTCTCTATGAATTGCCTACACAAGCCCTTAATTATTACATTAGATCAGGACAAAAATAGAGATATGGTAACGAAATCCACCACAATGATAATATTCTGACACATTACCTAATTTCTGAACATTTTTAAGTTTACTAACCCATCATCTTTACCCCTCAACAGTTTTGAGAAGTTTTAGACTTCCAGGCAGAGCCTTTCATCATCTAAACATTTTTCTTTGAACTGTTTTATCTGAGTGGGTTTGAACAAAGGAGCATGAGTATCAGGACTCTTTCCTTTTCGTGTTTTCACAGAAAAAGACAGGGTGGGATCCCACTACTACACCCAAATAAAGTGGACAGTGTCAGGGCATGAGCTGCAAAATGTTATCACCACAGCAGGCCTCACTTTATCCTGCACTGGCAATTTTCTTCTTTCCAGGAAAAGAAGAGTGATAAATAGTCACAAGACAGACTTCATTAGAACAATACACTATTTACTTTGATGAGAGACTGTAAATACAACAGACTACATACATATTTGCTGTACAAAGTAACTCCCCATTTTCCATACACAAGGCCTATCAAATGTGAGCTTTACTAGACTTGTGGAGCCTACAGAATCTTGTTCATTTGGCTCATCACAGACCCCCTGAGCTTTGCTCCAGGGGTTGTGTACTTTAAAACTTTATCTCACTTTTTTATTTTTTAATTATTCCCTTCTCCTAGTCTCACCTCCATCCTCCCAGAAATTAAATTACTTTAAAAGTTTGCTTTCCTTTGATACCTTTCCTTCTGATCTCCAAGCATTGGCAAGATGACTTCCAGTTGAAAACAAGAGACATAAACCACTTCTATGCAAATCCTGTATCATATTTCACCCTTAAAACAAGCCAAGAAAAACATTTAGATCTATATGCTGTTTTCCCACTTATTTTCCCTAGTAATTGAATCACAGAATGATTTGGGTTAGAGCAGACCTTAAAGATCATCTTGTTCCACCCACCTGCCATGGAAAAGGACACCTTCCACTAGACCAGGTTGTCCAAAGCCCCATCCAACCTGACTTTGAACACTTCCAGGGATGGGGCAGCCACAGCTTCTTTGGGTAGCCTTTTTAGTGTCTCACCACCCTCACAGTAAAAAATTTCTTCCTCATGTCCCTCTTTCAGTTTAAAACCATTGCGCCTTGTCCTTTCAATAGCTAAAGCCATGATAACACAGAAAAAGTAAATGCCTCTATATAATATGCATGATTCCAAAATGTTTTTAGAACACAAAGAATGTCAAGTTCTTAAGAATTAATGTAATTAAAACTGTGGTACAGGAAACGGTCATCCAAGATTTAAACTTACAGGCTGCAGGCAGCACTCCTGTCTTTACATCAGTTTTGTGGTAAGAAAATTTACAATCTTAGTACATTTTTCATAAAGTTTCACTCTGATTCCACACACCCCCAGAAAGCTGCTGAGCTACTTTCTGAACCATGCTCCCAGATCACCTTGAAGCCAAGTTAATACTTTGGTCACAGCAGTAGCTAAGTTTTAATTAAATTTTGGTTATGAATGTTATTTTCAGAATAAAACAAGCTGTCAGACAAACATAGCATACAGAGGTGTCCTGTTCAGTCAGCCACAGAAACACAGGGAATCTGCAGTTCATGAACTTCCTGAAAGGTAGGTGACATCCTGATCACTGTCCCATGCCTGTTTTCCTTTTATTTTGCCTAATTACTTTTGGAACTCATTTGTACATTTAGCCATAAACACCACAGCAGTTCTACATGTGAATGACACCCAGTGTGAAAGGAAATGCCACCATCATTGCAGATCTGCTGCCTGGTAATTTCATTGAGTGCCCCTTTCTTTCTAGCTGCTGGGAAGTAATCACTCAGGCTCTACAGTCTGGTGTCCAAAAGAAGCAGACCATGATAGAGTTCTGACTCTCCGTGTTGAATTTATATAGTAATGACCACATTTTCTGCCACAATATCCTACAAGACAGTGGTAAAATGAAGGTAGGTCTCTGCACCAGTAAAGCTGAAGCATTTCCTACAGCTAAGAGCAAAAAACATGCATGTGGTAGCTGTCTGTTATGGGATCTAGAGGAATGAGTCCCCCAACCCTGGTCTTGGGAAGAGCACTGGCTGTCAGCAGCTCCCAGGGCTTTTCTCTGAGGTCTGGCTGTTCCTGCTGCATTGCTTCCTCAAGCAACGAAAAAAGCTTGATTCCTGTGAAACCCAGTGAAAGCCTTTTCACCTGTGTAAGTTTGTCAGCAAGCTGAAAGTACCCCACAAATCACTAGAGATCTGAGTGTGTAGGCAGTGGTCAAAAAAGTAACAAAACACAACAGTACAATGGAAATTTTGTTTCAAGACTCCTGTGGTGTAGTTGAATGTCAACACTGAATTGCTTCTATGAGCTTTAGGAGAAATGCAAGATGATGGCGTGAGAGGTAAGAGAAAGGAAGGTCTAATGAAGTTACAGACTTGACAATTCTGTACTTATAAATGCTCCTATCGTATAAAATTTAATTGTGTTTCAAGGAAAACCAAGAAATCATAATAGCTGAGAGATTTTGCTCCTTAAATAGAAAAGTAAGCTTAAACATTGTTATGGAAAATTAATGCTTCTCAGACACTTTAGTTCCTTTATTTTTAATTCTCTTGTAAGTTAAAACCAAACTTGTAAATTTTCCCTTCCCCAACAGAACAGAAATTTATAACAGACCATCTTATTTCTAAGAAAAGTATTTAAGCACGCTGAAAACAACTCTTTGCAGCTATGTGTAGATATTGCACTTACATTATGGACACAGGGAGCAGCCTTGTTTTGTCCTAAACTATTTGTTATCAGTTGAGTCCAGAACCGAACCAACAAGCATATTAAAAGCAGTAAGGAAAGAGAACAAAACCTGTGACTCAAAGATAAATGCTAGTCTAGGTTTATCTGAGAAACAATGAAATGCAGCTAGAGAGGAGCAGCTTTTGAGTCAGCTTTTCTCTCAACATAGAATTAACATTGGTAATGTTTCTGTTCTGTGAGTGATGAAGCAACTGCCTCTTGGAAGCACGAGTGTGATAGTCATGGGTGGCATCCCAGGTCCCCTCACACCAAGCACCTTGAGAACTGTTTTCAGGTTTCCTAATGACATCAGCCTACCCTTGAGTGGAAGAAACAACAGGAGCAGGGCTTGGATGCAGACACCTAGAAAGGGCGTATAAGGTGGGATAAAGCAGTACTTTCCCAGGATACTCTTCCATCTGGCTAATAATGCTAAGGGACTCTGCGAGCCAAAAATGGTGTGTGTCTCTGGGAAATATTCAGACTTCTGCCATCAATGCACCCTAAAAAAACCGAACCCCGAACGGCACATGCCCACCGTGGCTGATAAGCTCCAGGACCTGAACACTCTCCCCTGTGCTGTGGAAAGCTACCTCAGCTTCTCTGCTTAGAAGCTGCCCCTTCCCAGTTTTACCTGGTTTCCCCTCGAGAGTCACGGAGTGGGGGAGTCCTCGCTCACCCCTTACCCTCCTCCCACTCCCACCCCGGCGAGCACCGAGCCTGAAGGGGCAGCATTAAACACTCAGTCGCTCACAACACACACCTGGAAGTCAGGAGTTGCTGAGGGGAGCGAACCTCTCCTGCCTCCAGCATCTCTCTCACCCGCCTCGGTCCGGGAGGCAGGCCCGGAGGGGAGGGGGGTGGGAAGGGAACGCGCTTTTTCCTGCCACGGCAGCGGACAGTGAATCCAGGGAAGACAGCGGGGCAACGGCGCTGCCCGGAGAGAGCGCAGGGGCAGCGGGAAGGGTTGAAGAGCTGTTCCAGGTACTCGCCGAGACCGCGCACGAAGCACCGCACGAACCGCGGCGGCAGCGAGCTCAGGCTGCCCGGACCGCAACCCACCCGCGAGGAGAGCGAAACACCAGCGCGGCGGGACCCCGACACCGCTCCGCCCCAGGCTGTGCCCGAGGGGCTCCCCGAGCCCCCCGACGGCCGTGTAACCACGCCCGCAGCCCCTCACCTCCTCCTGTCCCGCCGGGGTGTCCCTCGCCGCCCCCGCCATGGCACCGCGCACATCCCACCCCGCCGACACCTGCGCGCCCGGGGCGGGGCGGCCGGGGCAGAGCGGGCGGTGTGACCCTCCCCGGCTCTTGCAGAGCCCGGAAGGTGCTGCCGGTGCTGTCACCCCGGACTGGGAGAGGGGATCCCGCGCCCCGCCGAGCCCCGACACCCTGCACCCTCCACGGGGCAGCTCCCGCAGCGCGGTGTTCCAGGACGGGGCACGGCGGAAGGTGCCGGGGCTGTTCTCAGCCACAGCCCAAAGATGCCAGCTCTGTCCCTTCCAAGAGATGCGCTGTTTCCCGATTCACGCGGATGTATGAACAACGCCGTCGTTCGTGAGTTGGACGGAGATCAGGCAACACCCGCCCGCCCTGCGGGAAGAGTCGCTGCTAGTTCTCCCACTAGGAAAAATTTCTTCACAGAAAGGGTGATTAAATATTGGAATGGGCTTCCCAGGGAGATTGTGTAGTCATAGTCCCCGGAGGTGTCTAAGGAAAGACTGGACGAGGCACTCAGTGCCATGGTCTAGTTGACAAGGTGATGTTCGGTCACAGGTTGGACTTGATCTCAGAGGTCTTTTCCAACCTAATTGATTCTGTGATTCTGCTGCCCTCCAGCCAATACCCTTATCAAGGTTGTAGGAGTTCAGCACCACCCTGCCCACAGGAAAGTGCTCTTGCAAGCATGCTCTGCACCAGAGGTAAAAAAATACAAATTGCATTTTGGAGTATGAATTCTTTCAACAGTGAGACAGCCTGAGAGAAGGTTTAATGAAGCCAACAAAGACAGGAGGACTTGTGACCTGCCTGTCTTGGGAAGATGACGACTAATCTATATGCACAGGGCTTTGTGGCTTGACTGATTCGAAGAGCTCTCTGCAGGGTCACCTTGTGAGTACTGGGCAGCCACCGCAAACCATGCCATAAAGTACTGACGTGCAAATCCTGTGCAGTCTCATTTCACAAGACTAATTATTGCAAATTTGCAAAATACTTAAAAAATAAGGCATTATTTTCTTAAAAACAGACCTCCAACAGAAAACTGAGATTACAGCCTTAACAGGCCTTGTTGAAAACTCTCTGGAGCTTTTGGGCTCCCAGGTGGTCCTGAAAGGCTGAGGCCAGATGAGCTTCAAAACACAGACAGACTGCCCAGTACCAAGCTAGATACAAGGTATGCGTCTAACATTGAAATTCAGCATTTAGGTTCTCCATTTTCTCTTCACACATCATCCTTGTAACACACTAAATCTTTGTTACTTCCATTTGCATGTTTCTTCACAAAGGGAAAACCAACAGGGGAAAAAACAAAATTTCCTTTCTTTGTTCTTTTCTTGGCTATCTCAATTTTGCTGTAAATCATGTTAATGCACAGGCTTTACTCAAAACAGCAAAGGTTTGTGAAGAAACAATGAATAACTGATAGTACTTGTGTGTTTCACAAACTCTGGCATTGATCAAGCCAGTTTTACTGTTGTTTGACCAATGCACAATAGCTGTCTACAGCACAGAGCAAGAGATTAGGCTGTCCAGACACTACAGGTAGCTAATCAGTCTTTACAAGCTGACAAAAACCCAATTAGATTCAGGAGAGCCCTGTATTGACTCCAAAGATTTTCTCCAAGTTAGGAAATAAGTTATCCAATCACAGTTCATTGCCTTTTTTAAAGGCACTTTCTAATCTAACACAGGATTAGTGCAGTCAGCATCATTTTAGACTTTTCAAAGATTTGCTCTTTGTCATTTTGTAATTAGGATCATGACACTTTCAAACTGCAAATGCACACTCAAGTACACCAAAGCTTTTGCCAGACACAGCTGATTTCAGTAAAGCACAATATACAGCAAGGAAGAACCAAGCTGTGCAATCTCTTAAAATGCTGGCACCAGACACGAATCAACATTGAAAAATACAAAATACTTTCCAAAGGACAGCAAGCAAAATGGATTTACCTACAATTTGACACTCCCCCCCATTGATTTCAATCTGACACTAATTATTTCTTTGAATTTCTGTGCTACCAATGCTTGAATAGTACACTGTTACTTTGACATTTCATGCACCTTTTAGATAAGAACTGAGCTCGCTATCAAGCACGTGTGGTTTTCTAACACTTATTTTTACATTAGGACAAATTCAAAACCACTGATTAATAAAATTCACTGTTCAGGAAGCTCTGAGAACTTAGGGTTGGATCTGAGTCTGTAGGTGGTTTGTCTTTACAGTTTTACTAGTGGATTTGTCTGCACATTTCTTCCTGTTTTTCACATGGGTGGGGAGTCAGTGCAAGAGCCAAGAAAATTTAGTTCTACTACCTGCTACACAGACTCAAATGACACAGTAGCACATGAAGTTTACAGCACTGAAATAGTGAACTGCATGGTTTTCAGAGATTTGCTTTCTGAGAACACTGAATAGATATTTGTGCAGCTGACTTTGATTTCACTGTCCTCAAACACACCAGGAGAGATGCTGAGGCAAACCAGTTTAATATCCCTGGAAATGAAGTAAGTACACCCATAGTTTGAAGTCTCCCAATTTTCAGATAGAATACAAGTCACTCCAATGAAGCAATTTTCTATTTAGAACAAAACCAGCAAAATCCCAAACCATCTTTCATTTAACCACGCAAAAGAAGTACAACCCCAACAATCATCCATTGTCTTAGGTAGTACAGATTAGTCAGCATCTACCAAAGGTCCTGAGATAAGTCTTACCTAGAGACTTTAGTTCCATTCACAAATCCACATGCTTAGTAAACACAGTACAAAATATTTAGTCTTTATGTTGATTTCTCTTTTAGGAAAACATGGAATAGTTGGCTACAATTTTTATGCCTCAAGTACATGAATAGCAAAATAAAAGATATGGGTGGAAATGGGGCAAGGGGGGGGGAGAAAAACCTCAGTTTTCAAATAAGGATTTTCAAGATCTTTGAAACTTGGCTACGTGTAATTAGTGTCTCAATCAGCTGGTCAGTTCAGGGCAGAGGCAGATAAAGAATACAAAAACAACTGTAAGCCACTACTCCTGTATGGCAGTGCCACAAAAGCAGAAGGTTTTGTGTGACAAAGCTAAAAGTGGATCTGTATGCTAATGAGCTAGGTAGTTTAACATCACCTGATCTGTAAGACACCCGTAGCAGCCCAGAAGAGGCAGAAACCACTTCAACCATTGGTAATAACAATTCCTTCAGAGCTTACTTTGAGGCACTTTGTATGCAGTATGCACCAGACTACCTCATTTCTATCCTCTCACACATGCACCTACCATCATGTACAGACTTGACAGAACATTATTACACTGCAGATCTTGTATAAAAGTTAAATCCCAAAGATCCTGAAGATTTTCAAGTTAAGAGTCCAAATGTGAGCTTCCCTGCAGCATCTGTTGTCTAAAAGTTACTGTGAGAAGAATGCAACCTGCAGCAGTTTACACCACAATGTAAGTGAAATGCTTCAGTTTAGTCCAAAGTGCAAAAATAAATACTATTTTTCCCTAAAAGGTGCTATCAGTAGTAATTAAGTCTCAGAGAACTGTTCCACCTAAACCCACTCATTAAATAACTACGAAGCTTTTTATCTAAGTAAATTCTAAGGATGATCTGCTGTACAGTTACCTCTGCTATGTTATACAGCCAGGCTCTGACCACCCAGTCTAGCTGAAAATACTTATTACAGCAGATGAGAGCACAGCACCCATACTGCTCTCTAAGAGCACAGTGCATGAGGATGTGAGGGCATCCACATATTGCTGGTTACATTTTTGGTTTTGCCTAGTTTCCCCTGCATCTAGTTTTTGGCCAGTTGAAAGCTAATTCGATCTTGTACTACTGACAGCATTTTTTTGCTCATTCTTGAGTTGTCCGTTAGGGGTAGCAGCAGTTTTATAGTCATTGTCAGGTGCTTTTATCACTAAGAGTCTGAAAGGTTCAGTTGTTTTCCGAAGTCTCTGAACAACAACAGCATTCTGCAACTTTGCTTCCTCCAGCGTGAGTGTCTCATCTTGCAGCTCTCGAAAGGGCAGGGAAGTCGTCAGTGTGAAGGGAACACTTCCCTCCGATCCTTGATACTTTGTTATGAAGTCTCTGACATGGCTTAT
Organism: Manacus candei; assembly: GCF_025592945.1. Lineage (NCBI taxonomy): Eukaryota > Metazoa > Chordata > Aves > Passeriformes > Pipridae > Manacus > Manacus candei. The sequence continues at coordinate 3,054,150 of NW_026138055.1, read as the reverse complement.
TCTGAGAAGAAAATAAGAAAACTTGGCATTAGAGTTTTGGCACTGCAATCCCAACACAGACCATGTGTGCAAACACTCACAGCCACCACAGGATGAGAATGAGACACAACTTCATTTAATGCCTGATGGCACAGAATTGGAGGAATATAGATGGGGTAGTATCCTGAAATGCCTGATCCATTTGGGAGGCAAGGACTAAGGTTTGCATGCTCTAAGAGTACTCCCAAGGGAACAGGGATGAGCATCTTATTCTGAGCACTCAAATGCTTCACCATGGCTCAGACAGTATTTACACAAGCCTACCATTTCCTAACCAGCTGGTGGAGCTCTTACCTGAGGATTCTGTAGCCAAGAGCTAGAATAAAGATGCTTCCAGAGTGTGGTATATGTAGCAGAACTATAATAAAAATCAAGAAGAAGGGTCTGCAAAAATTGTCTGGACAGCTGATACATTAACTAGGACCAAATATAGCCTCATCCTACCAAAGCAGGTGCAGTGGTGAATTCACTACAGATTTAAGTTGCCTATTAAGGTGTGAAGAACCTTGCAACAAGTGAGCAAGACAGAGGTTTCGCTTCAGAACAATCAGGATTGACCAATTTAATTAGAAAATGAAGATGAGAGGATACATCTGTCTCAATAAAATAAATGCAGTGTCAGTGTTCATTCTCTGATCCTGAGACCAACTGGTAGACTCTGGTTACCGGCAACTTAGCTTATCCTTCCTCTCTCCCATTCACAGTGCAGCCCATGAGGTTTACTGCCTCCTGGGAATGGTCCATGACCTGAGCTAACATCTGAACCATGGCTAGATATCAACAGAGGAAGTGCTGGCTGGCTTGGGGGAGAGCCATCAGAACAGTTTAGCAGCACAGATGACCAAAGTGTTATGCCTCAGCCATACTCACTCACCAGGGCAGATTTGCCAGCATAATAAAAAACAATTCCTGTGCACGCAGGCCTCCGTTAAGAGACATTGCTTGGTCTTACAAGCCTAGAGCCTGAAAAGCCTCAAGCAGGACTAAATTTTTGGTTGGACATTTACACGTGTCTACATGCATTATATCAGAGTTCACTGTGCTCCAAGAGCAGCTCCCAATTAGCCAGCGGGTCTCTGCTTTAGAAAGTCAGTTTTCCAGGCTCCATACCCAATACTCCAGGTTCATGCTAACTTAGCAAGTGCTCAAGAAGGCACACAGAGACAGCTCTGTGTGCTATTCCTACAGCTCTACTCTGCCAGTTGCTACACTCTCATGTCTTGATTCCCCACATTGCAGTTCTACAGTGGTACCTGCACTTCTGCTCCACTCTTTCAGCAGAAATCAAGTCACATCTAAAGCAGCAGTTATTGTGGCACATACACGTTCTATCTGCAAAAGGGTAGAAGTAATCAATTTACCCAGACACTACAACCTATGTGCTACATGTTATTAATCTATAGTTTAGTTAACAAATAGTTGACTATATTCTGTGTCTCCACTGAAAAGGAGTGCTGTGTGTGCAATCATCACACTTAAGGATATGTACTCTAAAAGGATTTCCCTCTAGTTCTTATTGGGTCGTACACAAATACTGTATACAGCACAAACATGCTGGTCTTGTGGCAAGAGGGTATGTTATAATGGAATATTTATTGCATGCTACTTCAAAAAGAGCATTGCATCAGTAAGGTTGTTGTCCTGCTTATCTCAGATGTTTTTTTTCCTCTCAAAAGCATTTAGCAGCTGTTCAAACTGCTATTTTTCATGAAGACAGAAAGCTTCTAAATACACTTAAATGTGTGAAACCTGGAATAATTAAGATATTAAGCCCGCCAATTAAGTATTTATAATTAAAACAGCAATTGACCCTTCAGCAGTACATCATAACACTCTTTCAGTTCACACCTCAGGCCACTAACAGTAATAAATAAGTACAAGTCAAAGAAAAAACTACAGTCATTAACCTTCGACTGCTGAGCTTTTCTTCTGACCAGCCACAGACATATACAGCTTATCTTGACAGCAGCCTGGGTTGTATTAAATCTGTGATACCTTCAAATTGCTTCACAGAGAAGCATAGTCAACATATCCTTTACATGACATGACCGTATAGTGCCGGAGTAATTTCTCAAATTACAGATTTGAGAAAGGTCTCTAAAGACAGTAGGTCTACAACTGAATGTTAAAAAGTGTTAATCCTACTTTCTCAAAGCTCCTGCATACATGTGCTGTGCTGACACCTTCTGTCATTATCCAATTTATAAGCTTCCTTGGGAACTGGATGTTTTACTAATTAATAATTAAACACACTGGGTGCATTCTATTCTGTCCATGTTGACACGCAAGAGATGAACCTCCCCTGCCCAGTGCACTGACTCTGGCCCTCCCCAGAGGTTTCTCTGGCTCAGTTCTAAGTCACATTCTCCAGCTTCCACCTGTGGTGCTGTCTATGCCCAATGACTAGCAGGCTTTTTACTAAGCCATTTGCTCCAGATGTAGTTGTTTTGGGAAATCTGTAATCTTAAAAGCTGTTTCCTCTAGTAATGAGCAATACCACCCTAACTTCTACTAACCTACAAAGAACTCCTACAGTTTCCTCAGATTTTCCTTTATGCTCAGTTATGAACTGACTACTAATATCAGTTCACATTCCTCTTATGCTCCTCTCTTCTCAACTAATAGATTTCTCAAAATTCAAAGGTTTTCTAGACACAGCAGTCCAACACTAAGTGAACTGAGGAGACAGATTATCCACAGAAATCAGAGACTTATGTGTACAGGCATAACACAAATAGTTCAGATGTAAATATATATGACAGTGCTAAAATACATCTTACCTGTGAGAAACATTGAATTTCTGAATTATCCTTTCCCCATCAGCTAACCAGATCTGGATGTTAGTGATAGGCTCCAAATCATTCAAGGGTACTAAAGGCAGGTGTCTTTTGTCATCAAGTCCTTGATGATCATCTCTCACTTTAGAGATTATCCTTGGAGTAGCACTGAAAAGAAAAGCCATGTGAGGTTATGGCTTCTGGGTATGCATGTAAGCTTGAACCTCCCTCCAGACCTCTGCTTCTGGAGCTTTCTGCCCTGTACCAGGGTGCACTGATGACTTCTTATTTTAACAAATTTAGGAACACCGACATAAATATCATCTTTTTTTCAACTGTATGCAAATACTTTCATTTAAAGACTTCAGTGTGCTAAAGAATTTCAGTCTGCTCATATTTAACATTTTTATAAGACCGAAGGATTAAATATGAATAGACAAGAGACAAAACAGTCTGAAGATGCTTCATGCATTTTTGTACTCTAATCACACAGGTGAAACTTTAAGGGGGTTGAGTACTGAATTTGCATACTCAAAGTTAATTTTCACCATAATGTGATTACAGTAATTCAATTTAACTGAATGTTGTTAGCCTTGATTTAGACTCCAGCATCATCTATTTCAGCTTAGAAGAATTACTCATCTATCAGAGCAATTGACTTAATGTGAAAAATCCAGGCTGATGCACACAGCATTTGGATTTTATTTTTCTAAGGCACTTTCTACAGCCAACCCTCCCACAGGGGCAAAGACACACAAGATGACTTGACAGAATACAGGGATCTCAGTCCAAGACCACGATCTTAAAAATCAAACAACAGAAAAATTACTTGCAAAAAGTTTTATTCTGAAGAACTGTCTAGAGCTTAGTGCTTTCATGACTAAGCTTTTTCAGCATGTGCTGTTTAACTCATCGTTAGGGCTGATCCGATGGGCACATCCTCAGCTCCCGTGAGTATAACCAGATGTTTGCTTGCAGAGCAAGAGCAGTGACTTAAGGAGTCACCATTTCTCTTCTGGGCTCAGCTGTGGTCACTGACTACATGAACACTTAGCAGTGGTTTGCAGAAAAGCTTTCTCCTTGCGCAGAAAACTGATCAGTTACAGTTTCTTGAGAGAGAACTGGGTAACTGATGGCCATAGAACAATAACTATACTGCACATCTGCTTTCTTATGTTCTTGTACCTGTCTTAGTTTAATCATAAAGCAGAAAAGTCTTAGCTAATTTATTATTAAAACAAAGATGGTTAACAACTTAATATATTCAGGCTAATAAAGTTAAGAGTCTTGGGCTCAAGTTCTTAGTCGGAGGTATTTCAAAAACTCTTATTTCCCACTGCCTAGTTAAGTGCTGCCCTAACTTCTAGAATATCAACCAGTAGAGACACCTTTTATTTCTTCAATTGAAACTCAGCAAAAAGAATGAGGATCAAGAAATCTCATCCCCAAGTCAGTGGTAAGAGCTGTTCAGTGTGATTGGAGGCAGATAAGAGACATCAACCTGTTTTGGATTACACAGAAATTAGCTGGGCCACAAGAACTTGGCACCAAGAGGCAGATCCGTAAAATATTCTGGTCTTCCAAGTACAGGTGACTTACTACCATCCACCTGCCTCACTAGCTCACACCCAGCTTCTGTTCATGCTTGACCTCAGCACAGAAGAAGACTTAACTGCCCTCTAGATCAGGACGAAAAGCTTGAGCAAGACGATGTTAAACAGTCTTGTGAGCCGAGCAAAAAAAAAAAAAAAATAAATTTCAAGTCATACTTCAGTCCAACAACGATCAGCTTTTGCTGTCTACTTGCTCAGTGGTGTTCAGTTCCCAGCTCAGACACTGCAGCACTCATGTGCACAGCAGAGGCTGCAGAGGTGCTTAGCTGTGCAGCTGCCCGTGTCTGGCCCAGCCTGGGCTGAACTGCATCAGACACAGCTGTAGCTCAGAAAACTGTCTCCCATGGATACAGATTCTGGTGTGGTGTCATTCTCAAACCAGCTTCCCTCAAGGTCATCTCTCAATTTGTGGTAGACACTGGAAATGATTCTTTCAATAGCAAGTGTGTGTGAAGCTGAAGCCAACACTTTATTGAAGCTGCAAGAGTCAGAACTGTATTCATCAAGGTTTAAAGCATTTCTATATATAACAACTTTGCTCTTGAAGAACTGACAGATAAAGCCATCTAGTGGTGAGAGCTTTGACTAAAGTCACAAATTAAGAATCTAAGTCTCTTATTAGGCTGACATTGAAGCACTGCAACTCCTTTTAAAGGCTTACTCCTTTTATAAGATTATCAAAAGAAGATGTAAACTAAAGATTGAAGAGATATAAGAGCATCCTGCCAATTTCCTGAAAAGAAAAAGCCCAGGAGTGAGGTAACATGACTTACCCTGACTGATGCTTAAGAAGCTTGACACACATTGCTTTACCCTAATGAGGTTATAGAGCAAGCCCACTTTGATACAAGGGATTTCAGGCAATAGTTTAATTAACGTATTTCTGATGCAGTCCTAAAGATGCATTGATAAGCTCAACAGAGAAGTGCAGCTGTAAATCTAGTCATAATCTCAAACTATGAAATGCAGCTGAATGGTGGTACATAAAACACAATATATCCATTAGTTATACAGGTTTATAAGGTACATTGGAAAATTCTGGTAAGTCTCAGTTGTTTCTCCTGTAAAACAAAAAGTGGAAGATCAAGCTCATCTGAGCTGTATCAATATACTTATTTCTAGTTCTTCTAGTTTTCCTCCAACAAAACTTTTAAAGAGCCAGCCAACAGACCAGTTGATAATGGTTCATGCACCACAAAGTTCCTCCACCTAGGATCACTGGCAAAATAGACTAATGAAGTGGTTTTTTGATAAGCAGAAGTTTAGATAGGCAGTAAGATGAAATAAACTCTTCGGTCATTTGTCTCTCTCATTTCTAACTAATCACACAAATGCAACTGTGGAAAAGGAGTTCTATAGCTTAAAACTTGTTCCGGGTCTCAGCCAGCTCTACTCCATTAAGCTTTTCTGTTGCAAGTGTAGCATATACATGCAACGGACATTTATCTTAATAAATAATTAAGATAAATTCCTGCTCTTAAGCAGGAATTGAGCACTAATTTATGGAGTAGGAGCACTTATTGCTCATGTTTCCAACATCAGCAAAAATATTTACTTGTCTTTAAAGAATAGGCTCTGATAGCATAGCACAGAATAGACTAGAAGAGTAGAAAAAAAAAAAAAGAAATGCTAAGCAAGTTGTAGGATTCAATGTACAAGACTCAGTGCACAAGACCAGTCAACCGAAATTCACAGATTAGCATGTTTCCAAATCCTAACTTGCCTACTGGGAAGCAAGATCATTACTTGCTGTAGGCATGGCAGAGCAAAACAAGCAGCTGAACAACCTACCATTTAGCACTGGTTAGCAGCAGAAACCCAGCACACTGAGGATCTGCTTGGCTTTGCTACCTACATAAAATAAGGTTAAGTTCTTGACCCTTGTTTGCTCAGGATTTCAGTGCCACCAAAAGAGAGTCTTGCAGTGTCTCATCCATCTCTCAAGGGAAGGTTTTCCCTATTGACAGTATCTACTCAAGCACCGAGCAACTGAATTGACTGTGCTACTGGAACAGATGCAACTGATAAAACAGATACTTGCTTCTCTGAAGCCTGGAACCACTGATCCTTTACTGTTATCAGGCTCCAGTTCTGCACATTATCTTCTTCCCCTGCCTAGGTCACGTTTTCCCTTAGCACGAGCACGGGGCCTTAGCAGCCAAACCCTTCCCACTTAATTGACACAAGCTGCTCACCTAAGGTTTCACCACAGCCTACAACCCCAGCCTGCAGGTCACTCAGCAGTGCCACCTGTAGAGGATCCTGTAGGCTCCTGGTCACTGAAAGTGTCCTGTTCCCTAAGCTCAAGCCTGCTTTTATAGGCACGTAAATCTTTCATGACAAGAATATGTGAAGCAGATAATCTGGCTGGAGTAAAGAAAAATCATAGAGATCAGATACATGAACTCCTGGCCTGTCCCTCTACAACAGCTGGCCAAAATACAACAGTTTGGTTGTAAATCAAGCACAGTTTTAGCACTGGCCTTAGTGGCTGACACTCTCCAACTACAAGAGAGACATGGAATAAAGAGGATCACTGTAACATGCTAAAATGCCTTAATTGCAACAAATGCATGATTAAATATGGAGCAATTTTAAGAGAACACAAAATAACCTCTTAATTCTTCAGTTTCCTTTATGGGATTGTCATACTCCCCTCTTCTCAAACATGAAGCTTTAAAAGAGATTCTTTTCTCTTAAGTCACAGAAGAGCGACAGCCTTTCAGCTGGAAACACTTCTGCTAATATTGTGAGTTCAAACTAAGAAAGATGTTAATACAGCATCCTGTCTGTATTAACACAGCAACATGGCCAATTATCCCCCCAAGCTCCAGGTTTCATGGAGAGACACCAAGATCTCTGCAGGATGGAGCATTCACCCTGTGAGCAGAGGCTGAGGAGAGGTGTTTGTTCAGCCTGTGGATGATGGTGGTGGTCATGGGGCACCTACAAACAGCCTGTCAGGGTCTGCAGGAGGCCATCAGGAGGAGGGGGCCAGGCTCTTCATGGAGGACAGAAATTCAAACAAGAGACATTCAGACTGGATATAAGGAAAAACTTCTTTCCTACAAAGACAGTCCAGCACTAGAGCAAGCTGTGCAGCTTTTCACTCTTGCAGGATTTCAAGACCCAATTGGACAACAGCCTGAGCAACCTCATCCGCCCCTGCATCTGGCCTTCTTTGAGCAGGAGTTTAGATTAGAAAATTCCAGAGGTCACTTCCAAGCTGAATTATAATCCTTAACCTAGGTACAGTTCCCTTCAACTACTCAATCATAGAGCACATCAGACTACTCACCTTCCTAATCTGTAACCGGGACCAGAAAAGGGATGAAACACTGGCTTTTTCGATGACAAGTACACCTTATCTTTTTTATCTTCCACTTTCACATCTACCTCCTCCTTATCAAAAACTTTTCGTAGCTCGAAAGGCAGTTCCCTTAAAAGAAAAAGAAGGCATGTCAGATAAAGAACTATACTGTTTTCAGTATACAAAATAGATTAATGATTAATACTTGTTCTACATTTAGCCTTTCAAGGATGATGCTTTTAAAAAAAAAAAATCCCAAGAATTTACTAAGAGTTATGTTAAGTGCATGGCATACAAACAACTTCAAGTTCCTGAACTGCAAATTAACTAGAAATGGAACAATAAAAAAAAAGTTTGTTGAATGATGTTCAAGTTTACTCAGCAGTTACCACTTTTAAGGACAGGATGTGTAGGAAGTTGAGTATTGCCGCACATTGCTACAAAAAGGCTGAATTATTTTATCCCTATAGTAAAATGAAAAAAAAAAGACAATTGGCTTTTAAAGAGAAAGAACTGAGTTTAGACACAATGTGGTTAATTACAAAAAACCACAGCCTTTAAAAATTAGATCATCACTAATAGCCACACTCTTTAGTGCAATAACATCACCTTGGTGATGCTTTAATTGCATTAAGCAGAAAACAACAATGCCTTTGTCTATGAGCTCTGATGCAGACGGTACAATTCGGGGTGGAGGGGCTCAGCTGGCAGAGGGGCTGTACTAAGTGCTTTCTCTACCATCAATGATTATGCAGGAGCCATCCCATAATTAGCATCTTCGCAGGCAAACAGTGGAAGAAAGGTGGCAAACTTCTGATGAATGCACACAAAGAACACAAAGAGCTTTAAACAGTGCAGTTAATTGCTATTACAACTAACACAGATGACAGCCATAGAGGAGAAATAGTATAAAATCAGTATTTTTCATAGGCTAGCAAAGTATGGAAAAGAAAAATACAATGGCTTAGTAATTTCACATGCTTGATAAGGAGTTATTGAATTATATTATCCTCTCCATCTGTATGGGGTGAGAAAACAGACTACAAATTAAAGGTTCAAAATCACGTTGGTCTGTATGGTCAACCTGCTTTCTTAAAGCAACAACTGCAAACATTAGCAGAAATCAAGACAACGCGTTAACTTTTAACACAAGGATAAAGACAAGACACAGGGGTAAACATAAGATTTCTGTGTACAGGCAAAATGACTGAAATAGCGAGTTTGTACTAGGAAAAATGTCTGAAACTTAAGACTGACCAGAGTTTCTTGATGTTACATGGACCATCTGTGCCCATTTAAGGCTTTGCACGAACAAAAAGAAAACAAAGACCATAAAACCAGAAATGCTCAACCACTTGTGCATTGAGTTCATTAGTCAAAATACCATTTGATCAGAAGCTCTTACTGGGCACTGATTTATTCTTTGTTTTGTTCTGCACCTGCTGTGCCCCCCACCAACACTGCCTTTTATCTCTTCATCAGCAACTGCACACTACTGCCACTTAAAGCTGTATTACACCTGTTGATGTTCCAACAGCCATTAGCACTGCAGGAACGAGACCAGCAGGGCCTGCGCTCCTACAGGGACACTGCAGTGCAGCAAACCCAAGGAGCCATGTAAAAAACCTAGAGCATAAGCTAAGTGCTACCTGAAGCACATTAACTCAGGCTGGTTAAGAACACAAAACTTGCTTACCCCTTTTTAATGGAGTCCAAGAACTGCTGGTTTGCAACATCAGTGTAGCTCCGAAGTTCGCTGTCATTTACCGTAAACCCGTTTTTCCAAAGTTTAATGATGACATCAACCTACAAAGTAAGGACGAGCCTCATTATAACGCTGATGTAAAAGCAGCTTGGTATACCCACAGTACCCTGTGATTATAAATCATCCACTCCATGGACTAAAAATACCGAGAGTAGGCTCACTGTAATCTGCCTTGGCCCCAGGCCAACAGGCACAGCAACTGCAAGGGGTAAGTGACATTTCTAAGGATCTTGTGTCAATCAGGGTTAGAAATAAACCTTCCCCCAGTCATTCTGCTTTCCCAGGTCAAGAACACTCCTTCAATTCAGAAAGGAGGAAAAAAATAAAAGAGCTGGACAATCCCAGCCAGCTGCAACTCCTCAAGAGCTAATTTGAGAGCACACATGCCTGGTGTTGGAACACCAACTGCCAGAATAGTCCAGTTGGGGATTTACCGGGGTAAAGCCTTGTTCTGGTCATTCAGGAAGATTTTCTCAAAGTAAAGGCACTGAGATAATGCATGCAGAAGCTTTTCACTCAGAAAATGAAGCAAGTCCCAGAAAATTCACTTTCACACAGTCATACATTTATGTTACCCTGGAATTCCTGGGTATATTCAAAACCTTGGTGTTAGGCGAATGGAAAAATAAATTCTCAGTGATTCGTTAACTTCGCCAGAAATCATCCACTACTCCAACTTGTAGCCTTCACACTGTTTACTAAAATCTCCCCAACTGTAACATGGATATATTTGGGACTGTATTTTCATATTTATGCATCATGCCATTTAAGGAAGCATTTGATTATCCAGGTCTGAATATTTCATATCCCTGAAATAACCTTGTCTTGACAGATAGTTGGCCACAGGTGAGGTATAGGAAGCAGATATGAATGCAGAATTCACCTCAGCTGGAAATTACTTTGAACTAGGCTAGATAGTACCTGACAATTTTATCTTTTTTTCTTTTTTGCATTTTGACTTGTTAGATGATTGCTACATAAATAAACAGGCATATGCAAACTGCTGAATAAAATTCCTTCTCTTTCAGTTGGGTAGTCTGTCAAAAAAAGTTTACAGCACTCAGCAAGATTACATTCTTTCAAAAACTCTTGTATCTTATAGCACCAATGCATGTGGAAGGAGTTCTAATTATGGGAAGGTTCCTTTACAGTGAGACAGTATGCAAATTTAGCATGGGCTAATTATTCCACACCAATTTCCCATTTAGGCATTGACACAAGCAATGTCATGTAGCACTGTTTCAGAACTGCAATTTAACATACTGCTCCTGAAATTCCTTTTTTTTCCAGGCTCAGTAAGGGACTCATGAACGTAATTTCCAGCAATGCCCACTCCACATTTCTTCGTGACATCTTTGTTCTACATGGCCTTTTCTCCCTCCCCTTGGCAGTCTTTCATGAGTAACAGAAAAACTTGAAAAGGACAGAATCACCAAGATACAAACCCACACTGAACATCCCACTACCATAATTATATGAATAAGAGTAAAGGAAAAAATATGGGCTATGCCTCTGCACAAGAAGGCTGCAGCTCCTTAAATAACTTCTTATGTAATAGTAGTTGTCATTCCTTGGAACTTCTGCTCATGTCACTCTCCTTACTAATAAAGCAGAAGTGCATTAGCCAATGCCAGCATCAGTTCTAGAATGACACTAAACCCACTATAAATTAGTAAAAGCCAGAAGTACAGCAGCACAGGCCTGGCTGACTGAGAGATGAGAGGCTGTTCCTACAGCTCTCTGAATTCAGTGTTTATTTACAAATGTACTGGATAAGACTGTTGGGCTTCTGGCATCTGTTTTCCAGAGTACCCCTGCAGTGCTGCTATGTTAAACAGGAGTATTTTTTCTTCACTGCCTACCTGATTCTGGACTGTAGTTGGGGGCACACACATAGCACCAACCTTCTGAGCTTCTTCAAACAGGTTATCTACAAAGTACTCACAGTTTTGTTCTGTACCATTCAAAATCTGATCACTGGTTCCTGATTTACACACCCTGTAGAACAAAGACAAAGTAAAAATGACTCCTCAGAGGATGCATTAGAGGATAAGCAGGTACCCCAGGAGCTCAGTACTAAAAGGTGTAGAAGGCTTACTCCCCTCCACCCAGACTTGGCTGTTACAAAACATCAGGTCAACTTTGTGTTGTGCACTTTCTATAAACTTCTTCTCAGTCTCTTAACTGCTACTATTTGCACTTTAGAAGTAAAGTTAAAGAATGACAATAGAAAAGGTGAATTCATCTGTGCAAAACTTCTAAACTTGATATCAGAACAAGGAATGCAAGTTAGGTGATTCATACTTCTAATTCAAACCATCCAACATTTAACTGCACACCAATGAAGGGCCTTCCTCAAAGCATTTCCATGATATAGGCTTAGGTTCCACTGCCATAGGTTTTAAAATACATATACAAGAAAATTGCCCTAGGATTTACTCCCCCACCCCCCCTTGACCCTGCCCATTCCCAGCACCACCATCACTGTCTTGGACAGTGCATTAGAGAAAGTCAAGTGACTCAACACCACTGGAGCACACTGAAGAAATACAATAGAAGCCTTCAACACTGTGGAGACTGCCAGGGTATTAAAAAAGATGCATCAACCACATCTTTTTATAGAACATTGTATATGTGACAGCTGTTTCTGTTAAATTTTCGCCAATCAAAATGCAGAAATATGCAACCTGAATGAATGATTATCTTTCAGTATAGGTTCTTTGCATAGTAAGAGGATTATGCAGCTTTTAGTAAACATCGCAGGAGTTATTCCTATTGGAGATTCAGAAAAGTCTATTTTAAGCAATTCAGGAAAAAAAAATCCCAGCTCTTGAAAAATACCCAGTTTCACATAAAACTCTGCATTGAATTCAGAAGCAGCAATGCTTGCTGGCATGGTAATTTGATACATTTGCATAAAAAGGAATTGTTTGCAGTGCATCTATGCCACACTAAGAATCCCTACAGATTAACATCTTTAAACAAAAGAAAACCTCAACAACATTAAAGAAGAAATTTCAAAAGTATGCTGTCCCCATTAGTTTTCTAACAGAACAAAAGAAACTTGAAGCATTAATGTAGGTATTCACTACGCTTTACCACAGAAACAGAACTGGAAAACCAAACACCTCCACATCAAACGTAGAGCTGCACAGTGAGTTAGCAATTTGTAAGGCTGCCTTGCTTTTTTAAATAAAAATATTTACAGAGCTTCTTGCATCTAGGAAACATTTCAGGTATGTGAGGAATCTTTCAGCAAAATGATAGCATTTTTTTGAAACCTTCAGTACATGTGGAGTAAGTGGATAGAGAAAAAATATTAAATTTTAGAATTTAACAAAGTTTGAAAGGTCATAACAGGACACACAGACAGCAATGGGAAAGGAAGGGGGGGAAATAGGGAGGGGAGAACTGGCACCTACCATTCTTTCTTTACAGTTTGGATATTGTCCATGTCTTTCATTCTGGTGCGCCACCTAATTATGGAAAGAAGACGGTTTAAAACCAAACCAAACCAAAATAAAATGCCCAGCACACTTTCCCTCCTTTTGTAGCTGGAACACTACATTTTTTCCTGTGCAGATAATACATTTAACCAGAAACCTCAACCTCCCCCCCCACCAAGTCTCCAGATGGTTCTTTGTTTTCCTGCAGTTTCTAATTTAATGACACATGAACCACGCATCTGTTCCAGACGTTCAGAAGCAAGGTTACTTTCTCATAAACATACAAGATACATTCCACAATAATAACACTGTGTATTGAAAATACATGCCCATACTTAATGCAAGGCGAGGAAAAAACATCACACTCCTCCTCTGATCGACATGGTTTAAACTCCCCTGATTTTCCACAGCACTATGAGATGGTTGCAGAAAAACTGCACTGCCACTGCAGGTATTCATGACCTTCACCTTAACTGTGCATTACTGAAAGGGGCAAGATTTGTCAGGTTCCCCTTCCTACCTTACCTCAACATAGTGGTGCAGCACCTCAGAAACAGTGAATTATCATTTCTGGTCTACCATTTAGCTGGCAAGCAAATCCTGGATTTGCAAGTACTAAATATACTACAGGATTAGTCTGCTGAGTCAAAAGAAATGAAGAATCCCATACTGATCTCATTATAGGTGCTCATTCTTGAGCTCTCTGAAAAAAGTTACAGAATGTCACAAAAAGCCAGAAACTGCTACAAAATCCTTAAAAAAAATAAAACCACTCTGAAATTGTGCAACAGCCCCCCCCCCTCCCGAAAACAGAAATTTTAAGTTGCAACTGTGTTCAAAGAGTTATTCCTGAAGACCACTGGGTACAGGTTACACAGATGATGTTCTCCTGCAGGTCTGGGACTCAGTCATGACACTGTGTGTGGCTTTTAGAGAACATCAAACTAAGCAGTGACAGCCATCATAATCCTGAAAAAAGCAGCATGCACAGCAAGACTAATATAAATTTTAAGTGGTCTTGACATCTAATTTAACAAGACAGAGAGGTTAGGGCAAAACAACATGCAGCACTGACCAAAAAAAAGAAAACCTACATCCAGTTATTCAGTACTAATTCATATTCCTCCAGTTTTAATATTGGTATTCTTTCATCTTTAAAGTTAAATCCTTGTGAGACACATTATGTAGAAAAGTACATAAGCCTTCAGAAAACCCCTATAATGACCAAAAAATTTGGTCAATATGCACATCACAGGTTTGAAAGGTAAGACAGCCTTAAATTTAACTGATGCTATTATGTATTAGGTCAAACCAGCATACTTTGCACACCTTTGACATATCACACAAGATCAGAGTCAGTCTTTTTTTTTTTTTCCCCTCCTACAAATGTTCTGCCAGAGCACTGTATCTACCAGGCAAGCTTGTGCTGGTACATGATGACCTTATATGCATATCTGATAGTTGTTCTTGGAACTCTGTACTGCATTTGTTAAAAAAGAACTCTTGGTATGAAGTAAGCAGAGTGAAAGCAAAGTGCTTAAAAAGTATAATTTTTTCAAACTTCTCTCAAATTCAGCTTTAACACACTCCAGCACAAAGTATTTTTTTGTGTTTAGTCCAACGTAACTTTTTGTAGTTTGTGTTAATGTGCTTATCTTCTATACTCTTTCACTCCAGTGGGCTACTCCCCAAAGCAACAAGAGCCACCTCCTGCCATCTGCTTTTGTTGATTCTCTGTAACTTGTCATCAGAGCTGTTAAAAAGAGACAGACACAATGAAGCAGCTCTTCAAATTAGCTCTTTGGCTACATTAGCCTGGCCTCAAATGTGCGTGAATGTTATTCAAAACTGGTCAGCTGTGAAAACTGCTGTTCCTTCTAAAGTACAACAGCAATTATACTTGGAAGAAATGTTTGCATTAATCTCTCAAGGTGAAGAAATCATCCTATATAGCATACTGATGTTTATTATGACCAAAACGGCAATCAGAACGCGCTGCAAGCACTTCAGCTCAGCAGGTCAACCCAACCAACACAAACCACCTCTCCCACCAACTTGAGACAGGCATCCCTAGTTGCCACTTAAAATGTTAAGAATTTTGGAACTTATTTTTTGCATCAGTGACAAGAAGTGCCTCAGAACCCAACCTCCATCTCTGGAAACTAAATTTAAAACACGGGAAGAAGCTGCAGTTGCCAGCAGCCCACCACAGCTACATCTAGTAACTGGGGTAGGACACTCCTGGCCCTTCCACACAGCCCTAGGGGGTTTCGAGCCCTGTGACCAGCACCACTGGGATGGGCCACTGACCCAGTGTGGCTTCACAGCCAGAGCTTCCAAAGAGGCAGCCCTCAATAGATGTATTCGTTTTGGCAAATAACTCTGCGGTTAATACAGCTGAGCCCACACTTCCAGTCATTTTATTGCAAGAAAAACAAACCAGAAACTACCTGTGATGCTTCCCTGGCTGTGAAGGGCAGAAATACCCATACAAGCACATGCAGCCCTCTCCCCTGACAGCCTGCCTGACAAACTTTGGCAGAACAAGCTCCTTGAGTGGAGAGCTGCTCCCAGCACAGCACTGTCTATCTATGCACCACACTGAAATCACGGCTGAAAACTGCTCTGTACCGTGCCACAGAGAGACAGGAAGCTCCAGGGAAATGGCAACTGCAAATTAACAGCGAGATGAACATCAAAGCTAATGGCCTGAATGTGACTGATGTGCTCAGGTACAAACCACAGCATTCACGCTTCCTCTCCAGCTGGCTAGAGGAGCTGTGCACTGGGAAAGAAACCTATCCCCTCTCTTGATGTCCAGGTGTTAAAAAGATAAGTTACTTGTCTGTAGAATTGCCCTGTTAAGGCTTAGGACTCGACATGCTTCAATGATCTCAGATCTAAGGAGTGGTTAACTAAGCTTTGGGAGAAGGATGTACTGATAGTGGACACAAAGAAGGCAGAGTTTATGGGCCACAAGGACATTATGCAGAACACCCAAGATAAGGAAGAAACTAACAAAGCCAACTCAGCAACTGTGCTGGAATCAGCTCCAACTGGGTAAAAGGTAATAGGTAATTCTGGCAGAGGGATATCGTGACCACCAACTCAAGAAACCCACTAGCCCAGAAGAAGAGAAAGACTGAGCATGCAGACTAATAAACATAAGAAGCAAGACAATCATTTAACCAATAAAAGATAGTACACACATTAATAAGAGAACTATGTAACTTGTAGCAAAGGAACGATAATACCTCTGTTTGCTAAAACGTATAAATAGTGAAAAGTTTTGACAGTCGTGGCGCTGGCTTTGCGGATTTGCCATCCAGCCCCCCCTTCTGCGCAGAACCGCAAATAAATCAAAATACCTCGGCTCTGTATAGGGACTGGCCTCTCGCACTCTGGGTGAAAGACTCTATTTTGGGACAACACCGCGGCTGCCAGCAGCTGAACTCCCCCGCACCCCCAAGCCAGGCCGGGCGGGCGCTCCGCGCCTCCCGCCAGCGCCGGTGCCCAAACCCGCCCTGCCCAGCGCAGCCCCCGCCCGGCGGGCGGACAGGAGGTATTTTTAGGCGATGAGGCAATACCGCGGTAGCGACGCAGAGGCGGAACGCCCAGTGCGCCCGAGAGGGGCAGGGCAGGGACCCCCCGGGGAACGCTCCCGCCGCCGCCCCGCGCGGGACGCGGCCGGTCCGGAGCGGGGCGAAGTCTCCGGGCAGAGTCTGCGGGAAGGTTCGGGAGGCTCAGCCCGCCCGCCCCCGGGGCGGCCACAGGCGAAGCCCAAGCGCCAGTGGGAGCCGAGGGAGCGGCGGCTCTGCGGGACGCGCTCCCCCAGCCCGGCCTGTCCTGTCCTGTCCCCGCAGCGACTCACCCGCCCGTCCCGCAGCGCCCGTCCCAGCACCGCCCGCCCGCCGCGGAACTCCCGGTGTCCCGCGCAGAGCGGCGCAGGCGCGGCGGCTCCGGGCGGGGCGGGCACAGCTCAGCTCAGCTCAGCTCAGCTCCGCCCCGGCCCCGCGGGAGTGCCGGGCTGTCCTATGGATCCGCACCTGCTGCGCGGGGAGTCGCGGCGTCCCCTGGGGCTGCGCTGTCCTGCGGGGAGAGGCGGGGGCTGGCAGGGCCTATGGCCCGAACGGGCCGGACTCCCCGCGCCGCTGCGGCGGTGCCCGGGCAGGACCTGGCGCAGCACCGGTATAGATACAGATATATAGAGAGATAAACCTCTGTGCCTGGCCTGCGGCTGCCAAGGCAGCTCTGTCCCGACAACAAAGTCCGTGTGCCCCTCTGTCACACGCCCACAATCGCGGGGGATGGTCTCGGTGTCCGGGCGCCCTCAGCGGCCCCCGCGCTTTGTCCGAGCAGCCGCAGGCGCGGCCCTTGGGAGGGCGGGAGTGTCTCGTTGTGCTGCGGGCGCTAATTAAGGGCGAGTGTTGACCTACGAGAAAGAGGAGCTCAGCCAAGGCCTCGCACCGAGGACAAAAGAGCGGCGCGGTGGCTGGGAAGCAGAGACCCCCGAGGGTGAATTAGACTTGGGAAAATGGGATGGAATCCTTAGGGAAGCAGGAAGGATTTAGCAGAGTTCCCTGCGCTGTGCTGGGCCTTGGAGAAGCCGCTCTCTGCGGGACGGTGGTGCTAGGAGCTATCCAAGGGCAGCCAGCACCTGGAAAAACACGGAGCAGAGTGAATGCGTCGCCTGCACCTGCATGCTGTTTAATAAGGGTTGGGGTTTTCAGCCCCCAATAATTAGCGATGTACTATAAAACATTTAAAATTAACCTAAATTGAACAGCCACAACTAGCTAATTCACAGTAATTAATGGGAAATCCACTGCGAATTTGCAAGTGCGATCAAAGGTAATTCTAAAAGCAGAGGTAATACTTCATTGAGTGTCGTCCTCACGTGGGACACGTTTCTGCAACCCCTTAATCACAACAATTAAAATCACATCGTTCAGAAACGTTAAAATAAGATGTTTAGTCTCAAAGTTCAGTGACGGTGAGTAACAGAAGTAGAATCTGACACTTGACAGCTATAATTTCTTCATCTTTGTAATGTACGTCACAACGCACTAAACCTTTTGAAGGCAGTTTGGATTAATCGTTAAGTTTTAACTGGATGAGTTATAATTACAGCTCCTATCTCTGAATCTTCAGGGAAAATAGTAAGAAATTTGGCTTTTCTTTTGGTGTAAAATACGTAGAGTCTTATATTTCAAAATATGGATTGCTGAGATTCTCTTCTCCCTGGTTTTGTATAATGCTTAAAATACTTTGACATTTTTGAATAGAAGGCACTTGTTTGTTACAAGGGTTACCGATTCCATTAAATGAAGTTTTATATATTTAGAACTTAAGCCATGAATATTGTAGCACTGCTGAAAAGTTCAAGGAATTAGCAAAACCCTAGCTAAAACATCTGAGGGTTGTTTTGCAATGCTGGACTGTTTTATATTTTCTTTCAATATTTTAAGTACACTGACTCCATTTTATTAAACACATAAATTCAGTAATGTATTTAACCCTTCCCTGGGGGCCGTTTCTGCAACAATTTTGTAGACCCAAAGGTAAGCATAGGAGGCAAGATTAGACTTACCTGGTGTAATGGTGGAGGCATCCCAGCTGCAATCACATATTGATTTAGAAGATTAGGTCTATTACTGGAAATCAGGATACAGCTGGAGACACACTGACCTACTACAATAGTAACTGGTGTCCTAGTGAATTCAGTGGTTTCTTAAAAGCTCTTATAAGTACAGCTGTTCTCCCTCATGACTGAAACTATTGAGAAAGCATATGAGTAAGAAAAATCTTAAGATCTTCAACACTCATATAATGTAAAAAATAATTTTTTCTTAAAAGCTGGAAATTTTCAAGAGTGTTGTTGCAATCAAGACATCACTGAAATCCTTTTAGGCTCTGTGCATTTCATACAGCTTATTCTCTGGCAGTACACGAGATGAACAGAAGCAAATGGTCCTTTTCTTACCGTGTGGTGAATAGAAGCAAACAGCCCAGACTGTGTCTGCTGAAAAACCTCTAACAGGGTATTCATGAGATGAATACAACCATCTCATGCCCCTTTGTCAGGAGAGATCAGATGCACTGGTGTGGAAGACAGTGACAACCCCTGAACTTGTTTTATAACGTAGGAGTGAATCTCAGTGTTGACAAAGTAAAGCAGGGTTTTAGCTGCCACTGTCTGTGCCATCAAGGTCATGGAAGAGCCAGCACACACAGGGTGTCTAAAAACAAGCAGAAAATTAATTTTGAAGGGATATTTTTAAACCATATATTTAACAAGGTTAACCCGTGCCAGAGGACACCGTCACCTACCTATAATTAAACATCAGCACATCAGCTGTATTGATTGACCTTAACTTGAGATAGCAGTTGTTGCCTGAAGCCTTTTGTAAGTGTGTGAACACAGAGCTGGAACAGACTGGGAGGGAACTGGGACTGCAAAATAAATGGGAGAACAGGATCTGGTTATTCTGTACTTGGCTATTCCACCGACAAAGACAGCACATTCCTCTGCACAATGTCCTTTTCCTACATATTCCTTGAAGGAATGTTAAACCGTCTAGGTTACCACACGGGGAGAAATAGCTTAAGGAACCAATGTTTTTGGGAAGCCAGCTGTGCAGTGGAAAAGCAAGTCATTGGAGACGTTGGGTGAATCAGCAATCGTGATGAGGGTGTTACCCTCATAAATTGGAAGGAGCATCCACACATATTGCTGGACACCGGTACTGTAAATCCACAAGAAAAGTGAAGATAGCTTCAATTTTAAAAGTAGTGTAGAACGCATAAAACCATGAAAAATTCAAGGCAGCCTGAGCAAGTGTTTGCACCAGATAACACACATTTGGAAATAACACATCATGTGAATTCTCAAAGACACTCTTAAGTGAAACTACAATGATGGTATGGTAGTGTAGTTTATGAGCTCCTTCTTGGATCTGTAACAAGGAAACATACTTCGAAAGCTAAGATTGTGTGTGAGGACTAGGGAGATTTATGAGCCAATAATGTTTCTGATGGACTTGCCATGTGATCCTAATCAGGCCATTCTGCATTCTTATGGTGCTAAAGCTTATCTACACATGTGTTCATAAATGCCTATTTTTATTGTAAGCATTTTAGGACAGAGTCTGGTTTTTACTACAAAGCTATACATCACCCAGCATAGTAACAGGCTGGCGGTGCTACTTTCATATGATTAATGATTATAAGCACCAAAGTGAGATGATTTGCCATTTTTGTCCAAGATGGAAGTAATTTACAGCCTGGATGATAGTGAAAAACAGACCCTGCAGATGCCTGGCTGCAATATCATCAGCCTGTGAGTTTCACACAATTATTATTATTAGAAAAACTATCCACTGTAACCTTAGCTCAATGGGAAAAATGTTATGAAAGCTAATGGCCAGATGTGATGGGAAGATAATTTCGAAATATTAGGAAGTAAGTTTTACCACTCCCATTTAATGTTATCTAAGAAACCTACTCTCTGATCCTGCTTCAAGTTACACTGATGTTATCTAGTGTGGAAAACAATCTTCAGATAACTGTGCTGATAATGGGGATGGACATTAACTATTTAATTCTAAAACATAACTCTTATCCATTTTTAAATGACAACGGTAGTCTTCAAATAATGAGACATCTTTAATAACATAGCAAAATGCCTGCAATGTGGAGTGACTGTAGCACCTTCTGTGTTCAAGGTAGTACCAATCCTGACAACTGGACACTGCTTGTTTGATGTTTCCAAACTTACATCCCATAGGCATATGTTAATAATGGACAATTCTCAAAGGAATAAGCACACAATCTTAATTTCCTAACATGTCCCTCAGGGAAAGGCTCGGAGCACGTTTACAAAAGCAAAATCTCTTGTGAATCTTTTCTTATTTCGAGATTCAACTGAAACCAGGAGGAGCTGACAGCATGATTGAGAGGCGCACATATGAGCTTATAAATAGAGGCCTGAAAAGATGATTTGATTTCCATTCTTTGGAATGTTACAGCTATTCAGAGATATTGCAAAGTAATCTCTGGTAAATTGCCAATGATTGAAGTAAATGGTAACTCACTGAATAGAGCCTTCTGGTCCTTACTAGTCTGAAACTCGCTACAAAAGTTCTGAATAAGGGATGAAGGACTTCTTCTTTTGTTGTAACTGATTCCTGATTTCCTTCTAAAATAGGGACATGTGACAACAAAGCCTTCATCTCCAAATATTTCTTGTGTCATTAAATGCCACTCACAGAGTGAACAAGGCTTTCCATCCTGGGTAATTTTTTAACGTCTTTTTGCATCACAATGTCCCAATATGACTTATTCCATGAGTCATTTTTAATGGCAAGGGACTCTTGGTCAAGTACTTTTTCATATTTTTCCAATTTTCTAGTGGTGTACCTGCCACAGCAGATGTTGTGGCTTCTTCTTAATACGTGTTTCAGGTATCTTAATCTCTTTTCTGAACAACTGGAGATAAAAGGATGTCAAACACTGCTGTAAGCTTTAGAATTCATTATCAGTTGGTTCCATTTGAAATATGGTCCTTCCCAATGGCATTTATTTGCAGAAGGTTTTAGATATCTGTCTGTAAGACCAAACTGCAAATCTTGAAATTGAATCTTACTGGGAATGAGCTCTTCAAAATTTTTCTACATAATATTAGTGGAGTGTGGCTTCAGTCCTTCTTCCCTCCCTTTTTTCATTGTCTTTCACGAGTCATAGTTCTTACTTTTTTTCCACCAAAGCTTTTCCTGAATGTAGAGTGCTGAGGGGAGTCTAAATAGGTTTTTAATGCTGTTCTGTCTTCATATGACACTTGAACCAACAACAGATATAAAAAATGGGAACAAGTAAATTCTTGGATTAGTGAAATTACTCTAAATCCCTTTCTACAATAATTCATCTTTCATTGTAAAACCACATTTAAATCTCTAAGTATGTGTGATATATTAATCCTATGTTAACATGTTCTCTGCACTAAAAAAATATCCAAGCAAAGCCACTGAGCAAACCTTTTAACTTATGATTGATTTATTTATATTGTCAGTACTAAAAATGATGATGGGGCTTACATGGAAGCTATAGAGTCGTAATCTGAGTCAAAATAACCAGCCACACCTTCTAAGAGGAACAAGGCAACTAAGAAACCTGAAAATAAAACCATCTGTGAAAAACAACCCAGGGAGCAAACATCCAAAATGAAGTGTGTCTTTCCATGTTCCCTACCATGCTAACATAATGGCAATGAAGCACTACAAATGTTCAAAGCAGTGAGCAGGGATTTTTAACTACATCAATCCCTCTACAGGAGTAGTCCCTCCGGCGTCATAAAGAGGGCTCTCTGGGTATGGCTCACAGGAATGAGCTCACAAGACTAAAATAAAGAGAAAAAAGGACACAGCTGTGGTATAAATATTTAGCAAATGTGAAAAAAAACCTTTTAAATTGAGTACTTTCAATTGCTTCAAGCAGATTTGGGTAAGCACCCAGGAAAATCAATTTGCTCGCATAATGACCAAGTTTATTTTACTTTTAAAAAGTCATCAGTGTTCATGAGAGGAGGAGTGCTGGTTTGAATCAGGCATGTTGCAAGCAGATGTTATGCAAGCTTCCTCAGACATGCCTGCCAGTGACTGCAATCCTGAGTTATGACATTCACTGTAACTGCTGCAGTCTGGGCCCTTTTTTGGGCCACTCATCTGTTGGTTTTCCCAAACTGGGGATGGTATTTTTGTGATGAATACAAAAACTTGAAGAAGAGCAACATACTTTTGGTTTCCAGACCAAGAGAACTTGAGAACCATGTCTGAGTTTCACGGCCTATCAGTAATACTGGATAGAAATGGAAAAGTACATTATTTGTCATTATATATATGATTGTGATACTCTTATCAAACATATCTCCCGGTTCATTCCTACCATGTATATGGTAAAGGATAGTCTCTTGCAGTTCCTTCTGTTCCTTCTTTTGAAGGATGAAAGGAAGTGATTTCCAAATACCATTTTCAGAAACCCTTGTAGGTTTTCAATTATTTTGTCCTTTAGTCCATGAGTGTATGAAATGACTACATCCTTTCATAAACTTTAAACAAATAAATGAAGAAATAAAGAATGAAAATAAAAAAAAGAACTAAAAAATGAAGAAACCTACCAAAACCAATCTCTTGGAGCAGAACTACTCTATTTTTTAAAGATGCTGCATATTCTGGGACAGGAGATGAAGTACTGTTGCTAATACAGATTAAAAGCTCTTAAATAGAGAATGTCAGATGAGAGAAAGACCACAGTTCCTACTCTGAAATGCACTGTATTTAGGAGTATCTCATAAAGATGAAAATTTTTTGCTATTCAAAGTAGGACTTTTTTTTGCTTGGATATTTAAATAGCCCATTTTCTTATTATATGTCCTGATGTCATTGTTGCATATTTTCTATTTTTAAGTACATGCTCTGCCATACTTTTTCAGACTGTAATCTCGGAAAGAAAGATGTGGGAGTACGTAGGTAAAGCAGGATAGTAGTTGCTACATTTATTGTTCTTTACTCAAAACATTATTGTGCTTTCCATCTTTAAACAATAAAAACACTTTGATAAAGCTTGCTTGAGCCTAACAGTCGGAACCACATGACCACTAATTTAATTATACTATTCTTTTTTCTTAAAGAAGCAGGAAGCACTGCAATGACTTGCCCAGCTGTGTCAAACGAGTCAGTATGAAAATTAAAAAGTTGAGACTTTGTCACCTACAGCTGTGTGCTTGTATTACTTGGCTAGGTTTCTTTTACAAAGCTCTAGGTTTCGGAGCTTGTGTGCAGGCACAGAGGTAAGTTCAATAAAGGGCAACAAGTCGAGAGAGAGTCTTGCTGTACATCAGCGTGAAGGGATTGAGTTCGATAATAGTCAGAAGTGTTACAGTTTGTGAATAGTCTGAAAAGCATTTAGGCATCCGATGTCGGGTAATACATTGTATTCTTCATCCCTCTGAAATGTGGTTATTGGATCTGTGATAAGGAAGGTGAGAGAAAAATGAGCTTTCCAAGGACCGAGCAACAAACATCAAACGCAGGCTGAGGCAACCTGGCACAACAGAGGAGATGTTATCGGTGACTGGTGCGGCGGGAGAAGCAAAGGCACAGTCCCGATAGCCTGGTTATCAAGGGGATTCATTAGTAGAGAGGCTCGCCACGCTGTGAAACAGTTTTCCACGGAAAATTACGGAGATCCCATCCTTGGGAGACGTGTCCGCCCAAGCGGCGTGTCCTGTCAGCGCCTGGGCAGAGCTTCCCCGGGCGAGCAGAGCCGGCGGCCGAGCACCTTCTGGGCTGCCAGCGCTGCCCTTCACCCCCCGCGACCTCGGGCGGCCGCTCCCCCCCCGCCCTTGAACTCCCCATCCCTCGGCTCAGCCCTCAGGGGGCGGCGGCGGATCCCGGGTCACGCCGGGACAGGCCCGTCCAGCGGCTCGCCAAGCGCCGAGAAGCGCACTCTGGAGTTCTGTGGGCGCTCGGACCCCGCCACAGAGCCAGAGACAGAGCTGGTGCCGGTGCCGGTGCCGCTCCCGGGGGACCCGAGGCCGCCGCCGCCTCCCGGGGCCGGGCCGGGCCCATAGAGCGCGCGGCGCCGGGATAGAACGGCCGCGCCGGGGCCGCAGCGCCCCCCGGCGGCCGCTCGCGGGGGCGGCGCGGAGCGGGCAGAGAAAGGGAGCGGGGACAGTAATGGCGGCCAGTTAGAGCCGGGCTGAGCCCGAGAGGCGGCGGCGACAGCGGCGGGAGGAGCCGGCGCGGCTCCGGCTGCGCCTCTGCCCGGCGGAGCGGCTTCCCCGGAGGGCTTTTCTTCCTTCCTCCCTCCTCCCCCCTTTCCCCCTCTCCCTCCCCTTCCCCTCCCTACCCGAGCCCCCGCCTGTCCGCCCTCCCTCCCTCCTCCCTCCGCGCCGCCGGCGGCGGCGGCGGCGGCGCCCCCCGTGTCCCCCCTCGCCGGGGCCATGGTGAACACCAGGAAGAGCTCCCTGCGCCCCCTGGGCAAAGCGGCGGCCGCGGCGGCCGGGGCCGGCAGCCATTTCATCTCGTCCCGCACCCGCTCTTCCAAGAGGGGCACCAAGGCAGATGCGGCCGGGCTGGAGGAGGCGGCGGCAGCGCGGGTGAGCACCGGGGGGCTCACGGGCAGCGACGGCGGCGGGAGGGCAGCGGCGAGGCCGGGGAGTCGCTGGAGACAGCGCTGCTGGTGCCGGGGGGGCCGCGGGCAGCAGGGTCGGCGGGGGGCGGGTGCCCAGACGGGCTGTCGGGGGGACGGCGGGAGCCCGCGGTGAGGAGGCACCGCGGAGCCGGCGGGGACGCGGGGGCGGCTGCGGAGGAGCCGCAGTCCCTGCGGGGTCAGCGGCGGGGCGGCGGGGGCCGCTGACAGGGGCGGGGGGCGGCGGGGACACGGTCGGCGGAGCTGCCGCGGTGCTGGTGCCGGGCCGGTGCCCAGCGGGCGGGGGGTCCGGGGGGTCCGGCGGGGTCCGGCGGCGCGGGGCTCCCCCTGCGGCCGCGCCCGGCGCTGCCGCCGCCAGACAAAAGTTGGGAGCTGCGCCCGCAGCAACTTCGCAATAATCCTCGGCCCGGGTTTGTGTGCTGGTGGTTTTTTTTTTTTCTTTTTTTTTTTTTTTTTTTTTGTGTGTGTGTGTGTGTGTGTGTTTTTTTTTTTTTTTTCCCCCTTTCCCTGAATGACCTCGATTCGGCCGGCGGCTGCGCCGGGAGCAAGCCGGTGTTTGGGAAAGCCCCCCCCCCACGCCCGCCCCGTTTTTGTGGCAAGGAGAGTGAGATTTTGCCATCAAGTTTAAGTTGAGTGCTTTCCCAGCAGAATTTACTGTGGTAGCTTTGGTTGGACGGGCTGAATGGCAAGTGGAATTCTACAGCTGGATTTGGAGAATTTAATATTTGGTGAATTCTAAGTGGAAGAAAGAATTCGTGAGACTCTCTTCTTCCTTGTCTCTAGTCGGCTTTGTTGACTAGAACTGCGGTTTTGTTTTTTTGTTTTTTTTTAATTGGCACAGAATCAATTAGGTTGGGAAAGACCTCAATGATAATTGAGTCCAACCTTTGACCGAACACCACCTTGCCAGCTGGACCATGGCTCTAAATGCCACGTTCAGTCCTTAAACACCTCCAGGATCGTGACTCTACCACCTCCCTGGGCAGCCCGTTCCTAACCCTTTCTGTGAAGAAATTCCTCTTATAAGAGGAATTATAGGCAGGACTTTACTTGATGAAACTTCACGTGTTGCTTTGAAGGTTTAAACTAGTAGTTATAGCTGCGTGCTCTGCATGTATATTAGAAAAACAATGTAAATATGGAAGTGAAAATTGAGGGTCAGAAGGACAGTCCTGCATCAACTGACCACATCCCAGCCCTGCTAAGGAGGAAGTTAATCAGACAAGCAGAAAAACAGCAATAATAGCTGGAGGCAGATCAGAAGGATGACACCTGGAATTCTCACAAAACCTTTTGCTCCATTCTTTTAGTCTTAAAATACTAAAACCACCTCAAATTACTGTCTGGATACTCCATACCTTCTGTGCTTCTCTTTCAGTTCTTTCATGCTTCACAGTTCTTCCCTTCCCCCATCTTACTTCTCCCTGTTCCCTATTTCTTCCTTGTTTAATTTCAGTAGACTCCTGGGGATGCAGCACCATAGCTGTAAAAAGCTGTTCTGCTTGTTCTAGTGTGCACTTTCTGTTTATTCATATCGTGGGTCTTGTGGTTTGTGAAGCAAAGTTTGGTGTAACCCTTACTGGCTTACTTTGCAGGGAGTTTGCTGCTGCTAAAAAAAGTAGCTTGGGCTTCTTTCCAAGTATTTTTAATCTGTGAATAGTATTTTTATACTACGAATCATTAAAATGTTTAAATTGTTATTTTCATGGTGTAAGGCAAGGAGATGGTGCAAAATAGCGCCAAATGTTGTAAATACTTCCCAGGATATTGCCCATGCTTCTAAAAGAGCATTTCTTCTAAAGTTAAATGTAAATTTTGGTATATGGGAATAGACTTGTTTCACTGCACAACAAATCTCATGTGTTTGAGGTAGAATTTTTTCTTTTCTTTAAGATGTAATTGCCAAGTATGAGCAGAAGTTATCCAAGAAGAGTGTTTTGTAAAATATGTATCTCTCACTGTATTTTAAAGTTGTCTTTGTACAACTCTTTTTATTCTTCAGATGGAAGTACTGTCAGCAATGCAACGTCTTTCTGAGCTTCTGAATCTTCTTGAAGTAGTGCCAGAGAAGGATCTCAGTGATTAGGACATGAATAACTGTAGCAGTAGGGAGACAAAGCCTTTGCTTTTGGAAGCAACTGTCGGGAGGCAGATAGTGAGGCTGTGTTCTGTGCAGAAGGCGTGCTGGGATCGTCTTCATGCAGTTGTATGTAATTTTTTTTTTGCAGTTGACTGGGACAGTGTGTCCTTTTAAAATCTTTTGGGTGTAATGTCAGGAGGCCCAGCCTTACTACCAGCAGTTAAGTGGGTTAATGGGCAGCTCGAGTTTGGAGCTTTGGCAGGAATGGGATGCTTCTTATTTGCACTGTTTGACTTAATTTCCTTCCATGGAGGTTCTGACTTGGACACCCAGAGAAATGCTCTTTGGTGGCAATGCTTGTGGCCCACCTTTCAGAATGTATTTTGAAAGATCATCTGTCTCTTGCTTATTAGCAACAAAAACTGAGTTAGTAACCTAATGACATCCTGTGTGATGCTGAGTAGACCAGATGAGGGGTTAGGAGTTGCCTTCCACCTCTTTTGTTCTATTTCAATTTTTGTCTCCTTTTTTCCTCTTGGCTACTTCTTGTATACATAGGGTTGTGGCTTTTTTTTTTTTTTTTTTTTTGGTTGTTGTTGTTTTGTTTTTTTTGTTTGTTTGTTTGTTTGTTTCCCCCCCATACATATACAAGGATAGGCTTGAATCTCTCCTTTCTCAAGATCTTGAGTTAAGTTTCTAGTCTTCTGCTTCAGTATTATGCTGAATTACGTATGAGTAGTGTGTGGTTTTGTTTGTTCTGAGTTTGGAAGCAACACACATTCTGTGGAAATGGGCTGTAATAGTCTAAATGCCTTTATCATGTTCAGTGTATTCCCTCTGTAGTACTTGCTCAGCCCAGAGAAAGCAATGACGTCAGGCTTTGAAAAGTAAACTGGTTTGAATTATTGATTGGCGACCACGCAGTCAGCGATGAAGATGAATACATGTGCGTC
The DNA here is from genome assembly GCF_025592945.1 of Manacus candei. NCBI lineage: Eukaryota > Metazoa > Chordata > Aves > Passeriformes > Pipridae > Manacus > Manacus candei. The sequence continues at coordinate 3,025,960 of NW_026138055.1, read as the reverse complement.
TGTCTCCTGACCAGAAGCCAGATTAAAATGAACAAAATCCCTCACTAAATGGATCAAGGAGCCAAGAAGTTTATTGTCTGAGATGATGTCATAGCAGAGTGCATAGAGAGGGTATAGAGGGGAAAAACTGGCCTTTGTTTTCTTCCTGCATCTAGGACTGATTTACACACTGTTTAGTAGAAATTGAAGTTATGCTTACATAAATTTATGTTCGATCTTTATACAAATTATATGTAATTTTTTCTTTCTAGCCTTAAAACTTGGAAAATGTTCTGGCTTTATATTAAAGCATTCTGACAAGAAAAGTGCATCAAAATCATCTAAAGTTTTCAGAAACAGAATTGTAACACAAGGCTTGTAAATCCAGTGGAATTCATTCACACTGTGAAAAAATTGAGGATAGTGTGACCATAAGTGGTTAAATTTGTGATTTATATCTACTAATGTCTGATGTTTTCAGATACTGAGTTGTGATTGCTGGTAACATTTGCTTGGCAATTGAAATGATTTTTCTCAGTCATCTCAAAACACAAATCAAAAATGTTGATCAAGAAAACTTATGAATTTATTGTGAAATAAACACTCTTAAATTATGTCAGCGTACTAGTTAGACATTTTAGAAATGTATACAAGATTAGCTTAATTTAATTAGCCAAGAAAGCATTAGCAGTGCCTTAAGAGCTACTTGAGGGCACGGTGATAATTGTAACACATGATCCTCGCTAAAAGTAGTGCTGCCAACGTCGTTCAACTTGCTCAGTGGCACCGTAGAGCTCTCCATTGTGCTTAATTGCTAATGGGAGCAAACAGGGGCTGGAGGATTGACATCGGGTGCTGCAGTGTGGGAAGGTAGAAAGCTAAGCAGCATATTTGTGCTCTGTGATGCTAGTACATCTCAGTGTCTCCTATTGTAATTCCTCAGTCTGTAGCAATAGAAGTGTTTTCTGATTTCTGGGTGGTAATGTGGTTTTTGTAGCATAAACTCATTGCTGTGTTTTATTCCTTGAAAGGCCTTTAATGGTCAGCTGTTGAAAACATAGAAAAATAACTTAAAGAAATTATTATAATTTCTCTTAAAATACAAGTTTCAAATATAACCCATAGAGCTTTCTAAAAATTAAATTTTCCTTTACGAGACAACCTGATTCAGATTAGCATGTTGTCTTTGTTGTCTATGCAAAATGTCTGGTAGTGTTCTGGATGCTCTGCTGTTTCGAATAAAACTGTAAAAAAGTTAGATTTTCCTCCTTTGCTGGATAAATGACACTTGCTGGCCACCTGCATGTAAAGCTCTTACAGGGAAAAAAGCTCCTCTCCAATATCTATGTTTTAAAGAACGGAACTGCCTTCCTGTTTGAGTTTACAGTAGCATCAGTAAAGGTGCTGAGGTTAATGCTTTTACAGTTCTTTGAAATACATCCTGAAATAAGAGAGTCTTGTGAAGTTATTCCAAACAATTTAATTTAAAGGAAGAGTCCCAGGAAAGCTCATATTTTTGGTGTGTAATAAAATGTCGGGTTCTTTCTGGTTTAGTGGTCTGCTGCTCTTTTGGGACTTAGCAGGGGAAAATCAGTGATCTAAAACGAATTGTGCAGGCTGTTCCTTGGTAGCGTAGTGTTAATACAGCTGTGAGCAGTGGGAAATGGAGCAATTGTTGGAAGCAATCTGTGTTCAGGATTCTATCAAAATACCATACAGTTGGCATTTGTAATCCTTTCATGTTTCTAGAGGGGTGTCCTGAGCTTGAATTCTTCCTGTGTATCCTGCCAAATCAGTCTGGGCCCCCGTCATAAGTCAGGACACCTGTGAAGTGTCCATGGCTTGTTCTGGGAGGCAGGGGTGCATCCTGTAGGAAGCTGGCTATCCTTGGTGTCACGCTGTTCCAAGGCCTTCAAAGGAAGCAATATAAAGACTAATCCAGTGAGTAGATGAGAACTCCAAAGAATACTCAGGAAATGGTGTTGATGTTTGGTGTGCTGCATTGCTTCCTCTGAATATTGGGCTTGTCCCCAAGTAATATTAAAAACTGCTTCTCCAACTACTCTGTCTCAATCTGAACTTCAAGCAGAAGGCTTGACCCATGGCCGTGAGACAGCCCATGACAATTTTGCAGGAGTGGCATACAGCTTGGGGTTATGCAAGATAATTAGCTCAGGTAATTACATTCTGATCAGCTGCATCCCCCTGCAGTTTCAGTTGGATGTGGTACGATTTTGCACATCCTGTCCTAAATTGTTGAGTGTTTGCTATGCTGTGGAAAAGTTTTAATTCCAATCTAATGATGCTTTAAATGATTTCTATGTAAAACTTCATAAAAACCTTCTCAAACTAAAGCTTGCATCAAGTAGGCATCAATGAGTTGAAGCTTTCACTGTTCTTATTTTGCAGCTGTGACCCTTTTAAAGGTTGCTGATCGTTTATTAGATGTTTTAGCTCTAATGGATTACTTTGTGTGTGGGTAATACTGCTCATGAACCCATTTATTGCAAAGGGAGCTGACAATATGTTTTTAGCCTCTTTTTGTGTACACTTCATGCTTTGCTGCTTTTTCTAAACAATTTTTCAGTCTGACTTCACTCTTGAAATATTGTCTTTATTACCTTTGATGGGATTTTCATGGTTTATTTTAACCATTAATTCTGCTTTAAATTGTTCAAGTGTTGTTTTGCATTTATACTTGCTTGGACTCTCTTCCTGAATAAATCTAGTTTCTTTTTGCTTGGTAGCTATTTAAACAGGCAACTTTTCAACCAGTTGTAAGATTAATGTGTAATCTTCTGTAAGCCTTTTGATTTTACACTGCTGAGTATGTCTATGCTATAATAGCTTCAACTCCAGCTGAACTAGGTATGGAGGCAGTTTTAGTTCTATCAGAAATACAGAATTTAAAAGCTTCTCCAAGTTCCCTAATTTTTTTTGTAGCCTGTACTGAATTTTGTGGTTTTATCTTTATGCTTCTATTAGTGTCTGTTAACAGTCTAACTAATCTAAAGCTTTGGTGCAAAGTTTGTGTCCAGTTGCAGTTGGAGTAGATGCTTTGGTTTGGGTGTTTTCATAATTTGAGAAATGGGCTTTTTGCTTTTTTCCAGTCCCCAGTCAGTTTCCTCATTTTAAACGGATAAATTGTTGAGCCAAGCTATTTAAATAACCTGAAATGAAGAAGCTGTTCATTCTGTACATGTGGAAGAGATTACTTGCACTGAAATTTGTTGCCATGCTTCAGCAATCCCTCATTCCAAATACTTAATAACTATCATCTATTGTTTCTCTGATTTATCTTTCAGGCCTTGAATGTTGTTTTTATCTTAAGATTTCATATCACAATTTTACACAATTTAAATATTTTCTTCTTTTGAAATACTCTCTTCAAGTGCATTGTAGTTAGGGATGCAGAGTGTTTTTAATCCCAAGTTTTTTTTCACACAGAAGGCCACCTTCTTGTGGCTCACCTTGCTACAGACACTTCCTTGTTTAGTTTACTGAGCCTGTTTCCTGGTCATGTCCAAACCTTGTGGAACCCTCTGGTCCAAGGGTTCTCTATTCTCCTCCTTGCAATCATAGTTCAGATCATTCTGCTTCTTTATTTACATTTATAATAGTACTAAAGGGGGCTGTGTCCTCTAGGATTTGTTTGGGATGGGGGTGTTCAGCAGAAACAAGACGGATTTTTGAGGACTGAGGGTAGGAAAAAAAGTTTGAATGTCTTCTGTTTTTCCATGTCTGAATTGCAATCATTCTTGACTCATTACATAATCCAATTTTTGCTTTAAAAGTCTTTGTTAACAGACTCTAGAAAGTAATGGAAATGGTTAATGTGGTTCTAACTAAAAATGTGTTGCTTTTAGTATTCCTTCGGTGTTAAATAAGGAGGATCAGTGGTTTTAAAAACTTCCCCTAAGTGAATATTTTAGGAAAACTTCTGAGTGATGCATGGACCCCATACAGTAAGTAGAGCTCTTCTCAGTGGGCTTGTTCTGAAGGTGTGTGATCTCACATGTGCTGTGAGCTCTGGCTGTTGACTCTGCAGTTGTGAAAACCAACAGACTCACCAGTATTAATGCTTGCCACTATTAATGCTTGCCAGGCCATTTGATCAGCTGGATCAGGATCATGTTACTGGTCCAGTTGAAACTAATCCTCTTCCCCCTATCCTTCTGCTTCCCCTTGCCTCCTCTCCATCCTTTTGATTTGAGTATCAGCTGAAAATTCACGATGTCTCCCTAATTTTAGTAAAGGCACAGAGGAGGAGAGAGGAGTGCTCCTGGTGGAAATGCTTGGAGTGGGAAGATGATGATGAGTAGAGGACAAACCTCAGCTCACTATTTATGGGCTCTGTCACAGTTTGTCAGAGGCTGCTCTGGAGCTCACTCTCCTTTTCGTTCATAAATGTTGAAGTCACCTGTGGATTGCAAGAGTTTTTTGGGTGTCACACTGAAAGGCACTTGCTCAGCCTGGATATGAACAGGTGTCTTTTTCTATTATAGACAGAGGGAATAGTTGCAGGTGTGAAAATCCCCAATACAGTGCTGTAGGTAGTGGTTTCTGTTTTTAACTTGTAAGCTTTTAACTTTTCTGAAAAGCTTTCACATTTATTAAAATAACCTGAATTTTAGAATTGAAGAGTTCCAGGAAATAAAATGGAAATCTATTGAAAAAATGAAGCAGATCTTTCCATGCAAGAAATATGATTTTATTTATCTGAATGACTAGGGAAGAATTTATTTTTCTGAAAAAGTCTAAATGATGGTATTTTTTATATTCTTAATGGCTATTATTGATGTAAGCATTGTTTAGTGAAAAAAACCCAGAAGTTGAATGTTAAAAGAATTTAGATCATCCTGTAATTGAGACATTCTTCACTATCATTACCACTAATGAAATACAGTGTTAATAGTTGTTTATTCCAAGATCATCAAGCACTTAAGCATGAATCTTATTTTCCCTTAACACCTGTGGAGAGCCAATGTCTGATAAACAACTGTGTGCAAACAAATGGAAATTGGAGAACTGCCACCAGACAATGGGTTCCTTTAAGCCTTTTTCTTTTTTCAAGCTATCAGCAAAGTTAATGCACGAGGTCCTTCATGAAACTTGGATGTTCTCAGTAAGGTAGTTAATGTGCTCTTATCTAAATACGTTTATTTTTCAGCCTCTTGTCACATGAAGGCACAGGCAGAATCATAGAATGATAGAATGGTTTGGGTTGGAAGGGACTTTGAAGATCATCCAGTTCCAAACTCCTGCCATGGATAGGGACACCTTCCACTAGACCAGGTGGATGGCTCAGAGCCCCATCCAACCTGGCTTTGAAGTAACTATTCTCACCCTGGACTTTTAGGACACAAGGGTAGATGTTCAGCATGCAGCAGTGTGCTATGTACCATCACAAAACCAGTCTGCTGGATTATGCTAGACCTCAGGTTCAGTCATGTTACCTTTTTTCCGCAGACAAGTGTATCAGGTCTTACCTCTTCCCACCAAACAGGTAGCCAGTTCTCCTATAGAAGAGGGGCTAAGGGCATTTGGAAAGGGCCCAGGAAAATGTAGGGTGGGGTGGGGTGGGGAGGAGAGGAGCTTGTGAGGATATGTTGGTGCTGGAGAGAGTGGGTAGCGTGGTGTGTCATCCTGGAATTAGGACACAGTGTGGATGCATAAGGCAAGGTGTGGTACCTGGTTTGAGCACACTGATGAGAGCGTTTCAGCTGCTGAACATTTGTACTGAGCAGGAGAGTTTTAGTCCTCTGGTGTGTGTTTGTTTTTGGTTTTGTGTGGGTTTTTTTTTCCCCCCTTTGGTGAAGAAGCTATAATGTAAAGTGTTGAACTTAAAGAAACTTGGAAGTAGTATTTGAAGGGATTTATTACATTCTGATGACATTATCACAGTCATTGGAAAATGATGTACTAAGTAGAATTTGGAACCAGAAAAGAGTCTATCATAAAATACCTCAAAGAGATTGTGAAACCTTTTTATTTTTTTAATTGCTTAGTTTACCTAGTCCAGAAATGCATTAGGAATGGTACCTAGCTCTTACCTAACTCTCATCAATAGATCTTAAAGTAGATGTTTAATGCAATGAATTTGTAGAAGTTAATGTTTTAATCCACATTTTTACCTTTGCAGAAAATAGAAAGGGATACACAAGGGAGCAAGAGGTTCATCCAGAATCACTGTGCAGACAGCTAGAGAGTGGTTTTGGTGTATTTTATTGGTGTTTGAAATCAGACATGGTTCAAACACAGAAAAATACAACTTATTTGTTAACTGAATAGTTATATGAGGGCAGAGATGAGTCATGAGCTTAACTAATTGGTACACTGGGGACACAATCACATTTTTTTCACAAATACAAGTTTTATTTTGGAAAGATGATTTTATCTTTTTAGACCATTGGGATAAAAGTGTTCATTAAATGCATCGACTAGCCTCGAATATGTATTTTATTTCTTTCAATGGGCAGCATGTTTCTACAAGAACTTTGCATAAACTGGTAGAAGAAAAGGTAGACTAGATTTTCTTCGCATGTATTTTTAAAATATTAATCCAGATTATTAATATCCTGGGACATCTGAGAACTTGTGTTGTTATTCATAAGATACATTTTAAATTAGAAAATAGAAAGTTAAAAATAACTGGAGGACCTGGATTCACTTTCTTCAAAGTTAGTGAAAATAAGATTGGGACATATCTGAAGTCATTGTCTTTTTAAACAGTCAGATGAAGAGGAAAAATTTACTTTTTAATATCAGAAATTAAGATTTAACTAAAGTTAGAACTAGAGGTTTTTGAAAACTTGTAGCTGAAACAGATTTTTTGAAAATGTTTACTTCATTATTATTAAGGGAAAGTAACTTTCAGGGTCTTTCGTGCTTGTTCAGTGGGTCAAACAGACAAGCTATTTGAGCATTTAACAAAATGCCGAGAAATGGGATTGATCAGCTGAAGATTGAGTGTCAGTGTATTAATTTCATGTCTTAGACATGGGAAGAGGTCACAGGAAACAGAAAAAATACAGTTGTTGAAGGTTTAAGAGAGTGGGTTGAAAACTCGCCTGAGTGGGGAGTTGTAGGAGCGGCTGTGCAGTGTTCAGGGTGTGGCAGAGTCAGGAGGGTGTGACCCACAGAGTGCGTGGCGAGGAGAGCAAGTCTGACCGTGGTGGAACACTCAGATATTCATGTCTGCATGCCTGTGTCTGAATACAGCTGAACCTGTGGCAAACCAGACAGAGTCTGTTTCAGAAATTGCGAGGTGTGGTTGTGGTTTGACTGTTATATCACCTGTTACTTGAGAACTCAGTGAACTTGCATTCACATGCTTGGAGATGGCAATGGTAGAGATGGTTCGTACTTGTCCTCTATTATCAAGACTACTGGATTTAGGATTATTTTGGGATGTTCAGACCAGCAGTGTAGTGAGGGACTTCTTTGGTTATTCTGTTGGCTAGGAGATTCAACTTAAAAAAACAGAAGAAACCAAAAAACTCTCCTTCAATATGCTATAGGTAATCTTTGTATTTCAATTTGAAGTTAATCCAATGTCATGCTTTAGACAGCTGGTTCCTGTGATACACCTGACAGGAGAGGAGTCCCCTGGTATGTGTGTCCTTCAGTCCTGCTGAAAGACTGTAACAGTGGTCACTGTTTTTCTAAGAGGGTTGATGGAGAAAGAAGTCAGTTTTATTCATTGATTTCTAGCTTGTGTTCTTCCAAAACTTAGGCGCTTGTTATACATGTTATAAGTAAAGCTCTGTCAGTATCAAATCATTACTTTTAAATTTAGGGAAGCATACGGAAGAGGCTGCAGGTAATACTGTGTATCAGTGGTTTTGTAGCTTGTTCATGAATATGTGTATTATAATAAACATTTTTTCCGTCTTTCTTCTTTTCATACGAAGTAGAGAAAACATAGAGATAAATACACAGCTATATATATTTTCTTGCTGTATTTACGTATTCATTTCAGATTTTGTTTCTGGATTTATTGGTACCATCATTCAAGTGCCTTCAGTGAAGGTGTGTTAACAGTTTGCCCCACTATCCCTGCTAGACTCTCACTGATGAATCTTAGCTCAACAGCAGATTTGTGGTATTCACTCAATTGTTACATTCCATTTTACTCCTGAATCCAAGGATAATGAAGACTGTATTTCACCAGTCTAGGCCACTGATGGTGTCCTGTTAATTCCAGTTATGTCATTACTCTTTATTAGAAACAGTGCTTTCCATAAGAAGCTGTTCTGGATTACAGCTGGAGTTTGGTGGGTCTCTCATTTCTGTTGGATCAATACAGTTATGCTGAATTTTGTTTCTCTCTTTGTATTTCCTGACATTATGTAAAGTCATTTCTTGATTCTTTTGTGCTTGCTTTTTCTTTGTGGCTTTGTTACGCTTGCAGGCAATTTCTGTCATGATTAAGATTTTATTAATTCATATTCTCTGCATTCTCTCAGCATGTGAGTGCATTTGCTTCAGTGATGGTGTTTCATTAGGAGCTTTGAGTTCAGTGCATTGGTTCCTATTTCTGCAATTGTGTTATTAATTTTTTTAATTTTTAAGTTTGATGCTTATATCATATCTTTCTAGTCCCAGAACGTTTTCATGATATGTACTGTTAAGTAATAAGTTTCTGGGTTGAACCTGAAGTGCTATTTTTAATCATGAAAGGTATAAATGGTTTGAGACCCAGTTACTTGAGGGAGCAAGTTGAGTGCTGTGGAATCATTAGACCTCTTTTGCTATAAATGGGAGGAAGCAGTGGATAGACTGCTCTCTGTAAAGGCTTCCTAAATTGAAATTAATTTCATTTCTTGTTCTAGCATATCCCAGTTTGGATAATCTCTTGAGTGTAATGAAAGCTCTATCTCCATATTTTACGGTAGGTAGGTGAAAGTTCTGGATGGCAGTCTAGTGTGATTTGATTCCCTAGAGCTTGAATTTTTAAAGTTGTCTGTTAACTGCAAAACAGAGCTTGGATTCTTAGTAATATGTTTAAAATTTCAGTGATTTTAACTTTTTAGTAGCTTTGTCACTACTTAATGCTAAACCATTTTGTATGTTAGTGCATCTTATACAGCCTGTGTCCTAACATAGGTTAGTATTTGGGCTTGACTGTCTTAAAATTTAATTTGGCTTGTACTTGCTGAGTTTGTGTGTAGAGTTAATATGCAGACAAGTGAGGCACAATTGAAAATAATAGCCTAAACAAAGAATAACCTGATTAAATAAACTCCTTCATTGCTAGTCTGGTTCCTTAGGCAGTTGCATTGCTGTGATCACACTGACCTGCCCTTCCAGATTCTGAAGCTATTTGCCATGTTCTGAAGCTATGTTCATTTGTCTCCAGCATTAGAGATCTCAAAGATACTTGGCTTTTATAAATGTTGTGAATATTGGTAGCAGAGGGAGACCTGAAGTAGCAGATTTTGTTTCCAGTGCTAGTATTTTGTTGAAGCTGCCAGGTGACCACTTGCTCATAGCTCAGAAGTAGCTCCACTGCTATATTGCCTTCGACCAATAGACAGGACAAATGAGGGATCCTGGCTGATCTTGAGACTTGGGACCAGAGGTAGGGAACTCAGAGAAAGGTGATCAAAGGAGACCTGGAGGAGTTTGGCTCTTTGCATGGAAAGAGGTGGAAATGGAGTATAGGAACCTGTGCTTTACTAATTTCACTGCTTGCAAAACATCTTTGATGTTAGCCCTCGTAAAGCTTTGTTACATGCTGCTTCATCTTTCTTAGTTTCATATTCTCTGTCTCGCCTAGCCGGTTTCAAACTGGTTCTGTGGCTTACCTTGAAACTCTTCTTCTGTCCTGCAGAAGTAGTAGTTTCGCGAAGTCGTTACTAAAATTGACTTAGCAGTGTTGCATTTCGGTAAGTCCACGAGTAAACTTGTGGCTAATTAAAGCAAAAAGTACTACACAAATGCTTACAGTGTTCAGAAGTGAATATGCAGTTTGTTAACATTTTGTAATTGGTATGTTGTAGTTGCAGAACATTATGGAAAACAGCTGTGTGGCTGCTCATGGATTTTACAGTGCTATGCAAGGTGCAGGTGTTTTGTATTTAGGAATGGTGGTAGTTACCTCTGCTACCACTTGGACCAAGTCTTAGGTTTAGATCTCAGATTCTTCTTCATCTGATTTAAAGTTCTAATTAGGATCTTGTAATATAGCTCTTATTTTGAGTTACATTGATGTATGTCCTGGAGAAGTGAAATAATGAGAAAAAAAAAAGTAAGGTGCCTTTTTTTTTTTTTTTTCATTAGGGCTAAATGAGTTTTAAGAATTAATCTCCATATAGACCTCTTTCTTTCCTTAGATTTACATTGCCAGGCTAAAAATTATCAAGGCTGAAACTACTTTTAAAATGATGTGAACGTGGACTGGCTAACATTTAATACTAGTTTTCAGTATTTAATATTTTTTAGTATTATAAAAAGTATTTATTGTCACATATAAGATGCAGTAAATAAATAGTTCATCATAATTAATACTCTATTAATTTGTTATTGGTGTTGTAAGTATTTAATATTAGTTAATAATTGTTAAAAATAGGTATCGGGGGACAAGATGTTAAGGTGTGATGTGGACATCCTGTTTCACTTGCAGCTTTCTGTTCCTGCAGACAGTGATCCTGTCCTCACCTTGTTGTTTTTCCCTTGCATTATCTTTTGTACTTGTCCGTTCTCTCAATGAAATGATTCAGATCACTGACCAGGTAGGAAGTTCATGTAACTGAAGGAAAGTGACCTTTTGAAGCTTTAGTGAGCTCATTTGGTTTATGAGTGGGTCAGAGAAACATCAGAAGAAGACCCAAGGAGGTTGGAGTGGTGCTGTGTAGCCAGACAAGGGAGTGCATGGGCCAGTCCCTGGGTCAGTGGTGCTGAGCTGCCTTGTCAAACTGCACCCAGACATTAGGCTTTTCACTTTCTAAATACTGCACTGTGATATTGTCTTGTTCTTAATAGGCCTGATGAACAAACAGGACTTCTGTGATCGTCTCCCTATATATGAGTAAAATTATCTTTTTTCATGGTATAAGTGGTTGCTGACAATTTCTGGACCTTAATATTTGAGAATTGGTTACTCTGTTGTTGCAAGAGAGGATATTTAGTTTTCTAATCGTAGAATGGTTTGGGTTGGAATAAAGATCATCTAGTTCCACCACCCCTGCCATAGGGTTCCATTAGATCAGGTTGCTTAGAGCCTCAGCCAACCCACTTCGGGGGATATGGGGCATCCTCAGCTTCTCTGGGCAGCCTGTGCCAGTGCCTCACTCCCCTCACAGTAAAGAACTTTTTCCCAATATCTGATCTAATCCTATCCCCTTTCAGTTTAAGGAGGACATTCCCCTTGTCCTGTTACTCCGTGCCCTTGTTAGAAAGTCCCTCTAATCTCTCTTGTAGCCTTTTTAGGCACTGGAAGGTGCTATAAGGTTTCCCTGGAGCATTCTCTTCTCCAGGCTGAACACCCCCAGCTATCCCAGCCTGGTGCTCCAGCCCTCTGACCATCTTTGTGGCCTTCTCTGGACTTGCTCCAGCAGGTCCACGTCCTGCCTTTGTTGGGGACCCCAGAGCTGGATGCAGCGCTCCAGATGGGATCTCAGGAGTGCAGAGATAGACAGAATCCCCTCCCTCAACCTGCTGCCCATGCTGGTTCTGATGCAGCCCAGGACACTGTTGGCTTTCTGGACTGCAAACACGCTTTGATGGGTCATGTTGAACTTCTTGTCCACCGACACCCACAGGTCCCTTCTCCACTCATCCAGTATTTGTGCTTGGGATCACCGTGATGGACGTGCAGGACCTTGTACTTGGCCTTGCTGAACTTCCTGAGGTTTGCCCAGGCCCACCTCTCAAGCGTTTTGGGTCCTTCTGGATGACCATTAAGACTGTTTTGATGAGCTAAAATTTGTGTTTATAGAATCCTGTTTTTTTGGTTTTGTTCTGGTAGTTCAGGAGCAGATCCTCTGCAGTTTGCTGTTTGTCCATTTCTTATGTACAGCTCTGACATAATCTTTTGCTACTATCTTTGAGTTTCTGTCTTAATGTTACCTCCGATAAGTAAAAACAACAGAAAAAACCCTCCTCTGGAACTATTTAGGTGCTTCTTAAAAGGTATTAAGACTAATGTGGTTGGTGTGTATAATACTGTTAATATACACATTAGACAGAAATTGCCATGAAAGTATAAAGTCCACTTACAGTTTTTCCTGGCTGTGTGGTGGACGGTTTGATGGGTAGAACAAGGTATTGGAAAACTCTTACATGGAGGAAGAGCATAATGTGTTTAAACATCTTAGAGATAACATCAGAATAAATTAATGCTGTGTTTGTTAGTATCTTAATTTTCCTCAGCTCTTTTTTCCTTCTTTATTGCACTATTAGCTCTTTTGCAAGTAGGGTGAGAGTGGCAGTGTCATGTATGATATAAAAAGTACAGTTAGAGAAATAGAATGCTTGCTCAGACATACAGGTAAAATATTATGGAAGTTTAATGTTTAAAATTAAATACTTTCATATTTTTTGTAATGTTTTCAGAATAAATGTTTTTAATATTTCACATAGGCTGGTCACTAAGAGTTTGACAGAGACTTCCGTTTTACTAAGCTGAAGTTTCCTCTTTTTTCTGGAAGGATATTTGTAATAAAAGTATTACAAATGAGCCAATTAAGTATGGTCCAATGCTTTTTGTTTTCAGAAAGATGAAGGTAGTGATGCTAGTTTGAGTGATAGCCACATCTCTCCTCCCGCCAAACGTACCTCAAAACATGCTGATCCTGTGTGCAAAGACAAATCAAAATCACGCAGTACTGGGCAGCGAGAGGAATGGAGCATCTCAACTGGACAGTCCAGGTAATTGGTGCCAAGAGAAAAAGAAACTCTTGCCAGTTTTTCCTATGTTGTTAACCCACTTATGCTGTTTCTGCAGTTAACTGCAGCTCAAGAGTATACTTCTGAAGTGTGTTATTTTCATACAACTTTCTTTAGTTTAAGATTCCAGGAGTGTGGATTGCATCAGTCCTCTCATCTCTGTTTCCATTCTATGCATATTTGTGCAAAAACAGAAAGTAATTTTATTTGAGTTCTAGATTCTTGATACATCTGAATTTAGGGAAGTAATTGGTATTTTCATGCGTTCAGGCTTTAAGAAGACATGACATTTTAATTAGAAAATCAGTGTTGTCGTCTTTAGGGAATGGATAATGGTCAAGTTTATTTCCATTGTTGTTTCAGCCTTTTATCCCTGTTTGATTATAGAGACTCAAGTAAATTTTATATATTATTGCCTCAGTGTTGCCACATTTTTATAACTTGAGAGAGAAATGGTTAATTTTATTTTATAACTGTGTTTTGTAGTATTTTACAAAGCACTCTTGTATGCATGAGGTTCCTTACGTGATTACAAGTAACTGTGAGGTGGTGTACACAGTATTTTCCTGATCCATGAAATTTCAGTTAATACTGATTCTTTTGTAGATATGTATTTCATGTTTATGTACAAATCAAAATCGTTCTTGTAATGCTTCGTATGTAAGTGTATGTAATCAGTACTGGACTGTTGTCTGCTAGGATGAAGTTTATTTAAAAACTTTGTAAATCCTAAAATAGACCTTCTTCTGTTATTTTTTTCTCTTTTAAAACAGAATAAATGAAATATAGCATATTAATATGCCATGGTCACTGGGAATATATTGAAACTTATGAACATTCTGTTCCTTTTTTGTAAGTGTAGACTTGTACAGTACCTCTTAAAAATGTTAAGATACAAAAAAAACGTTTAATAAGGCCTGGAGAATTTAGATCATTGTGTCAAATGAAATTTGGCCAAGGTACTGAAACTCATGTTGTTGCTCATTTAAAACCCACTGCAACATGTCTTTGCATCTGAGGTTTTTTGTTGTTTCTGCTGGAATTCAAAGTGCTACACTCAAGAGTCATCTTGAGTCAGTAAGACTTGTCCCAAAAGTTTGTAGCTTCTGCTGTTTTATCCAAAGTTTTGGAATGATAATTGCCTATGGTGAGCTATGTCAAGGTTCTGTTCTGAAATGTAAGGGGAAAGTTAACAGTAGGAACATTGAAGGAATTAATAAGAAAAAAGATGTTTAGATAATTCAAGGGTTTTCATATAATTGGTATTGGGCAGTTTTGTCCTCATTCCAGTGTTGGGCATGAAGCAGATTCTTCAGAGGCTGCATGTCGCAAAGGTTTTGAAATCATAGTGTATCATGTAGGATTTTGTGTTTAAAGTTGTATTTTCAGCTTGTGCCTTTTGCTTGGCTAAGGAATGTTAACATTACTTGTGTGTCTGATCTGTTTTAGGTTAACTTCTCAGCCTGGTGCTACACTACCAAATGGACGTAGCTTATGTAAGTGTGTTATATCTACTTTTGTATCTACTTTTACATTTAGCAATTTTATGTTAGTGATCTTCAGTGGCATATGTTTTTGATAACTTTGATTACTCTGACCATTTTGACTAGAAAAGTTACTGTTTTGGCTCAGTTTTCTTCTGTCAGCATCTTGGATGCTCTCTGTGGATAGGGGGAACATTTCTAGATGAAAATCCATTTCTCTTCTCAATTCAGACCTCTTGGCCATGATCTTGATGTTTTCATTAATTCCCAAATTACTGTTAGGAACTAATTTTGGCCTTCCTTGCCCAGCTGGTGTCTTTAATTTACTTACTCTCTTTACTTGTCTGAAATTTGGCCTTTTGTAGTTCTTAAGATTACTTAACTCTACTATTGCTTTAGAGACCTGCCTTGTCTGCAGCTCCTGCTACCTTGAACAATCTTTCTATATGCTTGTAGCTTACAAACTTGCCATTTCATTGCTTTTCTCAGCTAAAACCACTTTGTCTTTTGTGTCCCTTTTTCATCAATTCTGTCCCGTTTAGTTCTGTGTTGACTCTATGTACATGTTAATTCATTAAGCATATTTGGTATTTTAGTATTTATTGTGGTGCCTGAGGAACAATCAGGAGTGGGATCTCTTTGTTTGGCGCTGTATAGAGTAGCTGGGAAATCCATATGTGGTATCTCACATTTTGATAATCTATTTGAATGACTACGAATTGAACCTGTGGGCCAAGTGTGCATTGTAGTACTGATGTTAACCTAAAAATATTGAATGGTTATTTGAATGCCAAATTTTCATCATAAAGTAAGATTATCATATAAGGAAACAAGCTGAAGAAATAGCTTTTAAAGTAACTTTGTTAGGAATTAAAAAGAATACGGTTCTTTAGATCGTACTGTGCTCCATAACTTCTGATTTATTGTCCTTGCTGAGTATTCTCTTATTAATTCTTGTTTGTGAAAATGTTGTTTCCTGCATTTTTAAGTAGTAATACAAATTTCTCTTAGCTCTCAAAAGCCACCCCCTTCGAGGGGAAAAAAAGGGAGATGGGGACCATGCTTGCATAAACGGAGATATAGAAGTCAGAAAAAGTTGTCGGTCCAGGAAAAACAGATTCGAAACTTTGAATCAGAGTTTATTGTTTGATCAGCTAGTAAACAGGTATGTGGGGATGCTTCAGTTGTATTCACAAAGCACCTTAATGATGTCTTAAAATTAGAAACCCCTGTGTTGCAGTGCCGTGTCTGTTTTACTGTGGGGATGCACTGAGACAAGCTAGATTGTGGTTTGAGTTACAGCTGGGTCTGTGCTGTGACTGCCCATGGTATCCATCCTCTGAATACAGAGCACCTTCCCAGGCTTTCATTGAGGAGGAAGCTACTCTGTGTTTACACCTGGTTAAAACTGTATGTTGGCAGTTACTGCAGAGTGCCTGACATGCTGTAAATCCACACCCTAGTTTGTTTCTTGGTAACCTGTTTATGTAGTGATACCCTAAATGTGATGTAAATTGGTGATTAGCAGCAGTGCTTGGAAGCTTTCTAGATTTTACGTGTATGATTTTGATCATAAAATATCAAAAGTTTGTAGCTTTCTTTTCGTTCTTGTTTTTTTACCATTTGTTAGTAATTCACATAGGGTGGGTGTCACTTTTTGACATTTACTGTGCAGACAAAGTAGGTCAGACAGGAAGGCACGGTCTGGTCTGAGCATAGGAATGGGAACCAGAAATGCTTTTCTTGAAATATTATTTCTGTGTGGCCCTGGGCAGGTCAATTAATATGTCCCAATCTTCCCACCTGTAAAACAGGTTTTAACAGACACATCTGTGGGAGGCTGCTTTCTCTAGTATTGGAAAATGATTTAAACATAAACATTCAATTGCCAAGTATGATCTTTATTGTTAAATGTATTCTGTTGAGTCTTTTATTAATTTTCTTTTTCAACTTACTCAGTAACTACTTAGCATCAGCTTACAAATTTATGTTAAGTTACATTTATTTTTCTAGTTGCAGTTGAATCTCCCTCTCCTCCTCAACAGTAGGAGAAAGTCTACCATGAAGATTGTAATTTGATAAGATCATGGTACTGAAGTCTGTATATGAGCTTACACTGATAACAATGCGTCCCATAATCATTGGAGGTTTTTAAGAACAGGTCAGACAAATATCTGTCAGGAATGATGTAGGCATTCTGTAGTTTGCTCTTGCCTGGCAGAGCACGTAGAGTTTTCCAGGTCCCTTCCAACTGTATTTTCTTTGATAGCAAACTGCAGCATGATTTTACTTGAAGTGGTTCTGTCATACATCAGATACTTTAGAAGAATTGTTTAAAATTGAGACGAGCTCTCAAAACAAAATCTTGATTTTACTGACTTCTTTCACCAGAACTTCCACTATCTTCTCTCAAGGCAGGATTTCACCCTTTAGATTTACCTCTAAACTGCTGGGGAAAAAAAGGAAGGGAAAGTTTCTGCCTTCTTCCAGTTATTATACAATTACAGTATGATTCCAGTGGAAATCTACTATAATCACCATGGAGAGCAGTAACATGGTGTTCAGGACAGGTGGCCAAATAATTGACTTGGCCTGGCTAATACTCTTGTTCTCTTCCTTAGCAATGAAGCATCTTGGCCAAGGTTGTTATTTATATACCACCATTGTTTTGACAGCTGTTTACAAATACTCCAGATAATAAAAATGTAGACTAATTAAATAGATGAGAAATGGTAGTGAGGTCAAATACTGAACAATGAAATTCTGGGTGTGACTGATTTAACACAAAAAAAAATTCTTTGTTTTAGTGTCTTTTTGAGGCCAGAGTAAGAAAGCGTAAAGCTTATGGGGTGGAGGCATTAATTGCATTCCCAGTATTATAATTATGTAGGTAAAAAGCTTTACTTTCTTATTTTGCAAATTTAATCTTACCTGACACCCAGTCTTAACATCTAAGCAGTTACAAAGCAAAAATTTTTTAAAATGTTTTTTAAAATGTTACAGCCTAATTTGAATCCCAGATTTTAATAGCATCAGCAGTTCTTCTTTTGCATACTTCTTAGTTTATATTCTGTAGGTTCATCGTTCGGTTTTATTATGGTTGGTTTTGTAGTTAATTGATAGACATCTTAAGATGTTAGATGCTATGTAAAAAGTTCTGCATGCTACTATTTTAAGACTGATTTTTTTATCTTTGTGTATTAATTGATACATGTATTTTAGTACTGCTGAAGCTGTCCTACAGGAAATGGACAATATTAACATCAGGAGAAACAGGCGATCGGGGGAAGTAGAACGGCTACGGATGTGGACAGACACAGAATTTGTAAGTGCAAAGTGTCCCAGCTTTTGGATAAAAGAAATATCAAGGGGGAGCATGTTTGTTTTTGCAAAGACCACACGTTTGTCTAGCTCTGTCTAAAGGTTTCTGATTTTCCTCAGTGGACAACATAAAAAACTTGATAAACTGAAATTCAGAACTAAATTCATGGATATATACTAAAATATGCTTTCTTTATTGTAAATTGACTGTCATGCTCTCACAATGTGCTGTGATGTTTCTCCTTTGCTTTGAAGCACACTCTGATAGCCTAGAAACAGGACCAGTGACTGTCATCTGCTTTGTTCCCTAAACCAGCTTGATACTGATGTTAACTGTGTTAGATGGACTAAGTACTATCTGAGAGACTTACTTTAGCACCTCTTAAAGGAGACTACTTTTGTAGTCTACCTGTGGAGAACTCTGCTGGAAAAACATTTGAGGACTACAGATTGTGTGGAGCATTACAAAGTGTTCTGAGTTGGAAGGGATCCAAAGGATCATCAAGTCCAACTCTTAAGTGAATGGCCCATACAGGGATCAAACCTGCAACTTTGACATTATTAACATCACACTCTAACCAGATGAACTAATCTCAGGATATTACTGAACTGAGGGCTTAACTCTGTGAGTGACATGGGACAGTACTGATGGGAGTGCATGTGCATTTTATTCCAGGAAAACATGGATATGTATTCTCGAGTGAAAAGGAGGAGGAAATCACTGAGGAGAAATAGCTATGGGATTCAGAACCACCATGAGGTATCCACAGAAGGGGAAGAAGAAGGTATGGGTTGTAAAGAATTGTAAGGGCTTGTCTGAAATCCTTGTAAAACAAAGTTTTCTGTAGCATAAGATAGCAATATATTGCACTGTAGAGAGCAGAACCTGGTTTCTAAATGTTTGTTCTACATTTCCTTACACCTGTTTTTCCTAACACTAAGTAATTGAAGCTTTCTTTATATTCCCTGTGACAATCCTCTGGTGGAAGCCAGGATGTGATGAGTGTAATGTACAGCTATGTGTGTTCTAACTGACTTGATTTTTCTCGTGTACTGGGTGGTAGTTACCAGAAAGAATGTGTAATAGTCAGTCCTGTATTTTTTCTTTGGGGAGGGTATTAATTAAAGTCCCTGTTTTCTGTCCATCGACTGATTTTCAAAAGGCTTGTAGACACACAACTGTGTTTGAAATTCTACCTTCTTTTAAAAATTTGAATGAAACTGGCCAGTGGATTCAAAAATTAGTGAGAAAGAAGGGATTGTGGCTAACTGTGATAGCATGATCAGCATCATGCTTGGCTTCCTTAAGAAATCAGTCTCAAACTTCAGGCATCCATATGGGGTTCAGCATAGCATATCTCAGTTTTTAACTAAAACTGCTGTACATGATATGATTTGTCCCAATGAATAAGAATTCAGTCTTAGTTCTGAGATCCATGGATGGAGATTCTGGTACTGTTAACAGATGGGCCTAGGTTATACCTTTATACACTATGTATCATATATCATAAAGTTGTACTTATTTTTGTGCTGTGTCAGATACTTGATTTTCTGGCACTCCTATGGGAAAAGAGAAGACAGGCATTATTCTTAATTGAAGGGTAATTATTGAAGGAAAAATATATGGATAAAAGTGATATTTGAAGTACTTTACTTCTAAAACTGTTTTGAATGCATTTATTTTTCTCTCTGTTGCTTTTCCAGAACCATCTGTAGAAAACTAGAAGGAAATTTAACAATGATTGTAGATTTAGCTTGGTCTTCAAATTTCCAGTGATTTTCCAATTAGTGTTATTTAATAAGTGGGCAGTAATTCTCAGTGACCATTAAAATGATAATTTTTAGGATGAAAGTAACTCTGACATCAAGTAGAAGTGTTCTCAAAATATTTTTACCCCTGAACAGAGTCTCAGGAAGAAGATGGAGATATAGAAGTAGAAGAAGCCGAGGGGGAAGAAAATGATCGGCCATATAATCTCAGACAGAGAAAAACTGTTGAAAGATACCAGGCCCCTCCAATAGGTGAGGAACCAGACGGTGCTTGTGTCCTTTTGGTCTGCTGACCTCCAAGAATAGCATGGGTGTGGGGAGGGAAAGGTTGGATGGCTACTCTTCATCCCTGACAGAGTTCCCACGCAGCACCTTGTGACTTCTGCCTTGCCGCTGTTGTTCACCACGCAAACAGGACTGCTGAGACACGGTCAGTCAGTTTGTCAGTGGGGGTGGCATTGCTGCCTCACTGAACTATGCAAGTACTGCCATATGCTGGGCTCAGGACTGAGGGTGAGGGAGGTTTAAGTCAGGAAACATTTGACATGAAGCAGTCTAATAAATCAGGTAATTACTTAAAAAAAATAGTTGCTGTTACACCTGCTTTTCCTCTCAAGTGGTAAACCTAAATTATAACTGTAGATAAATGGCATAGCAGCAGTTACCACATTTTGCCTGGATGAGAAATTTAAAATATTTCACTTGGAAGTAACCTACAACGATCATCTGGTCTGACTGCCTGACAACTTCAGGGCAGACCAAAAGGTAAAATGTTATTCAGGGTGTTGTCCAAATGCCTCTTAAATGCTGACAGGCATTGGAGTATTGACCACCTCTTTAGGAACTGTGTTCAGTGTTGGGGCACCCTCTCAGTAAGGAAATGCTTCATGTCAAATTTGAGTTTGCCCTGATGCAGCTTTGAACCATTTCCACACGTCCTGTCACTGGATCCCAGGGAGAAGAGTTCAGCACCTCCATTTCCCCTTGTCAGGAAGCTGTAAAGAGCAATGAAGTTGTCCCTTAGCCTCCTTTTCTCCCAGCTAGACAAACCTTGTGTCCTTAGCTGTTCCTCACAGGACATACCATCAGGGTCCATACAGGGTACAGTGTAGTGTCTCTTAATTTTTAACCTTTTAATACTTCTCTTTAAAATAATGTGGATGTATTCGGTGGTGTATCAATGTGCTTTATCTTAAGGCAACTTGGAAATTAAAACTCTGATAGAGAAATGCTGTGGTTTATTTTTTGAGAGAAATTTGAAGACATCTCATATTATCAGCTGTGAAAACGTTTCTGTATGGAGCTTCATGTCCTGAAAATGAACTAAAAATGCAGTGCCCTGGTTGAGTTACATTCTGTGCTGTGATAGGCACAACTGTGATGGTGTGAGGAGTACGAGGGTGGGATTGCTGTGCCTGTATTAAGCCAAGTATGGTGATAGTAAAGCAAAACATAAGAGGTTTGATTTCCCACCACCCCCTAGTTCTTTTCTTAATTTGAGTTTTTAGAGAAACCAGTGGTAACCTAATTGATGAAGTGATTATCTAGCACTTTTCTGCTGCATTTAGATTAGTTTGTTATTCTTTTGTAATTGATGTTACAAACCTGTAACTTCTCTTTCTTAGTGCCAGCTCATCAAAAAAAGAGAGAAAATACGCTGTTTGACATTCACAGATCTCCTGCAAGAAGAAGCCATATCAGGTAAATGTCAGTCTTTTAGTATGTAGTTATTTGCTTTCCTTCAGGACATTCTGGTAGTTTTTGATTTTTCAGACCATTCTTGAGTGAGCTGTACAGTTCATTCACGCATGTGCGTGGGTCTTGAATTGTATCCCAGGTTTAGACCCTGATCAGCACACAAATAGGAGAGTCTTGGCACTTTGCAATCCCAGTAGAAGCTTTGGGCTGAACAGAATGGAAACAGGTGTGCTGCAAGTACTGGGAAGAATTGTTCATTGCACACTGTTTCTGTGAGGCCGTACATTTTGTGTTTTAATCCAGAGCATCAGTTTAACAAATAATCCCTTTTCTGTTCTGCAAAACTAGACAAATCAGGTTAATGTTTTTTGTTTTCTTTCAGTTCAAGTTTCATCCAAGGATTATCAACAATTTAATAAAATATTTAGCAAGCATAATTTTTGACTCTTATGTTTTGTGTCAAAGAAGTCTGGAATATACCAAGTTGTCTTGGAAACTGTCAGCAGGCTTTATGTAACAAAACAGATGAGATTACAGCTTAATACATTTTTTAAGAAATAAACTTAGTCAAAGCTTCAAAAAGACAAATCTGTCCATGAACAGAATCCAAGTAAACGAATGCTAGTCATAGCTGAAACACTTGTCTTATTGCTCAATTTAATGGTGTAGTAAAAATATGAAAAGTAAATGAATAGATGAATCTTATGATTCTAAAGTTTCTTTGTAATACAAATAAGAGTTCTTCCTCCCCTTGAAGTTCAGATGACATTGTGTTAGATAATCTCACGACTTGTACTTACTATTAAGATATGCAGAGTGAAAACTATTATCACTGCAGTCTGCTCATTGCTCCACTCTCATTTTATCCTTTCTTGTCAGGACACTATCATAAAATGTCTTGCCAATTGTGTGATATTCTCCTTGTGATACTTTGACATTTATCTCGTTTTTGGTCACTGATCAGTAAAACTGATTGACCATGTTATCCATTGGCAAAAACCAGCTAGTTCAGTGCATTATTGTAGTCATACAAATGATGCAGCTCACTATATTCACCTAAAATCCAAGAGTTTTTACTAGTAGCCAGCTTTTTCATGAAAAAAGTGCTGAATTTTTCAAACCGATATCAAACTCCGCACCTTTTTGTACGGAAGATTTAATGTACGTTCTCTGATATTTCTGAAATACTCAGTTTTCTGAGATACGGTCATACTAAAATAAGAAACGGTTCATTCAGACTTTGAATAGTCATTTTACTTGGATTCAGATGAGAAGTTAAACTACAGTACTGGTATTTTATGAAACTGTTCTGCTGTTCAGAATGAATAACCTCATAAAAAGAGACTGTGTTCTTTGGGAAGTATGGATTTTTTTCAGAGAATATTTAAATGAAACCATCAAACTGAGTAAGGAGATCTTGATACCTCTCTTGCGTTAGAGGTGGCTAAAGTGGTTGGACGTTTTCCTAAGTACAGTTGCAGCTTATTGATTGAATACTCAAATCACATTGCTGAGGCAACATGGACTGGACTACATATCTTATGGGGTTCTACTGTTTTAGTGATGTTCATCTTGAAATCAGATAATCCCTGTGGTAAGAGCTGTTGTTCCCCTCTCAGATACTTAACGAAGGTAAAATTTCTGTGCATCTCAAACCTGAACAGTACTGTAAAAAAACCCCAAAAATACCATTCTACTGCAAAAAGGACTGAGTTTTCTGTTTGTTTTGCCACTTCAACAGGAGAAAGAAGCATGCCATTCACAGCAGTGATACAACCTCTTCAGATGAAGAACGCTTTGAAAGAAGAAAATCTAAAAGCATAGCCAGAGCAAGAAATAGGTATCAAAACATCCTTGGTCTTTAGAAGGGTTTGATTTCTATTATGCATCATTTGATTCTGCAGACATGGTTTAGGAAAACTGCTGGTCACATTAATATAGATCTTGAAGTCTTATGAGTAGATAATTAATAATAGTGATAAAAAGATGGAAAGATAAGAATAGCTGTTTGATTCAGTTGGGTTATAAGATTGCTTCTGTTGGTTAAAATAAATTTCTGTTCTTGGTGTTACTTGGTCCCAGTTAATTCAGTTATACTCCCAGTACTAACTCTTCCCTCTTCCTCTTGTGTAACAATTCATGCATTCTACACACCCAACACATATTCTGTAGACCTTAAATTTATTTAGCAGTTATCTAAAAGTGGAAGATTTATAAGTGAATTTACTTACTGCCGTAGATGCATTAGTTGGAAAATTCAGCAGAAAAAAAAGTTTCCTGTTCTTTTTTTTCCAACTCTTCCTCTCTGCCACACTGTTCCCTTTTCCATCATGAGGAATTCAAGCGATTATACAACTACCAGAAGTACAGTTCTGAGTGTAACTTGTGTCTTTACTGGTACCTTTATCTGTGTAGTTGACCTGATACTACCTATGTACTACATCTTTAAAGCAAGGAAATGTTTCTTCTGTGTTTAATCAAAATAGTCTGTACAGCCTAGTTGTCCAGATTGAAGTACCTGTATGGAAGCATAAAACTAACTTTATGTAAGGAACTTCCACATACGCAGTAATAATTACCACAGTAAAAAGAGTCAGTTTTGTTTGCCTTACCGATCCAGAAAGGTTGTCTCTTTACGTAGTAGAAGGCATTTAATCTCTTGGTTCTTCCCTTCAAGCAAATGAACAAAACAGAAAAGTATTTATTTGCTGTTTTGTTTGTTGTTGAACAGGTGCCTGCCTTTGAACTTCAGAGCAGAAGACTTAGCTAGTGGAATCCTTCGAGAACGTGTGAAAGTTGGGGCCAGTTTGGCTGATGTTGACCCTATGATTGTTGATAAATCGGTAAGTTCTGTTAGAACTTTTTATTTCCTTCACCCAATTATGTACAAGTAGAATTCTCCAAAGCCTCTTATTAGAGTTGAAGTAAATTCATAAGAAGCTCGCTGATCTCTTTATTTTTTCCAAAGCTTTTGTCTGTTTATTTCTTTAGACTGCAAGGCACTTGCTTTTGGCCTGTGGGTAGTCAGCAGGCTGCATGCATGTCATAAATAAGCCAAAACATCAATTGCCCAACTGTGTTTCTTTGCTTACAGTCAGTTTGTGATTACTTGTACTAGTGGAAACTGGGATATGCTGAGCAGTGCAGGAAACAGAGATCCTGACTCTCTGGACTGGTTAACTCTGGTACCATGTGGGTCCTGTGTGTTCAGAACCAACGATGCACATCAGCTTTGGTGTGTGCTGTGCAGAAGCTGCTGAATTACTACTGGAGCTGAACCTCTGTCTAGAGGTGCTTTGATTATATTCACATTATGCTGTGCCTGAGCTTAAAGATGATCTGGGACTTAGGCTGGATCTCTGTAGGTGTTCAGGCATCCCTGGCACAGTTAGCTTGCAAACCAGATAAATTTCGTGTGGGCAGCCAAGAATTGACTTTCTCAACTGTTTCTTTACACTTTCAAAATTCAGAGAATTCCTGTTGGTCAGTGCAGTGGTTTTTGTAATTTGTTTTCAAATATTTTATAAGTAAAGATATTTTTGTGGAAAGCTGTTACAATATAAGCTTTATATGCTCTGTTTTCTTTTTCCTAAGGTATGTTTTGACAGTATAGGGGGATTGAGCCATCATATCCTTGCACTTAAGGAAATGGTAGTGTTTCCTCTTCTCTATCCAGAAATATTTGAAAAATTCAAAATTCAGCCACCGAGGTAGGTGCATTTATTCATATTGCTTTGTTTTATTTTATTAAGCTCTGAAGAATGCTTCACTTGAAAACACATAGGAGATTGATTCTCTCCCTGAAGTGTTTTACAGTTCAAATGGACCTATGTGTTTGCTACCTCAGTTGTCTATCAGAATGTAATAAGCAGGATGAAGAGTTAAACAATTCTTTATTTAAAAAAAATATTTAGTTTATTTTTCTTGTGATATGAAGGTAAACTTGGTGATTTGGTTAAAGAAAGATTCTATTTAGTGTTCTATTTAGTAGTACCTTGCCTTTTTTTCCCCCCATTATGTTATCAAATATTTTACTAAATCAAGTGAAATGCTGATGTTTCTTTTATAGGTGTAATCTCAATAATGTTATATTATGATTTTAGTATTTCTTAATCAGACCTCTTGGTATGTTATTTAAATGGGTACATGGAATCTAAGTAAATTGAAAATGTTGGGGTATTTTTGTAATTTAAAGGAATTCCTTCTTTCCAAAGAAGTAACAAACACTGACTCAGGTATTAACCTAAGTTCTAATATTTGAGGACGTGTTCAACTAATGTGAAAGTATCCTTTGGAAACTTAGTATGCCATTAATTAATGATCTTTACAAATCAAAGTTTTACTGATTTGAAAGAATAAAACAAACTTAGATTTTATGAAGTCATGTTAATACACTAAATAATAATATGAGATCTTTAGTCTTTCTTCTCCAGGCTCCCTGTCTTCATTATAAAATTTGACTTGGAGTTTTTCAGGAGACATAAAATAAGTTTGTGACTGTGTTGATCCATTTATCTTCAGGGGCTGTTTATTCTATGGTCCTCCTGGAACAGGTAAAACCTTGGTAGCTAGAGCTCTAGCTAATGAGTGCAGTCAAGGAGACAAAAAGGTGGCTTTCTTTATGAGGAAAGGAGCAGACTGTCTCAGTAAGTGGGTTGGTGAATCCGAACGTCAGCTTCGACTCCTTTTTGATCAGGTTAGAAGAAAATACATATTTTTCATATAATTTCTCTGTATGTTGTTTTTTGTGGTTTATGCAGCCAAAGTTATTTGCAATTGAAGCTAAATATTTGTAAATTTTCATAAATTAAGCAGGATTTGTCCAAATGACATATGTAGATGAAAAGAATAGAGGAATATTGACAACAGTTTTTCTTCCTCTGAAAACTGAGAGGAAGAAGTCTCTTGACTTGTCCATTAATAAAGCAAAGTAGTTTGGGTAAAAATTGGAAAAAAAAATTGAATCAGTGAGTTTGAGGTTGACTGGCATGTTCAAGATAAATGCTACAGAGGAGGATGCACAATTGTGTCAGTTTTGTGTCTGTTATACTGTTCTTATTCGGCTCAGAAGAGATGGGACAGAAGAGAGAGTCACATAAGTGAAATGCAGTAGCTCAAAGACAAGTAGTTTTCAGATAGGTATGTCTAAACAAAACAGGTTATGAGCAGATAAGATCATGTTTTCTGTAACTGAGTGTGTCTCAGTTTGTCTTTAACCTGTCCAGCACACAGTAAAACTGGTACACTGGTGCCATCTTGCTTACTCACAGCAGACTGCAGCCTGTTTTGCTTTCAAACAGTGCTATAGTTGAAAATTCAGTTTTCTTTTCAGACTGTACACGTTTTGACAAATACGTCTCAATGTATGTGTCAGTTTACCATGTTAATGCTTTATAGTAAGAACAGTTTTCAGTGTTGATGGATAAATTATGAATTAACAGTTAATTCAGTTTTTTTAATTTATTGCATACCAGGCATACTTGATGAGACCCTCTATAATCTTTTTTGATGAGATAGATGGCTTGGCTCCAGTTCGTTCTAGCAGACAAGATCAGATTCACAGGTAATATTTCTCATATGCTGCCATTATGTTGGTATATGCTGTGTTATCTTGGTAAACCCTTAAATGTAACTTTATTCAGTTCCCAGGAAAGGTTTTTACTTTTTCTGGAGCCCACTTACCCTAGAAAGGACAGATTGTTTCTTTGGTGTTGAAAGTCATCTTTTCGGTCCTCCAGGCAGACTGTAATTTGCTGGGAATTGAATTGTAGTGGCAATTATCCTTCATCCATGTTATTAACTGCAAGATTTCCACAGCTTTTCTTTTGTTTTTGTGCTCTAAACAGATTGTCTGTTACCAGCCCAGTAGAATAACAAGTTGAAAAAATGTTTTTTTAAGATTATGAATTTTAATGTTCTGTGAATGAACTGAACTCCCCTGTGATTTTGGTTCTAGATAGTATGATGTGCAAACTTATCTTGTGTTGCTATCATGTCATTTTTTAAAACATTTTTTACAACAGTTGGCTGAAAATTTTCCTGGCTGCTTTCAGTCTCAGTTTTGCTCTGCTCTGTATGGCAACACACTTGTATCTGTCATTCTATAAGTGGTGGCATTTGTGTGTATATCTCCTTCCACTCAACTGAGAGAAATAGGAAAGAAATTTGGGGCCAGCAGACTAGGAGGTTAATGGAACATATGAGACTTGAAACTGTTATGCACCTGTTTTCTTTAAACGTGGCTTTTTTCCTTTGAAATTATTAATGTTGCATTTGAAAATCCAAAAGTTTGTGCAGTGTTCTCTATATATTCTTTCTGTGAAACATCTCTTTTAGCTCTATAGTGTCTACTCTTCTTGCCCTCATGGATGGACTGGATAATAGAGGTGAAATAGTTGTAATTGGTGCTACAAACAGACTGGATTCTATAGATCCTGCACTCAGGAGACCTGGTCGCTTTGACAGGGAATTTCTTTTCAACTTGCCTGATAAAAAGGTAAAACCTAGAAATGAGATTTATTAATAAACATCTTTAGGATGTTAAACATTGGAATGCCTGACAGCCAGGCTTATAAAATAAAAGTACACATTCTTGCTTGTAAGAATGTTTAATTAGGAAGACATTTGTGGTACAAACAGATTGTATACATGAAGTTGTACTGAACTTCAGATCTTCAGGATAGGTAAATTATTCACAATAAACCTATTGCTTATCTAAAAACAATGGATTTGTGTAATGAACCCTAACTACTTGGGGTTTTGGAAGTTATGATAAGAGAAAATAACTTTTTAAATCTTGTAGACTTCTAAGTCTGTAAAAAATGTAGATGCAAAGCCAGACATTATTGTATTGGCAACAGGAACATTTCAGTTCCTTATTCTAGGCTTTCATGAACTCAGACATAATATTTCTTGAATTATGCTTAAAATTAAATTTACTTTGTATATTGATAGATGTATTTGGATCCTATAGAATTTTTAGCTGACATTGTTTTGGGATTCGTGTGTATGTGCTGTGCTACTCAGCAACACATTCATTGATGAGGCATTTGACAGTGGAAGCTGTTAATCATAGGTACAGTAATGAAAAATTAAATTATAAACCTGTGATGATTCCTAATAGAACATGAGTTTTGATGAGTTCACATATAATAATGTTGATAAAACAGCAATTAAAATATATAACATATACTGAAAAAATTACTGCTTATATATAAAATTTTCAGTACTAAGTTCTATTTTATATAGAACTGTCTTTCAGTGATATGTCAAAAACCAGTAAAATAACTTCAGATTCACAAGAATAAATATTATTTTTGTCTAAAATATTATGGATTTGGTTTGCTAATTTTGATCTCTTTTTTTTTTTTTTAAATCAGGCACGAAAGCACATTTTACAAATTCATACCAGGGATTGGAACCCCAAATTGTCAGATCCTTTCTTAGGAGAACTGGCTGAAAAATGTGTTGGTGAGTGTTATGATGTTAGTACTTTTACTGTAGAAGCTTTCTCTTCTGTGTAAAACTTTGAAGGTATGTTAAATGTATCAAGGTATTTTCTTATCTTTACCTTTCTAAACTTCTGTACTTTGAACAACACTTTTTGTGATAACAAAACATGTTTCTGTCTTACTAAAACACAATATGAGTAGCTAGTAGTTGTTTGGAAATACAACCATGTTTCCTTTCTGTAACATCACTGTCTTTATACATCCCCTCAAAGAGAAGTAAAATGAGGTCGGAATTGGAATCTTTAGGTAGACTTCCCATTAGATTAGTACATTACAAAAGCGATAGAGACACTTGGGGGTTTTCTGTCTACTTGTTGAGGAAAAAAAATCAGGACTTGTGTGTGTTTTTGGCTTTTGTTTTTTGTTTGTTTTTTACTTACTGGCATGCTCCCCTCTGATGTAAATCCAACAAACTAACCAGCCTTTCTAAAGATGAATTTTTTTTCAGATTGCTAGCACAGAACAACTTCAAAGTGTAGACATAGGTTGGGGGGCAAAAAAGGGCACCACACCATGAATACATTAAATACACCTTTGGAGCTCCCAAAGACCTGCTGTACTGAATGGAGGTTGGTTGTTCAAGATAAGCCTGCTGTTTAATCAGAAATAAGCTCAAATATTTTTATAGTGAATTTAACAGAGGAAATGACCCTTAAGCACACACCTCCACAACCTCTTCTCAGCAATTTGTCATGCAAAGATACATCCTCTGTCTGCCTTGACAAACCCTGAAGTTCTCAGAAAAAGGACAGTCTCAAATATCTGTGCTTTGGAATCCAGCACATCAGAGAATCTAAGAACTTTAAATTGAACATCAGTCCATTCAGTCAGCTACAGTACATCCGAATTATCCTCTTCATCCACAGGGACATCTGTCACCGAAGCAGCATCCCTCCGCTTTTGATGCACAAAGACCTCAACATCTTCTGGTGAGGAGAAAACATAACTATCCAGCAAACTGCAGTTTAAGCTTTGCCGGGCATAAGACAGCACGTGCCAAACCCATTTCGTGTAAATTCTGCTTGATTTATGCAAAGACAGTGGTGCTGCATAGTGGGAGAGAGGGGAATAGGTGGGGAAAAAAACCCAGATGTTTCTTGGAAAATTCTCCTTATTTTTTCATTGAGAACACAATTATGTATTTTAAAATTTCAGACAACAGGGAAAGCCATTTGTAGGTTTGATGGGAAGACATCCTTTGTGTTCCATAAAGCCTCTTGGTTTTGTGGAAAAGTTAGCTAACAAAAAGAAATACCCTCTTCTGTTTTCCTTGGCTTTCCTACTCTACAACTACTGTATACCTGATTGTCTCCATTCTATATCTTGGAATTTAAGTGTTTCCATACATCCAAGTTTAAAACTTTTTGACTATTACAAGGACTTTTCAAAACAGCAAGTAAGACTGGTTTATCTTCTTCGCCTTGAGATTGCCTCATCATTTCTATAAGTGAAATCTGCAGCAACTGAGGATTTAAACAGACTTTCCAGATTCTTTGTGGCCATCACAATTCAGACTCATTGGCACACATACAGTATATATACCAGTCTGCTGTTTCCTCTCATGTGCAGCTTTTCTTCAAAAACAACTTTCTTCCCAAAAAAACAACACCCCCTCAGTTTCCCCAAGTAAAAGCTGCCCAGACTGGCCAGGCTTTTCGCACAGCATGGTTGGTTCCTCTCTCCACTTCAGCAGACTTGATGACACTTAACTCTTAAGCTTTTGGATCCTAAGGAAGAAAACTGTTGAAATACTCCCGAAGGGAACGACTTTGGGGAAACAGGTGTATGTGCGATTCCGAACTTTTTAAGATCTGGGGGTGTAATTAGAAAGAAATCGAAAGGGAAAAGCCTCAGGACTCACAAAAAATAGGTTATTTCCTGAGGGTTGATTTTTGTCCTAGGTGTTACAGATTTACATACCTTTTTAGAAGATTTCTATGTACGTGAGAATTAAAGACTTCACTTTGTTGAATGGGCTCATGACTGCGATGCGTGTGAGATGAAATGAAACAGTTTGGGGAGAGCACAGCATTGCTCAGAAGACCACACACTCGTGTCTTATTAGTACCTTCAATAAACACAAGTAATTACTATGTTTTTTCTCCTTACTGGAGATGGGTCCCAGATACCTTGAGCTTTGTAAATCCTTTCTTATCTCTTGTGCTTATTCTCTTCTTCTGAATGGTGACTTTCTGTAGGTAGAGAGACTGTTACCTGTGAACTCAGTCTTGTAGGAAACAAAACATTAGCAACCAAAAAAGTGTGAATTCCTCCATCTGTCATCCTGCAGATGAATCTTTTTACAATGTAGTAAGGCTTATTTAAATAATGTTAAGTAAAATTGTAAAGAAGCAAACTATCACACTCAAAATACTCCATTCTGTGCTTATTATTGCAGGAGCATTTTGTGGCAAAATGATATCTTGTTAGATTTTTCTTTCCCATCCTGATGTAATGATGGAGGGGGAAATTTTGGTATTAGTGTTCATGTTTTTCACAATTCTTTTAAAAAAATGCAACAGTTATTTTTCATCTCTGTCATGCTGAGTTGTTTGCTAGCTCTCTTTCTCTGCAGTCCATTTTAGGAGTTGTAGGAAGTTGAATGACATACATTGGAAGAAGTGGTCAAAATTGTTTCCCTAAACGTTTCATTGCTACTTCAGTAGCAATTTGTTGTAGGTTCTTAGGGTGGGTATTAGAAAAAATTTTAAAGAGGACATAATTTCTGCACAGCAGAGGTGGAAGAGTATGGCTTGAAAATGACAGTGATCAAAGTGCATTCTTTGGGAATCTGCATGGGAATCCACTTTTTTGCTGTTCTGCTTTTTGAAAGTTGGACTTCAGAAATGTTTAGCAGAGTGTGGTGGTGCTGGATAGAAGAAAATTGGCTACTGGACAAGAATCCTTGTTTTATTCTGAGTTAAGGTGTGACAGTACATTTTGCCTGGCAAATTGAACATCTTCTGTGAGATGCTTCAAAAATGGAAGCAAATCACTGAACCCTGGGTTTATATTACAGTGTCAGTTTGGGTAAAAATAAATTCAGGATATTTACTGATGTCATGATACATTTAATTTTGCTTTGACAGTACTTCACTCATGTTTTTCTTCATCTTGATCAGTGTATATTTGCTTCTTAGGAATATAAAACTCTTTAATGTTTCACAAGGTACAGGATTTTTGCAGATTTTTTGTCACTGAAATGGATGTACAGTATGCACAAGAGAACCCCTCAAAAAGAGACACCAATTATTAGTCTTCAAATGTAATTGCTCCTGAGAAATGAAAAGTAGAAATGGAGACTAATTGTGTATCTGATCACCTGAGAATGTAATTTTAAAAATAGGCTACAGGCTATTATTTCCTAATTTTGCAATTCTTTGGAGATGTACAAGCGGTGATTAAAATGACTTAGAAAGTGATATTACAGCATTTATTAATAGAAAACTTGGAAAGGATATAGTGCCTGAGCTGCTGAATCTTTTGTCACGAACATACTAAACTAGTTTTTGAGGTGACAGGTATTCAGGGTGCTGTATATCTCCAGCATACCTTTGATTTAAGCTTCAATTTAGTGCTCTCCCCCCATCCTGTCATGTTTTGTTTATTCCAGTGTGCTCATTGAATGAGAATAGGGCCAATTTAAATAGGATTGTGATACCTGATACTTAAAGAACAAAGCAGAATTTAGAGGAAAAACTGTGATTTTGATTTCTCTGATGCACCTGTAGCTACTGTCTAATAGTTTCACGTGGTTGGAGTGTGCCTGTGTAGTTTTAATTTCTTGATGTGGTTTAGTTATATCTGAACATGCTTCAAATGTCATGTGTATTTATTTCAAGGTAACGTGGGGATGTGTATTGCTACATATGTTTTAGATAAGTCACAATTGTAGCTACTGACCTTTTTATAAAATTACAAAGCTTAGTTTAAAAATTTCAGAAGTCATCTGATATTTATGGTGATCTTCCATCTGGATTTTTCTTTTTATAAAAATTACTTTCAAGTATATATGAGAAAGAGGTGCAACTTGAAGTCTCATCTAATTTAAATCATCTTTATAGCTGAAGGCTTGTTATCTTTTATTATTATCCTCCAAATTTATATATCTGAGAGATGGACATGGAAGAGTGTCTGTCTTCTGTATTAATTGCTTCCTTTTTTATTTTTCTACATTGTGTGTAGAATCAGCTTTGTTCCTTATTGCTGTATGGATCTTGTAAAAATAGATATGCCAGCAGCACTGAAAGAACATGAGAGGCTAAAAAGAGAGAAGCAAGGCAGGCTCCAGTTTTGGGACTTAGTGCTGCCAAAAGATCAATCATAGTATCACAGTACAGTTTGGAAGGGATGTTAAAGATCATCTAATTCCAACCCCCTGCCGTGGGCAGGGACACCTCCCACTAGACCAGGTTACTCCCAGCCCCATCCAACCTTCAGGAACTTCTCTGGGTGACAGGTTCAAGTGCCTTATAATTAAAGAATTTCTTCCTAATATCCCATGTAAACCTGTCCCCTTCAGCTTAATAAGAAAATAGAGAAGAAAAGGTGCAGAAAGGTGTAAGACCTGGTGGGGAGGAATAAGTCTGGTAAAAAAACCAGTTGACTGAGAATAATTTTAACTAAAGAATTGATTAATTAGCTTCTATAAACACTTTGTTACAAACCCATTAACTTTTATATGGCAGTACCTCAGTGCAACACGTTTTCCTATAGTGACTCTAATTCGCTAAAAGAGTTTTCTCACTGGAATATTGTTTTACAGATTTTGAAAGATAAAGCTATGGTGCCTCAAAATACAGGAGCATGTTAATGTGTCTTGCTGAGAGAGATGGAAAATTTGAAAGCTAATTTCTAGCTCTGGGGAAAACCCCCAAACAATTAGTACTGCAGAAGACACAGAGGTATTAAGTCTCTCAGTATTTCATAATTATCAGATCTGTGTTTTTCAGCAATGATGATTAAGCAATTATAGGTAACCACCTGTAGATAATTACAAAGAAAGGGTAAATTAAAATTCTAATGCATTTTAATGTCTATTTTTGGTTATATTAGTAAAATTATGAAACTCTTAAACGTCTGAAACATCTTTCTTGATAGTAGAAGTTAACATTTTTCCAGTAGTCCAGAGTATGCTTTTTTAACAAGAGATTTCATTTCTTCCATATTCTGTTCATGAAACAGTTTTCTTTATACTGCTCATTTTCTCAGACTGTAAAAGTTTAAAGTTGGTGATGTTCAGTGTAACAAAATTACTTTGCTATTAAAGAACATATTCATGTAGAGATATTAAAATAAAAAAAGAGGAGAGGGACTAGCCTGTTAAAAATTCCACACATGCTTTAGACAATGTTAAAGAAAAGAGCAATGATAGACCTATAACCCAGGACTGAAAATACACTATGTATCATATGATATAGTGAAAATGTAGGTAATTTTAACCTCAATGTGGAATTAATTTCTTGTATATTTTATATACCCATCTAACTTCCTGGTACACAACACTGTCACCAGATTATGACCTAATACCTTTTGGCAGATGCTTTATGGACCTTCACAATTAAGTATTACTGATTGTTTTTTAGCCTGAGGCATGTTTGAGACACATGTAGCACAGCATTGCTGTTTTTAATGGAAGATATTTTTGTTTTTGTGTGCACTAGGGTACTGTGGAGCTGACATAAAAGCACTTTGCACTGAGGCTGCCTTGATTGCCCTGAGACGACGCTACCCCCAGATTTACATGAGCAGTCAGAAACTACAGCTGGATGTTTCCTCAGTAGTTCTCAGTGCGCAGGATTTTTATCATGCAATGCAGAATATTGTGCCTGCTTCCCAACGTGCCGTGACATCTTCAGGACATGCACTGTCTCCTGTGATCAGACCACTCTTGGAACGGACCTTCACTAAACTTCTTGAGGTTTTACACAAGGTGTTCCCTCATGCTGAATTTAGCCAGGGTGACAAAAGTGAAGGTATGTGTGTGGTTTTGCTCTTCTTGCAAATGCTGTTTCAATTTGGAAATACTCCAGCTGGCTTTCTTCTCCTACTAGCCTTAAATCTGATGTGTATTTGCATCAGTGTTTTTAGGACATAAATACAGTATCCTTGGATGTTTCCTAGTTATTTTTGCTGATTCCAAGTTGTTGTGGAATCTCATAAACTGACTTTTATAGACCAAGGTCCCAGAGGTATGAGGGCCATCCAAAGAAAAGGAGAACTCACAAGTAATTTACAATTTAAATAAAAGAAATAATGGACCATAATCAGAGGCCAGAAAATAAGAAAAATAGATCATTTTGCTCAGTGTATTAGGACCTGAAATTGGCCCTGTCCTGAGTGTTGGCCCCCAATCCTTTGTTTGCTGATGGTGCAGAAGCTTTTGGGAGCTCACAGCTCAGCAGGTGAGACTGTGTTTAGCCAGGATACCTTATCCTGCATAATGGTCATCTGCTAGTGAAGGAGAAAGTCTTGAGGCTTCCCTTGCCTCTGGTCTGGTGCACTCCTGGCCCTCTGAGTTGATTCTGTTGCCTTAGCAAGTGGAGAACTATTTGCTGTTTTGTCAAGTTAGCTTTTTTTGCCAAATTAGTTAGTAAAATCATTCCCTAAGGGGTCAGTGAATGCCAGAACCCTACTGCAATGGGGGCAATGTGAGTGCACTGAGGAAGCAGGGGAGAAGAAGGAATGCAACTGACTGTTTTGATTGGCAGTGAGTCAATATGTTCTGGGTTTTTTTACCCGGCTCTTCTTTTGAGACATACTCTAATAGTAACCCTGGTCATTTCTTGGAAGTTAAATGTTGAACCAGGTACCTTGTGTTTGATGTCTGCTTATTCTGACACACTGTTTTCTACTGTTCTTACCTGGGGTCACCCTCACCTCACCACCCTAACTCTGTAAATGATAGTTGAGGTTGTGTGTGATTAACTTGCAAATAGCTCACTTATTAAGCAAATGTGTAACAGTCGTGACTTACTTTCCATTCCTGTTCCAGAGCACATTTTCATCCTATAGTCCAGGCAGCTTAAGCTGATCCTTGTGCTGGCTGCTGCAGTTTCTGCAGCCCAGCTGTGCATTTTTACTCTATCCTTTCCACTTTAGTACCTCAGGTTTCTTTGTTAAACCATTTTAGCCAGAAAACTCATCCAAAAATGGGTGTATTCGTCAGGTCAGTTTTCTGCTGACTGTGGGATAGCTGGAGGTTTAACAAAAGTTGTAGTTGGCCAGAGATAGGCCCTGGGAGCCCTGGTGGTGGGTAAGGGGAATTGAGCTGGCTTACAGCTGCAGTTAGATCCTATTAGGCCCCCTCGACTGTATTAGGCTCTCATAACCAAAGTTGTTTAAGATGCTTAAGTCTCTCTGTAATGCTGTTAACCTGTTGGTAAAACCCAGTTTAGAGACTGTCATTACGGTTGAAGAATTGGTGTCTCCCTCTTTCTTGTAAAGTTCTAGTTCAGAATATCTTCTTTGGTTACATTCTGTATATTCCTGTTTATTGCTGCTCATTACTGCTAACAAAATGAGTTTGGAAACATTAATTGATTTAAATAGTAGTTTTACTAGATAATGTGCTGCTGTGAATACTTATAAGTATTTTTAGATATTCAGTTTTGAAGATACATGAACTAAGGTTTCTTTTAACATTTTCTTTTACCTTAGTTTTTCTTCTTACTTCCTTAAATCCAAGAAAATATTGAATAAGTTTAATCTTTGTTAAAATCAGAAAAATCCACTTTCAAGTACAATGATTAAATGTAAATGTAGATTATACATTAGGGCTTCAAATTTTCTTGGATTCAAAGCCAGGTATATAGAAGATGCTTACTGGTGTGCTTACAATCTCCACATCTAGTTTTCTGCTTTGCACTAACAATTGCCGTTTCTTGTAATTCAGTGAGTCAGATGCTCAAGCAAAGGATGTCACAGAGTCTTGATGCTTGGGAATAAAAGATTATTTTAAAATAATTATGTGTTTTAGGAAACAAAAGCTGTATCCAGTACATGAGCATAGGACTTACCCTATGGCCTGCATCTGGTATACTGGAAATTCTGTGTGTTTAGGGGCTGTAGTGAGCCCAGAGTTAGGAGGCCTGTGTCTAGCTGGTTTGAAGGTCTCTGTCTGTAGCTGTAGCTAAACGTCCAGCAGCTTCTATGCTGTGTTTTCATGCTGTGGACTAGCTTTTGGCCACTGGCTGGGGTCTGCAAGCCTTTTTCATCTTTGCTCCCTGAGGACTGATTGTCAGGTGTGTGGCTGTATGATGCCCTCACAAGGATTGTGGCACGTCCTCATCCCATGCCAGCAGAATATTTTTCCTACCCAGCCTACTCTGAATCCAGTTTCTTACATCACACAGCCAACTAAGGGAACTTCTATTGCCTCTTAACATTTTTTCCTGTGACCCTGTGGCTAGATGCACTGTCCTTAGGTGGCATCTTCACCCAACACTTAATACTGCCTTGAAGGTGATTCCGTTGTCCTGTGATGATGATTTGATCTGTGTAGCATGACCTGTGCCATGGCTTTATGCAAATCCATAAATCGTGCAGTATTTTTGAGAGTAACACTTGTATCTCTCTGTATTTCACTGTATTAGCAAAGAAATTAGAATAGGTAAAGGTATAGTAAATGAACATGGAATGCATTGAACTGATTTTGATAAAAAGTAATTTGATATTCTTTGCCAGATTATCAGAGGGTGAAAAACAATTCTTCATAAAAATACATTGTCTAGGTAGTCATGCTGAGAATAATTTTGGAAGAAGTGTACCTGTGAGAATTTGGACACTTAGAACAAATAAATAAGTACAGAATTCTCCATAGTCTGAGGAATTACAAATTTTATGACTCTATCCTTGAAAAAACCTCCAGCTGTGAAATAAAACCAAAGGAAGCATTTCATAACAAGTTAAACTTTTCTGTATTTGAGTTGTTCAACTTGGTGACTTAAAAAAATAAATTGTAATTATTATTAGATTTCTACAGTATTTAATTTGTTTTGGTTTTTGAAGTAATAAGTACTTATTATTCTGAATTCTGATATTTAGACAGTTTTAAGTAATTTCTTCTGCATTTCAAGATTTATTGTAATTGACACAAAATTGTAATGTCTTTTCTTGTTTGTTGTACATGTACTTAAAAGTGATAAAGTTCTAATTAATACATCTCTTGGAACAGATGTACCAAGTCTAATATTAGATGATAGTGAAGATGAGAATGCTTCATCAATTTTTGAGACGAGCTGTCACTCAGGATCACCAAAGAAACAGTCATCAGCTGCTATACATAAACCCTACCTTCATTTTACAATGTGAGTGTCCCTCTAAATGCATATAACCAGATAGATGAAACCATGAAATTCCTACATCAGGAGAGCTAAGGAAGACATTCTTTTGCTTTTGGGTGCCATTGGTGTTCTGTGATGGAAACATCTAAGTGCATGGTCAAGAGTTCCAGATATGGGAATGTTCTTAGGAAAGGCCATGTCCTGCAGTAATTAACAATAATTAACATTTCTTTGTTTTATATTAAGAATATTTTTAGACTGCTTTATGTGATGGTTTCCGCAGGGAGTTTGCTGAATGAATAAATAGAAGTTAGAAAAACTGTTCATTAGTGGTACTGTTTAGTAGAGCCATCTTGTGGAAAACTGCTAAAATTTTTGTGCTAAATAGTAATGCCAGATCAGAATTTATGGAGCTTAAAAATAAGGATTTAAGTTCAAATAGCTGGAGGTACATAGTCAAGTATTTTAATGCCAAATTTAAGCTTTTGTTGTGAGGTTGTGAAGGAGGAAGCCAAAACAAAACCAATATGTATTTGTGTGGATGTGTGTCTAAATAAGAGAATCTGGAAGAGTGTATTTTCTGGGCGATTTTAATTGTTATCTGTATATGTAACCTCCACCACCAGAACTGAAAAGCTGAAGGTCAGCAGTGTTCATCGTTGTTCCAGAATGTTTAACATGAAGTAATACCAGCCAGTCTTGTTTCACTGCCCGAGCTGACTGATGTGCAGATAAAAATACCTCGATGAGACAAAACGCAAATTAATTAAAAACTTTCTTGTTTTATAATCAGTTTTCTATCAGTGGAAAAGACTTTTAATGGAAGAACTTAATGCTTCTCTCTTCATGTCTCATTTATCCCCAAAACAGGGTAAAATCCCCCAAAAGAATCAAACAAAAAAATCCCAAACCCCCTTGTATGGACTGCTGAGAATTTCTTCTCAACAACAAAAAAAAACAAGCAAAAAGTTCAACTTTGGAGTTCTTCCTTTACAGTCTTCCTTCTGTCTGGAAATCTACTGAATAGAAATGTATGAATATGCTAGAATACAAGATGAATAGTGATTTTATTCAATCCTACTTCAAATCCTCTTTCTTAAATAAACAAACTGTTGAAATGTTCGGTGCTTCTTGAAAATCTTGGGCAGCACTTAAGGGATGAAAGGATTGACCTGGGATTCCTGAGGCTACTGAAGAGATACTTTAGTAGTTAGGACTGAACTAGACATGATTAAATTGCTGTCTTTACTGTAAGTCCATTAAGTCTTTTAATATGATCAAGGAATTAGTTTTAAATAAATTAGTTATAATGAAAATTGTCATGAATTTAATATTATGCATAACTTTGCACAGATGAGTTTGAATTAAATGGTTGTGAAACCAAAGGTAAGACAAAACTTGAGTTATTGGGACTTGAAGTAGTGTTGAGGGATAGTTGAGTTAGTTGAATCTTTTTAGGCTGTTTTAGGAAACTATTACCCATTACTGAAAGTCTTCTAGACTCTAAAATAATCTTATTATATATATCAATCCACTGATAACGTTGGTGTGTTAATTGACTTTTGTGATTGTTATTCTGTTGCAGGTCAGCTTATCACCAGCCAACCTCTTACAGACCGAGATTACTGCTCTCTGGAGAAAGAGGTTCGGGTCAGACTTCGCACCTTGCTCCAGCACTATTGCACACTCTGGAAAAATTCTCTGTACACAGGCTAGACCTGCCAGCTCTGTATTCAGTCAGTGCCAAAACACCTGAAGAGTCATGTGCACAGGTGACATTTCAGATTTCTCTTGTAATGAGTCAGTTATGTAACTCTGTAAAAGATTAGTTGCACCAATGTAAAGGCAGCCAGCCGGAATGTAACCTAAAATTCAGATTTTCATAGACTCCTTCTATTTTCATGTTTAAAATAAAGAGGTCTCTAGAGGGTGATGGAGAACTCTAGTTACTAGTGAGAGTAATTACATTTTTAACCTGCCCCCTCATCACATACCTAATACCAAGTAATCTTAGTCTTGGTATTCGGTGCCTGATATTCATTTTATTCACTTGTATATGAATTGATATGCTGTGGTTCTAGATTCACTTGCTTAGTTTTAAATGTTTTAGGCTTCAAAACAGTTGGCAGTGGATTTTGCATGGATTTCAAATCAGTTGAATCTTCATCTCGATCAGTTAATAGCGAGTTTTTAAAACATATATGACAAGTAGTTACTCTGTGCTCCCTGGCATATTGACGTAAGATAATTGAATGCTACAGCCAAGAGTCACAAACACTTGTTTAGAAAGTCTTTAGCGTTAGATAACTTTATTCTGCTGGAACATTTGTCTATAAAATACCACAAACATGAGTCATTTCCTAATCCGCAAAAATTTTGTTACTCCCAATTGATACTAACAATTATTTCCTTAGTTTATATATCACTGTTTCTTTTAATTAGATCTTTCGTGAAGCTCGAAGGACAGTACCAAGTATAGTTTACATGCCTCATATTGGTGATTGGTGGGAAGCTGTCAGTGAAACTGTGAGAGCTACTTTCCTAACTCTGCTGCAAGATATACCATCTTTCTCCCCTATATTTCTACTGTCTACCTCTGAGTCCATGTTTAGTGAATTGCCTGAAGAGGTAAGTTTATTGAGGAAGGAGGTGGTGTTGTTAGGGAGTTCTGTGCTCTTCAGAATGTTTTGGTCGTGTAAAACCACTTTGTTTTGTAATGGTTTTCTAACTTAATATATGTCAAACTGAAAATGTAGTATTAATTGAATGTTTGCAGTTTTCCTTAATGAGGGGTATATGTCCATATTACTGATTTTTCATAAGCTCCATGCTACTCTGATGAGAAGACAAAATTGTTAATTTTGTCTGTTGTTTATATTGGTAAATTACTGCATTATAATTAAATGCAGATTAATATAAAGACCTGACCTTTAGCTTTACGTCT
Organism: Manacus candei; assembly: GCF_025592945.1. Classification (NCBI taxonomy): domain Eukaryota; kingdom Metazoa; phylum Chordata; class Aves; order Passeriformes; family Pipridae; genus Manacus; species Manacus candei. The sequence continues at coordinate 2,985,078 of NW_026138055.1, read as the reverse complement.
TCTGAGGCTCAGGATGAGGGAGGGAAGTTCCTTTTTTTTTTTTCCCCTCAACATTATTTTTACTCTTTTTTTTTTTCTCCTGCCCTTTCTCTGCCTTTCACTGCAGAGGTGGCCATTGTTAGGATTGTGGGATACTACAAGTTTAGTTACTATTCAGTGAGAATTACAAGTATTGTTTTACCTTTACTGTAAACACTGCTTTAGGTAGAGCTTACTGTCTTCTGTCCTGTGGCTGATTTTGGAAAGTTTGTGACTAGTGTTTTGATATGGTCATTGATCATGTATTTCTGAGTGGGGACTCAATTTTCCGATATTTTTTTTCCCTAGGTGAAATGTATTTTCAGAATCCAGTATGAAGAGGTTTTTTATATTCAAAGACCAAGTGAAGAAGACAGATTACGATTTTTCAAAGGCTTAATTCTTGATGAGGCAGCAATGCCCCCACCAAGAAGGAAACAGGCTGGTAAACTAAGTTACAGTAAAACCAATTATAATGTGATCTGAATGTTTTATTTTGTGTTATGTTCCTTTTTAAAAAGGTGTGGGTAATTAACATGTGGCAGTATTAATCAGTGCCCAGAATAAATTTCATAGTTAGAGTTAACAGTTTTGGAAGACGGAGAGCTGTGGGGTTAAGGATCCATGAGGCAGATTAAATTTATATGGTGGAACTTGAAGTGGCATAATCCCAAAAGCCACGGTGTTGTTAATATTTCCATTGTCTGACTTCTTGGTTTTTTCCCTAGCTCTTCGTGCTCTGGAAGTTCTTCCTCTTGCACTGCCGTGTCCTGCCCGGGAGCTGTCGGAGGCAGAGAAACAGCGGATGGAGGACCAGGAAGAGAACACGTTGCGAGAGCTGCGGTTGTTTCTCAGGGATGTCACCAAGAGGCTGGCCACAGACAAGCGCTTTAACATCTTCAGCAAACCGGTGGATATTGAAGAGGTCTTGTTTCAGTAATGTGCAAACAATGAAGTTGAAGCTATTAGAAAAAGAATATAAATTAAAAAAGGGAACGGTTATGTTAGTAAGAAAAATAGACGTTTGAGCCGTGATCTTTCCAGTCTAGAGTGTTGATTTTTTAGCTGGTGAGATACTCACAGCCTCATCATCTGATGCAAAGATTTGGAGTATGTTCTATTGCCAGTGACCTGTCGAAAGCCCTTGTGCATTCCTCTCAGTTTTATAACTGAAACCAGCATTTTAAAATGCCCACATTCCTATCCCTACCAGTGCTCCTGAAATATTTGATACCGTAGATATAATTCTTTAATAAAAGCTTTTACAGCATTGTAATCATAGACATGATAATATTGGGAAAGTGATCTGTGTTCTGTAATGTATTCAGCATTAATAGTATTGTTGAATAATTTCAGCAGTAATGCTTGTGGCTGCCATTAATCACAGCTGGTAGCACATTATAAGGCATTAACTGGTCGATTATGGAGTGTGTGCCCCTAACTGATGAGACAGTTCGATCTGCAAATCTATTTTCAGGTGCTGCTGTATGAATAGGATTGTGTTTGTCTGACTTTGAGATCAGATGCTGGCCCACTGCAAGCTTTGCACAGGCTTGCTAACTGAAAAAAATATTCCTTAATTGCTTCTAAAGAGAGAAACCTCTCTTTTGGAAGACATTAAGATAATGTGGGACATTAGAAATCCAGCACTGTAAAAAGCAGATTTGGAGTGTAAACTCCTTGCAGGGTGGAACAGGTATCTCTATGGGCCCATGCAGTAGTCCTCTCTTAACTTGACCTTTCCATAGTGTTTGGTAGCTGACAGCTTTTGAAAGACTGGCAAAAGCTGTTTAACATGGCAACTTCTGGTATGAGCATGGTCTGAGCAGTAACTTGGTTTGATTTTTCTTACGGAACTGTTTGGGAGGTCCATTATTGTAGGAAACTCCTCTGCATGTAGTAGAGGTATTCTCTTTCCCCAGAGCATTTGTGGTATAAACTTACATGAGTAAGAGCACGTAAAGAAAGAACCAAAACGTATCCTTGGTTTGTAGATGGAGAGAATCGAAATATGAATTTATTTAAACCCTTACCAGAAACTCTGCTAATATACTACAGCACTAGAAATCAAATGTAACCCTCTACGTCCCACCTGATGCATTTAAGAACAGGACTAGCCTTTCCTTTTGTACAACAGACTCTGTTGTACAGTCTACTTGACTTCCTTAGGAAAAGTTAGTTCCACTCCTGCTTGCATTGCAGAGAATGCTGCTGTGTGATAAGTCAAGGATTTTTCTGGCTAATTCAACAGTAACATTTACAGGTTCCAGTGAAGATTTTCTCATGCTAAAAGAAAAGGATGTCTGTGGCTTGGCTTTCCAATCCCTGAACCAGTTATCATCATGTTTCCATGTAGGGAGACAAAAAGAGAATTTTCACCATTTTAATTTTTCATAATAAATTTCAATGCCTGTATTTAAGGAATTAGGTGACAGATTGCTGTTCACTGAAGTAATCCATTATTGTTAGTTTATGTTGTAATATATGTCTACAGGCACTATATTGAAAAATAAATTCTTAAGAGCCGTTATGGCTTGATCTGAATATCTGTTTAACTCTTCAGGGCTTTGGCAATTCCCATCATATGTGGGTGATTTTCAGAAGAAAAAATGCAGTACTGTTTCAGAGACTGCCAGCGTTTTTAATTAATCACACTGAAACATTCAAATGTAGGGTTTTTTTTCCTCAAAGTAAATAACAAATTCATAGGTTTGTTTTTTTTTAATGAACTTTGTTACAGCAGCTGTGCTGATGCATTTGACTATCGAGCTTGAGACCCATATGGTACCATTAATTATGTTAAACACTTTTTAGTGTACCCTAGTGGTTGCTGAATCTCCAGTTACGGTCTAAGCTCATCGTAAACTGTGACACAAGGCTTTTCCTTTACACTGTCCTTCTGTACAGTCAGTCTAATGTCTGCAATCAGTAAAACCTGACTTTTCTTTGTTAAATGAGTGATTGAAGAAAGTATTAATTAGAAGACATTTAAAACCTGATAATTTGACTGTTCAGTTAATTGAGAACTTTACGTACAAGGTGAACAAACTAGAGCTTCCCTAATTTTTCCTAGTGTTTCAAGTTAGGGTGATGGGTTTTGCCCTTTCAGTCCAAGACAGTGTTATAAATCTATAAAAAACTATAAATAAATCAGTCTAAAATAAAAAATACATTTACATTAAAATGTGTTGCCTCAACAATACTGTTAAATTAATTTTGAGAAATGAATTGGTGACTTACTGAAGAAAAAGTAGCTTTGGAAATCCTCTGTTTTTAGTCTGATACAACTTCTGTTTTCAACATAAATTTGTTTAAAAATCAAAATGTCTGGTTAATGTCTTAGAGCTATGCATGTGGAATGAATCCAAGGATAAAAGATGTGAAATTGTCAGTGTTCAAATGGAATGCATATGGTCCTGTGTCATTTCTGTGTGCTGTTTGTTTGTAGGTTTCAGATTACCTTGAAGTTATCAAAGAGCCAATGGACCTATCAACAGTAATAACCAAAATTGATAAACACAACTATTTAACAGCCAAGGATTTTCTAACAGACATTGACCTGATCTGCAGTAATGCATTGGAGTACAATCCAGACAAAGACCCTGGAGGTAAGAACCTGCTTTGTTTTGGCCTATCTAAATCTGAAAGCTTGGTATTTAAATCCTGTGTTTGGTTGCTATTCAGGCATTTCAAGAAACTGCATGCTATGTGATAATTAGGATAAGCAAGTCCTAAGAGTCTGTGATTTTAGTATTCTGAGGCATATAGTGCACTGGGGGACATTACAAGAGCAGGAGAACTACAGCATTCAGAGTTATTTTCTAATAAATTAGGTTTTGTAGTTCCGTTTCGAATTTGATAGCTCCTTTTCAGTGAATAGACTTTGTGTATGCAACAAACCCCACCGTAATTTTGAGAGCTCTGTAGAGAATCCTGCACACAATCTGGCAGTGGCCTGCTGTATTTCCATATTGGCTTAGAACATGAAATTCATACACAGAAATTAAAGTCTATGTATTTGGGGATAGAAATAAAACAGGATAAATCACCAGGCAAGGAAGTCAGTTGCAGCTGATTAGGAGAGATTAGACAGTACTGTCTTGACAAAGTGTGATGGGATGCTTTCAATTAAAATGGAATTTGTAGACTGAAATGCATGTAAAAGCTGTTCACGCTTCAAACTAAGGAAAGAACATCTTGTGTGCTCTTTGCTAGGGCTGCCTTACAGTGCACATTGCCAAAAGAAAGCCTTTCAGCTGGCAGCTTCAAGTGTCATCAATAAAATAACATCAACAAAACCCCCTCTTTTAATGTAGTTATATTTAACATGATATACTTGGAGGTTGGGGTTCATCTACAAATGTAGTCCAATGTGTTAAAAAGTTTTTTATGAAATCTCATGAAATTGTTTTACCATTTTCTGTATTTTCACTTCTCAAATTTTTGATTTTCTGAGGCATTTGCAAGTGTCTCATGTGGACTAGATGCAGTATAGTCTGGTCAAACACTTAGACTTGTTTTGCATTGCCTTTTGAACCCAGTACTGGTTCATATCTATAGATGATCAACTATTTCTTCAGTTTATGATGCATTTTGTTTTACAACTAAGAAAGTCCATTGCTAATACACAGCAAAAGGTTTTCTGTGTTCTTGATAACACACTTTTGAGGACTTCTAAGGTGTGATTGATGTGAACTAATGAAAGCCCTTGAGGGGGCACTTGGGATTCTAAGTGTATCTGAAGAGCACCTGTTTAGGGATATTTTGATTTTCCTTGCTGTCAGAACTGAACTGGGAGAAATTGATCTGGCTCTATCTAGGTTCAGTTTTGGATTGGAGGTAATGAAATATAGTTCTGTCCTCTACTGTTAACAACAGTATGATGCATTGCCCTTCTGGCATGCACGATTTCTTGAGCTGTTGTGTGAACACACTGCTGAAACAGCACACCATGGCTATTCTGAGGAAGCATTCCATGCATTCAGATGCATGCATTAACTGAATATTAACCTATATGTGTTCACATGCTTTAGAGCTGGGCATACGTGCTTCCCTCTGCTTCATGCTTGAATTTGCAGAAGAATCATACTGTACCTGCTTCTGTCCTGTCGTTAAGCTGGGAAAGCAGTGAGAGTACCAGGCTAACTGGTTTTATGTGCAGTATGGATATCCAAAAGTGGCTTCTTTGGGGTTTTTTTTGCTGGTACTTTGCTATAAAATTTCAGATAGTTTCTATAGTGAAATGGGTAGGGTTTTTTTTTTCCCTCCATTGTTTGACTGGGAAATGTTCTTAAAGGCATGGAAACATAACCACTGAACGTTGGACATAATAGTATTTGTCTCTTTGAAGCACTGTCTGTAGGAAGGTCTTGCGTATCACAGGATTAGAGGAAAGTAGTGGTTCGTTAAAACACCCTGACTTGAATTTTATTTTTTTTTCTCTCCCCTCTCTTCTTCCTTTGCAAGGGCAAATATCTGACCAATATTTTGAAGTCTAATGTCTCAAAATTACATCTGCAAAGAATACAGTATATTTCTTTTGTAATAATAAAACATAATGGTTCATAAATACATGAGTAAAAACTTCTAACTTCCAGTAGATTTTTGTTGTGGTATTTTTCCCCAGAAAACATGTTGAGCTCTTTTGAGCTGGATACTGGGTAGCCTTTTTCACTCAGCTTTTTTCTAGCTGTAAAATTTGCTGTTTCTAGACTTACAAACCTTGCTTAATAAATGTTCACTTATATTCTTAATTGTCATCTTTAAAGATTATTAAAACATTAAATCTGATAGTTGTATAATATGTTTTAGACGTTAATGTTGATGCTTGCTCTTGAAGTACCTCCACCAGCTGGAAAAAGTAATCCAGTGTGGATGAATTGACAAATTAAATATGTTTGTACTAAAGGCAAACAATGACTGTTGTAGGTTTCATTGAAAGGCAACATTCTAGATGTCAATTTTCTCCACATATGGGCTTACTTATTAAGTTACAATTACTTTTCAAATGTCAACAGTGGAATAATTTCTTTTGTGCGTTTCAAAGGTATGGGAACTGGTCTGTTTTTTTGTGAGTTGCATTTATGCTTCCAGCATGGGCAATTTATCCTGTTCCTCAAATAGGCATGAAAATGTGGCACCCGCAAGGCTTGTTTTTTGCCAGTTTTTCTTAATGGATTAAAGTGAGAAATATGTATTTAAAATAAGGAATGACGTAGTCTGTTTTAGCACAATTTTAAACTTTCTAGAAATTGCTAAATAATAATTAAGCAATAATTTCGGGTTAAAGAAAAAAAACCAACAGGGGAGGAACATAAGCAAACCAGATCTACCTTACAGATGCAGATGGTGTCCGGTGTGATTTTGCAGGCAGTATAACTGAATGAATGTTCCTAGACCCCAGTGAGTAAATTAATTCCTGAACAAGGCTCTTGTTATGTCTGGGACTCTCTGCGCTCTCTGTTACACTGTGTTACTACTGTCTATATCAGACAACACAGATAATAGACAACACAGAAAAATGTAGAAATAGAAAAGAATTTACAAAATTGTGATAAAACAAATGTGCTGTCCTTTTTTCTAGATAAAATAATTAGACATAGAGCGTGTACTTTGAAGGACACTGCTCATGCTATCATTGCTGCTGAACTGGACCCAGAATTTAATAAGATGTGTGAAGAAATCAAGGAAGCAAGAAGAAAAAGAGGTATGTTTAACTTCATTTATCGTAACACAACAACCTGTGGAGGCCCCCTGTGTATGGCCAGTCTTCACAAACGAAGATTTGGGGAAGGTCATTACCCTTCGAGTCTGCGCAGTGGATTTTTTAGGTGAGACACAGTGTGCGCTGAACTGAGCCCACCCTTTAATCCTGAGGTTCATCTGCCGGGGCCGAGCAAGCTCGGACGGTGTCAGTGAGGTCCTCAGGATGTAGGTTTGTTTGGAGTGACCTTCTCTTAGATGGATGGCCTTACAGGGCTGACGAGCTCCATCTGACCGGGAATCGAACCCGGGCCGTGGCGGTGAGAGCGCTGCATCCTGACCACTAGACCACCAGGGGAGGCCCCCTGTAGACAGATAGGAATGGCCTCACATCCACAAGCCCCTCACATCCCCCTTGTGAAGGACTTCAACCACCCCAATACTTGCTGGAGGGACAACACTGCAGGGCATAAACTATCCAGGAGGTTCCTGGAATGTGTCGAGGGGTAACTTCCTTCTCCAAGTGACAGAGGAGCCAACAAGGAAAGGTGCTGTGCCAGATCTTCTTCTCATCAACAAGGAGGGGCTGGTGGGGAATATGAAGCTCAGGGGCAGCTGGGTCTGGAGTGACCGTGATGCGGTGGGGTTTGAGATCCTTAGGGCAGTGAGGAGGGTGCACAACAAGGATCACTATCCTGGCCTTCAGGAGAGCAGACTTCAGCTTCTTCTGGCATCTACTTTTTAGAGTCCCGTAAGATAAAGCCTTAGAGGGAGAGGGAACCCAAGAAAGCTTATTAATATTCAAGGATTGCCTCCTCCAAGATCAGGAGTGATATGTCCCAACAAAGAGGAAGTTAGGCAAGCACGCCAGGAGGCCTGCATGGATGAACAGGAGATCCTGGACAAATTTAAACACAAAAGGGAGGCCTACAGAGAATGGAAGCAGGGAAAGGTAGCCTGGGAAGAATACAGAGAAACTGTCTGGGCAGCCACGGATCAGGTTAGGAAAGTTAAAGCTTTTCCTGGTAGAATTAAACCTGTCCAAGGGACATCAAGGGCAACAAGAAAAGCTGCTGTAGATATATGGGATAGAAAACAGAATTTACGAATGTCCATATAAAAATAAATTTAAGAGGAAATACAGAATGCATGTTAGATTTGGATGGTGCACATTAAAGGATGACTGAGCTTGAAAGTTGTGTACTTCTTCCAAATGTATGAGCTGGTCTGATAAGACACTGTCCTTTTCAAAAGAAGGTTGCATTGCCTACTGTTACAGATAGTACTGTAGAACCTGGTGAACAGATAACTGTTAGGACTGCTGTACCAACTGAAGATGTGGTGAAATCAGAGCTGTGTTCTGAAAGTGCCATGCCATGCAGTATAATAATTACGATAATGGAAAATGACATTTAAACCACTGGATTCTCAAGTCACCCTGGCACGTGCAGAAGAGCATTTTTGGTGATAGTATATTGATTTTTTTGGATTAAGAAACAACTGTTACATCCACATTGAAGGGAGCGTAAGGATGAAAATATAACAGCCCAGAATTAGGAAATAGAGACCCCTACAAAATTATCACAGTTGGTTTCAACTTCTAGTCCATAGACCTCCAAGTCTGTGTACGGCTTCTAAAGTGACTAGAGAAAGTAATCAAAAGCCCAAACATATTCCCAGTGTGGGAACAGTGCTATGTTTACATAAAAGATTCTACCTCCATGGAAAATTTTTAAAGTTCTGAAAGTTGAAAAAAGGTTGAAAATCACTGAACTACAACATTAGAAAATAATTTCATGCTGAGTTAAGGATTATTGATTTCAATAATTCCAGCTTTACCTTGGCAAGTTGTTTCCTGCTTTGGCAAAAAAAACCCCCTGCATTATTTGATTTCGAGGTTGAATTGGCTGGTCTCAACTTGTAACTGCTGGTTCTTGAAATACTTCTGTCAGTAGATTGAAGACGCTTTATTAATAAATTTCTTTGAACTATGCAGATATCTGTAGGCTTTTTCTTCTTCAGGTTAAAATGGATACAATTCCTTTTATTTTCCCATTCAGTCATGCATGTTTTTGTCTAATTTTGTGCAAGCCTCCAATGTGTGTCTTGAATTGTGGATAAGTGAACCAATTGTGATTCACTGTGTATGTAAAACAGAACTAATATAATGCCTTCATTTCTCCTCTGTACTTTTCTACTAGAAGTATAAGAATATTCACAATTTGGTCCATAGAGTCATGCTGGGAGCTGTGCTCAGTTAATTATCTGAGTCCCTGTGATTGTTAAAGGTTATTGCTTCCGAGGTTAAAGTAAATGTTTGTAAGAGCTCTTTGTTAGAGCGTGACTCTCTGGCTTGTAGTCCTTTCTTGCAAGTTTGCAAGAACTAACTGAATGCTCCCCTTCTTTCTGCAGCAGTGGCCAAGTAATATATGTATTTTTGGGGTCAAAACCCTATTGAAAGGAGAGAGTTTCTTAAGTCATAATTAAGGCTAATGGCATCTTGCAATGGAAAAAGCAGGTACTTTTGGTGTGAGATGCTGGTTAGTGGACCTTCAAATATGGGTAGATGACAAGCAGTACCAGTTGATTGTGAAGGATGATAGCTCACAGACAGCAATGGGCAGGTTTCAAAGTGGATTCAGTACATAGGCATGGAAGTTGTTACAGTGCCACAGTGACATTTCAAAGATGCTCGTGCTTCTGGACCACATTGTGGTGGTTTCAAGAAGAAATGAGCTCTGCAGCTGGTCCAGCTGTAGAATGTGGAGGGCTAAGATCACTCACTGGGTTAGCAAGGATGCAATACTTGGAATGAATGGAAGAAGCTGTGTTAGATTAACTGGTTATGAATGAAGGAAAATATATCAAGTTCTTGAGGTCTGAGGAAGCCTCAGGATGTGAGACAACAACAAGAGATTGTCCTGTTCCTGGATCAGAGGTTGTGTCAAAGATTGTGGTGATGCAGATCATCAAGATGGCAGCACTTCAGGAACATAGTCTTGGCACTGGTCATTGTAATGGATGGAAGGGATATGAAAGTTAATCAGCTTTGCCTTTATCCCGTTTTGCTCTATAGAATATACTTAGCAAGAGAGCAGAGCAGCACAACCACAGTGCATCTGCTGGTCTAGACTTTGACGTGTACCCTGTTTCAGAGTAGTTTGAGCAAGGGATGAAAAAGACTAAAAGCTCCATATCTATTTTCTTCACAGTGCTTTTGGAAAGTTATTTAGCAGTCTTACACAGTTGTAAAATGGAAGATATTTTCTACATTGCTTTCTTTTTGTACAACTTTTCTGGTTTTGTTGGGGTTTTTTTTGGACAAATATACCATTTTTACTTAGTACTGTGACTGGCGACCAGTCTCAGAAGTACGGCAGTGTAACAAAAAGATAGACTGTACAATAAAATCAGTATCTAGAAGTTAAACTAGAATTTCTTGTTCCTGTATGACTGAAGTGGGGTGCTTTTGCTGAAAGAGCTGAACCTAAGGATAGCAAGTTTTAAGTTGGTAAAATAAGAACTATATATCCTAGATTATTGAAATTTGCAACTTCTTGTTGTGACCAGCAGATAAAAAGGTAGAAGTGGTGGATGTTTTGAGTAATGACATGTTATGCAGTTTAAAATATTTGTAATAGTACCTAGAAATTTACACTGTAATTACTGTGAGGTGAGAGTTTCTTTGTGAATCGTTTAATTTCTGCATCCATTGGTTTTGATGGATGTCAACTCTTGATCACTTGGTTCTGGTTTCTGTTGGGACATGATAGGATATTTTGAAGACCGTTTTAGTAGTTGGATAGGAAATTCTAGTTCACAAATATGAAACTTCAGAGATTCATTGATTTCTTTGAAATATGCTTAACCAATATGAAAGTTTGCCTTTTTAGAATTTAATTAAAAGCCCTATGAAACAGTAGAAGCAATGAGATGAACCACCTTACAGAAAGCAAACCATACTTTTTGTTAAAAGCAGAATTGCATTTTCTTAATCTAAGAGCTGTTGACTCTGAAATGGATCCATTTTATGTAACATTGATCACAGTGACAATACAAGATTCTTATTCAGATACTCTTTTTGATGTGGCAGAAAATGCCATTTTGACTTACCACTTATTTTAAATCATCTGTTTAAAATCAGGAAAAATTGAAATGGTCAGTAAGAGTTTGCTTTGTAGAGGAAACATGGGTAGAAGAGTGCAATCTTTGGGGATCCAAGTGTGAGAAACAGTCACATTTTTCTAATCTGTAAGAGCTGCCAGTTTGAAGACCATGTAACCAGTAAGTTATTTTGAAAGTAGAAACCAAATATTCTTGATTCCAATCTTTGCTTTGGGTGTCCAGCTAAATGTTAATTGACGTGTTGCTATTGCAGTATGGTATTCCAAATTTCTTCTTAAATTCAGTAGTTTTATGCAGTTTGCTTTATTTAAATAGGTATGGTTATCTTTTGCATGCAGGCTTATCAGTCCCAGCAGAACAGATAAATCCTCATGGTTCCACTGTACGGAAAACAGAAGCTCGAGTTGAAGAGGCATTTCGGAACAAACAAAAACCTACGATGGCGGTGTGGCCCAACTCTGCCACTAAATGTGCATGTGAGTACTTTGGGTGATAATTGTGCAAAATTAGAGGTTCTTCCAAGGGCAAACTTTTCAAATATGTCTCTACTACTGCTTACTGATTATTTTCAGAAGTAATTTTACACAAAGACGTGGAACACATACTCCTTTTCTCACTACGTGAAATCTCTGCCCAAGAGAAGTTGTAAAGAAGCAGAATTTCAGTTTTTGTCATGAAGAATAACTGTTTCTCGAATGCAATATGAGTATATTGCATTTTTCTTTATAAAATACTATTTTCAGTCTAAGACAACTCTGATCCAATTGGAAGATCAATTTTATTGCTTTAATGAGTGCTCAGGTTCTTTTAACCTCTGTATGGACAGGTACATACCTACATACTGCTTAATACTCTCTCACATGCACTGTACTCACTTTCTACTTCAGTACATTCAGTATCATGCTAAAAGCTAGAAAGGAGATTGCAGATTTAACTATTTTCCTTTATGGCAATGGTTTTCAATAGTTAGTAAGCATTACTGGAGAATATTAAGATACGCTCACTGGAGCCTGCTGGATTAATCCAAGTAAATGATCAAAATCTCTAGGATTGTGAGGTGTGACTGTAGATAATCAGAGGCACTGCCAATTACTTTTAAGAGGTAAGTTGATTAGAACAGGTAGATACCTAACAACTATTTCCTTAATAAAGAAAATAAAGTGAGTAAGAGAAAGTGAGTATGAGGAATATACTGATAGTTGTGCATGATGTTCCTGCTGAAGATGTGGAGTCCATTATTTATATATTATTAGTAGCATTATCAATTATTGCTTAGTAGGAAAACTAATAGATTGAAGTAGACAAATTTTCATTGGTCTTTGTGTCTCCTTAGTGGTGCTTTTCCTGGATGAGAAATCGTTTTCTAGGCACAGTGATAATTGCCCAGAGATGAACATTGTTTACATATGAATGATAGTGTTGGTGTCAAATGGTTTAATTAATTAGAGGTGTATGGTTTTATTTCCTGAAGCTGTAATTTCTTCCGTTAAAGGAATTGAAGTCAATCTACAGAATTATGGCTTGAATAAATTGTTATATAATAAATTGATGATGTGGATCCAAGCTGTTCTTTATTCATTTGGCAGCTCATGCAAAAACAGAAGTGGAGGGAAGGGATTCCCAAACTTTTTTTTTAATTTTCTATGAAATCCAAGATGGAGATTCTCACTCTGGCTGATCTACAGAGCACTTTCCTGGCTGTGCAGCAGATGGTGGGGTTTATAGACCTCCAAGCTGGACATCTCTTGGGAAGAGAGGGAGCAGCCGTTGCTGGTGACTTGCATCCAAAGCAACTCCTGTCTCTTCCCTGTTGTGGAGGCAGTGGCAGTTGTTTGAAAACTCAAGCCATCCACTGTAGGAAACTGCCAGTGTCTCTGTAAACAAAAAAGTTACTGTTAAGGCACTGATCCTGTTAGTATTTTGGTGATTTAGCTTGGAAGGCAAGAAAATTTGAGGCTTAGTGGTGTTTGGGACTGTGATCAAATGAAAATCTTCCTTTTAAGGCTGAGTCTGGGAAAGGTAACTAGTCCAGGAGGGATGTGATGCCTCTAGTAATCAAGAGAGAGAACTAGGAATTGGTGAGCAATCACAAATCTGCAGAAGGGGTTCAAGTAGTACATGGGCACACTTAAAGATTGATGTGGTCAGTTCAGTAGGAACTAGAAATTAGGAAGAGAAATGGCCTTAAAAGGGTGCTTGGAGGACAGAGCTAGAGAAGGGTGAGAGCAGAACTGAGCAGACTGTAGGGAGCTTGAATAGTAGCAAATGATATTGTGGATTGTGATTGTATAAATGGAAGAAACAAGTTTAGAGAAGGGATTTCCGAACAGACATGATTTTAGAGGTAGAGTGGAAATTTTTTTTATGGTCAAGAACTAAGATTTGTTTTTTTGAAGGCTATAATTTATTGCACAAACAGAGTAACAAGGAAAATTATTTGTGTATTTTGATTACACAGGATAAAACCCTGTACTTTTCAATTAATAATTCTGAAAATCTTTCCGTTTTTCTGCTGTTTGAACTTGAATTAATTTTTTTCCTTATAGAAATCCTAAGGAAAAAAATCACCAATCGTAACATTATTTTCCTGATAAGTTATTATTTTTGGAAACTTTTTTTCTTTTTACAGTATTTTAGAGAATAGCTGCAAAAAGCTTAATTCAGATGAAAAACTTGAGAACTCTAAAAGAAATTGTTGTCAAGTATCTTCTCTAAAAACAGAGTGAACTGCATACAGTGCAACAGTCTTGCCAAATTTAAAACCCTGTTCAGTAGATTATTATGTGTTGGTTTATTTTCTGAGGTTGTGTATTTTGTATAAAACTTTATTTAGTTTTTTTGTTACCTATTATTTTGCGATTCATATAATTTTTCTAATGCATTTTAGATATTTTGTTGATTTGATTAGACCAAGATGAGCTGTCAGAAATGTGGCACAGAATAGTTGTTGTGTTTGAAGACATGGTGATACACGTTCCTGAGCTAGATTTCATCTGCAACTTCTATTTCTCTTATTGCAGGTACAACTGTGGTGGATTGTTTATCACAGTATAGATGAGTGTAAAATGTATTGCGTTACAGATGTTGCTGAAAATCTATTTGGGCAAGTTCTGCCACAGATAATTTAAAATATTTCCATATCAACAGTGTATTTTGAGAAAAGTGCAAGTGTTCTGGTGGGAACTTAGAACGGGACATAGGTAAAAAGTCTGATATAAGTAGTTTTATGATCATAGAATCACAAAATTGCTGTGGTTGTAAGGAACCTCTGAAGATCATCTGGTCTAACTCCCCTCAGAGCTGGTTGCTCAAGGCTTTGTCTAATTGTATTTTGAACATTTCCAATAAAGGAGGCTCTGTGATATGCCTAGGGAACCTCTTGTACTGCTTTGCAACTTGCACAATAACTTCTTTTCCTTAATTTTGAATGTCTTGTATTTTGATCTATGCCCATTACCTCTTGTCACTGTGCACTGATGAGAAGGGTCCTATTTTGCCGTTGTGTGGAAAAGGAAATTACCAGCAATATACAGTTCAGTGTGTCTGCTAAATTAAGTGGTTTAGACACATATTAGCACAGAGAGCATTAACATCTCTTCAGTTGTTGAGATACTGTATAGTAAAACTTTATCCAGCTGCCCCATTTTGCCAGTAGATGGGGCATGTTGCATACTATTTTACTGTCTTGCAGTTGCTTCCTTCAGTGTTACATATAAATAAACTCTATGGGGATGATTTGGCTTTGCATTCTTATCTTTTTTTGCAGCATTTAATGATAATATATTGTAGTGATAGACCGCAGATTTTATATTTTCTTCATAGCGAAGATGTCTTTTATGCCACATGATAAATAGCATAGCTGTGAAAATGGCATTTGGAGCAAATAAAAAAAAATTAAATCCTTTGTGTTGTGCAAAGTATTAAAAATACAAGTTTTATATAAAAGTCATTTTATGAAATATGAAGTAAACACACTGTTAACTTTTCCCAATAATTTAAGTGATTAGTGATCTCTATAGAAAGAACTTCAGGGAGATCAAGCAAGGATCTAAAAAACTGTTGCAGAAAATGTAGTTCCTAAATAAATAATATTTTGTGTGTGTTTTTATGTTGGTTTGGTTTTGGTTTTGTTTTTTTTTTTCTTTTTTTTTTTTTTGGTTGGTTGGTTGGTTTTTGGTTTGGTTTTCTTTCCCCCTTAATAGTGATCTTTGCTGTCATGTGAAACTTCTGTGTTTCTGCTTTATCATGGAAAGGATTTTGTTTTGTCAGTATTTTTTTTTAAAGATTTTTAGAAAGAAAAGGCCTTTTGTTTACAGTCTTTCTTAGAAACCATTTTATTCTCAGTCATTGTCTGATTTTTGTCTGTTTAGTGTCTCTGACCTCTCTGCTGCAGTGGTGTCAGTGATTACTGTACTTCAGGCATTCCTGTGGCTGCAGCAATGCCTTATCAAAGGACATGGCAGACCAGATGCCATATGGTTTTTATTATTGTAACTATTTTCTGTCTTTTGGTTTAGTTCTGAGTTTGGATTCAGAATTTGGATACTGGCATATTAACAGTCGTCCAGATGCTAACATGAAATTTTGAGTAGCTGCTGTTTTGTCACACATCCTACACTTGCTACTGTTTTGTCGTCTCCTCCCGCTTTCCAGATTTGACTTGGATTATTTCTCACTTGAGATAGAGGCAAGTACTGTAACTTGACAGACATCATTAAAAAAGATTTTCTGGGATTTGAGGACATCTTTTCTCAGGGCTGAGAGAACTGTCTTTGTTTCTTTATCATTTTGTTCTGGGTAGTGTAGGAGTTGGCATTCTAGGTGGGAGTAGTTTGATCTCTTGTGTCTCATGCTGGCTTCAACCAGATGCTTTAAGAGGAACTTGCAAACATTTGAAAAATATTTTTTTTAATGTCTGATTTTGATGAAATACCAACTCAACTGATTCCAAGTTGGTTAACAGTTCTTTAAAAACCCATAGGTTTTGTAATTCTTCTTATTTAAAATGCAGTTTAATGAATTTATGGGAGTTCTAATAAATCTACTTTTTCGGCATACCATCACTTTTAGACTCAGTGATACCTAGTGGCAAAGAAATCTTTCATCACTGTTAAAAAGCTGGCTCTTGAATTGATCGAATGTCTCCTTTCTCTGACAGAGGGCAAAATGGGTTCTACAATTTACCCGATCAGTGACTTTTTATTATTCTCCTGTTATTCATCTCCTTTATAACTCAGTAATGCAAGATGGCTCAGCCTTTCTTAAGAAGGAGGTTTTCTTGAAGCATTATAACCTCCTTTCTTAGAAACATGGTAAAAAGGTTTTTTAATTAGTTCTTCTAAAGTCAGTTTTTTTCCTTCAAGTGGTATGCACAAGTGAGGTAATAAAAGCAGTTTTCAGACCAGATAGATCCCTTCCTTCCTCTCTTTCTAAATCTGCAACAACGTTTGCTTTAAATTTTGGGGATAAATTTCTGTCTTCAGAAATTGTGGATTTTCTGGTGGTTAATACCCATTTCTTACCTTCAGATTTCTTTGTATTGTGTTGTTTTTTTTCAATTTTGTCTCTTTGATAGAGAAACCACCCAGTAGCCATGATTCTTTCTTGTTTGTTCATGGCTCCCTTAAAGCAGGAAGCTGTCATTCATTAGTCCTTAAGAGCCAACGGAAGGTACCAAGAATATGTATTGCTGGAATAGTTGCTGTTGCACAGGGCTAATCAGCAGAGGAAAAATGAGCAGACCTATAGAGTTGGAAAGTCTAAAAATTATCTCCACGGGTGGCATTAATCTGATTGTCTCTTCTCTTTTGACTTCATTTTCCTCTTCAATTTTCCCATGTGACTGTCTTGTCATGTATTTTACTAACATAATAACTCTGGTTTCATGTAAATTATATTTCTATCTTGGTTTTCCAAGAAAATCATACCTGTACTCTCTGTCCATCTCGGCTCCCCTAATAACTTGTGAATCATTTAGCAGAGTTCAGAGAGATTTGACAGGTGTTAAGGGCTGAAAGATTAGATTCCTGCAGGTTTTGTGAAAATTGGTAGCTGGATAAATCCACGTGTCTAGTGAAGGAAAAGGCAATAGATGGAAAATGGTAGTTATCTGTTCTGCCTGGTCTTGGCAGCTGGTCAGCTAAAACATGGTATTGGCCCGGCATGGCCTGCACATCTCGGCTGTGGTGTATCGTGTGTCCTGTTCATTGGGGTGAGGACAAACAGGAGATACTGAGAATTTTGTGATAAATATTGGGAAGAGCTTGAGTCGAGAGCATTATAGGGGATGGTAGGGGAAAGCAGGTGACTGGAGGAGAAAATGCTGAGGATGCTGCAGCTAAGGTTGGTTTTGTATGCATTTCAACTCCTTATGAAACTTGACTCTTCCTTATTGAGTAGCGGTGCCCAGGTTCTTTCTAGTATTTGTTTACACAACATAAGCTGTTACATATGCTGATGAAGTTCATAAATATGTGAAGCTATTGCATGCAGTTCTTCTAATGTACTTGTCAGCTCTGTGCCTTGAGTGCCCTCCATCCAGGTGAAGAAAATAGCATCATTCAGAGGTTAGTTACCCATTCAGGGGTTAGTCACTTCAAACTGGTCAAACTGCAGGTCACTACTTGCCTTGTCACTGGTGCCATATTCCCACCATGTCCCCTGTGCCAGCACTGTCATTCATGAGTTGGAAAGCTCAACCAAAGATATTGAAAACTAACCCAAGGGAAAAAAAAACCAAAACCAAACAACGTTTCAGATGGATTTAGTTCCCTTATCTGTTTTACTGCAGGAACAGTAGTGCTGGCACAAATGAAGTAGTGCAAATACTATAGCTGGCTTTGGAGGAGGAATGGCTTTGTCTGTTAGTGGAAGCTAACAGACATTTTACTTTTTAAGCCATTGCAGAACTGTGCTCTGTTCTTTCTTGCTGCTTATCTCTGACTGCAGTTTGGGACTTTGTGAGTGGAAACTCCAGAGACTTTCAAGTGGACTATTTGGTGCCCCTTGGTAAGGAATGTGGAGCTACTGGAAGCAGCTAAATTACTGTGGCAAGTACATAGATATTCTGGATACTGCATAAGAGAGCATAAGTGATAGTAAGTGCTTTCTCAAGGCTTTGAGTTACTTTACACACAAGATGTCAAAAAGGAGTTGAGGGTTTTGATCATGGAAGAAAAACTTAAAATATGTGTTGCTTTAAGTGGTTCTTGATACTGCAGACAAAAAGTCTAGATCCATGGTGATCTTGCTTGCCATGAGAATCTTCTTTGGATTTTAATCCCCAAGAATTCTTCATGAAATAAAGTAACAACAGAGAATTTACTGTTTGATGGATGTCAGTTTTATCATTTAATGATAGAAGATTCACATTCTCTGATGGATTTTAAGCAGTGTAGAGGCACGTAAGGGTCTTTTCTGCAGCATGAAGTGAACTGGTTAGCCTCTGAATGCTGTGCTGCACTCACTGTACTGTAGTAGTCAGACTACGGGAATTTAAAGAGAAACGTCTCTGCTTTTGTTGCTACATCTCATTAGGGTTCATCCATATTAAGGGAAGCAGACTTACTTGTTAATAATTGACAGTCTTTGAATTTTCTAATTATATCTACTTTCTTTTCCAACTGTTAACTTTATTGCTGTATGATCTACAGTTCTGTCACTGTTGTGCTCGATGTGAGGGACAGCAACAGTGCATCCTCAACTCTGAAGCTTCTGTATCATTCACCCATGTTTCTGGGGTCTGTTTTCTTCAGACCATACTAGACAGAAAGGTCATAGTTACCATTAGATCTTGCAGAAGTATTTCAGGAATGTGAGAAGGAGTCGGAATTTTTTTGTTTCATATCGTTTAGGGTTTTATTTTTTGCTATCACTGTTCTTTAATAACCAAGAACTGTGCTCTGCTCTGGACAAGGTTGGTGCTTATTTCACCAGAAGATGTTGTCATTACTTGGTGTATCTGACTTGAGAATCTCCAAGCAGCACCTGAGAGGGGGCAAGAATTCAGAATTTCTAAAAGTCTGCTATAGGTTTCATTTTACTTTACTTCACGTAGAGGACTAGTCCTTATGAAGCAAGGACAGTAGAGAATTTGTTTTTTAATCATTACTGAGGGAAATGCTGTCTGCCTTCTTTATGGGTCTTTCAAACAACTCTGTAAGGGTAACTGAACTTAGAATGGAAGAATTGAGAAACCTCACTTTTTGCTTCACAAAATGTAGAGTAAATTTGTATTTAGTGATTAATTGCATTGTATTACATAGCACTTTTAAAAAGTACTGTCTGCATGGATTGTGCAGCTTAGGGAAAAAAAGGAGCAGGTAAAGTTTGGGTTTGATATCAGCTTCATGTGAACCAAAATGAAATGTTATGTGTGACTTGTGGTCAGACAGATATTTATTGTCATTAAAAATTCTGAGTAGTGATTTACAAAAAAGCAAACCAGAAAGAAGCTAGAACTGAAGTGAGGATCCCCTTGGCAAATCTGTAGAGGTTATGTGAAGATTATAGAGTGAAGAGTTGAGAAATTCAGAAGGCAAGTGAATGTATTCATGTGTGAATAATTGGTATTATAATAGTTTGAGTTATAGAAACTCAGTTCTATAAAGCAGGATTCCTCTGACAATAGTATTTTTACTGCCTCTGGCACAAAAACTGCCAGAAGAGAGGGTATCAATGGAGAGATTTCAGATGAGTAGTTTTAAAAGGAGTAATTGAAAAGGTGTTAAGGCATTAACTTGCAATTGTCTGTACTCTGTTCATTTTTTTAACAAAGTTCACTCAAAGTTTTTCTTCTGTAAATAGCTGTCTCATTCTGTTACCTACTGGAAACTGATAGTATGTCATGAATCATATTGACTAGAAAATAAAAAGACTGTCATTCTACTCTTGACAGTTCACAGTCTTCTAAAATATAAACATTAAGGTAGCAAAGATGGGACCCCAGTTTATTTTTTAGCAGCAATCCATTAATTCAGTAGTTCCTGCCCATTAGCCTTTTAGTTTTGCATCAGTTTTACCCTGTGGTAGCTCCTTCTTCTTTTTTGAGTCATATTCAACTGTCTGCAGGATGCAGAGATAAATTTTACTTTTTCCTGCCTCATACACCAGCTTCTCAGGTCCATGATATTCTTGCCGTAGTGCCTTTTTCTTTCCTGTAAAAAGGAAGGGAATCAGTGTAGATTATGAAAGCTGGTGTTGTTGTCTGCAATTGGTCCCATGGTTCTGTGGTCGGTTAAACACTTCTCCTACTTGTACCATTCCCTTGTCTACAGGAATTGGGCAGGACAGAAAGACAGACTGGTGGTGGATATTGTTTTTAAATACAGCATTTGTTGCTCAATTTTTTCACTGTTTTACAGGCTTGGCTGTCTGTATAGAAGAAAAATAGATATATAACAATGCTTTGGTTGCTAAGGATCTGAAGCCAGAATTTCCTCTCTCATCCCAAAAGACGTTGCTGCAGCACTTTTTTGTGGTTGCTTTGTCCTAATTAAAAATAGCAGTAAAAAACAACACATACAATGTCTGTTTGACAGTACTGCATGAGACAGTGAGTGAGTGCGACTTGCTGTCATTTGGGCAGACTTGAAATTTAATGAGATGCGTAATACAAGGATTAAGTCCATTTTGCTTTAATGTGATTTCCCTCACTTAAGAATTTTAGGAATGTACTTGTGTGGTCAGGCAAATTATGGGTCCTCATCCCAGGTGGGACTCACAGGGTGGACAGAAGAGATGCACCATTAAAATACTTAAAGTACAATTCACCGATGTAAAAAATGTCAAATGTGTTTGACATTATAGCTGATATAGCTATCTGACAGCAAAGTCAACCTAAAGAGCCAAAATCAGTGTATCTTTAAAAATTTCGACTAATAGTTTATACATTTCAGGACATACTAGATTTCCTTTAAAAGACTTTTATTCCCCTTCTGTGTCTTATTTACCCATCCTTGGAGTTGAACTGAGGCTAAGCCCATTGCCTAATAGGGGAGTTTATTTTGTCATAAGTTTACATATCCCTGTTTAGTTTGAGATTTGCTGCTTCAGTTGTTAATGAAAATCTCTTGTACAATCTAGGGAAAAAAAATACATGAACTCCTGAAAAGTTATATGAGTAGACTGTAGTTTGTCATCAGTAAAACAGTGACCCTGACTGTAGAAGCCACTATCAAACCTTGAAAATACCTGGAGAAAGCGTTTTTGTTTTTTTTCCTCTCAAAATTTGCAGTTCTCCGTAAGGATTATTTGTAGAAATAAATACACATTCCAAGTGAGACTGTTTTTATTGCAGTGTGGTTGTATCTTTAGATAGCTTTAAAGCTAAAAGGTTAAGATTTATTCCTAATGCAGTGGTGAAACTAGCTGCATACACACTCATGGGAAGCAAGTTCTGAAGTACAGCTGTGCTTCTCTGAGCATCTGTGAATTAATTCACAGCACTTGTACCTGCACAGTGCTTGTATCTTCAAAGCAAGATCTTTGTAACTCAGTGTGAGGTTGGCAGACACAGATCTAGGACTTAATACCCCATAAATCAAAGCAACTTACAAATATAAAGAACATTATGAAGGTGCTTAACATAAGAGTGCATTTTGAAACGAAGAAAATTTGTCAGTCTCTGGTAACTGTTGACTGTGATTTTCATTTATAGTCACTTGGCCACAAGTTCAGCAGTTTTGCAAAAATATGAGCAGTTTTCATCGTTGTTTGAATTTGAACGTAGAAGCTTCAGTTTTTCCCAGTGTTTTTATTGGTCTTCTGAGCTGTGTCTTGTTAGTGCACTTGAAAAGGATGTTGACAATAGCATTAGGTTTGAATAGTCTTCCTTCTGCATTTGCTGATCATATTGCAAAAGTGTCCCAAAACCTCTTTTTAGATTGGTGCCTTAGTTGTATCTCGCTGCAGATGTGTTAGTAAAATAAAATACCCTTTCTGAAAAGTAGTATATTATGTAATTTTTCAAAGGCATAGAATATACAGTTAAGAAATAAGAAACAATGAACAAGTAAGGATGCAAAAATACTGAAAAAATTATCACATTGCCATGGTGCTTCAAGTTGAGTTACACAATACAGAGGAAAGGCAGGGGTAGTGAGGTTAGTTTAAGGACCACAGGCTCGTTGTATAAATGAGGTGTTTGTGAGATTTTTTTCTAAAACCACATTTTGTCAATGCAGTGATCTTGAGTACATAGGTGGGAATGAATGTAAGATGGAGGAGATTTAGCTGATTTGAACAGTGAAGATGCTTTTGAATTGGCAGTGGACATAAATGGGAATGAGAAGTGATTGCATACAAGTCACAAAGCCTTGTCACTGTTATGACAGTTACACATCCATGTGGGATGCTCATGAAGGTCCTTGAGTCTTGCATCCGTGGAGGTTTTCAATACATGGGTGGGTGAAGCCCTGAGCAACCTGGTCTGCCCTCACAGCTGACCCTGGATGGAGTAGTAGGTTGGACCAGAGACTTTCTCATGTCCCTTCGAACATGAATTATTCTATGAATCCATGGGTTGCACTTCTTACTTGTTGTATAATGATTTTAAATTGCTGAGGACCTAAAAAGGGAAAATGAGAATAGTTGTCTTTAGAGTCTGCATTACCCAAATGAGAATGAGTTCTACATCGTTGCTTGGCTGTTTTCTTTCAGTGTTTTGCCTACAAATGTATATATTTATAGGTAAATGTATATATATGTAGTATATTATACTTAATGTATAAAATACATTTTTAGGGATATCTTGTTTCCACAGTTTAGGAATTGTGTGCATGACTGAGTGTCCACTCCTTATATTTGTAAAAGTCCTTGGTGTCTCTAATTTTCTCACATTGAAATCAAGAGACAGCTTTATCCTTGAAGTGTGAACACATTTGTTTCACACACAGCAGCATATTATAATATCCTGGTCTCTTTACTGGGGGGTACCTGTGCATCTAAAAGGTTTTGTTTTTTTTTTCCCCACTATAATTCAGTTCGAATAAGGAGGAAATCGAGACGGCGCTCGCAGTGGGGCAAAGGCATTATTAAGAAGAGGAAAGTCAATAATTTGAAGAAAGATGAAGATGATGCAAAGTTTGCTGATGATGAAAATCATGGTGAGGACAGTAAATTGCTGGAAAATGGAGAACTAGAGATCAGCACTGACTGCATTGAGGAGAATGGAGAGGAAACAGGAGACCTCTCTATGACAAATGATGAATCCTCTTGTGATATTATGGATATAGATGCAGAGCAGAGGCTTAACAATGGGACATCAGCAAAGGAAAACAATTTTGCATCCACAGAAGAAGAGAGCTCAAATGAATCCCTATTAATAACTGACAGTGTTACCCTAGGTACTGAAAAGGAACTAAGGAAGGACTCTACACTGAAAGGGGACTGTGTGAATGGAGAGACATCTGTACACAGCTCCGAAGGTGTACCTGTTCCAGCCTGTCATAATGGCAAAATGGAATCACTTGATGCTGTTTCACCTTGTGACAGCAGAGATAGTAACAAGCAAAAATCTTTATCTGAAGATCAGCCAAAGGAGAGAATGGAAACTTCCAGTGAAAGTCAAGAAAGTGATCTAGTGAAAGCTGAGTTACCACATTGCAGCAATAATGAGATAACACTACAGAGCACAGACATGGAAACTAAAGATGCTGAAACAGATAAAGAAGGTACAGGTTGTTTTCAATGTTTCTGTCTTAATATTAGTGTCCAGGTTAATGTGTATATTTTTCATTGTGATATGTTACAATTCATACTATATAGCAATATTTTATGAAGTGCTGACTATTTATTTGAAACTCTTAGCATGCTTAAAACATTTAATTCACATAGAAAAATTAGAAGTCTACTCTTGACTTGGTGTATTTTTATCTTAGGCAAGTAAATGTATCTTCGTACTAACACTGATCTGTTTATTTTTGTAGGCTTTGTGGAAAATACTGTAAATACTGAGAGAACATTAAAACAATAATTAACTATTTAAAATATTATAAATGGAGATAAATATATGATATAGCTTTTGGTCTGTGTATTCTGTCTGATTTATATTTTGATCTACATGATAAGTTTTGACTAGTTTTGTTTAGAGATTTATGATAAAAGTATCATTGACATTGGATGGAAAACCATAGAAATACGTAATGTATTCCTTTAAAAACATTTGTTCGTTGCAAAAGCTAAAGTAAAAGTTGAAGTCATAGAAAAAGCCAGATAAACTGTTGTTTATCTATTGGAGAAGGTATCTGGCTTTGGAGTCACAGTGAACACAGTAACAGTGCAGCAAAAGGATAAGAAAAGGAGAAGGGAAATCCTGGTGGTGCATAAAAGAAGGGGCCATGTCCTTTGAAGACAAGAGACATAGTTTCCTCAGGGAACAGAAATAAAAGCCTTATACATGATTGCCTTTTTAATGAGCTTTTCAGAATTATCTAAAAGAATGAAATCTTTACTTCAAAAGTTAGTCTTGAGATTTACAAAGTAAATGAGCTTTAATGAGAGATCTGAATTTTGAGAATATCACTGTCTAGATGTTGACTGTGTTTGTACATACGTGTTTTCTCTAAGGGTAAGGAGAATAGTACAAGAAAGGTCCTAAGAATATCACAAGAAGGGTATGATGTGTTAAGAGCCTTTACATTTCTAAATTTGGCAGTTGAATTTTGTATACTTTAGGATGGTTATAATAGTGGGATCCTCAGAAGAAAAGGCTTTTTAAATAGCTGAGGAGGAGAAAAATAGTGAATGAATGTAGAGAGAGAATCAGGAGATATAAACCCACTTTATTCTCTGCAACAGGATTGGACAACATCCTGAACACAGAGGTGGAAAAAAACAGGAAAGTGTCACAAAAGCATAAGATTTCTGAAGTAAAGCAGATGTTAGAATTACTGTGGTGATGAAGACATGGGATACTTTTGAGAGAAAAATGAGGATTTCACTCAAGCAGAAAGATTTTCAGCATTAGCTTAGTATTTAAATTTCTCTTAGAAGCTTTTCAATTTGTTGTTGTTAAATAGAAATGATATAATGGAAACTCTTTAGTGGCATTCAGTTTTCTCTTTGGACTTCTGAGTTCAAAGATTACCAGTTTCATGTGTGTTTTCTGAACTGTAGTTTTGTGCACCTGTAAACATTCAGAATTCTGCAAAACTGATGAATCATGTGCACTGCTACATTCTTGCTTGATTCAAAAAAACTCAACAAACCAACCAAGCAAAATCAAACTAAAGTGAAGAAACAAGCTGTCCACTTCGTGAGACTGGCATTGCTGATAATTGTTTTTCAAATAACAGGTATATTCAAAAGCAAGAGAACACGGAAAGTCGCTGTGGAACAGTCAAAGCCCACAAGTTTGGAGCAGGTCCCAGAGGAACCATCAGATCCCTTACCCTCTGTAGTTGTTGACCATGGCAGACTAAAGGTAATAGAACTGAAAAAATAAATTGAACTGTTAACAAACTCCATGAAAAATGCTTCCTTTCTCTGTTCTGAAGAAATGTTCCCTATATTTTTGGCTGCAAACAAGTATTATGACTGCAGTGACTTCTGCAAATTATTAGTTGATCAGTGTTTTTTGGATGAAAAATTATTAGAACTGCTGAATCCTGACTGTCACATCATTACTACATTTAGAAATCCAGTAATGTCACAGCAGTCCACTATTTTAATTGCAGGTTTTACAGGTACTCTTATGCATTAATTGGACATGTCAGGTACCAAGGAACTGCTGGGTGCCTGGTAATTAGGAGTTAATATGCCCAGTAATTAGGAGTTAACATCATCTTTTCCTTTCCTGTGTATGTATACTTGGAGGAGGGGACTGTTAGTGGACTAGAAGGCAAATTGGACTTTGTGCTGATGTTTTGGTATCATAGACTGCTAGTTAATTTTCTTTCAGTTTGGTCCCTTTTTAAGCAAAGTTACAATAAAATTTGCTATCTTCTGTTGTAAAAACTACCTTGACCTGCTATGAAATTGAGATCTCGTTTTCTGTGGAGTATAGATGATAATCTCTTTGGAACCATAGAATTGTTATGAGAGGGGGGAAAAAAAAATCTTAAATTTTACTCTTTGCTACTACGTACAGTACTTTTGCCTTTTGTTTATGAGCAATGTTACATGTGTTGTGTGTCTCCTTCTTGTCCCCTTCTCTGTTTTGCACCATTTGTCAACATTTGTGGAGTTCCAAGTGTGTTTTCATTTGGTAGTACTTAAAATTTCTTGCCAATGCAAATTCTTAAAAATGTCTGCTTTAGCTATCAAGGCAGTTTTTATTGACCAAGATGAAACAGGATGAAGTGGCATTCAAAGAAAACAAACATTGCCCCAACTATGCTGAGTAAAAAAATCTTAAGAAAAAAACATATGGGTATAAGCAGAGAAGTGAAGAGAGACATCAAGTCCTTTTTGTATCTATATGGAAGCAATAGCCTTGCTGCTACCCAGGTGTGGTTCATTTTATTTGTATGTATCCCTTCAAAGTAGGGTTTCAGAAAGAGGTTGCATTTCTGATTTGTCCTTAAAAACATTGTAAAAATTGATAATAGAAAACCCTCTTAACTTCACCTTTTGTTGTTCCAACAGAAACTGCTTGATTTGGTGGTTAAGAAAAGTGACAACCTGACTGTTGACCAACTTGAGAGATTATATTCACTCCTCAGTCAGTGCATCTACAGACATCGTAGAGACTATGACAAATCACAACTTATAGAGGTGATGTTGTACAGTTCTTTTATTCATTATCTGAATATTGTGAGATAGGTTTAGGTTTTCCAAGAACTGTTAATCTGTCAATTCACTGCTGTACAGGCAATACCTTTAAATAGTCTTTGAGACTTTAAATAGAAAGAATTTTAGTGTACTAATGGCTTAGAAACCAGGGATTGTTTCTGATAACACTTCCTCAGAAAAGGTTCATTTCATCATGGGCACAGTCTGGTCATAACTCTGGATATGCATTCCATCCAACATCACTATTCTAGCTGTAGAGGAATTGGGATCAGCTTGCTGATAACCAGCCCTGCTGAGAAAAAGGACAACAATTGCAAGTTTCCAGTTGGATCACTGAGCACTAAATATTCTTCTCCATGAATAATTTACAACAAAACCTGGAAAGGCCTTAGTGTGGGATTTTTTTAGAGTTCCTGCAAAACACTTTTCAAACCATTTTCATGCTGTTCCTTTGCAATCTTCACCTAAAAATGTGTTGAAAAACTGTGCAAAATGTTAGGTAGATTAAAAAGACATTTATCCAGCAGGAGAATATAGAAACTGATCTTTACTTTGATAATCCAAACTGTGCAGAGATGTGTTTATAGCTGGGTCACCAATAGCATAAGTGTGCAGTAAGACTTGAATTCATGCAGTGTGCCACTGCAATGTTTTCCTAATACATATTGAGCACATTAATTATATAAGTGACCCTGATAAGCTTCGATTTTTCTCATGGACTGTCATAGTAGAGTGCTTTTCTGCATTAATACATCTTTAATTAGTTTCCTCTTTTACCATATTTTGCTAGCAGATAGCAGCTAATAAACAGAAATGTCTATTTTCCTATTATTTATTCAGATTAAAAAAAACCAGTAAATACTACTACATAATGTAACTTTATTTCTGTCTATGTGTGTGTAATTGATGGTCTGTGTCTCTTGCAGGAGATGGAAAGAACAGTTCGTGTGTTTGAAACATTCCTGTGAACTTGTCAAGATGGGTGGGTTTATCCTCTCAAACTGCTCATGGGAGAGCAGCCCTCTGAGCCATTCAGTTTCCATTTGCACCAAGTATGTGCAGAGCCTTGGTCTTAAGTGCTCTCTCTTTTTGTTTCTGTTGAATTTGGTGCTATTGTCTCAGGTACCTGAAACCAACCAGCCTACAAGAACCAAACAGAACTTCATATAGTTGTATCTGATATAAATAAAGAATGCAATGCCACAGCTTGGAGATTTTTTGGTGCTACAGAAACTGTTCTCATTCCTGCTCTTGTTCACTCTACATGCATTTATCTTTGGGGAAAACTTCGGGCAAAGTGAAGACCAACACATACAAGAGGACTGGAAAGAGCAGATCTTAGTTGAATATTTTTAAACAGGCAACCTTTTTTTAATTTTTTTTTCCAATTTTTCTCTTCTCTGGGGTAACGGACAAAATGAATCTGTTCTAAAGAAGGCAGTGATGTGTTATGGTAGAAATCTTGAGTAACTGGATGTACAGTAATTTGAAGATGAGGCTCTCTAGAACTGCCTTTAATGTGCCTTTTAGTCAATTGAGAAAGATTAGGCTAAGCAGTTTGTTTGGATTATAGCAAATGGCAATGTTAGAAAGCTGTCTGCAGAATGAAGATCTCCAAAAGGATGAATTGTATTCTCTTCATTGGATGGCAACCAGTATTATGGTTCTATAATGCCTGTCTTACTCTACAGAACTAAACTAAGACACACTGAAAAAGCCACATACTTTACCAAAATGGTGGAATTCCTTTTTCATTGGTATATATTTGTTTTAGAAACAAGTACACAGTGAAACTCTTCTGTGTTACTAAAAATGAAGCATTTTCCCACCATCTCCTTGTTTTCCAGTGTGAGTTCTTTAAGGAAAGCAAGGTTAATACTTGCAGGTTTCATTCTGAAGTTGTGTGTTTGTAATATAGATTGGACTGTGCAGTGCAGGTAAGACACTATAGTTGGTCAAAGTCCTGGAGCCCAACCTCAGTTGAAAATAAAACTTACATTAGGTTTCACAAGTCGTTCTGTGCAAAGCATTGTTACTGTTGGGGGGATTGGAGCACATCCTTTGGAATCCATCTGTTTGGACCAGGGTTCTCTGGGTCTGAATTGTGGAGTTCAACACCTTTCCTTTCTGGCAACTGGAGAGAATAGTCTAGGCAATTCCAAAAAAGCCCCTTGTGTTTTATCACAAGCTCGGAGTTACAACATTACCTGGGCTGATTTATTTTGAACCCACGTGGAAGGTGTTGTAGAGCAGTTGGCTGGTGTTCCCATCATAAACCATTCGTTGTGACTGTCCCTACGTAGCTGCAGGAGTGTCTGTCCAGAAATATGCAATGCAGTGTGATTAGTTTTTAATTAAACAGACTACTGCAGAGATACTGAGCTACCTCAGCTTTTTGTATTTTAGTTACCAACAGTGTTCATGGAGGACTGTAATCACTCTGCTCCCACGTCCAAACCGAAGCTAAGGGACTTGCCAGCTCTACAGCTCATCCCAGTGTAGTGCTGCAGAGAGAGAATGTGGGCCTTGGCCTACTGCAGTGATCCAAAGTGCTTTGTACATTATGGTTAAACATAATTCTATCTTGGATCTTTTTCTCCCCCGAATGCCACTGTTTTTCTTCATAGCTAATGGCAGGAAAAGGTTTTAAGCGTTCATGTATGTCTAGTTACGCCTAAATGCAACCCATGCAGAAACTGTATTTTTTAGGTGGGAAAGTGCGATTAAAAACAACAAAAACAAGCAGAAAACACATTTTAAATGAGATTCTTTGATCTCAGATTTGATTATGGGATTTTTTTCCATGTTTCATTTAGTATTTATTAGCATCATACCTGTTTGAGATATTTATGTGTCTGGTACATTAACAGCATTTTGTATTTTGATGGAAATTGTTACAAACTTTAAGATTTGATTAAATGAAATGTAGCAGATTTTTTGTAGCAAGTTTCTGATAAAAGG
The DNA here is from genome assembly GCF_025592945.1 of Manacus candei. Classification (NCBI taxonomy): domain Eukaryota; kingdom Metazoa; phylum Chordata; class Aves; order Passeriformes; family Pipridae; genus Manacus; species Manacus candei. The sequence continues at coordinate 2,955,540 of NW_026138055.1, read as the reverse complement.
GTTTTTTGCAAGTCTCAGGTTCTTGCTGCAGAATTTTTTAAGAATATTTATTCCAGTTTCACTTACTCAAAGAAGTTTTTGTTCAAGTAACAGCAGCACTTGTGGAAGATAAAACTGCATTCATTTGTAAGAAGTTAATAAATTTATATGAAACTAAAACAGTTGAGAATTTTAGTCACCAGTGAGTGTGAAAAGCAAGTTTAAGCTAATGCCTATCATTAAAAATGGTTCTAAAAGGTCAGGTTTCTAAAGGAAAATTTTTACTGTCAGTTGTTGATTGGGAAAAATTGTTAAGAGGCAACTTTACTAATTGAGGAGCTGCCATATTGTTTTAGAGAAAAGTAGCTGATATCAGATGTTCTAGTGGACAGCTTACCTAAAATGATATACTCGCCTTCTTAGCCCAAATAACCACACTTCAGTTTTTGTTTTCCTTTACAGATGTCTGGTGGTTATAGAGTTTAAACAGCTGTTAATCTATCCATGTGGTCTAAACTTGTTTACTCTTTGTATGTTTTTAATTTTTTTGCCACATAGCACTGGCAAGAGTTTGTACAAATTGACCTCTCTTCCTTGTTTCTTGTTGTGAAAATTGCAAATAAACTCCTGTGTGAGTCCTTGTGCTGGGGCCAATGGAACGTGGCTGACCAGGAGGAAGGAGTTTTCCCTGGGGGGCTGGAGGGGCTGTCTTGGAATGATAGAGTTGCTCTTGGGTGAAGTTGATGGCTATGGAGTTAATTGTATTTGCAAGCTTGAATCTCACCTGTGATTATTTTTTGTTTTGTTTTGTGTCCTCTGTATTGTTACTTGATTTCCTCATATGCCAATGTATTTACAGGATTACTGGGTTTTGTAATATCGTCTTCCTTTTTTTTTGTTTTGATTAAGTTGGTGGGTCAGTGCTGGTTTTACCTTCAGTCTCCTGAACGGCAGGACCTGCAGCTGATAGTCATTTATTTTGTTTTTATTTTATTTTGTAATCACAACATAAGCTTGAATTTGGGCTTGTACTTGCATCTTTTGTATCTTGTACATTGGGTTATTTAGACATTGGGGCGTCCTGTTTGTTTTCATTAACGTGTGTCTACTTTGTGGATTAAGTAGACTTCCTTCATCAGCTATGGTATATTTTGGATTCTATAGTTTTATTCAGAACTGTGTTTTAATTGATGTTTTGCATTTTGACTTCATTTTACGTTAGTTTGAAGTAAGTTATTTAATTTTTTTTGAACTTCTGGAGATTTTGAACATTTTACTGTAATTTGTAATATAACTGCTGTGAAATACTTGAATAAAGATGACAAGAAAACACAGCTTTAGCTCCTTCAAGAATGTATTTAAACCTCCTGGCTGATAACAGTCTTTTCCTTACCAGACCTCCTTTGATTTCACAGTTGAGATGTTTCCCTCTGGGATCTTGCTGTTTAGTTATTTTGAGCAGTTTAATCCAAACTTCTGCTTTCAGTGTTTGTCCATTAGAGAAATGGCTTCTAATTAGAGGGTTTTTAAGGAAACACTCTCTTCCTATCTATCAAATCTATCAAAGTTATTCTTGCTTATTGTGGGTTGTTTGGTTTTTGTTTTGCTTTTTTAAAGATGGACTCTAATATATCTAGGAATTCTGCTAGTTTGTTTCCCAAATAATTCATGCAGAGGAGAGAGTAAGCTGCTAGAGGTCATGAAAGTGAAGAACCAACCTGCATCTTACTCAGCAATTTATCCAGGGCTTACAAACTGCATGTGATGGATACCATGTGGAACAGAGTATGAGAAGCTGTTCTATAGATCTGTTATGGTCTCTTGAGGTGTAGAACTTAGAACACACCTGCTCCTTTTCCTCTTTTCCTTTCTGTGTACCTCAAACTGGGCAAAAAAGCAGTTGAGGAAGAGGGTAGTAGTAACTTACTTCATGTCTGACTCCAATTCCACTTTTATGTGCAGCTTTGAAAGCACAATTAGGTATGAAATTTAATATCTGTGACATAATAATGATGTTGATGGGTGAGAGTCTGGGCTCCTTTAGTATCAACGTGGGCAGATGGGTTGTTTTGATCTGAATGGCCTTGCAGGTACCGGCACTGCACATGGCACCACCCAAGGGAGGTTTGCAGTCTGAATAAAGTATGTAGGGTGTGAGGTCTTGTGTCTCCTTCTGTCTTTCAGGAGTGTGAATGGCCATGTTGACAGAGCATAGATTCAGATCTAATTTCTCACAATGGCTTTAAAAATAATCAAGCAAAAGAGACAAAAATGTGCTTTATTTGGGAATAGACCGAAGGATTCCTCGAAAGATACTTAGTGAACTTGGAGTGGTACTTTAAAAGTATGAGTTAGTGAGAAATAGTTGGGTTGGTTGTTCAGAAAGCCTTAGTAGAGGCTTGTGCAGCACTTGTATTTTTTCACTGCTTAATGCTGCTTCCTTCTGTTGTTTTCTGTCCTGAATGTAGTTTTAAAATGCAATTTCCTATATTTCCTTAAATTTGTAGTGCTGCACATTCTCTGTTTCCTTCATAAACTTTTCAGATAACTTTTAAATAAATTAAAACTGAGATCCTTTTCTTCTGTATTTTGGGTAGGATTTGCATTCAGACTTTTAATATATGGGATTTTAAGCTAGCACTGCATGTGAATAAATTCTGCAAGCTAAATCAGTAAACTTATGAACTGATTAACGGAGCCAAACACTTCATTTTTTTTTTCCCCTCCTCCTTTATGCATCACTTGTGGTCATGTAACTATTATGTAAAAATGAGGGATTATAAAATTAACACTAATTAATTTAGCCTCATTCCATTTCTAGGTGAGTACTTTTTTTGCAGTGTGATTATTTGCACAGGGAGGATGTTTTGGTTGAACCCACTGCCAGTAGATGGTTGTGACTGCTTCAAAATTCTATTTATTTTAGAATTGCATTTGAATTATGCTATATTGAGCCTCACTTTAATATCAGGGAAAGTCTTTTTCTTTTAAAAATATGATAAGCTGCTAAGATTTAAAATGGATTCACCACTTGTAGTGGAATGTTGGTGTAAACCTGTCCATTCGCATTAAGGTTTGCTGACCTGGAATGCCGGTATGGGAGAATGCTGCTTTCAAGTTTCAGGTGCAAAAGGTGATGTGGAGTTAAGTGGTGTTAGAAGGCTCCTCACATCCAGTTACAGGGGTGGGGCAGGTTGGGAGCACAGGGGAAGGTTGTTCAGGCTCCATGTTCGGGGTGTCGGTGCTGTGGCACTGAGGGTGTGTTGGGGGACAGCAGAGCTGGAGCTGGTTCTGCTGTGCTGGACTCCTCTCTGTGTTTGCTGCCATCTTTCAACAATCAAGATTTTGGCAGAGTACACTTGAGAAGTGTACCAGGTCCCTCAGACTGGATGGCTGCTGGGAGTGCTCACACCATTTGACATCCTGTTCTTTTGTGGAGATGAATTATGTCGTGATGAAAACCCCTTTGCATCAATGTAGAATCTGAATTGTGCTATAGCACATCAGTGCTTGACTGTGTCTGTGTGGAAGTAGGAGTTTGTAGATGACCTGTCAGCTTTGGGATTCTTGACTGGGGGGAAAGCAAGACTTGGGGAAGTTTGAAAAGGGCTACCTTTTAAGTATCTATTCAACAAAGGAAGTAAACCAGAATATAGAGGATTAATTCATCCTAGAAAATACATTAAATTTGGACTGAATTAGTTTTCTAAGGATTCTTTCTGCTGTAAAAGGGAAACAGTGTTTTAGTTAAGATCTATTTGTCGTCTCCAGAGCTCCAGTTCTATTGTAAAGGTCTGACTGACTGTTACCTCTTGTAGAATCCCTTCTGTATGCGGAGGCTGCCCAGGAGAACACTGAAACCTGATATTGGTAATAGGGAAAGACAAATTGCCAATATGTTTTAGGTGTCTAATGAACATAACTCTGCCATAAGTTTTGAAGTGATGCCCACAGCATTCTCTGTGACATTACAAAAGGTTTAGTGAGATAATGGAAATGTAGCATGGATACTTACATATTAATACTATTAATATCAGTTTAGTAATAAATTACTGGTTTCTATTGACATTTTAAGTACCAGAAATACAGCATGTAAGACAACGTTTTCATGAAGCACTGGAGAGGTAACTGGTTTAAAATTAATGTCTCACATTTATACTGGGGTTAGAGTGCTTCAGAGCCTTGCTCTAAAATTTAAATCGTGTCCAGAAGGCAAAAAGCTTTTTAAAAATAAAAAGCTTCCTTTTCACAAGATTCAGAGGACAGCCATGAAAGCACAAGCTGAGCATAAATTTTACAGTGTTAATCTTTTCAGTACATGAGAATAAATTTTGGAAATGGAAATGATCTGACACCTAATGATGATTTAAATGTTTAGCAATTTGTTGCTTAAATTTGGGTTTATTCACGGAGAATAATGCTGGCAGAAAGTGCTGGTTTGTTGAACTAGATGCTGTGGCACATGTGATTTAATCTCATGCATGCATAGGGTCTGCAAACATCTGCATGGCTTAACAGTGTTTTTGGGGAAGGCATTTAGTCTTGATCTGCAGAGCACATCTGCCCTGCTCTCTGAGCTTTTCATCGAGTGGTTAAGCTCATGGGTAGCAACATGTGCCTCATTCCTCATTTATTTTGGTATGACTTCAACTTCCAGGCCCTGCTTCTTGTCTTCTCTTTATGTTCTAGACTATTCATACTTACTTCCCTCCCCCTCAAAGACACTAATGCACTGTGATCAAGTAGCCTCTCAGTCTTCTTTTTGCTGAACAGAACGAGCTCTTTATGGCTCTCACTGCATTTTCTCCAGCCTTTAAGTCAATTTTGTGGCTCTATTCTGCAGTAGGTCAATTTTTCAACATCTTCTAAAACATTTGTTCTCCAAGGAAATTGATGGGATATTCCAGCATAGGTCCCACCAGTGCCATTTGTAGAGGCAAAAATCACTGATTCGTACTCACTGCCTCCCTTTTTACACATCCAAAGATCAATTTACTCCTTTTATACCATGAAATTGGGCTGGGAGCTGTTGTTGCTTCTCCGACTTTCAGCTTTTCATGAGGGAATTTTCCATCCTGAATGTCAGCCTTCCTCATTCCCACCTCCCCAAGGAACTGCTTAGCTTTATAAAAAGTTTTGTTTTATGGGTCCCAGCCAGCCAGAGGAGCCAGCACCATGTGTATGACTTGTTCAGTCCCCATTATCTATCCCTCAGCTAATCTTCATTTCCACAGGTCTGTGACTAGTGATTTATGTCAACATTTTCCTTCAAGAACTTCGGGAGAAGAGGATTTCCCCATTAGAAACACTCTTGATAGCACCAAATTGAGAATTACTCGAACAGATTAGATATTCCTCAATTAATCTGCCTATTCTGAGCCCATTTAATATTTGCTGTCTGAACACTGTACAGTGAGAAAGTTGAAGTATTTTGTCACATGTTGCTTGAAAATCTATTACCTTATCAATCAAATGTGTAATCCTGTCAGAGAATGAGATCAGGTTTGTGTGATACAGCCAATTTTCTAGAAAATCATTGTATTTCTTCTTATCTCTTTGATTCATGATCAGTTTAGTTAGATATCATCTTTCCATTTTTACTTGGGCTTGATGTCAGGTGAATGCCCTGTAATTACCCAGTCATTTCACTTGCCCTTTGATAACTGTCACATTATTGGCACTCTCTGAAATACCCACATTATTAAAAATGAATGTCAGCAGGGCAGGGACTTCTGGGCTTTCTGGAGGTGGTTGAGTGTTAGGTTACCTCCAGAATTCAAAACCCCTTATCCCGTAGGGAAAGTCTAATATTCTCTCCAGGTAATAAGCAGTCTGGACATCTTAATCTCTATAGGGGGATACCTCTTGCCAAACAGAAAACAGAAATGTGAACCATTCCCAAGCTGCCACATTTCCACTCTTCATTTTTCCTGGAAAGGCTGCATGTGGCATTTTTGTCATAGAATGGTAGGGTGTTAAGGGTTGGAATGGAACACTGCCAGGGTTGGGGCATCTACAGCCTCCCTGGGCAACCTATTCCTGTGCCTCACCACCCTCACCGTAAAGAATTTCTTCCTAATGTCTAACCTAAATTTCCCCCCTTACAGTTTGTACCCATTCCCCTTTGTCCTGTCACTACAGTTCCTGATGGAGAGTCTGTCTCCAGCTGCCCTGTAGGCCCCTTAAGATACTGGAATGTTGCTGTGAGGTCTCCACACAACCTTCTCTTCTCCAGGCTGAACAACCCCAGCATCCTCAGCCTGACATGTTCCAATACATAAACAGGCAGCTTTGCAGAAAAGCTGGGCATAAATTGAAGCAGGTAAAATTGAACTTGATGTCAACAAGTAACAGAACCCTGCATTCACTGGGCATGGAAACAAATACCTTACTAAAAGATGATCTCTTTTAATGGAAACAGTGCTACAGATATTCCAGCAGGGTTGGAAGTTTAGGCTTGCTTTGTGAGAGCTGCTTATTGTTACTTGAGTGGAGGGGCCGTGGTTCAGGTAGAGCATAACGCTGGGATACCCTTAGAGCATTTGGTGCATCCCCTTCCCTGTTCAGTTCCCTGATTCTTACTTGGATGCTGTCCACAAGGACATTGCAACAGAACTTAGAGACTACTTTGCTTGAGTTCCCAAGATGTGGAGAGGAAGTGGTTCCTTTCTGTCTGTAAAAACTATTATTAACATGTATTGTTTTTAATGAGGTGAGAAGCTGATGCTTGTGTAGGAGTGTCACTGGTGACCTTAGGTAGGCTCCTGGTCTTTAGCCACGAAAATGTGAGAAAAGGTCACCGATTGTGGATGATGGAAAAGGTGTTTGTATTGCCTGTGATTGCATGACGGGCAACATTCAGCGTAGCCCCTGTTGTCACCACAGTTCCCTAGTTCTGTGTTAATTTGCTTACAAACTACATGCTGAAGTTGCCTCTCAAGCTGTTAAAAACCCTGGGTTAGTAGTGCTGTTCTCTAGACAGGTCATGGAAGAGTTTGATATTGTGTGTATTTTGCCAGTGTGAATCTTGCTGTGTAAGATCTGGGGTATGTATGAACTCCAGAGGAAAAAAGAAAGCTGCTCAAAACCAACAAATTAGAAGCAGCAGGAAACATTTCAAACCTTCACTGTACAGACCACCACTAATGAAAAATTCAGAGGCAGATTTTGGCTTGATGGCAGCACTGGAGCTTTCTTCTCCCAGGTACTAACTGAGCCAAAACACTTAGTTTTGTGTGCAAAACTGCTACCGATTGAAGTAGATTTTGTTTGGAAAAAGAAAACTGGAACTTGTTACTTTTTAAGAAATCTGCCAGCGAAACAGGGCTTAGTAAAAGTAGTGTGTGTTATCAAAAGAAAAAACACCAGTGACCACCAGCGAAGGGAGAGTTGTTTTTCAGGGTAGTCTGCCACTTTGGTTTATCTTTCCAGGCTTCCACAGCTCTGCTGAGGAGCCCGTGATGGCAGCTCTTGCTTTCATGAATTCTAACCTCAGTGAGTGTTTAATCATGCCTCAAACAGCTTGGCTTTTCAGAGGAAAAATGGTGTTTCTGTTCCGGTATCGCTGTCCAGCTTAATGTAATGAGTGATGGGAACACCGTGCCTGGGACGCATCCATCTGCTTCCCTCCAGACCATTTTCTTCCTGGCTTTTTCTGCAGTCTAAAGTTATCAACCCAGAACACTCGCCAGTGATGGGAACTTGCTGCTGCCTTCCTGTACTTGCTGGCATCTCCACTCCAGCTGAAAGCATGCTTCAGCTCCTGCTTTGGAGCCAACTTAAAATGGGGAAGAAGGCAGTAAGGGGTGAGCTTAAGGGTCTCATTCAATTTAAAAGTCTTGTATTAGCCATGATAATTGTAAAAATGTCCAGGTAGATACAGAGTCATTGTCTTACTACAAACCTGGCACAGGTTGCAGCCTGCCAGCTCCTGCCTGCATATGCTGTTTGTAGGTTTATCCCATATTCCATTACACCTTTTTCAGTGGTTGGTAGGGAGGCACTGTGGTTCTGAGACCTTGCCTTTGCATTTGAGGCAGTGGAGAACAGCTTTGGAATCCATTTCCCCACCCTCCCCTTTTTTTTTTTTTTTCCCCCAGAGAAATTCTTCATGGGAAGCTGGGCGAGTACCTGAAGCCATTTGTGCCTTTTCAGTCTCTGCTGATGGTGCCTGGTGGAGCCGGGCGGGAGCACAGCTGTGGCTGCTCTCCTGGATAATCCCTGCAGCTGCGGAAAGCGGGTGCTCACGCTGGCGCTGGGTTTGTCTGGACTCCTCCAAGGGCAAGCTGAAGTGTAACGAACGCTCTTAATTAGCTTGCTCCAGTTGCACTGTGCTAAGCTCAGCCTTAGCACCTCAGTGCAGTTAATTAAAAGACCGGGTGGCTGAGGTTTTATTAGTACAGTGTGTTTGCCGCTGGATGAAACAATGGGAGAAAGGTGGATGACTTGTGTGAATTGTCAGGGGTAGGTGATTACCTGAACACAGTGAACAGCCCTGTTTGGAGATCACTCTCCTTCCCAGGTGAGCCAGGGGAGAGTCACACCAGAGAACAAAGGAGTTTTTATCATTATCAGGCTGCTGAGCCAGTCTGTCCCTTGAATTTCTTAAAGCTTTTAAGAAGAAAAATCTCTGAGCAGATATGTGCACGTGATTCATTTGGCAAAAGCACTCAGCCAGCTTCCCAGAGGGGAACTAAAATAATTTCCACATACAAGTAAAGCAAATAGCCTGTGTCTTGTTCATCCTACCAAGTATTATTGACTAGTGCTGAGTAAGAGATCCTTGCAGAGCCTTGATGAAAGGTTGGCAACTCACCCCACTTGGTCTCGATTATTGCAGCATGGTTTTGTAATATTGAATTGCAAGGCTTTTAGTAATCTTCACAGGCTGTTCAACCTGAACCACTAAGCCTAAACTAAAATGTTTAAAAACTGCAGCTCATGCTCTTAAATACTCTGTAAGAACTGGAGGCAATTTCAATAAATGTTAGGCTCTTCCTGTTAATGTGTAGAACAGATATTGCCTCCTAAGATCTGGCTGAAATGTTCCACTGTGGTGGTATTTGAGACTAGTTATATTTGGCTCATCTTTGTTCCATATCCAGTTTTACAACTACCAGATGACACCCTAATGAAACATCAAAGAAACCATGAATGGTTGCACTGAAGTGCTCTCTGAATGTTGTATCCAGTGAGATACAGAGCTCCCACGCTGGATATGAAGAAATTTTGACCATAGGGCAAATGTGGCTTTCATCTTTTAGACACTGCAGCAGCAGTGTGGCACAAATCCCAACTTTCATTTAGAAAAGAAAGTAAAAAAGCTGTTTATCAGGTTTTTTTTTCAAGATAGTTTAGGAAACTATCTTGAGCCCTTCTGTTCTTTACTTAATAGTACGTTTGGGAAAATAGATGAAGAAGAAACAGTCTTGCTGAATAAAATCTAAAACTACTTCTAAGAAGTTTTTCCAAAAGGAGAATGGAAGTACTTTGGAAGCTACTGAGCATTTAAGTATTAGCAGTAAATTTTTGGATTTGCAAGAGAAGCTAGTTGGATGGAATGAACACATTTTCATCCATGGCTGGGATGAAACATGAAGTCCCCATTTGTGCAGTGTCGTTTCTTGATCAGTCATGACAAAATTAATCCAATCTGGATGCTGAATCTAGATCTATAAATATATTTATTATAATATAACAAGAACTTAACAGTAAACATAAACTATATACAATACCATTACAGATAACCCTGTTTTTAATATTATTCACAGAAATAGCCAGTTTTGTTCCAGTGTGAGAAATGAAGAAATAAGCTAAATTGGAAATGTCGAATATGTTTCGGTCTTGCTGACAGGTAGCACCTCCTTTGGAGGTAGACACACACCAACACTAAAATTAGTCCTGCCCCAGGCAGTTAGAAACTTGTGCTCCAATCTTTAGGTTCACACTTGCACCCTGTTTGACATAAATACTTTAAATGACATACTAGTATATAATTTTGTTGTGCTTATTATTTTTTTCTTTTCTTTAAAGAATAAATAAAACAACTGCATAACAAAGACTGGAACCTCACTGTCAAAATGAGAGACTTGAGTCACCCTATAGCTTGACTCAGCTGACTTGAGCACTTATTCTTTAAATACTGCAAGATACAAATTTCTTTTTTTTTCTTTTATTTTATAAATGATTATTAATAAAATAAGATGATTAGCTAACCATCTGCATTGATTTTCCCAAAGCTGTAGGCAGACCTCCCTGTGTATAAAAAGGCTACTGTATTTGGTATGAAATTCAACTAGATTTTGAATGTAAGATCTCACCCGTGCCCTGTACAGGACCCTCCTTCTTGAATTACTGGCATGGCATTTGGGATTTGAGTCTGCAAAGGCAAGTATGGCAATTTTTTTCTCCCTCTCCGTGGAAAGAAATCAGACAATCCGTAGCTTGGGGTTGCTTCCTGTTGGTGAATTTTAAGATTCTTTCCCCTGCCCCCTATATGTTACCCGGTCCATCTCCCATTTGATCCTTTTATGTATAAATTTATAAAGAATTTCCACATCACAATGCTCTCTGGATAGACAATATTTTAATATATATAAAAATATAACCCCTGTGCTGTGCATATACTTACAACTCTACATAGTAATAATTTGAAGTCTCTTACACTGGGCTTAAGTCTATGCATTTTTCTACCATGGGTTTTAAACTCATGTATTTAAAATCTGTATATAAGAGAATGATAAGGTTTTCACACTGGGTGGGGAACTTGAAAAATAAAGTAAAACAAAAAACTGCTCAGACTTTACATAAAAAATAGTGGCATGTATCCCAACATAAGGAATTTTGGTTGAGAGCCAAAATGAGTGTGTAGCCACAGGAGGCGTCTTCTCTGTTTGCTGAAAACATGGAAAACCCACACTATGCTGTGCGTTTTACTGTGATTCCAGCCAGAAGTGAAGAGTGGGTTTATCAGGAGAACACCTCTGGAATCAATTCATTTTGCATTATGGGAATCAAGCACTGCCAAGTGCATCAGCAGAAACTGGGAGGAAAAGGTTTAGGAGCCGCCCCCCCACCACCTGTAGCCACAGCCACACGTGCCCACACAAGCAGCACCTGGAGCAGAAACTCATTCAGCCCAACAGACCTTTTTAAATCATTTTACATGGAATTTATTACCAATGGCTCTTCTTCTTCTCCCCAGTCCCCACCTCACCCCCCCATCTGGGCTCTTCTCTAGAGAACTGAAAGAATTGTTTGATCTGATGGAAGACTGACATCAACATAAGCCATCTGTCACACAAGACTTCTCTCAGTCATTGGTATTGAAAAGCATGTATTTCTTAAAAACAAATGTAGGAATCAAAGTGGTAAGGACACTTTGACCTTTCAAATAGATTGATGCCTAAAGTGTAATAGTAAAACTAATCTGCATGGTTATTTTAAGAATCAAGCTCGAGCTCTAAAGTAAAATGCAGATTATTTTTTTCCTCTCTTCCCCAGCTTAAAAAATATGAGAAATTCTATTGCACCTGGGTTGACCAAAAGCCGATATCCAGAACAAGTGCCACTATAACATCTAGTGACACCCTTGCATTATTAAGTTACAATATCTTACATAGCACGGAGCTCTCTGCTCCTTGTTCACCAAAAGGTGAGGATGATTTTTCTACATTCAATGTAGACACTATTCAAGACTTTAGAGCAATATGTTCACTGGCTGGCTTTGCTGCTTGTGTTCCTTAAGTAATAGTGTTCCTTTTGCCTGCTTTCAACAGGTACAAACAGTTCTCCATCCAAGTCCTGGGGAACATCAGCCGCTCTGGATGTACTTCTTGATTGCTACGCAGCCGTGTCGAAAAACAGGGCAGGGCATATTTGGTAGAAGTGTCCATGTGTTTGTTTTAGGGTCATAGGCTTCCATGTTTCCCAGGGCAGGTCCTTCGCTGCTGACGATCCCACCGGTGGCGTAGATTTTTCCATCCAGAACAACAGCGCTGTGTTTTATATAAAAAAAAGTAAGTTTTAGTTAGTGGTCCTGCTGAACAATTTTCTTTTTAGGCTCAAAACAAACCCAATCTTTTGTAAGAAGGGGTAAGCAATGAATACACCTTTTATTCTTATCTATATAAAGGTGTGTGAGCATTTCTCTTCCTTCTCCCTTTATCTCCCCAAAATTAATCCTTTTTGTGTTCCTACCAGGTAGGCAAATGTTATCTCTAATGTAAACAACAGAAATACATCCAGGTAAGATGTTTCTCCAGCCCACATATGAGATCTGCAGCAAAAGCAGCAGGGCAATGCATCCCTGTAATACTGTGCACATGCAAAAGCAATCCAAGCAATTTGGAGTCCCTGCCACCTTGGCTGGAATAAGACCTTGCTTCAAGTTACTCCTTTAATTATCAATGAATGCTGCAAAATGGGGGGGAGAAACACCTTCAAACCACGTTCTGTTGCTTCAGACTCTTCCATAGTGTGGGAGCTTGGAGGTCCCACTGACTCGTCCTTGTGCATCCTGGAGGTGTGGTGTCCAGGGAAAAGTGAACCCAGGGTGCATGGATCTGATGGCTGGGGATGTGCAGCTGAGGGAATGGCAAGGGAGATATATGTTGGCATCTAAAGAAGACAAAAACCCTTACTGCTTTTTGAAAGTGGAAGTGTTTGACTTCAGATATCTCTTGTAAATTGAGAATAAGGGGGCTGGGCTAATCCTGTGGTCCATAGGCTCTTGGTAGGAGGGAAGGTGCATAGGTAGGGGAGGTATTTGAAAGAAAAATTACTCCTTGGCCTCATCTCTTCCTTCTGCTTAATGCCTCATCTTCCTCAGTAATCCTGCACAGGGCAGGGCACTGGCTTTGGGCTAATGAAGATGGACAACGAGGGACTGCTCCCCTCTGTGTATTTGGAAATGGCAGAAGGATGACAGAGGCAGCTGGGTGGGAAAAGCCTGTGCAGGGCTGCCCTGTGCTCCATGCTGCTGTCCCACTGCATGGGGGGGAAACCCAAAAGGAGGGGTGTCCCTGCTTTTTGTCTGCTGGGGAGCCCAGATTTGTCCTCTGAGTAGATTTAAAGATGTTAAGCTGGATAGGGTTGATGCTGGCTTTTCTGGTGGCTGGATCCTTTTTGAGAGTAGCTGGTGGATGATTGTGTTGGGAAGGAAAGTGGAGACTCAGGAGAGTGTGTACACACCAAAGGATAGCAGAGGAAAATGATAAATTAATTGCAGCCAAGAAGGTGGCCTAGATCTAACAAGGGTAGTGATCCTCTAGGCTTGGTAAAAGCAAAGTAATTTCTTATGGCTAATTTTGGAGCAGTGGGAAGAAGAAGGATATAAAGTAATAATGGTAAAAGCCAGAGAGCACTGGAGGACAGAGGATGAACTGAGACTAAAATGGCACTGACAAAGCCATGTGCTTCTGAAGAACACAAGACTCTGATGTCCTTGTGGAGAAGCAGAGCCTGAGGTTAAAAATAAACTCACAATGACAACAGTGAGACCTCAAATAAGCCTAGTCCCTGGGTACCACCAGGAAATAGGAAATAATGAGAATCTTGTCAAAATAACTGTTAATCTGAAAGGAGGAGGAAGGAGAGAGAGACTTGAAACACTTGATTAGAGCCTATCCACAAATCATCAGGGCCGGATGATACATAGCCCAGAGTCCTAAGGGAGTTTGCTAATGAACTTACCGAAGCACTGGTAATTATTTTTGAAACGTCAGGGAGAAATGGGGAAGAATAAGGACTTGAGTAAAGCAAGTGTCATCCTGAAAGATGGCTTTGAAAGAGAAGGAGCCCACCTCCAAAAGAACCAGGGCTGGTGGTGGAGAGGCACTGCCCAGCAGGAACTCCTGCCAAGGTTCAGTCCCTACGGCAAGGAGGAGGCAGAGGTGGCCAACACAGTAAATCAGATAAATGTGCATATTAAACCACAGTTTTAGACTCAGGATATTTATTGAGGAGTGAGAAGCCCATTTCTGTCCTGGAACAAGTTCCTATTTAGAAGCATGACAGGCTGGGAATTTCAGCTTGCAAAACCCAGTCTGAGGAGGGGGGACAATGGTTCCACCCCAAGCTCCACAGCCCTGATGTGGTGGAGGGGCTGCTGAAACCAGCAGGATGAGAGTTTAGAGATGAGGCCATGGGGTAGTGATTGCTGTTTGTGTTTTGTGTAGTATTTTAGCTACCTAGTTTTCATCTAGTGAAGTCTCCTCTGTGGCACAGAATCATAGAATCAGCCAGGTTGGAAGGGACCTCTGAGATCATCAAGTCCAACCCTTGATCTACTACTGCCATGGTTACCACTAAGTGTCACATCCAGTCTCATCTTAAAAACCTCCAGGGATGGAGAATCCATCACTTCCCTGGGCATCCCATTCCAATGCCTGATTACCTCTCTGTAAAGAATTTCTTCCTAATATCTAAACCTCTCCTGGCACAGCTTAAGGCCATGCCCTCTTGTCTTACTGATAGCTGCCTGGGAGAAGAGACCAACCCCCACCTGGCTACAACCTCCTGTCAGGGAGTTGTAGAGAGTGATGAGGTCTCCCCTGAGCTTCCTCTTTTCCAGGCTGAACAACCCCAGTTCCCTCAGCCTCTCCTCATAGGACTTGTACTCGAGTCCCTTCACCAGCCTCGTTGCTCTCCTCTGGACCTGCTCCAGCACCTCAATATCCTTCCTGAACTGAGGGGCCCAGAACTGGACACAGCACTCCAGGTGTGGCCTCACCAGTGCTGAGTACAGGGGAAGAATCACTTTCCTGGACCTGTTGGCCACACTGTTCCTGATACAGGCCAGGATGCCATTGGCCTTCTTGGCCACCTGGGCACACTGCTGGCTCATGTTCAACCTCCTGTCAATCCAAACTCCCAGGTCCCTTTCTGCCTGATGTTCAGTAGCAGCTCCTCTGAGCCAGAGCAGCTGCCACCACAGAGCAGCTCAGTAGCCAAGCACACCTTCCCAACATGATCTGGGTTTGGGTTTCTCCCCAGCCCATGCTCTGGATTTGGGGTTACAGTGGGTGGGGAAACGTTGCTCTTGTTCTCCAGCACCTGGGCTACAGCACTGGAAGAAATTCCTGCCCAGCGGCTGGGACAAGCACCTCAGTCCTGTAGCTTCCCATCATAGTGCTAGTATGTTGGGAAGAAATGGATGCTTAATTCCATGCTCTGGAAGACTGTATGAATTTTACATGGTCATTAGAGGAGCTTCTGCCCCCTCCATATGCAATTCCCATAGATGAGACTGGCACAACACTTAACTTGTGAGTCATGCCTGAGGAGAGCTGCTCCTGCTATGGAGAAATGAACAGTTCTGAGTCTGTAGCAGGTACTTATGTGTGCAGGAGACTTTGGAGACATTCAGTCATCTTTGGGGCTAAAGTGGCAAGTAGGTGCTTAAGATAATTAGGAATTTAGTCCTAGATTGCTGCTACTTTGCAGTATTAGGACAATCACTGCTAATTTCTGGGACCTTAGGGAATAGGAAACTCAAGTGAACTCTAAAACCTTGAGGAAAGTTGAGTGGAAAGGAGTATGCTCATTGCTCTTTCTTCATTACTGTGACAACATTTCTTTTATCCCCTCCCTTCCATCCTATCAGCTGTAAAAACATAGTTACCAAGGCTGACATACAAAGAAAGAAATAATTACAATAATTAGGATGCGAGTTTATTGCTCGGTGCCATTAATCCTGAGAGATAAAATGATTACAGGCTGTCAGAGCCTGGGAAGGAAGGAAGGAAGCTCTGTGCCACAAAGCCTTGCTGTGGGGACACAAACCCTCTGGTGGCTTTGGGGCATTGACTTCCCCAGCTGAGGAACAGCCAGACCTCCACCTTTCTGGCAGAACTCCCAGGGTGAAGGTAATTGGTATCAAAATGGAGGTCACTTCAGCCACTCCTTCCAGGAAAATACATTTCAGCAAATTATTACCCTGCAGGCTAATGACCTGACTTTCTACTCGGCAGGTAATTACTGCTGTTTGCTGGAGAGGCTTCTCCTGCCCCAAGGCCAGTTCACCTGAGGTGCCAGGGTGTCCCTCATTTCCCAAACCACACACAGCATCACAGGATCACACTGTGACTATCCCCTGCCACTGCCACTGCTGGTCTGGTCCATCTGCTAGCCTCCATGGAGCTATAAATCACGCTCATAGGAAAATCCCAGTGAGGTTGAGGTGTGCCAAGGGCTGGTGGGGACCTGGCTGTCCATGATGGGTGTGCTTATACACATCTAAACATCCTTTACATCTCTTCCCTGCCTATCCACCCTGCATTCCTTGCCCAGCCTGAGCAAACAAGACAGGATTCCTCTCTGACAGCTGCCTGTTAAAGGACTTGATGAGCAAAGCAAATCAATGAACACTAAAATCATAGCCAGGTTAGAAGGGACCTTAAAAGATCATCTGGTCCAATCTTTTGTGTGAAAGGGACGCCAGATGAGGTTATCTAGCATGCTGTCCAGTGCTAAATACTTTTGGTGAAGGGGACTACACCACATCCCTGGGGAGGTTGTTCCAATGAATGATTGATCTCACTGTAAAAAATTCTTATATCAAGATGTAGCTTTTCCTGTTGAAACTTGTACATGTTGCCCCTTGTCTTCTCGCCATGGCTCCTTGTGCAGAAAAGAGCTTCTGTCCCTCCTTGTAGCCACCCTTTAAGTGCTGGAATACTCTGTGAGGTTCCCCCTAAGCCTTATCCTCTCCAGGAAGAAAAGACCCAACTCCTTGAGCTTTTCCTCATCAGGCGGGCTCTTCTCACCCTTTGATCATCTTTGTGACCCTCCTCTGGACCCCCTCCAGTCTGTCTGGTTTTTTTTGAACTATGGGGACCAGAAGTGGACACAGTGGTTCTCGTGCAGCCTGACAAGTGCTGAGTACAGTGGGATGATGAAAGTCTCCTGATGGGCAGTAATTTCGAAGCAACCCAACGCAGAGGATATCAGTACCTTTTTTTCTTTAGTGTTTGAGAGATGAGTGCCTGAGCGCTCTTGCTCCAGGACCTCCCTCTCCCAGTCATGATGGCTGGATATAGCACCAAGCAGTGGGACTACCAGAAATGTTTTTCAGTTTTGCTTGTTATTGTTTTAGAATTTCCTGCTGAGTCCTAAAGATCACATCAGCCTTATCAGGAAAAGTTAAAAAAAATTTTAAAAAAATCCTTTCTTGTAATGTCTGGAATTGTAAAAAATTTGGAATGGCTGAATTACTATGTTGTATTGACTTCCTGAAGCTTAGTATCTTCTGGGGCCTCAAACAATGCTCTTCTTCCTCCTCACTCCTGGCTTTGTGTGCATAAGCACACATTTATTTGGAACAGTTCCATAAGTATTACTAAACATTATCAGTTAGGTAGATGCAAGATCTGCTTAAAAGAAGTAAAAAAAAAAACCCCAAATGCCTGCATTTATTAGTGGGTGAATTTCCTTCCTTCCCTAAGATTACAGGAGGTCGAACTGAACGATACTGGTGTGATCCTTGGAGTTGTCTTGTGCAGGGCCAGGAGTTGGACTTGATGATCCTTGTGGGTCCCTTCCAACTCAGGATGTTCTGTGACTCTATGATGCTCATCAACTGGGTGGAGCAGGCTTTAGGATGAGGGAACCCTCCAGGGTACCAGCCCCTGTGGGACCTGGCTCTGTGCAGTGTTAGGCAGAGCTGCAGGTGCTCCTTAAGCTTTTGTTTAAACCGGGGACCTTTTCGGGGCACCTGCACGGTGGTTTGTGGTGCCAAAACAAAAGGCATTGCTGGTGTCTCTGTGGGTGGAAGGGGTCAGGTGCCAAAGTGTCCTGAGCTGGTGGCTGTGCTGACAGGCTCTGGGGCTGTTTAGCAGCCGGGGTGGCAGCCAGGTTGTTATGTCTGAGAAGGCCAAGCTCGGGTGGCCGTGTTGTGCTGCCAGAGGTGTCATCTTTATAATGAGACAGATAAATGAGGGTCCAGATTAGTCACGGTCAATTAGGAGGATATCATGCCCCTTCTTGGAGCAGGATTATTAGAGTGGGTGTCTTGGCCAAGCTCCAGCTATGTTCTCCCCTACTCTGTGAACACTTTCCCTTGCTAATGATCCAAAACCATCACGTGGCATCGTTACTTGTTGCTGAAAACCAGCAATGTTTTATTCCAAAGTCCACAACACATCAGTAATGGCCCCAAGTGCTCTGTCTGCATCATTTATGCTTTAACGCCCACCAAAATCCTTCATGTCATCAGCTCCTACAGAAATTATTGCCAGTAGTCTGGCACTGCAGTTCTCATCTGCTGTCTGTGGAGTGCAGTCCCACACACACGTCTCCTTCCAGGTATGCTGGAAGATTTTGGTTTTCCCTTCCAGACCAGCTGCAAATGCTGCTGGCTGAACAGACCATGTTCAGACCGTGTCTGCAGGCTCCGGAAGCAAGCAGCCATTAAGGAACCCTGCTCTGTAATAGCTTCACCTGGGAATATCCATCCAAACAAGCTGTGCTCTAACTCCTTCCAGCGCCTGGAGTTACCAGGAACTTAGCAACGAGGAAAGGAGCCAGCTGGGGGAGGCTGTGGCTGGTGCTATACATTAGCAATGCCTGGCAGTTCAGCACAGGAGGCACCAGGCTTTGGTGTTCAAGAACAAGGCCTTATTTGAAAAAAAGAGGGGGGGAGGAAATAATCCACAAACTGACCCTGGTTTTGTGCTGTTCAGCCTGAGTCAAAGTTTTATTAAAGATTTCCATTCGGCAGAACCATCTAATAAATCTTACTGGTTAGCAGTCAGAGGAAGAGAAAGAAAATGCTTTTCTGGTGTCTGTTGGGAATTGCTGGTACTAAATTAGCTTCTCTGGAATTATTGCTGGCACCACCATGCTGCCGCTGTTGCCCCGTGGAGGCTCTCTGTAGCACAAGCCTGTTTGTACGCTGCCTGCATCCTAAGCAAGCAGAATATGGAATTTTTAATCATTCACAGGAACGCATTTGGTATTCTTTTTGCCTGTGGAAAAATAAACCCTTGAAGGGCACTGTAGGAAGGGAGAATGCCTGCCTGCAAAGGGAGGCCTTGCCACGCTGGCGGGGAGGGACATCTTTGCAGGTCTTTTTGGAGGGAGGTGTCTGGCAGAGCAAGGTGTGATCATCCCAGCTCTTCATACCTGTTGCCTGCTGTCTGCCATCCAAAGATCCTGCAAATGAACAGGGGCTGCCAAACTGAGATGGGGTGCTTGTGGTAAACAGCTTACACTTGCCTGATATTTGGGAAAAGTCAAATATTTCCCTCACCCTCACCTGTCATGTGGAAGATATTCCAGACCTGCGTGTGAACTCTCAGTGTATTTTAAAATGCTTCAGGCCTATTACAGCTCTTTACCCATTTAGCATCATCCTTCAAAGGGTTAATTCTAGGTCAGCATAAATTTCTTATTGACTTCCATCAGGCTGGGCTTAATCTGAAAATGATGCTCAATTTGCTCTTCTGTTGATTATGAGCTGGAGACCCAAACCATTTATTTTTTATTTTTCATTAAAAGTAATTTAACTTGATATTAAAACCATTTGAACAGACCTTTAATTTTTCACAAGCAGGGAATGTCACACACATTTCTTTCCCCTGTGCTCGAGGCCATCATGCTCCCTTATCACTAATGTGTAGAAACAAAGCAGATAAAAATAAAAGTGATGCGGTCAAAATTTTTTCTCAGCAAATGCGGTATCGAGTGATTCCTGGTGAGAGGAGATCAATAGCATGCAGTTAATTTTTAAGTTGTTTATGTTGCTGCTTTTAAACCATGTTTTTTGTGATCCATGGTAATGAGTGGAATGAGGAATTTATAGATTCATAGGCTAAGGTCAGAAGGGACCTCTGTGCTTCGTTAATCTGAGCCTGTGTATACATAGGCCATGGACACTTCCCCAGGCAGCATCTCTCTTGGAAACATATCTAATCTCCTCTTAAAAACATCGAGTGTTGGTGAGTTCACCCCCTCCCTTGCTGGTTCTCTGTTTAATTATCCTTGCTATTGGGAAAGTGCTTCACTTCAAGGCCAAGATATGTAACTTGACTTTCCAGTCCCTGTAACCTCCTATACCTTTGTCTGCAAGATTGAAAGCTTTTCCACTTGCTCCCAGTGATCAAGTCACCTCTCAGCCTTCCTTTGATAAACTCCTTGAATTTCCTGGAGTCATTCTGGCAGCTTCCCTTTGAACTTCTGCTGATACTTCCACATGTTGATGCAGGACCCAAGACCTGCATTTGTCTCGCCGGTGCTGGATGCAGCAGCCCTCACTCTACCCACATTCAACTTGTTTTCCTTTTGGTGTTAGGGCTTTTATTATATATCCAATACTGCCCTGACCTTCTATCCAGCACACTGCAATGTGAGCTCATGTTGTGCAGCTGTGAGTGACCTCCTTTATGTCCTCCTCTGAGTTCCTGGCTTTCTAAGGGAGCAGGGCTGTAAGATTGTGCTTCCTCCATGTATTATTTTGTATTTAAAACACCACTGCTAGCTTGAGACTGTTGAACTGAGATATTCAGGTAGCTGCTAAAATAGCTCCTTCTGTAGTATTTTTTACCCACCAAGTGTTATGCCACCTGTGGCCTTTATCTGGAGAGAATTTCTATTACCTGGATTGTTGGTAGATATATTAAATAGCATTGAAGAAGAAGCAATGCTTGCTACCAGTGGCCTTGCTCAATGATATCTTCTCATTAACAACTACATTTTGAGATCTGTCAGTGAAGCAGATTTAATCTCTCTACTGTGTGCCTTGTTAATTCCATATAATACCAGCCAAATACCTTGGAGAAATCGCACTATATTACAGCGTCACAGTTGTCTTTAGCAGCCAGGCGTGCTGTATTAAAAACCAAAACAAAGAACTAGGTTTCCTGATACCTTTGGTGGTCTTGGCAGTGTCAGGTTTATGGTTGGATTTCATGACCTTAAAGGTCTTTTCCAACCTAAATGATTCTATTATAACAGGTTGGTTTAACAAGCCTCCTTTTCTGGAAAAGTGCATTGATTGCTGTTCATTATTTTATTAGCATCTAGTTATTTGTTGATGAAATCCCAAATTAACCACTCTGCTATTTTGCAGAGGACCAACATGAGGCTAAATGAGACCACTTAGTTTGATGCTGGTACTTTGCAAAATTAATTGCTGCACTGAAATTCTCCTTTTCACCTTTTCAAAATATGGAGTCACTTTAGCAGTGCCCTGATCCATCCTCATCTTGAAAAGTTATTAAAAATCAACATTAGTGGCTCAATCAGCTTCACAATAGAATCTCTAAAGACACCTGTATCTAAGACAGCTGAGTTGCTGGATCTGAGAACTTAATTTGTGACTTCACATCTTCTCTTGCTGCCAACAGTGACTGCTTTTGGTTCCTCACAGCAGATTATGGAACCAAACCTTCCTGCTCCCTTCCAAATACAAATGAGAAACAACCATCCAACTGGTCTGTATTACACTGTGCTACCTCATCAGCCTCATCAGCAATGGTTTTATAACTGATTAAAATTACAAATTGGATTCCCAAAGATTTAAAGTACCTTCCTTTTTACTTCTATTATCCTTCAGTATTTCACTGGTTCTCTCAGCCTCCTGTAGCAGCAGCCAGTTTTTAACCTATTTGTTACTGATAAGCTCCCATTTTCCCCATTTCTGTACATACTGATTTATTTAGGTTTTGTCACAGGCTTTACATCCTCTTTAGGCTGAAATATTTTTCCTTGACTGTTTCCCAGAACATTCAAAAATGTTTGAAATGGTGCCTAAATTTGGCATCCAATTGGGATATACTGGATTATTCCTTTTCCAGTGACTATTGCACTATAAATGTAGGTTTCCTGTCCACTATTGCTTTAGAAAAAATTTCATTTAAAAGTCTGAAGTTACTTTTTACTGATGAGTGGCAAATTCTACTTAAGCAAAGCCAGTTTATTATGGTGCCTAAGCACTGGGTAATATTTAGGTCATTGGTTCACTCTCCTTGGTCCATCTCAAGGTGTCCCACTGGATTCCCTCCTTCAGGGTGCCGAGCAAAGCGTCCCTTCACGTTAGAAACCCTGGGAAGTTTTCAGGTGAGATGCTCAGCCAACAGCCCCTGGTTGAAATCAGCCATGCAATTTCTCTTGAATTGTATTTAACAGATTTTTGTTACTTTTTTTCAAAACTGAGATATTCAAAGAGCAGCTCATCCCTCTCAACAGGAACATGTAGGAATGTATCAAATGTCCAAGTCCCTTGTGTTTCATTTTACAGTTTAGGGTCTAATCCTGAGCTGCACTGTACACATTAGTTCTGGTTTTCAGGAGAAAAATATTATTATATACTGCCTGAGCACTGCACTCCTCATCCTCCTTTGCCTCCTGCTAGAGCAGAGGGACTGGGAGGACACGTCCTTAGCACAAGGGCACACGGCAGAGAACCACTGGGATGGAGCTGGCTTAGGGTGGAGCTTGGCTGCTCCAACCCCTTTGCTTACAGCAATATCTGCTCCAGCAGCCAAGAGAGGGTGCCCCTTAAATTAATAAAAGAAGGTGAAAACGAGAAAAAAAAACAGCAAAAAGAGAAAAACCGAGCATGCTTTTTTTCACTGCACCAAAGTGAAAGGTAAATGCAACAAGTTAAAACATGGAGGTGTTTTTGAACAGTAGAATGGGGGCCGGGGACACCCCTGGGGCAAGGAGAAGGGCTGTTGGCTGAACTTTTGGGAGATGCAGGTCCTGCTGCTGCCCCATTGCTGCTAGTCCTCCCAACACCAGCCAGTGTTTTGTCTGGACATTGCCTGGCACATCCCCTCTGTCCTGCTTTTCCTGCATCAGACATGGATAACAAACACTCACTTGGTGCCTGTGGCAGTGTTTGCTGATGAGCTGTGGCTTTTCCAGGGAAACCAACAGCTCAGCCAGTCCCCAGCATGGGGATCTGCTCTGCCAGGGGCTGGCCTGTGTAACAGCCCCAAACAAGCCCGTCTTTCTGTAGCAGCAGCCATGTAAAACTATTTAAAAGGTCTTTAAGTTCTGCCAGTACCTGCAATGGGTGCCAAATTTTATTTTTGTCAGCCAGTTAGGGAAATTTGTTCAGCTTGTGACCAGGATCGGGGAAGTGAGCCCAAAAAGCAATCAAAAACACCTAATAAATAATAATAATTAATATCAGTGTGTGATGCTTACTCAGTACTTTTTTTAAGGACCTTATAGCTAGTTAGCAAAAATATGTTCCACATTATGGTGGTCTCTTCTACAGTGGATATTTATCATCCTCCAGTTACACATGGCAAACTGAGGAAAACAGCATTCCTGTAGTCACTGGAGGAGCCCAACACACATCCCTTCCCGTGATCCATTGTGCCTGAATGTGAGGAGATACATGAACAGTAGTCGGGTCCTGGATGTACACTTTGGGAAATGCTGTGTCCCTGAACATGTGCAAAAAAGAGATGAGGAAAAAGCCCAAATGGTTCACACCTCCCTTCCCCTCTCCCCTTCACTTTAATTAGCTTATCTATCAGCAGAAAATGTTAAGGCACCAGTAATTCCATTTTAATGGTTTTTCTCACCTGCAGAACTGCCTGGAGTGGTTCATGTTGGGACCTGCTTTAATATTGCCTTTCTCTGGGTCATAGATGGTGGTTGCTCGTGCATAAGCTCCTCCAAGAATAAAGATGAACCCATTGAGAGTGACTGCAGGAGCATATTTGTTATCTGTCAATGGAAAGCAACACTGAGATCAGTTTTAGGCTCAGGTTTGGAGACCGTTTTTTTATTTATACATTCCCGTTATTTATAGATAAGTCACGTTTCTCTAAACCTCCAAAGCTAGGGAAAGAAAAATGAGGAAACCTTTCCTAGTTTTGTTCTCCTCTCTTCGAGTTCTCAGAGGCACCTTTAAAGTTCATCACTCCTTCATCCCCTAGTATGTGCCTCCCTCTAAACTGGTAAAGCACAATTATCCTCTCCTAAAGCCTAATGGAGTCACCACGAAAGCTCCTCTGTTACACATGAAATTAAGATGTCAAATTGTTTCAGAATTTTGAATTGCTGCAAATTTTAACTCCCATGCTTCCCGTGCCTGTGCAGCAGCTAAGTACAAAAGAAACCCACAGCACAGAGACCCCCTTAATAATATCCAGTATCCAACAGTTGATTCTCTTTTATTTTCTGCTTTTGCTTCTGGGAACGTTACATAATCCAGAAAATTTTCTGAGACCTGATTTCTTTTTTTGCCTTTATCTGACTCATAAATTCACCTGCAATTTTATTTTCAGACGGGTGTATCTCCAAGCAGGCCTGCATTTTAGCAACAAACTGTGTGAGGTTGGAGTTTGAAATTAAGCAACTCTCTTATCCTGAGTCAACTTCAATCAGATTCTCTGAGGATGCTTTAAAATTCTTGTGTTAGCTGTGGCATTATTAGAAATATTAGTAAAACTAATCATAAATTATTGAATAAAATAATTCTAATCTAATTAGTTGGCCTGTCCCCTACTCTGCTAGCACGCCATATGCACATTATTAAATATGAGCCAGTTGGGCTGAAATTTCTCATGATGGTGTCTGTCTTGATGTGATGCAGTTTTTTTAATCAACATTTCTGTGAAACAAATCAGCAGTGTCTGGGAACAAAAGGCAGGAAAATACATTGCTTTGGGTTAAAATAAGCCTCACAACCAGTTCACTGAGAAGCAAGAGCCTAAGCCCTTCAGCTCAGCCTGGTGTCAGAAGACATGTAAAATTCTGCCATATGTAGCTATAAGTTAAAGCCTCTCCAGAATCTGCATTTTTATATGCTCATAAAAGGTTGGTCCTCTTGCATCTCCAACAGAGAATCACCCTGGACACAGTCTTGCTGGCTTCAGCCCCTGCAACCTCCTGCCTGAGTGCAGGGAGCTGGGGGCAGCTGGAGAGGAGCTGTGATATCATCTTTACTATGCTCTTACATCTCTGATAACAGCCTCTACAAAACATTGAGGGGGTTTATATGTTCCTCCCAGATCTGTAACACCCTGACTGTGTCCTTTTATGAACACAGAAAAAGATGGGCTTAAACCTCTTGCATGATGTGTTGTAACCCTGAGGATCTTGTAAAAGTACCTTATTCCATTAAATATTTAACAGAGATTTAATTTGACAGGAGGTAAGGAAAAGCTGATGAACATCTCCAGAAGAGAGATAATCTCCTTAACTGAGGTTTGAACTGGTAAAACTAGAATGAAAAGACTGGTTTTGTGGTGTCTGCTTCTGTCCCAGCATGGCCATGGGGTGGTCTGGCTCAGTTCATCCTACCCCATATTGTTGTGTGCCCAGGGGGATGTACAGAGGTGCAGCACTCGGCATGAAAACAGACAAAACACGTTATGGGTTAAAGCTGAGCTCCTATTACACTGAGTATCTACAGGCATGTGTCAAAAAACCACGGCTGTATTAGGAAAATGTCACTGATCCTTGGGAACAGATGGGAAGAAACTAATTCATCCAGAAAATAGAACAAGGAGTATTCAGTTTCTTTGCCGTGCCACTAAGCCACTATAATTCATCAGAAGGACTTATCTGTCCTAACAACCCAGCTCCTGTCTCTTTCCAAATCAGACTTGCATATGTGACATTTTTTCCACTTAAGAAACTCATCAGAAATTTTCCATACTCAATTATCACATCTTCTTGATTTTTTTTCTCTGACTAGCACTGTTTTGCAGGAGAATGAAACTCTCACATAAAAAAAAAAAAAAAAAGAACTCATCTCCCAAATCTCACAGGGAAATTATTTGGGGCTCCCTCAAGGCAGAAACAGTGACCTCTCAGGGGACTGAATCATTGACTTCACATTCCTTTTTGTTAAAGAATGAGAGGGAAACCCCTTGGTTATTTCTATAGTGACTTTTTATTTTTTTGTTTTTGAATAGGCAGACAGTCTGATATACTTTTTCTTCCTTTTTTCGAGAGGCAGTAGTGTTTGATTCTCATCAATTTTTCAATACATCTTCCATCTGTTGTCTTTTTACTTCTTTCGTCTTTAGCTACAATTTCATAAATTGGTATCAGGTAAGTCTGAGATAGAGGAACAGAGAAATCTCTGCTGTTTCTTTCAGGAAGGGAGAAGTTCACAGCAAACAGTCTCCTGATCCTGGTGAGGATATGGCAGGAAAGCCACAAGGGACACCTCTCCAGAGACATGTAGAGAGGAAACAGTAGGTTTTATTTTTGTTTTGTTACCATGGAGATGGAAATTGTTCACAGATACAGGGATTTTGGAAACCTCCAGCCATCATTCCTGATACTTAGGTGTGGATGACCACCTTCAATCTTTACCCTTACTTCATCCCAGGTGCTACCCACACTCTTCCCATGTTGTCTTTTCCAGGACTCGGTACCCTCATGCAAACTCTCAGGAGACTCCAATTTCTCTTGCTGCTTTAAGTCCTTAACACGGTCATAGAGCAAGGCAGGTGGCTGGGGAGACTAATTTTGCAAAAACATGTTGTGTTTGGGCTTTTTAGTCAATGCTTCTGGGCATGAGCATGAGCTTCTACAGGTCAGAGGCTTCTGGGGGATACAGTGGGGCCACTGGTTATTTCAAAAGACTGCTGGAAGGAAGGAAGAGAGGGGAGAGGAAGCATGGAAACAGAGAAGCAGCCTCCTTTCCCCTCCAAAGGTCAAGGGGGTTGTCAGATATACTAATTAATTTCAGGCTGGAAAATCTGAAATAGGATTTGTCCCGGGCAGCAAACACACCTGAGATTAAAAGGCAGAATAAATGTAAATGAAATAATATGTAAAAGGTAATCTACCCAAGTGGGTAACAATGTAACATCACTCTCTTTTGTTGTTGCTACGGGAAAATATGCTTGTATTTCTATTCTGTGACAGCTCATTGCAGGAAGGAGTGTACCAGAGGTGTACTTCACATGGGGTTGATAATTTAACCTGCCACCATGCTCCTCACTTAGGAAGGACAGAGTGCTGTCTGGCACATGTTCCATGGTTCTTGAATCTCTCTGTGGTCGAGTAGCACAGTTCTACTTTCCCTTCCATGATTGCTTAAAGATCTTATGTTGCCTTCCAGTAATGAGCTCGATCAGAGACTAAAGTGGCATTACAATGAATGGTAGCAGCACCTCATATGGAAAAAAGTTATTATAACCAAGGTAGTTAAACATTTTTATAGGGAGGAAGAAATGTGGGCACACCACCAGCCCAGGCATAACTCCAACCAAACTGTCTCCCGGCAGGCGTGGGTGGCCAGTGGGGACTGATGCACTTGATGAAGCAGATTAGAGAAAGGAGACTGGTTAACGCAAACTAAGCCTGATTTTAATAGTAAGTGCCTCTTCCCCTTCTTGAATGCTATGCAGACAAACTCAAGAATGGCACAGTCATGGATAGGATAACATCCCAGAGCAGCTGGGAGACTGTGGTCTGATCCTTAACATAGCTCATGAGGCCCAAGTGCAGACACTGCCATGAACAGCGGAGTCTCGGGTGTCAGCCCTTCTGGCTCTAAGCTCTCCTGGGAGCTGGTCTCTCCCAACTACACAACCAACCACCCAGCCCTGTGGTTTCCCCACTGACCCTTGAGCAAACCCTCCTTGGAGACCCTAAAGTCGAGTGTCCTCACTTGCAAACACCACATTTTGTGTATGCGTGGAGGGGATGGCCTGTGCCAAAACAGGAGGCTCTACCTGCCACTGCAGGGCAGTTTTAGCATCAAATTTATGGGCATAACATTGTTGAAGAGAGTTGGATAAAGCACAGCCATGGAGGTAGGAGTGAAAAGGAGGATATCTGATAAAGGGCAAACACAAAAAGACTGATTTGGCTCGGTAGAGGGCAGAGAACATATCGGGGAACACACTGAGGAGTGTAAAAAATCATTCTGAAAGGAGGATATACAGAGGAGAACTGGGTGAGACAAAGGAAAGTAAAATTCAAGCTTACTAGTGGGAAAAAAAATTAAGAACTAGTCATGGGAAGAAAAATACGCTGAAGGATAAGATGGAACACTTACTGGTTTGGGACTTGCAGGTGAGAGCCAACCAAACCCTCCAACAAGTACCAAATTACTGGCCTTGAGAGAGGGCCAAGACATATATCTGATTTTTCTTGTAAAGTCAAAAAATAAATTAATGAGGATTATTATGCATTTTAACTAAAATAAGCCAGTGGGCAGTGCACTAAAAAACTGCACAGATGCTGCTAATGCAGTTTTCTAGACATGTGTTGTATTCTTAGCCCTGTGATTGTCCTGCTTTGGTCGGACAAACCACTGCAGGAGTAAACAGTGTGGTGAGGAACTAGATACTTGGATTAGAAACCAGAAATGCTCCCAGAACTTAGAGCTCCGTTCTCTAGTTCTCACGGGATTTTAAAATTTAATAGTGGTGATGATTAAACACTGTTTTTCTTACAAGCCAGAAACATTAATAAAAACTTGTAATTCCATACTGACTGTTAAGGGTATCAAAAAGTGTATTTTAGTGCTCTGGCATGAAGGCACAAAGTGAACTAAAAGGCAGTGACAAGGTAATTAGGCTTACTTACAATCCCTGACTTCAGCATGTCTGTGGCCATCTTGTTAAATAAGACAAACCTCAGGAAGCTTGGCATGAAACACACTTTTAGCACAGCTATATAGGACAGCTTGGCCAGAAATGGAAAGGCAGGTGCTGTGAGTACATAGACTGGGTTCATTTACTTTTGTAGGACTTTGGTTTTTACAGCTAAAAACACAAGGTGATGTGCAAGGTGGTTTACCGAAAATACACAATTTGAAAGCCCTGTGAGGTTCCCTTATCCCAGTAACATCAAGCTGTGGGCTGCACTGCTGCAGGGACATCTGTCAACTCCAAAGGTGAAGAGAACTGAGGTGGGGCAAAGGATGGGGCACTGAGAAACACCTTCTCCTCTCCAAATATGGATGTGTGTAATCAACACCTGCCCAGAGGCTCCCACAGCATTCATGTGCAGCGTGTTGGTGAGCCTGCTGTCACACCTACTGCATGCAGGTATGCACATCCCAACACCTCCTGACAGGGGAAGGATAAAGAATAAATGGAAACTGGGAGTGAACTCACTGCATATTCCTAGAAGAAATCCAGGCAGAAGAGAGCAAGGGCTGAACTGTGTGGACTTGCTATCAGCCCCCAGATGGTCTCTCCCCTGCACAGGTAGGATGTCAGTATCCAGCCACCTTCACCTCCATTTAGCTTAGACAAATATGAGCCTCCCCCTTGCCATGATTGATGCCAGTGTTGCCTTGGGTTAGTCTGGACCATGATGGTTTGAAAGAGATGGACCTGTTGGGTTCAAACGTGTGCCACGCTGCATCCTACTCACTATCATAAAGTACCACAGTGAACTGAGACAGGTACTACTGGTCTAAAAATCTCCAGAGACATTGGCTGCTTTCAATACCTCCAGCTACTGTTGCATATCTGAGCATGCTTGAGGCATTTTTAAACAAACTGTTGTCCTATTTGAGGTCCAGCAGGTTACACTGATCTCTGGGGTGACCTTATAACAACTCACCATCACACATCTCAGTTCACTTAGCTCAGAGGGACAGCTTAAGAATTCACAAATCAACACAAAAAGGCTCTGAGGCTGTCAGAGGCACCCTGGCAGAGATCATAGCAGGATTCATCCCAGCTCCATTTTGCAAAAAAGCACTGCAAGGCTCCTTCTACTCCCTCTTTGTTTTAGACTCTACTGTACTTGGTGTTGCATCCAGTTCCTGGGGGACACTTTACAAGTACAGGTGACACTATAGCTTTTGTAGAGCTGGAGAAAGGAAAATATATTTCCAACATTCCACTGCCTTTTTGTGAAGATCAGGCATCACATCAGTTCACTTTCCCAGACATTCTCCATGGGGGTGCCAGTTTTCAGACTCTGTGTTATTTTATTTTATTTGCACGTAAATTGATGTTATGCATTACCCAACAAAGAACTCCACATTTTATCATATATTTTATGCCTTCAGCTTAACTAATGAACTTTGCTTACACCAAGAAAACATAAATACCATCTTTTAACTTTGCCGGTGTCTTTCATGTATTTTTGTTAGGAAATAAGAGTGCACATCCATTAGAACCATGGGTGACGGACCCAACTCTGGAGGGTTTGGATGATTTTTTTCCAAGCACGCATGATGTTGATGCTTGCTAGACAGTATAACGAGCCCAGGGAATGATTTCTTAGCTCCTGTGGCACTTGTACTATTATGGCAAGGAAAAGGAATACATCTTTGCATAATGCATTCATTTTTGCAATGTGCTGTGAGTACGGGAAAACCTCATACTGTCAGTCAGTGGATTAAATGAACAGCAGCAGCTGTAGCCATGTGATGGAAAAAAACAGGCAATAGGGTTGTTTGTGCTGCTGTATTACATAAACATGACTTTCGCCGGTTAACGCCCTCCCGCTGGGCGCTTCATGCTGCATCATATGCATGTCATGTTATGTTAGGCTGCACACCAACAGCAGACAGGGAGTTGGGAGACAGCCTGGCTGTGCAGAGGAGGCTACAGCCACAGCATACCAGCTTCTCATGACCTGATCTAGTAGGAAACCCCAAGAAAAGAGTCGTAATCGTTTTAACAAGCTACAATAAAAAGAGCAGCTTATTCTAGTTTTCTGAATGTGCTTAGGCCTTACTTGAATACCTCATAACTGTGCTTCTATAATTTCTTATCTGCTACTCGTATTGCTCTATGGCTCAATAATGACAATATGATTTTTAAAAAATGAAGCACCTCATGTCACAGTTTCAATGCAACCAAGAGGTTTAAAATGGTGAAACACTGGAACAGGTTGCCCAGAAAGGCAGCAGATGCCCCATCCCTGGAAACATTCAAGGTCAGATTGGACAGGGCTCTGAGCAACCTGATCTACTGGAAGATGTCCCTGCTTATTGCAGGGAGGCTTGGATTAGATGACCTTTAAAGGTCTCAAACCATTCTATTATTCTGTGATCTAGGATGTAAAAGCAAACCACTTCAAAAGCAGCTTCTCTGTAATAACCATATGAGTGCTGTGTCTGTGGCCACTCGGGTGCAACCAGACCAAAGGCTGCCCCCAGCCCAGAGCAGAGCAGCCCAGGACAGCTTTACCCTGCAGCAATGTCCTTGCCATGCTGAACACTAAACCTCATTTCCAAAGGCAGCCTAAACACTCAGGGTGCAAATTGCCACATAAAGCAATTAAGTTGCAAACTTCTGAGCGCTGTCCTAATTTTGGAAGGAAGTTGACACCTTTGATGTTGGCTGGTACACTGGAAAATGTGGTTTCTCGTCTTACTCCTTATTCAGTAAAATGTTTGGTGAGTTCAAGGGCATCACAAACTAATAAACACAGTTTCAATAAACTACGTCTTGAAGAGTTCAGCCTCTGAAGCACATATGCCTGTGGACACCACTGATAAGTCCCAGTTCAGGATGACCATCACTTCCTACAGGACAGGCAGCATTTTAACAAATCCATGAGTGATAATCCATTACTTGAGCAGTGTTGTGAAACCACATGGAGCAACACATGATGCCAGGATGAAGTTCCACTGAACTCTGAGATTTTTTGGATCTAAAGATACTAATTGTTCATACCTAATAACTGATTTCCTTTCTCCTCTGCTTTAAACTCCTCACTTCTAGCTGGAAACTGGCTGTGTTAACGAGTGACAACTGCCTTCAGTAGAGATCCAGATGGGCGCCTCTCTAGTGTCCTATTCATACATTTCTGCCAATATCTTACAAACTTATCTCCCCCCACCCCCCAAAGCATTTGCTTTCTGCAAAGGCACTGAAATACCTGTGCAGTGCAGACTCCTGTTTACTCTGACACCATGTATTCCTTACCAATCATCGGAGACTCTATAAAGCTCCAGGAGTTAGTCTGAGGAATGTAGGATTGCAGGACCCCCGCAGCTCGCCCGGCTTCGTTCACCCCTCCGAAGACATAGATCTTCCCACCACAGACGGTGGCGGCGGCTGAGTGGACGGCCTTGGGCAGAGGAGCGATGGTCTCCCACTGGTTGGTTATCGTGTCATACCTGGGAAGGACAGCAACTGGAGTGAGCTGAGCTGACTGGGCAGGACAGACAGGCAGAAACAGCAGGCTGGGATGCAGAAAGGCAGCTTGACAAGCAGAAGAAAAGCAGAGGTAGAAATGTATCTTTTAACACCCTACAAATTCAGCCACTTGGTAAACAGTTTAATTAATGCTTTTTCTAAGCTTTTGAAACATTGATAGAAGCCCAGAGAAAGCTGGTTCTGTTTTCTGTATATGCCTCTCAAATCTCATTATAGTCCAAGGTGCAGAAACTCTGGACATCTTTGTTGAGATGTCTTCCACTGATTAATTTCTTTTAATGAGTATACAATGAGACTATTCTTGCAAATCAGTGCAGCAATATCCAATAGCAACTATGGGCAGGCAACTGTTAATATATTTCAGTTGTTCAGCTTGTGGAACACATCTCACCTACAACATAATGCAACATGATGGCTCTTTTTACTCTAGTTAACTGACCAGCAATGCACATTTTGTGCCAGAATAAGTTGCTTCCATTTAATTTTCATTGTGCAAACCAAGCTACTGTGCTTCATTGCAGGATGCTGCAAATGTTAATGCTGGAATAAGATTTCACCATTGCATTCATATTTGACATGAAGCAAACAGAAAAGAGTATGCATGAAAGTGCTAAATTAGTTTTAAGGTCATCAGTATCTGATTTAATTAAGCCATTGACCATAAGGGATGCACAGTTAACAATCCATGGATGAAGATTCATTTTAGACAATACCACAAGTACAGGCGTCCCTTTTTTTTTAGAAGATAATGTGGCAGGGATCCAAATAGCTGCTCTAAAATGAGTCTTGGAGACAGTGGAGAATAATGCAATTTTTAGGTTTTTATATTTCCATGTAATGACACATGCAGTCAAATAGGAGCTTCCTGCCTAGCGATTTTTCAGAATTGTTGACTGTCAGAACAGAAGCCCTCATCATCCATTCAGGGCTTTTGCTCTTAATAGCAGTGATATGCAATATGCAAACCTGAAACAAATCCACGGCCACAAACGCATCGGCAAAAAATTATTTAGCCACAGGGGAATTCTCCCTCTGTAACATGTCCCTCAAATTCTCTCCGCCCAAATTTGGGGAAAATAAAAGGGAGAAGCAATATAAATGGCAGAAACAGCAGAAAATAATGTGCTTAATGAAAATGCACTAATGAGTTTTCAAGTAATAGAACTGAAAGTAATTAACACACTCATAAAACTGAAGCCAAAGCAAGAGGGAGGCAAACTTTAGCTAAAAAAATATTAGGAAAGTCCCTTATAATGAGCAAGGAGAACTGCCTTGTATGATGCTCTAAATTAGTTACAGAGAAATTAAATTCATCTACAACAAGTGATCAAAGGGGAGAAATATAACAATATTAAACAACACGATGCTGGGAGCACTGAAGGTGACACACCTTTCCTGGGCTGATTCCTGTACCAGACCTGAGGCTGCAGATGCATTTTGACTGCAAAAGCAGCTCCTCCAGGTAAGGCACCTTATGCTGCTGCATCCCCTGCATTTGCCCACAGCACACAGAGCAGAACTCACATCCACCTGAACACATATGCAAAAATCTCACAAAACAGAAACAGTTTCATACGCTGCTTTTGGGATACACTTCAGTAACTCACCTATTGCAATAATTGGTAATTTAATTCTTGATGTTTTATTAAAATTGGGTTAAGAAATTGGTTATAATCAGTAGAAAATGGGAAGAACAACAGAGCTGAGAACTGACGTAATGTTCCTTCCCTTGTTTCTCCTCTAAGATATAAATTCTACCTGTCACCTGATATGTTTCATCTCACACCAGCCACTCTGATTTAGCACCAGGAACATTTGTGGCCTGTCAAAGTGGTCTGAGATGGGGTGGTGAGCAACCAACTGCCTCCCCTGTCACTGGCAAAAGTACCTGTCAGACCTCAGCTCCCAAGACAAGTATGTTCCTGCCCGCAACTTCCTGTTTGTCTTAATATCCTTTAGGGAGAAGGGGTTATATCCTTCACATATGCTGGAATCTGGGTGTGGTTGAGGAACACATCCATAGGAATACTGGAAAAAGGTTCAAATTACAAAACCAATCATCTTCTTTTCTGGATGAATTTCCCTGTTGGGACCCTAGGTCCTGCAGCCCCTGTTTTTCATCCACTTCCACTGGTCTCTGTTTAGGCTCTATGATGACAGAACTGATCTTTCTTTCTCCTACTATCCTTCATCTGCCACTGGGAAGCCAAAAATCACCAGTTTCACTTCATCTCCTGAAAGCCAAAGACTGCAAATCTACTGGATATAGGTGCATGTGGGGCACCTTAAAAAAACACTCAGCTTGAGGGTTCTTTGGTTTAAAAAATCAGTGAACCATAAAGCAGGTGGAAGCAAGTCCTTGTCCACCTAACATGGGCACCTAACGTGGGTTTTACATGGACTGCTCAGTAAAGCAACTCTCTTAAGTGTGTGCCTACCTTACCTATGAGGCTGAAAAAGAGAAATTGATGCCTTAAAGGCTTCCTGATAGCTGTCCATCAAGTCCCTCCATCCCCTGGGAATTTATTCCTCCACTTCATTCTCTCCTTGCAAAACTGTAGACCTGATTTTTAGTCTGCTTTGCTTCAGCTCCCACCCACCAGAAAGTAAGTTTGATTTTTTTTTTCCCTGTTGGATTATAAAGCTGTCTGCTATCAAATCTTTCTCTTTCACATGTGGACGTGCAGAAAATAATAAAGTCAACTCTTCACCTTCTGTAGGATAAACTAAGTAGTCTAAGCTCCTTAAGTCTCTGCAAGGCAGGTTTCCATCATTTTGGTCTATCTCAAGTCAGCTCTTAATGTGTTCACACAAGGATTTGCACCAGATTAACTAAATTGGTTTAAAAATGAATGAAGGTGAACCTTTGTAACCTTCCAGGACAGAAAATACTGACACCTGCTTTACCTCTCTGCCCTAGAGCTTTTCCATCTGTTGTGTCATCTCTGGCACTGCCATCACACCACGGCCACTGGTGCTCCTGGGGCTCCTCAGCTGCCTGTCACACGGCCCTACTCAGGGGCCAGCAGGGAGGGAACTGATTTAAAGAATAATCACTTTGATCTCTTTCCATTAGTCAAGCTTTGCATCTGAATCCCCTGTTTGAAGCTGTAGATGGAGACATAATGTGAGTTGGCTTCAAGCCAAGCAAAGGTTTTTCTTCCCCCTCCACCAATGCTCCCTCCAGTCCCGTTGTGTCCATGCTTGTCCTTGGCTGTGGGCCCACCAAGCCCAGCCAATATGCTGAACTTGAAACTTCAAGGGCATCTCCTTTCACATGACTGACTGCTGGCTTGCTGTCCTTGCATGCTATGGACTCACATGTGGTTTAACACACATGCCCTTGCACACCTTCCTCTGCCCCCAGTGCAGACCCTGCAACCCAACAGCCCATGGCCCTGCTTTGCTCTGGACACCAGGCTTTCCACGTGTGCAGGACGTGTGTGTCCCTACTTGTCACTTCATCTGCACTGAGCACAGTGACCTCAGCTGACCCTTGTGCAGTCACCACCTTCTCATTTATATATTATCTAAATATAT
Source organism: Manacus candei (assembly GCF_025592945.1). Lineage (NCBI taxonomy): Eukaryota > Metazoa > Chordata > Aves > Passeriformes > Pipridae > Manacus > Manacus candei. Next base: position 2,919,961 of record NW_026138055.1, on the reverse strand, counting down.
ATGTGTATGTATGTATATTACTTATATACCCATGATATGGCAAATGATCTGAACCCAGCAGAAAACACAGCTCAGGCTTGAAGAGAGCACAGGCAGAAATAACCTTGCTGGTTTCCACAACTCCACTCTTAGGATTTCATCCACGGGCTTGATCTTCCCTTTCCTTCATTCATTTCCTCCAATGCCTCTTTCCTTGCTCTTTCCCTACCACCTGAGTATTAACAGCAGAAAACCCTTCATTTCAAGCTGTGCCGTTCTCCTCGCTGCCTTTTTGACTTATGATCTCTTCAGTACCTGAAAACAGTAATTTTTTTTTCTCCTCAGTCTCTTAATTTCTCTCCTTCTAAGTTAAATAGCCATATGAGTATCTTCATTTATTCACATTATAAAATCCTTACATCATGGTCAGTCAATTAAAGACTGACCATTTCCGTCAGTCTGTAAGAAACCCTTAGCATTATTTAATTACATCTGCAGGAAAGCTGCTATTCAAACTAAAGCTGGACAGTGTCATCCTGAACAGCTCTTCAGATGATTCACATGTTTAAAATCATAGTACTGGATTACTATTTTTTGCTTTTTTTTTCTTTTCTTCTGACTATTCCAAGGGGCTTAAGAAACTATCCTTGGACAAGGCAATATATTTAATTTTCTTAAGGCATTGTAGAATCATAGAATTGTTTGGGTTGGAAAAGACCTTTAAAATCAGGGAGCTCAACCATTAACCCAGCACTGCCAAGCCCACCACTAAACCATGTGCCTCAGTGGCACATCTACATGCCTTTTAAATACCTCCAGGGACGGTGACTTCACCACTTCCGTGGGCAGCCTGTCCCAGTGCTTCACAAGCCTTTTGATGAACAAATTTTTCTGATTGTCCTAATATGTTTTTGGGAAGGAGGTGTTATATCCTTTACATATGATGGGGCTGGGTGCGGTCAAGGACCACGTCTACAGGAATACTGGAGAAAGGTTCAAATTACTGAAATAATTTTCCTTCTTTACTGGATGAATTTCACTATTGGGACCTCGAGTTCCACAGATGCCATTTTTCACCCGCTTTCAGTGCTGTCTGTTTATGTTCTACAGTGACAAAACTGATCTTTCTTGCTCCTACCCTCCTTCACCCAAACTGGGAAACCAAATACATCCCCATGTCCTTTTCCACCAGGCAGCTTTCCAGTCACTCAACTCGAAGCCTGTAACACTTCAGGGGGTTATTTTGACTCAAGTGCAGGACCTGGCACTTTGCCTTGTTGAACTTCATACAATTGGCCTTGGCCCATTGATCCAGACTGTCCAGATCCCTCTGCAGAGCCTTCTCAAGCAGATGAACACTCCTGTCCAACTTGGTATCATCTGCAAACTTACTGAGGGTGCACTCAACCCCCCTTTATCAGATCACTGATAAAGATGTTAAACAGGACTGGCCCCAATACTGAGTCCTGGGGAGCCCCACCAGGGACAGGCTGCCAGCTGGATGTGACTCCATTCACCACCCCTCTCTGCGCCCAGCCATCCAGCCAGTTTTTAGACACCCAACAGTGCACCCATCCAAGCCATGAGCAGTCAGTTTCTCCAGGAGAATGCTGGGAGAAACGGTGTCAAAGCCTTCACTAAAGTCCAGGTAAACAACATTCACAGCCTTTCCCTAATCCACTAAGTCACTTTGTCACTGAAGGAGATCAGGTTGGTCAAGCAGGACCTGTCTTTCCTAAATCTGTGCTGTCTAGGCCTGATCCTCCAGTTGTCCTGCATGTGCAGTGTGATGGCATTCAGGATGATCTGCTCCATTACCTTCCCTGGCACTGAGGTCAGGCTGACAGGCCTGTAGCTCCCTGGATCCTCCTTCTGACCCCTCTTATATATGGGTGTCACCTCACTGCCTCTCCTTTGTTGCCTCTCCCTTCTGAAGAGTTTAGAGTCATCCACTGCAGCCCTCCAGTTGTGCAAGTCATCCCACCATGTCTCCACGATGGCAGCAGTTTTCCTGCTGCACAGCAGCTTCCAGCTCCTCCTGTCTGTTGCCTATGATGAGTGCATGGGTGCATTCCTGATGCACTTCAGTAGGGCTATTGATCCTGCCATCTTTTTTGGGGGAGAAGCACTAATTACCACATTAACATGTCTCAGTAAAACAGTAGGTTATGAAGCAGTTTTCTAAATTGTATAAAGCTCATTCTTTACACTGAATTTTTCAGACTGCCTTCGAAGTATGCACTGCCAACAAAAGTAATCTCCCAATTTTAGACAACCCTATTGTAAAAGTGATGTCAGGTCAAGGGGATTCATCTTCTTCTGTCCTTCAAACATATAATAACCACAAAGCACCCACATTTCCACACTTTTAGTCACATATATTGTCTTGTCAGTGTATGCAGTCCTCTCGGCTCTCAAATTGCATATATTACAGGGCCCATCCATTATCTAAAGACCTAGTTCGCGGATCCACTTCATTTCACCAGGTCCCAACTCAACTCATATCTCAGAAGAAGACATGAAGTGTAATACCCTCTCGCCTAACACCTAATGACTTGCTCCCTGTCACACAGAACCTTGCCAGAGGGGATTGATGGAGAACTGCAGCCGTGCTGTTATTTCCCTAAACACTCATTCCAAAAACATAACTTTCCCTGAACATACACCCGTGTACAGCCTCAAAAATGGACTTATAACTCAGCCCCTCTGGCACATGCATATTGTTTTAAGATGAGTAACGAATGACTCCTATTCATCTGTTTGTGACTGATAGTCCCATAATATTATCCATCGAGACAGAATTTTTGCTGCCTCCTTACAGACAAATGGCAGATAAAGGGTAAAGGATCTCAGCCCTGTTGAATTTTATGAAAACATCCACTGTTTTAAGTGGCAGCAGAATTTCTGGATAAGGCTGCACCCTTCAGCATCTATGACACAACCAAAAGCATGGAGAGAGGAGCACAGGAGCTGATGCCATAAATCATTAGGAGTCTGGTGGTCTTTGGTTTTAAAAACCAAAATGCTGTGAAAATATCTTTGTAAGATTTTAACCATTTAGGATCAAATATTACAAGAATTCCAGGTGGAGAACAAGAAGGAAAATGGTAGAAAATGTTATTTGCTCTGTCTTCAAAGACCCACTGTGGTGAGATACCCTGTAGACTTCATGCTCTGGGTCTGCTAACTGGTGAGGCCAGGGTAGGTCACTTTGGACCAGAGACATGCCCTTCACCATGCCAGCAAATACACGTCAAAACCTGGCCAAAGCTGGGTATGGTCATGCTTGGGCTCACTGAGCAAGCAGAGAGCAAAATGTGGTTGGGAAAGATAAGCTGCATGTGCATCAGGGGAGGTGGCAGGTGGTCCAGTGAGGGAGGTTGTTCAGTGCTTTGCCCTTCACACTGGTGGCACAGCCCAGGACTGCACTGTGTGTCAGGTACCTCCTTCTGAGTGGATAACAGGGCTATAATCTCAGATGCCTCCTTTGGGGTGAAAAACTAACCAAACCCAAGAGGATGTGACTCTGCAATTCCATACTGAGGGGAACAATGTTACTTTAGAGGTAAAAGCAATTTTTGGCATCACCTGACACGGAGCATGTGATCATGTCATCTTATTATTTTAACACAGTGCTTTTATAAGACCTGCTAGAATGACAGAGAGGTTTTCCCCCTACTGAGAAATGGTTCTGCAGTATCCCATCCAAAGCAACACAGTATTTGAAGAGGAATGTACAATCCACACAGAAATATGGTAGGAGAAGGTTGGTTTCTTGTAGCTCCTGAGGATGAGGGGGGGAGAAAAGCAGAGTCAAGAAGTGGGCACTCACTGCACATAAGACAGTAGACAACTCACCAATGAAAGTGATTTCAGTTTGTATCTTAGTGTGTTTTTTTGCGAAGTTGCAACCCAAATTCAGAAAGGCTCATTGCTTGCAAAAATAGGTACAGTGATTTAAATTCCTGAATGCTGCCTTGTCCAAATGGGAAATGCTTTCGTGTGAAAAGGCCTGACTTTGCTCAGCACAGCTAGGAGGGTCAGCTTTTCCTCACCTGCATTTTTAACAGCAGACCCCGAAACACCCTTTCCAAAACACACAGCTTCAGCCATGCCACGCTTCACTTCTGTCACCCCCTACTGTCATTTTTAATACAAAGAATAAAAAAGGAAACATCCCAAAACCTCTCTTATTTCCCAGCATAGCCCAAAGGAGGCCATGTTGCACTTTTTCCATGGCTCTGTCTCACAAGTCACTCTATAGACAATAGCAGATTAATTATAACCACGGGTTTAGCAAATCCCCATGACAAGACATCCTTATTGTGGCTGAGACAGCGTGTGCTGAAATGATAGGGAGGAAATCTGCTCCTTTCCCACATACAGGTCTCTTGGTGGGCTTGTTACAATGGAAAAGCAGCACAGCTGCTCTCACTGAGCCAAGCAGGGGACTGAGGGCCTGAGCGTGACTTTGCAGGCTGCAATGTCGTCTGTGGCAAGGGCTTGGGTGACTGAGATGAGAAGGAAGGCGGGGAGGGGACTTTGCTTGATTTGGGATTCATTCAACTGACCAACATTTTGGATCCTTTGATAAAGAGAGACCATGAAAATCAGAGCAGAGACAGAAATCAGGCCCTGGGAAAAAAATGAAAAGAGATAATTTAATCAATGACATCTGTGAAGGCACCTGTCCTAACAGCATTATTTCGATGTTCATCTTTATCGAGAGATGGGATGAAAGACTGCATTTCTTTCCTGGGCTCTCTCCTTCCCATGCTCAAAAAAAAAAATTCTGCTAGTTAAAAACTTACTGATTTCCATTGCAGGACAAATACCTTCACATATCAGAAAAAAATCTGCAGAAAAGGATGAGACTTGCTCCAAAGCAAGTCCTGTGGGCAGTGCCTGCCTTAAGCTCGGTGTTAAGGAGAGAAGCAGTGTTCACATTTTGCATTCACTGCTATGATTTGCCATTCTTTCTTTGCTGTCTGCATTTCCCTGATTTGCTGAGAGCATCATCACCAACATCAGTTCTTCAGCCCGTGCATGGCTGGGAGGGGAGGCCATCTGCAGACCTTGTCCCACAGCACATGTCCTTTCCAGGGCCTATCTTGTCACAGACTCATCTCCTGGGCAAAACAGTGCCAAATTTGTGAAGACAGAGGAACACAAAACTAAGTCTGTATGTCAGTGGTAATCACTTAGCACCCTGCACACAGACAGCTGATCTGTCCCATGCACTGAACTAGGCAGAAAATCTTTATGGAAAAAAAAAGTCATCACACAGTTAAAGTACCAAAAAGTAGATCTGATGAAGGAAACTTATTTTTGGCATATCCTAATTTCCTGTGTTTTTCACTTTGAAATATTAATAAACTTTTAATACAGGTTTTGGTATTCAGTACTTACAGTATCTACTTAAAAGAAAAAAAAAACACCTGCTGAATAAATGGAATGTATATGTTGCAGATTTAAAGCATCTTTAATCCTAGCCTTTTGAAAAATGTGCTGTTTTTTTCTTCCCCCCAATCTTTCTTAATGACCTATCCCTATTTATCTTGCCTGCTAAGGCAAGTTTTACTAGGAAATGCCTGCTTCAAAATATTGCTGAAGAAATATTCAAATTCAGCACTTAAAACTGACAAAAAGAAATACCCCTTATTTTTGGTTGCCATTTTCACTAAAGGAAATGATTTCACAAAAATGTGTTACAATGCAATAAGTATTTGGGTAAGGCTAGGACTGTATCAACCTTTTTGGAATGAAATATTCTTACATCCTGAAATGCAAAGTGAATTCTATTTTTTAAAGAAAACATTGATATATGTGTAAAATCTGTGGCTCTACTGAATGTTATGGTTGACGTGAAATAAGTTGGTTTTGGAATTCTACTCTGTGATATGTTTTCATTGTGCTTTTCTTCCTTCCTCTTTTTTTTTTAAGTTCCATGTGAAAAAGAAATTTTTTATATCTGGAGTCTTCTTGATAAGAGAAATTTCCATTCTCTCCCATCTCCATTCAGCCAAGAATTCAAAGCTGTTTCCATTTATTGGTTGTTTTACTCCAAACTTGGCAGGTTAAGGCCACAGGCCAAGACCACCAAAGGGAGGATCTTCCAGCCAGGTCAAGGCTGAGATGCTTCACCAGAAAAAGACATAAAAGAAACTTACTCTGCTGTTGCTTTTTTGGGTTTAGAAGAAAAAAAAACCTGTATTTTTGTGGTCTGTAAAGACTTTCGCCAGTACTAAATTCAAAAGAAGCTTATTAGTTCACTGTATAACCTGGAAAAATGTCCAAAGAAGCTTAATTCCTCTCTTCACTCCCCTGAGCGAACTGACAAGCTGGCAACTTTTTGTCTTTGGTTTTGAAACAATGTTTTCCATTGAAGCTTTTAAAAGAAATCTAATCCTGCCCAGTTTCCTCCTTTCTTAGCTGTTACAAAAGCTTATTTTAACACACACAGTCCATTTGATGTGTCCTTTAAAAAGAAAATGGTCCTTTAGCATGAAGGAAAAGCTCCAGCAAAAATCATGGTTGGTTTGTTTTTTTTTTTTAGGTCTTTTTGTTTTTTTTTTACCTTTCCACATGGTCAACGTTGCCTGCCACACCGACCCCTCCAATGGTATAAATTTTCCCATCGTACACCAGACTGTTATGTCGACACCTTGGGACTGTCATGCGGGACACGAGGTTCCAGTTATCGAGCAGGGACATGTAACACCAGACATCAGCGAGCGTGACACCCGACTCCATGCCGCCTGGCACCACCGGCGGGAGAGGGAGAGAGAAGGGGAGAATTACGTGAGATCCTGGAACGGCAGCAGCTTTGCACACAGCAATCAAAGCCAGTTACAAAGTAAAAAAACTCTTCAAATGACATTTGACTAATTAAAATAAATCACCCTCAATGCCGAGCATCTGTTCCGATGATGCATATCTGTGTCATTTATTCATGCGCCCCAAAGGCTGTGGGTTTTTTTTTTTTTTTAATAAGATGACATGAAGAAATCAAGATGTCAGACTACAAGGGACATATACATAAGGGGATAGACCCTTCTCAGTGTTCATAAATAACTTCCAGTCTATTAAATTACTGCAACACTTGCAAGAAGGTGTCAGGAGGCTGAGTCTATCTTGGCTTGCGAGACATAGGCCAGCCTGAAATCTAAAACGCTTAATACAGTGATGGATTGAAGCAGCACATATATGGGCAGAATAAAGTCAGTGCTTGCACTGTAGGCTTAATTTCTAATTTTCAGGGACAAATTTCTTATTTATTTTCATTTGCTGATAAAAGAAAGAACCAGCTGTACCACTCCTGTAAAACAGTTCAAGATGCTCTTGTGAAATATTTATACTGGTCACTTTTTAACTTCTAACTGAAGCTTCCAAGGCAGCCAGCAACTTAGTGGGTGTCTTACTATCCCTTTTTGAAGCCCAAAGAGGTGAAATGATTTGAGACCACACTAGGAGTGAGTGGTCGGGCCAGGAAAATGAATTAGACTCAGCTGCATGGTTTAATGAGAAAACCAGGCTTCCTTCTTGCTATTTTGCTCTCCAAACCTACGCTATGCAGTGCAGGGTCCAGTACTTGGAGCTTGCAGCAGTCCATTCCCACTTCTGTTGGTTCCCCTGCCCTTTTTTCCTGTGTCTTTGAGCAAAGTAAAATATCAACTGACACTCAGCTACATTTCCAGCCATGTGGGACTTTCAGCTCTCCTTATTGCAGCCACTGAATACAATTCGGTCACTCATCCAGATTCAAGGGAAAGAGCTGAAATAAGCTTTGAAATTAGGATTCCAAGCTTTTGTTAGAAGGTATGGCACAGCCTGAAGTGGCTGTACATATTGGAAAGTACCTCAGCTAAGAATAACTAAAAGTCAACATCTCACAAAAGCCTCCTCAGAAAACTTTTGCTCCAGCTGCTCTCAAGCATGGGCAAACAAGCATGGGAAAAAAAAAAATCAAGAAGTAATTTCCAATCAATTCTTAGGGTCCCTATGCAGTATTAATGGAATTTAACACCACAGGCAGCAATTTACTGCAGAAAATGCAGTGAGGAAACTCGGCAAAGGAAAGGCAACAGCTGTAACCCCTTACTGGTACAGATGCCAGGTGCATCTGTGCTCCCAACTACATCCTCGGATCACACACATCCGCACCTCCCTGCCCAGCCTCCTCTTTTTATCATCCAACCTCCACTCAGCTGCCATCAGAGTATCCTTGCATTGTCTGGTGGGAATTGCTTTTCTCCCTCCAGCCAAACAGAGGTACCAACAGACTGCAAAAAAAAAACCGCTGTGATGCTCCAGGTGCGGTGTCGACAGCTACTTTGGGAATTAAAGCCTTTTAAGGAGTGTGGTCTCAGTTTCACCAAAAGTAAGAAGATTATAGGGCTAGTGACTACTGTCAAAAGAGAGGTTTCAACAAGTACAAAACATGAATGCTCCTGTAAGCAAATACTTTAAGTGTAGGTCACATATTCAGCAGTTCAGTCTGTCTGTCTCAAATTCCATAACCCACCATTTAGATTCAACTACAGCCAGTATTATAAATCGTGTTTCTATGGCAGTGAAAGCTCTTTGCATGCTTGATGGTTGTCAGACCTATTTTCTTCACATTGCAACTGCAAAATATTGTTGTTGACTGCTTTGAGAGAACATTATCGCCGCAGAGACATGGACAATGATAAAAGCAGGGAAACCCCTCTTTCCCAACCTCCTTCCCACTTCTCTTTTTTTTTTTAACCCCTCAGGAGCAGCTGGGTAAAATTCCATCATGTCTGTGCTGTAACTTTTCTACCAGCCCAGTAAATCTGGGGGATGAATGGACTGAGAGAAGCCCTGTAGAGGAGGAATGGGAGATACTGGTGGACAAAAACTTGGAAATGACCTGGCAGCGTGCACTTGCAGCCCAAAAAGCCAACTCTATCCTGGGCTGCATCAAAAGCAGAGTGGCCAGCAGGTCAAGGGAGGGGATTCTCCCCCTCTACTCTGCTCTCTCACTGTACCCCCTCTTGAGTACAGTGTTCAGCTCCAGGGTCCTCAGCACACGAAAAACATGAACCTGTTGGAGTGAGTCCTGAGATGGGGCATGAAAGTGGTCAGAGGGCTGGAGCACCTCTGCTATGCAGACAGGCTGAGAGAGTTGGGGTTGTTCAGCCTGGAGAAGAGAAGGCTCCAGGAAGACCTTATTTCAGCCTTTCAATACTTAAAGGGGGCTTATATGAAAGATGGCAAGAGGCTTTTTACCAAGACCTCTAGTGACAGGATCAGTGGTAAGAGTTTTAAACTGAAAGAGGGTAGATTTACATTGGACATAAGGAAGAAATTTCTTACGATGAGGGTGGTGAGGCACTGGCACAAGTTGCCCACAGAAGATGAGGGTAATCCATCCCAGGAAGTGTCCAAGGCCAGGTTGGATGGGACTTCGAGCAACCTGATATACTGGAAGATGTCCCTGCCCATGGTAGGGGAGTTGGAACTAGATGACCTTTAAAGGTCTCTTCCAACCCAAACCCTTCTGTGATTTTGTGTTTCTATGAAATCTGCTGCTTACCTGAGAGATAGATGTTGTCCCCAGCGCTGACCACGCTGAAAAACTCTCGATCATAGAAGGGCAGGCTGGCCAATGGGTACCACTTGTTGTTTTGAGGATTTAAGCAAGTCACTGCTGTTAAAGCACGTTGATTCATGCCAATCATCTGGCGACCCCCAACTAAGACTATTACCTCAGCTACACCTGGGATTCAAGTAAGAAAAAAAGTATTATAAAAAAGTGGCATCTCTCAAACAGGCAGGAACCTATCAAAAATATTAATCAGTCAGTGTAATTTTAATGTATCATATATAAATCTGTTTTAGAGTCTGCAATCAATCCAAGAAGGGTGAGAAAAAACAGGAATGTGTGTGTAGGGGGAGCAGTGGGTGAGGAACAACACTATGAACACTCTTGGGAGAAGTAGGGAGGAAGAATGCCATCTGGGCAAAACTTGATGGGGAAGAAATAAATAGGCAGTTCCATGTAAAGATATCCATTCACTTCAACAGTATTTGAGTGAGACCTGCATGTAGCAAATTCATCTTCCACTGAAGAAAATGGGACTTTTGTCAGGGATTGTGATAGCTTGGGAGTTTGACCAGTATCCAGGAAATGTTTGGACTTTGGCCTGAGGAAAAAAAAAAGCTAATGTCTGGAGAAGGTTTAGGCTATGGTTATGCATATTCATCCTGATATTTTCACTGCATGTGCTCTATTGACATATAATTTTCTTGTGGGCTGTTTTTTGAGTTTTTTTGCTTTACCTGAAGAAAGATTTTCCAGACACAGATAAGATGTGCTCAAGTCATGTATCATGGTCATAATCTACCTGGTGCTTGGAAATGTAATGTAGGTAGCCCCTGCCCTAATACAGTTATTAACTGAGCTTTATCTGTGCTTGAACAGCTCCACCAAGCCCATAAGATGCAGGGTGTCCAGCTAGCCAAATGCAAAACTTTTGCACTCCATATCTCAAAGGTTTTATTTCCACTTCACAGCCAGAGTCGAGTCATATCTGATCTCTGTGTTACTCCAGACTCTTCTCTAGACTCATCCCCACAGAGATGGGTCACAGTTTAATCCTGGGATGTTTTCTGGCTCCGTCCAAGAATTAAGTGCTGGAAATAGTTTGGACTTAGCATTTAGCAGAAGTGTTAAAAACCTTCCTGCAGAAATTATAAGCCCCTGTGCAATTTGTTTCCAGGAGAGGTGGGCTCAGAAGCAGGACCATGAGGCCACAAGCTGGAAGGAATCGTCATTTTGAGAGCTTGTCTTGTGGCTGGAGCAATTGCTGTGATGTGTTACAGTGCCCAGCCCAGAGACAAGTGTGCACAGGTGCAGGGCAGAAGGGAGATTGCCAGCAAGAGAGATGAGGAGCTGCAGTGGAGAGGAATGCGTCTGCAGAGTAATGGATTATCGTCACTCCTCATTAGCATTTTCAAAAAATATATTTGTGTCATTCAAGCAAGGTTACTCTCTTAGAAGTTATTAAGATAAAGTGCTGTACAGTTTTAAATAAATATTTCTCGGTAACAAGAGATCATTATTTTTGCGCCATACCAGAAAATCTAATCACCTGTGCAAGACATAACTTGATTATAATCAATGACCTCGAGAGGGCATGTGACATGCTGCAGCGAGTCCACAAAGGGTGTTTAGAGATCCTTTGTGCCTCCATGAATGCCGCTGATATGCAAAATAACATGATTCTATATAATTAGACTCTGACCTAAAAAACTATAATCACCCTCTCTTACCCTGAGAGAATCACTTTTCCCTCATCAACAAGCTTCTGGAAATGGATCACATTACACCTACAATTTTATATACATAAAATAAGCACTTTTCAAAAATCCCTTCAAACATCACACCATTAGTAGTCTTCAATGAAAGACTTTTTAGGGTAGATTGTTATTGAAAGTCCTCTACACTTCGTCCTTGTGAAAGGTGTCTTGATGAGGCAGCCTCCCGAAGCTGCAAATGCCGTGGTTTGATATGCCATCTCCGTGCCACATTAGCATTAGTGGCAGTGACAGAAAGTTTTGTCTGGCTTTGTGATTGCACTTATGGGAGGCAGAAGTACAGGCAGCATGTTAAAACAATTCACCTGTTTTATCTGACCCCTTCTTGGATGCAGTTTTCCTACATGGTATTTGCACTTTCTGTTAAACAAATATTTAGGCTATTTCTCTCATCACCACAGTATGGGCTGGGCTGGCAAGTTGGGCACTTAGGTTTTTTCCATGCATTTTTCCAAAAAGGAAAATTCATATGTTCCTTGGGTGAAAAACTTCTGAAAAAGAGTCAGATCTCCATAGCTGCTGGATTTTTAAAAGGGAATATGTCATGTGTGATCCATTTGTTTTGGAGGCACTAAACAGCCTGAACTGGTACTGTGAGCTCCACCATATAAAAATATTATATTTACAAAGGGCTGTGAAAGTGAAGCTGTGAGATGAATATTAGTCAGAATCTCCCCACAAGAGGTTCAATGGCAAAGAAGCAAATTATTAAACTATTTTTGCAGCTGGAGAAACTGAGGCACAGAGGGCAAGGGGCTCACTTTCAGGACAGCAGGGGAATGTTATGTCTCTGCCAAAGACAATCATTCCTAAAAATTAGGCTCCTTTTAAATCCTATTTCAGGAGTGTACATCTAAACACCCATGTCCACCCACTGGGAGAGGCTTTCTAAATGCCTGAGGAAAGTAGAAATGGAAAACTGAGCTTCAAATATCACTAGATCCTGAGAATGAGACAAGAAAAGCAGCCAAGATCTGTCCCCCATCCAAGGGCATGTCCTGACCATGTTCAGGAAACATTGGACCAGGGAGCTGGTGCTGTCGAAGGAAGATTTGCTTTACCTGCAGAGAGCCTGGGCCGGGTCCTCGGCGTCTGCATCTCTTGTCGGGCGTGTGGCAGCATGTGATAACGCTTGGCTTCGTTCACCAGATCCCGGCAAGCCTCCGAGGACTTTATCAACTCCTCATTGTCAACAACGTTCAGCAGATAGCTGGGATGGATGAAGGGGAGGCGCACCACTGCCAGCAGCTCTGCAGCATACTGTGAGGGGGAAAAATAATGACACACTGCAGCCTTCATGTCAGAGTTCAGCCACTTGGCATTTCCACCTCCTTCCCTGTAAGCCATCCCCTGTCATCCAATCTGGAAAGACACTTGCCATAAATGCTGCACACAAGCCCTGCCTAATGACCAGGTGAGACAGAGACAACAGAGCCCTCAGTGCTTCCCAGCCCAGGCTGGGTTTGGTCCCAGAGACTGAAAATAATCTTCAAAAGGTGGCAACTCCTGTTATACAGCCCTGTATGGAGGGATTTTTGGAAATAAAAGCTCATTCTGAACTCAGGCTGAATATAACACCTTGTGCACTGCCAGCATGGAGTAAGCATTCCAGTTATCTGAATTAACTTTGAAATGTGAGTGTGGTTGTTGCACTGTAATAAAGCCTCAAAACAACTCTTTTCTGGCACTAGAAATGTGAGACAAAAGTCAGTAACCAGGATGGATTTCAACAATTAAATAATATCAACCAATTTGCTAAAAATCTTTTAATTATTAGGCTTTATTTGTTGGTGAAGCAAATAATGTAGCTCTAGCTTTTATGGAAGTCTGACTCCAGAGGGTGCTATAGAAATACCGACAGTAAGTTTCATCTTCTAAACAAATACATTAAACTTCAGAGGGTAAAGGACACCTGAGCAAATGAAGCTGTCTGTCACCAAACATGGTTTAATGGAGAGCAAAATCCCAAGAGAGAAAACTGCAATAAAAAAACCAGGAGTCCATCCCCAGATTATTCTTTTTATATATTTGGGTGTATCACAACTCAGCATGACAACACAGTGAAAAGCAGAGCAATGGGAAAACATGGAGAAGCAAGGCACACAAACAGGATGCAAACTAGAGGGTGCGCAGCAAGAAAAGATAATCATCTGTTGTAATAAATATTCATACAGTGGAAGCATCCAAAGATCCCAACTGGGATTGAGGCCAGGATACGAATAAATATTCCTGAGGTCCATGAGACTGGTCCCAAGAAACACTGGGCGCCAGCAGCATCTGTTGGACTGCAGATGCCTCTGGTCTTCCAGAAGCTACTTGGCTCTCACTTTCTTTTTCAGCAGCATGCCTGTCCCTGCAGCATGTGAGAGCCAAGTCACAGCAGGAGCAGGAGCAGGAGCAAGAGCAGGGATGGGAATGGAGCAAGGGCACAGTGAGATGGGAAGGCAGTGGTATGGACTGAACCAGATAATGGGTTGGCCAGCAGGTGGAGGATGCAGTGACACCCGTGACCACTTTCAGGGCTTCACCTTTCCCCACCCAAACTGAAGAAATAGGCTTAATTTAGAAGGAAAACAAAGGGTATCTACTCCCAACTCACACTGCTCTCCTGCTGGAGAGTCACATCAGCCTAGTGCAAACTCAGTCAAAGCAAAGATGCAGTGACCTGTGGGGAGCTGAGCCCCACATGTGCCTGTGGGGCTGTGGGACTAGGAAGATGACCGAGGTCTCAGGCTAACTCTCAGTGCCCTTTTTATCAGCTCTCTTCAACACAGGGGCTGGTAATTTTAGGTACGGCCTGAAGAGTTGATGCCTGGTCATTCTGCAGTTGTTTGGGATAAAAATGTTGTTTGGTGATGCAAAAGGAGCAGTTAAATGACAGTGTTCCTCATCTGGAAAAAACCCACGCCTGTGAGTAGTAAGTTTGTGACTCCTCGCTCTTAACTCCAGTGTGGCACAGGGCCAAGTAGGGCTTGAGATCATTTCATCAACCTTGAACTGTAAAAGAAGACACTCCTCTCTTTTCCCTTGCTGAATCCATTTCTGAGGTGCCTTCTAGGAGATACAACGGCTGCTCCTTCCCTGGAGTCACAAATGTCAGGCACTTGGCTGCAGATATCTTAATGTCATTAAACGGTACCATGTAGGAGAGGGAGCAGTGGACATATGGCAGTGGGTGGCAAAGCTCTGACTTCAAGAAGTGCTTTTTTTAAGAAGGTTGGGGGCGTTTAACCTTACACTGAAGCCAAGATGAAACGTGGCATCGGGACAGGGGAATAATGCGGAGAGAGGGTACAACCAGGGATGAGCAAGACAACCCCACAGGGGAGGTTAATTCCCACTACATGCTGATCAGGAAGTAGTATGAGTCACTAAAGGGCAGTTTAAATAGAGTTTGAAAACACATGGAGTGTACAGAAGAGCCAGCACCTTCCCTTGGTGTGGTGGGACACGCTGGAGCTGCCCCTGACACTCCTGAGGTTGGTCAGCACTGGAAGCAGACACAACACAAATCAATACAAAACACCAGCGCCAACGGTTGTGCCACTAAATTAGGACATGGGGTTCAACAGGCACCACCATGTCCTGAAGTGGAGTGTGAATTAGCATTGGGAAAACAGCTCCCCTCTGAGAGAGATGGGACAATTCCCATGGGCCCAGCGGAGTTACCACCTCCACTTCCCACCCTTCCCTGAATAAATGGGGCATCACTGCTGCCTGAGCCCAGTGAGCTCTCCCTCTTGCTCACCCACCTTGCTTTAATTAGATAAGTGAGAAAATGTGATTCTGTTTCTCTCCTGGATTCCCCCCCTCCTTTCTCTCTTCTTTTGTCTGAGCTCGTGGCTTATTTTGAAGGGGAATAATAATTAGAACATGTTGCTCCCTTTCATCAGCTTGAAAGTTGATGTCAGATATCAAAACCGATGTCACTTTTCACTCTTATTCTTTCCTTTGCTCAAACAACTACAAAAAGCTGGCGCTGTGTGTGTGTGTGTGCACGACCACACGCAGTCACGACTCGGGCTTGGCGCTGAGAGCATTGAGGGTACATAGAATTGCAGTGTTTTTCACCAAGGGATTTGAGGAGTATGAACCATCGCAGCGTCTCCAGAAGACAAGAGACGCTTTTATAAAGCACTGTCTTTTTGCACAGCTCTTTTAAGCACTATAGTCAAGGGTGAATTTCATTTAGCCTCACTGATTTAAGAATATTCAAGTGATTTAGGCAATCAGCTGCCTTTTTCTTTCAGATTCTCCCTTACGAAGGCTTCCTAGCTCCGTTAGCTATGATTGTACTAAATATCCTGTTACTATTATCCTTTTCATTTAAGATTGGAATAAGCACCATAAAGCATTTCAACCTCCTTACCATCAGTTATTTGCTCTCCATTCTCTCTTGTCCTCCCGTTGTTCCTTATACAGCTATGAAATATCTACTGCACCTACTGACGTTACCAGTTATTATTAAAGCAGCAGAATACCTGTGCATGGCAAATTGCCAAATTCAGCAGACAGGAAACTTGAGTCCCTGGAGTTGTGGTTTGTGCCTGTAACCCCCAGAATGTTTTCTTCTCCCTGCTCGGCTGCAGGTGCTGTCTGGACAAGTAGAAATACTTCTCAGGTCTTTCTTGGAAACCACTCACGACTGCTCTACAGCCTGTATCACATGCCAGCATGAAGTAGAGAATATTAATGCCCCTTCTGGACTACAGTTATGAGTTATCAGCTCATAAACATGAGAGACCATAGCTCAACTCCTTGAGAATGGGCACCATTATGCAAAAATCTAATGAATTTATTGTTTAAAATGCTAGGAAAGTGTTTGAATGCTGTCAGGACTGTTTTTTTCAGGTGACATGAACCTCAGCACAGCTCCTGTTGGGTGAAGGGAGCTACTCTGGTCCATAAACCCCCTGTTGAGTGGTGATGCTGGCGGATACCACGTGCATGTCTGGGGTGATTCTGCAGGAGTCAGGGCACTACTGCCACATAAGCAAAGTCTTTGTAGATAGTCACTGCAGACACAGTAGAGCAGAGACTTCTAAGAGACAATATCTGGCCTGCTTCAAGGCACATGTTTCACTGATACTGATTTCAGTGGCTGAAGAGAAAGCAGGATCTTCCACCAGCCTGCAATCACAAGTGTTTCATAAAAAACAAGGAGGGAAAAATCTTATGAGATCTTATCTTTACGCAATTACCTAAACATTTTTGGGGGAGAGATTCAGCTTTAGATTCAGACACCTAAATGGGTTCATACAAGCAGGTATTTACTTGTCAGCCAGACATACGTAAACTCCTGTTATAATTAATAGAGATTTAGTCAACACACTTAACACAGTCCTCAGAGCAATCTGAGCTGAAAGGATCCATCACACACCAGGAAAACCAGAGAATATCCCCTTCTGGGCCATCAGCTCCTAAGACAGGGAGTGTGTTCCTCAGGACATGCCTCAGACCATGCCACATGGAGATGCCTACAACCAGCAGCCACTCCAAATTGGAGGGTTATTAATTCCTGCCTCTGACAGGAGTCTTTGTGTCCATTTGTCCTAGGTACTGTGCTCAGAAGGTTGTGATCATACCATGAGGAAGCCTAAGTGTTACCATTGGGTCAGCACTGACTCAGAGGAATATATGACCAACATGATTAGCTATACCTTAAAGTTGACCCTTTCAAGCCTTTCCCCAGTAATACATAAATTACTCCCATCTCAGTAGACAGGCCAGCGCTTTAGCAAATGAGATTACAAAACACTCTAATGCCTTTTTTTATTCCTAGCTGTTAGTTTGAGTGAAGACATTCACTTTGCTAAACTTTTTATGGCATTTTTTCTCCTACTGATTACATCAGTATTATGAATGCTTGCTTGCAAGTGAGCTTTGTTCTGGTATCTTCACAGTCTCAGTTAAAAAACCCACTTCACTATCACATTAAAAATAATCTTTTATTCTCTTAGAGTGTTTTATACTCTAATCCAGTAAAATCCTCACAAGCATTCTCCAGAAGGACTCTCATTGTGTTCCTGCATAGACTTGGGCCATAACAATATACAAATAGTTTTTACAGGAAGTATGTTTACTGCTACAGAATCATATTTCCTGCTCCTTAAATTTTCTACTGGAAAACTCTCAAGATTTTTAACATTTTTGAAGTAATGCCCAAAGAGGTTAAAATAATGTTTCCCTTATGCCTTATAACTCCTCTGTCTCTCTAGTTTACCATTATCCTTACAAAGGAGCCTTTTGTGCTATCTGCTTCTAAAGAAACAGGCTTCAGCTAGAAATACAAATACAGAAGGTAGATTACCCAAATTATGATAGGGTTTTGCTCCAATGAACTGCTCTTTATTGCATAATTGCAAGAGTTTTTAAAAACATTATGAAGTAGGAACATATTTGATTCATTCAAGAGCCCTGAAGGAGATTTATGTCATCTTATATAAACCCTTGGTTCAGACTTGACCCACGTCATGCACCATCCCAGTGTTAGGGCTGAAGCAAGAACCTCCTTAGATGAAGGAAGCCACCAGGGACAGATCTGAAGCAGAACCAGTTCCCACTGTATTAAACTCTTTCAAGTGAGTGCAGCACACATTAATTAAGAACCACCCTCCAAATGGCAGATGTGAGTCTTTGACGCCCACCCTGCAGCCAGGAAATGAACCGCCCAGGGAGCCGTGAGGTGGTGGCCACGCACGCCGACACACTGGAGTGGTGACATGAGTGGTCCCTCCCTACAACCATCTCCAGCCCAGCCCAGGCTTCCCCTGCAGGTTACCCAACCTGATATTCAAAATATTGCTGGCTCCAAACTTGCAAGTGTAAGCCCAACAGGGAACAGAGTATTCTGTTTGGAAGGGACCCACAAGGATCATCGAGTCCACCTCCCAAGTGAATGGTCTGCATAGGGATCGAACCCGTGACCTTGGCGTTATTAGCACCATGCTCTAATCAACTGAGGTTTGGGGAAACCAAAGCTGTTGGTGCACTGCTTTGCCATTCTCACAAATATGCCTTTTTTGGCTAGATTTTCCTGACACTGCTCTGCTGTTTGGTAATGGGGGTACTTACTGTGATACATCTAACCCCTGGGTATTACAAAAACACATTGTGTTTCTAGTAACCTCCAGCACATTCCTACACCCAAGGTCATATCCAAGCCCAACTAAGCTTTCTGGTACGCTTGGAGTATTCACTAATCACCCATATTGACTCCTTGGAATTGCAATGCTGCCTCCAGATTAAACCCAAAGGTTTGGTAGCCTGTCAGCCGACAGCCTCATAATATCATGAGACAAACATGTGGCAGAAAATCTGGTTCGCAGGCACTGGGTTCAGCTGGTGGCTCGGTGGCAGGATGCCACGTGCATAAATCTCATGCCTAGCAAGAAGGAAAGAGCAGCCCCACTGTCTTCCTGAAATCAGGTTTCAACGTGACACGTTTATGGCAGCACAGCTGACTAAACACTGTAATGTCATCAGTGCCCATCCCCTTCTCTCTGAACAGTTTGCAGCAGTAATATGATGAGAGGTTTTCAAATACACAGGAAGATAAATCACTGATCCATCATACTTGGAATTTGCCTGATACTAAGGATTAAAAAACCCTCACTCTTGCCATGTATTCTCTAGCTTGCTGACTAAAGTCTATGAAATAACCCCACAAAGCTCCCCCAAAGGGCACTAGAGGTGAGTGGCATTTCTTTTGTTTATGGGCAGTCACCTACTCAAACACCTGTTAGCATACAGATGCATCCTAAAAGCACTCTGCCACCAACCAAATGGCTGAAGCTTCTCATGTGCTTCACAGAACCAAGCAAACTCTTGATACCTCCATCCCCACAACACACTGACACAAAATCCATGTGCAGTAACTCTCCAAAACTCTTCTTGCTTATGATGTAAAATGGTTGTTTCTGGAGGCTGGTCCTGAGCATTAGGGCCACGTACAGCAACAGGCAAAAGCAAGGGAGCATGTGTGAGGAGTTGCTTGCAGATGTGGGTCTTTGTGAGGCTGTTGCTTCAGCAACTGCAGAGAAAGATTTTGTAAAAAACAGGAAAACGTGTTGGAAAAGCCACAAATGAAGAGACTGAGCAGACTGGAAGACAAGGGAGTTCCTCAAACCAATTAAAACTTCAGAGAAATAATTCGGTAGATTTTCTGTCAAGAGTATCCCTTTAAAAAAACCTTAAAAGTTTAGTCAGGAGGGAATTTCAGGAACTGCTAATCTCACCTGCATCCTCTCTTTTATTTAATGCAACTTTTTCCTCCAATCCATAGCTAAGGGCATGTTCCTGCACTGATTCCATTCCTGCTGCTGCCTTTTCTTTTCCCTCTGTAAGCCCGTACAGGAGCTGAGTGTGTCTGCAAAAGCTTCATTTAAATCGGAGCTCTTTGAGCCGCCCGTCCCTGGGAAATCACAGGGGTTACTGCTCATCCCTTGCGTTTTTCACTTTCAGGGAAATTGAAGCTTCTTGTACTTTCATTATGGCATCTTTCTGAATTTGTCTGCTCTTCCCACAAATGGATTTCAAAGCACCAGAGTAGTGTGGGCTTTTCAAAGAAGCCTAATTGAGCTGTTAGAGAGTGTTAGTGCCTAATTCACTTAGGCTCCCTTGGAAGCATCCTTTTTCATATTTATTCCAACACTCTTTCCAGAAACTTAATGCTCTTAAGTACATTGATCGATCAATTAATTTCTTATTATGATGAACTAAATAATTTGTACATGCTGGTATTGCATATCAGCTTCTCTCATTACCTCCTTGTCATCACAGAGTAGAGCTGGAGTTGTCAGTTACCTGTCAGATTCTCCATTTTCTTGAAGCAAGTTGCTCTTCCACATAATTTTGGAAGGTCTTTAAAATGTGCCTGAGAAATAGGGGATGTCCCATCTGCTCTTTCAGGGTTACCAACCCTTTTTCCTCTGTAGCATCTTGCCTTCGAACTGCCACTCTCTGTCACTGCCAAAATATAGCTCATGGGCATTTGTAGCATTTTTGACATAAATTCTCTTCTCCTTCTCTCCACCACTTTTCCTTACCCTCACTGACAGACACAGGGCTTACAGGTGGGCTTTGTGTTTGCTCAGTGTTAGACTAATTTGCCAAGTCTCAAATTCATCCCAGTGGTCCTTACTGTTGTTTCAACCCTTGCATCCTTCCGGGCAGCTCCTCTCCTTGGGGCTTCAAACACTTGTAGACGTTTATCCCTCTTTAGCTGTCATTAGGCCAAGTCATGCATATTCACATCTTTTAATCTTTTTTTTCTCACATCAGTTCCTTCAGTCTTTTAATCATTTGTGTTGCTCTTCTCTAAATTACCTCAAATTTGTCTATGCATCTCTGATTCTCAGGCACCATGAAGATGCCATTTAGATAAATCTGCCTCTGAGGACACAAGTTCATGGAAAGCTTGTTAATGCTTTTATGGTGGAGACATTTCATTTTGCTGCTGGACACTATGATTTTAAATAGGGTTTGGAAAAAGGGCACATGATTATATCCTTGCAGAGTGCAACAAAAGGTGACTGCCATTCAGCTGAGCCTCTTCTGCGTCACTCATTGCTGCAGTACCTGTCTCTCTCCTAGCACTACTCTGGGCAACTTGTTGAAATGTTTGCCCTCTCCTCATTTCTTGTCCCTCCTCAGGGTGAGAGGGAAGCTACATGCAATGGGGAGTCTTGTTTTCCCAGGCTTTCTATGATTAATAACTATTTACTATGTTTTTTATATCGGAGAAAACAGATACAACTTTGGACTTGGAGCAGAAGGTGGGAAAGTTTCCAATGAGCTTTGGTACATCTGTGCTTTGGACAGGCAGCAAATTGCTATACATAAAGCAACTTCACACCTTTCCTATCCTCCACAGATGCTGGGCATGACTGCAGCTCTGCAGAGCTCTGGCAGTCGTCAGTACCTGTGGACAATATGGTTCATTATCCACTGGATCCTCCCAACAGCTCACATGGGAAGCATCACTTCCCTCCAGCTTATAGTGTAAGAAATGGGGGTAAAAAGGTGAAACAACCTGCTCAAGGCCATGCAGAGAGCAGGGGGATGTGCTCAGGTGAAGACTGTCTGAGGCCTGGCAGAAATCTTTCCTTGTTTGGGTGGCTCAGAACATAACTGGTTTCAGACAGTAAAGCCTCCATTATGCAATATATTTTTTGCATGAGTTTGCTGGAGTTGTAACAAGCCTATCAAAGGGATAAACTGTTAGGATAAACCCTACAATCTTGTCCATCAGTCAGGAAGAGAAATAAATGGAAAAAAAAGAGTACATTCAGCTTTCCCAGATGTGTCAGTCAGCTGCAGGCTTTCCACTCAGTGACAGCAATCAGGAGGACTCCTACAACCAGAGCTCTGTGTTCACTGGTACAGGAAATTACTGACTAGTTCTGACCTCACATCACAGGTTGCTTCTTTTGGTCAGACCCATTTTACACAACTGCACTACAGCCAGCACTAGAACAGCTCCATAAACGTTACCATATGAGCCAGGGCACTGCTCAAACGCACTGGGGGAATAGCTATTTACCAAATCCTGGCTTAACCCTTCACTCTCTGAACTGCCTCTGTATTATGCAGAGGATCAGTAACCCTTAAAGCACTGATATTCTCTCTTTGTAACAAGGCTCGGGTGCTCTTTCATAATCCCACAGTACACTTGAATAAGCACTGTTCGTACAGCACAATGTGCACAATTAAACATCAGTCAGGGAGCAGCTTTTCAACTTGCATTGCAAAAAAATCCTGGTTCCTTCCCTGTCACTGCCCTCCAGCCTGGTGGGGAAAGAATTTACAAAAGCAGAATCAATTAAGACACCTGAAGAAAAGCTTTTAGAAAGGCAGAGAAGAGCAGGCAGACAGCAAAGTCTGTGCCCTTCCAGGAGAACGGGAGGCTCTGCTGAAAATCTCCTTCCCAGAGGCTTTCAGCAGGGGATCGGACAGGAGGGGAGGCAGTGAAGGATAAGTTGTTGTAAGATCACGGCGTGAGGCTGCGGTGAGGGGGAACATGAGTGGTGAGATTTACTGTCCCCAGGCGTCAGCCTGCACTGCAGAGTGACACAAAGTCATTACAGCACAAGGAGTTCTGGAGGGCTGCAGCTGCCCTGGGGCAGAGGGTGCTGAGTCAGAGAGAAGCTCCTCTGTGGGGATGTCTCTGCTGAGCAAGCCCCTGCCAGGCTTTGCCAGGGAAGATGGACGTGCAGGTGAGATGAAGAGCACAGACCTTTCCCTGTTTGTGCCAGACCTCCACCTTTGGGAGAATCACCAATGCAGAACTTGGAAGAAGGTGCCGAAGAGTCATTTTAGTCACCTGCCATTGGAGCTATTGAAAATAAAAATGTTGACAATAGAGCCTTGCCTGTCAAGGCAAAGGGAAATGGGGAGAGACAAAGAAAGTGGGGGCCTTGGAAATCCATGCTCTGAAGGATTTAACTGCCAGCACTGCCAGATTGGTCACCTGAGGAGCACAGTAGAGCTGGAGTGATGTCTTTGGATTGCTGCAATTCATGGTGCAATTCATAATGCAATTCATTCATCAACCCTCCCAACAGTCCTAGTGTCCTCCATCCCAAAGAGTTTAAAGACAGCTCATAGAATCTATCTCCAAACTGGGAATAAAATAAAAATATCCATGCACAGCTCCTGCAAGAAGGTCCATCCCATGTTCAGTATTACCACAGTCACCCAGCCCTGCAGAGCTCTCAGCAGACTGTACATCTCATAGGAGCATGGGCACTTCCTGGCATGGTGGGCCTTGCTGCACATCAAGCACAAATTTTCACTCATCATCATCTTTATCAGAAATAAGGTTATTTAGGTTTATCTTCCTTTCTATCCACCATGGAAACCATTTGTTCCTAGGCTCTGAAAATGTAAAAGTCATTATTGTAAAGATGGTACTTTTCATGGTAAGTGTGAGCTCTTACTTTTAGAAAATAAGAACCTATTTAACTAAGAGCTTTATAATAGATCAAGCAGTGCACAGAGTACTAAGAAAAGTGAGAGCTACTATCTAAATATACTAGTTTAGTGGTAGGATTGGGCAGGAAAATAATTATCTGCTTGGTATCTTTTATACTAATTTATTCAAGACCCTTATATCTGGATAAATACAAATTAAAAATTAAAAGCCCTTGTAAATGAATGCATGAAACTAAAGCACCACAGAGAAATTTGGAGAAGCAAATAAAACTGCCATCATAAACTACAAAAGCACTGCAGAACCTGGACAGAGGGGAAGGAAACTTGGGAATAAAAAACCACAGAAAACCAACTGAATTGCAACATGAAGGGAAGAGGGGATAGTGGTGGTGACAGCAAGAAAAAACACCACTTAAAAACCCAAATTCCCAACATTGCTTCAGCAAGGCGCAGAAGGAAATATTTAAAACCGCAATTTTGAGAATGTAACCCAGACCACCTGGTGAGTGACACCTTCTGTTGGCACCAGGCAGACAGGCTCCTGCCGCAGGGTTCCTGAACTCCGACCCCTGGGAATAATCCCCAAGGTCCCATTAAGTTCAGAGTGGCACAGAGCTGACTGCTGCCATCAAACTTTAGGCAATCAGGGAAATACACTGTAAAACAGTGTGTTTTTCGAGGCCAACAAGAGACAAAGAGGGGACAATTTCAATAAATCAAAGACACTGTGCAAATGTGTTAGGCAATAGTAATATTGAGCAATACTAAATGGCATTGCTGGCACATGGAGGATGTGATCAGAGAGCGTGGCGAGTCCCCAGGATGGGATTGCCCTGCTGAGCCACATTCCCTGCTCACACAGGGCAGGAACCAGTCCTGGGGGCTGCAGGATGCTGGCAGAGACCAGGGATGAGCTGGTGGAGCAGCATAGGCAGCAGAGCTTGGCCTAATATGCAGTGTCCTTAATGCCCTTATCCTCATCCAGCAGCCCGGGGAGAGCAGGAATTCCTGTTTCTCCCACTGTAGAGATGAAGTTCGGATGTGCAACTGCTCTGGATCACATCCAATTACACATTTAACATCCCACTGCACATTTAGGTGCTTGAATTCCCATTTAAATCAAGAAGGTCCAGACTGTTATGATGTGGGACAGCAACATGTGGCCAAGTGTCTCCCTGAGTCCCAGTCTGGTCCATAAGCAACTGGGTTGTCATCCTTAAACCAGACATAACTGTGACTGGGGACCAACAGAAGCAAATCTGGCCTCTGAAGTGGAAAGGAGGAAAACAACTTTCCCCTTCTGTGGTCTGTGTGGAAAACAGACTTCCAAATGGAGAGGTTTGGGGTTCAGACCACAGTTCACTACCTGCAAAAGGTGGCTTGCAAGAGCTGCACTGGAGGCAAGTAACAGGTTTTTAGATATCACCAGGGATGTCTTCTGGTCCCAAGGACAATCATCAGCCTCCAAACAGTCATTGCTTCTAGATTCTATCTAGAGCTAGGCAAAGTAACAGACTCGGCTTTTTTTGCCAAGAGCAGACTGCATAGCTCAGATGATTGAGGAAAGGATGACTCTAATAAATATATAAAACTCAAAGGATTATCTAAGCAGCCAATAAAGATGTAGAATCTTTTTTTTTATGAACTGAAGCTATATTCATTCAGTATATGACATCAAAAGAAATAAAAATTTTCTGACAGATTTTTATTTTCCGCTGGTACTAAAATGCATCCCCTTCTTAAAGCATCTCAGACAACTGTAATTCTTCCCAATTTATCTCTGACTGAGCCTGCAGTCAACAACTTGAGGCCCCAGCTTTGTATCATGCATGTCACAAATGAGATTTTGATTCAAAATTATCAGATATGGGGATCCAATTTTGAAATTACACACATTTTGTGCATAGCCTGCATTCCCTTTCTCTTTTTTTATCTGAACTGCTCATCCCATCTCCTACATACCCTCATGTTTAAAATTGCATGGAGATGGTTTCTATTCTAAAAGAGGCATTCATGGGAACGGAGCAGAGTGAGGCTGCTGAGATTATTTTTACCTGAGCTCTGATTGCGGCGTCCTTCTTAATCCACTTTATCACTGTTTCGTACACCAGCTCCTCTGCTTTGGTGTTCAGGCTGTCATTGGACATGTAGGAAATAAAGTCGTCTTTTGAGATATTAAGGATCTCTTCTTGGTTTGCCACCTCGGGGAAAATTTGCAGGGCATAAGCTTTGGCCATGTTGTATAGTTCAGTGCACTGCATGGCTTCAGCCATGGCTAATATTCCTAAGCAGTTGCTAGCAGTCAGCTGTTTTTCTAAAAGGAGCAAAAAAACAAACAAAAAAGGTAATTGAGAATTACTAAAAGTAAGATACACATTTGTTCCAAAGTCATGAGAAAAATAAGTGTCATAGACAAATTTCTAACCCTAATTAATTTCAGGGAGTTAACCAAAAGCAGCACTGTGGGTTAATATAGGATTGGGGTTTAAAGTACAAAAATCAAAGTCTAAGAGCTGAGCTGGGGATAGGTAGAGAAATGTACTTTCTGAGTTTGCTTTTTGTATAAGCCTTCACAGGGCACTGGGGAAACCTACTGACATAAAAGTATCTGGGGCTTCCCAAGGGATGGGAACCCAGCCAAGAGACTGCTGCTGTTCCTACCGCCTACAATGTTGCTTTAAGGAACAGCAAGATGTAAACGCCAGTGCAGACACTTAAGAATAAATGCAAACAGCACTAAGGACATTTCTGAGAATGCTGCAGTCACTTTATGATAATTTTTGCCCTGTTCAGCTACTAAGATACTTCAAATAAAAAAAAGAAATCCTCCCCCCTCTTTTTTTTTTCAAAGGAACTTTGTTGCTGCTGAATGTGATGACATCCCTTATGCAAAACACAGATTATTCTAACGCCTTCTGTTAAACGTTGTGTAGTGGGTTTCAAAGAAAATCATACACAGAGGAGACAGCATTATCTCCTTCCCAGCAAACAGAAGCAGCAGCACAGTGTGTAGCTTTGCGTTAGAAGTGTGCTACACCACACATTTGACTGTACTTTTTTCCTTTCCAGCTATTCTGAAGAAAAACCCACCACTTTTAGACATTTACAAGAGGAACTCTCAGAGTCTTCTCAGCTTTTGTTAACCAAGCCGCTACTAATAGGCAGAATATATTCTTTTAAGATATGGGACTACAGAAAAAATAAAATATAAGAGACAGACAAACTGCAATAGATCACAAAGGCATTGGTACCAGTAGCAGGCTCCTGTGCTGCCAGAGAAGTCTATCACATTGGGCAGTGTCATATCCTAGTGCACTATGTCAGAGCGTTGGACAGGAATGTGCAATAGCCCCTTATCTCTTCAAACAAAACTCCCATCACGTTGCTTCTGCTGGAAATGCTCAGGGATTCTTCCCTACACCCAGCTTCTGCCTTCACCAGATTGAAAACCTGCATACTATCGATACATGCCTTTTAATAAAACTGGATTATAAACTACTTTTTTTCATTTTTTTTTGTTTTAAACCTGACATGAGATTAGGGGGTTTGTGGGCTTGTTTTGTCTTCTTTTTTTTTTCCTCTAACTCTTTTTCTTTTACAGATCCAGCAGTCTTGAAACTAGGTTATCTCATTTTGCATCAGTTGATCGTACTGACTCCAAGGAGCCCATTTCCTCAAGCAGACTGCAGCAGCAGCACTGTTTGCTGTCAGTAGATTTTGTCACTCAAAGACTGCCCAGAGACAGGTTGTAAACTGACAGTTATGAAGCAAAGCTCCCAGATTTTCCTGTTTTTCAAAAAACTCCCCCCTCAAACCCAAAAAACCCCTCAACCCCAAACCCTCTTCCAGGTTCCTTGGTTCTGTCTGTTGGCACAGTTTCATGTATACATACGGCTGGGGGTAAAATAATCATCTAACAGAGCCCAAAACTCTCATCACCACTTGGCAAACTCCCAAGTCAAAGACAAACCTGACACTGTTCCCCCTTATCCTCACAGGGTTTATAATGAAGGTAATAATCAATTTTGACTCATTAAGCAGCGATGGTAAAGATTTGTGAGAATGAACCTTTGTCTTCAAGGGATGGGGTTTGCCTCTCTCAGGAGAGATTCCCATGCCATCCCTAGCTGAGCCTGTGGAGTGGGGAAGAAAAAACACTTGTGATGACTGATTTCTTCTGATTTGTACACATTTCTCTGCCTCTAACAATGTTGGGTGACTGATGCAGTCTGGTACACTGGTGTCCAAGCAGCTTGATGTTGTCCCTTTAAGCTTCACTCCCTCCTCTTCCCCGAGGAACCCCTTGGTGGCACATCCAAATGACATTACCCCTGTCTGATTCAACAATTATCGTGAGGCTATTTAGAGATGGGTCCCAGGGAGACGCAGACCAAGGTATGTGCAGGAGGCTGCTGACACACTTCTTTGCACTTCACTTCTGATGTGATGAGCACCACAGCAAGGTGGGCACAGTGATGTCTTTTTAAGATGAGGGCTGCCATGAAAAGTAGAGGGACTCATTGCAGGTGAGCAAGGCAACAGTTATAGGAGATATGGCAAATCTCTATCCTGTGAACATAAGACCACTACCTCCTCCCTATTTTTCACCTCTCACTCAAAATTGGAGGGCAAGATTGATGCTTCTTGACTCCAGCTGTCTATGTTTCAACTGTGCATTCACATTAGTATCGCCGTACACTCATAAACAAGCAATTCCAAGCAGCAATCTAGTAATATTCCTGTTTATTCTGGTAGTATTTTAGATAATGACTTCAGGATGAACAGAGCCATGCCTTACTGATGCTTATAACTCTTCACTGACTATAAAGGGAACCTACATGACTACTTAGATATAGACTTCTCCTATATAATATAGCCCATCCCTGCAATCCAGAGGTACTTCTGAATGAGAGCATGACAAAGACAGCTAAGGACCAGTTGTGCTCTGTCTGCTCCTGAGCTGTTTTCCTTTGGACACTGACATATTTACAATAATTGCTGTTTTGCCACAGTGACACTGGGCTTGTAAAAACACATTTTTGTGGAGTTTCACCTTGACTCCATCCAGAACACGACTGCTGACTACTAAGCTGTTCCCAATGCTCAAGGACAGTTTATAAGAGACTCATGAGTGGACTTTAAGGATATCAGATGTAATCTAGTAGGTTCTCTCTGGTTTGAGATGGTGCTGAATAGCATATTTGCTCCTATGTGTGTCACAACAATAATGTAGATCAGCAGCTGGTATTTTCCGCTGTTTTAGATGTGACTTTGGATCCTGTGCAGAGTCATCAGGAGACAATCAACCAGGCAGACTGCTCTGACTGCACTTCTGGCAGTGGGGTGACTTGAGATAAAGGCAGAGATAGATGGTGTGTTGGAAGGATTATCCAGAGAGATTGTGGTAACAGGATGATGGGCTGTAAGCACCCTCTGTGTGCATTAAGCACTGGATTTTCACTTAAGAGATGCTTTCCAGATGATGACTTGGATATCACAAAAAATAGCATAAAACATGTATTTCCTCATGATATTTTGTGTATGTTCTGATGAGGAACTTATTCCTCAGGTATTTCCCACTTATGTCAAAAACACATGAAGATCAGAGATAAGTGGAAGACTTTAAGATGCGTTCATTGTCCAGTGAATGCCCAACAGATTGTCTAAAAGATTTCCCTTCCCCTGTGAGGGTCTTCTTCCTTTCTTCTATCTCCAAATTTAATCAACAGTTCTTCAGTGCTGGGCAGTGCAGTTCTCCACCTGGTTCAAAATTCTCCACCTTGGATGGACAAAATAATTGCCCATAACACTTTCTCTTGAATTCAAAAGGACCATAAACGCCTCTTCTTTCCTCAGGTGCCTATTCATGCAGGTCTCATTGCTGGTCTGTCATTCAGCTTTTCTCATTTCTCCCTCTAGTAGTCTTTCCAAACATTGACTTTGTATTCTTTGCTCAGGAGACTAAGACAATCCAGAGCTCCTGCTCTTTCCTATTTCGGTCCATGAAACTACCAGGTTCCACCAACTTCTTTAGGCTTAAGGAAGAACGTATTTTATCAGAAGAAGGTTGAAGTACAGGCTCAGAACTGGTTCCCTCCTGTGATGGAGGTCCCTGCACCACAGACCCAAACCGTGATACCGATGAATCATCTGAAACCCAATTTGAGCCATTACTGTGATGACAGTGTACAACAAATATGAAAAAAAGAAGAAAAAGCTGCTTAAGTCTTCAACCATATGGGTGGAGGAAATACCTATGATATCCTGACCAGTTTGCAAACATTTGCCCAGTTATCATATGGTGTCTGCATGGACCTGTCACCATCGTTGCATCAGTCAGCACAAAACTGTTGTAATTTCTCATGGTCTAGATAAAAGCCAAGGAGACAGCATGTGGGGGAGAGAGAACATGGCTATAATTAGCCCAGTAAAGCTGGTTAAGAAATCTCCTATCAAAATGAAACTACTTTCCTGACACATTTTGCAGCATATTTCCACCAGAAAGCACAAGAAAATTTGGGATGCCTCTGCCTAAGGCTGCTGAGAGGCCCAGGATAGAGACCCAAAAGCTGCCTGGATATCCACTAGTCAGGACCCTCCTGGATCTTCATGACTCAAAAAGGATGAGCTTTGAGATGGTGCTGTGCTATGCTGAACATACCTATTAATTTGGGCTTTTACTTCTTTGGACCTCCCTCCACTTCTTTCCCTTTTTAGACATGGCCAGTGATGGGAAAGATTCACTCTTTATACTAGTGAATCCTCCAGAAGTGCTGATAAAAAAAACCCTTTTACCATATTTTTGCTTTGTGTAGAGCAGAGGTGGCTGGGATGAAAAAAAACCAAACACAGCCACAGAGAAGACAAAATGTCTTTGCCTAAACTTTTCAGATGGCAAGTACTCTGCTATCTCTGTACAGCAATCCAGTCACAGCTATAAATAAAAATAAGCAATTACACTCCGTGAATTCTCCAAATGAGAATACAAAATTCCAGCGGCTCCCCATATATCACTGAACTTATAACCAACTCTACTATTTCATACCATAACATGGTTCACTAGATTCAAATATTAACTATTGGAAAAGAGAAATCTCACACCGACTTAGTGAAATAAATGTATTTTGGTTTTGCGGCTGGATCTTTGGAGATAGTGCAACTTGAACACATCTTGTGTTCCTGGAAGGGCCACAAGATCTAATCACTGTGAAAAGGTGGCAAAGGGAAGCTGGGGGAAAGCAATGCCAGAGCCAGAGCCTCATTCAAGTTGCACAGTCCAAATGGTGTGATTGCAAAGCATAAATTTCGCATCACCAGTACCCACCCATCTGAGAACAGACTTTAAACATGGGACACATAAAAATTTGGAAAGGAGAATACAATACCACAAATTCTTTACTGATGCCTGCATTGCACCAGCCTAGTCCCACCACTCATCTTGCCAGCAGGCAGGCTTAGCAGTGAAAATTAACACAGCAGTAAACTGGACTCATATGAGGGTTTTTTTTTGTTGTTTTTTGAGTGCAACATTTTCTAAACTCTCATATTCCACGTTCTGCAATTGTAGATGTCAATTTTAAATGAGAACTGCTCAGGAAGAACCTACAGGTCATGTGGGCTTCAGAGAAAATGCTGTATCCCATTAAATGATGTATGGAGAAAGACCAAGTAGAAATTAGATGTCAAAAAAAAGAGTATCTGGTACTTTTACATGGGAAGTAAGTCATATAAGACCAAGCTGAAAGTTTTTGTATTGATAAGTTTGTGCTAGTAATTAGTAAATTATTAATGTCTCATAAACTGATATTACAGCTATGATAGTGAAGGAGTGGCAAGTGGTACAGACAGGAGTTTGAACCAAGGTGTGTTCCAGCTGAGCTCCAGTTCTAGCTCCACTTCTGCCATGACAGAAATGGGTCTGTCTGGTTCCAGTTCAGACCTGTAAAGCTTAGCTGAACTGGAAACCTTGGACTGTTTTGAAATAGTCTATTCTGGAAAGGAGATGGAAAGTGAAAGGAGAAGGATGACACAGTGCTGAGGACCCACAGCACTCTCTGACCACCTCCTCCATGTGCCAGCCATGCCATTTAGTATTGCTCAATGTTATTATTGCCTAAAACATTTACACAATATTGCACTTCAATCAATCACATGCTCTGGACAAGAAGAACACATTTCTCCTGGCCATCAGAGGAAGGGCAGAGGCACTGGTGATGTTGCTCTGTACACCCTTGCTGGGGTAAATGTTCCCCACGCACACAGGGCAGATCAGTTACCAGGGGTGGGCACAGCAACCTTTCCTTGCACCCACCTTTGTGATGACTCACATACATCAGACCATAACTCTGTATGCAGTAACAAACCCTGTTAACATTTAACCTGGAATGGTTCAGCCAAATCTTGTTTACAAGAACACTGGACATGGGAAGGACCTTGTCATGGATGCAAGAAAATTGCAGATATTGCAATGCACTCTTTAATTTTTTGCAAATTCTGAAGATTTGCAGGACCTCCTCCTCCATGGGAGTCCACCTCCAAATTTTTTGGTGTTTGACCAAGCTGGAATGGTGTAGCACCCAAAATTTGCTCTCACAGTTATAAGCAACCTGTGCTTTACAACCTGGTATCTATGCAGAGATCATCCTCCAGGAAACAAAATGTCATCAAGATTCCAAGTATGGAACACGGTTCAAAAAAATAAGTTATCCAAGATATGAAACCTGTTGTCACTCAAACAACAGGATACACTTCTCTAGACCATTTTCCACTGGCCATTATGTCAGCATTTAAAATTCAAATTGCAAGTCAAATTAATGATATTTTACTCTGTGGGTTTCTTAATTTATCCTGTAAGAGTTGTCAGAAGAAGGTTTACAAACCTTAACACAAGATCTCAAAACCTCGCTAGATGGAGTGATTCTTACCTAGAAAGGAAACGCAGACTTTACAGAAGGTATGAAACTGGAACTTGCTGGCAGCTTCCAGTAGGGTTTTTGCATTGGCTGAATCTATGATCAAAGAACCTGTATAAACAAACTCCAGGAGTAACTCCAGGACATCCGCAGTGAGGTTGGACATGGCCAATTCCAGCTTCTCCCCGCTTCTGCTACTGTCCCGTGGTGACCTGGTAACAGCAGACAATTAAATTATGGACATTACACCATCCCCATTTTATTGGCATTTATTGATTAGTGAGGGCTATAAAATCGCTTTGCACATCATAATATTTCTCCATTATTTTTGTTTACGGAACTGAAGAATATGAATTTTAAAATAACTGAACTTAAAAACTTTAACTGGATCTGAAAGAGAAGAGTCTTAAAGCAAGTCTTACGAAAAATCTGTTTATTGCTACTTTGCATTTTCATGCAAAAACAGTTGCAAAAGAAAAGGAAAGGAAAGGAAAAGAAAGGAAAGAAAGGAAAAGGAAAATGAATGATCCAACATTAATGAAAATGAGGAACGGGATTAGCTTTCAAAGGGAAACAATACATTTTAACATCTTGGTTAACATCTCATCTTCTATGCATAATATAACTGTTAAGGAAAAACAACTCTCCAATTTCAAGAGAAAAGGTCATCTACTTTTTCAGGAATCCAGCACTGGAATAATTTTAAATGTCATGTGCACTTAAGGATACATTAAAGACCTTTTCATAAGAAATAAGAATAAAAATACTAATTTCTATTTAGCTTGAACTTCTCAGTATGTTATATTAAAGCACAGATACAATCAATATGATATCTGCATACAGATATAAAATATAAATATATGCTTATTCTAAAAATCTATTGTTCCCTTTTAGGCACTAAAAAAAGGAAGCCCTTCATGGCAATTGCTTTGAAAACAGAATACAAGACAAGCTAGACAGACAAAATGGTTAGAGCAAAGAAGGGAGGGGGGGAAAACAACAACCAGTTCTGCCACAGGAAGCCAGCAGCCATCCTCTAGGAGTTTCATGACTGTGGCCTACGATTTTTCCTGCATGAAGTGCTGAACAATTTGGGGATCAGAGTATCTCCTGCATTTGAAGTGTGGATTAGTGCTTGTGAAATTATTGGACAAAAAGAAAGTCATACTGAATTAAAGTAAGGGCCCAGTTCTTAATGCATGGTTGGCTGATGTGTCTGCAACACTAAAGACAGATTACACCTGAAAGACAAAAGTGATGATAAATTTGGTAACATCAAGGAGGGGAGGGGAAATCTGTTGGAGTAAGAAAATAAATTCTTTTAATGGTTAGGACCATCCAGCACCTTCTCAAAGAAACATAAGCTTTTGTCTGTCACTGGACAGCCAACGTCTGCTCGCTCCAATTCTGCTAAAGTACTTGCAAAAGCCATTGCACAAGTGACACAAAACCGGCATACGATGTGGTGTGACATTCATGGACTGGCCAAAGCATCACTATTCACAGGTAACGCCAGCTTTAAGCATGAGCAAAGCACTGCCAACCTCCTGGATTTACACAGCTGTCTAGAAAGGTGATGATCAGACCTTTACTACCATAACGGAGGAAAAATAAACGACATATAAGCTTTGGTTTTCTTCCCGCATGACACCCCACCCATCCACCCCAATAACACCTAAAATCATTTGGGAAAATGCTTCAAATTTGCAGTGGATGCTTTGTCACTGGCCTTCCACTGACTAGCCCTGTTCAAGTCAAGGGCACAGCTTTAATTTATGCGAATCTCTGCAAAATCAAAGCTTTAAAGAGGTTTCATTTTCAATGGAGGAACAGCTAGCAGTCCTTAATTTTACAGTCTTCTCTAAGGCAGTGAACCATGGTTACTCCCATTCACAAAAGAAAACTGAGGCAAAACCAAGGTAAAATCACTTGCCTATGAGCATAGATAGTCGGGGCAAACCAAGGAATTAAACCCCATTTTTAAAATTTTATATGTTGAACTGTCCCTTTGCATGGCAACACAGGTGAGTAAGATCCTATTCCAGAAGCAGATGGGTAGGAATACATACTGATCATGATACCTGTCATATCCCTACAAGCACAGATGTGTATGCTACCCTGAATCCTTATGCTTTATCACACCACAATATTCCTTCTGAACTCTTGCATATGGATTCAATTTTGCATTCAAGGCAGAAGACCTCAGGTGTCAAAACAGAAGAGTTGCCATTTCCCAGATCCTCGAGAGGATGTCACAAAATGTTGCGTTTTTTCCTTTCTCACACTCACACACCAGTAATATGCCTCACATCTGATTTATCTCCAGTTGTACACACTTATGGTCCTGTGCTCTGGGCTATCAAAATGCCTCCCGGTACTGATGTAATTCTTGCTGAACAGCTCCCAGAAGCGGTTTGTACCCGACAGTGAATTCATGTTCACGTGGGCTGATTAATAAGCACACTGCCTAAAATTTAGGGGGATTTGGAGGTACCCAGCAAGTGACAGAGTCGGGCTGTTTGCACTGTAGGAAGCCCCACCATAAGCAATTATTTATATATTGGCACTAATTGCTCTGTGCTGGTGATGGCTGTGGGAATGACTGCGTGTGATCCGTTGGGAATCACAGAGCAGAGACCAGGAGGCACAAAGGAAAGGATGATGTGACACCAATGTCAGCACAGACACATACCCACGTTAGCAACAACTGCAAGCTGCTATTTTTCAGAATAATTAAGTAATAATCTCTTTTACTTTGTAATACACCAAGCAATAAACTGCTGCTGCAATTGATTAAATGCCAAAGAAAAGCTAAGGTGTTTAATCAATCACTAGAGCCACTTATGGCAAGTATAATACAAAGCTACAGAGATTATTGATATTACACAATGAGCCAGAAATGGGAAAGGAAATTATCCCTATTCCTGCCTTGGTGATGCCTTGAATGTGTGGTGCTGTTTTGCTTGTGCTTTCTAAGCAGCGAACCCTTCGGCTCCACATTTGGCTGGACCATATAGTGAGCACAGGCTTCATTCAGGCTGCACAAGGAAATCACAGCTACTCTGGCTTCCACAATGGAAATCTGGTTTGTTACAGGCTGGAGAATGGGCAGGCAATTGGCTGAAGCAGGTCCAGGATCAAAAATAAATGTTTGAAGGAAGAAAAGAACATAATGTGGGGAAACAGTCTGATATGACTGATGTGGGAAATTCCATAGATTTCTTCTTGAAACTATTTAAGTGAATTGGGTTATGGCATTGCCCTCAAAGCCTGACTAAAGGTTTCTGTGTTCCTTGTTTTCACACATGTTAGAACATGAATATGCCCTGTGCAGTTATATTTCATCTATTTGGGGCAGAACCTTCTCTCAGCTATTGTACAGGAACTGCACTAAAGTGACTAAAGCTAAGAATAGAATTTAGTCCTGTAATGCATTTGCAGTGGATTGGGGGAAATCTGTCAGAATATATGAATATGTATATACAGCAGCTCATCCTGTATCACATCAGGAGGAGTTTTGTCAATGGCATCTGTAGAAGCAAACATTTAGAGAAGTCTGTTACCAGAAAAGCCCTGACTTTCTCCCTCAAGAGCTGGAAAAAAAATCACAGTTCTACCTGGTACATACACTCCAGTTCCCCCACTCCTGGAACAAACATGGGGTGTTTTGGGGATGGAAAGTCTGCCTCCTTCATGTTTCAGTCTCACTTGAAGCCAGGCAACGTAAACTTATCGTCCATGGACATCATTAAATGTGGCACATGCTGCTATTTGCCCTGCGAACTCTAAAGTTTAAACAGAATGATGTCATTTTATTGGCCTTGTAATCATTGCTCATATTATAAAGGTCACACATTTCACATTGTGGCAGAAAATCAATAGCTCTCCCAACAGCCTCTGGGGGAAAAAGTTTTGCTTCTGAAGAATAATATATAATAAACAATTTTAGTCCTTACTTTATCATGGCTGTAATCTTGGAGAAAAGCTACAGTAAAAATCTGGCAAAGGCTGATATATAAACTCATTAAAATTGGGAAGTGATTTAGAACAGGACTTTAAAAAAGATTTATCTTGAGCTAAACAGCAAAGAGATTTGTTTAGGTCTACATTTAAACAAGCTCCAAGAGCTCTTTAACAGCTTAATTTTATGGTAGCTGTTGGGGAATTCTTTCAGATTTACAAATCATGTATTTCTCCAGCAAGATGATAGACCTGAGCAATGTGCAAGCAGAACTGAACCTGCAGATAAGCAGGAAACACAGATACATTCTGCTTGGGTAAGGGGGGAGTTACTGAAAAATATTATGCATTGTCTGGAATAATTAAGTCAAACAAAATCAAGCCAATGCCTTTGAACATATTCTGGCTACTTATTCTTCAACTTAATTACTTAAACTAGAGAAGACAAAGGCACAGGGAACCTTTTAAAGCAAAAGAAGGTTTGATTACTCTCTCAAATAACAAATCAAAATCGGTGTCCCTTTCTGTTGACTAATATATAGAAAAGACCTAAAACATTTAAATACTTGATAGCAGGAAAAATAACCCTAATACCTCATCTGCAAGATGTAGGAGTGGAACTGACAAAAGTAGAGAACTTTACATTTTTGGTATTCATTTGTCCTTGAAAATCATTTCCGCACATATAATACACACAGGCAAGAGCCAGCACTAGTGTTTTCATGCTTAATAGCAATGCAACGGAGTTTTCTGCATCTTGAGTTATAAATAGATGTGTATCTATGCATTTTCCCTGCATTATTCGTATCAACACGTTCACATAACAGAACGTCTGTGTGATTCTGTTTAAAACATTTAATAGTGAGATGCCTTGATTTGCAAAGCCGCATTCAGAGCCTGGCTAAAGTAGCTGTGTAAGTGAAACACTGCTTGAGCATCAATTTGTCAATTTATGGACAGCGCTACCGCCTCTCATTCAGCCTTCCCTCATGGTTTGGATATGCTGCCTTTAACTGGCTTGCAACATTATTTTGACTGACTAATGGTTTGGCTACAGCTTCACTCAATTTTAGATCAAATATGAAAAGCTACCTATACCCGGTGCAGACGCCAGCCAACGCTCTGTTTACAAGCTATAGTCACAAAGTCAAAACAAATTCTGGATGTTCAAAATGGAGCCATCTGCACGGAATAAACATGAAAAATGTGAAACACTTTATGTAAATGTACATTACTGTCTAGGAACAGTTGGTTCAGCTTCTTCCCAGGCTGCCTGGTTGGGAACACAAGGACCGACAGAGTTTGTGACACCTATTTACATTTGATGCCATATGAGTCACTGCGCCGTAGACTCAAAGGTATGACGTGTATTTAAGCTATGTGCTCCAAAAGGGCACTGAAATAAATGATTATTTTTTAAAATAAAGACATATTTAGAATTATTATTTGTGATTTTTC
Source organism: Manacus candei (assembly GCF_025592945.1). Lineage (NCBI taxonomy): Eukaryota > Metazoa > Chordata > Aves > Passeriformes > Pipridae > Manacus > Manacus candei. The sequence goes on along the minus strand of NW_026138055.1, from coordinate 2,882,375 downwards.
CCTGGACGTGTGGGACTTGCTGTGTGTCTTTTTCTTTCTACCTCCCCAAGGTCCACCACTATCTGCTTCTCCCAACAGAAGTTAGCAGCAAAGAGCTACCTCCATAATACAGCCTCAATTTTGTTCATATTTTACTCAGAATCTATCTTTAAGAAATAGGGAAACACACTCATTCTGGTAGTGTAATAAAAAAAAATAAATTGCTGTCTTTGACAATTTATGGCTCAGTGTCTTATACAACTCAGGAGTCTGAGTATCTCCACTAAAAGTACCTGTTTGAGCTACAGGAGGCTATGCAGGACTGCCAGCAGCAGGCAGCAGCTTCTGCTCAACCCTGGACTGAGGAAACCGAAGCCCATATTTTGGGGTTGGTCCCTCCCTGCTTGGACCAAAGCAATGGCCTGTCCTACCAGCCAGCTGCCTGCTGCCCTCCCAGGACCTGCCCCATCAGCTTGACATGCTGATCTCGCTGGCTTGCTCCTGTTATTAGGAATATAAATGTTTATTCTACAGTAATTGTGTTCCCATTCCATGAGAGCAACATATTTTCTACTAAGATAGACAGGACAATAAAAAAAAAAAATCAAATTAAATCACTTTGTTCCCTGGACAGTGTTTAGGTCTCCAGAAAACAGGAAATCCAAGATTTTTATGTAAGATGAGGCACTTAAATGAGGAGAAGCTATTTCTTTTTATCTCTGTCAAATTATTTTGATTACCAAAGAAAGGACTCCAGACTAGGATAGACAGCTTCTCATGAGGCTTAAGAGTCTGTTAGCTGTGTGCTCATTAGAAACTGCTGTTCAAGTCGACACAATTTAGACTGAATCTCTTGTTTATTGTGGGATTTCAACTTTTTACTTTAATCCTTAAAGCACTGAAACTCCAGGCAAAGAAGAGAGTGCAATATTGCTGCATCTTAACTGTCCACTATTCGATTTTTTACAATCTTCAGAGTTATTAATGGTTCAAAACCCATGTGTATTTATCTCAGGAGAAGCAAAAAATAAACTTCATTATGTTATAGCCAACCTTCAGCTATGTACAAAACAGATACAGCACTCTACACAGAAAGTTGTATTTTGTACCAAAGATCTTGATTTATCAGAATAACACACTCACAAGATATAAAAATATAGATGCCCAAACATACCAACATACATTTCCATGACACACACCAAGATGCATGTGCATACTGAGGTAACAGGTTATTTACCGAGTTATACAAGTTTATGCAGCTGCAAGGTAATCAATCATGTAAATGATGACAGGAAGGGACATTTATAGAGCAACATCATTGCAATATGTATGTCATATCCTGTTTTATTAAACAGGATTTAAAAAAAAAAAATACATCCCAGCATTGCTTCTCCTTTGGAACTGTTTTATCAGCTCAAAATGTATTAACTTGCAAATCTCTGCCTTCGTTATACTATCTTGTAGATAAACATTATCTTTGAGCCTCAGTCACTATCCATCTGTCTCATGAGAGAAGAAAACATGTACTGTGACGGTACTATTGTATGATTACAATAAAGAACTAGTAAAATCACAAGATTAAATAAATTACATTGTTTAAACATGGGCTTGCAAATGTGTCAGGAAAATTTACCTGACCAACAAATCCATTTGGTCACTTTTTATCAGGATGTGGATAGAAATAATGTTCCTTGTTCCAGGCAAACAAAATCTGGCCAGACTAGTGTAACTTATTAGGGTCAAATGCTGCCAGTTTGCACCTGCTCTATCAGAAGAAAATCAGGAAAATTAATGGCTGTGAGCTCGGGCACGCACCAGCAGCTCCCGCTAATTCACCATCACAGAAATGATCATTACAAACCAAGACGAGCAATGGGATTAACAGCAAATGCTTTTGTCCACGGACAACATGGTCAGAATAAAATAGAGCAAAAAAAAGAGCCACGTTTCCTATATACCCTTAATGCCATTCACTGATGGAACACAATCTAAATGCTCGGGATCAGCGGCAGCCTGTAACGCTATAGACTCGGAGATCACAGTCGGAGGCACAAATCTGGCTCCCTGCTGAGATTTAAGAAAGAAGATGACGAGTTTGAAGATGCTAGCTTAAACGACTAGCGAGAGAATGAAGAAGTGAATAGCAAGTGCCCTTGGAAGAACAGTGTTTCATGACCCAGACTTTTGCTAGGGACTGAGAATAAACTGAATCTCACAAGGTACTAGCGGAAAAGTAAAAAAACTGGGCCAACTTATTAATAGTGTGGGATCTAACTTGTTTGCAAGTATCTCTGTCAGCCTAATTCAGTCGCAAAATAACCTGGATGAGAGCTACTATTTGTTAAAGGTAAATAAAAGATGCAAGCAGGTTTTGGTGGATTATATGGGAAGGAAAATTAAAAATAAAATGACAGAATAAAAAATTTATTCTCATCAAACTTAAAGCTCACCCCTTTACCCAACTCCTATCTGATTTCTTTTAATGTTATTTATTACACCATCAAAAACCAACTTAGCAGAGAGTTGGCATGCAGCTAATAAATCCATCTCTTAGGAATGCAGAGAAATTTATACAAGTAATTATCTAGGTAGTCTATCCAAGACTCTTTCTCATCATTGCAATGTCTAGAGGGAAAACAATAATAAAATAATGATAATCACAATTATTATTTTTTACTACTACTATGATTATGGCAGTGCCCAAAGATCCCAATCAGCATTTCAGTAATTAGAATTAATTCTGTCAGGCACTGGTTCTTTCTCCTACAGCTACAGGGTGTTGCTAGTGCTTTTCTACAGTACATGTAGAGACAGACACACCAGTGAAAGGTACTACACCACATCACTATGCCAGTACAGGCAGGAAAGGGCAGGAAGCTCATCACTCCCTGCCCACTCCAACCTGCAGAACTGCTTCGAGTATTTCAGTCACTGAAGCTCAGCTCTACACAAGCAAACAGAGGGCACTATGATCTGATATGATCATAACCTGCTCACATTAATTCAAATTCATTATTTCAATCCAGCAGTGGCTAATCCTTGATGATTTAAATGAAAGGAGTGAACTGCTGATCCCCAGAGCTACCTGCAAGCAAGCTGGAGTTGGAGATTTGATTATCCTTCTTTTAGGACAAGACTGGCTCTTGGAAGTGGCCCAAAAATGGCAGTTTACAAGAACATGGCTCCAGTTTCTATGCCATGGAAGATTTTTTCTTTGTTGCCTTTGATCCATTTAGCCTGAACTGCACCTCGTTAGATAATTGTTTCCTTTCACTCCTAAATTTCAACATAGTCAAGTCTAGACTTGGGCTGTGAGATATAAGTAAATATAGGTAGGTCACCCACACTGGCATCTTATGAGTGGTTGCACGACAGCTGGGTGGCTTGCAGACGGGTACAGCCAGAGAAAGAAAGGTGATTAGTCTGTCATTCCTTGGATAAGATTTGGAGGATTTGTAGTTGAGTCTAGAAATTATGTGAGCAAGAAGCCCCAGCTACAGTAAACAGAGATGCTGTCAATGAGGGAGAGAGAGATTCAGGGATCTGCTCAGTGCCTCTGGAAGCTGCTGCCATTACAAGGCAGCAACTTAATTTCTGTGCTGCACCTTGAGACTTGAAAAGGAGCCTTTCTGTCCTCCTTTCCAGGGTTTCTCTTCAGAGAAGGACACCTTGCTCTGCCCCTCCTTTCAGAGCAGCATACAGCCCAAGCCACTCACCCTCCTAATCCACAGCCACGCTTCCCAGGCTGGAAATTGCCAGGCTGTGACGCCTGAGATGGGCTTTGCAGCAGTTCCTTAGCCTGGCAGCCCAGAACACCACTGAATATTTGTAAGCTGTCATTCATTTATGTAGAAGACCATACATTTGCTTGATGAAAACATGTTTTCCAAGGTCTGGCAGCTGCAAAATTTGCAGCCCAGCAGGGAGCTCCGAGAGGTGGGCGGGCGGCTGCCCGGGCAGGCAGAGCGAGCGGAGCGCTCACGGAAACGGGCCACAGTGAGCAGAGAGCTGTGTTCCATGCCAAGATCTTGTGCATACACACAGCAATTATCACTGCCTCGTTTAAGAGAAAAACATTGTCCATAGCACAATTTACACCTGTCCCCTGGCAGTAAAGGGTGAAGGATATATTTTACACTCCCATGAGACCCCCTGTTCCTATGGACTCCTTTAAATTGTTTAACAGAAACTCCTGGCATTCTGTCTGGGCACAGTATACCTCTCTTGGCAGCTGAAACAAACACAGTATTTTTAACTCCCTATTTCTCTGTTTTCAACTAAATGTTATTATTTGTTTCCACATTCATTCTGTTCTACAACGGAGCTGAAGTATGCAGATGTAGAAATGCTGCTGCTCCTCTCCTGGAGTTAAAAGAAAGATTCTTAATAAGAAGGAAAACACAAAGGGGTCACTAAGAGTAGATTTTTCTTTCATCTGCTATTTCTCACTTTGGGCTTTTTACAACGTAAACACAAACCAGACAGTCTGTTTTCCAGACACCTAAATGCTTTTGCAGTTTTGTCAAGCTGTTTCAGATGGATAGTGGCAGGTTTCTCTGTCGTGCATCCAAATGCTGCCTTTTCACACAATGGTGTAAAATGCAGAATGACATCTTCGTCTTCAGCGTGGGTGTAAAGCAAGAGGAATTTGGTCCTCTCACCCTAAAGGCTTTACTTCTCCTGCCCTGCCTTCAAGTCCCCAGAAAGCATATACAACTCTATTTTAGAAAAGAAAATAAAAATCTGAAGACTTGCAAAAAGAGGCAAAATATTGCGGAAAAGCAATCCGGCCATGAGGTCACTGGCTCTGTTTCACAGGAAAAGAAGGATGAACATATCATGGCCAGATTACACTGCATCCCAAAACCTGCTTGTCGCGACAGAATCGCTTTGTGCATGTGACTTACTGCTCTGTGCCAGTGGAATCAGGCACCCAGGATGACTTCCAGATTAGAAAGCATCATTAAAATCAAATCTTTAAAAGATAAAGCTTGTAGGACAGGATCTGTGTATCTTCAGTAACTGACCACAGAGAAGTCTACTTATAAAAGTCTGTTTATAAAAGCAAGCATTTTGACCAAGAAGAGACTTTTATGTCAAGTGCTTCCTATCAATAATGTCATATTTGGTAGAAATTCCATTACTCTGGGTTGGGTTAAGAAGAAGAAAACAGTAAATTAAAATGTTACAGTGAAACTCTCTGTTACGGAAATATCAGACATTCCATTTATCCAGCAGCTGCATTTGTCTATCCCAAATACAGCTGGAAATAAAAAAATGTCTCTTCATGGGATTTTCCAATCTTTCCTTCCTTCTGGAATACACACACACACACACACACACACACACACACACATACACGTATTTTCCACCAGTTCTTCTAGCACAGATACAAAACCAGACCTCATTTCTCTCCTCTTCCAAACCAAGAATGGTTTAAATAAGAAAATCTGTGCTCTGCAAGAGTCACATTTTGGAGATTTTTATTTTTTTTTGATGGATCTAGACCTATTTCTTTCTTCCTGTGTGTATATATATAACTACATGCACATGACATTAAGAAAAACACTAATTTCTGAAGAAATCATTCATGTCCTTTTAGCCAACTATGATTCAGGCTGGTGACTGGCCTTTTTCTCTGGGCTGTGAAAAATGAGCACTTGAAGAAGGCAATTCATACTATTTATCATAAGGTAGAAATTGTCCTACGGACATTCTCATCCTTCCTCCCAACTGCAGAGAAGCCCAGACAACCAGCTTAGGCTGGACTCCTGAAGGAAGCAATGGAACATCCATCAGAAGTCCACAGTCTAATCAAATCACCTTGTCCCTCTTTAATAGCAAAGAGGGATGGCCTCCTCCTTTACCTCATCTCTTAGACACTTATTCTATAGGGAGAGGACTTGCCACTTGGGAGAGGTCTGTCTCACTCTCTGCAGACTGCACCAGTAGTTGAGAAGATGAGGTTAGAGTCAGCCTGCCTTAGATGCCAGTCTTGGACCTAAATGTTAGTTACCTAATAAGAGAGACAAGCACCTCTCATTGGTCCAGGGGGATCACCTACCTGCCTGCACATAGGAACCTGAATTAGGAGAAAAAAGATCCTTCTGGAAACCTTCAAGGTGCTTCTCTTCATTGTCTGTACCATAAATTAAGCCTTTGCTTTGAGAGAGCTGATTCCTTTAGTATCTAAAATATAGGTGCAAATTAAAAGGCCAAAGTTGAGTAGACTGGCGTTGATGTGGTTAGCAGTGCATTCAAAATATATATGATGGCATTTAGGGGACAGAACCCTATTCCAGCTGCTGCTTACCATCCATGTTCTCCTTAAGCCCTATACTGCAGTAGTCCTTTATGGATCCCCACATTACCCCTGAATCTCACCTTCCTTCCTTCGTGGGCAAAGTGATGTGGAACAGACATCAGGAACACTTCACACTTGCTGTTCCTAATACACCTGATCCTTTTCAGATGATTTTGCACTGGAAAGGAGTAAGATTGTTTTTCATGGTCAGTTGCTGTTGGGAGGGAGATGAACACCAAGTCCTGGCTTAGGCTTGAGTGCTGCATAGCATCTGACAGGGACTAGATAACCTGTTTCCAAAAGCACAGTGCTTGGTATGGTGCTGGACTCGGGCTCAGGACTGGACTAACCCAACCTCAAAAGGGATCATATATTTAGAAGATAATCATAGGGAACGAGAAATTTTCTGGATGAGGAGCAGAGTGCTCAGCACAGTAATAGCCATTTTCTGAGAAACTAAAGGGGTTTCAAAGTGCGCTCTCATTTCCAAATTTGTTTTGTAAATACCTTCAGAATTGTTTTGGACAATCAAACCTGGTTATCATCTTTTCAATACAGTGCAATAAAAACAACATATTTTCTTCCCTGCTACACTAATTCTCATCAAATAGCCTTCCTCAAGATGAGCAATAACTCTAGTTCTATTATGCTTTTTGTCTGTATTTTTTTTTTTTGAGAAGGGAATAATTGATCTGATTTGGTTTAGAACATTTCTCTTTTATTCTTTTGAGATACTATTTGCTATTCTACAATCAGATACCAACTTGAACACACAGTGGAATCAATGACAGAATATGAGGTTAATAATAACCAGCCTGTGGCAAATAATAAGCTGAATAAGTATTCTCAAAGATTCTGTTTCTGCATGTTTCCATGAATGTACATAGCACCCTCATGAATAGATATCTTCTCATTGATGTTTCTGGCGACACATTGGTGCCTTTGGTTGGAATGACATTAGAGTTTAACCCTGGCGTGCACTGATTGAAATGGCCTTTATATTATATTTAATACAAAGAGGTCTCTTTTATTCTTTAAGAAAAACTGCCATTTCTTGTTTTGATTTCTAAAATAACACAGAGAGTGCAATATAAATCACATAAAGCTTTAAGTGCTGTCTCAAAGGATCTGCTAACAAATATCAATAGAGGATTCTAGATTTATTGTATTTATAAGCATTCCAGCTGTGTGAACTATAATGATTTTGTATTACTAAGGGCATGATCCTATGAAATACTGAGTGCCTCTTGCAACTGACTTTCATGAGTTTTGGAAAGGATGAGGCTTTAACGCTGCAAGTATCATACAAAAAGCAAGTCTTTAGAAATTCCACCCCATAACCCTGAGTTTATTGTCTCACAAAGATACATTTGCTCAGTTTACAGGTGAATATTTATTTTTGTCACCTGACAGTTTTGCAAACTCAACTTGACATCAAGCTGAATTTTTTCTTATTCAAGCATCATCATCAGTAATAAAGGTATTTTTGCCTTGGAAACCCCTGTGCAACTCCATTAGTCTCCACCAAGGTTATATGTGTTCAACTGAGGTTATATATGGAAGACAACTGGGATGGAGAGACCTGATGGTGGACACAAATCGACCTCTGGAATATTTATTGCTGATGATGATGTGAAAGAAGGCAAAAAGTGGTGAGGTTAGCAGGCTAAATCTTGCACTATTTTTTCTTATAATGCATGCAAGCTTTATGTGAGCAGCTGAAAGACAATACATGCTGAAATGTAGGTTTTTGCTTTCATAAGTCTCTTTCCAGAGCATTTAAAGAGGTTGTTTTTTAATTGTTTTAACTAAGTTCATATCAGAGCAGTGCTCAATCTGAAGTATACCTCCATTTGATAACTAAATAATAAAGCAGCAAGATTTTTCAGTGTGCTTCTAGAAATATAGATTCTGCCTGGTGACTTCCGCACACAAGCAGATGTCTTCACAGCAAAATCCAAATGACAGTATTTGGCCAGTCAGTAATTTGATTTCTGCAAGTTGGTTTTATGATTTTTCTTTTCCTGCAGACTCTACTCTTTATCACCCTAAAAAGCATATGCTGTAGCCTTAACAATTAAATAATAATGAGCAGACAGAAGAGAAAGGACAGGAGAGATCTGGCTTAGCTACTGCTAGCAATCATTAGATTTACAGAGGGAAAAAGACATGCTTCCTAGGCCAACATATTTTTTATGAATAATTGATAAGGCAGTCAGTACAGTTATATCATAGAAATGTAATATATATCCATAATTATAGAACCAGCTTTGTGCAAAAGGACACAATACACTGCAAGGAGATACCAGCCAATATGCCATCCTGAAATAAAATACAGTCACTATTGTGTTAGTTGGCAAAATTTAAATACAGGATTTGAAGCAAGCACAATGTTCTTTAATCCCATTTTTTAGCACAGTCCAGGCTCAGTCTGCTCAGGAAAATACTGCAAGGCAAAATCAGCAGCTGCATTAATTTGCTGATGATTGAGAGAAAAATGAAAGTTATCCTCATGGTTTTTTTTCTCCCTACTTGCTACTCTAACTTACTAATAATACCAGAGTACCAATTTATTCCTATGCAAGTATATGAAGCATACAAATTGAAAGATCAATGTAATGGAAAAAAAAGATTATCATGCACTGTTTAGAATCAATCAGCTAGAAACAGAGGGGGGAAAATGCGAAGGCGGAGACATGATGTTTAGAAAATGTACATACTGTACCTACCCTAAGCTAGAGTGTTTGTATGAAACAGCTACTGCTAGTCTAACATGCAGACCAAGAGCTATATTTTGACCAGAAAATCATCTTATTTCCAATCTTTTCTGGAGAAATTAATCAGTTGTATTTTCTTTTAAAAGTCCCCAAATGATAAAAATATCAATCCCTTTGCCCATAAAAGTCACATAAAAGCATGTAACAAAGATTTCGGGGTGAAGGGATTACAATACTCCAAATGCTTTATTAGCACAACATCTCAGCATTGTTCACCTGAACACTGATGGCTTATTGTAGCCTGAAGGACTGACTTTTGTCATGTGTGACAGAGTCCCTTGAAAACACTGACAGCAATAGTTTTTAGTTGTGGACTGAATCACCATTAGCAGTGGAGTTTAAATCTTAGATCTCTCAGTGGTGGAACACTTTCTTCGGCCAAAACCAGCCTCTACTCATCAGAAATAATTACACTGTACAAGTCAGATGTGTAACAAATGGATCTGAGTCTCAGTTTGGAAATACATTCAGAGGAGGTGGAAAGAATGGCTACTGGCTCTGTGACAGGAGATTCAATCTTCATAAACCTGCAAGAGAGGGGAGGAAAAAAAAGCGACACAAATGCGCCCTACAAAAGAACAGAGCAGATCACAGCTGGAAGGAAGGCAAACCTTTTAATCAGGTCCTTGAAATACAAGCTGCAGGAAGCTAGAACATTTTGGTGGACTTCAAACTCTTTGCCTTCAACAATAATTTTCAGGTCTGTAAACTCTTTCGCTCTGCGTTGCTGGTTCAACTCCTTCAACATTTCTGCAGAACAGAGAAGACAGACAGTGCCAGGGTTCCCATTAAGAGTTTTTTATTTTTACTTTTTACTTTTCATTTTTTTTTTGTAAAGAAGTAGAGAAACAGGAAACAATTGATATTTTTGTCGGTAAGATTGGCTCAACACAGACAGTCAGAAGTTACGAACATAACATATTAAAAAAAAAAGAAAAAGAAAAAAGCAGGAACCAGTAGGTCTAAACAACTGAAATATATATACACAGAAAAAAAGCAAAAACAATCCTAAATTTGGAAGGATTAAAAATGAAAACAAAATATTTCAGCATCAGCAAATCAGAAACACAGAGAATGCATTACCACAGAAAAGTTAAAATAATTTGTTATAATCAAAATCAAGAGCTAATGAATTTCTATCCAAATGGAAATAAGTTTTGAACATACCAGAATAATATTAGTAAAAATATGGTATTATGATGCAATATGAATTGGATATGGGTCAAAATAATAAAACCACAAGACCTGCAAAAATAACTTATCTTTAACATAGTAAAAATGTGTTAAGCCTCTCAGTTAACAGAATAAAATAGCACTTCTAAATAATATATAAATTATAGTGCGTAAAAATTAGCCAAATTATCAATGCATCTAGCAATATACCTCAGCTATACAGACTACAATTGTATATGTTTCAGAATTAGCTTAAAAGCATCCTTATGATAAAAAATAATCTCATGCAGAGAATAAATTACTGCCTTTTATAGCAATTCCCATTTTTTGCACTCCAAGGATTTTTACCATCACAGCATTTTTATTTTTTAGCCTTCAATGGTTTCATTTACAGCAACAATCAACTTTCACACATCATGAAAGAATCGTAATGATTAAAATAACCTATGAAAGTGTTTCCATCCTGCAATAAAGCACCTACCTTGCGTGATGCCTCCTTTTATACAGCCTATTGGTGCTAACAGAATGAAATGATAGCATGCCACGTCTCCATGTAGGGATGTGAACTACTAGGCAACCTACATGTTTTATATGCTGCCTGGACTTTTAAGGGTAAGACTTCCTTCCAACTTCGCAGACCAAAGTGGCTATCAAGATGAATCATATACTTTTCACCTGGGGAATAGCCTGGCAGTTCAGAAGCCAGTGATCAAGATGACAAAAGAGCTGATTTTAAATACTAAAGGACTTTGGGTTTATTTTATGTTTGCAATAGGTCAAGGTTCTCATTTTCTCAGTGTAACACCCTGAACACATTCTTCTTCAGACAGATCTGTAAATCAACAACAGTTCCTTACATGGAGTCCTTACACAAAGTAAAAGGGACCTCGAGAGCGTATGACTATAACTGTGCTCAAAGCCACTGTCAGGCTGGGGCACTGGGCTGCCAAAGCATCACCAAAGGGCCTTACGGTGAAACAAAGACCCAAATAATCTCTGTGCTCTCCTGCTTCCCCGAGGAAACTCAACAGGAATCATTTCAGCAAAGCACTAGTGTTTAACGACACAAAATCATGCAAATGCACAACCGTTCCATGAAAAGAAACTGAAGTTCTCCTGAGCCCCAACATCTGTGGTGCGTATTTTTCAGGCCTAAGTAAATAAATGTCACCTTGCACATTTATGTCTATTTAATGGAAACACAGTAGTGTCTGAAAGGCTAATTATTCTGTGCTGAAATGGGTCAGTGCTCTCCAGAGAGTAAGCAGATCATTAGAGAGGGCACAGAAATAACAGCAGGCTTTTGTCAGATCTATAATAGGGGAAAATAAACCACTCTGTCCTGTGGGTGCTATAGCAGGGACTATTTTTAACAAATTCAGCTGAGCTAAAGCACGATACATTTCGAGCAAAATCTAAAACAGGGTCTGAATGTTCACTTCTCTGCAGGAAAGTCTCAGGCTTTTGCTGGAGGTGTGATGCCTGAAGTCTGACTGCACCATCAACACTTCAGGCCTCGGTTAAAGACCAAGGATGCTTTGGGCACAAGAGGTGTTCTACTTGATTAGGGCCACAGTGACTGAGGTCTCTGGTTTAACAGGAACAGCACCAGGTGCTTTTCCAGTTACATATTTTTGGAGGCGATTGTGGAGGAAGCATTTTTCTGTCCCTTTTCACATATGAATAACTTTTTTCCTTTTTCTGTCTTGGTCCATTATCCCACTTTCATTTATAGCAACAACATTTTCCTCCCCACCAATTTTCTATCATTTCATGCCTTAAAGACAGTTACTTTTCCCTCTAAACTTTTGATACTCTCTCCGCTTTTCAAATTTGCCCAGCCACTGCCTCTGCCCCATTTGCACTTTTCCTAAGTTCCTATTCAAGATCATTTTCTCTGGTATCTGTACTTTGCAACCTTCCTTGCAGGAGCCTTTCAGGACAAGGGCTCCATCCATGACCATCATCATACAAGACTAAGATTATGCTCACACAAAGGGTCAATCTCCACCTCACCTCGTTCCATTTCCCTCTTTTAAAGATCATGATCAATTGTTCTAGTGTTCAAAGTGCACAACTGTATGAATGGCAACTGCACAGATGGATCCTGTGCTTGAGGAGAGGAAAGGAGAGGGGAATCAGAGTTTAGTTGCACTCTTGAATGGGTCTGGTGGTTTTGGGAAGTGAGCTCAGGGTACACAGGACAGTAGAGACCATCCTTGAACTCCTGATTGTGGCCAAGATTTCTGAAAAACAAGACACAAAGCTCAGCCACTGCACCTATAGATGTTGTGCTCTCTGTGCTATATGTCCAATACTGTGAGAGCTGGTTTGAGCATCTAAGTCCCCAAATGGCTCCCCCAGGTAATGGGCTCATTACCTACTGAGCACCCTTTAATTACATCCAGTCCTGCAGTTCCTGGGCACAGCTTCTATCTATGCTCTTTACACATGAGTGGGTTTTATGCTGCATGCATTTATTAAGGGATGCAAACCAGAAAACAGGTCTGGAGCAGTGGTGCAATTTGGCTCATAAAAAACTAGAAATCAGAACGAGATCTAATCAGAAACTGAAGCTCCTCTTTTTCCTACACATATTCAAAGGCCATGATTCCCTCCTTGTTCCCCCAACTTGTTGTAGTGCTCTCCGAGAGATGACTACTAACAGTCCTGAATTTTTGCAGCTCAGTTTCTGAACTAGAAGAAGAGGTAGGTGGAGAAGAAAAGGAAGTCAGGGGACTGCATTAATTCATCGATCTTCCTCGCTCAGGCTCCTTTGTATTACTAAATAACTAGCAGGCATTAGTATTGGACACAAGGTTATATCAGAATGGGCCCTCATTCTCAGAGTATTTGTAATGCTCACACTGTGCTTAGCCAGGCATTAATGATTTATGAGGACTCAGGATGAGTTGCAAAACAAATTTTTTCACCAGGTAATAATGCCTGTTGTAAAAGAAGAGACAACACAGTGCAGTTCTGGCAGTGAAAAATGACCTCAGCTGTCTCTTGCTAGTCCCTCTTCTGGGCTCCTCCTAATTTTCAGCATTTCCTCCAACAAATGGAATTTCCTGAAATCGTCAGAAAGGTATGTGCTTGGAATTTCCTACTGTTTTTTTTATTCCTCTGGTTTCTTTTTTCTAATGGACTTTGTTTTCTTTGTTTGGTTGGTGTTTTTTTTTGTTTCTTTAAGAAATCCAGGTAAAAATGAAGTGTAAGGACAGTTACACCACAAGGTTCCAGCAGGGGGAGCACTGATGTTTCCTCTCCTTAGCGAATCTCAGCCAATGCTCTTATATCACTAGTGCAAGGGATTTTTCCTTCCTGCCCCAAGTGCACGCACACTTTGGGATGGCAGAAACCAAGCTGGTCCTTTCTGTCTCCTTCATCACTACTGATGCTAAATCATTCTCAGTGAAAGACTGGTTGAATGTTTTCTTTGTAAAGAACTACACCACAGACACCCCCATGTTCTTTCAAAATTACATGAGCCACGTAGTGGTTGAACCTAAAGGGGACTTGACCTGAAACCTGCAACTGAACATCTCTGTGGAGTTTGAGAAAGGCAGAGCTTTCTGTCTTGCCATTATCAGCCTCAGTATCGTTTCTTGGGGGCATTTAATATAATTATATTGAGAGTCCCAGAGACAATATGGGTCAGAAGGTGTAAGTGACTTTCCTCAGGTCAGGAACAAAGCCAGGAACAACTCAGAGGCTTTGATTCTTGGTCCCTAGCTCCATCCATCACACCACATTTTCTCCTTCTTAATTAATGGACAAATTACAAATTAAACTAAAGAGCCCACAAGCCTTGAATCAAATACAGGACCAAGTACAACTGTATAATAGTGTAGATCAAGTAAGGGGAACAGAAATTATACAGTGAATATTTTTTTAAATTACGTACGATCAGAAATAAAAATGAACAAGGAACTTATTCCCCAAGTTTATTTATTCTGTATTTTAAGCACAGTGGAGACTGGATACTTAAAAATCCTCCCTAATGCACATTCCCGTGGTACAATGGAAGCTCTCAGGTTTCTTTCCAATTTTAATAAAGAACTCCTTACTTAAATTCTAGTAGATAAAGCTTTAAAAGGGGACAGCCAGAGCTAAAATATAATGAACCATAAAATCTGGAAGAACAATTTTTACAAACAGTGTTTTTAAAATTTACTTGGAAAAACTAACCTTTTATCAAACTGCAAAGGGTAATTGATGAAATATTGCTAATTATTCTTGTGAAGAACGTGCAAGAGACCAGTGCTTGCTCAGCCAGCCTCTTGATTTCATGATTGAGACAGAAAATGTGGGAAAGTCAAGAAAAGTTACCAGGAGGAAAATCCAATTACCTTCTTGCTTTAATAAGTAAGGAGATTAATTCCCAAGGTTATGCTCTAGTTATGTAAAACAATCATTTTAACCACTAAGTGCCAGCACTGCCCACACTTGTTTATTTTGGTAGTGGTAGAGTATGTGTAAATTACGAAGCACGAGATCTAGCAGTCAAATAGGAGCTATGAATGACAGAAAGGAGTTTACTGTGCTGCACCCACCCTATGTGAACCACACAAGAACCCATTTTTCGCCATTTTTGACAAGCCTCTCTTCTCACCACAACATCCACAGACACACAGAGAATCCCAAAGCCTTGAGAATGCCATAACCTGCTCAATGTACCCTCGTGCTCTTGACATGTAGCTTGAAGCAGCTGCACAGAGAGATAACAACTCAAGTCCAGCTGCCTCCTTAGGCCAGTCTGATGAAGTTAAGCAGGCACACTTGGCACTGCAGTGGCTGACATTGCTCTCCACTCCTTTGGGCATCCTGCCACTGCAGACCAGCTACCACTGAACATCATTCCTACAGAAGCTTCCAAGCACAAACCTCTGGAGAACAGCTTCCTACTTGGGACTGAGGACAAGAAATAGGTCCTTTATTCTCTTTTGGCCTGAAAGGTAATAGTAGAGAAATGAATGAATTCTGGTGGGAATCATTAGCAGATGAGGATGTTTCAGATCATAGAATATCCTGAGTTGGAAGGGACCCACAAAGATCATTGAGTCCAATTCCTGGCCCTGCACAGAACACTCCAAGAATCCCACCATGTGCCTGAGAGCATTGTTCAAACTCTTATTGAACTCTGGCAGGTTTGGTGCCATGACTACTTTGGGAAGCCTGTTACAGCACCCAACCACTCTCTGGGTGAAAAACCTGCTCTTAATACCCAGTACTAACTACCCTGTGATCTTCAGTTTTCTTCTTGGACCCTAAAAATTATACATCCAGCTACCTAGACTGTCTCTGCAGTCAAATAGAGACAGAAGCTGTCTCATGCACAACCCAACCTGTTCTGTGTGCTTAGCCAGGTAGGATGCACTGTCTCTCCCTAGGGATTACCAAGGGAGATAAAATAATTAGTTGAGACCAGAGGGTAATTTCTTTTTTTTTGCACAGAAGGTGCGAATTAATCTATTGCAGATAAATACTTTCACCTTTTTTTTTCCTATTGGATCTCAACTTTAGTTGAACTTCATCAAGAGCAGAAGGAGAAGGGGCCTAAGAAAGCTGGGATTTGCCTGTGCAAGGATTCTTATTGGTGAGATAGGGGAGGTAGACAAATGGTGAAACACTCTCACTCTGTTCTGTGAAGTGCCAGAGCTGCCAAAGGTTTGGGACAGAGGTGGAAAATACTGTCTACATGATACTGGTGTGCCCAGCCCTCCTCTCACAGTCTCTGTCCACTACGGTTTCCACAGGACACCATCCTCCTCCAAAAGGCATCTGAAAATGCTCGACTCTTGTGGCTATCTCCTGCATATTTTGCTTTCATAAGCCCTTAGCCCAGATAAAAAATGAACTGAGAAAAGCTCAACACTGACTACAGGAGCACTGTGAAGCCATGCCCTACTGAGTCTGTGCTACCCAGCTACACACCCTGGTGAAGATGGAGCATATGCTGATGGAGAGGTATCACTGCTGGCACAGCTACACCAACCTCTGAACAAAAGGCAATGAGAGTCATCTTCTGCTGGGTTTTGTCAGCACAGCAATGTGAAATGCAAGGTGTGAAGTTGTCATACCCTGAGCTGATAGAGCTATGGCAGTAGGAATTTGTAGTGCAGACCAACCTGTCTATATCTTAGTTGTGTTGACACTGTTAGACACCTGTGCTGCTAAAGAAAACAGTAACAGATGCTGGAGAGTGGGAAAATATTTTTAAAATCCTTCTGAACACCACATATGTGGCTGTATATGATAATTCTACTCAAAGGATTGTTGGCGAAGAGATGCCCCACTGTGCTAACTAATTTTTCATTGTTCACATAGACAAATTCTTCTCACCTTATTATGATGAGAAAGGGTCAGCAAAGTCAGCTGTGGTGATTACTACTTGAGGAAGACAACTACAACTCTGTGTGTAAATGGAACCTTTCTAAATACATTAAAAACTCAGAGAAGTCACTATATCATGTTTTGAAACCAA
Source organism: Manacus candei (assembly GCF_025592945.1). Lineage (NCBI taxonomy): Eukaryota > Metazoa > Chordata > Aves > Passeriformes > Pipridae > Manacus > Manacus candei. Next base: position 2,865,655 of record NW_026138055.1, on the reverse strand, counting down.
TTTTCAGGCTATTATCATCACTAGAACTGACATTAGGAGGTACCTCAAGGTTGCCTTCACACATTACAGAGTTGATATGTCCCTATATTAGGCCACAGAACTATTTCAACATGTTTTCTGATTATACTCAGAGACGAACTACACCCCTACTCTCTAGAAAACAACACATTAAATGCAACTTTGGAGTGATTTTGGTATCACAGTTATGTATTAAAATAATAAAAAAGGGAGTCTGGGGGCTAGAATGCCTTTGTTGCTTTGATTTATTAGGTAAAATCCTCTATGGTATCCATGCCTGCTAATTTATAATCATACAGGGTTAGAAATGCACAGTGAATATATGTGACTGGCTTTGAAAATGAACTGCATTTACATTATGTACACAGATGCAAAGAACGAGAAAAAAATACAGGAACAATCTGATCTCTTTCATTTTCCAATACAGACTGTGATCCATGGAAGGACAAGCAGCAAGACCAAAGGATCCAGTATAAAAATATCCACTGAGATGTTGAGATAAAGATGTAGCTTCCTATATCAGGATCTGCTGGGTTTTTTTTCAAGATTCACCCCTGATCAAATTCAAAGTTGGCTGCAGCCTGTTCTATATTGGCCAAGGCAAACAAAGCCCCGGAGATCCCAGCAAACTGCCAGTCTGGTCCCCTCTCCACATATAACATGCCACTATGTCAGTTAGCAGTGTAACTTGATTTCCAGGCAGACAATAATTTTATCTAGAGACAAAATGAGAGAGACAGGCAGATAGAGAAGGAAAAAAAAATAATCTTGAGAGCGTTGGAAACACAGAATAGCCCAGATTCAAAGAGAAATTTAGTTCTGATTGTTTTATTTACCAGCAGGCAGCCCTGAATATCAATCCACACTTAAGGGAAGGCTAAAATATTTATTGCTATGTGGTCTGGGAAGGATTTGGTATTATCTTAATTGCTTGTAGCAGAAGACTAGCAGATAGCTTTTAGACCTTTTTGATCTCTTTATGTAGTGCAAGGCATTAGCTAAATGTTTCTGAGTTTTGAAGGCTTTGAACAAGAAGCACCCATCTGTGAAACCAATAGTGTGATAATCAACAGGCTTCTGACAGGGCAGCACTAGTGAAACGCTGATCAGTTTTGGTGGTGTAAGAACAAAAGCTACAAATTGTGTATCAATGTGTGTGTTCATACAGCCAGCAAACAAAACACTTGTTTTCCAAAAGAAGAAAACAACAAAAAAAGACAGGTTTCTGAAAATAAATCAGCGATGCATCCAGAGCAAATTGCATGTATTAGAGTAAAAAATACCCCACAACTCTAAGGTGAACACCTGACAGTCAAAGACTTCAAAGCACTTAAGATACATTAATTAGCAAGAATGAGGTTGTTCCTCTGCCCATTGTAAACAAAGCAGTGCTGCCCAGCTTCAACAAGGGCAGGGCTTAGGTTTATTCACAAAATGCATGTAAGTGTAATCAACACAATTCTTTGAAATACATCTTTATTGGCCAGTGGTAACACGCCTGTTTTCTAGCACTCATATACTGCACTACATGAAGCCTAATGAAAGTAAATAAAAAGAAGTCAAATATTCAACATAGAAATCTCACCCTTTCAGAAGATATTATAGATCATCTATAAATAATAAAGTAGTAAATCCTAATATTTAGGCTTATATACTCAATGGATGGCTTAGTTATGCACTAGATTAAATGTATGTGACCAAGTCTTGGTCCAATGGACACCTCACATGATAGAGAACTGTTCTTTTGGTATGGACTGTGTCCCCAGAATGACTCTTAGTGATTTATTACACCATCACAACAAGTAAGTCTAATCAAATATTGCAAAACAAAAAAAAAAAAGAAAGCACTGTCAGTCAACTCTAGGCCCTCCCTGGGGGATTTTGCACCCCAACAATTATGCTCCAGCTCCTGTTTCACTGCTCTGTAGCTTCAGCAGGTGTCAGGGGCTGCAATCATGACTTTTCACGACTACAGAAATAATTGTAATAGTTAAATACAAGGTTGTTAACTTACCTAAGAATCACAAATGACTACAGGTTTGGAAAAAATGATAAATAAGCTATTTTTTAGGCCCCCCGAGCTTTAAGAACATGGTATTTTACGTTAAAAAGGGTATAATTTGTGACAGATTTCCTTTGAACATCTTGCTACTTACAATAATTTTGAATCTCTAGATTCTACCTGTCCTAAAGATGTGAAAGACTTTATAATTGGTTTTTTTCCTACATTTTTAAGCACTGTAAAGTTTTCGAAATCTAATGGTGTTAGAGCTGTTTAGAAACATTTGGTAAAACATTCTTCTTACTTCTACCTAACTCATGTTTCTCTCTAATAGGATAGACCTTGATTTTTAAACCTTTATATTTAAGCAAACTTTTTGGAGGTATTGCTATTAATATTAAATATTTTTGTATAAGACAAGTAAAGTCACTTCCTATCATCCATGTTGCTTGAACAGGGGGTTTGTACAGTATGGCAAGAGAATATGAGCCATGACTGGCTGATAATGTAAGAAACCATTTAACTGCAAATGTTGTTATTTTCACAGAGAATTAAGCTATCAGGATGTGATAAGTAGCTGCCTTACCAAACTCAGAATTATTAAAAAAAAAAAAACCAGAAAAAGAGACACTTTAAAGAAATCTGTTGAGATTAAAGGACGAAGATTTATTTAATGAGTATTAAAATTTATGGGCTCTCTAAGAATTAAGCAAGCTTATAAAGACTATTTTGAGAGCTGAATGGCTTTCGCATAATGAAGATGGTTGATAAGACTTGGCTAAAACATTTCAAATACAAACGAAAACAAAGGAACACCTCAGAAAACATGGTGATTAAGTCAAAATTTCAACTGTGAAGGCAATATACAAATTTCACAATAATTTCATAATCCGAAAACGCTACTACGACCAACCCGCAAAGGTGCCGAACCTATGAAAGGATGACAACAGGCAATTTTGAATCTAGACAAGCATGAAAGAAGCATGTTTTTCTCCTTCTGTGTAGTTATGGCAACTGAGAGATATAAACCCCCTCCTAACCGAACAAGGGCTTTTTTCCTCTCTCTGCTCCCATCCGCAACTTTACAGCTGTCACCACAAGTCATCCCGCTCGCTCCGCACGCCAGCAGGCAGCACGCAGGCATCTAAGGCGAGGAGAGAACAAAGAGGCTGCAACACAGCTCCAGTTCAAATGACAGCCTCACCAGGGCTCCAGCCTGCACTGGGAAGACAAAGTTGTAAAGTTTTACGAAAGAATTGAAGTAAATTTCTTCTCTAGAGGTCCTAGCGGGAAATCAAAGATCTATTTTAATTTAAGATACTTGCAGCTTCTCTTGCTAATGACCGAAATATCTAGACCAATAGCTCCCCAACAGTAGTTTGCAGGTTGACAGGGGTCCATAAAGCCACTTGCACTGATCTGAAAAGCCACATACACAGTAAAACATTAACTGTTTCCAGTTTTGAATCTGGGTGTTCAAGATAGTGAAATGTAAGAAATGTGAAGGGCTGGAAGGTACCTGTGAAAACTGCTATTGAAACCACGAGGATTCTGGAGATGGGACACTTTAGGCAAACTGAAAATAACAGGATTTAATTTAGATAGAAGATCCTTGATGGGAATTGACAGATGTCCATCTGTAAGCTACTTCACTGATCTGTGACACACAAAACCAAGACTTACTATCATGCTGGAGAAGAGGGTTGCCTCTGAGATCCTCACAAAGGGCAGCCTTAAATTCAGTGATGAGAGCTCCAAAAAGGAGCTGGAAATGAAATGACCACCATTTATTGTCTGTGGTCTTTTGAATTTTTTTGCATTCTTCAGGAGAAAACAGTTAGTGATCATTTACTTTCTCTTCAATGGCATTTTGCCCTATGACACTGAGTAAAACCTGGTGTCTCTACTCAGTGTATGTCTGAACTGGTTTCAGGAGAGACATTTATTATGATTTTGTTCATTATTTCTCATTTCTCTAATCCATTATTTTCATATATATATATGAAAAAATATATATATAGATATATATAATGGTGGTACTTTTAATAAAGTATATAGTATTAGCAGTTTATATGTTCAAATGAACTCCTGGGAATAAAGTCATTAAAAATCTACGGCTATACTTGAAAGGCTTTGTGCCTTCACCTCTCGTGTACTTGCCCTCTCCTCTCCGACAGCAGAAGGCTAACACATATTTAAAAAGAACAAATATCTACCTGTGCAAAAGCTGCCCTTTACATTTCACATGAAATGTCAATATTTCAAGAGTTGGTTTGGTCTTTCCAGGTATCTGTGACCCTTTCAGTGGACAGATTTCATAGGCAGTTTTAAAAATTAAAATAGTTCTGAACTTTTTTTTTCTTTCATTTGTATGCACATTTTTACATTGCTGCAGAAAATTTCATTAATAGTGACAATATGGCACAACTGTCATGTCTCACTGCGCTGACGTCTTTAGGTTAGTTTGGAAGCATTTTTCTAGGTCATTATTTTTAATTAATACAATGATTTAGTATATTTTTATTCAAAATGTCAAACTGTTTTAATCATAATACAAATATGAAACATTAACCTAAAAAATAGGATGTTTTTCTGGTACTAAATAGCAACAACATAATTAAAAGCATGACATTCTAAAATGAAAATAGTGTATTTGACCATTTTACATCTTAATGAACTATCATATCTACTTGCTATTTAAATTTCATTAAACTGGATAACAAATATAAAATACATTTTGAAACAACATCATCTCTCAACAACTTCTGGAAATATGTACCTTGTTAATGATGGTTAAATGACTTTTCTAATTAGTGTGATTTGGAAAAAACTGATTGAAATGGCATCTTACAGGAAAAAACAGTTTCAAGGACAATTTATTTCACTGAAGACACTGTCAATACTCCATCAGGCAGTAGCTATTTAGCTGTAATCAGGGCTTGCTTTAACTGTACAGCTCTGCAGCAACTCGTGGAGTTAAACTGACACAAAGCCCTTTTAAGTGACACAAAGTGTTTTCCAGCTCTAACCAACACACCAGTGTAACTGAGAAGAGAATTTGGTTCCCATTATTGTACTGTATAATAAACACAGTTATAGAGACACAAACTTGCAATACCATCAAAGGAACATTGTTTCTTGATTTCCTGATTTTTAATGTTAATTTTCTAGTCAGCTTAACTTATATCTTGGCTTTTTTCCTTTAACTGTTACATTTTTATTCTTTGGTTCCCTCTTATACATTTGTGATTTTCTCCTAGCAGTAATTTTTAAAGGTAGCAATATATCATTGAAGAATGTGATTAAGATAATTCAGTGCATTCCTAAGGACACCAAATTGCTGGACTGAAGTGTAATTTGGGTAGGCTGCAACTTTTTTTTAAAGATTCATGATGCTGTAAATGCAAAACAAAACTGAAGGTGAAGCAGCAGTTCTGGGTACTTATCTGCAAGAACTCCAAGAAATGGAAAAAACTCTAACAAAACTGCAGAAAATGTAGATTATATTTTTCAAAATGCCTAAATAACTTCTGAGCCTGAGACTTAACAGCTCTTGAAAATTTAACCTATCTGTAATTTGTCATAAAGACAAACAATGATTTCTCTTGAAATAATAGGGTCAAACTGCTTTTGACTAACCTTAGTAATGTCAAAGGTTAAAAAGATGTAGCTGGAAGACAACTACCTGCTCTGTAAAACAGGCATTCATCAGAGTTTTACATTTCTGCTTGTTCTGCAGGGAATAGCCTGCAATGACAACTTCACACAAAAGCCACACTTCTCTTTTTAGAGGGGATTGTACCATTCTTGTCTTAATCATACAAATTTTACATCATTTTCACACCAATCTTTAATACCCGTTTGAGTAAAAGAAGTCAGAGTTCAGAACTGGAGGTGCAAACTCTAGTTATTCTTATGTTTTCCATGCTCTGTAGCTGATGGACCCAAGAAATAGCCCAAACCATTCTTTCATGGTCTTTAGCATTCACTGTATAAAAGAGAAAAATGAATATACTCTTTAAAAACAATTGTGGAGTATTGAATAGAGATTCTGAAAAGCGAAAAAGGGCATTTAATATATGACAAAGTTTAAATCTACCTAAAGACCAATTTTTTTTGAATTCTTTTTGAAAGCAAAAAAGAGAATATGGTTGCTGTGCACTCACATATTTGGTGGTGCACAGAAAGAATATCTTCCCTATGCCAAAAATTAGAAAACTACAGAGATTTCCAGTATCGTGAACTTTAAAAAAAACTAATTTTTTTAGTAACTAGCATGCTAGCTGCTATAGATTTGTATGGAATCTACTGTCAAACAAGGCTGATGACTATATTTTTGGGTTATTTTCTTTTTTTTTCTTGGAAGAAGAAGGCCAAGTAGACTTAGAGGCAAAATTCAGAGAAGTGAAGCCAGGGGTAAACCTAGTGAAAAGACATCTTGGAGGAGAATAACCATAAATAAAGTAAAGCAAGAAAATAAAATTGAAAAAAAAAGGCAAAATGAAAATGAATGGTATGTTCTTAACTGCCAAAGGTAGAGTTCATGACTATAAGGAAAACCTGACTCCATTAACTGTGCAAAGCATGGCTGTTTCAGGACTGTGCCAGTGGCAGAAATCAGCTTGCAAATGATCAAAGAGGCTGTTTTATGTTGTGAAAAATGCACACTACCTCACATACACATAGTAAAAGTGATGCAAGAACATTAATAACAGTTATTCTGCAGTTAAATCCTTGTAGACCAGGCCAACTTTAAAATAATGCAAGTATAAGAGATCTTCAGAAGTTACACAACTTCCTAAGTGACAGGTATGAAGAGAGAAACCCTCTGCTACTTTGGACCTTCCTCAAAGAGATGCTTTTCCTGCCATGAAAACAGAGTTGTAACTATGCAGATGTGGCAGATGTTAGTGTATGAATATTTATATATCCAGAGGATATTTCGGTCTACCTCATCAGGCATGTTAATATTTGAATAGATTAATCAAAGCACTGAGTCCATGAGGCAAACTGCCCCCTCACCTCCTCATGGATGGATGTGGTTCATATTCTGAACGATGCAATGCTCGATGTGCTCACCCCAGAGCTCTTGCCTGTATCATCTCATCAGGTACCTCCAGACCACAAAAGGGAGTACAGGGGAGCAGCACTTTGAAAGGACACAGGGCACGACAGAAACACAGCCCAACACAGCATGGTGATGTGTGGGCATCGCTAGTTCAGGACCAAACACAGGCTGGTCTAGTGGTGCTGTGCTTAAGTTTAGAGCTCATCCCTCTAGGAATGACTCCCAGCTGTCCCAACGGCTCACAGGGGTAGGTAGCCTGACAACAAAGCCCTCCTGGAACATTACAGCACATTTTGACCCATCATCTCAAGTCTCCTTGAACTCAACTGTTCTAAGTCACCCTTCTGGCATTTAAAGCAAAGCATCACACATGGCCCAAAGCACTGGTAACGATGAGTTGGTGGAAACCTAACCAAGAAACCTTAAATGCATTTTTTTTCATAGAGCTATGGAAAATTTAGGGTTTGTATGAATCGTGGCAACACAACAAAACATTTTTGACCAGTTGAACTAAGTTTCTTTTATAGAAACATTAGGTAGACATGCACACACACACACAGGGAAGGCACTGACATTAGTGTGGGAGGAATCTAAATGGCATTAAAGCAAGACTACACTTCAAATTGCTTTTCATGACTTAAAAACCAACAAAGGAGAACAATGTTCCATATGTGTCTATTCATTTCCACTAGACTGGAAAGTCACACACCTCTGTGCCCAGTTCTGGGTCCCTCAGTTCAGGAAGGATATTGAGGTGCTGGAGCAGGTCCAGAGAAGAGCAACACGGCTGGTGAAGGGACTCGAGCACAAGTCCTGTGAGGAGAGGCTGAGGGAACTGGGGTTGTTTAGTCTGGAAAAGAGGAGACTCAGGGAAGACCTCATCACTCTCTACAACTCCCTGACAGGAGGTTGTAGCCAGGTGGGGGTTGGTCTCTTCTCCCAGGCAACTATCAGTAAGACAAGAGGGCATGGTCTTAAGCTCTGCCAGGGGAGCTTTAGGTTGGATGTTAGGAAGAAATTCTTTACAGAAAGAGTAATCAGGCATTGGAATGGGCTGCCCAGGGAAGTGGTGGATTCTCCGTCCCTGGAGGTTTTTAAGATGAGACTGGATGTGACACTTAGTGCCATGGTCTGGTAACTATGGTGGTAGTGGATCAAGGGTTGGACTTGATGATCTCAGAAGTCCCTTCCAACCTGGCTGTTTCTATGATTCTTGCTCTCTTATCAATTTCAAGTTAAAGCATTTATTTTGTACACCCATTTTCAAGTTTATAACTTCACATATACCCTATACACACACTGGCAATATATATTGTTAGCTCAGTCTTATTTCCTAGCATTAATGGTAGCCCATGTGAATCAATGTTTTTAATAAGAAGAATCACAGTTCTTGAGTGATGGAAAAATAACTGCTCTATCTTTATTAATTTTTTATTTTTTTTTAATGAGAAGAGGGGCATTCTTGGAAAATCTGCAAAATATTTAAGGAAAACATCTAAGCAGGTTGTTTTTTTCTCAAGGCTGTAAAATGCTAGAAAGATCTTTGATGTGTCAGCTTTGACAGTTGTTTCAGTCCACCTCTGTTAGCATTGCAGCAGACAGCTTTCCTTGCACTCACCAGTCCCTCAGGTAGAGGACGGGAGAGTACTCCTCAAAATACTGCTTATTAAAGTTGATTTGTGATAAACACACTTGCATAATTTTTACAGAGGGTACCTATTTTGGGCTGAAATTCATCAAATCTACATTTAGCTGTGTAAAAGGCATTTAGCCTTAATTTCGGTCTCTAGGCTCCTTCTGCAGACAGAAACAGGCACCTCCAGCAGGGGAGTCTTCTTCCTTCCTTGGACATCTGTTTCAGCACAGCTGGGTTTCCCCCCAGGATTGTCCATCTCCCTCTGTTAAGTACAAAGGAAGGGGAGCTGATGAGGTTTGATTACCTGTCCCATTTTTCAGCTCCTTTGATCCAACTGGGTTGACGCTCATCCACTGAAAGGCAGAGATTGCTGAGGGCTGCCCACATGGCTCCCAGTGGCCAGGGAGCACCTAGGACAGGAGCCACTGGCATGAAGGACACCAAGCACATGCTGGCAGATGATTAGGACAAAAAAAGGTCTCCTGGTCTGGGGAAAATTAGCAAGTGACTTTTTTCACTATATGGGAAGTCACTGAGATAAACTGAATAGGCTTCTGAAGTTATAAAAGCTCTGAAAACTCTGAAAGAAAAAGAAAGTGAACTGAATGCAAGGAGAAAAAGGGGAATTCAAACAGAGGAGAAAATTTAAGGTTTATTTTAGACAACCAAGCTGTTGAACTAAGCATAGCTGAAGTGGAAAACTGTTACGACCCAACAGTTGGATGACTGCTTTTGAATAGTAGCTACATGAAAACAAACTTTCATGGGTATTGTTTGGTTCCTGGCCTATTCTACTGTAACTTTCATTATAGAATTGCCATACAGGGCCTAGGAATATTTGTCATCCAAAAATCACATTGGAGAAATAGAGTAATAATTCGTATATCCACAGAGACTGAGGAATTGCAGTAGCATTTCAAGGAGAGGAGAAAGAGAGTTAGGTATGCATAGGAGGCCATTTATTTATTTAAAAGCATCCAGGAAAGGTTGTCTTTTATCTGAACTACTTCTTTCCAAAAATAACAATCTTTCCAAAAATAACAATCTGAATGAGCAAAAATAACAATCTGAATGAAAGGCAATTTGAAACTTTGATCTCCTTATGTGTTTGTGCCACCCCATTACTTGATGGCTTCCCCACCCCCTGCCATCTGCTACTGATCGATTTTCTTAGGAGGTGCTACTCATCCCTATTGCAGTTGGACTGTGATCCTCAATGCACTGCTATCTCAGAGCCCCAGACCTTGCTGGCACCATAGCTCTTCCTGTGACATGACTTCAAGCTGAAAGAGGGTGTATTTGATTGGATATTAGAAAGAAATCATTTACTGTGGGGTTGGTGAGGCACTGGAACAGGCTGCCCAGAGAGGCTGTTGACACTCCATCCCTGGAAGTGTTCAAGGCCAGGCTGGACGGGGCTCTGAAAAAACCTGGTCTAGTGGAAGGTGTCCCTGCCCATGGCAGGGGAGCTGGAACCAGATGATCTTTATGGTCCCTTCCAAACCAAGCCATTCCATTATTCTATGATTTCCAGTACAAGCCAGGGGCACCTTCTGCTGTCTCCTTTGATGGTGAAGTTGACAAACAACCTATTCATGCTGGCTCTGGCCCAAACACAACCTCTGTGTTTTTGATCACTAAAGCATGGTAGCTCTGTTTGCCTCAGAAACCACCCATATATCATCTGGAACATTAAGAGCCCCAGCCAGGTTGGGACTTAACACTCCAGCTTTACCCTGCAACCCGAATCTCCCAGCTGGCAATGAAATGCTTCGAAGCTGCTCTGCCAGGACGTAATTTTCTTTCCACCCAGCAACAGGAACGAAGGCATTTGAAATCCCACTGTAACCCTGACAGGTGCTCCAAAGCCTTTCAAGGCCAGAGGAAAGAAAAGACAGAGAGGGAGTGAAAGAAAGACAGAAAGAGTATGCAAGGATGAGGAAACTACACTGAATTACAGTTAATTAAACCCAAGCTTTGACAATGTTTAAATAACAGGATTCTACACCTAGCCCTGGAATGCCTGTACGAGCTGTCATTTAATTTAAAAGAGCACAATAGCTAAATGTCAGTCTCCAGGCAGATCTTTCACATCTTTCTGATACTGTATTAAAAAGTTATTATAAAGCAGAAGTTCAGGATCTGTTTTTTCAGAGTTTGATAATAGCCTTCTCCAACTTCTCATGGCAAACACTCGATACACATTTGTTCTTGTGAAATCAGGAGGAGAGTTATCCTGGATAGTTCTAGGAAACCAAAAACCAAAATCTCAAAATCTCCTAGGCTGAGTCTCAGTCTAATCTGAATATAATAAGAGGAGAATATTTTCCTAGCAAGACAAATCATCTAATAGTAAAATGCTCTTATGAAAAAATCAGTTTATAAAAAAGATCTGAATCACCCCCACATTTGTAAAACATTTGTTCAAAACTTAACGAATATTGTATTGCATGTGTTTAAAGAACAGTGCTAATACTCATTCAGCTTTTCAGTTTCAACCTGTTTCAAGAAGGATGGCATTAATTCTCCCATATCCTATTCACTGTTGCAGATCTCTTTTTTAACTGCTGGCTTTCAATACTGTTTTCTCAGCTTGAATTTATTTGAATTAGCATTTCTAATTGAAATTGAAACAATCAGAAATTCAGTACCATATTTTAATATCAATGTTGATAAAGAAATATTTTGTATTTTAAGCTTTCTTGAAAACTGTGTTTCTTCAATGAAATTGGGCGATTATTTCTTCAGCTATTAAACATCTGAAATTATGCTGTATTCTTATTTGGTTTTAATAATCTCATATAACTCAGAAGACACTTAAAAGTAGAAACATCTAAAATGCTCAAAATTGTCAAATCAGTGCACAGAAGTTATATGGAAGAAAAATATTTAGTCCCTCAATAAAGAACTTGGTATGTTAAGAATAGTACTACCAGTTCCTAATGACAAACTTGATGCATCTATTTGAATACATTTTTGATACAATTAATAAAATAAAGTAAGGTCACAGAGGTAATCCATGGCAGAGGTAGCAGTTTAGGAGAGATGATAATTTAGAAGTTCCTCACTCTCAAAAAGCAGAAAACCACCTTATTTTTCACTAGTCAGCTGGAAATACCACACTGCTGGGTCCCCCTCCAGATATGAAACAGAGGATGGCAGCTGAGCTTCAAGTGATCCTGGTACAGATAAAAGAAACAAGATACCCGAGTTCAGCCAAAAGGACAAGCAGAAATGTCATCATCAAGGACAAGATTCAAGTTGCCTGAGGACTCAGGTGGACACAAGCTCTAAAGTAACATACAAAGCATGTGCATCAGCACTGCCTGAGAGTGGAGCAACCAAAAACTTACTGGGCATTTTGCTTTTGAGGCTGCAGCTCCCTGAACACAAACCCTTCAGTTCTCAGTTCCAAGTCCCAGATGAAACCAAAATAGTATGGCATGAACCTTGTCCCAGGTCCTGAGGACTAAAGTCAGTCTTCTCTAAAGACAATGAATAATTGATTTCTGGATGAATGCTGGAGCTTGAAGGCTGCATTCAAAGGCATGACAGACTGAAAGTAGGACTTCTGTAAGGGTTGGTTTTGAAATTATTAGAATACTAGCAGAAATCAGTCAAATAAGGTGGATGTGCAGAGTGACTGATGGTAATACAGGCTGAATTTCACCTTTCCAAAATGCATTTAAGTGCATGGATAACCCTCCCTTCCATTTGGAGGCTGTCAAATGTTAAATAAATGATGGGTTGAAATAGAGAGTGCTCTTTGTGGGAGAGTGCAACATGGAACTCTTAGCAGTTCTCCCTCTCATATGTACCTGAAAGAATTTCAGTGTCGTACTACAATACGATGGGGTCGCTGAGACACAACATTATCCCCACGAAGCTGAGCAAAAGGTGCCAGGAAATCAAATACTGTGATACAGGACAAATGACATTTCTAAAGACAACAAATAACTCTTTCTTTCAATCTGGTGGAAGGAAAAGCAGAAAGGGACAACACACTGTGAAAAGTACAGGAAATGAGAAAAGCCCGGGCTATTAATAGTTTCAGTACAAATTAAAACAGCACAGAGAGAATGATTCTTTTCCCCTCTGTTGGGCTCTACTGCCCTACTAAAAATCTTCTCCCTTTAAGCAGCAACCTTCACAGATCCTAACATGGGTCTAGATTTGCTTGTGTGCCTCTCTCTTGCTGAGAAATCTGTCCTTCCTAATTACTTCTAGAGCAGTGACAAAAACCTTGTTGATCTGACCAGACAAATTCTGGCAAGTAAAACATTCAGAACTGTAACTGTGAACATGCCGACTGCTGAGAGACAGGGATGATAATAGCACTGTTGATAACAATAAAAGGGACATAGGGAAGGATGAGAACTTAATTTTTGGCCATGTTCCATTTAAAGCAACTACAAAAGACATCGAAAAGAGATGTCAGAGGCAGAGACTCTGACAAGACATCTAAGAGGAGATGTCAGAGGCAAGGGGTTGCTTACAGAGATTTCACTCCCCAGCTGAAGTGATACAATCATCTTCTGGACTGTCTCCCCAGAGACTGAATATAGGTATAAGCAATTTTTTTAAATTTTAATTGAGAAGGCAAGGACAACCTTAAAGGATCTTGACATGTGATATATTTTTCTTGCAAAAACCTCATGTTAAGAAGTGTGTTGCCATCAGAAACAAGTACTCTCTCCCTTTTCTTGAGGAAAACATGCAGCAGATCTGTGGTTTGCAGTGGGTGGACACACTAGTAGAAATGTGTCAGTACTTTACTATTTATGCCTTAAATAAAAAAGATAAATTTCCATCTCTTTACATCTTTGAACACTGAGTCAGTTGCACTTGGTGTATTCTCTGTAGTCTGTTACTGCATTGTATGATGCATGCTCAAATACAGGTCCTTAGAATCGTAGCCTAGAAGATTTCCTTCCTTCCTGCTCCTTCCCTATCCAGAGGCATCATGGCTGTTGTCACTTGAATATTGACAGCATTTCAGATGATTCATGATTCTAATTTATTGATATAATGCCTCTTCTATTTAAAAACAAACATATGAGTGCCACCCCCCTCCTTTGAATGGACTTGCTGCTCTTCTAGGCCACCATATGATTATCAATTTTTTAATTTCTCCTCTGCTCTTTATCAGTCATAACCAGTCTGGGATAATTCTGAGAAGATTTTAATATTTATTGATGAGGAGAGTGAGACTAGGGCATGGATATGAGGGAAAAGCATTGGAGAGGCTGTTTGCGAACCTCTCTGTACTGCAGGAAGCCCTCTTTAGCAAGAGATTTGGGAAGGGCTTGACTGTAACACAGACTGTAACACAAATCAGTGATTTTAGGGTTAGCTCCTCAGAGTTAGATGATTTGTAGCGACTGGTGTCTTTCTGCATATCTGACTAACACTTTTTTTGTAAGATTTTGAATATTTCTTTCCTCCACTGGTTTTGGAGTCAAGATTTGTCTGTCCCCAGGATGAAGCTGATGCCTTCAAAAAGGGTGGGTTAAAGCCCTTTCTGCATAGGAGTTGCTGGTATAACCTCACATCAGTGTCTGGGTGCAGACCAGACTGATATGCATCAGTATCACAAACAGTGCCAGCGACAAGGGAAGCAAATGTACCTTCAGGAGGATGAGGAGCTAAAGATGTAGAGCTACATCTTATACATGGTGATACACACAGGGGAACCTCCCTTGCAGTACAGTGTCTTTGTGTGTCCTTCATATACCTCAGGAAGGAACAAATTCTTTCCCTATCTCTAAAAGAGTCTTTATGTATAATTCTAGTTTCAGTTCATCCCACAGTGTTTCTACTCTCTTGGTCCATGCCTCCTGGATTCCTCCTGCAATAACAGTTTTACCAGGAAGAATAGATTTTTTAGAAAAGAAAAGCCAAGGAAAGCACTCCTAATCTCTGTTCTCCTCTTGCTAGAGTGAGGAAATCCTGTGATTCCTATTCAACTCACTTTAACAGAGTTCTCCATATAGTATGTATGTACAATGTACAGCACATAATTTTTATCAGAAAAGTGCCTTTATTTTCAAATGTCATTTACAAATTAAAAATATGCACCCACATAGCAGAGATTTTGTTACTACCAATAGGTATGTGCAGCACACTGGGGAGTGTCACATCACAAAGAACCCTTTTTGTGGTTTTTCTTTTCAGTAATTCTTCAGTTGCAGCACAGAAGTCAGTATTTCAGAAAATGCAAATGCTGCTGAATTAGTGGTTCTGTGGCACTTAAACCCCCCTGAGCTGTACAACTGAGAGACACCACCCCCAGATTCTCAGTGACTATGTTTTACAGTAAAGGAGTGATGAAAGATGCACTGCTTGGATTCTAGTCTTTGCTAATAATTTCCAATATATATGAAGAGAATGAAACGTTTAAACTCAGGGATGGGGGATTAAAGGATATCCATGATGAATGAGCTGTAGAGCTGAAGAGAATTTGTTGTACATCCTGACCAATATAGCAGTGAAAGTAATCAATCCATTACCTCTCTACTGAGAGAAATGGAAGAGAGATAAGAGGATAATGAATGCTAGGCACAATACTGATAAGGAAGACACTTAAAATGACCAGCCAGAATATATTCCATAGTTAATAGTGCTGACAAAAACAGTGACAAAGTAATAATTTATTCATGGAATAAGAGCCATTCCTGTGAAAATCAAGGCAGCATTTTAAATTAAGGCAGCTATTGAAATTAGAGTAGCCTTATTAACCAGTAGCCATAAATGAAGTATTGTAGAAAAGAATACTTTTAAGGGCTCATTTTGCCATTAACATATGGGCTAAATTGCAAAATCCTGTTGCTTACAAATGCCAGATATTCTTTTTCCTCTGCCAAACCCTTCTGGCTTTTTCCTTAACCCTTTTCTTTAATGCAATAAAAATTCATATGAAGCTCTGCATATTCACATGCAGCTTGAATGGCTAATGCTTTTGCCCAGTGCTGACATGCCCCCATCCCAGAATCTTTTAAGAGGTTGACCTAGATTTTGAGTCCAATAATAACACTAACTACTGCTAGGACTAAAATTTAAATATATTTGATGATTCAAAATGCAACACAATTAAGAAACCACACCTATCTAAAAACTATTAGTTTTTCTCTCTCTTTGCCTGAAGATTGTGCTGTAGGAATATACTGCGTAATATGAAGTGTTGCAAATATATAAGGAACAGCAGTGACTGTGTTGAATGAAATAAAAGCTGCATCTGCTTCAAATGGTTGAGGTTATGACTAAAAACCAGGTTGTTCCATCCTGAATTTCTTTTCAGATTTCATTATACCATTTCTTAAATGTCTTTACTATTTCTAAGGATGTTTGGGGTCATTATCTACTTGGAAACTGAATCTGTGGTCAAATATCCTGGTTTTCCTGGTACACAAACCACATAACCTGACCTAAAAGTCTCTTATTAAAACTATGAAAATTTAATTTTCAATAAAAATACCATCCAATTATTCAATGAACCTGTTTCTCATATTTCAGTTGTGGTGCCAGACAGAGATGGGTTTAGAGGGTTTATCACTTCCTACATACAGTAATTTCTCCCTCTATGTCCATAACAGATACAGAGATGTACTGTCAGACTTTTTGTTTCCTTTTAGACAAAATAAAAACATAACTTTTAGGGACTTAACAACATTTTTAGAATTCTGTTGTTATATAAAAGCAATTTTATGTATCAATTATAGATAGGAGATCTTCCACCCTAATAAGTGTGCCCATCACAAACCCCATCCAGGCAATTACATCTTTCCTACTTCTTTCTAATAAGGACGATGAAAGATTTTTGTAATCTTAAAGTTCTAGTTAATCAGGTCCTTGACTAGAAAGTGTCTGAAGGAGAAAACAGTCCCTAAATTAGGTAAAAGTTTCATTGGTGGGCAGCACTGAAATGCTTAGGGGACAGGAAAAATAGGTCTTTAATGTACATATATGACATCTCCTGTTGCAATTGAGCTCACAGAGTAGACGGTTGCAAGACGGAGGAAATAGGCTTTAGATCCCCCAGCTGACTGTATTAACCCCCAGACACTGAAAGTAAAAAGAGGGCTCGCTCCGTACTCTGAGCACAAAACAGACCTTTATTCAATTCCATCTGAGCTCACACAGAGATAGTGACAGTTTTCTCAAAAGGGAACACAACTCGCCTTCTCAGCTCCTCGGCGTCGGTAACGAGCCTCTCTAATCGCCTTAGAGTGGCTCAAAATAACTGGGCAAAGGAATACTGCTAAAAATCCTGCTGAAGTAATGCCTGTTTTATGCTGGAACTGTGCTCTTTTGTCATGTTCTGTTCTGGGTTTTCCACACAGAATTCTGCCACATTCCTGTGGGTAGACAGACAATTTTGAGAGACCTGATCATTCTCTTAGGCTCCCAATACCCTGACTGGTCCCTTTGACTGCTAAGCCTTCAAAAACCTGAATATTTGGTCTGTATGTACCCTCAACTGAGGATTCAGAAAGCAACTGTTAGACCCTTCCCACCTTCCCTCCCACACCCTTCTTCTCTCTCTTCCTCCACTGACCTTGTTTCCTGCCTTTCCCTATATTTTCAAGAATCTCATAATACTTTTGCAGCTCTTATTCTTTCTTGTAATGACTGGAGTTGGCAATAGTGGATTTTGTGCATTCCAAGAGCAACTCCATCATCTGTGCATTGTGGGAATACTTCCCACTAGTTCTAAAGAAGATGCAACCCTACACAATGACGACTACTGTAAGGGAATTCCGTCAGGAGCACATGGCAACCATCCTTCTAATAAAGAGACTTGGAGTAAATTATATCTATGAAGATTATTTCAATTAATGAGAAATGAAATCACGTCTCTAAGTGAATATGACCTTTCTGGTTTACTTTGAACATAAGGTTTGGTATGATTGGGAAGGATGATGCTTAAAACACTCAGTGCTCATCAACATCAATCTGACAATGGTTTCCAACTTGCAAAGCAAGACATGGAATATGAGAAAGAAATTAAAGGAATAAAATTAAAATGTCAGCAGAGAAAGTAACTAATCTCCATCAAGTCTCTTATGTAATCCAGACCGTTTTGCTGCTGTTATTATTCAAAACCCTTAGGGAACCAAGGATCTAGGTCATCTGCAGGATAAAGAATGTACTATCCAGGAATCAATATTCACAGTAGTAAATTAAATTATAGTCCTCTCCATGCAAAGAGTTTTATTATTACAAGGAGCGTTGACAATTTAAACTCAACAGGAAAAAATAAATCTAAGCCATCAGATAACTTCTTCACTATGGCATTTCCCTATATACAATGCTGTCCCTTAAACCGTCAATAATTCTTTAACTTTCTGTGAAATAGGATACTGCACTTTCCCGGTAAGCATATGGCTACTATAATGATAGGCTTAGATAAGCCACTGCATCTGTTAATACTGACAAAGTTATACTGCCATTAGCACTAAAGCAACATCAGCACCATGGATGAGGCATCTGAGACACGCTACAACATGCAATTGCCATTTGCAATGGGAATTTTAACCACAGTGGTGTGATAACAGAATTTCTAATGCCTAAAATATGATAGAGAAGTTGAATTACAGGAATGTTGGTAAACCAGTCTTGCAGCTTTAGGAGCTGCCATTAGCTGCAATGTCTCAGTGTAGTCTCCTGCTGTTCGTTTCACGTTTTGGTGGTTAGATTGTATTTACCTATGACCAACAACCCAATTTAAGACACTGCCCAAATGCAAAAGTCAAATCTTATGATAGTTTTCAACCTAATTGAAGTTGATAGCATGTGATTGGGAACTGAAGGCAATTGTATAGCATTTATCTAAGCAGTCACATTTCTGTTTTTAAACCTCCACAGAAAAGCTTCTCATTTCATGGTACATTATGAATCTCATTCATTGAATTAACTGATGAGGAAGGCAGACTGGTTTGATTGATTGCTTAAACTGGCAGAGCTCATCTTAACTGCACACTCTAGGGCATTCATGTGCTGCTCTGCACCGAGCCGGGGTCTGGCACAATCCCTGCACCCTCCCCTGGGCCAAACCAAAGGGACATGGCCCAAGTACATACAGAGCTTCCACGTTCCATCTCTACAACATGCTGTTTCCTTGTCTAGCACTGCCCATAACTTTATTGACTCTATTTCTCTTTGTAATCTGGTGAGAAAAAAAATGAAATGTGTAGATCAAGGAGAAATGTCGCTAAAGAAATGCAGCACTATTCATGTACGAGAATCCACTGATTCCTTTTCTCAGACGTATATAATCCCACACAAAAGCCTCTATTAAGCCACATAACAATGCTACTTTGGGGAAACTTCAGAAACCTGAAATTCAGAAAACTGCAAATACAGTGTTAAGATCAGAATTAAGGAATGAGAGAAAGAATTGCTTCATTTTTAGCTCAACTGTCATGCAAGGTTCAAATACGTCCAAACGCCGAAGTCACAGTTAGCTAGTTTATTACTGAACACCCGAGGCTCAGCTTGCACTGAAAATTAGGAAGGTTTTCCCTAATTGTTTCCCGAGTGTACAGATGACAACACATAACTACAATTAATATATTCTTCTGCTTAACTTGGGAGGTGGAAGGCATTACTATGAACCACTGCTTCTCTTGCCAAATGAACCAGCAGATGCAGCAGGCCCAAGAGATGCTGAACCTTCTGATCCCAAAGACAGCCAAGTTGTCATGATGCTTCAGCAGCATCAGATGCCTTTGAGGAACATGAAAGCACCAAGCACTGCATATCAATGTGTGTAATGGGCTTTCACCACTCCAGCCAAAAGCGTTTGGGAAATAAACACATGCCTGTCCTTCCAAGTGTGTGTGACAGCAAGGTGTGGGGAACCACCTCCTGAGATTGTCATCTTGCTCTTGTTTCTGTACTGCACCTCCACCATTCCCAGACAGAGGACTGCTGAAATCACAGGACCCACCACACCTGTCAGAACAAAGAGCTTCTATCAAGTGCCTCTGCTGATCATAATTAAAGTGGCATAAAAGAAATATTTAAAAAAAGTGGAGAAAGGAGGGAGCAGATGGATTGAAGTCATTCACTTCTGGCTGCTTTTCCTCAGCAGTCAGATTGCAGCCATAACAATGGCTCTTCTTTCCTGATCAGATCCTAGCCAGGTGATTAAATACCTCTTTTGGTCACTGCAGTCTCCTGGTGACCGAGATCTGTTCTGGTTATAGATGAGCTATTTCTTAATCATAGTAGAAAAAATCCCTGAAGCTGTTGCATTCTGTAGCACTGCATTCACCTATTTGCTGAGAGCAATGTAAAAAAATAGTCAAAATAAAAAGCTATTGCACATTAACCTACCTGGCCCATGAAACACATATTTAAAAGACCATTATAAAGGACCATAATTATGTTTGAGCAAGTAGCACAATATATTGCCAGAAGACAACTGATGGACAAAGCTGAAGAGCAGCCTGAGCAGTCCAGAATCCAAATCCTACTCCTGTTTTATCCTCTCTTTATCAAACCCAAATCACACTCCCTCCAGCTCCTCTCCCTTCTTGTCTCTACACACACTGAGTTAACAAAAAATTTCTTGTAGATGTTAATGAAAGCTTATAGCCTGCAATATACAGTTGAGCTGCCCTGATTCTATCTAATACACATTTTATTATTTCAGGATTAATAACACGAGCAACTGACAACACTACAATATACCTACACGGAACCTTAATTTGAAGATTGCAAAGGATATTACAAAAGACTGAATAAGTATTAATATGTCTTTGTCCCCAGCTAGCAGAGAACACTGATACACATACAAACAAAATTCACTTGGGGTCTGAACAAAGAATACTCCAGTCTGAGTTAGCAAGGTGTCCATACTCATTTGCATAACTTTAGTTATATATCAAATATACTGCTGCCCCATGACCGAGGTCAGAATGCCAGGCAGGAGCTTAGCAAGCTTAAAGTCAGTCTCAGATGGCTCCAGCAGCAATCCTGTGCTGTACAGCCCCATGAGCTGCTGTCAGGTTCACATGTACTGCAGTCACTCTGGTTTACATGTTTCTTGTATATTTTATGGATGATACAGTTGAAACCAAGGTTATACTATGGCTTTACAGTTAAGAGTTAACTGCACAGCATTCATTTCTTCTTCTGTGCTTCAGGTTTTATCAGAAAGGTCTGATTACTTATCAGTGCTGATGCCATATGAATTACATCAAGATGAAGAATTTACATGAAAATAAGTCATCAGGACTTTGTGCTGAGTTCCATATGGCTTCACAGAAAATTATAACCTTGCTATATAATTTAAAATTCCTCCTTTAAAATCTCTTTACAGTGTTCTATAGGAGGGAAGAAAACCTTTCCCCTTTCTCTCCCCACTCCCCCACCACAAAAATCCAGAAAAGAATGCTATTCTCTATTAAACTAGGTACCCAGATTAGTTACAAAGGCACATATACTTTTAAAATACTCGTAATTCTTATAATCCAATTGGACTACAAAACTTTACAATTTTATTGGCCTTATCTATATGACCTTATGCATAATTTTAAATGTACAAATACTTGCAAGCTAAAATGACCATTTTGAGTACACAGATTGCAATATATTAGTAAAAACGTAGATCATAATATGGCTTAACTGCAGTTTCCTTTTTTATGTGTAAAAGAGAAATGCAACTTATGTTCAGAATTTGAGTGAAATGATCCAATACTAAATCGTACATGTGCATACAAATACACAGCTTCATTATTTTTACACTGAATTTCTTCATCTCTTACCGCATTTATATGAGATTTAAACCCAGGTAATTTCTGAATATTTGGAAACAGTCGTGCAGTATGATGAGACTCAAACATGTGTTTAATTGTGTGCTTTGCAGCCCACTTTTAAGCGAGTATTTCAAGTTATTGTCATCAGCAGATCTCTCCCGTTTCCAAGGGAAGGCAGTTCCATAAAGCACAGACTCCATGCCCACTGGCTGTTCTATGGACACATTAAATATGTGCATATATCATTGCAGGATTAAGGTCCAAGTCAGTTTGGAGTTAAGTTACTGACCAAAAGCTTTCCTTTCTGTAATAAACTAGCACCCATCTCATCGAAAATGAACACCAAATCAGACAAACATAATTTGGAAAAAATTCAGCTGGTGGTAAACCACTTGTACTACAGTATGATAACTCTAAAATGGCCATAGAGAACATAGCCCATTTTAAAATGCATCACCATAAAGAAAGCAAGCACCCACTCTTCCAGTTCAAAGCCCTGAAGGGATGTAGGTTTTTCCTGAAACAATTATAAATAACTAAAAAAAAGTATTTGGTATGAAAATGCCTCCCACACAGCCATCTCACAGCACTGCTAATGTGCTGCTGCAGTGCTTTCTGTGAATGATTATAATTTCATCTCTTGCATACCTGCTGAGTTCAGTCATTTCCTTCGATTAATTTAAATGCGGTTACAAATAAACATTTGAAAAATATAGGTAAAATGTTACTTTATTTTATTTTTCAATTTCATACTTTAATTTTGCCTTTATTCATGTCTTCCTGCTCTTTCCCCAGAGAGACACATATCCCTCTCCTCAATTTTCAAAAATGAGCCTTGTCACTCTATTACTTTTAGTCTGAACCTGGGAGATAATAGGGCAAATTTGACAAAACCTGTGCAGGAAATGAACACTCATTCATTTATTAGTGAGTCTCACTGGGCACTATTAAACTTGGAATAAAAAAGTTATCTAAAGGAAGAGAACAAACCTACTGAATCAGAAACACAGATGTTGGTGACGTCTTCAGCTTTTTCACTAATTCCCAACAGGTTGTTAATGGACAGCATTGCTCCTAGCCACAGGGAATTCAGGAGTTAACACTTAAGGTTGACAGAGAGACTAAATTATGATCCCACTGTACAACACTACTTGCTCAGTATTGCTGCCAAGGGGCAGCACAGATTGGGGACCAGCACACTAATCTTATTGCCTAATTATAATATTGCCTCGCAACTCATTTCTGGGAAATCCTGAAGCTCCATGCAAGGTGTAGGTGACTATAGCAATCCAGAGATAAGCACCCCTGACTTTGGGAGTCTCATTTCCCAAGCCTAGGAGTGATTACACAGTGTAATTGGAGATGGTTAGTGGAGGTGTGTGTATCTCTCGTAAATTCCTGATGCAATACTTTGCATCCTGCATTTTCAATTTACAGGACGAGTATGTGAAATACTGAGACTGGGTGTCTTGGGAGATTTTATGAATATAAATAAACAAAATATAGTTTGGAAAGTAAGTTTGAAAATAGTTTTCATATTCAATAATAAATTACTTTTTAAATGTTCATGCATTTTATGATTAATGAGATTAGCTGCTAATTAGCTAAATAAATATCATTAACTGTGTGAATTTCTCAACCTTCCTATCTGTTGCTTAGATAAACAGTTACATAGTGAATGCTTTATTACATACATAAAAATGTCTCCTGTTATAATGCGTAAGTACATATTGATGTTACATTTCTTTGCTGTGATATACGCATTAAGTCCCAGGCCACTAAGAAAAGAAACTACAGATCTTAATAATTTATGTCCCAAGTTTTAGCCAGGATTATCAATGGTAGCTTTTGAGCTTTTTCTTTTAGTAACATAATATATCATAGTAAAAATGCACAGACAAGCGATGTGTCAGTTTGATTTTTTCCACCTGATTCAGCAACCCAAAATTCAGACACAGCAGTTTAAGCAGAGTTGCACACTGAAGAATTTAAGTCTAAGCATTTAATCTGTTCTTTCCATAAATTTCTGCTGCTTGTGCTATTATAATGATGTTACCAGAGGAAGTTTATTTATATCACAGATTTTCAGCATCAGCACATTCAGAATACAACAGCAATCATTCATTCAATAGCTAACAGCAATGTAATAATATCATCACTAACACTATAAATATCAAAAGAACATTTAGAGAAAAGACAATGGAAAATAAAGTCACTTTGAACAATCAGTAACAGAGAATTCACTAAACCCAAAATGTTTTAAATACACGTACACAGAAGCCAGTTCAGAAATAAACAGCAATTATGCACAGCAATTTTGAAGCAACAGGTTGCATATAATTAAACAATAATAAATAAGGGGATCTTTATGGGCCCATTAATAGGAACATACACTCTAGAGAGCAGCATTTAAAGATCTTAAGCCTTGTGCATCTCAAAACACCTAAAGAGATTTTGTTCATGAGTAAACTATAGCCAGCATGACTGTAAAGCAGCAGGGGCAAACCTGACACCACTCTGTCTAGACTGTGCACAACAGGATCACCCTACGCAAATATGAAATGCCAAGACTGATGGTGACAGATATGAACCAGCCCTCCCTTTTCTTTTGGAGACTATGCACTGTAACTTCTTTTTTAACAGGCTCAGATCTACCATGAAAGCTGTTCTCCCTGCTGTTCCTAATGTATATTGTAAAGAGCTACTGAGAACAGCACCTTAAGAAGTCACTTGTCATTCTCTCTTCCCTCCCCTGCCTGCTTTCCCAAGTATTTAGATAATAATGGATCTGGTTAAAATCGTGAAGTCCAAGAACATATTGACGTGGGTTCAAAAGGCTAGACCTGTAAAAGCACAGATAAAGACTTCTATTGAAAATGATGTTAACAAAGTGATACTCTCAAAAGGTAAAGAAGTGGTCAGTCCTGCGTGTAGCCACATTTTAAAAGAAAAAGTAAATTATTTCTCCCTATTTTTGCAGCATGTGTGGGTGTGAGTGTGTGGTGGAGGGGAGTGTCGCTTCAGAAAATGAATGGGTGAGCACTGGGAAGGGCAAAACAAGTCGGAATAAAGTTTGTTCAAACAACAGGAAACATGAACACCGATCTTGTAATAGGCGTCATACAGAGCTTCAGTCAAAATGGAAATGTCGATAAGGATCACTGCATATGGCCAAAACGCTGCCTGGCTCTAGGGGAGAAATCATGGTGATGACACTCTTCCAAGGGGACAGGCAGCCCAAAGGTACCAAAGTGTGTGTTAGCCAGGGACATGGAGGTGTCCCCGTGGCGATCCAGCTTGTGTCTAAGCACTGATCTCCTAGAGCTGCCTGTGAGCCCCTGCTGAACATGAAAAAGGAAAGCTTTCTAGATGAATTGGAAGGAGAACAATGTGCTGCTCTTAGAAGTGTTTTAGGCCTACTTTCTGGGTGCAAGAAGCAGCATGGGAAAAGACAGTGCTGGGTTGAAAAGGAAAGAGATGGTGTCTTCGGTATGATGTTTGAGCAGAGCAGCTTCTTCAGCAGTTAACAGCAGTGACTACAAACTGGTAGACAGGGAAGGCATAGACAGACTTTCAAGGATCTTTAATATGAATTCAGGCAACATATTTGATGAAGTGGAATAAGTCAGGGCAATAGAGAGATTAATGAAGTTGGGCAACCTGAAGACAAGCCTACAGTCCTTCCAGTAGCCTTCTTAAAAGCTCTGAAAGGAACAAGCCTGGTCATGTCGAAGTCAAACAATATGAAGCTCTAGTGACTGAGATATGAGATGAAGAGAGACAGGAAAAGAGCTCAGTTGTGAGAGTGACCTTGATCATGGAAAGGCAGAAAAGCAGCATGAGTTGTGCATTCAAACTGACTATGAAGAAAGAGACATACATGTTGAATATGATAGCTGGAAAGGGCGGGTGAGATGATACTGTTGCTCACAGCAGCTGAATAAAGGAGGTGGTAAATCATTGTTTTTGAGTAAAAGCATCCTAAGCTGATGGTAAGACAGTAAAACACCAAGACTTTAGTAGGACATAAGGGCTGTGATCCATCTGACTTGGTGTTAATGCCTATAGCTGGGCTCTCTCAACAGACAATGGAGAATGTAGTCAACAGAGCCAAAGGAGTCACATGCACAGTTCACATTTTGAGGATCAGACTAATGGCCACAGACTCCCTTAATACGCTTGTCTAGATCTTCTGTCAGGAAAAAGAGCCCATGACAAACACCTCAAATGTCAACATCTACCCTGTAGACTGCCTGAAGTAAGGTGAGATGAATCTCACTCCAGAAAACACGTCTGGAGCCCAGGGGAGATCTGAAAATCGTTAGACTAGATACATCTCTCAAGAGTTTTTCAATCTTGCTGCAAAGTATAACTCTCTTCTTGGGAATCTGGGGAGCAAGTGGATAGTTATACATGAGTCCATTATTGTAGAGGCCAAAGATGATAATATATAACGATAGAACACGTGGTTCAATACATTACATGTTGTGTCTACTTCAATAGTATTAATAAATCAGCCTGGCCTAGCCTAGGTATTTAAAACTATAGAACAAAGTAAATATAATTGTGGACAGAGAAAGCAAACTGCCTGGAAGGTGCAGGTACAGTCACATTGAAAAATGCCACCTCATAAAGGCAGTAATCTCCCTCAGACAGATCTTCATTACAGCTAATCACTATTTTGCCAAAGGCACTTACGGCAACATATTTCTAGGGGAAGGAACAGGAAGGCAGCAGGGAAAAGGAAGAAATTTCTCAAGCCCCTGCCCTCTCACCCCAAAATTGCAGCCCAATGCGAAAGTCAAATATTTCACTTCAGCTGGAAAATTCTAAGAGAGAGTTCAAATGGAATATTGTAGCAGGTGAAATTGAAAACGGGGCAGATAAGTGGTTGCAAGGTATATGCTCCCCTCTGGCACTTTTTAATCAGGAATACAGGACTCTTAGGTGGAGGCAATATCATATACTTACACTGGGTTATATGGTCCAAGTAATAACCTTCCATTGGTAATAAATTAATTTTTTTTCTATAAAAGTTGGTTTCATTTTAACACAGCTATCTCTGCTGAGGGGTATGGGTGCATATTTCCACATCAGCACACATGCTTAATGCAAAACGAACAACTCTGCTCTCCTACTCCCTCCTGATCAAACACAGATAGTCCAGGACAAAGTCTGGTTAATAAACCAGTTGTAAACAATCAGGGAAGACAGGCAATGCACTAAGCTGTGAATTGCCTTCATACAAACTAGGGGATTGCAAGGTAGATACAGTGTGAAAACCACCTCAGAACCAAAGATAAAAGAGACAATAAAAAAGAAAAAGATAGAGGACAGCAGACAAACAGAAAGCAGCAGGAATATAATTTCCTTTAAAAATAATTGCATTCAATTTATGCTTTTACCCTACACTCCCAGTACTAAGTAATCTAATCAGATGCATATGGTTTTATCTTCCAAGGTACACATGAAGCTTGCAACAAAACCCCCATAAAACATGACCTGTGGTGACTCAATGCAGATTTAAGAGGATATATCTGTTTCTTATCCTCTTGATACCCTTAGCAAAGATTTTTTGCAACCTTGTGGTCTCCTTCCACACACCACCTCCCATATAAATCTCTCCCCTTGGGTTTAAATATATTTTTGCTTACTTGTTCCTTTTGTTATTTTGGTTTAAAGGCAGTGGAATTGAATATATTTTCTTTATGCAGGAAGGTTTAGCTGAGGACCTTTGCTCATGGTTGTGAAGTAGTCATCCTTTCTGAACTTTAATTTTGCACAGCTTCCTATGACCGAATCAAATTCCCTTTGATTCTCCCCTAATTCAGTCTTAATGTGGGATAACACACAGATATACGTAGGGGTCTAGCAGCATCTGTAAAACTTTCTTCCCCTTCACTTTGCCAGTATGAGCAGGGCAATTTCTTCAGTAGCAACAACAGAATCTCAAGTTAATGTCTTCCAGCAAGAAAGCTGGACAGATATTTCATGCATTTGATTTAGAAACAGGGCTTGGAAGCAGTCAGGGCAAGACTGATACTCTGTGGAATAAAGGCAGTGTTATTGTGGATTTACTAATTTATATACCTAGGTTGTGTATTATATATTATTAACAGATTTTTGAGCCTTAAAAAGTTTAAACTATGACTTTTTAACAGAAAGTATGCAGATTAGGTTGTATTTCACAATTGATTTATAGTTGTTCTTTGACTGCCTGCAGTTGTTCAACAAGCTTTGTACCAGACCCATTTTAACAGCCGAGACCTGAAATCAGCCCAAGTACAACCCCATCACACAGAGACGCGACATTTTGATCTCATTTTCAGCCAATATGTTCCAGAAGGCAACGCTTGAGGCAACCTCCAGTGTGCCAGTTTTCTACCTCCAAAATCTCTACCAGAGATGCTTCCCCTAATTTTATCTATATCTGTGATACCCACACATAAAAGAAGGGTCTCTTTAGACCTGTGGAACACAAATCTCGCAGTACATCACAGATCATTACGAATTTCTTAACTCACCTCTATGACCAAACATTTTTCAGGGAACTCGAAAAATCTGATTCTTTCAACTGCATGCAGTGAAAGCTGCAGCCCCCTCCTTGTTCTCCTTCACATTTCTCTTCAAGAGTGGCCCCATGTGTTTGTTTTTTTATTAATTTGGGTTATTTATTAACTTACACAAGACTGCAGACACTCTAACACTATCAATTATATACATGTATCTCACGTTACATTAATTACACTATATATATAAAATAAAGTAAATCTTGGCAACCTTAAAATTGTCAGTTTTGACGGAATCTCAGCCAGTCGCCTAGGAGCCTGGTTCATCTTCAGGGAATGATAGCCTTAGCCTTTCCATCAAATCATTTTTGCACACATACTGAGAATATCACCAAGAAGTTCAGATTAAAGAGCAGGATAGTGATACCCAGACTCCTTGCAGACTGTCCTGCCAGCCTGATTAATGACAGGGGGACTTAGCTGGACACACATCCAGCACACAGCATAGCATGCCCTGAGGGGTCGGATTGTTGGTAAGGTTAAAAAGGGAAATAACACCACAGTCACAACCATTAAGGGTAACCAGCAGAATGAGGATGCTTATGTGCATACCTAAGTCTGCTTCCTGGAGAGTCAGTGGAAAGGCTGGACAGCAACCATACACTGTCCCACATCTTCAGATTTCCTGCCTTCTTGTCTCACTGCTTCGGGAGACCCCTTGTGATCTGCAGTTAAACTAAGCCCTGTGCTTTTCTCTTTTGCTGTCAGCTGTGCAACTTTCCCATTTGTTTCTGCCATGAGGGATGTCCTGGGGGTGCAGCTTCCTTGTAACATCTGTTTTCTACAAAACAGGCATTTACTGTCCAACAGCTCCAAAGTGGGCTCTCTCTGACCCTCACAGATGATTTACTGGACCATAATGGCTCTCCCTACTTCATCTTCTAGCTCCATCACTGCCCCAAAGAGCAGTCTAGTGTCAGCAGATAGTGTCCACCCTGAGGCTACTGAGGCTGCCTGAGTATGTGGAAGAGGTGGGAGAGCAGTCTGAGTATCTAACATAGAGGAGGGGACTGAATCTGGGTTTCTGTTTATCAGGCAAGGTGTCTACCCAGTAGACTGTTCTTCCTTGCCACCTCCGCTCTACTTGGTCATACATGAATTAAAGGTCTAAATGATGGAGTTTGAGGGTGTGAATCCAATTTCCCAAAAGGGACCCAAGTCTTCAAAAGAGGTGAGATTTTAGATGTACCATTTTTTTTGTTCTTTCCTATTACCTGTCCTATGTGGGATGTCTTGCTCTGCCAGCTGCCTCTTGTGATCCCTGTTCTTAAAGTCAAGCTCAGAACTGCTAATCCAGTCCAGAGCATGACTCTGGTGTACTGGTGTGCTAATGCCTAAGTCTCTCTGGGGACAGAGGGACAGAGAATGGTCAGGGTAAAAGAAAATGAAAGCAAGTAGAGTGAATTGCAGTGCCAGGGTTGGAGGGCAGCAATGAGACAGAGTGAGGTTTGAAGAAACCCGTAGCAACTCAAAGGGTTTGCAGAAGTGTCAGAGTGAAAGGAGGAGGCAAGGCTCTATAGGGATTCAGGGAACAAAGGAATGGGCAGAAGGATCTGCTTCAATATCTAGACCATGCAGAGGTACTATAATCTTTTTTTTTTTTTTGGCTGCTGCATACTCAGTGGCTTTCTCGAGTTGTGTATTTTCTTTCCAGGCTGCCTGATAAAGACCATTTCAGAGGTAAGGAATTTTTTTCTTTTGGTAAAAATTCATTTTTTATAAAACTACAACATCCACACACTCTTGTAAGTATTTTGATGCCTTTTTGAAATGAGAAAATGTGGGGGAAATACAGTGCAATATCATTCTTATTTTAAATTTAATAAGTGAATTTTGTTTCTAATATGCAGAATTTCCAGGTTTTTTCTTTTACACTGTTTTACCCGTACATATGATTAAATCCTTTGCACTCTTGACAACAGTAACAGCAAAAGTTAGAGGAACCAGAGGAAAGGGTTAGCATAACAAAAGCATGGACACAACTCCACAAATTTGTGCGTGTGGCTGTCACAATGCCCAACTGCTGGAAAATACAGAATGACAAATGTCTCATTTCTAGCTCCAGTCTGGGGGGTAAGAGAAAGCGAGCACTGAATACCTAAAAGAGAGCTCTCTGCAAAGCAAACTGCAGTAATGGGTCTGGAATTCCTGAGCAGTTCATAATTCAGTTCTTACATTAAACAAAAGGAGACAGCAAGAGATAATGAAAGGGAAAGCCCATGGGGAGACCTGACATGCCATGGACATGACTGGCCACTTTGTACTCCTGCTGCCCTCCAGTAAGAGAAGGCTGAATGCATTGTTTTAAATTTCTGAGTAAATACTGGTACTTGTAGAGGTTAAACAAGATGCTGTACTAGAACCTGCCAAGCCTTTATTTATACCTAGCCAGGGGACAGGATAAGCATACACTGACAACCTCTTTTAATCCAATCACAGAGAAACCACCACAGGAATGGAAAGTAATTTAGCAGGCATCCTTGTCCAACTTGTCCTCATTCTCTACATTGAAGATTTTTTATTTACTGTCATTTTAGAATAAGAATATAATCACATGGTAACAACATAAACACTAGCATCACAGACTAGCAGAAACTGTGGTATCCAACCCCAGAGAAAACAATTTTGGAGTCAGAATAACAAGAACTCATTCCACATTCAAGATTACTCAAACTAATGCAGCCTCCAGAAAAATGCAGTAGGATCCTGATGGGTAATTTGTAAAGGCAGCTTGAATCGTTCGGCCAGTAAAATCATGAAGTGCCACCTACTCCAAGTCCCTAATCCTCCACAAACATATATTCCCTGCAGAACTCCCACATGTCAAGCTGAATGCCTGCAGAGCTATTCAGGGGTTGTTGCAGGACTGTGATGGCACTTACTCTGTCCTACATGGAGGAAAATATGGAGCATGTGTGGGAATATTGGGAGGAGAAGTTGAAACCCTGTTGGTAAATCAGTGTTAGGGACTGAGATCTAAATGAGTATGTGTGTGAACATGTGTTACTCTCATTTCGGAAGAGAGGAGCAGATTGCTGAGACCAAGTGCTGTGATTCAAAGCCGTGTGACAGATTTGCCCTGTGAACCTTAGCAAGTCACCATAACTTTGTGTCTTGGCCTCCTTGTCTAAAGAGTGGGGGATTGAGTGGGAAGGGACATGTTCCAGCCAGCAAGTGTGCTGGGGCCTTGCACAGTGTCAGCCCCGTTTTCCACCTAAAAGTCTGATGGTAAAATATGTCCTCTGCAGATACTTAACTTCAAGTATCTTCACTGATCTTTCGTAACTAAGATTTCTTGGTACCCTTGCAATTACTTACATTTTATGCTTATTAGTCAAAAAGCCAAATGCCTCACTCAATATATCAGTGTAATGTAGGGGGAGCAATATTTGACCACCAGACAATCAACTTAGAAAAAAAAGTCGGTCTGTGAGCATGCAAGGATGGTTTTCTAAAGACAGAGACTTGTGGTTGCATTTTCCAGTTTTCATGAAGACTCTGATAGAAGTGAGGCTTTCCTAATGCACCTGAGATGTTCCACATTTCCTCAGTGGAACATATGAGGTAATGTAGAATCCTCTCTTCTCTGTTCATCAGGTATTTAACGAAATTGGGGGAAAAATGACAGTCTCTGAGAACAGGAACTCCTTGCAAACTTCAGCTTATATGGA
Organism: Manacus candei; assembly: GCF_025592945.1. Lineage (NCBI taxonomy): Eukaryota > Metazoa > Chordata > Aves > Passeriformes > Pipridae > Manacus > Manacus candei. The sequence continues at coordinate 2,833,930 of NW_026138055.1, read as the reverse complement.
CTAATCAAATTAAAAAATAGTGGAACAATAGCGAGACCCAGTGATATCAAAATACTCTGATCATTTAAACTTCAGACCTTATAAAAGTCTTAGAAATCTCTTTCAGTTCTCAATACAAGATGAACTGATTTTGGATGAAAGTGAACATGCTGAAATGGCAATAACATAGAAAACCTTTATAAAAAATCAATCAAATCCTCCCTACTCCCAGAGAAACACTACTTACCTTTCCAGCTACCCTGCATAAAAAGTAAACAAAGAGAAAATCCTGTTATTCTCATCCTTCTGCCATATGGATTTCTTTCTACTCTGAAATTATGAAATATTAATAGAAGGAGATTTCAAATGAAAGCAATAAGCTATATAAGCCTAGGAGAGGTCCTGCAAGTGCCTCCTGCAGAATTTCTTCTACTTTTTTTCTAAAAATAAGATCTAACTACTGTATAACACATGATAGCAAGGCAGACAGCTGAGAGCACTGTTTCAATTTAGCTATTTTAACTCTTCTTTACCTTTTTTATATGTAACACAGGTTGATGAAATAGAATGTTTGTTTAAAGAGATTAGAGAATCACAGAATAGTAAAACCCTACAGTTTTCTCTAAGGATCTCAGTTCCACAGTGGTGGGAGTTAATCTGGTCACATCACAGTGTGAAAACTGGGTCCAAAGAATCAGTGGATAATTTTGCATATGCAAACTATCCCTTAGGTCTTTAGTCATCTGCCACATGCATTACTATCAAGTTTACACACATAATTGCTGTAAATCATGCATACATTTTTGTGCACATCTGTTTCTGAGACATACCCATACATGCCTTGCTTCCTTCAGCTAAACAAAAATAAAACCTTTGTGTCTGTAGATTTTCTCTCCACCTCTCATAATCATAAATGAGATCACCTGCACTGTTAGGGAGGACTATAATAGCTCTATGCCTTATAATGTAATTTTTCCATTAAAACACTCCCTTAGTTTCAAACACCATAAATACTTTGGCAGAAAGACAGTATATTTATTCACTCAGCTGAATTTCCAATGTTATACAATGAATTCCTATCACTGCTTTGTGATCTGCTTATATTCCACTGGCATTCCTGAGCCTCTGGTATCCTGACAGACAGGGGCCCTCCAGAATTCTGCCCTCATTAGTCTATTTCTGGAGACTTTTATTGCAACCTTTGATGAACAACAACATGGAAACTGTAATCTGAGAGCTATGTCTTCCAAATCTCTTTGTAGTGGGTGGGTTCTAACAAAGTAAAAAAGTTGGTAGGGAAGGAGGAGAAGGAGGAGAAGGAGGAGGAATAGGAGAAGGAGGAGGAGGAGGAACAGAAGGAGGACAAGGCAGAATCCACAGTCAGAATCTTTCAAATTAGCTCAGGAAATATTCTGGCACTCCTCTGCTGCAGTGTTCTGGGAATCTTGATCAGGCTGGGGGAATTTTATGATCCCAGGCCCTACAACAGGCATGCAGGACAGGTAACATCTGACTAATTTGCCTATAGAAGCTTTTCATTCACAGTAATGGCAAGTAAGACAGCAGCAGAACAGTTTCTCCATGACAGTGTATCTGGATTTCTGATGGACTAAACCAGATGGCAGACGCATCACATTTCACCATTTACCTGTACTTTTCCAGTCATTGCATTCCAATAATAAACATTAACACCATTGCTGATACACATTCACTTCTCTCAACTTCTTTGCATGTTGGCCCCCGAGATTAAAGTTCCCTCTGTTTTAGATGTTTTCACATTTGCCTTTTTGTATTGGAGCATCCTCAGATGGCCCAGTCTTCTCTGAAATTCTCTGTAATTTTCCCAGTTGGAAATGGCTGTTTATTTGAGACTAATGGTTGTCCTGAAAGCTTAGTGGATGGGGAAAGAAATCTAGTTTGGCACACACACACAGATTACGATTACTTCTAAAACAGGAGTCTTGACCCACAGCTGTAGAATGTTCTTAATTTTAACAAGGAAAAATTGTTCTTATTAAACCTTTCATTTGTCTGATCTGAGGTGGAAGACTGTCACACTGATACTAAAGAAAACTGAAGATGTTCTTCAGGGAAATTTTTAGAATTAAGATAAAGTAATGATAAGAATTATTTTTTTGGTTCAAGTGAAAAGTCAAGTTAACCATAGGAAGAGAAATAGCAGGAGCTGTTAGAAACTGCTCATATTCTAAAGTTTAGGGATAATCCTCTAATGACCTTTGTAAGTATAAAGGTAATAAAAGAAGAAACTTTAATAGAAAACAAAAATGAGAGTTAACCCAGATATTCAAAGGAATAGTCGCTAAAGGGGTTCTGAATCTATACTGAGAAATTCCAAGATATGTTGGATCTTCTTTTCAGATGTAGAAAGATCTAAAGGTCTTTAAGGCTGTATGATAAAACCTCTTTGTGAAGATGAAAGAAGTGTACTTTATATTACATTTTGGTTTGCACATGCATCATCATGGGCCATGCTGTGAAGCTGAGAGCCCTCTGAAACCCCAACGCACTTTCAAATGACTGCTTCAAATTTTAATGAACTGGGTGGACTTTCAAAATTTGTTTATTATCCATTTGCCTCAAATAACTTGGGACTAACAAATCACAACTCAAGCTTGCAGACTTTTTATCTATCACCAGCACTAGCCCAGGGGAAGCAAGGGAATGTCTTTGAACAAGGATTGATAAGATGTCTATTGACTGAGGATAAAGCTGAGCCATGCTGAGAAAGCAAAGCAGTTCATGGTGATTTCGTACAGCTAATGTCTGATTGGTGAAAAGGCACTTCTGAAACACTCTAAAATTAAATCTGTCTCAGTGGCATAGATGGATGCAAAGTACCACTAAGCACAAGATCCAGGCAAAGCAATGCACTCCCACAACAGTTTCTATAAAAGAAATCACAGAGTAAATACACAATTGCTTTGTCTTAGGTCAAAATTATTTTGCCTCCAAGACCTGGATTTTGATGATAAGTAACGTAACAAGATTGGACTGGGATCACCAAATTGTTTTCACTCAACATTTTCTGCTCTTGAGTACTCATGTACTCCACTGCTACAAAGCTCTGGCAACTTGAGCATTTGCTTTAATGAATAAACTTGTTTTCAAACACATAGTGTTGCCATCTACATACTTAAATTTTATTTTCACTGATGCTGGCAAGTAGAAAGAGGCCAAATGTTATTTTTGCTTTTAGGATACGACAGGCAGTAGAAGACAAAAGATAAATTGAAAAAACGAGGCATCTGGGACATGCTCTGCAGCTAGAATGCATATAACTTCCTGACTTCAGGCTGTCAGTAACCCATTAACTAAGAGAAAACTGAGTTTGACACAGACATGAGACAGACTTAACTTCAGGGACTTTCACATTTAAAATTGTAACTTATTTAATTTCTGGGAACAAAGAAAGCCTAAAGGAACAAAGCCCTTAGAGTGGTCACCAATGTACTCATGCTGCAAATAGGTGTTGAGGACTAAAAGAAGCATTTTAACATCTTTTCAGAGATAAAATAATACATTAAAGACATTTCAGGAACTCTAATGAAGTATGTTGGAAATATCAAATGAGATGTTAAGACGCATGCATATTTTCTTGCAGAAAAATCCCCCCAATCTATTTTTTATCTAATGACTTTGTCCCACTTCCTCAGGGTTGGTGCCATGGTACTGTCAGCAACTGCAAAGCTGGGGAAGGAGGGGAAGACAAAGCACAGACTGTGCCTGCTTTTTTCCTGACATAGGCACTGAAGAACATGCTGCTCTGGACAAAGGTATCTGGAACTTTGGGTCCTTCAACCCCAGAGGCAGATCTTGCTGTGCACTTAACACTGACTCCAATGTCCAGCTTGGGTTTCACTGAAGAGATGGTGAGAAGGTTGACGAAAAACAGCTTCAGCCATTTGCCAGTTTTAAAAATAAAGAAATAAACCAAACGAGACCAGTAGGAGAAAGTAAGCCAAGTCAGTCCCAATTCTGGCCTTTTACTGTGAGGTTTATTGCCTTGGTAGCTCATGAAATGCTTTTGAAAGTGGTGTACTTTAAAGTATAGCAAAATAAAAATGCTAATCGATAGTCTCTCTATAGGAGCAACTGCCTTATGCCAATTAAAGTGCCTTAGAGAAAAAGAGACTTCTAAAAAACCAATTTTATATCTTACAGTGGGGTTTGAGGTGGGAGAGGGGCCGAAATCCAATTTCCCCTAAGGGAAGATTAGCCAAACAGGATTTAACAGCAAGGTCTGCATGTAAAAGGATGCGGCTAATATGCCTGTCTAGCTGCCATGTTGTAAGCCAAGCTAAGGGCATTATAGCATCTATTAGGGTGTCACACACAAATGTTATGGTTTGATCAATTCCCACTGCTGGCAGTAGTTTTTTAGTTTTGAAAGCAGAGAAAAAAATCCTTACATGAAATAACATGCCATTGCAATGTTTGACTGCCTTCCACTTCTGCTGCGCTTAAAGCTATGGAGGAGGAATAGTTGGAGGACTGGCTACTAAAATGAACTCCAAAATCCACTATTTCATACCATGTGCAAATGCAATATATGTTCTGCAAACACTGTGACAGTTTACTAGATGCCTCATAAAAACAAAGCCATGAGACAGTGTCTGTGATGAACAGCCCATAACGAACACACTAATAAGGATGCGACAAGTAAGGGTTGTATAAAAACTGGTTTTAGTTTATAAAAAAGAGAAGGACTACAAAAACTAGATGTGTAAAATATAAGAAATTTTGTACAGTACAAAGTCTGTAAAAATGAAATAAGCTAAGACTGCCCTTCCTCCCTCTAGCGGTTAACTCACAGAAACCATGGTGGTCATTCTACACTCAATTATTTAATTTGGGCAAGGAGCCAGGATTGGAAGTGAAAGGTTCAGCTTCTCTGCTGGCAGATGGTATTACAGAGGATGTTGTCCATCTGATGCTGTCCGTATGTGGGCTGAAGGAACAGCATGCTGTCACTCCTAGTCCTAATGAATTAGGAAGATCTGATGGAAAGCATCATAGAAACCCAATGAAATAGGGGGTAATAAGCAAAATTTGCAACAAAATGAAACCTAAACCATTTTAAGAGTGAGTATGGAGTAAGAGCAAAAAAAAAAAAAAAAAAGGAACCAAAACCCAAAGGAATGAAACCAGTATGCACAGAGAAGAGGGAAGACTGTGCCTTTACTTGGAACTCTGGAACAGGAGTTGGTAAGCATAGGCTCCCTGAGGGTACATCTGTACTAGAAATTCCAAGATTGCCAGGGAACACTTTTCTCCACTACAACACAGTTGTCTCTGCCACTCATGTGGTTTTGGCCTAGGCCAAATAACATTTTCCAAAATGGACAGGGATCATTCCCAACAGACTATTTACACACAGGCACCCTCTCTCGATGAGTACATGATTTTAACAAGAAGGATGCAAGTTGTGCTGTGCCAGCTGGATGTCTGTAGCAGGGACTCATCACACACATACTTAATTTATTAGTGTAGATGAGGTCTGAGGGGCCTAATTAATGCAAAATATCCAGGTAGTACTGACTTCAGCATCAAACATTCCAGCTTCTCATACGGGAACATACAGGAAGTCTAATGGGATTGCACACAGGAAGACAGTGTCTCTTAAATTTGTGTTCTGGGTAGAAAAATATATTTCTAGCAATTTTTTCCTATCTCTAAAAACCCGATATGCCGAGAGAGAGCATATGGGTCCTGAAGGGCAAACTGCACAATTCAGAGACCAGCCAAAGGAAAATTTTCAAAGAAGAGATTTAAAGTAGCTCTGTGACTAGTTGAAAGTTATGCTTTTCCCCACCTAATTTTAATTTTAAGGAAGTGTTCAAAAATTTAGACTCATAGAAGTGCAGAATAATTTAGGTTGGAAGGGAACTCTGAACTGTTCAAATAACTTCTAATAGAAACACAGAAGCCCAAGCCTTGCATTTTGAAAGAAGACCTTGAAATCTAAAATAACCATAAAGCACCTCTTCCCCTTAACTATGGATAAGATGAGGAAACTGAGATCTGCAAGACAGTCTTGCAAGAAGTACCAGGCTTGTAACTCAACATCCAAATGACATACCTCTATCCCAAGCCAGTTGCTGAAATTTGCTGTACAATCAGCAGAGAAGATGGCCAGCCCTCTATCAATGCCTTTCTCCAATGATGACAGATGGAGGCCAGTTGGTGAGCTACTCAAGAGCTAACAGTGTATGTGGAAAAGCTAGGACCAGCACTTAGAAACAGATTCAAGGACCTAATCATAATTTTCCCTGCTGTAGCTGAAGTAGTTGAAGTCTCACATAACAGTGTGGGTCCTGGCTCTGCAAATGCTTTTGATCAGGTACAGCAATTTAGGAAGAATACAGTCCCACTGACTTCAGCGAAAAGCACTATTTTTGGCTGCAGGACCAAAGAGGCACTCATAATTTACAGACTGTTTGGTGCAGTGACCTTTTACTTTCTTTTTTCCTGTTATAAATGTTAGCTGTAAGTTATTTGTATGTAAGCAAAAATAATGCAACAACAGTATAACAGAGCAGCTGTACAAAATAAACAAGGTAACTTGCAGACAAGGTGTTAAAGTTGGTAGAGGCTGCAATTCTGATGGCCCTGCTAGGGATTACTATATTGAAGTTTGTCTGAGTGGCTTCATAAAGAAGCTCCTAAAATACCATGGTTTACCAAAGTCCTCGTTCCTTTCCTTATACCTGGTTCAACATAAAAAGTTGTAATAAAACTCTTTTTTATGTTGTTCATGGTGTCTCTGAGATGATTATGTTAGAAACAATGGAAAAAACCCTCCAAATATCAGAGTTAGAAGTGAAATGTTTTACAATTCTGCAGGCCAGTATCCAAGATATAAAAAGATTAAAATCTATGTATTTTTAAAAAGCCTTCTCTAAGGCAAATTTGGAAGAAAGAAAGCAAAAAGCCATTCTGAGCAACTGGGAAGTATTTTACACATTCTGAAAAATCAAGCTGATGAATCAAGCTTGCAAAAGCAAACAAACCTCAACTGGGTTTATTTAAGCTTCCAAACAGACAGACACATGCAGGTGCATCCGCCTTTGGAGGAACAACAAACCAGAGATTACTACTATTTGCATATGGCAGTGCCTTGAGGTTCAGTCAAGGATCAGATGCCCACTGTGGGAACTGCTGTCAGGACACACGGTAGGAGGTGGTCCTTTCCTCCCAGCATTTGTGATTTATTGGCCCAAACTTGCAGCAGATGCTGAGGTTGTGAGCGGTGAACGTGATGCTTGCTCAGCACTGCTCATTCCTGGGCCTGGGTTTTGCTCCACAGCAAGGTCAAGCCAGGGAACGAGGAAAAGGTAAAGTGAGATGGTTGCTGTATATTAAGCCACAGAATCTTTATGTATGTCTAAGTGTTGTCCTTGAAATGGAAAGGAACACTCCTCCTGAGCTCTGGATGCTGTCTTGTTGAATGGCCAAGAGGCAGACAGTGAAACCCTGTATGGATAGCTAGAGACAGAAGGGATCCCTGCAGGGTTGTGGTGCTCCTGTCACCTCAGCCCCTCTGTGTTAAACCAAACCCTAAGGCACCTTTAGGACCATGCCCACTACTCCCTCTCCTTGCACGGTGTTTCACACCTGGTCCATTTTTCTCCCTTTCTCAGCTTCCTTTTTTGTCTCCTGTCTAACTGATTCCAAGCATGACCAGCTTTGGAATTAATTTAGCTGCATGATATCATCACCACGACAGGCTCAGCCAGCTTGAGCTGTTGCAGCCCAGTGTGAAGGAGAAGGTGTGGGAAGAGAGGAGTGTGTGCTGGCCTGATGTCCTCATGGAACGGAGAGGGACACCAGGGCCAGGGGCTGTGCCATACCTGAGTGCTGTGAGCCTCTATGAGGAGTACGTGTGCAGCATGTGAATAAAACAAAACAGGAGTATCTCTCTTATATTCTGTTCTTTCTTCTTACCTTTTGTTTTGTTTGTCTGAAGAATAGGGATAATCTTCCAATCTGTAGCTGAGCTTCCTCAACTTCACATTGTTCTCTTTCTGTGAAGTTGTCTGACACCACCTGAAAAGTGGCTAAGCAAAGGGGTTTGCTTTTCTGCTTCTTTTTAACAGTCCTTCAGCTCAAGCAAAAAGAACACTCAGACTCTTCAATAAAGGGGCCATGTAAATGCCTGGGTGAAATTAAAGTACTGCAGATTATCACAATGAAAAATATTATCTTTCAGGGTGTCCTTCCTTTTGCTTTACTTGCTGATCTCAGTTGAAGATTAGAGAAGGTTGAATGTCCTTTTCAAACTTCCATCTGTGCTAAAGCTCTATTGCTTCACATTTAAGCTTTTCACAGCATTTTTGCTATTAAAAGTGCTACTAAGAATCAAGTCAAATTAAGGACAACACATCTCAGCAACTATACTTGACTCACAGTGAGAGGCAGGGCCCTCACATGCTCCTCCAAAACATTTCAGAAATGACACCCATTAATACAGTCAGTGCCAAACAATGTTGGGCATTATTTGAGGCTGATGTAGTGTGCAAGTGTAGGTACAGTTGCAGACAAGAGAGAAAACAGAGGGTATAAAAGCCTCTGATCCTTGATCACCCCAGGGCTCTCTTGACCAAGAATTTTCCTGTCTCCCTCTTTTCCTTTCCAGCTGGATGTGGCATTCTCCATTTCCTATATTTAACCACTGCTGCCTGGCAGCTGCTGCCTTTTCCCCAGGAGCCAGTCAGCTGCACGGATTCTAAGAAGAGTGTTTAGAGCCCAACAGGTGCCGGATCTCACCGACCCACATCCTCCGGTGCCAAATGGCTGCAGGCTCCTACCCCGCTCTCCAGCACAGCCGCTTGCACAGCGACTCAGATTTACAATTCTCTCGAGCTGGCTCTGGTTTGAGTAGGCAACTCAACAGAACTGAACACATTCCCAAACAGAAAACTCTGAGGATCTAAGCTGCTGGTGATGCTCTTTAGTTTTCTTCCAGTTTTATTCCTTGGCACCATACAGCTGTGACTTTCTATCTTTCACTACAGGTGACAAATTTCAGAGGAAAAATTCTGTGGCCCCTGGTATGCACTGGAACATAAGGCAAGTGAACCTTGACTCTCCTAAAAGGCATTTCACACAGGGTCACCCATGACTGCAGAAGATGGGACACAATGACCCACGAGGCCCCTTCCAGGCTTGCTTTTCTAAAACTCTGCAATCCAAACAAATAAGTGGGAATAATAACTCCTCCACCTTGCAACTTCCTTCAAAAGAAAAAAAACCACCTGGTTTTGTACCCTTCTCTCCTATTCTTTCCAGATCCCTATTTATCCACCCATGTATTTTAACATACACACAGTCTTTTAATGAAGACTCTGTCCTTCAGCCGATTTCTGGCATCTGCATGGTGCTTCCCTCCCACAGAGACACCAGCTGCTTCCCCAGCTGCTTAAAGGCATACATATTTGGGGTCACCACAGCTATGGTCTTCCCAGCCATTTCCAGGATCCAGCACAGGAAGGCAGTGGCTCCAAGTATCTGCTGTTTTCTGAGATGCTACATAAGGCTGAAAAGAAACCGTGTTTATATATATAATGGTCATTTGTATGAAGGTAAGTGAATTGGCACATGTGGTTCGGAGGAAACTGAGGCCAGACAGTGGTAGTTTCACAAGGTATTCCTGGAAGGCAAGCTAGGGAAAAGGAATTCCAAGTAATATGAACTATTTTTTCATTATTAAACAAGTTAACAATAAAGCATAGCCTTAGGAAGGCATATGTTCGAACAATTTGGAGCAAGCAAGATTCTCAGTGCAAATCAGTGAAGGTTCATTGCTTTCATTACATCGTTGATGGTTTACACCAACTGAAGAGCTGCCCACTGTGCATAATTTCTCTGGACCAGGGTGGAAAAACCATTAGGTTACATGCTCTTTTAATTGCTAATGAAACTGCAATCAAGACTACTTCGAACTGGATTTCAAAATTATCTGGTTCCTTTTTCAAATCAGCAAGGAGCTGGACTCTTCTAACACCACCAAGGAAAGTTTTAATAGCACTAGAAGGCAGGTTGCAACAGATATTACACTGACAACCATAGAAAAGATTTAATGTAGGAGAAATGCTAATAGGTCTATAATTCTTTGAAGTAAAAGTCTGCCATCATTTAATAAGGAGGTGATGTTATTGTACATACCGACTGCAGTTCCTTCTGCATTGCTATAGATAGCTACTGTACTTAAAGTGGACATTAATGCTAATTTACAATGAAATTCTGGCTGAATTACATATCACATCCCCATGAGACTATAATGATCTCTCCATAATTAATATTATTAATCATGGGCCTAGCACAGGGGGTACATATCATGCATTTCATGTCAAAGGTTCTTATTAATAAACATTCCCATTTTCCCAGATGATGAAAGCTAACAGCCTGCCAAAACTCCTTCTATCATTCAGACCCATCCCAGCTTTATAACCCTTAATAGAGCTCAGCTCCACACAGGTATCTCTTCCCTCAGACTTGGGGTGGTCAGCGCTTTGCAGGAGTCACCAGGCAACCTGCACGATGCTTCAAAGCTCAGTTTTGACTGAAACAATTCCACAATAAATCTGCATGGGGTCAATGGGGCCCGAGAAGTGACCTCTACAACCCCACACGGCGAGACATGAAATGCTGAAGATCTGACTCAAATGCTGCAGAAAAAGGAAGTTCAAAACAGAGGTTCACTTTGATTTTAACTCTCGCTGATACACATGGGTCTGTGCAGTAAGTCAGCAGCCCAGAGTTATCATGTCATCATGGCTATACTCATTTCTGAGATGCTGTTTTGCTGCAACAGATAACTTTTAAACTGCTGCTATCAAAATCTTTCAATGCCAAGAACTGAAGAAACTCCAGATCCTTCCCTGCTAGCTGTCTATAGTTTCCATCGGAAGTGAACAATATTTTCATGTGAAGTTTTTTGTACTTTATCCTTCTTCTGGCTTCCTTTTTACTTTTTAACAGTGATGTGACATTAAATAATAAAACCGTCACTAAATTCCATGTTCTTTTATGAAAAATCATAGTAACCTCTGCTAAAGATAGTTCTGCACTCCGTATCATTGACAAGATAATGGTTTCATTTGGGACCCTATACTTATGTATCTATCTGCATGCATCCCCAGAGTTACTATGGCCTGTGCCAATGCCTCCTTGAGGAGCTTGGAATCTGTGGAATCCAGAACAGCTCTGTGCATCCAAACTTCCTTATAAAAACATTTCATTTACTAGATGTTTTTTTCCCCAGTCAAAGTTATTATTTCACTACAATTCCTAGTCTGGACACAACTATACCAGCTCACAGGTGTGATCATATTATCACTCTCAATTTTTCTTCTTTAATCCCGTGACAATATGCTCTTCCCCTTTCCCCAGTCTGACCTTTATTTCCTATAATTCTGCTCAAGTGAAAACTACCAGTGGAGTCATAATGGATGGGTCTGGTTGTGATGACTGTATTGCAGTGGATTCAGGGAACACAGATAACAACAAAAGGGCTAATCTGAGCAGTGCACCCACCTAACCACAGTGCTGGACAAGGTCTGACTCAAGGCAAATTTGGAAGAGCTAACATCTGTAGTTGGTATGCAAATATGACTATGAGTCAATTATCTTACTCCATAAATAGTGGAAAGCCCAGGGCTCATTGGGCTCTTTGGCACAACAGCAGGGTGCACACCAGGATCTCCCCTTGAGTAGAGACACCCCCCAAGGTTACTCCTCGAGAATGAGTTTCTTTGTCACAAGAGATTCTTGGTAAGTGATTAATAGCATGCTAAACTTTGAAATCTTATCTACATGATACAAAGGATTGATTGTGCACAGAAAATCCTTTAATCGTTGGGACTAAGTCTGGGACTAAGGCTGGATCATCTGTACCTACACTCCCCTTTGAGAAGGAGTTTAGAAAACAAGTGTGTCCTTTCTGATCCTCATGACTAAATGGGAGGGTCTTCCTGACAATTTTGTCCGACCGTGTCATCTAGGCAGTAAGTAATCAAGAGTAACTTGCTGTCCAATTGTGTTAAACCACTGTTGTATTTACTATCAAACTTCCTAAGATCACTGTTTTACATGAACAAACATGTTGCTGCTACTCTCTTATGAGTGTGTCACTCATCTGTGAAACTCCTTCTACAGTAAGTCATTCTAAGTATCTTTATAAGCAGCACAATTGTATCTACACTGAGGAGCTGTGCTCTTCTCACTATACAAATGCAATTAATCCAGAACTTCTAGAAGATAAGTCCTAATAGCCCTTCTCAGCACTTGAATAGCAGAGGTGGAAGAAGTGTATTTTTTTTTGCAGTGCACAGACTGGGAAAGATCATCCTAGCTCTTACCTGAGCTACAATAAACAAACACACAATTTCACTTCTGAGCCCTTTTCTGTCACTGCTATCCATCTTTAAGACACTATTTTTCCAGCAGCTGAGAAAGGAAGGCTGGCTTTGCTTCCCAATTCTGGTTTTAAATGAAGAGGGGCCCGCTGCCGAGAAACAGGAGAGCTCTGATCTCATGCCAGCTCTATCTGAAGAATCTGCAACGGCTGTTAACTGCTGTGACTCCTGCATCGGTGCTGAAAATGATCTGCAGGATAAAAAAGCAGTCAGGACCAAAGAAGTAGAGTCAGCCAGGCTCAGACTTCATCTCAGGCATGCATTCGCTCACGGTGTTAAAAATGGCAGCAACCCAAGGTGTGGCAAGCTAAACTGCCTCCATAAGGACCACTGCTGACAGCTGCTGTCACCCTCCTCCAGCGCAAACCTCCTGGCCAGCACCTGTTTGTCTGTTGCTGCTGACCAATGCAGTTTCCCTGAGAGTTTCTGGAGGTATTTCCAGAGTTTCAAGTGACCATTTTCCTTGCTCTCTGACATCCTTCCAAGAAGCCAACTGGAAGAATAAGCCAAAATCTGCCGGAATATACACAGAGTTTTCTAATCTGTCCTACCTTTCCCAAAATGCGTCTCTGAAATGAAAACCTGTTTATAGGAAGGAAAAAAAAAAGAAATCCAAATGTTGGCAAAGGAAAGTGTGAGAAAAGAGAGGGAGAGAGGGAAGAGGATGAAGACAAGCTGTCTCTTAAAAAGTACAACTGTTATTCTCTTTTCCTGCTTTTCTTTATCCTGTCCTGTGGGCATGTGGGCTAATTCCCATGACTCGTACATGCCTGCCACTGCATTACATGGGATTTATTGCACACAACTCTGTGTTGAGAATTCTGCCTGCGTGGGAAGTAGCTGGATAAAAAAAAAAAAAGAAAGGCAGAACTTTCAAAGTCTAACTTTTCCTGCTTTACTAGGAGCTAGCACCAGCTGTACAAGTCAACAAAAATTAACCTTCCCCCCTACCCCTTGGATATCCAGTAAACTCAGATTTGATCCGGATGTTCTGATTTCCACGCAGCTAAAACGCAATCAAATGCTTGATTTTGGGGGATAGATTTGCTTAAATTGTATTAATTCACAAGGATAAACACAATTAGTAGAGCTCATTAGCTTGCAAAATGTAATTTATTTTCTTGAATATACCCATTTCCTTGGATGAAGAGCTCCATTAGGTTTATTATATTTGCAAAGCTTATATAAAAATCCAAACCATGGCAACAAAGAGAAAATTGTTACTACACAGTCACAGCAGTCACTTTTCCATGTTAAATAAGTTTGGCATTTATTTATATTTAAATGAGAATATCTACCACTATCAAGACCAGGATATGGGGCAAGTACTTATACAGAATATAATTAAAACTAATTCAAGCAACAAATGTGGCCTGAAATTAAAATATCCCCCAACTTCTTTAACTGAAAAACAAATCAATGTTCTCCCTCAAAAACCCTGTTCATAATTGCTTAATTATCATAACTAGCAATAGTAAAGGGACTCTGGCCGTTTACAGGCTCATAAGATGGGTCTGCATTCAGGCATGTCTGGTTTGCTTAGTGCTGTGCTTTAATTTTGCCATAGTATAAAGGCTAGAGTGTGGAGAAAATGAATACATAGCAAAGTACCTGTCATTACTTGTATCATATCACCGAAGTATTCTCCATGCACAATATGAAGGCGACCGGTCCAATTTTCATACTGTTATCATTTTTGATATTATACTGTCTAAAAGCAGTGACACACAAAAGAAATGCTTTTATCATTCTCAATGCGGGGATGATACTAATTACATCATCTGTCATCATTATACAGCTAAACAAAACTTTTCTTTCATAGAAAACTGCCATTTAGCAAATTAACGGGTAATGACCCATAATATACAGAAGATTGAAATTTGGGAATTACGCTTACATTAGTTTGTTTTCTGCTTTCCCCTCAATTTTATTCCCTGATACATCACGAAAAGGAAGAGAGATGGAGAATTTCTTCAACTGTTTAATTTGCCAACAGCCCTGACGTCCTTTTGGAAATGAGTGCGGGATCATCTCCATCCATATCAATGCAGAGTTTCGTTCTACTTAATGATACAGACAGTCTGCCAAGCCAATAAAAGCCAGATGTTGGTACAGTGATGCACAAAAACCTGCTGCTGGGGCCAGATTTTCAAAATCAGACAGGAAACAATGAGCCTACATTTGCTGGCAGATAATGGATGGATGTTTGGAAACCAGCTACTGGGATGTGTGTTGCCTCCCAAAGCCTGACCAGGTCACAGAAGGTGATGGTACGTAGGAGGTACCTGAAGTGCTCCAACAAGGAGCCCCACAGTAAGGCCAGGCAGGGTGAACACCCCTCCAAGGGCCCTCCTGATGCCCAGACTTTGCTCCATGCCTGGTATAACACTGTAGGGAGGTGTGTTGTGGGAAATGTTCAAGTGCCACTACTGAAAGAGAGATCTGTAGGGATTACAAGAGGTACAAAACATTGCAGATGAGTCCTTAGCACAACCTCACATGCTTTTGGGAAAGAAGAAGAATAAAGAGACTTCATTTTTCATTGTATCTGATCATGCTATGTTCTTCAATGAAGAAGGTAAAAAATAAACACAGGATAGCAGATGGATAACAGTACAGATTTTAGGTGTGAGCTACCTACTACCAAGACAATGTAACAAATACAACTAAATCCAGAAAAATACATTTTAGACATATCTTTGCTCAGTCTAAACTTCTGTGGCCCATATCAGATATTTCCTTTCATCACACACCAGCTACAATGTGGGTAAAATAAAAAGGGAAACTCCAGGGTGATTAAGAATAAAAATAATGACAAAGACTGGTGAATATTTTAGGAACCAGCCATGTCAGTGGAAGTTTCAGTCTTTGGTAGGTGCTTCAAATTGCCAGTAAGAGCAATTAAGCATTTGGCCTTTAATTCCCATTGTCCACATTGGGGTGTTTAGGACTTTTTTCTTTCCCATAAAATGATTTCCTGACTTAAGTGAAATTCTGAACCGAATGTATCTGTAAAGTAAGAGTTCTCAGTTCCAATTTATCATTGTTAAAGTGGATTAAAGGATTTTTTATTAGTAACATTTAAAGCTCAGTTGTTCATGCACTTGGAGACTTCTAGCAGAGGAAACCTTCCCCAGCAGACAGCCAGGCCAAATCAAAAGCTGAAAATGAGCATGTGATGAGCACATTACACAGGCTGGTGAGGACTGTGATGAGCTGGGAATTAGTGAGGAAGCCTTTGAGTAAAGACCAAGTGGAAACCACATACACAGCACTCTTCTTTTCCTGAGTCACTGCTGAATGAAAAACCTTAAGCCCCCTGTGGGACACTGCACTACTGCAAGGGATGTCTCCTGAATGAGGTCTATAAGCCTCTCTCTCAACATTAACCCTCTTAGAAGGCTTTAATATTTTAAACAGTATAAGACAGCACTGGAATATGTGAGGTAACAGTATAAGTAGCAGTTTAACAAAGCATGAATCAAAACTGTTGACAATATATGCCCAAATTAGCTTTATTGATGCTAATGAAATGATACTTGGTAAAAGACTGGATGTATCTTCATCACGAAAAAGGACTAGATGTGCTTGCTTACCCCACCCAGATGTTAATAGGCAAACACTGTCTTAAATTTTAGGTAATTTGAACCAATAATATCAAAAAACCCTCTTAATACAATGACAGTACAATAAAAACAGACCTGACTGATGGTTAAGGTTCTTTAAACCAAGACTTGAGTTTTGAATACAAATGATTCTTCTTTCTCATTTACTAACCATGTAAAAACAATCCAAGATGCTATCATTATATTTTCCTTATTACAATGGTTTTTTTTACATACTCTGTTTTCCATTTAAGATTTTAAGTAAAAGTCTCTTAATCTGCTTTTGGGAGGTATATTCAAGGTTCAAGGGAGGTTTCTTGAACTCTCCTGGTTCTCAGTTCATGGCTGATAGACAACTACCAACCCAGCCAAATGCTATCTCATTTTTCTTCCCTACAAACTTGAAATATTAATTTCAGCATCTTGGTATAGTTCCAGACTGAGTAATTATAATCTGTATCCAATCCGGGTAATTATAAATTACATCCTGAAAACCACCTCTCTTATTTCACTTAGATGCAATATGGGTACCCCTTTTCCTGTCATAAACACATTCTGTGGTCCCATTCCACTTCAGGACTGGCTCCCTCCCACCTCAGTCTGAATTCACCTTAAAACCCAAACATTCTCTCAGTATGTTCAAAGGGGTAGGAATCAGACAACGTTACTCAGTACATGCAAAAGGACTTTGCATGTTTGAAACAGGCCCCTTCTCTAAACTGTATATTAAAACATACTTTGATATTTAGAATTTGTCTTCTAAATATGTTAACACATTATTTCCAGACAGTTATATAGTTCTGGATATATATATATATATATATATATATTCAGTATATAAACAGCCCTTCTCTACTTTCTTTAAGACACAAAAAGAAGACTCAGTCTCAGGAAATACCAAATCTTACTGAAATACTGAGTCTAGCACTCCAATATCCATGAATTTGGACCAAAATACACGCTAAAATAATTTCCTGGCTTTAGCAAAATTCTTGATTGAGTTTACCCTTAAAGCCAAGAGGTGTTCTCAGCATCCCTTTATCGCCATGAAAGTGAATTAAGGCAGCCCTGACTGATAACACTGAAATTCACTGCACAAAGTTTGCCTATACGGCAGTTTTGAGAGAAAGAAAAAAAAAAAAGAAGTAATGATAGTTTATCCAAAGGCATAAGGGACACTTCCAGCAAAGGGTTGGGGAACTCATTTAAGTTCTCCAAGAAGAAATTCTTATTGGTGTGGAGTTTTTACAGATAGGCTCTTGGAATGTACTCAATTTCTGCTCATGAGCATATTTGACTGTCCTGGAATACTTGATGCTTGGACAAGATGTCAAATTTGCTTTTACTGTTCCAGCAAGTAAAACACATGAAGAACATGTTATTCTGGAGCTGAAGGAATATGAGCCCCTGTTTTTGTGACATTTATACAAATGTAAAAGAGATTTATGTATTTCTTCAGAGTGCAATGGCTCTCTACATACTGATGGTTAAATATTTGTATGTGTATAAACTTGAAATCAACTTGAGTGATTCCTGCTGGAGGTACCTGCTATCCATCTAGCAAAAGTTCTTCTGAAATGCTCCTAAAAAATGCTTTTTTTTTGGATGCTTAATATGACTTTCAAACCAGAGCTCTAACCATCCTGCAGAATAATAAAAGACCTCTCAAAGAAATGCACTGTTTATAAAACAGCACAGTATGGCCATGATAGGAGTGTATCCAGCAGAGAAAGACCTAAACCCCAGCAAATTCTATTTCCCATCTAGAAAAATTTCCCATCTAGAAAATCTGCATCTCTAACCAAGTCCACACAGCATGCCTGAAAAGGCAACGAGCAGAATCTCCTATTTCCTAGGTTACAGACAACAGGAATCTACCAGCACTGCTCCTCCGTCTGTTTCCCACAGGATGGTAGTGTTTTGTGCAAAATGATCCTTGTTTTAAAGAACATCCACAGCTTGGGGATGCAAGGAACATTTCCCTCTTCCTTCACGAGGAAAAGGTCACACAGAGGAGCTGGGTTTGATGTTGGATTTCAATACTCTATAAATCAGTCAGATTGAACAGGAGTGTCAGCCCACATTTCTCTTAAGACCTCTTCAGTTTTATCCAATTTTGTCCTTTTTGTACCATCTTCCTCAGCCCCATCCAAATACTTCAGCGTGCAGATCAATGGACACATTTTGTCGTCTTCTGACACATCAGAGGAATCATGAATAAAAACCATAATGTTCTCTTTAATCCTACATTCTTGGTGTGTGTTTGTTTGTTTTTTTTTTTTTTTCTGTGTGTGAGCATTATGCCAAAGAGTATTGTGCAAAATATAATGTACAAATTCTTGAGGCTAACTCTCCAATCTGTTTTAGCTTCTTGCAAACTATTGCAAGATACTGTGCAAACTTGACCAAGTGTCTTGGCACCTTGTCCAGTCAAAGTGCTTCTGACTTAATGGTTGGTACACATAGGTGTATGGACATACTACTATCTATAGTCCTGCTCAAGTACTTACCTTGAACCTCCAAAATTTTTCAGCAGTCAAAAGATTTTTCCAGTACAGTACAACACCAATGCTGTAATTTTCTGAATTTAATATGACAAAACTTCATGCCACTTTTATTTGCACATCTAAAAGGTGGAAGTTTTGTCAGGAAAGTCCTGCAAGCTTATGTACCTCTTTCCTAGTGATGATTTCATCCCCTAGTGATACTTTCCAGAATATTTAGCCTGTGAATCTAATGCAGTGATTTGTAAATATTAAGGTGCAAATATGTACAAATACCTTTTTACCCTCACTTGGTACAACTTGGTACCCCCACTTGGTACTGCATATACATGTAACACAAATCAGACTGACTGGAAGAAGCTTAATCAATTCTACTGTGTAGAATTAATGACATAACTTTTATGTCCTTAAAAACAATTTGAAGATTCGAGGTGTTATGTAATCCCATATTAAGATTATTATTATTACCGACCACAGCTCAAAGCCCGCGTCGCTGTGGTACAGCAGAGCTTATCATCAGCAATCTCAAGGCACAGCAGGGCAAGAAAAGTCACTATTTGGAAATGTTTCTATTTCACAAATCTGTTTAGATTTTTTTGAATCTAACATGGGACAGAATAATTCTCATTCTGAATGCAATGGGAATCAAAAATAATTCTTCCTCATTCAGAGTTCAAGCACTGCTCCATGGAGGGACTTAGAAAAAAGTCCCCCGATTAGAAAAAAAGCATTTCCACTTTCTTGTAAGGAAACCAAAAAATATTTGCAATTTAATAAATCTGCTTGTCTGGAGATCTCCAGAAGTCACAGAATAGACCATTTTGGGAACATTTAAGTATATACACAAATGTACCAGATGAACCCAGTTTGTTCAGTTTTGACTGAGTGTGAAGTCCCCATTCTCTGCTGACACTCTTCAGTAGCTATAACTTGACTGTCCACTTTTTAAGTCATGACATCAAAAGAAGTGGAACTATGCTGCTGTGAAAAAGAGGAAATCTTCGTGGAAAATTCAAGGAAAAGCCAAACTTGTGGAGTGAACTGAACACTCAGGAAAGGTACCTCTAAGGTGGCTCCAGGCATAGGAGGACAGAGTGAAAGGGAACAGGTGTGTTTCCCGTTGCATCCAAAGGATTGGATGAAGACAAGGCTTGCATTCAAATATGTGTCAAGAGTTGAAAAGTCAGAGGACCAAGGGAAGACAAGATCAGAGAAAACAGATATTAAACTTAAGGAGTTCTGAAAGGAGGATGGAGACTTTACAAGTGTTCTGGACAATTATAACTTTCAGAACATCCAAATGCGGCTCCAGCTCCCTGCAAGGGATTGTTGGAATGGTACTTGGATGGAGGGATGGATGGATGGATGGATGGGCAGCCTGCCTGGAAATTTGGTCTGTATTTATAAAGAGTTGGCACTTATGTATTCTGTGCCAAAAGGGAGCCTAGATTTTGGTTATTATCCAGCCTCTGAGAAATTTTGCACTCTGTGAATATAGTGTTGTGTGGACAGGAGAGAAAATAGTAATTCAACAGAACTCTGCCGCCTCTCAGACTTATGTTGAATGCATTTGATGGCCACTGTCATGGACTGAACTATATTTGCTAAGAAACTACATTCTAAGCAAACCATATCTTAGACTACAGAGTGGGAAGAAACTCAAGACAACTGCAAATATATCGCTGTCTAATTAACTAAATGGATCTGCAAATGATGACATAATATCATGTAACAGAGTAAAATCAAAGTTCTTCAGCTCTGTGTTTTCAACAGATGAGCTACAGTTGCAAATCTGGCATTTATTTCAAAAAAACAGAGGTATAAAAAATAACAGCACAAACCAGATGACTTTTAAGGGCAATTTCAGGGAGCTTTAACTCAGTTTAGCAATGACCCACTTTTTTCTTACAATAACCCACATAAAATATTGGTAGTGTTGAGAGGATCCTGCTCCAGTTGAAACATGGAAATCTCATGTCAGTCACATACTGAGAGATGTCAATCAAAAGAGAATTTGATCACCTTCTTTATGCTATATGTTTAGTAAGGCAATGTTCTAGGACTATTACAAGTCCCCTGACTCTTCAGTACATTAAATCACTGTCTGTTCATGACCTGACCAACAGTGACATTGAAATACAGGACAGAAATTACTGAAAATACCCCACCTGGAGCACAGAAAGGTGAAATGCATTTCATTCTCACTCAGGTGATTGCTTAGATACTCTCATCAATTTTGCAATTCTATTAGGATTATATTAATGAAAGAAGACTGTAATTAATCTTGATAAAAATTTGATTTTAGAGAACCTGTTTGCTTTAAGTTCATTACTGTGCATGAACATGGTAAAGCGTGTGCCAACAGTGTGCCCTTGCATCTAAGAAGGCCAGTACCCCTGGGCTGCATTAGGCAAAATAATGCCATCAGATCAGAGGAGACAATCCTGCCCCTCTACTCAGCACTGGTGAGGCCTCACTTGGAGGGCCACGTCCAGTTCTGGGCTCCTCAATACAAGAGACACATACTGGAGAGTCCAGCAAAAGACCATGAGGATGACAAAGGGACTGCAGCATCTCTCCTAGGAGGAGAGGTTGAGAGAGTTGGGGCTGTTCAGCCTGGGGAAGGCTCAGAGTGATCTCATCAATGTATATAAATACCTGAAGGGAAGGTGCAAAGAGGATGGAGTCAGGCTCTTTTCCGTGGTGCTCAGTGTCAGAATCAGTCTCCCTCTGAACATGAGGAAACATGTTCTTACTGTGAGGATGACTGACACTTGCCCAGAGAGTATGTGCAGTCTCTACCTTTGAAGATATTCAGAAGTCATCTGGACAAGGCCCTGGGCAAACAGTTCTAGGTGGCCCTGCTTGGCAAGGGGGGCAGACCAGGCAACGCCCAGAGGCTCCTTCCAACCTCAACCATTCTGGGATTCTTGAACTCTTACACACCATTTCCAAGCTGAGCTTACAAACTGACCACTAGTCATCTGTACCTTGGTACCATTTAGGCCACCCCAGAAAATCACCACTATCCTAAGGAAAACACAGTAAGAAGCATATACAATGCTAACACTTCCATGCTAACCTAACTCTCCTACAGGAAACAGGAGACTTCCTTCCCCACAAATATAAGAGCATACATATTCATATATATGTATATACATGTACAAAGACGCACTAAACAATTTTATGTAAAATTTTATATATATAATTTTTATAATCTATTTATCTATCCACCTTTCTACATCTATGGATACAAAAATAAGAGAGATTTTCCTAAGGTTACACAGGCCATGTATTCTGGTACAAGACAGAGAACTGAAAATAGGCTTTCTAGACCCTTCATCACTGAACATCCCTTAATTAAGGTTACTAGAATTCAAAATGCTAGGTTGTATTTTGAATTTAAACACTCCCTACCCTGCAGCATTCATGTCTAGAACTAGGTACACTCACAGAATTGCAGGTCAAGCTGAAAATCCTTTGAAAATTCAGCCTTTTGTGAAGAAAAAGTTGATAGTTATTGACAAAATGTTGTACTCTGCCTTGTTACTATTCATGATTAAGGAAAGTAAATATTGTCTGAGGTCTAATGAGAATTCCAATGCAATAAAGTCAAGTGTGAAAGGTGCAATCAATAAGTGATGATGCAACAGTATTAGTTTGTAGTTTTGTTATTGTTTAGTTCATGCTATTTGCTGATGCTTGAAAATGAAGTGTTAAGAAATTAGTGCTACAAGGATTAACATTCAGATTTTATTTCTGATATTGTTATGTTTCTACAGTCATTACACTCTGAACACTAATTAGCATCTGCTTTCTTTTCCCACCAGTTAAGGACTGCAAACCAAAGAACTTCAGAACAAAAATACTATGGAAACAAACATCAGTGGTATCCATGAACATCCAAAAATTAAAACCCATGATGTCCATGGTTAATTTTGCACTGCAGGAGGTACTGCAATGAGGTATGTATGAAGTACTGTGTGATGAGGTATTGTATTTTCCTCCTTTTTTTGTGTTAGCAACTATGCTTCGAAGTATATCAAGTTTACAAAGATAGTATCTTTCCAAATGTGTAACAATCTCAGAGACCAAGTCCAGGCATGTTTATGCCCTACATATGCCAGGACCATCCACCAAGGGTTCAGTTTTGGATTTGCAACAAGTCTTGAACATAAGGAAGTCTACTGCCCTACAAAACAGTTAAGGACTAAATCTCAGTTACTCAGTTATTTCTGCGAGGAAACCAATATCTTCTAGTCCTTCAGCTGAATGATTAATTCCTGTCTGTCTGGGTTCATTTGGATTGGCAGGCACATAGACATTGGTCTCTGTCACCGTGCCATGGCATGGGACACTGGCAACTTGTGTCAGAAACTGAAGGGATGAGTTTCTCTCTTCCCTGCAGGCATGTTGTGCAACCGACAATTTGTGCTGGCACATCATGTAGCCTGAAGATATTGAAATTATACTTGAATATTATTTGCAACTCTGTATTTTCTGAAGAAGTAATGTAAAAATCTGACTGTGAGAACTTCAGTAGATCTTCACTGAATATGTTCACAATTAACATCATCATGGTTCTGAATATTCTGCTTTATTAATTCCCCTGGCACTTTAGCTTATAGAGCAAGACTTAGGACATGGATAGAAAACAAAGGCTAATTCTGTTCTAAAATATCAGTTTACATGTCTGTGTTAAGGTGTCATGGTTTTTGAAGTCAGCTAGGAGTATTTGGCATAAATCCTATCCACAGGGAAATTACAAGCCAAACCAGATGCCTCCCAAACCTCCTGTTGACTGTGTATGGTAAAAGACCCCATGCATTTCATAAGGCAGCTCTACAGTTCTTCATACATTGCTAAAAGCAATAATTACTTTGGAACTTTATTCATGTCTCTCATAATGTGACAATGCTATAAATTCAGTAAGTAAATGGATTATGTAACTAAAGTTAACATTCATATTTAACAGAATATAACCCACCCAGACCAAGAAGATCTCTAATCTAGGCAAAAGTTTTCTTACAAGTAGTTTCAATGGAATTAGGTAGAAATTAGCTGTAACACTGTAAGGAGAATGACATATCTGTTTTATATCATGGTTCTGGTTATCAAAGGGTATTTTTTGAAGAGCCATGGACATGACTCGACTCAGTCATGGAAGTGAGATCTCTTGACCTATTGCAAATGAGACAGCACAATAGCAGTGCCTTTAACTTTTGGTAACTTATTTGTTTACTTCTGTTTAGAAACAGCTGAGTAAGAAACCTAGTTCTGCATGAACAGATTATACAATGGCCCAAACATGTACACAGCCAAATGAAAGATAATTATGAGAAATAAAACATGTTGTTTCAAATCAGTTCCCTAACAAAGTCTAAAAATATAAGAAATCCTATCATATTAACCAGCGAAAACTGCTCTATCACTTGAAGGATAGTTGGGTAATTATTCAAACCTGAACAAGACTGGATTGTCAAGTGAAATAATAATTTAGAGTATTTCATGATAATGAGATAGATCTCAAGGCCATTAGCAGTGGCTCATATGGCCAAGGTTCTCCGAGAGAGAGAGAGAGAATATTTAAGTGAAACTTGTAGGAACTAGTTTGAACTTGTATATTTGAACAGCTTAGTACTCTCTCCTAGTTTCCATTCATTCCTGGAGAGAAAGGTGTCTATCATGTAAAGACTGTGAAATCAGCCAGGCTCTCGAGACTGAAATCCCTGAGGGCAAAAATTAAAACATAAAATAATTAGAAAATTGAGCCACACTGAAACCCATAGAGTTTATATTAGGAATCTTTTTCTAATAAGATTTTAAGGTCTGGTTCAGCACCCAGTTGTTTCCTCTTTCCTGATTCTTTCTCTATGATTCAAAAACAACCAAATCTTCTCTGACTTCAGGTTTGTCAAGAAGAATTATAGCTTTAGATGTAAGGGCTTTTAAGATTAGAAACAGAAGAAGGAATTACTTTTTCTCTATAAAATTGGTCCTGCTTATGAGACATTTGTATGTGTATGCTTCATTATCTTACGTTTGTTTGCTTTTAACCACTACAGGAATAACTCAATAGCTGATGGTCAGACAGAAGCCAGCTAATCCCTAAAAAAACAGTTTCTAGCCTGCAGTTTATAAGGTACAGTAAGGTAAATGTGTCAAGAGTTGCCGTGGATTAGAAATACTGCTTGTTTTAATATTCTCCTTATGATCCTCCTCCTCAGTACAGAGGTTTCCAAACACAGGACCAGACCCAGGTCTGGCATGCCAGGCATGCTCCAATGAGGAACTCTCCTCTACACCTTAATGAACACCTCCTGGGCCAACTGGTCTCTGGGGTGCTTGGACTAGAGTAGACTAGACTAGGGTTTACAGGAGGTTAAGCAAAAATGCTGACTAAGAATTTGTAAATCAAATATTAAAAGACCGATTAAATATTTTACGATCTTTTTACTTAGGCTCTGATTTGAAGTTTAGTTCATCTGCCAGCCAGAGATCTGCTGAAAGTTAATTGATGGAGGAAGAGTAAATAACAACTGATGCTGCTGGCCCTAAGTATGCAAGGCATTTAGGAGTATTCCCAACCTCAAGTGTGCAGTCACTGACGTGCTCATTTGTCTCACTAGGTTAGTGTCACTAGGGCTCAGATATGTGATCAAATTACCGCCGTGAAAGTGGTTTAAGCTTATGTGTTTTCCCTTGTATTGTATATTTGCACATGTCTCCAATGACACCAAGTAATCCTTTAAATTGTGTTAATTTGATCAGGCATCCAAGTAACCAGTGCAGCAAATTGGAATAGGTGGCTATGGAAAGTAGAGATGATGCCTTGTAGAAGACAAATAGCTTGTATGGAGGAGAGAGACATCCAACAGAACCACTACTGTTCAGTCTACCAAGATTAGGGTATAAATCTCTACTCTTTCTCCTTCTACAAAATCAAGGCTTTTTAACTTATAAACATGACCTGACAAATTGCTTTAGTGGATTTTGGTTTTTTCTCTGTGTTTTTTTAAAGTGAAAGAACTAACTAAATTCTTATAAAACAGCTGCTGGTCAATTTTTGGCTACCTGACTGGTCTGGTGCCACTTAAAACCCATCCAGAACTCAAAGAAAAATTCAGAATCTCACCATCCAGCAAGAGCCCTCATCATATCTGGGGTTTGGAGTTGAAAATTTAAAAGCAATCCGAATATTTAGTTTTAGAAAAGGATGGCTGAGCTCGTGTCTGAGCTCCATTTCAAGAGAAGTTTGGTAAGAATTTGCACATACCAAAGTTCAATTTATGTAACGAGCAGGAAGAGTTATTGGACTAATCATTTTTAATAGAGATTCCTCGTCCTTAATACCGAGCTACACAATAGAACTTAATAGCTTGTGGCAAATACATAATTTACACATGGATTGTGTCTGAATACAAATGTATACATAAAATATCACAGACTTAATGAAGGTGCGGGTTTTTTACAAAATCAATTTAATTGATTTTGCTGATAGGTCCACATTTATATATTCGTAAGCTGCATTTTGCTTTACCTGCACATGTGGCCTAGTCATGATTTGCAAGGGAGGAAGGGAAAACTCTGAAAATGCAATTAGAAACTCAGCACACAGAGCGCAGGGAGTTTTGAAGTGTCTGGAGTAAGACACTCGGAAATAACACTCCACCGTGACCCAGCGGTGGGGCTCATTTACAAACTACTCATCGGAAAAGGTCAACCTCCCAGAACGCTCATGACTATTCAGGGTGTTTTGCAGCATTTGAGCCCAGTGAAGCTGGTAATGAAGTTTTCCCCTTAATGCTGAATGTATTTGTGCTGTTCAGCTGCAGTCAGTGGGTTACTTGTGTTTGGCTTGGGCTCCTACCAGAGCATGGAGAAGACAAGGGCTGAAGAAGGTGGCCAGCGTTGTGGTTGATGCACAACTGCAGCCAGGAGGACAGAGGTCAGATGGAAACACAGGGGTGTGTTTCAAAGGGAGTGGCACGGGATGATGGCTGCTTTACCCTTGGGAGCACTGGCTTATCCAACAGCCCTGAAAGCTGCTTTTCACTACAAAATACACCCACAGCTCATCCTCCCTCTTGTTAATATGATACTTTTTGTCATCAGTAACTCACAAAAGCTCTGCATTTTAGAAAAGCGTGGAGACAGTCACTAGGGCAGGGCTGGCAGGCCCAAAGAGCAGCAGGGATGCTGAGGCTCTGCCGCCGCCCACCCCCACCGCATGCTCTGTGGGGCCAGGCCGGCCCGCCTTACCTTTGGGATGCCAGGGGTCCGTGAACTCGTACTTCCCCACGCCGATTGTCCGCAGCATCTGCACCCCGTTGGTGTTGTCCGGGCCGCCCGTTGCCGCGCTGGGGGGCAGCGGGGCGGCTGCCTGCCCATTGGTGGCGGGCGCGGTGCTGGGCAGGGCGGCCGAGGGCAGGGCTGGCGGTGGCGGCGGCAGCATGGGGCAGGCCAGGTGGCCATTGCCCACCGCCCCGGGGCCCGGGTGGGCCACCGGGCCCACGCCGCTCATGGAGGACATGCTGAGGGGCTGGCTGTTGGTGTACAAGGGCTGGCTCTGGAGGTTGACGACCATGTTGCTGAGGGGCTGGGAGGGCTGCGGCTGGAGCTGGTAGTGGGCCGGCATCAGCGGGAGCTGGGGGGTGACGTGCGGAGGGAGGGAGGGCGTGACACCGATGACGGGGGCCTGGACGTTGGCGGCAGGGCTGAAGGTGGGCGGCTGTGTCATCCCGTAGGAGTGCGTGATCAGGGCAGGCTGGCTGCCCGCTGCCACCGTGGTGACCCAGGGAGCTGCACCTGCGGCATGAAGGAAGGCCAGCAATGGTGGTGGGCTTAGCACGGGGCAGAAGACAAATAAACACTCCCGACCTTCCCCTCCCGCATCTGTGCCCGCCACCAAATCGCGCAGACGCGCTCCCCTGCATGACACCTGAAGCAGTTCAGGGTCTGGAGCTGTTCCCAAGCAGTAAGTGCATAAAATTGCTGCAGCGATGTGAGCGCAATTGTTAAAATACTCGTCAGTTGACATGCAGCATGTTTGTGGTTTTATGTATTTTGCACTTTATGCAGCTTAAGCGCACACTTCCAAGAAAATTAACCTCTTTTCCTGCTGCGCTTTCACGGCTCCCTGACAAACACTCTGTGTGTATAATAATGGTGCTCCAGCCACTACAAAGACATTGTAATTAGGCGTCTGGCATAGTAACACAATGTATGATATGTGTCTGGAAGCTGGAAATCATTTCAGGTAGTTCTGGACATAAAAGAGGTCTTAAAGTATTACAGAGTGCCTTTTCCTCTAGTGAAGGCAGAGAAGGAAAAATAAAAACCACTCTAATGAACTTGCAGCATCTTAATACATTCATATTAGCCCCAGCACAGAAGAAACTTGAAGGATCTTTACAATGAGAGAAAAACCCTTCTAAAGAATAAAGAAAGGGCTCACAATGAAGTCTAATTTACAGAGGTAAATGGAGATAGTGCATTGAATTTGCTTCTAACGATTTTCCCTGGTAGAATTACAAATAAGATTAGAAACTTACCTGGGTTTTCATTCTCCCTCATCTGTTTAGATGGAGGCTCATCAGTGTCCCAGGGCGTGGACTGATTGATGGGTGTCTGTCCCCACCTGACGCTCGTTGCAAGTCCTTGAGGCTGATTTTCAGTCTTGGAAATGCAAGGTGTCTACCAGAGAGAAAGAAAAATACAGAATAAAAATGTTTTGACTGCTGGGATTAATTACAGTTCCTCAAAGCTAGTAGTTTGCTTGTTTGTTACTGTCCAAGAGGATATCCTAAGATCTTTAAATAACATTCATTTGGGGGCTGGACCAGATGATGTCCAGAGGTCCCTTCCAACCCTAAAAATTATGTGATTCTCCTCCAGGCTTGCATGACACAACCATATGGAAACACAAAATAGTTGACAAAAATACTTCTGGATATTTAATAGATCTACCTTAAAAAAAAAATAAGAATCCTCAACAAACTAGTATTTTCAGAAATAAGTTGCTTCATTCGCAATGTAAATAAACCCCCTCAGTGACAACCCAGATATGGTAATATCCATTCAGTTACAGCTATATAAAATGGGAAAATCCTCTGCTTGCTCAATGTCTTCCGAAAAGAGTGAGTTTTGTTTAGCAGGAGACAGAACAAGAGAGACTTATTTACAACTGTAGGACAAATTACTGTAGAGCAGTAAGGAGAAGTATTAGTATTTACTGTCTTTCAACCCTTAAAATTGAATGCCAATTAAAAAAAAAAGCAGCATAACAACATTGGCTGCTAAAGTGGGTATGTTGGCAGGTCTTCAGAGAGGTTAAAATAACTGTAAAGTCTGGGAAGGATTGGGGCTGAATAATCATCAAAGGGGATATGACCTGAAAGAGATCTCTTGATGAAGAAACTATCACGTGGATTTAAATGCTACGCAAGCCCCCCTGCTGCAGTTTTAGAGGATCTTCCCAAACAACCATTCCTTTGCTGAGAAAAGGCCTGTCAAAAACAAGGGTGCTCCAACAGGTCTCATTTATTTATGTCTGCAGTGTATTTCACTGCTGGAAGATTAAAAGTTTTTTTTGTTTTGTTTTGTTTTTACTGGTGTCAGAACCTCTAAACCAAGCAAAAGGAACCAGCTGCCTGTTACTGAATGAGTATTGAGGACTGAAGCCATAAAGAACAGGAGACCAGTCTGAGCGATTGCTTGTTTGCCTTACATCTGGGAAGTAATTTAACTCAGAGATGAGGGCACAGCAGCTCCATAAATGCCCTGGGTCACACAGTACCAATGAAATCTCTGTCAACACCAGCAGCCTTTTCCCCCATCATGGGTACCTCAATCACCCCATGAAAGGAAGTCATTAAGCAGACCCATTCATGCCCTCTGCAAATACAGGCACACCTTTCCCAAGCCCATCGGTCATTCCTCCTGTCTTTAAATCCTCTGGAGGTGCCTGTTTCCTCCTGCCCTCCCCTTCCTTTTTCCCACACTAGCACCTGGGATCCAATGCTCCCTCCTTCATCCATGAGCCTCCAACATCTCCTGACACCCACACCATTTTCCACCTGAGCTTTAACCTCCATGGGCTCTGGGAGTCAGGAGTTTTCGGTGCAAACCTTGATGGAGGTCAGGATTTTTGCTGTGCTGATCTCTTTGCTCCCAGAAGCCACAATAGGGATTTTTACCCCCCCTAGAAATGCTATTCTTTGTAAAATGTAGATGCTCGCAGGGAAACGTGATTCTTTTTTCCTATGGAATCTTGAAGTTAGACTGTTGTTTTTCAAAACACATCAATTTATTCTTTTCCATAGTTTGGGGGTTCTGTTTTGGTTTTTTTTGGTCACCCTTTTTTGGAGGGGGTGAGGGTTTTGAGTGTGTTTTTTTGTGTTTGTGTGTCTGTGTGTTTTTCCTTTTTTTAATTTAATTTCTCCAGATTTTCTTTCTATTCTACTGGCACCAAGAACAATGATATCCTGGTTTTAGATTCACAATTCCTTCTGTCCCCACTATTTCAACTACTTCTGTAACTTTTGCAATTGAAATAAAAAGAAAAGACATAAAGAGAGGACATGCAGACAGTGAAGAGCTTTAAGAGCTCTGCTCTATTCATGGCGAAGAAAGGGCAGGAGGGGAAGAAATAAATCTCAGTTTTGAAATGCTTTCTATTTATAAATTGTCCTGAGAAAATGGTTAATCTGAATACCTTTAGCTTTTACATTGTACAAGGTCTTTGACACAGGAGGATATAACGCTGCTGGTGGTTTACCAGTTCATGTTAGCAGTATCCCTTTGGATCCAGCTAAACTGTTTAACAGCAGCCAAAGCACTCTGCAGTAGAAAAAGAAAGAAGAAAAAAAAAAAGGCACCACCAGCAGTCTCTGCCTGTATATCAGCTAAAATACTTCCTCCTGAAACACTAATATTTATCCTAAAGTAAAGCCTAAAAAACTGAAAATGCAATATAGAGAAGTGGGCATTTTTAGGAACAGAGAGGAGGATTCATAATTCAAATCATGCCTGGTGTGTTCCACATGTGGCGTCTGTGTGTTGCATTTCTTTGTTACATGAAATGGGTCTTATGAGTGGGTTTGAAATACACACTTGTCATTTTTGAGTGGCATTGTCGAGACATGCAGCATCTTGTTTAACTTTGTTACATCCCTAACCTCCTTTAAAACATTGTCAATCTAAAATAAGAAAAAAATTATCCCTGTACCTTGAATAATACAGAACCCCACACATGCTACAATTTTAAAAGAACCCATATGCTCTGTACAGAATGGATAAGAAAGGGAGTATGTGACACAGCTCCCTAAATCCTACAAAAATCCATTTGCCTATTTTGAAACTTGCTTTCCGAAAAAAAAAAAAATAGAGCACCAGATCAGACACAAGTGAAACTGGTGAAGTTTGCAGCCAAGTTCAGATCTAAACTTCATACTTTGAGCATTAATAAAGAGGAATGAGGATTGCAGGTTTGCTGTCAATAAATGAGCTAAATGCTATTTTTTTCCAAATTTTGTTTCATTAAACATGCTCAGAAACCCTGCTTCTTAGACATTCAGTGAATTTAAATGCCCAAATCCAGCATGTTGCTTTCAAACTGTACTCCTGATCTTGTATTTATTTGATCAGAAAGTGGTAGAGACCAGTTGATATGAAATCACAACACACGTTCATGAAACACAGACAATAATGGTGGCGGAAACAGAAAAAAACGCTTACTGAACTTCCTTTTTTAATATATACATACTTGTGGTCTCTGATCTAATTTCTGCGTTATTTTTATTAATACATGAAGGGTTACATTACAAGTGTTAAATGTCTCTGATCCGATTGCAGCAATTACCCATTTGCGTCTCTGGAAAGCAAAATTATTTCCAACATTATCAAACAAAGGAACTTTCTGTCCATGCGCTCAGGCACATGACAGCCCTCTATTTGATGCTTTTAATGTACAACACAAATGACCAAAAAATGGCCTGTATTATGCTAGTTGGGCAGGGGGACGAGCTGTGTTCCATTAGTGATCCACAGACTTCACAGAAACTAATTGTACTGTTACACTTTTATCTTTAGCTTTCATGTCAGATGCTTGTTTGAATTAAACATGGAACACATGAAAAAAGGAAATGCATTACAAAATCTACTGGGTATACATCTTAAAATACTGCCAAATGTCTATTTACATGAAAAGACCAGAAGGTTTCTAAAAGGTCTGTTGAAGCCTGGCTAGTCAACAGCAGCACTGGCTAGTTAATTGCCTGAAATTCCTGGCAGACTACAAAGACTACTAAACCAATCATCAGCATCTTTGTAGTAGCCCTAAAATGTTCAATTTGTGCTCTTTGTCATGGATAGAGTACTCTGAAACCAAATCTGAGGATTTTTTCTTTCTTTATTTTGAAATCACCATTAAGAACCAATAAAATGTTCAGCTGAAGCCTGCATTTCACCACCTGCCACACTTTGAACTCCAGCAGGGAGCAGTCTCCCAGTTTTAAGGAAACTAACCACAATACAGATGTACAGGCAGAAGAGAGCAAGATGGAACGATTTTCGAATTATATGAGACCAACACGGACAAGTTGCCAGACTGTCAATTTTTTGTAGCTCAAACAGTCATAAACCATGGCCCATAGGCAACAGTAATTGGTGTACAGCTGGTCCACTGAACCTTATTATATTAAAACATTAAAAATCTTCAGATTCATGGGGCTTTTCAAAATATCCACAAGAAGGTTCATGAGTTCACAGCCATTAGTGGGGTGCTCAAGATTGGGAATTATTGACTCAGTTCATACTGCATCAGCTTACACGTTTACTATTAGGTGTCACATAGGCATAGCTATAACTAAGTCAGACTTTAAGTCTAAAGTTTTACAAATCTTTGATGAAATAAGACCTAAACTTTTAGTAAGACCTTTTTTACATCAATGGAAACACAAGACCTATTTTACTACTACTACTACCAGCATCAAAGAGTATGTTAGTGGAATTAAAAAAACCCAACACAACAACCACAAAAAATCCAACAACAAAAATTCCAACACAATCTTCCCCAGGCTCAACACCACCAAAGACTTCCTAGGAGGTCCTTATAAACACATTTCAGCAATTTCCCCAAAGCTTGTGGAACTGCTGACAAACATCCTGTTACAGCTCAGAGTGCTAAGGCCTGTTCAAACAGTTTCATGAGCAAAAAAGAACTAATCTGGAAAGAGAGATCCTATTTGTGGTTCCCAGCAATCAAAATTATTTTACTAAGGCCTTCATTTAAAGTGATGGATAAGAAGGAGTGATTCTCTGTTCCAATTATCCAAAAGAGATTGGGAATGGCAGCTTAATACCAAGATAATGTATCCAATATGCAACCCAGTCTATTCTCTCTCCCCATTGAAACTAAAAAGGCTAAGACACACGCATACATAGAGCAAAGCATTCCCTCCCAGGGATTCAGATTTTATGGCCTGTCATGGCTAAAAGCACCTTCAATTTAATGAGGGAACTCCTTTTAAAGCTGTTTTCTATTCCTCTCTCTAACTGGTAATGACTGGTGGCCCTGGTTGGGTTTTAAGTCTGCATGCTCTAAAAAGTTTAGTGGTCTCTGCACTGAAGAGTTTATGATCTAATTTGTAGTTCGCACTGCTAAATATTGCATGAAACAGGCATTATTTGTGTGGACAAGGTATGCATGTAAAATCTGAACCATATCGGGATAGATCTTCATCTGGAGTAAATTCCTATACTGCGCTGGACAGGACCCCAAGCATAATTCTGAGTTTAGTCCATAGCCAGAGAATCTCTTAAGGATGGAAGCAGAGCTTTTAAAGATGCAGTGATGACAGCAATATCTCCCTAGCACTGGCTGTTGGCCTGGGCTACAGAAATGAAACTGTTGTTCTAAGAGATGGATGTACTGTAATGTATTAAAAACCTAAGAGATATGGACAGGCCGGTGTGCAAGAGGAAGAGAACGAACAGTCCTGCAGTAAAACCTCATTCAAGAACTTGCTCATGGGTGGAGAGAAGAACTCATCTACCTTACAGTTCCCATCACCAGGCAATTCTGCGATGACACAGCGTTGTTTTTCTCTTTCCAAAACTAATGTGGGAGCAGCAAGAAAGAGAATAATACAGTTAACTCACAGGAATAATGTTATTACCCTGCATAAAAGACAAAAGCAGTCTTAGTCCCCTCTTGAGTAGAGAGAATAATTCAATACTTAAACAACTTGAACACCATCCAGCGACGAGCCACCAACCAGTGTGAGCTCCGGAGCTCTAAGGCACAGCCTTCAGAGACATGGCTTAGCAGCAGGGTACAGTCTGCTTCCATTCCTGCTTTTCAGAGGATTTAAGAACAGTGCCCAACTTAAGGTTAATGACACAGGCTTAGAGAAACCCATGAGCACAGTGGGGCGCATATCCATGTGATGGATGCCCTTGACCCCTTAACCAAACTGTGGTAGTTTGGTAGAGGATGCAAAACAGGTAAAGGTCTGAGTTGTGTTCAGGTCAAGAACTCCTCTAATTTCAATTTGTTCTCCGAAAACCCACAAAGAAATAGAGTGACACAGTGGGCATCGATGCATATGAACTTGGAACACTGATCATGCCATTAACACGTGAATAACCAGTGGCTTTTGCAAGACTCATTAATCAAGGACCAAAGAAATTTGTGGGTACAACAAATCGCATGCATACCTTTTCCATCGCATGCAATTTGACTATGAGCCTTTATTCCATAAATACTACAGCTTAAGTGAGCCTTCTTTGAGCTCTTCTGGCCAGGCAGTCTGGTTGCATGGTGGTGATCTCCCCTTGAGCTGGGACACCTCTCAAGGTGGCTCCTTGAGACAGAGAGACCTTTAACCAATGGCAGATCCGACAGGATGCTAAATTAATACTAAGGAAACATTACTAATTCATGTAGCTACTCAATTATTATAAACTTAGTACAGGTAATTACATTAGACATAAACACTTGCCCAAGTCTGAGACTAAGATTGGACCTAGTTGCACCAAGGCTCCGTAAGGAGTTTAGAAAGCAAGCAGGTCCACTCTGAACCTCATAACTCAGCGAGAGGCTCTTCCTTACTCTATTTGTTTTATTAGATTTAGACTTTTGTCCAAGTCTGAGACTCAGACTGGACCTGGCTGCACCTAAGCTCCACCAGCAGTTTAGAAAGCAAGGGAGTCCACTCTGAACTTCATGACTCACAGGGAGGGTCTTCCTTATGCTTCTGCACCTCTAGTCTCTGTGCAAAACATTCTAACTTGATTCTAACTTAATTTTCATTTGTATGTTTCTTCCATGCAGTAATTAATAAAGTGAGCCTCACCATCAACCTTTTTGAACCTTTGTAAGCCACTGTTAAATTTTGTTAAATTCCAATGAACTTACTCAACTACCTCAACAAAGTATATTGCTGTCTCTCTCTTTTGAGTGAGCTGCATTCCACTCATTTGTGGGAGTCCCATACAGGCACAGCACCTGATCCTGGCTCCATGCATAGCAGAGCTTCTCACCACCCAGTTTGTGAGCTGTTAATAAGGTAGATATATGAGCATGTCCAGATTCTTCCCCTGTGGTGGAAGACTCAACCCCAACTTTCCTGGACTGAGCCTTGGTTACCTTCAAAAATCAGACAGCCCAAATTCCTGAGTTTTGACAGTGCAATGGAAGATAACTCCATACTGGGAATGGATCAACTGCCGCTGTCTCATTAACCCTTTCTAAGGCTTACCATCCACATTAGCTGCAGGTTTGGGAAGGCAAGAGAAGTAATGAGATTATGGAAAAGAAGGGAGAGGGATGGGATAGAAAAAGTTGTGAACTGACCACAGGTGGTATTTATTTCTGTCTGGCAGTTGCATAGCCCAGTACAACCACCGCTCTCACACCAGTGATACAGTCATCAGCTAGGAATGAATGCAGGACCATGGAATGACAAGAAGTGCTTCACAAATGCTACTTTGCATTCTGTCTTGGCAAATTTCACCAGCAGAGGCTCAGGTACTCACCCAGCTGCCTTCGTTTCTCAGCGAGAACATCAGGGAACGGAGCTGAGGTATCGAACCAAGGTCCCGGCTGCGACACTTGCTGCTCCAGGACACCAGGGACATCAGCGCACGACACTGGGTTCGAGCACAGAAGCCCCACTTTAGCCTGAGCAGAACCTCCTCTGCTAACACGGTCTGCATGCAGATCAACCCCAAATCAGAGCAAAGCTACGAATGCAAAATCATCTCACAACGGAGGAGAAAATGCGCGACATCCGGAACAACGCGCGGCTCGTGCTACAGAGAACATGCACTGCACAACGCGAGAGGGCTCTGAGAGATCCTGCAGGCATCCCATGGTGAAGGCAGATAAATCCAGTTCATCATAAGTGCTTTTTGTCAGAGGGTTTAAGGAAATACGGGTAATAATGGAATAAGTGCTTGTCAGACCAGAATCCCAAGGGTGCACAAAGGATGTTGCCCCTGTGTACTGGCAAAGCTACTGAAGAACAACCTAAAGGCAGGCTTCTTGAAAACTAAACATTTATCTTGAATGCAAATGCTGGCCATGGCTAGGTTCAGAAGTCACTCCATATGGCATTTTCATGCCAAATTTTCCATGGAATTCTAGTAATTATCCAAACAGGACTCTGAATTTCATTCTGGATCAGGGCCTAAAGCATTAGAAATAAAGACAGGAATACTTATGAAGTAAAAGGCTCCAATCTCAGTATTAAGTTACTGCTATAAAAGTTCCTTTTTTTTGTACTGGATGCCGACATTTTACATTCAAGCCCTCTGAACTCAGTGCTTCAATTGTAGTACACACTCCGTGGCAGGAAAGTGCATGTTCTCTGCCTACACAGCAGGCACATAAAAAGAAAGAAAAAAAAAAGGAAAACCAATATAAGCCTGTGAGTGTTGAACAGTGCTGTGTGATATTACTGATTTATTAACTTGGTTCGATCAATAAGGCTATCATCAAGGGCACATTTAGTTTGCACATAAATTTCACTTTCTAACAAGCACTTTTGTGTGCTCACTTTGGTTTCCATAATCTGATCCAGGTCTCAGGAAGCTTTCTTTAAGGTAGAACAGAGAATTCTTTTTCTAAAAAAAGGATCAAAGTATACTCGGTCAACTCAAACAAAAGGACAGTCAGTACTGTAGAAACAGCATGCTTACCTTTCACAGCAAAAAAGAAAAATAAGCCTATAGGTTCAGATTTATCACTGCCTTAAGTTCATCAACATCAATTGAGCTATTAAACTGTGGCTGAATTTGGCTCACAGTAATTTAAAAATTTCAACTTTCTTTGAGCGTCTTCCATCAGCAACATGCTAATTTAATGCATAATTTAAACTCGGCTGTCCTTTAATTCTGCATCTGTAAATAATTAAAAAAGAACTAAAAATCCTTTTGCATTTATATAGCTGGCCCCCTCCCCCCTTTTCTACTGCAAAACAAAGATGACTTTTCAATCAAGAATTTATTTATTCTTTATATCTGAAAGTAAAAGCCGTAGAAAAAAACTAGGAGAAACTGATTTACAAGATAAAACAATTAGCTCCGGGATATGTACATTAAGACTAACTAATTTCACATCATATTTTAAGGAATGGAGGAGGAATCCCAGACATATTAGACTTTATTCAAATTCTACTGAAACGTTCAATTAAGAGCATCTTATGAAGGTAAGTTATGCAGTCACTAAAATTAAGATGTGAAAAACAGCATTAAAGTGCTACTTGTCTGAGAGACTATGCACTTTAATAATCCATCCCTTTTCCTACACACAAGATAACATCTAAAATCTGGCTATTCCTGTAATTGCTCTGGTCTTTTTAAAATTTTTGGTTGTGTAGGAGAAATACAAATGTATTCAACAGTAAAAAATACTACATTCTCTTTTAAACCAAAATCACATATCTCAATGATTCCTATTAAAATCTTTTTTTTTCTCTGTAGACAGATGAAAATGCCTTTTAAAACTCACACAAGACTGTGCAAAAACAGCTCAAACCTATCCATCTCCCAGTTGGTTCTTAAAAAGAGGTAAACATTCCCCAAGCTGTTCTGACCAGACGCGACTGGCAGATCCTTTTTGAGAATGAGGTCTCAAGATGCAACCCTGCTTCCATTCAGATTCAGAGCTTTAATAACACAAGAAGTTCAGTGCAGGAGCAGGCAGTGGGGCAGTAATTTAATTTGATTTACAATAGAGTGCTAATATATGTTTTTTTCTGGAAACACAGTCACCATTTTGTCCAGTTTCTCTGCTCTGTATGTTTTACATCAAATCATTCCTGCTCATTTTATTTCCCTATCTCCATGCTACCAGTAGGAAGCTGCCCAGTTCTCCTGTTTTCCTTGGACTAGCACGACTGCTTCAGATGCCTCAACCACCACCCTTCTAAAAGATTTATGGCAAACACATCGCATCCCAAGCTATAAATCTACCAAATGGCTATTAGATATACTTTGCTCTCCACAGCCACACGATTTAAAGTAAAACCGATAATGGTACATCTAGGGCTACTGTTTCTAGTAGGCTTGTCAAAATTGTGCTACCTTGCCACACATTTTTCCCAGGCACCTCACTCTCATTTTTGGGGTGTGAATCAGGTGATCCTTCAGTATTACACTGTTTGTGGGAATTTGTGATAATTTTTATTGTTTTAATATTAAATTATTTTAGGCATCCAGTTTGAGTCATTGGACTCATTAAGAAGAGGAAAACCATCAAGGATGGAGAGTTTGGCCAAAGACTTCTGTGCTTTGGAAAATCCCCTGTTATGTATCTTTTAAAGAAAACTCATGCTGCGAAAAGCATAATACCGCCTACTGTCTTTGCTCACGGGAAGTTAACACAAAGTAAACCACCTCTAAAAATATTATCTCCCAGTCAAGAAACTTCAGGGTGACAGGGAGAGACAGAGGGGTTATTGTGAGCCCTAAATAATGCAAGTTGGTTCTGCAAGCCATGAAGGGAAGGATAAGCTAAAATTAAATGACCTTTGGTAGGGATACCTCACCTACATCAGAGCAAGTCTGTTATCTGATCTTCCTAATTCTCCTCCTCTGCTGTTGCAGGTCATGGTCCATCAGAAGCTGCTATTTCTGCTGGGATGGGTGCAAGTCAGACAGTGCCCTCGTAACCCCCCAGGAAGAACTGCCAGGGAGGCCAGCTCAGGGTCATCACAGGTAAAACCCCTTAAGAGGCAGCATGTCCCCTGCTGAACTTGCTGTGGCTTTCAGGAGAGGCAAAGGGAGTTCTAGCTGTCCTTTGTGCAACCATTGCCTCAGTCAAACTGAGCTGTAATAAAGCTTCAATTAGCACACAAATCTATAAATATCTAACACTGCAGATCAAAATGGCCAACTTTGGTCGCAAATGTTGATCAGAGTGAGAGAAGAATCAAAATGGGACCATGCACCTACTCTGAAAAAAAAAAAAAAGGAATGCTTTCCACTCAACAGGTGGAGATCAAAATAATCTTTACTGTGAATCCAAAATCTCCTTTCTCATGCATAACACAGTTTTTGGAGTGACTGTTAGCTTCAGACAAGCACTGACTGTACACCAGACTATCCAGATCTTATTAGAACAAAGCACAGAGCCTTATCTTGTTTTTTTACATTTATTGATGACTCTGTGCTAAATTCAAACACAGATCACATGTTGATTCTCTTAAAAAATCACTGAATTAGGAAGAAAGTTGAGCCATTAGGCAAGATCTTCCACCAAACATGCATGTTTCAGAAAAAGCCACAGAGTTTGTGAGATTAAGATGCTTTGAAAGGAGATATAAAGTTGGACTAGATGATCGTTGTAGGTCCTTTCCCATTGAACAACTTCCATTTTATTCCTATCCTATCCT
Organism: Manacus candei; assembly: GCF_025592945.1. NCBI lineage: Eukaryota > Metazoa > Chordata > Aves > Passeriformes > Pipridae > Manacus > Manacus candei. Next base: position 2,794,505 of record NW_026138055.1, on the reverse strand, counting down.
ATCCTATCCTATCCTATCCTATCCTATCCTATCCTATCCTATCCTATCCTATCCTATCCTATCCCTTCCCATCCCATCCTATCCTAATTCTATTCTATATAAAATAAGTGGATGTATATATATGCATATATATCTCCCCTCCTAATACTGAAATGTGGATGCTATTAAAATAGTCCTCTCTGCTTCTTTCTAAAAAAAGTCCAAACTTGTACTAGGAAAGAAAAACAAGAGGTAAAAGCTAGCAGAGTAGCTGAGGATCCGCTTTTCTAATGCTGCATTTGATTTATTACATGATTTGTTTTCAATGACTGGTTCAATCAATCCTGATAAAATTAACAAAGACAATGATCAGAAATACCAGACTAAAACGCAATACAAATTATTTGGTTCCAGGGGATCCAATCAAAGGAAACAGGATTAAATTAAGCAGTGATAGGATTAAGGAGAAGTTGCTGTATAAAGTCAGAAATGTATTAGTACTTCGGGCCATTTGCTGTGTCTGTAGGTTGCCATTTCCAGATCTTCCTAGAGTTCTCAATACACTTTAAACAAAATTGAGTTTCTTAGGTATCACAGAGGTAATGTGGAAATAATTATAGTAATAATGATAATGATAATTATAATGTTACTATTATTTCACAGTACCACAGTATGTGGGGCTCTGCTGCAGGAGGCACCCTCTAAAGGAAAAATACACCCCCATACACCCTCCTCCCCCAGCAGTCTGTACCTCAAGGAGTTTACAGTCCATGTGCACTACACAGAGATCAAAGGGTGACAGAATATCAGGACACAATCAAAAAGACAGAAAAACCTATTTAATTCTACAACGTTAGTGAAGCACAAAGATGAAAAAGCTACTGTTCGACAAGGACTGTTAATGAAACTTGCCAGTGATACAGCTGAAAATGTAGTTCTTACCTAAAAATCAAAGTAAATACAAGTAGCACAGGAGAAGTACTTCTATTTGCTGTGTACTAAGCTAAACCTCGAGCAGCTGACAAGGTCCTAAGCACTGAACAGAGATTTACCTTCAAATGCCTTGGACTTATGCTGGTTCAGCTGGACCCATTAGTGACCAGCTGCAAAGGGACTTTGTGTCCGATGTGAGGCAAAAGAAATGTCTGGGGACATCAGAAGCCAGCTCATTTGGGAGTAATTCAGAAAACATAAATGCTGAGTTAGAGTGAAACCAAACTCAATTCCTGCCCCCTTCTTCCACTAAGAGAATCGTTTAAAAGATAAATGAAGGATGTGGAGAGGTAGTCCCTAAGGACTTTTAATAAAGCTACTTTAGAATGCTGGCACGCTGTGCTGCTTGCAAATCCTGGCCCCATATGCTACATGGGATGAGGAAGGACAGTGGACTGGATGTGCTGCTCACATGGCAGCACAAGACAGAGGAAACCTACACTGCCATTGATCACACTGTGCATGCTAGGGGCTAAAGCAGAGAGAGGGTTTTCCCAGCTTTCAAATAAAGTAAGAAAAGGAGTGTGATGTAATCTGAACAAAAGGCAAGGCACATGTGAGCAGATCAGATCCAAATCAACAGTCCCACCCATCTTTGTCTCTTACAGAAGCATTCAGGATCTGTATGGGAAGACTCCTTCCCTATCACTTGGTACAGTACCATTTCCATTTCTAGGTATGCACAATTTAGTAGCTGCCAGTTGCCCATCCTGTCATCTGACAGGATTTAGTCACTTGTGATCACCCCAGGACATTCCATGCATGCAGGGAACAGATCAAGCTAAGTATTTCGGCAACTGAAAGCTGACCTCTGGAGTGTGGGCTGGTCTTTGTCCTAAAGGAAACCACTGGAGACATGAGACTAATTTCTGCTGGTCAGCAGGCTCAACGTTCACCCACAGTATCTGGTTTGTATGGCTATGGCTGTGTGTCCTATCCTTGCAGTTCACCATTTGCACCAGGTATTGATGCTGAAGGACTGTCCTTGCAAGACTGAAAATTTGATGAGCTGCTTTACTTACTGAGCTTGAGAAACTATTTAGAGAAACATCCATCTCTCCCTTCCCACAACTTAAAGACTTAATATTTTATCTTTGTTTTCAGCTACGACAGTGAATAAATTTTAAAGCATCAGCTCTTCTCAGGCAAAAGACATTTGGCATTATGATTAAGAATACATTATTTCATCTCTTCTGTCCCCTTAAACAGTTTCTTATTTGTATGTGCGGGCTTTTTCTCATGCTCTGCCTTGCTATATTCTTTTTTCAATCTCATTGCAATTTTTTTTGTAAGTATTCTCAGTTTCATTTTCTTACTTTATTTTCCCCATGTCTCTATCTCTCTCCTCACCCTTTCTATCACGCTCTCTCCAAAGTGAAAAGAAAACCCAATTATACTCCTGTTAGAACTGAACTTTCAAATCCATCATGTGCTAGTGGGCTCAAAATTAGGCAAATAAATTCCCTCAACCCTACAAATTAAATTGAGTCTTTGCATATGTTCTTTTAAGAGCACAAAGATGTCAAGTATTCACCCAGCTGTCACAAAATATGATGAGCAGGCACTTTGAATTCATATAGATTTTCTAAATCGTCTGTCAGATTTAACAGAAATGCTAATGGATCCAAAAGTAAATTCTAATCTATCCTAAGTATCTGGTTATTATTTGTATTGCAGTAGGACTTGGAATTGCTAGTTGAGAATCAGGGCACAATCTCAATGCATGTCACATACAAAGATCATTTGGATGATGTGCAGGTATTATTTTGGACTTTCTCAATTTTTATCTCATTATTTTAACCAACACCCTCCTCATAGGTATACTCAAGCTAATTTAAGAACAAAAGTACCATCAGCTTGTAAACATCATTACCTAATGTGTAAGCTATTGAAACCCAGGTCTTACATTTGCTAAAGGTAGAAACTGTCTCCCAAGTGAAGATTTTGAAGGAAAAAAAGCTACCAAGAAGGTCAGACTTTGCCCATGTTTCATTTTGGTCAAAGCTCACTATAGAAGGGGAGCAAACAGCCTCAGCATATGGATGGGAACTTGCATGGAGCTGCCAATGCCAGGAGGTTGGACATTCCACAGTGTATCTGTACCTGGCCTGTGCGGGTCCAGCACGTCCCAAACATGTAGGACTCACTACCCTGGCACTGAATACCTGTGCAGGACCTATTCAGTGGTCAACCTGACACACTCAGGGAACCTGCGATGGCATGAACACATCCTGGGGAGTTGTTCTCTACGTACTACCCTGGCTGCTTGTCTAAGAACCTATTAGGGCACCGCATAAGGCAGGAGGGCGGCACATCCTGGCTGTCAGTGATAATCCACTGCCAAAATCAATACGGTTGGCAAGCTTGCTTCACGGATATTAATGATCACAGAGCACATTTCCCAAGAATGTGTTGTCACTCCCATTGTCCAATTTCAACTCCAGTAATTACATTTTTGCCTGCCTAATATTCCCCTGTCGCTCTGAGGAGATGTGGGAGCCCTCTCATCCAGTCCCACGTTGCTTCAAGGCATCAAGGCCACGTTCAGCACCAAGCTGGACACGTGGACACAGCTTTCCCTGTTTATATTTTACACAGCAGTTACTACCTTAAAAGCTTTGTGATTCTCAAAGAGGTGAAAAGTGTAAGATACTGTTGTTGCTGTTATTTAAAAAATGATTTATTTCCTTCTGGAACTAGCCATCGTGAGACATCTTTTAATTTCCTTCTCTTTCATGAGTAGATTTGTACATTTAAAATATTTACCAAAGGTTGTGCTAGGTAGGTCTCAGTTTTGTTTTCTTTTTTATTTCACTAATAAAAGTAAAATATCTATAAAATGTGACTGTCTACAACTTTTCAATACCCAGCTTCAGGGAGTTCAAGCCCTTTCAGATCTAGCCAGGAGAGCTAACTCCACTGGCAAACTAAAAATCTGCCTTTCTCAGTGGAATAAAACTCCTGTTTACAGCTGTATAGGGCATAAATAGGAGGTTTTAAACTTGTGACATTTCCATGTCTGGAAAAGCTGTCACTCGCCCAGCACAGCATCTTACCTCGAGCTGTAAGCCCAGGGACATCAGTAGCATTAGCTCAGCTGTAAGATTACCAGAGGGAAAGAATGGTGTAGCTAAACCACTTCAAAAGCCTCCAAAAAGTCTTTCCTATATTCAGAAAACAGAAGTTTCCTCGATGGGAAGGGACCTGTATTTCCAGCTGTATGTGCCTGCAATCTTGCTTTTCAAAAATTTCTTGGTAGTGCTCAACTGACCAACTCCTGACCATGGGAATCCTTCTTGGGAAAGATCTCTGAATGCACAAAGTGAGGGAAAGCACTGGGGTTTAACATTTTTAAATATTAAAGGCTAGACAATTGTTGGAGGCTGCTCTGAACCAGAAACTGGTCAGATCAATCCTGTAAATATGGTTTTGTGGGCAAAGGAAGATGTGCTGCATACAAGTCATCATCAGTTGCCTTTGTCTGCATTCCCTGCACTCCTCCCCCTTCCCAAAGGGACCATTTGGAGTGTTTAAACAACTGCAATTTTAAATTGACACCCTTAAGCATATTTTGCATTAAAATGTAAAAAGAATGCCAAACAAAACAAGCCCAGCAAAAAATAAGAACCAGAAAAGTATGCATATGAGAAAGACTAATAAAGTGTGAGTGCATGAATGTATTCTGGAGCATTTGCATGTGTCAGAGGGAGTAGAAAGGAGGTGAGCAGATGATGAGAAAACAAGAGATGAGACACAAAGTGACAGAAAAAAAGCACCAGTTCAGGAAAAAAGAAGCAGAGAGGAAAAAGACTGTTGTGCAGATAAGCAAAGCCTCTGTGTACAACATGGGAGGAATTTTTAGAACACTGAGCTTTTATCTACTAACATCAATAGGGTTATTATAACTAACCTGGTAAGATCTAGGGGCAGCAGCTAAATGGTGTAATACAGGTACCTAATTTCAGTGTCATGCCTACTTCTCTCCATCGGGTCTGTTAGAAGCTGGAGTCTGGCAGCCCTGGATAACAAGTGGTCTAAATTACTCATCAGTCTCCAGATGGTAGGAGCCATTGTAAACTCTCTGACTATACCCCTGTGTGCACTGCAGCAAAACCAGAGGGAAAAAGGGAAAAAAAATATGACAAAGAACATCATCCAGCTACATTACAAGCAGAAGAAAGAAATTCAGGAACTCTATGAAGAGAATGAAGACCTAAACCAAAGGAGATGGGATACTGGAAGTTAAATTACCTGTGCAGAAAACCTGAATGTATAAAGATTCAAAAGAAAATATAGTCTATGCATCTGCAGTTTAGTGCATCTACAGGGAAAAAAGCCAATCCCCTCCCCAAAGAAACCCCTAAACTAAACTGAAAGGAGTACATAGGAAGGAGGGATATATTTTGTTTTGAAGTACCTAGTTCCTAATTTAATCTTAATCCACTCTGACATTTATTCTCATGGATAATTCAGTATACAAAATTTAGGGCAGAAAAAGAATCTATAAAAATAATAAGAGGTGCTTGCAAGGGCAGTATCAGCAAAAATTGCCCTTGTGTAAAAATAGTTCCTATTGCTTTGTGTCCCACTCAGCTTCAGGCAATGTACCAAGATCCCACGAAATACTTTTTTTCCCCTTGTGCAATCATTTGTGGCTCTCATCCAGCCTCTGATTATGCTAATTGTATTTGATGGAATTTGTATGTACTCTCCTTTGCTCTCGTCTCAGCTGAACATACACAAGATGCATTTTTAATTTTTAACTCTTCAAAAATAAATATATAACGCAACTTTCTCCCCAAGGTTGTGTAAAAGTCAACCTTATTACTACTTATAAACAGCAAATATACAGCCTTTATTACCAGCAAAACAAATAACCCTTTCTATATTAATATGTTGCAACAAAGCTTTTAGTTAGTGTGAGAGGAATGTCATAATGTAGGAGTTTGCATAACACAGTCTGATCATGTCACCTAGACACAATTTCGTCTGCATTAAATTAAATCCACCATCATAAGAACTGCAACTTTAATAAAGATACAGGCAGGTTGGCCAGATCAAAAGCCTACATCATTTTGAGAGACACTCAAAACAAGAGAGACAATGAGCTGTTGGAAAACCATTCCCAAGGGCTAGCAATAAAGCCCAGGACTTAAATTCCTGAATAAATCTCTTTTTTCCTTTTCCCCTTTAAAAAGCATTCTTTACCAAGTTACTAAACATCAAAACCCACTTGATTTTCCTGAGACAAAACCAGGTGACCTTAATGGCCACAATCCAGTTTTCTTGACTGTCTTCAAGGTCCCCAAATGCAGCAGAGACTGGGTTATTTCATACTTCATGGAGATCCTCTGAACCTCTAAATTATTCTTTCATTTTACTAATTGAAATCTAAAGAAAAATATAACTGCAAGAGTAAAGGACTTGCTTCCCCTTCTAAATCGGAACAGGACTGGCTTTTCATCCTTTATTTAAGTGAATTTTAGTGAAAAACATCCAACAGGCTGCCCTGTGCACCACAGCTCTGCTCTCCCGCAGCTAAAGCCTCCCATTGCCCGAGTGTATCCTTGGGACAGGACAGGACACTCACTTCCCAGAGCATCTCAGTGTGGGACCATCCAGGCTGACCACCAGAGCTGGCAATGCCTCCCAGGGCCACATTTTCAGGGGTACTCAGCTGTCTTAATAACATAGGGAGGCACCAAAGGGATTTCTGTAAGTGCCAAGGCAGAGAGGGCACTTGATTTCTGCCCAAGTCCAGACAGATGAAGTTAGGATGGCCAAACCTGAAGCTTGAAAATCCAGAGGCATCTAAAGGCTTTTGAAACCCAGACTTGGGGAGTTTATCATCTCCAAAAATGGGACATGGGTGCATTTGGAAACGTGAGCTGCTACCTGCATTCGGGAGTGTCAGCAGAAAGGAGGCAGGGGATGCAGGCTGGACAGGAGGTTTGGGCACATTCCCTTTTGCCTCCCAGCTCCGACACACGTGTATGTTCACACCTCTGAAGGAGACAGTGATCAGCCATTACCCTACTCACACTAGAGCTTTGACCAAATGTGTTCTGTTATTTTCCAGGCATCTGATGTGCTTGCGCAAATTACTGGTGTAAACATTAGCTCTGGAAGCTGGGTCCCCAGGCACCCATAGTTAGGGATCCTCATAGGAGGAGGCAGCCTATCTGAGATGGGCTCCTTGAGCTGTTTGCTCGGAGTGAGAGCTCTTTGCATGTCAGAATCTGCCATGTGAATCTATCCGTGGTGGAACTGGCTCTTTTCCTCAGTCTTTGTTTCTTCATTCTCCACCCTTGTACAATGAACTGACTGCCAACCACTTCTCTTGCAAGGGTGGCCGCACTTCACTAGTAAAATGTATATCATTTATTTGGAGATCAGTCTAAAAGTAACTCTATTAAAAAAAAAAAAAGGAAAAAAAAGATTCTTCAAAGCTCTTGGCATCCCTGACACACTCTCTGAACACAATACTAAAGCAGCTACAAAACATAAATCACCCAAAATAACAGAAACACTTCTGTGCACCTCATGTGTCTGCTACTACCTAAAGTCTTTGTGATTCTTCAGGCACAGTTGTTATATACATGCAAATTTTAATTAAGGGAAAACTTGGCTGAATACTAGATAAAATTATTTGTTGTATAGTATATTTGAAAAGCAATGCATCATTCTAATAGATTATTCAGTGGATATTTGTAACCTTCTATAGAAGTGTTTAGCTAATGCAAAAAAAAAGGAGATTAATTGAATAATTTATTTGATGGACAACAGCATTATTCATCAAATACATTATTCAACTAGTCGTATTCAACCAATACTAATTAAAAGCAGAGAGACAATTGCTTTCAAGTACAACTCATTCAGATACCAGTTTTGGTTCCATTAGGAAAAGGGTCTTTGCAGGGCAATGTCTCAATGCAAGTGTAGATGGTGTAGATATTCTTTGTTCTAAAAGAGTCATGTCCTGCATCACAGTGTCCTTGACCAAATATATCTGCATGACCGTGGCAGGATTTGCAACCCTTAATAAATTGCCTGCCTATACTAGGGCAGGATCTGAGCATCCTCAGCTGGGGAGGTATTTTAGCACATGGAATAGATTAAATGAGTGTATTTAATTTGCAACCTGCAGGGCAGATCCAACTTGCCAACTGCTCCAACAACACTCTTCTTGGGCGCTTCCAGATCTGAGAAAGAAGTACTCTGGCATTTCCTTTGCTAATAAGTTTCCCAAGTGTTTTGCAAACCCTCTTCCGTCCAGTGACCAACACCCGTAATTACCCAATAAAGGCACAACTGTTTCCTTACCCAGCCTGGTGACACCCCATGCCTATGTCCCATCGTGCTGCAGGACCAGAGAGCATAACAAGCATTCCTTACATAAGCTACGGTGTCACCAGGCATGTCCCCAGCAGAGCCTGTGCCGCTCTGGGACGAGCCAGTGAAACCATCTGTGATCCAGACACGTCAGCTTCTTCAGTTACATCAGCACAAACACTTTGGTATTACTTATCTAGCAAGGAACAATCAGGCTTTAAGAGCAAAAGGCTAACAGACAAGTCCAACCCATCGAGAGAAAAAGCAAAGACCATATCTTAAATCCCAAGTAATGACCTCCCAGCAGCACACAAGCATGGAGAAATGCTCATTCCCCACAGATGGGAAAACCACCATCTGAATAAAACCAGCTTCGTGATCGTGACAGAAGGCACATTTAACATAGCCTGCACATGGCAAGGAATAAATATCATGCTAGGACTTTACAGATGTAATAAACCCTTGTTAACTGCCCACCCAATACACTGTGGAGAAGACAGCCGTAAAAGTTGGCAAATAAAGACCCTCTTAAAGTTTAGTAAGCTTCTAAAAATATTTTACTATCTAACCAAATATTTCCCCGTATTTGAGGGGGTTCTAGGATAATTTTTAGGGAATAAAGTTCAAAACAGTACAGGAAAATTTGGCTCATGCTGTATTAACTGAAACAAGTTTTCTAGCTTAATTTACCCTACTATTTTAAGCAGAGTTTCTTTTAATGATTCAGGACACATTTCCACTCTAATCCCCTACTCCCGTTTGGAAGGAAACAGATGAATGTGATGAAATGCAATGAAGATGATAAATTCATGCCACTTGAAAAGTGGCAAATGACATTTACTGGTATCTCAGTTCCCATTTCATGATTGATATAGAACTATAAACAAGAAAATAAGTACTGTTAAAAATCTTTCTATACAGTGGCAAGTAGGGTTTTAATGGTGGTTTGCCAATGCTTATTAACAAGCCATGGCAGTTGCTGCACACTGATCAGTAACCGCCCAGGAGCTCAGCCTACTGTAGAAGTCCTGAGTCTATGTACTTTCAATTTTAGAGCATAACCATCATACGCTCCACAAACCAATGAAATTTCTAATAATACAAACCAATGATGTGTTAAATTGAGACACTTCTAGCTTGAATGCCAAAAACTTCACTACGATTTAAAGGATCTGTGGTTACCTTTCTCTATCAATTTACTGTTAATTTGCTACCATTGGAGCAATTTACAAAAAGGAAAAAAAAAAGGTAATATTTTATTTAATTTCTAATACCTATCCTGGTCATTTCCAATACACACTCAAATGCCATTTGTTGTACAAAATGCAATATAGTCATTCAAGAGGAGTAATAGATGCAATGAGAAGTGCTGGGGGGGAGTAGGCAAAAAGAAATCACTCTGCAAAATATCTGCATTTAGAAATAGGTGGCAATTCTCACCGCTCACCTTAGGAGAGGCAAAAACATTAACAAAAGTTTAAGTCAAATGTTTCCCTATTTCATCTATACCAAGCATTATATATTTTGTTTATTATTCATTACACAGTTTTGCTACTGATCTTACTTCCAGCATATTGTAGCTTTACAGATAATCTGTATCAAACAGCATGAGAATGGTCCACAAAAACATGAGACTTTCTAAATGTGCCTCTTCCCTTATTTCAACTTCTCAAGACAGCACCCAACCATGTATTATTTATCTGTTTGTACTTTATACCAAAATCAGACACACGGCAAGTCTTTTTCCCCTCAATATCTTGTTCCCACTTTCTACTTAGATACCAAGATAAATTGTAATGACCTTGCATGAATCACACTGACGTCAAGCAGACTGGTCCATGGAATAATGATGAAAATACTGTTCAATCTCTGTCTCCAGGGCTCTCTAACAGTCCTTTAAAATCTTTGCCACATTTTTACACAGGCAGATAGAGATACTACAAGGGGGAACAGTTTGAAACTAAAAGAGGAGAGATGTAGATTAGATTAGAACAAGTTGTGAGACACTGGCACAGGTTGCCCAAAGCTGTGGCTGCCCCACCCCTGGAAGTGTTGAAGGCCAGGTCGGATGGGCAACCTGGTCTACTGGAAGATGTCCTGCTCATGGCAGGGAGGTTGGAAACAGATGTTCCTGGAAAGAGATCTTCCTTACAGTCCCTTCCAACACAAGCCTTTTTATAATCCTATGATCTTTCCACTCTCCAATTGGCTTCTGAGGCAAATAGAAAGCTCGAAAAAGAATGGAAACTGATTCAGGTCAATTCAGGTCCCTGTAATAAAGAACATTTAAAATTGGCTTTGCATTTAAACTATTGTTTAGCCAGAGTAGATGTGGCCTTCAGCAAAGCAGGATACACTCAAACCACGGTAATTCTTTGTGCAGCAGTTACACTGCTCAGAAATCTGAGAAATTTCAAGCTTTGCTACTAGACAACAATGGAGCATAGCTCAGGTCAAGCCAATCCCTAGTAGAAACTTACTGAACGCAGCTCTACCAAGTATAGATCTGACCCTCAGGGTTCAGGTACAAGGTTAGAAATTGATAAGTTAATTGTCCAACATCAGGGTCTGCAGCAAAAGCAGTTGAAACAATTAAACGTTAACTTTTTATATCAAGGGACAGCAGGAAAGATACCTCACCCATCAGCATCTCCTACTGACCTCCAGCTGGCTGGGTATCATCATGCTCAGACTACCTTGTTATGTGCCAAATTTAGTGCACAGTGGAGAGAAAGGGCAACCAAAGATCTCAGACCTCACTTGTGAGTAGTAAGTGCTAAGCACTCAGATTGCCTCATGGACATGGTATTTAATAAGCTGCCCTGAAACACTGTTCCATCTGTCCTTGGTTCAACACCCATCCTCTGCACTGCTGGAAAGCCCATTAAAGCAGCACGGTTTACTCCAAGAAGGTATCTGCAGGCACTGTGGCCCCAGACGCAAAAGGAGAACAGAAGAGACTTTAAAATAGCTCCTGCATTGCCACAAAGTTAGTGTTAAGAGTATTATGTTGAAATGAGGAGCTGGACTACTGGAGAAGTTCTTAAATAATTTTTGTTCTGTGATTTATAAAATCTTCGTGCAACTTAAGTTGGAAGGATCACCTTGAGGCCATCTAGTCCAATCTCCTGCTCAAAGCAGGGTCAACCCAAAAGGCAGATCAGACTGCTCAGGGCTTTACCCAGTGGAGTCTGGAATATCTCCAAGGATGAAGATGTTATACCTTCTTTAGGTGATCTGCTCTAGTGTTTGATCCCCTCGTTTTGTTCTTACTATCTAACTGGAATCTCCCTTGCTTTAGCCTGTGACTGTTGCCTCTTCTCCTTCTGCTGTGCTCCTCAGAGAAGAGCCTGGTTCTGTCAGACCCCTGAGGAACCAGTCACCAAATTCATGCCATGATCACAACTGTCCAAGAGTAGTAGCCCAGTGAATTTTTCACCCACCTTTCTTAGTATACCTTTCCAAAATATGGAAATAATAGCTCCAATTTCTGTAAAAGGGTACAATGGGAGATCTGCCAAAAGCCTTGCTTAGGTCAAAGTGAGAGACTAAGTGGCCCCTAGGCCAATGTTCTTCTACCATGGACAGTAATTTAGTCCTCCAAACTCTGCCATTAGGAATGGAGCTGGGGAGACCTGAGAGCAGACCATCCTTGGATGCTCTACTATTCTTGCTCTGAGGGTATGTCCTTTTGTGTCCTTGTATGTCCTTTCCCCTTTTCCTGGGGAAAAATCTGAGATTCATCTGGGCTTGATGATCTCCCTGATTTCTAAGAACATAATACACATTTGTAGAGAAAGAAAACACTGGTGTTCATATCTAAAGAAAGCACTATTATCTGCTGTCTGCTGAAGAGAAACAAGCACTATGGGACACACAGAAACACAAATCTTTCAGCAAATCACTTGAATATAAGGTAATTTGGTGAAAGTTCTGTATCACGTGGAAAAGTCTATGTCATGGGAATTGTGGGCCCTAAGGCATAAAGATCCCTTATGCTGTTTATCGATACTGTGCCGTTCCTCTGGCAACAGTAAGGTCCAGCCCCAGTGTGACTTGGGGAAAATGGTCTCAGGACTGAGTGTGGGAAATTGGAACAGGAAAAAATGAATAACATGCTCTTTAAAATGAGGTAATTTGCAGCTGTGAATGTCAGGCATGAGTTTAGAAGACTTTACCTGATCTTTCATGAGTTTTAGATTCTCTACGGTTTAGTTGAAAGCTCTCCTGCTCCTTTCAAGGGGACATCATTTGGTTCTCTGTGCTGTTTGCCAGTGTGCTTCTGCACACACATCTGTATTTATACATGCAAATAAACTACACTTTTCTACAGCACATATTCCTTCTTCGTCACTTACAAACTTGCAACTCCCTAAGCACTAATTCCTGACCAGTTTCTCAGTATTAAACACAATGGTTGTGCTGCCTGTATTGCTTTTACCAACTGTCAAACCTTCCTTTGGAAACACAAAGATTTAGAGAAGTAAAAACAGGCACTGGTTGCAAAGTCTTACCAAATCTAATATTTTCTTATTTGTCTTTTTTTTTTTTTTGTTAGTTGAACACCAACAAATGACTTCTTACAGGTAGGGAGGTGATACTGATTGCCTATTGTAAACTTTGATTCAACAGGGTTAACTGTATGCTCTGCCTCCAGCTAAATGCTGAGCTTCAGCCTTCCAGATGTCAATGTTTGTGCTTTGACACACATTCTGACAGATGAAAGTTCAAACACAGAAGAATAAACTTCTAAATGATTTTAGTTATGTTATAAGCGACAAGATTTGCCACTAAAAAGTTTCTTTATTATAAAAATACTATCAATTGAAAATGCTGAGAAACTAACTGGTAATTGCAATGCAATTCAACATTTCTTTCAATGTTCTTTAAACTTAAAATTTCTTTTCATTCCCAATGAACTTTTCATCCATCACATACCCCCATAAAATCATAGAATCATTAAGGTTAGAAAAGACCTCTAAGATCAGGTCTCACAGTTAACCCAGCACGGTCATGTTTACCACTAAACTATGTCCCCAAGTGCCACATCCACATGCTTTTTGAACACTTCCACGGATTGTGACTTCATCACTTCCATGGGCAGCCTGTTCCAATGCCTGACCATCCCTTCAGTGAAGAAATTTTTCCTAATATCCAACCTAAACCTTCACTAGTGCAACTTGAGGCCATTTCCTCTCATCCTGTCCCTTGTTACCTCAGAGAAGAGACTGGCCCCCACCTTGCTATAACCTCCTTTCACGCAGTGAAAGGTCACCCCTGAGCCTCCTTTTCTCCAAAATTTCAAAGTGACTTTGAAATAAGATCAACCACAAATATTAGTGAAAAAAAACCCTTTACATTCTTAAAAGAGGAAAGAAAAGTCCTGATTTCCAATGTCTTTTCTTTGTGTTAGCCTTTTTTTACAGAGCTACAGAGGAACATAGGTGTCTTGCTCAGCAGTGATGACTGTGATGTAGAAAGAGAGAAAACATGCAGCATTTAATCAGAAATACCCTGAGATGTTTCTTTGAATGCCTTTCACACCACTTCCATCAAATACATTTCACCCCATTTAAAACATTAAGCTGCCTTATAGGAGGTCTTGCTCCCTGCAGAAAACCAACCAGATGCTCCGTTGTCCCTCTACTCTTCCAGAAAATGACCTGGAGCTAAAAATTCTCTTGTTTTCTCATGGATGGAAGAAAACTTCAGATGCATGACAATTTCTTAAATACCTGTAAACTACCTTTGAAATAATCAGTGCTTACTAAACTTGTGTAAAAGGCAAAGGTAAAAGGTAACACCAGCTCTGCACTACTGAGCTACAGAAATTCTTTTGATCTTAATGACTGTAAATGCAAACTACTTTCTAATGCACTTCATCCTTTTACACTGCCATCCTGTTCTCCTCTCCATCACCATTTATACTTCTCCAGAAACTCTTCTTACCTTGATATACAGCTCCTGAGCTCTCTGCTCCTTTCCTGCCTTCAATACCAGCATCCGTTGACTCCCCCATCTTGCCAATGTATCTATGGAAAACTTCAGAAGAATAGATGCAATGCTATTTTTTTGACATTTTACTTCAGTACTTTCCCTCCACTCATCAGTTATCACTGTTTGTGTATAGATCACATTCAACATCTGCAGTGCAAACTTTTCTGCATCAGAATAGCACTCAGCTCAATTTTCAGCTTCATGGCACCGCTTGGTGACTCCAAGCCATCATGCTGTCTTTGAGCAGAATGCAAGACAAGATTAAGATCAGTAACACAGTTCACCTCTACCAAACACGACCTGGATGGCAGCTACTACTCCTGTACTCATCACAGAGCCAAGCAGAATTTACACTTGGTAGACCCCACCTGGATGATCACCACCATACTGCATTTCCTTTGACCCTATGGACATGAAGGCTGTATCCCTACCAATCTACCAAGCAGTGTTAACTTTTGTGATGTGACTGGGAGCTGTTTGGGAGATTTTCAGTTGGGTCGAGACAAAATTGTACCGGGAACCATTGACACAAATGCGCATCACTCAGTGCCACGGAGCCAGATTGTATCTATTCACTGACACTGCTTAACCTAATGGTAAACATGCCACCTCCACTCACTAAAGGAGGACATTTACAAGCTTTAGTTTCTACATAGTTTTTGCCAAAGAACTGTTTTTAATATCACAGATACTCAATTGCAGCATCACTGTCATTTTCCAAAACATAAGTGCTCAAAATGCCACTAAATTCTAAAAATGGTCTAAATAATATCTGTGTTTGTAGAAGTTCAGTTTAATTTACAGATTCTGAAAGAGCACTGTTTAGGCTTACAGTTGTCTGAAGTGATAAAAAATAAAACCCTGAAACAAACACATCCATGGATTCTCATTAGAGCCCTAACAAGTGAAAAGACTGTAGTGCCGGCACACTGTGTCAGGGGAGACACAAAGAAAACACCCCATGAGCACAAGGAACATTCAGACTCTGCAGAAGAACCCCAGCGCTGAAGGAGCCAAAGGGGTTTTATCATAAGCAGCTAAAGATTGGCTGCACTGAGCCTGACAATGTCTTCCTAAGCTGGAACGACAGAAGGGCAGCACTTTATGCAGTTTGCAACCAAAGACTAATTCAATGTCCCAAATTCTTCTCTGTAGCCATTTCAATGACTTCAAGGGATCTATTTTGCCAAAAGTATTATGAGAATATTTTTATTTCGATAAAATGGCTACCTTGCCAGAATTAATTCCGACAGATGTTTTAGCAATTACAAAATCACTTAACTAATTATCTCAAATACCTTTTTGGCCATCTCCACTACGATAAACACCTCAAACTAAATTATACTGAATAAACCGCAGTGGGATTGTATAAAACCTTGGCTTTGGGAGAGACAGGATGGAAGCTAGCGCTTGGTACTTAATGTCATCAGCATTATAACGATTCAGTTAGAGTATATATAATTTTGTTGCTGACCTTACATTATTATATAATTAAGGTAATTTAAGTAATTACTTGCTAAAAAGACTAATTTTGTTCATCAATGTAAAGACTCTCAAAGCACAGCAATATGAGGGAATTAGATTCCAATACAGCAATTTGGGGAGAATCAGAACCTCCAGTGAATAAAGTGAAATGGGAGTAAGCAGTAAAAAAGAAGAAAGGACAGTAAAAGTTCATGAAACTTGGTTACTACTCTTTGTTCTGACACAGACATCCCCTGAAACTCCCAGCACTCTAAACACAGTAAAATTTTTCTTGTTGCATATAAAATAACCACCATGAGACTTGAAACTGTAAACTTAAATTTAATAAGGAGCTAAAACTTTCCCAAGCCAGACAAGCAAAAATCTTTCCTTAGGGATGTCTGTAATCACAGTGACTCTTCTGGAGATAATTTTGCCTCCCCTTCAAAATGAGATTATCCTAGAAGATCCCAACAAATTAACTCTTGAATTGAGTACACTGAGTATGCAGCAACCTCAGTTATTTACAGCCATAAGCTCATCCATAAAAATAGTCCATCTCATTCCTGCACAATAATGTAATTTTAAATGGCAGAGCTTTTCCTCTGAAGAAATGTCTTATTAAAAATGATCATAATAGACACTGATGTCTTTTGCAAACTTACCAGGAATTAAAAGGAAGACTCTGATATCAAAAGAATATTACATTTGAGAAACTTCAAGTGAAGTTTTTTGGATTACTTTCAATTCATTATTTCTTTTAGAGGTGATAACCTCCTTGTTTACCTGTGTTCAGACTCTTCTCGAACTTCTTCTGTATTTAAACTTTGTAAAAAAAAAAAAATTCTTTTAACAGAAAATAATTTATCCAGCTTTAAATCTTGTTTGTGGTTTAACCTGATGGTATTTTGAACTTGATGATGACATATACCTGCTTTTATGACCAGAGAAAGATTCTGTTACAAGTAATCAATATTTTGTCCGTTTAATAACTACAGAATTGCTTGAGTATACAACTGAGGAGTTAAATATTTTGCAGGGCTATGAAACATGTTAATTAAAATCTTAAGTTAAAAGAAACCTATGAAAGGATTTAATAGAAGAAGTTACACTTGAAGAGACTATTTTAGTACTTCAAGCAAGTGTGCCATGTTAATAATATAAAGTTTCAAAGTACTTTATCTATAAAGCCAAGAGACTTTGATATACACAATCTATATTTTTAATGCAAGTGAGAGAACTTTCAAGCATTCTTAAGAACATCAAGCTTAAGAATTTATGGGACTGCAATGATATTGTGAAGGATATAGGTTCTCAAAACAAAATTTCAAAGGCATTGCAGAACCTAATGAATTAGGAATGGAAACTACTGTCCAATTCAAATACATCACTGCAGAGAAACTCACCACTGACCATACACTTAAGAGAGACAAGGCAAAAGGAGGATCCCAAACAGCCCCCAAAGTATCTGACAGCACTTTGAAAAATTTCTTCATGGCTCAGACATGAAGAAATGAAAGCACTTGCAGAGTTCTACCTGTTACTGATGTCACTTTTAGTTGAGCATTGAAATGCTGTTGGAACCTGAGTTTTATCAAATCATTGCATTAAACTCCAAACACCCAGATCAGGTGAATCAACAAAGGTAAGGCAGAGTCTATGAGAGATCTAACTTGAACTTCATATGCCTGATTTTCCTTAAACTTTCTGTCTCAAACAATTCTTTAAACAAATTGGAGGTTAAATGACATTGAGCTTTTAAAAACTTTTAAAAGCTTTTAAAACTTCCATAGCTGCTTTACCAAGTCATAGAATTAAAGCTTTTCTCCTATTACAAAGCTTCCTGGGATTTACTTTGTTTTCTCACAATTTTTTTAGTTTTGCTAGGTCAAAAAAGAGACTCACCTTTCTAAATAGATTTGTCATTAGAACTAGCTGGATTATCTACGATAATTATCTGTGTTCCATCTTTGGACTTAATACCACTTGCCTCCACAATAGGAGTAGGTATGATTTGCATGGGTGATGCAGTTTGAATCTTTCCCAGGGAATAACGGAACAAATGTGGAGCTTTATTGCCTTTTTTTTTGACATCTTTTTCTATATTTAGAGAGAAAAAAAATCCCCAGATTTGTGATTAATAACTTTGTTTGCTTACTTCTGTCAGGTTTTCCTCCAGGGCATGGTAAGAATCTTTACAGTATGACACTAATAGGACTGTCATGTCCCTGAAATTGCATCTCATAAACAATTACATGTAATTCAGTTCTTGGCTTCCTAAGAGTCTTCCTCAAAGGCTACATTATTTGGTTTCTGACTCTAAAACATTTTCTCTGTTGTATCTACCAGCACTAAAAATGATAAGAGGAGACTTCATCAAAGCCTAGTGCTGCCCTATGACGTAGAAAACCTTTTCATTCTTTAACATAGGGGACAAAGACTAAAGGGATCCAGATGCTGGGAGCTGTAGAAAGGTACATTCAAATGGGAAATAAGGTGAAGGTTTTAACATTAGTTAACCACTGGAACATACTGTCAAGGAGGATTGCCCATTATGAATCAGACCAAAGATGAAGGGGATTTTCAAGCCATGTTGCTCCAACATCAAGTATCAGATCTGTTCCAGGATCACTGGCTCATACTCTATGGCCTTTCAGAAGGTAATCACAGGCATTATCTGTGGCCCTAAATTCTGTAAACATATGGAGGAAAAAAATCTCTTATATGTTGGCCGAAGTGGTTATGAAGAAATAAAATGTCACAGGCTATACATATATGCAGTGATAAGAGGAATACAACAGACTACTAATAAATACCATTGACTGGCTTGAAGAGGGTTGATCTCCAAGTGCTTTTATTTGGAAAAAATGGTGGATAAGTTTGGGGTTGGGCTAACAAAATACAGTGGAAATCTGTGATAGGTCTGAGGAGTAAAAAGTCTGGAAAGTTGTATTTTAGCAATGGAATATTGAGGGATAGACTTTTGCTATAGAAATGGGACCTTCTCCTTTCACCCCCAAATAATTTTTAGCAATTTTAACACCTGTGGGATATAGAACTTATATTTTCCATATGCTAGAGGACAAAATGTATTTATTTTTATTGTCTGCTTGTGAAGTAGTGTTGATCATGTATTTCCCTCTATATTAGTGTCACCATCTAAGGAATGTGTAAACCTCTCAGATCCTGTCTGAAAGGTTCCTTCCTTTCACGCATGAATGAAGGACTCAAATGGTTTGAGAAGTACAGCCAGGTCTTATGTCTGTGGGCTCTGTGTCAGACATCTACAAACACTTTCATCCACATAAATGATAGACAGCACTAAAGAGAAAATGAAAACAATTCTATAAACCTCAAGCAGTCCAGGTTTTTAGTGTGAACATTAATGTGCTCATCATTCTTCAGAATTGAGCCACTTCTAGAGGAACTTCAAAACTCAAATATATTAAGCAGAATGAAATATTTTCAGTCATGAAATATTTCCATTGCACCTTACAACTTGGGAATCTGCTGGATGAAAAATTCACTTCCAGGAATAAAATAAAATAATATGTCAATGGGAGAAAATTATTGTTGTAAAATATTTACTTCCATCCCTGAGCATGTAAGCTCCTTGGTGGGAATAAATTTGATAACCATTCTAACACGTAATTCAAACAAAAGGTGTATCATATCCACCAGTGTCAAGAAACTATCTTCATGACACATAGGCAGCATGTCTGCTGATGCTGATTTTTTCATCTAATTCTATGTTCTCCAATTGACCTGCAGCCTCCTTACTTCTGGAGCTATTAGCATCCTCTCTATGGCTTCAAGGCTATTTCCTGAAATTGTCCTTTTTATAATATTAGTCTAGTAAGGCTGGCATGAAATAAAACCCTGACAAGCAATCAAAGACTAAGTTATCTTCTAAAGGAGTTTCCCTAGAGAATCAGGTCAAAAGCCTACTTCCAGCCTCGAATACTTGGAAGACATGAAAGAAAGCTTTGTTTTAGAAGCTCAGATGTCTACACACAAAGTTGATAATTGTTTTCTCTTCTTTTCTGTTTATTGCTTTTGAAGAAATTCAGTTCGAGACCCAGGATGCATCAAAGAAAAATGTGTATTTGGATGATTTTTGTTTGATGGCAAGAGCTTTTTCTTGTTAAGTCATCAAAACAGCCTGGAGTGAGAAGGTAGCAGAAGCTGTTCTGGAAAAAGAATACCAAGCATCACTGAGGACAATCACACAGCACAGAAACTCGACAGCTTTTATGTTGCCTCTTTTTATGTGCACACAATTAGGGAGCTGGATGTCACACATGTGAAGAGCCAAGGTGTCTGATCCAAAACTCATCAAGTCAATATAAACATGCCCTTTGACTTCAGATGAGCTTGGGATAAACCCTCAAAGATTTCAGCACTAATGAGCGAGAGCTTTTCCAAAATAATTTGGATAATCTTCCAGGTGGGGGTGGTGAAGGGTGGTTTCAAAAGCAGATCCGAGCTCTGTGTATTGGTTGTGATCTACCAGAAAAGATACTTTGGTCAGACAGGGATGGCTTTTCCTGCATTCTTTATCACAGAATATCAGAAGGCATTTACCTACCAAACCTCTTGCTGTTGCAACAATCTAGGACACTGATGATGTGCTCCTGTGTTAAAACATACTTTATTGCTTTCGTTCCATTAGAGCCTATGGATGTTGCCTATGGAGTAAACAGGGACATGCTGCCTATGATTTCATTGCCAGTGTACAGAAGGATTGGGCTATTCTCATGATTCTCTTTAATTTATGTGTCTTCTGTATTTAAGAAAAGAAAAAAAAAAGGAATTTTACATCTCAAACCACCAGTCACAGTTACATCAGAACAGGTCTTCCTGTTGCATTCAAACCTAAGCCAGCTCAGTTTGTATCAGTCAGACACAGGTTCAAACCTGTGCATTTTAGGGACAAGCAGTGGAAAAGCGATGAGGTCCTGTGAGACCGTGCAGGCAGAAGGTCCAGGCTACAGGTCTGCCTTCCCTGTGAAGCCATCGTAGGCATGGGGTCATAGAGCTTTGCTTTTCACTCAAAATTCTTATTTTTATTTTCTGATTTTGTTTTTGCTTTTGAGATATAATCTCCATTATCACATTCATTCCTGTTCAACACTTTTTTAATGCATGTATTATTTATCTTAGGAAGGTCCTTTATGCTCTTGTGTGAATTCCAATTGTTATGGCTCATTTTAATTTCCTTTAAGGCCCTTGGCCATTTTTTCTGTAGGAGTATCGCTAGTTCCACTTAATAAAAGTTTTGTTATGCAGATACATGAAGCTTCTGTGCCCCACCTTTGAACTTCTGAATAAACAGCACCACTCTATCTGATATATTTTATATTTATACAGTCAAATACAAAAGAGATGACAGAGCCTAAAGCATGGACAAAGTCACGCTTAACTCTAGTATGTACAACAGACAAAAGAATTTAATTTGGGATATATGTCAAGCAATTTAATTTTCAATTTATTTTCCTTCTGCCCTGTTTGGATGCTTATCTGTATTGGTGGTGAGGTACATATATCTATCACATGGCCATATATTTGGTCCAGATAAGTCTTCTTCTATCTCGAAACCTTCATCAGAGGCACATTATAAATAACAACATTCTATAGCAAAGAAAGATGCTTCTCAAACTCATCTGAAGTCAGCCTCAGAGGATTTGATCTCAACACTGCTTCTGATGAATACTGATGTCTGAATGTTAGATATTTTTCAAGCAAATGGTACTGTTTGACAATACCAATAGCAATTTCAAGTGTTTTCTCATGTGTAATTTCTTTTTCCACAGTTTATCATATCAAAACAGTTTGAAGAGGGAAAATAGCCATGACTTTTCTATTTAACCAAACCCTTGTTTTTTCTCACTAATTTGTTGCCTCTAATCATGACACAATAAAGTCAAGTATTTGGGAAAAGGCCCTTCCTTTCACTGCATGTAACATCATTAGGGGCTGTGTGATTTGGATTTCCATGTCTGAATAGAAATAATTAGAAAATGTGATTCACACATTTTATCTCTGGGAAAGCTGTTGGGACAAATTCTGCCTTTTCCTGTGTGTGGTGAGAAAAATGAGATTGGGTAAAGGGCTCAAAGGAAGTCTAGAAAGCTATATCCAAACTTCCATGAGGGCTGCAAGACTAAACAGTAGGGAGCTAAGCAAGGAACTCCTGTTTTAAAAGCACGCATAGGTCAATGGTGAAGGTAACAAAAAAATCACAGAATGGGTTGGGTTGGAAGGGATCTTAAGGATCATTTAGTTCCAAACCCCCTGACATGGGCAAGGACATCCTTCCCTTGACCAAGTTGCTCCAAGTCCCATACAGCTTGGTTTTGAACACTTCAAGGGACAGGGCATCCACAAGTTCTCTGGGCATTGTCCTATGGACAGTGGAGCACTGGAATAAACAGGGTTGTATTCACTCAGTTTTTAGGGTAAAAATTACATGATTTGAAACCGAACCTTTTTACAGCCATGTGCCTGCCTCTGCATGAGTAACCAGAAGCAAAATATAGAGCTGAAAAGCATCTACTCCTTTTCTAAACATGTGTGAGTTTGGAGCCTACATTTATGTTTTCCAAATTGACATCTAAAATATTGTTATAGGTGCCTCAAACCAGAAAACTGAATCCTTTGTACACCAGCAGAGGCCAAATTCAATTCAGTGTGTTCTTTGTGCTCTTTGACCACTACAGTCACCTTGCACAGGAATAAAAAAGTATCCTTGCACAGCAAAAAAAGTATCTTGCCTCAAATCCCTGAGATTTCATCAGAAAGAAAAAGATCACAGCGCTACTGAGAGTAACTTAAGTGTCAAAGTCAGACAGAAAAGACCGCTCTTTGGGAGCCTTCAAAGCAACCATTTCTCCCCAGTGACTTTATAAGGAATTTATGCACTTTACAGGGCCATCTTCACCAGACACCTAAAATTTAGGTGCAAATTAGGCATCTGCATTCCTACATATGATGTGTCAGTGACTGGCTTGGCATAGGGAGTTGCAAGAGATTGAATAAAACAGCCTGAAGGATGTACAAAATACAGGCATATAAAAATATTCAGATAATGAATGTTACAGCTTTATGCACAGACTCCTAAAACAAAACTGACTGGAGCACAAATACAGCAGCCAGAACCAGGAACACTTGGATTTGGAGTCAGGCTGGACATATCTCTCTGCATCCTGGACATACCTCTCCGCATTCTGCACGTGGGGATGGGCAAAACCATAGCCATTCATAACACTATCTGATATTTGTTCAGTTCAAATAAAAGAGAAGGGTTTGAAGTTTGGGATTCTGCCCTGCTCTCTCTCACTCAACCCCAGTGCTGCTGATTTCATAAGATTTCCAAAGACAGATACTGGAGTACGAAGGGAGGAACTTGCCTCAAGGCTACTGAAATGTTCTCAGTAATAGGTTAAAAATGTGAAGCACTTAAAGTGTCTGATGTTCCTTTTGATATTCTCCAGGCGATTTCCTAAATCAGCTTCAAATTTTAGTCATTTTCGGCTTTAAAACAAGCAGCACCACAAATGATTAAAAGAAGCAACAACAAAAAATAAACACACACCCAGATGGTAACTATTATCTGAGCCAGAAAATAGAGACAAATACATCCACTTAGGGCAAACTAACATATTGTATTATATCACTATGATGTACTGTAATGGGATATGATTTACATTAAAACTTGTGAATTAGAGATTTAACTTATGGCCTTTCTCCACAAATTACAACAACAAACAAGAGCAGGAAAATCAGCTCTAATAACAGCATGCATCCCATCACAATTTGGTGGATTATTTCTAGACCAAGGCCATGGATAAAATATTCATAAGCGCAGTTTTGTAACAGTATTCTAGAAATGTGGTTTAAATGAAAATCCTGATTCCCTGCAGTCAGGAAAGGTTTTATGGCAATATTGCCAAGAACTGGGGTGTTTTAGGTGAGAATTTGACTACAAAACACTCTGGAAGAGCCAGGCAGATGGTGTGACCATGGTTTATTACGTTAAATGTAATGGTCTCAGTTGCACTCCCTCCATCTGTTTGCTCCATCCACCTCTTGTCTTGTATCATAATCTCATAAGAGACTGATTTTAGGGACTATCTTCTAGCTCTGTGTTCAAACACCCAGCACAAAAGGAGACAGCGCTTTGGGTTTTTCTTTGTTAATGCAACTGAGCTAAACAGATAAACAACTTGACAGGGAAGAGTTTGCCAGATTTATTCTCTGCAGCAAATTGTACTTCTAATTGCATAAGGTTCTCTCCCCCACGTGCCATCATCTGGTTTGTGATGTGGTGCACTACTTAAGCACTGCAAAATCTCTTTCTGAGACAGCTGCATTTTGTGATGGATACTACAGGAACATACACATAAACACAACACGCTTCAACTCCCTAATTTATATAACTGCTTTCTACAAAGATCCTAGGACTGAAAGTTACTCTGAGAGGAAGAATGACATGGTAAGTGGATTCCAATGATTTGAGGTTTCTTCTCCCTAAGTGACCTGCCACAGCCAAGCTCATCTGTATGCACCCATGTTCTCTAAATAATAAAAAAAGGGGATAATGTTTCCTCTCCTGACGGATGTGCACTCAACTTTATCCACACTGTGCTTTAGCAGCTCTGCAAGAATGTAAAACAGAGATCTCATATCCTGCTCAAATTTGCTAGAAACAATCACTGAGATCATGGAAAGCAACTTCTCCCTGCTGAATGTGTGCCTGCCTGAAAATTTAAGATGGGGGGAATGATGAGCACTCACTTTCAAAGTTAAAATAGTCCTATTCCTTCCTGCTCTGTTGCAAAGAAGGAAAAAAAAAATAAAGAAGGAACATATTTGAGCCATAACTGGGAAGCAATTACAACTGCAGCATCTCTAGCAGTACTTGAACCAATGTTGATCTAAGTCCTTGGGTACCAGCATGATGCCTGGACCCTCACCCACATGGTGAGCCACAGTGACGTTTATCCTGCTGCACCTCCTCTGTTTTTGTTACAAACTACTGTGATTAAGGCTAGGATGGTGTCCTGACTTGTTCCATGGTCACAGCTCTGTTTACAGGACAGACTGACCTTTGTTTACTGACTGAAGAAAAACAAATGTATCTCTAAATGTTAGCCCTTAAAAAAAAAAAAAACCAACCTCCCCCCAAAGGAATGTTATTACCTAGCCATTAACAACAGGAAAGTAGGAGCTTAAAAATATAAGACAAAATATAGCTGCTTGTGTCTCCCTGGCTTTGGAGAGATCCTCCCATCAGTAAGTCATTCCTGAAATGAATGATGGCAAGAAGAAAGCAGTGAGCAGAGAATGGTGACAACAATCTCATTCAGGGTGAGTGTATCAGATACTCAGGCTGGTGGGACTGCTCTGCTTGGGGAAACAGCTGGACTAGCTCCCATTTCTTTGAAATCTGTGGAACTTGTGCTCACTGCCAAAGGAAAATAAGGGAAACGACAATAAAACAGAGATAACAGTGTTATGAGAACTATGCCAGCAATGAAATGACAGAGGAAACAGTAACGGGAAGCAGAATACGTCAAGGAGAGGTGGCATATCATGTCACTGTGGTTTATTCTGCGGCAAAAGAGAGATCAAGCTTTGCAATGCTCAGGGTCAGGCAGTAATGAGGTAGGAAGCAAAGCCACAGAAGTGACTCGCAAGCAGGAGGTTACACTCTTCTGTGAAAACTGGAACTTGTCACAAATTTCATAGTGCCAAATCTGTTCTTAGCAATTACCCTGCAGACTAATTTCTCCCTCATTTGCAACTGCCTAATATGCTTTTAGTAACTGCAGCTATCCCTGAGTTAATATAGTAAAATAGAGATGGTAGAGATTTTTCTTGGTATGATTTTTTAGCGTTTTGTCCTTTTTGGATAAAATGAATCATAGTGTTTACTACGGTCTTTCATTTTAGTCCTCTGTTTTATACTCCAGCTGGAAGTGGGTAGGATCACCAGCACTCTGCCCAGTTAACTCACAGTTGGTGTTAAGAGAGGACATAACATCTGAAACAAGATGGAAAACATATGTAGGAAGGCAGAAAGACATGCCATGGGGATTGCTCCTTTGCTGTTATGCTCAGAAGGACAAATTACTGCTCAGCAGAGCAATGGAGACCCACCAGTTCTGCCAGCATGGCATCTGCTAACCCCAGCCTTGAGTTCTCCCCATGGCATCAACCCAACATCTGATACAGGAAATTAAAAGGACAAAACCCACATAAAATTTGGCTCTCACACAGTTTAGTAAACTCGCTTCCCCCCCCACTACCTATGCAAGATTCAGAAGATTCAGAAGGGCAAGGAGTCCTGACAAAGCTTTGTCACACAGCTGGAATGCCAGCTCCATGTGCTTGAGGAAGTATCAGTGCCAAAGAGCTAAAGAAAGCAAAAAGAATGAGTGATGGTAACATGATTTAAAAAATACCTGATGCAACTGAGAAGAGCAAGCAGGATTTAATGCATGCTACTCTTGTTGGTGCTGTATAAATGTCTTGTTCTGTTCCATTCTGGTGTTATTCCAGGGTCAAGTATATTCAGTGTCCTTTATAATCAAGCTGTCAATATACAGTCTTGATGCTATACATTGATTTTGTGCCATAAGAAAGAGGAAGTTATCCCTTTGTGTTCAGCAATGTCGCGGTGACTTAATATTTCTTAGCCCACAGTACTCAGCATCACCACAAAGACCAGGGCATCTGCCTGGCCCCACACATTTTTCCTGCAGCTTCTACGCAGAAGTGCTTTACAGACATGCTGACAATGTAATGTAGCAATTTATTTAGAAGCAATGGGAAACCTGTAAAGTTCCAGTTTTTACCAATAAACTAGTTACACAAACTTCTGTGAACTAAAGGGAAAGGGGAAAGAAAATGCCCCATAAGTCCTCTTAAGAAAGATATAAAAATGTACCACTTAAATAAAAAACTGTTCACAGAACAAATTACAGTAATAATAATGTTTAGCACTTATATAGTTCTGTCTCCCTCAATTACTCCAAAACTTCACAAGACTTCAGAGAGGCTATGTAAAGTGAAAAGAGTTATGTGACTTGCCAAAACCAGCATATAACACAGTTAAGAAAATTTGCACTTTCAGTCCCATTTCTTAATATTAAGCAGGTTGTTTTCTCGACATTTTCCTCATGTCTTTTTAGCAATGAGTAGGGATGATACAAGGGCTCTTCCACCTGAACTCCCAGCTACTTATACTGCAAATAAAAGCCCGTAATGCTTTTTCTAAGGAAATCTAAATGTTAGAAAAATCAGATGTTGTCAGAGTGGTTCTACAAGCACAAAAATCCCATCATCATAATTGTCAGGTGTATTTCTTTATTCTGTGTTCAGATAGTATTTGGCAAGGAATATGTTAGCAATTACAGGAAGATGAATTCAGCAGGAACGGAGGTGCAGGGCTGAGCTCACAGCGTGTCAGTGCTCTCCCATTACAGGCTGATTGGGTAAGATATGAGCCCAGCCTGCAAGGTATTATCTGCAAATGGAATAAGTAGAAAGCTGGAAGGAGGTCAACATGACACCTCAGAGGTGGCGCCCATAAACACAGCCTGCCCCTTATGTACATATCTCATTATCATAGAATCACAGAATGGTTTGGGTTGGAAGGAACCTTACAGATCACCTAGTTCCAACCCCCCTGCCACAAGCAGGGACACCTTCCACTAGACCTGGTTGATCAAAGCCCTGTCCAACCCAGCTTTGAACATCCACAGGGATGGGGAGTCCACAACCTTTCTGGGCAACCTGTGGCCAGTGCCTCTTTGCCCTTACGGTTAAGAGCTTCTTCTCCTTATATCTAATCTAAGCCTGTCCTCCTACAGCTTACAGCCATTCCTCCTTGTATTATCACCACCAGTTTCTAAAGGTCTCCTAAGAAGACAATTCAAAACCCTGCCAAGGATCCCAATCCAGTGCTTAGCCATAGTTTGTCACTAGAAATTCTTTCCTATCAGCTGATTTAAAGGTTCTCTTTCAGTATTGCTTCCCAGCCAGCAAGCTCCCCTTTTATATTTGTGCAATTGGGTGAGTTTTTTGCTTCCTACTTCCACTTCTCCATAAACCATGAACAGAAAGCCACCTCCATTTTCTCCAACCCTTCCTCTCCTCCCCATGCACTCCCATCCACACATGCCAGCACTGTGAATGCCCATGAGGCAAGCAGGGGACAGCCTTGGCATGAGCCAGCCCACATCTTGGGCTTGTCTTGGAATGCCCTCCCAGCTTGACCACTCTTCCTTGGTTTACTTAAAAAGATGTTACATGTGACCCTATCACAAACCACACTCAATTCCCACCGTATCTTCACCATTTCCTTCTCACCTCTCAGAGGATGCCTGACACCCTGCTACGTGCAAGCAGAATTAATTGGTTTTTTTACTTTGACAATAAACCCCAATGAAGTATCTTTAAATTACTTTCAGTGAAAAGTTTCTTACTACACTACATATTTGCTTTTCTCAACATTTTTTTTTTGCTAACCTGAAAGCTTTTTATTTGCTAACACCATCTCTTTAGGGAGCTGGCTGACTCACAGTCTTCTTCCAACAGGATGCTGGATATTTGTCATAGGTGGTTCCCATTTCCAAAACAGACAGAAAAACTCTTTGAACAAGATCCACATAAGAGTAAGAGCCATCTGTCTGAACAAGATCCAGCTGAGCTGTTTCAAGCGATTACAAGGTATTTTAGAGATGTTTAGAGGCCAGTCTTACTTGACCTGCAGATAAACTTCGAGGTCTACTTTTAAACAGGCAGAGTTCAGATGTCAGACTTTAAGAATTTTTGTGAACTATGAAAAATACTGTAAAAAAAGAAAAGTTGGGAATATATGTATATATAGTTCATAAAATAGGACCACACACTGGTAGCTTGGGATCTGTGACTTGAACTACCAACTACTGACAGACAAGGTGAGCTGCTTTCCCTGGGGCTCTTTTGTTCAGAGCAGGAGGATGTTGGTTCCCAGGTGCCAAGTTTCCCATCCTGTCCTCCCTCAGCACATTTCTCATGCAGCTTTTTGGCCCAAGATGTGGTTTTGATCACCTTTCCATTAGGCACCACTGATTGCGAGTGATCACCATGCATGCTGAGTGGCACATTAAAACTACTTTTTAATGTCTCACTATTAAACTTGCTTTCAATATCAAACAAAACATTAAAGATCCATTATTTCTCCATACCAGCTAAAGAGTTTTTAATGAGATTAATTACAAGAGAAGAAGAACATACTTTTCAGAAGATCAGTTGAATAACACTATGCCTAATGTTTAGCAACTTTAAATAGCATCTATTAGATCTGATGTTATTTGAAAATCGCCTGTGAATATTCAGAGTATTTCAAGTTGTGAAACTGAACACATTCTAAACCTGCCCAAAATAAAACTGCCCATTTCTCTGTTACATGCCTGTTAGAGCTCTACAGCTTTCATGAGCCTTTGAGATAAATCTATATGGCAGCTTGAATGGGAAATTATTTGATTTTGCAGAAACACGGAAATAAAGTGTCCCCCATGATCCATACATAAAATCTGATATAAAATAGAAGTTATCAGCATTAACGTCTCTTGTTGTGTTCACAGAAAAACTGTTTTAAAATGGCTTTGTAGGATGATGGCTCTGTCACGATAGTGACAGTCTTCCTGTATAAAAGACCAAATAGCAGTTGAGGGGATGTGAAGAAAGAAATTATTACACAGTGAAATTTAAAAATACTATATGCAGGCATCAAAGAAGAAATGTTTATGAGTTTAGTTTTTAATCTCGTTTTAGGCAGGGAGAAAAGAGACCAAGGAGAGCGAGTGCAACAGAGATGAGGCTTCACTTGTTCACTAGATCTCCTTGAGGACCTCACAGTCTTGTCTAACAAAAAACAGCAAAGATTAGCTATCTGGATTTCAAACCTCCCCTGACCTTGTTTCTTGTAAAAGGTTAATGTCTAAGTGAGAAAGAAAATTAACACACTTCTATAGAAACCTAAAGGTTAAAGACAAAGTGTAGTCTCAAGTAAACCACCATGGTGCACGCAAATCGAGCACAACCACAGAATCACAGAATGGTTCGGATTGGAAGGAACCTTATAGATCATCTAGTTCCAACTCCCCTGCCATGGGCAGGGACACCTTCCACTAGACCAGGTTGCTCAAAACCCCAGTCAACCTGGCCATGAACACTTCCAGGGATGGGGCAGTCACAGCTTCTCTGAGACACCCCTGCCAGTGCTTTACCACTGTCACAGTAAAGAATTTCTTTCCAGTATTCAATCTAAACCTACTCTCTTTCAGCTTAAGACCATTCCCCCTTGCTCTATCACTACATGTCCTTGTAAAAAGTCCCTCTCCAGCTTTCCTGTAGGGCCCTTTAGGTACTGGAAGGTGCTATAAAGTCTCCCTGGAGCCTTCTCTCTTCCAGACCTGTGACAGAGCCAGAGGGGATGGGCCCACTGGGCTTCCTGGTACCAAACCTGAGCCATGGAAATGTATTTCTTAGCATATGCAACTGCTTCTACTAAGTACTTAAGAAAAAGGATAAATTCAGGAAACTTTTAATAGATCTTTGGTATTAGCCAAGGGAAAAAAACACCACCCAAACACATCTCCTCATAGCTTCAGAGTTTCACAGCCCAGCTTTTCAAGCCAAATGAAAAAAAGCCACAACAACAACCGTCATTCTCTCTTCCCCTTTCCAAATCACACACCATTGCAAAACTTGCAATCAAATCACAAGAATTGGCAAACTTGAAGATATTTACAACATTATGAATTACACTCTGTCTCAGAGATTTAAATGCCTGGGAGAGGCATGTCACAGTGACCTTACTTTAGGAGAAAGGACAGTGCCACAGTTGACCAGTCCCTAAATTAAAATCCAGTCCAGAAAATATTTTTCAAATGTCCTCCTGATTCTGAAAAAAATCTATCAGTCTGCCAAAGCAAGGGCTTCAAGATTATTAAAGTGCCAACTACAATTTATGCCCAAGATACCTTGTTGGCCTTCTCTCATGTCACATACTGCCAAGGATCTCAGTCATGCATCCTTTGGGGCCCCCCAGTTTATTCTGATAGAGGTCAGGTCTTCTCACTCCAAGGACTCTGATGCCAGGGCCCTGTCCCTGACCATGCTTCTCAGCTTCTTGCTGCTTTCTTCTCCAAAAATTCAGCATAAAATCAAGCCAGGTGGGTTATTTTAATGTCCTTTCTTTCTTAATGCCCTACTGGCTCTGTTCTGGGGAGTTGCAAGAACACCTGCTACAAGAGCAGACTTGTAGTAATTTCTACCTAATGCTGTATGATGGCACGTATATGTACAGCATGTTTTATGTGTTTGGTGCACAGCAATGTGAAATGGGACATATTAAAAAAAAACAACTTCAATATAGTCCTCTTGAGAGGTGAAAAATGGGCTTAAGTCTTGCTGCAACCCAGCTCCGGGGTGGATGCATATCAAGCCCTCCACTTTCCAGGAGAAAGTCCAAACTCCTGTGTGCCTGCAGTTCAGGTTGTGGAGTCTGTCTGACGGAAACATTTTAACTATTTATCAGGAGAGAGAATATGAAGGTGTGAGTAATGCTATGGCGTGCCCCGTGCTGTCTGAGCTCCCAGACCTGTGGCAGGGACAGGAAGAAGAGTAGAGTGGGTCCATGAGACTGGATGCTCACAGGGAGATAAATCCAGGCTGTGCCAGGCAGGGAAAGGATCTCAGCCCTGGTCAGTGCCACCCTGGGCATAGACTTGAATCTCTCAGCTACCAGGCGAAAGGGGAGCCGTAAACTTCTCCCTCTCCTCAAAGTGTGTCTTTCTCTCCTACACTTTTCTTCAAAGGACTAATGCTTCTTCTTGAGTGCAACAGACTCCTTTGTTTGACATTAAAACTTCATTCTCCTTGTATTTTCTTTTTCCTCTTCATTTTGCTGCTGTCGTGTTGATCAGAAGAAACAAACCCAGTGCTGTTTAGTCATCTAGGAGCATTGTTTAGTCATCTAGGAGCATTTAGCTGACACTGGTGATGATATTTTTCAAGTTGGCAGTCTACCAGATGGATCAATTATTTGCCAAGCCCTAATTTTAAAGCCATCCACCGTATGAGCTGCAGGTCAGGACAGCAAGTTTTGTTTTGCAATTAGCTTCTGGGCAAGAGCAGGACTCCTCAGTATTACAATACTCTGGTGGCTCTTGAGCAGAGAAGCAGCTGTGATGCACAGACACACTCATGAGCACAAATAAACCCAGAGCACTCTGGTGGTGGTGTTCGCTGGTCACCTCACAGATTAGTTGCTGTTTTAAACAGGCAATGTCCCTTGGAGAGAGAAATTTTTCATGTACCTAAATATCCTAGTTGTTCAAGAAAAGCAGGGATGATAGGCAGAAAAGCAGGATGGTGAAATAGGCATGTGGACATCTTTAGGAACACAGTGCTGCTACTGTAGGTTTACAACATCCTTCCTTTCAAGCCCACCCTCGTTCTCCAATACACGTTCCCTGCAAATACTGACACTTTCATACTAAAAAACCAGCAGACTCAAGGACAGGCAGAGCTGGGCTGTCTGGTTCCACTGCAGTTAGGCCCTTCTGCTTTGCTAATTTCCAGAATACCCTTCATTTCATTGCAACAGATACCAAAAATACATAATTTCTCTTTATTTAACCCTCACTGAGCAAAAACACAGGATGCTTCGTGCAACTCAACCAGCAGAAAAGGGACAGCAAGGATCCAGAAGGGAGGGGAGGTAGAAGCAAACAGCATATGACCAGTGTGCCACCTCATTGCTCGATGCCCTACTACTGCAAGGAATCTGGACGTGTCAGAGGTGAGCATGGCAAGAAAATTGGAGGGAAACAGGTACATGGTGCTTACTTCATTTAGCCCTGCTTGGCCTAGCTCTGCATCAGTCCTTCCTTTCCTTGTGGGGATGGTGTACTGATTGTACAGTACCCCATATCCAATGGTGAGTTCTGCTCACAACAAGTGCATCAGCCTTCTTTCTGCTCACCTCACTCTCCATCTCACCCAATCCCCAGGCTCAGAAAAAGAAAGTGGCATTAGAGACTATAGTGTCTTCTCCATCACAAGAAATTCCACCCTCCCCAGGAAGATTCCCCATAGGGAATCTGTAGTTGATTTTCAGTCCAATTTTGTGCAAGGGGAGCTCTCACACACTGAAGAATGCAATTGCAAAAGCTTAATGGAAGCACAGTGAAAACATAATTTAAAATGCAGGGAAGAAAGCGAGGAGAGACAGTCCTCAACTGTGAAAAGTTTGGGGTTCTTTTCCAATTTTACTATAGGATGCAGCAGACGAATCTGCTGCTATTATTTATTGAGAAGTGTCCCATGTGCACAGTAGGGCTTTGCAAACAAATGAGACAGTGTCTGCTCCAAGCCGAGACACAAACAGTTTGACATCTGAATACACCAGAGACAAGCTCTCTGTGAAGTGGTGTGGATATTTTCAGAGATCATTGCTGGAAGTCTTAAGGGAAATGGGGTGTTTGCAGGCAGAAGACGTCTCGTAGAGAGAGGCATTTCTTACTGAATACATAATACAAAGGAGTTTCAACAGTAAACAGGACACAAAATGGGCAGGTAGCAGACAAGATTTTGGGAAAAAATGAAAAATATGAGTATGACATTGCTAACAGAGGAAAGTTAGGGAAGAAACTACGAACAGAGGGCAGAATTGAAAGAGACATTGGAGAAGTCAGTGTGATGTGACTGAGGTGGTGGCCGATGTTGACCATGGAGCTCAATTCAGATGTGATGCCACCCATGAGCCAACTGTGTGATGGGTGACACCATCTCAAGACCTTCATGGCAATGGGCTGGTAAGCTTTGCTATTCATGAAGCTGTGACTATTACAGACAGGGTGTCACACAGGAACATAGATCCCACCAATAGCCCCAGTACAGTTAAGAAACCCTCTGGAGAGCAGGATCTCCCTTTCCATTTTGGAGCTATTTTTAAACAAGGTTTATGTGGAGGATGGCTTAAGAGCCCTCCATCACCACCTGGTCCACAGTGGATATTTCCATCATGAGGCAGTTTGACAGTGATCAGGAGGAGTTAGGGGTTGCAAAACTCTACAGTGTGACAGCCCCTCTCTTGAGCCTGAGTTTGGCTTCTTCAATCTTCAGGTAAGGAATGTGATAGCAAAGGCATCCCATCCCTGTAACCCTACGTTACAGGTAGATTGAGACGTGATTCCTGATGTAAGCATCTGGTTTGTGTTACAGAGACAGCAAAACCCTTTCCATTTTGGAGCTATCAGGTACTCGCAGTGGACGGAAATGCTGTGTGAGGTCAAGTTGTCTGCCCAAGGTGGCAGAGGCCAGCGGAGCAATGAGCTGACAACTGCCACAAATTGCCTGTCAATTCCTCAGTGTCCAAGTCAGACCACCCACTTCTTTCTGAAAGAAGTTATTTGTTTAATTACTTCTTTCCAGCAAACTCTTTGCCAACCTTCTGCAAAGTAAATCCCAGAACCAGTTGGATTTGCCAGGTCCTGATGTGCAGGGAAGTGAGGGCAACCCCCTGCCATCCACCACCATCCACTGAGGACCCACTATTCACAGGATGCACTACTAACAGCCTGACCTCTAACTCCATAAAACTGGAACTAAAGCACAGGAGCATGGGAAATTCTTGTCTCAGCAATGAACTGCCTTGGAAATGGAAATTTTATCCCCCATTTGAATTTGTCCAGTATTTTTATTAGCCAGAAGGCATACAAAGGCATTTTGCTGGAGAAATGCATCACAAACAATTAGCTCATCAGGTGATAGTGGCATGGGAGATGCTATTGAGTTATCTCAATCAGCGATTCTGCTCTGCCTAAGTGGTATGCTGGGCTCCCCCAGTTTGACTCATCATCTCCAGAACTCTGAAGGTTGCAGTCATGGGTATGGAGCTTCAACCTGAAGAGTTGCTTCCTTGCTTTTTCTAAGTAATCCATGAAACCAAGAGTGGAAAACCTCACAAAATAACCTCCAGCCATCAACCCAGCTCAGTGAGTTGTGTACTACAGGCTTTGCAAGGAACTGTCTTTGAGGTTAAAAAGATCCCTTTCTATATTTCAGCAACAAAGCCTGCACATCACAGAAGGACTTTGTGTTTATTTGGCTGGGCTCTTCCCTTCTTCAAGAGAAAAACCTTTGATTGATACAGGCAATTCCTAAATGCCAATACATACTTTTAAATGCATGGTCCACTTCAGTGTCAATTCAGGGAATGGACAGGACATCTGATATTAATGAGTATTGACATGTGAACATGTGCACACACACACTGAGTGATGATGGAAACCTGATGGCATGAAGCTTTGAATAAATGTGCCATGGAAAATAATAAATCAATATTTAACATGGCAATAAATTATTATGTCTTGCATCTTGCTACATCAGGAAGACCTAAAATGCACTACAACTCAAGAGTGACTTTTCTCCTCCACTCCTAAATGACCTCAGGGGCTAAGCCCTTTCAAATCTAGCATTAAAATATAGCTTGAATAGACATAATGAAATGCAAAGTAGACCAGTTATGTACCAAAGTGTCAAAACTGCTCATAGGAATCATGAACCAAAACTCACATGGGTGCTCAGCTCCAACCACCATTTACTGAAGTCAATGCCAAAGTTCCCTGATTTCAGATGGGCAAATCCTGCCCTCAGTTTTTATAGAAGCAGTGATTTCTGTACTTGCTGGGGTCAGAAAGAAACAAAACAGAGAAGAAGAGTTCCCCCAAAATATGCAATGCATTGATTGTTCTTCATTTAACAGCTGTACAACTGGAAGCGGAGAAAGTTTTCCTGAGACCCAGTAACAGTCTTCCACTCTCATTTTGGGGCTTATTTTGGGCTGTGGAAAACATGTCCAAGGAGCTTGGCCAAACTGACACCCTCAAGCACTTTCTGATCCTGCCCTGGCAGAGACCTCAAAATTCTTGCATGTGTCATTCATAAATGACCCTATCCATTACAAACGGTGGGACACATCGCCCTGGCTACACATGGGAGCACAGTGCCCAGCTCAAGGCCTTTCCCACTCTCCTAGTGGTTAACTTGGAGCTGCTCCTTGCTTGGAGCATCCCCTCCATGCTCCATTTCATGCAGAAAGTAGAGAAAGCCGAGAGATTTCCTTTTTCCATTTCTAGTGCATGGGGTGGGAAAAAGGACGATTGGGAACGAGGTTCGCAAGCCAGGTTGTAAATCAAGTGTATTTATTCTCACGAAGCCACAGGATCATGTCCAAATGAAAATGAGATGGTGACGGATGTGACAAGGAATTTTTACCAAGAGCAGCTCCTTCTGAGTACATAGAAATCACAGATATCATCACAGAAAGGTTTGGGTTGGAACGGACCTTTAAGATCATCTTTTTCCAAGCCCTCTGCCATGGGCAGGGACATCTTCCACTAGACTGTGTCGATCAAAGCCCCATTCAACCTGGCCTTGAACACTTCCAAGGATGGGACACACACAACCTTCTTTATGTGCCTGCTGCATGGTTTTGCTTCTGCTTTTTTGAGTGAGCCATCCCACAGCTGTGCTCGCTGGTGTGCACCTGTATTTACAGGGCAAACTTAGCAGGATGTTAAAAGCCAGCACTGGAGTAGACAAAGAAGGAGAGGACATGCTGCCTGGTTCTCAGCCTGCTCTTGGGTAATTTTAGTCCTTTCCTCAAGCACCTAGGTGGCATGACAACTTCAAACTGTGGCCACCAATGTTAGCACAAAGAATTAAGTACATAAACAACATTAGCTATAATAGTGTTGTAATGTACAAAACCTCTTACTAGGGAATTGTAAATTTAAGCTGATGTTTTCTTTCGCAGCAGAGGTAGAAAGCCAAGACAGCATGTTAGGTGGTGAAAGTTAGAAGGGAAAAGAACAGTTTTTTTCAGACGCTTACTGCAGAGTGTCTACAATATCGTACAATAATAAGCTGAAAATACAGACTTTATTTCCCTTTGGAATTCAAACGCTTGCACATCAATAGGGCATCTCTAATATCCAAGTAATAAGCATAGCTGCTCCGTAAGGACACTATTGAAACTCAAATTCCCTCAATACAATTTCAGACTGAGAGTGTGAGCTTGGGGAAAGAGAACTTTATTACATTTCATAAGGTTCTCTTAAGCATTTTCTGAATTTAAAGCTAAAACCACAATCTCGAAAGTACTGCACTCTTCTCCTTTAAATCTGCATTCCTTTGTCTGATACACTGGACGAAGTAAAAATGCTTTTATTATATCTGCAGACCTTGAACATCACATAGAAGAGTTCTGAGGACAATGTCTGTGCAATATATACATACAATATAACTAGTAAGATATTCTCATTTGTTTGCTGTGCTTTGGTACACATAATTCTCCAGCAAAGCGGATGAAAATTTGTATGTTTTCCCTTTCTTCTTGAGAGTGGATTACACCAGGCATGTCTGGGCAAAAATCATTTGCTGCAGTGCTTAAAAAACCCAGGTACAGCACAATTTGATGGCCATTAGGTTACGTGATATGTTAGCGAGCTGCACCAGTGAAACGGATGCCCACAGTGCAGCAGTTGAAGAGTTAATGTTTTTTAGTTGTCCCCAGATGAGTGCAACATTTCTGTATCTTCTCAAAGTTTAAGATTAAACAAGTTAGGAGTTCAAAGTAATCAAACAGCAGATGCCACTTATTCTCTACATAAATACTATTGCATTTCATACCACTACCTCCAATTGCACTGAAACTCTTATTTGTTTATGGTATCCCTGGTTCAAATGGCAGAACCTCCAGATCCCATCTAAAATGCTGAAGAGGTCACTTAGAATTGTTGACTGAACGCAGATCAAACCATAAAAGAGACTTCGTAATGAAATAAATATTTACTAATCAGATTATCTACCCAGAGCAACAATCTTTGTTGGTGCGCTGCCATTTATTACGCTTTCAATCAACCCCGCGGCTTCTAACAAGCTGTGTTTTCATGTTTTTCTTAATATAGAACTGCTCGTCACTCAGTGCTGGACAAAGTGCTGTTGTGCCCAGGGCGAGGTGAAGGCTGACAGCGACGCCACGGAGCCACTCGGCTCCTTCTTCTCCCTGACTCTCTGGCAGCAGCATCTCGGCTCCCCAACAGGGATCATCGGGACCTCCATCGCCCTGCAGCGCATCTCGGCAAAGGTCAGGGTTCCATAGCAAAAACAAGTCTCCAAAATAATTTGTCAGGCCGTTTGAGAGATGCAAAGGGAAAAAAAAAATAATATGACTGATGTTGAGAGGCTCTTTTCACCTGTGCAAGGATGAAAGTGTTATTATCCATGGATGAAAGTGTTATTATCCACACGAGGCAGGGACGGGCTGTTAATTAGGAAAATGAGTAAGGAAAAGGTTTCATGAGGTGCATGGGTAACGATCCAGGTGCTGCCAAGTATAAAATATGCTGGGAAAAAATGAGCCCTCGCAGAGTTTGAGATGGATTATCAAAAACACCCAGTCATGCTGACAAAACATACACATCTGCTTTGCCAGTACAATTAAGATGCCTGTGCTCGTGAAACAGGGAGTGGGATAAATAATTGCACATCTTTATGATTACTGCTGCAAGAAAGTACCTAATACTTAGTATTGGTACCACATCCACAGTAAATGCATCCATCCATTATGTGGCTGCTGGATTGAGTTGGAGGATGCAAAACAGGCCTCCTGAAAATGTCTAAAGTCACAGACCTGCTAGAAAAATACTCCCTAACAAACCAGAGCACTCCCTACCCAGATAACTTACTATTTTACACATCCATGATCAGTAGTTTCACCAAAATTTCCTGCATTTCTAAATCCTCAGTCTGTGGATTTGAATCCTGCCTCGTAAGCCAGCCACAGCCAGATCCAGTGAGGCAGGCAGAAGGCTATAGCCGTGTCCTTAACTCACCGCCACGTGTGTCAAAAACCCTACAAGCTCATCAGCGGTTAATCCGTCCTATCGAAAGTGCCATGGTACGTTGACAAAATTAGAAATACAAGTTTGTTATTTTAATGAGTCACTGACATCTGCTGCTTATTCTTAGTTTTCAGTCTCGCTCCCCTGCTCTGACATCACGGCGCATGTGATTTTTTTCGGATACCGCTCTTAGCACTGGCTCAGTCCTTTAGATTACTTTGACAGCATTTCTCCTCATTAATTATTTAATAATAACTTTTGCTTACCAAGCACATTTCAACACAACTAACTAAACTAAAAGCATGTCCTAATCCTTAATGAAGCCCAAATGCTTCTCCTGGGAGGCAGGTAAGTATCATCATCATTTTCTGGATGGGAAAGCAGATATTAAGTAATTTGCCAAGGTCCCGCAGCCTGTCTGTGGCACAGGTTGGGAATTAAGCGCTCTCAGGAGCTTTAACTGTCTGTCCCCAGGTGTAAGTAACAACCCCAACCAGCTCAGGCTACTCCAGACCCAGAGCAAATGGACAAAGAAGAAGGTCCTGCAGCAGGGTCACCTCATCACCAGAAGGCTGTGAGTCTCCTCAGTTGGCCAGTGACAACTTTCATTTTCAGATAATTCTGAAACAAAGCAGTCAGTGCCCTGCTCAGGAGCCCAAAGGTCTTGAGATATTAACAGTGGATCTTTTTTTTAATTCCTTCATTTCTCAGTCTCTTTTCAACTTCATGTTTTTAACAATGATGTTATTTAACACATGCCAGTATGAATAAGTTTATTCTTTATTCTCAGCTGCTCCTATAAAAGGAGCTTGTGTTACACAGACTGCCTATAATTCATTAAGCCAAATTCCCTTCCATCTGGAGGCTTATACAGTTGTTGAAAAGCTGTCACTATAACCTATTGTCACTGCAACTTTTTATGAACCAACCTACATTTTTATGTCAAAATTTATCTCAACAACTTTGCAGTACTTAGTTTCAATTATTTCTATATCATCAGCCTTTAGGTAATGCTGCATTCAAGATGCTGGGATTAACTTCTCTCTCTGGCTGTGTTCACACTGAAAATAAATATAGTTTTGTATTTTAACAAGAGCTACACAGAAGCAGAGAGAGCTTCATGTGCACATCCCAGTGGACACACAAACTGATGGCATTTATTGATTTCACCCACTCACAAACAAAACAATCATAAATAAATGCAATGGTCTATGTTAGAAAGAAAGAATGGCTATAAAAAGGGAATTCTTCTCAATAGAAAAAAATTAAGTTAGGTTGTCCTTATTTCATTTTACAGGAAAAAGGCACATAGGCATGAAAATTCCACATATTAGTTTCTTCAAGAGTTGTCTCTGTTGTTTGTTTTTTAACACATTTTTAAGATAATTTATGAAGACAGGTGAGGATAAGATCGTATGTGATGGATAACTCTAATGTTGTGGGTGTTCAAGAAGTGGAAGTGTTCAAGACCAGGTTGGATGGGGCTTTGAGGAACCTGGTCTAGTGGAAGGTGTCCCTGCCCATGGCAGGGGTGTTGGAATTAGATAATCTTTAAGGTCCCTTCCAACCCAAACCGTTCTACAATTCTACAGTTCTATGATGTTCCAAAGGGCAGATACATAGAACAATGCACAGAGGTAACCAACAGCAGCTGCTTCATTTATCTCAAGCCAGATTGTTAACACACAAATTAGAAACAGCACAGAAAAAGAGCTGATGGGAGGCAAAACAGGTTTTGGCATGCCTCTCACTAAATTAGCCAAAGGTGTATCTGTGTTTGTAATACTGCTTCATCCAAACATCACTATGTTTACTAATAAAATAAAAATTGCAACCTGAACAGGCATGGTTGGATCAGTAAGATTTAAGTCTTGACTAAGCCCTTGAATTAAAATACTGTATCAAAAAGGGGTGAAATATCAGCATTTTCCAAAAGCTTGGTGTTGTCCAACTGAAATACTTTAAAAGGTGGGACTGGAAAAGGAAGTGTCAGTCTTGGAAACAACAAAGATCAACGTGTCTCCAATATGGTATATCTGGCAAACTGTTGAGCAGTAAAATAAAGCATGACACATAACTGCTGAAGCAGTCTCGAGCCAAAACTCACGATTTTTTACTCATTTCACACTAGAGCAAAACTCTGTAATTGAAAAGATGGCAAGAAGTTGAGCTGCCTAGGAACAGTAGGGCTTGGCTCATGCAGTATATATATATATATGTATGTTCTGTTGGTAGCTCGACTGCAGACCATACAAGTAATTTAAGGTTCTATTTCTTTGGTAGAAGTATGCATGTTTGGGTGGAGAACAGAAACAGATGGAATCAAAGCGATTGCTGTCAGGTCTTATGTTCCTAAGACTATCTGTCTGAATACAGACATAGATCTGCTCCCCATGTACTGCGTTTTCTTCTGGTAGCACCTAATGCCCTATCAGCTGAGGATCAAGGCAGTATTATGTCAAGCCCTACCCAGACCAACAGCAGCAGGATGGCCCTGTGATCCTGTATCTTAACTGAAAGGGAAGAGCAGGACTGTTTAATCAAATTCTCTTGACCGGCTTCTACTAAACGGCGTAATAGTCTACAAAGAACAAGAAAAAGCTCACTGGCTCAAATCTTATTAAACTAGACTAAAAACTAGACTAAAACTTCAGGGCCTCATCAGAAATGGGAACAGAAATTCCTTAAATCTATGGATCAGGGATATCAGCCTCTCATGCTTGCCATGATATTGGCTATGTGTTCAAAGGCCTCCCACCTTGTGCTGACTTGGGCTTAATTGCCGTGGTTTTGGATCCACTTTAAATGCTGAACCTACAGTGGTCGTTTCAAGGACTGGTTGAGCTACAGGAAAACAAATGGGACTGTATTTGTACTCAAGGGGGTACCAGGAGTGTGCATACACCTCCCCCCCCTTTGCCCTTGTGATAGATCCCCCGCTGGGCAGCCTCTCCCACTCTATTCTGGACCTTGGCACCAGACATGCCACAAGTCTGCTTGGTTGTTGCACTGAAAGGAGTAGGAATGGGAAGAGAAAAAGATCTTGATGATCTCAAAAATGCATCTTCCTTGTTTCTGTTTTTGTGACAGATCTGGTCTCAGTTACAGTCCTAAGAAAGAGTTACACTTCTTTGCCTTTTAGCTGTGAAGTAATCCAAAGAAGAGCACACTCAAAGTGTCACAAGCAGATTTCTCTTCTGTCTTATTCAGAGAAATCTCTACACATGATACTCCAAGTAGTTTTGTTACCTTCTTCTTGACATGTTGTAGCTCACATGCTGTGGGCTCCTTTCAGGTCCATTTTTCATAACTCCAACTAACAACAAAACTGACAGGATGTCAACAGGAGGAAGAGAAACAGATTAGATAATCTCTTTAATATCCTCCTGGTGAGCTCACCAGGTCTAAATAGCAGTGTTCTATAACAGGTATAATCTCGATTTAAAAGATACAAACTGGGTTCTCTGTCAGGGATAAGTTCATGGTTCAATGTGGCACTATGAAAGGTGTGGGTCTCACAGGGAGCACACAGTCAGGAAGCTGACAGGACAGTGGTAACAGCATGAAGATGTATAATTGCTCTCTGCTAATACAGGGGGTAAATGCAAAATGAGGTTTGCTCGATAACAAATGGCCATGACCTGTCAGTGAACGTAACAGCTGAAAAATGGAATTCTGAAAGAGCTTCCTTAGACAGTGATGGGGACTGAAACTCCACCTGGTCGTTAGGAAGCACTTCAAATAACAAGACTCCATGCAATGTCAAGGGTTTAGATTCAAGGAACAGAAAGATCCTTTTCAGGTCTGCATCTTATGGAGGGAAAAAAATCTTTTCCTTTAAAACATTTTAAGACCAGTTTCTATATAAATAAAGGCAGGTCCATGACCAAGGCAACAGCTCCCCTTAGATGGTTTAATACTCTTACATGCAACAGGAAATCCAGCTGGGATGTAATGTGGCTACAGGCTGGTGCAACAGGCATATTCAAGATTATTCCTCAAGTTTTTTCCTGTTAGCTTATCTCACCACAGAATTTTTGCATAGTTTAAAATAAAA
Source organism: Manacus candei (assembly GCF_025592945.1). NCBI lineage: Eukaryota > Metazoa > Chordata > Aves > Passeriformes > Pipridae > Manacus > Manacus candei. The sequence goes on along the minus strand of NW_026138055.1, from coordinate 2,751,716 downwards.
AGACATTACAAAAATGTTCTTTTAATTAGGGTAACTGATGTTCTGCGACCACAAACCCCACAGGTTTCAAAAGAATATGCAGACCTTTTTGGAAGTGTAAGGGGAAAAAAATCCAGCATGTGCTCTCTAGGGAAGGCCCTTTCTGGCAATTTAACTTCAAAAAACCAAGATCAAGACCTTAAAGGAGCACAGGGAAGCCATCACCCACAGCCTTCTCAATGGAACAACCTTATCTCCAAAAAGATAAGATTATTCTGCAATGTCTGAAGGGGAAATTCAAAGGAAATAGAACAGAAAGATTTGAAAAATTATCTTCTTTTGCTTTAACAATGGAAAGATCAGAAACAGTGAGGATCTCTGAGATGACCCCTGAAGGCTGGGAGCTGTAGTGGGAGCTTCTGCTGCTGCCATGAGAGAATCCTGCTCCTCTGACAGTTCAGACTGTCTGTAGGAAACGAAATGCCCATCATGAAATGGATGTTTGCCTTTGACACTAGACCGAGTGGCTCCTCTCTGTGTCCCCTACAACTGCCAAACAGAGCTGCACTCCTCACAAGGATGCTGGATCTTGGGAAGAGAAACAACTGGTGAAATGAAGGACATGGTTTAGAGTAGCACTGGTTTCTGGTTACATGTGATGGACACACATCAGGATCTGGATGTTTGAAGGGAATATCAATTACAGATTTCTTGTCCCTTGTATCCTGTCGTTAGTGGCTGCTAAAAGGTGAAGAAGTCCAGGGTCCTCAGGGGCTCTGTTAACATCTCTGATCTTCAGTGAGACAGAAGTCTCTAGGAAGCTGCAATTCAGCCTCTGCTTCAATGACCAAAATCTAATCTTGTCTTGTCTTTTCTCTAAGACTGTGGGATAGATTACGACGAAACTATTTTAGCTTCACCAGCATCCCCTGTCCTTTGTTGCTGCGACTTTACACTCAATTCCCATTACAATCAGGCAGCTAAAATCAGCTGCCACCAGCCAAACAGATCAAGAGGCACCAACTGTAGAAAGAGCCCAGAAGGCAAGCCCCTCTCATGATTAGGCATAACCTCACTTCTTTCACATGCAAGGAAAAATGCTATGAGATTAAACTGGGAGACAAGATGAAGAGAATTTAGGAGGCTGGCAACAACCAGCTTTGTGTTTAATACAGCTCAAAGAGATGGTCCCTTGGGATGTGTCTCCACCAATGACCTGCTGCAGGAAAGCTGAGCTGGGGGAGTTGGCATTCTCCTGTAAATACTCAAACAGCCTGGAAAAATGAACTTATGGGATGGAACAACATTTCTGTAACTGGTTTCCAAGAAGAAAAGCTGCCCAGTAGAAACTTGCCTGAAATGCAAGCACATTCCCCAATTGCAATAAACTTGCAATGAGAAATGTTTAATAAACATGATTAACACCAATTTTTATTGCTAATGAGGAGTTTATAAAAATAAAGGCCCTCCATATAGGCTTAGGAGCTAACCATTCTCCTTCTCAGCTGTGATGGAAACAGCTCAGACCTTTCCATCTTCAGGGCACATCCCAAATCCCATCAATTTGTCAGGCAGTTTCCAGAGGCATCTCAACCATGGAGAGACTTTGTTAATTATTGTTGCTGAACAACTCTCTTCCCTTCTCCTCTTTGGATGGAATTTGTCACTATTTTTGCTATATTGTTGTTTTCTTTGCTACAGATTTTTCTTGTGATGCCTGCTGGGGTGTTTCAAACATTGAAGACATTTTTTAAAATGCTGAAAGGAAACTAATAATCGTAAATAAATAATTCTTTAATTTCTCTGAGGAGTTGTCCAGCAAAAGGAGAGAAATCGCTGAAGTAGTTCAAATGTACAAAATAAGACAGGAGGAAGAAAAATGTATTCCAGAATCTCCCTTCAGGCTTTCTTTCAATGACCTATTGCAAGAAAACTAGAAGGGGAAGAAATCTGTTTTTTCATTTATACTGTGAAGGTGATCTGCCAAAGTCCAAATTTAGGCTTGTTGTATATGATGGAAAGCAAACAGAACCCCAAGATTCCTTTTGGTTTGTGCCTTTACAGACTATATTTGCAGCCAAGGCAGTAAGAGGATGAAGCCATTGTGGATCTGAGGGGGTAAAAAACCAATCCAAATACAGAGATGTTTACCTTCAAAATCCCTCTGACATAAAGGTTATAGGAAACATATACTATTATTACTTCGCTTGATAAAGTTAGTCAATACAGTTTTCTTGTTTTCTAGGTTCCACTGCTACCACTTTAACTTACAAAAAAAAAAAAAAAATTAGGCATCTCAGAAGTAAAAACAGTCTCTTGCTAGAAGACTGCAACTACTGCCCATCATTCTGAGGGACATCTGTTTACTTCCCTGCTTGAGGATGAGCAGGGAGTCAGCAATATTAAAGCATGCTTGTCTTTGACAGATGGAGGCTGTTATAATATTTTTTTTTAAATTGTGCATTAAGATTTTGTTTAAAAAAATCTTACATTCTGTGTAACGTAGACTTTATGGCACTCAACTTCCAGTAACAAGGATTTTTATACCTGTAAACCAACTTGCGTTATCCTTGATCTACATTAACCAGTATGTGTTGTTCCAGTTTTACTTTCTGATGTCAATCCCGTGGTTTCCTACCCAAGTGACAGCACAGGTATGCAGGTAAAATTGAAAGGGGAAGACCTTTGGACTGACAGACAATACAAGCAAAGCAACAGAATAACCAGATCTACAAAGGCTGAACTGAAATGAGAATCTAATGAAATTTTTTGGAATTACAATAAATTCTTCCACACAGGACTAAGGTTATACACAGACAACCATGAGCAATTGACTTATTGTAAAATAACAAGTAATAATGAAGCTGCAGTAACATATCATGTGTTTTCTCTTAGTGTGCCCCTCTGGAGAACTAAAATGAGTTTGAGCCACATACGTACATTTGAGACTTCAGCTAACTTGTTTGTTTTTAGAAGTGAGGCAGGTTAAAAAGTGACTTTAAATTCCCAAGGGAGCTAAACCAGCCTCAACAGAAAGCCAGTGATGCACTGAATTAGGAGGCTCTGCTATTTCCTCATTTATTTAAAAAAATCCTTCATTTAAAAAGGTTTGCTTACCTGCTGTCTCTACATTTGCAAGCTTTTTAACTTAGAGGGCTCTTAATTTTTTATTTATACATGTGCCCACGGCTTGAAAAACGGTGAAGAAGAGCATCACTAACAAGGGATCTTCGTGTCACTGAAGGGAATGGACTATTGTCTTACCCTTTGGAGAACGATGGCTCACAGAATCAGTCCAAAGTGAAAAAAAAATAAGCCAAATGATTAAAATACACCTTCCCTAATTCAGGAGCTACTTTCTCATTTTCTTCAAGTTCTCCCAGCTCCACGTTGTTCTGATGACTTTTTCCATCTACTCAGGGGACAGATCTCACTATTGAATTTCAACAAGGGTAGCAAAGATGCTCTGGAGAGCACATTTAATTTTGCCTGTCTCCCGCTGAGATGGCTGTTTATGGTTGGTGTTGAATAATTTTTCATTCCTTTACCAGGCAACGTACACTGAAGAAATTTCAAACTGGTAAACAGACTAGAGCCATCCCAAAACTAAAATTTTATACCCTGCTTAAGAAATCTATAGTTACTCAAAAAATTCCTGAAAACACTCAGGCTGTTGTCCTAAATGTGCACTCTTTAAAACATATATAGGGTTTTCTTTTCTTATTGCTGTGAACAACAAATTTTGTAAAATTTAAATTAATATTTCAAGCTTCCGAAGGTTTGTCAAAATAAACAGTAAAGTTGTTTACTATAAATTTGCAGGAGTTATCTGCAGTTTACATTATGTTCATACAATGTTTATAAAATGATACTATTTAAAAATGATTGCATTTAATTGCTACATCTAAAAACCACTGTAATCAAATTAACTCCAGATTTATTCTTCAAGTGCCACCAAGATATTTTATGTATTCTAAGTAGGTGCAATAAAACAAAGCATATATGAGGACACTGATCAAGCAGTAGGATTATCTGGCTAAGAACAATAACAAACAAGAAAGAAAATAAGACAGGTGAAGCAGACAATAGCAGCTGACTTACTTTCTGCACTTCCTGAAAAGGGAATCATCCAAATCTAATGGTATAAAGAAGAACATTTCTGTCATTGTTTGAAGTCATTTCACTGTAGCTTAAAAAATTCATGCAAAAGAATTCTTTGCAGCTTAAAGTTGGAAGGAAAATGTTCCCATTCAAAGAACTAAGTGATCTGCTGAATTACTGAGTTTTGCCCAACATAATCTCAATTTTCATTCACTGCAGTGGATGATAGTGTTGCTACTATGACAAACAGTCTTCAGGAACCCTTCTAAAGATCACAATTTTTCCATAAATGTATCTCTAATAAGACTATGAACAAGGATGTTTTATATAGTCAAGGAGCAGAGACATTCTTCCCACTCTGCCACAGTAACTCAGACTTCCAGGAGTCTCTGTGCTTACCTAAGATGTGGGATGAAACTTTGACTTCTACCAAGTCAGTGATTCCAGCTGGGTTGGGACTGCACTTCTACAGGTAAAGGCTGGGTTTTGACTTAGTCTGAACAAACCACAATGAAAACAACAATATATATATAAATCCTTAAAGAGTTTTGAACCCATCCTAAACCATCCCAAACATTCACCAGTCTTATATACCATCCCTATCTGTGCAGCTTCCAGCAGAGCATTCAGCAATGGCTCATATTTGGTACAGGCAGGTTGCATAACTCAAGTAAAAGATGTGTGTTCACTGGTACACTGTACACTGTTGTGTTCTTCTTTTACTGTGAGTGTAGGAGGTTTGGGGAGTTTATTTCGTTTGCTGAATTTTTTTTCTTGTGCTTGGATTTCTTGTGATTATATTTCTTGCTATATCTGTTTACACTAGAAAATGCAAGCAAAAGAAATGCACCTTGCAGTGCAGCTAGAACAGAGAAGATGACCTGACGTATATTGTTAGGGGGGTATAACCTCCCAGCTACTGCCAGCAAATCCAGCCTTGCTGATGGAATAGAAATATCCTCTAGAGTTACCTCCAGCTTTGAACTCCATACATGTAAAGAGGTCTGGAGGTTCTGGGAAGAATCCCAGATGGATTAGGACACTTGTGTATTCAAATCCCACTCCCACAGCACTAAATCCATACACAATGACCTTTAACTTTTCAGGTAGAGTTGAAGTGAAGGTGCATTAATGCTAAATAAATATGCAAAGCAAAAAAAAACTTCTCTGTGCATCTGCAGTAAACACCATGTGCCCAATACTGCTCCTGCAAACACAGGATATCTTCTCTATCTTCTTGTTTGCTTTGCATTATATAAGAGGAAGCCAAACAAGCATATACCCTTCCCAGAGGTTCACTAGATGCTATCTTACCTATGCAAGTGCTTTTGCAGAAAGGGCAGGCAAATTCCAGCAGAGCCATGCTTATCACTGAGAGTTTAGCAGAAATTTAAAGCTTGAGGGGCATTTTTGTTTCAAACATTTATGTGCACACTGCATTTTTCCGAAGTAAAACACAGTAGAGGGTGTAAGGACAGAAAGGTGTTTGAAAATCTAAATATGCATAGAAAAAAGAAAAATCTGGAGTGAACTTGTGTCAGACTCCTCCATCCTGCAGCTGATGGAATGTGTGGTGTATGAGCAACTGTATTTGGCAATGTTATTATTTTTAATTATTCTTATATTGCTAGGGAATTAACACTGCATTAGCATTAGCATTAGCACCTCCTCATGCAGCGCTGGGCTCATCCAGATTGGGTTTGTGGAGCCACTTAAGATGTTTAAATTATGGGGATCTCTTTCCACCAACCTGAGACAGACAAAAAGTGCCAAAGATCACACTTCCTCCTTAGCCATAAAGCCAGGTTTCTTACTACAGCAGGAGATTACAGAGGATCCCAAATGCAATCTTGGAATTAACACTTATGTACTTTTTGCACCTGACCTTAAAATACTAGTTTGTCTCTTGGTTACCATGGTGCTTTCTGTAGATTATTTCATATGAGGCATCCTTAATTACAAATCACACTACGTAGCAGGTAGGGAATCCAGAAATCATGTTGACAATAAGCAAATAAACCAACAAGGGCATCTTATCAGAAAAGAACCACACAGCCCTCATGTACAGCATAGAGGTTTGGCGGAGATTATCACAAGAACTCTGTGAGATGGTTGCACCTTTGGAAAGCACCTGGTGATGAAAAAGAACTTTAGGATCTTCTTTATACTGAATTACTAAGAAGAGGAATGGTGCACAGGATAGAATATTGGAATTATAAACCATCAGGTCTTTCTGCGTCTTTTCTTTCAGCAAGGAAAAATAATGCTCCAATTTAAACCTCAAAAAAAAACCCCAACCCAAACAAAAAAAACCCCTAAAATATCCATACATAAGCACTTCATGTTTCTAGATCTATTAGAAAAACATTTATAGGTGTAAAACTGTACTTCTCAGGGATATCAACTACTACAGTGTTTGCAGTGCTAAGGATTATACAAGTTCTTCCTTAGATGCATATTTACAAAAATTTTTATTTGAATGCAGATTTTCCATTTTAACTGCTTGATTACATTTATACAAATACTAAGATGTTTTTTGCTGTTTTTATTTGATGTTATAAACAATTTCTAATATGAGGCATCCTCTGAGCATAAAACATTGTGTTAACTGGGAAACTTAAGACAAGAGTTAGTTCTGCAAAGAGCAGTAAGGAAAAAGGATATTAATATATTGAGTAAATAGTTGAGCTGAAATTTGGAAAATTTAGAAATCTCGCTTTCAGAAACGCATGCTCAAAAATGCTAGGGAATAGGAGTGCAGTTGGATTGGAGTTACCCCTGACAGAACTAAGAAGAGAGTTCTGAAAATTAACTGATCAAAGAAAAGATGGAAAGCTTTTCACTGTAACAACAAAAGCAATCCCAACCCTGCTGCTGACCTACTCTCCCAATCCCTATTCAAAAGATCCAATGGCACTACCAGGAAATAGCAAATCCTGCACTTCTGCACCTCCTTAACAACACCTAGGCTTCAACATCACTGGTGAGAAGGCACTTACCAAAGTACTTCTTTGCTTCCTATTTCCCCCTCCTTTTTAACAGCTTTATAAGCTCCAATAAACCATCTACTTTTAATTTCTTTTTCACTGCTTTTATAATGGCATACTGAAATATCTTTGCAATTTAACAGAGTAACAGCTTTTGTTATTCTCTGTCAAATCCCAGGTTGCACAGACTATTACTTCTCAGAGAGAGAGGAAGGGCAGGACCTACTGAAAAAATAAGATCATTAGTATTAGTGTACTGACTGTCTCAAAGGTTGCTTTCATTGCTTCCCTTGAAAAACTTCCTTCAGTCTCGCTAAGTTAGCTTACCTTTACATGTTTATAAGTTGTTTAAAAAAGAAAATTGCCAATGAAATTTAATCTAGATTAAAACAAAGTTGATTAGAAAAATATTGACCCAAATGGAAAAAACAAAGTGAAATTCCATTGTCATTTTTAAGACTAATTAAAAACAGTGAGTTATTCTGAGGTGGTATTAACTGATGATTTTTCAAAATAAGATACTTCAATCTAATATAAGTTATTTTATACTCTGCTCAAGGTATAATCTCTACTGGAGAATTTTTAATAAAGAGACATAAAGTGTCTACAAAGAAGAAATGGCAATGCAACAGTCTTATGATCTTCCACTTTAGAATTCTTTTCCTTCCTTTTTTTGTAATCAAAAGCCCTATTTCAACCTGTGATCAAATTGCTGTCCTTCAGTCAGTGAGTACCCAGAAAGATAAACAGAAATGTCGGTGATAAATAGTACAAATTGCAAATTTTAATTATTACTAGTAGGGATAACTACTGATGTTTAGCCAATCACACCTCCTACCTCTGGACCCAAATGTACAGAGCAGTCTGAGGGGCCCAGTCATGGGGAGCTCAACAACAGAGAAACTACTAATGTCTCACACTACCTTCCTTGCAGAGAGGACATTAACCGGAGTCTTAGATCAACAGAGAAAACAGTTTCCAAGAGAAAATTCAGTTTAGACGTTAGTTCTTCCACACTTACTCATGACAAGGAGTAACTCACCCCCTCAAGCACTCCTGCTATTTCCAGTGCTAAACCCCACTGACTAAAGGTGCAAGGTAGCTTGCACCCCCTGGTGCAAGCAAAGGAGCTGATACATCCTGCTAAAATGCATATTTTGAGAGATGCACGGCCCCATGCTGTCACCTGGGGTTCTGGAGACACAAAAGGACTGAATATTAGATCAAAAGGCAGAAAAGTTTACGGTAAGCGATGTAGAGCCTGCTGGCAACTTGAATTACAAGCAAAGTGGAAGATATCAAGATAATTGATGTTTAGGCAATGGAAACATTTTTGTGACCCAGCCTCCTGCCACACCCACATGGGTAACTTTGATCTGATAGAAGAGGGTGGTTAAAATGGAGAACAAACATATGACCTGGAACAAATGCAAAATGGACTCTCCTGAGTATGACCAAAAGCTTCATTTCTGCTGTAAATGATTGTTTTCATTTACATGAAAGAGCTGCAGTAAATCTTCATAAATTTAAAAACAATACTTTATTAATAACACGAACAAAACCGTAGAAGTTCAGTTGCTAGTAGCTATCCAGAATTACATGAGTAGCACCAAAATAATTAAAACTACTTGTGTTTCAAAAATAATAAATACATGTCATGACCCTAAGCAGCAAAACAACATGAAAATCCATTTGGTATGTAAATTCACTCAAATGATAACAAGTCGCATATCTCAAAAAAAGAAAAGAAAAAAAGAAAAAGAGAGAAAGAAAAAATTATTTACTACATAAATTATGAAAGGAAAATCAAAGAATGTAAAAACTCAGTTGTGTCTCTACTCATTATTTTGCTTTAATTTCATCTAACTTTGTGAAAAGCCCCATGGGCTAAGGACATTAATTTCTTGCTTTTGCTGTTTTACTAATTCCTAATGGAGAATTACAAAAGAATTTCAATCATGGGAAGAACTGGAATCATGGGAAGAAACGGGAGAGAAAATTGAAGAAAACTGCAGGATATCAAAAAAGCTAAATATAAATTAGTATATTCTAAATGTCTTTCAAAAAAAGAGGGAAAATGCCCATGTCACATCCACAATCCGAGCTGATTTCAGCACCAGTGAGACAGAAGGAAAATAATCTAGAGGAATTTAAAAGCAACAAATCTCTAGGACCAGATGGAAGTTATCCCTGGGTATTAGAGAAGATCAAGAAAGGAACTTTCGGGCTACTGGCAGACATCATGGAAAGGCTGATAAGTTCCAGATGGAATACAGAAATCAGTAAATATGGCACCAGATTACGGAGTGATATGAAATAACATTTTAGTGTGAAATTAGCAATAAATATGGTTTGTAACACGGCAGCATATCACAATTTTGACATAATTTGACAAGTCGCAATATAAGACACAGTGTCAGAAGCTATCAAAGCAAAACAAAACACATCTCCCAGGTGGTTTGCTGGGAGAACAGCAGTTATTTCACTCTGAGTTTTCACACAGCGGTTCCCGATTTCTTCCAGCCTGGGCTGGCAGTGTATTAAAGTATTATTGCTCTCAAATTATTGCTTGGGGTCCAAATGGGAGCTTGGTTGTGCTGGGCACAACTCCAGTGCCCCTATGTCCTAAATGGGTGAGATGGATGGTTCCCAGGAGGACGTGTCAATGCCAGAAGTCAGGCAGATTTTTCAAGGTTACAGAGCTGGTTTGAGGAAAAGAACTCATATTTTCTCAGTCCAGCCTTAGTCATTGGATGACTGTACCCAAGTGTAACTGCCTATCTGAGCACTCAATGACAGCCCTTCAACTCCTCCTTTTTTCCTAACTATATATAATCATATCTCACTTCAGGCACTCTTTCTACTTTAGCAACTTCTGAATCAGATCACTCCGACAAAAGATGGTATATGGAAAAATATTCCAAATATTTTAATTTTTTTCCTTGCAAAATAAATCATTCCCAGAAATCTACCAACTTCCTTTTCTCTTGCTGGCTTCCCCATCTCTTCCTCTGCTCATCACCTGCCATGTTCTCTGGTAGCATGAGGCTGTCACTGCTTCCAATCCTCCTCCCATCAAGGACAAATTCTTACACAATGCAGAATGTCAACCATTCTCAAAGGCACATTTGATTAATTCACTGAAATCTCTGACAGAATTTATGTGAAGTTAAGCCATGGGACATTTATGTAAAAAGACTGCAAACACACAGGTAAATGATCTAGAAACACAGCAATTTCAGGTACTCCAGTACTGGAAACTGGGAAGCTTTGGCTTGGATTCATTTCCTAAGCATTTGAATAAGGTGTTTCAGACATGCTGGTTCCTAAAGATCCCTCTCTGATCAGTCATGGGATGGGTCAGATCTTCACCGGGCACCCTCCTCTGATTATATGGGGATCATCCTAACTTTAGTGTCTCGTTTAAGTGTCTGAAGTTAGATGAGATGCACCTGAGTCTCTCAAAGCATGCTGTGAAATTTACAGACAAAAGCATAAAAAATAAACATGAAACAATTCACCACCCTGCTAACAATGGGGTATAGATGTTTCATCCTAATCCTCTACCCCAATCTGTGATTGATGCCATGTATTAAAAAAAAAAAAAAAGAAAAAACACAACAAAAAAAAGGCTGCAGTGCTTGGCAGCAGAAAGTGGGACAATGAATAAGAATCATAAAGTTTTTGTGAAACAAAGTTTGACAGAAATATAAAGCAATGCACTGTGGTCTCTCAAGTAGGAAACACATGTCAAAAATAAATGGAATTGAACTTGACCACAAGAAGGACTTTGAAAGCGCCCTGGAGTAATAGCAGAATTCACTCTTGCAAACACCATGGCAGTGTTAGGGAAGAGTCAAACAGCAGAGCGACCGGGAGGCAGAGGGCTGAGGCACTGATGTCAGATGCAAAATGAAAGCTAAAGAACTAGTCCATCACAAAAAAACATACCCAGAGTAATGTCGCGGGCTGCATTTAAAATGCAAGCAGAAATTCAGAGTTAAGGCTGATACTCAAATCAGCTGGAAGTCACATTTTTCAAGTTCCTAATTTTGGGACAGAAGAAGGTAAGATATGGACCCTAATGAAGCGAGTTAGTGGTAACATGGATGGACATGTTATCTCTGTGACCTAGCAGATTCTCTCTATCTCTTCTTCTAGTGAGAGCAGCTATATCATAAAACATTACAATATCAAGACAAGAGCTTCTGATCAATCATCATTTTTTCCTCAGTCTGCAAAGTCCTAGCCTTGTTTTCAGTCGGAAACCTTCCTCTTTCTCCTCCCAACAAATATTTTAACTGAAGTTAAGGTACAAGAGAGAACAAAGCTGCTTCCAGGATTAAAGAACACAATCTATGAAAATCACTCCAAAAGCTTAATTCATGTAGCTGAGGAAATAAATGAAAAATATAATAAATCTACTTAATTAAAGAAGTTTTAAGTCCCAATCCTGAACCATTGGAAGGCACTAGCAGAAAACATATAAAGAATATATAGTGATCAATCAACCTGATGATAAACAGAACTGTGATATGCATAAAATATCTTTTTTCAGTGATGACAAAGTAAAGAAATTGTGACTGACTTAAAGGAAAATGCAGAGGTTAAGTTGTACCAATCCCCTTTTCTTTCTTCTATAGGAAATGTAGGGAAAGCTGCAATTTAAATGTTCACCTGCAACAAGAAATCTGTGTTTGATGGAAATGAAAAAAACTCCACAGCTAACAAGAGGTTCCAAAAAAGTGAAATGTCCATGTGGAAAGAAGTTACAGCCTCAAGATCTACAGCAGCTACTTTCAAGGCTTTTTAGCTGCATTAATAAAAAAGAAATCACAAGCATCCCATACTGAGTTTCTAAAATGTTTTAAGTTGGTGACTCCATTAGAAACACTGAAGTAATGTATAAGGACTAATGCATAATGTACTGATAATGTGTTCTGTGCCTCATGTCAGAGCATCATAAGTTTTACTTAGCTACAAGACTCATTCTGAGCTTGGTTATGCTGTGCAATATAAACTTTGCCTTTTCCCAATGTAATATTTATTCTTGGCATATACATACATATTTTCCATGCATTAAGATTTAAGATTTTCTTCACACTTCTCAATTAATGTATTTTATTAATTGCAGTTTTCTCAGGAGCCTGTAAATCTGGCAGCTGAGCATACTTATTTATTTTCCCTCAATGACCTCTGTCTAAGACTTGCTTAGCTTTCTCTCTGTCAAGCACCTTGGGATCCATATTTCAAGCTGGATATTTTTTTCTTCTTATCTCTAGTTATTATTATTTGTTTGTTTGTACTACAGCAGCATCTTACAATCCCAGCTGGGGTTAGACACACATATGAAAAAGTACCTGCCTCAGGAGAGAGTCTCTAGCTCAAAAAAATTACAGGAAAAATGAAGAGACGGGAAGAGGATGGCAGAGAAAGAGATGCACAAGGTGCTGTGACTTCCCTGATGTGATACATGGATAAGAGCTGCCTGGACCCCATCCTGTCACTTATACACTGCATGATGAACCATTGACATCAAGAATAAAAATAATTAATTTTGGAATTTTTTTGAAGTACAAGAGAGGAAGAAAGCTTGGATGTTGCATAGCATTAAGTCCTGCAAAATCAACACAAGAGGTATTATCAGTCTGGGCTCATGGATGAGAGAAATAATAACTGTGTCTTTACTTAACTGGTGATAACAGTCCTTAATGTTATACATGCCTGTTATGCCAGTGTTAGATCTTTCATCTCCAAGAAATTTGACTCAAATCATGAGCCTTAGCCTACATTACTCTCAGATTTGAGGTGGGGTTTCTGTATTCTCTTCTTCAGCATCCACAAAACTGTCTCTAGAAAACATGTGTTTGAGGGAGCCCAAGAATCAAAAGACAACTGAAATGAAAACAAATAATATAAATAAATAAATAATAAAAATGTTATATTGCCTAACCTATTAGGTGACTACAGAGTTTTACAGGGAGAAGAATGTAAAAGAAGAACTTAAGATTATTGCATCAGCAGCCTAAACTCTGGAACAGATATTAAAAATGGCAATTAAGATGGGGCTGTATCATATATCCTGTTCTGTTTCATACAGTACTTTGCTGGAGCAGTCATTGCTTTCCAGCATGATGTAAAATCAGAACTGCTGTTCTCCACTCTTCACTCACCTTCAGGGCACATGCCAGAAAGGACCAGAGCAGGCACCTTGGCAGTCACTACACACTTTGAGCTACTTGAAGCAACATAAAATATTCCCTGATGGAGAGCAGTCGGCTCAGTGCCCTTAGGAATTGTACAGCAGTCGTGGCTACGACTCAAGTTGTGGTGCACACCCTCAGCAGCATCAACCAACCATCACAAGGATGGTCCAATGTATCTGTATCTGTTCCAGAGCCTTGTTTCTGAAAACTTGAAAGATTGTGCCAAGTTTTTGAACGAAGATGGCAGTCAACAGTTCAGCTTGTCAGGTGAAGGCAATGTGCTGTGGCCAGGAAGCTGCAGAAGGGAATCCCGCCCCTCTCCAGAGCAGTAAAAAGCATCACTATTTACCCCACACAATCCTCCAAGTGCAGGGTAAATTTCTTTGACCTTGTCCTCACCAACAGGGATGACTGCAAAGTAAACCAAACAAAGTAAACAAACAAACCCCACAGTACTATACAGTATATGCTCCCAACACAGTAATCTGCAGTGGACACTTCAGTGTGATCTGTACAGGAGATGAAAGAGCAATTCACACGTGAACTAAGCGACACAGGACTTTGAATCTCTGTTCTAAAACTATGTGGTGCACACCCTCAAAGACATAGATAGTGAGATAAATTATAACCACGTGGGTTATGAATACATATTTATCCTACTAGAAAAAAATTTTATTGGCTTAATCTCAAAATACAGCGTGTCCCAGTCTCCAGCACAGCTGCAATTTCTTAATAGTGTTCTGAACAATCTGCTAGATTTCTTCAAACATACTTTTTCAATTCATTTAGCATCAGACAAGAGGAGAATTGTATTTCATATAAACTGTGATTTTTGAATGTTATTTTTTTCATAGAGAAGGCCAGAAGGGACCTTTTGAAATTACCCAACCTGACCTCTTGCATAAAAGAAGCCACAGAACTTCCTTGAATTGATTATTGTTTGATCTATAGCGTATCTTGTAAAGAAGCATCTAATCTTCATATAAAAATCAACAGTGATGAAGATTTAGTGCAAAAATCTCTCGGTATGTTGACCTCATGGTCAATTGCCCTCACTGTTGAAAATCGAGGCTTAATTTCTGAATTTATCAGCATTTGTCAAGCTTCAGTCTCTCAACAGTTTGTTTGGCAGATGTATTACTTCTGCTTCACAAGGATAACATGTGCATTGTTTATAACAAACAAGGCAGGCAGAAAAATGCATCTTCTTTCCAAAAGCTACAACTAAATATGAATATGTGCCCAATAGCTGACTCATCCTCACACTTCAGTCAGGGCTGGTGCTAGGAATTGCCTCTCAGATATTTAATGTCAAATGATCTGCTGAAGACATGGTTCCACCGTGGTTATAGTGCCTTTAAATCAGCTAACTTGGTTCTGGCAGCAGCACGGCCATTACAAATCAGGCTGATGGAGAGGGAGGAAGGGATCAGCTCTCTCAGACCACAAGCAGATTCAGTGTCCTGTGTGTTGCAGAGCATTGCACAGAAAACAATGGATGTGCAATAACAAAGGATGCTTTCTACAACCCAGCTCACACAGGGCTACAAAACCCATCTGAGAAGGTCACAAATGCTCAAGAACTTGGCAGTGGCTACAGTTCAGCCATACCCATAAACAGAGAGGGAACCCCTCTCCCTGCTTCAGGTAAGTCAGTGCCTTCTGACTTTCCACTCCAGATACAGAAGACAAAGGTCCTTCAGTCGGGATGCAAGACCCGATACTCCTCACCATGGAGATTTCCATACACATGAATACATTAATACCGAGTGAAATTGGTCTGGCAAGGCTCACTGGGGACACTTTCGTTATCTTTGGAAAAATTCTTAAAGTCACAAAATTGATACCTAAATAGCAACAATCTAGTACAACAATTAACAAGCTAGAGTAGGGAACAGACCTTTGATCTAGGCCAAATAACCCTTGTCCACTGCTCTACAAAGCTTCAAAATTAAGTCTGCCTTTACCCACTGCTTATCTTGGAGTGATAACCACTCTCCTCTGCTGAGTTCAGAGTAATCCTCCCTCTATTGCTTTTATGCAATATTTTTTGCCGTTTCTTTTTTTTTTTAGTTGGAAATCTATTTTATCTTCCAGGATTAAAAGACGAACCAGAAGGCTCTTACACCTGACCTGACCAGGGTTCCATTTTTTTATTTCCCCAGAACCTATGCACGAACCACTAACACCTAAAACAAAGCCTGACCTGGATCTTCTGTGCAGCCTTGGGCATCGGTGATTCATCAAGCCCAGCACAAGATGTAGCATCACTTTCAAGTCAGGACTTTACAAATGCAGAAAAAGCTGTTTAAATATTTTGCTTTAAAACACACTTGCAAAGTTCAAGGCTACACAAATATGCTGCTAACAATCTGGAGTGTTAAAGTATTATTTTTTTAAAAAAGAGAGTTATTTATTGAAGTGATTTGAGTGCATTGCTAAGGCGCTGGCTGGTTGGCTTCAGTGAAGCTATTTCTCTTTGTGGATGTGCTGGTTTATAAATCGCTCACTCATCGTGAATCCTGCTGGATACCAGAGGAATCCTATTTAAGCTTCTGGTAAGCAATTTGCCTGGTTTACTAAATTTTCCAGTCACGCGTCCATGCAAAAGCTGCTTTTGCTTCCCACTCGGATCCTCCCTCCTGCCCGCTATTTGTCTTTGCCACATCTGTGTTTATTGTGTGGCGCGGGCGATGCCAGGCCCAGGATCGACCTGATAACCACTACGGATCTTGGCTGCCTCTCAGGGGTGACCTGCCAATCAAGTTGCCAAATTTTTTTCATTTATTTTAGGCCACGTGAGCCAAACGCTCCAGCAGAGGAACAGGAGGGAGGGAGGCAGTGCCTTGTTTCAGCTTCTCCTCTCTGTCGGCGGCAGCTCTGCCCAGCCATGGCCGGCGGGCTCCCGCTGCGGCGCGTCCCAGAGCGCACTCGGCGAAGCCTGGAAAGTACTCCGTGGCCAAACTTTTAAGTTTACTACTTAAGTTTTCTCCTCATGCCGTGTGCTTCAGTGTTGACAGTTAACTCGCATTTAAAACAACCCTGTGCAACAGAGCTGTCAGCCGGAGATGTATCTGAGCCACACAGACCCTTTAAAATTCTTCCCTGGCTGAAGGGACATCAGTCAGCCAGGAGAGACCCTTACCTCTGGGTTAGGAGTCTGAGGGAGATACACAGCATAACGTTTTTTTTGGGGGGTGCTTTTTTTTTTCAGTGTTACTATGCAGAAAAACTTAAAAGAAAATCAGGTCATGGTGTGCAAAGGGAAGGGAGAGCATTGACCATGTTCCTGGAAGAAGGCTCTGCACTGTGCTCACCACCTTCACCCAAATTCTGGTGACTGGCTCCAAGTCTGCTGATGGGGCTTGAGGCAGCTGGGGCTTCTTCAAAGGGTTGGATTTTACCGAATGGGGGCATTTTCAATCCTGTTAAAGTAGTCTATCCCTGCAGCCAGCCTTCAGCTAGGGTTCACACAAATAGCTCTGAAGTAAGAAACTCACAAAAGGCATCTAGAAAGCAGCTCAGAAAGTGAGTAAAAAGTGTTGAAGCAAGGTTTTCTTCTTGTACTAGAAAACACATCGACAACATCTACTACAAACCAGCCTGGCCATATTAATAATTAAATATAGGTTTTTCCCTCTCCAAGTTTACCTAGCTGAAAACAGTTTGATAAAATAACTCTTTATGAATAATCAACAGCAGCAACATTAACCCAGCAAGCTATAAATAAAATAAGTGAAGACTACAGAGATTCCTCTGACACACACACACACACACACACACACACACACACACACACACAAGCCACTTGGGAAAGACAAACTAAGACAAAACCAGAATGTACATATTTCTTTGTAGGAATGTAACTGCATCATAAAAAATGAGAATGTAATCCAGGGAAACAACAGGAATACCTCCAGCTATCTTTCGCGTCAGATCTTATCTTGTCCATATACAACAGGTGGCCTCACACATATCATCGAGCGTCCTGTAACCTTCCCTGACGTCCCATCCCAGCCCCGTCACCCAGCACTTCAACACAAACCAGCACTGACAGATACTGTAGGCATTTGCTGAGTGCAGCGAGAGGCTCTTTGGAGCGTCTGATCTACTTAGATCAGGGCTCTGCGCTCTGATTATTACTTCCCATTGCCTCATCTACACTTTCTGAAGATTAAGGACTAGAACCAAACACTCCTGCACCCTCAGGAAAACAAAGTCTTGTTAAGCTTAAAAAGAGAAAACTCCCACAGCAAATCGTTGAGGGTGCTTTTGCCTGTTTGCTTTTGAACATTCTTTTCTTCATCAAAATGCAGGGTAATAATAACTGGGTCTTATCTGCTTTCAGTATTTCTGACTTTTTGAATTATTTTAGATGTGTATTTAATAGTTTGATGTAGAGTTCTCCTATCCCCATATCAGACCCCACTTGATGCCCTATGAATCTGACCTGACTGAAACCAATTCCCCTGGGTTTTCCTGTCAATGTTACATTACTTTACCAAGCTTATCTCTAAGAATAACAAAAAATTTCCAATTACGAAACACTATTTTATTCCCTGTTCACCAATTATATTCCAGAGCACTGCTGCTACACACAGTATGGGCCGCACAGCACAACAGGAGCTCTGCCAGTAAACTAAAATATTCATGAGGCGTAGGGTTGTGCGAGACTGTTAACAGGACTTGCCTCTCATTTAGCACACCACTGGGCTGTACCAATGGAATTTCACCATTTCCAGATGACTCTTCCAGGCACACCAGCAAAGAAAGCAAGAAGGGAAGAAACCCACCATGTGCAAGCGCAGGAAGAACTGTGGGAATGGGCACGTGGGAATATTTAACAGATGTCTCCTCCTCTTGGTAAGCACACAGACCTGCAGCCATGGATCACCTTAAACAGCATTACCCAGAACAACCAACTCCCCACGTAAAACCCAACAAAGATGATTAGAAGTGCTGAACACACGGCAATGAGATGGTATCAGCGTTTTGAACACTGCAGTGGCACAAACAAACACATCAGCAGGAAACATTGGGGGAAAAGCAAACGCCTATAAAAGTCACATTCTGCTGCAGATGTAATGGAGGAAAAAAAATAAAACAACAGAACTGCTGGTTTCCCAGTTGGCAGGTATTTTAGAATCTAAATGGTCCTGAAAACTTACTAGAGTATAAAATTGCTGTAATTTAAAAGACTTCTAATTAAAAAGCTATAACATCAACTTTTGGTCCTCTCCCAACCCCCCACTTTTCCTTAAATATTTGCCTCAACTGTACAATAAAATGAAATAAAAAAATGTATCTAAGGAACTACATCTGGCTGAAGATTTAGAAGGAGAAAAGTAAAAAATGCCAGCAAATACCTATAGGTTTAGATTTACTCAAGACTACTGACATCTACAAGAACCCAAAGCCTTAATTTTCCATGAAATCCATTATGTAATTCTTTTTTTGCTCATGCCATCTAGATTGTCTTTCTGATTTGATCAGAGGCACTGCATAGGAAAAACAGCCATTAGTTCACCCAGTTCCTACTGATAGTGCAGGACTGTCTCTTCGTATGGGTTCTGAAGCAATAACCCACCCGATTATGCAGTCAAGAGTAAGAGGGCTTCCCCCACATCACAGTAAAGCTCACTATTAGCAGCTTTCCCCTTGTTTGAACTGAAGTTGTCCCCTTTCCAGTTTTTCTTTGTCCTCAAATCCCACCCCTCACTGGGGGGAATCTCTGTTGCCCCTCTGTGAAGGACAGTCATGTCCATGGTCAGTGGCTGGATGACACAGGTACCTCACTGCTGCCTGACTCATCCCAGCAACCTGCTGACTTGCTGCATTTCTGCTGCCTTTGCAAAAGGCTTCACAATTTAGTACAAAATAAATTAGCAGTGGTAGAGGTTCAGCTGCCTTCACTTTTGTGTCTAGTGCTGATTTAAATGCCTGAGGTAACTCAGACATCTGCAGCAGTCTGGATGATACAGCGCAGGTCCTGTAGGAGATCTACACCCTTGTGAAGCTGAAGTACTCCATTGTATCTATAGTGTGTGCAGAAATTTATTTTTAAGGAAAATGAGTCCCATCCTTTCTATCTGAGTCAAAAATTGTTGCTCTGCCATTTGCCTCCACTGACAGAGATGGAATTATTAAGAATTGTAAGGACACAGTAAAAAACCCAAACAGTCAGGACTTCCCTTTAACAATGTTCCTTGAAAACAAATAGAAAGTCAATGAGAAATTACAGCTCAGGTAATTTCTTACAATCAAAAAGTAAATACCTGATACAGATTAATCTGTTCATATTGTGGAAGTGGTGACAGCAACAGGATAGAGAGCTGAATAATTCAGCTGCACTTGCAAGGTAACTTTTAAAGCACCACATTGTAGGGTTTTCAATAACACTCAAAGACTTACTTCCTGTGGACAGAAATATGGACCAAGAAACAGATCTTCTTAACATCTAATTAAAAATATCCTCAAAAAACCCTCTATGTCTAAATAAATCCAAGAAAAATCCGAATATCAGCAATGTAAGAAATGGGGCAAAAAGTTAAAGCTCACAGCTCTTCACCCCAAGCAAGCAGAAATTAAAAGGCAAAAATATTCTTAACCTGTGGCACCATAGTAGCACCATTAATACTTATCCATTCTCCCCTCCAGCATCCAATCCCCAGTGGCTCATGCTAGACTGGTCCAGCACCATGACTTCCTTCCCCATCCTGGTATACACCCACATCACTGTCAGCAGGGTTGCACTGGTAACCATAGACCTCACTTAAAAATATTCTAATGCTTGTTTCCAGTCCCTTCTAGGCACTACTGATACTGCTGTAGACTTTAACTAGAAAAGCTCTGAAACCAGAGCTTTAGAATTTCACTGCCGAATATGTTGCAGGACTGGGGATTGGAGATTATTTCTGTGGCTTCATCTTATATGGGAGGACATAGGATTTTTTGATCATTTTTGCTTTCCTGGTCAAAGAAGAGAACCCTGTGTCAGGCATTCAGACTTTATGTACCATGTACCATCTGTAGACACCTTTATACATACATATCTATGCATGTCTCACAAAAGCCAGCAAATTCAGATGAAAACTCCCAAAAGGCAAGAACCTCATTAAGTATCTGCAGCTCAAGAGGAAAGCTGGGGGAAGAAGTGGGTCTCAAATGCTCTTGCACTTCATTTAGGGTTGTCTGGCTATGGAGCCCCACTGTGGGATGGGGAGCTAAGAGGCAGATTTGTATCCTTGCTCTTAGAATACCGAATGCTGCTCAGAAACGTTGGTGTGTTATAAAACAGCCCTGGAGACTCAGAAGTGCAAGTCTGAATCTCCTCAAACTGAGGAGGCAATTGAAGTAGGTCTTCTATTTCATAGGCTAGTGGTCTGATACTGTGGTTATTTTATAAAATTAAATGATTTTTTTTCATAGAGCTTCAGTACTTGTAACAGTCTGGGGCTTGACTGGTGCACCGAGAACTTCTCTGTCTTTTACAAGAGCAGCCTGGCTTATATCTAGAGAGAAATGCTTCTCTCCAGGGCCCAGCAACTTGTGATGCCAGCTCTCTTACAAACCCTCGTTATTCAGATCGAGATAAACCCACCTCCCAGGCTTGTAGGTTCCCCGACGCATGCCGCCGTAATTGGATTTTTCACCTCCAAAGGACACATGCATCCTGGATTTGCAAGCTTCAGTCTGACTTTTAATAACAGACTTGACTTGAGAGGGAAAGTATCACGAGGATATTCTTGCAAGACCAGAAGTGTTATTCTGTTTGCAGAGTCAGAATCATGTTTACAAAAAATTCACCCTAACCCACTAAAATTAAATGTATAATTACAGTAAAATCCTGTCTTAACTGCAACATTACAGAGTTTTGTGTTGTATCAGTTTCAGTGACTGAGAAACACCTCAGTTTCCAATACTTTTGCCTTCATCTCATTGTGCATAGGATATGAACCCTCAAATTGCCCTGTAAGTCTGAAGTCTTATCCTAGGAGTTTGTGTTTAATTTTTGCCTTTTTTTCTTTTTTTTTTTTTTTTCTTTTAAACAGGAGGACCAGGCTTTCATTTCTTCTGTAAAATACAAGACATATCCCTTCATTCTTCTTCAGATCTTGTTTTTTTCCTTTCCCTCGTAAATATGAGTAGAGTATCCACTGCCAAACCTCAAAGGAAAAAGCTTCTCCAGAGAGTGCACATCTGACCCCAGAGCAGAGAGGATGAACCTGCCACTTGGAATGCTCCATCCAAAATCCTCGTTCTCCACCATTTTTGACAGTGTTAAGATCTTGTGGTGCTACACTGTTTGCAAAAAACAGAAAACCACTGCTGACCTTAAGTCTTGTATTCAGATTTACTTAAGACCTCTTTTTTTCTTTGTAAGGCATACTCTGAAAAAAGCCACTTGGTGGATTTTGGTTTGGTTTCTGTGTCCCAGACAAGTTTAAATGTAAGCTAGGGATGGGTCTGGCACACACAGATGTATAGCTGAAGATGACAGGAGTATTCTGAAATGTCAAAAACTAAGGCATCTGCAGAGCTTGTAGTTACCCCTAGGGTTAGGCAGCAGGAATTTTTAGGTTTAAAACTCTGGATTTTGGTCTTTGAACTTTGCTTACCTCCTCCATTTGGGAGTACCTTCTTTTATGGCTGACTGCAAGTTACGTGGCTACAAATGATTCCCAAAGGCCACCTCAGTTTTCATTTAAAAACTGCTAAACGTTTTCTAACTCTGATTGTTACAGGGAGTAATGTGAAATGCAACCTGACCATACTCCAGAATCTCAGAAGTCATAAAGGAAACTAAAGCAACTCTAAATTTATTATGTTGTAAAAATCTTACGATTCTGGGGACTGTGTCACAACATCTGGAGTTGGCAACATTACAAGTCACTAATACAAACAGGATGAAAAATGCGATAAAATAGATAAGCAACATGTACCTCAACAGGGCAGATGCCTGAGTGTTTTAGAACTATGTAAACATTTCATTGTTAAGAGACTAAATGAGATTTGTCATTTCTTTAAAGTCCATATTTTTAACACTATCACAATACACTTATGTAGATGGCTCTCGGAAGTTTGGACCAGAGAAATGTCAGGCCAAATACAGAGGGGTAACAAGGTGAAATCCAAAAGCTGAGTACCAGACTATACTATCCTGTATGGACACCTATGTATGCCCTGCTCACCATCAGCTCAGCAACATCACCACATGTCAGTCACCTTCATCACCTTCAGTGATGTGACAGTGTCTAACATCTGTCATGAAGTTTGTTTTCATATCCCTCTCCTTTCGTGCACAAGTCTTACAGAAAGCCCTACATGTGTTTATACATTGTCAGACACAAGGAATGGTCTCCCTGGTGCCTTGTTGTGGAATGATCCTAAAACACTCAGTGCAATCTGGTTAATTGTACATTATGTTAACAGTTAACTGAGTGTAATCCTAGTTACCATTTCACTGACATTAAGATAAAATGAGTGATGTGATTAAAAGAAATATTTAGGAACTATGAAGGCAGGAAAAAAATCTGGGAAGAAAGCAGTATTATAAAAATAAAAATGGTAGAAAAAAGGAAGAAAACAAATGTGGACATTTAGCAAGTGAGAACCTGATATTTGCAGTAGACCTGGTAAAAAACATGGTAAAGTCATAAGTAGGATTAACATAGCAAGCATCATTTTCTAACCACAATTTTAGATCCCAAACAGTGCTGCAGCTACAGGAGTTTCATTTTCAGTCATTTTCCCTGCAAAGACTTTCATGTCACATCATCCAATAATTTAGCATTACAAGAACAGTGCTCTAATGCATGCACTGCAGTCTCTAGAAGGAAGAGAAAGAGGTTTAAAATCAAGAGCTTTCATGAGAAAATTAATACATAGATATATATAGATATATATAACTTATTTCCCTCTAATTTCTGCAATCAAGTGATTGTATTCCAAATGAATCAGCTAAATATTTATTGCTATTGCAAAATAAATCTTCCAAGTGATGACCTACTCAAATGAAAACCTTTCAAGAGGATATCAGAAGACACCACAGTACCCAGGTGGAAGACTGTGGTCCTTTGGTCATTTTAAAGTGCAGTTTTTATCAAGTGTTCTAATTCTTCTAGATTCACCACCTAATGCTGGAAGAACATCATTTGGGACTACCTGACTTCCCAGTAACATCTCACTGCTTTTTCCAGTGACCCAGTAGTATTGTTTGCAAGGTTTACATCTTCTCCACTTCAGCTATTTTTCCATTTGTCAGCTCCTAAATAATGATCTTCCAACCTCCCTTTAGCAAACTGAATAGACTGAAACACATTTTATGGCTTATTCTTCAGGCCTGGATAATTTTTATGGTCCTCCTTAAGACTCGTTTTAGTATTTTTTCATCTTCTTCAATCAAGAACATTAGAACTGGACAGAGTATTTAAGCATCAGCCTTACTAATAGAACAGACTTTAATCAAAATACTTGCTCTACTTTTAGTTAATATTTCTCCTTTTCTACAACCAAGTTCTTTGCTGGCCCTCATTAATTATACTATTATACTGACAGCTAATTTGGAGGTGATTATCTAGGAAGCTCTGATGCCCTTTCCCCAGGGCTTTAAGAGATAAGTCCTGGTGGTTTGAGCCATGAGGTCTACAGCACTGCTGGCTCCAGAAGTCCATCTCGCGGGACAGCAGAAGAGAAGGTGCATTCAAACTTCAACTGCAGCAGCTGAGCAGACCAACTCCATGTAGAAAGATGAATTTCTACCCATAAACCAAACCCATGGCCCAAGTAACCAAGCTGCAGTTACATATCCTCACCCTGCAGCCTTTGCTCCAAGTGAACCTGTGGCAAAGGGGCAGACAGCTGAGTGTTTATGAGGCAGTCATGTTTAAAAACAGTGCCATTGTGTGTCCCAGAGTTTAGAAACTCTTCCCAAAGTCTCTAAAGCCTAGAATCATGTTTTTGCAAAGAGAATCATCCTAAAGGTACGCCACAGTGTCTTAGTTTCTTGCTGCCTTATTTTGTGTTTTCCGGGACCATAGAATATTCCAGATCACGCCCCTTTATCTTCCCTTTAGTCAGTTGTAATTTTTTTCTAGTAATGGTGATATACTAATAATTGATAGCATCTGGTAACATTTAAATGAATTTACCTTCATGCTTCTTAGCACGATTTGTCTTTGCACTGCTCTAGGAATTTTAAAACGTTGGGCCCATGCCCTCCCTGACTGTTTAGGATACGAGCATGGATGAAGCCCCGGACTATCTCATAATTTTTAATGTGTTTATGCTCACAAGTACCTCTTTGATGTAGCTGCTTTCCCCTCTCTTACAGTTACTGAAACAAAACACCAAAGTCCAGTTCCACATCTGTCCACACCTAAATGTTACTGAAATCAGGAGGCAAAAGGTTTTCAAACAAATGGATGATTTGCCGAAGTCTAAGACCTCTGTGAAGATCAGAGTCGAGAGCTAAACCCAAACCCCTCAGATCTCCCACTTAGTTCCATCACCATTCCACGGCCACACCATTCAGGATCCTTCACTACCAGGTAACAGCAACAGAGGTGGTTTACCTGCCTTCATAATCATGGAGGTTTGACAACTACAATAGGCAACTGCAGCTCTTGCAAGTGTTACTCAGCATGGTGGGCCATGAGACAACAGACACTCCGGAAAGAAGCACAAGCTGTGGTTGTTGTAGCTGAATCCCCTCCTCAGTGCTTCAAAGCCAGCCCAAGGGTCTTGCTAATTGTTGTCCCTACTCAGTTTGAAAACAGTGTCCCATCTCCTCAATAGCCTCAAAACTCCACTGTTCGTTGTATTCCTTTTCCAGCTTCCCCACGGCCTCCACAGATTCTAAATCACTTTCCTTTATAGTCTTCCCACAAAACTGAAAAAGAACAATTTGATCAGAGATGGCAAACTGCTCTCTTTGTGTGGATTTACCTTAAAATCTTGAGGTTGAGTGCTGTCTCTGCAGAGAAAATAATTTTCTAACAGCCAACTCCAGTATGATAATGTCACCGACAACCCAGAATGAAATTTCCTGACACTCTTCTATTCATAAGAAAGAGCAAATACCTTGTTTATGACTAAGCCATGTGTAATGGGCCAAGCGCTTCCTACCAGCATCACAAATGAGAAAAATTTGCATAAATGAAGAACAGCAAAAGGAAAAGCAAAATAAAAACGGGAAATAAATGTATGCAGGGAAACATTGGGCAAAGTTTCTGGCACTCAAATGATTCAGCATAAGTAAGATGTGATTTTTTTTTTCCCCTCAGCAGGTGGATAATAATGATATTAATAATTACAGTATCAATAACCATTTGCAGAACATGCATTCATTTCACATTTACATCTTTAAGTACTTATATAGCTTTTGCTGACACAGATGGATAAAATGATACAGAATGTGAGGACAGGTTTTGTTTCAATATCAGATATCCAAAAGTGATCTACAGAGTCCCTGTGTATTCAATGGGAACAGAAAAGGATGCCAAAGGAGACCTTCAAACCACCTTTTGTAGAGTGAGAAAAAATCATCTTTTGGAGAGGTTGGTCCTCTCTGCTGAATGAAAAGAGAGGCTACAAGCCAGTTATAAATGGATGTTTAACATTTGGATGGAGAAAGATATACAAGGTGAATCAAAGCTTCAATGATTCAACAGAAGCTGCCAAGTGAAACAGTATTAGGCTCTGTGTTTCCCTAAACTTCTCTTTATGCCTCTTTTGCTAGATTTAGCTTGTTTCCAGGAATGCAATACAGAGTTTCCAAGTACCCAACACTGTTGGAGGTAAAAATAGATGGAAAGACATGGAAATGGATAAAAAGCAAAAAAAAGTGCATTACATATGACAAATCTGTGTAGCAAGCACAAAAACTAAAGCCTTCCAAGAGCAGGAAAGAAACAACGGATGAGCCAGTTCATTTATGTCTTATCTATTTCATTTTTAATGTTTAAGTAATAAAACAAAACAAAGAAGATCAATGAAACAATTTGAGATTTGCTGTCCTCATACAAGAAATTTCATTAAAAAGAAAAAGCTCTTTCTATTTTCTTCTTTTTTTTTTTTTATTTTTCATTAAGAAGAACACAAATACAACTGAAAAGGTTGATGAGTCAGTAGAAAACTGAGCAGAGAGAAGTGACATTTTGTCAGGATCAGGAGAGGATGTAGATGTGCCAAATGGCCCAATGAGCAGCAGAGGGATTGCTGTCTTCAGGAAGATCGCTTTTTCCAGGGAAATACTGCCGAGTCTGTTCGTTCCTACCACGAGACACAGTCCACGAGCTCAGTCTTTCAGGTGACAGACAAATCCTCTTGGCCAGGCCTCCAGGACTTGGTCTTGATGACACTGTCAATTTCTCAGCTAACTTCTCAAGGACTGACAAGCTCAACTTCGGTAGCCAACCACAGCATGGAGCACTCCTGCTTTGCCACTGGCCTGATATCATTATATTTCCCCCTATAAGGACAAATCAAAATACTTGCTGCAAGCTTGTACTTTTGCAGACACTTCTCCTGAAGCATCTCCATTTAGTTTTAGACAAGCCTTTTCCAAAGCAAGGCTCCAAAGTCTGTAACAGTATCTAAATGTCCAGATAGATTAGTATCAAAAATTATGTGACCATGGCCCTACGTCAAGTAGAAGGTTCCTTCCTCAGGTCAGTTTTTCAGAACACTCATGCTTGTGCCCACTCACTTCTCAGACTCTTCAAACGACCTTTCAGGATGGAAACATCCCAAAATTGTCTGACTATCAGCAAGAACTGGACCTCTGCCTAGGCAGGAATTTCAAAGGTGTCCCTGTTCAAATAGCTCATAAGAGCTGTTCAAGGAATCCAACCGAGCCAGAATAAAGGAAAGTAAATAATATTAGTCCTGTATCTGCAGGAGGTGGAAGTTAAAAAATATAATTAGTGGGAGTCCTCAAGGACAGTCTACTTTCCCTGAATCCTGCTGCTCCAATATTGTGTTGTGTTGCAAATGCCATTGATTTTCATTTTCTTCCTCTGAAACCCCAAACCTGTAATATTAAATAAGACTGAGGGAATTTCATTTTGTATCCAGAATACACTAAGCAGACAGCAACCCACTACTGTCTGTCCTAGCCTATTAACTTTATTAAAAAATTCAACAGAGCTGATTTCTGAAAAAGGAATTTATCAGTCTGCAGGATAAATATGGTATCAGTTGAAAGTTATTTTATTTGAATTTAGGTGTTCCTTGGCCAGGATGCACCATCAGACTTTTTAAGCTTGTCAAGACTGATAAAAAAACCAGGCCAAAAGCGTATGATAGGTATAATTGCCTTACTCTTCCTTATCCCCCTTTAACCAAAATGTAAGCTTGTATTGCATTTCTTTACAGAAGAAGATAATTATTGCTGTCACTGTCACATTCACTTCTTGGTCTTGATAACAAATGAATTAAACCTGGCACCTGACCAAAGATCCTTCAGTTACCCTGTCAATGCTAATTCAGGAAACCATACATTTTACGTAGACTGGTGTAGGGAAAGAAGAATGGATCTAGACTGTATAAAGTTCAGAATTTAACATGGAAGACTTTGGTCTTTAGTTACACTCTATGCCCCAACACAGTAGTTATGTCTCCAGATGGAGGGGGAAAGAATTCAGATTACAAGATTCCCTGGACATTAATGGATATCCTATCACCAAATCCTGAAACTCAGTTGATATACTTTGCCATCACACCATTTGACCTCTTTATATTTAACGTCCAACAGGTAGATTTTAGATTTATAAAAGCAGCCAGATTGCAAGAGCAGCTTGATCTGGTTTATGGTTTACCGTGGTTACAACAGCTAAAATAGAGACTGAAAAAATCACACCTCATGCTTGAATGTACACATTAAATTGAGAAGGAAATCTTCCTTTACTCAGTTTGCTGCAAATTTATTATGAACACCGTGAGTTTTACCCTAAAACTTTCAGCTTTACATACAAACTACTTAGACATCACATCTAGCCTATCAATATTCTGTTCAATATACAGCAAGTTCTACTTTACTGAACATGTATATAACTAAGCTTTTGGCAGTGGCAAACTTTGTAAGCAGCTGCAAGCTTTACTGACAACGTAGAACCAAATAAAGGTTTGCCTAAGAACTCAAATTCATAACTGGATGCCAAATTAGCATAAGTGAAATATGAGTATTTAATATAATAAAACATGAGCCGCAAGCGTCTAGCCCATCCCAGGAAAAATGTGAAACCAGAAGGTATTTTAATGAAAATCTGGAAGCAAATATCTGAGTCTAATATTTAAAAGCCATAAGAGTTAATTTTAGTTTGAAAGGAAATCATTTTTCAAAGTTCTATACTCTGTTTAAAAACAGATTGAGCAAGTTTATTAAATTAGCAGACCACTACATTTATGAAATCCATAAGTCAGATCAATGGTGCACAGTCAGCTCTACAAAGTAATTGCTGGCTTCTCTCAAAACGGACAATCCAAAAACTTCCAAGGACTAGTTTTTCCCTCCATTATTTATAACGAGCAAAACATGGTGCAATAGATTGTAATTCATAATGCCTTTTTAATGTTTTTATAGCACAACATTTGGACTCATTTCTAATCTCTTTGGATGACAGGCTGCCATTATTGAATTTCCATTAATATGAATTATGGGTACAATATATTTTACCCAATATTTTCTACCCCTGGACTAACGTGATTCTACAATAAAAAATCACATAGTCAGCAATTTTTTTCAGAAATAGAAATCACAGCCATCAGAGATTAGTCTTCCTATATGACTGTGTCTCTGACCTCAATCTTGCATCCATCTAACTCTACAAAATCATCAGACATAATTTACATGCACATTTACGGTCAAAGAATCATATATCCTGAGTTGGAAGGAATCCACAAGGATCACTGAGTTCAACTCCCTGCCCCATGCAGGACACCCCAGGAGTCACACCATGTGCCCAAGAGCATTGTCCAAACACTTCTTGAACTCTGTCAGGCTTGGTGCTGTGACCACTGCCCTGGAGAGCCTGTTCCAGTGCCCAACCACCCTCTGGGTGAAGAACCTTTCCTAGTATCCAACCTTCTTCCCTGACACAGTTTGGTTGTCAAAATGCCAGTATTTAGGAAAGTGTCAAACTGTGTCTTCCAAGCAGCAAGTCAAGGTTTGCTTAGCGAGCTCTCCCTCCTCTACCTAAGAAATCACTTGGTCATTTGGGCCAGGGAATACAAGATGAACAGACACGACCGAGTCCTGTCCCTCTTGTTCATGCCTCCAGATCCTGAAACGTGCCTGAGGAACTCGTTCTCCCTTATGAAAACAGATTTTAAGAATCAGGCAGACTCAATCACACTTCAGATCCTTTTGTTTTGCTCACCAGTAGCTATCTGCCATAGATATCTCTCCCTAAGAAATTACCAATCCATCTAAATGATTAAAACCCTACTAAGCAGTAGGGATGAGAACAGTCATCCTGATTTCAATGGGGCTACTTGCCTGCTTGAAGGCAAGCATATGCTTCATGTTGTACCACATGGCAGAGAGAGGAAGATACAACATGTGGTTAATGAAATCCCCAAGATGCAGACTGCAGGCAGTACATTCCAGGCAAGGATGCATTCAGTGTACCTGCAATGTCAATCTCCACCCAGAGTATTGAGCTGTATGAATGCATAGTCTCACCTACCATGACTGTTCTCATCTTTTGCAGGCTAAATCAGGATTAGCAGCCTAACACACACTTTAATATTATCACTAATATCAGTGAACTATGGCAGCTGCTTTGGAAAAAAATGCTTTTTAACAGTCACCAATGAACTTTGCACAGACCTTGCAGTACCAGGGCAGAAAGGCAATATAGCATTTTCCTTTGATTTTCAAAACACATGTAGTAATAAAAATCTATTAAATGAAACAAAGAACTTCCCAAATGCCAAGAATGGTCTAGTACTTGCCCTGAGGAGCTCACATCCAAAAAGGACAAGAGAACGATGTGTGAAGAAAATAACACAAGAAGCAAGCAAGTAGATGACAGGTAACAACATTGAGTAATACCATGTGTTTCTGCACACACACTCCAAACAGGTATTTGGCAAAGTCTGTTCCTAAATACAGATGCATTCAGAAATACAGTCCAGCCATAGTCAGAGGATTAGTTTTTGCCAGCATCGTGGTGGTAAATAGTTCTTCAGGAGAAATCCACATACAAAGAGAGCAAGGGGCTTCCAAAACACCTCTGGAAGCACATGCCAGGCACAGAAGATAAACAAAACACTTATCAGAAAAGCAAACAAAAAGGTAATCAAAACCCGAGTCCTTGGGATAACAGATGGCAGGATCGGGGACACAAAAAGATACATGGGTGGAAGCTGAGTAGGGGGTTGTTTGAATGCTTCTGACATTTCTTTAAATGTCAGCTCGTAATTATGACGTCTTCACCACCACTTTGTACATATAGAGCCCCTTCTAGCAAAGGCCTAGCAGCTTCTGGAGAGCTGCACTTTAGCATTTTGAGCTATCTGTCATGTTGCCATCTTTTATTCTGGTGAGAATGAACAAGCAAACACCAAACTCCCACTGAACACCTACTACTTCAGTTTTACTTCCAAGGTTTCCTCATCGTTCAGTTAAATCTTTGGGTGTATTATGCAGATTTAGATGAAGAGCTACACATTGAGAAGAACCAGGAGATAAGTGAGAGAAAGGGCAATATTTAAAGAAGTTTGGAGAACCCTGCACAAACAGTGTACTCTATAAACACTCTTCCAGAGAAAGGAAAGTGAGTGGGCTATAATCTTTTGCATAAGTTTACATATTTAAAAAGGGGACCCCTGGTGGTCTAGTGGTTAGGATGCAGCACTCTCACAGCTGCGGCCCCGGTTCAATTCCCGGTCAGGGAACTCCCCCGGTCAGATGGAGCTCGTCAGCCCTGTAAGGCCATCCATCTAAGAGAAGGTCACTCTAAACAAACCTACGTCCTGAAGACCTCGCTGCCACCGTCCGAGCTTCACTCGGCCCCAGCAGATGAACCTCAGGATTAAAGGGTGGGCTCAGTTCAGCGCACACTGTGTCTCACCTAAAAAATCCACTGTGCAGGCTCGAAGGGTAATGACCTTTCCCAAATCTTCATTCGCAAAGACTGGCCATACTATACTATACGTGTTTAAAACCTATGTTAATAAAAATCAATCCTTGTTCACTATTTGAACACAAATCCCATTAATAATTCCATCAAACTATCACTTCAGTTCATTATTTTACTCGTTTGCACTTCACTATATTCACTGCCAACATCTGCTGCTTTTCCTGGGAAAGAGGGTGGACAAGGCCACACAATCGTGTTTCTTTTCAACGCTCTCCCCTTGGTTCACTGGTGAGTGGCACTGATAGAAAGGGCATTTCAACTCCTTCCTACCCAGAGACAGAGTACCTTGCCTTCCAACACAACCAGTGTCCATCCCATGACTTAACATCCAGCATCCATCCCCAAATTCAAACTGCCTAATTATCAGAGCTACTCAGCATGCTTGCTCAATACTTTACTAAGCAGATACTTCAAAGAGGAAAGGGTGGAGAAGAAGTAAAGGATAACTGAGATCCAGGGAATAATAGATAACAAGCAACACAACTTCATATTTTGGAATTAAAAGCTTGGAGGAGACTGGGGACACAGGACTGACCTAGACAAAAAGAAAAACTTCCCCCAAAACTAAGCCCCACAACACAACACTTTGATCATGTTAAATATTCAGGGAGGCAACAGAGAACATAATCACAATGCACAGCAGGGTCCTCAGTGAAGAATGGGTTCACGACTCTTAAAAGGTTATTACAGCAAATTTAAGCAAACCAATTGCACAGAGACCAGCAGCTAAACAGAGGTTTTCAGAACCTGTGTTCTGATCATCAAGGCTCATTCCAACTGGCTCAATTTGATCTAACAATCAAAAAGTCAAATGATATGAATAAAGATATTTCCTCCAGTAAATTGAAAAAGGTGGAGTGGGAGCTTATTTAGATTTGCTTCTTGCGACTGCATTTCTTCCTTCCTTTCTTTCTCTGTAGCTCTTGTAAAAAGGTTTCAGCAGTGGTACACACTTCGTGCATCTATGTACTTTCATTCTGTCCAGGAATACTCACCTCCAAAGGAAAGGAAAACAGCCAGGGCACAAAACACAATGAAGCAGAAACACAAAGGGAAAAGAGCTGAGAAACAGAAGCTCATTTCCAACTGCACTGAACGACTACCCAGGGCTAACAGTGTTATATTTGACTGAACCTGTGTGGTAAAACACCCCACTATTAACCCCTCAGATGTTCTCAAATAGACTCGTGAACTGTTCCTCTACAAAGGCAGATTTGGCAGATTTTATGGTTGAGGGGATGAAGAAAGTTAGTCCCCAGAAGTCTTCAAGATATAACACCACAGGTGAGGTGCACTAATCTTTGTTTCTATAGCCTCTTCTGAGGGGAACTATCACAAATATAACATACAGTCATGGATTTCTATCTAAGTGCCATCATAAATGCAGCAGTAGACATATCTTTCAAGAAATACTTCAGATAAAATATCTGGCACTGAAAAGTCTCCAAATTTGTCAGCACTGGCAAAAAATCAAGGCCCAATCTGCCTCACATGAGGACACATATTAATCATGCTACTTTAATTTTGCTTGCCCAGGTTGTGGCTGTGTAAGAGGGAGTGTGTAGTCTGAGAGAGCCACATGTGGAAACCCTAATTTTGGTTCATATGATGACTAAAATGCTGAAGGTAAACCAAAATCTCAGGTTTCTCTTCTTGCAGGGCTAGTAGGATGCACTAACAAGGCAGTCTGGAGCTCTCTGCTCACAGAATCAGGCAAATTCCACTAATAAAAGGATCCATAATTCATCTCAAAAAAAAAATCAAGATGAGTACATATCTGTACCTCGAGCAGATGGAAACGGAAGCGTAAAGGTGAAAACAGGGCAGGACAAAAGGATATAACCACACTTGGAATTTCCCCAGGCCTGGCAACTAGCACAGGTTTATTGGGCCTTCACTGGCAGAAAGTAGCATTATTTTCTATTCATTGCTGTGGCAAGAAAAGAAAAAAATAGATGGGCTAGTAAATGAAAAACCAATTGTGCAGGTAGGTGAGAGGTGTTTCTACTTCAACATTTAATGACTAACATGATCTTTCATACCAGATGTATGCTAACATCTGTCCAATATCTAACACAATTTCTTACTTCCAGATACAACAGAAAATATAAAAATCATTTCCTGGCACCAGACACATCTGCAGAAAATACTGATTCTGATACAGAAACTGAATTTGCCAGCAATTGGTGGCCCATATTCAAAACAATGACAAAGATTTCTGAAAACCAGCTGAAAAAACTCCCTAGAAGATATATTTCTAGAAGATATATTTAGACTGTGTATTTGTATTTGTAATGGAAAAGTGAGTTCACAAACTATTCTAGTTGTTGTGACAATTTTTAACAGGGACAGACCACACCATCTCAGTGCACAGGTACGCTGGCCTAAAGAGACAAAGTCAAGATGTACTTGTGCTCCTTATTGTTCAGATACAACTCAGTCAAGTATGAAACTGTGGAGTCAAGTAAAACCAATTACACTTGCCTCAAACACAAAGCCATTCCAGTAACTAGAAAACAAAACAGGTCCAGGACCTATTATATGGCTCTGAGGCCAAATGATATGGCCTGGCCACATTCACAGGATTATACACTTTTACCCTCCAAAACAAGGTGGCTATATCCAAACTGCCAATTGGGAATGGCTGCTGGCCCTTGCTAATCCCCAAGCCATGCCTGAGAATTGTTTATGACAGCATTAGCTAGTCCAGACCGAGCACAAGGCAGAGCCTGTGCTAACAGTTTAATGGTATAGATGGTCAAGTTCCAGCTCTTGGGCCCGTGCCCTGGCACTGCTTGATCTGCTCTGGTGGACCTTGCCAAACGCTGTTGTACTGTGAGCAGGGCTGGCTGGAACACAGACACTAAAAAAGAAATAAGAGTATCCAACCAAATTTAAAATCTCTAAACATTGTCATCATTCCCTTCCTTATTTTTTTGCTTTTT
Organism: Manacus candei; assembly: GCF_025592945.1. NCBI lineage: Eukaryota > Metazoa > Chordata > Aves > Passeriformes > Pipridae > Manacus > Manacus candei. Next base: position 2,717,352 of record NW_026138055.1, on the reverse strand, counting down.
TGTCTTTATTTTCCAGACAGCCTTATTTCCACTGAGGTGTTCTATTTGCCAAAACAACAGAAGGTTAAAATAGTTGTGGTAAGCACTAAGTGTGCTTCATTTCTTACCACGATTCAGTGGCAGTTGCCAACAGTCAGGTAGTCAGGAATGCTGTGGGGAGTGTCAGAAGAGTTTAAATCAAGTGTCTGATGGAAAATGGGGCAGAAGAGAAAGATATCGAAGAGTGGGATAGAAAGGTGAAAAGATAAATGAATGAAATGAATTGGCCCACAAACTTTGCCACATTGCTTAAGCTTTGCTTTATCTCCTGGTTCAAAGAGTTGGATGCAAAAAGGCACGTTGCTCAACAACTGATTTGAGTGCCTTATCTCTCTCTGGTTTTGAATCACCCATACCAAAAGAATGACACGAAAGGTCTTTGCTGCAGAGCAAGTTCACTCCCTTAACCAACAGGTCAGAAGGCGGGGTAAGAAAGACTGGTTTTGCAGACTTATAGCCAAGATTGAGGTAACTTCCATAACCACCTTTGTGTGGCAGATGCCACCCCTGTTCTCTGAAGGAAACCTTTTAGGAGACTCCTGTCCACAGCATTTTGCAGGCTTTCACCACCAGATAATAACCAGATTAGTTTTGTTGGAATGAGCTTTTGAAAGCTGGCATATCCCCTGCTCAGAGCAGGCAAAGACAACACTGGATTGCTTGTGGCTTTGTCCACTCAAATTTTGGATAACTACAGGGTAGGCAGCAACATCTCTATGCACTTGTGCCAGTGTCTGGCTACTCTCAGTGTAAGCCATTTTTCTGTCTGGGTGAATTTAGAGGTGTCCTGCTATACTTTTTACTTGTGGTTACTTTAGAAGGGTCCTTTGTCACTCCACTCAGTGCACTGCATCAAAGAGCACTGACACGAAACTTTGGCTGCCCTGCCCCTTTGCAAAGCAACCAGTAATGGCAACAATGGCAGCTTACAGGAAAACTTGGGAATTATCTACCTAACATGAAGATGGAAATGAAAGCTATGGGAATTGAGATTGTTCAGCCTGGAAAAGAGAAGGCTCCAGAGAGACCTAACTGCAGCCTTTCAGTACCTGAAGGGAGCCCAAAAGAAAGTTGGATAGAGACTATTTACAAGAGCATGTAGTGACAGGACAAGGGGGAATGGCTTCATACTGAAAGACGGTAGGCTTAGATTAGGTATTAGGAAGAAATTCATTACTGTGAAGGTGGTGGAACAGGTTGTCCAGAGAAGTTGCGGATGCCCCATTCCTGTGAGTGTTCAAGGCCAGCTTGGATGGGACTCTGAGCGACCTAGTCTAGTGGAAGGTGTCCCTGCCCATGGCAGGCAGGTCGGAATGAGATGATCTCTAAGGTCCGTTCCAACCCAAACCATTCTATGGTTCTATGACTCTATGAAGATGGATTTATTGCAAGACTTGAAGCAGCTGTACGAATGAAGCTGAGATGACAGCTAAGAAAACCTGAAATAGCATTATCCTGCGCTGCTTCAGAGCTCAACTTTACTGTAAAGTAGTTCATATTTCTAAGCAGGCTGAGAAAACAAGGTGAATGGCAGCTTTGTATGTGGCTAACAAAGTATGTGTGATCCATATCTTCAAAATCTGTATCCATCTGTGTGTTTTAATCAAAGCAGGACATCTGAGATAATTATGCATGTGCATGATGACCCTAAAAGCCATCAATTCTACACATCAGACACTTCGGTCACAGCAAAACTACCAGAAGAATTATTACGAGCAGTGGAGAAAATGTTATGAAATAGAGTTTAAAACTTCATAAGCAAGAATGGAATTAATACACTCAAAATTTTCCTCGATAATCCAGCTTGAAGAACCTTGCAAAGATAAATGCTAGACCTTTAAAAGTAAGGATGATAAAGATAATTAATGGAAGCTTAGAAAGATAATAATGTCTCAAATCCATGTGGGGTATAACTATTGCTCGGCTTTTGAGGAAAAGGAAGATAAATTATTCAGTCTTACTCCATCCCAGCATGAGGCAAAAACTATAAAGGAAACAAGCTGTTCAAAAGCAAAACTGTGATGACTATGCCAAGATAGGAGTTAGGCTCAGAAGACCTAAAATAAATCCAAAGTTCTAGTAGTTACTGACCAGTGAGGATTCTGGGTATCGTTTTAAAGCAAACTGACAAAAAACCCATCTTGGGAAGGATTGAAAAGGTGATTCAATTCTATGATAATGTTAGGATATTACAGAATGCTTTTGGTTCGAAGGGACCTCTGCAAATCACTCAGCCCACTCCTGCTCAAAATAAAATGCACTTGGATATCAGACCGGAGTGTTCCTGGTCATGTGCAGCTGAGTTTGCAGTGTTTACCATGGAGATTCTAGAGCTGTTTTGGGACTTGGCTCCAGTTTTGGCCCCTGCACCTACACTAATACACACAGCATGGGCAACAAACAGGAGGAGCTTGTAGCTTGTAGCGAGGTGCAGGTCGGTCTCTTCTCCCACGTAACAAGCAATAGGACAAGAGGAAATGGTCTCAAGTTAAACTAGGGGAGGTTTAGATTGGATATTGGGAAAAATTTCTCCACTGGAAAGTTATCAAGCATTGTATAGGCTGCCCAGGGAAGTGGTTGAGTCACCACCACTAGAGGTATTAAAAGACATGTAGATATGGCACCTGGGGACATGTTTTTGTGGTGGGCTTGGTCGTGCTGGATTAGCAGTTGGATTTGATGATCTTAAAGATCTTTTCAAACCTAAATGATTCTGTGATTTTATGAACATCAGGAACACCGTTTTGCTGTTTGGATGACAGAGCATTGGCATAGGTGGCCCAGAGAGGACTGGAGTCACCTTCCTTGGAGATAATTCAAGGCCATCTGGACATGGTCCTTGGCATTTGAGTCGAGGTGACCCTGCTTGAGTAAAGGGGGTGGACCAGAGGACCTGCAGAGGTCCCTTCCAACCTTAACAATTCTGTGATTCTCCCTGTTCCTATACACTTCCTTTGTTCATTGAGCTTGCTCAGGATTTTCATGTTCAGGCAGGATGGTTTCCAGATATGCCTGCTTGGCTCTTGTACAGGGGCTGAGCAATTCCTGTGCCACCAGGAGGTTGCCATTGGTGAACTACTGGATCCTTCTGCATGTTCTTGTACAACACCTTTGTAAGCTCCTCTTACAATGACTGGCACTTCAGAAAAAGAATACGGATTTGCAGGGGAACACGTGATCAAATTATGCCCAGCATCATTCTTCAGGGGTGTTTCACTTGTGGGCTGACAAATGTTTCTCCATGCATTACTTCAGTGGTTTTGAAGGCATGAGCTTTGTATAACATTTTACGTTCCTTTGGAATTAAAGGATAACTTTAATCATATAAAATATTATAATATAAACAATATATAGTCTTAAACATTCAAATTACACAGCCAAAAAAGCTTCTCTTTCCTGACATGTTTGTGCAACAACTTAGCAGTAGTAAATATTACTCATATACTTCTCCAGTGCTTTGTTTCAGGATTACCACAAAACACCCAGAATCATGAACAGTAAGAAATAATGCTATGATATGAAGAATTTATTACTAGTTATTATTCATTATTTATACAGTGGGTGCATATCACTTTACACACAAATACCACTTCACAGGCAGCATATATTTCTCTGCAGAACTTATGCAAGGTTTGTTTTCCAAAGTGACCGGTTTGGTGATGCTAAATTGTATTGGGTAACAAACACATATGTTTCAGCTTGACAGGAGCAGAGAACAACCAAAAACAGCTGAGGCAAACCAACTTCTTGGAGAATTTGGAATAGTCTGTTCCTCCAAACCAAATAAATGTGCATTTTGTTTCCTGAAGTGTGCCCATTTCATCCAAGAACAGAATGTTACAGCAGCTAACCAACACTTGAACATCTAGTAATGCCTCAAATTTCAAGAGAAAACCCAACAAATATGCCTATAAGTTTATATTTTTTCACATGCTACTTTTAAAAGAAATGTTAGATTATACATCTTCATCAGAGCTGCTTCTACAGAGTGAAACCAGAATGAGGAAAAAGTGTGAGGAATTCCTTCCATGGTCTCCCCTACTGTGCTCTCGCAGGCATTGACAATGAGCCCTGTTCTGCACTGTGTGCCCATTTCTGCAGAAGATGGCAGCACCTTGTGTGCATTGTTTGGGTGGGATGGAGCACATTCAGCATTGCTGCAGTAACGTGACTCCTGGCATTGCTGTGGCATCGACAGAACAATCCTCCAACGGAACAGCCCAGGCTGCCTACGCTTCATGCCACAGAGTCACAAGATCCTCATGCTCCTCTTCAAGGTCTGGGCACATTTTCAAGAGGATTTTCAGGATTGTAGACAGGGCAGTGGTGATGCTTTAATGTCAGTTTGGAGTGTCAGCACTGGCTGATCAGAGCTTCCCGGTATGCCTGGAGCACATCAGCCTGTGTCCAGCATTTGAAGGTGCAGCATTCCCAGTAAAAGGAGTCAGAGAGCAGAGTTTAATTTCCTGTTTATCACTTCCAGAGCCAAATTTATTTTTATGTCTATCAACTTCACAGACAAGTGTCATATCAAGCAGGAACCCAAGGCCCATAAAAATCACAGGGAGAAGTGAAGTTTGGCTCCCTTCTATTTTTTTCTTTCTTTTTATTCATTTGGTTCATTTGTTTTGCAAGCAACTTTTAAATTGAAATCTACATATCAATCAGCAAGCTGAGAAAACCAATGCCATCAAGAAAATATTATGTCTGGCATACAATGTATTTTTCTTCTGCTATGCATCGAAACTGTAGTTTTTAAAAATTGCCATTGTGCTCCTGTTATAATAAAAATTATGGTATGCAGACATTCCACCCAACCAGTACTGCAACCTTCTAACAAACTGTTTGCATCAGGCTCTTCTATACCTTAATCAACTCATCCCCTCATCAACTCAATGATTTCTCAGACATCACCCTCTTCATGCAACACCAAAATCCGAAACTACTTTGTTGAGAAAGGATTGGTTCTGTCAAAAATAATTTCTGGGCCCTACTTATCAAGTAGTGACAGTAAAAATAATAGGAAACCACCAGGTGATTCCTTGCAAAATTCTTTTTGTGACTGCATTTGATGGTGACAACAGCAATATGTTCCTAAATGACAACCACCAACGTTACAATTATAAGCACTTATAAGCCAGGAAACCTGCCCTGCCCTCCTTTAGAAGCAATGCTCCTTGGAAATAAACCCACATCAAATCACAGGCAAGGCAGCTCCTAGGCTTTTTCAGCCTGACAGGAGGCTACGACAAATTTTATAATAAAACCCCCATAACTCTTGAAACGACAGAAGTATATATTTCGCTGCATTTTGAATGGATAATCTGCAACTAAAACACATGAAAACGAAGTAATGGCAAAAAAGAAATAAGAAAATAAAAAAGAACTCTAAATAATTTCAAAGAATCAAGCACATAAATCCTGGCCAATACAAATTTTGTTTAGGTTTTATTATTGATATTTATCTCTTCTGGAAGTCAAGAAACTTTTTGATCAAAGTGCCAAAGCCCAGAAATACTCCTTTTTCTTTACCCAAAGCTGTCATGTTTGTGACCTTGTAAGTATTTGGCGATGTCAATTAGTGCTTCGAAAATGCTGCCTTTCATCTTCAAATGGAACTGGGCCTAGAAACTGGCCAGACCTCTTAGCTCTTTCAACAGATGATAAACACACTGCAAGTAAAAAAATCCAAGTGGCTTTTTATGACTTTACAGATTAATGAGCATGTCAGAGTTTTCCAACCAATTTTGGCCCAATAAAGTATCTACAAAACTTGACAAACTAAATCCACATTTTGTATGTCCCAATTTCTATACTACTAAAAATATGTACAGCTACACCTGAGAAAAAATACTAAAATAAGATGTTAAGAGGAAGTAGCAGACCATCAGCACAATTTAAGCCCTCTCTATGGGTCACAGATCATTAGGAATAGCCTTCTACAGAGGAGTCTGAAAAACACCCAAGGTATCTCTCCACTTCCTTGAAAGGGAAGAATCGGTTGCTCTACTTCAAGGCCTTCATCATGTCAGTTTTGGAACCCACCACTGATCTCCCTTTGCTCTCCTGTCCCCTGGTGGTAAAAATACCTCCTAGGAGTTGTAATTTTTTTGTAGTAATGTGATTAGTTCAGCAGAAGTCATTGCCTAGTTCAATTTACAGATATTTTGGTCAATTTGTAATTAGCTCAAAGAAAAAAAGTGTCCTGAGAGTCAATGACCAAATCTATGTGCTTCCTCCTCTCATTCCTGGTACAAGCCATGTTGATCCCTCAAAAGGAACTCTCAAAATTACTTGAGGATATAAGGATGATACTACAATGGTATTTTTTTGTGGTGTAATCTGCTGGTTTCAGCCTACCTGGGCTGGTGTGATGGCACCACAAAAGGCTCAGTCTGGAAGCTGCACTCCAGTTAAATGGTGTGTCAGCCCAAAAAGGTAAATTGTGCAAAGCTTATTGAACTTTGAAACCTAAACAACCAGGAGGATGTGATTTAGGTGCCAGGGAAAACCTGTCCTTGTATTCTATTAGAGACCATTGCTATATACTATATACTCGGCATTGCTCTGATTTCCTAAACATTCATGTAATAGTCTGCCATAATCGGAGCTTCATATGCATCTGAAGCCTCTGATTAGGTGGAATACGCCTGCATCTCATTTACCAATGAAACTGGACATTAGTCTATTTTAAAAAATTATCCATAGGTAAAAATATGCTCCCAGGAAAAAATCGCTTTCACTATTTGCCATCCAGCAACTGAAGCCTTTTGTACCATCACAATAATTTGCACTTGGGCCAGACTGCTGCTTTGTGTCCAGATCACCAGGCTACTCCCTGAAATGGTGACAAAAATATGCCAACTCTCAATACAAACCCTAGGGTTATGGAGAAGCAGCTTTGCACAGAGAAGTTGGAAGAGCAAATCCCATATACTTTATCACTGCATGTTTTGACTGTTTTTTAGCAACTGTTGTATTCCAATATTTATAATCGCTCTCTTTATGCAAGCGTCTTATGTTTTATAATAAAAAGAGTACATAAATTTCAGTTACCGTAGCAGAGCAAATTGTTGTATGTAATTAGTCATGTACAACATAAGGCGTAACTTGAAAAACAATTTGTGTTTATTCTTCCTCTGCTTAATCAATATTTTAAATATTTGTGGAAACCATACACCAGCTTAGTAAATCATCACCTCCAAAGCGAGAGAAATAGAACAGACAACACAAATCCTGCAACCTACAGCAAATCATCTGCATATGACAGGCTGCTGTTGAGGGAACTACATTTTTTGGCCTGTGAAGGAAAGAAGAATATAACATTTTACTTCTGTGCTGTTCCATTTTATTCCTTTTTACTGTGCATTCCTCAGCCATGCCGATTTGTTTTTCCTTTACCATAAGAATTTTCTTCCCTCTCCACTTATTTTTTAATGCTATTTAGTTGCACTGATACACAAAGACAGTAGGGGCTGTTTTTTTCCCTGCAATCCTTGTTTGACTTTTCAGAGAGGTTAACAGATGTTTTAACATCACTGTCTTCCCTCCCACATCATAACTGTGGCTAACCACAGTAGGACAAACTTCGATAGCAACAACATGAGAGTCTTAAATGCTATGGGAGTACTGTGAGCACAGGAGGCCAGGATCACATCTCTGTTATGCTATTTAAAGACTTAAAACTACACAGCTATCCCTGAGCTCAACTAGAGAAAATCTTATCAAAACTGAAGATTGGTGTTTTTGTAAAATTTGTCATAGGTTTAACCTTGAGAATAACAAATCATTAAGGGGGGGGGGGGGGGGCTTAGGAATCAATTTATGTTTCAAGCAAAGGGTTTTTAAAATTAAGGTTGAGAAAAAAAATCAGATCTTGCCTGGTGTTGCACAGATTCTGTTGATGTATCAATCTTTTCAGGCATTTAAAAATAATATAGAGATGATAAAAGTAAATGTTCTATAACCAAAAAATCTCTTGGTAATAAAATTTCAAATTACAGCCCATGACAACACTTCTAAATTGAAGCTGTGATACAGGAGCTTTGATGGAGAAAATTGTACAAGTAACTCACAAAGTAATTCGGAAAAGCAACAAAGAATGAAGGTGCTGCTGAGATGAACAGAAAAAACAGCTGGAATGGTGTGCAGCATCCTTAAAAATGAATTTTAGACTGTTTGTTGCCAATATCTTAAGCAGTGCTGTAGTCTTATAAGGATTTCTTGGAGAGCTTCCTTTGAGCAATAAATAACCTCACTGCAGAAAACCATGCACAGACAGACCCAAACCTGAGCTAAATCATCATACATGACTGGGTTCAGAGTCTGACAAATTGATCTGAACATTGAGTTTAATGGCAGGATTTGCCATTTGACTACTTCAGGCATTCAAGGGGGTGAGGAAGTACCTCCTGTAAGGACTCATCCCTTCAAACTGTGATGACTCTTGGTGCTGGTCTGTGGACCAACTCTTCAGATATAGCACCAGGGCAGAAAAAACAAATTGAGTAAAGGAGCTGAAACTTTGCTCAAAGTGGCACAGAATGAGTAGAAAAAACCAAAAAATCCCTACCTCTGAGTACCTCACTTTCCCTGTCAATATACTGGGTGTGCAGCATTAAACTATTTCTTACAAGTTGATGAGGTCTAAATAGTTTTTCTGATGTTTTCTGGCAGCCTCCGATGGAATGGGTTATAGCAGTGCAAAGTCTCCTCGTCATTTTGTTCAGCAAAAAATAAAGCTCAGGAAGAGACAGCTTTTCTGTTTAAATAACTCAAACTAAACATCCATAACCACTTAAATGTGGCAGATCCACTAAGTGTGATTTGTACCAAAGCATCTGTGGTAAGAAGGTTACAGGTACGCTTTGAGAATAAATTTCAAAGGTCTGAAAAGTATAATTAGTTTTAAAGTTCTCCTACACATTAATAATTAGTAATAAAAACCTTCTAAAGTCCTCCACAGAAAGAAGTAAAAAGCTCTTCCAGAAGCATAAAAGCATAGACCAAATCCAACCCCCCTCATGGTTGGTCTTATATCTAAGCTTCCTGCTGAAGATGGTTTCATCTCCCACCAACAATTAATTTGATCAATTTTTTTCTCTCCTTTCCAATGCTTTTTCCGTTCATATCACATAACTCAGGGTGAAGTCTTTAATCTTACATACATTTACATAATTTTAAAGACCAAACGGTTCAGCCAGATTAGGTAGCCTAGTGGTCCTTAAAACAATTAATCTATGAATTCCCCGACCAATTCCACCACCAACACAGCAAGTTTTACAATTCAGTTACATGTCAGAGAGAAAAGAAATTTTTTCCTCTGTTTTGAATTTGTCCCTTTAGGATTCAGTTAATCAGGAGCTAAAGGACAGGAATATGACCAATGTCTGCCAATACAGGTATCCAGAAGACAGGTCTTGTCAGACTTAATTTCAATCTTTGACAAGACTATGACTCTGTTTGATAACATGTAATTGAGGATGATGCCATGTATATGTATTTTTAATAACTATTGACTTAGCACTTTGGCAAAAAAGTCTGGAGCAATTATTATCTGCACAGACACGGAAACATGCAAGGGAATGGTGAGTGATGCTGAAAGGATGCATATGGTTTTGGTACCTATATGATTTTAGCATACATATTTTCAAAAGTAAATGAAGAATGGAGATGATGCAAAAGATACACAGTTATTTGGAGGCTACCAGGACTGGTCAACAGCAGGAAACTAGATGAACCAAGGACCAAAGGTTTGAAGACAGACTAGATGACTTACAAAAGAAATGAAACAAACTTTTAACTGAGAGAATAACTAATTAGCAGGAACACAGAATGAAGAGAGATGGATTGGCCCCTATGGTTTGAGATCTTCAAACCAGGTCTGGAAGGTATGTAAAGTCAAAACCGGCAACTGGATGGCACAGAGAGTTTTTTCTGTCCTCAGCGTGGAGGACCACTGCTGCCTGTACCCATATCCTTGGACAATGAGATAAGGAGGACCAGTTTCTCAATCTTCTGGCTTCCCAACACCATGACAGTTTATTTACCCGTGTCACCGGGGCACACCCTTGCCACTGAGCTTGATGACACCTGCCATAACGTTCGGGAAGGTTCAGCCCTGCAATCAAATATCCCTTCAGCTAAGCAATCAAATATCCACAAAACAGAAGTAAGAAATTCAGCTTTAAGATGACACCTGTCCCCCATGAGCTGGTATCCCATAAATATGCTCACAAAATGGTTGCAGAGAGTAGGTTGTGAACTCTCCATAGCTCATGGAAACTTCACACATACTTGGCTTATTTTTAAAATATTTTTATATTTTTAATTTATTTTTTTTTTAATAAACCAAGTAACCACATTATTCTTCTTACTTGTGATTTCCTCATTATATGGATATAATTTTTTATGCCTGACAATTAGCTGGACTCTACAAGAGAAAGGCCCTGGCTGGTTACACTGCTGACCCCAAGTGTAAATCTGCTGCGTGTGAAGGACAGAGACAGAGTCAGGCAGGGTGAACAGGCGTCTGTGGGAGTACCTGATTTTTTTTCTGACACCATTTCACATCATTAGTTGGAAGCCTGCTAGACACCACACCCTTGCATCTCTGTTCATCCTATCTACCTCACTTTTTCAATGTTTTTTCCTCTTTAATACATGCAATTTTGAATTTGTAGAGCTGTTTAGTTGATTCACAGCAGCAGAAGCTGGGGTAAAAACTCTATAAATTTTTACACATTTATTGTATGGGAGATTACACAGTTGATTAACAGTTCTCAGAACAAAAAATGTCCCATGCTACCTCCATTCTTGTCTATTTTTTGCTTTTGATCTATTCATGCGAAAACATTCTTACTAAGGAAAGTCATTAGAAAATTGTCTAATAAGGTAATTTAGAAGACGGTTCACATTGAGCATATGATCAAAAAGCATTTAACTTGCTGTTCCTGCCTCCTCTCCCCTAATAAACATATGGTTTACTAGCACTGATAAGATTCAAAATGCTTTTGAACATCTGGGAAAAGGGTTGATCAGCTCCAGACAATCGTTGGACTCTAAGCAGACCCAGGAACAAAGGTCGTGATAAATGAAACCACTGCTTTGGCTCCAAAATAGCCTCAATCATCTCCAGACAAAGCATGATTGAAATGCATCTATCTGTGGATAGCATCTGGAGAACTCTAAATATGTTTTGATCAGAATCCGAGTGGTTTCTTTCAAATGAAAATAATTTTAAGATGCCATGGAAAATTTTTACAACCAATCACACTTCGGCCTAATGTTTCCTTCTGCAGCATTGACCTTGTTTTTCTACAGTGTGAAAAAAATCAATATAATAATGGTACTGCAGTAAAATTTCAGCTTGCTCTTGGCTTACTTTAAATAACTTTATTGTCTCCTTTCCTTCTGTCTGCATCTGCTGTATTTGGCACTTGCAGTTATTAAAATGAAACCAAGTTGAAAGAAAATGTTAAATATCATAAAAAGAAACCCAGCAGTGCTTCTGGCTCACTTTGTCAATGCTGTGGTCACCTTTACCATTTGCCAGGGTTTTTTGTTCCCCAGCTGTTCTACCTGAATCTACATGCAGAAAGAAACCCCAGCTTTCTCCTAGAATATCAACTTGTACTTTGCAGATTTAAAAGAGCTAAATGTTGTTGTTTCTTTTTTTTAGAAAGGAAAAGTCACCCTCTTTCCTCCAATAATATATTGGAACAAAAAAGCCCAATGGTTTACTAGTGATTTCAGTTCTTTGATGCTTAACATTTTCTTACTCCTCAGTTTGCCTTTTTTGCCCAAATGAGCAAGCCTGGTCATAGCAGTCCCACTGTTTCAATCCTACCTGCACTAAGAACAAGGCTTTGAGAACCCTGTAGGAAACTATCAACTAAAAAGAAGAAAAAACACCATTCGGCCAAAATTATGCCCTTTAGTCACTTTCCACTCCCTCTGGATGAGAACCATTTGTTGTCAACCACAGCTCTACCTTGGTCAACAGACAAGAAGAGCATTCCAAAAAGCAAAAGTGGGAACCATGTGTTCAAGGTAAAGCCACAGAAAGCCTAAATGTAGGCAGTGCTGAAAGGAAAGAAGCATTTGCTCTGCCTGGGCCTCTCAGAAGTATGAGCCAGTCTTAGAGCAAGAAACACCTACTCTAGTGTGTGCACAACACAGAAAAGAATAAAAAAGACACACGCTGCCCACAGGAATTTATTTTCCTACTCTTGGCTATACCACAAACACAGGTTTTATAAAGGGACAGGTGAAGCTCCATCTCTAGCAGCCCCTTTAGCAGATCAACCCCTTAAAAAGAAAAGCTGAATTCTTACTTTGGTAGTTGAAGCTGGCGAGGAGTTGGCCACCAGGCTGGTGATGACGTCGCTGTTGCCGGTGGTGCAGGCGGCAGTGGCCGGGGTGGGGAGCCGGGAGGGGACGATGGGCAGGGGCAGCAGCCCCGGGCGGGTGCTGCTGTTGGTGCTGGCAGCGCTGCTGCAGTTGGTGCTGCTGACATGGTTGCCATTGGAGCTCCAATCCCGGCGATCCCACCCGGCACGGTAATCTCTTTCGAACCGGCTGTGGTGCCGTGACATCTCGGTGGAGGGCAGCTTTGTCTCAAAGGGAACTCGAGAGCTTGCCTGAAAGATTAAAGCCAAAGAGGAGTTAGGAGTGAGGTCCCAGTACAGTACCTGTACTCAATAACCACCAGGGCAAGGCCCTGCCATGCCTCCTCTGCTTTAGGAGAACACTGTTCCTCTGCTTTTCCCAGCTAAACATCAGGAGGAAGAGAGCAGTGCTGTAGTAAATGTTAATCTGGAACACGAATGAAAGAGTTTGGACAAGTACAAGGACACAGTGGGAGAGCCCAGTCCTATAGAACTGAGGAAACACCATCTACCCAAACTCTTCAGTAGAGTAACAAGCAACAGCATGCAAATCAGGAAAAGCCAAGATAGAAGGAAGTCATCATTCAATGTTTTGATAACAGGAAAACATTTCCAACAGCTGCCTCTTGCAGTTTTCTCAGTAGCCTTCAGATAATTTCTGTAGCTCTTTCCTGTACCTGACACAAATATTAATCCTATTATTAAATCCTATTATTAAACATGACCAAATATTAACCCTAAAGATCAAAGGGAGAAAAAAAATCTACCTGCTAAATCTATCCATTATTTCTCTATTTTCAAAGCCAAATACCGCTTTATGCAGCCCCCTCCCCTCCCTTTTTTTTTTGACCTCCTCACTGGAAGCTCCTACAGGAAGGTTTCACTCCATGATGCCTGAGAACTTCCCACAGAGAGGATGCTCTCCAGGGCAGGCCAATATGTTCTGTCTCCTCCCGTGCTTCTGGCTAGACTTAAAACACTTAATACATGTAAAATGATCCAATGACCAAGTTGTTCTGTGTGATCATCCTGTCCTTATCATTGCTTACCCTCTCAGTCTTTGTTATCCATAGATTTTATCTGCCAAGAGCAAGACCTCTGAAAACAATGCTGGAAGTCAAGACTCCCAACATCTAATCCCAGTTCTGATAATCGTACGTTACATAGTCTAAAGCAGTTACTTAAGGCTTCCTTCCAAGGTCTCCTAACCTGCAGAATTGCAATAATGCTATTTTTCCAGCAGAGTTCTGAGTAAGTGAAAGTTTACAGCATTTGCAATTGAAGAAGAATATGAGCAAATGCTAAACATATTTATTTCCATAAATAAATAATGAGTATCTAGGTCACTGCAGCACCTGATTTATTTTATTTGCATCACACAATCCACTAAGTTCTTTGTAATAATAATATCAGGTCAGTGGAAGCAATGTTGTTTCACAGATTCTTAGATATAAAAATGGATGGTTAAAAACATCTGCTTATAAGGACTATGCAGGAAGCTGGAACCAAACTCACCCAGAAACTTAGAAATAAGAAATTTCTTAAGAGAGATAAAACTTAGAAGTGGTATAAAACAGTGTGCCTAACAAGAATGTTTGTTATTCACCTGGTAGAAATTTTTAAAAAAGCAAACAAAACCAATTATTATACCTAAATGATGAAAGGTTTAACTGGTTCAGCAGAGTTACTAGCTTGAGATGAAGAATACTCTTCCTCAGTTAAAAATTCAAAAATATGTGTATTACAAAAAAAAAGCCCCAAATTCCCTCCTACAATCATTATTTTCAACTAAATGCTGAACCAAATCTCCTAGGAAGCTGCACTTGTGATGGTTATGTTGCCACTGTGCAGGAATGGCAACAAGAGCTTATACTGGGGACCACATCAGTGCTGTTGGTGTTGACTGCAAAATTAACATTCCTCTTAAACCAACAGAGCCAGTTATTTTTTCCTCTAGTAGGATGTGATGCAAGGCTTGACTTGATGATTTGAGGGCTGTCAAGATTAGATTCTTCTGTCTTGTATTTTTGTGGCCATCTGATACTTTCATTCAGTAAGCTCATTTTGTATTTTCCAGAGGACCACGTGGGAATGACAGCTCAGCTGTACAACAACCACAGCAAAAACCAGAGACACCAGTGCTGTGAAAGGTGCTGTAGTGAAAACAGGAACTTTTATTTTAGTAGAGGTGAACAAAGTAAGTTTTTCCTCTAGTGACAACCATCTCAGAATAAAATCAGTACCTAAACACAGTGTCTTTAAAGGCTAGAATTCCACAGGTATAACCCCACTTTCGTTTGTTTTATAAATATTTTGCCAAATCAGGCAAAAAGGGAGTCTGTAAACTGCAAGCTGTAATTTCAAAATATCCTTTATTATTCCTTGCCTTTGAAAAAGTTTCTTTTTTAATCCCCACAGCCTCCACCACCGTTTGAAGGTATCTTTCCTGACTGTTTGGATGCTGGCTGTCAACTGAATACCCTTCTCCTCCCGAGCTCGAGGATCTCCATTAGCTGTATTAGTGTACTCCTTGACAAGGCAACCAGAGAGAACCAAATCACATCTCCCCCACCCACCCACACACTTGAGTACATCTGACATTTAATTCAGCGGAGAGCAGCGGCACACATGCACATAAGTCAATAGCGAGCAGTTTTTGCCACACGATCCAAGACACCATGCCCCCAGCAATTCTACTATCAGATGAGACTGACAGGCAATTACGTCAATAACAAGCAGGAAAAAAGCCTGTGACTAAGCCACGCATTAAGAAGTTTACTTAAAACCTACCGCCCTCTTCATGAGCCAATTCACTTCTCAGTCCAGTGGCTGTTATTTCATGGTATTTCCAATAAAAAAATAAAAGCCAGGGCTCAATGTCATACTTTTTTTTTCCAATACACTGAATTAAATATACACTACTTGTTTCAACATGTCATTTTTGGCTGGGTACAAAGACACTTGACAGCAACAAGATGTGCAGAAAAACCGGAGGGGATAACTATCTAATACATGAGTACTCAACTGCTAGTGCTTGCTATTTAAAATTAGAAAGAATAGACAATGTTCTCATAAATAGCTGCTGGGTGAGGTAAGAAATGGTTTGTGAACAGGCTAGCTAATTTTTAAATATATTTTTAGATCCAGAGTTTATGCTTTGTCTAGACTATTTTCATCAAGGATCATAATCATAATAATAATGCTTCAAACATATTCTGTACTCATAAGAAAAACTTCTCCAACAGACTGTGTCCCAAGTCAAGCATAATCATTGCATTCCTCTGCACAGAACTTGACACGGGGCAGCATAAACCATCTTGAGAAACAGCAGAGACGGACCAGTGGAAACCTGCACAAACAGCAACAAGGGCAGCAGTCACTGCAGTCAGAGATCACAGACTTTTTGAGGTTTAAAAAGATCTCTAAGATCATCGAGTCCAACTGTCACCCAAACCCCGTCATTACCAGTTCCAAACTATCTGATTTTAGACTAAAATTTTACAGTCATGTATTCTTCAGAATTTTTTTCCCCCTAGTAATAAACCTCCTTTCTGAACCCTGCCTAAAAAAACCAATACCTTTTCTTTTGCGGACATGGCGAGATGGAGAAAGATCAATACCTAATACTTAAAAATACCAACATCAACAGCTACAATTAATTAATTAATATGTTTTTACCTTTCTAAGGAAAGTTTTCCTCAACATTCTTGTGCAGGCATTTTAGCTAGCTTCACGTCCCTTTAAACAGCACTAAGGAAGAGAAAGAAGGTTTTTACATTGTTTTTTAGACTTGGGGAGCTCCCAGTGCTGTCTGCACTGAAGTCACCATGCCAGCTAAGCCTTGGCTAATTATAGATCTATCAGCCTCAGTTTTGGGGTTGATTTTTCAGCCAGTATGAAGCTCCACACTGCCCTAAGAGCCAGTACTAGAGCAGATAAGCTTAGAGCTGTCTCAGATATGTTTACTCTACATCAGAGCCATAAAACCACAATGTAGAGATGCAGACATAGTCAGCAATAGAAAGAATGTATGATTTGTGCATCTCAGAGCAGTAGTCCATGAAGAGGCATACTGTATGCTATTACTGATGAAAATCCCTCTGTGCACCCAATTCAGCTGACATACTATCCTGTGAAGGTGGTAAAGTCAGTGAGACAGGCCTTCACTCACTCTCTACTCAAGATGTAATCACTGGAGTAGCCCGGTGTCTTTAATCTCAACTAGAAAGGAGACGTGTTCCTGTTTGTCACATGGAATCAAAGGATTTTATTGTGCAGCCAAAAGGAACAAAACCTCTCTTAGAGGGGAAAAAAACCCACCCTACTAAAGAAAGACTAAAAAAGAGAGAGAAATCCATAATAGTTACTGGTTGAACTGATAAATTGAAAGCAAAAAGGAGATCAAACTGGTATTAAGGGAGAGCTGTGGAAAGGGCTATAAGCCAAAGAAGAGAGATCGAGCAACCAGAGGTAAATGCAACTCTGAAAGGAGATTTAGTGATATGGCAAGACAAACAGAATGCCTATCTCAGTCCCAAAGACTGCATCACTGTGCATGCATTGCAAAAATCATGCCAAAACACAGACAGCCCACTTGGTTTCAGACAAAGGTTATGCAGGACCCAGGCACGAGGATTATACAGGCACCCAACCCTCTCCTCCATTATTTACTTTCACAGAAGGATGGGATTGGGAGGGTAGATCAGGGAAGGGTAACAGAACAACGAAACAATACCAAACACCTTCTGAGGAATAAGACAGGATCTCTCCCAGTTGTCCAAGGCCAAAACACGCAATGTAGCAGGTGAGAGAGAAATTACTTTACATCTATCCCTCTCAAGGGTAAGTAAAATGTGAGCATACCCCTGTGCTAGAGAACATAACTTTTTCTACAACCAGGAGTTTGAGAAATGTCTCATACTAACAGCTTGCTCAACAATAAAGTTCGAGAAGGTTTTTCTGCAAAATGGGTGTCTTCAGGACTCAAATGTAGGGCACCTACACAGATGACAACATCCAGCCTCCAGATTTACCCTGAATGCTTTGACCATTTGGAAATCCTCCTACCTTCTTAGCATAAAAACATCTTCCTCCTGGTACTCATTTTTCCCCACTTCTCCAAGGCAAACTCATTTGTTCCTTGTTTCCACGGCTTCCACACACATGCACAGAGGCAAGGAAAAGACCAGCGGCATGTGAGATAGCAGCATGTTATCCTCAGGCCTCTTACCAGGTTCAAACAGATCACTGCTGCAGATTTATTAAACTGAAGTGGTTAACATTTCATTTTATGCTCGATACATTTAAACACAGCCCTTCTTCCCCCCAAGCCCAAAACACTCACTGTTCTGAAGAAAAAATGTTTCCTATTCATATTCCTTTAAATGACAGTCCGGCTCGAGTCTTGAAGCAGCTTCTTCTCTGCTTTCCACGCTTATCTAGTCAAAGTCTCCTTAAAGTGTCTATCCCCACAGATATAAATATAAGGAAAAACAGGCTTTCGGCCAGTCTGAAGCTAGAGAATCAGATTTCTTAGACTATTAGTCAACTTCATTAAGTGACTTCAAAAATAAAGGTCAAGCTTTTAATTTAAATTTTTCCTGGGTAAGCATTTGTTTCTAAATTTACCTTTTAAATAATAACATTAGAGAAACATGATAGGCAAGAGAGGTTGGGAGACAGCAATGGAAGTAGATAAATGGTCATTAGGGAAATGGCACAAAAGAAGAGAGAAAGATCCTGAAACTTTAAAATAAGCAGCTAAATAATCTTACGTGTTTTCAGACTGGATAAATGGAAGCACAGGTAAAATAGCCCATTAGAGAGCTTCAAAAGCAGTTAAGTGCATGTGAGGCCTAAGTATTTTATGAGATACACACACAAAAAAAAAAAAGACGAGGAAGAAGAGAGATTTGCTGTAATCAGATCTAGCATGAAGAACTGTAACTGATAAAGAGGAAGATGTCTAAGTACCTAAGCTTGAGTGATTTCAGATATATGCTGCAGGGAAAATGTTACAGCATGCAGTTTTATCAGAGCACACCGACACAACAACCTCTCCTGAGGCACAGGTCTGAACATATAATTTATGCATATGGTATCAAAATCACATTGAAATATATCAGTATTACCATAAATTCTGCATATAATTCAATCATCAGGTCATGTATGTACACGTCTTTAAGAAACTCAAAATAGAACAAGGTACCAGCAGACCCGGCAGCTTCAGGAGCCACTCTTCACTTCAGCAGTGTGCCAAACAAAATGTTTTATTTGAGCTCAACATTATTTTTAACCTACAAAGACTTTCTTAGACACATATGGAATCACTGTTACAAGCCTACATGGATCTGACTAATCCTTTTTCGCAATTTTGACTTAACTTTTTTTTTCTGTTTGGGTGACTTCAGTGAAAGAACTCTTTGTTAGACAAAGGCAGATGGAATCCAATCAAGAGATTCTGTAAAGCTGAACTACAAGCAGCTGTGTAGAAAGATAAGATCCAGAAATATTTGAGGGGCAAGGAAACAACTTTATTATCAAGCAAGGTCTACTTTTGTAAACCCCCGATTTAGTCTTGTAAACAGCTGTAAAGCTCTTGTAAAATCCAAGACAAGGCAGAGAGACTTGAGCTGCTTTGCAACAATCAGATCTTGGGAAAAGAGAAAAAAAAGGAAAAAAGGAGCCCAAATCCTAACCCTGTAAGTGATAAAGGAGCAGTAGATTTAAGAGATTATACAGGATTTAATTTTCCAAATATATGCTAGAGGAGGTGATGCTTTGGGACGTATTAAAAAAAATCAAAGCATCAAAAACAACGGTGTCTTCTTAGCAGAAAGTTCACTATGGAAGAAGCACAAATGAGACTTTTGCTTCTCTGTCTTGAAATACTGCTGAAAAGTGTGTACACTTATTATTTCTGAGTACCTCAGATGCATATGAAATTATTCCCTTTAGATAAGTAAAAAGATAAACTAGACTATCCAACTAAAAAAACCCCAGCCACGATGGAAGTGAAACCATACCTCATAGTCTCGTTTCTTTCTTTCAAAGTTGAGAGAATATGACCTTCCTAAATAAGGGGTTACCAAAAAATCTGTGTTTTATTACAAAGCTCCTAGGAAATTTATCTTCAATATGATCATTTTCTATATGCAGTAATTTGCTTTCAGGTGCTAATTTTTTTTACAACCTGAGTGGAGTAGATAACACATCCTGCAATTCATGGATCATGAGCACTAGCAGAGCGAGGAAAGTTCAAAGGTTCAGAGACATCTGTGGTCCTGCAGCTCACACTCTTGGAACAGAAGATGAAGCCCATCTTGAGCCCTGCTGCTTGCCAAATCTGGACACACCAAGTCATGAAGTTTACATCAGATTTCCTTCTGGGGATGTTCCTGACCATGAGACTTTCTTGGACTACTCTGAAAGGCCTCCATCCACATCCTCAGATGCACTTATTGTTAACTATAAATTGCAGAAAATATGTCAAAATATACTGTTTTAGGATACATATTTGGAGAAAATTCTTAAATCCAGGAGAAAATGCCTAACTCCGTTCCTATCTCTTCAGGCTTTTATTGGAAGGATCTCTCACTTGATCCGGTTCTCCTCCATGGTTTGTTGCAAACCATCCCTCCCTCCTCCAACAAAAAAAGCTCAGAGCACAATTCAACCTTCACCACCCCTCCAGGCCCAAAATCAATTCTCGATGCCATTTGCTGCAGATTCTTGATCTTTCCAAGGTCCTTCTGCAGCAACACGACTGGAATTTTACGCAGCAGCTTCCTAAATGAAAATCCACCAGAACTTCACACAAAGGCATAATAACTTCCTCAGATGTCTCCGCAGGGTCCAGGGTAGCTGGCAGTGTCTGGAACCCAGCCTTGTTAAAAACGGAGAGAGAGAGAGAAAAACACAATGTCCCTCTGTAACACTCCTGCTTGCAAAACACTGCCCAAAACATTGACTTCCCTAATTAAATTATCTCATTAGCATGAAAAGCAAACGAAGGAAAACCAAATGCCAAGAGCTGCCGTGTTAAAGGCCAGCTCGTGGAGGGTTTTGTGCGGGAAGATTCGCACGGCAGAGCCGGTGGCCAAACACCTCGACTGCCGGCACAGGGCCTGGCTGGATGTCAGCTGGTGGCCAGGGTCCAAGGGTTCCTGCCCGGGAGAGGTGGGGAGGGAAGGCAGGGACACAAAGGGATTTCTTCTGCGGAAATGTGCCGTCTTCTCAAAACACATTAAGTGGTTGCCAGGACCTGACATACCTAATCTCGCCTAAGACTTCATAGTTAATAAAGCAGAAACGTAGGATAAGCTACTGTCAGTGCTGCCAAATGTCACGAAGTAAATCTCTCAAAAATTTAATTAGCAAGATTTTGGCTCTTTTGGGGATGGTTTCTTGGGCGGGGGTAGGAGGCAGAGGAGAAGGGGACTGGGTCTTCAAATCACATCTTGGACGAGGCAGGAGAAATTTCCTTTTATTTCCTGTTGTTTCCAATCATCCAGGCCCTGAGGAAGACTGATCAATCAGTCAAAACTAATACAGGAGAAAGTTCTCTGCCAAAGTAAGGTTAAACGCAACATATTTTACAGCATGAGCTCTCTGGGTCACCCGTAGTGCTGCAAAATGCTATAATTAAGAAACCATACTTCAAATTTCCCTCTTAGAGGATATTTTTAGGTCATCCCACCTCTGTCATTGTCCACATCTAAAAAGCTTCAGCCAGTACCTGGAGAATTAGTAATTTTCTCTTCCAGGACTGATGCCCTCTGACCACAGAGAATTTTCTGACACACAGTTTGTTGAAAGGAGATGTATCACTCCCCTAAATCAAGAGCACATTTACACTTACAGCATGAAACAGTCCCTAAGCATCTGGTATATTAAAAGAGCTTATTATATGCAAAATGCCTCAGAAAAAAAACCCCAAACCAAAACATTAAATCATAGAATCAGAGTCATTTAGGTTGTAAAAGACCTGTAATATCAAGTCCAACTATTAACCCAGCACTGCCAAGCCCGCCCACTAAACCATGTCCTTAAGTGCCACATGTCTTTTAAATTTACTGAACATGAGACTAGCACAGCCCATACCAACAGGCATCCAAGAATCTTCAAGGTTTTAGCATGATTTGCTGTACACTGGGATAGGGAAGTGCAGTTATCTCAATCCTGCACTAAGAAAGTGAATTCCCAGAGACTATGCAAGATCCCTACCCTAAGGAGAATAACTACAGTTTTTCCAACTTCTGGTGCCCTAAATGCAGGACTTCACCAGCTTCCACTCACAAAGCCTCTCAAGCAACCTCACTCTTTGTTTAAGGAGTCATATATATATTCTTTTTGTAGTTTTAGAAGTTGAAAAGTGCTTGGAGAGGAGAGTTCCTCTGCATATTTCCATCTTTTTGCTTCATGGCACTGGTACCATTCTTACTCCATCAGTACTTGGCCCCCCTTTCCCTAGCTGGAAATACTGGACTTGTAGCTCACCCACAGACACCTGGAACTTTTGAATAGAAATCTTTTCATCCCAGTGCATGTCACTGGAGTTGGCCACAGCCCACTTTATCTATCCATCTGCAGTCACAGCTCATCACCTCTTATGGCCTAAGCATGTTTCATAAAATGGATTGACTTTATTTTCAGTTGGTACAATAAAGTAAGTATCACTTACATCCACTTGCTATTTTTGTTGTGTTTTGAAAGGCGATGCTTCAAGAACCGTTAGGACAGGTCCTAATGAATTAATACCACAGCCAGTATCAAAGTTAACTGCTCCTCTGCCTCTTAAAAGCTATTCCTGTTATCACTTCTTCCACCACCCTTTTTTGCTTCTCACTTAGAATTGCCACCAGTGACTCATGTTTTATCTTTTAAACTGTTGGATGAAGGCTGTTTGCTGAACGCAGTAAATCAGCAGCCCACCTTTTCTAGGCCAGAGGTCTGCAGCTTTTAATTAGCTGCTTTAGAAATAATATGATCAAATAAGAAACAGCTCATGAACCAGTCAGCATATCCCTCTCAAGATATGTTAGGTGATGTAGAACCTTTAAATATTACAGACAGAAATCAAATCTTATTTGGCAAGCACCTGCTTAAATATGCATTTAAGAATACCGAGAATCTAGTCAAGAATATAACTTGAAAACTACTAGATTTGCAAGCACTGGCCAAAATGTTTGCACTTTACTCTGAATAGCAATCATTCATTTGCATTCCACTAAAGCTGTCAAAAACTTTATATGCAGTCTTGTAGCGAGATTGTTACATACATGCCAAATGCCTGTATAGCAAACATCTGGCCTCGCTTCTGTTCCAGGATTTGCCAAAGCATAAGTCCATCCGTTGTTTTTTCTTGTGACTTTTATTTTTTTTCTCTCTGCTGTGCCTGAGGTCGTTTTTCTTAAAATGAAATCATTAAAACAGGCAGAAAGAGTGGAGGAAGGAGGAGTAAGAAGAGCTGTAGCATCTGAGTAATCTTCCAGTGGGACTAATTTTACTAAGTATTTGTGCTGCTGCTACCAGTCAATCACTACAAGTATTATTGAGAAGCTAAAAAAAAAAAATTAAAAATTAAACCGCATTTAGGAAAGAATATTGGCATAGAAAGAAGGAAAAACACATGCTGTTCTATAAACTAGAAGTTCCGTTTACTCAAATGTCCTCAATATCAATATAAAATGTATTAACATAAAAAAACAACTTGCTGTTCCCTTATTTTGCATTCATTTTACATCCGTTCTTCTCCGAGGCAACAGATCAGAATGGTGCATTGCTTTCCCCTCAGGCCAAGTGTAATAAACAGGCAGGTGTAATATAAGGCTGCAGTGTCTCAGCTCTCCTCCCCAACAATTGATCTTCCAGCCCTACGGTGTAATTCTGTCTTGGTAGTCCCTTCGCATGCCTCATTCCTGATCGGTCAATTATTTCAAATCAAGCAGAATTAAAGTGTTATTTTTGTGAGGGGGGATGATATTCACCAGTGACCAACGTGAAACTAATAAACTAATTTCCCTTTACTGCCTTGGGCAAAACAGAAAAATCCAGGTCTAGGGAAGAAAGACAGCAGCTGTTTCATCAGTCTGTTGCCCAAATGTGTTTGCCATTTACTATCTTTAAATTGAATTTTTGCTTACAGGACAATTTTGGAAACAGAAGACAACAAAAAGAAAACAAGAAAAAAAGGCAGTGGTGAGGGTATATGACTCTGGAATACAGAGCTGTGCAGTGCAAGCTTCCCTAGAGGAGAGGACGGCACTCTGCCGTTCCCTGAAACAGAGCATATTCCTCCTGCCAGTAGCACATTTATCCAGTAGATGTCAACACCAGCAAAATATACGTGTAAAGCCAACCTTAACAGCAACAGTCGTCACTTCAATTTCCAGTAGCACATCAGGAGATAGTTTAATATTTGGAATATCTGGAAGCACTGTATTTTTTTTTGCTTCTGTCCCATCCCTGCATCTTCCTGAACGGATCTGGCCTAGCCCATCTGTCAATAAACATATGTAGAGCAAAATAATTTGGTTTTCACTTTTAGAATAATTTTGTCTGGTCTGCTGAAAAATTGCTGATGAGCATGTGATTACTTTTGAACTGCATCAGACCAAATTTTTCTGAGGAGGAGCGGGGAGGACAGGGGGGAGAAATACTCTGCGGTGCAAAGCGACTATTACAAGCAAAATCTTCATAGTTACTAAATATAATCTGAAGAGGTCTGTTCCCTTCCTACCCTTCACTATGTGGTTAAGCAATGCAATGATTTCATGGATTTTGCTCTTTCCTCGAGAAGCTTCGCAGCCTACAACAGTGACCTGAGATTCCCATGCTGACCCCAGGTCAACAGATACTTGTTGTTCCTGTGAGGTTTTTTCCTTGTTTTGCAATACACCAAGGACAGTCTGTTGTAAGCCTTTTAGTGTTATTATTGCTCAAAAGACTGAATTTGCTGACAAGTTTTAACCATGCAAAAACACAAGGCCATTGCTGTTGACACTTTTAAATCTACTATTAAGATCTGACTGTTTGAACAGCTTGTGTGTAGAATCTGAAGTACAGATTTCTGTTTCTTTTTTGTTTATTTTTAGATAAACCTTGTGTTTCTACTCTGCAATGTTTGCATTTGGCTGTTGAGCATGCAGTAACAGCATACATTATATGCATTGCTTAGAGACACAACCTCGCAGCCCATCAGGTTTTTGCAATAGATGAGAAGGGAAATAACAGAACAATTTCCTGATTGATTAATCTTTCTTCACATTGCCATTTCCCCACAAACATGAGAAGGAAAACCAAAAGTATGTTGTGACATCTAATAGTGAGACATTGAAGCAAAGTATTTTATTACTGCTACGAAATTAACTAAGGAGTTTGTTTTCAGAGATCTAAAACATGACAAGGAGACATAAATGAATACATTACAGAGACATCACAGTTATTTCTCACGTGTAAACCTAACAGCTTTTACGAGAAGCATACATCCAATGAAGTAGTTTCAGCTTTAACTAATCAATCTGGCTAGAAATGCAGGCTCTCTGTAAAGGCACAAACAGTGGTCAAAGGCTGAGACTGTGAATTACCATCATCTAAGCAATTCTGAGGCATCAACAGAAGCAGGCACGGGAAGATCAGGCACAGGTATTGTGCTCCCAGTAAATAATCCAAACAGATGATGGCACTTGAGAGAACAAAGTCAGAGCTCCAAATACTAGGAAAAAGCATTGAATGCCAAATCCAACCCCATGTGACACGAAGCGCCAGCCCCACACAGCATTTTGGGAAGCCACGTCCTGCTCCACAGCTCTGGGAGCCAGCGCGTACTACCCAAGACAGAGCCATAAATAGTTTGGAGATAAGACGCATATCTTATGAGGCACACCGCAGTTTCAGAGCCTGGGATGAGCAATTCTTTTAATTACCGTCAGCATTTTCTCCGAATCCCCGTCTCAAAGAAGCAGTGGAAACTTTTGATTTGCTGCGACACCTTGATTGCCGCACGGATGAGTCACCACACCATTCCAGTTAGTCTTACGAATTTATAGATTTTTAAGGGCAAAAAGCACAGGAGGCTGTTACAATCACTCTGCTCTGACTCTGAACAGCACAGCTCTCCCAGCTCATACAGCAGCCTGCCTGGTACAAAGAGCAACTAGGAATATCTCATATAAAATTGTAATATATGCCTAAGCTTGCCCATGAGCACCAGAACAGTTCCCTCTCAGAAAAAGGAAAAGAAGTAAAATTATTGATCATTGAACTAATGTACTTGTCAACACTTTTCTTCCTAGCAGCTCCTCTGTCAAATGTTCCTAAGAAAGGGCAAGAACACTGCACAGGCAATGAGGAATGAGGAAAAAAGTGTGAGAAATGGCCCTGCCGACACCAAGGTCAGAGAAGGAGAAGAAGAAGGTGTTCCAGGTACTGGAGTAGGGGTGACCCTGCTGCATATGGAGAGGACCGTGAAGAAAGCTGATCCCAGAATCATCATAGAATGGTTTGGGTTGGAAGGGACCTTAGAGATCATCTCATTCCAACCCCCCTGCCATTGGCAGGGACACCTTCCACTTGACGAGGTTGCTCAAAGCCTCATCCAACCTGGCCTGAACACTTCCAGGGATGAGGCAGCCCCAGCTTCTCTGGGCAACCTGTTCCAGCGTCTCACCACCCTCACAGTAAAGAATTTCTTCCTAATATCCAATCTAAACCTACTGCCTTTTAGTTTAAAGTCATTAGTCCTTGTCATATCACTACATGTCCTTGTAAAAAGTCTCTCTCCACCTTTTTTTTTCCCCTAGATATCCACACTGCAGCCCATGGATGACCTCTCTTCATGGAGAGGAACCCAGGCTGAAGCAGGATTCTGGTGGAAGCTGCGGCCTGTGGAGGACCCACGCTGGAACAGGCTTATCCCGAGGGACTGCAGCCTGTGGGAGGAACCCTTGGAGCTGTTCCTGAAGGACTGTATCCATGATGGAGTGGGGAAGGAACATGAGGAGGAAGGAGCAGCAGAGAGGATATGTTATGGATTGACTGCAATCCCCCTCCCCCACCCTCCCATGGAGAATGCAGGGGTAGAAGAGTTAGGAATGAAGTTGAGCTTGAGAAGAGATGGGGGCTGGGGAAAGTTCATTTAACTCATCACTTTGTTTCTCAGCAGAAATTAATTTTCCCCAAGTCAAGCCTATTTTGCCCATGATGGTACTTGGTCACAGATCTCCCTGTCTGCATCTTGACTGCAAGCTTTTTCATTGTTTTCTCTCTTGGTCCTGCTGAGGAGGGGGACTGAGACAGTGGCTGGGTGGGGGTCTGGATGCTTGCGACAGTAAGGAAAGTCTTGCAATAAAAGAGAACTGATTTTTTAATTTTTTTTGCCAGAATCTCCCAAGGCAGTTTATGCACTCATCCTCTGTAGTAGTGGGGAGGAGGGACAGAAAGGACTGAATACTGCTCTATCTGCAATATGTTAGTGTAATTATGAAAGGCACCATGGGGAAGAACTCCTACATTATTACGAAGGCTGGGGTTTTGCTTTATTTCATGCTTTGAAGATGTGCATTCCCAGTTTCCTTCAAAACTTTTCTCCATGCATTCTATCATTATCTTTTTGCCTATCCACTTGTAAATAATTTCTAAGCTGATGTAAGTGTATGAGTTGCTTGGAATGATCTTCACAGATGGAGTGCTTTACCAATTGCTTCCCTGAATAAAGTACATATCCATTCTATTTCCTTGATCTTCTAGGTAAGTAATAACATCCACTGAGGATGGATTAGACATACACTACGAAATAACGCCTGTCTATAACTAGATGTCTTATTTCCCAGCATTCACATAATGGCCCCATTACATGCTTGATTACCGTGGCCAGGCTAAACAGAGTAATTTGTTTAGAACTTTCCTTTCTTTTTTTTCTTTATTAGCAGAAAAGTCCAATTTTGATTACTGAATCATATGATTTTCCAAAGGTTATTTTTAATGTTCCTGAAGACTGCCTCCGCTGATTCTTTAGAGACAGACTCTCCAGTGCATTTCATTCCAAATTCTTAATACTCAATTTTGCAAGATGTCCTTTCTTCTCCTGCTTTGGTCTTCATTCCCAAAGTTACAGTTTCTAGCAAAATTTTCCTACACAAGATTATCCAGTTCCTCATACTTTAAGACAATGATAAGCATTTATGTGGTACTCTTTGTCTTCAAAGCACTTTACAAACATTAAATATTTAATGCTCATGGCATCCCTCTTACTCTCAACCCCATTTTACAGGTAGGGAAACAGACTCACAGGTTAACTGATTTTGTTTCAAGTCACATCACAAGTTACTGACAGATGTGAGACCAGAATATATGAGCTCTGATTTCAGCTCCATACTCAAAATCAGACCAGCCTCGTTCTTGCACTTAAAATAATATAAATGATAATGAAAAACCTTGCTCTTGTTCAGAGAGAGCTTATCTATCTCTTTGAAGGTTCTTAATGCAATCAAAAAAAAAATACAGGAAAAGCACCCCAGAATGGTCCATGAGGGCAGCTACCAACTTTGTTTTCCATATTCTCCCTTGCCAGAGTTCTAGAGGGAAACCCACAATTGGACAATATCAGGAAAGGGGCCAGTATGTTTTCAGATATTTATATATAGCCATATACACACACACACACACACATATATATATATATATTCTCAACCACTACCTAAACCAAGAACAGAGACCTTCCAGCCAGAGAAGAATTTGCAATTTAAAAACTGAAGTACGCTTCAAAATGGCATCACTAAAGAGCTTTGGTATCTGATAAGAAGATTACAGTATATTCAATTGAACACAGCAAAAGCCTTTTAAAATAAAGTACGGGAATAGTGAAGCCAGGCATTTGCAACTAGATAACACGAAGCTAATCGGGCAGTGCGAAAGGTGCGCCCTGCTGCAGGGAGCATGCAGGAGCCAGGCAGCTTTTGGAACTCAAATAATGAGGGGGTTTTTTTTTAGCTTTAACATTTTTCATAATCCAAGCAGGAGGTCTAAACACAGGCTGTATGCAACACTAACTGTATTTCCCTTTAACAGCCTCCTATGGGAACAAATGTTCAGTGTCAGGTTGGTACTATACGTCCATTTAATTGAGCTGAGAGAACTCTCCTGCCCTCGAAGAAAGCTCATCTCTTCTCTCCATGGATGTGACTATAGAGCTAGCAGATAATATCTCACTCATTATTTATACAACCACGTAATTATCTCCCAGAGACTCCCCATTTTGTAGAAGTTTCTTTTTTGGAAACATCATCCGTTGTCTGAATGGAAAGCCAAATCCAGCCCTAGATACTGTGACAGTAAGTGCCATAACCACCAACAGTCAATGCGAGAGCATCCCTTGCTACCACATGTGGGAAGCAGCAGGGGAGCCTGCAGTACTGCTAACATGAAGGACATGCTCCTGGAATTACACTGGATCTATTTAAGATTTCTCTTGGGAAATGCAGGCACATGTGCAAGATCAACAGTACAAAACCACATTCAGTAGTTTTAGAGAAACATGGGAATGGTAGGAGACAAAGATAAACAAAAAATAAATCTGCATATTGCATAGTTGCCTCCTCTGTGCCATTGGGTTCTGTCTTCTTACATTGTGACAGGGCCACCAGATACAAACACTCTTGATACCAGTTTAACCATGACGAAATCTGTTGAGGTCAAGAGCTGTTGTTATCCCTCCTCTTCAGCTGATGAGCTGAGTATGGAAAGTACAGACCAAACCTAGAAGAAGCCCTCAGGTAGGGAAAGCAGAGCTCAGACATTATATCCAGTTTAAACATGTGCAAAATCCCTCAAGGCTTGTGTACCTCAGAGCCCATAGGAAGCCACATCATTGCTAATAAAGCTGTTTAGGTGCCCAATGTCCTGCTGTTGTATAAGCCAAAAGGAACATCATTTGGCCATTTATTTCTGCAGGAACACTAAAAATACCCAAATGAGGTACTGTGGTCCAATTCCCATGGTGTCATGTCATGAGCCCCTCCAAAACACAGGGATGCTTTGAGTTGAGCACCAAAGGGAGGTAATACAGTGTGACTCATCCTGCTGAGGGATCTGGTTTCCAGCTTTGGTTGCCTATATAATTTAAGCACAGGGCACTAAAGAAATCTGCTGGGCTCAGAGTTTCCATGCCAGGAACTGGATGCCGATGCACCTGGCACAGCACTGGGACAGAGCTCTCTTTCAGGTGGTGCTGTCGGTTTTTAAGTCCAGCTTAGACTGAAGACAAGGAGTGGGTATAATCTTTTGCTCTTTGAGACGTGCTGTGTGACTCTGGGCTCAGCTCAACAGAGCACTGGAGCTCATTGGAGAGAGATAAGAAAAACAACCAAAGGTGTGCCAAACGAACACTACGTCCCCACCACTCTGCTAACAGAGCTTTTGGGTAGGCTTAGCCAAACCCCACCTCTCAGCCAAAGCTCATGAGGGAGGACACTGGTGTTTCTGCAATTTAGCAAGAGTGCCATTACCTTCCTCATACAACCCCATGCTCAGCTACTGCATGAGGTTCAGGCTTCTGCCTTCCTGCTCAGATGGGGGTTGGTTTGATTTTTTTTTCCCCATTTAATTTTTAAGATTATAGGATTTACACATACTCTGGTAAAATATTTTGTAGCACTGACACGAAACAGCAGAGTGGAGGCAACACGCACATATTATGAAAGATCTGGCATTATAATATGTAGCTTTTCTGTTATAAATTACATTGACCAGCTAAAGTACAGGTTACAGTATGGTCTATACAAAGTCATGTTGTGTCAGTAATGCGCATATGGAAGGAAAAAGAAACAACAATTTCCTTGTGAATTTTAATACACTTAGCAAAATGGCCAAGATAAAATTCCTTGTGGAGGGGGAGTAAAACACTCTTTATGAAGTCACTGAGGTATTTTAGATGAGAAAAATAACTATGCAGTTGTCACAACTAGGGAAATACCAAATACCACTGAATTGAAGTCCTTTTCAGGAATGTACAGAACACAGTTTGCTGCTACTGTCTTTTTTTAATCATGAACCTCTGTCTGTCTGAAGCAGCCAAGAAAACCTGGTCATATTCACTGGCCATACAAGCCCTTTAAAAGCTACTGTGCACATCCCTCCACCCTTCCAATGCCATGACTTGGGGCAGCTCAGGGCTCACTGCCCTGGCAGCAGTGGGGTCTTGGAGTGATGGGAGAGACTTAGTGAAGGAGGTCCCAAATTAGACTGGAAGGCAATTGGGAGGGTGAAGGAGCAACAACAGCCCCTGATGCCTTTCCCAGTTTTCTCCCCCAGTGTTGATAATTCTTTCAATCAACTTCTTCCCTATATTCTTAACACATCTCCATTTTGTCTCCCGTTTCTACTCATCACCTCCCCTTCCATGTGCTCCCGTCCAGGTCCCTTTCCCTCTTTGCTTCATGCCCAAGGAAGAATTCCTCCAAGACCTTCCCCTGACCTCAAACAAGACTGACCCAAACAGGTGGTTTGCAAAACTTTCTTTACTTGGGTACTCATATCTTTCTGACCTTGTTTTTTCCAACTTAAAATCCCTAAATTAAATCATCAGGTGAAGCATGAGTGACCTGAAGCACCAAAAGTCTGGCAAGCTGACATCATTAAAAAGAAACAAAGGACTCATATCCTATTTGAGAGGTTAAGAAGCAGGTGGGAATGAAGTGGTGCTAAAAAGGAAGTGACAAGCTTATGATTTATTAAGCTTCTAAGAGTAGTTTCTTCTGAAAACCAG
This sequence comes from Manacus candei, assembly GCF_025592945.1. Classification (NCBI taxonomy): domain Eukaryota; kingdom Metazoa; phylum Chordata; class Aves; order Passeriformes; family Pipridae; genus Manacus; species Manacus candei. Next base: position 2,686,161 of record NW_026138055.1, on the reverse strand, counting down.
GGGTAAAAAAATATCCCTCCAAAATAAGGTATTGAGCAACAACTTTTAAAGAGAACCAACAACCCCATTCTGTCCCAATTCAGCTATCTACTGCTAACTCCTCACAGGGGACTTTAGTTTCGGACAATTAATTTTATTATCTTAGAAAGGAAAATGTGAGCAGCCAGCAGGAAAACCTGCCACTCAACCAACCATTTCTATTTGCAATGGAAATCATGGAGTTAAATCCCACGGTGCAGTTTTTTCCAGGAGCATCCCTGCCACACCCCAACACCTGAGTGCAAAAGAAGGGCCAAAACCTGTGATTATGATTTGTAAGTAGAAACAAAGGACTGTCTCTTAATAGAATCGTTTTAAGGATGGCATAGAATAATTTATTCTCTCCTGCACTGCCTCTGCATACCCGCTGCTGGCAATGCGACAGCATATAAGCACTGAATGTTGTGCTCAGTAGCTTAAGAGCTCCAAGACAGATTGTCATTCTGCTCATTCTTCCTGGGCCAAAATGTGTTTTCCCAGAAAAAAATAAATAAATCCTCTCTTCCCAAAACAAATACACCCCCCTTTCCTCCCCCGCAGTCATCTTCAAATTTTGAGAAGAATTGGAGTGGCACCACCCTCGGACGAGGCAAAGTAGGGAACGCATCCTCAGGAGGTTTTTATTCTAGACAGAGAGCCTCTCCCCAAGACAGCTTTTTGCCAACACATGGAGAGTTTTGAAAACGAAGGCAAAAGCCTCCCATTTGACTGAATTCAATGGGAAGGCAGCACGGCGCACGGAGCACTGGGGCAATTTGCTCTTGGCAGCCTCTCTCGCTAAGTAGGTGGGCTGCGTTCAGCGCCAATTAGGGGCTGACGTTTTTCCTTAGGTACAATGCGCTGCGACACGGCTCGGACTGTTCTTCCCTCCCTGCATCTGTGTTTACTGTGGCTGTTCATTTTCCCTGTTGGCAAGGGGGATGTTTAATAAAGCAGGCCATTCCCTAGCTACAAAGGCGCTATATCATCCTTGGGTGTACGTACACATATGGTATGAAATTTAATGCTGCTAAAAGTCAGAGCAACTCCTGCCAGAAATTTTTGATGGCAGTGTTGTAAAAACAACATTGGAGCGAGATGCAGTTCTCTGTTTTCTGATACCGGGGGGAAAGGGAAGAGACAGCACGGTGGGTTTAGCTCTGAAGTTAAAAGGAAGACATAATAGTGAAGAAACAGGAGCAATATCCAGATTTCTAAATTCCGTGTTCCCAGTTCAAGGTCTAAGCTTTGTTTTGGCTTGTGCTGCTCTACAAATGGAGCCAAAGAGGTTCTCGATCCAGCTTTTTATTTCCTGCTGTGTTAAGCTACAGGAATGTTCACATCTAGGCTCTGCTTTGGTCTTGTCTCTAATTAAGGCAGCTTATTTTTTCAAACATGCTACCTGAGACCTGCTGATGTTGCTTCAGGTCATGTAGCCATGCTTCAAACTGCTTTCTAGTATACCTAATAGTGCCACAGTGATATGTTCAGCTTATTACTGTAACAGAAGCAGTAGGGTCATGGTATTCTCTGCAAAATACTTCTGTAATGGAGTGGATTAATTTAATGAATGCCATTTACTGCAGCAGAAGTGACAATGATTTGATGTTTTGTTACAATTAAGACTCATTAGCCACTGACTTTTTTCTTAGTTGTCTGACACCATAATAGATGTAACACATCTCAGATACAAAAGTTCTGAACTTCTTTCTAGTCATTTTTAATAAACATGAGGGAAGTGAGAATGAAAGTCTTGGCATTCGGCTGCTTGAAGTGGCCTGCTTGAGGGATGCCACATACAGCTCCCCACCTGAACTACTGAGAGAATTCACAACTGCACCAGCTTCCAAGAAATCACTGGATCATACCTGGCCCTGAAGCTTTCAACCAAACAACTGGAAGTTTAATCCAAAACATCTCACCACCTGGTTAAGACACAAAAAGGCTTTTGAAAAGGAAGTAGGCAGAGGCAGGTCTCGATGCTTCACTGTTAACAAGATCCCAGAACTCTGTCAAGACAGGAATCCCTGCATTGGAGAACCTGCCTGTGCAGGGACCAGCATGCCCTGCCACGGGACGGATGGAAAACTTAAACCTGATTTTAGTAATGATCTCTCCTTTCTCACTCAGCATCTGAATGCTGAGGAATGATCCTCATGCTCTTCTACCAATGCAAAATCTTTTGTTCCTTGAGAACACAACTCCTTTGCTTTTACAAATCCTGAACAGCAGTATGCTGAACACTCAGAAACAAAAACAAAATCCCCTACTAAATAAAAAATGCATTGCCAAGTAAAAACAATATTGGTCAAACCAATGTCACTACATTCCAGGTTAAGCTTTCAGACTATAAGAAGTCAAAAGCCAAAATAATATTTTTGCAGATGCAGCATTCCCCAGCATTGTTGGGGACACAAGATCACGCTCAGCTGTACAACTTGCAAACACATCTTACTCAGCACAGGAAAGCTACCAAACCAATTCAATTGTCTAAGTCAATAGCATTTAAAATCTGGATTGAACAAACTATACATATATTTACAAAAAAAGCCCAGCAGTCTACAAATACCCCCCAAAATCTCAGAAAGGCCCATAAATGTAAAAGATTTTATTTTTAAAATAAAATTAGGTATTAATTGGAGGGAAAAAATCTTAAACTTGCAAATTATAAACCATTCCTTTAATATTCAGCAATGATATTTTTAAAAATGTTTTCTGAGTCACCGGTACTTTTTCTTTAATCAAAAAAGGAACTCTAAATTTTTTAGCTTTTAGTCAAATCAAAGTAACAATCTGGCTGCAGTAGGTGCTGCATAGAAAATCATTTCAGAATATAAGATTGTGAGTGAATAATCCAACAACAGCAAAATGAAACCCCCCAAAAAAACTGGAAAAGGAACACAAAAACTGGCTTGCTTGCCTTTGAAACCTAAAATCAGAAAGATTAAAAAAAAAAAAAAAAAGAACTTGGAAATCAAAGAAAGAATTAATACTATGTCTTATTGTTCTTGTGCAAATTCAGCATCATTCCCTCCCATTCTACCTGGGATGGACGCACATACATTTGCCAAGACAGACATAAAAACACACTGTATTGTTAAAATTCCCAGCTGATGATTCCTTTGGAGCAAGAGATCAAGCCATGGCAGCCTTAAGATGTAAGAAGAAAGCAAAAAGTAGGAGAGAAAGATGAGGTGACTCAGTAGGCAGGACTAGAAGCCTGAAACCCAGATGTTTGACAGCAAAAAGCATTGTGTGGGGAATGCTTTAAATATTCTCCCATCCTTAGGCTTCTCCAGCATTTCTGAGAATGACTTAGGCAGGAAAGACTCTCCCTAAAACTACTTGTAGAATTTGGTATTTAGACACTGCTGGCTGCAACCTGAAAATGAGCCACTCATGCAAATTCCCAACTCACTCTCACCTACCTGCAATCTCTGTTAACTCTCCCTTGCAGAAGCAAACCTGAGCAGTAATGAGTAGTAATGCGCTAATGAACGGAATAAAAAAATCTGGTTTTCCTTTCTGTTGTAGAGTGAGGATAAAAAGCACACTCCTGCTCCCTCATCCCATGCCAGAAGAGTTATAACCCCGTGAAAATCACTTGAGTTAAAGATAAGCTGGGAGCTTCAACTTTATATTCATTTTTATCAAATCCTCGAAACTGCTTCATGGGGTTTATTTTAATAGATATTTCTACTAACAATAATAACACCCCTTATCTGTACTAAGGAAGAGAAAAAAAGCAGATTGCATCATAAATCTTAGTCATGCCAGCTAATAATCTTCAAAATCATCCTTTTAACATGGATGGCACCTATTAAGTCAAAGCACTTTTATCCTGCTGGTTTAGGAATACAGTCTCATCCCAGCTCCCGTTATGAAAATGAAAGATTTTCAACTGCACTGGCAGCTGCAGAATCATAAAACCCTTCAAGGGCCTCTGAAGCTGAGCTGTAAGCATGGTACCCCTTATCTAAAATTAGGGAAAGGGGAATAAAAACTCTAGAATGCTATGTTTAACGCCCCAGCCCCTCAATGCAGGGCTCTGTCCCTCGTTTTTTTCTAATAAAAGAGTTTTAAGTGTCAGTTGCAATGTAATTTTGTTTATTAAAAGCAGAAGAGTTATGGCAATGACTATGTCAAACCTGAACTACAAAAAGGAACATGTATTTGCAGTCTTTTTACATAAGTCACACTGATAAACATCATTTATTTCACAATTGCCTATGATATGCCATACAATGTACATTTATATATGTTTAAAGCAATTTTATTCCAAGAGATGTACATCTGATTTCAGTGGAGAGTATGTTTTCCAAGATGCATTAAGGTCTAACTAAATTTATTTTTTAAAAGAAGAAGAAGTGTAACTTATTGCAACAATGCAAACTATTATTGTCATAACAATGTAAAGTACCCATGGATTTAATACTACAAGTGCTCTATTCATCACAATCTCATTTGGCAATAGTGTCATTTCATAGTATTTTATTATCCAAACATTTCTCCAAGAGCAATGCCATCTCACAGAAGACGTGCAAAAACAAGGGCACGTTCACTCCAAAGTGTCTGAGTTGTAGTTCTTTATCAAATTCTTTGAAAATAAATACAGTCATTCCACTAGCATTTCATTCTTCTTCCAAACATAGTAATAGTAAGGTCATAATGTTTTTCAGCTCTAGAGTATGGAATATAACATAAAGGCAGAGAAGATTATGATCTTCGCAAGATGGAGGCAGGAAGCGACCTACTCAAGTCCCAAACTATGTCATGAACAGAGTGACAGAAGAGGTTTGGGATGTAAGTCCAGACACTGGGCCACACTGCTGCTTCAGCTCTTAGATGCTACCAGCTTTCCATTAACTATTTCTAATTAATGTATTAGCACAATGAACTAACATCAAAATCTTCGCTGTAGTAGGGTGACTTATTAGGTCATAATAGGGTGTAATAGGTGATTTATGCAGGTTAACAGGTGATATGTGACACTATTATCTAAACTTTCAGTATATCGGTGGTTCCCTGTGAACTGACCTTCTCCCATGCCACAGTGTGAGACATTCAATATCCCTATCCCTGTAGGGTAGGGATTGCACTCACACCCATGCATAACCTTGGGAATCACCACTGATGCTCAGCACCTGCCACAGCCAAACTACGAGTCACCCCAACCAGTGAAGGACCCTAAACACAAGGGAGCAGTTTAGGAGCCATTTTTCTACAGCAAACAGGTTGGTGGTATCTTTCCATGGCCTGTTTTACTGCCCAATGCAACACAGCAGTCCCGGTCCAAAGAGGGTCGTATGTCTCAAATCATTCAAAAGAATGTTCCACCATCAGGGAGAAAAACCAGATCAAGACATTTATAGCAACATGAATGCCAATACCTGAGTGTGAAAGCATGAACTCACAGGTATCCTCTAAATGCACCTTTTTAAAATCCTGGGGTTTTCATAGTTTAGGCACTATGAACTACAGTGCTGGAACTATTAAACTGTATGTTCTTACCACCTTTCCTCCAGCTTTAAACACCCCCTGACATACATGACATGCACCTCATAGCTCAGACCATGCCACCCTCTCCTGCAAAACCCTCCATGAGGCTGTAGGTCCCCAGTCTCACCTTCAGGGACCTGAACCCTTCTCCCCACCCAAGTCTCCCCTCTTCTCCCTTCTTGCTGGCTGTTGTCATCCTTGCTGCTCTCCTGCACAGCGCCCTTCCCCACATCTCCCTCTCTCAGATCTTGCTGCTGTCATGGAGCCTAGCAACGTTAATCTGCCACTCATTTATCATATTTCAAGCTCAGATATACAAATCCGCTTTCCTTTGTCCATTTGGATCATTGTTGATTCCGTTTTATGGTCTCGATTCCTCTTTTTCTAGTCCTTTGCTTATGGGCTGTTGTTTATTATTATTTTCCTATCTGGAAGTTAATCTCTCTGAAGCCAGAGTCCTTGCTGCTGCCTTGCTCCGTTCAGCATGAAGCGGGTGCTCTGTCAGGGCTTGATAAACCATTTGTCATTCAGGCAGCGGATAATGCGGCTGCACACATGTCCATTTTAAGCAGCATATACTAAAGCACTGAGAATAAAAGTGTTAAAATAGCACTGAAAGATTTATAAATATATGTGGATTTTTTTTTTCCTCCGTGAGAAAGACAGGAGGCAGGAGTTGCTTTGCTGGGCCAGGCTTGAGGAGGTATTTAAAACCTGCACCTCCTTGTTGTTTCAACAAGGGTTTCGGTGACCCCAGGCTTCTGTAGAAACCCCCTTTTTGATATCTCCAAGTGGACAACAATAATTAAAAAGACACACTGAAAGTCAGGAATTCAAATTCTTTCTTATCTTCCTTATCAGTGCTATAAAGCTAATACTTTTCTTTGTTGTCCACCCTCTCCACTGGAAGTCGAGTTAGTGAATGGTTGGGAGAGGACAAGCATTACCGACCAAACTTAACTACAACTACTTCTCCCTCTGCACGCTGGCAGCAGCAAGGGTGGTACTGGTAGCTTCCTGCAGGTTAAATAGAAACTTCCCTTTGACACAAATAATTCACTTGTTCTCTGTATTCTTTGGACGTCACACTGCGTGTCATGTCACCGTCTGAGGAATTATTTTTACTTTCACAGCATCTTATCTGCTGTCTGAGGTGGTCAATACTTACATGTTAAAAATCTCACTATACAAGGGAGACTTCAGAGAGAACATAAAGAGCTCCTTGCTTTAATTCCTGCTGTGCAAGAGAATTATGGCTCCATTTGGAGATATCAGAGGTGCCAAAAAAAGGGAACTTTCCAAAATATTTGTTGAAGACTTTCCTAGCAGCTCGGCCCAGGAGGAGCTGAAGAGAAACCATCCTCCCACCTGGGCTGTCGGCAACTGTCAGTCCAGTTAATAGGTTTTTAAGATAATTTTAAGAACATAAAAACCCAAACTAGAGGCAGCTAAAGCAAATGATGTCTTTTAAACCACGCCTGTTCACTTTGTCACAGACATGGGTATCCATAGCCAGAAACTAGGATACAGAAGGATAAAACTTCATTCTCATAGATTTCAGGAAGTTCATGGTGAGGAAACACTTCTCAAGTGTTTTTTCTTCCCCAGGGAGAAAAAAAATCATAACAACTGTGTCCAGGTGTTATGAAGTTCTCCTTGACATTATCACCACCAGGCAGAAACCTTCCAAAACCAGGAGCTGTGAGAAAGGTGCCATGGGGTCTGGAAAATACGGAGACCAGCACGAGTTAGCAGGCATTTTTATACTGGCTGCTTTAATTTCACCAGGCAAGAGTCTGGGATTTCATCAAAACAAGATATGCAATACATTCGAGTCTTTTTTTTTTTTTTTTTAATTTTTAATAAAGTCTTGCCTTTGCTTTTCTCATTTTTCTTGTGACAATCTGAGACAAAATGACAAGGATGTCCAAGAGTGTTTCTATGTGCTTCTAATAATTTACCTGAGGGAGTAAAACCACAAATGCTTGAAACAGGTTTTACAGTTAATACATTAGAACTAGTACAGAAAAAAATGACTTGAAAATAAACAACCTCCCACCCTTATTACTGTGTACAAGCTTACGTGGACACTGAGATTTCAAAACCAAATTGGTCATGATTTTTTCTGTTTGAAAAGTGGATTTCTGCTATCTCAATACAGGCTATATTTATTCTAAAATTAAGGCCATCTGTACACAAACTTGTACAACTATAATTAAACTCATTTTTTGAAGTCCAGTTTAATTACTTTGGTGACAATGCTTGCATATCAGCTTTTAGTTTTATAACTAATTAAAAATGAAAAATTTACCTTTTAAAAAGCTCTTTCCTTGAAGTAATTTGCATTTACAACAGGCATCCAGTTAGTTTCTAGTATGAGTTAGCTATCTGTTTCTGCCATGGAAAGACACTAAAAATATCTGCTCTAAATGAAAATTAAACCATCCCTCAAACTACTCTTACAGGCCTTTTCATGGGATCATTAAATTATCCATTTTACTTTGTATCTGGGACATTCCTATATATTGCAACATACATCAGGGGCACCCACAGCCTTGGATGGTCACTCTAGTTGACATTTATATGAGACTGAAACCTAAACAATAAAGCAAATTAAGAAGTAAAATACAACGTATATCTCACTTAATCCTCTTTGCAGGTTTTACTGGACAACTGGACTATAAAACCCAATTTGATTAATTTTCTTCGAAATCTGAAGACAAATTCTAGTAATTTTTGGCAGTGCTCACAATAATATTTCTTTTCATAATAGAAGCTATGAGGTTGTGGAAGAACAGGGTTAGATTTGGTCTATGGAACCTGGATGCAGCTTTGGCTTGAACAAGTCTGCTCTCTCTGTATCATATCAGTGTATGTCACACTTCCTTCCCTATGTGCATTACAAATGAGACCTCATGTTACCACTGCACTGTGTCAATTACGTGTATTTTGTCCGAATGTTGTAAAAGGGATCCTGCTATTTCTGATGTGCTGAAAGTGTTTTTTTGGTTTCTTCTCTTCAAAGTAATTTTATACTTATTTCTCAGTTAGTACTTCTGAAACCCAAGGTAGGAGAGAAAGGCTGGAGAACAGGTCTAATGTATGCACATCAATTTTTAAACAGTTTTTTTATGTTCCCTGGGACGAAAGCACATGCAGTTTGGCTCACTTAGGAAAGTCACAACATCCCCCAAAGTCTCCTTTCTCCAGCTACAGCTCGGGCTGTCTCACTGGAAATCTCAAACCTTATCAAGGTCAAGTGCTGCAAGGAAGGAGCCTGGTGATCTCTTCAAACGGCTGCTACAGGGATTATTTTCCCAGGCTGTTTGCCCTCTCCATTCTCCACTGTATCAGCGTGTGCATCTTTGCTCTCTGTGCCCTTTCGGACTGTTATCCCTCCCGTGCTCTTGGTATGCTGACTCCCACCTTTGATCAGCAGTGTCAGCCCTCACCACTTCATCACAATGCTCCGTTGCCACTCATCTGTAGCCCACACTCTCTGCACATATTCACAGAACAGCTTCTCTGAGGGGAGAACAAAGCAAATCTCTCCCTCCTTTCAAAATATTTGGTGCCACGCACAGAAGACGCGACCATTTAACACAGTGTACTCTGGTTCCTGCTTATTCCTTGGAATAACTGCCTTGCTGTGCTCCATCTCACTTGCCATCCTTGGCCATGCCCAGCCCTTCTTTCCTGCATTACACTTTGCACACAAGGATACTAGGAGGGAGGTTGAATGCTGGTTTCACACCACGTGCACATACCACACCTCCTGACGAGGAGATCAGTCCATGACCCTGGGCTTGGGGGATCTTCTGTACGATTAAGTAAACAAAATATATAATCAACTATATTCACTACTGATAGAAAAATGTTAAACAAGAGCAGGTGACACCTTTCTCCGACCCTTTTGTACAACATCATTACTTTTTTCTCTGGACACAGCATCCATTCTGGCAGCTGGAGTTTCAGCTACTCTAATTCCATCAGAAGGTGACTGAACAGCAGTACTCTCTGCTGCTCACCTAAAATTAACTTTGTGTTGCTCCACAGCATTATATCCTACCCCAGAAGTCCCTGTGTGTCTGTCATGAGACTCATCTTCGGAGTTTCCAAACCGTGCTGGGATGTCCCGCAAAAATAGAAAACAAATAGGAGCTCCAGAGAGCTCAGGGGCCGTGGGACTGCAGTTCCTCCCATTGCAGGTCTGCTTGGCCCATCTTCAAAATAAAGTAGAAATGAAAATAGTGGAGCAGGAACTCACATGAAGTGCATGGAAGCTTGTCTGTCTCAGTAGTACACTGTGGCACTCAAAACAAACTCAGATTTACTAAATAAATATAATATTAAGTTCTTATCTTTAAAATACTCTGGGATGTATACACACATATTTAAAGCATGATTCTAGGGTAACTACTGATTAGACGTTTCATTTCTGCATTTCACTCTGTTTGGAAAGAACACTACGCTGCTTCAATTCTTTTCATAAGTGGTTTCAGTTTCTGTCTTTTATCCAATGGCACAGCTCTACAGTCATTAATTTTTAAAAATATTTAATGTAGCTGAAGTGCCATAATATGGAAGAGGTTTCCAAACTGAAACAACAATTGTAAATATTTTCCTAAAGGAAACTGGAGGAGAGCTCTCCCTCAGTCAGAGAGGCATTTCTCTTGTATGTGGAAAAACTGTTGAAGTCCAAACAAAATATCTTCCATTGGCTCGATATTTCTATTTTGCTAAAAATTTGTTTTTAAAGCATGAGTGGGAAGAGGCACTTTCAATGATTAAATCCAAACTTGTAGGCCAAAATACTCAACAAGGCTTTTTCAGTACTCCAGCACAGACATTTGTCTGCCTCCTCTGCTAAAGGAAGGCAGGCTCTGTTGGATTACCACAAAGGCATTGCTATGGAGTGAGAAAAATGGAGTTTCTCCATCCACAGTTTACTCTATTCATGGAGAAGAGGGGGATCACTGCAGTTCCTGATGCATTCAGCAGATGCTGTGAGGGAATTATACCAAAGATCACAGCATCTTTTACAGAAACCAAACTCCATACGTCTGGACACAGAAAAGCCTGAAATGCTGCCACATCACTAGAACGACCTATGACACATGGCAGTAGCTGTTAAATTCCAAATCCTTTATTTGATTAAGCCTTAAGAGTCACAGAATCACATACAACACAGAATTGCAGAGGCTGGAAGACCAGGTCACCTACAGCAGGCTGCCCAGGGCCACATGCAGTCAGGTTTTGAGTGTCTCCAAGGATGGAGGCTTGACAACCTCTCTGGGTATCCTGTTCCGGTGTTTGCCCCTCCTCATAGTAAAAGAGTTTTCTTCTAGGTTTAAATGGAATTTCTCATATTTCAGTTTGTGCCCACTGTCTCTTGTCCTGACACAAAGCATCAAAGAAAGGTTTGACTCTGTCCTCCTTATTGCCTCTATCAGATATTTACCCACCTTGCTAAGACCCCTCCCGAGCCCTCTTTTCGCCAGGCTGAACAGTCCCAGTTCGCTCAGTCTCTCCTCAAACAAGAGATGCTCCAGGCCCTCAACTACTTCTGCCAGCTTTTGCTGGGCTTATTCCAGGAAGTCCACATCTCCTCTGCACTAGCGAGCTGAGGACTGGACCCAGCACCTCAGCTAGACCTCACCCAGGCTGAGCAGGAGGGAAGAATCACCTCACCCAACCTGCCAGCAATGCTTCTCAATGCAGCCCAGGTGGCTGTTGGCCACCTTTGCCCCAAAGGTACATTCCTGGCACGTGGTCACCTCAGGACCCCTAGGTCCTTCTCTGCAGAGTTGTTTTCCAGATGATCAGCCCCATCCTTTATGGTTGTGGTTACCTCCCCCCACTGGGGCAATGTGCAGTGAATTGTCAAGTTTTCAGGTCACCACACTGTCCATCTATCTTGCCTATACTTCATCAGCTGGTCTTTGAGGATGCCAAAACCATGCCCAGAACCATAACACCTGGGTGTTTGCAGGACAGTGCTTGTGCCTGGGTCCTGGTGTTGTTCAGTTTACTGTACAGATACAGCCCATGATGAGTGGACATAGTTCTGCTGTACCTCCCAGTGGAAATCACCCAAAATTAACATTTCACCAGTAAAAGGAAGTTGCCAGTAAGACGGACCTGAAATTCAAAGGTTTCCTTTATGTTGAGAATATAAGAACAGCTGAGATTGGCTGCACTGCTCTCCAACAAGGGCTGACTCCGTTGCCTAAACACAGGCATTTAGCACCATTTGAGACCCCCCAGGGTATATGAGACATCTTCACAGAGTCAGCAAGGCAAATATGATAACAGACCTACAGGAAACCCATACCCATCTGGCATGGCAAGCTGGAGGCACCACGGGAGACACTGAGGCATCTTAAATGGCACTGGATGTCTATGCTGAGCCAACTGAATTGAGACCCAAGCATTCAGATTCAGAAACTCTTCTCATATATTTATTTCCAATGCTCTTATGCTTATAATATTTACAGGGTGACATTTTCAAGTTCCACTCCGTGACCACATGGCTACAAACCAAAAAATCCCAGCTTTTATCAATGCATTTTTAGCACCAAGACACATGAGTGAACAATAGCAACAAATACACAAAATATTGAGACTCAGTTTAAGCATCCTGAGCCAGGTCTTCCAACACATTCTGCCTGAACACGTTGACTAAAGTTATCACCAATATATTTCCCTTTAATCAGTTTTCTGTGGATTGCCTTTTGAGCAAGCACCGTGGGCTACCAGCAGGCCCAGCGGTCCACACTGCCAGTATCTGTGCCTTGTGATTTTCTCACTCATTCCCTTCAGGAGCAAACATCATGGAAACCTGTAACAAGATTAGAGCACTACATGTCAGGTGAGTAATAGTTATAAGCTCCATGACCTCGCACTTCAAGTTCATACACATCTCTACATTTAGAAACCACGAGTCCACATTTGTTTTTGTTTTCTGCATTTTAAGTCAAAATAATTTCTCCGATGGAACGGATAATATAGTCGTGTAAAAAAGGGAGAGGTTGCACAGGAGAGATGAGAGGCAGAAGAGGAAAGTGAACAGGCTGCAAACAGCAACACAGGAGATGCAGGATCCTCTGAAACTTGCCCTGCGCTTGAGGAAATACAATGCAGAATTACACCTTAAATAATACTGCAGGGTTTAGAGAAATCTTTTATCTGAGTTTGATTCAGAATGCTTCTTACGGAAGGGCTATGCTTTCCTCTGTAAAACACACACTAAATGCATTGCTCACAAATTATAGTATTTGATTCTCAGTTGGATGAAAAGACTTTTTTTTACTACACTCCTGCCTAGAGACATTTTTCCCTCCCTCCATTCCCATCCCCCTCACAACCCCCATGCTTTCTTTTTAATGTAAACATTACTTGAAATTATTGCAGTACAGATTAACAACTATTAATTAAAAGTGAGGAAGATTTATTGCATCAGACAGGGCTGCTGTAACAGATCAAATAGCAGAAGGACATGGAGCACAATGTGCTGCAATTGGAGGCTTAATGCCTTTTAGATCACAGTCCTGTGTGTTTCATGGGTGTCAGGTTGGGCTCGCAACCCACCATGAGTGGGTTCCTTGCTTGCATTCCAGCTATACCTGTAACATAAGACTATGATTTATGAAGAGGGACCAGATAAAAACATGGTCTTACAAGAAGGTTGCAACAAAACATAGCCCAACTAATTCTGAAGCTATTTTCTGTCCTTGTGTTCACTCTTACACTTGGTGTTAAAAGGCTTTAGAGCCGATGGTTTCATTGGTGAGGATTTCTCCGCAGCGTGATCCACCCTCTGCTGTGGAGAGCTAAGGAAGATTTACTTTGAGCTCAAGTGACAGATACTCCTAGACCAAAAGCATGGGGCTTTGGAACTGTGGCCCCAGTGTTGCCGTGCATTTGCAAATAGCTCTGGACGCGGTAATGAGATGCCACAGGCTGGTGAGGCTCTTTACTGTGTTGTTCCTGCAAAACTACTGCAAGATCTATCAAGATGTTTTAAGGAGCTCCGATCCGTGCAAACATACAGGAGTGCTGGCACCTAAAGCCAGCTGTCTCTTGGCAAATGGCAGAGGGTACCTCACCAGGAGGAGTGCTGTACCACCCTGGCGAGATCTGTACACGAAACCTCAGGAACAATCATCAAACTCCATCTACAGCTAGAACATGCAGCACAAAACAAAAATCCCCAGATAAGGTATTTATTAATCAACCAAACAGGAATTCAGATGATGCGAGGATCCCGATTATATATCATGTCGAGAAGCAATAAGCCACATGGAAAAAATCAATTTCCGAGATTAATAAAATGATCAATCCTGGTCATTAGCAGCAGTTACTTCTCTAAGACAGATACTGAACTGAGACCAAGCACGTTACCCGAATGGTTACCTATCAACCATGAAATGGAAACAACCTATTGTTGATTCAGCTCAGATCTGAGGCTAATGATCTGGGGGGGGGGGGTAAAGACTTATCAATCTTATGATGAGTTCATCGAGCCATTCTTTCACAGTCATGGGGGGGGTGGGGGAAACCCTATTTCTGTTCCTAACAAAAAGCAACAGAAGACATTTCCTACAGCTGATTTGTTATCTGCCCTTTTCTCCCTGAGTAACGCCAAGTGCTGGGAAGCCAGGACCTGTTTCCAACCTGTGTGCTCACATACTTACTGCAGTGACAACTCCAAAGCTCCTTTTCAAAGTGTAAGAAAATGTCTGCACATATGCGAGGCAAAGAGTTATTAATTCTTCACAGCTTCAGCTTCGCTATTTTAAAGCTCACACCAGCTTCAAGCTTGGGCATGCTGATGGCAAATGAGAGTTACATTCCTAATTATCTTCTTCCTTACAAAAATAAATAAAAATTTACAGATTCGGGGCTATGTATGCACAAAAAAGATACTGCTATTAGAGATGGGAAGGCTGTGCTAGAACACCCCTAGGCAATCAAAACAATTCCTTTCTCAACCCCCTCTCCTCCTTCCAAAGACCTTCCCATTTATAGCCTGTCACTTACAGACACACTTCCAGCATTTAAAAATACTCCCGGTGTTTGTGGAACCATTTTCCAGAACAAAACGTTATCATTCATCAGGAGCAGAGCTGTTTGCAGTGTGAACAATTCGCTTTCGTTAAGTACCATATGGCTGCCCGTAGGAAAATGCCAACATGTTTCAACTCTACAGCTGGGCCACGGTTCCTTTATTCATGGTGCAGATGGTTGTAATTGACACCACTACTAAAACAGGTCTTGAGCACTTCTGTAGGATCATTAGAGTAATTAGTTATTAAATACAGTTACCATTTTTAGAAAGAAGGTTTTAAGACTTGGCATGTAAAATGCAATATTTTGTTATAATGAAAGAGGCAGGCTAAATGTTACAGGGAGGGGTAAAGCTTATGTGATCCTTTTTAGTATTTTATCCGAGAGGGTATGGAAATTGCTAGAGTAAAGTGAAGCACACAAAATTATTTGCTAAGGAAATCAGCTGAAACCAGGAGTACTCTTAAATAACCTTCTAGCACAACTGCATACTAAACTTTGCAGAAAATGAACCCAAAATTCGAGAAGGGGGGTAAAGTGAAGCTTCACCTATCACCAGATTTCACCACTAAATCCAACCTTAATTGTGGAATGTTAACATTTTTGTTAAGTATGGAAAAGATGACTATTGATTCCATATCCTTGATACTCTGATACTATTTTCAGGATTACAATCTAAACACATGGTTTATTTTAATGGAGTTGCAGGGTCAAATTAATACATAGTATTATATATATCAGGGTTGCAACCTGGGCTATGTAGCAAGACAAGATTGGCTAAAGCAGCTTTTACTTGTAGACCAGCAAAGAAAACCCCTGGTAATAAAAACTGGGTTCGGTTTTTAATAAGATGTTTGGGTAAAGCCTCACAATAAACCTCAGTGGGAAATGCTACCATCAGAGTCACGAAGTCACATCTCAAAACTCAGAACTCCAGCAAGGACACGAGCAGCCTTAAGCAGCAGAATTATACATGGCTTCTGAGTGCTGCTGGTCTTCAGAGATGAGAGGAGTCAGAACAAGCAGGCTACAATAGCAAAACTGCTACTGGTAATTGCAGTAGCTTCTACTCCAACAAAAACTCAAGTTTTTCATTATAAACTGAGTACTTGGTGCTCCAGACTCTATTTTAAACATTCATTGCAGGCATTAAATCTGGTAAGGATTCTAAGACATAACCCAGTATTTTCTTTCATGGTGGATGAAAGTAATCTAGAATTCAGGGACCCAACTGTAGTCTACAAAAGATACTGAAAAAATAGCATTGACAAATCACGGTATAAACCTCCTCTGAACAGAATTGGGTTAGAAATCACAAAACAACTTCTAACCACAGGACAGGAGAAGAGGGGAATAGCTTTCCAACAGCAGTTTTAAGCTAAAGGGTTTCACAGGGGAGCACAGTAAGTTTACGACACGGCCATATCTCTCAGCTGAGACTTAGAGACTTAGGAGCTCTCCACTGATTTCAAGTTCTCAAGCATTTCATGTCTCGAATTAGATTTGGTTAAAACACATTACATACAACCTTCATAATGAATATCAGAAAGCATTTATATAGCACAGCAGACAATACAGCTATTTGCAAAGAAAAATAGATGCCGTTAAAGTGAAGTTATTTATCTCAGGTGGCTTCTGTTGTGTGCTTACTGCTGAACCACGTTTTCTGACTCTTCTTCAGATGAGCTGTGGAGCAGAGATCCCGAACACCACAGTGAGGCTGATGGCAACTATCCCTGGAGCAGCAGCACTCACTCCAGCAGTCCTGGACAAATTTCTCTTCTGATGATAACCTCCCTTCCACTTTCATTCCGCACAGCGGTTCAATTAAAGGTGGGGTTCTTCTGGTGCCCGCCCTGCAGAGTCCCGTAGGGTGACTGGGTGCTGCTCCAGGGAATGCCACACTGCTCCTCCATAGGACCTCCATGTCTGTCATGCCATGCTGCTGAGCCGCATGATTGCCACCTATACAACTCATACCATTTGTGCACATTTTTCTTAAAGTTATACATTCCCTTATTAAAAATCACTAATTTTTTTTTGTGTGTCTTTGCATAAAAAGGACTTTAAAATGTAGATTTTCAGTTTTGCATATTAAACTTTTTTAGTAAGTCTCAATTCCCCAAGCAGAAAATTTTGGCAGGATTTTTAGCATAAACATATATTTCTCACATGCAGGAGCTGAATTGCCTGATGTAAGAAATATCAATTCTGGGTATTCTACTATTTACTTGGAAGCTATTATGTGTTTTTCAAAGTTTCTAGCAACTTTCTATCAACTAGATCTCAAGAGTTTATATGGTTATGATAATCAATATTAAACAGAGCTATCGTGGTAGGAGAATTCTAATACTCAAGCTACCCTTCTTTCCCTTAGAAGAGGCTGGGGAAATCAATACTCCATCGCTAAGAAGGGGTTATCATAAATTACCAACTGAGCATTAGATTTCTATGCAATGTTGCAGTTTTGCGGTTGAATAAATCCTTCAGTAGATAGGAAAAGCATAAAGAATTAGTAAAACCAGTACTGCTGTCTCTATTATAAAACAGAAAAAATAAATCAAAAAGTACTCACTAAATAAAATCTGCAAATGCACAGAAAACCTCCCTTGTAAATGACAGACTCAAGAAACACAATGTTATCGAGAAGGAGGTTAACAAGGGAGTTGACCAGCATCTCTAAAGACAAGTCTTTAATCTACTGGAAGATTCAATAGGAAGACAAAAGCAAAATTTAAACCAAGACAGAAATAGTTAATACATATTAAATACCGGTTGTTTTCATGTAGTAATTAATCACTGGGAAAAAAACCATAAGGATGGTGTGGACTTTTGATCGCTCAGAATTTGTAAACCAGACAAGTTAACGTCTTAAAAGATCTGCTATAGCTCAGACAGAAATTAAGGGTTTGAGGCAGAGATTACCAGGAAAGTACATTAGACTTTCTAATCATTAGGATGTTGATTAGGTTTGTGCTTTGGGATTTGGATCAGGCCCTCAAAAATAGATTGTGAGGCATTTTGTTGTTATTGGGGGTTTGGGGTTGGTTTTTCTTTTTACTCTTTATTAGTCCTATTGGGAAGTTAATGCAGAAACTTGCTAAAATGCTGCTTTCAAATCCAATCTCCCATTTCCAGTTTGAACTTTACTACGGATACATTTATACTCATTTGTGCACCAATAACACAAACTTCATTAACACGGTGCAAAAATAACTGAGATAAAGACATAAAACAAGCCAAGGTGTAAGCTGGAATTTCAATGGTTTATTAAAGGATGGAGATGGTAACCAGACCTATTGACCTGAGAACCCTTCCCAGCCTAGCATTCCCAAGCATTACAGCCTGAAAACTTCATGGAGAACTTCAACATCTCTCTGCTCTCTCAAAATTATGTCGACTCTATGAGACACAAAGCAGCAAGGCGTATTCACCTCTGCATGTTCAGGTTCTTGAGGTATAATTGACAATTAGACTACCTGCAGAACAGTCCTCAGGCCATGGAGAGGGAGATTAGAAGGGGAAGGAAAAAGATTATGTCTCAAGCAAGCAAGTCAGTATAGGAAATAACAAGGAAGGAGCTCAGATGAAAACCCTTGTTACCTGAAGATTCGAGCCTTACTATTCTGACATTATTAATTCCAAATTTGAGGTGTAATTGACTCCCAGGAAATGCAACTTTCTAACTGATTATGGAGTGAACAGAGCTTGAAATCAGCACAGAACTCAAAGTGTTAACACAAAAAAAAAGCCAACTAAAAAAAAAAATAAATAGTACCATTGTGGCCCCTTTATAATGTCAGAAGGAAGTTGTTAAGCTGTCATTCCACAGATGTTCATCCACACATATACAAGAACACAAACAAATCTCATGGGATCCCTAACTTCATGTGTGGCATACATAAACGTTAAAAATTCTTCCATCATCACACATTTCCCCTTCCTCCTGCTGTGATAACAACATGGGAAATAAAAGCACGCCAATTCCAAAAAAAAGGATTAATCGAGCTCAGAAAACACGGACTAGCCTATGAAAGAGCTTATGAAAAGGCATGACCAACCTGGAAATGCACAAGAAAAACTACATTGAAATTACAGAGGAAAAAAATACTGGCTTATACTGGGTACTGCAATTATTCTTAAATACTAAAGGTCTGCGGATTCACATCTATTCTGATGGATTTTTCTTTGTCTTTAAAAAAAGCGAATAACAACAATTTTACTATATAATTATCTTCTTTCCCTTCAGCAAATGTTGATTTTTTTTAATTGTAGGTAAAACGACAAAGCTCAGTCATTTAGGCAAAACAGCTTAGAATTAATTTTCCTAGTTTAAAACACTACAAAACGGTAATAAGTTTCTCTGTAAAACTTTCTGGAGACCAACATCTCTTTGTTCCCATTGACAGTACTGCAAAGATCATCATGGAAAGAGAACGCTTCTCATCATACTGAGGACACAAGTAGTAGAATCCGGGAGAATTTCTCATGAGAAAAAGTTTGGAAGTAGTATTTTTTTACTTTTTAATGTAGGAAATTAAGGAGGATAGTTGGAAATCCTATCTCCAAATTCAGCCATTTCATCAAGCTATGTGGTTGCTCAATGACAGCAGACTGCAAGGCTACGTCCTTGAATTACTTCAGCCATCCTGTCGTAAAAATCCCTATTTCTAGATAGCACAAGATGCTCTCATCGGTGAAATAGAAAAGCTGTAGCTGGAAAAAAATCCCTGTAGGAAGATTTGAAGAAAAGACTGTAACAACAGTTGACAGGAAAACAAGAAATGTATTTTGATGAAGAAAAATCCCCATTCCTGGGATCAAAAAGCAGCCAAACCTCAAACCTGATTGCTTCTTTGGTTTACATATTCCCATTATGTTGCTCCATGTCATTTTGATCTGGTACAAATTTTGCACTGCCTCTCCTTAGGAGTTTATTAACTTGAAATCCTGTAGCAGTTGGGGTTGTATGAATAATAGGGTTTAGAGACAAAAGTGTTGGCTAACCAAAACAAAACATAAAGCATAAAGCAAAAGAATGTTTTGTTTTTTAGAAGAAAATATTTGGTTTGGGCTCAGTTTTAGTAAAAGTAGACATGCTCCTGGACAACTGCACCTTTTCTCGGGTGGTGCCTTCCCAGATTTCTGTTTTGGAAGCATCTCTGCTCTGTGTAAAAGTGGCTGAACAGACAGCAGCACCACCAATGGCCCTAATCTTGAGGCAGAGAAGTGTCTCATTCGCTCCCACTCCATAAATGCAGAAATGCTGTGTGGAAACTGGAGTATTTTTACCAGCAGGGATTGACAGGGGCTGTCTGGTGCTCACAGTTCTCTGTGAGAGGTGTGAGATCTCCCTTCACATCCCGTTACAGACCCACACAGAGCAACCACCTCCATCTGGCTGCTTCAGGGTTTTTTTATGAATGGCACTGAAACTGTCCTTTTGTCAGAGATTTTAGTCAACCCAGTGGTGTCGACAGTAACCACAGCAAAGTCTAGAGGTGTGACACCAGTGTCCTGGTTTAACCCCAGGTGGCAACGCAGCCCCACACAGCCACCCACTCCCTCCACACAGTGGGATGGGGGAGAGAATCAGAAGGGTAAAAGTGAGAAAACTCAGGAGTTGAGATAAAGACAGTTTACTAGGGAAAGCAAAAGCCATGCACACAAGTGAAACAAAATAAGGAATTCATTCACCGCTTCCCATGGGCAGGCAGGTGTTCAGCCATCCCCAGGAGAGGGTTCAGCCGGGCTCCGTCATGTGTAACAGTGACTTGGGGAAGACAAACCTCATCACTCTGAACATTCCCTCCTTCCTTCTTCTTACCCTCAGCTTTATATCCTGAACATGACACTCTGTGCTCTGGGATATCCCTTGGGTCAGCTGGGGTCAGCTGTCCTGGCTATGTCCCCCCCCAGTCCTTGTGCACCCCCACCCTTCTCACTGGTGGGCTGTGGCACTGAAACGGCCTTGACTCTGTGCAAGCACTGATCAGCAATAACAAAAACACGCCTGTGTTATCAACACTGCTTTCAGCACAAATATAACACAGCCCCATACCAGCTACTGTGAAGAAAATTAACTCTACCCCAGCCCAAATCAGGACAGCCAGGCAAGAAGCACTGCCCTGCTCTGCAGCATGAAAGTCAAATTCGTAGCCTCCCTCCTCGCAACAAGAGCACAGAGCTGTGAGCTCAGCATACCCTCACAGCAGGCAGAAAAGCTGAACATCCAACCAGCCCAAAATCTCTAACCAAAGCTAATAAGGCCTGGAGAAACTCTGATATGGGGATGGTACTAGTGTCCAAGCTTTTAGTAGTAGTCTTGTAGACTGAGATGCTCACATCAGAGAGGGACCAGGTGAATTTGACTTGGTGAAAGATTAGACTACAGAGGAGAAAAACTTTTCTTAGTGGCTCGAAAGGCTGAGGTAGGCTTGACTAAAAGCTGTGCATTTTTTCAAGTCTTGTGATAAAATAAAAAACCTGCTGGTCCCTGTCAAACCTGCAAAAGTAGTGAAAAGGGAAAAAAATCCTCAACGGTGAGAAAGGAGACTGGATACTGCAGTCCTGCTGTAATATTGCCTAAAGCTATTTGGAAGTTACAATTGTAACTAATCAATGACTGCAAACAACTTTCTCCTTAATAAGAACTATGAGCTCAGGAGAGCTAAAAATAATGTTCAGATATTTCTAATCTGAATTTTCACTTTAAAAGGCCATTACCAAAAGTCAGCACCACATAGACCAGAGAAAAATCTTCACATGGTCTAACAACTTGATGAGTCTTTTAACGAATGACCAAGTCTCCAGTTCACTAGAAATTAAATCTTCCTCTTAATGTTTGGCTTTTCTTGAAGCGGTGGAGATGAGAATGAAAATAACAATGGGGGGGGGGAAAGCAGAGCAAGAAAGTGTCTGGGAAAGATGAGGAAGAAAAAAACTACTGGATTGTTCCCTCCTTTTAATTCACAGTTAAGTATTTATAGATGCTAAGGGTCACTGGTAGTCTCACTAGTAAACAACAGCAGGTGGTTGAAATTGTACATCTAGAATTTCATTCATTTTACTGCTGACAAATAAACTCAGTGAATCAATGTCAATGTAATACAGTGTCTGCACAGAAATATGAAAAGAAAGTTTACAAAAAATAACCTTCATGAATTACAAAGGGAAAATGCCATTATGACCATATCTGACTCCATCTATGTCACCTGGATTTAAGCCCTTCTATATTTAAAGGCCTTCTGGCTTTCTGGTGGAGTTTTCTACATTGCAGTTGGGTTTATTTTAAAGCAATCACAAAACTGTATGCATTTCTGCCTCTATTTTTTCTACAAGAATTAAATCAACATTGCTGACTATTCCCTCCTTGCTTACTCACTGGTATTCCTAATAGCCCATGCTCATGACCTCATCGTCTCCCTCACACCCAAATTAGCAGCACTACGTTATCTGATAGGGAATCTCATGTTTCACTATTTAATAGGTTTGTGCTCATTATCCACTACAGCAACTTGCAGTAAGGCCCCATCCACAGTGACAGTCCCCTCTTGAAGCACTCAGCCTCTCAAGAGTGAGTAAAACCCCTGCAACGTACATCTGAAGCACAAATATGTGAGTAAGCAAGCAGTGAGCCTGGTGTCTGCCCTTACTACCATGCAGACAGCTAAAGCATGTGAAGATGGTGATTTAACAAATACAGGATGCCTTACTCTAAAGCTGATGTTCATGGAGGTTTCTAAAAATGACCTAAAGCTTAAAGCACTTGTTTGGAGATGTAGGAGAAAAATAACCACTGGAAAGACCAACTCCAGTGTAATTTTCTTGTCAGAGTTGGGTTTTTTATATGTATGTCTGTGTGTATGACACAAGTAAAACTAAAAATAAGCAATAACGTTTATAGAGTTATTTATAGAGTTTGAAATGGCTATTAAAAAGCAGAAAGCTCCTTTGTGTGGCTGTATCACCACATCCATGAGAAGTAGTAGAGTGAGTCTGACCACCACTCAGACCCTCACTTAGCTCAGGGAAATATGATCCAGGATCTTGCCTGAGATTCTGGATTTTGCCTGCCCATTACAGAAGGTTTTCATCTGAAAGCAGCTTCCCTGCATCACGTCACAGCACTTCACAGTAGTACAGAATCTATCTACAAAATGTTGAGCAAATGGATACTTCTCTTCCACAGGAAAAAAAAAAAAAGTGCTTCTGTGTAGGTGAATAAAGGTCAGGTTTGGACCTTTAAGATGTGAAGTCCTGCAGAGCACTAAAAAGGTTTCTTGGGATGCCCAGACCAACCCATTCTGTGCCCATCCCATCCCACTTGTTCAAGGCTGCCACACACGTGGTTTGGCAGAAGGCAGAGCACTAACAGAAAACTTGGCACAAGGAAAACCTCATGAGAAAGAGGCACAACAGCATGGTGTCATATATGCCCCAGTAGCTCTGACCTCTCTGCATTGCTTCTCAGAGGAGCAATGATACCCTGACTTACTTTTAAACACACCAGCTTCTGGAAAAGTCTGGCATCATTTTCCTATCCTCTTACGCAAGTCACTTTTTGGATGTGAATTCTTTTTTTCTTGCTTTGCTGTTATCCTGCCCTTCCCAGAGCTTACACCTAAAGACAGGAAAGCAAGGTTTGCCTGCCCACATACTCACACTACTCTGCTCAAGCAAGTGGGCACAGATATATTGGTTTTACACACGCACAGCTAGAGTGGTGCAGGGGTTAGACCTGTTGGCTCAGGCCATGCCTCTAGCCTGCCTCTTGCATAAATCTGGCAGAGTGGGAGCAGGTAGGGAACAACAACATTGCTGCTGGGCTCCCTGTGGCTGTGGCACAGCAATCCTACCTGTACCACCAAGTGACTCTGGGAACAGCAATGGACCAACCACTCCATCCCATACAGGCATTGCTGCCCCACAGGACCCACTCTCCTGTGCACCAACATCCTCCTCTCTGCCAAGAGTGAGAACCGGTCCAGCTTGCACCAAGCAAACCCTGGGGCTTCCCCTTATTCCCAAGCAGCAAGAGCACTGTAAAATCAGGCCGTGGGCAGAGGCAAACAGCAGTGAGCTGCAAGGCTGCACAGCTGTGCTACAGCCATATGGCGACTGGTCCCCAGCGCAGAGCAGGCAGCAGGACCTGACAGCACAGAGAGCATCAGCGTCACGCTGCAGATTATTCCCTGGCTCGCAGGATTTCAGGCCACTAGACCACACTGCATCTGGTATTACTAAGCTGCTCCTGAGCTGGCCCGAGGTCAGACAGCACACCGGTTTCTCAGCCAGCCCAGAGGAAAGCAGCAACCAGCATGGAGCAAGCACCAGTTCTGCACCACACCCAGAGCAGTGCCTTCCCAAAGCATCACCTAAATTGAGAGACCAAGGGCAAAACCTCAAAAACCACTCTTGGGTAGCCGGGTGTGAGTACGGAAACAGTCAGTGCTGAGCAATCACTACCTGGCCCAAATATTGCAACTACTTTTTGAAAGCATACACATAAATTAAATAAACTAACGGGATTCTCAGTCCTTCCTTTCTCCCTTTCCCCTGTTCAAAAAGAAGCCCCAAGTCAGGGACCACTTGGTCCTGTCCACACAGCAGCTTTAAATTCAGGGCATTAGGCTGCTCATAGAAAATGTGGTATAGATATATTTTTAAGAGAATGGTGCCATTTTTTGATCACAAACTTGATGAAGACACAGACCTGCTGCACAGTGATTCAAAATATACTTCATGAGATTCTAGTGCATGTGCCAGAAGTCTGCTGTTTATGCATGGGGTGTTCAGCTGGACTTGTAATTTTACCTTAATAGCTTTATTGAGACACAAGAATCAGACGAAAACCTGAGACCTCCTTTATATATTCTCTCCCTGTGATGTAAGAAAAACCAACATTCCCATATTTCCTGTTAAGAATTAAAAATATAGCTGACTCAGCATGGTGGGTTTTATAGAATCAGCCATGGGCAGGGACACCTTCTACTAGATCAGATACTCAAAGCCCCATCCAGCCTCTCCACTAACACTTTCCTCACAGCAATGGTACTGCCGTGGTCTGACACAGTCCTATGGGTCAGACATGCACAATAGACGGGACAGCACATATGAACAACACTGATGAGGGTTATTCAAATGTAAAAAATTCTGAATTGCATGACTTTTCCTGTATTTTACTTCAAGAAGCAAAATTCTAATGCAAATCCCCATTTTCATGCTTTCAAACGCATCATCGGTTGCACTGATGTGCTACAGCTGCCTCTGGACCACAGGACAATACCTGGTGTCACTATGGGTCCCCGGTGGGCACCAACCATCAGGGTCCTTGCTCTTCTGCATGGAAAACATGGCACACGAGTGATGGCGAACATTGTGACAAGCCACTTCTAGGCATTGTATGCAAAAGCTAAGAAATGCTACTAAATCCAACAAAATAGAGAGTGCCCAGGACAGCTCACTATCCATCTTGCTCACATGTCTGTTGGCAGCAGACTGGGGATTGTCACTCAGAGGACCAACCCTGACAGTGGTACTGTTCAACTAGAATCTGCTGCATCTGGTGAAGAGCAGTATTCTGTATCACTTGTACACCACTTCCATTTGGGGAAAAATTCAGGCATTTTCTGTTTTGCAATTCTATTACGTTCACAATTCCGCCATATGCACATTACTTATTTATTGGTTTATTTATTTAGAAGGAATAGTATGAGCTGGAAGCTCTGTGACCTGTGTCCTCCCTCCGGAGAAATACCCATCACAGTCTCCGGTGTGCTGTTCCTGGCTAAGCTGAAAGACTGTAATTCATCCCTACTTTTCTTGACCTTTCTGCCACTTTACTGCCTCTGATATTTTCCTCTGTCTTGTCTTGCTTTCACTCCCAGGGCTGCTTTTTCAGCACCTTTTCAAAGAGAGATGAGCAGGGGAGGTTCTTCAGAGCCAGAATCCAGGGGGACCAGAGGGGACCAAGAGCGGATCGCAGGCCACCAGGGCTGGTGTGTGAGCCCGTGGGCTCAGTGTTTCCATATGATTAGAGAGGGGATGTCTGTAGCCACAGGAAGGGAGTATGGTATTGCTCCTGCATATGCAATTCCCAGCCTGTATGCACAGAAGCCAGGTGTGTGCTTCAACTCACACTAAGAAGAGCTCAAGGACTCTCATTTTTTATTTCCCACTGTGCCTAACCCCAGCAGGGTGAGTGCTGACTTCTCATGTTTACAAGGGAAAAGAGACAACAGAAATACAAATGGCCACTTGTGGGATGCCTCAAAGATACCAGACTCTGCTTTTATATGGAAAACACAAAAAAAGGAAGACAGGTTGTAAGAGGACAGTATGTAGAAGGTAGTAAAACCAGAAGAAGGGAAAGAAAGGTAAAAAAATGTTGGGAAAAGTTGGCAAAGAGCAAAATGAACAACAGCTTGGTGGAATACCCAATGAATCTGTCAGACTATGAATTTGGAAGTCGCTGAAAGTGCAGGACTGCATGTGATGAGAAAGTAAATTTGTTGTTAAAAGTGGCTACCAAGAAGGTGAAAAGCAGGAAACCAGTGGGAAATCTCCAGCTTGTGCCTCACAGCTTCACAGCAACAGGGTAGTAGGAGAGGAAAAAGGGGAAACTCCCATTTAAGGATGGCTGTGAAGGGAAGGTACGTCAAGCAAATATGAGAAAAGTAGACTGGGGTGTTTAAGTCATGGAATATGCAGGAAAGAAACCTACAGCATGGAATAAAACAGTGATCAGAGAAGGAGATCAGAAAAGAAAGAGTGATAGAACACCCAGCTCCAAGATGTGGCCAGTTTCAAAGAAGAGAAAATTCATTATGGTTTAGAGGTCAGGTCAAGGACAAAGGCAAGACCAGAAGGAAACCATGAAGAAATGGCATAAGGAAAAATAAGCAGAAAGCCATCAGGGAAAGTGGTGCCAATGGACAAAGAAAATGAGAGGCAAGAGGAACCAAGTGTGGTGCTGGGGAGAAGGAGAAACGGGATGCTGAAGCAAGGAGCAGTAAGAGCTGCTGAATGAGCAAGAGATTGAAAAAAACAGATGCTCACTGGCATCTGCAGGCAGCACAAACCTCACCCTGTGCCGGAGAAACATTTAATTGTTCCAGAACAGAGAATTTCTTCTGGTACCTGATATGATTTCCTCCCTTTCTGAATACAGAATAAGTGCACTTTTAAATGGGATTTAAACCTACCAGTAGCAAGTGTTAATATTTATATAACTAATGGCCTTAAGCCAATGGAAAAACTATACACCGAAAAATGTGTGATTATCTGATATTTGATAAAGGTATTAGAGGTCACCAAGTTTTTAAAATTATTTCATGTCATTAAGTAATGATTCTTTCAAAAGCAATGAAGAGCAGGCATTAGCTGAGGGCAATAATTAGCATGGCCATCTTTGAAGTATAAAAAAATTCCTGTGGTCCACCTTCCAGAACTGGCTGTGGGTACTTCCAGACTAACCTGCTCACAGGCAGCAGTTCCAGTGGCAATTGGCAAGCACACAGCAAAACCCAGCCAGGCTCATTGGAAGGTGGACAAGTAGCAAGCCTGCTGTTAGTTCTCATAAGACACTGCATTTCCCGAAATGCCTGTATTGTCCAAGAACTTTGGAGACCAAGATCTAGAGCAAATTCCTACAGCAGCAATATGAGCGTGCAAGTCTAAGGGAACAAGAGGAAAAATATCCATCTTCCTTAGCTTCTAGGAAAATAAAATAAAAAGCTAAATTTCAGCAAAGGAAAAGAAAGACTGAGGATACAGATAGAATATGTGACAAAAATCTTGCCATAAAAACTTTTTTGTTTTGCTAGTAAGTTTTTTTCTTTTTTAAAAATTTCTTAATAATAGATATGATTTAGATGAAAAGGCTGTCAACTTGCCTTTGGATATTCCTCTTGTCTACTGAGTAAACTCAAGCCCATCCATGCATACGCTCCCAAAGATGTTTTGCAGGAGGAGAAGTGTGAAGTGCTTTGCCCGGAGGGACTGGGGCTCCATCTCCAAGCCAGAACCCCTGGCTGTGGCGTTGTGTTTCCCTGTCACAGCGCTCTGCTCTGCTAGCAGCTGAGTATAATGCACTAAAATCCTAATCTCTAAAGCACTGTGTGCCAGTGCTTCGGAGATCAGCATTTCAGTCAGTTTTACTTTGCTGCTGCCATTGCACACAAGAGAGTGGCACAGCAGGGGAAAAGCAACACAATGTGCAGCGATGGAGAGGCACGCTCGGCCGGGAGAGGTGGGGGGCAAGACCATGGTAATGCAATAAAAAGGCATAGGGAAAATAAAAGAAAGAAACGGGGGGAAATAGGACTATTGTGCATGAATAGGAACCTTGGGCCCCCTCCTTCCCAGCAGCCCTAACAGCAGGATGTCTCCAGCCTCAATAAATCCGCCTTTTTCTCAGCAAAGCCTTGAGTGACCGACAGGGGTTTTTTCTGGTTGTTGTTTTTTTTTTTTCCTATTTCTTTCCCTGAAAAGGGAGAGATTGGGAAATCTCTGCTACAACCCATCTGTGCATTCAAGTATCTGTGAATATTTTAGGATTACTCCCTCCTGCCTCTACCGTGGGCTTTAAAATTAAAAATGAAATGATATTGCATGTCCTGGAAGAGCTGAAATCTGATCCTGTACTGTGTGAGTGGAGGCCACACTGTTGTCTAGACCCAGTCTGGCACAGTGCACATGGGGACAGGAGCACTCAACTGACTGAGCAGAATGCTTCCAACTTCAAGGCACAATGGTCACAGCTAAAGGAAAAAACCCAACATCTCAAAATAATAAACCAAGTGCTATAACCAAACACTAAAATAGCCAGAAGGATCAAAATCAGCTGGTCAGTAATTTCAATATTACAGAGTTCATGGCGTATTAACTGTTGAAAACCACTTGGGGCAAAGCATCGTTGCTATCGATCAGAAGAGAAGAGCAATTTAAGAAAGTCTTTAAGGTTGTCGACTTTGACAGCACCTTAATGTCTTTGCTAAACCAGCACGGGCAAGCCATGCCACCAAAATCTACTTCACGGTACCTATGTCAGGCTAGAGTACCGTTACATGGGATTAGTGTAACACACTGATAATGCTCTTTGGAATGAAAGCTGATTGAACTTTGTCCCTTAAGAGCGTTTAGACAGTCTAGTGGTCTGCTAACCCACATGGGCTTGCCCATGGTTCTTCCACTACTAACAGGCAGAGAGCATCTCGGTCTTCTGACCCTCTTCCGCAAACTCCTTCTCATCCTCACTTATCTGTCATGTAGGTAGGAAAATACTCATCATCCTCACCCCAGAAACTGTTTAGTCACTGATCTAAGAGTCGCTGTGTAAATTCTGTATCAGTCGAATTTTGAGCCATGCTGCAGAAGGGGAAGCTTATGTTACCTTTTATGTTGGGATGTTCTGACAGATAGGCTCTTGCAGATTTAGTGTCTGTGGTTTAAAATGTTATTGCTCTGGCCTTCTGCAAAGGTTACTGTTCTCACATCAACAGCAGCCAAATGGGATGTGTGTCTCTGCCCCAGCAACCACAGCAACTGCTGGCAAAGGTGGGCTTGAATTAATGTATCAACTACAGAGCAACAGCACTGAGATACCAGTACAGCAGCTGCTGCAAGAGCAGAAATTATCACAGACATGCATGGTGAGAACATCTGAAAACTTTTGCAGCAAGGTGCATCAAAACCCAGCTGCCAAGTGGAAAGCCATAATTTCTGGGGGAAAGTTGGTTTTTGGAGTTTCTATGTCTCCCCAACCTTTAGTGTGTTGCTCCTATCCTTGCACGCCACTGTGATGTTCCTCAGTTTGACCTGTTCCAACCATCTGTGGGTCATCCTGCAAAGTGGTGAACTGATGCAAGCAGAAAAAAACCCACCACTCATCCCCTCCTCCCTATGATGAAGGATTATTTTTAGCCCAGACCAGTTGATAATCTGGTTCACGGAATGTCTCAAACTACACCATCAGCACAATTGAACAGGCAGCTTGGAAAAGCTGCAGGGAGAATGAATACACAGAAAAAGAGTGAAGCCTTTAAACCACTGCTGCTTGAGACTTTTGGACTGCAAAATCATAGCTTGTCTGATGCCCCTAAACTGCCAAATAACCCATTATCCAATAATAATCTAAACAATCCAATCCACAATTCCAAAGTTTCCTCAACTTCTGGTGCTCTCCATTCCATGTAGATGTTTTTGAGATCAAGACTACAACCAGTGGTGGAGACAGTAAGCCCAGACTGAGATGACTTTATAGGGAAAGAATTAGCCAGCAGTTTAATGCTGCCGGAGATGGATTTACATCTGAAGGCGTCTCACACATAGTATAAAAATGTCACTCCTTCCTTGCTGCCCAGCTTCCTCCCTAAGTCACTGGAAAACAAAAAACCCGCAAAAAATTTGGAGACAGGAAGTTACAAGTGGAACCAAACCAAACCAAAAGTAAATAAAAATGTTTTACCTGGTTCCCCAGGCACAGAACAGCAGGCCTGGCAATAATGGGAGTGAGGAATGAAATTTTAAAATGAATGCAAGAGGGAGAAACTGCAGAGAAAATTGAGACGGAGTTTCACTGTTATTTATCCCAGGCAAAACGTACATGCTCAGCTCTGAGCAATCCATGGCACGGGAACAGCACCAGGATGGAGCTCCGACACAACTAATCTTCCTTTTCTATTCCCTTCTGTGCTTTTGAGGAGGAAAGGCAAGAGAAAGCAATTTAGTGTAGTGATGCAACTTGTTTACTTCTCTGTACCTGCTCGGCTATGTTGGCTGAAATACATTTTGGGAGGTGCAAAGGGAAGGAAAGAGAAAGGGAAGGAAGGAGAGGGGGCATTACAGAAGTAGAAAGAAGACAAAATTGTAGGACAGGCCTCCAAATGTTGTGGCCCATGTAAGCAGCATCCATATGGCCACCAGCATGCCAGCAGAATTACAAGGGTTAGTTATCCAAGACTTGCTGTGCTTGAACTGTTTAAGCTCTGGCTCATTTTAATGCAATGGAAATGCCCAAGCAAGCAGCTGAGATGGCAGATCTAACAGGACACTGTGTGCCTGGCCTGATCTACCACCATGAAAAGCCAGCTCACTCCAATGCTGGGCACCCTGACTCCTCCTGCCGAGGCAGGACACGCTCAGGGCAGTTGGGAAATTCATGTCAGGGCATGGCTGCACACACGGGCATCATCAGACTTTGTGGCAGGGAGGTTTTGGGTCACCCTCTGCTCCCTGCTCAGGTCCTCGTGACTGCAAAGGGGAGAAGGGGATGCAGAAAACCGAAGAGAGGGAAGTTTATTACCAAAAACTGTCTGATTTCTCCTGTCATTCTCTAAAGTCTTTTCCTTGTCCCTAATGAAACCTAAATATTATTACAGAGATGGTCTCTTAGGTGAAGAAAACAATAAAACCTACCAAGTCACCAACTTCCCACTGATTTGTAAAGCCCCTCATTAGAGCTGATACTTCAACATTTACATGACAGAACCCTTTTTATTAGAAGCAAACCATTTTTAAAATACATTAACAACCGTCACCTACATACTCACTGGCTCTTTGTAGTTTGCCTAACACTTCAGAATGTGTTAAAATCACACATAAAAGTTATAGTAGCCTAACGCTTAGGAAATAAGAGTCCTTTAAAGGTTTAATTCAACCACTAATGGATTTTTTCCCAAGTTAAAAAACATTTATATATTGCTGATTTACTGCAGGTGTGGTAACTGAATTTGGCCTTACACATACCAGCTGCAAGCAAATCAAGGAAAAGGCTTCATGAATCAGTGTAAGGCACTGTAGGCTCCATGGTGCTTGGACTGGGACAGAATTTCCCCACACAAGCACACAAAACAAATGGGAGTTTATAATTTTCTCTGTCACAGCTCATAACTTTTAAAGGTTAGAAATCAAAGCACCACCACAGTGGAATTTCATACATCTGAATGGGATGGACATAAGGCATCCCAGAAAATGATTTATATCATCCCCTCTTCACACAACAAAAGAATGAAGAATGCAATGTTTGTGACAAAGGCATTGACTAATTGTGTTACTTGGTAAATACCTCCTCTTGAAATTTCTCTGGATAGACCAACATTTTTTACTTTCTCTTTGTTTTACAGAGACTGTTCTCCAGCAACTATTCTGCCTATTTAAATGAATCTTCCAACGCACACTATATTTTGCAGGTTTTTTTTTCAACCAGTTGCACTGGCTAGGAGTCAGACATTGTAAGACAAAAAGCCACAGTGACTTTATCCAGGAAATATGAGGTGGCAGAGATCCAGTACACCCAGCACTCAAGGTGAAAGAACAGCATGGAAAAAGATTCACAAATTAATTGTCAATTACGGAAGACTGCCGGAGTGAAAGCTAGATGCATGCATGGGATAATTTACCCAGGCACCTGCACGACTGAGCTGTGGATAATGCCGAAGCAATTACTCTATTTTTAAAAAGAATGAGATATCATCATCAGAAAAGGACATAAAAAGAGAGGAGAAAGTTTAAATGCTTCCATACACATAAAATAAGCGCAGTTAAGCACCAAAGACCCAAATGGAGGATGGTCCTCTGGAAGAAATGGAGGTCAGAGTACCTGACTGAAGGAAGGTGCCTGTAAGAAAGTGAAATTAATTGCTCATACAGTTTTTCAACTGCATGCAGGCAACCAAAAAGATGCTGTTGTGCCCCCAGCTACTTAATGGGCATCCTGTGGCAGCAGGTGGTACGTAAGATCTCATTTTCTGTACAGTGTCACAGGAAAGTCACCAGATGGTGAGGACTTCCACCTCCACTGACACAGGTGGCTTTGACAAAGAGCCTGGGTGTGCTCCATAGCCAGCTATCAGTAGTCCCTGGACACACTGCACAAACTCTGGATCCTTCGTGAACAAACATCAGCGAATCACTTCTGGCCTGTGAGACTCAAGGATGACACAGCAAATTCACTTCTGCATCTGTGTTCCCCACGCAGTTCCTTGGTCCTGGCTCCCATTGGCATGCCAAAGGAGTGGGTGAAGAACTAGAGATTAGAGGCAGAATAGCAGCTGCTCCTCCTGGCTCTTTCAATACAGGGAAAACAGCTTTTGCCCACTGCATAGGGAGTGATATCATCAAGTCAGCAAGCCAAGAACAGAAGGACTACATCTGAAAGGAAACAGGAACAAGAATTTCCTCTTACAAAGCAAACAGTCGTGCTTTTTTAGAGCAAAATCTTTGCCTAAAAAGTTCTCACAAAGTACCTCATGGGAAGTTCAGACCATTTGCAAGTGCTGGAAGAAAAACAGTCCTGGGGTTAGAGTGGTAACCTGGATCTGGGGAGGCCCACTTCAGCTCTTTGCTCTGCCAAGCATTCTTGCATGACCTTAGGCAAAAACACTGACGCTGTATTTAGAGGATACCTTGGCTTCAAAGGCAAAGTCAGCCTAAGAAGTTCTTGCCTTCCCCCGCCTGCCATTTGCTGCCTCCACACTTGTGCTGCCCTGAGAGCCCACAGGCACTACCCTGTAAAACAAATTACTGAGCAGAATGATATTTAAAGCAAGTTTTTGTTGTATTTTACAGGGATAAGGGTAATTTTGCATTGGACTGATTAAAGGATCCACAATCAATCAGCTACAGGAGCAGAGAAAGAGGGGAGACTGGAGAAGCCCACAGTGGCACAGAGGTTGGAATAAGCAGGAGGAAGGCAGTAAAGCCAACATGCTGTCTGAGACTGGTGAAACAACCTCCTCAGTGATGCCAGATGCACTTGGACAGCATCAGCTGCTGGTGTTTGTGATGGACATGGCTCCCTCTCCCCAGCCGCCTCTCCAATGCCCTCGGTAGGGATGGCTGCCCTCCTAGTAGGGGCAGGAATAGGAAGGATATGTCAACACCTCACCTGCTGCTGTTTGGAGGAAGAAACAGCCAGGAATTTGCTGAAACCAGCACCACCACTGAATGCAAAGCGCTGTTAAAGCTCCTCCCTAAACCCTGGATTCCCAGGCATTCATCCCCTAGCCGGGAATGGCAGCACCCCTCAATGTTCCCAGGCTGCTGCAAGGATAAATAAAGTCAAGGTGCTGAGACACCCCATGTAGATGGGGGCCATGGGGAGACCGACAATGGAAAACAGCAGCCAGGCTCAGTTTGGTAAGCTCCCATTTTAAAAGCTGACATGCAAATCTCTACTTACCCTACATAATATGAACATTCTCCTACAAACCCAGCTCCTGATTAACTCAGTACATCACTTGCCAGTGCTCTCTGAATGAGCCTGTGAGCCCAATTAGCAGCAGATGCAGCACTAACACTCCTCACCTGCTGTGCTTACCAGTCTTCAGATCAGGAAGGGAAGGGAATATATCAAAGACTTGCGGAGGGAAGGAAGCTTAGAAGAGGCTCAGAAAGGATGAGGGAAATAGATGTCTGCAACTGTTCCTCAGGCAAGGAAGCAGAGCACTATACAAAAGGGAAAACATATGGGCCTAGGGAAAACATTCTACAGATCATGAAAAACATCCAAAGGGCTGCTTGAGCACCCCAGGAGCGTGTGCAGGGTGTAGCCAGGAGTGCTGCTGGGGCTCAGGGGACCTCTTCGCCTTGCCTGAACCCTGGGGAGCTCTGCCACATGCAGAGCTTCTCTCCACATGCTTTGGTACATCAGCACAGGCACCTGAGTCATCTCACCTTCTCCAAGAGTTCTCCTTGACCTATAATTTTTCTTTAGTGCCCCAAAGAATAAGGAAAGAGCCTCTCAAGCCTTTGGCAGCAATACTAATACAACATGTTTAGGAGCCACTCAGCTAAGGTTTTCTGAACTCCCAAGCTCCATAGCTGCATCCCAGTTTTATCTCTAAACCTCTATATCAGTGAACTGATTGCTCTTACCCACCAAACCACCTGTTGGCTTCTGCACCTCAACTGTTGGCGCTGGCTTTGTAACAATACGAAAAAAGAACATCACATGCCAGTTTGGATTTTTGGTCTTCGGGAGGAGGTCCTAAAAATAAGAGTTAGGAGTAGATGGGTCTGAATGCCTGAAGCTTTGTGATGTTGGGGGAGGTGGATTTAATGCTGTATTTAATGCTATAATTTTCTATCAACTAGTGGAAGGCAGCCATATACTCACTGCAAGAAGCCTGAATCTCTCTAACGTATTGGGCAAAGAGAGACTGGGCACGACGCATAAACCAGTGGGAAATTTAGCAGCAACTTCTACATGTCCATCTTTTCTAAACTTCAGCTGCCCCAGAAGTAAAAGGATAATGGAGTTCTTTTTTTTTGAATAGTAAACATGTATCTTTTACATACACAGCAGTCACCTGTTCGATGAACCCTTCTTATTGCTATCTATCTTCAGGACAGTCATTGTGGCTGTAGGATACAGATGTAACAGAAATACTTTGAAAGAAGTCTTTCTGAAGGTATAGTCAAACAGACCATCTAGGATCCCACTGCTGTACATTTTTACTGTTGTCTAGACGTTAAATTAACGGCCTCCATTGACTGCTGACCAGCCCCTAAGTGCCAACCACATGTCACCCACTGGCTTGACAGCAGTCTCAGAGTCTCTCATCACCCACTTTGAGCCAACTGGATTGCACAACATAGAAAAGCTTCCTGCAGTTTCTGACAGCAGTTTACACAGAAAGTCTTTCGGTCTCCAAAATATGTCACAAATGGCCAAAGTTTCCAAACAATGCTCCCAACAGAAGCACAGTTAAAGAGACGGTTTTGTTTTCTACAGGTGCATTCTCTTATCTTTGAAACGGGAATGATGGTGCATTTTCAGAGAGAGGAAATTAATGTCTCTCTCACTGGGCTTTACAACTGTATTTGCTTTTCAGACATTTATTCCCTGTCTGCAGCATGAGAAACTACTGGTACAGGTTGACAAAGAGAGCTGTCAGCGGTGACCATGCCATCAGGGTGAGACACCCTAAACCACATCTGAATTCCACCCTGGCAGGTCAGATACACGTATCAGAGGCAGAAACACAGATGCAAAAGACACAACGCAAATAAACAGTGGAAGAGATTCTTTTAGCCAAGACAACAAAGTTTCTAAATTACATTTCTAATCTAGCCTTTCAAAGCAGAAGAAAGAATGAAATCATGCAAGAATTCTAATTTAAACTGTAAAGTGAAGGAAAAATCTGTCCTTAATACTGAAAATAAAGGAGAAGAGCTGAGGTAGCACCCTGCGCTTCAATTCTCTAGAAGACAAGTAACAGTGTACAGCAGGTACAGCCCCAGGTTTACCATGGGATCTCTGGTCAGCTCCTGGCTGTTCCAGGAGCCTCAAGACCTGGCATGGCCATGAGGGCTTCTCCTCTTTCCCGGGGCATGGTGTGCTTTGGTTTAAAGTCTTCATGTTCTTCCAGATTATTGGGATAAATTTAGGAGCTAGTAGCATGGAGCAAGGGACAGAGAGTGGACATCTGTGGGCATCCCTGGACTGCATGTTTAAGACAGCTGCTGCCTGACCTTACACAGAACTCAATCTACATGGCAGTTTGTGACCTTACATTTCTTGGTGTTACCTGTCATGTACCTGAGGAGCCTGACATTATTAAAATCCTACCCACCACGTACCACTTCATTGTTATGGCATTACAAGATGCACAAGCACCTGTGAAGTTAATTCCACCCAGCTGAGCAGCTAGCATCATCGTGCCTTGTCTCCATCCTATAGACCATTAGCTATAGCTGAGAAAGGAGGAGCTGCAATTTCAAAAGACATAAGTAGGCTAGTCATCCTTGGTAAGAGCCCAAACCAACCTGGTCCTCTTACTCTTGGACATCCTGGTACATTTTTCTTGACCCAGCATCATGATCGCATTATTCAATACAATTTGTGTTACTACCAGGCACATGTGAGTATAAGGAACAAATAGTGGAAGAATGGATTTCAAAGATCTGATATTCAAATTGTGCCAAATACGCTCCTACATGCACATTCTATAAGACAGTGAACATTCAGATTAAGTTTCACAAAAATCTCTCATTTTAAGACAAGCAATCACAATGGTCTAAAACTTATAGTATGATGAAGCATTCTGGGTTAAAAGGAATTTGGGTCATGCAAGCCTGAGGAGGAAAATTTTCTTTCACAGGGCCTACCCTCTGCTGCTTTTGATTCAAAAGCAGAGGAGTGCTTTTGGTGTGTTCCCAAAATGTTCTTTTCAAAAGGGATCCTCCCCTTCCCTCCCCTGCTTTTGCAGAGGGTAAAGGTGTTGCCCTCATGGCTGTCCAGCACACAACCCTACCAAGGTTAGCTCCAGTCTAGTCAAACAGATGTATCCTAATCTCCCCAGTACAGATGTGGCCTTAACAGATGAAAAACACAGAACAACCCCCTTTTGTTGAGTAACCTCATCCCTTGTATTACAGGGATTGTAACATGCAGGTCTTACTCATAACTAAAACAATCTCTCCTGGACAACAGTGGGCACCTCTCACTGAGTCAACATCTCAAATTTATAAGGATTTACCACTTCCTTGGGTGTAGATGGTATGGACATGGATTAATTCTACTGGAAGGTGTCCCTGGCCATGGCAGGGGGTTGGAACTAGATAATCTTTAAGGTTCCTTTCAATCCAAACCATCCTGTGACTCTACGACTGAGGCAGCCAGCAGAAACACCACAACTGCAAGCCTTGGCCAGCATCACCAGTACACAAAATGCATAGCACAGCAGTGAGGCTCACCTATCATCAAAGTAAACCCTGCACGTGGTGGATCACACTTGCCTGATCTTGATTGTTGGGACTGCCAGGAGAATTGGGCTGTTGACTGCTCTGAAAGCATAAAGTGTGACATTATTTGACAAAATCAAAAGATGTAAGTATTATATACAAATTCTTCTATCCTTACAAAAAAAGTTAATATAATATAAACTGTAAATAAATAATAAAGACACGAAGCCAACTGCACCCAAAAATATACAGCTGAATATATCTGAGCTGAGACTTTGCAGCTGCAACTTGGGATTTTATACATAATTTGGGTTTTTCTGTTCTTCATTCCTCATGTGGGAAATAAAAAAAGAGGAATGAGCTCTAAAGAGGACTGCCAGAACATAGAAAAAAATTAACTGTATGATCCATTTGCACTTGGCTTGTTGTTTGTTGTTTTTTTAATCAGAGAGGAAAAAAGACCCAATTACTGTTCTGAAATGAAAGATTCACTCCAGATAGTCATTGACACTTGTCAGACTGCACTTTATAGCTCTTCTTCATGACCACCAGCACAATAAGCACCCGGTGTTTGACTTTTAGTGCTAACATTTCAAAACATCAAGTACATGAAAACAGTCTGCACAAAGTATCTTTGTGATAGTCTCTAAATGTCCTCCAATGTTATTCAAAGAATGAGAAAAATATTTGTTCCAAGATATGTAAAAAAATGGAAAATTTGATGTGATGCTACTTCAGATTAAAACCAAGCAATTTCATTTTATGCTTTATATGCTCTCCAATCCCACTAAGTATAATTATAGACTTCTGTCTACTTACAAATCTCTCTGTACAATGGAAAAAGCAATAAACACAGGTTCTGCCAGCAATCAGATAACACTTATCGTAAACAATAGCTTTTACAATTTATTTGAAACAGGTTCAGCTGCTACAACTTAAGATTTGGTTATTTTTGTTTTCGTGTTGGATTTGCAGCAGGTGGTAAGGACATGATAGAAGTGTTTAACCACAAGAGATTTCAAAAAGGGACTAGTATTACACTGCATATGAAATATGACAGAGATTTATTTTACAAAATCAGTTTTCCATCTCCCAGGGACCTCCAACTACTTTGTAGAAGCTACTTCTGAAACTTTCTTCTTGGCTCTCAGCTCTCCCAGAACCACATATAGCTTGATGCCACACCAAAGGTGACCCACATTCAGAGGTGACTCCAAACCTCATCAGTTCTGTGTGCTAGTTTCTTACGCAAGTGGGAAATTGTACAGTGCACTGAAGTAAATGTTGACTGCTGACAGGAGCCCAGCAAAGATGGACCAAGTTTCCTGCAATGGTATTCAGAGAAGTGTGATTTACTGTAGCTCTGGAAAGCAGGGAAAGAACCCTGAGAAGTTGCAATGTTCTGCTGTGAGTGAGCAATGCACCATGAAAATGCCACATCATAGCTGAGAGTATTGTACGAGAACAGTGATCCCAGCAGGTAATCAGTCTGCAAGACAGTGACATATCTGCATTGAGGATACAGACTTAAAAAGAACCTTAAAGGCTGGGTGGAACAGGCTAGTCCACTCCATGGATCCTACCTCTGAAGAGATGCAATGGTTCCACATTGCTCCCCACAGAGCAACACATTTCCTCACATCCCCAAAGGCTGAGTTCAACCATGTTGGACAAAAAAAAATGCTTCACATGCTCTCCAAATGAAAAACTGTTTTCTGTCCCATTTTCCCAGTCTCGGGAACAAAAGAACCAATAGGTTCATTGGCAATTTCCATGAAGACAAGGAGTGTTAACATCAACATCAGTGGTCAAGGATTCAACACCAACAAAGCCACAAAAAATTACTGCAATCTAACGTTATCTCTCTCCCTCCAGGGATATATCACTTTGAGTTGCAAGATACTTAGGTTTGTACTCTGTTTATTTTCCTAAAGCAGATTAGCAAGAAAATGGAAGGCTAACAGAACATTAAGGTTGAGAATTTAAATGAACTAGTTAGGAAAAACAAGGCTGTAATTCTTATAACCACTCTATGTCAACCATCTTGCACATATTGAGAAATCAGTGTTGTTGTAGAGGCTGGGAAATTTATGTTGCAGTATACCTTTAATATGAGTGAGTCTCATTTATTGCAGGAACTTTTAATTTCCTAACTCGTACATTAAATTCTCAATATAGCTTCACAATAACTGTCTTTTGGTGGTGGTGGGATTTTTTAAACACTTATTCCCCATGTTTTTAAAATAAACAAATGAAACAGTGTTTGAATACTGAAATAAACACAGATAACTTTTGCCAATTTTTACATACAATTTACAGACTAAATATATCACTCAATCTCACATCTATACCTTTCAAATCAATTACTGAAGTAACCAGAGTTAGTGTGCAGAATCCAAAGGCACAAGTAATTGGAGCCTTGCACATTAACATTTAGAGAAACCTTATGGATGTGTGACTAGAACCTCAACAACCTCCAGAAAAACTTCAAACAGCTCAAAAAGACACAATGTAGTTAAGGTTCAGGGTGGTAGAAGTGGACTTGGAAATTTCGAAATCCTAAGAACTCCACCCAGACGGAAGTGGTTGACGGGTTAGCCCTTCTCCCCACCCTTCCCCAAACCCCTTCTCAGAACCATGGCTAATACAATTCCATCTGACAAATTTTTTCTGTAACTGAGTTAATAAATCTGTGGGCCAAGAACACAGCAGCAGCTGTCCCAGCCAAGATGCCACCTACGCTTGTTTGAGAAGCACTTGGTGCCTTTAGTTATCATAGCTTTGACTTGGGTTTTTCTCACCCAACTTGAGCAGAACCCCTTTTTGCACGATGCACTTAGTAAGCAACTTCTACCCTGATAAAAAGTTCTTGAGCCTCCTGCAAATGGCCAGCAAAATTCAGTTAAAAACGCTCCTTTTCTACCAACTCAGTGAACAGGCTCTTTTCAGTAACACATCAGGTGCAATTATCTAGCACAAACTACTTTCACCCTGACTGGCACCAGCAAGGGGAGAGAAACCCCCAGTGTTCCCCCCATCCAAAGCTGCCTTCAGGTTAGCATCCCTGCCAGTATAGCCCCAGCTGGCATTCTTACACACTTGTTTCGTAAGTTCATCTTTGTTTCAGGGAGGAAAAGATGCATTAAAAGAGGAATCCAGGACAAACACAAGACTTCATAGCTGACATAACCCAGCAAATATCTTCAAAGCCGTGTCCTTCCAAAATTGGGACTAAGGTACAAAACTATTTAAAACTATTCAAAACTATTCGTCTGCCCAAATTTGCAAGCTAGTCCAAATAGAAAGAGAATCATGACCCTCTCACCTCTTGCAAGAACATATTTCAAAAATGGAGTTTAGCAAGTGACAGACATTTTTGTTTTGCAGCCTTGAGATGCAGAGCAGATCCCAAATGCTACATTGCTACATTCGTTTGTAGTTCACCCCAGTTTCAACAGAGGCTCTACCTTTGAAATGACTGCTACAGCTCATCCTACTTTCCCACACCAAGGTCTAAAAATCCCAAAATAGCTGTAGCAAATGTGCTTGGTACGGACGTGAGGAAGGGCAATCTGGGCCGTCTTCTCCTCACAGAACGATGCTGAAGTCTGGCCAGACTCCAGGAATGCATATTTCCCTGCAGATGGCTACAGCAGCATTTAACAGTAGGAACCATAAACGACTTCCACTTCTAATTATGTATATTATGATTTTTAACATTTTTTTAGGAGAGTGGGCTTCTCCCCTTGACCACTTTTTTTTTTTTTTTGTTAAATTCTATTTAAAGGTAGTCACCATGTGCTTAGATCTCCCCCTCCAGCATTTATTTAGCTTTAAGCTACCTCAGGCCAAACATATTTTATCTGTTCAATATATTGCAGTCCAGTACACTTCAGAGCAGACAGAATTACTGCCACAGTACTACGTAAACCAAACCCACATGTTAAAGAAAACAGTAATGTGATGCAGTGAGTGCCTGTCCACAGTCATTCAGCTATAGCTGTCACTCCTACATTTACCATATGAATAGATGAAGATTCCCTCAAAGCAACAGAATCTTAATTCTCTCCCCAGATTCAAATGTATGCATTCAGGAAACACTTCAAACATCAATATCTTTTCCTCCTAAGGCACACTTCTTGTCTGTAATTAGTTTCCATTGGTCAAGTGGGTTTACTTCTATATACCAGGCTATAGGAGTGTTTTAAGTGATGCTTTATGATTCATCCTACACTGTCTAATATGACTTTTTTTCCCTGTTAACCCAGAATAAGAACGAATAAAGAGGAAAAGGAGAGAAGGGGGTGGGGGGGAAGATTGCCTGCAATCATATTGTTACACTGTGCACAGTTTATGGCTGGCACACATCCAGTTTGTGGCTGCGATAAGAAATGTGTAATCCTATTATACGGAGAGGAGTCAGAATGTACAAATAGGTCCTGGAAAGAGGAACTTCTCCTGTAAGATTATTCTTCTCGCCATAATACTGCAAGTAGGTCTAGACGGGGGCTCTTCGCTGTTCTCCCCCCACTGCTAACGGAAAGCCGACTGTCAAAACAACTCACGGCACAGGATTTGGGATGTTTGCAGGAGACAAAAATGAAGTGGTGCTGTAGGTTTGTGTACAACAGCAGCGTTAATTAGAACAAGGGCTGAGAGCCCTCACAGGCTGGCACGCCGGGAGTGTATCGCACAACATCAAGAGAGCCCGGCTCACTCCAACGCCGCCACACTCCGTGAGGTTGCCAAATCCTGCACACTCAGCAGTTTTTAAGAAACATTAACTGCTTATCAGGGACAAAAGCTGGTTCTCATGGCACTTTGCATCGCTGCTTCCTTAAAAAGACACACAGAAACCATTTCCCAGGCACAGGGTTTTTGGGCTGCTTAAAACCACGTTCTTGCACTGAATGTAGAAAACCAAATACCACCTACCCTGTAAGTCAGCATCCCCCTGGAGTTAAATTCCTGAATAATTCCAACATGATTATCTATTTTTCTCATTTCCTTTGCATGACAATACTACATTAACTGTGGTTATGATTCAAAAAAGCGGCTATGCGCTCCCCAGCTTGCCCCACAGGCACAAGTGCTTTTGACGTGAGATAAGTTAAAATACAGGACAGTGCTCTCTTGAAAGACAAGTAATTTCTTCACAAAGATCTCTGCATCGGGGAAGTGGTGAGATCATTGCCAGAAACAGCTGTGCCCCCCAGTGAACCAGGCTGGTACTTAACCTGACTCCTGTCTGACCAAAGAGTAAGTTTCTTTTGAAGGGCAAAATATTAAGAAAAAAGAGCTTTTTCCTATGAAAAAGAATAAATAAAACAACCCACCTACAATATCATGCAGGAGTAAAGGACAAGGGATAGAACAAGAGGAAACAGCTGCAAGTTGCACTAGGGGAGGTTTAGATTGAATATTAAGAAAAAATTCTTCACTGAAAGGGTGGTCAAGCACTGGAACAGGCTGCCCAGGGTAGTGGGGAAATCACCATCCCTGGAAGTGTTTAATAAACATCTAGATGTGGCACTTAGGGACACGGTTTAGTGGTGAACCTGGTAGCATTAGGTTAATGGTTGGACTTTTCAAACCTTAATGATTCTACAACATGGTCATATGGTTGCAAGGCAAATACAAGTATCATAAATCAGCTGAGGCGGCAGCAGGGTATGCCAGCTTATTATGAACCCCATAAAACTGTGGGTAGAGTGATACAAGCTTGTGAACAAGCTAGTTTGGTTTATTTGAAGATACCAAGCTGGACTGGGTGTATTTGCATGACACTGCAATTCCCTCTGTGACTCAACATAAACAGTAAATACCAACAAAACGCCTTTAGCATCCTGTTTTCCAACTTGATGCAGCAGTAGAGCTCACAGATAGGAAATGTAAATCTCTTCTAGGTAAAAAATGGAGTCTGAGATGGAAAAGAAAATACACAACTCCATGTAAACCAAGATGTTCTACAGTTACAGGCATAAAGGAGAATGACTAAATTGTGTCCTAGATCAGGGGAGCACACATACATTTCCATTAAGGATGCAGGAGAGTATGTGTGTAAAACAGAATTTAAACATATTAAATAACAAAAGAGTGTATTTGTTTTTAACCTTGAGTAGTACTCTCCCAGTAAGATCAACAAATTCCAGATTTTCTCAGCCACTCTATGATCCAAGCATCAGGCCATGCAGAGACTGAGGGCAGCCTCAGGTTGGACTGGATACAAGGTGCCTGCCAACCTCAGTGGTTCCCTGAGTCTCTGATAACTAAATAATATTTATTTCTTGGAGAAAAGGTAGAATGTCACAAATTCTATGTCTAAAATAATCAGATTAAAATGATTCTGTTAAGTTAAAGTGAGCAATAACACATGTGCTGCAACCCAATTAGCAAAGAAGCTCACCCAGATGTTGTTTAAGTGCCTTTTGCAAAGTACCTTCACTTGACCTGACAAACGCCAAATTACCTGAAGTAGCTGGACTCTGTTGCTGATTAATTAAAAGAAAACAGTAGAAGAAAAAGATTGAAGGGAACTGTACAAAAACTGAATAATTCTCCTATTAATATGAAGCTGGGG
Source organism: Manacus candei (assembly GCF_025592945.1). NCBI lineage: Eukaryota > Metazoa > Chordata > Aves > Passeriformes > Pipridae > Manacus > Manacus candei. The sequence continues at coordinate 2,642,306 of NW_026138055.1, read as the reverse complement.
TACTAATTGAACCGAGCAGTTTGCAAAATCCTTCAGTAAAAGGGAAGTGATGAGTAATTCAAAGTAGCAAAATGACAACAAAAAAATCAGAAATCATCCCCTTATAGAAAAAAATCATGAGGCATTAAAAATATAATATGGATTCTTTATTTCTTCTGTGATTTTTAGGGGGTTGTTTGGGTTTTTTCCCAGCTTCTCACTACAGTTAGTGCTGGCACTGCAGAAAGCACCAGCAGACACTGATGCATGTTCATGCAGACACAAATCCCCAGCTATTATTCCACAAACAAAAGCAAGGACGTAGCTGCCCTGAGAGGCAGGGCAGGCCATTTAATCAAAACAGCCTTTAAAAAAAGAATAAATCGTAATCATCTCCTGAGGGTCACTCAAGGTTTCCTGCAAGAAACACATGACTATTTGTTAATCCAAGTGCCACTTTGGAGACAGTTCAGGAAGACCAAGAGGGCGATTGGCAGGTCTGGGAAGGCCCGACCAGCTGACTCGCATGGTTGGGATCCAGCGGGATGGCAGCACGGTGACACTGCCCTTCTTGCTGTTCAGCACTGGGCACCTGCTCAGTGGGTGACACACAGCCCACAGCTTGGGAGTGAAGCAATGACACAGCAGCCTGAAAAAGTCTTCACCACCACCCTCAAATGTCATGTTTTAGACTCGAGCTGTCCTCTCCATATCCTTACAACACCATCTCCAGTGCACAACCCTGGCATTGCCGTGCACCTAGCACTAAATAAAGCTGTGCTGTTCACATCTAAGCTGCATTCCCTGACTCTCTTGTACTTTCTCCTTTCCATGAATGACTTCCTGGAGACCATCATGTAGAATCAAGAGGTGCTGTCAAGACGATAGAGAACAAGTTGTCACCTGGGAGGTATGTACAGTAGCATTTTTGGATGGAAATCACCGTACTTCGCTGACATATTTTTTTTAAAACACTTGTATCCTTGCTCGGGATGTGCAAGGATGATTAGGAGTCATCCTCTGACTTCTGGTTTCTGTGCTGAAAATACATTGCTGTTTTTTGATACCTGAGTGAAGCGTGAGTAACTGACGCCGTTACCAAGACAGAGCTATAGAGAAAATGGAATCCACTCTTCTGCAAAATCCTTCAGCAAGGATAGATCCTACTGTCTCTGTGTTCTATGTTTTACACATCAAAATGCACATGGACAGAAGCAAAACAGCAGCTGGGGCTCTAGCACAGTCCACTCACAAGGAAAAATCCTTCCACATCTTCTCCATCATTCCTGACAAATAAGCATGCAGCCTACAGGAAAATTTTGTCTGCACATATCTTGATGACTTGGAAGGGGTTCCTGATACCTGCAACACTGCTTGGTATGTACAGGAACAAATACTCCCCTTGCATAAGTGTGGCTGATAAGACCACAATACACCTTTTCCACATGTTTTGGAAAGACCATTTACTTAACTTTTAGTCCATACAGAAGGCTAGAAAAAACAAAGATGCTTGCATAACAGGCCGTTCAACAAGTCATGTTATGTCAGGAAGGCCAAAAGAAAGGCAAAAATGAATTTCATACTTTGACAGTATGTGTCACTTTTCCTTCTTCTGCCATTTGTTCCCTGTTTTATCTTACATGTTCTAAGCAGGTATGTCGATCCTTGTTTTAGCTGTATAGAAAGGAAAAAGGAAGGAAGGGCAAAAAAGTATGAAATAAGTAAAAAGTGCTGGGTGCTGCACAAAATGTGAGGATAAAGAGGTAGTTAGTGGTGGGGAGAAAAGACAAACATCATACTGATCTATGAAAATGAAACTCCACAACAAAACCATTCATGAACTAAGAAAAAATAAAAATTAACAAAAAGAAGTCACTAATTAACAGCAGTTTTCCCACTGACTAGTTATGATCTGAGGAACTGGCAGTAACAACCAACTTCATTTATTCATTTAACAAATAGAAATACAGGAAAAATCTTCAGATGAAAGCACTTTTTTCCAAGGTATCTTTCCTCTGAGAAACGGTATAAACAGTGGTAGCCTATTAAAAAGCATATTCCTGTTCAAATTGCCAATTTAAAGGCTTCAGTCCAGGAAAATTGAAGTATGAAGAACTGCCTCCCTCTCTCAAGCCCAGCGACTCCCCTCCCCATCAGGCTCCAAACCAAACACAACTCTCTACAAGGCTACCCAAAAGAACGCAGCAGTCCCAATGCAGTTTTCATACGGTTCATTGTTTGAGCTAATTTAATTAAAAGAGGGTCCAGATGATGATTATCCTGGCAAACGGAAATTGTATAGACAATACAATGGCAGACTGCCATGATCATTGTATCTTAGCTCTTAACAGAAAACAGAACTAAAGGAAGAGGATAAAACAAGCCCACCTTGCTAACCATCAAAAAGCTGGCATCTTCCAACCCTTTCCACAGGCTGGTACGAGACTCAGGTGTCGTCCAGTCTGCCAACTTCTGGCACTCACTTTGGTGCTGTGAACAGGACCATGATCAGTTCAAGCAGGAAAATTTGTGTGATACAATGACAACTTAGTCACACCCCCGCCCCTCCAGGCAATGAAGGTGGCATTATTTATGGTCCAAAGTGAGAGTTTCAGGTGGTCTGGGCTCCACTCTCAACACCATCACACAATTTCCTAGGGGAATGTAGTGCTCGTCTCCATCTATAAGACCAAGGTCATATCACATTTAGAACTCCTGTATAAATATTTAAATATAATAAAATTGTAAAATTTTAAGGAATATATAAACAGCTCAGGGCTTGAAGTTCAGCTGTCTACAGAGCTCCACTCAAACCAGAAGCAGCAATCCTTCTATGGAAACCCTTCTGAAAACCATTCTTAGATTAGGAATATTTCTTAGAACTCTGTAGGGACATAAATCAGTGCTGCTGATCTGCACACTCTTACAGTTCAAAGTCTAGTAATGCTAAGCTGAATTTCATTGGCTGAGAATAACTATTTCCATGAGGAGACATTTCTAAATTAGGGATGCTTTTGGTTTTTTTAATGACTGGAAGATATTTTTGCATGCAATTTTGATTCTCATCTACACATTCCTGACTGAAAGTTTTTCCTGCTCATATTGTACAAGAATATAAAAAGAAAATGAATAAACAATGAATAAACAAACAAATTCAGCCTCTGCCCAGCAGATGTATGCTTTTTAATAGAAAAGCAAAACTGTAAGAAAAAAGGTCAAATTATTTGATCAAGGTCAAAAAAACAAGCTAGTGGGAAAGCTGGGAGTAAAGTTGAGAACATGATTTCAACTGTAGATTTCAGAGTTTGAGGCCAGCAGCTCACCTGATAGACCTTATCTTGATCTTGGGTATCTAAATGCATACTCCAACCTTAGAAATAAACAAATCTTCCTAAACCAAAGTGAAGATGCTTTGAATAATGCCCCAAAGATGTTTCAGTGACTAAGAAACTAGCTGCTACAGTGAGAGGAGTTTCAAAATTATTCCTTCTGCAACAGCCTTTGGGATACCACAAAAATGACAGGAAGTTTGGTAACCGAAGAGATTTCAGTAAAGCAGCAGCTGATCAGTCTTTGTCTCGGTTATATGTCTGAAACAGAGAAAAGAGCCCACTGTTCCCTGATTAGGTTTTACAGGAGATGCATTGAGCAACTCCACCATGATTATTTTGGAGGACAACTACTCTAAACACTGACAGAACCTAAAATACCACTGCATGACACGGTAGAAGGAACGCATTTTAAAACTATAATAGGAAGAGAGTCCTTTCAGATTGGTGTACTCATCCTCTCTGCTCATGTCCAGTTTAGAAGAACAAGTGGGAAAGAGACTGACTGTAAGGCAACAGGAGCAGCCATCATCATCTTCATCTCCAGCTGTTCCTCCCTCCCAGTTTCAAGTGCTTTCTGCACTAACACACATGCACACCACAGAGAGCTGCTGTACCTGCTACACCACCACTAAGTGATTCTGAGTAATGGGAAGAGAGCCTCCTGCAGATATGCTCTTTCCTGAGCACACCTTTCAATACAGAAGTTCGAGAGTTTCTCAGCTCAGACAATTCTTCAACGCAGCATAATAAAACCCATCCACATAGCCAAGGATCTGCCCTCAGCCAGCAGTAATTAAAATTAATCACTCACAATTATTTTCATGGGCATGTTCAAAAAAAAGACACCGCCAGCTCGCTGAATCCTCAAAGCCGACAGACCTTGAAATAGGCTGTGGTCAGGTACAGCGCCTTCCTGGGTTCCAAGCAGTTAAAAACATGCTTTGCATATCGATTCGCCATCCCTCTTGCACGACCCGCAGTGCTGACAGCCAGTGCACCTTGGTCCTGCAGCCCAACACCTGAGCTGGCATCAACAAGGGGGACTGGTAAGGAAAGAGATTTTTGAGGTTAGTATTGCTATGCCTGTAATTATTGCTGCCCTGCCGGAATTCAGGGCTGTTATGAGTGTTAGAACTTCTTATTCTTGAACCTCAGTGTCTTCTGAAACTCAAGATTCTCCCTATTTTCCGCACGTTTGTATTAAGTTTTTAATCACTATCTTCTTCTCTTTCAGCTTCACTGGTCAGTGCTTATGCTATTCTGAAGCAGAGAGGTTTCTAAGGTACAGGGTAGCCTGAAGGTTATCAGTTTCCGAGCCTCAAAAACTACTGAAGAAATCACATTTACAGAGGTAAAAGAAGAAATAAAATTCAATGTAAGGCATTAGAACTGTCACTTTCTGGAACACTATTTACTTATACAAGCAATTTTTATGGGATTGAACATTTACTATTCATGATAGCAGCCTTGATCAATTCTGCTCCTTTGAAACTTACCATAAAACATAAAAGCATCTGTCTTATGTATATAAACCCAAAATTTGTAGGCAGTAAGACCAAGACTGTAACCACTGCAGAGAGAAAGCAATCTCACACCTAACAGACTGCAGATCCCTGGGTATCAACCTGCATAGTGCTCCTTCCTTCCTAGCAACTGGAATATTGATTTTTACAATACCTACCGGGAAAAAAGGTTTTCACCAATAGAGTGAAGGAGGATCAGGGTAATGGGATCGTCTGCTTCCCACCACGTGTGTTCTATAGTTGGAGCTCAAAACTGAACTAAAAGCAAGAGATGATGGAACATTCCACTTCTTACATTAATCACCTCTTGGCATGGCTTCCAGTCAGAAGACTTGAAAGGAAAAGATACTTTCTCTCTGCTGAAATAGAGAAATGCCTGATAAATACAGTTTCCTTTTATCTAGAGTGATTTTTCTATGTAGGTATGATGTTTTGCAGGAAATAGGAGCACCATCTGGAGAGGGAAGAGTTACACAAGTAGGGCTCAGGAAATCTCTCTCTTTAGGAAATTCAGCTGGAGAAGAGGTAAACAGAGTAAAACAAGTGCAGCACTCAAGCACAAAAGTCCTCGTGGCCATCATCAACACTACAGCAAGTCTGAAAATGTCACCCCTAACTTCTTCATGTTTTATTTTTTTCCTACACTGTTTATTTATCCCACACTTCTCTTGTATTGTTCACCCCATTTTTTAATCATCACAGTCTCCTAAATCACATTAGATCTTCATTAAGCCACTTTCCCATTGAAGATGGCAGTAAAGGCATTAGGACCCTAAAATTTAGGGCTCTCCCCTCAACCTCTCCTTTGTGCACCATGAGCCCTGCGTTTGCAGTGAGGCCTCCCAAGATGTAACTTTAGACCTGAGACGAATATTGCTCCCAGATCAGCTCTCACTTCATCCCCTCCTTCCACAGCCATGAGCATTTGCAGCTCAGAAGAGCAGTAGGGATCAGTGTCTCCTGCCAGGCTGCCAGGGAGAGCCCAGCCAGCATCACAGCTTCCCCCTTAGACTACAAAGCCTAACTGTGACTTGTGCACTTTATATGTTTTTTGCCCCACCCTGCAAAATTTTAAACTCATCTGGAAGAAGGAACTCAAAAGGTGTTAAGAAGAGAAATAATTAAAAAGGGTGGCAGCCTGATATATCCTCATATATTAGAGGTTCTTATCCCTTTGGAAAGTTAAGACTAAATTAATCACAGCTAAAATATTTTACAAGCTTGTACAAACTGAACAGGGACCTTGACTGAACTCCAGCATGTGGGGAAAAAGAAAAAAGAGCAGAGGTGGAGAGAGGACTGTTAGAAGAGGCATGAGGAGCCCCAAAAACAACCTTGGAAAACCAAAAGTAGAATCATAGGATGGTTTGGGTTGGAAGAGTCTTTAAAGACCATCTAGTTCCCAACCTCACTCCCATGAGCAGGAACACTTTTCACTAGACCAGGTTGTTCAGAACCCCAACCAACCTGGCCTTGAAACACTCCCAGAGATGGCACAGCCACAGCTGCTCTTCAGGAAATAGCCAGAGCAGAGAGAGCAGTTGGGTAGGCAAATGTGTGCATGGAGGGGGATCACAGAATCATATTGACAGCGGAACAGTAAGAGAACAGTTGCAAACAGTTTAATGTGAATTGTGAAAGGTTTATTTTACCAGGTTTGTTGTAGCTGCTGACCAACCTTTCAGCGATAAAGTTCTGTTTAGCAAAACCTGATGTTTCTGACCTCTGAAGTAAAGCAAAACCTTTCACAAATTCATAGAATCGTAGAATCAGCTGGGTTGGAAAATACCACCAAGATCATCAAGTCCAACCCTTGATCCAACACTGCTGTGGTTACTAGATCATGGCACTAAATGCCACATCCAGTCTCATCTTAAAAACCTCCAGGGATGGAGAATCCACCACCTCCCTGGGCAGCCCATTCCAATGCCTGATTACCCTCTCTGTAAAAAATTTCTTCCTAATATCCAACCTAAACCTCCCCTGGCACAGCTTAAGACCATGCCCTCTTGTCCTACTGCTGTTGTCTGGGAGAAGAGACCAACCCCCACCTGGCTACATCCTCCTTTAAGGGAGTTGTAGAGAGTGATGAGATCTCCCCTGAGCCTCCTCTTCTCCAGGCTGAACAACCCCAGCTCCCTCAGCCTCTCCTCACAGGACTTGTGCTTGAGTCCCTCCACCAGCCTCGTTGCTCTTCTCTGGACCTGCTCCAGCACCTCAATGTCCTTCCTGAACTGAGGGGCCCAGAACTGGACACAGCACTCCAGGTGTGGCCTCACCAGCACTGAGTACAGGGGCAGAATCACTTCCCTGGTCCTGTTGGCCACAGAGCTCCTGATACAGGATCCAGCTCCCTGAAATTTCCCGGTCGTTCAACATAAAAAAAGACATCCCAGATGTGCAGGCATTGACTTGTTCTCCTGAGCAGACGTGTGGAGCAGCTCTGTCTGAGCAGAGATGAAAGCCCTGTATCCTCTTCCAACAGCGAGACAATCTTGCCAGTAATGGATTAAAGTGGTTTAAGTAACTATACATTTAATAAGGTCAAAAGGGCAATGACACAGTTACATTTTGATTGTTCTGAACTACAGATTGCTCTGCATTTTTGTTCCTGTTTTAAATACACAAGTAGCACTTTTTGCCAGAGATGACATGGTGTAAGGATATAAGCAAAGCAAAGAACACAGGGAAAAGTACCATCTTTATTAGAGAATACAGGTGAGCTTCCAGACACCAGGACCTGCAGACATGAGATCTTCACAAAGCAAGGACTGTTGCTCTTTAAATATGTAAACACAAATAGACATGTTTATATACACATATATATAAAAACTTCCTACCTTGCTTTAAAATCCAAAATATTTTCTCAGTGCTTTCAGTAACAAATAAAGCTCAAAGTTCTTTGGTTGGAGAAAGAAAACCATAGTTCAGAGAAACAGACCATGGAAGATCTCAGCAGCAAAAGATACCATTAGCTATTACCTACTGTGATTATGGAAAAATGCTATTTTTTTTTATTCTGCACCTCCCCTCTCCTTGCCATTCTTTTCATCCACCTTAAAAATGATTCTATGATTTAAGCAAATTTGGGGGTTGTGTGTTCCTGGTTAAACCTCCCTGGCCCCTCCCCTGGGGAAAAAATAAAAAAATCAAAAAAGAGAAGTTTACAGTTTACTAGTGTTCCCTTTCCTAATGCAAATTCAGAGCAGTTCCTGTAGAGACTGTAAACACCCACACAACTTTCCAGGTGGGGAAAAGAAAAAAACCACATACCAGTAAATCTAAAACAGTAATTTCTTTATCCTTTCTTTGCAAAGTGACTGGATATAAAATCTCTTGCTGCCTCACACACAAAGCCTTTGGCAGAAGGGCAAGATGTTTCAGGGCACTGTGAGGATTTTATGATTGTCTTAGCTTTCCTTGCACCCTGAACAGTCTGCATAACCTAATAGCATTAGCTTACTAACAGATATATTAATAGGTGTGGGGGAAGGGAAAGGAAGAGGGAAAAAAGCCACTGAAACACATTCCACCTACACAATTCACTACTAATCATAAACTCAGGTAGAAAGCAAATTGCTTCTCCAGGACCAGGAGAAGAAGAAAAGAACAAAAAAAAATTACTGAGGAGGGAAAAGCACCTATTTTTATCTTTTTCTGGAAATACATTAATCGCTGTGTTTATCAATCCATGACAAGGAACGAGAAAGCAAAAAAAAAAACCAACTGAAGAACTGCCACAACATCTTACAGTTGGTAATTTCAGAGTGATAAATATAACACTGGCCTCAGACTGCTAGAAGGATTAGATATAGCTGTAAAACAAGTAGTGAAGGTAACAGTTGCTGTTGGGTCTGGTGTTAGGATTAGAAAGCACTGCTAATCACAAGAAATGTAAAAAGATTAAGAGGTGACGGTTGCCAGTAAGGCTTTAAAAGCATGTAAATGATGGAATTTATTTTGGGATTAAAATTCCTCAAGGAAAAAAAAATAAAATAAAAAATAAAATAAAATAAAGAAAAAGGATAGATCATAAACAGCAGCCAGTTTCACCTACACTGCCCACAACCCACTCCCAAAGATTAGGAGAGTTAGAAAGTGTGGAAAAGTGAAACATATGCCATGGCTTACACTTAAAGGTTCTGGGAGAGCTTTAGTAAGGAGAAGCAAATATTTGTATTCTGGCACCTATAAATTAACTACAGCAACCTAAAACCTATTTGGGTTTGATTTTGCTTACCAAACACCTGCCTGAACGCAGTGAGTCACAACTCTGAGAGGCACTGTAACGGAAATGATGATGCCATCTCATATCTGCATCCTTGCAGCAGGAAGAATAAGACATCTTATGATCTCCTAGTTTGTTTCCAGATGGTTTAGATTCACCTCTGTGATCTGTTTATCTGTTAGCTATCAAGGATAAGCAAAGCTCCCCATATAAAAGAATCTGGAGCGTGCAAAAGAAACCTCCCCGGGAGGGGGAAAGAAAAGAAAAAAAAAAAAGAAAAAAGAAAAAAAATCAGCTTACAAAGACCTCAAAATAAACACTATCTTTTGAAACCCAAATTTTAATTTTGGATTAAAAATTTTACTGAGAAGGCATTTTAACCACAGCATCATGGTCAGATTGCCTAGATCCCTTATGACAAAGTGCCCTCCATCAGCATCAACTGCAAAGTTCATTGCTGTCACCTTGGGTCACCAGCATCCCAAACCAGTCCATAGTACAACATCCTGAGGAGAACACAGACCTCTGCAAAGCCCACCAGTTACCCCCCAGGCCTGATGGGACAGTCAAAAGTTGGTTAATGGTGAGGCCACCTAAAACTTGTCTCTCTCCCACTGTGTCCCAAATGTATCCAAGGATTTAGAGTAAAAATCAAGTGCCACCAAGTGATTTCATGAGCAGTGGCTCTGCTCGGCTGCATTTCCTCCTGGGCATCCAAGAAGCTAATTCAGACCAACCGCTCTTCACTCATTAATTTACCTTCCGTAAATCTGGACCTTGCTACTCCAGAGGTTGGGTAGTGGTGTGGAATAAGACTACTTCATCATTTTCTCCACACCTTTTACTCTAGCATTCCTGGTGCATCTGTCTGGATTTTCAGACTGTAAGACTGCTTTTCCCTTCTGTTCACTCAAACCGAACATTTTTTCCCAGATGCCTGTAGCAGAAGCAGAAATAACCATCTTCCAAGAGTTATAAAACAGTTGTATTAAATAATAGAGGTGAAAGCACTGTGTATGATTTCTGCAGAAGTCTTTTCAGTAGAACAGATAAATTTATTCACTGCATTATGGAACAGTTTGAGAAAACAAGATCATACAATGTACACTGCCTCTATTTAAATTGTTTCATTTCTATTCATGAGAGCTCTGATTAGATACACTGAAAATATCATCAGCAAGAAATAAATAATTCTGCCAAATTAATAGCTGTTGATTTCTTTTACCTGAAAACGTAAGTAGCATCTCATTCACACTAGACAAAACTGCTATAATTTGGATATATCGATCTTGTTGGTTCAAGTCTACATAGCACACTGAGACAGGTGTGCATCTACATTTTCTTAATATCAAACACCTTCTATAAAATTGAAAGTTCTTTCATAAGCTGAGATGGGCTAGTATATGCTTTGCTTGGAGAGGCTTAGTAGACAACTAGTTTGTTTTTTTTCCCTGTAGCTGTTTTCCCCAAATAGCAGATTGAGAGAAATAAATTGCTTTAAATGCAGAAAATTGTTTAGAAATGGTATTTTAGGGAATACAGGTAAATTTTCTGTATCACACAGAATTAAGCCAAGCTCAGCAAATGCTCTTTAATTAGAAACACGTTTAGAGAGGAGGCAGCTAGAAATAACCATCAGTAGCATCTTTACATGATGGGAACTACTAACCAACCCCAAACCAGGGGCTCTCCAGTATCTCCCTCCCTGTAAAGTATTTTGTGGAGAAGTTTGGAAATGGGTGCAAATTTGTGCAAATGGAACAGAAGGTATTATTTAGCAGAAAGATCTGACTAATATTTTCTTTGAGAAAAAAACAGACTGAAAACATAGAGTTAATATACTGGTTTAGACATCGCAGAATGATGAATGCTGAATGTCTGCTCAGCTTATGAACAACTGATAAAAAACACTCTACATTTTGAAAAATTCATCCAAGAGCTGACAATGAATTCTTCTTCTAAAAATCAAATATAATTGCTGTAACATTTAAAAAAAAATCTAAATGCATGGCTGAGTACCTTAAGAGCAGCCTGTTTGCACAGCAGCCAAGTGATACACCTCTGAGAGCTACTGTTAGCTACTGCAGGGAAGATAAATCAAGAAAATGCTGAGTTGAGGTGCAATTTGACAGTTATTAGCAGAACAGGAGTAAATTGATGAAGGAAAAAAATCTGACAAAATATCAGTTCACAGCAACAGATTTTGGAAGCCTATTTGCACATAAATTGGAAAAAATAATTCTTGCATTAGAAACTGATGAAGATGAAACAATATACCCTAAATCCTAACATATTTGAAATTATTTTCTTTGATTCAAAGCTGATAATCCTGTAACAGGCAGTAACTAAACAAGGGCTTTACCAGACTTGCTCTGCATGTTGAAGAGACTGCACAGCCTGATCCTGATCTGGGGCCATTCAACTATCGGAATAACGGGATTTACTGCTATTCGCACCTTTGTTTTTGCCATTTGAAAGCATCCACAGTGCGCAGAACACTGGGCTGTGTTTTAAGCATTAGCGGCATAAATATCCCCTCGTGTACTGTATACTTCACCACTTCTGGCTTCCCGTAAATCAAGCATACAACCAATCATCTTTTTTATGTTGGACGCTAATGGCAACTCTATTATTCAAATTCAGGCTCCGCAGAGTCGCCTCTCGCAGGGATGTAAAGCAGCTCAGGAGCAGGCTTATGACTGAGCAAGGGAAGATTCAAATCTGGCCATGATTTTCCCACTACAACCCCACCACCTCTTTTCAATTTATCTGCATCTTTCAATTTATCTCTTCTGTGCAAAAGGCTTTTTTTAAAAAAAACAAACAACTCCTATAAGCAGGAAAATGAATTAAAGTCTTTTCTGCTCTTCAAGGACCACCTCTTTGTGTCCCCATAAATGTTCAGCGTAAATGTTTTTGCTCACATACTCCTAAGCAGAGAAGCTGTTCTTTACTGCCTTACAATTAGATGCATAGATTAAGAGATATCTTTCATGTCATTATATCAAACTCTTCTACAAACATACAAAGGGATTTTATAGACTGTTATCCTTTCTGCTTACCACTGAATTCTCACACTCAGCACAAGATGCAGTAAAAGGGAACGATACCTTCCCTGTGTTTACTGTGCCCACCAAGAATCATTAAAAAAAAAACAAATAAAATAACTTAGACATAATTTCAGCAGCACAAACTGTTCTCCCATGGGGTTTCTCTTTTTTTTCTCCCCCTCCTCTCATCTTTCAGTTCATGAAGACAGAGAACATGAAAACTAAATGGATTTATGTGTAAATAATTCATGTTTTCAGGCACATCAAACTAATACCTAAGTTCATCCAAGGAGCTGGCCAGATTTAGCTGATTCCAGCGGTATTTTAAACAGCATTCTGGAGAGTTAGTCACAAAAGGTTGCGAGGAAATGCTGAACAGCTGTGTTGATAGAGTTGTTTTGAAACAACACGTGTTGAAACTCTACCTATCCTTACTGAACACAGCTGACAGGGAGACATTACCAGCTGTCCTGAACTGCCACTGCATTTTGGAGACTCATGCCTGCACAAGAGATGCTTTGTGAGCGGGGTGAGCTCTGGCACATCTTGGGAAGACGAAGAGAATTACAAAGGCTGAGCATCGTTTTCCTGCCAAGTGGTAGGAAAACATGTGGCAACATAAAGCATCTTCAGGAGCACAAGTCCCACAGGGCAGACATCCGCACAAGCTGAGCTGAACCTACGAGCCAAGTTGCCTTAAACCAACGTCCCGTGGGGACTGGGAAGCAAAGGGATGGTAGTAACTCTGCTCCTCTTTAAGCCATGATGGAAAATAGAGAGTATTTTGTGTATTTTTAAGCATCCTAAGTACAAACATTGGATTTACTCTTGCAGGGAGTCTAACAATTAACCTTTACTACACTTGCACTTGCTGTCATGTTTCTTGTGCTAAATAAACTATACCAAACTTGGTCAGCTAAAGAGGATGAAAAGAAAATCTAGGGACTTGAGTTTTGTTTTGGTTTTGACTCTTTTAAAAGCCAGAATCTAAACCTTTCCATTCTTCTTGATTTAATAACACAAGTGGTCTCTCTCCTGCACATGGCTATCAATGTGTCAGGAGTCTGCAAAAGGGGACCAGGGAAATAGGTCTTTCACACAACTGAGGTCCGTTCCTCTGATTTACAACAACTTTTCATTGTACAAACTGCATTAGAAAAAGCAGCAAAGAAATACAATCAAATTTCAGGATATAACAACCATTTTAGTATCACTGCTTTGCCTGCATAGGAAATGGTTGCTTAAAGTGAAGAAATCATTTTGCCTTGTGGAAACCTTGAGCAGGTTAGTAAACCACTACTGTACTAGAGATTAATTTCTGCAGTCAGGTTTGTATCTTCAAATTCACTGAAGTGGAGATTTATTGCAACAAAACCAGAGAAAACCACTGGAGGGATATGGTGGAAGTGGAGCAGGACAAAAGGAAAACAAACACAGAAAATACAATATTCTTGGCTTTGCAGTGCAACCCTCATTGATTTATTCCAAAAGGGTTTGTGTTTTCAGTCTAAATTAACATGGTTCATACTCATAACCTAAATCACACAGAGATAAGATCTGGTGAAGAGTTAAGTTTTGCAGAATGATGCAAAACACTCATCCAAGTGTTTTGGATGAGTTTCATTAGAAATACATCAAAATACCTTTAAGAATTATGATCTTAATGAAACGCTTACTCTCGAGGGGAAATTTTGAGCCCTTCAGTAGAAAGCAACCTCACTGCAAGCAGGACTTCAATGGCTCTGAGGTACTGTTTATGCAGTGGGAGCCCTCTTTAAATCAAACATGTTTAAAAGTGTCCTTGTTCTAAAGTTGCCTGTACTGGGCATCCCATCGCAAATTTAGCCTTTATGCTTTGCAGAGTAATAATTCTCACACACCCACATAAGATGTCTGTGAGCAACACAGACACTTCCATCTCGCTAATCTTCCCACATTACATGGAAAAATGAAGTGCCTCATAGTCCTTGTGTGGGGAAGCCACTCTAAAACTAAATGTGCAACATTTTCTGTCTATTAGATATGCAAAAACATAGATGTGATGGTGTAAAAACAAGTGTGATGAGAAAATGTGCATTAATTGATTCTGACAAAGAACCACCACAAAGCAGTCCATCATCATAACGAAATAGGCAGTAATGCCTATCAAATTATAGTTCTGACCTTTGGTGATGTGGAAAACAGTATTTATTTCCTTCGTTCGAAAAGCAAAAAAACTTGCTGGAATCTCTCGCTTGAAAGTTCAAAATTGAAACTGTTCTCCCTCTAGCCTAGCTGACAACATTAGTTGTGGAGAAGCTCGCTTCCAAAGGAAGTGGAATGTAAAAACAAAGTTGCTGTGACCTTAACAATAATCCTGTTTGCATATTACAATACATTTTCCTACTATAACAAGGCAAAGTCCCTTGTGTTCCGGTCAGAAAAAGTCATCTTCCAGTAAAAGCATACTGTGATCAATAACATTTTCTTAATATATTATATTATCTCTCGCTGAAACACTTTTTCACTTGGCATTTCAGGCTGCCGACTAGGGGAAATTCATGACAAAACTAAGATAGTAAATGAGATACTGCAAATTAATTCCATCCAAGAGCAATCTTTTTGTTTGTGAACAATTTGACAAGCCCATGTTGTCTGACTTCAGCAGAAGCTTTCTCAGCTTCAAATATACATGAAACAGAAGAATCTGCTCCACTACCATACCCATCTTCACTTTACCCTGCATAATTTTGTGTTGAAGTACATTATATTTTCAACAACCATCCCTGAGACCTAAATTGGTGGGGCATACTTTAAATATTAGTTTAGAAAATAGACTGAGAAGTCTGCCATATCAATTGTGAAATTCTGTTTGCAAGTTACAGCCCAGAGCACGGCAGAGTGCAGCAATTCTGTGCTTCTGAAGAGGTTTTGCCACCAACTCGACTGCAACCTGATGCTGACAAGGCCCAAGTGATGGAAGCGACACCCAAAGGATCTCAGTTTGGTACATGCAAAGTTCAAGGAGAGCTTTGTCACAATGGGCATTACGGTGCAGTACATCTCTATCTGCATGTCTGAGCTCACTTTTGCTATGATGAGCAGTAGCTTTATTCCCCCCTTGGAGTTCATGTCCTGCAGGCTGAGAGGGTGACCCGATGGCACACAGCCTCCCGTGTGAGAGTCCACCATCATTTTAGTAACAGCAGTCCTGGATTTACTGCGAGCAACTGGTCTTCTGCACAGTCCAGAAAGGCATGATCCTGCAAAAAGCCTTGGGTGCATGCAGGATATTGTCAGCAGGATTACTTACATGCACCTGATCTCGGCACGATTAGGTGAAGAATCACTGCCGTATTAATATTTCAGCATAAGGATTAAGGGGTAGGCAGCTGTTGAATATTCATGCTATAGCAGTGCTCTCTGTATGAATTCTCTAGCAGGAACATGTAAAGGCTTCACCATTACCCCAAAGAGTTTACCATCCAAAACCCCAATTAAAGAGATACTTTAGTATGAACCCTGTTTTAAGCTCACAGGGCAGGCTCATTGACTAATTGTATTCTTACAGTGAAGGACGTGCTCAATTTTTTTACTGTATCAAGACTCATGTTGAAAACAACATAAAAGGAGTGGGAGAAAACGGATGAAAATTTAATTTACATCTGCAAATCCCAACACCTCATGAGATCAGAAACATGTAAAGGGCCAAACAACTCATCTACCCAAGAAGTCATTCATAAAAGATAAACATCCTTTTTAAAAGTGGAGGAAATTCATGCAGGGAAGATGCACAGTACTCAACTATGAAATAAATCCAAAAAGCATCAGATACATTTGTGAGAAAGAGGAGGCAAACATAAAATTGGTCCCACTGATAAGCAGAAGTACAGATGACATTATAAGCAAACTGAATGGGAAGGATAAAAGGACAAAATAATCAAGGATTTGAAGGACAGGACAAAGTTTGTGGGGGTTCTTGGTTGTGGATTTTTTTTTAAACAAAATAAATTAAGCAGCAAATCTTCATGTAAATGAGCACTTATAAAACAGCCTTTCTAGGTGAATCATTTCTTTTACGATTAATAAAATCTGCAATCTGAGTAACAACGTTCTGATGACTTTTTGCCATTTGCAATTATCGCTCATCCCAGAACCAAAAAACTCATTATTATTAAAGCTGACAAAAAGAATACTTAACTACTTGTATGAAAGGACTTAATTTTTAAAAGAATCTCAAATTTCTAAGCTTTGTTTCTACTTCGAAATCTTGAATGTGAAAAATCAGGCCATCCTAGCAACCCTTGTGCATGTCACCTTCGATTTCCAACAAGTAATTTGGATAAAAGCATCTAATTTGTACAGTAACACAACGCATTACAGAATAACACTTTGATTTAAAAGCAGCCTACAAAGACTGTGGAGTTAACATAAAACCCGTGCACCTACAAACATACAGTTTATACCATAAAAATACATATTTTAACCTTTGTTATAGCAGTTTTCTCCCAAGTTACTAAAAGCATTTAACAATTTGTGTAGGACTCATAGCACTCTCGTGAATAAAAGTATATAATTTCTATTTTAATGGCATGGAAGCTGAGGCACAACTATTACTATGACAGCTGTGGTAGAGATAGGAACAGGAACCATACCTAGTTCCAAGCTCAGTGACTCAATTCAGGTCTGTTTGACATGTATTATCTATAGGCAGAAAGGAACACAGGTATTTTGGTTTTGGCACCTACTGAGATATTAGTGTGAGTGTTGTCTGTGCCTCACTCCATCTCGGCTCCCTGACATAACAGCACAGTAAAATTAGAGCCCTGCTTAAGAAAAACCCAAAACCCCAACTAAGGTGCTGTTAAATGGAGTTAAACATAAAAAATACTGCCTGACACAAAAGTGCCTGGCAAACATTGATTATAAACACAGATCTCCAGCCTGTCATGATTGGCATAGTTAAAGACCTGGAGTAGATGGTAAGCCAGAATCTTCCTGGGGCATGCAGTAAGAGAAGCAGCAGGCACAAGACACATCAAGGGAAAATCTGGTAAGATTTAAGGAAGAAAAATTCAGAGTGGGTGCTCAACCAACAGAAGGCTGCCTGGGGAGGGTGCAAAGCCCTCGACCTCAGGGGTACTAAAGGACTTGCTTGAACAAGGACACAGCCCTGAACAACCTGCCCTGCCTCTGCAGTTGGCCTCTGCAGATGACCCCTCTTAGGTCTTTCCCAAAGTAAATTGTTCTTTGAATACCATACCAAAGACAAGTGAGGTGTTATTTGGTTTCTTTGCTGCATCCCAAAACTTATCACAAATTCACACAGGAAGTGTGACCTTGATTTCTGTGACTAATTTTTCCTACTTCATTCATCTTGCTCCTTCTCCTGAAAAGGGTGAAACGAAACAAATCCAAATCTTTGCTTTCACCTACGCGAAAAGTACAAAAAACGAAAAGCAAAATGCAATCATTCTGTTCAAGTTCCTAAACGCACACTGTCATGTGAGGTCTTGCTTTGAGTTTACACACCTTCCTGACCCTCTCTCCTCATAAGAAATACTCCAAAAACCAATCAGTCTGCTGTGCAGGAAGACCCACGGTTATTAAAATAACTTCATCACCGAAACAGCTCTCAACTTCTTCATTTCAAATTCCTCCCTACCACCCGCACTTTCATAAGAGGCGCTGCATATGGTGAAAACTAATTCAGTCTGAACCAGAAAAAACTGGGGTTAAGTACCTCTTCAGCTGGAATACAAAAATTGCAACCACACGTGATTGTCAGGATATACAGGGCTACAGTCAACATGCAGAAATACTTTTTATATCCTTCAGAAAACTAAGTGAGTTAAAAAGCCTTTTAAGGGGAACAGCTGAGTTAGGAATATCCAAAAATGGGTAAGACAGACAAGTGTGTAAATCCTACATGCAGCACATTCCCAGAAGGAGACAAAATCCATCTGGGAACTCAAGTCCTTTTCAAACAACTTCTCATACATAACAGAAGCCTTCAGGAGGAAAACTGGACACAACTGGCTTCTCATTTCCAAATTACTATTTTTTTAATTCTTTTGTTATAACCAGATCACAGCCACCATGGCAGAAGCACCCAGGGGCACAGACAGCCTAACAGAACCACAGCATCACAGAATGTGCTGAGCTGGAAGGGACCTACAAGGATCATCAAGTCCAACTCTTAGCCCGGCACAGGACCATCTCCAAGAGTATAAACACACTGGGACTCTCCTTTCACAGATGTGAAACTAGAGGAAAATCAGCCACTTGAACAGTGGCTGATATTTGGGTGCCTGAGTCACTCTGCAGTAATTGGATATTCAGCCTAAGCCTACCCGAGGCATTTCATGCTGATGTGACTAGGCGATGTGGCAACTTATCACAAGCTAGATTTGCTAGACAATCCCCACCACAGAAAGTGAATTAAACTGTCACTCATCACTGTATGAATTGCACCAGTGTAGCTATTTTTTCATGAGTTGGACAACACTTCTTTGAATTAAAAACAAAACATTTTGTCACAAGTTAAAGTCTTCATCCTCCTTTCTGTACATTTTCTTTTCCTTTTCACTTCTCTTACTTACTTTGTGCTCAACTGTTTTTTTCCCTAATTTAGTATGTTTAACACTCTCTGCACCACTTACTTGCCTCCTCAATGCCTTCTTTTGTTCCCCTCCTTGGTAGATATTAACAGGGAATTTGCACATGAGCTCCAGCCACCCTGGCTGAACTAGTAATTATGATCTCAGCACTGAACTACTGATGCCCTCTTGGTCCTTCCCCTAAGGCACCAGTCAGCTAAGCTTGCAAGAGCACAGGAGTATGTCTCCTTTCCCCAAGGAACATCTGATCAGCATGTAAAGCAAAGGCTGAGATTGTATTTCTGAGTGTCTGTTCTCTGGCATATCTCCCAATATACGTGGTCTATTAAAATATAGGAAAAGCAGATACATTACTCATCATGAGGGCCCTGAAAAAAGAATAAAAATGTGGAGAACGTTTGATTTAACTACAATTACAGTTGTTGGCATCTGCAATTTGCAGCATCACACACACATGCAGGGCGAAATATAAAAAAGGAATATAAAATACAAGCCTTGCTTAAGACTCAATTTCCAGCAACAATTTCATGTATGTATTATTATAATATACACTACTTATGGCTGTGTACAGGCAGCACAGAAAAAAAGGATTAAATACACTCTCCCATGCACACTTGAACACACCCAAGCATACACACAATTTCCTGTTCTATTGTGAATACACTAATGACAGGAATTGAGAAAGGTTTTTAAATTATCAAAGCTACATGGAAAGCTTTATGCTAGCTGCTCATGGAAATAAACCCACTTCCAAGAGTGTTTCACTATTTCCAAAGTGTAGCTCATACACATTTACGGCAAGAGGTTGCCAGGAACATTACGATGAAGATGCACTGGGGATACTGAGGTGTTCAATAAGGAATCCTGTGAAGAAAGAGTAAATACTGGAAGTAAGGAATGCATGTCACTGTATGAGAAAGATTAGAAAGACTGAAAATATGCAAAATAAAACAATACAGGACTTGCTGGTCTCGGCAGGCAGCAGGGACAATTTGAGCTGGCAACATGCCCGTGAAACAAAGGCCAAGTGAGTCCATCCTGGGCTGCGTCAGCAAGAGCACAACCAGCAGGTCCAGAGAAACAATACTTCCCCTTCAGGCAGGACTTGTGAGCCCACCAGAACAAGGTGGCTTTGACAGACTAGAACAAGTCCAGTGGAGGATACTGGTGGCTACATCTCCCACAGATCTCACTGTTTCCCAATTTCCCAAAGGGAAGGTGAAAAAAAGACAAAGTGAGCTTACTCGCGAAAGGGCAGAGGTATGACAAGAAAAAAGAAGCTGCAACAATG
Source organism: Manacus candei (assembly GCF_025592945.1). Classification (NCBI taxonomy): domain Eukaryota; kingdom Metazoa; phylum Chordata; class Aves; order Passeriformes; family Pipridae; genus Manacus; species Manacus candei. Next base: position 2,622,304 of record NW_026138055.1, on the reverse strand, counting down.
AAAATTCAGATTATAAATGAAGAAAATACCCCTCATGAGGTGGTGAAACATGGCAACAGGGATCTTAATATATAAGTTTTGGAGTCTGCACCCCCAGAGATATTCAAGACCCAACTGGATGTGGCCCTGGGCAACCTGCTTTAAGGGACCTTGCTCTGAGTAGGAGGTTGGACTAGACAACTGCACAGGTCTTTTCCAGCCTGAATTATCCCCAAAATTTAAGTATATGGATGGGAAAAGCCAGAAAGCCAGTCACAGGAGGCCAGGAGGACAAGAAACAGCATAAAGGAACAGGATTAGCTCCATGACAAAAAACCAGAGAGGAATGCAAAAAAAAAAAAGCTAGAAAAGGGGCTAAGCAAGAAAAATAGGAGGTTGAAAAAGAAGGTGAAAACTAAGGATTAAGACTGGGAAAGGGGTAAAGAAAAGAAAAATCAAATCTCTGTTCACTAAATAGCACTTTTCTCCCGTAGGTGGGAGGTAAAAAATTCCACAAGAGTCATTCAACAATGAAGTCAAGTATTTAAGTTTCTACTCTAATGTGCAGAGTAGAATTGGATAAAAGAAGGAATCAGTTCTTCCTTTCCCCTCACCATGCCCCCAAGAAACCAAGTAACCTTTAATCTCCCTTTTCCAAATATTTAAACTTGATCTTGCAAACTTCACAGATATTTTAACTATGTACACTATGAAGAATGTTTCATTTGTAATATAAAAATACTTGCACATTTACCAGCTTAAACGACAAAGTTCACTAGACTCAAACAAGCCTCTTAAAGCTTGTTACAATTTTATAAGATATAGCCCCATGAATCTAGGCCTATACACACAAAAAACTTTGCTCCCTCTTGGAGCTACACCACCAAATTCAAACACTCCTGATCAGGTTTACAGCATTAGCATTTATCACACAACAATATTTTTCTATTGTAACACAGATGCTCAGCTGCACGTGCTACAATAGGGACTTGCTGCTGTCACTGAAAGGGAAAGCACAGCCCAAATTGCGTTTGTGTAAGAAAACAAGACACCACAAAAGAAAAACACAAAGAGATATCTGCACACTTACCCTGCGATATCCACAATCTGTATCAAAATCAGCCTCAGGTGTAACAGTCAGTAAACAGGACAGCAAACCCTTGCATTTAGCAGAAGATTTCTGGGAAGCCAGATTACCTAGAAAGAGTTGAAAAGAGTGATTTTAATACACGAAGATGGAATCACCCATGCTTAATGAGAATAGGCTTCACGATGAGTCACAGCACCAGAAAAAAAGCAACTGTACAATGGGAGACCACCATGATTGGCATGAAGAATTTAAACTCCAGAAGGTGCCAGAAATTTGTTATGAAGCACGGAGAGTTAGAGGCTGGTAGACACCAAGGGTTTAGCAAAGAACATCTAATACCCAAGATAACATGGTGTTAACCCTCTAATAAAGGATGTGGAGGAGACCAGAAAGAGCACGATATTTCGCTTAATTAGTTGCTATCAAAGAGAGGAAGAGTTCAAGTACTTGCAAAAACAAGGCAGTTTAAGACTATTTAAAAGTGTAATAGCATTCTAGAGTCTTTGGTAACACAGGGTTTGCCCATGAAATCAAAATAATCCCTGGAGATAAATTTAAAGGAATATATCTCATTTTAATGCCCAGAGTAAAATGACTATTCATTAAAGCAAAGCAGTTTTATCCCTACATTCTCCATCTCAGATGCAATACATACTGAAGTAATCTTTATGACAGGAAGTGGCATGTAATCCTGCAAGAATGAACTGCTGTCGTTATCTGCAAATCAATACAATTTTTTTTAAGTGGATATAACAGTACCTATTGATTTCATGTTTTTAGCACCAGAGTTTCAGTTTCTACCAAGAAGATTCTTACAATGACAAGATTGCAGCATACGTGTAATTGAGTTGATACAAACTAATCTGAAGTTTACAGTGCACTTCTCTCCGGAATGCAATCAGAGCTTCCCTACCATTGCCTCAGCTTACACTTTTTTTTAATTTTATACAAACTTGATGTTTTGTGTAATTATAATGATTTCGAAGTGGTAGAGAAGCACTTCACTAATCCTACCTGCAAGCTGTAGAAAGTTTACCATGCCAAACATCCCCTTGGAAGGTATCTCCCTATCCTGCTAGCATGTTATTTCAGAATATTTGAGTGACTTTTGCTATGTTTAAATAGCCTGATCAAATAATTTCCCTTGTGAAAGCCTAAAACTGGCTCAGTGTTGAACAGCTACAGCTCAAAGAGGTGTGGTGGGGGTGAGGATGGTAAAGAAGCAGCACACAGTAAATTGCTTATCCAAGGTCACTTTGTGGATCCATCAGGCAACGAGCTCCATTAAGAGCTTAATGAAACTGCTAAATGTCTACTGTATTTCTGCAAATGAAGCATACAGCAACTTTGGCTTGAGCAGTTGACCAATGGCTCACGCTACAATGAACAGCCTGTAACTGGCTGAAAGGCACAACACACCATCACACCGAGGAAGAAAGAAAATAAAGATCAGAAGATCAGACCACTAAAAAAATAGTTTAAAGGGATGGGATTAGGGCCAGGTGAATGACATCCCAAATCAGGTTAGAAAAGCAAAAGCCCTGACAGAATTAAATCTGTCCAGGAACATCGAGGGCAACCACAAATGCTTCTATAGGTACGTTTGTGACAACAGGGAAGACTAAGGGAAGTCTTGGCCCTTTCCATGAGGAAATAGGAGACCTAGTTACCCAGGATATGGAGAATGCTGAGGCACTCAATGACTTTTTTACCTCAGTCTTCAGCAACAGGTACTCCTAAGCCTGTTTTCTTTACAGGTCTAGACTCATTTTCATATGAGGATTTTCAAATAGCCGATCTTATTTACCTATTTAACACTTCTTATTTACCTTATTTACCTTATTTACCTATTTAACACTTCTTGAACACATTGCTGAGACATTTTAACTGAGTATTTCTGACTTTCACAAGACAACTAAAGAATATAGCATGGACTGCCTAAAAAATGCTCAAACAAAAATAGAATCTATTTTTTGTTTTGCTTCTTGTTTTTTTGAAAAGAGCACCGTTCTCATGCAGCAGTTCATGGAAGGGAAAGAAAAAACTCAAGGGAGTAATTTCTGTTTTGCATAGTGACTCATCATATCATAGTTACCCCACCATCTCCCAAGGCAACACAAGACCAGAGCTGCTCTGGAAGATCTCCTTAGGGAAATATCCACTTTTCAAAGCCATCTCAGGACTCTTGTTCCAGGACTTCACAGGACAGAAAAAAAGTCTTTGACAGTAATAAAAAATAAAATGGGTTTCAGTAGGGAAGAAGCCTGAGAAGCCAATGACAGTTTTACATGAAGGAAACCTTTTTCTTTCCCACCACAATAAGGAAAGACATGAAGAATATTTACAAAGTGTATTGCACACTCTAGATGGCAGCGTGATGTGGAAAGGCAAAACAGAACTCACAGCTGGATATGGGACATCTGAAGAAAGAAGAATCAGAAGGAAAAAAAGGAGCAAAAAAAGCAACAATCTGTCCATGAAAACGGCACATAAAGACAGGGCCAAAGTTCAAAATCTGTTTGCTTAGTCCTGGACACACAGTTAAAAAGAAGTATAAAAATTATTACATGGGGAAATACAAAGACAGAATTAATGGTCTTTAACATGCTGCAATTTACATTATTTACTAGCATTTGGGTGAGGTTTGCTTTTCTTCCTTTAGAAAATCTCAGCTATTTGTAGGAAAGTATTTTAACTGTACCAAAACATTACTGCAGTTGCCATTGAGGGGGAGCAAAGACAGGAACAACTGCCAGGCAGTTCTGAACCACTGGAATAAAATATTGAAATTGGAAAAGGCAGAAAGGAGCTTTCAACAGCAAACCCAAAGCCCTCGTTCCCTGTATCAAGTTGAAGGTACGTTACAGAAGCCAATGGTAACGTTCTCTCTCCCTTGTGACCCTAACTACCACAATATGGACAGGTCAAATATCATGTCCTGTGCCTAAATTAAGTGACTTGAAGCAACCTGATGGAAACCAGACATCTATTTCAGATACCACATCATTGTAGCAGCAAGCTTCATGAAGGAGAGAGCTCATTCTTCAGGGTAAAAATAGCTGCAGGCCATGATGTAAGAAGCTGGTGTCAGCTCACCTACCTCATCAACATGTGAATGTTCATGAAGGGATGGAATAATGAGAAGAGTATTTGGCTCAAAAGACCTGGTCAGTGAGAAGCAGGTCTAGATCTTTTGGAGAGAATAGCTATATCAACTGGACTCCCCTGAACTCCAACAGCTCTGGGTTGGGCAAAAAAGCATTCAGCTCCACCAGCAAAAAATGAGATATGGTGACAGCACAAGCAGCTAACAGAAAGCTCAGCTTTAAGTAGTAAATTAGAAAAGAGGCTTCCAAAAGGCAAGAGAGGATGAGGGAGACAAGTAAGGTTAAGGAGCAGGCAGCAATATCTGGCAACTAAGTACTGCAATGAGGGACTATTGCAGAGCTCCCCTAAAGTAGAGATCACTCAACAGCCTACAGCAGAGGAGCACAACATGGACCTCAGTGAGGATGCAATGCACCACGCAGTGCCCTCGCACGTCTCATTGGTAGTTGAAAAAAGTATTTGGAAAAGAAGAAGGATAAAGCCAAGGAAGTGCAGACAGTTATTGTAGGCTAATTAATCAGAAAAAGTTTAACACAAAAATATTCTGTGAAACCCTGTCTGTGCAGACAAGCTATAAATCAACTCTGAAGCATAAAGTGCTTTAAAAATACCCTTTACAAGTTGTGCTGCCCTGCAAACAACCTCCCTCATGTCCAGTACCACAGCTTGGGGCAGGGGCTGAAGAATAGGAACAAAATACTGGACAGAGGCATGACAGGAGCACACTCTCTTTGTAAATAAACAAGGCAAAGAAAAGCAAACCAGAGGGGAAAAAAATACTCCAATATAAGGTATAGACACTTATTAGGAGGCTAAGTAGAAGTTTCATATGTAGCAGAAGGGTGCTTATAAGCAACCTATCCGCCAAATCACAATCAGTCACGGCAAACACAAGCACAAGCCAAGCTCAGCACACCTGGGAAGTCATACAGGCAAGGGAGTCATACAGACTGACACACCCAAAGCTGTGAGTGCTGGGCAGGTTAGGGACAGCTGTGTGCTGTCCCAGTTATCTTCAGCTTGTTTAGACTGGGGTTATTCCAGTTGTACAAAGTAAAGCTCTAAAATGCCTGGTGTGACCTGTTGTCCTAATATTGCCAGAAACTGAGCAAGTGGTCTGAGAAGGGAGTAATTACAGGTCCCATGAGAAGCCATGCAGGCTCTGAAGCTGGGCAAAGCTGCAGCCAAGAGCTGCAGGCTGGGATAGAATAAATAAAATGCGGGGCTGGAACTGAAGGATGAATCCATTTTCACAGTCCCACCTGACTTTATGGGAAGGAGTGACTGCTCTACACCACGATGTCTGCAGAACACTATTGTTATGTTTACCCTAATATATTATTTATTACAGAATTTACAGATCTCTCTTTTCCCCAACTGACAACCAGCCAACTACTAATTTGCAAGCTAAAATGCTGTAAGGTCTGCAGATCCCAGAGCATTTGCAAACCATAAGGATTCTGAAATGCTTCAGGAGAGCCTGGCAATGCTGCCAGTCCTCACTGAGCTCCAAAGAATTTAAGCCACAGCCACCAAAACTAAGGAACTACCTGAGAAATATGACCAGAGAAGGATATCAGCACATACATAAAGTTCAAAATATTAATACAGAACTTTTTAACAGCAACAAATGAGAGCATCACTGTACTGTCTATCAGTTCTGGGTTTGAAATGATAGTTGCTGGATACCTAAGAATACTCGGTATATTTTAGTTAGTGTTTCTCACAATCACACTCATCTCTCTGAGAGAAGGCTGGGAACTATGAACATTTCTTCATTGAAGATTTAGACAGACTGCAACCCTGAGGTTACTCTGTGTAATATTTACGTCCCTCAAACTCAAATGCTGACCTGTGCTTCAAGGGGTTAAGCTGTAGAAAGGGAATCGGAGAATAATATTAGTTCAGCACCCCCCTGTTCCATTACATTTACAAATTAACTCCTCCTATGACATCACATAACTTTGGAGAAAACATTTGTGGTTAAGAACTGGCTGTTCAGTTTGTATTCCTGCCTGGATAATCACTTCTTTAAAAGGAAGTATACATCAATAATATTCATGGGGAGCTTTATAAGAACTTGGCAAACAGTTCTGACAAAACAAAAACCTCAAACAGAAGGATTACTCATAAAATGCTACATCAACAACTCCTCTGACAGACATCTGGATTATGCCGCTCTTTAAAAGGGAAAAACAAAGATGTCACTTCGAAGTTTAAATGGAAACAGTGAAATATGCCATTAAAAATACCAAATCATAAACAAAGCTATTTTTGCAAACTCAAACGCAATGAGCAATTATGACAAAGTTTGCCAAGATAATTTACAGACAGTCATTTTTATTTAAAAAATGCTTTCAAAACACTAAAAGATGTACAGAAATTACAGGTTAGTAATGAGTTTATAGACCTAGAAGATCAGATATACAGCATTAATAGTCTGTCAAGTCTAATTTTTTTCTTTGAATGGCCTTTACTTGATGCTGTAAATGAAGTTAAAGCATACACACCTACCCAACTGAACAAATCTTCAGAAAGAAATGCAGATAGAAAATTTAGGAGCCCATCCTCAGAGCATGTAATTCATTATCCCCCCCAACCATATTAACCCATTGCACTATCCAGATGACACTAATTTCTGTGGTATTCTGTAGTAAGACTCAAACCCAGATCACTACGATGATGCAAATTGGAATTTTTAACTCATTCCAAGTTTAGTTTTTAATTCCCATTAAAAACTCAAGGAAAGCTGTCAAAATGTCTGGGGTTCAAAACAGATGTGTAAAATACATGCAAAAAGAAATCACTGAAAAGACTGTTTATTCAAAAATTGCAGAATTTTAATGGATCATAAATGTTCAGTTAAAAATTCTTCACCTGAACAGTGAGGTTTCTTTCAAGACAAAGACATACAGCCTAATAAAAGGGGTAGATTTCCTAAAAGTAGAGTCAACTTCACAATTCACAGAAGTCCACTGGATTTGCTGAAGATTGAAGGAAGGTCACAGAACCACAGAATGGTTTGAGTAGAAGAAACCTTAAAGATCATTTCATTCCAACTACCTGCCATGGGCAGGGACACTTTCCACTAGACCAGGTTGCTCAAAGCCCCATACAACCTGGCCTTGAACATTTCCAAGGATGTGGCATCCACAGCTTCTCTGGGCAACCTGTGCCAGGGCCTCACCACTCAGTAAAGAATTTTTTCCTAATACCTAATCCAAATCTACTCTCTTTCAGTTTAAAGCCATTCCCCCTTGTCCTATTACTGCATGCCCTTGCAAAAAGTCCTTCTCCACCTTTCATAATGCAGCCTTCCATTACCTAAAGGGGGCCTTATAAGGTCTCCCAGGAACCTTCTTTTTTCCAGACTGAACAGCCCCAACTCTCTCATTCTGTCTTCATAGGAGAGGTGCTCCAGCCCTCTGATCATCTTCATGGCCCTAAGAAGAAGATCCTTAGTGGCTTTCTGGGCTGCAAGTGCACATTGCCAGGTCACGTCCAGCCTCTTATCCACAAGCACCCCCAAATCCTTCTCCTCAGGGCTGCTCTCAATCTTTTCTCCACCCAGCTTGGTGGTATTCCCCAACCCAGGTGCAGGACCTTGTACTTGGCCCTGTTGAGCTTCATGAGCTTCCCATAGTCCCATCTCTCAAGCCTGTCAGGGTCCCCCTGTACGACATCACTTCCCTCTAGTGTGTCAACTGCACACACAGCTCAGTGTCATTGGAAAGGTTCCTGAGGCTGCACTCAATCTCCATGTTGTCAACAAAAATGTTAAAAAGGGTTGGTCCCAAAACCACCCCCTGAGGAATGCCACTCATCACTGCTCTCCACTTGGACATTGAATTGACCCATTAATGACAACTTGCAGTGTGACCATCCAGACAATTTTTTTACCCACTGAGTGTTCCAGCCATCAATCCATGCTCCTCAGTTTAAAGACAAAAATGTCATCTTGTACAGCATCAAATGCTTTGCACATGTCCAAGTAGATTACATCAGTTGCACTTCCCTTATCCACCAATGCTCCCCATCACAGAAGGCCACCAGATCCTCAACACATTCTTGGAACCTCCTAGATTGCTTACACCATGTTGCATTGTCCCTCCAATAGATATCGGGGTACTTGAAGTCCCGCATGAGGATCAGGGCTTGTGAACATGAGGCTGCTCTTATCTATCTATAGAGGGCCTCATCCACTCAGTCTTCTTGGTGGGGCAGCCTGCAGCAGGTCCCCACTATAAAAATCACCTGTCCCTAACCTCCCTTTAATCCTGTCCCATAAACTCTCAGTCAGCCTCTCATCAATCCCCAGGCAGAGCTCCACATACTCCAGACGACCACTCACACCTCCTCCTCATCTCCATTTCCTGTCCTTCCTAAGGAGCCTCCATCCTTCCATTCCAGCACTCCAGTCACAGGAACTATCCCACCATGTCTACATGATGGCAGCTAAGATCACAGCCCTGCAGGCGTGTGTGTGTCTCTTACTCCTCTTGTTTATTCCCCATGCCACGTGGATTTGCACAGAGGTATTTAAGCTGGGCCCCTGATGAAGTTGACTTACTGGTTGGAATTCCTTTATGTTGCTCTTCAGGTGCTCTCCTGCTGACCTGCAATCCCCTCTCTGGGCTCTGGGCATCTCTTGCTGGCACTGCCATCCAATTGATGGGAGAGGGATGGATTGAGGTTCCCCTCCACTGGAAATTTTAGTTTAAAGCCCCCTAAAGTTTTAGTTTAAAGGTAGAAGGCAAGTAAGTACCTGTGCTGAAATGTCTTTTATTTCTTTATTGAAGCAAACACCAGCAAAGATACCTTCTGAAATAGCTTGAAGGCACTGAGATTAAAAGACTGAAAGTTTTAGGACAGCTTGACTAATGTATCTTCCCAATGTCACTGCTTCACTGAAGCAGCTGGAGAGACTAGCATTCAAAGCACTGAAGCATTTGAGACTGAGAAGACCTCAACTTCTTTAACACCATGAACCGGCTTTCTGCAGTTCAATGTCTTTTCCAGATATTCGTCAAAAGCCAATAGAAGCAGAACAAAACCTGTTGGTTTGCCATTTTCTGATGGTTTTTAATAGAAAGTCCTAGTCTTCTAGTAAGACTCTTACAGACTGCTGGGGAGTCAGGTAACATAACCAACTACAACTGATGTGAAGGCAGCCAGATCCTGCCTTTTGCAGTATGGGAGGAATGCTGTTAGGCAGCTGGAGAGCAGCAGGATAGGATCAGACTGCTGCAAAAAAAGTCAAGGTGGTGGCAAAGCAAGTACCTGGCTCTTAGGAGTCTTCTGTGTCCCTGCTTGTCCTACATGAAGCCCTGCACAATGCAAAGAAACTGAGCAGAGAACAGGAACTGCACTTGGTTCACATGTAGCAGAGACATCAGGGACGACAGGGAAAAACCTAAAACCTCATTCTGCTGGGTCTGATGCTGTGAAAGAAGGATGGGAGAGCACAGTATCATTAGCTTGGAAACAACAGCCTGTGCTCAAAAGGGCAAAACCAACCGTTTCTCTTATGATCTGAACTAACACTGCCATATGTCAAGGTAAGGTAACAGCCTTATACAATATTTAGGTACAAAGTAGTCTGATCTAGTAAAAATACAGCCAAGGTGATAACAGTGCTACAATGTAGTAAACCAGCAACATGCTGCATCCCAAAAAGGTTTTCAAAGCTATGAGTGTCCACCTAGAGGATTTACACTTTTGATACAGAGGGACTAACAAAAATCACCTCTGATTTCCCAAATACAGGTTCTATTTTCTCTCAGACTTATTTTGGACTGACAACTTGACCAGAATAGGGAAAATTGTATCCTCTTCACAGGGCCATCATACTATTTACTGACTACATAACTCTAACAGTCCTTTTTTGACTTTAGTCTGATTCTCTTGAATACTATAAGGCACAGGACTTAATCTCTTGCCTTTTTCAGGAACAAAAAAAAAAAACCTGTCGCATTTACCAAATTTCTAGTGATGCCTTCTGGGTGCTGGCAAAAGATTTTACTGATTAATTATTCCTGCTGTCAAAACCGATTTGGGGGTTTTATTATTTATTATGAATTTTCTTGGCTTTCATTTCTAGACAACAAATCTTGTTATATTTTTGTTCAACAGACTGAACACTTTCCTTTCTCAAAGTTTCCCACATAGAAAAGTTAATCAATTATTTTTTTCTCCCAGATGAGGGTAATGTATGATTGCAACAAATTCCAGTGGCTGAAGGGTGTGTTTTTCCACCTTTAGCCACCATCATCACTCTTCCACCATCTCTCACAATCTCATCGACCTCCTAGAAATGCAGACAGACCTGAACACAACGTTCTGGAAGTATCTGCAGTATGGTCAGACCCAGATTTAGCACAGCCTCCCTGAAATTCTTCTATGGATGTACACAGAGGTTTTTGACACGGGCAGCAGCTTTGTCCTACAAGGTCAGGTTCCCCTGCTGCCAACTTGTGGGTGGAGCAATGGCCCTCTCTCCTCCTCTCCAATGACTTCAGAAGAAGCCCAGAACAACTAGCTTAGAATAGGACACCAAATTGTAAATTGCTTTAGTTGGGCAAGCTCAGTTCTCGTCCCTCACACATTCCAAATCAAATTATATCTATGTTTCTATATTGTTCTAGTTTCTTAATCAAAATGGTGTCACCAAGTCAAATACCTTGTAGAAGCCATAAATATCAAACTAGCAATCACATTAAAAACACTTAAAAGATATCAGCTTAGCTTGACAGGATCTATTTTCTATAAGCTTGAGCTGATTGGCATTAATTATATTTCTCTTACTCAATCCTTTACCAGCTGTCCCATTTATTACACCCCAATTCACTATTAAAATGACAAAACTCAAACTCTCACACCTTTGAGGCCCAAATCTTGGCCACTTTTCCAAAGGAATGAACCAAACTTCCAAAGCTGACTGCCAGCAGCATACCCGCATAATAGAGCTCTAATTCTCCTCTCTCCACCTCCCAACTGCAACAATAAAAAAAGATCTGTAGCTTAATTTGTCATCCCCAAAGAAACAGCAGAATAAACAGATCAGCTACAAAAGATCCCCTTTGGAGGAAAGAGAAGAAAGCAAGCAAAACATAAGAGGAAGTGTGGGAGGTGCGCAGGTTTCAGTCAATCAAACTTTGGATTCCATAAGAATAATTAGAAAAAGAAGCAATTCCTTCACAGCAAGAATTTGTTCTCCTGATGTAAATTGTTGAATTTAGCACATATGACCATCACAGAATTCATTCAATTGCATATGGAGATCATGCTGTTAAAATTGAGCTACTAGATTTAATTTAAGAATTAAGTTATATAAAAACATAGGGTTTAGGCTTTTTACATATGGTGCCAAGAAACTTCCAGCAGTGGGTAGTCTGAGCACTAACCTTCCCCAAGGAGATTCAGCACCACCTGCAGTTGCCCAGATGCTTGCATACAAGATAAGCGGAGGAAAAGCATTTTCCCAGAGGATTTATATTATCCTGGCCATCACATATTTTCAGTTGCATGCTTGGTGGGTGACACATCAGCGCTACCTCCAGCACATCACAACTAGCAAGCTTCCTCAATAAGCCTGGAGGACAGCCTCCACACAACTACTTTGAATTGAGGCATTGCAGCATGTCATTTTACATCACTAAATTACTACCATCTTCATCATGCTTTGACCATATCTGCAAAGATAAATACTCGAGGTGAAGAACTGTAGTGCCTCCCTTGATGCTCTTGTTTACAGTTCTGACTAAAACACATGCAAATTCAGCAGCTACACAAAGAGCAGAGAGCTTGCTCCTGTCTTAACAAACCACCACCAGTGTAGGCAGGAAGGTACTCATTTTTCAGAAGTCAGATAGCACCCACGGAGAAGACTATTGTTATTTGTCTTACAGCCTCAGGCAGTGTCCTGCACCCTGTCATCAAAGGCTTTGAATAAGACTACCACACACCCATTTATTGACATAGAGAATATGCTGATTACAGAGAGTGTGTACAATGATCTCCAGCACCAGGGATGCTGCTGTTTACGGCCTCATTTTTTAACTCATGGCCTAACAGCAATGTCAGGATTAGTACAAAAGCCTTCCCCCCAGCACCAGCTCTCTGGTGATGTACTTTACAAGAGCAAGCTCCCCATCTCATCTATCACCTTCATCCAAATGCTCCTCCCTCAGTGCCCTCTCTTATGGTCCTCATTTGTCATATGCATAATTCAGAGGCTCTCAAAACACTGACTGCCTTCACATGATTAGTCCAGACAACTGTCTGGTCCTGGACCACTTCTACAAGCTACACAACCTAAATACCACACTATAGGAACACACTGGTGAGGAGTGAGTCTATCAAAACCATTTTGCTGAGCTGCATGGCTTCTGCAATAACTCAGCTTCAGAGATGTGCAGAATAGAGAATTTTCTAACAGTGTATGGAGCAGTCTATGCTCCAAAGAACTTCAAATATATTGGTCTCTCATGACGCATCAAATGGGGAAATCCAGTTACCAATATAAGAAAAAATGCTTCTTGTCTCATGTTTAACCAATTCTCCCCTCCTTCACATCAAATCCCACTATGTGTGTCAATCCATCAGTTACTAACTTCTGACTACATTACTGCAATTCTCACAGAAACACGGGCATGACCTACCACCTAATGGGAAAAAATAAATTTATCTCTGATATCCAAGCACGGAGGTTGCAGTTTGACATCAGGCCCTCACTGAGATCCAGGTAGTGTGAGCAAGCACCCATCACCTTCAGAGAAAAACAGTATTGTTCCAAATTCCAGAACTGTGACTGAAAAAATAGCCATTTTAATCCAAGTGTCAGGGACAGTGTAGGATCTTAATCTATAGCTCAGTCTATATGGATCTCTGTTCATACAACTCACCTGTTTCTTTGGACTCTTTCTGCAAACTGCAGTAGACAGCCCCAGAATTAATCTCTGTGATTGCAAGGGTAACTTCTTACCATGAGAACAGTGTGGTCATGGGTTATTAATGAGAGTCCTGATCAAGTGCACATTCAGTCCAAATCATTTGCTAAAAAGTTATCCTCCTATAGGCTATATAAATACATAATACATCTACATTAACCTGGGTGACACCAGAGCAGCCTTTCCAGCAATCTGGCCTACTTTATCTCCAAAGTAGACTCTTATACCTCATTTGAGTGAGTGAGCACACATTTTAAATAATGACGAGAGACTCCAATTTTCACATTTTCATGGATGCAGTGTCAAATCTATTTGTAATAAGATCATCTATTATCTGTCAGCACTGAGCAAACTAGGTGAGAAAATAATGGTTAGTAGTATATTATCCAGAATCCTGATGAAAATTAGCACAAATTAAGTGAAATTGTTGAAAACCAAAGTGTTACTTGTTGATTGTTTAATGGAGCCTGACTTGACTTAAACTATTTCTAACACAGGATCAGAAGTTGTTGGGGTTTTTTTTATTCAGCAGAAGTTAATTTCCTCTGCCCATTCAATTTTAAACATGGAATATTTCATCCACTGAAGCACTCTTGTTCTTTACACAGTAGGTCTGCTTCAAGAAAACTTACACCAGTGCCAGAGAGGAAGAGGAAAAAATGTTACCAACTCATGAGAGAAGTACTGAAGCTGTGACCTTCACCCATTTGATCCCAACTTTATGGCTTCCATGTGGACAGATCTACTACTCTTTAGACTCCCCATATGTTACAGAAAGAGATGGAAGGCTGGCATATCTCCTTGTTCATTTTCTCATCTCCATCCTATAAAACCAAAGTGAACACAACCCAGTTTTAGACTTACTGCCCCAAGGTTTTCCTACCCTTCTAAAGCAAAGCTTCCCTTCTTGGAGGTGAAAAAAAAAAACTAGCACATATTTGTGAGTCTGTCTGGGGATTAGCAAACCACAAGATTACAGACCACTACAGTGCTCAGTGTAGCATCAGCCTCTTCTGAAACCAGATGAAAGAAGTACCTGGTGTAAGGACACCAACTCTTCACAGCTCACTTGGTCTCTTACCCCTTCTTCATTTCCATAAACTGTATTCAGGTGAGTTTCAAATCACTTCTGTGGCAAGAGGACCCACTATCAACTCCTGTCACTTCCCGCCAAGCCTGTCCTGATACCACAGCACAAGGCTTCAGCAGTAGTTGCTTTCAGGGTTGCTGCTAAAAGAAGCACTGGAAAAGCTGCTTTGTGCCAACACGAACTTCCCTAGATCCACTCACAGCTTGTGTTGGCCAATGGAAAGAGGGTGAGGAATCAACACTGAGGGGGAGGACAGATCTTCTGCTGAAGTTACATGTTAGGACAGTGGAAAGAGTATCAGAATACACCCACATAGTCTTTGGTTTGCTCACAACATAGTCAAGAGTGGGGAAAAAAAAGTAACCAAAGAAACCAAACTAGATAGCAAATGGAAACATCGTGCTTTGGAGTTGATACGAAATTTTAATGGATTTTTTTTTTGTCAGTCCCATTAAAACAATCCTTGGAGTTATGGAAGAATACTTTTATTTTTAGTGACTATAAATTAAATAGTTTTATATGTCCACTAAATAGAAATACTCTTACAAGAGATTAAAATGATTTTTTCCCTTAAGAAAGCATAATGAAATTCATACTAAGTTATATTAAAATAAATATTTCTCAGTCACATGAGAATGTAATAATTTCAAATTTAATTTAAAAACCAAAGTATTAAAACTTTGGTTTAATATAAGGGCTTAAACAGACTATTGTTTAAAGAAAATTTTACATGATATATTAGATGATCTTTAAAGTCCCTTTTGATCCAAACCATTCTGTGATTCTATATCAGTGAATTCTCTTCAGGATATGAGTAAATGAATAACAACTTGGAATTATACAAAAACTATCCATGGAAAATTTCCTTGCCATCTGAGGTAAATTCAGGTATGTTTGTGTATTTAAATGTAAAGCTCAAGTATATAGTTATATTATTACTTTTATAACTGCTTAAGTGCTAATATACCCATCTTTCCCTTTGGTAATCTTTCTCAAGAAGTCTGATTTTCAGGCTTGGCTGTCCAGAAGTTCATTTTTATTTTGTTTGTTTCAACACAGCCAGCTGTTACTCAGAAGGCATTTTCTTTACTGGGACCGATTCACTGAATTTAAGACCAAGAAAAGTTAATTTCTCGGTCATGGGTAAAAAAAGAGAACCAAGTGGGAGAAAAGATATTACAGCCTAATATTATAGCCTTATAGGCATGAAGCCATAAAACCACCAGTTTAGGTCCCTAGAAGTATGTGCAAGCATTTTTGGAAAATCTCATTACAGCATTTAAGTGCATGGACACCAGAAGTTTGTGTATATGTAATTCTCTTTGAAATCAATAAAACTGAAAAACTCTAAAGCCTAGATACACACAGGTTATGGGGTAGGTTGTGAGCCAAGGAGGACACTAGTATCCAATACACACTTTTGGCAAGTTTTATGAGCTTAGAACCACGGTGACTACAGTTCTCATCCTTCATAGACGTATTCCAGAAGCAGAGACAGACCTTGGCTTGTGGTCTGGTGCCATAACCATTAGGTCCTAAGAGTCATAAACACCAGTTCTACTTTTTCTGCATCTCTCCCATCTCTGCTCAGAGGTTCAGTGATTGTAGGTGTACAGAAAAAAATATGGCTTGCCATGAATTAATTAATCTGTTAAAAATTTAATAAAGGTACATTATTTGCTACTTTGAGAATATAAAGCTTTAAAGTCTAATAGTGTGCAGAGATAAAAGCCTATTATTATGATTAGCAAGGAGGAGTGTAAATTTAAGGTATTTAATTGCAACTCATAACATTTCAATTACTACCAACTGGAGTATATTATGAAAATAAGTTAGATGCAACACAGAACAAAAATAAATCAATTACTTATCTGAGTGTTCCTTGGTTTAAACCCTAAATAATTTAAATCCTAAAGACAGTAGTCATTTTGATTTAGAGCATTTCACCCTGACATCCACTTGGCGTAAAAACAGAAACATGTAGTAAATCATCTCTAAAATAACTGAGTATATCAGGACACAGAGAGAATGGGGCTATGCTAGAGATGAAAAACACTTCAAGAAACCATCAAAGCAAAGAAGAAAAAGTTGGACAGGACATCAATAAGCAAAAGCTTCATGCTAAGGAGCACCTTAATCAATGGAGCAAGAGCAGGAAGGAAAGATGTCTCTGGATGAGCTGCACTGGAGCCCATGTGGCCTGTGTCAAATTCTTGGGGTCCATCACCCTTGTAATGACCCATCAGAGAGGAACAAAACCTGCTTCTGCAGAGGGCACACAACAACTGACAGGTGAAAGGAGGTATGCAGCTCTATTTGGAATGTTTATGTGAACGCTTAATGGGTCGGAAAAGAAGCCATTTGTGGAGTTTTGCATTATTCAGTAATTTCTCTAATTATAAAGTGACTTCAAGCACTGCTATTGTTGCAGCCAGTCTTTTCCTATTAGGGCCCATTGTTTAAGAAGCTGTGTGTGAGCACTGAGAAGCCCCATACGCCCAAGTGAGCATCTCCTACATGTCACTACCACCCAACCATCACTCCTCCAGCAGGTAATACGCACGTTATCTACCCTGACCTCTCCTTAAATTATAATACCACTATGTCATAAAACAATTATCAGCATTTGACACGAGCAGCAATTGCTAGTCTGAAAAGCAATTAAAATTTAGGAGCTGTCTCCTGCAACAAAAAAGCATTCACAGAAGTAGCGCTTCAGAAAAAGTTGCGGCACACGAGCCATCAGTCTGATTCTGCCTCTATCAATCACACAAGGTCTCACTAAACAGCGATGCACGGCAAAGCAAACAGCAAATGTTTACGAGGTGCAGCTGGTGGTACTTACGTTAACAGCAAAAGCAGCATCAGTTAAATTAACATTCTTCATTCTTTCATTGCTCATTATGGTTTGACAGACATACCCGCAGTCCACATAAATGACTTAGAGCAAGAGAGCTGTCTAGCATCCTGCCATGAAACAAGACCACCTAATGGGAGCAGCCACTGTAATTAAAACTCTGAAAACCAAGATTTATACCAGTTTAAGGATGCGGTGGTGGTTAATATGACCTACTTTAAGTTTATTAAAGGAATTGTGAAAGCCTGAGCTGTTACTCAAGTGAAAAGTTAAGAGCCTACCATTTATGATATTTGTCCGATAAAAGGGACTCGAGTATCCTTTTGATCTAGGAATCATTTGTGTTGTTTCAGGTCTGGAGATGCTTGGGGAGAGGAAAGAAAAAGATATTACTGAAGTATTAACGAATCAGCTTCCCCAGGAGAACGCTCTCCCTAAGTCTTATTCGTTCAAGTCCAAAAGATTTTCTTTGATGGGGAATTTCAGCAACTGGTTCTGCTTAAAAATTTACAGTCACATTTAATCTCCTGGATCAAGAATGTTTAAAAAAATAAAAATCACATGGATCTGTAGTTATACACCACCTTTAAAACACTGTGCGAATGAGACTTAATACTCTTAGTTATTAAGCACAGATTAGATCACAAAAGATGATTCAGTGTTTGCAGAAGGTGAGAACCACTGATGAACATGCCTTGTGGCACCACAGAGCTCTGCTCTCTGCCAGGCATGTGGCACTGTGAGGCACAGCAGGGCAGGACCTGCAGAAGATGGGATGCTAGGTGGGCAGGAGACTAGAGTAAGCCCAGGAAGTGCTATGGAGAGGAATCAGTCATGAAATCTGGCCCTCTGCAGGTAAGTAAAACCCTCACTTCAGCCCGCCAGGAGTGATCTCCCTACCAGAGTTTGCTCTTTGTTTCATCTCCCTTCCCCTCTGCCGAAAGCAATAAAAAGGGAGGTTTTTGCCTTTTCCCCCTAAGCAGTTAGAAAGCATGGTTTCCCTTCCCTTTAACGGCTCAGTAGTTAAAGCACTTGCCTTAAACACAGACATCTGTGCTTCAAACCTCTCCACTGCCTGAGACCTGAAATCCCACACAAAATTTGAAATCAGCCCCAGGAGGCAGCTATAACCACCGGGCTATCAAAGCATGGTATGGGATGTGAGCATGCATGTAGAACCCTCTCCCAACTCTCCCAGAAAGGAGGAAAGCAAGCCTGCTTCCCACCAGTGCACTCCCACATGGGGCAGAAATGGCTCTGCTATCTCACACCACACACATGGATGAACATACACATGCTTGTGAGCCTCAGCTATTCAAAAAAAAACCAAAACAGAAGATCAAAAAGGTTCTTCACCTTAATAAATATATCACATCAGTAAAATGCATTTAGCAGGTCAGTGTCAATTCTCTGGTACAGTGTGGCTCCCATCTATATGCCCAAACTCCCCTCCAGGATGCATTTCTGTCCTGCCTGGCTCCACAGACATGCCCACATCTGGGCATGGTTTAGGGAAAGCCTTTATCCAAAACCCTGCCCAAGAGCACGAAAACATCACCCAAATGCACAATTACACTTGAGCCTGTGTCCTGGCTCTATTTAGTTTACTAGTACAGATACAGCCATACAGAATCAAGCCAAAATTAAAATTTCAGCATTTAAAGTAACGTCAGGAATACAGAGCCTAAAGAGGGCTGCAGTGGCAAGCACCTGGATGGCCTGTCACAGTGAAGGCTTCAGCCCACGCTGCTTTAACTGCAACTCAG
Source organism: Manacus candei (assembly GCF_025592945.1). Classification (NCBI taxonomy): domain Eukaryota; kingdom Metazoa; phylum Chordata; class Aves; order Passeriformes; family Pipridae; genus Manacus; species Manacus candei. The sequence goes on along the minus strand of NW_026138055.1, from coordinate 2,603,466 downwards.
AATCATTAAGTTTGGAAAAGACCTCTAAGATCATCAAGTCCAACCATTAATCCAGCATTGCCAGGTTCACCACTAAACCATGTCCCTAAGCACCATATCTACACACCTTCTTCAACACTTCCAGGGATGGTGATTCCTCCACTTCCCTGGGCAGCCTGTTCCAACCCCTCACCACCCTTTCTGTGAACAGACTTTTCCTAGTAATCAATCTAAACATCCCCTGGTGCAACCTGAGGCTTTTTCCTCTTGTTCTATTGCTTGTTACCTGGGAGAAAAGACTGACCACCTGGCTACAATCTCCTTTCAGGAAATTATAGAGAGTGCTGAGGTCCCCCCTGAGCCTCCTTTCTCCAGGCTCAACAACCCCAGCTCCTCCCCATAAGACTTGTGCTCTAACTTCATGCAGTCAGTATTGGGCGAGGAACAAAACCCCTTAAACTGTCAAACCCCGCAACTGTTGTGATCAGCTGCTCTATTTTGCATTGCTGTGAAATATTCCCACTTCTTGCAAGACATACTAGCCAGAGAAGGGAGTTAATTAGCTAAGGACATATCTATGTTTAAGAGTTCTTCTGTGAGGACTCCGTTGCTCTTTCCTTCTGTCAGCTTTGGAGGTGCAGGTTCCCTGCTGTTGAGTCTGTTGGGTTGGGGACTGAGGCCTGGTAAGGCCTTGCCGACCTTGGGAGGCGGAGGTTGCCGGCGGTCCTTCCAGCGTGACTTTCTGTTGTCCCAAGGAGAGTAGTAAGATATTCTTTTGCTAATTCTTTTAGTTGCTAGATCCTGGGCTATTGATCGTGTATATTTTATTTTGGGTTTGTTCTTTTTTTTTTCCTTTCCCCTTCCCTTTCCCTTTTCCCTTTGAAATTGTATATATATTTCAATTGTATATAACTGTAATATAAGTGTAAATATATTTATATATATTGCTTTAGCTGTCTCTCTCTCTCGTTTCGGTTCTCTCGGTTTTTTTTTCCTCTTCTCCCTGAGGTTTGGGGGGAGGGGGACTTCTTGTGGTAAGGTTTGGAGACTTAGCAGGGAGCCAGCTTCAAACCATATCACTTTATCTGCTTCTCACCCTGAAGACTGGTTTACAACAACCAGTCTCCTCACACAGAGGGGCTGAGCAAAAGCCCCCTTGGGAACTAGTTAGCACCAATCTCATTTTCTTCCTTGGTATCTCCAAACTGCTGGGCAAAGGTTCTGGTTGCTCCAAGGCAGCACACACAGCACCTCCCCAGCAGCCCGGGTGACAGTCTCTAATGTTCAGGTGGGACTCCCAGCTGACCTCCACATGAAAAATACACAACTTAATTCACAAAAAAAAGCCTTCCTTTTTTTTTTTCCCCAGGAAGTTTAGTAAGTGCTAGGAAGTTTCTTACAATATTTGCCTGAGGGCTGCAGAGAATGGATCCAGAGTGACTTGCTCCCACTCATTTCACTGAAGTCCCATCATCAAGCGCTTTGCAGCACTGGGGTATAGTTTTGCTTTACCACGATGAAATTACATGAATATCTATAAAAGAATGCCATTTGGGACAAACACGGGGAGAATGGCTGGAAAACACAGAAGTTTGTGTTAGTTTTGCAATATAGCTCATCCATAATTTAATACAGGTAATTCTGTTAGAAGAATGCTGCCTGTCACAGAAAGATATGAAGAAACAGTGCTCTCCATCTGTTTTATTACTTTGTTGTGGTTTGTTTTTTTCCCCCTTGAGACAGTTAAGTACAACTTAACCCCAACAACCGACACAGTACAACTCCTCTTATATATTCTTCAGCCAGAACAGATATACTCTGCTTCCTAAAAACATGTTTACTTGGAACAGTGCTGCAACACGGACATGATACTTTTTTGTCGACCTGAAGACTAAGCACAGAATTAGATGTGTAAACTCTGCAGATTTAAGTTTTCTGTAGATGACGTCGAAATTTCAGGAGTCATGTGTTAGAAAGCCATTCCATTTTTTTCCCACCCTACATCAGTTGTAATATTAGAGTCCCCTCAAATTCTGCCTTGCTGGGATCTTAGAAGCTCATGTAGCTACTACCAAGAATCCCATATAAAGTCAATATAATTTCTATCAGTAAAATTAATAATCCAAACTGAGTGGGGTGGGTGGTAGGGAACAAGCAGAACACAACATGCCAAGTTCCTAAATCACCCCATTGTTTCTAGCGCTGTAGGACCTGATCTGAAGTTCCCAAATACAAAACACCCATTTCTGTGATTGTAAGGAATGTTGGATTCAGCTTTAAGAGTGCTTTTTTGTCTGCAGAAGAGCTGCCAGGAAGGACCTCAGTTACCGCTCCATGGATATTCAAAGATGATTTATTAACTCAAGTTCTAATCAAACAATAAATTGATTACAGCTACAAGGATCCTCCAGTAAGCAAGCTTTATTTCCTACCAAAAACCCTCACACCTACAGTAGCACCTCAGCTGCTGCCTTCCATTTGCTACAACTGTACATCATTACTGTTTGACAGACATGAAGATCTCTGCATTTGAAACTTCTCCAGGTTACTTAATTTAGTGAACCACAAGCCCAACAAAACACATTACAGCTCCTCACAGAGGCAAAGTCATAGGTACCTCAGCACAGAGCAGGAACCAGCTATTCAAACTGAACCTTATAACCCAAGGGACAAACCAGTACATGCTGCCTTTTTTTTTTTTTATTTAAAGCAGGTGCGAGCTTGTGAAAATTTGTTGTTGTCTTGCTAATAGCAATCACCAAAGGACAACCAGGCTTAGCCTACCTCAGAAAGGGATTCATGAAAAAACAGGTTAAGAAAAGAAAAAGCACTCAGTGTAACAAACAACAAGAGATTATCCCCTGCAGCAGAATCTCCACCTGTGATCACACGTGTTATCACTAATACGTAACGCTGTCCAACATCCCAAGAAAAGCCGGAGATACACGTTTGCACTTTTTTTTCCACTATAATTCCAAGTCACAAAAATGGAAAAGACATTCATGTAATACTCCTGTTGCATTCAGGAGACATTCTTAATTTTTAATATACATATCTATTATATATATATATATATAGCTTTATACATATTTACAGACATAGGATTAAAGCCAAGAAACCTACACATGGTAGAGGACTGAAGATTACAGATCAGCATGCTATACTACATGACAGCAAGTCAGGACACAAAGCTGGACCTAAAAGAAAATTAATAAATAAATAAAAATTAAGTAGAAAAATTCAATGGTATATTCCTTAGGATCTGCATGTGGACATGGCAGAAGAGACCCAGGAATATCATGGGGACCTTGTGAGTTACACCAAGAGCTGCAACTTTCTCTAGTATAGGCTAAGCCAAGTCAGAGAGGTCAAGAAGAGTAAAGATCACATGAAAAGCAAGTAATTTGCTGTGTTTCAGACCCATCAACTTTCCAGTCACCCTCATGAGTGAGCTGAGACCTGACAAGGCAACAGAGGTACCCAAGCAGGGCGGTTAAGTCAACAAGCCAAATAAGGCTGCCACTACAACAAACCATGCTAAAAGAATATCTCCAAAATTGAGCCTTTAGAGAAATTATCTTGATAGGGAGGCTCTGACAAGTCAGTTGTGCCCATGGACATTCAGGAGCAGCTCAAGGCACTTACTATGCTCTGCCACTCATAATAGTTACCTGTCAAGTAATGGTTTCATCTCTACTGTGCTTTGCAAGGCTCTCCTTGCCTGGGTTAGTCAGATCCCTGTCGATGACTTCTCAGGAGAGGCTGGCTGACAAAACTGGATAATGGAGTGCTCCCATCTCCTCTTTTACTAGCAGCACAGCACCATGCAGCTGGGGAAGGCACAGAGGAGTGGCAGTAACATATTCCAAATGCAACAGCAATTTCCAAAATGAATGGTTCTCTACTCGGCTACAATTATAGTTCTCTGGCATACAAGAAATCAGCAAGGTCAAAAGCTACACAAGTAAGAGAAAACAGATGAGTGTTCTCAAAATCCACAGCTTATGTTGATGTTGAGGAGTGATATAAGAATATAGAAGAATTCATCAGACATGATGAACCAAGAAGGGAAAATGGCTCTTTCTCCCTGCAGAAAGAACAACATTAAATTAGGATTTTTAATGCTGAAATGCTGCTGAAAGACTGGGAGCCAATTAACAGCCAACTTCTGCATTTCACATGTGATACAGGAAAATGACAATTACAGGATGTCACACACCAACAACCGTGCTGCTGAACCCACAGCTTGCTGCAAACTGTGACAGCGTCCTCAGCCATGACATCTGCTTACACTGGAAAGTCCCCACAATAACCAGCATAAAATTCTTAAGCATGCTTGGAAAAAAAAAAAAAAGGAAAAAAATAATAAAAATAGTCAAGATGGCAAAAGACTGACAGAATCGCTCTGGCATTTCTTGTTGGTAGAATATTCATTCCACTAGTAAGATATCTACCCATAGATCAGATTAAAAACCTGTCTACTGGAATGAAAATGTAGCTCAACTTATCCAGGATATTAAAGTGTGTAGTGCAGCTGACATCTGATCTGATTACTTTTCATGCAAAGCAAGAACAAAACCCAAACTTTAAAAAGGCAAAACACAAAGTATTGAGAGAAATCCACGTTCAAGGATTAAATACGATTACAGTGGCAATTTCAGATCAATATCAATAAAAGATTCTATGGACTGCAATTCAAAATTGACATGTTTTAGGCTGTACACCAATCGCTTTCCACAATGGAAATAAATTTTGAAGATTCAGAAATCAGAGGAAAGAGATATTCTCTGTAGGAAAGATGATACTACACATTCAGCTTCTCACACACAGGTTCAGAGAAATAAGCAGCTGACATTAGGAATAAAATGAAAAGGGAAAGAAACAGTCTGAAAATAAGAATTATGTAGTTAACAATACTCAACTGGTAGTTTTTTAAAGGAGCTAAAAGAAAATGTCTTCTAAGTTCAGGGGCCTGAACCAGAAAGCTGCTATTACCTACAGTCTAAGTAAAAGCCTGCACCGAAAGAATGTAAAGGGAGGATTCCACAAACTTGTGGAGAGGTGCTAAGCAAGCCAACTCTATTGAAAAACACCAGCTTTAACAGAGAAATTAAAAAGTCGTGGTTAAGCTGCTTAACATTTCACACCACAGACAATGGCACGAAAGATACAATAACAGCAGCTTAGAGGAAAGCTGCCAATGGAAACCAACTTGGAGAAAATGTTGAAACTGTGGGATAAAGAGATGACTGATAAAAAAAAATCCCCAAATTCTTCCAGATCTGGAAAAGCATGCAGAGGAAAACCAGGAAAATCACATTATACTCAAAATATCAGCTCAAGATGACTTAAAGAGACATTATGCTCCTTCCAACAGTAAAAAAGTTTCCTCCAGCATCATCTTTACCACTGAAGAAGGCAGCAGCAAACCTGTAGTTAACCCAGAGTCTTCCAGCTTAAAATCTAACTCGAGCCTATCAAATGGAAAATGCTCTTTCTCTTTTCTTTAACCACAGGAGCAGGATAATCCCCTTGTGATGCCCTCACAGAAACCTCCTTTAGTGTAATAACATAGAACAAAAGTAAAACTTCACTATCTGCATGTATCCTGCATGGTTAAACTAAAATCAAATTCCAATTAATGGTTTGAAAACAGTTACTACTGCCAAATCTCAACACATCCATACATACAACCAACCCCAACACCCCCCCTTATCTTACCAGACAGGCATTATTACCACAGACCTCATTCCAAAATGTATGAAAAATAAGCCATTGCTGCACTCAGTAACGCCTTGAGTGGAGCACTGGAACAGGTTGCCCAGAGAAGCTGTGGCTGCCCCATCCCAGGAAGTGTTCGAGGCCAGGCTGGTTCGGGCTTTGAGCTGGCCTGATCTGGTCACTGGAGGAGGGGTAAGAGTAATGACTTGAAAGTTATTTCCAGCTTAACTGTCTGGCAATGAAAGAGAAATTTGAAACTACAGCTGGACATTTGAATATCTTCGAAACAAATCCTCTGGGAAGGATCAAGTATTAAAATACGTGAAGTCAATGAATAAACAAGAGCCATCAAAATTGACGTTTCCAAGGAAAAGGTGAAAGTATTTCAAATCTGTCATAATGTTAAGGCCACAACATGTGCCAATATCTAGATGGGTGGCTAACCCACTGGAGAAAAACACAGAAAGGCTGAAAAAAGTAATCCTGTGGTACCTGAGAAGCAACCATTATTTGGCAAATTGAGACCAGATCACATGGAAGAATGCAGGCCTTGATGGCAGAGGAAAGTAGCAGGCTTAGATAACTCAGAGTGCAAGGCAACAGATTCTCATCAGAAAGATATATAGGGAGCTTTAGGTACGTGATAAGTTTCTGGTACCCTTCTCCATGCTTTTAATTTGCCCGTTCAGGGGAAGGATGGGCTTCAGGAGTTTGAGCATTGTCTAGGACAGCTGGATTCACAATGCTGGCTGTGGTTCCTAACTAGCCTTCTGATATACATCAAATTGCTGGTGTTTTGAAGAAAAAAAAAGCAGTAGACTTCAGTAACTATAGCTCGTGCTTCACAATAAGAGCATATATGTTTGAGACTAACTTATTTTAAGATGTCAACAACAGGGAAAATGAAAAGGGAATTCCTTTGCTTCCAGAAATTTCAGTTTATAATTAGTGAGCAGATACCAGATCAAATTTAATAACTTTCTCCTAAGATTGATGCAACCCTTAGCGTTTTCATGGTTTTCCATTCCTACCAGGAAATCTTTGCCAAAACATTTCTTTGGAATTTTTTTTTCCAGGTTAACGCAAGAATGTCTTTCTTTTTTAAAAAGGTCCTGGGCCATTTCCTAAGTAAATGAAGATGCTGAGGTCAGACAACATCTCTCATCACTGAGCTATATCAAGTGGTGAATGAGAAGGGCAGATTGCTCAGTGAAACTACCAACTGTTGTGTTACAAGAAAGTCAGTTGTGAGAAAGTGTGAGCTCTCGTACCTCCCAGATATTGGGTACGCTTTTTTATTAGGATAAGAGACCAACAGAAAAGCACTTTTTCTGCTTTAACCTAAACCACACACTTCTCCTTTTCACCCTCCATTCTTCCTGCACCATAGTTACAAACTGGAAGATGGGCTGAGCTGCAGGTAGGAACATCCTGAGCCCAGCAGCTCACACACCGCTCCCCGCTCATCAATTGTTATTCAGTAACATCAGTGACAGGACTCCATTTCCAGCCTATGATTATTTGTTACTGTTGAAAATTATTTTCAAAAAAGGACAGGTAAAGAGCAGATCCAAGTGTTGTCTGATAAAATGATTGCTTATAAAAATGAATCAAAAAGTTGAAAAAAAATAGTTATCTGTGACAATGCAGTGGCCCATTTCTACAATTTATATAAGCCCATCCAAAGATTTCCCTCTGAGCATCTCATTAAATCTAGGCTCCAAAGCCAGAATTGAGTGCATTTATATATTTCAGCTGTTGAATGCTGTCAAGATTCAAAGATAAACTACTTTTTCCAGACAATTTAGATTTTATAATATTTGTTGTCTTCACCAAAGATGAAAGACAGTTGTTGTTTTAAATCATTGCTTTGTACAATCTAGTTTGCATACATTTAACAGAGAGCCATTTACAGTCCCATCAACATTTGAGTGTGGCAATAGAAAGGTAAGCTGCAACTGGGTACTTACTCTATCAGAGTTTGATTTTCAGACAGTCTTGTTTTTTCCTGCATTGTTTCCTCAATTTCCTCATTTAAAAGAAAGGAGAATTTTGTTTTAGAGTTCCTCACTCATCTGCTTTAGTGAGGGTACAATTCATCCATTTTCAGTATAAGCTTTTACCTCATAGCACTCTTAGCAGTGTGCTACATACCAAAACACCCCACCACATAAACCCAGAGTTTTATGTGCATCTTCCCCTACAAAACAGCACTTCAGGCCAAAATCAACCCATCAACATACCACTTGCACTCATCTGAATAGCAAGTGACAGGCAAACTTAATTGCTTTTCAAAGGACTTCAAGTCTGCTTCATCTACTCCACACACCCAAATCCACTTCCCAACTACAGAGGTTTTCCAGGGAGCTCTGTGCTGAACCACACATGCCTTGAGTCAGGCAAGATGAAGACAAGCTGTAGGGTACTGTTCTTCCTTCTGCCCCTCCAAAAAAAAAAAAGCAGTGGGAGTGCTGACTTGATACCGCCTCAACAACCCCTCTGTAATGATACTACTGTAAAATGATGATTATATGAAACAAAAGGTGAGGAAGACCCCACTGCTTCCCACCTCTCACATCACACATTACATTTCTCTGAACAGCGACCATCCACAGGGAAACATCACTTCCCAAGCACTCCATCCTCGTTTCTATCTATTGAGTACCACTGCCAGAGACAAATCATAGTGTCAAATTGCAGGACGAAAAGAAATCTTCACTCTGTGTAGGAGTGGCCTGAAAGCTGAGCTGGAGGTCAAATTCCTTGCAACTGTCTGTTTTTCTTCAGGAGCACACTTAGGGCTGGATTCAGGCAAAATTCAAGGAAAACCTCCAGTACACCCTTCCTTTAAGGGACACCTGCCCTGAGTTCTCTGCTCAGCCAGCTCCAAGGCTGCAGAGTGTGCCTGGGTCTCCTCCACGTTGGTGGCCTCAGAGACATTCAGGAGCTCACGCAGCCCCCTTGCTGGGGAAACACGGCCATGCCAGTGCCTCTTCTGGCGTGACTTAGCATTCCCTGAGCCAGCACAGTCACAACACCCCAGAGAATGCCTCTCCGGGCCCTTGAAAAGCGATATTAGCAGCTCCCAGTCACTAACGAGCACTTACCCATGAGCCACAGTGTAACATTTGATAGTCTGTGAGAGAGAAGACATTAACTTCTTCATTTGACTAGGTGCCACTGAGGGACTCTATGTACTCAACCAAACCCTCATCTAGGCCAGTTTTTAATGTTCTTTTTTGGTTCTGCACAACTTCAGTGTAAACAACTAAAAAAAACTGTTTACTAATTCTTAATAATTTCTGTCAAGCCATTCTCAGGCTTTAAAAGAAACTCTTTTCAGCTACAGAAAAATATATTACATTCAAGAAGGTTTTTATGTGCACAGGTCTTCAATTTTTATTTATCCTTGCAAATCTCTCAGCACTGTGACAGGGGTATGCCTAGATGGCATCTGCAGCTCTTGAGCCCCAAAGATTTGGCTGTCCACTGAAAACCTATAGGGCCTGTCGTGATGGACAACAGAACTATTATTTTTCCTTTCTAGTTTATTCCATTTAAATAAAAAATATTCTAGCTTTAATCTTCCCACTTTTACTTTCCTTGGATGGTTACTTTTCCTCTTTGATAAAAAATCTTATTGTTTATTCACATGGCCTAATGTGGCACTACACTGCATTTCATATAGTTTTAATTAATAGCTTAACTGAGCTACTTGATGTTTAATATTGCGAGAAGTGACTATTTTCCTTCTTTCATAACTGTTGCTATGATATTTACAGTACATATGAAGGCAATTTCCAACAGCCTTCTTCATATGACCTAAATATTATCCTTTCTCTATAAATTTCTACGAACTGGCTCACTGAAAATAGCTGGAGGAAAAAACAGTTCTCCCATTTCCAAAAGCAAAAAAAACTCCACACATTAAATTACAAAGAGTCTGTCTTTGAAAGAATTATGTCAAAATATCTTAAAAAAAAGAAAATACCTATGACTCTCTTCAGTGCAATACATTCATTTCCATTTGTGTTTCCGGTGAGAAGTTGCTCTCTCCATCACATATATCAATAGAAACATATGTTAAATTAGCATTTTTTGAATCAGAAAGATGAGTAGAATGTTACCAGCCCTAAAACAATGCTCATCTAAAACACTGAGGTTGAAGACTGATAGACTTTAGGAGCTCCAGTGATGTTGGTACAATATTCTTACGCATAAAACCTGATCCTAGAGAAAAAAATCCAAAACATACCCAACAACCAGCCAGGCTTACTGTACATTTCCTACCTATGTTTCTACTCAGACTTCATGTCAGACAGATGGGGTGTTCACAGACCCAGCAGGATCACTCTCAACAGCCACAGCAACAAGAAACCTAAACAACAAGCATCTGGACAAAGTTAAATTATCAAATTAAAGGCAGGATTTCAGGACCTCCACAATGACCTTGCAGATGCGTAGGAGAGGTTGAACTGAGAAGTGGCAAACATCACCTGAGAGGAACCGCCTCCTGTTCTTTTACAGGTATTTAGATTTTAGTTAGCACTCTGCACTTACTATTTTCATATTAAAATAATTTGGGACAAACCACTGTCACAGCTTTATCTGCAATGCACCTGGCACTGCCTGATCTACAAAGCACATCAAAACAGCAGAGATGGTAGCAGGTGAAGAAAAAAGAGGTAGACCCTACAAAAACAAATGGCAATGAGTGTTATGTGGATGACATATCATTTTGTAAATCCCGTTTTATTTTGTCTTGATGTTTTGGAGGCAGAGGAAAAAAAAGGGGGGGGAGGGGAACGACAGAGCAGGAGGGATAAAAGAAGGTCTGAAACCCATGTTAACAAATGAGAGCCAGCAAAGGACACTGTGTGAGAAGACCACAGGAAAGGACTCCAGAGAAGGAGGAAAGGACTCCAGAGAAGGAGGAAAGGACCAGAGGAAAGGACTCCCAGCCCACAGCTTCCAGGCAGTGTGCCTGCCTGCTCCATCAGCTCTTCCTGGGAGAGGCCATCCCCAGGATATTTCTCTATCCACAACCTACACACTTTTCTACTGGACAGTGAACCTCCTGTAGTTCTTGTCCCTCTTCTCTCTTCTAAGACATGGCACTTCCATCTGCTTTGGAAAATAAGGATCTCGCTGCACCATCCTTGGAACAAGTGCTTCCCCTGGCTGGTTCCTTGGGTGGGATTTAATGTCACAGAATCTTTCCAACAGTTTTCTTTGGAAGGGATTATGAACTTACCCATTTCACAGCTTCAAAGGCAGACAGATAGAAAAGTTAATGAATTATTGTAGGCAACGACGGATTAAGACTCATGAGCTAATGTCTCAGCTGCACTCTTATTCCATTTGAATGCAGAATCTTGTTTAATATTAAAACCAGCCTCAGCCAGATATTTATGGTCAGCACCATATCCAGAGGTGGACTATAGAGGAATACCATGCACTTATTCCCTTTTAATACCTTTATTCCCTCCCAGAGACATTATGCTTGGGGCTTTCATTTGTTGAAATAACATCATACAACTAGAAGAAGTGCAGTATATGTTACTGTAATTCTGTAGAGAAGTTGAGTATCACTCACCTCATTACTAAGACACTGCCTTCACCTTCCACCCCCAACTCCCAAAAATTAGGTCTGGTTGCTTATCAAACCAGTAGCCTAAGGTAGAAATACAAGAAGGTGGCACCTGTAGAGAGCAAGTCATGAGGAACCCTGCCTGTATTCATTTTGGAGAGCGGGAGCATCTCCTTCACAAGCTTCCCAACAAACAAATCCATCACTTCGTAACTGGGTCTCAGGCAGCCAGTTTTGTAAGGACTTTTGCCAAGAAGTCCCATCAATCTCATGTCAACACACCACTTCTCTGCAGCAGTGACCTTCAGAAACACTGTTCTACACAGAATGACTGGGGAGAACACTTCTCACTTCTGAGCATCATTACAAGTCCCACATGGTGGAATCATCAGCAGTTTTTTAAAAACCTTTTAGCAGAACAGGAAGATTGTTAAGAATCTCATGTTCATAGCAACACTTTGACTAGAAACAGCCTCTGTCATGTCTTTGGGTGCTCTTCTGCGGCCCGTAGGATACCATTAGCATAGGTTAAAGTAAAAAACAAAACCAATCGTAATTGCTACAACTGAATATTGGTAATTTAATGAAACAAGTGAGATGATGGAATCTAGCAAAACAGTGGTTTTTAAAAAAATCCACTAATTATTAACAAAACCCAATGTTTTTCTTTACTTTTTAAATACACTTTAGGGCATTAATTGTAAAAGTACTGTAAACATCTATGCACCATCACAGCTTGAGAACATGATCTCTTTTCCATTTGAAATGTGGACTTTTAAAGCCTCTGTTTATGCTTCCATTTTGGCAAGTTCTGTGGGATTACTTTATTTCCCCAGTTGCCACAGCAGTTAAATTATTCCAACTTAAGAAAAAATTTCCTATGCTTTGGCTGAAGAGAAAGTCCTTCAACCTTCCTGTGACATTTTAAATGAAGAACCACAAAATTTCTCAAAAACAACTTTTAAATGGGATGCTACAAACTAAACTTCATGTATTGAGGGGGAGATGAGGTGAGAAAGTGCATTGAGAACAGAGGTAAATGCAACAATAAATACATATTTAAGGCTGTGGTCCCTTTGGTAGCTGTCTGCAGACCCTTAAAATTACAACCTAGGGGCTCAGCTACTTTAGTTACCTGGAAAATCTCAGCTCAGCTCAATGACATTTTTTTCTTGTCCTAAAGTTGTGTCCTACTTAAAAACTACTTGGTTTTGCCCCAGAGACATCTGTATTTCAGTTTTCTGGCTAATGACCACAGGGACTGGGTTGTGTTGTATGACCTCCATTTGTAGCTTGCAAAGAGCTTTGGGCTTGTTTAGAATAGGTGGAAAAACTAAAAAGAGGAAGGGGCTCTGTTTAATTGCTACGCCTAGGTTTTCAAAATTCCAATATTTAATTGGATGGTTGCATTTCTTTTCATTCTTATTTTCTTTGCTTCTTGAGGGAGAAGCCTTTAAGGCACAAAATGGCCTGAATTCACAGAGAACTTGTTCCGCAGCCTTATCGGTTTAAGGCAATTTTCACAAAATGGAACATTCCACATAGAAGGAACTAGAGTTTTAGCTTTTTTTCTTATTCTATTTCCCATACTCCAAGCCAGCAGCTCTCTTATAAGTAGACTGAAAACAAGATTTCCTTTGAGTGGACATGGAGGAGAAGAGGAGGTATAAAGGACTAAGAGGCTATGTGATATGTCAGATTTACTGTGTTTCCAGGTTTCTAACTCAAGTCTCAGTTTACAAGTAAAAGATGTTCTCTCAACATTCCCACAATACACTCCCTGAGTCATCCTGGACTCTCTTCTCATTGCCCATCAGTCCCAGTAACACTGGGACTGAAGGCCAAGTCCATGCATGGGGACACCTGCACATCCCCACAGTCCCCAAAGGGCTCACACAGCTGTCAGCGATGCAGAATTTGGCAAAGCAGTTGATAATTCCGATTGCTGCATCTGCCAGCCCCCCTCGATCAGCACTGTGCTAGCTCTGCAAAACCAACATGAGCAGCAGCATTCATCAGGAGGAAGGGAGAAAATAAGGAAAACAGAGCCTGAAATACAGGCTAGAAACAGACCTGCTGAGCAAGACGTCACCTTTTTACAGTTACTTTTCTGACAGCAGTTAGGGTAATATTTGTTTTCCACTTTCTAGAAACTAAAGCTACTATTTTTTTAGCTTCTAAACAACTTAAGCATCTGGTTTCTGAGTTATCAGCTAAGCAATTTTACCAAGGGTTTTTATTTTTCATTTTGCAACTTAAACATACGCTTATGCTACATTTTCTGTACATCACTGGGACTTCAAAACATACATATTCACTCTGCTTAGATTTATCTAAGTTGAATAGCATTTCGTGTACAGCAAAACTATCTTAAGAGTCCTTCATAGGTCAGTAGGTAAAATTCTACTTTGATAGAAGTAAACAACAGTACACTTAAAGATTTTTCTGCCTTTAAGGCAGTAACTGAATTATGTATCAGGAAAGAGATAGATCAAAATTACAGATCGAGAATATATTTTGGTATCAACTACATAAATATTGTTTGTTTTGCACAACTGCTCCAACTAAAATATCCAGAAAGGAATAAAAACCCACAACCACCACTAGTTTCACACCACTTACAAAAATAATATTAGCCTTGCAGTACAAACAACTTAATTTCTCCAATCACTCAGATTCTTGATCAAGTCATCCATCACACCATTGCAAGTCACCACGTGTCAGCAAGACAAGTTCCCAGCTGTATCCTCTCAGCTTGCAGTGAATAAGGTAAGTCTTTAAATGCTTCCTTCTGAGCTCAATTCCCTTGAACATGCTGCAAGCAAGAGACTTGCACAGTGAACTGCCACGGGCAAGATGATACTATTACCCGGCCTTGGTAACAGCCTGGATCACCTGAACTTTATCAGGACCAACACTTGTCCATGGTGTCTCAAAGCCATGCTCCTCTACACACTCGAGAAGTTCTTTGTCCTGTTTCCAATCACCTTGGGGGGAAGAGAACTCAGGTTAAGTAGGACTGGGTTCTCACTGCCTCTTTTACCAAGGTCTGTGGGATTTTGGGCCAGGCCACAGTCTCCCTGCTGGCCTCAAATTTAATTAGGACCATAAATACTTCCTTAACACCTCAAAGGATGAGCTGATGTGCTGATATACTTAGAGATGCCAACCTATAAATAAAAGCACCATAAAAGCTCCTATCGTCCAAATATCTCCTAGCATTTCCTTCCCCACAAATGCACATTTTTAAGACAAATCAGATCAAATATTTTTCCAGACGTTACGTTCTATGATGCATTTTAAGAGACGCTGCTTTTTAGACTCTGTGGTAAGGACAGGAAATGGAAATCACTAGTGTATCATCCCCTGAAACCAAAGGACTAGGAGAGACAGGCCCATATATTGTAGATACCAGCCTGCCAAAATACAAATATTTGCAAGTTGCCGTATTTGGGTTCCTCATTAGCTAAACTGATAGCATTTCCTGCAATAAGGAGAGGGAAAAAGTTGGAAGCAGCAGTCCTATTAGGTTGTCATACTGGCACGTAACAACATAATGTGGTAACATTTTTGTGAAGACAAACATTGATGTTAATTCACACTGCAGACAGAGGCATGAGCCAGAGAAAGTATTTATGTACACTTTCTCAAATTGCATTCAAAACAGAAGCTCTGGAAACTGATATTTTTGTTTAAAACAAAGTGTCAAGCTTTTACCCAGCCCAGAACACCAAGGAGGCACGCTAGAAGCAAGCAGCAGCACAGAGGCAGCCAGAGCCAAAAGTTTAATGCTGAACTTGTACCAAATGCAGCAGGAGCCCTCCCTCCAGTGCAACCACAGACTGACACCAGAGCGGTTTTCTCTAAACAACCTCTTTTTTTATTCTGAGTCGTAAATTTTTTTTCCTCATGTCCAACCTCAATCTGTCTTCCTTTGCTTTAAAGCCATTACCCCCTGTCCTTGACAAAAAGCCTTTCTCCAGCTTTCTTGTAAGCATCCTTTAAGCACTGAAAGGCTGCAATAGGATATCCTCAGAGCCTTCTCTTCTCCAGGCTGAACACCCTGAAGTATCGCAGCCTGTCCTCACAAGAAAGGTGCTCCAGCCCTCTGACCATTTTCACAGCCCTCCTCTGGACCTGTTCCAACAGCTCTGTGTCTGTCTTGTCTGGGGACCCCAGAGCTGGACACAGCACTCCAGGTGGGGTCTCATGAGAGTAGAGGGGCAGAATCCCCTCCCTCAACCTGCTGGCCATGCTTCTTTTGATGTAAGCTCAGGATACAATGGGCTTTCTGGGCTGCTGAGTCATGTCCAATTTTTCAACTACCCAGGTGCATTACCCAGTCTGCAGTGATACTGGTGACGGCCCCAACCCCCGCACCAGACCTTGCACTTGGCCTTGCTGAACTTCAGGAGGTTAACAATAGGGTCATCAGCACAAACTGGCCAAGAGAGACACTAACCCCAGCTTAAGCTCAGCGCCTGTTGCATTCAGAGGGTGATCTATTTCTTTCTCCTGTCTGTGCAGGCACCCTGGGGCAAGGAGCTTAAACTTAGATGGCTGAAGTAAGGGGAGACGAATCCCACCCTCACTGCCTTGAATGCAAACAGCTTTTATTTTAAGAAAGGTGATCCATGCTAGAATGTGCTTGAGTCACCCCTGCAATCCACCAAGGCCACCTCTCAAATTCTCTTCTGGACCTCCAGTGCTGCTACAGACCTCACTCAGCCTGTCTGCACTTCCTACCACGAGAACTTATTACTGCCCTGTGACCATCACCTGCTTTACCATGGCAAACCTGGTAGCTGGGGCTGAATGCCAGAAAAAGATTACCTTTTTTTTAAGTATTTTTATTTCAGAACTGTCAGCTACAAAACTGCAAGCATCATTTATGTACAGTGTTTACCTGAGGCACCAGAGAAAGGGAGAAGGCTCTCACTGACATACAATTTTGAAGCACATTACTTACCACTAGTGATACTTTCATAGTTTCATTTCTTGTAGAACTTTAATTTCTTTTCTCAGTTAGAGAGAAATACGTGCTTTCCCCAGGCAGGACCCTATAATCTGTGTTTGTTGTGCAAACCATAGCCATGTAAAAGACTTCTGCTCCATAATAATATTAGTGAGATCAGTCAGGATGACTAGGTGAGTCTGCAAGACTTCATTCAAGCAGAAATCATCCACTAGTGAGGAATATAGTCCAGGTACCTTTATTTCTCCAGGTATAGTACCCAAGTGATTTGCTCTCAAAAGCCAAGTAGGACATACACAGGTTTGCTCCTACTGCTGTTCAGGTTTAGGTCAGTGTAAGCCAAATAGGAGCTTAGCAGAGAGATGTGCTGGGGTGCAGATGTTATTAAAAAAAAAAAAAAAACAAAAAAAAAAAAAAAACAAAAAAAAGATCAAAATCTAGTCAAGAGGGCTGGATAGCTGATGGCTCACCCTGCCTGGACATGGTGAGTGCACCTGAACTAACTCTGCAGAGCATCTTGCCCCAGCAGTACCTCCCTCGGGAGCAGCACATCATATTCATTTTTATACATTCTACTTACCCGCAACCACAACCAACACATCTGCACTGCTCTGTGCCACTATTTCCCCACACCAGCCAGCAATTTACTGTTGTAATCCTGAATCTTTACAGGTATTTCTGATCATTTCTTTTGGCTTCACACTACTCAGGGGGGTAAGGGAGGAGGAGATGAGGGAATAAATCTGCAACCTAAATTGCGACTGAGTGAAGAGGACACTCTAGTTTGGATTGCTGTTACCACTTAGGAAGCTCCATGGCAGGTGGAGCTGTCATTAATCACACACAGTGACAAGCTGCTACTCTCAATCATGCTTTGTGATCAAATTCTACACTAATCAGGAGCTTCAGAGCAGGCTGGCTGTTCAGCAAGGTTAAAAATTTAGATGATGTTTTCCTTAAGCTTCCTCTAACATTTAGTAACAGAATCACAGAGACAAAAAAAAAATGTTCAAACAACCCCCTGCTGATAAACATCCTACATGAGAAAAGGAACAGCCACACCACATGCTTTCAGCTGGACTGCTTTCTATCATGCACATGAAGTTCTTAAATAGACCAAAATTTGTCATGCAGTTTTAAGGGTGCAATAATCAACAATCCTCTTTCAAGTCTGTATTACAGCTGCACTTATAGAATAAGTTTACTTAAAAATATCTTTTAAAAAAATGCCATGTTCATGCCAATAAAAGTTGCAACAAAAATATTTTTGGTCAAGTCAGTGCAAAGAGACCTTTATGTGTAATTTCAAAGTAATTAGTTATGTCAGGAATCATGCTTAACACAATGCACAAATACACAGTTAGCAAGTTACCTGTGAAAAGGTATTTTTTTGCCTGAGAGGAAGAAGAACATGCTGTTCTCAATGGAAGGCCACATTTTTGTGGATGAGATGCATATACCAGCAGGACCAGCCCTGTTCAGATTTCCCATCAAAAAGTTGGCTTATAGAAACTCAGAGCATACAAGTTTTGATAGTTCAATACCTAAGTTTCAAAAAATCTGGAGTAAAAAGCAAAAAAAAAATCTACATATCTTCGTTTGTGGAAAGGCAACACGTGTTCTCTGACAAAGCCCCTCCAAAGGTGTCTGCTTTGCTGACTATGCCAACCCATTGCCTGCCCATGCCAAAAGACGGGGGTAAGCTGAGCCTTCCAAGAAAACAAAACTTCACTAACTAAATGCAGCAACCAAGGAATCAGAAGGGCAACACGGACATGTGGACACGGATGCCCTGACACCACTGCTGCCAAAGTCATCTCGCAGTTACAGACGACAGTCAATCGTTCAATTCTCTCTGCCACTGATTTTTGGTCCCTCACTGATGCAGAACAGAAGGAGACCAACATTTCTCTACTCATCAATGTAAAGGGCATCCTGCCACTGTTGAGCCTCTGTCACCCACACAATGTGAGCCGGAAGAACAGAAAACTTGCAGCTTAAAGAATTTTTCTGCTCATTCCCTGAGACAGCAAAGCTGAGCCAGAGACAAGTTTTAGAACAGACGTTGCCAACTTTTCAACTATTTATTATCTCTAATTTAACTGAAAAGGCAGACATTGAGTGACTTAAGATTCATTAACAGCCTACTTATAAAATTTAATTTTGGCTCCTTACTTCTATATGGGGAACATAGTAACATAATTAAAGCAGATGATTGCGCTGATTGTAAAAGGCTGTCTTCCCAGTTGGGGTTTTTATCAAGTCACACTAACGAGTTGTAGGTTAAAACCCTCTGCCAAGATCTTGAGTGACCACTCGCCGACTCTCCTTTCCAAGTAATTAAATTAAAGCCCTCCTCCAGTGTATCATGTCTTGAGGGGAGAAAAGCAAAACAAAAACACCACAGACAGTAATAGCATGAGATCATTTACCTGATCAGCTAGTTACTGTCAGCTAACACAGCATACAGAGCACTACAGGGGAAACAAAACCCTCCAGCACTGAAACTGCCAGCACTTCTAGACAAGAAAAAAAATCAAAGAGAAAGGACTGCGACTTCATTTAACACAACGCTCACCCCTTTGGTTTGCAAAGCCATTGCTGGTCACATCCTGCTGGTTTTGCTCCTTATTTCCAGCTACCAAACTGCATTTAGACACTTAGTTATCATGCTTGTTGTTTGTGCATCCTCACTAACTACTGACGCACACTGACGGATGGAAGGGGAACAAAACAGGACTGTAAAAGTGAAGACAGTCTACACCACAAGCATGGAAAGAAAAACCACAGAAATGCAGGGTAGGGAGGAAGACACTGAAGGAAAGACCCAGCTGGATGAGGCTCTGAGTAGTCTGGTCTAGTGGAAGGTGTTCCTGCCCATGGCAGGGATGTTGAAACTAGATGATCTTTAAGGTCCCGTCCAACCCAAACCATTCTATGATTCTATGAAAGGAGTAAGCATACAGCAACATGCAAAACCAGGCAGAGGGATGTGAGGAAATAAACACTTTTGGAAATTCGATTCAGCTGCAGTGAGCAGACAGTATTTAATTATATTATTATTCTTTTTTAAAGCAGCTGATCATAGTCTCTGGCCCCACAAACAGAGACCATTTAATTCCTGAGGCCCTGATAGCTTTTCATTCATGCAAGCCTTATGGCACTAAGACTTGGTAGGGCTGTGATCTCCATACTGGAGGAGCTTCAGAATTCTGCTGGAGGTGGAAAGGGAAGCATGGCAGGAGCCAGCCTGGATGTGTCCTCTTGGAGAGATAAACAGACCCATTTGCACACACTACATACACTGCTAAATTCTACGAGGGATTTACATCTTACAAGTAAGTACTGCTAACTTGCATTTTCAGAAAACCTTAATTCTACTTAAGATATTTAGATTTTCCTTCTTTTTGGGGGGAAGTTTGCTAGAGTTTGTTTTTTTAAGACGAGGAAAAGGGATGAACAATGACAAAATCCATGGTACTACAGCAAGGACATTGCTGAAATGCCCAATGGAGTTCATAAGCCAGTAAGATACCAAGAGATGCCATAACAGATAGAGGAGCAAAATGTCATCTCTGGGATGAAGTTTCCTTAGGCCTCCTATGAACTTCTCTTGGGATCATCTACAATGCAACACCAATTCAAGTTTCTACACGAAGTCTCTGAAATATATGCAGGCTCCCTTCCACTCTGCAGAACTCCAATTAGTGTCTAATCAATAAGTTTATTTGCTTGCCTAAAAGTATGATCCAACTTCTGGTTTACGCAGGAAGCATTTTTAATGAGGCAGGCTGATGCAGGTACTCTTTCTGGAAGGTAAATTGTTCTTGGAAGCTTTCCATTAAGAGACAGCAGAAACTCCACCACTAACTCTTAATTAAGTGCTCTATTGCTTTGGGTTTGTTTTTAATTATTCTTCTTTGTAGATAAGTCATTAATAATTGAGTATCTGCTTGCCTGAGTCATGACACTGTGAATGTACTAAGAGGAAAACCAGTGGCAGTTGTCCATCCGAGCAGCAGTCAGTAGAGCTTTAAAGTGGTCTAGAAGGCTTCTTTTCCTCCAAACTAATTTTAATCAGCTTTCCCCTCCCTACCCCCTAAAATAAGCAGCATAGAGAGGCTTGTGCTTTGAAAACAAACTCACTTTGTCAAGCACTGCACACTGACACAACTGTATGTTTATTTTTGCCTCTATACAACAACAAGCATCCACAAACTGCTGAGATGCTTTGAAGAAAGATGCGCACACAGTGACACCCCCATGTCAGCCATCTGAGGGAGATATAGCCCCAGGAGCATGTGCTACTGCTACATGAACCTTGCTCACACTGCACCACCTTCCTTGCTATTTAGATTTTAAAAAAAGATCTCTAGTTAGGACCTACGCATCTATGCAAGGAAAACATTTCCTCTCTTTAATAACCTACTTCCAAATATTAGTTTACAAAGGACAGTACATCCACAACTTGATCACAAAATTGCTGTGCAACAGAAGCACTAATGCACTCCCTCTGTAAGAGACAAAATGAATTTCGGGTACCACTGCTTTTCAAAACTAATATTCTTCTACAAGTCTTCTACAGTCTCCCTCTTTAACAGACAGAAAAATATTTTCAGATCCCCTTTTCTGGTCAGCCCTACTAAGCTGTTTACTGTAATAATTTAAATAGCCTCATGGAGGCAGGCCTGCAGGTTTGGGTAGGGCAGAGGGAAGATGTTGCTTCAGTCACTTTATAGTGGCTGTATCATTTGACACACTGTTAGTCAAAATGCTATCTATTCAACACAGTATGCAGCTAATCTAATCTAAAGCAGCACGCAGGCACTGCTGTGCTATGGAAACATTCAACAATGCAAACATGATTAGCCACATAGGTGGAGCTTTACATGCAATTGTTTTGGGAGAGAGATTTAACAGTGCCACAGTGACAACATGGCCTCCCTCTTCACATCTGTCTTACAAACACTCACTTCAGACTAGGCTTTAACCTTGCCAGCTGCAATTTTCTTCCACTTCTTCCTAAGGTGTGGGCTCATCTTGCATCAATTATGGCAATTTAATGAAGAGAAAAATATTAATAAAAGCATTTGCTGTTTGTTACGTTTTTAGCCAGACAAGTTGCACTAAAAAATGTTTAGATAATATAAGGAAGCTATAAAGTACATAGATGCTAAGAACAAAAAATACTTTTGCCACATAACAACAGACATAAATTGAAAAAAACAAACAGGAACCCACAATTCAAAAACCTCAATTAGGCCTAGAAATTAGGCATGTTAGAAATTAATAAATATGTTAAATAAAACCATCAAGGCTCCGATTCAGGAATAACTGAGAAATATGGGAGAAGTGAAAGATTTCCTATCAAAAAGTCTGACTGTGGTTAAGGCAAAACCCAAGGATTTCCAAAGTCAATGAAAATGAAAAGAACAACAGTGTCCCTTCTGCAACCGTGTTCACCTGCCACCACTTTGAGATGTGCCCATCTCTGTCAGCTCTCAAGTTTCCTCAAATTACTTTTGTAAATAGCACCCGAAGGGTTGGGAGGCATTTAGCTCCTTAGCTCAGCAAAGGCAATAATGTTAGTCAACCCAATACTGTGTGGTGCCAGCAATAAGCCTTCTGGCACACCCACTGGGAATGAGGTATTCCCAGAAGTATGAGCAGCTCTATACAAGGTGAATATGTGTGTATTTAAGGGCTGTTCCTAAGGTACAGGCAACTTCTACCCTGAGGGCTGGCTAGATATGCCACTGTCCAGATCTCAATCATCACAAAACAGGTTGTGCTTGCCTTCCCAAAAGGCAAGTCTCTGCAGTTGCAATCAGCCTTGTGCTCTAAACTGACTTGAAAATATGAAATAAAAAAGATTAAAAGTTCTCAAAGAGGATTTAAATACAGGCAGCAAGTCAGCACTTCACTTCCTACAATCCCTTCCGAGAGAGATTAGGGCACAAGGGCTCAATACCTTGAAAGTAAAATAGCTACAAAGAATGTTGATTTTCTTTCCTAGAACAGTGGCCGCAGAAGATAAGAGGCACAAGTACTTATGTTTTAAAACTGAATATGAGAAGTATTTAAAAGATACTGTCAGTGCAAGTATTAAATTGACACCATCAACTTCATGCACCTAGATTCTTTAAAAAAAAAACCCTCAAAACTTTAAACTAGAGTTTAGGTCTTTTTTTATTTATTACTAATTTTGTGGGTCTTCAGTAAATATACATATACACCCATATATATCCATAAATACATGTAGGTATATATATAAGCATTCAGATACATATGTATGTGTACATCCACACATATGAATTGGTATCAATGATGTCTCTGGAACGTAAAACCAAATCCTGAAGCAGACTGACATCACTGGGGTTGGAGTTTCCATCCAAACAATAAGTCACCTGCCTGACTTTTCTCAACAACAAATTTCAAAGATACCAATACCTACTGCTTTAGCCTTGTTGCTTATGAAAAGAAAAAAATGGGCAGAAATAAAAGGCAGTCTATCCTCTTACAGGATAAACAGGACATATGTCTAAGATAGGAGGCAACTGTAGACCCTGAATGTCCACTGAAAATACTTCAAAATATTTGCAGAGTTCTGCCAACACAGGATTAATACTTAAGCAATGCACTCTTATTACTCCAAATTCTCCCTTGAGACCTCTGCCACTCATATGGCCCCATTCACTATCCTTTTATGCCAACAGACCCACAGGAGGGCAGCTTCAAGAAAAGGGTGACCTAAAACATCTCTCCCCTTTTGTCCCTTTGAACTTCCATGACACCCCAACACCAGCTCCAGTGCCCCCATCCCTCAAACTGTGTCATCAAAACTCCAACCCCCTTTCTCACTCGTGCCACAAATAAAATAAAGCAGGAATTACACGTTCCCTCTGCCATCAGACTAAGCCTGCGGCAAAGAAGTTCTAAGATACCTTAATCCTTTTGGCTGCCTTCCGTCACGCTGTGCCTCCTCGATGCTCACAGCTCTCCCCTATCACTCTATAATAATGCCAGCTGGCCTCTCTTAGCCAGCCTTTTTTAAAAAAAATAAAAATAAAAACCTCACAAATTAAAAAAAAAAGGCAGAAAAACAAACCCTTGAATATAGTATTTCATTCATGGGTTGGTTCTTACCAAGTTATGACTTGTACAGTTAATCATAATTCAAGGCAGTATAGCATACGAACAATTATTTAAACATTTAAAAACAAAGTGGGTTGCTGGCTCTTTACAATGCTGACATATTTAACACCCAAAACAAATCCTTTTACTGCTGTCTTTAAAACAAAGGCACACATTTTTCTGCAAGCGAGATCTCATTCTGCAGCACTCTCCATCCTCCTGCAGGAAGGCAGCTATTTTCAGTATTTCACAATTATAAAAGTGGTTTTACTGGGTGGAAAAAATACTTTTAGTTGCATACCCAGTTGTTCACAATCCCCTTATGCCATTCAATAAGAATTTCCAAATAATGGGGGGAAGGGGTCTGGGGGGTGTAGAAAATTGATAAATATTTCCTTTACCCATCATGCAACATTAGGAACAGGCAGACTTATTTTTAGCTGATTTTCTTCTACTACCAATAGCTCTTTGAATACATTTCCTAGTGGTTAAACTACCATTGCTCCAGCTTCTTTGCTCACACTGGCAACTATTTATTTAGGCATTCTGTCACCATGGGAAGAGCAGATCTCTATCCTTCTTTGCATCGCAGAGCCTTCTGGAGAGAGTATGTTTATTTTATATCCAATAGGGCACAATCATGTAAAAATAAAAAGTTGTGGGAGGGGGTAGAGGGTAGAAAGGCAAGAACATGCCATGCACCCCTGCTGATAAACTCAAAGCGCACAGCAAGATTTAAATGAGTGTGAAAAAGTCCCAACTTGATATTCCTGGTACAGAAGCTGCAAACATAATTTCAGAAGACTAGCAGCACTATGCTCAATTCTACGGGTCTAATAATTTCCTCAAAATCAGTTTGGTCTCAGTTTTGGCTTTAATTTACACAGAATAAAGTCAGCTTAAAAAAATCCCAGAGACTAGATCAAGATCGGAACTGATATGCCCTTAATAAATGGGTTTAAAGAACCCCAACTCCGATGGCTTTTATTAGAATAATCCTAATATAATGTTCTTGCAGTTATGTCCCTCTTCAATCTTTAAGTTTTTTATGACAGGTACAAAAATCAAAGCCCTGCTGAGTCCAAGTGGTGCCAAAAGGCTGATGCTACCCTAGTGCATACCCTAAAGAGTCTCACCTTTACTCTTCCCTTTACCTACTGGACCAAGAGAGGCAGCTTCAGTGTTTTCAAAGCACAGTGAGAGAACTTCTTATTTAACTGCTCCTCTGTCCAGTTTCTCTCAAGGGCCTGAGTTCAGGAATCCTTATGATTAGGAACTGACAGTGATTCTGTCCCTCTACTCCGCTTTCTTGAGACCACGCCAGGAGTGCTGCACCCAGCTCTAGGGTCCTCAGCACAGAAAGGACATCAACCTGCTAGAGCGGGTCCAGAGGAGGCCACAAAGATGATTATAGGGATGGAACACCTCTCCTGTTAGGAGAAGCAGAGAGTTGGGTTGTTCAACTGAGAGAAGGCCCCGGGGAGAACTTA
This sequence comes from Manacus candei, assembly GCF_025592945.1. Taxonomy (NCBI): domain Eukaryota; kingdom Metazoa; phylum Chordata; class Aves; order Passeriformes; family Pipridae; genus Manacus; species Manacus candei. The sequence continues at coordinate 2,578,577 of NW_026138055.1, read as the reverse complement.
TTGTGGCCTTTCAGTACTTGAAGGGGGCCTGTAACAAAGATGGGGACAAACTTTTTAGCAGGGCTGTTGCAATAGGACAAGGGGTAATGACTTTAAGAGAGTTGATTTAGGTTAGATATAAGGAAGATGTTTTTTACAATGAGGGTGGTGAAACACAGGCACAGATTGCCCAGAGAGGTGTCCATCCTTGGAAACATTCAAGGTGAGGTTGCACAGAGCTCTAAGAAACACGATCTAGCTGGAGATGTCCTTGCCCATGGCACGTGGATTGGACTAGATGACCTTTAAAGGTCTCTTCCAACCCAAACTATTCTGATTCTTTGAACTGCATTCAGTATGAAGGTAACCAATTTGAATCTTTGTATTTCAACAGCTGGCCATGCACCTGACAGCTCAGCATTCAAACACTCAGCACTGCATAGCCAAAGATGCTTCACAAGTCTAGCTTAGCCGACCCGGCAATTAGACACACAGTTAAGTGTTGGCCATCAATCACAGCAAAATAAAAATACTTACATGGAAATAATGCAAGAAACCTTCTCTTAGGTAGGAATATTAACCCTAAGGCAGCATGTAGGTTTGCTGATAAGCCTTGCTAAATGAACCATGTTTCCAGCATGCCCAAAAAATTCTCAGCCAGAGACGAGAAGGGCCAAGCAAGTTCCAGTCTGGAGTTGACCCATATGATTCCCCATGACAACAAAGGGAAAAATCCATCTCTGCAGACTTCAGTGATCACAGAGTGGCTTGAGATATGGTATCATCTTGAGTTCAGTTAGACACAGATGACTTCCCTTATGAGTGAGTTATGATAATTCATCTCTATGCTTTAGCTACCTCAAGTTACTAATCAATCTGCTTCCCCACAAGTTCTAAAATTAACTTGCACCTCTTCTAAAACCACTGGAAGTACTTCAGCATTCTAGAGTGAGGTTGTAACACCCTGAAAATAAGGTGTTCAGTATCAAAGATGTAATCTTCCAAACTTGCCAGCAGTATGTCACTAATGGCACACTGGAGACCAAGTGTAACCAACTCCTTCAATCTGCTTTTGCTTATTTCTCTGGATAAAGAAACTTCTTCTTCTTCAAAAAAAACTATCACTAAATGTACATGCCAATCATATTTCCAGTAGAAGTAAGAGTTCCGTGACAAAACTTAAAATAAATTTATTAGAAGCACAATCCAGATGAGATTAATTAAGAGTATACAAGAAAGCACCAATTCTGTGCCAAGCTTATCAGGACAATACAAAGGAATACACCTCTGACAACAGATGCTACAGACGTCTCTGCCAAGCAGGAAACACTGATCAACAAATGCTTCACAAAGAGAGGAGCAAGCTCTTTACCTGCTACCTAGGATGAAGAAATAACATTATTGTATGAGTAAAAAATGGTGTCTTCCTTAACATTTTGAACGTCAGAAACACTAAGGAGCTTCTGTTATGTCACTTCCTCAGTGTCTTTGCCACTGTGGTCTTTGCTAAAAACACATGAGGCTCTTTGGCTCAGTATCACTGTATTGACCTCCTCACTTGAGTCCTGCCTGGTGAAGCAAGAAGAGACAAGAGTGACACAATTTGTGTTTTACTGTTACCCCCCAAAATATTGCTGAAATAGCTAGGAAGACACTCATGTGAAACCACTAAGTGCTCACATCTGATCAAAACACAGTTCAATGAATTACGCAGTTTCCTTCCTCTACCTGACTCATACAAAATTCAGCGAGCAAGAGAGAAACCTCCTTGATCCACAGGGGGGAAGAACCCCACCCCACACAATCATTCTCTAAGAATCAATGCATTTGCCACAACATCTCCTCTGCCAGTTTCATCATCATCATCATCATCATGGCTGGGCTTTGCGAATGAAGACCTGGGAAGGGCTCTACCCACATTTGTTGCAAGCGCGCTGGTGGCTAAAAAGGCCAATACAAGATAGACACGTCTGGTTGCAAAAGGCACAGCAGAAAGACTCCTTAGCTGGTATATTCTGCAAGACACGATTCTTTCTGCATTGCCTTTTCTCCTCAAGAGTGATCCTGCGTGCTTTTTCAAAAGCATCAGCATTTGCCAAAACATCTTCTCTGCCACCTTCAAACACATGCAGAAGCCTCCTCTGTTGCAGGGATTCAGCTTGTCCCCCATGTTGGTAGCATGGAAATACTTCAGACATGGCCATTACCTCTCCCAACAGCAACATGAGAATTTCTTCTACAGTCAGTTTTCACTAATGGTATTCACAGACTCAGTCAGCAAAGAAGTTGGCAAGACTCACCCCAATTTCACTTTGTACCTTCTGGAAAAGCTATGAGTAACAGGAGAGGCAGCTGCAGCTCCAAAGGGTGGAACACAGAAATGGCCAAGCTGCACCTCTGACCTCCCAGCAGGACAGGGAGAGGCAAAAGCCAGACCATGGCCCAGGTTTGGTAGCACAAGGGGGTCTGAAACACCTCTGACATTCTGAAAAATCAAACCTGAATCACAGAGCAACAGGGCTGTGACTGACAATGCAACAGTAAGTTTGCTGCCATCCTGGTGGGCTGCAGGTTGCTGCCATGACAGCAAGCTTAAATAATGCCTTTAAATATAGATCAAACCAAAGAGTGCTTAGCAGTGTATTGGTCCCCATCCCAGTAACTCTTGTTTCCTTTTGTTTCCCTTTTCTCAAATTTGCCAATAAATACCACAATAGAATCTAATTGATGTTCACTAATGAGCGGGAGACCAATTGCTAATCCAAAAGAATTTGGTTATATGCAAGTAAGCAAACAAGTTAATGTACCATAAACTGTGTTTTGTTCATTTATTTTGACAAATATGGTTTGCTTTTAATTATGATACTTCCTAGCAGACTACTTTGCCTACTTTGCTGGTTTGCTGAACTCTCACTGCCATTATGCTTTTCCTCAAAGCTATTATTAAAAAAAAACCAACAAACAGCAAAACAAACTCAATACAATAACAAAAAAATCCCAAACCAACTGATACACCAAACATTGGCTCTCCCTGTCACTAGAAATTATAAAGAAGTAGTAAAAGAACTCAAGAAACTTGCTTGATGGATGCTGCATCTGAACCTCCTAGTGGGGAAGGATCCACCGCTGATACTTGATGGTGCTGGAGAAGTTTTCACTTCAAGCATCTTCTAGCAGGACTAACAGCTCTTTGCAGAACAGATTTGGTATCTACCTGTGTTCCTGATTTTCTTAAGCTAAAGATGCCCACCTGGATTCAAAAGGAGACCCCTTTTTGTAAAGTAACACATTTCAACATTTTTCTCTTGACTTTCGTTAGAGATTTGACCAATTTAAGTCTTTAAATAGGTTTAAGCAAGCTCTCTATCATTGGGAGTTTCCCTATTTCTGCCCTGCATTCCACCACTGCTTAGAATATTGCTTAACTGCTGAACTTGCCAGAAGTAGCCTAAGCCAGTAACACACAACATTTCTGAAAACATTCAGCACTTTCTTTTTTAAGTGCGCAACAGGCTTTTTTGGACTGTCAAACATTGGTTTAAAGGATACTTTCTTATATTGAACTACTGATTTTAGCTTATTTGGTTTTTTGGGTTTTTTTTTAAAACCAAAAGCAAGTAGTTCCGTCCGTAATTACAAGCTTTTATAGGACAGTGTAAACCCTGAACTTTCTCATGTTGAAAGCACAAACCTTTGTCTCTTAGGTGAGATGTAGGTGAAAGCTTGCACAGACAAACTATCAACATTAGAGACTGGGTGCACTTTTTCAGGATGATTGTCCAGGCAGCAGGTAACTACAGGGAAACTGCCCATCTCCTCGGTTTGGCTCCTATGCTATGAAAAGACTGTGGTCTGGACTCTGGAGCTACCAAACAAGCACATAATTTGGCACATAGCCTTGCTGGTTGGGTGAGGTGTCACTGCCAAATGAAAGAAGTAGGTCACTTCAAGAAAAGCTGCCCTATGACAGCCTCTCAGTCTACTTTCTGAAGTGCCAGTCAATTACCAAACCCAGCAGACTCCTCATTCCTAGATTAGTGGCTACAAAGAGCTAAAAAGGAAATGGGACCTCATGACCTCTTGATTCTCAGGCCACAGACAGTCCTGCCAGACCATAGCAGAGTTGGCTTGGTTACAGGAAGCAAAAAAAGGTGTCCCATCCAGTTTGTTAGGAAGCAGCATTTTCTCCCGAAAGGGTGAAATACTTTCAATTGTTTTCTGCTATAACCACCATTCAAAGCTTAAAGACTTGTCCTACCACCTGCATAAGTATGTTCCTGACTGATGGGGAGAAACCCCATCAAGGCAAGAAGTAGGGGATAAGGCAGTTAAAGAAAGTAACTAAAAAAGGGAGGTAATTTGCAACACCTTCTCAGGCTGGAAGCAGGGTCAATCTCTATGAGAATGCAACTGGAAGACATCTGGACAGTAATTGCCTTCTTGGATGGTTTTAAAATATGGAAATAAAACAATTTGAATAACTCAAAGGCTTGAGCACCTAACAGATCTCAGAAGCAAGATTAGTTTCCACTTCTTCCTTTCTTGGAGGTTTGCAGAATTGCATAAGCAACACTGCAGCCTATCTTTAACTGGAAGTCACCTATTCCATGCAGAAAGGAAGTATTTTGCTCTAATTGTTCTCCTATTCTACATAAGCCAAGTTATTCCTTCTTCCAAATGGAGGTAGTGTATCCACTTGGCCCATCCATGGCTGCATCCCTCTATCAGCAGCTGCCAGCCACAGGTGCTAGGCAAAGACTGGTGCATCACTAAGGCAGCAGCACTGTAGCTACCTGGCAGCTGTCACAGCAGATTATCCTCTTAATTCTCCTTTAAGTGCAAACAAGAAAAGCTCTATCATCTCCTTCCTGCACATAACCACTTTCCTTTCATGGATGTTTCCCTTCTGGACAGTGCTTCAGATTTCCAACACTCTACTTGCTCCCATGCCTGCTGTTTATATCCCTCATCCCTGCAGCAGTATTACCTTCTGCTCTGAGCCAGGCCTGAGCCCCAGCTCTGTGTTCTAAGGATATCCTCGTGCCAAAGACTTCAATCCTACTCCACAGCCTTTTCTGTGCTATTCAGAGAGAGGTATCTGACAGCTGTTACTGGTGTCTCGGCATTGGACACCCAGAACGGTGGAAAGGGCTTTTCCTACCTCATGACTCATCTGTAGGCAATACAAAAAACCCCACCTGTAGGCAATACAGCAGCAATAGGATAAGGACTACCCATCAAGACAGCTTCTGACAGACCACAGCCCTACACACAAGTCCACCAGCTCCATTCATCACTGTGACAGGGCACAGACTCCCTGCACAGCACTGATGCCAGAGGTATGACTTTGCACTGTACTGCAGATTGGTTATCCACATTCTTCCAGGTAACCAGAACACTGCTGTCTCCTGCTACCCAACCTTGTAAGAGGGAACTCATTTAAAGAAGGGAGCAGTAAGGAATAGCTGCCCCAATTCAACTTCTCATGGCCAGCAAAAATTATCTAAAATAACCCAACCATTTAGGACTTTGTGGCTCTAATCCATGTTAACATCCTATAATCACAAAACCAAAGACCACACATTCCCCTTCAGCATGATGGCTTTTTCACCTTGTCTAAGCCACTCACACCACCTAACAAACCTCAACCTCCAGCCTCCAAGGAGGCTATTGCAAGGTTTTTCTCCAGGGTTTGCTCACATGAACTCTCCCGTGCTGATTCCCAGGTAATTCCAAGGCAACGCTCATCACAGCCTCCTTTGCCAAGCTCAGAAAAACTTGCTTCAGCCTCAGCTTCGAAAACATTGCTTGCTAGGGCTCCATTCCATACATTTTTGCTACTCTTCTGCCTACTGTGTTCACCAGCTCCCTGGCAAGGTCTCTGGGGCTGTCAGGATCAGAGCAAACTGAGGGTACCACTAAAGGAGCCCATCATGTCCTAGAGACCAGTTCACAACTGAAATAAAGAACAGGCATTTCACAAAATAACTGCCAAAATTCAAGTGCTGGAAGCTACAGGTAGCATATGACAAAGAAGATTTCTCAATTTTTTTGAGGTGAAGGACCACTTTCCCTTTGGGGAGGAGGGAAATTATAAAATATCACTGTCTTGTCTCCATCTGTTCTACGATGACTAGGATGGACAGGCACACTAGAAGTAAATTTTATCTTTACAAGGCCAGTTGGCAATTGGGCAGATGTGGTTTTATTATTGCCACTACAGCCTGCTCAACTTCACCTCCCCAGTGCAGCCAAAAGCCACCAACCCGCTCCTGAGGGCAGGTCACCTTCGAGACTGCCCAGGCACAAATAAACAGTGCTGGCCTACAGGACAGCAGATTACTTGAGCCTGTAGAGCGAAATGTGCTATTCGCAATTTTTGCCACCAGAACTGGGAGTGCATTTGATCTGAGAGCCTCAGGCAAATCCCTTCTCCTCTCTGCATCTCAGCTTCCCCGTCCACGCAGCCTTGCAAAGTCTGACATAAGACACTGCAGAAATGCAGAAAGTCACTGAGCAGAATGGCAAGACGAGGGCCAAAGAGACACGATCGCCTCAGATTTTCTGAAGATGGTTATTTATTCATTCTCATAGTGTTTCAGGAGCACTGAGAAGCCTTAACTGTGATAAAGGTCCTACAGTTGCCAACTGAGTATTTGCTTTAATCACATTTGATGTTGTTCTTAAAGCTGCCTGCCAGCTTCTGGAGTCATTTGATTATATACAAGTATTACTTCAAAGCAAACAAGCAATGGATACATTTTTATTTGTTTGTTTCAGTGTTTATAAGTGATATTTTCTTAGAATTTGCAGCGTGAAGGAAATGCAGAGTACTTATGTTTGGATCTAATTTTCATGAAAATTGAATAAAAACAGAAAAATACCAGCCACCTAAGTCCTTCCTACCCTGCAGTAATTAAGTTCCCATGAAGTGAAAAAAAAAAAAAAGAAAAAGAAAAAAACCCTTGCTAGTCAGCCAACTTTGTTTAAGATATATTTCATAAATCAGCCGTGTTCAGCTTAAATCAGCACAAACGAACAGAGAAGCAGAAGCCTTGAGGCAACTGTTCAGACACCTAAGAAATGACAGCCAGAAGTCAAAGCCAGGGAACGAGGTTCGGTTTGAGGGTTTTTTTTTTTTATTAAGTTTTTTAAAGAAATTCAACTTGACTCATTATAAAGGCAACAAAGAAAACAGGCAGGATGGGAATGAGACATGGAAGCGGAGAAGAGCATTGTTCAGTTGGGGGAATCCAACATACACTGATGTGTAGACCTGGAGGACTCAAACACAAGCCTGTCAGCACTAAAGTCCTTCTGCTCCGGCCTGAGCCGACAGAAACCTCAGGGACTGCACAGCTTGTCAAACAGAGAGGGCATGCTGTACACTGAGTCATACTGCTCATTCCTCCCCTCCTCCTCATGATCTATCCTTGAGAGTAAAAACAGAAAGAGACAAAAGTTAGTGTCTATTCCTGAGAACAGTAAGGGAACAGCTAGACTCCAGCAAACCACCACCTCCTGCTGATGCAAGGCTGGGTAAAGAAAGGAAAACTATGTAAGCAGGACCTTTGATATACACACGAAAAACGAACATCCATCCCCAAATTTCTTGACATTAGCCTAGCTGCAAAGACAGAATAAGATCCAACTGAGATTCCCCAAAATGTCTTAATCTACAAGACCACTCAGAACAGCCACTGATCTAAGCAAAAGGGAAACACCCATCCTTAAAAAAATCAGTGATAACCTGCATTGAAATAAACAGAGTAGACTGAGTAATTTCATCTCAAGGAGAGCAATCCAGACTTTCAGTGCTTCAGCTAAATTCATATGGGCACCATTCTGGAGATGTCATGGAAACCCCTGAAACAACTGCTCAATGAGACAGGGAAAACAATATTCAGAAACGTTCAGTGTGTTAGCTTGAGCAATAATGCAGTTTTGAAGTGCCACTATCAAATCAATAGTATTGCTTCCTTGCTCTCTGTGCTAGGCACCCAAATCCAAAGGAAATACTGTGAACTCAGAGAAGGCTGAGAGGACTGTAACAACAGTATTTTGGATGTAGAGAAGCTTATTTGAAGGCAGACTGAAGACTGGATAGCAGACTATAGAGATGAAATAAAAATGTAAAATCATGACTAGCAGAGAGAAGTCATAACTTCAGTTTCTTTCTCCTTGGTCTCATAACAAAGGGGAATTCAATAAAAGCTACAAGTTACAGAACAGATAAAAACAAGATAGTCTCAAAAATGTCTAACCAGACTGCAGAGCTTGAAGCCAGAAGCTGTCAAGGCCAAAAAAGAGCAAGAATTGCCCCAAAGCAAAACACATTTATATGATTAAAAACATCAAGACATTTATTTAACACTAAGTTAAATAAATATTTTTTTAAAAAGGAACATCATACAATCTTAAATTCAAACAAAAATCACATTATCATATTTGCCATCTTCTGTCTGAGGGCACAACTGGACCAATAAAATCCACAAGATGAACAAGCCCTTCCTTCTTAATGCATGTCAGCAACCATCTTAGCTGCTCAATAGGGTACAGAAACCGTAATATTAAAAATTATGTCCTCAAAACATATCTGATTCTCAAGAAGTAGAACTTACTTGATGTTCTCTAAAATAATGTTTTATTTTAGCAGTCTTAAACCCTGCCAAATTCCTGTAATGTTTATAATAACAAACAATACATGCAATCAACACCATATAAAATTAGTTACTTTCAGTGCAGAACCTACAAACCAACCTATGTAAGAAATTCTTAGGTTAGGGTTTTCAGGATTTTTTGGTTTCGTTTTCATTTTGTTGCTTGGTGGGTTTTTATATTATTTTGAGGGTTTACTCATTAGCTACACAAAATATTCATCCACACAACCGATTTTCCATTTGCAATTGATCAAATTGATCAAAAAGAAGCTCAGATTGGACATCAGGGAAAGGTTCTTTACTGAGAGGGTGGTTGGGCACTGGAACTGGCTCCCCAGGGAAGCTGTCACAACATCAAACCTGCCAGATTTCAAGGAGCATCTGGACAACACTCAACCATATGGTTTAGTTTCAGTGTGAGGAGCAGGAGTCGGACTGGATGATGCTTATGGGTCTCTTCAAACTTGAGCTATTCTATGATTCTCCACATTGCACCCTCCAGAACTATAAAACACCTTCCAACAGGGGACTTAGAGCCCACAACCACGGGCAAGGGGAGAGACCACCTGCAGAGGAGGTACTGCAGCTGTGGTCCCTGCTCATGCAGTGAGGCTTTAAAAGTCTTCTCTTCCACAGAACTCTTGAATAATCTCACAAATCAACCTTCACTCCTGTGTTGGGTTTGCATGGCCAGGTTTTCAGGGGGGGAGAGGAGGGGGCTACCAGGGTGGCTTCTGTGAGAAGCTGCTGAAAGGTCCCCCAAGTCCAGCAGAGCCAATGCCAGCAGGCTCCAAGATGGACCTGCTGCTGGGCAAGGCCAAGTCAATCAGGAATGATAGTAATGCCTCTGTCATTAACATATTGGAGGACCCCAGGGATGCAGAGACCCACCTGCAACCTGTGGAGGAGCCCTATGCTGGAGCAGGGAAATGACCAAAGGAGGCTGTGACCCCATGGGAAACACATGCTGGGGCAGGCTCCTGGCAGGGACCTGCAGACTCATGGAGAGAGGAGCCCACATTGGAGCAGGTTTCCTGGTAGGATTTCTGACCCTGTAGGAGACCCACGTTGGAGCAGGTTGTGCCTGGAGGACTGCACCCTGTGGAAGGGTGAACCACATTGCAGCAGTTCATGGAGAACTGCAGCCCATGGGATGGGCTTATGTTGGAGGAGTTTGTGGAGAACTGCCTCCCATAGGAGGAACCCCACACTGGAGCAGGGGAAGGACTCCAACTCCTCTCCCAGAGCAGCAGGAATGACATGTGATAAACACCCCCTTCCTCATTGCTGTGGGGGAGGAGGTAGAGCTAGAAAGAAGGAAAAGGTGTGGGGGAAGGTGTTTTTAAGATCTGTTTTTACTTCTCATTATTCTGCTCTGATTTTGTTAGTAATCAATTCAATTAATATCCCCAAGTTGAGACTGTTTTGCCCGTGATGGTATTTGGCAAGTGATCTCTCCCTGTCCTTATCTCATGAAACTAGTTGTATTTTTTCTCCCCTGTCCTGTTGCAGAGGGGAGTGATAAAACAGCTTTGGTGGGTGCCTGCCACCCAGCCAGGGTCAACCTATTACAACTCCCAGCAGCAGTTGTCTTTTTTCCCCCCTTTCTGCTCCTTGTTAGTTTGCATTTGCCTACAGAGTCCCCTTCTCCACATACCCCCTGCTCTGGGGGAAGCTCACCTTCTGCACCACCAGCAGGGTTCCTAAGGAGAACACTGGTCAGACAAAACACTGGAAACAGCTGTTTTTGTGCTTGCATCAAAATTAAAACCACATGGATTTTCCACCATTCTGTTCAAAGCTGAATGTCCTGAAAGCATCCAAGTTTCTTCCCCAGGCACATGCTGCCAACTCCTCTGAATATTGGTGGACAAGCTGCCTCAAAGCATAAGAACAGCAACAAAACAGCAAAAGAGTGAACTGTTTTTCTTTTTGCTTTATTTCGGAGTTCACAAAATGTAAAGACAGTTGTTCTCTGGTCAAAAATGGTCTTCCAAGCAAGGCGGTCACCTGGCTCCAATGGAACCATTTCTTCCCCCCTCCTCCACAGTTGCCTTAAATCAGTGTTCAACAGCAGATTGAGAGAAGCAGCAAAGTAAGCAAAAGGTGACAAGTAGCTGTTTTTAATATGAAAGGCTTTTGCTGAAGCACATTAAAATACTAATTCAAATGCAGGATAATCAGCATTTTTATAAGATTTCATTCTGGTATGGGCTACTTCTGTCAAAAAGCACTGCTGGCTATGTGGTCCTACTAACAGAGCAAATAACTCAGATGACTTTGCCACAGACCTAATGCCACAATGAAAATATATTGAAATTAAGTATGTTTTTGCATATACTTTGAAAACAAAGGAATAGTTTGTGATACAATGACAATAATGCTAATAAGTTAACACCAAGACACAAACAGCAGTCAGGTCAAATCCTTAAGTCACTCTGTAGGAAACCTAGATATGAGCTTGTTTTAGCTCAGAGTTACACTGAGACCTCATATGGTCCCTGCTAATGAAATGAGAGGAAGCAGTAGTATCTACTCCCAGCGTAACAGCAGGGAAACCAGATTGCAAGGTTCTTCTGCTAATGTGAGTTACTATAGTGTTGCCGAAGCTTTGCACTGTTGCAATAATTGCAGATTTAACAGGCCTTTTCATCCTTCTCACCTTCAAATCCTCTCTCCCTCAGAACAGCTTAGTGCTGCCATCTACTTTTTTTATCCTAACAGGTTTGGGTTTTTTTATCCTATCAAAGTTCTTAATAGACTAACTCATCCTCTATGGCAACACTCCCTCAAGTCTTTACAGTTGGGTCTCCACATTTAAATGTAGTCCAGCTCATCGTCAGGCAAAGTTAAAACCAGAGAAAAGGAAATACAGAATGGTATCCAAAGTCCTTTTAACACTAATTTACACTTAAGCCCTCAAATATTAATAACACCCCACAACTCCCTCAACTCTTAACCACAAGATATCTTTTACAACCCTTGGAGGTATTAAGCTAGTAAATTCAGAGATGACAAGGTGGCAAAGACATAGGTCTTTATCTAATCATCTGGACAGTTCTGGAAAGCAAATTTATCTAGCTAAGGATGTAATTCAAAGTTTCAGTCCTAGAGAATTAATAAAATTCTTTTATAGGTCATTTATTTGCACAGACACTAATACTGCTGGAAAAAAGAAAATATTTCCTGGCTAAAGGATATATCATTTGAATAAAGAGGCTGAAAAAACACTGAGGCAGTTTACTAGGAGACTTCCTGCTGCTGATCAGGCAGGAGCTAGTCTTGATTAATTCTCCATCTCATTTTTCATTGCAATTATTTTAAGGTCTGAGCAATCATTTCTACACAGTTCCCCAACCACCATTTCTTGAGGTTCTTCACCTTATTTTACACAGAAGGAAGAGTGTTCAGACCACAGCACTGCTCCCACTCTTGTCTTCCCACAAATCCCTTGGAATAAGGGCACGCCAGAGCATCTTCTGCCTTCCCACTGACAGCACACAAGACAGGCAGTGAATCCATCCTCATTGTGAGCATCTGCCCAGAGACTGTGCTCCAAAGAACTACTCTGTAGGCTTGTATCTTTGCCTCCCTTCATCCCAACCTCAACCCCTTATCAACCTCTGTGGATAAGGGCCAGATTCTCAAAGAAATCACAAAGTCTCTTTGTGCCCTTCATCTTAGCTGGAGGTCTCTGCGTGCTTCACCCTAGTGAGGTGCAGCTTTTTGACCTGAACAATCTGAAGAAGAAAAAAAAGTTCTGTATTTCATCATTATCCATCCTAATGACATCAGCTACTTTTGGCAAGCAACAGACACACTCTTGAGTAATTGCCATCTTCATCCAGACGGCCACGAACACAACATGAGGCCCTAACCACAGGTCCAAGAGCTGCACTTACGCTGGGATTCCAAATTTCTACTCAAATCATTCACAGCATTCCCATGCACACGCAGACAGCATCCTGCATAGGGAGGAAGGCTTTTACCCCTGCTCTACCTACATGTCTCAGCACAGATGTTCAGGTCCCTGCCTACATTTGGAGTTCGGTCTCATGTGACCCCAGGCCTCTGCTGAGGCTGCAAACAAGTCATGGGGGCTCTGGTGGAGTGAATATATTTATCCACAGGAAATTAATCGAAGGGAATTAATCACATTTTATGTGCTGTATCAGGCTGATGAAGGTCACACATCTGACCTGGGACAGCACCGATGTCAAGTTCACAAGGAAGAACCCTGAAAACTGGCAAGAACAGGTATTTTCAGAAGCATATTTTTTTTTCCTTCCTGCAGAGCTTTACTTCATAATGGAAGATGGATGAGGAAAAATTGAAAAAAAAAAAAACCAAACAAAAAAACCCCAAAAAACCAAAAGACATAGGTTTTAAAATAAAAATTTATTTCCTAGCTGTCATTCTTGGATTTTGCATATCATGTCTTAGCATTAACTGCTGCCAAACACAAGACGTCAGGTCCATCTGGCAGATGTACACTTCCCTGGCTGCCAAGTGCTTCCTTTAGATCCAGGGGCTTCACTATTAAGTATATTCACAAATTCCAGCCTCCTAAATGAGTAGGGCTTCTGAACAGCAGCCTCTGCTTCCAAGTGCCCTGGAAAAGGGGAGCAAGGGTACACTGCAATCATCCAGAGCATCTGCTCTGCTTGTGTGGTAGAGAGGGCAGTTTCCTGGTAACCGATGGTTATACCAGCTGTGGGAGAGCTTTAAGGAATTCCTTTTTCTCCAGATTATCCCTCAGTAAAATTAGAAAGTATTTAGGAAGCAGAGGGGAAACCCAACCATTCAACCTGACATCATTACTTATTTACATATAAATACAGCCAGGAAATAAGCATATGTATTTATATATAAACAAAAAAGCTATCTGCACAATGTTTCATATAGTGCTTTCCCATCCAATATTTACTACTTTATTCATGACTTAAGAAAAAAAACTTTTTCCCAAGAAACTGGTGATAAAATGCCCTCTGGTGGGCGTGACTGTGGACCTCTACATCAACAACCACCTCCGAAATAGTTCAGAGCCTTCAATATATTCTTGGGATTACTATTTTTAATGGAGTGAGACAAAGCACACACTTGCTTTCCAGAAGAAACAGATACACCCCTGACTAGCAAGCCCATGTTTTACTGCTAAGTATCTCTAGATTAGAATCATCTCAAAGTTTAAAAAAATCCTATTAAAATAATTTTAGGAAACATGACATGTTTTAATGTTCATTTCACCTTTTGGATACTTTTTCCTCTTCAAAAATATGTAATTAAGAGAAACAGAAAAGGAAAGAGGCATTAGGTTCTGCTTTGCCTCAGCATAACAGAATCTTTGTCGACTGAAATGGAGAAAGGAGGGTGGAAAAGAGCAGCATTTTCAGAGCTTATGAATCATTTTTGTCCTGTTAAAGCACCATGCACAACTAGGAAGGCAGCTCTAACTGTACAGGCAAAAAATAACAGCCCTTGTTCCAGAACAGTTTATTGGCTAAACAGAAAAAGCAAAGATGGAAAAAACTCCCCTCAAATATAAACTGAAGTTAACAGGATGTGTTTTATCCTTCATATGCTCAATAATTGTGGGTGGTGCTTTCACTAATCTGAAATGCGATATATCTAAAATAAACAGAGCTGAAGGTCTAAGGTGCAGTGACAGAAGAGAATGCAACAACTTGGGGGCAGAGTACACAAACAGCTACGCTGAGAATATATATATATTTAAACCAGACTGCTTCCAGCCAAACTGGAAGGGAAGAGCCACCAGGCAGATGGGACTATAAAAGCCTGACCCTAACACAGCCAAAAAAAGCTGCAGTTACACACAGAACTCATGATGACCCCACATAGTTTCTAGGGACTTCTTCTATTTTTTTTTTTTTTTTTCTGGTGCAACAGCAAAGCTTCAGAGTTGCAGCTAAATAAAAAGGCAGAGCAGAACACTCATGTCACATGAAGGAAAATAGAAGAACTGCACTGCTTTCCAGAGTTCCTCAGAACATCTTTGTGCTTCTGTTTTGTGCAGGATATGGCACTTTTTCTGTTCACCAGGATGGTTAGAAATTTGCTTCCAGCTTCCACAGTACAATTTGCAGTTAACTGCTGCTTTATGCCAAGAATATTTGCAACTTTGATCTATATGTGGAATGTGAAACATTTCTGTCTTTTTATAGATGTTTCTGGGCAACAAAACTTTTCTTGTGAAGTTGTTCCTGGGTATAAACAATTATACAATTTAACATTCATGCCCTCCTTTTCTGCCCTCAGAAAGAAAAACAAAGCTGTCAGAAAACACTAATTTATTTGACATGTGCCCTTATCTGAGTCCTGCACCCCTGCTCTGTATAGAGCTCCTTCCCTCTCTAGTGGCAGCCAGGTCACATATCAATGGGTAAGCCTGCTGAGGGCTTGGCTCACAGTTTAAGATTTCTCTTTGCCCACCCAGAGATTCAGAGTTACATTTACAATTTCTTCTGAAGACAGAGGCCAAGGGTTTCACAGAGCAATGCTGTCACTTGGTGTTCTACTGTATAAGCTCTATCACTGCTTCATGATCATCATTCTTGCAGGCATCTCTGGGCCTTATGTTGACTGCAGCTACAGTGAAACATATTTGTCTTATTAGAGAGAGCAAGCCAAGATTAAATGGTCTATTTGTGCGTGCAATAGTAACATGCACAATGCCCATGCTCCTAAATTTATGCCTAAAATTAAAAGTAACAGTTTATCTAGGTAAAATTAGTACTGACATTTCTTGAACCTTATCCTGATGCTTAGTCCTGGGGAGGTTTTTTTTTTTCATCTTTCAATTTTCTAATCAAGAAGATAGCTCAAGGTCATACAGTTCTGACTGCTGTTAAATTCACAATTTTTATGTAAAAATAAGATGCTACTACTCTGTTTTTAGGGTAAAACTATCCTCTTAAGCAATCTTAGAAATGGCTACAGTCAAATTCAAGACATTACTGTTGTACTTAAAACCATGAACTGATAGATTCTAATTTTACAAGATAATATTTATACAGGAAAGACTCATAATCTGCTGTCAGATGTGACATCATTTGAGTAAGTACCTTGAAGAAATTTGAGCCTGTACATGTTTTTCTGAAGTTGAATAACTGCCTGATAAACAGTATGGCCGGAAAATAGGAAGGAAGTAGTTAACCAGGCCTTCTGCTCAGATTACATGCAGCAAAAGTCTCATCAGCCCACTGGCTTCTCCAGATGAGAAGTAGAGAGGTACCCAATGACCTGATTAACCATCACCTCAAGCAGTAGATGCCTGGGCTCAAGCTGCACCCAAATTTCCATCATAAATTAATGTTTAAGCTTCTCAATCTGACTCAACTGGATGTCAGTCTTGATCTTAAACCAGATCACATTAACTGTGACATCAGAGCACTGCAGCTGCATGAAGTTCTTTGAATAAAGGTGCCAGCATGGCACAGGGGGTTGGGTTTTTTGTTTTACTTGTATTATTTCTGAAATACAATATTTCAGTAACTTAGCTGTTGCAACAATAAGATTTGTCTAAGAACAGTTTTTAGAAGGCTTGAAGAATTCTGCTGTGAACTGTTCAAGTGTGATATTGAAACAGTGAATTTAAGGAAAACTTGCTTCAATTTCTTTTTTACAAGAACATACCCTACACACACACAAATGGGCTTTCAGAATTTCTGAGACAGAGAAAAATGAATAAACCAAAATAAACAGTATTATGGTAGCAAGTGAACCACAATTCTCCTCTTCATTTTTGACTGCAGTTCTGTATCCAAGTACAACTTTTAAAGTCAGTCCTGTATTTTAGGGACTTCAGGCAAGCCTTATTGTTTCCTTAGTTCCTATACCATTTCTATGCTCTGCTTTCTCCTCCTATAAATAACAACTCAAATATCAGTCACAACTTCCCACTGCCTTTTAGTTCACAGAGAGATAAGGTTCTGATGTTGCAGAACTCTAACTGCCCAGACGTTTAATCATAAAATTACACACTTTTCTTCCAAAGGAAAAAAAAAATGTACTAGGACACAGGCTTTACTTTTGGGGATATGATAAACTTAAAAAGAAAAGGTAGAACATTTATCTAATATTTGCAGGATACCAAACATAACTTCATTTAACTGATTTGGGTCAAGGACAAATTTGGCCCATTCTATAAATACAGAACTGTGAGGGCAAAGAAGAAAAGAGTTATTGAAGCACCTGGACTGTACAAACCAGAGACCAGCAAATATTGTCCTCCCCCTCTCTTCCACTTGCTGTCATCTACTGAGATTTGCAGACTTTTTCTTCGACCTCAAGACCTTCACAGTTGAATTTCACAAGTGATTTGTTCCTCAGGGTAGAGAAGCACTGTGCAACATCAGATACATATTGGAACATGTCAGCTCCACAGGTGTTAACTAGATCAGGATTTGGTCCACAGTTCAGTAGCTCTTGTGACAATTCACACATCAAGATCAACTGAGAGGTTCCCCAGGAGGTCCCATGCAGCCACAGCCCACGCTCTTATGTGCCACAGGCAGTTTTTAATCAAATCTCATTACATTTGTTTGCAGTCTTAAGGCTCAGACCTCAGAAAGCAAGGAGGTGGTTTTTACTTTTAGTCTTGTACAAAGATCATAAAGAATAAAATGCTGGCACGGACAACCAAAGCCTCACAAATTCTGAATTTAAGAATGGGCAGAAGTGTAAAAGAGATAAGAGTTAGCACACCAGAGATAAAACCCAACTTTCATTTATGCCTATGTAACATTGATTTCTATTAACTACATATGTGTAACCGGGGGCAACATTTGATCTGAAGCCTAGTACCTTGATGTCCAGCTACTGTACAACAGAAGCAAGAAGGTAACTACAAACATTTGATTGATGTTGCCTGTAAGCAGGGCATTGCAGAAGGCCCTACCAGCAATTCATATTGACAAAGTCAAGATGGGGCATGGCAAACCTTGCCACCAGAAGTAATTGCACAAATATTTGGAGTGTTGCTAAAAGAAAAAAAAAAATTATGACACTGGGGAAAGGCAACACAAATCCACAGACCAAGAAATAAGCTTCTACATGCAAATACATGCAAGCTTCTCCCAAGTTAATTCTCCTCTTAATGGAATATTGATTGGTATGCTCAATGTTTAGAAATGTGAAACAATGTGGGGGAAAGAAGGAACGGAAGACATACTCAGAGCAGTGACTTTTGTTTAAATAATACATACTTTCCTCATATGATCAGCCAAAAATAGCATAATAAAGAGGGCAGTGCAGTATATTTAACATTTTGCCTTGTCTTTTATTAGCAAGTCTGTCAGAGATGGCCTGGAACTGTTAGCCACGCACTTTGTGCGCCCTTCTAGGAGAAGAAAGTACATAATTTCTCATGATCTCTCACCATACGACATCACTGGTACATCTGGTACTTCTCTACTCCAAACAGGATGGACTGCAAAGTGTCTGTGGTAGTATAGAGGCTTTTCAGATGTCATCTATGTCCTGGGATAAAAAGTGACAATCTATCAAGCTGTTTGTGAAGCTGAGGGGAAACCCACTGTTTGGGGGGAAAGCAGAGCAACCCAGAGCCACAAAGAACATCTGGCTAAGCTTTATTGCGTCTACTCCTATTCCGAACTGAGAAGGGAGAATGAGAAAAAAACAAGTTACATCTTTGAAGCAGCTATTTAAATGAACATCCCATTTTAAAGAAAACACTTAAAATATAACCAATGCCATAAAATCAAGCAGCCACTTACTCCAATCTTCCAGAAATTTCTATCTACTCCAGTGACTACTGCCACCTGTACAATTTCAGAAGAGTTTCTTCTGTCCTTTTCCTTCTGTTGTTCATCTCCTTCTGAGACATCCCTTATAGCCTCCAACTTGTTTTACTAAAACAAGCCATTCAAGAACAGGGCAAAAGGGAAAAAAAAACCCAAACCAGAAGAACCAACTTCCACTGCCATCAAGAGTTCCTAGCCCTGATAATCCAAGCAACAACCTCATGCTAAACAGCTCTGCTGATCCATCCCATATTAAGGATATACTTAAGAAGAGAGACACCATCAAGAAGCCATTTCATCATGTACAGGTTGATACAGTTGAATTAGTTTATACAATTTACGTACACGTATATTTTTGTCCTTTGCTGCTCATACTGAAAACACAGGAAACCTCATATAGAATTAGCAGCTTCTGTCCCCTGCTGCCTTTCCAAACTTCATGAAGGTTTAAGGAATAAGCTCAAAAAGGCATTGCTTAACTTTATTCTGCAGCATTTCATATAGTTTCAAAAGTATTTTCCAGACATTTATATACCCAACAACATTTTGTAATATGAAGTGTTCCAATTTGGCATTGTTCCACCCTTGGCAGGCAAGAGACAATAAAAATCAAGAGTAAGTGAAAAATGAAGTTTTTGAAGTGTACAATATGTTCGGAATCATCTAATGAATTCAGGTGCTCAACAAGCTACAAATCAACCAAACTTTGCAACACATATAGATTTCAAAGCACAGGTAAACACAGCTGCATCCACTTTAAAGTTATTCCATGTCGTGTGATTATTGCGATGAACTTCCTGAATCCCTTCACCTCTCCTTTTGATCTGGGGTTTACCTGTGGCTGGAAAAACTAACGGCATTTAAATTCTTCTCCCTCTAATTAAGGGAAACAGCATGGTTAAGCCTCAGACTGAGAAAAGAAACTTTTCTTTGAGTAGCTACGGCATGCTGCGATCTGCAAATCCACCAGCATTGCTTTTGCAGACCAAAAACAAAATCCTACAACAAGGTCTGACAGAGCATATCTTAGAGCAGAATTATCCGATTTAAATATTAATTACTCATCAGCATGGACTTTAGGAAGTGTCTGAAGCAAAAGCCTCTAAATCACACACTCTAAATCCAGGATTTCTAATGTCTGCATTGTCATGCGGATCATGGTTGTGGGGTGGGATTTTGGGAAGGGAGGGCTTTTTTTTTTTTTTTTTTTTTTTTTTTTTAAAAAGTGTGAAGACTGATAATGAGCCTCTTTCCAAGGTTCAAAAATACCAAGAGACGTATCAATAGAGTCCAGCTCAACAAATTAGGCACATCTTGAGTTCGTGTGCTGTACAGGACACTGTTATTGGCTCAGATACCTCTGTATCAACTTGAGGGATTCTTCACAGTATCTCTCAACTACACTGACAGTCCGAACACCATGACACACCTAACAGTTTTTAGTTAACAGCAATGTTGCAGAGGAATTTTATCAGTGGTAGATTTTCTTGCAAATTGTTGCACTGAAGGAGTTCCAATGCACGCCTTGAGATATAATCTGGTTCTCAGTCAAATTGCATACTACCTGTATTTATGTAGTCCTAAAACTGGAGGCTAACCCAAGAAAAAACAAACCTGAACAGAAACCCAGGCATTTAACATCATACATCACATAGCATATCATAACGGACAGCAGGGAATTAAGCAAAAACACAAATCACAGAACACTACAAAAGCAACACTGAATTTATTTTAAAATAAGTCTTTGTCTACAGCTTCAGCAGATCGTTTCACAGAATCAGTATTATTACTGGAAGCCAGCACTATAAATTACCTGAAATTTAGGACCATCAAAAACTAAGTGTTTTTCTGATGTTAATGCCAATTATGGCCAAAATCCAGGTGAAGAATATTTGAAACCTAAATCTAAGCATCACAGATAAAATCCCCAAAAAAGCAGGACATAAAAATTAAGCAAAATGGTCCCATGTTCCACATATTCTAATCCACAATATAAAATTATTTATGGAAGAGTGTGACTAGGAATTCAGTTACTGTCATTTATCAGATGGTCAAGACAGCACAGAGGTAACTGGTTGCATAACAACAGCACTAGGAAGGTTTCTTGGGGCACTGCTTGTACCAGGTCTGGTTTCACCGTAACAGGTAAACGATGCATATTCACACCCTGTGAAGCACATTGACTTGTAAAAACCTGACAGAAAGGCGTTCCCGTAAGAGATTTCTCATCTATTTCCCTTTAATGTTTCTCTTTATAACTGAGGAGGAGTTCTTTGTACTTCTGGTAACAAAGGAAACGTAGAAGTGACAGAAGCATGTCAAAGCTGTTTATGTGTCATACAGCCTCACACTCCAAGTTGCTGTTGGCAGTTTACTTCTTGAAAAGACAGTCTTCAGCCTTCACATAGGAGTTCCACCTTCCTACAAGTAACTTTATGGAAGAGTTAACTGCATGAAGGGATGCTGAAATCCTTCCCCACACTGTGTAAGCCAAAACAAAACTAGAAAGGAAATAAAAAAAAAAAATGTGACAAAGGGTTAATACAATAATTCGGGTACCCGCAGGTATATTCAAGGCAACAGTATCTAATTCATATGTTTATGGGCTTTAGGATATAGGTTTTACACAATTTCTTCTATGAAGAAGTGAGTACATTAAGAAAGTGATTAGATAGAGAAATCACAGAATCTAATGATACTGTGTCATATTTGAGGTTATTGAATCAGCATACTGCAAGAACAAATACTGCAAAATGGAAGATCTGTGGAGGAAAAAAAAAACCTGAAGGACCAAATAAGTCACAAACCCATGCTGAGATTTTAGCTAGCTAAGTGTCTCACGGCACAAAGAATTAGTGATCTGAAAAAGATGTGGACCTCAGTGTTGCACTACGAAGCTGAGGCTCTGCAAAAAGAGCAGCTTTGGGATCAGGCCTTCAGGTGTCTGGGCTCCCCAGGTTCGTAACCTTCGGCAGCAAATCCAAGTGCACCGATGGAGTTAGTGGACAATCACTACAAGAACTTCAGTGATGCTATGCTTAACCTAAAGAAGGGATGCTAAAAAAGTTAACAAAAATATTAAAGACACCAAAACTTCAAAGTGCAGCAATAAACTCCTAACCATTTTTAAGATTAAAAAATAAATTGCACAAAAGGGTTATGATGTAAGGTATAAGGGTTAAACAAGATGGGACAGCCTGGAATTTCTCCCTCCATTCGTAGATCCAGGGGTACTTTTTCCTCCTAATGCTGTGTGCAAGTTTCCACCACAGCACACAAAGGCTCTACACAGAGAAGCTAAGGAAACATAAGAATTTTTTTTGGCCCCTTAATCTTTTTCATTTCTTTTTGCTGTGCTTCAGAAGAACTGGGTCCATCAGGTTTTGGAACTAAATTAAAAGGTCAGGAAAACAAGTAGGCATGGACAAGACTGAATTGCAGATGAGCAAGGAGGAGCAGAGAAGCAGCATTGGGATAAGTGCCAACAACTGCAAATAGTTACAGTCCCGATTCTGGTGGCTGCTCAGGCAGTGTCGAAGCTGAGCAACTCCCTGTGACACCAGAGATCACAACCTGGGAGAGAGGGACGAGTGGGAGAGAGCAGCATCACTGGAGAGACGATCACAGCAAATGTGGGCATAATGAATTCTCCTCACAAACACGCACTAAAAGTGATAGCACCAGATACAGTGCTCAGTAAATCCCCCCTCTCCAAAAAAAAAAAAAAAAAAATCACATTTAATTCCTAGATCCATGCCTTCCTCTTCCTTCATTGAGAAGATTTCCAGCCAACATACACACTATATACTTTTTATTATTGTTTGAAGAAGAGCAGCAACCCCGGTAGCATGCTAATCTAGAAGCCAAGACAAAACAGAGGTGGGTACTTTCTTTCCTCAAGATTTCTGCTTCAGAAAAAAAAAATGCACAAGGGTTTGTTCCTGCACACCAACACTTTTTGTTTTGTTTCAGCAAGACTTTGACAAAATCTAATTCACTGTGCCATGTATGTAATATATTGGGTACCTGAAGTATGACCATCACTCATTAGAAATGTAATTAAAAAGTGACAAAACTAGATCCCCCCCTCCCCAGCATGCAGATGAAAACCAGTAACCCTGCCTCTATTTGTAACCATGACAACTATAGAATATTTTATTTCGGTAATATAATTCACACTGAACATTTGCTCATAGGTTTTGTTGTTAAGGGAAAGGTTGACACACTGTGCACACATTTTATAAGCTACCAAAGACAACAAATACATGAAACTCAGGCAGTTTGAGACCAAGAGCCCAGTTTGTATTTCAGAGTTCATTTAAGACCCTCTACAGTAAGTGAAATGAACATGAACAAAAATTCATCCAAATAAGGTGTTACAGGTCATTACTTGCAAGCCAACTGCTTGGTATGACGGGATGTTTTTCTGCTTTCAAATAAATCACAATGATACCCTCATATTTTCAAAGAGGTAGTAACTCAAACACCAAACTTTAATTTTCAATTAAAATACCGTAGGAATTATTAGGAAATATCAATGTGAAATATCTGTACAAAACAAGGCAATGAAAAACGTAGTTTACATATGCTGGTTAAGTCTTATTCTGGATGGGTCACTAAATTATTTGCATAGCTCCCATATTTCATCTTAAATTGAAGACAACTTCCATAAATACACACAATGAGAACCGGTTATAAGAACAAAAAAAACCCCCAACCCTCCACATTATTCAAAGAAGATTAAACAACCTCCTGAGCATAACTAAAGTTTGACGCAGATAAATGTCAGAGTAAAATATTGCTGTACTTTATTTTTCTCCACATGGAGAAAAAAAAGAAAGCCATTCGCAGTTTAAGCCAGAATACAACACTATTAGAAAGACACACTGTTGCTTTGGTTTGGAGGCAAACAATAATAAAAAAAAATAAAGCTTGCTGGAATATTATCCCCTTTCTCCCACAGATTATATCTTTCAAGGAGGATTTAAAGTTTCAGCAGATTGCTAATTATAAGAAACAATAATACTGCTATCTGCAGTCACCTTAAAGCTACAGTAGTTTGGGTTTTAAGTACCTCAAAAGAAGAGCCTGATAAATGTGTTTAAATCGGTGCAAGAGACTCACACGTGCCTACACATACACACTTGCTCAGCTGTTTTAAAGACTATCAGGAAACAGGAAGTTTCTTCATTTATCAGAAATATGCTCTATATAACCATCCATTTAAACAAGTAATAAGCCTGCAGCAAACATGCGAGGCTTTTTCCTTCATTGATGGAAAAGTGATTAAATCCCCCTTAATCTAGTTATCAGAACACTCTATTTTTTCTCTGCAGTTTTCTTATACAATAACAAAAGATAAGCAACCAACTACAAGGCCAGGGTTCCGTTATTTTTGGTGGTGGTGAGGAGATAAATCTGTCTCCAGCGTTCTAGGAATATTTTCAGTTTAATAAATGAGACCAGAGGAGAAAAAAATAATCTCAGAGACGATGAGCATACACTGTTTATGAAGTGTATGACAAACACCACCTTCCATCCCCAGAACTCCCTTCCTTCAGACCCTTCACCACCCTCCAGGGAGGCACAGGGACCCAAACCCAAAATCCCGGGGACCACAGATCTGCATCCTCACACGCACGACAAGGACAGCTCGCCACATCCACTCAATGTCAAAAAACAAAGTAGCTTTTCCTTCCCAGCCTAAGAGAGACCTTCCGAAAACCGGTACCCAAGGGATGCGCCTCTGCGCCCCGAACGGCACCAAGGCAGCACTTGGGCTCAGAGATAAGTTAAAGGAAAACAACCCTCAAAAAAAAAAAAAAAGCATCAATGGAAAAGCACAGCAGCAGACAAACAAACCTCACACCGGTGAGGGCATGTCACCAGCGTGGGAAACGTACGAAGTGCTTTCAAATATATACGTACACATATATATGTGTACGTATATATTTTAACAATATTGCGCCGAGAAGTTCCTCGTATACATCACGCGTGGGGATATGGAGAAATAAGAAAGACGGAACGGGAATGCATTCCAGGCACAGGGAGAGGACGGGGCTGGCTGAGGCGTTTGGGAAGCAGGCAAGGAGGGAAGCAGTCTGCCTGCGGGGTGCGCGCCGATCCATTCCCAGCCAGTTTCGGGGCGGCTCCGGGCGCGGGCCCGGGGGTGGGATGGAGGATCCACTGGGACAGCCGCTCCCAGCACGGCGGGGGGATCCGCGGGAACATCGCTGCCCCCGGGGCTGGGGGAGGGGGGTTCGCGCGGCCGCCGCCGCTCCCCGAGCGAGCGCCCGAAGTTGTGGGTGCGCGGTGGGGGCGGGGACCCCCACGCCGAGACGAAAAAAAACCGGAAAAAACCCCAAACCCATCCCAGCAACATTCCGAGGGCCCGCTGCCCCCAGCATGGCACCCCCCGGGCAGCAGGAGGCACGCAGGAAGTTTTTAATGCGGGCAGCGAGCGCAGGCGCAGGGCAGCCCCAGCCCGGCGATGCCCCGGCGCGGCGGCTCCGCGGGCGGACGAAGGGGGCTCCGCGGGCGCGGGGGCAGCGCTGACCGCGCCGCTTACCTCCCTCCGCGGGGGCGCAGGCGGCCGCGTCCTCAGGCGGCGGGAGGATGCGCGGCGGCGGCGGGAGGAGGAGGAGGAAGAGGAGGAGGCGGTGGCGGCGGCTTGTGCATCGCAGCCCCCGCCGCTAACGCAGAGCCCCGCGCGGCTGCGGGCGCCGGGAGCCGCGCTGGAGGCCGGGCAGGGAGGCGCGGCGCGGCGGCGGAGGCTGCTGCGGAGCCACGACCATGCTCCCCGTCTGGCCGCCTTCCCCTCACCTACTGCCCGCTTTAGCCGGGGAGGGAGGCGGCCTGGGCGCCGGGGCGAGGGGCGGGCCGGGCCAATCGCAGCGGCGGCGGGAGGAGGCGGTGGAGCCCGGCCCGGCCCGCCCCGTCCGCCGCGCCGCCCCCGCGGGAGGGAGGGATGGAAGGGAGGGAAGGGAAGGGAAGGGAAGGCGGGCAGCTCCCGGCCCGCCGCCGCCGCCCCGCGGGGCCGCCTCGCCGCGCTGCCCCCGCCCGGGCGCAGGTGCGGGCGGTGCCGCCGCTGCCGGGGCCCCGCGCCGGGCGCTCCCCGCGTCCCCCCGCGCAGAGGGGAGAGCGCGTTCCAAAGGTCACCGCGCTCCCGCTCGCTGCTTGCGGGAAAGTAGCGGGTACTTGGAAAGAAATACTGCCCCGCTTTTTTAAATCATCCCTCTCCCGGGGGGGGCGGGGGGGGGGGGCAGGGGGCGTGATCCCAGGCCTCTCCGAGTGCACAAGAGTGCACAAGAGTGCTGGAATACGTTGGTACCATTTTCTCCCAACAATACTCTTTCTTTTTTTTTTTTTTTTTTTTTTTTTTTTTTTTTTTTTTTAACTTTTTTTTTCTAATATCCATCGTGTCTGGAGTCACTAGAGATTTTCCCCGTGGAAATCTGCATCTGTCTCTCTCTCTCTCTTCTGTATAATCTTGTATCTGCGTGTGCGGCTTTGTAGGGATCTCTCTGATGTGCACACAAGCTGCATATGCTGTAGTTTTAAACATAGAACACTTTGTCTTTCATATTTCCTGTAAGCATAAAAATAAGCTTAATCAACTTATTTTCTCCTCACTTTGCCAGTTAAAAAAAATAATGCATCTATGCTCCAGAGTGTTGGAAGTGAGGCAGTTGTGCCAAATGCCAGCAAAGAGAAGGAAGCACACAACCCACAGAAATAGGAAAATCCATGTTTTTATTGGAAAAGGGATACATGCTACCCAATGCCTGGAGGAAGCAGGGTGCAGCACTAGCAGAGCAATTTCATTTTCTCTCTTCCCAACCTCCCAAACAAATACATTATTGCAGTGGACTAAAACATTTCTAAACTGAGCCATCATCATTAATATTAGAATGCTTTTAGCCGAATACGGCCTCACACTGGAACAGGCAGGCTCTGAACATTTTTGTTGTTAATACATCGTGGATTAACACTGAAACCTCAAGTCCTTTATGTCGCGGTGGACTGTGAGGGTCAGAAGTTCAGAACAGTTTAAATCTGAATTATTTAGCACGTGCACGCACGACACACTCTTCTGATTTCCACGCAGAGTTTTTTTCCCCCCCTTTAGTTTTCTCCCTTTCGAACACAAGAGCCCCACTCGGTGTTATTTGCCCTGGTGCAGTGTTATTTGCCCAGCATATATAGTTGACCCAGAACCCGACGAAGCCGGTGAGAAGAAGTCTCAATGGGACTGTTGACCTAACAAGTAGCATGTCAGTCTCCCGGTGGCATTTGAATGTTCTTGCTGCGAATGCTTCGAGACAGGAGAGAGCATAAAGCAGAGATTCTTTGGAATCCTTAATTAGACACAGTGATTTTGGAGTGCTGGCTTCTGCCGCTATCCTCCAGTGCCTAGCACTTTGTTTTGTGACCTTGAGGTTAAGGATACCAACCAGCCCTGTTTATTTTTAATAAAATCTTACAGTTATATGAGACAGTTCTAGGTTTTATTTATTTTTAGCATAAATGCTTCCATCTTATCTGCCTCACAGGTTTATAGTAAGGATTTAGCTAATATTTGGACAGCACTTTTAAGCTATGAAGCTCTGTATGTCTATTATACTGACCATTTTCTGCATTTTTCATTTTAGGAAGGTACTTTTGTACTCTTTCACTTCAGGAAGATAGAGCTGAAATCTTGACCTTAGTTTTCCCTTCAAGTTTTGCCAAATATCTGATTTACAAATGCTGGCATAGGGTCAGATTCTACATTCACTTACAGGTAGTGAATTTCAAAAAATTTCTTGATCCTCAGTGACTTTATTCTAGGTCTAAACAGGTTCAACTCAGAATTAGTGTCACAATTTCATATTCATGAAGAATAAGCATTTGATTACATTGAATGTAGCATTTTACATTCATTTTCTTGGTCACATTTTATTTTAGTAACTTCAGTAATTTAAGAAGAAACTGCCTTTTTTTTTTTTTTTAAATTCCCTTTTTTCTCTGCTTTGATTCTGAGAAAAAGGGGGGCTGAAAAGTAATTTGGGGGCATCCTGCTCATTGTGCAGTGAAGTAACAGTGTGCAAGTTTTTTAAAAATTAAGAATAATACTTGGGTCTGGAGAAATTCCCCAGTGCCTGGCACACTGTTCCTAGCACTGGAAAAGATCCACTGCCGCTCACATTTTTTCTCAGCATTCAGGAAATCCTGTCCTCCTCTCATTTAGCCTGTGTTTCAAAGGAGGCAAACCTATGTCCAAGTAATAACACTGAAAATAAAGATCCTTAAAATGCTAACGAAACAAAAGATCTATTTCCAGAAAAAAAAGTATACTGTGGTGAGGGGTTTATTTGGATGGGTGTGGAGTTTTTTTAAATAGAATTTGTTACAAGGTTGTACTTGACAGGCAGAGGATTGTTTGTAAGAATCCCAATTTTGGACTAGGCAGCTGATAGCCTGCAAGACTTTGATGGCTCCACTGAAAGAAGAGATTTCCTCTTTTAGCAATAGATCATTGTGTTACAAGGCATGTATTAGAATGAGAATAATACAACTTCCCCTGTCTTTGCTGATCATATCAAAACTAATGGCATCTTGAATTGTCAGAGCATCAAGTCCATCTTCTGATAAAATATTAGAAGACACATAGATCTATTAATCTTATTGGAGATTTCATTTTAGTCTGAAAAATATTTGATGGCAATGCCATTAGATTAGCTGTGGGCATATATTGCAGAGACCAGCATAGTGATTGTGTACCAGGATTTTGCAAAGGGGTTCCCATAAATGTTTCCAAGTTTATGGAAAGTCTGGACATGCTTAAGGGAGTGAAATTTTTATTTAATTTTAAGGAATTTAAAATATAATTCTTTGGATTGTTACTAAAAAATTCTTACTTTTTTGATGAAGCTTAAGCAATTTCAAAGGTAATGAAATCTCCAAAATTGTTGCATGAGATTTTTCTAAGCCATAGCCAAAGAGGAATATCTGCTACCCAAACTTTAACTGCGAGGTTTGACTCCTGCTTTCAGCTAATGAAGATCTCCTTAATTAAAGGTTTACAACGTGGATACTAATGTCAATGTGTTAATTTTCTACTGCCTGAAAATATTAATAGAGCTGGTAGAGTATATATAGAAAATATGGTAATAGATATTTTGTATATTCCCAGGGTTTAAGAATTCTGAAAAAGTCAGTGGCAATCTGAAAGATATATTAGGGTTTTTTCAGTCATGTCTTTATTTATTTGAAGTATAAAGACTGTTTGCTAGTAGTTTTAGCATTCATCTGTACATATCTGTTACAATTATCCTTAGCATTTAGCAGAAGGATAATCCCCAAAGGAAGCAGGAAACAACATTTAAAGTAATTTTTATATGTGCAGCTTGAGCTAATTGCCAAAATATATATTTAAGATGGATTAAAACTACTAACCTGTGGTATTTATTGAAAAACATCATTGACTTCTATGGACACACTGTGTTTAATGAAATACCTCCTTCCATGGGCAAATCTTCTGTCTTCTGCTGAGTAACCAAAGCTGCTGTCAGTGGTGGGAAGGCAGAGCTGGCAGGTACAATGTCCTGTCACTGGGAGCTGGTTAGAAAAGGATTGTCTCCCTCATACATCCCAAACCATGCCCACCTCCATGTCATGGGGTAGTCTTCAAGGCAGGTGACTATTCTTGTGATATGAACCAACATTCAGACAAGAAGAGGAGTGTCAGGTCATCACTGTTTGGTTAATAACCTATAAAGGGACTGAAATTATTGTACCAAGAGATGAAGAAGATACATGAACATCTCCTTAATATCAGAACATTCCTCACGTATTTTTTCACAATATTCTTACTCCCCAACTTTACATATATCTGGTTTTCTCATGCATTTAACTTTTCAACCTGACCACAAACTGTTTGCAGACACACACACACAGCTCTGTGGGAAGAGGTTATGAAGTCATTTGCTTGGAATTGGTGAAATAAAGATTTGTGTGATTTTATGTGTGTGAGCAAAAATGTCCTTGTCCCTGACTTGTCAAGGGAATGAGAAGAGTTTGATCCTCTAAAACCAAGCAGTATATTGAGTTGATTTCTCTTAGCTATGACAGAACCATTTGCTAAAGCTTCCCCCAGAAGACAGAAGTGGGTTCTGCTGGAGTCATGATTGTGATTTCTGATGGGCAGTAATAAAAGTAAGATCTATTTCACTATACTGGGAGAGTCTAGAGCTCTGTCTTGAATTATGTGAAAACCTCTAATTGTTAGGGATAGCAGAGAAGTTGGGGAGTTGTTGTGAATTTTTGAAAGTTTATGAAGATTCTGTTTAACTTTATTTCCAGTCACCTCTAGTCCCACTCAGTCACACAGAGAGGCATTTTCATTGCCATCGAAGTCATTGCATCAGCTGCTTGGGTTTTATCAAGGTAACTCTACTACATGGATTTATGAGGGAGGATGTAGGAGGAATTGGACCTTCAAGTTGAGTTTGGAGGGAATTGCATTGTTTGATTTGTTTGTCTAAAACAGTAACAATATGTTTTCACCTATTCTTCATAATTATGTGGGGAAAACTAAAATACATGCCTTTTTGAACTGCATGTCTGTATTAAATTGGTTTGACTCCTATTTTCTGCCATCTGTGGTATAACTAGAACAGAGAGTGAGAACAAAAAATATAAATGACTCAGTCACATTTCCTTCAGGAGAGGCGTCATGCCCCCCATTCTTGTCAAATAATTTATTTTAGCTCTGAACAAAGCAGTGTTGGGAAACCCTGGACATGGAGAAGAGATGCTGCCATTCTGTCATTTAATAGAGGGACCCAAATATATGCTATCATGTTTGAGTTCAGCAGCTACACATAATTTTTCTGTGTGTTTGATGGCCTCCAAAACAATCTCAGCACAATGCTGGGATGTAATTCAGCTTAATTAAATACTGAATTTTTCCTGTAAATGTTAAGTACCTTGTAAACCCGGCTGTGGAAAGAACCAGAAGAAGGCTCATGGAGAGGAAAATGAGACAAGTGGGTGCTGCTGAAGCCTCTCAGAAGACTTATTGGCCACCTGCATTAGTCATCACTGACAATACAGGGAATTGTAACTAGGCTCTTGAGCAAGATGGAGAGAGGGCTACACTCCACAGTCTTTGTTTTTCCTTCTATCCAGACTGACCAGAGAAGGCCCCTTTTTAGAAAACTTGATAGAGGGAAGTTGATGATACTTTGACTTCCCTAGGGATGGAGCTGAGGTACAGTCAGGCATGCTGGCATGCCTTGGAGCCTGGAGGCACTCGGAGGTGTCACATACCTATAGACACTTATTTTAGAAATCCTGATTTACCTCAAAGTTTACATATGAGGTAGGTGTTTGAAGCTAAAAGATTGTTCTTTCTGTATCTTAGAGGCATTAGGGGAGTTTATCAACACAACAACTTGGAAGGACATGGCATCATTGCTCTGACTATAACAGCAAGTTTTCCTTCTTTATAATTAATGTCTGATAAAAGTCAGGTTTAAAATGGCTATGATCCTCCCAGTTTTGATTTGATTAATGCTTTCCAAAGACTCAGAATGTTATATAGAATTCTTTTTTAATGGATTCCTTTAGGAATCAAGTTTTGAGCAAAGGCCAAATGTTTCTATCACTGAATAAAGAAATTATACAGAATCACGTTTACACATAGCACAGGTTAATGGTGAACAAATGGAAGACCAAGTAATAAAGAGGGAAATTATTATTGGTAAATGACCTGAAGTGCTTAATCATAGAATGGTTTGTGTTGGAAGGGACCTTAAAGATCATCTAGTTACAGCACCCCTGCCGTGGGCAGGGACACCTTCCACTAGATCAGGTTGCACAAAGCCCCATTCCTGGCCTTGAACGCTTCCAGGGATGGGGCATCCACAGCTTTCCTGGGCAACCTGTGCTAGGGCCTCACCACCCTCGGAGTAAAGAATATCTTTCTAATATCTAATCTAAACCTATCCTGTTTCAGTTTATGAAGAGGTCAAAATAAAATGAAAAAGAAGTCTGAATATTAGCTAGGTAATAAATAAAGACAATGTAATAAAGAATGAAAAACAAGAGGCTATGCAGGGCAGGGACTCTCCTTTGGAAAGCAAGGAGTTTGTAAAAGATTTTGGATTCTTTTTGGATAAGCGCCTCAAAATGAAATCTTGCTATAATTCTGTGGCTAAAAGGCCAATGCAATCCTGAGATGTTAAAAAAAAATAGTATCAAGTAGATAAGAGGATTTGATGTTGCCTGCATGCACAACAGTGGTAAGGCTACTGTTAGGAACTGTGTCCAGTTTTGGTTTTCACAGTTCAAAAGCAATGTGGAAATAGTAAGGTAAGTTCAAAGGAAAGGTATGAAAAAGGATTCGGAAAACAAGCATGACAACACAAGGCATAAGCAGCTCATCTTATTTAGCTCATCAGGGAAGAAGCTGAGAAGTGACTTGGTCACCACAGGTAGGTACTGACCCATGGAAAAGATATCCCAGAGTGAAGAGCCGCTTTATCTACCTGACAAAGGCATTACGGGACCCGGTGTTTGCAAGCTTAAGTCAGACAAATCCGCCCTTAAAAGAAGAGACAGTTTCCTAGCCCACAGAGCCTAAACAACAGCAGTGTTTGCCCTGTAAAAGCTGTCACAGGTAGTGATGTTTAAGAGGATGTTAAACATGTATTTTTAAATACATGCTTTCATATGCTTTGGGGAAGAATCTGTACATCTTTCTGCGCATGTGTGAGTGGGAGCTCTGTCAGGAGGTTGGTGGCAGTTCCTTGTCTCACAGTCTGAGAACCTGTTATTCCTCCTGTTACTCAGTCCCTCATGAGGCTCTGGGGACCAGCACTGCCAGGGCTGCTCTCAGCATCCTTGTAACACCTGCAGTTTCAAAAGAGAATAATTATTAGCAAATAATCACACTCTTGTTTTGTGGCTTTAGTGCGGTCTTGCAGACTGTCAGGAAGGATTTATTTTTTTCTCTTGGATGAAACTGGCCACATATTCTCTTGGTTATTTGGAAGTTGTTTCATTTTTCTGCGTTTATCTGGAGCATCAGAGATGAACAGCTGGCCTTGGATAGCTTTTTACCACTGTTCTGCACTGGTGCAGACCCACCCTTCCCTCATCCTAGGTGCCTCAGTGCTATATTTTCCTTTCATATTTATAGCAAAATTAATTCCAGTAGTTAAATTGATTAGGTCTTTTGGCTCATGTTAGATTGGTAGGGGTCCTGAAGGTTACATGACTTCTTCAGAGCATAAGACACACTGTGAACACCGGGATCACTGAGATATTTCTTTTTTAATTCATTTGTACTTTTGCAGAGGTCTTGAGATTGGTGACAGGTTCTTTTTGTTTCATACATAAATGTACTCTCCCAAGAACTAAACTGCTGTGCTTTAATTTGGGGGTTTAAAATAGGGATAAAACATATTGCTTTGAGATATATAGGAGATCAAGCTCACAGCTCTGTTTTTAAATGCTGTGAAACTTTCTATAAATGGTTTGTATAGTCAATAAGGATATGATTAACAGTGTCGTGATGAATATTCTGCACAAAATTTTGGCATTTGGAAGTTCATAGTCTTTTGTATCTGAAAAGAGTGATGTGATGATCTCTCTGCCTTCTTTCACTGAACAGTCTATAGAATTTCCCCTGGTGATTCTTGCATGGAGCATAAATCTTACAGATGAGCTAATGAGAACATTTACAAGCAAACAAATGCAAACATCCAAATCTTGCTTCTGTTGTGGTATTTCCTGGAAATGCTATTACATTGCTGTCTAGGTTATTTGGAGTAATAATTAGCCAAGTTGATTTTCATAGTGTTCTCTAGGACTAATCACAGCCCCATGAGCATAGACTAAAATCCTGGCACTGACCAAACTGTATGAGGGTTTGGTTATGAATAACCCTATTCAGTTATATCCCCTGTGCAGAGCATGGGTTAGTAAGCTGGGGTATGTACACAGTTACACACATGTAAATAGTGAGAACGGTGCCAGGGAAGTAAAATTCCTCAGTATTTAGGAGAGAAAAACATCAGCAAGAGGAATTTTTTTTATTGCCTACCCCTTTTGAAGCTTTGTTTCACGGTAGCCAGAGGGAGAAAAAAACCCACATTATATGAGTAAATTGTCTGGAGAATGTAACCAGGGCCCCAGTAAACACTGAGAATGAAAACCCACACAAGTGTGTATTCAAGCAAGTATGTGCAAAGATGGTGTTTTCTGTGAGCACTCTCTTGGAGGAAAATTCTCTTCTGTGACTAAGTAACTGGGAAGAAGTTGGGGTTTGGCTGAACTGCCTTGTGTTGAGATTTTCACTGAGGTACCCCCATTTCCCAGTTTCATTCCTCTTCCCCTCTTCCTCGGCGTAATGTGTGTGGTAGTGCCCAATACTCTGAAAAATTCAGTTGGAATCTGAGATCCCTGATGACCAACACTGATTTTCAAATGATCAGGCTTGGGCTGTATGATTTTGGAGTAATAAGAGTTGGGATATTTTAAAATTCTATTTTGTCAAGAAATGATTAGGACATTAATTTGGGCCGTATTAGTACATCTCCCCTGTGCTGATGGGAGGACAGACCCCCTTTCATGTTTAATCTAAAGAGGAATTGACTGGTGAGGTTGTCTCACATAGGGACATCTGCCACTGAAATAAATGATGAGCTCAGAGAGTGAAAATGTTTAGGCTGCACTCTCTAAATGTGGATTCCTTCTGTGCCGAAGGCAATGAAAGCCCTTAGGTAGCAGCTCTGTAGATTTTTTCTCATTGTGGGCAAAAATAAGGATTTTTTTTATTATTTGTTAGCCCAAGGCTTCTTTCTTGAAGTTGCTACAGGTTGTTGATGCTGATTTCACGTTTCATAAACAGCCAAGTCATGTTCAAGAAGCAGAAAACTGACCTCAGAGATGACATAACCACTGGAGGCAGAGGAAAACGGCAGCATCGCTGCTGAATGACGGTGAAAGAAAAGGGCACCTTTTCCTTGGAGTTTGCCAGCAACTTTTTCTTGATGTGTGAGTTTAGTAGTTCTGTGTTAGAAGAACAGCAAAGTACCTTTGAATTAGAACAGACTAGAAAAGTTGCTTAATGTGCTTTTTTTACTCTCTCACATTTAACCCACCGCTGCAAAATTCCTCCTACCTGTAACGAATAATTTAATTTGGAAAGGCAAATAAGAGCTCATTAGCTGATGCATTGCTACAGAGTAAGTGAGCAGATTTTATGCCTAGGGACAGACTTTTACAATCATTTTGAATTGGCACAATACAATGCAATAAATCCCATAACCTGTTCAGTGAGGAAGAGAGTAACACCCTCCTTCCTTTTTTTTACTTGGATGCAAGTTTTCTTCATCTTAAAACACCTTGCATTGGGATATTGGGGAAATGGATATATTCCAGGGGATCACATACAGATAAATTAAGGCATTATGGCTGGGCAGACTTGCCATATCTGAGCATTCTCCATCATGCTCCTCAAAAAAGAGGCAGTAATATTTCTACAAACTATTTTTCTTTTTATCTCATTCTATGTCTGGGTATTTTGGGAGATGATAAGTTTTCTTCTGTCTCAAAAAAATGGGTTGTTACTAGTCTCACTGTTTTAGAGTGAGTGTTTAATATAAAACTGTCTTTTTACTTCTAAAATAGTCATTAGGAGAATAAGACAATAATAACATGTCTAATAATTTCTAATAATGGACATTTTAAGAAATTCTTGACTGTGGGGGTGGTGAGACACTAGCACAGATTGCCCAGAAAAGCTGTGGATGTCCCAGTCCTGGAAGTGTTCAAGACCAGGCTGGATGGAGCTCTGAGCAAACTGGTCTAGCAGAGGGTGTCCCTGCCCATGTCAGGGCACGAGCTGGAACAAGGTGATCTCTAAGGACCCTTCCAACCCAAGCCATTCTATGATTGTCTGATTATTTTCCATAAAATTACCTTTTAATTTAATTTAATTTTAAAATCTTAATGATTTTCAGGGGTAATCTAAATGAGTTTTGTGAACATCCACCTTAGCTTTTGGCAATGATTGCATGTAGATGTAAAGCCCAGGCAGAGAACCCTCAATAGACACTGGTCAGGACCCTCAGTATTTTACAGCATCGGGCCTGTATATGTTATGGCTAAAAGTTGTCAGTGCTCAAAGGATAGCTCTAGAAGGTACTCAGAGGCTCAGAAATCATATTAGTGTCTTCTAAAAGTTGCCTCTAATTTAAGTTTTGATTCAGTAATGCATTAAAAAATATTCAAACTACAGTAACTTATTACTCATTAGCAGTGGCTGAAATTCTGGCAGTTTCCACCTGCAGACGTTGTTTTATGGTTACCCCAGATCCAGATCCACGTGAGCAAAGCAGATTTATGACTTGTGAAACAAATATTAGCATGGAGCACATCAATCATTTGGTGCAGCTTGGAGCATGTTTTCTCCCAGTTGGGAAGCCAGACAGGTATCATTGCAGGGGTGACTCTGCTCACAGGTGGCTCGTCCCTTTGGCTTGAATGGAGAGCTTTGTGTGTAAGCAGGTGTTTGCTGGCTCGGCCCCAAGGAAGAACCGCTGGGAACCCTTTATTTCACATAGTACTGGGGCTGTAGGCTTGCAGAACCTCACTCAGCGTTTAAGAAATAACCGTAATAACCTCTCATATTCCTGAAAATGGAGCCTGTTTGGTTGCTCTGGCAGGCATTGTGCTTGGCAGCATTTCCAGGCATATGACAGCATCACCTCTGGTCTTGGGGCCAGCACAGGCAAATAGCAGGCGCTGGCTTCGAAACAGCCCGAGGGAGTTCTGCTCGTGATTTGTACTGGCCAGCCTCTCGATAGAGCACATTCACAGTGCTGAGTGCTCTGAATGCCAGGAGTTTAGGTGGGTTCAGAAGGGGCTCAGATGAATTCCTGAAGGCAAAACATTGGTGGAGAGCTGCTAAACAGACAGGCACTGTTGCTGGCTTAAGAAATCCATTTGCTGTAATTAGCTGGAGTGAGAGAAGGCATGTTAGTGAGGGATTGCTGCATAAGTTCCCTGGTTTTTTTTTCTTCCCTAGACATCCTCCCTTGGCCCCTGCCAGGTAGGGTACAGCCTGACTTCTGGTTTTAGATGGTAATTGTAGACCTGAGAAAAGTTTTTGGGGGTTGGACTATTCTAGGGAAAATGTAACTTTTCAACCAAATTGTGGATACTCCCTCCCTGAAATGTTCAAGGACAGGTTGGAATGGAGCCCTGAGCAACCTGACCTAGTGGTAGGTGTCCCTGCCCATGTCAGGGGATTGGAACTAGATGAGTTTTAAGGTCCCTTCCAACCCAAACTGTTCTTTGATTCTATGGTTCTACAACCTTTCCATCAGAATTCCTCAAGGACAATGTGGGCTTTCCAGAGGTGCAGGCAAGGCAGTAGGTCTGTGCTGCAGGCACCTGGGATGCAGGCACTGCAGCAAGAGATATTGTGGAGTGAGGGTTGTTCCTAGCTGAGATACCTGGCATTTCTAGAAAAAGCCATTTCGTGGCACCAACTTGTACTTCTGGGAAAGGACTGTCACCACCCCTAAAGACATCTCATTAATTCTCAGTAAAAGAAATGGCCCTTTCAGAAAGAGACATTGAAATGATCTTCCAGATCCCCTCTTGCACAAGGTATGCCTTTTCTAGAGGTATTGAAGCATAAGAAACTGGGGCTTAATTCCACCTATATAAGGCTGTCAAATGTTATTCCAGAAAAAAAACGATGGGGAACATCTTGAGTCTTATCCTTACTCTAAGGTCATACCTTCAATGTACTAACTATGGAAAAAACCCCTTTCAGTTTATTTCCCTTTCTTTCAAAAACTCAGCATATGAATAACATACCTAAATTACTGCGGAAATGCAGCTAAGGACATACTAGAATAACTGCTTTGAATGTGATTTGATTGGAGATATACAGTGATTCTAGCTTAAAAAGACAACTTCAGCATAGTGGGTAAAGAAAAAAAATGTCACCTACTTTGATATTTGTTCCGTGTCAAAATCTTATTTCCATTCTTTTCTGCTCCTCTGTGATTTCTTCCCTTGCACCTTGGCATCGCATGATTTCCAAGTAATCCCCACCATTTTCAAAAACTGTTTAAAAATTGGAATGCTCAACTCCCTATTAAATTGTGGACTCACAATTTGAGGCCGAATCTGCAGACCTTAACAGAGATAAAATCCATATTGACCCTGGACTCTTTGATGGCATATGGCAAATGTCACTTGAGTTATTAACAGCCAAACAGTGATGGGCTCCGTTCTGTATTTGAGGAAGCCTTTACCAATGAATTGGAGGAGATTTCTTCTTAATCCCAGATGCCGATTAGTTTATATTCTGATCCACCCAGTTTGCTAACCTTTATGATTTTTATACTAGCTGGAATGAGTGCAGAAGCTGTTATTCAGCCTATAAGTGGCTAGTCATTTTTGAAATTTAAGATTAAGAACGTACATTTAAAATGTTGAATTTAAATCTAATCCTCTGTTCACTCACCAGTGCAGACTGTTTCAGGATATTTGTTACTACGCTGAAAAAATCTTTGTCTCTCTTGGAATTGGCATTTATGTTTCCTCTTCCTGTGAACCAGTGACTGTTTTAAAGAGTAATATCTTTAGGCACAAGGGATGAAACCTAATCCTTGTGTCCTGGGGAGCTGGGACTCCTTTGTGCCAGAAACCCTCAACCAGAAAAGCACACGTGCATCACTTGACTTTCAGGAGTAATCCCTTGGTCTTCAACTACTCATGTGGAGTTAGGCACATAGGTGGTTAGCATGTCTGGGGCTGGAGTACCAAAATGAATCGCTTCCAGCTTCTGCGTTTCTCAGGACAGAGATGTTGGTAAAAGTAAAGTGGTGGCAGCGATGCTTTTTCGGAGATAAAGCAGAAGGAAAGGGAAACATTTTGACAATAGAGTCAGTGAAAACTACTGTGTTATCTTCTCCTTGTGACTCACATTAATTATTTATCACAACTCCAAATCAAACAGACTCATCAGGGTTTTTCTCTTTAACACAGCCATTCCCTCCCTGCCCAGTGTCAGGGCTACTGTCCTGGGAACTGCATCAGCTGCAGCCCTGAGCTGTTCAGTCATTCACCCAGACCTTTGGGGTTTTTCTGGCTAGTGTCGAGCTAGATACATTTCCATATAAGAGGCATGCTCCTGTCTGGGAAAACAAAATAAAAAAGGAAATCATTAAATGATTCCAAATCCTAAATGTCCGTCAAACTTTCTGCCACTTCCCAGTAGTATTTTGGTAGATACTGACAAAAAACAGTTTTAAAACTGGTTTTAAAAATCAGTGTGTTTCAGTGCAATATATTCTGATGGTGATTTCACATCACCCATGCCCACATGAGGAGGACAGTGAGAAGGTCAACTGTAAAATGTGAGATCGATTCGAGTGCAGACAGTGAATCCTGCAGACCTGTATTGGGTCCCTGAGCTCTAAATGGTCTTCTAAGCACAGATGGAGGGACAGTGCTTGCAAGGGAGCAACTTCAAGGGTATTCCAGGTGCATGTGTTGCCCTCCCAGCAGCATCCCACATACAAATGCGTAAGGATTTTTAGCAGAAGTCCACAGCATCTGTTTTGGGGTGCTATGGAAGAAAGTTGTCCTGCCTATGTTTCCTGGGGTGTTCAAGGGGTTAATCCTCGAGGAAAGATCCCTTACCTGCAGAACCCTTTGGTGGATGGGAATTCCTCAGGTGGAACCATTCTGTGAGAAGGTCAGCAGGAATCCCTTAGGTAAGTTACGTTTTTGCAGTCGATTATACATCTCGTATAATTGTATCCAATATACAGAGCATTTTTCCATCATTCTTCTTTGAACTCACCATGCGAGCGACCCTGCCATGTGAGGTAGAAATAGACTTGTTCTTTCTCTGAACAGCAGGATGTGAAATGCTTTTGTGATCTCCTTTCCATAATGGACAAATGCCCTGCGTAGAGTTTCAGCAGCTTGTGATTCCTTCAAAGTAGTCTACTGAGAGTGGGAAGAAAGAAAAACCTGCTGGAGATACTGAATTATAAAATATTTTAAAACCGGAGAATTAATTAAAATGAGTAGTTTTTCTTTTAAATAGAAATGTCTGGATGCTTTTAACATGTTTTCTGTTGTATTACAGACAATCCAGAGGGAATAATTTGGTAGTAAATCATATTCATTAAACAATAACCAAATGTTGGGTCACTACATTCAAGGAAAGCCAGATGTAATCTGAAGCAAAATGTGGCCTGATACAAATTCCCTGGATAATCTAGCCTACCTCAGTTGTACTGCTGCTTTCCATAGAAGTTTTGACTGCTGAAAAATTCTCTTAGGTGCAAATATTATTTTTTTTTTCGTAAGAATAATAGTGGAAGGGTTTCAAAGTTATGCAGGTATTGAAGTTTCTAATTAAATAATTCATGTCTAAGTCAAAGATGAAAAATCCAATAATTGTAATGGTATATAAAGCTGCTGAAAGGTGTTTTAAATATATGCATCTATAAAGCTTCATAGCTGGATTTCTGGCCCAGCTCTCTGTACTCGAATAAATCCCTCTCTTTCTTCTATGTGTTATCCCATCTTCTGTCTGCCACAGAGTGCAGGGCTGACTCAGGTGCTGGGATCCTCCCTATAGACACAGGCAATAAAAGCACTAATATCCGACCTTTTTTCTTTTTATTAAGCCTTCAAAGTCACAGAAAGTCTGGTGACTGATGAGTAAGTGTATGGCTCCAAAGATGGTATGTTTTAAAATACTTTCCTGGCTTTATTGGTGGTTTAGAATTTAAACTTGTCACATATTTGCTATTGAAAACATTTTTTGATGGACAAAAATGCAGTGTGAAATAAATGGGGAAATGTCTTTTTTTGTCAGAAACCATCTTTTTTTTTAGTTTTCAGCATTGACAGACTTGGAAAATTTTCCAGTCCCTTTCCCTCAGAACACTGTTATGGTGAAGACTATAAAAAATTGAAAGTCTATACTAAAAGACAGAGATTTCTTTTCCTTTGGTATTTTTCATGTACTGCAATATACTGTATATCTTGACTCCTTTGAAGTCAATGGGAGCCTTTTCATCGATTTTAATGGCAGCTGGATCAGATCTTTAGTGAAAAGCAATGTGCGAAGGCACCGTGCTAACTTCAGACTAGAAAAAAAATCCTTTTAGGTGAGTAGCACCTAATGGCAGCCCAGGCTTTGCCAGAGGAGGATGATGCCTGCTGGGGCACTATTTGTTTCCACTTTCAGTGCTGGGTGATATGCAACCAACCCTTTGGTGCCCAGACCCTGCTTATTTGGGATAGGAGATAGAAAAGACTATTTTTTACAGTGACTTGACAGTGAGTCTTAGAATAAATAGATGCAGGAGACTAGTGGGGTTATGGTGAGGGCGGCTGTACGGGGAGAGGCTTCCTATAATTGAGAAAGCTTTGCCACGTTTGATTCTGGGAAGGGTGTTCTTTCAATGTGGTGTGTTTTGATAAGCGGTATGAGAATTTTTAAAGTCAATAACTTGGTTTATAAACTTCAGCTCAGCTGGACTTAATCCTGCAGCTAGCAAATCCACAGACCAAGTAGCCCAGCTGTGTCCTCATTTGTTAAGATCTTAAACCCAAGAAGACGTCTGGGATGTTGAATTTTTTTTTTTCTTTTTCATAAAAAGCTTAATAAAGGCAGATAGGAATGAGATGTGCAGCAAACCCAGCTCTTTCAGCAAAAAGAGGGAGAGGGAAGATGCATTTAAATAATCTTTGGGCTGGCCCAAATTTGGGACCTGTGTCTGTAAACCTTATCTCCGCCTCAGGGAAAATACAGCAATCAGGCTGATTTGAGGAAGCACATAAGCACATGCCTACGGCTTCCTGTCTTAGGTGTATTTTCCTAAACAGGGGTCCTTTACTGATTTGAAGTCTGTGCCACATGATCGTATTTTGCAGAATGAGAGTTTCACCCTGTCACTCCTGAGCAAAATCTTTGGGGATAAATCCCAGGGCTCGTGTGGTTCTTTGTTAAATGAAACTGCAGATTTGAGCACACACAGAGCCCATGACAGGGCTGGGTCTGTAATGAAGAAATCTTTCTCCTTGCAGGAGTGAAAAATTATCAATAATTTAAATTATTTTATATTTATGTCTATACTGTTAATGAATATTATAGATTATTTAATACAATACATTAATAAAGGTGATACACACTAAAGAAAGAGCCTCAACATGGGTCTGTTTAAAAATGTCATATATAGTGCATCTGTAATTTTTTTTAAAAAGACATCAGTTATGTTTAACACCTTTTAAAATTGTTTAATGCTTTATATTTGGCAAGTGCTCATATATCCTTCTCTCCTTCTGTTTCCAGCTGAGTTTGATATTAATATGGCATTTTTTGCTTATTTCAATGCAGATGGCGAGATGTACAAGGAGAGCTTATACATAGAGCCTACTCAGATTCCCTGTGAGATCTATATGAATTTTGACCACTGAATGAAATGAGTGCAGAAGTGGGCCTGGCATAAGAAATTGTAGTATTGTTTTGCTTGTAAAAGAGAGACTGAATGCTGATATTTATGATTACAGAGAACATAAATAAAACTGGAACAGCTATTTCTTTTTTTTTTCTCCCCACTCTTTTCCCAAGGGGAAGAGAAAAATAAGTGTGTTTCATTGAAGTTGGTTGCATATCAATTTTAAGTCAATGGAAGGAAATATTTCCTCATACTGCACTGTAGAAAGGCTATTAAGATAACTGCTACTGTGGGTTGGAGTAATTTTTAAAACTATTCAGTAATTTTGGGGCTCATGGTCCAAAATAGTCAGACCTCAGAGCATGGAATAATTCCTCTGGCAGGAGTACAGTCTTTTTTAACTTTAAGAAGGGACATCACACACTTCTTCAGGAACCTAGGATGGAACCTGGCTTCCAGACAGGTGACAAATTCCCTTATGGGATAACACGTCCATGTCCAGAAGTTGCTAGTGCAGGGTAGAGCACCTCTAGCATAGGACTAGCACAATTTGCTTTGGAAGAAACAGCAAAGCACAATGAACCAGGCAGTTATGGAAATACATTGTGATGACTTGAACAATCTGTATATGGATGATTTAGGATTTCTGTAAAGATGACTCCATGAACTTCTCCAGTAGACAGGCAATCAGATATTTGCTGACTGATCATACTTCCACCAGACTAGGGACAATAATTCAGTGTTAATGATTGCTAGCCAGGTGCAGACAGGAATTTGGTGAGCTGAAATTCTCCAAAGGCAGGACGAAAACTACAATTCCGGCTGAGCCCTTGGAGTATGCTGCTGGAATGAGTTGACAAGAACTGTGCAGAGCCTTGAAAGGTGTTTTAGCCAACTTGGCTGATAATCTCAGGTGGTCAACTTGGACAATAATCTCTTTTGACCAACTTGACCAAAGGTTGCCTTAAACAGCTTTAATAGGTGATTGTTGCTCATCTCCTCTAGCTCATAAAAGTACTGTGGGTTAGGCCAGAGCTGCCCAGACAAGGGCAGTGGAAAGTGATAGAGCAAACTGGCCTTCAGCAAGGACTATTGGGTTAGAAAAGGACATTTGGATCTACTATCCCCATACTCATTACTTGCTGCCCCACTGCCTTCAAACACCAGACTTTGAATGCAGAGCACTGACATTGCTGGTGTTTGCTAGAAATTGTACTTTTAATTGTCTACATGGAGAGAATTGTTGGAGTCCAAATAGTTTGGGGTCTGGGTTGGGACCTGCAGTTTTTTTAACTTCTGGCAGAGGGAGAAAGGGAGATGGATGAGTGAGTGCACTTACTCTTTAAATTGTTGTCTGTCCATTTGGTGATTTTACATATCGAGCATAAAGGCCAGTGGATTTATAATAAAAGGGAGAGAGAAATAGAGATTGCAGCACACTGTTGGTCAGATTACAGATATTTATTCAAGTAGGTCAAATTTTGCGACTTATCTGCTTATCAGTGTCTATCAAAAAATTAAACATAGCTTCAAAAGTTAAAGTATTTGCGCTAATGTTAAAGTCAGTGGAATATCATTGGATTTTATTTGACCATCTCACATTTATGATAATTGCCACAAAACCCTGCTGTCTCAACAAGTCCTTACAGTATCTTGTTACCCTGTTCTCGGTATGGCCACAAGTGATGCTCAGAGAGCTCTCCTGGGAGGCCTTGCTGAATTCCATGTTTGTGTAGGAGTCTGCACACAGGGAGCTCATTGTAGGGCTGGGGTCTGAAGTCTCATTATATTTAAAAAAATCCAAGGTGTTAGGCTATTAAATATCAGCAGAATGAGACTCAGCGATATTTCCCTGGATAAATGAGCACATTTGCTTTAATATTGCAGTGTTCACATTTAGATTTTCTTTCTGCAGTTTTATTCACTTATTTTCTAATTCAGAAAATGCACTAATTTGCAGGTTTGCCCATTCCTGGTATGAATTAGTGTGCTTTTACTGTGTAGTAAAATTAAAAACCACAGACTAGCAATAATATCTGTACTGAAAAACACCCTCCTTAATTAAGCAATAGGACATGAAAGGCTGTATATTTCTGAGGCATTATAGCACACCTCATGTTGTTTTATAAGGCATGAAATCTAATGCGGAGTGACCACCCAAGAATTGTAGTAATTGCCCTAAAAACACTGCCTGAAGTGCCTGGTTGCTATTGTGAAATGCAATCGAGATGTAAAAATAAGCATTAAAGAGAGACTTGTGCATGAAAAGAACGCTCTCAACTATGACTGTTGCCCTCCATAACAGCCTCTCACTCCAGAAAGCCTTGTGGAAAGTTTTAAAGAATGTAACTGAATGGTGAAAGTGCAATTAAAGATTTGTAAATTCATTGTAAACAGCAAGGTGTTCTTGACATCAAATTGTTTCAGGGAATTAAA
Source organism: Manacus candei (assembly GCF_025592945.1). Lineage (NCBI taxonomy): Eukaryota > Metazoa > Chordata > Aves > Passeriformes > Pipridae > Manacus > Manacus candei. The sequence continues at coordinate 2,534,225 of NW_026138055.1, read as the reverse complement.
CCCCCTTGTAGACAGAATCTCACATGCTTGCCTGAATTCTTTAGGTTTTTGTTTGGCTTTTTACAGACCCTCCTTGTTTTCAAGTTTCAGCTAGGATTTTTTTTGGCATTTAGTTAATCACTTCTACATAAACAATAATTAAATGGCCATCACCTTGGAAACTGGCTGCAACGTTAATCTTGAACTCAAATATAGGGTCTAGTACAGCCAATAAAGCAATTAACCCAATTTGTTCAGCCCATGAATACAAAAGATAAAACATTAAAAATATCAAACCTTAGTAGAGCCACATTTTTCAAGCAGCTGTGTTCTCTGCTAACCCAGGGAGTGCTCTGTTTTTGTATGTTGATGTGCTTAAAGTAGTCAGTAAATGCCCATTTTTCTGTCCTGTTCAGTTTAGAAAAGGATATATGGACCCCTGTGTGGCTGTGGTGGGTACCACGGGCTGTTTGAACCAGACTAGGAGTTAGGAAAAATAGTGATTACAGCCTGTTATAGATGGAATAACTACTTTTGATAAGTCCTAGTAGCATCCTGCAGTGATGCAGCCAAGGGGAAATACAGGTAAATGTAGTTTACCCCCTTCTAACTTGGGCAATGTTGAGTTTATACCAAACAGGCAAGGATGTCTATTTTTTATTTATTACTACACCACTGGAATGATGCCATTTGTGTTCCTCCCAAGAACTCTGCAAAATACATGTCACTTTAAATGGATGCTTTAGACTTCCCTTCAGGAGAGAGGAGGGAAAAAAAGAGAAGGTGACAGACAGCCATAAATACCTTTGCTGGAAACTTTCAACCCAGCCTTTTTCTTCTTTTGTCCTTCTCCATTTTCATTTTGAATTTTCTTTAATTGAAACCTCTGTGGCAATTCTAGCCTTCATTGAACATTGAAATGCCAATAGAGCTGCTCTATAATGGAGGGCTCTGTAGCAAGACTGTACAATAATATCCTGGTGCAATATAACAGTAGGTAGCTGGGGAATGTAATCGATTTCCAAAAGAACCGGAATGACCCTCCTCGCAGACATGCAGTGCTCCGAAACTCCGCTGACTCCAGCTCCGATCAGTTCTGGTTCACTTCCTTCCTTAAGAGAGAGATGTTTAATCTTATCAAGAGCCAGTATGCAGCTCTTTTCCCTCCCTTTTTGCTTTAAATACTGTGTGCACCATTAGGCCATCATTTTTATTTACCTGCCACACTTTACCCAAGTGCCTTTATTAGGGTGTATTTATGTAAAGTTGTAAATGTCAATGCTGGAATTATTTCTTTGTGGGACAGTGATTGCGATCTAACACCAGATGCCATCAGTTGAAAGGGGGGAGAACGGAGCAGGTACTGAGAAGGGAAATGACTGAATTTAAGAGAATCCAGGATTTCTACCAGAATCATTCTGCATTTCTGTATTAAGGAGTTCTGTTCAGAAGAGCTCTGCTTCCACTAGAAAAGGCCCTTGATTGCACATTAACTTGTAATCTCACTATATATGTACAACAGCTATGAAATATTTCTGCTTGTTTGTTTAATATGTCTTTCAATTGTTACAAACTTTCCTGAGATGCACTTGCTGTGAGAGACATGCATGAATATTTACAGTTCTGAAATTAAATTCTTCTTCTCTGTATGTATCCGTATGTAAAATCAGGATCTAAGTAAAGTTAAGGGACTATGTTTTTGCTGTGGTTTTGATTTCTTGATCTCTCCACATCCTATAAAGGTCTTCAAAGGGGTAGCACAAAAAGGGGCTTGATATTCAGGAAAACATGAAAGACTGTAAGATATGTTCTGAAATATTTCTTACTTGAATTATAGGAATCAATGCAAAATATAATAGTGCAGTCAATGTTCTTGCCTTGTAAATACCCCTTGTTTTACAGCAATATAGCACCATCTCTTTTTAAATAATAGACTTTATGAAAGAGTGCTCCTGATTTAGCAAAGACTTTGACCTCACTTTCTCTTTCATAAACATGATCTTCAGGTTTCAGAAATCTCCCCTCACAGGCAGAACCGCTACCAGTTCCCTTTTATAAACAGTTAAATATATTTGCATTTCAGATGAAACTGTCAGACAAGTCAAACTCTCCTTTTCAGATCCCTCTTTGGCTGCTGCCTGTGATGAATACAGGGTTTACTATTTCCTTCTTTTTGTTTTCCTTGTTTCATGCCACAGCCCGTGCCTGAGCTAACCTCTGCTACATTCGGTAAAGTTTAAATAACGTCGTACAGAATCAGTTTTTTATAACACACATTCCAGTCAAAGACTTCAAATTCAAAAGCATAAACATTAAGTGATCAAGAGGAACACTTTCCCTAATTTGTCTGCGTTGGTATATCTCACAGTCCTACAGAAGCACCAAAACGAAAGGATTAGTGTTTTTTTCAATTTGCATGCCATTTCAGAGTGCTCACAAAGCTCGTATTTTAACTAAAAAAGAGTAAGATATTAACTAAAAATGGGGTAAAATAGCCCTTAGTGGCGTTCGGCGCTCTTTTCCCTTTGCCTGCCCGTGCCGGCAGGTGGGGAGGGCCTCGCTGTGCACCGCGGGCTGCGGCCGCCAGAGGGCGAGCGGCGCGCTGCTGCCTGCGCTGCTGCCTGTCTGCTGTACAGCCCTGCCTGCGCTGCTGCCTGTGTGCTGTACAGCCCTGCCTGCGCTGCTGCCTGTCTGCTGTACAGCCCTGCCTGCGCTCCTGCCTGCTCTCTGACCGCTGTACAGCCCTGCCTGCGCTCCTGCCTGCCCGCTGAACAGCCCTGCCTGCGCTCCTGCCTGCCCTCTGACCGCTGCGCTCCTGTCTGCCCGCTGTACAGCCCTGCCTGCGCTCCTGCCTGCCCTCTGACCGCTGCGCTCCTGTCTGCCCGCTGTACAGCCCTGCCTACCCTCTGCCCGCTGTACAGCCCTGCCTGCTCTCCTGACTGCCCCCTGACCGCTGCGCTCCTGCCTGACCATGTCCACCCCTCCCTGAACGTGTCCGCCCCTGTTTGCCTGCTGCCTGACCGCTGTCCAGCGCTGGCTGCTGCTCCCTGCTCTACTGCCTGCCCACTGCCCTCTGCCCGCTCTGCTCCTGCCTGCCCGCTGCCCTCTGTGTTCCTGCCTGCCCACTGTCCACCCCTGCCCACACGCTGCCTCTGTCCTCAACATGTTCCTTCCCAGGTCCAGCGTTAGGGACGTGAACCGATTCCACAAATCATTCCAGTGAGACCCCGAGTCCCCTTCCCCCCTGCCCTGCTGTTCATCAGGCACTAATGAGTTCACGGTGTGGCTTTTTCCATACTAAATACAGGCTCTCAGGGACTAAGGACCTTTGCAAACCTCATCACCTCTCACTTTTCTGGGCACCTGCTTCTTTCACGTGCCTTCTCCAGAATAAGAATGGACAATTGTATCAATCTCCTCCTTTCTCCCCTGAAAATCTCAAGTCCTTTTAAAACGAAATGTTATGCTGCACACACAATTCACCTTAATAACAAAAAAGATAAGATGAATGATACCTGAGAGGTATTTATCATGTCACTGGTAGTGCTATTGGTGAGCAAGGCATACTAGAAAACTACCTTGACTAGAACAAAATTAAAATGTGCAGGTTTCCCTGTGTTTAGGGAAACAAGGGAGCACAGGGAAGCAGCTGGGGAAGGCTGGGGAGTGTTTTAAGAATCCAGTTGCAAACAACTGTTAGAATTGCAGGCACATATTTAGTAGTTTTAATTCAATCATTGAATCTCTCAGGGTTTGTGGGTCAGTTAATAAGATACTACACATTTATCTTCAGAAATAAACCTGAATACTGAGGTTTTGGCCACTTCTGTATGGAAAGATCCCGGTCTGGCACCCACCCCATTGGAATTGGACATCCAGGTTTACACAGACCTTGATGGATATTGCTGTGTAACTCATTACTAATGGTCTTTGTGCTATAAACCCAGGGTTTCAGGCCCAAATGTCGGTATTGTCCAGATCTTCCTTTCTTTCTGTTTTCTGTTTTACTGTCTTCTCCATCCAGAGATACCTTGTGGGTATAAAGCCTGTAAAGCTTTTTTTTTTTTTGGGAAATGAACACCATTATGTAAATTGTTGCTTAAGAGAGAGCATAGACCTGCACAGTGTAGATTCAGACTGAGCTGTCACTGAGATCAACTATAATGCTTGTCTAAATAACAGAAGGGTTTGCAGAACCGGACAGGTATGCTGCATCTATTGATATGAGCTTTTGGAGACCAAAGGTGAATTTTGGCACATCAAATGGCAGCAGAACCATATTCTGTCTGTCGCAAATTCTTGTTGGATTTAAATTATTTTTATTAGCTTGCTCAAGTCGCCCCTCAACCTGCTGGATCCCCCATATTAGCTGACCACTAGGATGTGGTCATTAGGATGTGACCACTAGGAAGGACATAGACTTGTTGAAGTGAGTCCAGAGGAGGCCATGAAGATGATCAGAGGGCTGGAACACCTCTCCTACAAAGAAAAGCTGAGAGAGTTGGGATTGTTCAGCCTGGAGAAGAGAAGATGCCAGGGAGAACTTATAGTACCTCCTAAAGGGGCTACAAGAAATCTGGAGAAGGACTTTTTACGAGGCCCTGTAGTGACAGGACAAAGGGGAATGGCTACAAACTGAAAGAGGGCAGGTTTAGATTAGATGTTAAAAAGAAATTCATTACTGTAAGGATGGTGAGACACTGGCACAGGTTGCCCAGAGAAACTGTGGCTGCCCCATCCCTGGAAGCGTTCAAGGCCAGGCTGAATGGAGTTCTGAGCAACCTGGTCTAGTGGAAGGTGTCACTGCTCATGAGAGGGGGTTTAGAACTAGATGATCTCTAAGATCCCTTCCAACCAAAGTCATTCTGTTATTCTATGTGAAAAATTACATCTCCAAGTAAGAGGAGTCTTAACCTCATGAGACAGAAAGGACATAAAAAGTGTTTGATGTTATTAAACTTAGTCATTGTATGGCCACAAAGCACCTGGAGGAATTAAATTTTGAAAGAAAACAAGGTTAATAAAAAAAACCATTTGAGATAGGACATACAAAAGGGAAGAGGTTATATGAGCTAGAGGTGCCTGTAATCTTGTATCAGTGCACTCAGAGGAAAGGATTGGCTTTTGTATTTATTTAGCTGAAGTAATCAAAAAAGTAGAGCATCAGTCAGTCTTGTACTGATGTGGTCTATCTGCAATAGGCTGGAAATCATGTTTGTATCCTGAAGGTCCTGCCCACCGACTTCTTGTGAAATCACGTTTGCTTATAATGCTGAAGAGAACAGTGTAGTTTGGGGAAATGCAAAAATTTAGTGAAACCAAAACCTTGAAATATTGTGTTTCTGGCCCTATTAATTTACATATTACCTCTTCCCTAAGGCATAATCTTTATTAATAGTCCAGATGATAATTTTATCTGGATAGAAAGAGTTGTCATGGAACACACTGTCCTGTTCAGAATACAGCCCAGGGCTGTGTTGGCCAGAGAATATCTGAAGCATGGATAGGCATGAGGATTGGGTTTGCCAAAGCAACCAGTTCTTGGTTACTCACCTCTAAAACAAATTTACAGATGGTAGTTCCTGAATATTGCCTGCAACAGGTTGCTCAGCTGAAATACTCAAGTAGGTTGTAGGACATTGTGGCTGCATGTAGGAGTAGGTCTGCTTTTTGTGGACTTGCTGGATATATTGCCATTGACAGTAGTTGATACAGCTGATTTCCATGGTTACCACACAGAAGGATTATTCACCTTGTTTGTAATTTTGGTTGCATGTTTAGAGAAAGAGAGAGGGAGGGATAAAAAGCATATTTGAGAGGTGTAGCCTGTACTTAACTCATAGGGGTCTTGTAAGGTTGAATTAGCTAATATTTTCTGCTTTGCTTTGGAGATGTAAAAACTGCTTATGTTTTATTACTGTTATTTTATTTTTTTTTATGTGGACAAATCTTTCCAGGATTAAGAAATCACATTTCTTAACTAGCTTAACCTTTCAGACTTGCAAGAAGAATTTTATATTATGGGAAAACCTTTGCTTCTAAGGAGAATAGAAGATAGATGAACCAGTAATTAAGGTGCTGAGCTGCACCTTGAAAGATCTTAGTTAAGTTTCTGGATGTGAGAAATCCCTACTCATAGTAAGTCACTTTATCTATCTAAGACTCAGTTTACCCTCAGTGGAGGGTAACATTGTCCTTTCTCATCTGGTCTGCTTAGATTGTAAACTCATAGCCTAGAGACCACCATTGACTACCTGTTTGCATCTAGTGCAGATGTAATAAAAATCTGTTCCTAACTGTGGTTTGTGGTTCTTTGAATAACCATGTCAACCATGAACAATTTAAGGATGAGATAACTATCTGTCTTGAGGTGTTTAGGTGCCTTCAGTGGACAGCGAATAAGGTAAAGGAGATGTCACTGTAAATTACCTACTTTTCCTGACTTAAGCTGTACAAACATTCATAGTCAATGAACTGCAGTTTTATTACAGAGTCATGGGAGCTGTTTTACTCTAGAATCTTTAAATTAACATAGGTGTTAACTAGGGTAGTAAAGATAATGGCTCTTTTAGGCTTACTGAAGCTCCACACAGACTGAGAAGCCAGATCCTCTGCTTGCAAGTGCTTGTGTAACAACAGTGCCATCATTTTTCATCATCTGGACAACTGGCTCAGTGTCCTGATATTAAAGGGTAGATTCCCACTTTAAAACCTCAAGAAAAGTGGGGAAGGGATGTCTCAATTACTCTGATTCATCTTGAAATTGAGACTCAAGAGATTAATGAAAGCTTTTGTAGATATGAATGGGAAGATATGTAGAGAAGTAAGCTTTTTCTCAATCCGTTTTGTGACAGAGTTATGTTAGAGGGCCATGAACCATTATCCTATCTTGGAGATGCTGGGCAGGACTAATATGAAACATCAGGAATATAGTCTGGCCCAGTTCCAGAGGGCTTACTTATGCTGAGCTCTGAAAAGTAAAATACAGGCAGACCGTGAGCCAGCAGCTCATGGTGCAAATTTTAGGCACACATGATAAACTGGAAAGCATGTGAACTCACTCTGCCATGTAGGAGGGCTAAAAGTATCACACAAATCCAAGCTGAATGCTGGAGGCCTTTTCTTCTTTTTCCTCCTAAGCAGATCTCGGTTAAAAATAATTTCTGTGCCACCAGAGAGCTCTGGCAAGAATGCACTCTAAAGGCTGATGGGCTGGGCTGGTAGAATATATTATTTCTTGGAAAAAATTTTAAAAATATGTTTTGAATTGGTCTTACTAAAGTAATGTGGAAGTAATTAGTGCTTTGTGTCTCTGGTACGTAACCTTGCCTCCAGACTGTGCTGACCAGGTCTACAGCACAAAGAAAATAAATAGATTCATGTGATCCCTCAAAAAAGCATGAATGTATTATCCCTGATGCAAGTTATTCCAAAGAATAAAATCCTTTTTTCTCGTGTTGTTAGGTATAACATTATGTATGACACTCCCGGTAAGAGTTTCCGAAGTAACTATGCTGCATAAAAAGGTGAGAAGGTGAATAATGAGGTCGAGGCAAAGAAGAAGTATTTAAAAACATTCATCTTAGAGCTGCACCACAAACGAAATGACATCCCAGTTTTAATTTGTGAATAAACTGGACAACTGGATGCCAAGGGGTCACTCTCATGGAACACAGATAGTCCAGCTGCCTTTCCATGCACACATGCAATTAAATTTCTCTTTTTCTCTCTGCTGCAGATGTATTTGAGTCTTTATTTCAATTACATTATTTAAAATTAATCGTGCTTTTGAAGTTCTGTAGACAAGAAGCAGAGGATATTCTGCAAAGCCCATGATGGACATATTAATATTATGCATAAATATTCCCAGACTTGTGCTGAGGAGGAGAAGGTATCTCATCAGATGGTTTTCTTGGACTGGGAGAAGTTCTCTGAGCAGTGGAGTGGTGACTTGGCTTTGGAGCACTTGGCTTTGATGTCAGGAAAGAGGTGCCAGAAGGCAAGGTAGAGTTGATAGAAGACAGAGGATGCTTTGGGTCCCATTGCCTCTTGTTCTGACTGGACACTGATTCTTCTCATTTGCCATTCAAAGCTGTGGTTTTATAATAGGTGGGAGGACCTTTGGGGCAGCAGAGCAGGGGAAAGAATGGCTGTCCCCAGTTGCTAAGGCTGAAGTGAGGTTGCCAGTGCTGCTCTCTGGCAGACTGGCTCACCTTGTCCAGCAGCTCCTCAACCAGCTGTGCCATTGGGACCTTGGCATAGAAGTGTAGAGGCAGTTCCAGCCAGCACTGGGTGTCTATAGTGTATTACCTGTGTCTGAACTATTTCACTCTAATGGTCCTGTTCTAAACAGTGAATTAGGTGGACTCTTTCAAAACTCCATGGGTGATAGCCCTGGAAGTAGAAAGTCTTCATGACTCACTGAGTATTGTCTGTGAGGAATGATTGAAGCCATCTACTCACAATCCCACTAATTCCCTGCCATGTCTCTGAGACAGGACATCAGAATTCCTCTGATGACTGTATCAAATGCCATGTTCAAGTCCTGCATGAGGAGTTATTTTTCAGAGTTCTGATAAAGGAATATGTAGGTTATTATGAGAAACGGATATAAATTTAATAACAAGGTCTGATATAAGCAGGAAGGTTTTTTACATTGTCTGTTCTCCTAAGATTACGGACAGCCTCTATAATGTGATGTGCCAGCAAAGCAAAAAAAATGTTTTATGCTATTACAGCCTCCTGTTCGGAGTGTGGATCTTCCCTTTTCAGTCATTCAAGTGTAGTGAAAAGAGATTTGTGTGCAAATAGCAGAAACGAGCAAACAAACATAAATTCTATAGCTGTGAAAATCTTAGGATACTATGACTCTTTTCCCAGAAAAGCCGGTAAAGTGTGTCAAAGCAAATGCTCCAGAAATCTAATTGTCCTTTTTGAGTTAATTCAGGAATTTCACCGATTTAAATAGAAAGCTGAAAAGGTGGGACATGGCCTCTTAATATAGGGCTTGAGCAGTTTGCTATCTAATGCTTTGTGAGCACTGTGAGTCTTGATGATGCTATTGACAGCAAGAGGAACAGATCCTGTTGGAGTGTTTGTACAATTGGGTGTTTTGAGGAAGAACTGCTGTTGAAGTTAGAGGGAATAGCACTCCTTTTGTGAAAAGGTTGATTTACATTTAAATCAGTAGCCTTCATGCTGATGATTGCTACAGAACATAAATGTAGCAGTTCTGCTGAGTGTAGA